>NC_136753.1:17551438-20326438 GCF_936440315.1 Barbus barbus
TTTCAGAGGCAAAATGAAGTTTTTAATAGCAGATTACTGTTTTTAATGGATTAATATGCACCAGTGAATCATGCACACAAGACCAAGAACATGTATACAGAGTAGATGTAGGTTAAAATAATATATTAAATAATTATTACAACAACTTTAATTTCTAAATAATCAAATATATTATTTTAATAAAAATATTTTAATTCTTGATTGAATAATAATTCAGTTGAATTCTGATTTATTTTGTCGCAGTTTGTGTGTTTATGCTGTAAATACGTCAACAGGTTATGAATGAATTTGCATGTCAGTCAATGCAAGCTACAAAAATAGTTTGTCTCCTGACAAAAATATCTGGAGAGGTAAATGGAAATTCAGATGGTGTTGTAGATAAATAGTTTTCCCTCCCTCTTTAGGCCCCATTTTCCTCTGGATATCCCCAAAGTATCAGATGACCTTTTGCTGTCATCTCTTCCCTCATTTTTGCTAGCTGGCCAGCAAATCTTCTGGCCCTTGTCCCTCTGATGGCTGAAAATCAAATTATACAGTCGGTGTGCATGCAGAGACAGGGAATAGGACAGCCAGGCAGCCATAATGACATGGCCAATTGCATTGTATCAGGCAACAAGGGGTCAAGAGGGGTCTGTGCGTGCAGCGGATTGGGGGCTTTGTTCACCATGACGGCATTAAGAGAGAATTACACGCAGGGTCGAGTGACCGCAAAGACTGGGGGCTGAATCGGGCCCACCCAATCATCAGTTTGGGAGATGAGAGTGACACGGAAACTGACATTTTACAGAAAGGAAAGCAGAGGGGGTTCAGAGATCCAAATCTGCAGAACCCCCCTTACATAGCCCAAAATGCCCAACAGCTCACCCTCTGATAGGCAAGAGTGACCCCTCCAAATCCCATTTTAAGAAGGGCAGGAAAAGTACTATTCTCATTCACAACTGAACCCCCCTGCAACTGAGCCTCTGTTCGGAGAAGACACGCTCATATGTATACAGACACACTAGCCATCATTTATTTATTTATCTACCGAGCGGATGTCGCTGAAGATAGCAATACTCACTGGCTGATCCTCCTTAAGCCCTCCGGATCTCCAGCAGATAAAGTCCCTGTGCGCCTTCCAATGATTTATCAATTTGCAATGTTTGTTAAGATGGCTTTGAGCTTTAATTTGGTCTGGGATTGGCCACCTGACTGCACCTGTTGAGAGCAAGTGGCCTACTCAAAGGGTCAGTCGATGGAAGACTCGGACAAAGTGCAGCCGAGGGTCTGATCCACAACTTTTCCAATGGAGTCCATAGATCTGGGGTTAAGTTGTCTGCCCTGGTCACTCTCCCTTACCTACCCTAATTACTATACACACATTATATACCTCTCATTGCCCTGAGCCTGAGGCCATATTGGCCTTTTCCATTGGTTTAGAGAACATTTTCGTGATCATCAGGTTCAAATATGGAGTAATTACATTTTTACTAAATTGTGTTTACCACATGTTCAGCTTTGCAGACACATTCATTTGACATCACCATCAATAAAAAAAACAATTGTGCATATTACACACACACACATACACACACCGTTTATGTGTTTATCTATGTAATACACTATATTGTATATAATGTATTATATATGAATGTATATATCACATACCTGTATATATATATATATATTTATTTATGTATTTTTGTTAAAAGATATCACTATGGAGAACATTACGTTCTTGTTAAAATCAAATTATTACTCTGGGAAACCACAAAAAAGTCTAAATAATTTTTCATGGTTTTGTAAAATAGTTTTAATAAACACCAGAGTACAAATATAGCTTATTTACAATTCAAACATGTGGATATTTATAAGGAGCAATCCAGAGAGGCCAGTGATAGACAGTCATTAGATGTTCCATTACATGCGTCAGTCCGGCTGCTCAGTGAAAGAGACCTGAGGTAGAGACAAGCTGATGAGCTGGTGTGTGTTGAAGAGGGCAGACTGTCAGGCCTCAGTGTGAGGTGGCTGTCAAAGCCCTCTCCATGATTATACACCTGACCCCATCATCCCTGCCCGTTACCCGCCACAGACATTTCTGTCACTATGCCTGCCATTTTGCTTTCCATGGTGCTAGCCGGGGCAAGCGCGGCCACGTTTTAGTGTTGTTTATTGATTTCTGACCCCACGCTTAATAGTTTTCCCAGGCCCCCCAAATGGCTTTTGTAAGCAATAGGGTTTGTACATCTTGCCGATCAATACCTTTTATATTTACAATAAAATTGAAACGGCCTGCGAGCAGACTGCTGGCCCGGCATTTGTCATCCCTCTGCAAGGGAAAACTATGTCATTATCTGAATTAAAACATTTATTTCTGATTAAGAGAGTGTCCTATCTCATTAATTTTTCCCCTTCCAATACGAGGGGAATGGAATCGTATTGATTTTCGCACTTTTTACACATCTCCACTACTGGGAAGATAATTGAGAAGTTAGCCAGAATAAATGAAGTTTCTAGTCTAGCACAGCGAGCCAATACCTTGGAAATGTAAGGTGTTTTTGCAGCACAGGGTTTTTAATTTTGCTGCGGGTATGGACAAGGGGGCCGAACAAATTGGATTAAGGTTTGGGACGTGGCGCTGGGGAATAGGGGCCGATCTCACCAGACGACAGGGGTAATAAGACAAGCCTCAGATTGTCCCCCAACTCCAAAAAAGCACTATCACAAGAGGAAGTCTAGATTAAAGAACCCAAAGCCTATTAATGCGAAGTTGCGCTCAATCGGTCCCTCCCACAAAGCTTATTGTTGAGGCGGAATTGAGAGATTGTGATCGATGGCTGAACTAGACCCTTCAATGTTGCTTGGCCATTGATTAGGCATTACTAAATTAATGAGATTATAGAGGCTGTTTAGTCTTCATTTTGGGTAAGTGATTTCGAAGCTTTTTGTGTTGCCAAATAGACTTTCACAGAGAAAACACAAGTCTTTGCTATTTATTAGCAAGATCAAAGGATGGAGAAATATTTTCATTTGCCTTTGAATAAATTTTGAACAAAATATCATTATTAAAGCCTGCCAAAAGGTAAATGAAATGTTCTTACGCACTGAAGAAAATTCACTCAGAAATTGTTAGGAAATTTCACAACAATTACAAAGGAATTGCAAGTAATTTACAGAATTAAATGTTTTCTAATATAAATTTTCTAATTAGTTTTACAGAGAAAACACAAGCCTTTGCTATCTATTAGTAAGATTGGAGCATGGAGGAATATTTTGATTTGCCTTTGAAAAATTATTGGACAGAATCTCAATATTAAAACCCACTAAAGGTAAATAAATATTCTAACACACTGAAAAAAGGAAAAATAGAAAAAATAAATCATTCAGAAATTGCAAGGAAATAAAAAAAAATAAAAAAAATGTTGCCAAATAGCGACTTTCTTATTAATTTTACAGAGAAAACACAGGATTTTGCTATTTATTAGCAAGATCAGAGTATGCAGGAGTATTTCATTTTGCCTTTTAATTATTGAACAAAGTATCATTATTATAAGACACTTGTTAAAAAAATACTTAAAAATTGGTAGTAAATTTCACAAATGATTGCAAAGAAATGGTGAATAATACATGAAACAATATTTTCTTGTTTAACACACTCCAATTGTCTTTATTTACAGCTTTCAAAAAAACTTCTTTTTTTGATGATGGAATAAATAAAAAACAGCATAAAAAATCAAATGAATAATAACAAATATTCTTACATTATTCTTACATTTTTTATGGGTGCTGTTTCTAGACAGCTGGCCCATGCCTGAACAATTTACTTATATTTAAACTGTTATAGTTTGAATGACCAAAGGCTTGCAGTTCACTGAGCTTTACAGATACAGTACCTGGCCACAGCTCTGGGACGGAGAGAAAATGTTGTCTGACTTTGAAAGGGCATCGTCCATCATGACTTTTCTCAGCCTGTCAGCGGGCAGATAGACGAATGGATCGGTGGGAACCCCCCACGTCTTATCTCCCATTTCCCCTTTCTCTGCCCACTGACCGGCTCACTGGCTAGCAGGCTAGACACCTCTGCTGCAGGCGAGTAGCTGATCAGCCAAGGATCAGGAAAGCTGCCAGCTAGCTGCCTCTGAAACAGACCTGACAGCACATTAATTCAACCTGCGGAAATCACTGCAAGTAGGCAGGAGACATTGTGTCCACTGAGAGCGAGGGAAATGGAGAGAAAGAGGAAGAGAGGGAGAGTTTGAAAGGGAGAGATAGGAAGAGAGTGAGAGGAGCCTTTTAATGAGCTGCTATAAGTTACTCTGTCTGACTTGACCATTAGAAGACTGTAATGCGCAATTGGTTGAGAAAATGTGTTGCAACTGTGATAGGCGCCCATGCCAAAGGTGGTTTAAATCACAAGGGACATGTTGAGTGTTTCACTGAGGTGAATTACATTCTTGGGCTGTTTTATTGCTGTATTTAAGGTTCTGTTGAGAGTTAGACTGATTGATTTGACACCTCAGAATTTGCATCCCTTTACCAGAACCATAAAAATGTTAAAAGATCAGTCTGATAAAACAAGTTGCTGTGAGTGATCAGAGCTTGTATGTAATGGGAAAGTTGGTGGGTCCTTTAACTGGAATATCAGGAGCATTGTTTCGGAGAGAATGCATTTACTTTATGCATCACTTTATAACTGCTAAGACAAAGTCTGTGCATTCAGTTTTCTCCATTAAGCAAATATATCCTTTAGAGGTCACACACAGCAACACAGCAGTGTCCATGCTGTGGTGTTATTAGGGAGTAACAAGAACTGCTTAGAGGTATTTGCATATTGTCTATCTATACTGTACATTTAATTCAATGTGATACTTGATAGATATAGAGCTATCTATCTATCTATCTATCTATCTATCTATCTATCTATCTATCTATCTATCTATCTATCTATCTATCTATCTATCTATCTATCTATCTATCTATCTATCTATCTATCTATCTATCTATCTATCTATCTATCTATATCAATCTTATCTATCATATCATCTATCTGCTCTTGATATTGGGCTTTGGTACAGCTGGAGTGACAAAAGTAAATAAATGAATAAATAAAATGCTAATTTGCAGTTTTGACACGTTGTCCAAATTAATGGAAAAAAAAAAAACATTAAATTTTTTTTTTTTTTAAATCATACTCCAGCTTGACAGTTCCTCTGTATAAGCAGGTCCTTGGCACAAGCTATTTTTTATTGTAAATTATGCCTGTGTGGAGCATATCATGTTAATTTACCTTTGAACAGCTTGTTACTTAAAAATATCTTACTGCCATTGCATTTGTCATCACAGTTTAAACAATCAGTGTATTAAATTTTATAATGAGAAGTTCTGCCTAACCTGTAAAATGACAAATCTCATTTGTTCATTTACTAATACGTTCTCAGTGGAGAAAAACAACAGGGAGCCAACAGCTTTATTTGCTGTTGTATTTCTATGCATGGAGTAATCTGAGGAGGAATACTCTAAAGGCTGGGAACATTCATCACAAGCAAATCCAAACATAGATGAAAAATTACAGGATTAGCAATGACCTTCCAACCAATCAGCCACCGTAATTACACTCGTTTATTATAGCCTGCAGAGACAGAGCAATACAGAGATGACCCTTCACCAAAACAAAATGTTTATAAATGTACAAGCCAAAGAGGAATGCTAATAGGCACTCATTTTATAAGGCATTAGTGCTCAGCCATACATTTATGTGTGCATTTCATTAATAAAGGCTTAGATGAAATGTCTTATCAAATTATTATAATTCCACATACCGTGCAAAGTAAACAATTAGAGATGATGCTTTGTATTTTTAACAATAAAATGGTATATCTTTAATGATATTTAAACTGACCATTACAAATACAGTTTATAAAGCTTTCAGTATACTTGTTTATTAGGTATTTGTTTTTAACAAACTTTAGTATGTCTACATATGTTTTGATTAGCACTTTAGAACTTTTGCTTAGCAATTAGTGTGTAAAAGACACAGAGCAATGTATCTGGCCCTCTTTTTCACTGTATATACTGTATATATATATTGTATATACACTGTATATACATTTATATAATAATAATAATAATACAAATTAATATAATAGATATAATAGCTTTCATATATTACATTATCATTTATATCCTCCCCTACAATAATAGTAATAATAATAATACATGTGTTACTTGCTAAATATACATTTAATATATATTATATAATATTGTACAATAATATTATTATTATATATATTTTTCTTAATGGTTTTGAATAGGCTATTTCTTTAGATAGCTGTCATAGTCATATCATGTCAATCTGTTATTTATAACACTACATATAATTTTGTTTGCTTTCTGGGGTCTACAATCTAAAGATAATTTAATTTGAAAATAATATTCCTGCATTTGTTTTCTTTGAAATAAGTTCAGCCCTCTTATATACATATAGATGTTTGTATTTGCACTGTAAATGAGTTGCTCTCACTCTTGCTTTAGGGACAGAATACAGATCAATTCCATTTTCAAATACAGCCGAAAGCTCCAGCCACCTCAGTGGTCGATAAATGGCTTTTCTACAGGTATAGCGGAATAGGCTTTTGTTGTGCATGAATGTGTGTGTGGGTGAATATGTGTGCGCTAGACCCCACATCCCATCCCTCGGCTGTCATTATTCCATGTTCATCGACAGAGAAGTTATAGTAGGCCAGAAAGCTATCAGATGGGCTGGACAGCGGATAATTGAGGTGATGATCGGCGCTGTTCAAAGACAATTGATAGCGATGGAGTTGGGGTTAGCGGCACACAAGGATCCCAGCCTGCGGAGTCCCCCCTTGCCCCAGGAGCGGCACACAGAATATGGAATAACATATACGCAGCTAACGTGTGTCAGGCAGTCGCTGGAACACACTGGGCTTTAGCAATGTTCGACCAAACTAAGTCCTCAATCAGCCGACAGGGATATTGCGGGAGGTTTCGCCGATCCCTGTGAGCGTGAGAGAAATGACCCCGACTCCATATATCTGTCTGATCCATCCATTTGACAAGTTGCCAAACTTTTCAAATACCCCCTAAGCCGTTAAGGCAAAGCAAGCTGGGGAGTGATATTTCATAAGCGCAGGGTTAGGTGAGGTGGGACATGCAGGAAGTCATTACTTTTTTGCCTCCCAGTGAAGCCTTTGTCTGGATTGCATGTGTCAAACTGAGATATCTTAATGGCTTCCACATACAACTCCATTCCTTTTGTTTTTATCTTACAATTGCATGCCGCAACCTTTTTTCCTTTCCCACAGGAGAATTAATGTAGCCGAATGGGAGTCAAGTGAACTCGTGGAGCTTTTCTAGTATGCATGTACTGTAGTGTGTTGTCTGCGTTGGGATCAATGAAGCTCTTTGAAGAGTATATCAATAATTCAATACTTCACACATCAATAAGCAGGATGCCATGCCCCCTGAGTTCGGCTATAGGGTCAGGTTGGCAGCATGGGATACGAATGGGAAAGAATGGAAGGAAAGTGACACCCTTCCATACCTCTAGCATCTTATCACCGTCCTGACAGCGGCAGGTGACGAGGTTGGACCGATGACCGGGGTGGCTACAGGTTGCCACTGTCAGCAAGTAGCAACAACACTGTCGGCCCACGATAATCCTCTTCTCTTCAACTCCTTCAGCAGAAAAAGACTGCCAATGTCTTGTCAAGCACCCTTAATCCTTAGCATCCTGAGTTCAAGCCTCTGAACGAGGCCCCCGGGGCCTTGCCTTGGCCACCTTCTTGCCCCTGGTATTGACCTGAACTGTCATCCTGGCCCAGTGACGACCCCGGCACACGGGCCAATCTATCGTGGATCATGAGTTCAAATGATTTTCCTCCCCTCTCCCGCCCCTGTTTTCCTAGTGAGCTGATTGCTAATGACAACATTAGAAAGGGCAGAATGGAAATTCCACAAACAATTTGCACCTTGGATTTGCAAATCTAATATCTGAAGAGGTTCAAAAGCCACTCACTGATATGTGCTAAAATATAGAGTGCTGTTTGTTGGTGAGTGATCATGCACTGTGAAATAACTCTTAATTCAGATAAGTCACTTGATTATTGTGTGTGTGTGTGTATACTGTGTACACATTCTCAGGGCCGTAACCACCATATATATATATATATATATGACCCTGGATCACAAAACCAATCATAAGGGTCAGTTTTTTTTTTAATTGAGATGTATACATCATCTGAAAGCTGAATAAGCTTTCCATTGATGTATGGTTTGTTAGGATAGGACCATATTTGGCAGAGATACAACTATTTGAAAATCTAGAATTTGTGGGTGCAAAAAAATCAATATATTGAGAAAATCGCCTTTAAAGTTGTCCAAATGAAGTTCTTAGCAATGAATATTACTAATCAGAAATTAAGTTTTGATATATTTACAGTAGGAAATTTACAAAATATATTCATGGAACATGATCTTTACTTAATATCCTAATGATTTTTGGCATAAAAGAAAAATCAACAATTGTGACCCATACAATGTATTGTTGGATATTGCTACAAATATACCCCAGCAACTTAAGACTGGTTTTGTGATCCAGGGTCACACATATATATATATATATATATATATATATATATATATATATATAAAGGGTTTTTAATGAATGAAATTAAAATGTTATAGTCAGGTTTATGTGTGAAAAAACTGTTTGGAAAAATATAAAGAAATGGTTTAAAAAAAATTTAAAAAACAAAAAACAAAATCGTACACAGTTTTGATTCTCAATGAAATTTATTTTGTTTTAGGGATTTTCAGTCATTTTTGTTACTGGGAAACGAGATGCTAAAAAATGCTAGGAAAATTATTGTTTTCAGTGCACGATAAATTAAATATTAACATATGTTGATGGCATTCTTATAAGTGTCAGTAGATTAAGACACGCACTTTGCTCTCCATGTAAATTTCTTATTGAAACAATATGAAGCACATAATATTTAACCATTTAAGGCCATGTCAGTAACAATTCATAATTAATAAAGTAATTAATAAAGTAGGCCAATTCAACTCAAAAAAGTCATGCAAAGGTTTTTTTTTTAATGAAATTAAAGCTTCATAAAAGAATATGTGGGGGAAAGTAAATTTGGGATCATTTTATATATGTCATAATATCTGTGTAAAAATACATCCTTCCGGGATGTTTTTACCTAACATACCTACCTGCATGCAGTCATAAATAACTGTTACAAATGGTGTTACATTATATTTAATAAACATTCATCTTCATTCATTCATTATGTGTATACATTTGTTCTTTTTAAGTGCATGATTTCATTGGTCAAGAGCGAAAATGCTTGTGAATGTTACGAGATGATGAAGCGTTGCTACATTTCATACAGCTGCTAAATTGCTTTACAGTTTACGGTGACATTCCGCAGTTTTCTTAACATGTTGCCTTATTGATGAACATTGTTTTTTTC
This sequence comes from Barbus barbus, assembly GCF_936440315.1. Lineage (NCBI taxonomy): Eukaryota > Metazoa > Chordata > Actinopteri > Cypriniformes > Cyprinidae > Barbus > Barbus barbus. Next base: position 17,560,918 of record NC_136753.1, read on the forward strand.
TGTTTTAGGGACAGATTATTTATATTTGGGTCATAGCACATTGGTTGAAATACTTCAATGCGAGCTTCATAAAGCCCTGCGCTTTCTACATCCCAAGACTGATTACTTTTCATTTGCTGGCTGAAAATACCTTACAGGGACGTACATATTTGTATGCCATGGTATAACAAAAGGGAAAAGAGCTGCATGAATCAGTCGAGTGGCTATACGGCAATTGGGAGCATGCTCTTGATGATAATGATGAAGATGAGATGAATCTTGCCTAGGTTATTCATCTAATCCAAACGCATGCTGTATGTTAGCAAATTGGTTTGGCCACAACAGAGCATCTTGTACGTTGGGCTCCATGGCCCATTCCCTTCCTGCATTTAAATGGAAATTTTGGGGTTAACCCCCAAGTCCACCTCGTGCCTTCCTCCTTCTCAAGCGGGCCCATGGTAAATATTCCATTAATCAAAAGTTACAAACAGACTTTGTACTGTCATAACTCTTTGCCATGGCTTTCCTGTTGATTGATTCCTATACACACATACTGTCTGATTACCATAATGTGTTCTTGTGGTGAAAATTCCAGTTGGAGGTTTGGGGGGCAGGGAGCATGGCGGAGCGCCGGGGGAAGTACATAATAAATGGTGGTGGCTCCTCCTCATCGGGAGTGATTTTAATCCAATGCTCCATCACTGCACATGGTGAGTAGAGTCTTCGGGTTTTAGGCTATCAGTTATGAGCCTATGTTTGCAGGCAGACACAATCATTTCGCTGATTGTCACAAGTCTCAAGCAGTGACACCAGGAAGTGATCCATCAGTCTATTTCCCGTGACATGAGGAGAAAGATGACGAGGGGACCGTTGACTTATGCAGAGAACCCCCTGCTCTCTTTTCCATGACTCTTTTTACATGCTCCAGGGAACATATTTTATTCCGAACACTTAACCTTCCCTGTTTCACCATTTTTCTACAAGCCTATTGATTTATTCGTTCTGACCAGGCCCAAACAGGTGCTTTTGTTATTGATCAAACTTGCTGTGTCCAAGAACTTTTTTGTTGCCTTTTATTTTCAGGGCTTGTAATGAGACGTGTAAAAACAAACAAAAAAACCTTTCAGTTATAACATTTTAATTTTCTAATGTAATATACAAGGAATCAAATGAATCATTATTTCCAAAGTGATTGCATTAGTAATCCTATTCGTGACCCAAAGTTGGTTGTAGCACATATACATTTTATTGATTTGCATGTACACTGAAACGTACATTAGTAACATCTCTGCAGCTTCTAAAATATAAACTATTTTACATATGAATAATTTTAGATGTATGTTTACGGATCCTATTAGATTAACTAAATAAAGGAATTCATTTAAAAATGTTACATTTATTTTATTTAATCAGTTGGATGTTTAATGTCATCACATTTCTTCTTTTTTTTTTACATTTTTTATTTATTTGATGCATAACATTTTAGATTATAATGGTTATATAGATATTAAAACGACATGTTTTGTAAATGTAAATGTTGTGTAAACATTATTCATTAAATAATATCTTGTAACTAAAATTAATGTGAGTTTATTGTTATCCCCTATGTTTATCAAACCAAATTTTATATTTGTTTCAATTTATTTTTATCTATCTATCTATCTATCTATCTATCTATCTATCTATCTATCTATCTATCTATCTATCTATCTATCTATCTATCTATCTATCTATCTATCTATCTATCCATCCATCCATCCATCCATCCATCCATCCATCCATCCATCCATCCATCCATCCATCCATCCATCCATCCATCCATCCATCCATCCATCCATCCATCCATCCATCCATCCATCCATCCATCCATCCATCCATCCATCCATCCATCCATCCATCCATCCATCCATCCATCCATCCATCCATCCATCCATCCATCCATCCATCCATCCATCCATCCATCCATCCATCCATCCATCCATCCATCCATCCATCCATCCATCCATCCAAATACAAGAACAAATGTATACACATAATGAATGAATGAAGATGAATGTTTATTAAATATAATGTAACACCATTTGTAACAGTTATTTATGACTGCATGCAGCTGTATAGGTAAAAACATCCCGGAAGGATGTATTTTTACACAGATATTATGACATATATAAAATGATCCCAAATTTACTTTCCCCCACATATTCTTTTATGAAGCTTTAATTTCATATTTTGCCAAGGAAAGTAAACTGGAGTCACCTCTCTACAATCGGTGAGTGTAGGACGGTAACTCTATCAATCTAGAGCTGTTTAGAAGATTGCTTTCTGTGCCGGTCGGGGCGGTGTAATCTGTCTGGCCCTCATTGTGCACCTTACCAGCCAAGGGCTCATTACCGGCACAATCGGTGATGTAGCTCACCCTAACATTATCCCACCTCATCTGTAAACAGGCTCATCCATCACACGCATGCGTTCTGCTTATCCAAACAGATACGGAGTATGTTCTAATAATGTGCACATCTGTAGGAATGAGGACGAGGATGATCATGTACATAATGCTCCCGATGTACAATGGTGTCCTCCCCTTGCTACCTCTCTCGCTCATTCTCTCCTGAATGTACTTCAGCCTTTCTGGTCATAATATAGTCTTGATGTTAGTTTATTAATCATAGTAGTCTGATATGACACCAGGCTGGAGGAAAATGAATTGTAATGGGATCTGTTCATTCAAATATTGGGCTGCAACAGATTGTGCAAGATAAATATTGTAATTCAAGATTGCAATAAAAATCATGATATTGCCTACTGTTTACCTGATGTAATCAAAAGCCTACCATTATGTTGGCTGAGAAAATCAAGTGTGGGTTATAGAGATTCTAATGGGGTCTTCATTGTGTGTATTTTGTGTGTACTTATGTACAACACTACCTCTCAAATGCTTGGGGTAGGTAAGATTTTTTCAAAGGAAGTTTCTCAGTAAGTCATCATTTATTTGATCAAAAATGTTACTATAATTTAAAATAACTGTTTTAATATATTTATATTTATATCTATTTTAAAAAATATATATTAAAATATTAAAAATATTAAAATAAATATTAAAATGGAAAAATATTTATTCCTGTGAAAGCCAAATCTTCAGCAGCCATCTAGTGTCACATGATCCTTCAGAAATCATTTTAATGTGCTGATTTGGTGCTCAATAAATGTTTCTTATTATTATCAATACTAAAAACAGTTGCACTGATATATATTGTTGGTATTCTTTAACTTATAGAAAGTTAAAAAGAACAGCATCTATATAAAAATAGAAATCTTTTGCAACATTATAAAAGACTTCACTGTCACTTTTGATCAATTTAATGCATCCTTACTAAAGAAAAGTATTGCAAATTTTAAATAAAGTCTTACTGACTCCAAAATTCTGAGCTGTAGGTTATGTCCCCTGTTCGTGTGGAAGGCCCCCCCCCCATTTAGATCACTTTTTTTTACTTTTTCTATAACCTATATTTTATTGTCAGTGTAGTTAAAGGGATCCTCACCCAAAAATGAATAATGTCACCATGTATCCACTGTAATGTTGTTTCAAAGTTGATTTTCTTTATTCTGTGGAACATAAAAGAACATATTTTGAATAATGTTTTAGTGTCTTTTTAAAAAAAAAAACATTTTGTTCTACAGAATAAAGAAAGTCATACAGGTTTGAAATGACTTGAGAATGATGACAGAATATTCAATTATCCTTAGTGAAAAACAAATACATTTACATATTTATGGGCTTAATAAAAATTCCCTACAGTTGTCCTTTTGGTATATTAAACATACAATCCTTATATAGTGACATTAAAACACATTTTATAATATTAAGAAATATGCATTGTGCAACAAGGAAATACTCCAAAAAAAGTTTAATTATAATTTGATATCAATAAGTGATGTCAATAATCATGTTAATGGATTGGAAGTATACTTAATATCAAATAAACATATTTTAAATAAATTATTATTATTGTTTTTTTTTAAACTAGGGATCCCTTTAAGTCACAGCTCTGTTCAGCTGTACAAAGTAAAAGTTCAAAACAGTAGGACAACATTTTGTAGTCCCCTGAAAAGAAAATCAATTTATAACTAATTGAATAAACATTAGGCTATGATGCCATTGCACAAGGAACCTGATGTGATCTCTGCCACCATAGTCCTCAACCTCAATCTATCCAAACAGCAACATCACATTTGCAAAGTAAAGGTTGTGCTCGAAATATTGAATTGCTTCAATCAAGAGCAAACACAAGATGTGCCAAGAAGTTGTAAACAACAACATTTACAACTTGTAGAATAGCAGAATGCAAGAAGGTCAGACGTTGCACTCTCGAAACTCGTGGTACTTAACAACAAAAGGTTGGTGGTGTTTTTAATTGTGATGAAATCATTTGAATGGAGGTTGTGTTAATGTTGATTATGTGCCTTTTAAATGTCATACTGTATCTAATGTACATCATTATTTTGTCCTTACAAATAATTGTGTCTCTCTTGTAGTATGTTGTAATGGAGCTGATTTGAACATTTTAAATAAATGAAGGGAGACTTAGTTAATTAGTTGGGTAGGTAGATACCAGGTTACCACAAGAGCACCGCCCCCAGTTAAAAAAAGGAGACCATAAAAAGTTTAGATTTTATTATCCAGCAAACTGCCCAGCACATCTCCATATTAATGTGGTCCTATTAACAAGGGGTGCTAATGAACACTTCTTTTATAAATATGTATGTGCCCAAGTCACAACATTATAGAGGAGGGGGGGGGGGGGGGAAACACAGGAGACAATGCTGAACAATGAAGATGAAGCCCTGAAGAAAAGAGTGTTCCCAGCAGAAAATTGGTTTAATTAATAGCACATTTTACATAATGATTACAGTGTAATTGCGCCGACTAGCAGAGTGTCATTAAATATATCCTTGCTCCTTTACAACACCCTCTGGCGAAAAATAATGAGTTACATTGGAAATCACTATGCAACAGGTTCATAAATAACATTTAAGCCCATACAAGGCAAGTACTTATAAATAATAAATATTTGCCTTCTGTAATTGAACGAAAAATGACTACCTCCCTCACTCCTCTTTTTTTCCCGGACATGCTGCTTTGTCCTGTTATGGCTGTAGAAAGGAGAATTTTCACATTTTTTCTCCCCTTGTAAGTGGTGAATAATTTATTTCCCGGCTAATAGTCAACACTGTCAACGCAGGGTGTTTAAAATATACCTGTGTCCAGATAAATGTCACGACGGCTGGGGAAGTGATTATTCCCTGCTTCCAGATATTTTGTTGGATGCAGGCCCTGTATACACTGTAGTAAATCACCCTCTTCCAATTACCTGCCTCCATAAAACAAGCCTGTATTCAAATCAGGTCTAAACCGGAGCCTAGAGACGAGGTTCAGTGCGGTTATAACTGTCAAGGGAGGTTGAAAGAGGGGTGCAGCCTGAGGGGTTGTCTGATGTTGGGATGCCGTGAAGGGTTTAGGGGTCTGGGGAGCAGACGGAACTTAGAGAGGATGCTTTAGGCGGATGGGTGGAGGTTTTGACGTCGTCTCTGTTATGATGTTTAGCTTTGGAGTAAATTTACACTTATCATATTCTTATGTTAAAATTACAGGGTTACAAGAAGTCTAATTATCCCTTGTCAGGATATGTTTTAGCAGATTGTTCACAAAAATGTATTGCTTTCAGTCAATATATTCCACTGGAGACCTTATTTCTAAAGGATAGTTCACACAGAAATGAAAATTATGTCATCTTTTTTTTAACATTCATGTCATTCCAAACCAGTAAAACTTACATTCTTACATGCAATGCTAAAGGAAAAGTTTAGCAGAATGTCTGAGCTGCTCTTTTCCATATAATGAAAGTACATAATGCGTGTCACAAAAATAGTCCTTACAAATTGAGCAAAGTTATCTGAAGCCATACAACTTTGTGTCAAATTGACGCTTAAAATCTTTTTACTTTACATTCTGCTTTAAAATTCTAAACAATCACATAATTTCAGTGGACTATTTCTTTACTTTCTTATTTTATTTGTAGCCAGTGTGATATAGCTTATGTGTCATCTGCGAAAATATTGCAATTGTTATTTTAACAATATGCAATTTTTTGTCTTGTCTTATCAGCACGACTACAAATATGATGTTGATTTTAAACAGCGGCCCAAAAACCAAGAACTTAATACGTTAAGCTATAAACACAATTTTGTCTGTTTTTTGCTCAGTTTTGCAAATGAAAATACAGCGGTGTATTGTTATGGAATGAATCTGTGTTTTAGAACAGATTGGATGAGTCAATTAATTAATGATCCATTCATAAAGACAGTGACTGCATCCAAAATCGCACATTTCCCTGCTATATAGTAGGCGAAAAACAGTGTGTGACAAGAGTATTATGTCCAAATTCACAGTATTCGTAAAACAGCAAGTGAAAAGTACCTGGGTGACCTACTACTTTGGGTGAGAAGTGTACGTCCAATGGACACTATGCTATCCCATGAGGCTATGGGAGAGAAATTGTGAATGGCAGTGAAGTGACGCAACTGACAGTAACAACATGGCAAATCTGGATGACAATTACACTTCACACATTCATACTGCACAGAACATACTTTTATTTTACAAGTGGCACAGTAATTATTCAAAAGAAGAAAGTACCTACTCAGAGAGTATGCAATTTTGGACGCAGTGAAAAAGTGAATAAAATCGGTTGAATGTATGCCTCAGTGACTTGCTGCTACCGGCAGTTTTACTTTAATATTTAAAGTATCATTTTATTTGTTAAAATTGGAATCACTATGGGCCTCCACATGTAAAAGACTTCCAGTGGTCTGCTGATAACCTCAGACAGGCTAGATAGAGGAACACAGGAACCCCATGACCTGATGTGAGCACCATTATGAAGAACGCATGCATAAAATAGTGTGAGAGTCCTTGCATCTGTGCATATGTTAGACGAAACAGTCATCTGTTTTTCCTCTCTCTCTCCCCTCCACCTGTCTTCTCCTCGGTGGCTCATTTTCCTCTCATCTTTTCCAGAGATTCAGTGAGCTGATAAATGCCTGACGCTGACCGTATTATTATCACGCGTGTAGATCTCACACATGTGATTCTATTTTGATCACCTCGAGGATAAAAACACTCAAGGATCTCCTCTTCCCGTCGGCGGTGGAATGTATTAAACACCCTCCACCAAACACAATCCCCACGCGAGCATTTCACACACTGACGTTTGCCGCATTTGCGCAGAGTGCATTAATAACAGAAGATACGAAGACGTCTTGTCAGGGATCAGAATTGTCATTGAGTCCATGCAGGACTCATTCTGATCTGCAATCAGGCCTTAATCTGGGAATACATTTCCCAGATACCTCTGCTTCCATCTGTGTAGACAGTAATCACTAAGCATGCGCTCAAGCCTTGCGGAAATGTATAAATAATTTTCATTCAAACACATTAACAGTCAAAATATGAGAATCCATCATGGCGTCTGTATGCGAGGGTTTCTTAAGAAGCAATCAGGGCCGTCTGGCTGTGCGTTCTTTGTCTTTCGAGCCTGAGAGACAAGGTGCAGATTACTTGCGCAGCTCTCTTTTGCATAATGGCCTTCTTCCTCCCCCTACACAGACCGATGGCGCATTTAAACTTTCGCTGGCAATCCATTACGTTTACCAAGCTGAGTCCCTTGTTCTTTAATCTCATGCTTCCCTGGAAAGAGAACCTAGACGTGGGTTTAAAGACCTTTTTTATGAAGGCAAGCATGCGGGGCTCAGTTCATCTTAGACAAAAAGACCTGACACATTTATGTTCCATGGACAGGTTATGTCCCGCCATCTTAAAGAGCAAAAACTTGCCATTTTTAGCTGATTGGTAAAGAGGTGACAGGGAAAGTGAAGGGCCATCTGCCAAAGCAATGCTGTCTTTGAGAAACTTACCAAGCGGTGAACCGTTCTAACATAACTAATGTAATTTCTGAAGAGGAAATATTTTAGGCTTTTACAGGGGGTCAGATTCTGTCTGTGAAGACACATTGTAGTGTCATTCAGCACATATAATGATGATCTTGTCATTCAGCCTTATTTAATTTTACCTGAATATGATCGTATTTGCCCCGTAAGGTCACAGGTAAGTAAGATAGGATAGCTATTCATTTTTGGTAAATTAAATCGCTCTTTCTATCTCTCCTGACTTGGAAAGCACCCAAGTATGACAGGACATGGACTGCAGTTTTATGTCACCTCGTTTATCTGCAGTTTATATTTTCTATGACCGCGTTGTATCCTTCTTGAATACTCTAGACAGCATATACTGTATCTCCTGGATGTTTTCATATTTTGCACTCGCACATTTTATTGAAATGTATAGTCATTAAAGTATACAGTGCTTTAAAACACAGAGGAGGTTGAATGATAATGAAATAAAGTACAATGTACAATACAATAAAAAAAGGGATAATCGGTTATCCAGTTATACTGTTTTGTTGTTTTTGGTTTGTTTATTTATATGATATATTTACTAGGACTGTCAAACAATTAAAAATTATTACCCATTTTAAATCGTAATTTGATTAAAATCTAAACACAAAATTTGAATTTGGTAGCTTTATATATATATACTAATTTATGTTACATATTTTTGTTATGTTTCATTATTATTTTTCAGTGTGTCGCACCATGAACGCCATATTTAAACACACTGTGTTGAGTTAATAACAGCCATAGTTACATGCTTTAATTTATGTATTTAAATTCATTGTAATTATTGTGTTAAATTGTCTAATCTGTTTTGGTGAATATCTGTTAGTCTTTGTCAGGTTTTACAATACAAAATTTATTGTATGCAAATAACCCTCTGTTATTTATTACCGTTCTCAATATGTACATTTAAATGGCCTCCGATGTAGAGCACAGAGAACAAAAATTTTAATAAAAGTGTCTCGCAAACCATGTTTGTAAGGCTGAAGGACTGAGCATACACAGATGCAATGGAAAAATGGCTGACTATCGGCTATGCTTTGAAAGTTTTATTAAATTGCAAATCAAGACTAGAGCAAATGGGGGAGAAAGCGTCTTGTCATATCTGTTGTGTCCTTTTTGCTCTGACTCGCTCCTGCCCTTCCAGTGTGTGAGGGCGCCTAGGAATTATTGCTCACTGAAGTGCAGTGGCAAAACCTGGGAGATTCATAGATGTGGGAATGATAAAGTCCAGCCCAGAAGAAGTGCTACCAGTGCAATAACAGCCTGAGAGGGTCACAATAAAGTTTAGTTTAATGACAAGAACAAATAACTCCAACATTTGGCTGGGGTGCTGAACCCTGCACCGGAGAAGCTCACATCTGATATATCAGCGGGCAACTAGCCGTGACTCGCGGCCGATTGTGCAGGCTTGCGTTCACAGGGGCCCCCAGTGATACATGTGGCCGCCATGGCAGGTGTCCATTTTATAGAGTTATTCAGTGAAAAAGGCTGGATGCTCGGTCCGGTGACCAGGCCTGTGATTATTGTTCCTGTGCAGCTGACACATTCAGCAAACCCCCATCTGCCCCTCCCTCTGCCCTAGCCAGAACCTCTGACTTCCATATAGCTACTGTTAGCATCCTCACCGCTAAGAGCCTGCACTATAGCAATAACAAACCTGCCATGGGCTAAAGGCTGGACTGAAGCCCAGTAGCTCCCTGAATTTATTTCTAAGCTCTGCTGCAGCAATTGCTGTCTTGTCAAACGGCTGTACATCCATCAGTGCACTTTACACTTTGGCTCGCCAAATTGAATTAAAAGACTGGACTAACAGTCAGTTTTTGTACTGCGGAACAAAATGATTTTGTTCAACTAAATATGATACTGATGTTTTCTTGTGCTTATGTATAAAGATATACAGGTGTCTTTAGTAAATGTTGAGCCTCATGTCTTGTGTGAAGCAGCTGGCTACGAATCAGACATTTCTCAAGACCAGCAGGAGTGTGATCTAATGAAAGAGGAGTTGTAACATCGGTTTAGTCTCCCACACATTCATTAAGGGTCATTAAGATAATCCATAATATAGAGCATTCTTTAAACACACTGAATCTAAGTACAGTTTCTAGGACAAAAAAATAAAAATTGTGGGGATGCAGGTTGGAATCAGGCCACCAGAATATACTTTTCTGTCCCCTTACTTTTTAATCTGTATGATCTTGACTGTCCTAGTCAGTTTTATTAGTCAGCCAATTTTAGTATGTATTTTGACATATTTCTGTGACACGGAATATTCAACAAAAATTGTGCAGGACTTGATTTTATCAGGGATGCACTGATATTCTGCACTGAAAATTCTGTCTGATACCAGTAAGTCAATAATTGTTTTAATGTTATGGCCAGTATTAAAATGTTACACTATTTTGTCTAAACAAAAACAAAACAACAACAACAAATAATTTTAGATTGCATGTGAATTTAGGCATCACATTACATTGCACAGTATGAAAAAATGTATATTCATTTTGAGATTTGAAAAATAAATTACATTTAACACTTTAAAAAAAATTATTACCATTTTATACATATAATTGGAAATGATAAATAATACTCTTATTTCATGAATCTTTAGATTTTATATATCAATAATTATATAAAATTTGAAATTAATAATAATATCTATATTTCATTTATATATCAACAATTGAATTGATCTTTAAAAAAAAAAAGATTACATACCAGATTGGAGATAGACTGAATGTGAATGCAATTATGCAATAAAATTAGTTATTTGGTCACATTACTTTTCAATGTAACGTGTATGAAGTGTAAATTAAATAGAGTACATTTTGAATTCATGTTGACTTGAAAGGCAAAATAAGCATAATTGTTTGTCTATAGGGTCAGAACCATCATCATCTCAGCTAAAATATCGAGACACCCCAAGTTTTCAGCTCCATTTGTCACCACATTTGCAGTTTACATAGGCTTTAGAGATCCATTCAGTCTGTCTATTGTCCAATATGGCCAGCATGCTAATCCTTTAGATAGTGTATTGTCTGAATAGAATGGTGGACACAAAAGAGGGACAAGCGGTGACTAATGATACACCCCCAGAACACAGTCGCCAAATCGCACAATATAAGGAGTTAGACACAAACAATATATCAATCAGAACTGTCAAGACATTGTTAGCACAAAACATTAACATTCACAGCGCAAAAGCCGTCGATGACTCTACTTCAATTTAAGACTTGATGTTCCAGGAAAAACGAAAGTTTGACGTAAACTCAGTTAACCCGAAGAGACACTTCCATTATTTTCGTATTTCAAAGCAACAAACAACGAAATTGGAGCGCCGAGGGCAGTAGATAACCTTGGCGTATAAGCGCAGCTAAAATGTTATGCCTGCTCTTGACAAGCCGAGGTAATGATATGCCTCAGGGGACTGTTCAACATAGAGGCTGATTAGCGATCAGTGTTATAATTAAGAGTAGCTTTGACACAGGCAGTGTTCCAGAAAACCCTCTCAGCGTGTCCCCACCCTCTGCCAGTGTCCATTCGTTCCCCATGCAGCTCTCCTCTGGAGGACCCTTGAGACCGTTCCACAAGGCTGTTTATGGCACCGTCCCATTATATGACAACAAAAGGCAGCAGGGCCACACAAGCCCCTCGCCAGCTGTGTGGAGCGCCTCGGTGCGAGCTTCCAACACCAATAAAGAGCAACTTGAGTTTAAACAAAAAAAGTTACACCATATTTGCTCAGACTAACTATGATGAAAGGCAATGAAGACAAGGGCTCCTCATATAGGTATCAATATAAATATTACTGGAAGGTCAATTAATATGTAAATTAACTCCTCCATTTAATTAGCTATTTAACTATTTTCCGAGGCATGGACATATTAAATCATGCTTAAAGACCCCTCTAACTAGCCTCTTGACAATAGTGTGAGGGAGTCACAGGCTCATAAACCACCGGCTTGACCTATAAAGAGCCCCGAGTCTGCTAATTCCATCTCGGGCTAATTTTATTACTTGCATAAAATAACCATAGTGCTGCTTTGTGGCTGTAAAGAGGATATGGGTGATAAAACTAGCTGGAGAAAGCATCTGAAAATCTCCTCTTTACTAGTGTCCTCATTTATTATTCTATTATTCTTTGCCAGGTACCGAGCCCATGTGAAAGACAAATGACCTTATTATATTAAATAATTTGTGAGGATATTAACAGTTAATCACACATAAACATCATTTAAAAGGTATTGATTTTGCCACACTCTCAACAGCTTGTAAAATTTATGTCCAATAACAAGATAATAGATAATCAGCAAGACCGGGTCAGTCATGTAGGGGACGAGGGAAAGGTGAGTCCATGTACCTACGGTGACCTCTGTCCGTGACCTCACGCGTACCTCTCTAGCGGTAAACAAATGCACAGCCTTGCTGGTTTTATGTCTTGGATTTTACTCTTATTTCTTTGTGTTTAGCAATGCAGATTTTGATTTTGTGATATTTATGTACATTCATATTGGGTGTGTGGGCCTATATTTGCTTGGAAGTGCTGTTGAGAGATCATCCGCTTCACAATAATGCATTAACAGCAGGTAGCAGCAGAGGACACCACCAGAGATGCAAATCTGTCTTGTGTCCCTTTCGGGCCGACGCTGAATAGAGAGAGAATGCAGGCTTGCCGCTGGTCTCAGAAGTTAATCTTAGTGTGGAAATGCACTAGACTCTACCTAAGGAGGTATCAAGAATGATGGACATAGAAAATAGACTATTTGTTATACACTGTAATTTGAATCCTTTTAACTGTGTGTGTGATTTTGGTTTATTTTTTATTTTAATATAGTTCAAGGCAATACATAATATGGTAAATTCTTGGATTCTTGGATTAAACAATTTGAAGCATAATGTTCCTTTTCATTGGCTTCAGTGTGAAGCCAGGTTTTTACCTGCAGTGTGTGTGTGTGAGTGTGTGTGTGTGAGTGTGCGAGGCTGACACTGGTCTGGCTGATTGATTATGACAGCGCTATCTGTTATTAGCCTTGTAGTTCTTATTAAAATTCTATCTTACCAGGGAAATGCTGGAGCTTTGGCTAGATTAATCCAGCAGATTTATTATTTTAGCACATATAGATCGAGGTAATTAAGGCAGACACCCTGCTTTTGACAGTTATGTTGAATAAGGTGCTGGATTCCATTTGGGTGTGCTGTCTCCCAAATATCACTTTTCAAATATCAAAGTCTTTTTTTTTTTTTTACCAAATATAAGACACTATATAAAAACAATACAGATGTAATACATAATATACATACTATGCATAATTATGTGTACATGCATTTCTTGTTATTACCATTGTATTATTGCTGCTTAATTAATTAATAATTTTTTTTGGTCAAAACCATGATACACTACCTAATTTGGGATATATACACACATGTATACACACACACACACACACACACACACACACACACACACATATATATATGAAGTCAAAACTTTGCATACACCTTTCAGAATCTTAAAAATAGTATTTATATATTATATTAATATATAATATATATATATATATATATATATATATATATTTATATATTATATTAATATATAATATATATATATATATATATGTGTGTGTGTGTGTGTGTGTGTGTGTGTGAGTGCGTGCATGTGTGTATGTGTGTGTGTATATATATATATATATACATGTATGTATGTATATACACACACACATACATATATATATATATATACATACAGTTGAAGTCAAAACTTTAAAAACACCTTTCAGAATCTACAAAATGTTAATTATTTTACCAAAATAAGAGGGATCATACAAAATGCATGTTATTGTTTATTTAGTACTGACCTGAATAAGATATTTCACATAAAAGATGTTTACATAAAGTCCACAAGACAAAATAATAGTTGAATTTATAAAAATGACCCTGTTCAAAAGTTTACATACACTTGATTCTTAATACTGTGTTGTTACCTGAATGATCCATTTTTTTTTTTTTTGTTTAGTGATAGTTGTTCATGAGTCCCTTGTTTGTCCGGAACAGTTAAACTGCCTGCTGTTGTTCAGAAAAATCCTTCAGGTCCAAACAAATTCTTTGGTTTTCCAGCATTTTTGTGTATTTGAACCCTTTCCAACAATGACTGTATGATTTTAAGATCCATCTTTTCACACTGAGGACAACTGAGGGACTCATATGCAACTATCACAGAAGGTTCAAACGCTCACTGATGCTCCTGAAGGAAAAGGGAAGTCGTGGCCTAATGGTTAGAGAGTCGGACTCGTAATCGAAAGGTTGCGGGTTCGAGTCCCCGGCCGGCAGGGATTGTAGGTGGGGGGAGTGAATGTACAGCGCTCTTTCCACCCTCAATACCACGACTGAGGTGCCCTTGACCGAACCCCCAATTGCTCCCCGGGCGCCGCAGCATGGCTGCCCACTGCTCCGGGTGTGTGTTCACGGTGTGTGTGTGTGTGTGCATTTGTTCACTACTCACTGCTGTGTGTGTGCACTTGGATGGGTTAAACGCAGAGCACCAATTTCGAGTATGGGTCACCATACTTGACAATACGTCACGACGACGACGACGAAAAGCCATGCATTAAGAAAACTTTTGAACAGAATGAAGATGAGTACATTTTTCTTGTTTTGCCTAGATATCATTTTTTTTTTTCTTTTAGTACGGCCCTTCAGAAGCTACAGAAGATACTTACCTGTTTTCCAGGTAAGTAATTTTTTTAATTAAGTTAAATTTACCTTGATTTTCAAATTCAAAAAGTTTTCACGCCCCGGCTCTTAATGCATGGTTTTTCCCTCTGGAGCATCGGTGAGCGTTTGAACTTCCTGTAATAGTTGCATATGAGTCCCTCAGTTGTCCTCAGTGTGGAAAGATGAATCTCAAAATCATACAGTCATTGTTGGAAAGGGTTCAAATACACAAAAATGCTGGTAAATTCAACTATTATTTTCTCTTGTGGACTATATGTAAACATCTTTTATGTGAAATATCTTATTCAGGTCAGTACTAAATAAACAATAACATGCATTTTGTATGATCCCTCTTATTTTGGTAAAATAATTAACATTTTGCAGATTCTGAAAGGTGTTTGTAAAGTTTTGACTTCAACTGTATGTATATATATATATATATATATATGTATGTGTGTGTGTATATACATACATACATACATACATATACATATATATATATATATATACACACACACACATGCACGCACGCACGCATGCACTCTCACACACACACACACACACATATATATATATATATATAATTAATATAATATATAAATACTATCATATTTATTTACCACATATTTATTGTGGCTGTTGGAGTCACAAATTCAAATCCAAAGTGAGGATAAAAGCCATATTGTTTATATGTATCAGATTACTATCTTTCTTATTCAGAAAAAAATTATAAAAAGGCAAGATTGTGACTATCATATGATATATAAAAACATATATAAATACTTTCAGAGATGAAAATCTACAGAAATATTGGTGGAGGTTAGCAGACAGTGTAATTCGGTACAGTTCTTCTATCAACAATGAGGAGGTTTTACAATCTTCTCAGGGCAGTGAACAGAAACTGGGCTAAATGAATTTGGAATTCACAGGGTTTGTTACAAGCTGGCCATAAAAATGAAATTTAATGAAATCATTTCAATATACTCCACAATGGCAGGAAAGCACACCATTACATCAACATAAACTGCACCTTTTTCTTCCCTTTAATTAATTTGAATTTAAACTAGAATTGAAGTTCCTAAACACAGGGCTCTCATTTTATACATGCACAGGGTTTAAGCGCCTGTCAATCTATTTTGAATGCGCTCTGTTTTCTACACACAGTCAGCCAATCTGCCCTCACATTTCCTGTTTTTATGCCAGGCAACAGACAGGCCTGCTGAAGCCGTCTGTGACAATTTTAGGGCTCGGACGAGTGTGAAGATGGCAAGTCTTTCTCTGTTCAGAGGCTGTGACCACCACCAGAGCCCAGGAATCAATTCCTTCTGTTTACAGACCATTTCACAGCCCTTTACCTGCAACATCACTTGTGTCAGGCCCATAAATAGCCTTGGATATATAATGGTTGGATTAGCATAATGGTTCGAGCCGCAGCCTCTTGCCAGCACAAAAGGAAATGTCAACACGTCCCCCTCTCTGCGAAAGCAATTAGAGGCCCATTATACGGCCTCACTGGAAACATCATCAAGGTTAAAGACAAGTCCAACACCCCTCTGACTGCTCTTTTATTCCGGTCTCTGATAGATGAGCCATAGAAACTGAAATGTTGGTAAACAGTGGCTTGGAGTGCTCTCTTTAAGATCAGCCCCAATCAGCCCAAGCACTCAGCATCAGAATATGTGTGTTTGTGTGTGCGTGGGTAGGTGGGTGCGAGCGTTGGGTGGAAATGTGAGTATTTCCTTAACTACAGCCCGGGTTAGCCTGGGGATGCTGAATGTACCGAGAAGGCGACAGATGAAAGGAAGGACAGAGAGAGTGGAACGAGCTCATCATATTGTTAGTCCTGATAAAAAGGCTAACGGGGCAACACTTCCACCTCATTGGATCTCAGTGCTGAATGTTAATTTTTTAGATGGTTTGCAATGATGATTACGTTCCATTGGACCACGTCATCTATATGTATTATAGCGTGTTTCACATGTCATGGAAAGCGCTTAGATTTTTCTTGCTCAGAAACACTTATAATTAAATTGTTTTTCCTGTTGTTATTAATTGTTATTTGTGCAACTTGGACACTGCACAGGGTTACTGTACTCGGTATTATTATATAATTAAGTCATATTGAATATAATATAATATAATAATATACAAAATTATTTGCATTAAATTATTGATAAAAAAGGAAATTTTTATTTTATTTTTTTGGATATTTGTGCATTTTAACATAACTTAATGCAATTGTTAATTGTATTTCTTACTAGTAAACAGTTAGATAATAGTATCTGGTTAAATATAGGTAATCTGTTTATGCACTAAATCATCTATTACTGTACTTGCTGTGAACTTGGTATATATACTTAAGTTAAGTATATATACTTGGTTATATACTTAAGTCATATATAATATAATATACATTTTTCTGTGATCATTTACAAGGAAATAAATTTAAAGTAGTACACATTTAACACATTTATTTTTTATTAAATTATTAATAAAATGAATTTTATTTTATTTTTTTAAAAAGGGGCATTGCTTAGCATAACTTACTAATATGCGGTCGGTTAATAGTATCTGAAATAAATATGGGTAACCTGTAACACTATCATAATATTACTGAACTTACTGTGAAGAAAACAGAAGCAAAGTCAGCCCATGTGGAAATGTAAGGATAATATCAAAAAAAAAAAAAAATGTGCCAACCTTTCATTTTTCTTTTCTTTGTAATGTGTGGAGCAGTTTATAACAGAGCTGGCAAGGAAGAGTTAAGAATCAAAAGGCCTTGTAAGTATTGCCACAAAACTGCAAAGGCAAGCAAGGCCATAGAGCAATGGTTCATGACCACCTATCATTCTGTATGTGTGTGTGAGTGTGTGAGTGTGTGGTCAGCTTAGGGTGCTGCAGTTAGCAACCTAAAGGTCACAGCCTTCAGCACTGAGAGAAAATAAAACTCTGCACTGACCAAAGTTACGAAGAGGAAAAGCACACAAATCATAACGCACAGGCCTAAATCGTTTGGGCTGTACTGCCTGTGAGCCAAACAACAATCTTTAGGCCTATACTGTTCTTCTCATAATTTATGTGATAAGCATTTAGTAGCATTAGCTTTCTTAAAGGAATAGTTCACCTCAAAATAAAAATTCTGCCATTTACTCATGCTGACATGAAAGTGACCATATTGTTATTGTTAACTAAAACTATTAAAAAATATTTTTTTTATTGCCAATTGAAATAAAGCTGAAATAAAATATTAGATGAAAAACTTAAACTTATAAAATTTGAATGGAAATTAGAAATGCCTTGACAACTAACTCAAATGAAACTGAAGTACTAAAGTTACCACATTTAAAACTAAAACTAAATTAAAGCTTAAAATAAATATTTTTAATAATGAAAAATGCATGACAAACCAACCATCAAAATTACTAAAACTTAAACTAAAATTAAAATGAAATCTGAGAACATAAAAAATTGAAAGCTACAATTAATTCAAAATATTAACAACTACTGGAATATAAATAGAATGATGACCTTCCTTTTCACTATCATTGTATGGAAAAACCAGCTTAGACATTCTTCTAAATATCTCCTTTTGTGTTTTATGGAAGAAAGTAAGTTATACGGCTTTGGAACAACATGAGGGTGAATAAATATTAACTTAATATTCATTTTTGGGTGAACTATCCTTAAACTGAAGTAGCCCACTGTAATAATATTAATAAATTATATTCATTAATAGTTAATAATAATAGTTTTAGTATAAATTTTAGGATCAGTTTTCTTAAGCACTTTGTGTCTTCAAACCAGTCACGTTTGTGTTATGATCCCAGTTCCTTAACCACTGGATTACCACCATTCCACTGGTAATCCATTATTACAAAACGTAATGTGTGGTTATGTCGCACAGAACAAGATGATAAGTCACCAGGCTGTGCAGTATTGATTGGGGTCCTGAAGACTTAGCTAAAGAGGAGGCGGGGGTGAGTGATTGTGTTTTACAGAGAACATTATCAGTCCCTCAGTGGCATTAGAGTCCTGTCCACACATACAGATACACACGGACCACTAAGTCACTAACTGACTTAGTCCAAGTACATCCAATCTTAAAGCCAAATTGTAGACTGAGACGTAAACGCTTCCTGTCTGTTCAGGACATTTTTCATTTCTATTCTTGACCACATTTGCAATTGCTATCTCTTACAAACCCATTGAGGAGAAAATGACGCATTGTTATGTCCCATGTCTTTCTCTCAGCTTTATAAGAGAAATACATCTCCTTTCTTCCCAGAGTGTGTGTCTGTTTTTAATCTTGTTCACCTGTTCTTTTTATCTGCAAAGATGAAATAGGAAAGGATGACTTTGTCAAAGAGGCTGCACCGAGCATTGACTGAGCACGGCATGCCGAGAGCACCAAGATGGATAAATCTGTCCATTAGGAGAATTTAAATAACTTTTACAGTTTTATCAGGGTCTATTTGTTAGGCAGGAGATTTATGGTCAGCCTTTGAGGGCGTCCGTGTTTCTGATCTGCCCTGTCTGGAGATTAAATCTGGATCAGCCCGAGGAGAGACCAGCTTGACTGCCACAATCCACAATTGGAGATGATCTTATCTCTTTAAAAATTGCCTCGAGTCGATGGCAGGGATGAGCAAGAACTATTTTTTTTCTCTCTCTCTCCATCCGCTGTATGTACGCCATCTTGCTTTAACCCTCCCTGAACGCATAAACTCCATGTAATCACAACTGATTCCCTGCACTGATAACACTTACGTAAAGCGTCTCCCAACAGCCAGGTGCAATCTGAGGTGCGGGCCAGCCTAACAAGGAATTAAATATTTTTCATGCTACTGCCCCCACTTTAATTGATTGATGCTAAAAGTTTAGCTAATAAAAAGCTAGCAGGTGATCAGAGGCAATCCTGGACACGTCCTCAGAGGGGAACAGGCTGGATCGAAAGTGACAGCTTGCATTTTCGGCTTGAGCCGGTTCTGTCATCTCAGGGGCTGGATGTGCGGGTCTGCCTCTTCAGACCAAAGCCAGTCTGAAACACACATGTACTGCGAATCAGGGAATCAATAGAACACTTAATGAACAATTAGGGGAACAGCTGTAGACCTGTCAAAGACCCATCTGTACATAGCTGGGAGTGAGAAGAGGGGAGAGAGAGGATTTCTGGTGAGGATGAAGGTCCTAAAGGATAAGATTATTGCACATATATACCCATATCGTTACCTTTAACATGCTTATTTGAATTATTTGAACTATTTAGTATTTAGGAGGTTAAAGCTAATAAAATCTATAGCGCTTAAAAATCGAATTATCTAAATTATCTCATTATTATATCAACTTTTGCTTTGCCTAGGTAGTATTTAGGAGACTAGAGCTGGTAAAGCTTATTTTAATTCATTTTAATTTATTTATTTTAATCTATAAATTTGCCCAAAATCTGGTGCCTAATTAAACAAATCAGATTATTTTCAATGTTCAAATGCCACTGAAGCAACTTTTGCTTTGATCAGCTAATGGATTTGCACAAATCTGATGCCTAATTGAAGAAATCAGTTTGTTTTTACTGTTCAGTTGCCACTGTAGCAAGCTTTAACCTAATGAATAGCTTTAGCCTAAATATACCCTTATGAAAATGAATAATGATTTTATAAAACAAAAACAACAACAACAACAAACTGGTAAATATAATTAAACCATGGCAAGCACAAATTAACAAAAACTAAATCAAATATTTCTCAAAGAGAAGATCACATACACTCTCTCTGCCACAATATTGAATTAATATCTCCCACCTATTTTCTGTCTTGACTCTCAAGCTATTCATGATGCATAGAGATATATTCCCCAAAGCTGACACGCACTGTAAATGATAGGGATGAAGTGAGCCTCTTTGTCCACTTGTTAACAGGAAATGTTGACCTTACATGCCAATCAAAGGAAAAAATAGTCCACACACACACACACACACACACACACACGCACATACACACACATACTAGTATGCATGCACTGTCGACACGCAAAAACATTTCTGTTAGATCGCTTCAGCCTTCGCTTGCCTCCTCAGACATTATGGATTACTGGTCTATGACTGACAGATATTATGCTTAACTAAGCACAAGTATCTGTACCTGGGGAAAGGCAGATTATAATTGACCTTGGACACCCTCGGTCGTGCTTTATTAAAACTTCATTTAAAAAAGACAAAACCTTGGTGAGGCAAGGAGCCACAGCCATAATGGATTAGATGGAAATCCATTATGCATCGCACACAAGAAAAAGTAGGGACGGAGACCTGCTTTAAAAATATATTTTTAGTACAGAAAATTAATGCCCCCACACAGGGACACTGAATCATTTTAAATGGCCTTTTTTAGTATATAGGTATATGTGTTGAGAAGGCCAATATTTCAGCAGCACAGACTAATGGATCATTAATAGATGAATATTTTTTGGCTTTTTTCCTTTTCGTTGTAGGATGCTATTTTAGTCCCCTTCGTGAATAAGTAAAGGGTATTTTGCATCTAACAGAGTGTGCCCATCCTGTATTTACATTCAGATATAAAAAGTTTGTTGATGTTTCTTTGTTGTAATGTGGTTATTCATATTTTAATTCAACAATAAGGCACTCAGGACTGTCACATTGCATACAGTGTTCCTTCTGGTCTTTGGGTTTGATTGGCTGAGCAAAGTTACAAGAATCTTGATATTTATTCCAAAAGCTGACAGTCTGTAGATTAGTGGCGGAGATTTTTAGTGATACTTTTCTGCAGGTTACATTGTTATGACAGTAGGGGCATCTTTTTTGTGCATCATGAATCATTGAATAATTAATTGTAATCATTGACTGATTCGTTCGGAAACTGAACTGATCTTAGGCACCTGATACTGCTTTCACTTTATTTGGAACTATTTTTTTGGCGGAGGAAAAATAGAACTGAAACTGAAAATATTGTTTAAAAAATATAAGCTCCTCAATATCATACATGATATGAAATGTTGTATGAATTCGCAGTCTGGATATTTGCATGTCAGATTTCCTTAAAATTTGGAACAATAACATTCTTGTTTTTTAAACCCGATATATTTTAGAGCTTGACATAAGTAGTAAGATTTTTTGTATTTTTCATAAAGATGTCCATGGAGTTGTAAGATTCAATTAATTTACATGATTTTTCCAAGTCTAAAAATAACACTTAAAAAAAAAAAAAAACAGGTTACTACATCCAGGTGTTTCTAGAGAGTAGGAACCCTGATTCTTCAAAGAATCAAAAAAGGTTGTTAAGGGGTTAATTAAAATAAGGAATATCTTCATATGTCGTTGTTTTAACTAATTTTAGTGTTTGTTTTGTCCTATTTTTAAATTTTTATGTAATCTTGAGGCCTTCTAGTGGGCCCCGGGCCCCTAGTTGATAATCACAGCTCTATAGCTCATATATCCAGGTTTTTTCTAAACAGTAGGAACCCTGATTCTTCAAAGAATCAAAAAAGTTGTTAAAGTGGTGAATTAAAATATAGGGAATATTTTGATATTTCATTATTTTAGCTTATTTCAGTGTTTGTTTGTTTTTTGCGTTTTTTTGCATTATGTATTCTTGGGGCCCCATAGTGGGCCCTGGGCCCTTAGTTGAGAATCACTGCTTTATTGGTGCTACACACTGATATATACAGTGAAAGTGATCAGGTATTTTCAGCTCTGTATATGAACTTTTCACTTGTTTATGTTTGTTTACAGTCATTTGTAGTGCTTTAAATTTATAGGCTAAAAGAACAATATAACATTATCTCTCTCCAGTTTCCCTTTATTGCAGAGGTTTCATTGTGACATCAAGTGGACGTTTTAGGGGAGCCGCTGATTAAGTTTATTCACTGTTGCAATTACTGTCATATCCCCATTAATTAATGGCAGACTTTTACAGTGTCTTGTTTCCTTATGGAACCTGAAGTAATGAGACAAGCAACATGATTTCATCTGTTCGCCTGGGAAAAGAATTTCAGTGCTAACTCTGACTAAAATGCACAGACAGTACACCTTGGATATGTTTTTATGACTGCAAAGAAACACTGGATGACAAAAGAGTGCCTGTGAGATAGATGTTGTGCCTCTGTGGTGTAAAGTGTCTCCTCTTATTGGAATGAATGTCTGTGTGTGCATTAGCCATACTCCTCTCCAACCCCCTCCAAAGCCTCCATCTCAACTGTGGAGCACACATAGCTGACTCGACAGGCCCAACAACAGGCAATATCCCCTGCTTTCAAGCCTTTGCTCCCGCCAGCTCTGGATGGATTTGGTTAGTAAATCGTGACAGGGGGTCGGCCATGCCTGAGAGGAGAGGGGAATGAGGAAACAAGTGTTTGCTCCGTATAGCCCAAGAGATGCAGAACAGCCCCTGTGATGTCCTGTCACCTGAAAGGAGTATGAAAACAGGCACACACATCTGTTATCCAAATGTTAACTCCGGGCACCTCGTGTAGTCACGGCGGAGGGGGAATGGGGTTGTGGCTGGCTTAAGACCCTCCTCAGGGAGGCTTGAGTGCTCAGTAGTGGGAAATGGTATAGTGGTGGGAAAAAGCAAAAAAAAAAGAAAAAGAAACGTAATTTAAAAGGATAGTTCACTCCAAAATAAAAGTCTGTAATTGCAAACCTGTATGACTTTCTCCTCTGTCTTCTGAAGAACATAGAAGATGATATTTTGAAAAATATATATGTGGTTTTGTCCATGCATGCAAGACAGCTATAAATATTAGTGTTGTCATTTTACTGCTGTTTTGTAAAATAGTTATTAAAAAATAATGCAATACAAAAGTATTATTATTTTAATTATTATAATAATATTATGATTATTAAATACAATTTTTATTGTGCAGTACAATGATACTGTTACTATAGTAATATATTTCTTTATATATTTGGTATTTTTTATAATTTAATATACTCTGCTTAAAGTGATAGTTCACCCCAAAATTAAAATTCTGTCATTAATTACTCACCC
Organism: Barbus barbus; assembly: GCF_936440315.1. Lineage (NCBI taxonomy): Eukaryota > Metazoa > Chordata > Actinopteri > Cypriniformes > Cyprinidae > Barbus > Barbus barbus. The sequence goes on from NC_136753.1 coordinate 17,584,620, forward strand.
CCATGTCGTTTCAAACCCGTGAGACCTTCGTTCATTGTTCGACTTGTTCAAGGCCCAGAAAGGTAGTAAGGACATCATTAAAATAGTCTGCAGCACCACACACATGGGTCATGGTACTCTTGTGAACACACCTCAAATTCTGAGATGGAAGAGAATAAATTGTGAATAAAGACGTTATTTTTGTTTTCTTTGTGCACAAGAAGTATACTCGTAGCTTCATAAAATTACAGTTTGAGTACTGATGTTACATGGACTAATGATGTCTATTTATATACAGGGTCCAGGGTAAGTTTTATCATAAAGACTCAATCCAAATTTTAAAGCTTATGTTTAAAAACAAAGTCAAATTCCAGCTTTAAAATCTGTATACTCCTAGAGCGGTTTGCATCTTTCTTTCTTTTTTGTTTTTTTTTGTTTTACTATTTTCATATTATTTCGTAGATGAAAGTCGTTGGCATTTATTGTATGGACAAACACACAGTTGAAACTTTCTTCTTCAGAATATCTTTGTGTGTGTGTTCAGCAGAAGAAAATCATACAGGAAGAAAGCCATTCAGATGGAACAACATGAGGTTGAGTAAATGAATTTTAATTTTTCAGTTGAACTATCTCTTTAAGAAATCAGCTTGATCAGGAACTGTGCGCATATATAGACAGACAGACAGACACTGTGTACACAGTAGTATATGAGCAGATATATTTAACCACGCTGCTATAACATCAGGATGAAATTTCATGTACTATTCCCAGCATTCCAAAATTCTAGAAGGGGAATCAATCAATCAATAAATCAATCCATCCATCCATCCGTTTATCTTTTTTTCCAGCACTTTCAAACTGGCCTTTGTCAAGCCAAACTTAGTAAATCCACACAGGTGAATTTCTTTGAATTTAAGTTAGTTTAATTTTACTTAATTACATTCACATTAAAATTGCAATTCTGCATTTTTTCTTCTTTTAGCAGACTTTCCTCGACTTGACATGGGTAAATGCAGTTAATGTCTGTCCATTTCCATCTAAAGGAAATAATCGAGTGCATGGCCTAATTTAGCTTGGGCTTCCCCAAGAGATGGTCTTAGAAACGAAAAGAATGACATTAAGGAATAAACACTGATCTGATTGTTGATAGTCCATTCAGCATGGATGGCTTAGCTTTCTCCATTACAGCCTGCAGCAAAAACCCTATGTCATATCCTATCTTGTCAAATCAAAATGCATATCAAAAAGAGAGAGAAGAGAGAAAACTTTATTCAATCCAAATTGCCCGCAGAACGAAGCCTCTCACAGAATTCCGCTTCTTTCATCTGTGGAATTCGCTCGCCGGAGCAGATTAGATTTTAAGGCATCTGCCGAAATCAATGCCTCTATTGGCAGCTGTGCTATAACGGAGCGACGAGGTCTGGTATGGTGCCTTAACCACTGCTGGGATACAGTGTTCCCCCCCTGGAGAGCATGACTCATTAATCAAATATTCATACAGGCAGCATCGTAAATATAGCTAGAACACAAAGTCTCCTCAAAGCCGCCATGCCTCCCAGCACAAGTGCCCTTTCATGTAACACTGATGGAAAGGTCGGCACGTTGCCTCACCCCTAATGTCCCAAACTTCCTTTTTTCCCTCTCTCTCCTCCATGCCTTGTTTCCTAAATACAGCCCAGTATGAATTTACTGATCACAGACACACTATGAGACGATGGGGTTATTGTGCTCCACTGTTTCTGTCTTCACGACATGCAGTGTATAACAAGCAGTGACTTATTCTGTTTGGTCCCACAGAAGGGCAACTTGTTCCCCCAAGCAGACCCTATAATTGAAGGCCATGACCTTATTAATATAAGAATTTGTATTTAACATGAAAATAGCACAAGTATTGCTCAAACGGAACAGAAACAGAGGAATTAACCATGGCAACATTGAGTCCAACACAAGGATATTTTCTTTCCCCCGGAAAATGGTGTAATCACCAGATACAGATTTGTTCCGTTTGGCTGAATGGGTTGTGAAAAGGAGTCAGCAAGTGCGAGTCATTTTCATTTGCAGTGTTTGTTGGGGAAGAGGAGTTAATAGATTGAAAATAGGTCAATAAAAAATTTGCTGTACAGTAAGTAATGTAAGAGAAAGAACTTAAAAGAAATAATGATACAGACAAGTATTAAAAAAACAAAAAACATTACATTTATTGTACAATTCTGAAATCAGCAATTATAAAACTGAAATGCTCATTGTGCAAATGATTTTGGCAATTAAGGTATGATATTACAATACACTGTGATGATTTACAAAACTCTTCAAATTGACAAATGGTGGAATTAATAGGTTTGCATAAATAACAGAAAACACAATTTCGCTGGTTAAATACAAATATGTGAACACTGTGTTAGTGCTAGTGTTACAGTTCGGTTCAATGCAGAGCGCTTTGGTTTCATAGGTGTTTCTAACAAAAAAGAAAGTTAATCACAACAATTGATATGGCAGTGCAATATCATCATGTTGACAATTTTGTTAAAATTATATATCACCAAGAGAAAACTTGACGTTATATAAATAAGGCATAATTTAATAATAAATTACTCCTTTATTCATACTGGTTTAAGTATTATATTACACCTTTAAAAATAACACACTGAGCTACCAAGGAAGTATTGAGCCTTTCACATATTGGCATTATATACCAATATATTTGTTAACATTACTGTACTTAATCTTATATTAAGTTTCTGTGAATATCAATGTGCTATGGGTTTAATATTTCTTAAAATGCTTGTGGCAGAAAGGGCTTTTTAAATATCATTTAAGAGTTATTTACATATGTTTTCTACTCACTTGTGAAGGCACATTATCCTTCCAGTTAATATAACATAAAACATGTCACCATAAAATGTAAGTTCTGTGAAGCTAAAGCACTATATCATGTAGAAATTTCAAAAAGTAGACTATATAGGTGTTTTGATTCAGTTAAGAAAAAAATTAACTACATGTACTCAGAGAAAAGAAACATGATTCCATGAGAACTTTTCTTGTTAACAACAACAAAAAATGTTTTGACTACACATGCCCATTGGATTTATATGAGCACACTGAAATGTTTGCAGGTTTAGGTTGTAAATATAATTGAAATTAAATCAAATGTGGATGGTGGTCAGGACCATATGCATGAAGCAATCTCTGTATCAAACTTTGCTTTCATGCACAAACAGATAGATCTGTTGATATCAGTATTGGTTCGGTGAAACGGTCAACTCCGTGAATCTAATGCATGCACTGCTTTCTGTCTTTTTTAAAATGGGCTTTTTCTGAAATGACATGAGGACAGTGTAGCACAGGGTCGTATAGTTTAGACCCACAGTGTAAATACAGACTGTTCCAGTCCTGATTTGTGGTGTATCACTTGGTTTTGGGTTACTGGCTTGAAGAGTCAGAGCAGCACAAAGTCTCCCGATGTTGTCCCTGCTTTGCTTGTGTCCCTGATGAAAGGCCAGTCTCGCTTTCCTACAGCAACTGAAAGTTCATAATCCTTCCTGTGTCCCTTCATAAAGGTGAATGCAGGGTACTTCTCTTTCGATGAAGGCTGCAATATCTGTCACATTTATAAACACAGTAAATCAACCATTAGATTTTTTTAATTAAAAGGTATATATGGCAGATTCTCACTTATAGTACAGGAGGACAAAACTATACAACATTTGTATACAACATTTGCTGGACACGGAGACAGTCTGACAGTTTCCAATTATGTAGTTAAATGCTGCCACCTGCTGACAGACATTTAAATAACAGCCTTTTTCCAGCTTACAATACAAATATTGTTCTGTTAGGTTTTTTTTTGGACAGTCTGTCATTTTAAAATGAAAGGTAACATGCCATTTTTTTTAAGATTTACCCACCTTTGACAGCTCGTTGCTAATTCTTTCATAGTGTTCAACATTTTTTGAGTAGAATCCAATCGTACAGCTTGGGTCCATTTTACTGAAAGCCATTTTCTTTGGTGATGGGCAATGAAAAGACTTTAAAGAAGAAAAAAAGTTACAATATTCTTTAAAATGAGTCAAAATAAGCCATTTATTTCTCTGTTTAGGAAATCACAGTGATTCAAATGCACAATATCATAATATGCATAATATCTGTCTACAATGTAACGCATGTTAAACGGTTCAGCCCAGTTCTGTTCCAAATGAGCAAAGCGTGTTCATGCGAGACAACCAGATTGCAGAAATAAAATATTTTCCTTTTTGACACATTTTTTAACAAATGTTAAATTCTACCTGAGACCTGAAAGGCTTAGACAGCTGAGCTAAAAGTATGGCCCAATATTTCTGTCTTTCGCCGGGCCACTTTCTACAGCACATAAAAAGCGTAAAAATAAGTCATGATGCTGAAATATAAAATCGTTGGAGCTATATAAAATATGTTGGAGCTGATACAAAGTACAGAACAATGTGTAAATCTCTTGTGTTCGGTAATTGAGTGTGGAGATCTACTTTCAGATTCATACCCTTAAGTACAGAAACTATTAAATTCACATCACTGTGCGGCGGTCAGCTTTTTGTAATTCCACATTACCTGCAGAGGGAAATCGCTTGTGCTGACATCCACAAAAGACTGACAGTAATGAGGATCCATGTAAATCAAGCTGTCATCTGCAAGGACAAAACAAAAGACAAGTTATTCAAAAAAAACACAGTGATTATTATAATGCATATCCTTGCCCAATTTCTATGCAGAGCAGCTGAAAGTCACCCACCTCTGCTGGGCTTCAAACATGAGAATTCTTTTGGTCTTTCCTAAACTCGGATGGATTAAATGCTGCATAATCGAATCTGGTTGTACAAGCATATTCTTTATGCCGCAAAGGGGGCTGTCACTTAATTTTGGTGTAGAGAAATTACTTTTACAAACACGCAATTATATTAGATAATTTGCATAAGATGAATGCAGACGGCAGGCTGAAGCTGGCAGGGAGAATGTATTGCTTGTCATTTAGACATCATCGCGGAATGCATTTCAAATTGCTAAAATGTAAATGGGTAAATATTGACTACCTACATGTACAACTGAAGGTTTCCACTGGCTACTGAAGGTGATGGAGAGTGGGCTACTCCGAAATCTATGCAAGCTGCTTATGTAAATGGAAAAGCCTGCTATTTCAGATACCCTTGCGTGATGAATGGTGTAGCATTTTTGATGGGTTCGGGAAAAATAAAATAAGCTTCTCTGATGGCGCTGGCCTTCTCTTTGCATGCATTCATTTACTTTGTCTCCTATGAAAGACTAACCTTGAAATCCAACAAAACAGTAGGCCTGTTTAGGCTTTCCGCCAATGATGCCGATACAGTACTCTAAGCTTAATATGCTCTAGGGAAAAGAGAAAGAGAGTCGTTAAGATCACAGTCGATAGCCACATCTTTAACAAATATTTTTCTCTTTGTCATTGTACAATCTACTTTGTAGCTGTACAAAAGGTTGGTTTCCAAAGCCTTACCTTGACAAAGCTCAAGTATTCTGGGTTGATTTTCTCTCCACCGAGTCTCACAGGAATGAGGATGATGACAGCTCTACTATCAGGGGCAGCTCCAGAATTGAGTCCCTGAGGATCGCTGTGGCTGCCTGTCGGCTCTGAATGGCTATCGATAACATCAGCACTGTACACTGAAGACAATCAATAACACAGAGGTCAAAAACGGGTCCTTTGTCTGTCCCACTCTCTGGTGAGTGGAACAAATATAGCCGTTTCTAAATCTAATTGTACTTGTGTGAATACATGATTGTATGATGTTTGCAAGTTATCTTGTATTATGTAATATTACATTTGGGTGAGTTTGTTCATATTGGGATAAAAAAAAAAAAAAGTACTGTATGTATACATTCATTCAAAAGTTTAGGGTAGGTAAGATTTTTTAAATGTTTTTTTAAGAAATATCTTACGGTTTATTTGATAAAAAATATAATAAAAATGGTAATATTGTAAAATCTTGTATTTTAATATTTTAAAACTTAATTTACTCCTGTGATGGCAAAGCTGAATTTCAGCAGCCATAAATCCACACTTCAGTGTCACATGATCCTTCTGAAATTATTCCAAAATGTTGATTTGGTGTACAAGCAACCGTTTTATTTTATATTTTACAGTTGAAAACGAGTGTGCTGCTCAATAATTCTTCTGAAAAACATGATACATTTTTTTCAGGACTCCTGAAGTTCCTGATAAATCCTGAAGTTCAAAAGAACAGCATTTATTTAAAATATAATTTTTTACTACTCTTTGCTGAATTAAAGTTTCTTTTCTTTCATTAACAAAAACCTCACTAACCCCATTTTTTTTAAATGGTAGTGTGTGTGTATATATATATATATATATATTTCCTTGACACTCCTCCATAGACATACAGTACGCTCCAAAATGAAATCTTGAAACTTATTAAATGAATATATTGGTTTCAGATTTGTGGACCAGAAAACCCCCCCAAAAAATAATCATATATAGGGTAGATTTATACTATATATAGAATCTCTACACAAGCACAAATTTGCTTTCAAATACAAATTAGTTTGAATTTTAGTAACTATTGGACGTCTTCTGTTAGTCATATTTGCTCTTCTGTTGTTGTTCTGTGAAAGAATTTAGATTTAGATTTTCCATACCGGTGCAGTCCTGCGCTACATAAACGCTTATCCCTTTCAGCATCGCATCTACTGCTTCATCAACAGCTTTTCTGAGTGAAAGAGAAGAGAGACAGAGGTATTTGACAATCATCATAATGAGGAATGGGTAACATAAAGGACTTAAAAGTAAAATAAAATAATGCACTTTTTACCGGAGTATGTGTGCCACCACTGCTGGGCCGTACCAATCTCCTGCCAGTTTTCCAGATGTCATTCCTAGCTGCACGAGTCTGTGGATGCCCAGCTGGGCTGAGGGTGCGTCCCCAAACCAGGACACAATGGTGCGGTGATATGCCTCTTGCAGGTACGAGTCAGCCTCCTCAGCCCCTCCTTGAGCAGCACAGAAAGACTGGGTGACCTGCGCTCTTTCCCCCTGAATGGAGGCCTCTAACGTGGCCACCAGTCTTCGCGCTGCACTGCTGGTCCATGTCTCTGTATCCAGGGGCTCCAAGGTCAGTGCTTCTGACCAGGTCCAGTCTGGTGATAGAGAATTTTAAAAAAGGGTATTTAAAGGATCATGTGACACTGAAGACTGGAGAAATGGCTGCTGAAAATTCAGCTCTGCCATCACATGAATACATTATATTTTAAAATTAAAAGAGTTATTTTCAATTCTAACATACTTATCTTGATCAAATAAATGGAGCCTTGGTCAGCATAAGAGACGTCTTTCAAAAACATCACCAACATAAATTATTCCAAACTTTTGACCAGAAGTGTAATTATGATCTTTATTTTGTTAATTACCTCATAAATGATATCTACTAAGAAACAATGCAGTAAGGAACAATGGAGCAGAAGTCTTTCAGAAGTCCTAAAAGTTTGTCCTAGATTTCTCTAAATGACAGACATATTTAAATTTGACTTTTAAATAGACAGTGGGGCTTGTGCTTTAAGAACAAAAGTCCAATTACGATACTAAGCTTAGTCAGTATTTCACTTTTATTACATTTTCTCCTCACAAACAGAGTGGGTGTCTGAAATGGTTTAAGTACAAGTGCTGAGGGTCATAAAGGTGCCGGACCTGGCTGTGGGGCCATAAGGCAATGACCTTGCTACTTGTCAAGGCCTGTAATTGGCTAATAAGTATATTTTATTAGCCAATAGCCTCTTTATAGACAGATATTTCTATAATGACATATTTCATTATAGACGTGGGCTCTGGATAACGCTTCAATGTTGTTTTTTGAATGAAGGTATTAAACTGGCAAATGTCGTGGCCTGTTCACCATATTACACAAAACTGCCCTCCGTAAATCATATGAGAACTCATTCATTAGAGAGTGACAACCTCTGACACTGAAAAACCCAACCTCTGAAATGAAAAATGAATGCAGAATTTCAATATGCAAATGAGGAGATGAAAACTTCGGCTACTTAGATTTAAGCAACACACACCTCAGAACTGTTTTTGCAGCTCTCACATGGACAGTTATCATATGAAAACTTATTATTATTATTTTAAATCTACCGTTTAAGAAAATTGTTCACCACCCCAAAAAAATTTAAAAATTAAGTAATGCACATGACTCTAGTCCATCCAATCCAACACCATGTTAAGCAAAAAGCTGTATGTTTGTAACAATAATAAATTCATCATTAAGACATTTTAACTAAAATTTGAGTCCTACATCCATAATATTGCTTACTCCAGTAAAAAAGTAGTTTCGTCTGAATTAGGAGAGAAGTATGCACAGATCAAGCATGGTTTACAAGCAAACAGTTCTAAACAAATATTTTGATGAGAAGAAAACATGGACTTGTTCACTGGAAGAAACATTATTAAGGACTCTAAATGTTGTAATGATGGATGTTTCTTACAAACACACAGCTTTTCACTTCACAAGATGTTAATAATGGACTGGAATCATGTTTTTATCAGTTGTTTGTACTCTTTCTGACAGCACCTATTCTCTGGTGAGCAAGACACGTAATGCTAAATTTATCCAAATCTGTTCTAATGATGAAACTAACTCATCTATGTTTTGGATAGCCTGAGGAGGAATACGTTTTCATTACAATTAAACTGTTAATGTCACATAGAAATACATACATTATACACATATGACCTGATCTCACCTCTACCCAAGATGTGAAGCAAGAGAGCCTGGGCCAATATCATCTGCCCTGCCCGGAGTGTACAACCCCACCCACAGTCTGAAGTGATGGTGGAGCCAGGAAGAGCAGGAAACTCTTCTCGATAGGTCAGCCAAACTCGTGAGGTGAAGTCCTTTCGAAATCCATCAACATTACCTGTGACAATATCTTCATCTAATGCCTCAGCAGTACAACTCTCAGTAGGGCTTTCATCATCTGAGGACAACAGTTAGCATAAACATTCAATTATATGCCTATATAAACTTAAAGGTGCCATAGAATGCATTGATACAATATTTTAAATTGTTCTCTGATATCTACATAGAACACATACGGGCTACCTTAAATACAGGGCTTCCACGCAATGTTCCCTCTAAGCTGAGCGCGCGCGCCACCGCACTCTTCTTCCACCGCGGCCGCGCAGAAGAAATAATGTGCCTCACGCACACAAAAATGAGTTGGGAAGCCATTTGATTGAATCCCGCAGTAAAAGGGAAAGAATAGCAATGCTCGGGCAAACCGCTATCGAGCTGATGTCACGACAGAGTTAGAACCGGTGAATGTGGTTTACAGGTTTCATAGAAAGAGAACGATATGCACCAAATGAGTCGCTGTAGAAACTGAATACTTCAATGGTTGTGGTGCGCTCAACACGAGAGACGACGCAAACGCAATGACATGTGAAATAAAACATCCTCATGTATTAAAGAAGAGTGGCTTGATTAAGTGCTGGAAATAGCGGAGGATGGGCAAAGAACGGTAACAAAACTCTGAAACATGTACAGTCACACACAAGAGTATTATACAAACTGTACTTCATAACGATGTTTAGACAGATATAGAAGAATTCATGTTCACATATTTTATATTTAAATTACAGATCTCAGCTTAAGTTTTGCTTCAGTTTGTATTCTATGCTATTCTATTCTATTCTATCACTTTAAATAGTTTGTTTTGATAATATATTATGTTAGGACTATATTATAAACCTGATAAATAATTGACCTTGTTTTTGAGTCTTTGACTTTGAGTCTCTTGCTCATCAAGGCTGTATTCATTTAAAAAATACAGAAAAAACAGTTATATAGTGAAATATTATTGCAATTTCTAATATTGGTTTCCTATTTTAATACCTATACTTTAAAATAGCATTTATTCCTGTGATCAAAGCTGTATTTTCAGCATCATTACTCCAGTCTTCAGTGTCCCATGATCCTTCAGAAATCATTCTAATATGCTGATTTATTATCAGCGTTGGAACTGTTCTGCTGCTTAATATTTTTTTGGAACCTGTGTTTCTTTTTTCTTTGATTAATAAAAAGTTTAAAAGAACAGCATTTATTCAAAATAGAAATATTTTCTAACAATAGGAGTCTTTACTATAAATTTGATCCATTTAACACATCCTTACTGAATAACGTTTATTTAACTTTCTTTAAACTTCAAAAAATCTTTAAAAAAAGAAAGAAAAACATTTCTGACCCCAAACTTTTGAATAGTTTATTTTGTAACAAAATCTCTATTTTGACTAAACACTGTTCTTTTTAACTTTTTATTTTTTTAAATATCACAGGTCCCAAAAAATACAGTATATAAAAGAAATTAAATAAAAAAGCAGTACAACTGTTTCCAACATGAATTAAAAATCAGCATATTAGAATGATTTCTGAAGGATCATGTGACACTGAAAATACTGCTTTGCTTCACAGGAATGAATTAAATTTTAAAGTATATTAAAATAGAAAGTTTATTTTAAATTGTAATAATATTTCACAATATTATTTTGTGAAATAATATTCAGTATTTTTTATCAAATAGATACAGCCTTGATAAGCAAAAGAAACTTCTTTAAAAAACTTTATTGATCCAAACTTTTGAACTGCAGTGTACTGTACAGTAAAAATGTTTTCTCAGGTAAACTAAAATGTACATAATTTAGTTAGATTTTTAAGAATTCTGCAAATACCTTGTAAACAGTCAAATAAAACTCTTTCCTTGATATTCGTTGATATTTGTGTATTGAAAATGTTTTTGATTGACATTTATGGTTTTATTTTATTTGGGCTAGTTAAATAAATTTTCGGGCTACCAAAATCTGAAGAGTACCTGCCTGAAGGGCTACCAGGGATTTAGAATTTTTGCGAGTCCTGGATCTGATTCGCCTATTTTTCAGTGGTCTTTTGCATTCACGAGATTTACATAAGTAGGAGGAAACAATGATGTTTGAGGCTCACAGTATGTCATTTCCATGTACAGAACTGATATTATTCAACTATGCCAAGGTAAATACAGTTCTCCATTCTATGGCACATTTAAGTATATATTATATTATAACATACATATTAAATACTAAATAAAAACAGAAAATACACAAATAAAAAATTGTTAAGTGATTTGACAGATTATCAACCCGGTTTAAATGTTCTATGTAAATCATCTTACCCACAGCCTTGAAGTGGTAGCATTTCCCCAACAAGAAAACAGGAGAATTACGGCTGAAGGCAGTTTTTGACTTAAGAGCCCAACCTTGAAGTGTTAAAAACATTTCAGGATTAGTCACGTGTACAGGTATGTCAATTTTGTGACATGTGAAAGACATTAACATGTGACATGTAAGATCTCTCGTTACATACTATATTTCACATTGTGCCATGCTGACATGAACTTGGACTTCAGTTTCTCCACCTCGTCGGTCCCTTTCGTCTCCATTTTATTAGCCACGGAGCAGAACCCATCACAGCACATACGATGGAGTTTCTGTGAAAAGTTTTCAGTACGGCCAAAACAATTTACATCGTACTTGGAAACATGTCATTGATTTGACTTTTTCTAATACTTAGATGACATTTCCACCACAAGCATAAGAATGCGATAACGTTGCATATGAAATAATCATCAAATCACTGGCCAGAATACGAATTTGTTAACATAAATGCACCTCAAGGAACCGGCTGACTAGCATGCTAATTAATCAGTAACGTTAACTTAAGCTTGTTCAGTTTACAAAACTGCCTTCAATACGCGTAAATGCAAACAAGCGGCGAATGCTTTGTAAAATAAGCAATTAAAGAGTTAAACATACACTTTAAAGCATACTTGCTCACATGTCTTGTTATACTAAATAACTCACTGTGCATCTACTCACTTCTGTTTACATTTTGAGGAAGCGGCCATCTCGTTCGGTCTCGCGATATTTCAGATGTTCTCCCGTCTGGCGAGATCAAGACAAAGATAGGACGGTTGAACTATTCTTTCCAAAGAACTATTTAATAAATAAATAAATAACTATAATGGTGCTTATTACGGTTTTACAATTTACAATAAAGGGTGGTTGTGATTTGTGATTCCTTTTAAAATCAATTACATGGTAACACTTTAGAATAATGGTCCAATTTACAATTAATAAAGAATTACTAATCACAACAGTAACGTCTTAAAAGTGAACAATTGGGTTTTTTGTGGAAAATTATCACATATGTAATAAGGAACTACCTTTCTCCTAAATTTGCTACTACTTACTGCTTAGTTAATCTTGCTTCTCTATTAGTTAATAGTAAATTAAGTGTTAATGTAGTAGGCTACTACCTATTACTTCCTGCATAGTTACTTGTTAACAACGGACCATTATTCTAAAGTGTTCCCATCGGGGGTTTTATTGTTCTTTGAACCGGTTTTGAGACATTTATCTATTGCTTAAGGTTTTCTGCACTTCATAAGCGTTGTTTTGCTTTTTAAGAAATGTCATTATTGATAATCAGAAGAGTCAAAATTAAACCACTATTACAAACCGCGATATGTTTATACACCAATAAAGCTGTCATTGTATACAGATTACACGGCTGGTGGAAGTGGTAACGGATGCATTTCACACTTTTCGCCACACAGCTAGTTTCCTGTAAAAGAGCCCTCTATTGTACGCACAGGATATGAATCACTGGGAAGACTCCAGCCCAGGATACCAATAGACTGAAAGATGGTGTGCGTTTATTTTCCCGGCTTTACGGTACGTTCTCGCCTCTCTTGTGCGTCTGGAGCGCGTTATTTTCCCCCAGCAGTATCCCGACAAGTCCCGCCCCCGACTTGCTCTCTGTTTATTATGGTTACTACGGCCTTATGAGTGACTTCTCAACTGTCCAATCACAGACTTCCTTTAGGCGTCAGAAGGCGGGGCTTGTGGAAATACGGGTACGGGTGGGGAAGGAATATCGCGGCTGGAGCGCTGGAGTTACTCGAGCACTCAGCGGCTACAGTCATGGCTGAGCGCCGCGCCTTTGCCCAGAGAATCAGCAGGTAAGTATATCTAACGCACCTCCAAGCTATTGCGTTTAAATATATTCTCCCAGCGCCCTGCGACCATTCTTTGTCTGCTGCCTGATGCAGCTGGCGAGCGTGCCAGTCTTTCCCAAATAAGGCCTAGGCGTTGAGTTAGCTGGAGCAGACTCTGAGTTTAAAGGCTGTCTCAAATCCTAGAGAGCTGCCTACCCAGACTATACGTTTGACTCTAATAGGCGCGTTTGGAATGCCGTCTAGGTAGGTACCTTACTTGGTTTTGATACACATCCATAGAGATGCCCGAATGACCCACCCTAAGCTGCAAGACAGCGGTATGATGCCTTTGTGCTTCTGTGCATTAAAATCAGTCTTTATCCACGGGGTTATAATCCATAAATGCGCCTTTTGTTAAATCCATCTAGGGATTTAACGATGCAGACTAGGGTGAATCAATGAAATACAGTCTTAGGGTTTGTGAGACGATGACTTGACATACTGACACATCGAGTTGATCATGAGATGTTATACTGTCTGTCAGTATGCAAGCATATGTTTTATGTTAGTGTAGTAGTCAATATACAGTCATATAGTATATGTTTAGTGCACCACGGCTTTGATTACAAGAAGATGATGTTAAACTCTGAAGTAAATAACGAGGCTTAAAAATAAATGCAAACAATGACTTTAAGATTGGAGATCACGAATAATAATTATGTATAGTCGTTTCTGATGTATTATGGAGAACACCATCAACTGACAAGGGTTCAGATGTTCTTGCATGATATTGATGATTTGCATTGCTGTTGTAGTCATGCAGCTATTATAAAGCCTTTAAGACCATTTCAGACTGAGATCCAGAATGACCTGAAATACAATGTATGATTAAATTTCTATCCCTGTAATGACACTATGTGAGTAATGTTTAGATCTGTTCACATTTTGGCTAGTGGCCCACAATTTGTGGAGCAGGGGCCCTAGGTTATCATAATAGACTATAATTAAGTCTCATCATTGGCTTAAAAACATCTCTTTTCAGTCAAGGTTTCCTTTGTGATGTTAAATCAGAGATTAGACCACATGTGGATTTAAAAAAGGAAGTGACCTTTTAGGCTCCCTGGTGGTTTCCACAGTCTTGGCATTTCCCAGATGCTTGAAAATGCTGTTGTCTTGTCAGTGACGTGTAATAGGATGATTAGATCAGTGCAATATAGACTTTGTGGCACCTGGGGCCTTGATTGCAATCGTTACTTGTTAATCAAATAAATCAAATCAAGTTAAAAAAAAGTATTTATTGATATGATCAAGGAAATAGCTATGTGTGTTATTTTATTCATAAGACAGACAGTATAGATATTACCCATAATATAGAATGCAAAAAGCCCCAGAAAAGCCAGTGTCTATCTAATTTTATTTTACTCAGTCAAAGCAAAAGTGAAAGCTCTAAAAATAAGAAGTTCCCCACTTCATATTGAATGACTTGCTAATTAGATATTCAGATGTAATCTGAAAGCTTCTCTGAAAAATCACAGAAGCTGTTTCTCATGTCTCTGTTTACTTAAGTGCAAGACGTTTTCAGAGATGTGTGAAATATGCACTGAAAGTCATGGTGTTAGCCGGTGCCTTGGTAAACAACACATCTGCGTGGGCTAATCATCTGTTCCCTCTTCAGGAATGTCCAGCCTAAATAAAGGTCCCTCCAGAACCAACAAGGGCACAGGGGGCGGGCTTTTGTTTCATTGTACGTCATGCTACATGTATTAGAAGAGGATTCTGTTTAGAGGACTGTGCTACAACAAAGACATACTGATAATACTGTAAATTTGGTTCTTACTGTAGACCAGACACATTGCTTTCATTATAAACTTGAAAGTGTTTGTTCTGCTTGTACTTTACAGGCCTGTAATTCAGTCAGTGGAAACGGAATAATAATAAGTTACACTCTTATGTTATTACTCTGTAGTAATGACCCTTTGTCAACATAACCTATTGGAGGGGCTTTGGTGTATTTTGGTATGAACTCGTCTAGTCTCATAACAATAATTTCTGGTGTTTTTATGTTGACTTTTCCTGATTTTTTTTAAATTTATTTTTAGTTTTGTTTACTAATCCTGCTAGATTACAAATACGATTTGTGGATCTTAACTCATATTTTAGATTCAATTAAGTTTAAGTTAGATTAAAAGTTAAAATAATATATATATATATTCAGTACCGTAAACTATATCTGCTGAATGAATGAAAAATCTAGAAAATACTGTAGTGACCACATTTTCTGTGCATTATTTTTTGTGAGCCTAGTATCCTCAATTAGTTTGATGTATCATAGATTGTTGTTATTTACAAAAGCCTGGGCCAAGAAGATCATAAGACTTTGGCTATATTTGGAATAGCATACTACTTGTACCATTTTAGCAGTAAGCGGTTTGTATACTGTGCACATTTAGATTATTCTTGGAATACCTGGATGCACTGTACTGTTCTTTATCAAGCTATTTTCAGTTGGATGAATAATCTGGAAATAACATGAACAATCAATTCTTTCTTGACTCACTTGTTGGCTCATGTTAATAGGTATTGTTACATATAAAAATGCAAAATAGCTATTTATTTCCGACATTAGTGGCACTGAATTAAACATGATGTATTATAGTGAAGTCATGTGACAACAATGTTAGCCTATATACATTCATTTTATCATTGCATACAGAATTCTGTATACCATTTAAAAGTTTGGGGCTGGTATGATTTTGTTTGTAATGTTTTTGAAAGGCAGCATATATTTGATTAAAAATACAGTAAAAAGACAAAAAAAGTCAAATATTACAGTTTACCCTAGCAAAAAAGTAATACATGTAAAAAAAAACATTTATTTCATACTAAGTATAGTTCAAATCTATTAACATTTACTGACAGATAACTTCAGACTTACTGATATAAAAATTTTCATGAAACTTTATTTGGAGTATTACTTGTGCACAATGCACATTTCTTATTAATAAGCCTCAAATGTGTTGTAATGTCACTTTTGATGAGGATTGTATGATCTTTGAATATCATTGGTCTTTAAATGCAAAATATTTAAAGTGTACCTAAAGTATACTTGCAATAGTTCCACTTTAGGACGATCAAGCATACTAAGTATGTCTTTAGTAGGACTACTTTAGTAAAAAGTGGATTAAGTACAAAATTTAGTTGTTCCAATTTGGCAAACTTGAAGTATACCAGACAGTTTAGTATACTAAATGTACAATTGCAGGGCATTTTATTAAGTACATAAATATGAAAATGTATTTGAAGTATACTTGGTATGAAATAAATGTATTTCAAATACATTTAAGTATATTTATTTTTCACTAGGGTATGTTTTCTACTGTATTTAAAAATGTAATTTAATTTGCTGAATTCGCAGCAGTTATTACTCCAATCCTCAGTGTCACATGATCCTTAATTCTAATATGCTGATATAGTGCTCAAGAAACATTTCTTCTTATTATCAATGTTGAAAAAACTTGTGCTGCTTAATGACTTTTTGTGAAAATCGTGATGCAGTTTTTTCAGGATTCTTTGACGACGAGTTTAAAAGAACAGCATTTATTTTAAATAAAAAAAATTGTAATGTGATATGTCTTTCTCTTTACTGTCACTTTTGACCAAAAGTATTCACTTATTAAAAAAAAAAAGTAGTATCTCAAACATTTGAACATTAGTGTTTCTAGTGAGTATTTCATCCATAGTGAGATGACAGTCAGGTCGTGGGATTCTTATCTGTTTTCTATTATAATGCTGTTCTACGCTGTCTTGTTCTCCAGGACTGTAGCAGCTGAGGTCAGGAAGCAGATTGCTGGTCAGTACGGAGGCTCACCTCAACTTCTCAAGAACCTCAGTGTGAGTGGGAATGCAACTAGCAATGCTGTAAGTACTACATTTCAAAGAGAATATACTTTTCTATTTTAAATCTGAGAGATCGACACTTCAAAGAGTATTTACCATTATCCCTTCATCATGATACTGTCTTTCTTAGAAGATAGTGGCAATAGTTCTCACATTCTCTTTCTGTTCCCCTTTGGATTTCTCCCTGCAGATTCCTCTGACAGAGGCTGTAGAGCCAGTGGATTTTGAAGAGTATTTGATCACACACCCTCCGCTTATAGAGTCAGGACCTCTGAGAGATCTGATCGAGTTTCCTCCAGATGACATTGAAGTGCTTTACACGCCAAGAGAGTGCCGAACTCTTGGCCAGGCTGTGCCTGAGGAGGGGTGAGTGTGTTCAGGATGAATTGTTTCGAAGAACTGAGGCATACATTAGCATGTCTCTGCAAACCAGCATGCATATAGTTTAAGGGGTATTACTGAACAAAAGGAAATCAGATTTTAAAAATCAGTTTTAAAATCTCAATAGTCATATATATGCCTAAAAGGCTTTTTTAACTTATAAATGAATTTGTATATATTGTTTGCACATAAATAGTAGTATCACAGCTGTCATTTTTATTATTCTTATGGTGCATAGACATACTGCTTTAACATATTTTACTTATGTTCCTCCTCTTAAATAATTTTCCAGTGAGAATGATTCACACGTTAGAGACTGCATCCGGTCTTACACTGAGGACTGGGCCATTGTTAACCGCAAGTATGATGCTTCACTACATCTGTTCTCTCTTTAGAATTCATACAGCCTTTTTTCCTGTAATATGGGTTTCTGATACATGGTTTTAAATATGGAAAATGTGTTAAGTGAAGCTGAAAGTGTTATGTTCTTAGTGCCTCTTTGTGATTAACGGATGTTCCCATCCTTTGGAAGTATCTGCAACACTATGTGGATTTCTGCAGGCACAAATTTTGTGTGGGCCTGCTCATAAATGACAAAGAGGAATTCAAGTGCATTTTGCCTTTTTCCAACATGCTGCTTTTATGATACTTTTCACTGGGTCTTTTAACTCTGCTCAGGAGACAAACTCAGGCAGCTTCCTAGATATTTATAAGGCCTTCATAAGTTACTGTGAATAAGTTACCTTGGTGATTATTAATTGATAATCCCAAACTCTTATCTTGACTGAAATCATATAATGGTTGTCACCGTAACCATGGATAGTAATCCAAACATATACTGATTATTTTTAGTAAATGGAAATGAAATAATTGCTGTCATTAATGAACCACCACTGAACTAAATTGTAACATTACTATGTAAAATACTCATTACATAAAATTATGCTTAAAGCTTTAATGATAAATGATTTTTTTTTTAAAAATTAGTACTAGTGATTCATTTTAATTAGCTATTACTTAACATATGTATTCACGTTTTTTTATAGTCTCTCAATAAAAAAAAAAAAAAGGTTTAGGCATACATTTATTTTTGAAATGTCTGATTATGTCATAAAAATGCTTTCCATGTCAATTTTTATTTATTTATTTTAAAAAGTATTGAAACAAATGACGTTTACATTTTATGAACACATGCATTCACTTTTTTTTTTTTTTTTTGCTATGGTTAAACGGATAAGTTTCTTAATTTAAAAAAAAGAAAATAAATTTATTTAGGCTTACATTTTTATTTTTTGAATGCCTAATTATGTCATAGAAATGCTTTCCATGTCAATTATTATTATTGTTTTTTTAATAATACAAAAAAGTCTTAAATTACATTAAAATTTTATCGTTGCATGTACATGAGGGGAAATTTGGATGAAATATTTAATCAGTTCATTTTATTAGGTTTCTTTTTGTATACTGAGTAGCATACAGGTAATGAAGTATTTTGGATGCACAGGTACCACAAGTTGGGCACCGCATTTAATCCCAACACTTTGGATAAGCAGAAGGACAGGCAGAGAGGTTTACCCAAGCAGGTTTTTGAGTCTGACGAGTTGCCAGATCACAGCAGCTATCAAGATGATCAGGTAAACCTGTCTTTGCTACTGTTGCGTGTTATATAAAATTTTTTTTTGCACAATATCCCTGTGAGTTTCTTGTTGAATTCACTGAATATAACTGACACTGACTTTTGCATGTCACAGGATGATCTGAAGCGAAGGTCCATGTCAATTGATGACACTCCACGTGGCAGCTGGGCTTGCAGTATATTTGACCTGAAGAACTCTCAGCCTGATGCTTTGCTGCCTCACCTTCTGGATCGAGTACCCAATGAGGAAATCGACCACCACAATGAGGACCAGCGCAAGTCAAACCGCCATCGAGAGCTCTTCGCACTGCATCCTGCTTTGGATGAGGTAGAGTATAACATTTTGTTTCAATATTTCAAATATTGTGTCTAAAAGTATGGATTACCAAAACACTTCTTGCATTAATCTTTTTTTTTCTCATGTAGGATGAACCCATTGAGCGCCACTGTGTGCCTGATGTTCCAAAAGAACATTTTGGTCAAAGGCTTCTTGTCAAGTGCTTGTCCTTGAAGTAAGTGGGGAACAGCTTTTGTGGACTGAAATGTAACGCTAATGGTTACAACGTTGCTGATATGATTCTCTTCTTCCTTTTAAGGTTTGAGATAGAAATTGAGCCAATATTTGCAAGTTTGGCCTTATATGATATCAAAGAAAAGAAAAAGGTAAGCTGTTATAATTCCCTGTGCGATGTACAAGTTAAAAGTTGTTATGGTGCCATAAATATACACAATGGATTACTTCAAACTTGCAAATCAGTAGAGAATTTTCCTTTTTTTCTTCTTTTTTTTGTGTCTTTTAAAATTGCATTTATAAAACTAATTTTGATGGGAGAATTTTCTTTTTTTCTTTTTTTTTAATGTGTTTTTTAAAATTGCATTTATAAAACTAATTTTGAAGGGAATCTTTTTTTTTTTTTTACTGCATGGGTTTCTAAAAGATGCATTCAAATACAAGTTACATTTATGTCTAAAGGAAATGTCACATGATGTTGCTAACCGATTTCAACACTAGAGGGTAGTAGTCACTTCTTCAAAGATTTTATTTGTTCCTTAGCACTCTCTCTGACATCCTAACATTCTCCTGTCTTCATCCTAAGATATCAGAGAACTTTTACTTCGATTTGAACTCTGAGCAAACGAAGGCCATGCTGCGTCCGCACATCCCATCTGCTGCTATCTCCACCCTGGCCCGCTCTGCTGTCTTTTCAATCACCTACCCTTCTCAAGACGTCTTCCTTGTTATCAAGGTTTGTTACATCATTTAGCATCCTTCTTAACATTCAGAGCCCTATACATGAGCAAAATATATATATTGTTCTTTTGAACTTTCCGTTTATCAATGAATCCCAGAAAAATGTATAATTTCCCCAAGATCAACAATAAGTAATCTTTCTCGAGCATCAAATCAGCATATTAGAATGATTTCTGAAGGATCATGTGACTGTATCTTTATATATTTTATAATTATGTATTTATTTTTTAAATATTATTGCATGCATTAATGTTTTCAAGTCAATATGACATTAGTGGATTTATGAAGTGTACAGTTTTTTTTGTAGTTGCACGTTTGATGATCATTGCATTGATTTTAAGTTTGCATTGATGTTCATTTATTGTTTAATTTGAGTGTTTTGAGTAGTGTTCACTAAAGCAGTGCATTGTTGCACTGGTTTGCTTTCAGCTTGAGAAGGTTCTTCAGCAGGGAGACATTGGAGAGTGTGCAGAGCCTTACATGGTCTTTAAAGAGTCAGATGCTGCCAAAGTAAGCCATTCATAACAGTTTATACATTCTGCACCAGCACCAAGTGGAATTCAGCCCAGCATGGTTACTGTTTTTATATGGTCTTCTCCGGTACTGCAGAATAAGGAAAAGCTTGAGAAGTTGCGCAGTCAGTCCGAACTGTTCTGCCAGCGTCTAGGGCGTTATCGGATGCCCTTTGCCTGGACGGCCATACACCTCATGAATATAGTGAACAGTGCCGGCAGCCTAGAGAGAGACACAGATCTGGAGATGGGGCTGTCAGGTGAGTCAGTGAGACTAGTCCCATATTTATTTTTTACTCTTAATGCCATACCACAGCATTTGATCTGATCTCATAGTATTGAAGTTTTAACTACTTGACTTTGCACTATTACACAGAACGGAAAGGCTCATGGTCCGAACGGAGGAACTCTAGTATTGTGGGACGTCGTTCGCTGGAGAGAACCACCAGCGGAGATGAATCATGCAGTCTGACCAGCTTCAGACCAGCTACCCTGACGGTCACCAACTTCTTCAAACAGGTCATGCTGTTATTCAAAAAAACAAAATGTCCCAGTATTGATCTCGTTCATTGAAAGTTGATTGTCCTTCAGTTATCGGTCGTTGCATAGGTCAGACCGCTAAAGCTAATAAGTACTCCTGCTTTCGACATTTGAATATATATTTTTTTATGTATTATTAATATATCATATTAGGAAGGAGATCGACTAAGTGATGAAGATCTCTACAAGTTCCTAGCTGACATGAGGCGCCCATCCTCTGTGCTGCGTAGACTGAGACCTATTACAGGTAGAGCTCTTTTGGCATGTTTATTCAATAGATTTTGGCCATATTAACATTTCTGTTGTGAGTTATGTGACTAATTTACTAAATGCCCTCAGCCCAGCTGAAGATTGACATTTCACCAGCCCCCGAGAACCCTCACTATTGCCTGACACCTGATCTGCTCCAAGTGAAGCCTTACCCAGATAGTCGAGTGCGCCCAACAAAAGAGATCCTGGAGTTCCCTGCCAGGGACATTTATGTGCCCAACACCACTTACAGGTATAAATGTCAAGATCAGTCATTTTCAACCTTTTTGACTCCAACACCCACCCACTGTCCATAATAATATTCAAAGTTACCATATTCGCTAATATTACCCTATTCAAGTCAGACTTGAAAAGTAGATGTTTGATGTGTAGCACTTTTTATTTATATAGCACACATTTAAGCTAAACTTTTAAAGACTCATGAAGTACACTACAGTTTCTGAACTCACAGTGTCCTAGAAACCAATATTTTAAAGATTCAGAAAAGAGGAAAATTTTGATATGGAGAATAAAGGCAAGGATCATGATATTTCAGTAGTCGTACAGCACATCTATAATGTATATTAGCACCATATGTTGTTGCTTTTGGGATTTGATATAGAGCTGGGACCTTACAAGCAGATAGCCCTAGTTTTGTTTTCAAAGGTTAATCTATGGACACTCCTAGTTTTTGTAACTTTAAGTAACTAAATTAATTCAATCTGAAATAATTACATTTCAGGATTTCAGAAATTTTAAGAGCTCATTGTTCTTCAGTGTTTCTACACTTTTTAACCAATGATTTTTTATGTGAATTTTGTGCTTATTTACAAGTTAGGGTTAGTTCAAAAAGCACATTATTTTTCACAGACGGTTTATTGCAGCAGACAACGTGTGTGTCTGAAATATTACTCCCCTTACCATTATTGGGTTTCAACTCCCAAGGCTTTGTGAGCCGCTGTAAACAGTATTATATCTATGATAACTATGGCATAATTATTGGAAGTCCAAATAATGTTTTTTGTCCTTGCACTGCTTGCAGCAAAAAATAGCATCTCCTTGACATAGTGAAATCACTTACTATACTGTTTGAGGACAGGCCAAAGCAGCCACTATCCAGGCATTATGAAAATGTGTATCATGGCGACATTGCTAATTCACTGAAATAATGGCAGGATTACAAACAATGTGTTTCAGGCAAGTGTTATCTGAGAACCACTGGTCTAGATCAAATAAATTGGCCTTGCACACCAACACAAACTTTTTTTTTTTCTTTTAGAAATGCCTTGTCTCACTTTTTCTTATTGCTAAGTAACCAGAGCACTCTCTGTGTGAGCAGATGCCCTCACTGCATGGGCTATTTAAGCTTTCTAATTTAGTCAAGGTTGACCAGACAAAGATGCTTATCCTCTGCATGTTGACATAACCTGTCATTCAGAAGGCATGTTTGTCCGCTCTCAGCCTGTGCCAACTTTGTTATCTTCCTCCGGACATGCCGCATAGTCGGCCTTGATTTAGATGTGCCGACTGGGCAGATTGGGACATAATTTACTGCAGACAACATGCATATACTGGATTTATCACATGTCTGTTGTTGTATGTGCAGGTCATATAATTAACGTTAATTATGAAGGGTTGATTTCTCACACAGGTTAAGCTCAATCCTCCTTCTGGATTATTTATTTATTATCAGTTAAATTAGTTTTTTCCTACCCCATTAACAAACTTGGTCTTAAACTGTCTGGAAACTGGTTTATTTCAGTTATGTGAGCCTGCAGTGATGTTCATATACTGTTTCCTTTGAGAAGATATTGCTCAAATTTGTTTTAATTATGCAGTGAAATTTACATTTATTACCACTTAAAAAAAAGGTTTACCATGTGAGTCCAAGTATAGAATAAGTTGCCTTATTGTCTAAATGTGTTGCTATAAATATGACTACCATTAAGAAACATTGTGTAAACTAAATATACAGTATACAGTACAGCTGAGTATGTACAAAGCATAACCAGGAGTCAATATGACTCATTAACAGAAAGAGACAAGCAAAAGACCCAACTTCAACCATAACAGCACATTTATCGGTAACACTTTGTAATCATTTTCAATATCAAAATTACAAATATTATAATATAATATAATATAATATAGTGATGTGTTCATAAGCATTGTAGTCATGATTTAATGAAAGTTATTACAAAGTGTTACCCATTGCTTTTCTACTCTTGCACAATTGTGTAAATTGCTTAAATACTTAAAAACTTCAAGTTAACATACTGTACGTGAAATGACATGGAGAAGCTCTATAGTTGAGTGCAATGTAGTTCTATAATATTATCCATATAGTCTACAAACTTATTGTTGATTCTTGTTGACTCTTGATAATAACATGCATCAAATCCTGTTCCAGAGATGTGATCTGTGATATTAGTTTTTCTAACAACTTTTCTTGATCAGCAAGCTGCAAGTTGATGACCTATGAAGATTTCGAACTAACACACGGATGTTGCAATACCCCTTTGACTTTTACCCTCTACCAGAGTCAATGACCTGTTGCAGTTGCATCATTCAGTTTCTGCTGTCTGTAGAGAAAGGGAAAATCTTTCTTGGCCAGTGTCTGCTGCCAGTGTGACCCCTCTAATTGATTCTGAATTACCCAATGGAGAATATAGGGTCAGGGATTATTGAAACTGGGTTGATGGCCTGATGGTGATCTTTGTGGATTTGAGGGTATAGGAGCTTCCTTTGGTTGGCTTCCAGTAGATTCCTTTCTTACGCTGGTGCCGAGTCCTCGACCTCATCCAGGCGTATCTCCCGTTTAAGTTGGTGTCCCCACATGCGTCAAACCACCAACCTCCTGAAACCAGCAAACAGTTAACATTCAAGGGATGTGCAGTTGTATATTGAGGGATATTAAATATGAATTTTGACCATGTGATACCTGTGTAGTTGCGGGCGCAGTTTGACTCGTCATGATTATCGTTGTCTCTGTCTTTGGTTGAGAACTTCATGCCCGTGTGGTTGCTCATGGCATCAGGCAGATCTCCAGACAGATGTGCCACGTGAAGAGCATAATCAGATGCAGGACCTTCCAGGGTGAATGTGTACTCTATAAATCTCTTTTCCTCCTTCCAGTCTTCCAGTTCAATGTGTATTATGTATTGTCCTTGTTGAGAAATTGAATAAATCTTCGCCAAGCCAAGCCAGAACTCCTCTGTAACACAAAGATATTTCCACTTAGTTCTTGTCAACCGCTGAAGATGCATTGTAATACAAAAGCATTAGCTGCTCATAGATGATCAAAGCAGTTTCTTTTTTTAAAGTCTGTGTGAACTGAGATAAGCACAGTTGCAGTGATAGAGAAGGAAGCATATGACAATAAAGCGCATACTTACTTTCCAGTTTGCCAAATCCATATTCGTATTTTTCCCATGACTGGTCAAAATCAACAGAACCATCCTCCCTCCTCTGAATGACTGTGGCTGCATAATCTTAAAATAAAGAGTAAAAGTAAACTGTAAAAAGAGAATCTTGTATTGAGTAGGATAAGAATAGTGATAACGGCACATCCATCTAAGTTAAGAAAGTAAGTTTCTTGTGCTTTTTGTGTGTACTTGTTGCAGTTTTTGTAACTTATATCAGTAGGAAGTCTGATGATTAGATGTACATCATTGGTCTCTTACCAGCACTTATCTCACAGTAAACATAGAAAGGCTCAGATTGATTGGGTTTGATTGAGTAAATTCCACTGGTCCTTTGGCCTCTTTTAAACACATCACTGCAGTCCATTGGAAAGCCTATGCAGTAGAACACAGTTGATGATTTTGGATTTAGTAAAGCAGCGGTTTAAATTGCTAATTGATTTTGTGCTGTTCTTACCGTTTATTTCTGCAGTTCCATTGGTGGAGTTCATTGTTAAGTAACGAAAAGGGTCAATTGTTTCTGGATTTAAATCCAAAGGTTTTTCAACTGTGTCTTGAAAAGAGTCATAGTTCATCTGAAATAAAAGAATATTTATTCTCAGTAAATGCAAATAAAGCCAGGAGAGTTACACTGGGAATTATTTTAAATTCAATCAATATTCTTTATTTTATATTCAATAGAATTTCTTATTACTTGATATTGAGATTATTAAAATATAATTTATTAAAAATATAATTTTATCATATAATCTGTATAATAATAATTTTAATATAATCTGTTTATTTTACAATAGAATCAAATCAAAATTTTAAAGTAGAATACATTTGATAATGAATTAAATTAAACAAAATATTCTGTTAGCTAGAAATCTTTCTTATTGCAATCTCTATTAGATGTGTACTGTAAATGTAAATTCATTTGTCAAACGTGGGGATCCTTTTAAATAAAAATGCTTTGAATGATAAATTCCAAATTCATAATGCTTCATTTAGAATGAAGATAAAATTAACATTATAGAAACAAGGATTGATACCTTATCCTCAAGACTCTTAATTTTGGTCTTCTGGTAATTGAGCTGTTCGTGTTGCTCTTTAACCGATTTAAGCAGATCTGTAATGGTCCTTTCTTGCGTTTCAATCACATCCTGCAATAGACAAGTTGTAAATGCATAACTGGATTCAACTGGAACAGATGCCTGTACAGATATATAATCTGTTTTATTGATATGCATTGATTTAGTTTTTGCTCTTGCCATCAAGTGTGATTTACATGCAGTTTTAGACATTCATTTTAAAATCAGTATTGTGAATCCCTATAGTTATAATGGGAGTTTCAATAAAAGTTCTGAATTAATCATACTGGACTCACCTTCAAAGCAGTGATCTCTTGAAGTTGCTCCAGAGGCATCATGCTCTGAGACAAGCCCTTCAGCTTCTCCTCCAGCCCACCAACCTTGCTGTGCAACTGGCTTCGCTCTTGGAGGATGTTGTTGATTTTGGAGTTGATTTGCAGTGACAAGTTTCTGATCTCCTCATTATTGGCCTTCAAAAATATGGTCGTCTCCTTCAACTTCTCCTCTTCCTCTTTGATTTCACTGGTGACCACCGAGAGCTGGTAGAAGGAGCGATCAAAGATGTTGAGCTTCTGGAAGATGTCGTTGATCTGAGACTTGGTCTTGTGCACAAACTCTCGGAGACTCTGGCCGAGCTGGAGAAGACCGTTAGCAAGGAGTCGTACATCATCTAACATGGCAAAGCGGGATCTAGCCTCAGTTGGCGGTGCGGTGACAAGAAAAGGTGCCTCTGTGGGTGCTTTCTTTAGATTGGGAGCTGCGCTTGTTGTTGACAAGCTTAGCCAAAAAAGCAGGAAAATCAACATCATGTCAGGTGGTTTGAAGGCAGATTTGTTCACTGCGTCAGTCCGTTCCCAATGCCTGTCTTTGTACTCGTCTCTTTTAGCCTCCCTTTCTCGCTACTCCTCTCATCTCCTACTCTGAGAACAACACCAAAAACAGCAGAGATTCCTCAAAATATATACAGCTACACTGAGAGGGGGAGGGACCATTCAGTAATTATTAAGCTGGCTGTGCTTGAGTGTCCTCCTCCCAATCTGGAAAGTTTACTTGGTGCAGACAATTTACAGTTTTACACACACGCACATCCATAACCTGACCCCTGGTTGCCTCTGATAAGCAAAGATGAACGATGTTGATGAATCATCCTGCCGATCGATCAAATCATCACCACAGCCACTTGGTGCACTGTGCATGTACCACTGGACAGGAATTAATAATAAAAGTATGCGATTTATAGTTGTGGCTTTGATTTAATGGTCTCCTGATTCAGCGAAGCATCACTCTCAGGTGCCACTGAGAGGGTCTGCATGTACAAGCAGAATCGTCACTGAATCTCAGTACGGTTCGGCTTAGGCGGTAATAGAAATGAGTGATGACTGAAGTTGGGGGAGTTTGTGCCATTTGCACCTATATGTACAGGCTTTTTATTTACTGCTGCTTCATATTAATCTCCCTTCAGGCTTCAGCAGGAGATTTGTATTTATTATTTATTTATTTAATTTTTTCCCTTTCTGTTGGCCTGGTCGGGCCAGTAGTTTAGGAAGAATTTATATTGCCAAGTATTTTCGCTTTCTCACAAACTATATATATATTTTTTTTAAGATTAAATTCTCATTTTTACAAATAATTACTAGGCTTTCAGTTTTCAATAAACGATACAGGTATAATGCAACTTCATGACAGCTGTATTCATAGGTGAGATTTTGTTGAAATATATGTGTCTATGTCAGCCATATGTCAGCCAGGTAATGTTACATTGGTGACACACAGTTTTAATTGTAAGAATTTGCAACAACAATGTTCAGTAAATGTTTAAGCCTTAGTTTTCTTTGTTTGCATGTGCTGTGATTTAAATGTTTAAACTTAGTAGCTTGTAATGGGGATGAGTCATGGCCAAATGTTTGCAAACCACTTTAATATGGAACTTACTGATAAACTATTGAACCTGTTACTATTTTTGAACTATTGAATTGTTTAATTGTGGAACAATGTCCACGCTTTAACACTTTTGCAGACAGATTTTGTTTTCTGTGTGAGATTGACAAGGTTGACCATATTTACATGCTCATTATCTGATTAAAGTCCACACTCTGGTTAAATACGGATAATATAATGTGTGTCTGAAACTATCTTGGAAAGCTTTTCAGTAAAAGTTGAAACAAACTTGATTGCATTTTTTATTTAATTTTTTTTGCCTGCCAGCTAACTTGTTTTATGTCTGCTGTGCTGCTGCAGTGATATATTATCATTGCCCTGCTGCACACTCAGACTAACTGCTCCTGTTCAGACAGGTGCGGACAGTTTGGCCTCAATCCATATTTGTGGACACAGCAAACACGTCCAGACTCCCATTGTGTACCCAGAGGCCATTTAGGGTGTAGAAGCTTGTGTGTCAGTGGTATGGGAGGTCTGCAATGTCCCTTCTTAAACCCTGCACCAAACAGAAAATTATTAACCCACTATTATTTGATGGGTTTCCTGAACTAAATAGAACTGAACTGGAATTGCATTTTTAATGTATTGCATCTCTCGTTTGTGTGTGTGTGTGTGTGTGTGTGTGTGTGTGTGTGTTTTCGAATGCAACTAATATTGAAACATTTTAAATATTTTCATGCAATATCAAACTGTTGATGACTGAGTGTACAATGCAAAAGTCTCCCTTACTAATTTTTTCCCTTTTCAACTCGAACAAAAGATCATAGTCTGAAATAAAAGGGACTTTTGCACCACATTAGAGAGGAGGTAATATTGAGAGTGCATGAGAGATCTGTGCTCCTTGGAAAGTCTGTGACCTTTGCAGTTTGTGTGGTCTCCCAGGAGAGTGCGTTCCACGTCACTGCAGTATTTCTGTCCGTTCCTGCAGCTACTGTAACGGAAACAGCTGTGCAACAAAAATCTATGCAATGAAAAGATCAATGGGGATTAATGTTAAAGACATTTTCACATGTGACCAGAAATAGTTTTTAAAGTGTGAAAGTTTTTTTTTTTAAATGCTATTCTAAAATTGATTAGTCATTTCCTGTAAATTAAGAAGGGACTGTTGATTTCATTTTAGTTTTTATTCCATGGACACATCTCTATTTTATTTTGAAATATAATTAATTTCAATTAAAGGGATAGTTCACGCAAAAATTTAATTCTGTCATTATTTACTCACCCTCATGTCATTCCAAATGGAATCTCTAAAGTTAATTACACATAAAATGATCAAATCTTTGAATTTAAGATTTAGAAAACTTACTGGAACTTCTAAATATATTTAAAAAAATTAAATTAGATTCCAACCTTGTTTTATTGAATAAGAGCATCAGACTTTTGATGTTTAAACAATTTCTCTTTCTCTGTCTACGTGTGTGTGTGTGTGTGTGTGTGTGTGTGTGCGTGTGTGTGTAGGAACCTGCTGTATGTGGACCCACAGAGCCTGAACTTTGCTAACCGTCAAGGCTCAGCCCGTAACATTACAGTGAAAGTACAGTTCATGAATGGGGAAGATCCTAGCAATGCTATGCCTGTAAGTTTTGACAGAATGCATATCAATTTACAGTTTTCATATGACCAAGCATGTCATAGAGAAGCACTCTCTTGACTTTGGGAAATAGCATAATATGCTTACAGTTCTTCACTCCTTGATCTCTTAGGTAATCTTTGGGAAATCCAGTTGTGCAGAGTATACAAAGGAAGCATACACTGCTGTAGTATATCATAATCGGTGAGTTTGTTTGTATTTTTTTTTAAATCTCAGTTATATGATTTTACCCAGAAGTCTTTAACATGAGATCAAACCTCAACAAATGGAGCGGCAGGGGCAGTTCTGTGTGAATTTGAAACAACTGTTGGTCGAGTTTTTGTTTGCTTTTGTAAAAGAGATGGATTATACTGACATTTAATTTTTTTTTTTTTTTTTTCTCTTTTCTGTATATCAAATTTTGTTTCCTCAGATCGCCAGATTTCCATGATGAAGTTAAAATCAAGCTACCACCCTCGCTGACCGACCATCATCACATCCTTTTTACTTTCTATCATGTCAGCTGTCAACAGAAACAGAACACTCCACTGGAGATGCCTGTTGGATACACGGTACATCGTTTTCCACACACACACACACACACACACACACACACACACACACACACACACACGTGCGCTTAAAAAATTCACTCAGCAAGGAAACATTAATTAATAATAATAATAATAATAATAATGCATTTTATTTATTGGCATCTTTCTAGACACTCAAGGTCACCGTATATCATTAATAAGACAATCACAATATTAAGTAAAAAACAATAAAGATAATGAGATACAATACAATTTAAAAAACACTATGCAGTTGTGATCAGAGGGAGTAAGCTATTCTAAACAGATGGGTTTTGAGTTTGGATTTAAAATGTGGGAGCGAGTCGATGTTACGAAGGTCAGGAGGGAGTGAGTCCCAGAGCTGGGGAGCAGAGCGGCAATAATCAAGGTAAAACGATCATTGTGCCCCGTTCAGCCCCTTCGCCGCGGTGCGGTTTCACTCCTCCATAAAAGCCCAAACTTGACGTGCAAATCAGTAAAATCATGTAACGTGATTTTTGCAAAAAGGGACGTGCTTGATTTATGTTTATTTGGTGTCGTGTTTTTAAAAGCGCAAAAGTTAACTTGCTCTGTTCTGTGCGTGCACTCTTGAAACAGAACAGAACACGGACATGTAAAGTGAACTTTTAGCTTAAGCTGCGTGCCTAAATGGTCAAATACACACAAAAATGTGTCAAAATGTGATGCTTGGTGATTATTATTATTTATGTTAACCCTCGTCAGTTATGTCTTAAGTGTACCTAAATATTAGAGGATGAAAATACGTGTGTGATGGTATATTGGATCTATGCAGCTCTTAAAGGGACAACACGTAATATTCCTTCTGCCGTTTGTAATATTAGTCAAACAACAAAAGGCCAAGAGAAAATCACTCCCTGTTCTTGACTGAAGGACTTTTGTAGCTTTAATAAGAAACAAAGCAAGATTAATTCTTACAGTGAAAACTATGCTGTTTTATTTTACATTTGATTATTCAATTGTGTAAACTGTTAGCTGAATACTTGCATAAATACTTAAAACGGTTTGTTTCATTTATATAATTGTTTTCTATTGTTTTTGACCTTTTGATTTTTTTGGTTTTTATTGTATTAATTTAATTATTTTTCAATAACTTTATTCAATAATGAAGATGGACATTGAGATACATCAATAATAGTTTTAATACTGTGGCTGGTTGTTTAGACTGTTTAGACTAGTCTTAAAAGTTAGTTATCAATTTTTTCTCATTTTTTGTTTTTTTTCAATCAGTTACATAAAAATGCAGATTGCTCTAATTTAAATCGGACAAGTAAGTTATTACCACTTGGTAAACTGCTTGTTAGTCAAACTAGTTCTTAAGGCTCATGTTTAACATTAACATAGGGGTGTTAATGCAACTGGCCCCTGAATCTTTGACTCTCTGAATAAAAATCTAATCTAATCTAATCATGATGTGCCTGAAGGGTCACACCTGTATTAAATGATATGTCTCTTATTTTGTCCTCAGTGGATTCCCATGCTACAAAATGGACGCTTGAGAACAGGTCACTTCTGCCTTCCAGTATCTCTGGAGAAACCGCCTCAGTCTTACTCTGTTCTCTCTCCTGATGTAAGTCGATTTCTGTCACACAACAAACAAAGTTAAATATGATAGTTTTTTTATTGGCCTTGTTTAATATCTAGTATCATGTATCCCTCATTTATATAAATTAGTTGTTAAAAGACTTTCCTCATTAGTCACTGATGTTGTCAGGAAAAAAAAATATTTTTGATCCATTTTTTAAATACCAAGTACTAATATTTTTAATAGTTTTATTTATGATACCTGTATTGTTAGTAAAGTTGTAATTTTTCATATACACTACAGTGGGACATATGATTGGAAGGAAGTGTGTTTGAGAATATTTTAGTGTAATAGTGTTTAATAAAGATAATAAACAAAGAAATTATACTGCAAGTTCATTCATGCATTTGTGTGTAGGTTCCTCTTCCTGGAATGAAATGGGTGGATAACCACAGAGGGGTGTTTAATGTAGAGGTTGTGGCTGCATCCACCATCCACACACAGGTAATTAGTAGTTCAATTGTTAAAGTACTGATTAATAGCCCACTTCAAACAAATGCATTCTCTGATGTGTTTCTTTCCTCTGCCCAGGACCAGTTTTTAGATAAGTTCTTTGCACTGGTGCATGCGCTGGATGAGCACATGTTCCCTGTGAGGATAGGAGACATGCGCATTATGGAAAATAATCTGGAGGCTGAGCTGAAGTCTAGTATAGCAGCTCTAAATTCCTCTCAGCTGGAGCCTGTGGTGCGCTTCCTCCACCTACTGCTGGACAAACTGGTGTTGCTGATGGTGCGGCCACCTGTCATAGCCGGCCAGATAGGTACCCTCTGTTCTCCAACCTACATAATCTCAGAAAAGTTTTACTTTAAAGAGAAAGTTCAACCAGAAATGAAAATTCTGTCATCATTTACTCACCCATGTTTTTCCAGAACTGTATGACGGATTGACTTTAAAAACATAAAACATAAAAAATAGTTTGAGAAATGCCTTTTTTTTCCCTTTTTTTTTTCTTTCATGGCGTCTGATGTTAGGTTCCCAACGTTCTTCAAAATTTGTTTTGCGATTCACAGAAGATAGAAATGCATACAGTTTAGGAACAATATGGGGGTGAATAAATGATGACAGAATTTTCATTTTTGCATGGATTCAGTTGAACTTATCTAATATTAAATTGGTAGTTTGATCAAAATTGTTAACATTTACTCCAAACCACAGATTCACAAACAAATCAGTCTTTAAATCAGTTGTTTTCAACCAGTTTAACCAGCTCACATATCAGACTGAAAGATTTGTTTGTGAGTCAAATCAGATTTTGGTTGTATAACTTTCTAAATTGCTATTTTTGAATGCTCAAAATGTGCTAAAAATAGTATATAGCTTGATTGTGAGAATTGCATAAAATATTTTTTAGTCCCCTGACTTTGGCTGTTGTTTCCTAAAGATCTTGTGTTTTATTTTCTCTTTACTGTAGTGAATCTTGGTCAGGCTTCTTTTGAAGTGATGGCATCCATAGTGAACCGTCTACATAAGTACTTGGACACTAGTCAAGATATGCATGGGCGAAACAGCCTTCTCTCCTCATATATTCACTATGTCTTCCGCCTGCCCAACATGGACCCCAACTCCCCCTCTCCAGGTCAGGTTTCATCTTGATCCTTTGATTTATGTCTCCCAATCTGTGGCTTTTGGGAGGGTTGGTGATTGGTTAAATTAGTTGTCAATCTGATGTGTTTCAGTTTTTACTCTGTTCTGCATAATAGGCCCAGGAGGATTGGGCGGTTCGGTACATTATGCCACCATGGCCCGTTCTGCAGTTAGACCTGCAAGCCTCAACCTCAACCGCTCTCGTAGCCTTAGCAACAGCAACCCAGATATCTCTGGCACTCCAACTTCCCCAGATGATGAAGTACGGTCCATCATTGGCAGCAAGGTAGGTAGCATTTCAGCAGCTCTGTTGGTTGTAATTTATTTCTAATAATATTATAGATACATCGTTTTATTAGTGCTGTTAAGACATGCTTTGATTGCTCCAGCTGGATGTGAGTAATTGTATTAATTCATTCAGTGCATTTGTAGGTCATTGACTTTCTGCACTAGATTGCTGATTTAGCTAATCATCAGCAATTCTCAATGTTACAGATCAACCTATATCTCACCAGCAAGACAAACTTTAGCTGGAACATTTTATGTACTTAACCCATGTTACGCAATCTTGCAAAAGAAAAAACAAAAATTAACTATAACACAATGAATGTGTGGTTGAGATCGTTGGCTATAATCCATTCAACAGTTTACTTTTGAATGTATAGCAGATAGCTCGGTTATTTGCTGAATTGTTGCGCCCAGTTCATACAAGGAATTATGCAAATCGGGTAAAACAGGCAAAATAAGAGATTCATTATTCCAAAATGAATAAATAAATGAAATATTCAATTAAGTATCTTTGATTTAAGTATGTGTTACTATTGTATTTTCTTGGCTGTAAATAAACTTTATCTCAGTGCATGAAATCTTAAGAATCTGCAATTAAAGAGGAAATCATGTTTGGCAAATGTACATTTAATAAGTTAAATGATTGCATTTTTTTCCAAACTGCTCCAAATTACATTGCAAATCTGTTCAATGTTCTCATGATGATTTCAGAAAAATTCACTACACACTACCTAAAATGTTTGGGGTTAGTAAGATTTATGTTTTTGAAAAAAGTATCTTCTGCTTTCCAAGTCTGCATTTATTTGACAAAATGCATAAAAACATTAATGTTGTGAAATATTATTACAATTTAGAAATAACTTTTCTAGTTTAATATATTTAAAAAAATAATTTATTCATGTGATGGCAAAGCCAAATTTTCAGTATTCATTACTCCATTCATGAATGTCACACGATCCTTTAGAAATCATTCTAATATGCTGATTTTCAATGTAAAGATCCTTCTTTTCTGACACTTTTGATTAATTTATTGCATCTCTGCTGAATAAAAGTATTAATTTACTCCAAACTTTTGATAGGTAGTGTACATGATGTAGTGGTCATGACTTATAATGTACCAAATGGTCTGAAGATGTTTAAGATGTTTTATTTGAGGTACGCTTCTGAATTATTGGTGCTAACCAGTGATCCTTTTCCCCCATTGCAATGAATGAATCTGCCTGATTTCACATTGTGCATTCTCTTTGTTAACTGTACTAAACTAAGCCTTTTGTTACCACTTAAAGATGCTTGATACTCTAACCTGTTGCTGTTCAAAGATACGAAATTAATATAAACTAACTTGCTCCCTTGCTCACTTTACCTTATTGACCTGTAACTTTTGACCTTTCACTGTTCCCTGGCTTGCTTGCGTCTGCCCGTGATCCTTTTGATGCCATGCACCCTTGGCTTGCAGGGCTTAGATCGCTCCAACTCCTGGGTGCATACCATGGGGTGCAAAAGCGCCCCCTGGGGGACCAGCCCTGGCTCATCATCCGATGCTAAGCAGGTCATTCTGACTATCCCAATCCCCAAATACAAAGCAGAATCCCCCATTTAACACAGTCATTCTCAGTAGCACTAAAACAGCCATATCTGATAACTCCATGGCACTCTTCCACTTCCATTTTCCTTTTCTTTTTTAACTTCCTCAACTCCATTCACTCTTCTTAAACAGTCATTTCCAAAGCCACCTCATTTTTCTCATTCACCATTTCACTCTAAAAAGCACTGCATGGGCATAACTAACCAATTTTTCTCTCTGCTTGGCATGTTATTATATGCTGCATGTACAGGTGTGCGTGTGTGTGAATGTTTTGTTTGTCTGTTCGTGTTTATTTTTAATAACTGGCACCTGGTTAAGGCTAATAATTTTCTTTTCTCATTACTCAGTGTCTGTAATAGTCTGATTCATTAAAGCATTACATGCATACTTTTTATTTATTTGATTTGATTTTATTCAGATGCACACCAAAACACTTTTTAAAATCTCTTCAGTCTCCTTATTGAGTAGACTATATCCCTCAGAATAGCTATTTGTCTGATGGAAACTAATTGTTTAGCGTGAAAGTAATTGCATTTTTTAATTACGTATTTATCTATTACGATATTACCGTTTGTGCAGTCTTGTTCTGTATTGTGTTTTGTGCGTGTAGGCTGAGGGTGTGTGTGTGTGTGTGTGTGTGTGTGTGTGTGTGTGCGTGCGTGTGTGTGTCTGTGTGTAGGTATTGGTAGTGAATGGCACCACATTCCTCCTGTCCTCCACACTAATCTATTGTCACCCTTCCATTCATCCCCACCCGTAGGCCATGGAGCGCAGTGGCAATCGCATGTCATCGCACACTGAGAGCGCCAGTTTCTTGCAAACATTAACAGGACGCTTGCCGACCAAAAAGGTAGAGACCCAATTCCCGGAGGGCAGGAGCCAACCCCCTCCTCGCCTCACCTGCGCCTGTCTGTCTTGGAATGACTGGATGTTGTTGTTGATGTTGTTTTGTTGCTGTGGTTGTCATGTTCTTGTGGATGCTGGGTACACGTTCTTCTCTTTACTATGAATGCACCTGAAGACTGTTTGAAGAGGGAATGATGTGTCACTTGTGGTATGGAGCACCCTGTTGGTCTTGCCCCAGTAACGAGTACTGTGTTCGAATGGGATGTTTATCTGTGTTCAGTGTTGGAACTGTAGAATAATGAATCCTCCCCACTCTTGCAGCAAAACAGTGGACCTTATGTCAAAGGACCGTATTTTATCCCATAGTAGAACTAAGACATACTGACCTGAATGCAGTGTATTTTGATGGTGAATGGTTCTTTGATGGTTCCTTCCTGTTCTCAGCTCTTTCATGAAGAGCTTGCCCTGCAGTGGGTTGTCAGCAGTGGCAGCGTGAGGGAGGGAGCCCTGCAACAGGCCTGGTTCTTCTTTGAGCTTATGGTAAGAACTACCACAATCATAAATCCCCATGCTTCCTCCTTTATGATCAAAAGTGTAGCATCTGTTATTGTGAGGGGAAAAAGGATGTTCTTTTTCTTTTCAGGTTAAGAGCATCATTCACCACTTATACTTTACTGACCGCCTGCAGTCTCCCAGGAAGAATCGCTTCCCTGAGCGCTTCATGGATGACATCACCGCTCTGGTTAGCACCATCGCAGGTGACATCGTCTCACGTTTCCAGAAGGTAAGAAAACTGCAACTACATGAAAACTTTTTTGTTTTAAATAATTATATCATTATTATATTACAAATATGATATGTACAGCAACATGGACTCTATCTATCTATCTATCTATCTATACATATATATATATATATACATACACACACACACACACACACATACATATATATATATGTATGTATGTATATGTGTGTGTGTATGTATGTATGTATATGTATGTGTGTTTGTGAACAATAAGATTTTTTAGGTTTTTTTTTTAAAAGAAGTCTCTTCTGATCAAGGCTGCATTTATTTGATCAAAAATACAGTAAAAAAAGTAATATTGTGAAATAATGCTACAGTTTAAAATAACAGTTTTCTATTTTAATATATTTTGAAGTATAATTTTTTCCTGTGGTGGGAAAGCTGAATTTTCATCAGCCATTACTACGGTCTGCAGTAGCCATGTTTCCATCCACCTATTTTTATGCACATTGTGGAATATCGCATAAAAAAACGCTGGATAGAAATGCCAAGATGCGCATAATTCTAAAAATGCGCATAAAAACACTTATGCGCACAATTGAGTAGAATAAACTTTTTATTCGATAAGAAAAAATGTGCACAAACTATGATGTGCATGTTACATATGATATTGATAATTATATGATAATGGTGATAATTATATTGTGTAAAACAATATAATAAAGAAACAAATTAATGATAATTAGTATAGTATGATATTGCCATTTAAGTATAATTTTAAGGGTAACACTATTTCGATAGTCCACTTTAGACATTCTACTAACAGTAAGTAATTTTGCAACTATATGTCAACTAGCAGTCATTAGAGTACAAGTAGACTGTCTGCTTGATATCATCTAATACTCTATTTTGATGGGTCCACAACATACTGACTGTGAGAAACTTTGCAAGTATATGTCAACTTATTCTACTAACCCTAAACCTAACATAACAGTCTACTCTTGGAGTTAGTAGACATGTAGTTGCAAATTAATGAGAATTAGTTGACATGTAGTTTCAAAGTTACTTATAGCTAATATAATGTTTAAAGTGGACTATCACAATAAAATGTAACCAATAAAATGGTTAATTCTTGCAGATGATCAGTCAAGAAAAAACATGATTTCAGTTCCAGTATGTCTGTTTATTCTAATTATTTTAAGCTTTTGAAGCGGTGAGTTTGCTGTTTCATGTTTGTCTTAACTTTATTGTCTTTTCAGGATCTTGAGTTGGTGGAAAGGCTCAACACCAGCTTGGCCTTCTTCCTCAATGACCTCCTGTCAGTCATGGATAGAGGCTTTGTCTTCTCTCTCGTCAAAACCTACTGGAAACAGGTACCTTGCAATTCATCTCCAGACATGCTATGTTTTTTACACATCTTGTCCGTGTTTTTTACACATCTTTACACATCTTGTTTTTTACACATGTCTTTTCCGATGACCTTCTATTTCTTCTGTTCCAGGTGTCCACCAAGCTCTATGCGCTACAGAACCCCACTCTAGAGTCTCTGAGACTAGACTTTCTGAGGATCGTCTGTAGCCATGAACATTACGTCACGCTAAACCTGCCCTTCAGTCTACTCACACCCCCAGCCTCCCCCTCTCCTTCAGTCTCCTCTGCCACATCTCAGGTATGAACACTAACTGAGAAAGTTAACTGTAATAAACTCTAAATTACACAAATTGATAGTAATGAAAACCTTCCTCCCATTTTTTTTTTTTTTTTTCTCTTTGTCTCCCACCAGAGTTCTGGATTCTCTACCCATGTGCAGGACCAAAAGATTGCTAACATGTTTGAACTATCTGTGCCCTTCAGAGAGCAGCATTACCTCGCTGCTCTGGTTCTGACAGAGCTGGCTGTAATACTCGACCCTGAGGCTGATGGGTCAGTACCCTGGTGTGTGCCCTATTTCCATTCTTAACTCTTAAAGAACTACAATTTTATAACTTTTGGTATTTTAATATATATAAGTGTGCATGTATGTATGTCTATATATATATATATATATATATATATATATATATATATATATATATATATATATATATATATATATATATATATATATATATATACAGTGCCCTCCAAAAGTATTGGAACAGTAAAGACAAAATTGCTCTGTTGGCTGTGGAGTCAAGACAATTACAAATATGATTAAAAGATGAATATGAGACAGAACTACAGAATATCACATTTTATTATTGGGTGATTCAATGTATATGTATATGTGTGTATATATGTATTTTATTATTATATAATCCATAATTAAAATTATTTTAATTATTTATTTATTTTAAATATTTTTAACACTTAAGTATTTGAATTATTTATAACATCTTTCAAATATGTAATTTTACTCTCTTTTTGTCTTGCTGTAGGATGTTTGGTCTTCATAAGAAGGTCATCAGCGTGGTTCATAATCTGCTGTCCAGTCATGACTCTGACCCACGCTATGCTGACCCTGAGGTCAAAGCTAGAGTTGCACTGCTCTACCTACCACTCATAGGCATTGTGATGGAAACCCTTCCCCAGCTCCATGATTTCACCGGTATGTTCATAGATTTTTGTATCCTGCTGATGTTGTATTGTAAATATTCCATGTAATAACAACATCCACCCATGTTGCTGTTTCTCTTTAGTCACTTTAATTAACCTTTCTTTTACCATCGCAGAATCCTATAATCAGTGGGGGCGTCCTGGTGGTCCATGTACTGAGGAGCAGGAAGCTGAGGGCAACAGTATGATTAGCCAGACTGTTGCAATGGCAATTGCAGGGACCTCTGTGCCACAGATGTCACGGCCTAGTAGTTTTCTGCTCAATCCACAGGTATTGTGACCTCACTGATTGGTTGCAGTGTGTGTGTGCGTGTGCATGACAGAAATGACACCCTTCGCATTTAAAGTAAAGCCATTTTTGTGCACATCCTTTTTATTTTCAAAAAACTTAAGCTGCCATAATGAATTTAAATCTTTTGAATGAAAATACAGGGTGGGCAGTTTATATGGATACACCGTAATAACATGGGAATGGTTGGTGATATTAAAGTCCTGTTTGTGGCACATTAGTATATGTGAGGGGGCAAACTCCTCAAGATGGGTGGTGACCATGGTGGCCATTTAGAAGTCGGCCATCTTGGATACAACTTTTGTTTTTTCAATAGGAAGAGGGCCATGTGACACATCAAACTTATTGGTAATGTCACAAGAAAAACAATGGTGTGCTTGGTTTCAACGTAACTTTATTCGTTCATGAGTTATTTACAAGTTTCTGACCACTTATAAAATGTGCTCAATGTGCTGCCTATTGTGTTGGATTGTCAATGCAACCCTCTTCTCCCACTCTTCTAAGGGGGTCAGATCGGGAGACCTTGGGGGCCATTCAACTTGCCCACGACGACCAATCCACTTTCCAGGAAACTATTCATCTAGGAATGCTCGGACCTGGCACCCATAATGTGGTGGTGCACCATCAATGGAAACCTCAAGGCCACTGGATATTTGAAATTGCTACATGATGATGTGTTTCCCTCTTTATGCACTGAAGCTGGCACGTTCCCTGAGTTTTTCCAGCAAGATGGTGCACCACCACATTATGTGTGCCAGGTCCGAGCATTCCTAGATGAACAGTTTCCTGGAAAGTGGATTGGTCGTCGTGGGCCAGTTGAATGGCCCCCAAGGTCTCCCAATCTGACCCCCTTAGACTTTTATCTTTGGGGTCATCTGAAGGCAATTGTCTATGGTGTGAAGATACGAGATGTGCAGCACCTGAAACTACGGATACTGGATGCCTGTGCTGGCATTTCT
The DNA here is from genome assembly GCF_936440315.1 of Barbus barbus. Taxonomy (NCBI): domain Eukaryota; kingdom Metazoa; phylum Chordata; class Actinopteri; order Cypriniformes; family Cyprinidae; genus Barbus; species Barbus barbus. The sequence continues at coordinate 17,625,185 of NC_136753.1, forward strand.
CCTGCGGTGTTGCTATCAGTGTGTGAAGAGTGGGAGAAGAGGGTTGCATTGACAATCCAACACAATGGGCAGCACATTGAACACATTTTATAAGTGGTCAGAAACTTGTAAATAACTCATGAACGAATAAAGTTACGTTGAAACCAAGCACACCATTGTTTTTCTTGTGACATTACCAATAAGTTTGATGTGTCACATGGCCCTCTTCCTATTGAAAAAACAAAAGTTGTATCCAAGATGGCCGACTTCTAAATGGCCAACATGGTCACCACCCATCTTGAGGAGTTTGCCCCCTCACATATACTAATGTGCCACAAACAGGACTTTAATATCACCAACCATTCCCATGTTATTACGGTGTATCCATATAAATGGCCCACCCTGTAGATTACTTCATGTTAGAGACAATTAGACCAAAGCAATGTTATACAACAAGAAAGCTGCATCATGCAATGTCTGAAAAAGGAGACTATCAATCCTTCACTAAAATCTGTATACCTTGGTCTCCAGGCCACCCGTCAGCATGGCTCGTTCTCAGCTGAGTCCAGTCGTAGTCTGCTTATCTGTCTGCTGTGGGTGCTGAAGAATGCAGATGAGATGGTGCTTCAGAAATGGTTCACTGACCTGTCTGTCTCTCAGCTCAATCGCCTGTTGGACCTGCTCTACCTCTGTGTCTCCTGCTTCGAATACAAGGTTTGAATAAGCTTCATAGTTGAGGGAGCTAATGCCAAAGGTATTAATCAGATGTGTCTCCACCGCACTTATGGATCTCTCCGTAACAGAGTTGGGTATAACGCATTACTCAGTTACTGTAATCAAATTACTTTTCCTGGTAACGCAGTAAAGTAATGTTACATTTTAAATTTATGTAATTTGATTACAGTTACTTATGTCAAAAAAATACGTTACTTAAGTTACAAATGCAGTGTAAAAAAAAAAAAAGAAGTACAAATCATGTTTTGCGCGTCAGTATGACCTTTAATAAATCACCGGAGAATGCGAGCTAAAATGAGAGTTCTACAACATTTAGATGCAATGAAAGTTTGCCTATCATATTTCAAAATGTTGCACGCAACATATTTTAGTCTGGCATTATAGTTTGGGAAAAGTTCAACAAGTGAATGTGTACAAGTTTATGTCACAGTAACACTAATAAAGTAAAAAATAAATGACTCATCAGAATGAGATCAACCGCTGGATTAAACCGCATCGGCATCACAATTCAAGACTTATTCCTCACAGCGCATCTTCTTCCAAAAACGAAGAGTAGCCGAGATGAACTTGAACCTTTCTACAGAGGTGATGTGAGCGTTTACATGTTCGTGCGTCTCAAGCTTGGTTTCGCGTGGATGATTATCTTATAGCACGCGCATGATCACATTATAGGTGAGCTCAGACGGGAAAGACTGTACCTCCCATGGGTTTCATACGGATTATTTTATCAAAGAATATTTGTTTTCGACGTGACTTCATTTAATAATAGACACTTCAAGCTTTCTTTAGATATACTGTATTTCTCATGTCATTTTCATTCTAGTGACTCGTTTCAGGGAGATATTCACGGAGACTGAGAATGCAGAAAGCGCACCCTATTTGTTTTTGTTTTTTATTTTACAAAACCAAAAAAGAAAAGTTTTGTTGATATTAGGAGTGAATCACGGTATACAAATAATAGGCCTACTTATGTATTTTTTTCAGTCAATATGAAATTAATGAAAGAACTGAGGTTCTCTTTGTAGAGTATTTTTTAGGTTTGATAACTTGAAAAGTAAAGTAAACTTGAAAGTAAATTAATTAGTAATCTGATTACTTTTTAAATACAGTAATCATTAATGTAATCAAATTACAATTTTAAAGAAGTAATTAGTAATTTGTAGTGGATTACTTTTTTTTTGTAACTTACCCAACACTGCTCAGTAGTATTCTGTATGTCTTTCATGTCTGTTTACGTTTCCATTCATCTCTAAAGAAATGCAGTCTGCTCGGCTATGTTCTTTCACAAACCAAGTGAAATTAATTCATGTTTGTGTATCTATCCATCCATTTCATCCAAAAAGGCCCATTTTTTGTTCATGCAGGGCAAAAAGGCATTTGAACGTATGAACAGTCTAACCTTTAAGAAATCCAAAGACATGAAGGCCAAGTTGGAAGAAGCCATCCTAGGCAGTATTGGAGCCAGACAGGAAATGGTGCGACGGAGCAGGGGGCAGCTTGGTTAGTAAAAAATAAATAAATAAACACACACACATACATATATACATATACATGCATGCATAACTTTTGTCCTCCACAGAGAGAAGTCCATCAGGCAGTGCTTTTGGCAGCCAAGAAAACCTGCGCTGGAGAAAAGACATGACCCATTGGCGTCAGACCAGCGAAAAGATGGACAAGTATGATTTTATTTAATTAAATTAATTTTTTATTATTTTTATTTATTTTTGTTTAGTGTGTTCCTGAGCCAATTTTAAAGTAGGTGAACTTTGACTTCCATTTCAATTATGTAACTTTCCTGATACAAGTACAAACTTTATAATCTGGTCGTCAGTAGTTAGTCCAGTAGTAAGAGTGGAAAAACAGAAAAGAAAAAATAATAAATATTTATTAATTTTAAATAATAAAATGCAAAAATGTAAATAAATAAAACAAATATTCTTCTTATTATTAGTATTATTATTATTATTTTATTTATTTATTGTTTTCTTTTCATTTAGTAATTAGACTGCCTTAAAGATTGTTTTTTTTTTTTTGTATTATCTATGTATTCTGTATGGTTAAATTAAGATAACTGCTTGTTTTCCTTCCATAAAACTATTAATTTTATACCATTAATAATAGTATGACCAATATTTCTCCATATTTACAGAAACAACCATTAACCATTTGACCTCAAATAACCCCTTTATTTGACCATGTTCTTTCATGTACTGTGTGTTTAGGGGCCAGAGATCAGTCAGGTATTGTACAGCTGAAGTGTGTTTGGCTTTCAATGACCCCTGCTTTGCTTCAGACCTGAATTTAAAGCCCCTCTCCCTCTTGCTTTGGTCCTGCTCTTCTCTACTGGTGCTTGGATTGGTGTGGATGCAGTTATTACTGACCAGAATCTGATTCAGACCAATTTGTGCGTGTTTATTTGGGGAGATGGAGTAGGATGCAGCTTGGATGATGTGATTCTGTTATAAGCAGTTTGTTTAATAAGAGTGCAACATGGCTCTTTAACCAGCCTCTCAGGTCCAAGATTTGGCAGTGAATGATTTCAAAATTTGATGTAGTTACCCTAATATTCAATGTAGAGTTAATGAGCTACGAGTATATTGTCTATATTATTATATAGTTGTCATATTGCTCTCTTTAACTTTTTTCCACGAACATGCTGTATCTAATAATGATTTTATTTGGAGAATGAACATGGTGGCAGTTGGCGGTCCTTTGTGAGTTCAGTGGTTCTCAACCTTTAATCCTCCATGATCCTAATCATAATACAATAAAAAATAATAAATAAATGTTGTAAACATTTACTTATTAACAGAACATTTTTGTTGCTTGTATTTGACTGCCACATTATTTTCATCATGTGACACAGAGCTGCTTAAAACCTTGTAAAACTACAATACTATGTAAGAGCTCTTTTTTATATATATATATATATATATATATATATCCAAATAATAATTTGATATATCCAAATAATAATAATAAAAAAGTACCATTACAAAATATAACTTGAATGAGATTTTGACAGAAAACCTGACTTTGATATCACACTATTTAACTTTATTTAAATAACTTCCTTTGATATTTTTAATTAGCTTGTACGGAAAAAATACCTGTATGAAACCATTTAGTTTAAACAAATATTTTGCAGTTGTGTTAGAAGTGTGTAACACAACACAGTGAACGAGAATGCTTAAGGGTATTTTTTTTTTATTAAATTGTTTTTCTGGTGTCACTTGATAGTATTTTTTTCTGCAAAGAATTGCCTAGGTTATGTGCTATAGTGAACGCTTTTGTTTGTAATTTTTAAATGTAGTATTCATATTTATTATCGTAGTAAAAATCTTATCCTTGAGTTAATCCAACTTAATATGTAGTGATTAAAGCATTTTGCTGCTGTTTTTCTGTAGTCCCTTTGCTGCTGTTTAGTTGTGGCCCCTCAGTTGAGAACCACTGGTCTTAATTCATTTAGTTATATTGAAACATTTTGCCGATGGTTATTGTTTGATGCCATTGAATAACCTTCTATAATCACTTGGCTCCCTTTTTCAAAAGGACAAGTGTCTGGCAGTGTGGGTGCTTCCGTACATTCAGCTCTTTTTCGAACAAATCCTATTCAGTGGCCCACCCATAGGGAATTCATATTAACATGGGCCCTTTTAAAATGCTACTCTATCTCCTGGAGTCCCTGTGTGCAAACTGATTTTCAGTATTAAATTGCATTTAAAGTAAAGCGGCAGAAAAACGCATTTTATGGTTTACCTGTGGGGTCTAAATTGAATTACTTACTATGCTAAATGCTATACTAAAGTTTAATTTAGCATTTAGCTTGTAAAAAATAAAGTATCTTGGTGACGGATTGCACAATGTATGTACACAGTGAACCTCCATGTGCAGAGTTGCAGTTTAACAATACAGTATTATGCTACATTTTCAAAAAGCTTACAACAGACCACCCTCTCTGCTTCTAACAATAATCAGACAAGTCTGTGACAGGGCCATGGGTGTCTCCTTCCCTATAAAGGGTTATGATACAGTTGTTTGTGTGTGGCCTTTTTTGAATGAATCGTACCATACAGGTTTAAGGGAATTCCACTGCACAATGGGAGAAGCCAGGAGCCCTTTTTAGTTAGGTTTGTAAGCTCACTAGGATATGCTTACACATCTACAGTTCATGTGAATTGTTAAACCCCTTTAAAATTATTAAGCCTAACTCAAACCTATCAAGATTAGGTTATAGAACTTATTTTTTTTTTATATTTAGAAATTAGTTTTTAATATTTAAATATTCAGTGCATTAAATATTTTATTGTTATTTTATTTAATGTTTTTAAAAGATTAAGTCTAAGTGAAAGTTCAAGTATTTAATTTTACAGATTAAAACTAATGTATTTTATATATATTAAAAAACATGTTTTTTATAATATTTATTTATATATTTTTAATTAAATAAATGGTTTTAACATTTAAACAATAATAATAATAATAATAATAAAGTTTTAAGTCTGTAGGTAAAAATAAAATCTGGTCTGTACTTTACAGATTAGTACTTATTTGTTTATTTGTAAATGTTTAGTGCATTTATTATTATTATTATTCATAATAATAATAATAAAGTGTAAACATTAAGTCCATATAAGTACAATCAAAGTCTGTAATATATAGATTATTTATTTATTTTCAAAGCATAAAGATAAAGTCTATGCAAGTCAAAGTTTGGGTTAATATTATACAGATTTTACAACAAAGGCTAGGTCAAAAACATACTAAACTATGCAGAAATGGATCGAAATATTTGGTCTGTATGCAGAGGACAGTCTTCTTCTGTATACACTCACTTGAATGCTTGTGTGGAGATTGCTGTGGCATTCAAGGATCCGCTTGCTGTTGTACCTGCCATATTGCACCACTCTAAACATTCATTTCCTCATTGTTTGTCAGGACCAGGGCTGAGCTGGAGCATGAAGCAATTATTGATGGTAACCTGGCAACTGAAGCTAATCTCATCATATTGGATACACTAGAAATTATAGTTCAGGTAATGATCTCAACTACTATCAATAACTCGATATTTTAACACAGAAGACATTTATTTGAACTATTAGGGTTCCTTTATGTGCCATGTAGACCGTGTCAGTGACGGAGTCCAAAGAAAGCATTCTGGGAGGGGTTCTGAAAGTCCTGCTACACAGCATGGCATGTAATCAAAGTGCCCTGTATTTGCAACACTGCTTCGCTACACAGAGAGCTCTCGTGTCAAAGGTGAGTGAACGCTGATCAGGTCAAAGAGCAGAATTTTCTGTTGAGTTTGTATTGACCAATTTAGCTCCAGCAGATCTATGCAATTTTGCTTGGTGATTGCTCTCTTTACATGATCTCTTGTGACAGTGTCTAAGTCTTAATGCGTGTTTAGTTTCCAGAGCTGCTGTTTGAGGAGGAGACCGAGCAGTGTGCTGACCTGTGTCTGCGGCTCCTGAGGAATTGTAGCAGTAGCATCAGCACCATCAGAGCCCATGCCAGCGCCTCCCTCTACCTCCTCATGAGACAGAACTTTGAGATTGGAAATGTGAGAAACATTTAAACACTCTGTCATAATCCAAAAATAATAGAAGATTGTTTGCGCCCCTCAGTTCTGTACCACATGTGCATATAAACAAATATGACATTTTTCATTTCATTTTGTATTATTATATTACTTAATACAACACCATTCAAAGGTGTACACTAAAACATACATTATGATATTAATAGAATTTAACTGATTTGTATTATAACATTTTAAAATATAAGTTGTTATTGTGATGGGAAAGCCGTTACTCCAGTCTTTAGTGTCACATGATCCTTCAGATGATCAAGAATGGTGATCAGTTTAATTAATAATGAATCTATTTAATTAATAAATAATTTCTTAGTTTCAGTAAGTTGCTTGAATTTTTTTGAAAACCATTTATACAAGCTTCTTTAAAAAAAACAAAAATACTTGCATTTACTTGAAATATAAATCTTTTGTAATATTGTAAATGTTTATACTGCCACTTTTGATAGATTTAATGCATTTAATGCATTAATGCTGGAAAAAAAGTGAAGTGAAGTGACATTCAGCCAAGTATGGTGACCTCGGAATTCGTGCTCTGCATTTAACCCATCCAACGTGCACACACACAGCAGTGAACACACACACACACACCGTGAACATACACCCGGAGCAGTGGGCAGCCATTTATGCTGCAGTGCCTGGGGAGCAGTTGGGGGTTCGGTGCCTTGCTCAAGGGCACCTCAGTCGTGGTATTGAGGGTGGAGAGAGCGCTGGACATTCACTCTCCCCACCTACAATTCCTGCTGGCCCGAGACTCGAACCCACAACCTTTGGATTACAAGTCCGACTCTCTAACCATTAGGCCACGACTTCCCCAGAAATAATAAAAAGAAATAATGCCCTTCAAAAAAACAACAAAAACACAATTTTATGACCCACATTTTTTAACAGTAGTGTATATTTATAAAATATTATGTATTTAATATTTATAAATAGATTATAAGTAGATATGTATATTAAATTATTAATTATTAGATATGTACAAACTATATATTGTGTATATATACTATGTTTATTATTTATTATTATTATTATTTTTTTTTTTTACTGTATTTAGTCTCTGTTTATATGTGAAGAGCTTTATCATATTTTTTTTTCAGTTTGCTTGTTTTCTTTCCTGCAGAACTTTGCACGAGTGAAAATGCAGGTGACCATGTCTCTTTCGTCTCTGGTGGGTACGTCCCAGAACTTCAATGAGGAGTTTCTGCGGCGTTCACTCAAGACCATCCTCACGTATGCAGAAGAGGACCTAGAACTCAGAGAAACCACCTTTCCTGACCAGGTGAGGCTCATAAATCTGTTTCCACCAACTATTTGCTAATTCCTGACACAAAACACTGATTTTGACTCTGGTTTCAGGTTCAAGATCTGGTGTTTAACTTGCACATGATTCTTTCGGACACAGTAAAAATGAAGGAACATCAAGAAGATCCAGAGATGCTAATTGATCTGATGTACAGGTAATATTTTTGAAATAAATTTGACATACACTATTTATGCTAATATATTTATTAATAACTACCAACCGTTTTTGTTTATATTTTTTTAAATATGCACTACAATTCCAAAGTTTAGCGTCCGTATTTTTTTTAAAGAAATCAATACTTTTATTGAAGGACACAATAAATTATTTGTTCACAAGTAACATTAAAGATATTTATAATGTTACAAAATATTTATATTTCAAATAAATGTTTTTCTTCTGAACTTTCTTTTCATCAAAGAAAATGTATTGTGGTTTCCACAAAAATATTAAGCAGCACAACTTGTTTTCAACATTGATAATAACGAGACATGTTGCTTGAGCACCATGTTAGCATGTGATTGAATGATCATGTGAAGCCTTGATTAATGGAGAAAATTCTGCTTCACATGAACAAAATTTATTTGAACATATTAAATTAAAAACTGTTATTTCAAATTTTGAAATAAATTTTTACTAGATTTTTTTGTCATATTTACTGTATTTATGAAGACAAATGTGTCCTTTCTGTTATGTAGGATTGCTAAGGGCTACCAGACATCCCCGGATCTACGACTGACCTGGCTGCAAAATATGGCCGGGAAGCACTCGGAGAGGAATAATCATGCAGAGGCAGCTCAATGCTTGGTACACAGCGCCGCCCTGGTGGCTGAGTACCTCAGCATGCTGGAGGACCGCAAGTACCTGCCTGTGGGCTGTGTCACCTTTCAGGTTCCTGCCGCACCCTGTGACACAGATAATGTGTCAGTCATTTACTTTTTAATTATAATATATTCATGAGATTTTTCTCACTCTACAGAACATTTCCTCTAATGTGCTGGAAGAATCTGCAGTGTCAGATGACGTGGTGTCACCAGACGAGGAGGGCATCTGCTCTGGGAAGTACTTCACTGAGGCAGGCTTAGTTGGGTTGCTGGAACAGGCTGCAGCCTCCTTTTCTATGGTGTGTTATTTACTATGTGGTTTAAAAGACCTCTACTTTATTACCATGACTTGGCCGTTTGTTTTAAAGGAATATTTCTCCCAAAAATACTCAACTTCAGGCTGTCCAAGATGTGGATGAGTTTGTTTCTTCTTCGCAACAGATTTGAAGAAATTTAGCATCACTTGCTCACCAATAGATCCTCTTGCAGTGAATGGGTGCCGTCAGAATGAGTTCAAACAGCTGATAAAAAAACTTCACAATAATCCATGAGTAATCGACACGACTAATTGTCACTTCAATTAATCTTGTGAAGTGAAAATGTTTGTATTAAACAAATTAATTAAGACCTTCTACACTTTAAACCGTTGCTTCAAAAATACAAGTCCTCTATCCATAATATTGCTTTCTCCACTGAAAAAAAGTTGAGAGAAATGTGCACAGGTCAAACTGCATTTACAAGTAAAAACAGTCCAGAACAGTTCTAAACAAACAAATATGTTGGTGGATTTTGATGTGAGAGGACCACGGGGGATAGACCTTTTCACTGGAGGAAGCGTTATTATGGATTGTAGACTCATATTTTGGCCAGAAGCAACAGTTTTAAGTTAAGATGCCTTAATGATGGATTTGTTTCTTACAGACTTGCTTTTTTTTTCACTTTTCAAGACATTAATTGATGGACTGGAGTCGTGTCGATCAGTTGTAGATTATTGTGATGTTTTTATCAGCTGTTTGGATTCTCATTCTGATGGTACCCATTCAATGTACAGGATCCATTGGTGAGCAAGTGAAGCTAAATTTCTCCAAATTTGCTCTAGTTAAGAAACAAACTCATTTACATTTTGGAGTGATTAAATTTTTAGCCAATTTTCATTTTTGGGTGAACTATTCATTCAATTTATTTGATTGCTATGTATAATAAGATTTAGCTTGTTATAGCATCATTTAGTTTAGCTTATTTGCATTTTGGTATTATATAATAATTTAATAGTTAAAAAAAAAAAGATTTTTGTGTGTATAAAAGATTTTTACTGAATATTTAATTATTTATTCATTTAAATACTCTGAGTATATACAGTATTGTGCAAAATAAAAATATTAATTTCAGGAAACTGACATGTAGTTATTTAACTGTATTAAATCATATTGTTTTATACCGGTCATGGGCCATTCTTATCGTTGTTTGTCTCCAGGCTGGTATGTACGAATCAGTGAACGAAGTCTACAAGGTCCTCATCCCTATTCACGAGGCCAACAGGGATGCCAAGAAATTAGCCACTATTCATGGTAAACTTCAGGAAGCCTTTGGCAAAATTGTACACCAGGTAAATGCTTATATTAAAGGTGTAGTTATTAATCTTTTGGATCCTAAAATAAATGCTCTGTTTAGCCTCTTCATGCTGTATAAGACTACAGGACTTTGTATTATTGGCCTAGAAGCACAAAGCAACAACCTGCCAGATGTCTAACTTGGCAACATTGGCGTGATTTATGTGTGACACATGAAAGAGACTTTGCATTATCAAGACTGCATGACTGTGTTTATCTCTTTTACATCAGAGTGACTGTTAGGTACTATGGATGTGAGCTTTATTTAGTGAGATTTCCTGGGGGTTATGAATGGTATTCACACTAAGAATGATAACTATAACGGTAACTATATTTGTGTCTACTACACCAACACACAGCCTGTTTATAATGCTTATGTGCTAAATTCTCAAGTTCTTTACAGTCTGATGGATTCTGATTGATATATATATATATATATATATATATATATATATATATATATATATATATATATATATATATATACTATTTTTAGTATAGAAATGCAAGTATCATTTTATGAACATTTTATCATTCATTAGCTAGAAAACCAGCCAAAACATTATGAAACTGATTCCAACAATATTGTTCCTCTGTCACGTTATCATTTTAGGTGTGGTGTGGACTCCACTATGCTCTTTGGATTAGACTGATTATTAAAACTTATAGTCCTTGGTGTGAACGGGCCTTATATCTTGCTCATGCGTAGCATTGAGCAACTAGTTTGCAGCATTAATGCTATTGATATTATTGATTCCTCAAATTGAGTGACTGGTTGAGGAGAAGTGTGTTATAACTTTTGAGCGCAGTCAGAGTTGACCTTTACATATGTTGAAAGAGGTGACCAGAATATCATAGAGACATAGGGGTGACCTTTTTGAGCTGAACTAGTAAGCAACCACAACCGCAATGCAACAAACACCTGTATAGAAACTTTCCGGCATCAACCCAGAACACCTTAGTATCATGCAACAAGCAATCACGTGTAATTTAATTTTCTTTAAAAAATGTAATATATAGTTACTTTATATTATTGCATGCAGTATACGGGGGTGAAGAGTCTTGCATGGTGAATTCAGTCTAAAAAATAGAGTACAGTTCAGTGTTGTTGTTTTTTGTTTGTTTTCCGAATTTGAACTGCATCCAAACTTTTTAACAGTAGTGCATGGATTTTCAGAAACAAGTTTTTCCCCATAATGCTTTGCAGTCAGTGAAGGGGGTGATTATGACCGGTGTATGTTGATTTGTGCTGTATTCTCTCTGTTATACAGAGCACAGGCTGGGAGGTAGGTGCTATACTTCATGGTTAATGCTTGGCCCATACGTGCAAGCTGTGGGCATATATCATGACTCTTTTTGCTGTGAATTTGACCCATTAACATTTTTATGGACGTTTTAATTTCTTCGTCCATCCCTCCTTCTCTCTTTCCGTGGGACTGCTGTCAGTGGTGTGTGGGCAGCAGCGTCCCTCTTCCTTGTCTCATCTTCCTCTCTCTCTCTCCCTTCTCTTTCTTGAGGAAAAATAATGTTAACATTGTCATTTTTGACAGGCCATGCATGGGAGCCACTGTGACACTAATGACAGATTTATTCATGAATGCGTCATTTCACTCCCTCATCTCTCTCACTCCGTTTCATCAGTACTGCCATCTATGTCTTCTTATCATGTCTCAAAAGCACAGGGTTCGATTTATGTGAGACATGTGGATAACCTTGAAGGACTGGTTTGCCCAAAAATGAAAGTCTAAACATATTTTACTCACCCTCATGTCATTCCAAATGTGGAGGACTTTCTTTGTTCTATAGGACATAAGAAAATATTTTCAATATATATGCTGGGCCCCGGTTGGGGGGTGGGGGGCCCTTGGATCTCCGGGCCCAGGGCTCGGTCTGCCCTGGTGTGGTCGGCTGCCGGCGGAGCCTGCGGGCTTGCCGCCACGGCACCCTGGGGTGTCTACACTGTGGCTGTCGGATGTCCCACCTTCGGGCTCTCCTCTGCCCTTTTCTGGGTGGGGGCCGCAGTTGTCCCTGCGGTGGTTCCCCTGGGGGTCCCGTGCCCTGGGGGGCCTCCGGATGTTTGGGGCCTGGGTCTCTTCCATGCCTGCTTCATGCCTTGCGGGATGGGGCTGTTGTTCCCCACACACACACTATTAAACATTTACATGGAGGAACCTTATGAACACAAGCGCGCTCACACACACAGGTGTACACTCAAGCATTCACATTGGTGTAAAAACGGGTGCTCACAGACACACATTGTTCTGATCTGCTGTTGCTTCAAAACTTATTTTGTAATATTAGTTATGCGTGTTGCTCAATAACATTTAACATTTAGAATTTATTGTGATTCATACAGATGTTGGTTGTTGCTGCAGTTTCTCTGATGTTGTGTCTTCTGTTGTGTCTTCTGTTGTTTTCTCTTTTTGTCAGCAGGTATCGAAGCAAATTGTCTGTTTTTTTTTTTTTTTGTTTTGTTTTTTCCTCTCTCTCTCTATCCCCCATTCTTTTTTTTTTCCTCTCTCTCTCTCCACCTTCTCTGTTGACTTTATCCACAATTTTTTTTTTTTTTTTTTTTTTTTTTTTCTAATTCCTTTTTTTTTTTTTTTTTTTTTATTATTATTATTTTTATTATTATCATTATAATTATAATTATTATTTTTTTTATTATTATTATTATTTTTTATTTATTTTTTTTTTCTCTCTCTTGTTTTCTCTGTCCCCTGGTCTTGTCGGTCATAGTATGGTTAAATAAAAGGGTATATAAAATTTAATTAATTAATTAATAAAAAAAAATAATAAAAAAAAAAAAAAAAAAAAAAGGCTGTGAATGATGATAGCATAACTACACATACGTACTGTCATGTGTTATCTGTGTTACTGACAGGCCAGAAAAAAAAAAAAAAAAAAAAAAAAAAAAAAAAAAAAAAAAATATATATATGACTGGAATCTGGATCATTGAGTCAGTTTAACTTAAAAAAATGAATGAATCAGATTCGTAAACAAGTCATGTACATTGTGAACTGGATCAAGTCATTGCAAAGATCAGCCTCACAATATCAGTATGACACTATTACGCTTTTTCTAGTTTTGTTTTTTGACAGCTTGACAGCAACAGTCCTCATTTATTTTCATTATAGAGTGCAACAGACGGGTTCTGGAAGTATAGTCTTAGTGATTTTCTCCATAGGAGAATTGATTTTTAATGATAACTTACTGTGAGCTCAGAGGTTGCTAATGGATGGCATATGCTTTTGTTAAAGTCATTAGTTCACACTATTTCAACATTTTTGAGCAGCTGAATTTCTGGTAACAAACAAAAAAACATGCAATTTGAATGACATAAGAGTCAGCCTCCCTATCCTCTGAAAATAATTAAATATTCATATTGTGCATATATGTGCATATTTAGCAGTAAACTTTGTTTCTATAATTAACAACTTTAATACATTTATATTTCTCCATTTTTCATTTGGTTGTGATTTGCAATTCTTCGTAACGTAAGTACACAAACTTGTACCTTAGTGGTTTTGTCCAATTTTTTACCTTTTTTTTTCTTTTTTTAACTTTAAATTAAAATGTGAAATTTTGACCTCGCAGCTGGTAATCACTATTAAATCACTATGAGGAAAAAATGAATGTGAAAATACTTCCGGAGCCAAGGATGCTGAAAACGTAACACAGTACTATTAGGCTTTATCTATTTATTCATTTTTGATGTTCCACGGAAGAAAGAACATCATACAGGTTTGGAATGACATGAGTGTGAGTAAACGATAGCATTATTAATTATGGAATCTATATTCAATTAAGGGTCCAGATGCTGTTTTGAGACGCAGAATTCTTTCCTGTTTTTCCTCTAAAGGGATATCATGGTGAACATCGTTTCAAAACATTTACATTCAGTGATGTCCAGCTGACCTTCTCTTTATATGAATTTTTATTTCATTGCAAACTAAATCGACCCCTGAGTTCTCATTTACACAAATTTGTTTGTATACTAGTATTAATCTCACTTTATTGATTTATTGCATGGCAACGACTCAACAAAACCTTCATATTTGACACTCATTGCAGCATTACACCAGGAATTCATTACACCGTCTCTCAACTCTCCGTTTAATAAAGACCCTTAATGCACTTTTCTCTGCCTGCTTCTTCATTGCATGCTTATTTTTGAGTTTGTCTTTTTTTTTTCTTTGTAAAGTATTGATTTATGGTAGTATTGCTCTTTGTTTTGTTTTGTGTATGTGTTTTGTTAGTCTTTCAAAGAGTTTCCTGGTTTCCTGATTAAAATGTTCTGTTCTCTCCTTTTTTTATTTCCCTGGTTGCTGACCCCTCCTCTTCCCACTTTAATTATTGTCTTGTGGTAAGTTCATAGTCTGAGGGTTTATTTCCGTGAATTTTATGACTTAACATTTGCAATGAACCAGAGAGGGGCTGAACCATCTCAGACACCTGGTAACTAGGCCCACACACAATCTTGAACTCAGCAGAAAACTTCACACATTTCCACAGAACTGGAATGTCACACAGTTTTATGCATCTTTTATTCCTAACTATTTATTTATACAATTTTTTGACTCATTTGAATATGCTTACTTATAATTAATGCTGATCTAGTTTTCCATTTAGGCTTATTGATCATTTGTTTACACCCATTTTGAACAGCTCTTATATATATCTTTTGTATATTTAATGTGTTGCTTCACTTATGATAGATGTGATACATGGCATAAATTAAGATAATTATTATGGAAAATATTTCATGTCTTGTTAGACATTGTTGGCATTATTAGCATCTAAATTTGGGCTTGGTTGGTCTGCTTTGGTTCAGCCTTTATCTGCACCTGATTATTACTTCACTTCCTGTGCACTCAGATATGTTCCCGGCTCTGTACATATATACCCACCACTCTTTTTTCTTACTGTGCTTCTATGGCCTACCCTGTTACTTCAGCACATACTAATTCTCTCTGACATCTATTTCTATTAAACAAGTGTTTCAGTTTGACGTTCTGTATTAAGCTACAGCAGCACGTTTACTTTCTCATGAGGAGCTTGCTACTTATGTTCCGTTCTTTGTCTCTTATTTGGAGTACAGTTGTTCACTTACTCTTTAAGGACATCAGGTTGTCTCTGGTCTTCTTCCTGTTATGTCGTCCTTTGCTAATACAGTTTACAAAGAAAGTTCCCACTTCGTTCAGAACCGCTTCTTGCACCACTGTCCTCAAGCTTGGCTCAATCTCAAACTATATTCAGATTTTGTCTGATGTGGAGATGCTCACTTTCTTCTTCTTTTTTATGGCTTATTATTATAAAAAGATATGGTTTTGAAATAAGTTCAGCAAGCCTGCATTTAATCAATTGAAAAAAAAAGAAGTAATATTTTGAAATAACAATTTAATTATTACAATTCAAGACGACCGTTTTCTATTTTAATGGGGTCATGGCATGGATTGTTCCTTGAGGTTGACTTATAATGTTAATACATTTTTTTGCACCAAAAAAAATAAATAAAAAGCCCATTTTCCTCCCTCATTCTGACCTTCTCTCTAAAACGACCTGTTTTAAGGGGCAGGTCCTTTAAGGCATGTCAGGAATCAGGCACTGTTATGATTGGCTAATATCATTGCATAGGAAACAGTACCAACACCCCCTCACTATTGCATGTGAGTGTATTGACAACATAAAAAAAACAACAACCAAAAAACGGCTATTTCCAGACAAAGCATTGCGAAATCATTTATTTACGGTTTGTGATTATTACAACAAACGTTTCTTTGCGAGCTCTCCATGACACTGTGACACAAAATCCTCAGACACGATCCGGGATGCCATTAAAAATAAACTATCCAGTTGTTCGTTATGCTGGGATCCTTTTGATATCTGTACAAAGACACGAACAAGCTGTTTAAACCAAATGCGTTAAAGGAACACTCCACTTTTTTTGAAAATAGTCTCATTTTCCAACTCCCCAAGAGTTAAACAGTGTTTTACCGTTTTCGAATCCATTCAGCCGATCTCCGGGTCTGGCGGTAGCATTTTTAGCGTAGTTTAGCATAGATCATTGAATCGGATTAGACCGTTAGCATCTCGCTCAAAAATGACCAAAGAGTTTCGATATTTTTCCTATTTAAAACTTGACTCTTCTGTAGTTTTTTAGTCTTTGTTTTAATAGTACAAAGACCTCTTATGCGCCAAAAGGCCAATTTAATTTCTCATGTCATGACCCCTTTAAAATATACTTGGTTACTTTTCAGCAGCCATTACTCTAGTCTTCAGTGTCACATGGTCTTTTAAAATCATTTTAATATGCTGATTTGCTGTTCAAGAAACATTTCTTATTAGCGTCAAATCAATGTTGAAAACGGTTAAGATGTTTAATGTTTGTGGAATTTTTTTATTAAGGTTTAATTTATTTCAAAGCAAAACTTTTGAATGGTAATGTCGAGAAGCTATATAGAAATTTGGAATAATAATAATATATGAAATCAAAGTTTTTGCTGCTCTTTTTTAGAGGTTGTTTCAAATATCCTCAAATGGTAGATGTTAGTATTATAATAATATTAGTAGTGTCTGTGTTTTGCTGTATTTCACTGTTATATAATTGCATCACTATTGCCAGTGTTGAATGCAGGTTATTTATGTAAACATGTACCAGACAATGTTTACATTGCTGCTGTCACTTGAAAACTTGCTTCCAAGAGAAAATGTTGTGTTTGCCTCATTGCACTTTACATTTCTTTATGAGTAACTGTTTTAAAGTGTAAACCCATGACATATGTCAAATGAGTACCAACAGGATTTGTTTCCGTGTTATCTGGTGTTTTTAAATGGCAGCTTTAATTAACAGCACATTAGTAATTAACACATTTGTTTGTTTCAGGATGGAAAGCGGATGTTTGGCACCTATTTCAGAGTTGGTTTTTATGGTTCTAAATTTGGTGACTTGGATGAGCAGGAGTTTGTCTACAAAGAGCCAGCCATCACCAAGCTGGCAGAAATCTCACATCGGCTTGAGGTACAAAACCGTTTGCATTTTCCGTTTCAGTAGTACACATACATAACCTCTCTTATTTTTGTCTTAATTCCAGGGTTTTTATGGTGAAAGGTTTGGTGAGGACCAAGTGGAAGTCATTAAAGATTCCAATCCAGTTGACAAGTGTAAACTGGACCCAAATAAGGTGCGTAAAAATACCGCATTATGGTGCAAAATTTGTGCTCCATTTTAAAAACCATAAACGGCAATACTTTGGATTAAGAATAACGTCACTTTCCAATACAGGCCTTCATTCAGATCACGTACGTTGAACCATATTTTGACACTTATGAAATGAAGGACCGCATCACGTACTTCGATAAGAACTACAACCTGCGCCGCTTCGTCTACTGCACGCCGTTCACACTCGACGGAAGAGCTCACGGTGACCTGCACGAACAGTTTAAACGAAAGGCCATTCTCACTACCTCCCACGCTTTCCCCTACATCAAAACCCGCATTAACATCATCCATAAAGAGGAGGTAACTCAAACACGCATGCATTGTGAAAACTTCTATAGGTATTCATGCAAGATGAAAATTACATGAAAAATATCAAGATAATTTAAATAGCTAATGGAATATGAGTGTAGTACTTGTTCATTTAATACCATGGTGTACCATAGTAATGCCCAGTGTTATTTTATGTACAATTATATTATTTTTTTTCTTTTTGAAGTTGTAGTAATTTTGTGCTTTTGTCATTTTAATTATTTTTATATTCATATTTAGCTTTATTTTTATTTCAGTTTTAGTAATTTAGGTTATATAAATATATAATATATCAATACTTCAGCAAAGATCTATTATTTGACTTTAGCTTCCAGTTAACAAAAACATTTATTAATGGTTTTGGTTTTAGTAAACAATAACACTGAATGCCACAGCGTTTTCGTAAGGTTAAGGGAAGATATTAATATATTACTATTTGCCTTTCAGATAATTTCCACGCCTATTGAAGTAGCCATTGAGGACATGCAGAAGAAGACACAGGAGCTGGCTTTTGCCACTCATCAAGACCCATCTGATGCCAAAATGTTACAGATGGTTCTGCAGGGGTCTGTTGGCACCACCGTTAACCAGGTGACTAGTTGAGCCTACTCTTCTCTTAATAATACATATGCAATATCACTGTTGTTATCTTCTTCTGGATTAAGTTGAGCAACTTGATGACACCGCAACGGTACATTTAACATCTGGAAATTCAGCCTCCGCATTCAGTTTGTAATATATTTCATTGCCATGTAGTAGTTCCCATTATTTAACAAGTAGTTACTTGTAAAAGAAAAAACAAAACAATTACGATATCACAGACAATATATATCGCACACCCTAATACAGACACATACACATACTTGTTTCGCTATCCTTGTGGGGACTTCCATAGGCGTAATGGTTTTTCTACTGTACAGTCCGTATATACTATTGCCCTACACCAACCCTATACCTAAACTTAGCCCTCACAGGAGTCTTTTTGCATTTTTAGATTTTCAAAAAACTTAATTCTGTGTGATTTATAAGCTTGTTTACCCATGGGGACCTCAATTTAGGTCCCCACCGTGACAAGTCCCCATGAGTCTGTGTGTATTCAGGTTTAAGTCCCCACCGGTATATAAAACACACGCACACACACGAGTAAATAATTTGAATGATTCTAACCTATGTATGTATTTGATTTCTTTATAGGGCCCACTTGAGGTGGCCCAGGTGTTTCTGTCTGAGATCCCAAGTGATCCTAAACTCTACAGGCATCATAATAAACTACGACTGTGCTTCAAAGACTTCACCAAGAGGTTTGATTCTAGATGCTCTCACACTACGTTAACATGGACTCCAGTAGTCCAACTACTAACCCTAGTGACATTTTACATCACATTTATAACAAAGTATTACTATATGTATACAGGTCAACTATTATCCCAAAAAGAATTGGATTATTGCAGTCCATGTAAATGTTGCTGCTTTTGTATGGTTGCATGACAGTTTATTTTAACTGTTAAATGGTAATAATACAGTGGTCAGTAATACAATTAGAACTTTGAAATGGCTGCATGGAAAATTCCACACATTACCAAAATGTCCGTAGGGTCAATTGACTTCCCTTCGAGAGACTTTAATGCAACCTTCAATAATTCCCCTAGATGTGAAGATGCCCTTCGCAAAAATAAGAGTCTGATTGGTCCAGACCAGAAAGAGTATCAGAGGGAGCTGGAGAGGAACTACCACAGACTGAAAGAAGCTCTGCAACCTCTCATTAACAGGAAGATCCCACAACTCTACAAACCTGTATTACAGGTCAACTCACACAGGTCAGACAATTAAAATTATCAAAAGCTGTTAAGAATGCCCTGTATACGTCACCTTGCGCCTGATTAACCAGCGTACTGCAGAAACTTGGTTTACCAAACTACGTTTGAATGAATGAAATGGGAGTTTCCACCTTAAGCCCTTCAAGCCTTAATATTGTAATCAAAGGGCAATTACTATTAATACATCAAGTCAGATGGTTCACTGTAAAGTACACTACAATTGCTCAGAGTTAGTTTCATATGAAAGTAAAATTATGATTTAAATTGTACCACAAATATTGCAGAATGCATAGAAATTCCATCACTGAATCAAATTGAATTGAGGCCTACTACAGTCAGGAAATGGGCCTTCATAGCCCGGTCTATTTAATGAAGTATGTCAACAGCAATGTATGATTAGTTAGTTACTCATAATGGATGACACGTGTATAATGTTACATAATTGTCCAAAAAGGTGTGGGTGTTTTAAATGTACTTGATTTCTTTTTCTGTTTTAACAAGCAGCAAAAGGACAGCTTGAGAAGGTAGTCAAGTTGTTGGCCAGCATATTTAAAAAAAAAAAGTTTGCTGACCATTAAAGTTTTGTTTCCTCAAATATTTTTTACTCCTTTTATAACATTAAAGTTTTTCTTTTTCTTTCAGAGACTCTTTTAGCAGAATGAGCCTTCGCAAGCTAGACGTGTGAAGATTGAAGAAATAAAAAGAACAAATGCAATTTTATTTATTTGTATATATCAATCCTCCTCACGATATCAGTGTTTCTGCCGTAATGTAAAAAGAGATGAGTGGTAAGACATTTGGTGCATCATTCCAATTTTGTATGAGTTTACAAAATGGCCTGTTACATGATCACAATAACTGATGATGAATTTAGCATACGTGTCAAAACCTGTATTCTATTACTGTGCGCACTTTTTTTATTTACTTCATCCCAGTGCTTTTTTAATATTTACGGTACAACTTAAGTTTAATCCTTACAGAAAAAGCAAAAAAGGTGATGATTTTTTTTTTCAGCATTATGTAGTTTTATGTACCTTTTTATTTACTTTAAATATTTTACTAAATAAATATTCTAATAGCCATTCCAGTGTGTTGTTAAAGAAACTGCACCAAAAGACTTTTATTTTTATATGTTGGTATTTTAATGTGGCCAATAAGAATCTACAAAGCCAGGTGATAGAAAAATATTCAAATTTTCCCTGCCTCCTCAAATATACAACAGAACGTAAGAGATTCTCGTGAATTGTTTTATTTATCGCTCAGAGAACTTGTTGTATAGCAGGGTCTGCTCACAACATGGGAAAGAAAAGCTTCTTAGACTGGACTGAGGTATGGCAGATAAACTATAAACCTAGAAAAATAGGTCACTTTATCCCTGTGGTCATTTATAGGCAAATTATACACTGTACTTTTGAGGTTGCCCACCTTTCAAACTAAACTTGGTTCTCTGTGTGCAAATAGTCTGCAGCGGGGAACAAAACACATTGTCTGTGCTTTCTAGTATCAAAAAAGGGGGATTGAAAAGACTAATGTGAAATCTACTTTGGGTTTTAAGCTATTAATAATACACTTTCATAACAGGGACACCGAAAATATGAATTTGTACGCGAGTCAAACCCAAACAAGCCAGAATCGATCTTTTAAAAAGTATAAAATTTCAGTGCACAAGAAATCATTTTGTGCTATTCATTAGAGATTCTATGGAATGCTTGAAAGTATAGAAAAATATGCACTACAATAAGTGCCAAGGTGCGTTTGCATGAGGGTCACTGAAAAGCAGATGACATGGACTCACTGAACAAGAAGATAGAGTATAAAAACAGTAATAGACAAAAAAAAAAAAAAAAAGTGGCAACAAATGTCATGGCCTTGAAAGATTCACATAGGCTTTTAACTGACACTTGTTACACAAACGTACATATCGACTATTAACACATCCTGACTTGCTTTTCCAGTTGCCTGCAAACGTACTTTCATAGTCCACATCTTACCAGTAAAACTTCGTAACTGAGTCCCATCGGCTGTTTTTACTGAGAGACTCTCTTGTAGAAGAGCAGGTAAGGTGTAGAGGTGGAGCATGTCTCGGGGGAACAGGCTCTGAGGAAGTCCTCTTCTTCAAAGAGTTTTACTTCAGAGTCATCAAACAGCATCCACTTTCCCTCAAAGTCCAAAAGGTTTCGCAGAGCAAGGTCAAAACTCACCTGGGTCCCGTCGACCATAGCATCAACTCCCTCTTCCTCGGTCTCTTTCTTCACTGTGTTCTGAAGCAAAGAACCGGAGGAACGACTGGCTGAGCCGGAAGCCTTCTCTGAATTGGTTTGATTGCTGTTGCTGAGCTCATAACTGGTGACACTTCTCTGTCCTCCTAAAAGCCCAACACCCTCAGAGGACCTCTTGCTTCCTGATTTGCTGGACATGCTTGTTGTAGTGCTGACTCTGGCCACATTTCGCCCCCTGCCAGGCAAGCTGAAAGACACCTCACCGTCATCGTACTCTGTTTGAGGTACCTCCTCTTTCTTCTGTTTCGTGTCTTCATTTCGGTCTTGATCTTCATCCTGAGACTGAAGCCTGAGAGTGGTGCGATGGAGATCCATCATGCGGATGTAAGTGGTGTAGTGACCGCTGCTGATGGTTACGCCGCTGTGCATGACCACGGCGAAGAGCTCGTAGTGATGGCTCTGGTCTGGAGAATCGGGCTGAGTGCACCACTCATGCAGGGAAAGCTTGAGAGGGGTCTGCAGAGGAGTATTCACCTTGGAAAGGCCAGCATAAGGATCCATCCTAAAGATTGAGGAAGATTGTACCAACTTCTTAATGCACATTGGTAACTTCAAGACAGAATAAAATATTTTGTCTCAAGTTGCTAAATCCTAAATATTTTTACCCTTATTTCTCTGAGTCTCTCTGAATCTGAATGTTTCCTGTATTTTTTTTCTGCTGTAATAAACAATGGAAATAGACTCATGCAATTCACTGGTGCCCTTCAGGGTTTCCATAGTTGAGAGATAGGAACTAAGTAGAGCTGCAAGATTAATCATTAAAAGATTGCAATCTCGATTCAAACACCCAAGTGATCTCATTTCTAAAGGATGATTTGTCTATTAAATCTTTGAAAAAGTCTTACTGGAACATTCAAATCTGCATTTGCGCTGCCACTGACACAGAGCATTCATGTTTAGGGAAAAAAACAGCTTCACAAATAGTCTTTTCAATCACAAAGTATTATTTCTGTCTTACAATCATTCATACCACAGAAATACTGGGATGAAAGTTTATAGTTCGGATATAAACATTGATGTCTATGATAGCGATAAAAATCAAGCAAATCACCTTCTGAAAGCAACGTTTGTATCAATTACATTGTTTTGCCACTAGGTTGTGACGAGTGACTTAAATTTATTTGTCATTGAATTATTAATTCAAGAATTTGGATTTCATTAAGTCAATGAATCATTCATTTAAACCATTTTTTCATAATTTTAATATTAAGCGTTTATTTTATATATATTAGATTAAGTTTATTACATTTATTACACACCTATATACATTATATATATTTTATAATTCATGCAAATTAATTAAACACTTAAATAGACTGCGGCAATTAATATTTTGCCACAGCCTCTAGTAAGTTACACGTTGTTTTGTTAAGTTCAGAATCGTGATCTTCATGAGAAAAAACAAAAAATTGTGATTCTCAATTTATCCAGAATCGTGCAGCTCTAGAACTAAGCATTAAAATCTGTAGAGGATACATACTCTGAGCCATTGGCAGCAAAGCATTTCAGGTGGATTGTGATGACTTCTGGTGTTTTGTCAAACAGAAGACTTCTCTCAGCTTCTGTGTAGTGATGGCAGGTCTCACAGAAATATTTGTCTTCACCCATAATCCGCTCCACAGATGCAAATTGAGATATGGCCCACTTTAGAGTTTTCAGCTCAGGCTTGGGATCTGGAGAAACTGAAAAAGGAGGATACAGTTATAAAATAATCTAACCAGCATCCGAGAGTGTTGAATGATAGTCACAAACAGAGATGGATTCAACACTGCCAATGTACTCACTCTGAGAATTGTCAGAGGAGCCGTTGTCCTTCTCTTGCACAGGTACGCTGATGTCTTGAAAGTCCTCTCTCCGTTCTGTGAAACACTCACATTCCAGGCAGCGTGTCCGCAGCACCAGCTGACCCTGGAACATCCACTTCAGCACATCCAGGCCTGATTGCTCTAATTACAAAATACAGGCAAATTCTTTAGTTATTGACATCCTAAATTAACAGAGCCATGACATGGGGGAATACAGACATTTTTATTTATCACAATTGTTAAGAATGTGTTCCCTTATTTTAGTAAATTGTGGCTACGTTGTACTAATGTTCCATTGTTTTAATTAAATCAATGTGGCTGCAATATACTAAACCGAGGGAGTGAATTGATAAATAGAATTAAAAAATAATTAAAATGACGTTTCATTGCAGCTCTTAAAACTAGTTCATTTTTTAATATCTTAGTTTATACCTTTTATTATTATTTATTTTCTCCATTTACCATAATTTACAATCTCAGTTCCAAAATATACAGATGATCAGTTTGGCCAGTTAATAATACACATCTTGTATTTTCAAATATCATGTAAAATAATATAGTACATTTGCCATCATTTAATTGTAGATGATCTGCATTATTAAAATAATTATAAAAAATGGCTAGGAGATTTGATCACAGTTTTGTGTAAAATATTTACCTTTGTTCTTTTCCAGACTCTGTTTAACTTCTTGAGTTCTGCTCTCATTCTCTGAGGTATCCTTCTCTTGCTTCTCTTGGACACTACAATCTGATTTCTCCTTGGTCTCCCCTCTCCCTCCTACATGTGAAGTAATTCGTCCCATGCTGCGGAACTTTGAGAAGATGCTAGGCTGCTTCCCAGATGGCTTCAACCAGCCCAGCTTCCCTCTCCTTGTCCTCTTGCCCACCTCTTTTGGGGGAGTGTCATTCTTCTCCTCCTCTGTAGTGCTCCCTCTGTCCTTCTCTTGCTCTTTTTCCTCTTGCTCCTCAGTTCCATTCCTCTGATCAGAACTCTCTGTGGTTATGTCGTTAGAGGACTTACGTTTCGAGCGGGTCATAGGCACGTTTTCCTCATTTTTCTTTGATTTGCTTTGAGATTTTGGCTTTTTCTTAGCATTGCCTGCTTCTGTGTCGCTCTTCCTCTTTCCATTCAACTGGCCATCAGAGCTCCCATCATCCTCATGGTTAGACTCCCCCATTCCATTGCTCATTGTGCTGTCCTTCTGATTGTCCGTTTGCCCTTTTTTGATATTGTCACAGGCCTCCTGGATGTTCGCAAGGATGCACTGCAGCACCTCCTGTGCATCATGCTGCAAGTAACCCTCGTACATTGGATTAAGCTGCCTGCAATGAAGAAATCAAATTTGTTTGTTTGGAAACTCATCAAGGCAACAGTGAGAGCAACTTTTGAGAGGTTTAAATGTCTTTTCAATGTTGCTGAATGATGCTCTGGCCCACAGCATTACCTGAGCGTGTTAAGCAGCTTACGAGGTGGTGTGGCAAGCTCTCCGTCGCTGTATTTTTCTGGGTTAAGCAGAAAGCTAGACTGCAGCTGTTCCACAGAAGAGATGAGGCTGTGGAAACTACCCAGCAGCTCCATGGGAACAGGTAGGGTGTTCTCACTAGTGTCCCCCTGATAACAAAAACATGCAATGTTTAGTGCAATCAATTACAGTAAAGGCAACAATTTTAACGTGACAAACTATTCTGTACATTTATTCAATTAGAAGCTAAATTTTAGAGTGACTTTTTCCCTAAATTGAAGCTAGTAGTATTGATATATATTTATGAGCATAATCAAGGCAAAGGAAAACACTTTTTAAAAGATGAAGTTTACCAACCTCATTTTTGGCACCATCTTCTTGCTGTTTGTCTTTCAGCTTAGCCAACTGACACAAAGATTTGATGGCCTCTTTAAAACCAGGACAGTAATATAATACCTAAAATTTGTAAGAAGGGTACAAAGTTTTGATGAGTGGGATCCAAACTACTGTAATGCTACATATACATATATATTCATTCATTATGAATTTATATAGTGGTTAAAGTTTATGAGTGTCATGAATAATACACAATTAGTGGGTAAGGTAAACAGTATACCTGAAGGATGCTGTTCAGATAGCAGGTGTTCCCCAAATTATTAAGCCCAACGAAGGGGACCAGACTCTCACGCTTCTCACAAGTGAGAGGAGATGAAGGGCAAGGCATTGGCACAACCTGGTCATGACTTAAGAGAGACCATTTTGGGAAAATAAATATGGTATTTTCAAATATAATCTGTATTAGATTGCTTAATAACAACATTCCATACTTAGTAGTCTCTTCTGGTTCAGCAGTGCTGTTGTCTTCTGCCGGGGCCTCTGAGAAGTCCAGGGCTCGTTTGGTGTCCTTCTTCTGGAAGAACTTTAGAGAGAGTTTGCTCTTCTTCACAGGACTGCCAACTGCAGCCACCACTCCACCTTCAATATGCAGTCCAGGCATTTTAACTATTTACTACAGAAGATAAAAGAGAAACCAAAGCAAGTGTCAAAAAACGAAACAAACTCAATCAAAAACACTGACGATCAGCCACGAACCGCGGGAAAGCCTTAGCTCTGATGTGCCCTAGAACGTAATAGAAGCGTTTTCTGCTAAGAATATAACTTTAAATATCAACTTTTTATTGAAATATAATCGATTAATGTTAAATATTTGCGTCATATGCTCACGAGACTCTTAGTCTGATCATTTTTGACTCATGCGCATGAAGACACATATATAGCAGTGTAGCTAACTGAGTAGCCGCCCAGCCCACACAACATGCACGTTCATTTTCAGCAAGAGTAATGTTACTTCAGACTTACGTAATAAAAAATAAAACTACATTTAATGGTCTTACCTAAGGAATTGTACTATGCACGCGTTACATTTTCGCTAAATACAATCCCAAGTACGCGGTTTCTTTTTAAATATACACAAACTTGACAACCGCGTCTGTAGAACTTGGCGCTTTTTTCCACGACTGAGACTCCTCCGCTAAAGCCTGAACAAAAAGAGATGGTCGAATAAATTGTGTGAAATAAAAGAAGGACCACTGCCGCGAACTGTATGGTTAAATACGTATTTTTGTTTAAGATTTTTTTTTTTCAAAGCCATGAATAAAAGGAAATATAATTTTGCAGGCATAATTTTGGACAACTACGTCGTCTGACAAGCGTGTAGACTGACTGCCGTTTTAAATCCGATCTGAGATCAGTAATATGATTGGCGATTGTAAGCGCCTTGCGGTTTGGGTTTGTGAATAGAATTGAAGGCTGAATCTGGATCAGTATAAAATAAGGAGGTTCAGCTTGCTTTTTTATTCTAAAATAATACGAAAATAAATAAATCTTTTAATAATTGTTTCATATAGGTGTTCATTATTATTTTATTATTATTATTAAATGTACAAAAAGTATTTCTTATCTTTCACCAGTAGATGGACATCAAGAACAGTGCATGAGCAACTGGGACATTCAATCACCAACCATCAACATCAGGGGTGCCTAGTCCTGCAGAGTTCAGCTCCAACCCCATTTAACCACACCTGAATCAGCTAATCAAAGTCTTAATAAGCATACTAGAAACTTCCAGGCAGATGTACTGAGGAAAGTAGAAGCTAAACTGCAGGACAGTGGCCCTCCAGTACTGAGTTTGGACACCCAGATCTATATCTACTTTATTACTTTCTCTCATATTCAAGATAGGCCTAGTTTAATATATCTTTTTTATACAACTTCCCCCCCAATATTAAGATTGCATTTTAAAAAATTATATGAAATACATTGGAAAGTGTAGCAAATTTAAGTTGAATATAAGACGTCAAACTACTGCATGCACAACACTGATAAAAGAAAAGGCTGTGTAGAATAGTGCTGTATGAAGTGCAGCAGATTACACAACTGGACACAGCTGTCACTGCAGTGGAAAGTCATTTCACCTGCCCATGCACATATTATACAGAGGCATCTAATCTGCAGATGTGCTTGAGGAGGCTGATCTCAAACCACTCAAATCCTATCAGCATCTGCTGATCAAGTGTGAGTGAGTGTAAATGCACCTTTTATGAAGAGGAGACTGAGGCTATAGTTGTCAAAAAGACTATACATCAGTATCCACACTAAAATGCATTCATGGTTGAACTGTTTTCAGGACAAGAATATTTGCAGTTGAGGCAAGGAGTCACATGTTTAATATCTTGTATTTTTGTGCATAAAATGAAATGGCATGAATTAATTTATAATTTTGACTATAATTATTATAATGCCATATAATGTTACTTTTTTTAAATTATTTTTTAATAAAATGCATTATTTGTTTGGCCAAAACAATGGCTTGACCTTTTTGTATATTTGTTTCCTTTTATGTCTTTACTGTAGCCTATTTATTTGTGTTTAATCCATTTACATTTACAAACAGAAACCACCTCAAAACATTTATGCAACTAGCAACTAGGTCTCCCCCATAAGCCAAATATAAACTCTTGTATTCCTATGTACTTATATCTGAATGTAGATAGAAACCTGAGGAAAGGCACCTCTTTTCATTCCCCTACAGTGTTAACAGTGACTCCTTACAGAACGCAGTCACTGTCAGAAGAAAAACAGCCCTGGGAAGAAGCTTTTGAGTTGGAAATGCGGAGAAATAGACCAGCGCGCTCAAAGAATGAGAGGCATGTCCTGCACTCTTTTCAGCCCCAGCTGAGCTGTGTGCAGTTTTTTAAATCACTTTACCATACCTACCTCAGTATCAGTGACACAAAATACACACCAGCTGGATCACACACACACACACACAGATGATGTCAGCTCTTCAGGCAGAGCTCAAGCAGCATACATATAGGCAAAGTGGTTAAACACCAGTTTAATCTTTTATCAGTCAGCTGCACTACTAAAGCATTTGAATGTGATGGGGA
Organism: Barbus barbus; assembly: GCF_936440315.1. Taxonomy (NCBI): domain Eukaryota; kingdom Metazoa; phylum Chordata; class Actinopteri; order Cypriniformes; family Cyprinidae; genus Barbus; species Barbus barbus. Next base: position 17,653,574 of record NC_136753.1, read on the forward strand.
AGCTGGATGGGGGGTGTTTGCTGATACGGCTGTGTGTTTGTGTGTCTGACCCGCTGACTGCCATTGGATGAGCTCTGCGGGAGGGGTGTGTTCAGGCTCACAGTATAGCACTTGTTATGAGCGCCTTCTGCCATCCCCTTCCACAAACCTCAATAACAACAGTATAGCAGCCTCCAAGGCTGAGTGTGTGTGTGTGTGTAGGGGAGTGAGGAGTGCCTCTACCGCCGTTGCAGCTGGTTGCGGCTTCCTCCCTGTGCTGGATTTCCTTGAAGGTCTGCCTCATCACCTCTGCAGTGCCTTGGAAAAAATAGCCCCCCCCCCAAAGACTGAGGTAAGCAATGTGAGATAATGCATTCCACATCTGTCAGCTCCATTATTCAACTTTTCTCTTGTTTACCTTTGGAAAATGCAGCACACCTCTTAAGATTCCACCCAACATCCCTTAAAACCACCCTTTTCATTTCTTGTTGAGCATTTGAAGCAGTTCTTCTTATTATGTGCTGTTCTTCTAGTAATAATTCAGTATTTCTAGATTGGACTACAACCTTCGTTGCAGACCTTGGCTGTTTTTATTGTAGCGCTTGCCACCTTGACAACATTTCTGGCCATGCTGTCTAGGTGGGCAGCCCCTGTCTCATAGCACAAATCATCTCATTTTGCGCTTGGCTATGCTGTTTCTGTTTACCTCCCCACTGGGTTGTCGTTATGCCGAGCAGCGTGTCAATCTGGCAGAGATGCGTTTAACCGTGCCGTAGTGCAGCACTGCGCCGCGCGCTCGTCTGCAGTGCTGCTCGGTAGCTCAGGATCGGTTATTTCGCGATGGTGAGTGGCTCATTTGCAGCGACCCAGAGACGGTGAGCTCAGCTGGTCGAGATCTCTCTAATATCCCGCGATGCCCGAGGCGAGATCCTAGCTGCCATGTAGAAAGGTTCTTGCTTGATTCGCGTGCAGAGCGCGCTTGCTTGCTAGTTTCAGGCGCAACAGAGATAGAAGGTTTTGGATTCAGATGCTATGGTTTGGTCACTGTGCATATATCTTCACATAACAAGGCTAGGCTGCTTTATTGAGCAATGTATTTTCTAAACAAAACAGATATGCATTGGAGAGTCCAAATATTATTATATTCACCTGACAAAAAAAAATATGATCTCATTACAGACAGTCACAGTGTGCAGATTAGTAGAGCGTATTTGGGGGAGGGGGTGTGTCAAGGCTTGCCCCACTCCAAAACAAATGGTTTGGGGATCTTAGTAAAATCTGTTCATTAAAACAAGCATGCAAGTTCCAACGGGGTTTTCAAATGGTTAAATAAAGATAAGCGTTAAAATATAGCTAAAGGTCCAACTCGAATGTACAGTGTTTTGCAGAACTAAAGAATATAAACCAAGAATATAATAGGCTACTATAAATTATTGTAAAATAGATACTGCAATGCAGAAATAGGCCTACTACACAGAGCAAACTGTGAAAATATTTATTTTCAGACAACATATTAGAAAAAGTAAGTAAATCAAACAATTCAATGACCTGCAGGTGCTTCTGAACTGGTGTTATTTATATGAGAATGAGCTGTCTGTATGATTACTTATGCTTTAACAAAGTGTGTTTGTTTTAACAGCACATATATATAAAATCTTAAAAGAGACAAATAAAATTGAACAATAATATTTAAAAATAATAATAAATTAAAATTATTTAAAATAAAATGTAAATAAAAGCAATATGTTTTATATATTTTCAATATTATTGGGATATATAAAAGATAAAATAACTTCTATAAGCATTTCACAGAGTTGGTAAACTAATATGCTACTTGTAAACTAATTATTTAAAAATATATTACCAGTGCATGTCACAAATTCATTTTTTTCTAATTTGAAAATTATTTATTTAGCTTACTGCGGAGCCTAATTTGTGTTGCGCCACACGGACCTGCACCGATTGCATGCTTCTTTTACAAAATTTCCTTTACATTTTCATAGCTGACCTGACCTAAAAATTCCTAAAAAAGATGAAATTATCAGCCCCCTTGCAAGTCTTTGTATAATTGGCTCACTGCCTTTGCACGTGTAATGCCTCCCTAGGAGCCTACAGGCTGTTTGATGTTCTCAGGAATGCAGAGGTGCATTAAACATGTGACCTAAGGGCCACCCAGGAGCTCTGACTCCCGAAAGAGTGTTCAAGTTTACCATCACTCTGGTGAGCCTCACTATGTGATTTTGCTGACCTGGTGTTTTTTTTTTTTTTTTTTTTTTTTTTTTGTCATAACTTTCCAAATACAACTTGCCAGATGCCACAACATGTCATTTATTGTGATGAAGGCCAAATTATTTGTTCATTGGTTACATTTAGTTATACATTTTTATATTATTTATATATTATATATGCTTATTTATTTATTTGATTATGCTCCTCCGTGGACCGTTAAAGTAACATCTAGTAAACCCAGGAGACATTTACTACAGAAATAAATGGTCATGTTTTTGCTCTTGTGATCAGTCACGTGGGCTTCTTGCACAAATGATTGTAATTCCATGACCTGATAGAGCTCTGAAACAGGCCCCTAGTAGAAACAATGCCTAGAGAGAGACATATTGAGGTACTTTAAATCTACCAGATATGTTTTAAGTCTCTTGACCATTGCCGTTAGACTAAAATGGTTGTATTGTACGTTTCTTAGGTTTTTGGATGTCTGAAGTGATGGGCATGAGAGAGCTCGTTGTGGAGGTTATGGAATTTGGCATAGCGAGGTCTCTTGGGGGTTCATTTGTGAGGCTCTGTGGGGGCGATTCCTTGTCCATTGTTTTCTACTGAAGGACATTTATCACAGAACGGAGATGGAAACAATGGCTGACATAATTTGCAAGCTGCTCCTGCCCTTTAGATATATTCCTCATATGTGCGTCAAAGAAAAACGATCAAGTGGACAGAAGAATTTATTTGAGAGCTACTCAAAGGAAAATCATCTGACAAAAGATTTGTAGTTGTATATTGGCTTTTCATGGATCGCATGTTCTCATAAATAGAAACATTTGTATCAGATCCACAAAAGTTGACTGGATTTTGAATGTTATTGTGTCTTCATGTGAGGAAATCCCAGAGGGTCCAATGGAGGTGACTGGGTAGACTGAGTTGGCCAAAAGACTTTCTCTTTTCTCTGATTAAAAAAAAGAACATTTCAGGTTCCCTACAGAACTTTTTCTTCAGTGTGAAGAATATTTAAATAGTCTAAAGAACCCATTTGTCCAATGAAAATGTTCCATGAATGTTATAGGTTCTTTATGGAAGCAGACGCAAATAAAGAGCCTTTATTTTTAAGAGTGTATAATGAAATTGAATGATGACCACAGCTGTCAAGCAAGATTTTCATGTCAAGATTTTCAAAGAATTATGATTTTCAGTTTTCTACTAAAAATATCTTGGGAGGACTTAAAAATGTAATGCACGGCCCTTAATGTGTAATTCATTAAATGGAAGAGAACAAGATGTTCAAAAAAATGCTTGTCAGTAAGATTCTTTCTGAATAAATGTATTCTTCATTTCATTATCAACTCATTAATTCATTTATTATTCACTTTAAGAAATGCCTATTCCAAACACATTTGTTGACTGTTTTCAACTGAGATAATAACAAGAAATGTTACTTGAGCACCAAATCAGCATATTAGAATGATTTCTGAAGGATCGTGTGAATATGGAGTAATGACAGCAGAAAATTCAGCTTTGCCATCACAGTAATTACATTTCACATTTACATTCCAAATTTTACAATATTACTGTTTTTACTGTACTTTTAACAAATAAATGCAGCCTTAGACATCTTTCACTAACATAAAAATCATACAGACACCAACCTTTTGTACAGTATAGTGTAAAATAGACTGAGATAGCCATTGTGTTGAATTGGACAGTTGTATATGTTAAACTATGATATTTCATCCTATTTTTTCCATCAGTTTATCAGTGAAAGCAGTGCAAGTGGGTTGCATGAGTTAGGAATTTAAATAAATTTGCTTTATATCAGCGTAGTATCAGCAAATCAGTTCCACTGGCATGCCTATGTGTGCTGGCTTGTGTATGTGCATGCAAATGTTCAAAGACAAATGCTGGTTTTTCTTGTGTTCTTGTGGTTGATCTTTTGAATAACTGTTCAGTTCAATTTGATGGGATCCATCCAGGCACATAATGTCTTCACATTGTCTCCTGGACCAGTGAAAGCCACATAGGTATTCGTTTCATCCAAATTCCCATACCACCATTTTTTTTTATTTCAGTTTTTCAAATTTGACAACACTGCAGCTTCTGTTGCCTCATGGGAAAGCAGATTGCCTGCTGGTTGCACACTTCAGAATCTCATGCATTGTGTCATCTGGGTATTGTTTTCCTTTATGATAAATACTGATAACAATACAGAATATTTAGACATCCTACTCATCCTTTTTGCATACTAAGTCACAGAAAAGCAAATGCATGTTGTATTTTCCCCCAATCCTCTTTTCTTCAGTTTGGAGAGCTTGAAAGAAGCTTGGAAAAGATGTCTACGCAGCTTTCCAGACATGCTGTCAGTTGTTTGTGGGAACAGGCCTTAAGTTTTTTTATTAATCTAATATCAATATTTTATTTTAGCTTTTTTGCTTTAGAGAAGCTGTAGTTCCCTATCGATACTCCACTCGTACTGCGTCTTGCTAAAGACGCTATGGGAAAAAGCCTTTTTTCTCCTTTACTGAAGCCTTATTCAATCACGCAGTGAAACTGCACGATCATTGGTTTGTGCAGTGTGATAAAACGAACCAATGCGTCGGCAGCGGAGCTGCACGAGCCTATGGCGACGGAGCCCGCCAGATCCCGCCAGAATGGGCGGGGTTATCTGGCTATATAATCAGCCGTCTCGCCATAGGATCCTCAGATTTCTTCTCCTTCAGCGACGACATCTCGCCTTCGCTGATCCCAAGAAGCCGCCTCGCCGTTGACACGCCTCGCAGCTGAGCCAGAGACCTCCTGCCAGCTGAGACGCCGCTTTCACCGCGCTCCAGCCCCGCAGAAGCCCCGGTCTGTTCGCTGCCGCCATCCGGTGAGTGCTATAAAAATGCATATTTATCGGCGTTGTTGCAAATGCCGCAACAGCGAGTGTGGCTCGTGCAGGGGATCCTGCACGATGCAAAAGAGCAGTGAGCGCGTGCCGCCTGTCTGGGTCTCGCCCACGCACTGACTGCGCGCTTACTGAGACAGCTCGTTCGAGTATGAGTCTCGCTCTTCCCGCTCGCTGTCCGTCTCTGTGGAGGCAGCTCCGCTCTCCCGTTTCCCCTCTCTCAGCAAAGCTCGGAGAATGAAACATCAGAGCCACGGAGCTTCCTGCAGCGCTCGGATCCGCCGGTGTTCACACGTGAGAATCAGAGCTCCTCCTTCATTGGGCGGCTCTATTCTCTTTGGCGGACCGGAGTGGAAAGTTATGTGTGTGCGTCACTGAGACTGCGCTCACACAGGCAGCCTGCTTTCACCGAAAGCCGGGCTTTACTCTGATTTGCTCGCGGTCCTCTATGTAGCAGGCCCCGCCTCCCCCCTTCTCTTCTCCCAGTCACCTCGGAGACAGGAACAGCGAGTGAGGCTGAGCAATCAGGTTGAGTGATTTTTCGCGCCGGCTTAGCCCCGTGTGTTTCACTCTGCATACAGCGCTTTGATCTGCCAGCGCGTGTGGATTAGCGCGCCTCATTACATTGAGTGGCTCAATCCTTCTGCGCGCATTGTAAAATGCTGCGCTGGGCGGCCACCCACTCACGTTTATTTTCTCCCAGTCACCTCGGAGAAAAAGACGGTAAAATCGCATGGCTGGGCGTTCAGGCTTGAGTGATTTTTCGCGCCGGCATAGCCCCGTGTGTTTCACTCTGCATACAGCGCTTTGATCTGCCAGCGCGTGTGGATTAGCGCGCCTCATTACATTGAGTGGCTCAATCCTTCTGTGCACATTGTAACATGCTGCACTGGGCGGCCCCGACTCTCGCGTTTCTCTTCTCCCAGTCACCTCGGAGAAGGAGACGGATAAAAAAAAAAAAAAAAAAGGCTTGAGTGATTTTTCGCGCCGGCATAGCCCCGCGTTTTTCACTCTGCATACAGTCTTTGATCTGCCAGTGTGTTTACACTAAGTATTAGCGCCTCTTGCAGCTCTTTGATCTGCCAGCGCTACTTTCATTATGAAAGCTTCAGTCTGTCCCTGCCGCGCTCACGGTCCCTTTCTTCAATGAAGGTGGCCACGCCTCCCCTGCTCTAGTGTTTCTACTCTCCCAGTTATCTCGGGGAAGAAACTGCAAGCTCCAGGGTTCGCGCGATCAAGCTTGAGTGAATTTACGCCAGGGCAGCCCCGCGTTTCACTCTTTGATCTCGGCTCGCCTTCTTCAGTGAAGATGGCCCCTCCCCTCGTCCGCTACGAGCGGATCTGAGAGGATGCGCGCGGCACTTTTGATCTGCTGGTGTGTTTACACAATGGTAATTAATACCCCTCTTCTAAGAGTGGTTGATCCTTTTAGGCAGATCGAAAGCAAGTTGTCACTATGATTATAACTGACAGCTTCAGACTCCTGACGCTTCTGGGCTGTGCCCACGGCCCAAATGGCCTCTGTCATGCCTCCAAACACCCCATTTAGCTCCGGGTGCCGATGGCAATGAGTTTGTGGTAAATACTGTTGTGAACACTGGGCCCTTTCAAAAAGCGCCCACACAACTGATCGCTGTTATAGCAAGGAAATAAGACACAAACATTTTCAAAAGGGAGCACATTCCTCTCCCTCTTATCACGAGCTTCAGGTCCCCGCTTGGCGGCCTGCCACTCGAGTTTATCCAGCCCCTTGCCACGCGGGCCAAGGCCTGGAGGGCCATCCCCGGAGTGTCAGAATGGGTTATACGGATAATAGAACGAGGTTACTCACTCCAATTCGCTCGCAGACCCCCGCGCTTCAGCGGCGTGGTCTCCTCTTCTGTAGACGGCTAGAACGCTCACGTTCTACGTTCAGAAATGATGATGCTGTTGAAAAAAGGAGCCATAGAAATGGTTCCTCCAGCTCAGAGCGAATCAGGCTTTTACAGCCATTACTTCCTCGTTCCCAAGAAGGATGGCGGCCTCCGGCCCATCCTCGATCTCAGACGCCTGAATCGCGCCCTCGTGAGGAGGTCGTTCAGGATGATCACACTGAAGCAGATCCTCTCGCAAATTCGCTCAGAGGACTGGTTCTGTTCCCTGGACCTGAAAGACGCATACTTTCACGTCCAGATAGCCCCCCCATCACAGACGATTCTTGAGATTCGCCTTTGAGGGAGTGGCTTATCAGTACACGGTCCTTTCCTTTGGACTGTCCCTGGCCCCACGCACTTTTACGAAGTGCATGGACGCGGCTCTTTCCCCTCTCAGGCAGATGGGAATCCGCATTCTCAATTACCTCGACGACTGGCTCATTCTGGCCCAGTCAGAGGTACAACTACTCTCACACAGAGCCCTCCTCCTCAGCCACCTAGAATGCCTGGGGCTCAGGGTCAATTTTGCCAAGAGCGCGCTGTTTCCCAGCCGACGGGTGTCGTTTCTGGGAACAGTTTTGGACTCAGCTCAGATGAGAGCTGTGCTAGCGCCGGAACGCGCTCTGGCCGTTTAAAAGCTCGCAGCCTCCTTCCAGAGCGGCACCGCTCGCCCCGTCAAAGCGTTTCAGAGGATGCTGGGCCTCATGGCCACAGCATCGCCGGTGCTACAGTTGGGCCTGCTTCGCATGCGGCCCCTTCAGCGCTGGTTGAAACCACGGGTTCCACCCCACGCATGGCGACATGATCGCCTACATATCAGGGTGAGCCAGGCCTGTGTAACAGCCCTGGTCCCCTGGAAGAACCCACGATGGTTCAGAAAGGGTGTGGCCATAGGGATGGTCTGCAGCAGGAAAGTTGTCACAACAGACGGGGCGCTGTGCGAAGGCAAACCGACCTTTGGTCGAAGGCGGAGCAGAACCTCCACATCAACTGCTTAGAAATGCTAGCAGTGTGTCGAGCCTGCCAGTTTTTCCTGCCAGAGCTAAGGGGACGACATGTGCTGATCCGCTCAGACAACATGTCAGTGGTGTCCTACGTAAATCACCAGGGAGGTCTCTCCTCGAAGCGCCTCTTCCTTATGGTAGAGCGACTTCTGGAGTGGGCTCAGCTCAACTTGCGCTCGCTGAGAGCAGCACATTTGCCGGGCAGATTGAACCAAGGAGCGGATATGTTATCACGGAGCAACGTCCCCTCAGAAGAGTGGATGCTCCACCCGCAGACGGTTCGAATGATCTGGAGAATCTTTGGCAAGGCCGAGGTAGACCTTTTCGCCTCCAAAGACAACTCTCACTGCCCAGCCTATTATTCGAAGGTCAAGGACGCGTTGGCCCACGACTGGCCCAACCTCCTCCTCTATGCATTCCCTCCGATCGCTCTGATTCCTCAGGTCATCAGGCGAATCAGGGAACAACGACACAAGGTCTTGTTGGTGGCCCCCCTGTGGGAGAACCAGCCTTGGATGTCAGAGCTGACCCAGCTGCTAACCGCAGCCCCCTGGCCCGTGCCCCTGAGACGAGACCTCCTCTCTCAGGCGAACGGTTTATTGTGGCACCCTCGTCCCAAACTGTGGGCGCTTCACCTCTGGCCGCTCAACGGGAGCCTACCAGCCTCCCAGAGCGAGTGCTAAATACCATTTCTGAGGCTAGAGCCCCATCTACGAGACGCCTCTATGCCCTTAAATGGGCGGTTTTCTCCGAATGGTGTCTAAACCGCGGTGAGGACCCCCCTACATCTGAGTTGGCGGTGATTCTGTCCTTCCTGCAGGAACTGCTGGATAAAGGACGCTCTCCCTCCACACTCAGGGTGTTCGTATCGGCTATAGCGGCCTTCCACGCCCCTATCGCGGGCCAATCAGTGGGCAGGGACAATGTTATCGTCCGCTTTCTAAGGGGTGCCAAGAGGCTGAATCCGCCTCGGCCCCTTACTGTCCCTACGTGGGACTTACCCACTGTGCTGAGGGCCCTGAGGGGCCCTCCTTTTGAGCCGCTCCAGTCTACGAACCTTCGGTCGCTGTCGCTGAAGACTGCTTTGCTACTAGCACTAGCGTCAGTCAAGCGAGTAGGAGACCTGCAGGCGCTCTCTGTGAGCCCTGCCTGCCTGGAATTTGGGCCAAACGACTCCAAGGTCGTCCTAAAACCAAGGCATGGATACGTACCTAAGGTACTTTCCACTCCGTTCAGAGCTCAGGTCATCACACTCTCCGCGCTTCCTCCCTCTGAGGAGGACCGGGAGTTCATTCTGTTATGCCCTGTTAGAGCCCTACGGATCTACTTTGAGCGTTCCGCCTCCTTCAGGCGCACGGAACAGCTCTTTGTTAGCTTCGGTAACCGCGCCAAGGGGCTTCCGGTCACGAAGCAGAGACTCTCTAAGTGGATAGTGAATGCCGTTACGCTGGCTTACTCTTCCTTGGGCCTTCAATGCCCCATTGGAGTACGAGCCCATTCGACTAGAGGCATTGCCTCGTCGTGGGCCTGGTCTAGCGGTGTGTCCATTACAGACATTTGTGTGGCGGCCGGCTGGGCCTCGCCGTCCACATTTGCAAAGTTTTATAAGTTGGATGTACCGACCTTACAGGCCAAGGTCCTATCTGCTTAGATGAGTATGACTTATGTTGTGGGAACATCCCTAACGGAGATCTCTTGACTGCATGGGCACTCAAGCTCTCTGATGGGTTCCTTACATATCTCAGCCCTGAAAGTGCTGAGTATGCGAGGAATACATGGAATGACCCGGGCCGAGCGTGACCTCTATGAGCTCAGCTCGCTTTAGCCCGAGTATACTATTATACTTCCCTCTGAGCATGTAATGCTTATGGAGATATTTTACACAGTCGTTCCTCTACCATAGCACGGCGTGATTGAATTGTGTTCCCATAGCGTCTTTAGCAAGACGCAGTACGAGTGGAGTATCGATAGGGAACGTACTCGGTTACTATCGTAACCTCGGTTCCCTGAGATACGGAACGAGTACTGCGTACTTTGCCGTGCCAGGTAGCTGCACGACTCAGTCGTCGCTTCAGTCGAAGTAAACCTGAGGATCCTATGGCGAGACGGCTGATTATATAGCCAGATAACCCCGCCCATTCTGGCGGGATCTGGCGGGCTCCGTCGCCATAGGCTCGTGCAGCTCCGCTGCCGACGCATTGGTTCGTTTTATCACACTGCACAAACCAATGATCGTGCAGTTTCACTGCGTGATTGAATAAGGCTTCAGTAAAGGAGAAAAAAGGCTTTTTCCCATAGCGTCTTTAGCAAGACGCAGTACTCGTTCCGTATCTCAGGGAACCGAGGTTACGATAGTAACCGAGTACGATTTTGACCTTAGAGAAGCTTGGAAAAGAGGTCTACACACATGCTGAATGGAGTAGTTAAAACCTTCTGACCTCTTCAGGCAATAATTTCAGTTTGTGTCTGCTTCTGCCTGTTTTTGTCTGAATTCTTTCCTGTTTTAAGTGATGAAAAGACACTTTTGCAACTTTGAAAACATAGTCTTCTTACATATTTCATTATTATTCCATGACAACAGTGACATTTATGTAGGTAGTGATAAAGATTTACACTCTGGACTAGAAAGATGCAGCCAGCAGAAGTGCAGAGAAACAGAGAAAGAATACATTGAAGAACCTTGTTACAAACGCTGAGATTTTAGTATGCACATTCTGATGCGTGTCGAAACAGCCCTGTACTATTTCTCTGTGGACTTCAATAATATATCCAGACTGTTGGGGGTGTAGCAGTGTCGGAGATGTAGGTCATATGTAAATATATTTTTAAAAATCCTTTTTTTATTAATTTCCTGTCTGGCATCAAGCTTGTATTTGTCTTTGTTATGAGAATATGCAGCGTAACCTGGTAAAATGCTGGTATGCTGGCTACAAAACCAGAAATTAAAGCTTTGTTACTGACGTTATGAACTTTCGTTTTGTCAGATGTTTAAAACTTCTTGTCAGATGATTTGCCACTTGCCAACATAGTAGATTTGTCAGTCATGAGGTGTTGAACATTAATATGAACGATGAGCTTCTGTTGCTGTGTTGCTATGTTGTGTCTTACAGCTGTTTCTTATTTAGTTTGTCTTTGATGTCTACACCTGCTGCTTGTATTTTTGATAGTGGAATGGATTATTGGTGTGGAAAACTGCTGTTGACAGCTTAGACTTTTCATATAATCACAATTCACAATTCAGTGTTTAAATATTAAAGAACGAAAATCTGTTATTTTCCTGGCTTTTCATCAAATATTTACAAGATATTGAAAGTTTTGGTCTTTGGAGGCGCAGTGTAGTTTCCTTTTTCAGCAGTTTTTCAGACTGTTCATGAAAACTATTACACCATTTTTGATCTGGCTTTACACCGTAAGAAATGTTTGTAATATTTACAGAAAAAGTTTGTAAAAATCTTATAGTACAAATCTGTTAATTGGTTAATTAACACTGTAAGTTACCTTACCATATACTGTAAAAACAGTAAATGTTTTAGCATTGCATTATATGCAATTAACTGTAAAATACTGTTAAATTTATGTTTTTTTGGAAGTAAAAACCATATAATAACCACACAATTTACCATGAAAAACATGAAAAAAGACTCTCTGTATGACACATTTTGGTTCAAATAGATCTCATTATATTATATGCTTTCTTGTAAAAATATGTGGTTATAAGTAAACAGGCACCAATATGCCATGTTGTAATGCCGGAAGAATTGTCACAGGATTTTTTATGGTTATTTTATTTTTATTTATTTATTTTATTATTATTATTTTAAGTGTTATGGTACATTTAATTGGATTTTTATTTATTTATTTTATTTTACAGTGATTTTAGTTGTGTTACAATTAAGATTAAATGTTAATGTGAATATATATATATATATATATATATATATATATATATAATTTGAATGATTAATTGAATACTAGATGGATTTACTATTTAACATAATTAGAGTTTGCTCCTGGTTGCACTGAAATGTAATCTGAGGCTTAGTAACCATAAAATCAATTTATCTGCCTTTAACATGTATTGTATGAACTAAAAGCTTGTTTGATGACATCTGATTCATAACATATAGGCTATTGGCAAGATTTAAATATTGTTGAGAAAACCTGAAGCTGGTCAAAATGTCTTAAAGCTTGCCCTCCATATCCTGTTCTCATTCTCTCTAATTTACCATTGCAGACTCAGCCTTTCCCCATTTTTAATTATTATTGCACCCCTGGGTAACTTCCAAAGCCGGCCCAGAAATATTTCAGACCTGAAGTATATGTTTCATGCAAAAGCAATTAAAGGCAGCAAAAGCATTTAACCTATTTTAATTTGAGAAAACCTTCTCTATCACTCAAAGACCATGGTGGCTGTTCTAGTGGTCTTTTTTAGTATAATACCCAGCACCGAGATCAGAAACCAGCTCATTGCTGGTGACAGATGTGCAGTGGAGGAGACAAAATGAGAGACGTTTTATTTTTCTATACCAGCCTTTTTTTTCATCTTTTCTTACTGTGTAGCATTGGCCTTTTTTATATGTCTGATGACATTATATACAGTACCTCATATCATTATAGCTGTTTAATGAGTGACATCACCCACTGAGCAGTACTTGAAAAACCTTAGTGTTTCTACGGCTTGATATTTAGCATTGATAGTGCTGTGATGAAGAGATGTTAATTGCTCTGCAAAGAAGAAGACTTGTCAGAGAGGTCTCATCCTGCTAGATTAATGCAGAGGAAAGCTGCACTGAAACTGATTAGACACTAATCGTAAGGGACGGTCATACACATTTACAGCTGTGCAGATGCAACCAACACTTCCACCGCTGATTGTGTTATTGTTCTCTCATGTATTAAAGGCATAGTTCACCCCCCAAAAAAGAAAAATCTGCCATTAATTACTCACCCTCATGTTGTTCCAAACCCATAAGACCTTCGTTCATCTTCGGAACACAAATTAAGATATTTTTGATGAAATCTGAGAGCTGTTCATGAGAGTACCATGACACATACGTGTGCATTCTAGGGGTTGAATGACTTCAGATTTTTTAAAGTTGACATTTATTAAAAGCATTGTTTCATTTCAAGCTTGATTTTGCTATCTAAAACAACATGAATGTTGTTAAAATCCATTATGGATTTGAAAATTCCACTATAGAATTCTTTGCTTATTTTATTTAGAATATTGTGTGTTTTATATTTGAATGGGATTATAAGGAACAGTTTTATGTTTTCAATTATTTAAATGTCAGTTTTAGTAATTTTTTTGGGCTTTTGTCACTTTTAGCATTTTTTTTATTCATATTTTGTTTTTTAGCTTAATTTCAATGAACAACATTTTTAAAAAATATATTTTTATTATTAACAATAAAATGTTTTTAAACACATTTTGTCGCTTGAGCAAAAGTAAACTGGCCATATTGAATCTAACATTTAGGTTTTAACCATGATAAATGTTTCCGAGTGCCATTAGTTGAAGTAATAACAAGCGTCCAGCGTCCTCTGAAATCCAGCAGGAAGAACACTACATTTTTTTCTTGTTATTTCTGGTCAGAATTCTAGACAGAAAGTAGGGAAGTTTGCATTGCAAAATACTTTCGGTCCTAAAGGAAGAAGATGTTTTTATGCTTCTTATTAATTCAGGCACATTCCAAATAGAATACGTGCCCTTTCTCATGATCTAACAGAAAAACCTTGTAGAAATTGTAGAAAAGGAATTCAAGGTATAATTTAGGACAACAAATCTGTTTTTATTCAGTTTTGGTAACCACCACAGAGAAAGTATGTGGCCACCTGCATTTGACTGCTTTTCTCTTGCTGTTCCAACCATCTGTTTGCCTTATTTAGATAACAAATCTTTCCTTTCTGAAATAAAGCCTTCATCCAACCTGTGCTATCTAGAACACCAGCTTGAGATTGTTTGAGATTCAGAATGGATTTGACACAGAAGAAAAGAACAGTAAGAAAACAGATAGCGACTCAAGTGGGGAACTGAAATTGTTTCAGAGAGCGGCTCTGATAAGAATAAGATGGCATCACTGGATTTGAGAGCGAGCGAAATACAGAGTGATAAAGAAAAGATATAGATGCATTGCCTCTAGCTCTGCTTTGGCCTTTTGAAAAGGTGTCAGACTTTTCAATATGGAAGATCCTCAGGGTGCCAGATGCTTCCTGTTGCAAATGACCGCTAACTAAACCCCAGACCACAAATAGCAGATGCATTTATGCCTGTGTGTGAGAACAAATAATTTCCCAACCACTTTTGTGTCCTATGCTATTTAGAGAATTCATCTGTTGATAGTTATGTTTATACAAGAGAGAATTAGAATAAGAAATGCAAGGAAGAAATTGTAAATAATAAAATGGCAGCCATTCATTGAAAAAAAAGAAAGCCAAATACCCATCTCTTTGTTTGTGCATTAGCCAGACCAGTGTAAGAGGAAAAACTGATAAATTATTATTAAATATTATTGCTGATTCAATAAGCCATCTTGTTAATTTATTAATTTATTTGTTTATTTATTTATTTTTTAGAACACTTACCTTCTGATCGTTCTGATCATTCACTGTCCACAAGCTAAGGTAAATTCAATAGCCCTATATACACCCCTGTTGAAAAATTCAGCATGTGCTGGGTAGGTATGTTTTGAAGCATGGCTGCTGGTTTAAGCTGGTCCTTAGCTGGTCATGACCTGGTTTAAGATGATTCTTAGCTGGTCATGACCTGGTTTAAGATGATTCTTAGCTGGTCATGAGCTGGTTTAAGCTGGTCCTAAGCAAATAGCTTCTGCTCAAGACCAGTTTAGGACCAGCACATGACCAGCTAAGGACCAGCTTAAACCAGCTCAAACCAGCAGCCATGTTTCAAAACATACCTAACCAGCATACCAGCATATGCTGGATTTTTGAACAGACCTCTCTACCTTTAAGACCTCTGACCTCCTTATGACTCTTGAATTTCCCTTTAAGTTCAGAAAAAGGGCAGTGTTACGCCTACAGTTTAGGAACATGATGATAGTTTCTATTTTAAGCACGGTGTAATTGTGAAATTAGAAACAAGCAGCTTTCCATGGCTAGAACCTGCTGTTTAATACAGTGTCAACTGGAAAAGTGTTGTCAATGCCAGTACATGAATAATTTATAGTTCACAGCATGCAAACATCTAGGCTTTCCTCTGTGGCTGAGAAAGAATAGTACCTCTTAATTTTAAAAAAAGTCCCCCTAATTATTTTATGCTGTGAATAATCTGAACCACAGTCCTCCTTATTTAAGTTTTAATAATTCAAGATTTTATGTTTCGTCATATTTTTGAGTATATAATTGCTGTTGGAAGACCATAACTAGATCTGTTTTTCTGTGCTTTAAAATATATTTTGTGGGACATTTGGAATTGATTTTATTCCTTTTAGATATCTTAGAGCTGCTTGTATGTTTATTGCATATACATTTTTATGTAAATCTGCAATGCAGCTGCATCCTTATAGTCTTATAAAACACAGTTCAGTGTTGGCTTAGATTGTCTTTAGTGGTTCTTATTTTGTCCTTCGGAGACGTAATGATCAGATGTTTCACCATCAGCGGAAATGGAATAGGAGCCTTGCCCACAGTTCCTTAGAGACGGACTGGAGTACACGAATGTGACCTTGGGAACTCTGTACTGTGTTATTTCCTTTTAAGCTGGAGAAGTTTTACATTTCATATGGCCTTTTCTTTTTTTCCTTCTTCCTCCTGCTTTCTTTTTTGTCTATCCTCAGGAGTTATGAGAGGACGGACAGTGTTTTCCTTTAAATGCTAGTCTGGGAAACTGTAGCGATTGCTTTCAAAATGGCTTCTTTAGATACCATAATATCTGATATTTGTTACACCGTGCAGACAGCTAGCCGATTGATCCATAAGCAGAATCAGTGGCGATATGTGATTTATTGAAGCAAGAGATAGTTAATTCAATGGCCCTTCCATGTCAACTGTTAAGATATCAAGTATTTTCCTCAGACATGTCCAATGCGGGAATTATCCAGACTCTTTTCAAGCAAGTATGTTATCACATTTCCAGATATACCGCACATGCCATTTACTGATAACAGAGAGCACTTCAAGTTCAAGTTGTAAGTGAAATGGTGCCAGGTGTGGGAGAAGATTCCTTTAAAAACTTGATCTGTTTTTCTAAGCTGTTACTTCTTAAACATTCTCATGCCTCTGATTTGAGAGATTCACTTCTGGAAGCTTCCAGCTTTTAGAAAAATGAGGATAGCCAAGATGGGGGAAAAAGAGGGAAAGAAAGAGAAAAAATGAAAGAGATGAAGTAGGCAGATCAAAGAACAACACAATGCTGCTTGTCTGCTGGAAGAGGAGGAAGCCAAAGCCTGTGAGCTGTGGGTCAAAGAGGGAAAGTTATGGTTCCAGCTTTGTAGAAATTCCAAGCCTCATTTTTCAAAAAGTAACATTAAAATGTGTCTAGAAGCATATTAATATATAAATAGCTATCTACACTTTCCCAAGAACTTGTGAGCAAATGTTGGAGGTGCTATATGTGTTAATGAACTTGAAAACTTTAAACAAACTCTGTAGGCAAGAAAAACTTTTTTGGTTTATTAGAAAAATCTCTCTGCAAAAGAAGAAAGCATCAGGCTGGAGCTCTTGCCATTAAAACATTTTAGGTCCCCCGAGAGGTCTTGTGTACCGCCCACTGAAATGTAGGCCTAACCAGGTTCTTATTTCCAATGCTAGAAGGTAAAAAGCTGTGTTTGCTTTATAACCACCCCCACTACTGTATCTACTCTGAGCGACAAGATCTTCAATTTTAATCATTAAAACATTCACATCGAATGCATGTTTTGTTAGGAATTTAATTAGTTGTGTTGTAACACCCTGTGGACTATATATCTGGAACATACTGTAGTTTTAATAGCTATTGGTAGAATTCATGTGTAAGCTTTTATCAGACACTTCAATCCTTTATGTACTGCGCCACTAGCAGTGCAAATGTCCACTGATAACCAAGAGCTACAAAAACGAGATAAATGACTCCCACTTGCAAAGAGTGGAAAATCAATTCACTTTCTCTTTCACTCTTTCTCTCTCATAATTTCGAGAAGCTCACAAGTGAGCATGCAGCATTTCGAGATTGATTCTGTTGACAGCAAATTTGCAAGTGTGAAAAGTAGCAAGTAGTTAGTCATATAAAAAGTTATCAATCGATGAAACAGAAGGCACTAAGGCACTATCGCCTATACAGAGCAGAGCATATATGGGCTTTTAACCGAATCATTGTTTTGCCTCCTGTAGGCATATTTTTGGACTGCTCTATTTTTCCAAACTGCCATCAAAGTGCTGAATGAAGCATTTCAAAAATACCAATTTGACATTTCTGTCATAAATATTTATTTTTTATGTGTGTGCAACCCTATCTGTCAGCATTTTTGCAAAAGTCTGTATGTTTGTATATTTATGTTGTACTTTTAGTGGCCGTCTTCTTAGTGCCCAGGGCTTTATTAGAGATACATGTTGATACAGCTTATGTGAACTAGTGGACCTGGATTCGCTTGTCTTTCATCGCATTTCTATACGAGCATTCTTGCTTGTTTGCAGCTGCTTGTTTGTGTGTCTCTCTCTCTCTCTCTCTGTGCGCATGTGCGGGCGTCTGAGGAGCGTGTGAGCGTCTGAGCGAGTTGCGGTGTGTGAGTGAGTTGATATTCTTTTTTCCTTTTCTGGTTTTTGTTGTTGTTGTTTAGTGTAGATTTAATTGTCGCTGATTGTATCACCTAAGGGTGGTTAAAAATGGGGACAGACTCGGACGGACGTGATCCTTTAACTGATAAACATGGGTGCAAATGCTTACCTGATGAATCCATCACAGTTGAGGACTGTCTAATTGCTATTGGTAGTGAGGTTGGAGCTCGTAACATTGTGTCCGCATCAAGGATGAATAAAGCGGTTGTTGTCTTTTTGAGAGAAGTTTCTTTGGCTCAGCATTTGGTTGAGTTTGGTTTATCTATTAGAGATACTTTTCTTCCAGTTTTACCGTTGTCGAGTCCTTCTAAAAAGGTTATCCTTTCGAATGTACCTCCATTTATTACCAATGATTCACTCGAGCGGCTGTTAGGACGCTATGGTAAATTAGTAGCGCCAATTAAAATGATCCCTTTAGGATTAAAAAATCCGGAATTCAAGCATGTGATGTCGTTTAGACGTCAGACTTTCATGATTCTGAACGCTGAGTTTCAATCTTTGAATACTTCAGCGAAAACCACTTTGCTGGGTAAAGAATATACCATCTATATCAGTACTGAGTCACTGAGGTGCTTTACTTGTGGGAAGTACGGTCATACAAAATTGGTGTGTTCAATGAATGATGAGGTTAACATTAGTACTAATATCACTGAACTTAATCCTTCTGTGGAACAATTGCCATCTGTTTCTTTAAACAATGAAGGCGGAAAAAATCATAGTGACGGGACTGATCAGAAAATTGAAGCTCTTTCTCTGTCTAAAGATGGTGGGAGTATAAATGAGCTTGTAATGAATAAACACTCTGAGGATGTGGTAGATATTCCCGTGATTACCGCTGAAAGTGTAAATGATAACGAAGCAGAGCGCGCTGATGTAGATGCTGGTCAGATCAGTGGATTGGACAGATCTACAGAGAGTGCTGAGATCGTGAGGGCTGGTGGGGAGCCGATAGAGTCTCAAGTATCTGATCTCAGCCAGGCACAGGATGATGATACTGGTATGCTGATAGAAGGAAGTGAAGTTCAGTCCATGGATTCTGACAGTGACACTTCTGATATAGCTGAATCTCAGGGAGGTTCTGCAGAGAATTGTCACAATAATAAATTAAAGCATTCTTATTACACAGTTCGCCAAATAAATGAATTTCTTGATGATACCTTCAATCAGAGAAGACCTAAACTTGAAAAATACTTCCCAGATTTACAGCTTTTTATTGATTCATGTACCCTGGCTATGAAAAAGGCAACCCTGGAGGAACTTGATCAACCTAAACGTTACAGGCTCAAGAAACACATGAGCACTGTTAAAAAGAAGATCTCGTCTTAATGAAATATCTATGGGATCATGATTGTTAGTCAATTTTTTTGGGTTTTTGGATACCCTAGTATTATTCTGTTTATGGCATTCATAAATATTGGATCTTTTAACATCAATGGATGTAGGGACACAACAAAGAGACTTGCTATGTTTAATTATTTAAAATTTAAAAAGGCAGACATTATTTTGCTTCAAGAAACTCATTCTGACTTACAGAATCAGACACAGTGGAATTGTGATTGGAAAGGAAATATTTTAATGAGCCACGGGACTAATCTTAGTGCTGGTGTTGCTATACTTTTTTCTCCATGTGTCTGTAATCAACCGGTTATGTTTGAGGTAATACCTGGTCGAATTTTAAGAGCAGATGTTATGGTTGGACAAATGGGGTTTTCTTTTTTTAATGTATATGCTCCAAATGTTGGACAAGAGCGTAAGATATTTTTTCAAAAGTTGTCTGATGCTTTGTCACAGTGCCCACAGGATAATATTGTGGTAGTAGGAGGTGATTTTAACTGCACTATAAACCCTGATTTAGATAGGAATCATGATGAACCTCACCCAAGTTCTGCAGAAATCTTAAAAAATGTTATTGATTATCATGACTTTGTTGATTTGTGGAGAGATAGTTTCCCTGGAGTTAAACAGTACACCTGGTTAAAAACTAACTCCAATGCGTTGTCTGGAGCGAGACTTGATCGATTTTATGTTACTAAGAGTAACAGTGGTAGGTTTTATAATAGTTTAATAGTACCATCTTTTCTATCTGACCACCACTATATCTCTGTAGCTGTTTCTGTCCTGTCTTCTAAAATTCACAAATCACATTGGCATTTTAACAATAGATTATTACAGGACCACTCCTTTATTCACTCTTTTAACCTTTTTTGGCAATCTTGGAGAGAGGAGAGATGCAGTTTTTCTTTATTATGTCAGTGGTGGGATATGGGCAAAGTGCATATTAAGTTGTTTTGCCAACAATATACTGCCCATAATACCAGAACTCTTAAAGAGAAAATGAAATCACTAGAAGAGGACATTCTGAGACAAAGCAGTCATGGTGATTCTGCTGATTCTATTGAGAGGAATAAATTCCTTTTAAAGACATTGTTGGAGGAGCAAGGAAAAACAGCCCTCTTAAGGACCAGATATTCTCAGCTAAATGAAATGGATGCTCCCTCTGCATTTTTCTTTGGTCTTGAAAAAAAACCAAGAGAACAGAAGTACTTTCACAAGCTGAATTTACCCCAGGGTGGTGTGACAACTGACCAGCAGGAAATCCGTACTCATGCTCTTTCCTTTTATGAGGACCTCTACTGTGCTGAAAGATGCGATGAAGCTGTAACAGAACAACTTTTGTGTGATTTACCACATTTATCAGAGGAAGATCAACAAACCCTTGAGAATCCTATATCCTTTGCTGAACTTTCTCTGGCCGTCCAGGAGTTGAGCCCTGGAAAATCGCCTGGATTAGACGGTCTCTCAGCGGAATTTTATCGTGTTTTCTGGAATTTGATTGGGGAGGACTTGTATGCGGTCATTCTGGAAAGTTTTAATCAAGGGAAACTTCCACTGAGCTGTCGGAGGGCAGTTGTAACATTGATTCCAAAAAAAGGAGATCTTGGGTTCCTTAAAAATTGGCGACCCGTGTCACTGATCTGTGTTGATTTTAAAATTTTGTCTAAAACAATAACTAATAGACTTAAAAAATATATGACAAACGTTATCCATGAAGATCAATCATTTTGTGTCCCTAAACGTTCAATTTTTGATAATCTTTTTCTCGTCAGAGACATGATTACAGTTGCACAAAGACACAAACTGGACATTGGATTCCTATCTTTGGATCAGGAAAAAGCTTTCGATAGGGTGGACCATCATTATTTGTTTAAGACCCTGGAAGCTTTTGGTTTTGGTACTTATTTTATTTCTCTTGTCAAGCTTCTGTACAATGATATCTACAGTATGTTACGGATTAATGGGTCTTTAACTAGACCTTTCCCTGTGACCAGAGGAATAAGACAAGGATGTCCTCTGTCTGGTCTTTTGTATTCTATTTCTATTGAACCTCTGTTGTCTATGCTGAGGAAACAGCTGTGTGGGTTTGGTGTCCCAGGTTTTCCAGAAGTAGCCCCGGTGAAGCTTACAGCATACGCAGATGATGTAACTGTGATGATTAGGAGCACTGATGATGTTACTAAACTTATATCTTGTTTGGATAGGTTTCAGAGAGCTACTTCTTCTCGTATTAATTGGGATAAATGTGCATCCTTGTTGTTGGGAGAATGGGAGGATATAGGACCACCTCATTTGCCACAACAGTGTAAATGGGCTCAGGATGGATTTAAAGTACTTGGTGTTTTTTTTGGGACAGCCCAATACACCGAAAAGAATTGGGTGGGATTAGCAAATCGGGTGATTGGTAGATTACAGAAATGGAGATGGCTTCTCCCGCAGCTTTCATTTAGAGGGAGGTGCTTGATTGTTAATAATTTGGCAGCCTCTATGTTGTGGCATAGGGTCACTGTTTTAAATCCTCCTAAAGAATTGCTCATTACCATTCAGAAAGCTTTTGTGGATTTTTTTTGGAATGGTCATCATTGGCTTATTCCTGGGATACTTTACCTTCCTGTGGCAGAGGGAGGTCAAGGATTAATACATATAGAGTCAAAAATATTAGCAATGAGACTACAAACATTGCAGAGACTTTTGTATTGTTCTGCTCCTTTAAAATGGGCTGCATTTGGGTTGTCTGTATTAACAGATCTAGGTGGAATAGGCCTTGATAAACAGTTGTTTTTAATGGAAAAACTATTTGAGGAAAGGGCACAATGTTTTTTTCCTAATTTTTATATGTCAGTTATTAGATCATGGAAATATTTTTATTTCTCAAGAACAGAAGAGGTACATTATGGGATTTCAGAACCTTTGTTTTTTAATCCCCTTATAAAATTACCATCTAATATATCTTGTTTTATTCCACGGTTATTAAATGCTGGGGTTAGTAAAGTAATGGATTTGATTGATTTGACACAATGCGAGTGGCGAACTGTGCTGTCACTTGCGGCACAGGTTAAATTAAAATCCTTGAGAACTGTGGATAGGATTATTAAGTGTATTAAAGATGCTTTCCCCCCTGCATTAATTTCCTCTATAAATTCAGCCCTGGTAAATGGTTTTTTACCTCAGAACTTCCCTGAACTGAAGGTGATCCCTAAAGATATGGGATTTGAGAGTAGGATGAATCCGAGTACATTGTTGAAGGGATATGGTGATTTGGTTTTTCATAATGTGGCAAAGAAAACTCTTTATTATATTTGTGTCAAATCCTTACATATTAGACAGTTGCAAGGAAGACCAGATACTAAATGGAGAGATAAGATTTCTGTTTGCGAGGGAGTACATCCATCATGGAGAGTATTATATAAACCTCCTGTCTCCAAGCGATGTGGAGATCTTCAGTGGAGAGTACTCCATTGTGCTATAGCTTCAAATAGCTTAGTCTCGAAATTTAACGAGATGGTTTTATTGTGTCCGTATTGTAATGCTCATGATACTGTTTTTCATATGTTTTTTGAATGTGCAAGACTTGGTTCCTTATTTGAAATACTTGAAAGATTGATTATAAAACTGGGGTTTTTGTATAATAATGTTTTGTTTATTTTAGGATATCGATATACAAGGGCGTGCCAACAACAATGTGTTCTTGCAAATTTTTTAATTGGTCAAGCTAAGCTAGCCATTTTGAAGTCTCATCAGTGTAAAAATGCAGGAAAGGATGTTGATATGTTGGCAATGTTTAAATCTCTAATAGAATCCCGAGTGATCATTGAGTATACATACTACCAACACACTGATAATGTTGCTTTTTTTGAATGGAGGTGGGGTGTGAGAGAGGCATTAGTGTCTGTGACTGAAGATGGAAGTTTAGTTTTTAATTGGTGAAATATGTTTGGTTTTGGTATTTTGTGTTTTGTAATGTATGTTTGTGAATTATTTTTATTTTTTTAACCCATAAACTTGTTTGAATAATAAAATAAAGGGGGTTAAAAGTCTCTCTCTCTCTCTCTCTCTCTCTCTCTCTCTCTCTCTCTCTCTCTCTCTCTCTCTCTGTGTGTATGTATCAGTTCATGTTTCTATTGGTGAAAGGTAGGATGATGCAATGACAGCAGTTCAGGGGCCATTCTCTACTTCACATTTCTTCCACCACATCACATGAGCAGCAGAATCTCTCTAGCTATCAGTGTTTAAAAGAATGTGCATGTATTACTAGTATTTAAAGGGTTAGTTCATCCAAAAATGAAAATTAGTCCATGTTTTACTCACCCTCAAGGTGTATATGACTTTCAGATGAATCCAATCTGAGTTGTCTTAAAAACTGTCCTGGCTCTTTCAATCTTTATAATGGCATGGGAGGGTGTTTTTGTTCAACAGTCCAAAAGTAGACAAATAAAGCACGCGTATCCATATTAAAAAGTGCATCACACGGCTCCGGGGGGTGAATAAAGGCCTCCTGTAGCAAATCGATGCGTTTTTGTAAGAAAAATATCCATATTTAAAATGATATAAACAGTTTTGTGTAACTTCCGCTTACTGTTATATGCGCATTCATGAGAGACTGCCTTTCCGGCGGCTGACGTTGGACGCCGGCGCAACGCATGCATGTGTGAGTCTCGCGAAAACCAATGTTTGTTTACAGGAGCAAAGGAAGC
The DNA here is from genome assembly GCF_936440315.1 of Barbus barbus. Taxonomy (NCBI): domain Eukaryota; kingdom Metazoa; phylum Chordata; class Actinopteri; order Cypriniformes; family Cyprinidae; genus Barbus; species Barbus barbus. The sequence continues at coordinate 17,677,380 of NC_136753.1, forward strand.
AAAGTTTCCTTACTTTAACAAAGGAAAACCACTTGGCTTATATCGAAATCCTCTGAAATGTTTCTTTACAAATCCTCATTTTGTACTTCTAATTGGTCACCAGCATTTTGTTTTGTTCTCTTAGAGCTGTGTTACACACTGCATGAAAGGTAATTTTCAAAAATCCATAATAGGGGCAACTTTAAACACAAACACCCGCCCATGCCATTATAAAGCTTGAAAGAGCCAGGACAATTTTTAATATAACTCCGATTGGATTCATCATATACACCTAGAATGCCTTGAGGGTGAGTGAAGCATGCACTAATTTTCATTTTTGGGTGAACTAAGTCTTTAACCATTGATTTCCATTTGAATGTATTAAAAAATGAGTGTATATACTGTATAATTACTGTATATACTGTATATAATTATTATATATATTATAAATATACTGTTTAATTTTAGGGTTGGTAGGATTTTTTAAATGTTTTTGAAAGATGTCTCTTCTTGGTCTCCAGCCTGCATTTATTTGATCAAAAATACAATACAGTTATATTATGTAAAGTAACTGCTTTATTTTTTAATATTATTATAATGTCATTTATTTCTCTCATAGAAAAGCTGAATTTTCAGCAGCCATTACTCCAATAATCAGTGTCATGTGATCCTTTAGAAATCATTCTAATATGCTGATTTGGTGCTCAAGAAACATTTCTAATTATTATGCTTAATATTTTCAGGGATACCTTTCTTCAGGATAATTTGATGAATAGAAAGTTCAAAAGAACAGCATGAAAAAAAAAAAGAAATGTCCTTTTTTAGGGTGAACTATCCATTTAACTATGCACGTGAGTAAAAGATGTCAGAATTTTCATTCTTCAGTGAACTGTCCCTTTAACTGTTATTTCGGTTAGTATTCCCATTGTGAATTTAATGGACAGACTGTAAGGGTTTGAGAGGAGCAGATAGAGCACAGGGAAATATATCTTGGGGATGAGGGAAAGAGTGACAGTAAGTTATTGTGGAATGGCCTGGAAAACAGCAGTATCCTGTCAAGAAGTAAATCAAGTAGGAGGGATGGAAAAATGGGCCAAACAACATATGAGTTTGCCCTCATACACATACCCCTCTCTTCATCTGTTGACATCAGGTCACATTTCCTGAGAGTATCTTTATCTCAGCAGAGTGACAGTCCCATTTCTCACACACATTCATTATCCCACCCTCACCCCTGTGTGTGCGGCCCAAAGCATCTCTCCTTGGTGACTTGTAGACTAATACAAATGCCTGCCATATTTTGGTATGAGGGATAATACTGTATAGAGTGCAGTCAATATTGCATTATAATATTTACTTCACAACAATGACCACTGACTCTTGCTTATTTTATAGTTACATCGATAAATACATGAACTATTACGTTATGTTATGCTTTATCTATATATATATATATATATATATATATACAGTTTATGTACAGTAATTCAAGTTAATTAGTGCTTGGCTAACATATTTGCATACCTATGTCTTCTACATCTAAGGATAGAAGAAAGAAAGAAACCAACTGTGTCATTTTGTCTACTCACTGAAAGTAGAATAAATATCAAATTAAAAATCAAAATATCTCAGAACTGTGAATTTACATCTCGCAATTCTATTTTTTTTTTTCCTCCACCATGGAATAGAGAATAAAAAAGGTAATTGCTACTTTTTATCTCACAATTCCAACTTTTCTTCTAATAATTGCGAGTCACAACTATCACAGTTCTTTTTTTTCTCAGGATAGCAAGTTAATCTCCTGCAATACTTTCCTTTTTTTTGTCTCACAATTATGAGTGTATACCTCATAATTATGACTTAATATGTCGCAATTATGAAAAAAAGACAGAACTGTGAGAAATAAATTCAGAATTATGAGAAAACAGCTTCCATACTTTAAATTGTCCCTGTTCTCATCTTGATCACATGAATGAAAATCACAGACATAGCATGCATGTAAAGTAAGTTCTGCATAGACAGCTACTGCCCATCCGTTCTGTAAGAAAAGAAACTCTTATCTGGTCATGCTTTTAAATTTGTTTTCGAATACATTGTCAGGATTGCGCTTGACCTCTCATCATTTTGTGTATTTGTTTGTCTGTCTTTCTAAGACATGATTAGAGGACTAGATGGTTTCTGTTTATTCTGAGCAATCTGCAACCCATCAGCCTGTATATCTTTTTTTTGTATGAATAAATAAATGCAATAAAAACACACTTTTGTTTACCTATGTGGGATCCATTAAATAGCTATGCTCTAAACACAATATTTTGTTACTGTTCAAGATTAAATCATTCAGTGATTTTTATTTATTTTTTTTCTTCAATGAAAAAGCATAGCATAAACAAAAGGAATTCCCAAAGGACAGATAAGTCCATATATGTTTGTGACAGTTTTGTTTTACTAGACTCCTTTACACTTTATTTATTTATTTATTTTAGTTTTTGCCCTGGGTATTATTAAAAGAACGATTTGGCAGATATTGATTTGAAATTGATATCACTATTTATATTATGTAAATCTCATTCTCACTAAAGAAAGTGAGTTTGTGTTCAGTTTCTTTTTACTCATTTATCACAATCAATCAATCAATAATAAAAAACTATGCCAAGAATGACTGCAAAAATGGCAATTTTACTGCTTTTTGCCTGAAACATTTTAATTGGAATTTGATATTTCTATTATACAGGCTATGTTTTATTTAGATTTTAATTAAAATGTACAGAATAATAATTTTCAGCAAAATAAAGAAAAATAAACCATACATGAAGAAAAACTATTGAGAAATGGAAAGAAGGGAGTAAAAATTGGGTTAATCTACTGAACATATTCTGTGGCCTTGTGCTGATATCCCCACCCAGATGCCTGGCTGGGAAACTCATGATTATTGATAGTGGGAGCAATTTGGCCACATCCTCAGCAGCAGAGGACAAACAGCCCCCAGCAGCAGATCTGTAGAGTTCCAGAATGTGCCTTGTGCACACAAAACAGAGCCTGTTTTCTTTGTATCTTTCTCTTTTGCCTTCTCTCTTCTTCGGTCAAACACAGTGGTGAATTGTATAAACAATTACACAACATTTGTGCAAAAACCTGCATCTTAAGATATGGTCACGTTAGGCAAAAAATTGTGAATGTGAAGTGACATGAAGGACACATATGACCTCTGCAGTTAACTCATCCAAGTTAGTGCCTTCAAATTCACCTTCAACTGCCCCCCAAAAAAGTATATTGTTAATTTTGCAGCGTAGCATTAAGCATAGATCACACAGAAGTCACTTTCAAACCACAATACAATGAACTTTTTCACCCTCATGTGAACCTCTCAACTGTGAAGACTCTTATTGATTGACTGGATTTTGTCTGAAATTTTGCAGAGCAGCAGTAAATGAAACTTTATGATTCCCTAGTCAGGTTGATTCATATCTGTGTTTATATATTTGGTCTGTTATGTATATTTTATTATTATTATTTTTTTTTCTATGTGTAAAGTAAGCTTTACAGCAGACTGAAATTTGGAAAACTGTGCCATGCAAATTGCATACAGTGCAATTTTTTGGCCATGATTTTGCTGTTACTTGATTTGCATAATTACTTTAGTGAGTCAAGTGCAAAAACGAGCCAGACAGTGCATGGAAATAAACACTGCTGTCAGTGGGCACAGTTCATTTTTAGTCATTCACCCCTCAGTGCATTCTTACTGTATTCTCACTGTGGTCTCATCTGTTTGTAGACTAATAGTGAAATGATATGCTACAGAAGGCCATCACCTCCATTAAGAATGGGAGATGCTTGCCCCTCTCACTTTTTGGGAGAAAATCAATACCCATTTCTTAATGTGCCTCCTATGCCCATGGTGGCCCCAGACTGGATTCTAATTTCCAGCTCTTTTGTCTTCCCAAGTATGGAAATTTTAGTATGTGTTTCAAAGACCATGCAAATTTAATGAGGTTGATTTCTCTGAAAAGTAAAGTCTGTGGCACTATCAAAACATTGTTATTTTTGAGCATCCCAACACAGTAACATTGGCTTATCCAATGGCATGAATTTGTGGAGTTCTATTTGTTTTGGCTGACTAATTATTTATTAATGTAATATTTTTAACAACATGGTCTATCTTGACTCAAATGCATTGACAAAAATGTTTGTGTAAGTCAGTGTATTTGTATTGTGTAACACAACTCATTTGACTTCTTTTGCCTTTAGTGAAGTATCATGCAGAGCACTGGAATAATTGTTTCATAAATCGTAACCAACCCGGATTTCTGTGTAACTGCCTGCTTCTTTTCCGTGCCAATTACTTATGACTAAATCTATGCGAGATGCTCTTAACAGGGCCACACAGTTTTATTGTTGCGGTCTCTCTCTCTTTCTCAGACATTTCCATTAGTCTGTATTCTGGTCTGGTCCAGACATGGCAGTTTGAACACAAACAGCCCGCGGTTCTTATCAGTCTTTCTCACACTGCACTCTTCCCCAGGAAACCCGTTCAAACCTCACTTTATCACACGCTCTGCCCTCCACACCTCCCTCAGCTCCAACCATTCCCACAAGCACACTTTTACCTTTTTGCTTGCTCCCCTCTTCATCTGAGATATTACCTAAGAATTAAACATCTTTTAGCTGACTTTCTCTCTCCATCTAAATCCATTTCACCAGAAGCAATGTCTGTCTCTCTCCTCTCTGAATAGCTCTCTTACTCTGTGTGAGTAGTTCATGGTTTTTCTTGTTCATATCTTGCTTTTTCTCTTTTTGTGTTATTCTGTGTGAGTCATATGCTAGAGTTCCTTTTTTTCCTCCCTTGACAATCTTGAGATTGTTATAGCTCCCCTTTAAGGGGCGTTCCAGCAAACCAAAATACACTATATTGCCAAAAGTACTGGTTCACCCCCTTCTAATGAACATGTTTGACTACTTAAGTAATTTCTATGAGTACAAATCTTAATGTTAAAGCATATAATGATATTCTACGGAGTTGTGTGCTTCTAATTTTCTAGCAACAGTTTGGACAGGACCCTTTTCTATTCTAACATGACAGTGCCTCTGTGTATAAGGTAAGGTTCAAAAAGACATGATTGATTCAGTCAGTGTGAACGAACTTGACTGGTCTGCAAAAAGCCAAGTCCTAATCCCATCTGAACACCAAACACCGATGACTTGTATAGACACTATAAGGACAAAAGTGTTGGGACACCCCCTTCTTTAGAACAGTAGAAGGCACTAACAAAACTCTGGCAACAAAGATGGAAACATAATTGATGTATTTCAAAACTGCATTTCCATCTCTGTTGCAACAGTTTTGGACGTGTCTAAAATGACAGTACCCTTATGTACAAGTCATTGGTATTTGGTGATGGGTTTTTGGCTCAAGGTCTGCATATAAAGTCACACCAGAGGTGTTCAGCTGGGATTAGGACTTGGCTTTCTGCAGACCAGTCAAGTTCTTCCACACTGACTGAATCAATCATGTCTCTTTGAACCGTGCCTTATACACAGAGGCACTGTCATGTTAGAATAGAAAAGGGTTCTGTCCAAACTGTTGCTAGAAAATTAGAAGCACACAATTCCATAGAATATCATTATATGCTTTAACATTAAGGTTTATACTCATATAAATTACTAAAGTAGTCAAACATGTTCATTAGAAGGGGGTGAACCAGTACTTTTGGCAATATAGTGTATGTTTTTAAGGCTGAAATACTATACATGACTTTTCCTTCGATTTACTGTTTGAATAAGTCGATGCAGTCTGCGGATTTGAGTTGACAGATTTCATAGAAATCATAGTGTATTATGGACACAGATTCCAATTTTTTAGCTTCAAACTGAGATTCATCAAGCGTGTTTGATATTTTGAGCTGATTTTAGAACAAGTATTGTTTTCATTTATCATGTGTTCCACATTTTATCATGCGAAAACAAAACAAAAAAACTCTTGTTATGTGAACGTTTGATTTTATAATTTGATAATTTTGCAAGCATCACTTTTGAATGTTTTCTGAACCATCTGAAACAAGCAGTAAGTACTAACATTTAAAAAACATTAGACAGACATCCAACTAAAATGAAAAGCTTGAATTTGAACTGAAAAATTATATCAATAATTTTTGTAAATGTATACAATTTTTCTGCTAACATTCTGATGTTATTAACTCTTTCCCTGCCATTGACGAAATTTTCCATCATTTATGACACAATGTTTCCCCTTCATTGATGGAAGTTTCCGGCTTTCTGTGTTTTCACTGTTACACGGTAGAATGCGCTATTACAAACTTCTGAAAGAGTACTGAATCTCTGGATCAAAACATGATGAAGAAGTAGAAACAACAGATCACATATGTAAGCAGATGCATATGTAAAATAATGCAATCATCATACATTTACTGTTACCAAATTAAATGTCAACCCAGGACATAGGACTGTGCAAGCTTTGGAGGTGCTGATGGAGCATTCTGAATCTGATCAGGATATCATCTTTGGAAAAAAAATAATTCTCAGCTTTTTGTTAAAAATGTTTTTCTTTTGACACACTGCATGTTCAGATATTTATACAACAAAATATTCTGAGGGCCATGAACGTTTTGTGAAAATACTGAAAAATGCTGGTGGTGACTGGCAACCTCTGGCAGGGAAAGCGTTAAAGAGCAGATAACTTTGAACAAATGTTCTATAAACGTTACTGGAAGATATGAACATTTGTTCAGAAATTTGAGTGATTTGCTAGCTGAGATTCCACCATTTCCACAATCTTATGGCTTGTGTTTATCCCCTTTATTTTAAAACATTATATAGATTTTTTTTTAGTTATTGACATTAGCTGTGTGAACTCTTTTGTACAAAAGGTAATTGTATTTACGTCCAATCCCGGAATATTCCAGAGCCTCAGTAAATAGAAACACATTCGATGCTATTTTTTGTTGTGGAAGCATTTGATCTGTTAAAGAGTTTGGTCACCCTGACGCCACCCAAGGGGGGTTTTGAGGTTTACAACAGATGATGAGTAATGCCATATAATTTGTAATCTAATCTATAACGATGCTCGCATAGCTCACTTCACATTGTGTGAGCATTAACATCAGTTCCTCTCATGCCTTGAGAGAGCCACATGACACAGATCCCAATGTGCAGTGAAGCCTTAAGGAGAGAACAGAATTTGATACAGGATTGTGGTTAAAGCCAGCGGAGGGCTTTCACGGCTCAGTGTGTTGTCACTGTAGTTAACATATTACAGAAAGTTGAGCAGTTTAATCATTTTAGTTACTTGATTTATCTGAACCATTTAAATTATGTGTTGATAAAACCACTACCCACTATACTGTGGTAGATTACAATTTCCTCATAAATGTAGTCTTAATGGAAATTGTCAGCTAAAATAATCATGAGGTTGGCACCCCACCCACTGGAAATTACACCCCACCCACCGTCCGGGCCCACCCTCAATCTTACAGTACATCTTACATTTTAGAACTGGGGCTGAGCCAGAAAATCCCCCACCCTTTGCATGTTCAATTATAAAGAAAAAAAAGGTTAATTTCATAATGTTTTCAGCCACTAATAAGAGTTTGAAAACAAAACAAAATACTGTATATTCAAAATCCGCACAGAAAATGCACTGGACCTAGTCATGGCTGATACGTGTGCCTCTAATTTTACTGTTGAATTTAAAAACATCTGCCTGAAAAACTGCTTATTCTCTGAGTAAAATGATAACAAACACTTGGAAAATAAGAACAAGCATACTAGTCCGATGAAATCTTATCAGACTAGAAGGCTTTTTCTATACTGTATGTGGTACTGAAAAGCTTCAGGGCTGCTGCAATTGTTAGAATAGTTTACATAGTGTTTACTGAACTTATGCTTTTACAGGGAACATGTGCAGCCTGCATCAATTTTCTTTGCAGGAGGCTGCCGTTTCTCCTAGGGGGAAAAAATGTTTGTCTTGGCTTAGATCACTATCCGTTGTTGCTTACTGTTGCATTTTATTAGTATTATTTGCACAAGTGGTGAAGGTTTTGCCTTCATTTTGGCTCTTACAGTATGTCTCTGATTTCACAACTTTATACTGGATATTGTTAGATCATTATTTTTATTTTCATACAATATTTAAAGGAACGAAATACACTGAGATGACAGCTATTATGCAGTATTAATGGCTTAGTTCACCTAAAAATGGCAGTTTTGTCATCATTTACTGACCCTCAAGTTAATCCAAAGCCTGGATCTGCAGAACACAAAAGGAGATAAAATTACATTTTCTCAATGTTTTTCAGTACATACAATAAAAGTCTGTAAGGTTCAGTGTTGTTTTGGACCCCATTTGACATTCATTATTGAAACATTCTTTAAAATTTCTTCTTTAATCCAGACCATACGATTGACATATACTTTTTCAAAAGATTATTGGAGTACTGTTGTACTCTTTCAACGTCAAACTTTCATGGTTTAATTTAATGAGTTGCTTGCCATTTCTTACTGACAATTATTTAAAAACAGATGATACTCAAATAGCAGACCATCATGGAAAAAAAGCATTAAAATAATTAAACACACACAAAAAAAGCCATCAGAAAATGTGATCATAATTTATGTCTTGACTAAAAGTAGTAAGTCCAGAGTATTTCACAGCCATAATTCAGAATGAACAGCCTCTGGGCGGTCCGTGGGCATGCCGCCTAAGACTGTTAACACTATACATGGAAAAATATGCTGTAAAATGTGCAAATATGTGATTTTGACATATGTTAGGGCCGATATGATATCCTGCAGGTTTACCGGACCTTGAAATAATAGATAGGGCCATAAGTTTCTCAAGTGTGTGTACACAGCTCTGCGCTGTGTAAAGTTGTCAGCTTTTATGGCTGATAAAGATGGCTGTGTTTTGGCGTGGTGTATTTATGTGACCTATTTTATGAACAGTACTGATATAGATTGCTTATATGCTCACTCTCACTCTCCTTTCTTTTAGACCCACAGCAAACAACCACGCTAATGAGCGTGTGCATGTTTGTGTGCATTTGACTAAGAGCCAGCTTGCGTGTAAAATGTAGGGGGTCGGAGTGTGTTTACACACGTTTTTCTCTAATTCAGCCAAGAGACGGTCAAAGGAACAGCAGGAGCAAAGATTCAGACTTTTATTAAACTACTTAAAAGATCAGCCCAATTAAACTCACAATACAGAAAAAATGCCAGAGATGGCCTCTCAGTAGATCTAAAATTTCAATTTTTTGTCTGTTTCAGAGATGTATCAGAGAGAATACGTGGGTGAGTGTTTTGTATGCATGTTTGAATGCTCGCTTTTATTAGTGTCTGCAAGACCACTGTCGACTGAAGTAGGAAGAGCACTTTATGGCTACAGGGTGCATTTCACTGGCAATATATACGCTAGATAATGCTGAGCACTCTACACCTCCTCCTCTCTTCAAGTCTGCTTTTAATCTAGGCTCTGACACCACACTGGCCGATGACTCACTCTGGACCCAGGTGAAATATGGTCATGGCAGGGCCATCTCAATTCTGTGATTAGACAGACCTCTCAAGCACATTGCAGAGTTGAATAGCTTCTTCCTTGTGGGGCCACTTCAATTTGTTTGCTCCAAATGAAAAAGCCAAAAGGAATACTCCATGGCAGAATCTGTGACAAGAATACAAGCTGTCATATCTGTGGGATCATCTCAGGCACATAAAAATAAGTACCATGTTTTTTTGGGTTTTTTAGATGTTTGCAATGGTAACATCATGGTATTCGGACTTAAGTGTGCAATATAAAACATTAAGATGGACGTGTACATATTATTCATTTTGTATGTCCTATATTGTACTAATTTCTCTCTCTCTCTCTCTTTTTGTTTAATTTTTCACATACACATACCAAACCCAAGGACGATAGAAATAGCATCATCCTGACAAAACAATAGTCCTCTTTTCTTCCATCCAAAAAAAAGTTCAAATCTAGAAATATCAAAAAGCACAATTCAGTAATAATAATACGATTTTTGGTTAATTAACTTTTGATTACCATTTTAAAATGGATTGTATGCATCTTTTTCACTGACAACATTAGAGGTGGCCTTCTGGTGCTTATAGGACTAGATCAATAATAATAATAAAAACAGATCAAAAACCATCAAAGTGGTTCATATGACTTTTTGAAGTCATATTCATGGCTTTGTGTGACAGACCAGAATTGAACTTAAAGGGTTAATCAACCAAAAATGAAAATTCTGTCATCCTTTACTAACCATAGTGTCATTCCAAACCCAAAAAAGATTTGTTATTTTTAATATTCTCTTATTTGACCATAGATTGAAGCGTAGATAATCAAAATTTCCAAGCTGCATCAATCAATGTCTTTATGTACTTTTTTTTTTTTTTTAAATGTTGATTGCTAAACTTTAAGTGGCTGGACAAAAATGATGAGAGAATATGAAAATATCTTTATTCGTCCAAAGATGATTGGGTTTAGAATGGCATGAGAGTGAGTAAATGATGACAACTCATTTTCGGGCCAATTATTTTTTTAATTGTTGAAAATCTTTCCTCCCTGTGAGCTTTTAAATGTTGCAACTGGATCATCGTGTCTGTAGCTGAGAAGCATTTGTAAATGATTCAATTACCATATTTGAGAATCAAAACGTCTGACTCAAATGTTTCATTCATGTACTTGATATTGCTACATATCTCTAGAACTCTCATGAACATGCCAAAGAGAACTAGGTCAGATGTCACAATTTTGCAGTGAATAACAACTTAAATTTCAGTCTGCTCCCACATAAAACTATCATATGGCTTCAAAAGAACTGAAATATAACACGAGTCATAGAAACCACTCTTATGTGTTTTTATTGTGCTTTTTTTTTCAGATTGGAGCCCAAGGCTTCATTAAATTAAAAGATTGGCTGGATATTCTTTAAAAAATGAATTTTACTTGTTACACGGGAAGTCAAACTGCTTTGGAATGACTGAATGAGGGTAAGTAAAGGATGCTAGAATTTTCATCTTTAAGTGAGCTATTTCTTTAAGCCCAGAATGATTTTTGTTAAGCCCCGAATGCTAATGTAGCATGTACCTCAACAGTTGAGCAGCTGCACTGGCTGAGGCACAAGTGTTGTGAGAAGATAAGATGTGGTGGAGATCTGTTGTAGCATTGTTAATGGTTAACCTCCACCCAGTACTAATGATTACACTGCTCGTGGTGGGATCTCCCCACAATTCTGACATATTCCTGGGGCCACAGGGAGAGAGGAAGGAATGTTAACTTCAGCACAAAAAAAAAAAAAACCTTTTTCAGACCAGTGTTATTAGGACGTTATTGAGGGAGAAAATGTTATTGAAGGGGAGAGAGAGCATAAGGGGAAAAAATACACGAGAGGAAGAGGGTGAGAAAGTAAGAGACTCCTCAACACGGGTCATTTCATCGGAGGCACCGGTTGTCGTCAGTTCAATTCTCAGATGGTCTGTGTCAAAAGGAGGGCATGGGGAGTTACTGCAGCAGAGGACTGAACATTCAAAAGAGTATGAGGACTGTTTTCTCACTTTCTGACTCATCTTTGCTGCTTTTTCTGATGCATTTTTCTTTTCCTCTAGGACCAATATCTCACAATAGGCAAATAAACAGTCTTTCCAGTATCTATGCACTGCAAAACTCATTTTCTTTATCAGTACGTCTTGCTTTCCATTGTCTTGTTTTCCAGTAAAATATCTGAACATCTTTAGCAAGATATGTATGATTCACAATTGTGCGGGTAATATAAGTCATTTAATTCAAGATATGTTCATTGAAAACAGTTATTATCTTTGTTATTTCTGCTTTACTGGAAGGCAAACCTTTTTTATTTTAAATTAAAATAAAGTTTGGGGTCAGTAAGCCATTTTTTTTAAAAGAATAAATCTAGAAATATATATCATGGTTTCCAAAATATTAAGCAGCACAAATGTTCTCAACATTGATCATAGTAATAATAATAGATGTTACTCGAGAACTAAATCAGCATAATAGAATGATTTCTGAAGGATCATGTGACACTGACAACTGGAATAATGGCTGATGAAAATTCAAGAATAAATTACACTTTAAAATAAATTAGCATTGAAAACAGTTATTTCAAATGTTAAAATATTTCAAAATTATTTCACAAATATTTTTGATCAAATAAATGCAGCATTTGTGAACCTAAGATACTTCAAAAACATTTTAAAAAATCTTGTCAAATAAATAAAACATTTTTTGTAATTTTTTCTCCATCCAATTTTTACATTGCAATCAATTCCATCTTCCCCCTTTTCACCCCCTCTTGCATTATCAGGTTGAAGTTCAAAGAAAGGAAGGGAGGGTTGCATGTTTTTGGTAGACGGGAGGGGAGCAGCATTCTGAGCCCTCTCTGTCACTCTGGGGCTGTCTCTGTTTCTCCCTCTCCCTATCTGTCGTCTTCTCCTTTTCTCTGTCCCTCTATCGTTTCCCATCTCTCATGATGATGCACACACTCTCATACACTCTAGGAGGCATGTAGCACGTTAGTACAGGTGAGAATCTCAGCCTGTCATAGCGCTCTGTCTTTTCTCGTGCATGTATGAATCTGTGCCATATATGTGTGCTTGGACTATGTCGCTGGGTTTTTAAATGGCTCTGTTGTTGCTATTACTGCAGTGCAGGAATAACTGCCGAGCTCCTTTTTCCTCTCAGGCATAAAGCCAGCTCATCTCCTCTCCATTATTTGTTTGTGTGTGTGAATGTGTGCATAAGACCTTGCTTAATGCAATTTTTTGAGTACATAGTGAGGAGAGCTTCCTAATGCATTGAAGTAGGGCTGTTTTTCTGGAGCCTCCTGGAAAACGGAAGGAAGGCAGGATCTAATGAGAGTATTGTGCATTTGTTTTGAGGTGTGTGTGTGTGCATTTGGAAAGCGATTGCAAAAACAGGAGAGCCACTGGGTGTTTAATATTTGTATAAAATGTGGATTAGCCTGGCTCTCACTATGTGTTGGACTCTTGCAGCTTAGAACATGTTTGGCATTTGTAAATGATTATCAGTACGGGGCATCGGTTTTATCTCTGTTGGAATCTGGCCGAATGAATGTGTCTGCTGTTGTGGATCCCGTGGGATGTGAAGGATCCATACAGACACAGCTTGCACCTGGCTGTCACTTGCTGGTGCTAGATAACCTCCTCCTCTCTGTCGCCACCAGCCGCTCTCTGTCATCTCCCTGTATCCATCCATCCCTTCCCCCTTCACTTCAGTGTTCTCTGTGTGCACCTCTGAGAAAACACCTTTGAAATGCATTGCGTTTCTGAATGGTTAGACATTTTCTGTTTCTTTCTTCTCGGCTTCGTGTATTGCATTCTCACTCTGTAATCCGTAGAGTACTAATGAGAATCTCAGACTTGTCTGCTTGTAGCGTTACAAACAGGGAATGACTGAATAATTTATAGACATTTGCTTCAAATCCTTAATGAAAGCTCTCTCTCTCTCTCGTACATTAAACTAAGGCCATTATTTCTATCTTTTGAAACTGGAAGTAATAATTTAAATGTGTAGATTCAATATACGTTAGTTATTAATTAGCTAAGTAATAATACAATGTAAATAAATAAATAATATAAATATATAATATAAATGATAACATCATGTATTAGTTTTTATAATAATAATAGTCAATAAAAACAATATAATATAATAATATAATATAATAGTCACACACTAGTTTGGGGACCAATTTTTCTCACTATTAACTAACTATTAACTTTGACTTGCCTCAATAAACTCATAATTTGCTGTTTATTAATAGTTAATAAGGTAGTTAAGTTGGTATGGGTAGGATTGAGGGATCTAAAAATTGGTCATGCAGAATAAAACATTAATATGTGCTTTATAAGTAGTAATAAACAGCCAATACGCCAGTAATATGCATGTTAATAAGCAACTAGTTAATAGTGAGAATTGGTCCCTAAAGTAAATATAATATATAATATAATTAATATAATATAATATAATATAGAAAAAAGTAATATAGAAAATGGCACTAGCCATTCCAGGGAAAGCATATGTAATTTCATATTAGTTATATAGTATTAAAATGTCACATTGAAAATGAAAACATTTGATCATACCTCATTCCTGATTTTTCGACAGCTGTGATAAATTAAATTAATTCCGTAGCATATCAGGTAATTTATTCAAATACATTTTGAATTGATTGACATCCATAATTAAAATATTAGCATCCGTTTCCATATGTATGTGAGTGTATATGGTTTCATTAGTAAGTTTATATTGAATATGACAGTAATACAGACACATTTTCTAACTGGTGGTCTAACTTTCATTCCAGCGCTTTTTTCTTTCCGGGCCTCCACTCATCTCAGTAGGACAGATGTTGTGTGTTCTCTGCCTCCTCCAGATGTATGAAGCTTAGCAGAGCCCTTTGTGTAGATCTAGAACCTTAAATGATGGAGGGGAAGTGCAGCAAGCTTTTGCTTCCTGTCAGACAGCCCACTCGCTATCTGTTTATTGTCATTAGATATGAGCAGAAAAGCTTGGAACAGAGTTGAGCTACTGGGAAAGAAAAGTGTGGGAGATGATCGTGACCGTTAGAGAGGAAATCAGTGCACATTTCTGGCATTAACATAAATGATTGCAAGTGTGATATTGACTTTATATTACAGCTCAATAAACATTTTACATTTTAGACAAGTATTTCTTGTTACTGTTCAAAAATAGTTACAAATGAAGTCAAAGTAGAATCATCTGCTGTGCATCTCAGAGCAAACACACCACAGTGGTGTTTCATTGCTGAATGAACAAATCATTGATTCACTGACTCATAAAGACATATACCTGGATACCAAATTGCATACTGTAGTGGTTACTACATGTGGTTTGAAACATGTCACAATAAAAATTATAAATAAAAATTTCCTGAGAATTTACTCACCCCTATGTCATTCAAGATATGATGTCCTTCAGTCGAAAATAAATTAAGGTTTTTGATTAAAACATTCCAGGATTTTTCTCCATATAGTGGACGTCAATGGTGGCCAAGCTGAAGGTCCAAACTGAAGGTTTCAATGTAGCTTCAAAGGACTCTGCACAATCCCAGCTGAGGAATAAGTGTCTTATCAAGCGAAACGATTGGTCATTTTTCAAAAAAAGAAAGAAAAACGTGAACATTAACATAAAGTGTCTCTGCAGAAGTAGTAGGCCATCCAGGTACATTTCACGTACTTTTATCTTTTGAATAGTATGAATTCAGACTTACTATTCTGTTGGTGTACTGTTTTTGTTTTACTTTCTGTATAGTATGGAAGTAGGCATCCGGATACAGCAAGTGACTTGTTGCCACCTACTGGCGTAACTTGTAGCTTGACAGTTTGTGTGGAAGGTGCAAACAAAAACCTCGAAAACTCCTAGTTTTGTTGGCACTGTTCAACCAATCAAATTTGAGTACTGGAACTAACTGTAGAAAATACAATTATATTAAAGTAATATATGTCATAAATATTATACAGACTTAATAATTAGATTCCTGTGTGCTATACTGTGAATACTACATTAGTTCCTACAACTTATTTATTCATTGCCACATTTTATTAATGCATTCTCATTTTAGTTTAATTGTGGATAAGTTGTTATAAATTGTTCCCTCGTTTTTAATTTAGTTTGACAATGGAGCGGATTAGTACATGGCTGTGATTTAACTGAAATGAAGGAAAAAATTAGCAAGCCATGGGATTTAATTTTTAATTAATGGCCATAATATTTTTTCCCCCAGCATGTCATATGTATGTGGGGCTCTGCTATCCGCTTTCAGACGCTCATGCGTAGCCTATATTTGCGTAACCTATATTGTGAAGTTTGCCAGCATCTCACAATGCAGCTGTGCCTGCAACGATCAAAGGGACATCTTGTTTTTTTAATTAAAAAAACAGTTGGTTATGTCTTAAATTCCTTAAGTTGCCATTCATTTTGGTGTGAAAATATTGAATCTGTGCATTCTCAGACCTGAAGTCTCAGGGTTATGGTGAGGATCATGAATAACAGGCATGTGGAACATTAACAATCTTTCCCTGCTTGTCCAGCTGGCATGCCTTGAGAATGCCCACAGATGTTATTTTGTTGGCTGTTCAAGCGGTTTCTGCTGCCTTTGGCTCTGTTTGGTTCGATTTCTTTTCAAGGCTTCGGCACTCCTAATCAGGACTAGATGCTGAGCTTGTAGGGTTGCAGGTGGTTTGTGTGTGTGCGCATTTGTGTGCATTTGGCCCCTACACGGTTACAAAAGCAGCAAATGAGATTGATTTCCTTCCCTTACTTCCGCTCCTTCACTGCAATTTGATTAGTTATATTGAATGAAATCTGCTGTGAATAGCTAAATAAACAGTGACTTTCCATTATAGCTCACCAGTACATGGTCCGCTGGGTTATCTGTGAGCTAAAGCAGGATAAAAAGGTCAACCAATGAAATTTATATAATACATGGGGTATTGCAATCAAATTTAATGATTTTTCAGGATGTGCAATGGAAACAGTTTATTCTAAACATTTGGTTCACAGCAAACCATCTTTCAAAGGAAAGGCGATCTTGAAACAAACTATAAACATGAAGTCTTGAGATGTACTCACTCAAATAGCCTAATATCACCACTGATAAGTTAAAACATATTCCTGCAAATGAGGCCAATAGAGGATTGCATGAAAGTCGTCTTATTAAAGTAATTTCTCTCCAGTGGCCATGATGTGCCCTCTTTTTTCTCTCGCTCTCCCACTTGCTTCTTTACTTATTCACTCTCTCTTTTTCAGTATCTAATTAAATAGGCAGTGTTGTGTTCCATGTGGATAATTGACAAGCGGCTAGGCCTCACTTTGCTCAGCAATTACAAGTTGCATTCCAGCTCTGGCTAATTAAGACTCAACGACAGACAGTGTATTTGAATCGCATTAAACATTTCTAAGGTTGGGGATGCCCCTTATCCCCTGGCATCCCTGCCTTGTTCCTTTCTTCTCCAGGAGGACTTAAGAAGCTGTACATTTTCCATGCTTGCTGCAGTGTGTCGGATTCTGGGGATTCAGCTGTCAGTCAAGTTCAGACTCACACTATTATGGGGTTTTGCCTTGAAACCTGGGGATAAATGCAGGCTGTTTGTACACTAAGGAGCCTAATTAAGATGCTCAATATTTCCTTAGCAACAACATTTTAACACTTCAGCATTATGACATCTGAGAATGATTTCCTTAATAGATGTCAAGTCAAACTCCGTATTTCAATTTCCGTATCGAAATTCATCTGTCAGATTAGGCAGATGCCAGCATATGACATGTCCTCATCCTCAAAAACCATGAAGAAACCAATGCCAAGAACTTACAACATTTCTGTCATTTGAAGGACATTTTGTTTACATTTGTATGACAAACTTTTCTCTAATTTTGTGTTTCCTCTTGATGGCCAATATAAAGCCTTTGTCCTGAAGTGAAACCAGCGGAGAACCATTGATTTAGATGGCATTCTCATCCAAACAGACTTTACAGTACCCTTACTAAAAGGTCGGTCCCCCTGGATCAGCCTGGGTTTAAATGCCTTACTCAAGGCCACGACACTGATTGCTCATGACTTGGTCTTTGTGGTGACCAAACCAGCAACCTTCTGATTGCATCCCTAGAGCTATAACCCCTATGCTACACCGCCCTGTTTCTCTTTCATTGGTGCATCGATTTGAAAATATTATTCTCTGAAGTAAATGTGTTGTGAACGGAAATCATGGGAGCTATAGCTGATTGATGGTCTGATCACCAAATGCTGTGTTGGCACTCTGTTATACTTCAGAATGCTTAGTGTTTGACTTCTCAACCAAATCATGGCTCAAAGCCATTTCTAAAAAACAACCGAGGCATATTTCTATCCTTGCTAGCACTTAGTGAAATACTTATCTCCAACAGGTACAAACAACTTCATCTAAAGGCTCTGTTCTTGATGGTGCATTGTGAAAATGTTATTGTAAATTTAGCTCCAAGTGGTCAAAAGTATTTTTGTGCCAGCTTGTCCAGATCTTGACACCCAGCAGCCAGCCAGTGATCCAGATTTCATGAAACATATTCGAATAGCAACTTTGATGAATATCCTTTTCCAAACTGTCCAAATTTCCAAGCCTTTGGCTCAGATTACAACATTGAAATCAGAGCCAGATGACACATCTTTGAGTAATCTTTCTCCCATAAGTTCAGTACATAGTTAAGATCTGCAAACATGCCCTGAGGGGTTTGACTATGGTTCCATTTAAGCAAAAGTATCATCTTCACTAGAAGAAGGTTCACATTTCATGTGTAATTTGACTACATAATTATCTCAAGGGCTCTAATGAATGTGTTGTGTGAAGTTGCATCCAACACCATTTCAGTGCTATACATACTGTACAGTGTATTAATTTAGAAATGGCACAGTAATAATAAACAATAGATTATATAATTGTTAAAAAGCTCAAAGGTCAAACTACAGTATGGTGCTGCTTCAGAATAACACAAATTTGAGTGTCTTTAGTGACTGATTTAGTGTGGGAACAAATACCTTTTTTAACAAAGACAGCAGTTAGTTTTCTTATAGTCAAGCGAGATTGTCTTTTGCCTGCTGTATGTTTTCTTGCCACATTTATGTAAGTTAGGATGACTAAGATAGGACAGTGAGAAATTTTGTCAAGTCGATCTGCAGACCTGAAGCCTGAGGGTGTATTCAGTTTGTATTAACATGATGTATTTTGATCAGCAGCCTTACGTAAGCCCCTGAAGAATCCTAAATCTAAAATAGTAAAATTGTTTTCCATTGCCTAAATCAACCCCACATAAACTGTGAGCCATCTGGAGTAAATTTAACAGAATGAACTACTATGTCACTGTGGTTTTAATAGTGGCGTGGTGTAAAATGGTCAACAAACAAATAATACAAAGTCAGGTTACACAGAAAATAACTATTATAATTTGTACAGGAGCTGACAAATAATTATAGTTGTCACTGATACATTAGGTGATTAATAAAAAATAAAAAAGTTAGATCTGTACATTTGATCTTTCTTCAGGTTTCCAGTGTTTACAACAGATTCCACCCATGATACTGCAAAAACAGAAATAATGGACAAGAAAAGTGGTAAGAGTGCTAGACTGTTTGTTGTCATTTCCAGTTTTAAATGTGTAAATATATTCTTTCCACTTGTCTTCATACAATAGTTGACAGCATAAAAGTGTTTGCATTTCATGTCTTCCAAAGCCTTGCACAGTGATAACAACATTAACTGTTTTGTTGTCTTGACTAATTATGCTCCATATGCTCAATAATACAATGGCTGCTTGAATTGGAAGTACAATGAGAGAATGCAAAATGTGTAATATGTATCTTGTATTTCAGCAAATGGCTTTCCTTCCAAGGCCACAGATAGTGGAGTACAGCGTAAACAGCTGCCATATTCTGTAGAGACCCCCTATGGGTTTCACCTTGATCTGGATTTCCTGAAGTATGTAGATGACATAGAGAAAGGGAACACAATCAAAAGGGTGCACATCCAACGCAAGAACAGGGGCCCAAAGTACAGCACACTGCCACGCAACTTCAGCCTTCCTGGGCATGGCGCTCGACCTCTAGCCAAAGACACATGGGCCAATACTTCCACTTTAGGGTCCAAACCCAAGTCACGTGTTACTGAAGTCCAGAAGCTTTTTGAGTTCCGAGCCAGTGATGCCACAAGTAGTAGCAGTAGCACCAGTGGAGGCTCCCCTGCCAGCCAGTCAAAGACTCCTTGGAGTTCTTACCTCCCCTCACCAAAGCCTGCAGAAGAGTCTCAAGTACAGACCTCATCTGAGAACGAACAACCCATGGGCCTTAATGTTAGGCCTCACCTTTTAAGAGCCTCCAGCATGCCTATTAATGTCCCACGTAGGAAAGGTTCAGATTCAACTGACAAGCAGAGTTCCCAATCGCAGAACGGCTCAGCTGAGAGGCTTTTTCGACCAGCGGATGGAGGTGACAGGAGAGGCAGTGTTCCCCAGGACAGGGCCAGCTTGCATCAACAAATCACAGCTGCGCTGAAAAGGGTGCGAGAGTTAGAAGAGCAAGTAAGGACTATCCCTGAGTTGAGGGCTCAAATATGCTCTCTTAGAACAGAGAGGGAAGAACTGCTTCAAAGAATTCAAGAACACAAATCCGAGCAAAATAGTGAGGTTCATCAGACTGATGCGCAAGACAGTGCTGTTCCTCCAGCTGTAAGTGAAAAGAAAGATGCTCCTTCCATTTACACAGATACTGCAGCTGATCCTGAAATTGTTCAAGCAGTACAGTCCTACAAAACCACAGAACAACAGGAACAAAATCTTGTGTTGCAGGTTATTATAGAGCAGGAGTCAGAAAAAGTAACTGATACAGAGTCAAAGAAGGAACAATTGCCAGCTCCAGTGTCTGTCCCAGTAATACTCATAGACAAAGCAGAAACTCCAACTGACCCAGATGAAGCAGAGGGACTTTTGCAGGAGTCTACACTTCAAGAAGAAGCATCAAAGAGTCTTTCAGAGCAAGCAGAAAAGCAGGATAGGTCATCAGAGACGTTGTTAGAAGATAAACAGTCAACGCAGTCACAAGGGATTTCAGAATCAGAGGAATCAGTTGCCATATCTGAATGTACATCCACTCAAGAAGACACTGCGACTGTTATGGGATTGAGTGTAATAATTACAACTGAAGAAATTACAATAGCCCAACCTGCCGAACAGGAACTTCTCACTAACCTGGAGCTGGAAGCAAAACTGAACATTTTGGAAGAGAGTCTAAGCAAGGCCAGTTGTGAATTGGAAAAGACAAATGCCTTACTGAGAGAGCAGATGGACGAGAATAGACGAAAGGATGAGAGAATACAGGAACTGAATGATCAAGTGAAGGAGCAGAAACTTCAAGGTCCTATCGAGACAGAGCTGCTATCTGAACCAGTTGTCACATGTGATGCATCAGTCAGTACAGACCGCAAAAGTGTCGTGGAGAAAGGAATCTCAACAGAACCTCAACCAGCTGAGGGTCCCAAAGAAACAGACTCTAAATGCTCGAGCACTCAGACGAATATAGTAGAAGTTCGAGACATTGAAATATTAGCACAAGTCACTACAGCAGAGAAAATTGTAGCGGTAGAGATTGTCATGTGTGACCAGGCAATGGAGACTGAAGTCCAGGATAATCTAGAAGTTAACAGTGGTCAGCAGGTCTCTGAAATGCTAGAGAAGACAGAATCTGACAAAGAACAAGAGGGTGATATCAACGATAGTGTGTCAAGTCAGATTATAGATACCAAAGTCAGTGAAATCGTTGTTGCAGAGAGTGACACTGAAGAATATGTCATGGTAGAAAGTGCCATGGTTGAGACTATGGGCAGTGAAAATGAAGTTCCTAAGCCCACTGTCCAAGAGATTGAATCTAAGGAGAGTCCGGTTGTTGAAAGCACAGTAACAGACAAAGCAAGAGAAGAAAGAACTTCAGGTTTGCAAACACAGCAGGAACCAAGAGAAACACAAGGACAGGAACCCCATCTTCAGTCTCAAAAGTCACCTGAAGCCACAGCTTCTCCTGCAGCAATCGGTCAGGTTGTTAATCGCATACAGGGCCTTCTTAATGAGCAGTGGGCCAGCCTGGGAAGTGGAGGCCAAGATGCGAAAGGAGAGAGCTCTCAGAAACCTCATTCTTCCAAAATAAGCTCAATTCAAAGCCACCTGAGAGGGTCCCTCAGTGCCCTATCTGCCTTTTACTCACCTGTTCAGAAAGGAGGGGCTGCACGACAATCAGGTAAGATTAGGTCTCATTTCATATAGTGATGTGCCTTCTCAGTACACTCAATAAACAGACAATAATGACTGATGTGAATGTCTCTTAGACTTAGATGGTTAGTTCTTTGGTATTAGATATTTCTTGTAGGCCTGTTTCACAAAGCTTGCATGTGCAGTTTGTAATCAATGCTATTTAGGTGTCAAGTGTCAACCATGTTATAACACTAAGGAAAAACAAAAATCACTATTCTATGACCCATGTGAATTTATTTGTAACCATTTGTATAGTTAAAAGGTTTACTAGATACTGTCAATAGATTAATATTGTATGATTCAGTGTCTGTCCAATCATACGAAAAATGCCTATACTATACCATTAATGGTCACACTTTATTTTAAGGTCCAATTCTTGCTATTAACAAATCATTAACTATGACTTTTGCCTCAATAAACTCCTAATTTGCTGCTTATTAATAGTTAGTAAGGTATGTAGTTGTTAAGTTTAGGTATTTGGTAGGATTAGGGATGTAGAATATGGTCATGCAGAATATATACTTTATAAGTAACAGCCATATGTTAATAATAAACATGCTAATAAGCAACTAGTTAGTAGTGAGAATTGGTCCCTATACTAAAGTGTGACCCAGTTAATACACTTTACATTCAAGCACTTACTAATACTATGGCATCATGTTGTCCATTGATAACTAGCAAACATTCCAGTTTAATCTGTTCTACATAAGAAGTTGACCCATACATCTGAATAAACTCTGCTTACAAGCAATATGAAACAGGCCATGCAGAGTTTGAAGTGAAGGTTTTGGGAGCTAGAGATGACAATCTAAAGAGCTAAAACACATGTTAAGGTCAACTTGAAATAATAAGTTCAAATATGCATATTTTTGCCTGATTATGTATGCATGTGGAGCACAGAAACCCGTCTGTTGCAATGCAGGGACCCAGTGGCATTGCGCATTCATATTGAAGTTGCTTACTGTATGCACAGATAATTTAGGAGATGTGTGTTGACAGTTTAAAAGCATCTGGCTCATATTACAGTGCTTGCAAACGGATGCGGTCTCATAAATACTGGCATCCATTGTTATTTGTGCAACCACAGTTAATTATGCTATTTTGTTCTAATTATGTTCTTCTGCAATCCCACTGAATATTGTACTATGGTCACTTAAAAGCAACCTGTTTTACTAAATTGATGCTAATTTTGATCCATACTTATCTTTTTGTGTCCTATGGAATACACATCGTCTTGTGGGACTTTGTTTTGTTTAGCTTTTTTATAGTTCTCAGAAGCTTTTCAAACACTTTTTCTTGTGCTTTGTTGTAATTGCATCCACTGGCTCCTTTGGTTGTTACACACCTCTGTTCCCTTCAACAATCTCAGAAAAACACTAGGGAACAAATCTCTGGAAATGCTTTGTTCTATTCTATCTCTTTTACGATCACATGACTGATGAGAATTTCTTGTGGTATAGGTGAGAATGGTAGTCTCTTTTTATTTCTTTTAAAATATAAGTACCTCTGTGACTCTAACAGTTGTTTTGACAGTTTGGTGTGCTACATTATGAATGAGTACATCTGACTTACCCACTCTGTGGAGCACAGCAACTGTACAGCTCAGCATTTGTTGTTCACATTACTCCTGGTAAATGCATTTCAAGACATTCAAATGTAATATCTCCTAGACTTTTTTATTTCAGGTTGGACAAATGGATTGTGTGATGCATAGAGTTAGTGCTAGGGATGATGAACAGGTGCAAACTTGGCTTACATTTTCACATATCTGACCATCTCCCCCATATCAGGCCTCAAATCCATCATGAAGAAGAACGATTGTCCTGACAAACAGGGCAACGGGGGAGCGAAGAAGAACTTGAAGTTTGTTGGCGTAAATGGAGGGTATGTTTTTTTAGCACATTTCTCTGCATGCAGCAAAATAGTTTATGTGGATGGTACTGCTTTTCATAAAATCACCTGCCATCTGTTTAAAACTCCTAAAAGTCTAATGGGGGACATAAATGAAGGTTACACCTTACATTTACTAATTCCCCCAGAATCACAGTTCCTGGTATTTTCATGTGAAGTGTGTAGGGTTAAGCCTATTTCATCAACATCCATGCATCAGATGTCCGGCCTGTCTCTTTGCATCCCTTAATCTGTTTCATCCTTCATCACAGTGCTCTGTTAGAAATTGGCCATGAGGTGTCGGCATTGTTTTCTGTGAGGGCTGTTGCATGATGCCTAGTGAGTGTTGCATGAGGCCTAGCGAGATGACACAAAGAACAAAGTCCTCTCTCTGTCCCTCTCTCTCTCTCTTGCTGTGTCTCTGTCTGGCTTCCTTTTGCTGTGTCCGCCGGTGAATGATTTGTTTAGCTTGCCAGCAGAGATGGTTCTGTCTCAGTTGTATTTTACCAGCCTTCAACAATAAGATAATTATCCTCCTGATAGAGTAGGGCAAACAGCTGGCCTGACTGATCAGAAAGGAATAGCTAAAATCAGCTTAACGGATCTATTTCTTTAGCACATAAATTTGGAGTTCTCTAATTTCGTTGAGCGTATCGATCTATTTTTTTTTTTTTTTTTTTAATACATTGAAAAGATATTTGCTTTTAACCTTCATATACCAAAACATTTATTTCAGGTGCAAGAAAATTAATTTCCAATCTTACAGACAGCCTACATTTATGCTTTATTCATTACTTATTTCTATTCAAAATTGTATATTTTGAAACATATGTTTATAAATATATTTTTTCACTTGCAGTAGTGCTGTACCATGAATTGTCGGTGTTTAAGATACTCATATCAGAGATTTCTGGAGTTGGCACTCATATTGTTATGCTGCAATATGCTGGTTCCTTGAGCAGAAGAGTTCAGAATTAATTAATGTGCATGACTGGTTAACAAAACACAAGTTAGGACCTTATCTTATCAGTATGTCAAAACATACTGGAATATCTATATTGTGAATAATATCAAGTGGCATACATGTATGACCTTTTATTTATACTGCTGTTTTGAAATATTATTTGAAAAGACTCAGACCGTGTGGGAGTGTTGGTAGATTTGGCTTGCGTCTATGTCTGATAGACTGTGATTATGCTGAGAGAGGCCCTGCACTGCTGTTGTTCGATGACAGCTGGTGATTTCAGAATTTGCACACAGTTTTGACCCAAAACACCATAAGATAATTTCATTCTGTTATTTAGCGCTGTCAGCCAAGCACAAATAGCAGTATCAAAATGCTGAATCGCCATCTTTGGCTGCCCAGCATGTTCATTTTCTGTCCAATTCTCTTATTTATAAGGTGTATGCAGAGCTATTAGACTAATCACATTTGGAAATCTTGATTACGAAGACGATAGCAGAAGAGCATAACACTCAACCAACGCATGGCCTCCTTGTCTCTGATCTGAAGTACTCAAAAGAGGCCTTCATACTCACCACCCTAATAAATGTATAGTCACCTGACCTGCATCTATAGGCCTTCATTCACCCATGTCCCTGAGGAATTGTGGGAATGCCATTCCTCTTGCCTATCTGAAAACATCCATGAAGAGCGGCATTATTCAGACGGACTCAACACATAAGAACCCCTCAGACTCCACAGAGGACCCTCTCAGTTGAAGAACTTGTATAAATACAAGAATTTTACATGTCCATTCACAACCAACAAATTACATTTGTTTGCCATTAGCAGTAAGGATTGTGTAGAATATAGATTAAAAGACCCTTTTATCTTATTAATGTAAACCAAATAGTTTTAAAAAGTTCTAGTGTACACTAAATCAAATAAAATATAATAAAATGGTATTTGTCATAACTAAACACAGGTTTGACATAAAATCCTGATCATAGAAAAGTTTGCTAATGCCCTTGACTCAAGTTATCTGTGTGTCCAGCTATGAGACCACCTCCAGTGAGGACTCCAGTGGGGAGGAGGATCAGGACGAGGTTGAGGAAGTGGATAGCTCGGAGCCTGAGGTGGAGCAGGGAGAGGAGAGCGGAGCGGTCCAGGAGGAGGCTGCTGCTGCTAGGGAGCAAGGTGATAGGGTTCAGGCGGAGGTGGCAGAGGGCTCTAAGGAGCCTGATGCTGCTCAGGCCACCATGAGTCCCCAGGAGGAGCAGCCTGTCAGGTGAGATGGAGGGCCGTGGTGAAAAGAGGGAGTTTGCTAACGAGTAACTCATTCAAGTCCCTACGGCTTAAGTGGTCAATTGATGAGAGTTATATTATGTTCTACATCCAATGGCATCTCTGCCATGGTAAAAACTTCAAAGAGTACTTTTATTTTGTGCTAGTCCCCTTTACCTTTTCAACCTGGTGTGAAAAGCTCATTAGCTCATAATATGCAGTGACCCTTCATGCATGTTTCCCAAGGCAGGAGCCTCTGTTATGAATCAGACACAATCCTGCCTTTTGTTCAGGAAAGTACAAGCGCTGAGTGACAAGTTTAATATGCCCAGTCACTGGTCCACTTAAAGGACTGCTTCAGAACAAAAGACTGAATCATTTAAAGCTACATGGCCATATGGTAAACCCGGAGGGTGTGGTCTTCTTTTATGATTATGAAAACACATTTTTTATTAAAATATTCATTTTCTGCTGTAGGGAAAGCTGTAATTATAGATTTTTCAAATTTTCTGGTTTTGGTAAAGTTGACAGACAAACAAATGGCAAATACAGCAGACATAAAGATACATTTATATCATGCTTTAGTTCTAAGTTAATATTAATAAACCATATTTGATAATATTCTTCTGCAACTAATTCCAACCATTAATATCTAATAGTATCAAAAGTGTCAATCTTTTGGCACAGTAAGACTTTCTTTCTTTCTTTCTTTCTTTCTTTCTTTCTTTCTTTCTTTCTTTCTTTTGGTTACAAAGGATTTCTATTCAAGTACATGTTCCCTAGAATCCCTAAAATTTGTATCGCGGTTTACACAAAAATAATGCACAACTGTTTTTAGCATTTATAATAAGAAATGGTTCTTAAGCACCAAAACAGCATATCAGAATGATTTCTGAAGGATCATATGACACTGAAGACTAAAGTAAAGGCTGCTGAAAATTCAGTGTTGCCATCAAAGGAATACGTTTTAAAATTATTTAAAAATCTTTATTTAAATCTCACTGACCCCAAACTTTTGAGTGGGTTAATGTAGGTATAGGCCCACCAGTACAAAAAGGTCTAAAAACACACATACAGAAGAATGTAAAATGATAAACACAACTCATCAAGCGACAGAACTTTTCCAGAATTTGCATGTGCCAGAAGTACATGAAGATGTTTGTGTCTTTCAAATGAAGATACCATTTAAATATTGGTAACAATTTGCTTGAGAGGCCAGTAATGTTACCAAGATTCAAATGGCCAAACTGCATTGTATTTCATAAGTATCAAATACAGATATTCTTTTGAGGCTCAGGTCTGCAGCCAATCTGTATTTGACAGTGATTTACTTCGTCTGAAGCTGAAAGACTGATGCACGATTTAATATCTCTTTTTTTGGGAAGTAGCTTTTCATTATCTCTTTTTGTAAACCGTTTCTTAGGCTGCAGAGAAGACACTATGTCCTGTCTATTTATTTATGAGTTTAATGCGTCCCTGTGATTTAAATTACAGCTAAATCTGTATCATTGCAGTGAGTTAGTTGATAAGAACTTCATGGCTGCTTGTCATTACCTGAAGGATCGCATGGCTGAGCTTGCTTCCCCAAATAAAGACATGGTAAGCAGTTAATGTTGAATATAAATGCACCTCAATACAGATGTAATCTTAAAGTACTTCAGTGACCTAACTCTTGACTGTTGAATCTCAGAGGCAGGTTCTGATGGTGTTATATCAGGAGTGGTTCCGTGTGTCCAGTCAGAAGGACTCTCAGGCAGAGACAGTCACGCTGTACCTGAGGGAGGTGGGCTACCACACTCCCACTCTGCTGCGCTACATAGTAAACCTAGCTGATGGTAATGGAAACATGGCACTGCACTACAGTGTGTCCCATTCCAACTTCTCTGTGGTCAAGCTGTTACTAGACACAGGTGAGAGACCTGCATGTTCATACCTGAGGCAAGTTAAACCTAAGAATTAGCATTTTCTGCAAAATCTACAATCCCAAAATGTCCAAAGAATTGCTGATTAATTGGTTTGGATATATCAGTCCGTTGTCTAATTAAAGTTTTTACATTTACAGCAATTTTTTGTTATTTTTACATTTATAGTAGCAGTTTCCACTCTTATCTTTTGTGCGTATCAATATATTTACTTTATAGAATGGAAACTCTTCAAACTCTGTGGATATACCAAAGTTCTCATTAATTTTATATTCATTAGGATTGTGTGAGGTGGATCACCAGAACAAGGCCGGCTACACTGCTATAATGTTGGCAGCTCTTACAGCGGCAGAGAGCCCTGAGGACATGGAGGTGGCTCAGCAGCTATTGAGAATGGGCAAAATCAATGCTCGAGCCAGCCAGGTACACACAGCAAGACCGGCACAATATCCTGTACTGCAAAAACACACAATTTTGTTACTCGTGTAGGCGACATTGTTATACCAGACAACTACATTCTTAATGGTTTATCTTGTACAAATTCTTTATGAGTGCAGAATTGAGCTGTTATTTAGTGCATTGTTTCTTTGATTATATGGTAGGATGAAGATGGTTTTATGTAAACAATTTTTTTTTTATTACTCCACACTAGTCAGGGCAGACAGCACTGATGCTTGCCGTTAGTCATGGCCGGACGATGATGGTCCAGGTTCTTCTGGACTGCGATGCTGATGTGAACATACAGGACCAGGATGGATCCACTGCTCTGATGTGTGCCTGTGAGCATGGCCATACTGAGATAGCCAAAATATTGCTGGACAGACCAGAGTGTGACATATCACTCACAGATAAGGTGAGAGGGACACGGCATTTAAAAACACCCCCTTTACTCTGAGGCCACTACATTCCCATTCTATTCTTGAAAATATAAATTTTGCATTTTTACTCCACACTAGAAATTTGACGGGCCTACTACTCTGCTTTTTCATATGCATTTTTAGAAAAATACATTGTAAAAATGATGTGATCAATAAGTCATGGTAACCTATGTTTTTTAATTGGAGTAGGTAGAAATGTTTTGTGTAAGTGCTAAGTGTAAGTGCACTTTTGACTTTTGTGTGTGACACTTCAAAGCGCAAGACATTAAAGATAAATTCTGACACATTTGGAAATATGTTAAAGAGCAATTTTAGTGAAAACTTGAGACTATGAGCCGCATGAAACTGGCAAGCCATGAGTTGTGCTTATTTTATTTAAAGAAAATGCAACACTGCCACCCAGTGGTAAAAAGTAGTTACTTCAGATTTTTAAAATAGTTCGTTATTTATAAAAATTTATATAGATTTATAAAATAGTTATTTACTATTAATGGCTCTAGCTTTTATTATTATAAAGAAAAATGTAGTCTTATATTATTATTATTATTAGCCAAACATTTGAACATAACTACTTGTATGTAAAACTATCTTTTCTAATAATAATATATACACTACTGTTCAAAAGTTGGGTTCGGTAAGTTTTTATTATTATTATTATTATTATTATTCTCATTATTATTACTATTATGTGTTTTGAAAAAAATGTTATTTGATTTAAAAAAATATTACCATTTAAAATAACTGTTTTCTATTTTAATATTTTAAAATGTAACTTATTCCTATGATGGCAGATCTGATGTTTTTTTAGCAGCCATTACTCCAGTCTTTAGTGTCACACAATCCTTAAGAAATCATTTTATTTTGCTGATACATTGCTCAAGAAATATTACTTATTATTATTAACATTGAAAACAGATGTGCTGCTTAATATTTTTGTGGAAACCATGATACATTTTTTTCAGGATTATTTGATGAATAAAAAGTTCAAAGAAAAGCATTAATTTGAAATAGAAATCTTTTATTATGACCTTTGTTTCTTGGCAATTTAGTATGCCCTTGCTGAATAAAAGTATTTAAAAATCATAAAAAACAACTGACCCCAAACATTTGAACAACAGTGTATATTTAATTGTTGATATTCAGAAGTGTTTGCCTAATTTGCAAAAATGTCTGAGTATTGACCATTTAATACTTACATTTAATATACTAATACTTAATTGCCAATATTGTTTCCTTTTGAAAAAAGAATGCTTGTTTTTGCCAGTTATGACAGTTTCTCAGAATCAGTTTAATCCGTCCCACAGGCTGGTGAAGCCATAATAATGCATCTTTAATCATTTAAACGAACAGAGTGCATTTAATGCAGTGGTTCTCCGCTGGACTGTGACTCAAATATTAATCACAGATCTGTTCTTATGGGGTTACAAAGAACTGTAAGTGTGCATATAAGAGAAGAAAAAAAGCATACTTACATTTTTTTTTTTTTTTTTTGCTGTTCACACCAATCTAAATTAGGGAGATCCCAGCGTGGGCATGTTGTGAGACATGCAATCATCCTCATAAACCACAAACCTGCCTTTCAGCGTCATTTACATTTAATTTTTTTCCCTCTATCACTAATAGGATGGACACACAGCTCTGTTGGTAGCCACAAAGGCTTCCCACTCAGACATTGTTGAACTTCTGAAAGCTCGCACTGATCCAGCCACGGTCACAGATCCTACAGCTCCGCTCTGAGTTCAAAGGCCTTGTCTTCATGTCCAACTGGTTCTGTCAGATTCATCTTTCTACTGCCTCGACCTGACTCGCTGACCAGGCCAGCAGTCAACTATAGAGAGACAGCACTTACCAGTAATTTGCAGATTCTCTCTTTGAGAAACGGCCAATGAGAAATGTATTTCCATATGCCAATCAAAGATGCCATGGAAGGTGGGCTTCCCTAAACTTCCCATTTGCCCTGAAGCACAGCTACTGTAGCTATTTAGCAGGCATGGTACATTGTTACATGTTTTGGCCTTCTATTTTCAGGTAATGTGACTATATTTTTGTTAGGCGATCAAGCGTAATCTACGAATGTTATTAAAGAAGTGATCAGATACTCACTATATTTATTTTTTATTGCACTTTTCTGTAATATTTCCCCTGTAATGTATCCAAGGCCTGTCTTTTAACCTGATGTGTCTTCCTATATGAGGGTTTTTCGGTCAGGCCCAGTACCGAAACATTCCTTGCCTTTGCAGGTGGAACAGGGAAAGGAGTTTTACAGTCACACAGTTGTGTTGCCAGTATGTCTCCCATCTTTAATCCCAACAAAGAGCCAAGCACTGAAATAGAAAAAAAGGAGGAAAAAAGAAAGAAAAAAAACCCTTTAATGCTGATTTACAGTAGAAGCTTGATTTAATTATTTTAAAGTAATTGTTCAACCACAAATGAAAATTTGCTGAAAATGTCCAAGATGTAGATCAGTTTGTTTCTTCATTGTAACAGATTTGCATTTAGCATTACATCACTTGCTCACCTCACTTGCAGTGAATGGGTGCCGTCAGAATGAGAGTCCAACCAGCTGATAAAAGCATCACAAAACGTTTCATCTGAATCAGGAGAGAAATATTGTCGTTGTTTAAAAGCAACAGTGCAAAACAGTTCTAAACCAATATTTTGGTGGATTTTGATGTGAGAGGACAACATGCGATTAACTTTTTCCACTTAAGGAAGCATTATTGTGCATTATGGGCTTGTATTTTGGCCAGAAGCAATGTTTTAAAGTTAAAATGCCTTGATGGATTTGTTTCATGCCGCTTTTCGCTTCACAAGATGTTAATTGTTGCACTGAAGTCATGCAGATCATTTGTGGATTATTGTGATGTTTTTATCAACTATTTGGACTCATTCTGATGGCACCCATTCACTGCAGAAAATCCTTGCGGAGTAAGTATGTAATGCTAAATTTCTCCAAAGCTGTTCTGATTAAGAAACTAAATAATCTACATCTTGGATGGCCTGAGGATGAGTACATTTTCAACAAATTTTCATTTTTGGCTAAATTATTATTTTAATTATTATTGGTAAAATACCATTTATCTGAATGATTTAAAAAAAAAAAAAAAAACTGTCCTATGTTCACTTCACCCAAGACAAAAGGGTGTGTGGAACATTTCATAACTTGACAAATTATTATAGCAATCAGTTGTCCTTTGTAATTTATTCACTGGCAAAGTTGATCATATACTCTAACCTGCTGCAATATTAACTTCATTACATCTTCTCATCCTGCAAACTGTGTTTTCAAGTTCCCCTTCAGACAGAATTAAGCAGTACACAATGATGGACTGGACTGTAGTTGCATTATCTGTACATTGTGCCTGCTTAACATAAAGACTTCAACAGTTGTGATGAAGAGATATGTTTAACGACAAATCAATAACTCAGCTGGACAAAGTATAAATCTATATATGTATACTGTGTAACAGTATCTTGTGGGAGGTGCTGTGAATTAATACCCTGAAATGTAATGACTATTTATTTCCAATTCTATATTTTTGAGTATATACAAGTATATGCATGGATAAAATATTGACTTAATAAAAACATGCATTTTGTATTTGTCTTTTCTGTGTGGTTTAAAAAATATTTATGTTCCTAATACAGTTTATTAAGGGTAAGATGTAGCATGCAAGTTCTAGAAAGTGTTAGAATATCAAATAGAGTTGGCATTATTCCCCAACATATTTGTAGATATATGTATCTATCCATATACAATGTATTTTAATATGTCTTATTAAGCATATTAGAAGGATTTCTGAAGGATCATGTGACCATAAAGACTAATGGTTACTGAAAATTCTGCTTTGCCCTTACAGGAATAAATTCCATTTTAATATACATATTAAAATATAAAACTGTTTTTTTTCTTTTTATTATTGTAATGATATTTCACAATAGTATTATATTTTTGATCAATGAAATTGAGCTTATTTCACATAAAAAAAACTTACAGACCCAAACATTTGAATGGTAGTGTATTTTTAAAAGCATACATTTCCTGGGGGATTTTATGAGAGGCACGGAAACCTTTAATGAACTTGCTTTTTGGAGAGTTATTCTCAGTTTACAGGAACTCGAAAGCTTCAACAGAAGGTCTATATATATATATATATATATATGTAC
Source organism: Barbus barbus (assembly GCF_936440315.1). Classification (NCBI taxonomy): domain Eukaryota; kingdom Metazoa; phylum Chordata; class Actinopteri; order Cypriniformes; family Cyprinidae; genus Barbus; species Barbus barbus. Next base: position 17,710,287 of record NC_136753.1, read on the forward strand.
ATAAAACATAAAAATGAACAGAGCCACATTATATTTGAAATATAGGCAAATGCAGCCCACAGCTATGACGTATATGTAAATAAGATAAAACACTACATGATTTTTGTTTGATAAGCTTTCAGCCCTTCCACCCTACAGTATGCGTCAATATTATTTTGTAGACTACGCAGTTAGAGGAATCTCACTGTGGCTGCCACCATATTTGTTCTTCTTAAAACTTTGCCTTTTTCTCTTGCCTTTCTTTCATGTAATGCAAAATAAGATATTTAAGACAATTAATAGTGTAATCAAATAAATGTGTAAATCATATGTATCCCCTATGATATTTAAGTGTTCCTTTAAAATGCTATTTTATTCATACAATTTTAAATTATTTTGAAATGAACAGTTGAAATGCTGGAGTGTCTTAGTTTTATGAGTCCAGTCTGTGGGAATCCATTGTTGGCTATTGGTGAAGTTTGTGCTGTTTTAAGGATTGATGGAAAAACTACAGGTTAGCTTTATATTGCTACCCTCTTTTCAGTTGAATTCAGTCAAATATTATATCTTATTGTATCATTTCAAACACCTTAAACTATCCATTATGTTTAGTAAGGCCATTTCTTTGTGTCTATATATATATACAGTGGTTACGGAAAGTATTCAGACCCCCTTCAATTTTTCACTCTTTGTTATATTGCAGCCATTTGCTAAAATCATTTAAGCTCATTTTTTTTCCTCATTAATGTACACACAGCACCCCATATTGACAGAAAAACACAGAATTGTTGACATTTTTGCAGATTCATTAAAAAAGAAAAACTGAAATATCACATGGTCCTAAGTATTCAGACCCTTTGCTCAGTATTTAGTAGAAGCACCCTTTTGATCTAATACAGCCATGAGTCTTTTTGGGAAAGATGCAACAAGTTTTTCACATCAGGATTTGGGGATCCTCTGCCATTCCTCCTCGCAGATCCTCTCCAGTTCTGTTAGGTTGGATGGTAAACGTTGGTGGACAGCCATTTTTAGGTCTCTCCAGAGATGCTCAATTGGGTTTAAGTCAGGGCTGTGGCTGGGCCATTCAAGAACAGTCACGGAGTTGTTGTGAAGCCACTCCTTCGTTATTTTAGCTGTGTGCTTAGGGTCATTGTCTTGTTGGAAGGTAAACCTTCGGCCCAGTCTGAGGTCCTGAGCACTCTGGAGAAGGTTTTCGTCCAGGATATCCCTGTACTGAAAAACACCTCCACAGCATGATGCTGCCACCACCATGCTTCACTGTTGGGACTGTATTGGACAGGTGATGAGCAGTGCCTGGTTTTCTCCACACATACCGCTTAGAATTAAGGCCAAAAAGTTCTATCTTGGTCTCATCAGACCAGAGAATCTTATTTCTCACCATCTTGGAGTCCTTCAGGTGTTTTTTTGTGTCTAGCACTGAGGAGAGGCTTCCGTCGGGCCACTCTGCCATAAAGCCCCGACTGGTGGAGGGCTGCAGTGATGGTTGACTTTCTACAACTTTCTCCCATCTCCCGACTGCATCTCTGGAGCTCAGCCACAGTGATCTTTGGGTTCTTCTTTACCTCTCTCACCAAGGCTCTTCTCCCCCAATAGCTCAGTTTGGCCGGATGGCCAGCTCTAAGAAGGGTTCTGGTCGTCCCAAATGTCATCCATTTAAGGATTATGGAGGCCACTGTGCTCTTAGGAACCTTAAGTGCAGCAGAATTTTTTTTGTAACCTTGGCCAGATCTGTGCCTTGCCACAATTCTGTCTCTGAGCTCTTCAGGCAGTTCCTTTGACCTCATGATTCTCATTTGCTCTGACATGCACTGTGAGCTGTAAGGTCTTATATAGACAGGTGTGTGGCTTTCCTAATCAAGTCCAGTCAGTATAATCAAACACAGCTGGACTCAAATGAAGGTGTAGAACCATCTCAAGGATGATCTGAAGAAATGGACAGCACCTGAGTTAAATATATGAGTGTCACAGCAAAGGGTCTGAATACTTAGGACCATGTGATATTTCAGTTTTTCTTTTTTAATAAATCTGCAAAAATGTCAACAATTCTGTATTTTTCTGTCAATATGGGGTGCTGTGTGTACATTAATGAGGAAACAAAATGAACTTAAATGATTTTAGCAAATGGCTGCAATATAACAAAGAGTGAAAAATTTAAGGGGGTCTGAATACTTTCCATACCCACTGTATATATATATATATATATATATATATATATATATATATATATATATATATATATATATATATATATATATATATATATATATATATATATATAAAATACTGTGAAGTATTTTCTAGTTACTAACGTTTAAACCCATATATATAAACGTTAGTAACTAGAAAATACTTCACAGTCTGTGAAAAGGACCAGAAAAAGTAATGTTTGAAACAATGTGAAGGCGAGTAAATGATGAAATATGTGACCCTGGACCACAAAACCATGTCTTAAGTGTCAGTTTTTCAAAATTGTGATTTATACATCATCTGAAAGCTGAACAAGCTTTCCATTGATGTATGGTTTGTTAGGATAGGAGAATATTTGGCTAGATACAGCTATTTGAAAATCTTGGAATCTGAGGGTGAAAAAAAAAAATAAATATTGAGAAAATCGCGTTTAAAGTTGTCCAAATAAAGTTCTTAGCATATTACATATAAAAAATTAAGTTTTGATATATTAATGGTAAGAAATTTACAAAATATCTTCATGGAACATGATCTTTACTTAATAATATCCTAATGATTTTTGGCATAAAAGAAAAATGGATAATTTTGACCCATACGATTTATTTTTGGCTATTGCTACAAATATACCCCAGCGACTTAAGACTGGTTTTGTGGTCCAGGGTCACATATTATTATCTGGGTTACTTCAGAAGACTTGGAATAAAGTTCTAATGATTTTTTGGAGCTTGAAAAGTAAACGGTGGAAACTTTCAAAATAACTTTTTTTTTTTTTTTCATAGAAGGAAGGAAGCAATACAACCCTCATACTAACAACATGAGAGTTAGTATAAATAATGACAGAATTTTCAGTTTTGTGAGTTAAGTTAAAGTTTTTTCATTGCAGAACCTGAAACATTTACATTTACTTATTTATTTGATCAAATAACATTTATGTGATTCGATACTGTAAATTGGTTTAAATTTGATAAACAGTAATAGCAATGTGGCAATAACATATTCAGTTTATTAATTATTCAGTTAACCTATACAGTGTATAAACATATACAGTATCAAAATGTTTATCCCCATGAAGAAAAAAAAAAGCTGTTCCTTTTGCACATTGCACATGTAAACAGATATTTGTATTACTCACTCATTGTATAAAAATATCACATTTAAGGTAGTTTGATGATGCCATCCTCAGACCTCGCCCTATGCAGTCCTCTTACATTTGTATATTGACCCATGTCTCTCTGGATTAGGTTTTAATTTTACAGTAGCAAAGAGGATTTGCCTATTGAATGCAGTTTGTGCACTGCTGAAAGCAAATGGCACAACATTAATTGCTTCAGTTGCTGTTGGGCAGACAAGTGTGACTTCAACCATTTCCTGCTGCAACACTGATATGGAACCATAGTTATTTGGATGGTAAGAGAAAATGTTTGGAAAACTGTGTTTTGGTCAAAAAATAATAACACTATTAATTGTTTTAATCAGAAAATAACAGTATTTGGACCTTCCTTAAATGTTTGCTGATATTTTTAAAACGTCAACTTTTGTCTTTTTGTGCAACTCTGACTTTTAGCCCCAAACAAAACTCCAAATGGACTAACTTGTAAATCATGCCACAGTTTTTATGATGAACAGTGTGATATAAGCTGTGTTGGTAATCAGGACCGCTGCTTTAATGACACAGGTGAGTAAGATGAGTCTACATCAGAATATCTAAAAAATACAGTTGGTGTTTTGAGAAAGCAAAAAAAAATAAATTATAACATCTGAAAATATCAAAATAATTATCTGGAACTGAGCTTAATATTTGTATTTTTATGTCTCAGCTTCTTTTTTAAGCCAACAGTTGTTTTAAATTGTAATAATATTTCACACTGTTTTTTTATTTATTTAATTTTTTTATACAATTTGTTACAGTATTTTACTGGTTTTAAGACTACAATACTAGTCTTAAAATTTAGTAATCTATTTTTTTTTAAATATATAATATATATATAAAATTTACATAAAAATGAACATTAGTTTAATTGGCATCCAAAAAGTAAGATTAATTATCACTTAACAGCTGCTGTCTATGCAAGTGTCAGTCAAGACAATTACTGTAAGTGCTGAACAGAGCAGTGATATGCTGTATCACTTCAATTCTTCATTTTTCAATATATTTTCTAGTAAGTGGAAGTTAAAATATTGTTGTTGTTCCTGCTGTGGGGATAAAACAGGGAAGAATAATAAAAAGGATGTGGTTATGAGGGAAAATACAAAAATATACCTATAAAAGATACAGTAGATGGAATAGACTGAAGGGAAATAGATTCTTCTGGTTTTAAAAGATAATACAAAAATGTGATCAAAACTGTATATTTATGTTCTGGTTTCACAATATTGGAAATGGCTTGACAAATAGCTTCATATATGGAAAATCTTCATTGCTAAAAATGTGGATAATAACTGCTTAAATCTGAAAATAAAGAAAAGTCACGCATTTTGCCTTATTGAACAAACTCTCATCATATCTGTACAAAGAAACAAGGAGTTTACTAAATACTTTCTCTCAAACCTCTTTAGCGCTTTCATTTCTTTCATGCCCCAATCTCTTGCTTTATTTTTATTTATTAGAGGACTTCTCAATATATATTTTATGTCATACTCTAGAGGCTTTTACCATAAATTATACAGACACACTAAGCTCTCCATTTGCAGGACAGATGTTATTTTTCACTGAGAGAAAGAATGGGGCCTGCTTCATAATTTAGAGGTCATGCTGTCCAGACCGAAGAATAAATAAATAACAAATAAACATACAAACAAACAAACAAAAAATCAGTCCACACACACACACACATGCACACACGCACGCACACACACACTGTCTCAGGAGCACAACTATAAACACATGCATGAATAGGCACACATACATAAAGCATGGAATGATATGGGTATATGCACAATGAAATTAGTGATTCCAAAAATGTAATGTAAATTATAACAGGGAAATCAAGCTACAGGATGAAGTTTGATAACATTTCCATATATGAATCAATAAATAATCAACAGTATTTGAATCCAATAACAGACTGAGATGAACCAGGACCTTTGTGGTTAGTGTTGGCAAAGGAGAGGAAGCAAGCAAACAAACCTTGCTTATTCCACCTCGGGGTGGGAAAAGACAAAGAGCTACACTCACTATATCAGTGCACAGAGGATATCCCAGGTTTTTACACAGCAATCCCATAAAATGTGCATGAATATGACTGTCAAAGAATCAAGACACCAAGTGTCTCCCTCCCCCTGACAGTGAGGATGCATTTAGATTGTGTGTGCCTCTCGCTCATTTATTCATGATAGGAATATTTAGACACTAGGTCATCTGGCTATCTGTCATCCCACGGATGACGACGAACAGAGGCGACAGATATCTTGGTTGTGTGTGTGTCAGGGCTCAGAGGTTAGGATGACTAGGAAGCAGAAAGGTTTCAGCAACAGGATGACAAAATAAAAATCTAACAGATCATTTGAAGCATATTACATAAACCCAAATACATATTTATGTTTTATAAAAAAAAAAAAAATCCTGCTGTTAAAATGTAGGGAAATGTGATTTGGGTGGACACGTTCTCATTAGGCTTTAGCGACAGTCTCCATTACCAGCTATTGGCCTGATGAGGGCGCTGTTCCCAAACAAAACCAACAGGACACCAGTCAAAAACACGTACCTAATAACCGGCCAAGAATATAGACAAATGCACAGAGTGGGAGGAAAAAAAAGTCATTTTCGCAACACCTTTCTTTCTTTCTTTTTTTCTTTAGGCTAAATAGAAATTTGAAGTAATCTATATCTTATTCATTCCCTTTATTATTTTACAAGCCTTCAAAAATAAGGACACGGAGCCCATCATGGTGAAAACTGAAACGGTTAAGAGGTGTAGGCCTAATAATGTTAATGTTAAAAGTTGTTAAAATCACTATCATCAAGGCAAGACAAAAGACAAAAAAGGAGGAAAGAATGATAGGAAACAACAGAAAGGTAATGAAAGCATCTTTCAAACATTATTAGAACGAGATCGTATGTTCATTTTATGTTTTATAGCAGGCTACACAATAGCAACTATTAGAAATTATCACCATCGCAATTTTTAGAGGCGACTTTTATAGACAAAATATCAAATATTCAGACTTAATAAAAAAAAAACAGTCTATCAAACGCAGTAGACGTGAATTCCACATATTCCACTCCAGTGTGTTCATTCAAATGATTTCTCGCACATGTTGTAGGAGCTGAGTCTTCCTTCTCCTCCTGTCCCAAACGCTCTAGCCTCGCGCCAAGGAAGCACGCGGTATATGGGACGCGCTGACACCCGTCACTGTGGCTCGTGATAATGCAGATGGGACAGCTTCTGGCTCCTACTCTTAAATAGCGAACCATCTCTCGGCTTTTGGCCAGAAAAAAGGACAAGTAGCCTACCTCGAGTCACGGTGAACTGACATGTACCATAATACACAACATAATACACACAGCACATAATAGCCTACTGAACCATTTCTGCCATAATAATTGATAACAAAATCTCATTTTGTCATATAAGCTGTTTTTGTGGCGTCAGATCATGTCTTAAATGAAAAAAAAAAAAAAAACTACACACACACACACACACACACGCACGCACGCACGCACGCACACACACACACACGCAAACAAACAAACATACATAGACATAAATAGGCCTACATGTTGAGTGTTGTGTTGTTGTGCAGGTCTACCATTGTTACAAATGAATGTTGCTTTTTTATTTATGGGAAATATTTTTTTATTATTTTCAGAAGCTTTTTCCTTTTTTATGAGGGTGTTTTTAAACAGTGTGCATTTATACCACAGAACGTGACTATATAGTCACTTTCTGTGGTATATGCCCCAAGTCTTGATTAATGTCTGACCCTAGAACTGATTGATATCTTCCTTTTCAATTTCTGTGATATTTTACAGTTTTCCAAATGATTTATGTCCGTACAGAGAAAGTGAGAGTGGGACTTAAAGAGTCAAGGGGCTGGCAGCTGGGGCAGGATGGAACTGGAGAGATAAGGGCCCGGATATAAAAGGGGTCATGGGGCCAACAGCGCTGAGAGAAGGGAAAATAGGACTGGGAAATTGATATGAGCAACTTGAGGAATCGGAAAAACACCAGACAAAGGAAAAGTAAATTAGGGATGCAGACGAATGAAGAAAGCGTGGAGATAATAAGAGAAAATTTAAAATAAATAAATAAACAATTAAATAAAATACTATGAATGTTAATGCAAGCAAATATACATTTACTCTTCTATATGCAACAGCAAGTGCTCTCTCTCCTTCTCTCTCTCGCTCTGCTTAGTCAGCTCATTATCCGATGGAGCCTCAGACAGAATGGGTTTAAATCTCAGCATTGCCTCCAGCTCTCACTCTTCCTATTTCATCCTCTTACCTATTTGTTTTCCTGTTTCTCTTATGTCTTTGTTTTTCACACCATCTTCTGTTCTTTTTTGTTCCTATGTGATCTTTTATCACCACCCATCCTGCTCAACACACCACCTTACTTGTTCCATGGGCCCTGTACCACCCATGAACTCTTTGCTTCTGCTCTTTTAAGGGCCTTTTAAACAACATCTGAGGCTTCTAAATGCCCTCTAGTCCTCATATGACATATTACTGGAAGACTGCAGCTGCATGCTGAAAGTTTGACATGTTGACTGTTGTATTTGAACAAATCTTGATGGTGAATGTAAAGTCTATTTGAAATACATTTAATAATCTTACAACATTAAGATAATAAGAACAACCAGTATATTAATTTCTATTGAAGACATTTAAAAGGACATTTAAACATCATGACAAAGGCATCATCATAATTGCAAATGAACTGTAAAATAACAGCAAATTAATCATTTAAAAAATAAAAAATAAAACTAAGCTGGATGAACACCTTCAAGTCATGATTTGAATAAATAAGGATTAGCTACAACTAAGCTGAATGGTTAGGGATTTTCCCATGGTAACCCTCTTATTTGTTAACAACTAATTACTACATTTAAGGGCAGTCGTGGCCTAATGGATAGAGAGTTGGACTTGTAACCCGAAGGTCGCAGGTTCGAGTCTCAGGTCCGGCAGGGATTGTAGGTGGGGGGAGTGAATAAGCAACACTCTCTCCACCCTCAATACCACGACTGAGGTGAGACCCTTGAGCAAGGCACCGAACCCCCAACTGCTCCCCGGGCGCCGCAGCATAAATGGCTGCCCACTGCTCCGGGTGTATGTTCACTACTGTGTGTGCACTTGGATGGGTTAAATGCAGAGCACAAATTCCGAGTATGGGTCACCATACTTGGCCACACACCACTTCCCTCCCTCCCTCCCTCCCCTACATGATTGTCTGAATCTGAATGAAAGATCAACTATCACCAATCCACCAGTGTTCCAAATACAGATCATTACAATGCGTTTAACTGGACATAGTAAAAATGCTGCACCATCACATGACAATAATTCATAAGTCATAATTGGAGCTCAATTTTCAGTGTTTACCTTTTGAGTACTCATTGATTTACACAGTTTTTGAGCAACCCTGACAGATAGTCTCATCCTTAACAGTGGGTCATTTAACCCCTGTTTCATTCCCTCAAGAATATTATGTTGTGGATTGTTTTCATATTTCCTTGGTAGGTCAATATCTGCACCTCTGTGTTAGTAGTATCAGCCACAGCAGAGGTGATGCTTACAGTAAACATCATAAACATGCTTTTTTCACTTCCAGTTAAACTAATCTTAAGTAATCTTAACAGTAACTTAGTCTTAATAGTAATACTGCATTGGTTGTAGTAATACTACATTGGTTCATTACGTAACATAACTTTGGTCAATTTTATATATATATATATATATATATATATATATATGTTATGTTACATTGTAAATATATTCTCCTCAACATTTGTATTACAGTTAGTTTAATGGGAAGCAACTACATTGGTTCATTACGTAACATAACTTTGGTCAATTTTTTAATATATATATATATATATATATATATATTATGTTACATTGTAAATATATTCTCTTCAACATTTGTATTACAGTTAGTTTAATGGGAAGCAAACCTGTTTAATGGGAAGCAAATGGGAAGCATGGGGGTTTAATGGGAAGCAAACCTCTGTTTGATCTCCTGTGCATATAACTTAAATAAAAATTTAAAAGCTTCTTAAAATCACTATGTATGCATTCAAAAGTTTTGAGTTTATTTATTTAAAAGAAAGAAAGAAAAAAGAAAATATAATAATAATAATAAATAAAATAAATAATAATAATAATGTTACATTGACATGTTACACTAAAGACTGGATTAATGGCTGCTGAAAATTCTGAATTTCCATCATGGGACAAATTAGATTTTAATATATATTAAAATAGAAAACAGTTAAATTGTAGGACTATCTTACATTATTACAGTGTTAACCTTTTGGTAAAATTAATAAAGCCTTGATGAACATAAAATCTTCTTTCAAAAACATAAAAAAATATATATCTTCCCGACCCCGAACTTTTAAACTTTACAGTGTGTTATGGAAAAGTGTTTATATACAGAAAATAGGTGTCATGGTATAGTGATAGTTGGTATATTGATAAAAATTTCAATATTTCCACATTTTGTGGCTGTGAACAAGAAACATGGATGGCAACAGTTTAATGCATTTGATTTGGAAGAAGTACACATGGGTTTTCTCCACACTAGATACATATTAAAATCTGCAAAGTTAAGACATAAGTTTCTGTGATTTTATAGTGTTATACTTCAGCCAGCCTGTCAGTGTCTAAAGAGTGGCATCATGGCACATAGTAAGAACTACTTTTTCATTTTGGTTCTCCTTGGATGTAATGTAAATTCAATTTCAGGTGGTTAATTAGGTTGTCACCGCAGTGAATAACCAAACTTTGTGTGTATGTGTGGCCTTCTGGAAATATCACACAGCCCAAAAGAAATCCCCCTACATTAATTGATTCAGTTCTGTTAGAAAGTAATTTTAGAAGCCCTCCGCTTCAGAGAGAGGCTTCAGTGAGGAATGACCAAACTCACACATATCCCTCCAGGAATTCAGCTTGACACTCTTGACTATGTGGTTTTTCTCTTCCTCCCTGGGGTCAAATAGAGAGCGAGGGATCACAGCAATACGTTCCACACCCTAAAGACCTCAGCACTACTCAAGGGGGCATTCAGACAGCAGCGGCCCATGTGTGTGAAGTGTGTAATGTGCGTTAGGGAGCCCTGGACGAAAAAGCCGCAGGCTGTTCAACACACCTCTCTCTCCCTCTATCGCTCCTCTCATAGTAGACCGGGGCTCTCCACACACGCACATGTTTAAATATTTCAGAGGGAGGAGGAGGGCGGGGGTACTGGCGACAACTTCATAAATACTCAATGATAAATGGCCTGCCTTGCCACCACCTGTCAAAGCCAGCAATGATTTATTGATTTCTTTATTTGTCACATAAAAAGAAGAGAACTCTCGCTCTCCATCCATCCTTCACTCACTCTCTCTGTCTGCCAGCTTGCTAACACAAACCAACAGTGAGTAAATTGCTGCTTGACGTGAAAAAGAGAATTCCTCTCCTGATCCATTGGGGAGGACCGCAAGATAGACTCAAAACCAAATGCTTCACTTTGTCCTCTTTATCACATGCTGTGTCTCTCTTTTGATCCCTGTATCTCCCTCTGAGGTTTCTTAAGACTTGTTCCTTATTCTTGTCTCATTTGCTTACATATGTGCTTTGTTATCCTATATGTTTCAGTGGACATAACTCATTACATCGATTCAGATGTCTATTCATTTTCATAGGGAAAAAGATGATTTTTATGGATTTGATGTCACAAACCACAAGATGAGCTCATGGGCCGTTAAAGTTAATATGCACCATAAACGACATAATGTTTCATTATTATTACTGTCACATATAATCAAACTATGTTCCAGAACAGCTATGTTACTTTATGAAGGTACGTTGAAAAGTGGGATGATTTTTTTTATTTTAAGATATGATAAATGATATGTTTTGCTAATTTAAAGACCAACTTACACTATACCATTCAGAAATTTGGGGTCAGTAAGATTTATTATATATATACAGATTCAAGATTCAAGATTTTTTTATTTGTCACATACACAATTATACAGAGTATAACCAGCAGTGAAATGTAGGTCAGGTCCGCTCCAAGGACAGTGCAATTATATAGAATACAAATATTAAGAAAAAGAAAAGTAGAAAAAAATAAAAGAATAAAATAAAATAAAAGATAAAAAATATAAATATAAATATAAATGTGCAGGTCAGAATGTTGTTGACTTAAATAGTAATAAAGAGGAATGTGCAAAAAGTTGTACAGGGTATTTAAATAGCAGTAATATGAGGTAGAGAACAATTATGAATAGCTTATTGATATAGTGATATTTACATGGAGTCAAGTGTATATATATACACACATATATATATATACACACACACACACACACACACGCATATATATATAGATAGATAGATGATAGATGCTGAAAAATTTAGGATTGGAGAAATGTATACATTTGAAAATATATCAAATTAGAAAACTTTATTTTAAATTGTAATAGTATTTTAACTCTATTTTATTGTTTTAATTTTTTTTTCTGTATTTTTGATTAAATAAATGTATCCTTGGTGAGCAAAAGACACTTTCAAAAACATTAAAAATCTTACTGACCCTGATTGTCAAAGCTTCATATGGCTTCGGAAGCATGAAAACATAGCACATGTCATATGGACAACTTTTATGATGTTTAGTACATCTAGTGCATTTGCACCCTTTTTTAAGTTTGAAAGCCTCTGTTTTCATTATAACTGCAATCAGTACATTTTTCAAAATTTGCTTTTTTTGTGCTCCTTAGAAGAAAGAATGTCATATGTGACCCTGGACCACAAAACCAGTCTTAAAGGATTAGTTCACTTTTAGAAAAACTTTTGCTGATAATTTACTCACCCCCATGTCATCCAAGATGTCCTTGTCTTTCTTTCTTCAGTCGAAAAGAAATTAAGGTTTTTGATGAAAACATTTCTCCATATAATGAACTTCAATGGGACCCAAACGGTTCAAGGTCCAAATGACAGTTTCAGTGCAGCTTCAAAGGGCTTTAAACGATCCCAGACGATGAATAAGGGTGTTATCTAGCGAAACGATCGGTCATTTCAAAAATAAATAAAAAAGTTTAAGTTTTATAAGCACAAATGCTCGCCTTGCTCTGTTCTGTGATGCGCGTTCGTGACGTCACGTAATACGCAATTACGTGGAAAAGGTCACGGTTGACTTAGGCGGAAGTACAGAGTCAGTGTTTACAAATGTGTGGAAGGAGGACCATATACACATATTCAAATGTCTTTGTGTCAGTTTATCGTTTAAAATCACATTTCGTGTGCGTATCCTGGGTGTTTTAATATTAAAAAGCCTACTGACTCGGTACTTCCGCCTACCTCAACCGTGACCTTTTCCACGTAATTGCGTATTACGTGACGTCACGAACGCGCATCACAGAACAGAGCAAGGCGAGCATTTGTGCTTATAAAACTTAAACTTTTTTATTTATTTTTGAAATGACCGATCACTGAAGAATGAAAGATATGGACATCTTGGATGACATGGGGGTGAGTAAATTATCAGCAAAAGTTTTTTTAAAAGTGAACTAATCCTTTAAGTTGCTGGGGCATATTTTTAGCAATAGCCAAAAATACATTGTATGGGTCAAAATTATCCCTTTTTCTTTTATGCCAAAAAAGGATATTAAGAAAAGATCATGTTCCATGAAGATATTTAGTGAATTTCCTACTGTAAATATATCAAAACTTAATTTTTGATTAGTAATATGCATAGCTAAGAACTTCATTTAGACAACTTTAAAGGTGATTTTCTCAGTATTTAGATTTTTTTTTCCAGATTTTCAAATAGTAGTATCTCGGCCAAATATTGTCCTATCCTAACAAACCATACATCAATGGAAATCTTATTTATTCAGCTTTCAGATGATGTAGAAATCTCAGAAATCTCAGTGTTCGAAAAATTGACACTTATGACTGGTTTTGTGGTCCAGGGTCACATATATGATTTACACGATCAGTAAATACATAATTTTTGGTGAAAATATCCAGTAATGAACAACTTGGCTTATCATTTTATCTTGTTGACATTTTGTCCTACAAAGCCATCTTTTTTTTCTGCTTGCACTGCCAACTTGTAGATATCTACCATTTTCTTCTTTCCTTTAGCCTGTCTCTTGGATCCTGCATCCCTCTCTCTGCTTTATACTTCTTTGTCTCTTATGTCTCATTGTCTCATCATTCCTGGCCCTGTCTCTCTTCTGCTCTCGTTCTGTGGGCTAGCAGCCTGTCGATGAGAGTCATTGGTCGGCGGCAGGCGCAGTCAATGACCCTGACAGTGCGCAGTTATCGCCCTAATTAAGATGCCACACTTGAGTTAAACCGCTGCATTAAGATTTGATGGGGAATTGATCAGAGTGTCACAGGCAGCAAGAGCAGGAGAGAGATGAAGAGAGCGGGAGATGAAGGAGGAAGGTCGGAACGCAGGCACACCCACCTCCCTGTCGATGGTGTCTGAAGCGCGGGGGTCAAAGGTTAAGACAATCTTTGATTCCAGTTGATCACCCCACTGTGTCTCCGGTCGATGGATTAATTACTATGATACTGAAGCCGTGGGATCTCAAGTGGGCTGCCAAACAGCGAGCAAGTGTTTTGCATGGACGTATGCGTGCATGCTTCTCTCTCTCTCTCTCTGTGTGTGTGTTTTGGGTCAAAATTAATTACTCTGTTATTCAAGCTGTGTAATCTCAAGTGGACTGTCACATAGTAGGCACGGATGTGTGTGTTGGAGCATCAGGATTAATTACGCTGTTATTGGAGCAGTGTGATCTCTGGTGGGCTGTCAAACATCAGGCTGATCTGACTGTCAGGGGACAAAGGGACAAGAGGCTAAGGAGTAGGTAATATCTGTGTAATGTTCCTATCCCCCTCTCTTTTTCTCTCTCAGCTGCTCACACACATGTTCAGGTGCTCTGTATAGTGAGCTGGTTAGGTAGGCAGAACTTTAAGACATCTTATATGTATCATCGATGCAAAGTCTGTTCCAAAAAGTAGCCATCTTCATCATCTAGCCAAATTTTAACTACAGTATGTTATTTCATATTGCATTTAAAGGGATAGTTTACCCCAAAATGAAAAATCTGTTATTATTTACTCACCCTCAAGTTGTTCCAAACCTACAAATTCCTTCTGTTGAACACAAAAGAAGATATTTTGAAGAATCTTTCAATGTTTGTGCTAAACAGAAGAAACTCATACAGGTTTAAAACAACCTGACGGTGAGTAATCAATGACACACTATTCCTATTTTTGGGGTGAGATATCCCTTTAAAGTAAATATATTTTAAATGTACAAAACTGCAACTTTTGTCAATGCAAACATTTCATCAGTGTATTTACAATGATGAAATGTTTGCATTGACACTAAATACGCGGATTAAAAGGGAAAAACTGTTAATACAAAGAAAGAGACTGGTTTAATCAACAGAAACTCTGACTTGTCAATACATTGAGCAGTATGCTCAAAATCTTTCAATTACAATAGAATAATGAAATTACTTATAAAAAATTTACTTTAGTCCTATTTATGTCAAAAACATCTTTAAGTTTAACAAATTGCATTTAATTTGAACTATAATACTTTTTCAACCAAAAAACTGTTGTTGTTTTTCTTAATGTGGCACACAGCATGTACACATAACCAGTTCATATACTTCAGGCCAAAGTTTGTTCACCTAAAGCAATGGAGTGTATTAAAACAATATGGAAATGACATATACTGTTGGTTTTCTGCTTCTGGAACTTATGGCAAAACTGCTGTTATGCATTAGAATAAGTGCATGATGATGCACATTAATACACCTGACTGAACATACTCAAACAAAGCCTTTACATGTGCACACTCTACCCAATAAACAATTAAGTAAACTAAGAGACTAAGCCTTTAGAAAAGAAAAAAAAAAAACACAATACTACAGCAATATTTTCCAATGCTGAAGTCTGGAGTCAGGATTTGTGAAGTAATCTTAGTTACTGAAATGTAGCCCTTGTGATAACTAGAGCCAGGATTCACTATATTAAACATTTATTTATACTCAATAATGGCTGGCATCATAAATAAATCACAATACATTATTGTGGACTCAAGTCTTTTTTTTTTTTGTGCTAAAAACTAGAATTGGTGTGTATAAGCCGGAAAAGTGGAGTTTGTTGTAGTCAGACTGTCATTATTAGATACCCCACTATTATAATAAACCAATTGAAGGCTACATCAGATTAGCATAAGAGTGACCAAGTGGCAGTCATAGTCAATAAGAGGTCAGATAGTCATGAAATAGGGTTATTTTAGGTCACATATTTGCTCATTCTTCAGTGCATAAAACAGTGTTATGTGTGGTTTCCAAAAATAATGCATTTACTACATAATATCATGGTCAATTTCCCTGCCCCGTCCTAATTCTTCACTCTCTTTTCTCATCTACTTGCCTCCCCACAGCTAGGCATATTCAGGATCTGCTCCCCTTTACTCACCTTTTGTATGTCCATGCTATGTGCTCTTTTTTTCATACATGCATCCTGTTCGCAGCCATCTCACTCTCTCTCTCTCTCATAGGGTCATTTGCCTTTTCAGATGAGATTATGAGCTGTAATGGAGGGGGAGGTGTAGACTGCTGAGACAAGGAGAAATGGCCTGCTGTGAGGATGGGAGATTTGATGGCTAGTCGATACAGAGGTAGAGAGAGGGAGAGAATGAAAAAATAGAGAGAGATGAAGAGGCTAGGTGACATGGAAAAAGAGAAAAAGTTTCTGTATCTTCTGTATCTATAAGAAATTAATGCAAGAATATAACATACTTTGTCCACATGACTGCCTCTCTGCCTTATTATTGATCAATATCAATTAGTTATAATTTTTTTGTTTTCAAAGTTTTCTTTTTTTTTTTTTGGTAGATTATAGCAGATTTTCCTTGAACAGGCATGCTCACTTTTGCCGTAGAACAATTACAGGTAAACCAGTGAACAAATGTTAAAAAAAACTGCATAGTGATTTAAAAAAAATATTCACACTAAAATTTTATTGTAATGGGACTGCTTTTTTCCTGATTTTCTTTTAATTTGTTGCATTGAGAATTGTTTTTAACGACAACTTTTTAACATTGAAAACCTTAGTAATTAAATGCAACAATTCTTTTTCCCTTTGGATTTTTTTTTTTTAACTTTGCAATTCAAGTTTTCTGTAGAGATTTTAAAAAAGAGATTTAATCATGATTATTTTCCAAATGAATTTAGTGATTATTTGTACATTATTTGTTTGTTTTTTGTATCATATTTGCAAATGTCATGTAAAAATCCTTAATATTATTTTCTAAACTTGAAAGTTCATAACAATGCTTCCTTTCAAAGATTTTTTTTCATATTCACCATATTGTCATCATATATATATATATATATATATATGTGTGTGTGTGTGTGTGTGTGTGTGTGTGTGTGTGTGTATATATGTATACACACACACACACACACACACACACACACACACATATATATATATATATATATATATATTTCATCCTTTCATATTTCATGTTTTCATGTATCACATTTGTTGATATAATTTTCTTTATATGGAAGATTATGAAGCTGGTCAGTTGTTCTGAACAATTTTTAAAAAACAAATAAATAAGCATCTTTTGATTAAATAAATAAATAAATCTTTTATTAAAAAACAAAAGAGCAACAATTATTTTGAAAAACTTTTGACTTGAACAATCTGCCAATTACCACTTTCAATAAATAAATCTTGAAATGAATGAACGTGTTTCTTTTCAGTGCCTTTTTAATGTTTGCAAATTGTCATGTAAAAATTCTAGATGTTACTTTTTTATATTTGAAAAATCACAGACCTGAATTTAAATGTTAAATAAACAAACAAACAAACAAACAAATAAATAAATATTATTTTCTTTAAAAAAAGAAAAAAGAGCAATAATTAACAATCTGGAACAATCTGCCGGTTGCCACTATTTATAATATTATTTATTGCAATAAATAAATATTAATAAATAAATAACAAGAGCAATTATGATTGTAGCACATCTTTCAGTTTGAACCAGTCAATCTGCCAGTTACCACTAGCAATCCATGAACATGCACCTGTGTAGCTCAATATGCATTTGTAGTCTGTGCTGGTTAACTCATACTGAGAGATGTGTTCGCACAGGCTCCTTAAATGCCCTTTATGGGTGCTTTGGGAGACAATGGAGCGACGCTTCCCCAGCATCCCACTCCCCATGTCAAATGTAATAGAGCAGTCCATTGCCACGGTAGGATTTCCAAGGTAATGGATGGAGGCAGGAGATGGGGGATAAGGATTAACCTTGGCTTTATGGTTGGGGGTGGGGCTTGATGGCTGACTTTAGGGAAAGCCCCGCCTTTATGCATCATAAACATAGCAAATGGTGCATATGCAAAGTGTCTCTAAACGATGAACAATCCATCAGGGTCTTAACGAGGGATTTCTAATCAAACAGAGGTCAGTATGTATGGGGACAATGACAGCAGAATGGGATGTAGCAGGAAACCGAGAAGATTACGCTTTCTAGTACTCATTTTTAAATTCACTTTTTTTACTTTGTCTCTCTCTCAGAAAGTCACACACATACTGCCTGTATGACGTATGTAAACAAACGCTTACACACAGACACTCTTTAAGAACAGAGCTGTTACGTTGCCTGACAATGTCACTTCTGTTGGCATCAGTGAACAGAATGAAGTCAAGCTGTCCCCCACACACTGTCAAACTCTCCCTCTCTATTTGATGCTCATGATCCCTTGGGTGTACAGACGGACAGAGGCAGACCTCTATTTAGGACACACTCAAATCTGTTCTGGACTGGCACCTGAAAGTTGGTTAAGGGGCCAAAGCAGACACTTACCTCAGTATCTACTCCAGTGTTTTTTTTCTGGTCTTTAATTTAGTTTGGTTTGGTTTGTGGTAATATTTTATAGGTTATGATTATGTCAACCACTCCTGATTATTTAATCTAATTTAATAATTTAATTTAATTTAATTTAATTTGTCTGGTCATCATCAATTTTGTTTGTCATTTGTGGAAATTTGTCCACTCCTCCTAACATTCATTCATTCAGGTCATCTTCAATTTTGTTTGTGGTTTGTGGAAATCTTTAGCAATTATAAGTATACGTCAAACACTCCTGTTTTGTTGTGCGTGGCTAGATAAAACTATAGTTTTTAAAATTTTGTTTAAGCTTATGTAGGTTTAAGTTTTATTTTTCAGGTTTATGTCAACCACTCCTGCTCTCGATTTAATTTTTCTGGTCATCTTCAATTTTGTTTGTGGTTTGTAGAAATCTTTTGCAATAATAAGTTTGTCAACCACTCCTGATGTTTTTTGTTTTGCTTTTTTGTTTCGTTTGGTTTGGTTTTGTATGACTAGATAAGCTTTTGAATGTGTCACAGATTGACCAGGCTCTCAGTCCACCCAATCACAGCGAGCACCCTCATCAGAGTACTAATGAGCACACCTGCACTGAATCTTCACCTCATCACCAGCCACTATAAAACCACACACCTCACAACCGTCAGACGTCCGGTCTCGTTCAGACGAAGTGGACTCACGTATGCTATCTCAGCTATCGACCTGTTACCAATCTGTGTGTGAACTTACCTCTTGTGTTTCCTCCAAGTGTTGTCGTCATCCGTGTCCAGGATCCAGATCCTTCTCTCGAGTCTCTGTCCAGCCAGAAGTGAGGTGTGTGGCACCATCGATATCCACGAGCTCCTGTCAAGACACCAAGATCAGTCATTCAAGTATCCAGTCATCTCAAAGTATCTGCTATCTGAACTCACCTAGTCAGTCATCAATCACCGCTCATCGGCTTTAATAAATCTTACCTTTTTACAATCTCTCTTGTGTTGAGTCCCCTTCCGTAATAGAATGCAGGTTTTATTTTGGTTACACTTTATTTTATGATGTACTTGTTACACGTTTCATGTCCTATTATAATAACAATTAATTATGCATAATTGCACGAGTGTAACCCTAAACCTGTCACGGTGCACACAGCAAGAAGGATACAGGAACACGCAGACAAGGAGGTAAACTCAAATAACAGTCTTTAATCAAATCCAAACAAGGCAGGGCAAGACAAGGCAAGGCTGACACAGACAGGAACACCGGGGAGTAACGAGTAGACCAGACGACACAAAACTGAACAGGCAGGAACTTAAATACCCAGGTTAATGACTAAAACACAGCTGAACAGAATAAACTAATAAAACATAAAACAAGGACAGGAAACAAACCAAATATGGACACAAGAGACAGGAACACATGACAGAGGACTGACATAACTCCTGCGTTGTAACAGTTCCACTGGGGGGGTGGGCAGACAAAACGGAGGCCATGGCGGAGCTGGCAGTTCTGGAGGCCATGGCGGTGCCGGGAGCTCCGAAGGCCATGGCGGAGCAAGGGCCTCAGGAGGCCATGGTGGTGCAGGGAGCTTAGGAGGCCATGGCAGGTGGTCCCCACTCCAGCCGGAACCCTTCTACCCCCCCCCCCATGGGGCAGCTAGGGGGTATCAGGAGCCCTCCAGGGCTAGACAAACAGGACCAAGACTGGACAGGACAACTCACAGGGGCTAGATAAACAGGACAGGACAGCCCACAGGAATAGGAAGCCCTCCTGCACTGTTCTCAGAAGTGGAGGCTTCTTCTGTGCATGACAAGGAGTCAGGGGCCCTCACAGGATTCCTCAGCAACCTCCTCCACTTCTGCGCCCTCGACGAGTCTCCGTGGACAAGACTGACATGACAAGACTAGATTAAAACTGTTTCTGTGAGCACAACAAGAGGAGGTAAACAAGGAGGTAAACTCAAATAACAGTCTTTAATCAAATCCAAACAAGGCAAGGCAGGGCAAGACAAGGCAAGGCTGACACAGACAGGAACACCGGGGAGTAATGAGTAGACCAGACGACACGAAACTGAACAGGCAGGAACTTAAATACCCAGGTTAATGATCAAAACACAGCTGAACAGAATAAACTAATAATCACATTAAACAAGGACAGGAAACAAACCAAATATGGACACAAGAGGCGGAATTTTGTGAAAAGCACTGTACAAATAAATATATATTTTTTGTGTTATTGTCCAAATCTATCTGTCTGTTGTAGTATAAGCATACAATATGGATGTCAGGAGCAAATAAAAAAAAATATTGTCCATCATTATCTTCTGTGTATTGTGAATTCAATCTCTCTCAATGTAACTCGTAATCCAGGACAGACATATCTAACGCCTGTGACTGAACTGGTGGTAAGGGTTTCCCCTGATTGCTTGTGAGTGATTCCCCCATCAGAAGGAGACACGGGGCAGGCTGTTCCACTCTAATAGTGTGAGAGTGTGTTTGTCTCTCTCTGTCACCCTGTGGCTGTAATGTGAGGGGACAAGTACGATTGACCTCCACATCACTGCTAACAGAGTGTCCAGCCAGTAATGTGCTGTAAAGAAAGACAGACTATTAACCCTCCTGCCCTGCACACACACACACACACACACACACACACACACACACAGTGTGCAATGGGGTTTCTGTGTCTGTGTGTGTGTGAGAGAGAGAGTGCATGTTATTGGAGGATGTCGAACCCTAACATGTCATTGGGTCATTTTTATGGGCATGTCAGTAAAGACACATCAAACGCAGAAAGGCTCTTTTATGGTTTTCATACGGCCACTCAGCGGATCATATCTTGTATGGAGACAGCCTTTAACCCCACACTATTCAGTGCGAATGGACACTTAAAGTGATAGTTCAGGCAACAATGGAAATGTAGAAACAAATCTCACTCAGATTGCTAGAAAATTACACAAATAATTACAAAGAAATGGTAAGTAACACATTGAATTAAATGTAAAAATTTGAAGTAGAAAGACTGAAATAGCATTTTCTTTAAATAGTATTGTAAAATTCATTTACAACTTTGAAAAATCATTTGAAGACTTCTGTGGAGAACAACAGGAGATGTTTCTGCTCTTTTTTCATACAAAAAAGTATATATGTATATATATATATATATATATATATATATATATATATATATATATATATAGTAAAAAAATCAAGAGTAAAATCCTTATTTCTTAAAAACAAGTCCTCCCTCACAACATCACTCCTGTCTAGTCAGTGACTTGCACGAACATTGAGAGAACACGTATATTTGGGATTTCTAATGTTCTCTGGACATTAGAAGAGCATCAGTTTCCAGCGTGCAAATAATCTGAGGTGACAGCTTACCGCCATCAGCCTGTCGGCCTGTCATCATGGCAATAAAAGCTGATGGAGGGTGATTGGATGCGATCCCTGTCCCCTCTTAGTGTCACGCCGGATGACAGCAGTCCTCGGGCGGGGGATGGAGTGGACGGAAAAGAGAGGGAAAGGATGGAAAGAAGAGGCAGGATAGCTGAATGGCCGTGGCAGACTGTCCCAGAGGATCTGTCCCTTCACTTTGACCCTCTGACCCTGAGGACAAATGTGCACCTGGACAACAAAACCATAGGCACACATGCTAAAAACGCACATGGGCTCAAATAAATATGGGTAGATCTTCTGTACAAATAGATTTAGATGCGCTGATCTGTTTATACAGTACAGCATAGTATATAAAAAACACTCACACGCCGTCTAACCGAACCTGCTCTCAGCCTTCTCATTTGTTTGTATGAATTCTGTGGTAGATTTTTATTTTATTTATTTTTTTGTAAAATATACAAACCTGTACATTAATGAATTGTGCTTTCATTGTTATCCAAATAGAGGAGACCTGTTAGTTGTCACAGTTACTCCAGTGAACATTTCTCAGATTTGGTTTACTGTTAAAAGTAATTTCCTGTACCTTGAATTCTTAAAACAATAAAGCTGCTGAACATTTCCACTATATTATTGCTCAGGGAAAAAAAAAAAAAAAAAAAAATCTCCCCGGCCCAAATACATGCAGCAAGCTGTCACAATGAAACCTGGCTTGAATTGAATTGAATTGAATTGAATTGAATTGAATGGAATGGAATGGAATGGAATGGAATGGAATGGAATGGAATGGAATGGAATTGAATTGAATTGAATTGAATTGAATTGAATTGAATTGAATTGAATTGAATTGAATTGAATTAAATTAAATTAAATTTATTTAATTTAATTTAATTTAATTTAATTTAATTTAATTTAATTTAATTTAATCTGTAAAATAATCAGGAAACACAAAACAATTATTAAAATAGTAAAAATATAAAAGGTAACATATCAATAATAATTATTATTATTTATTTATATTTTTGAAAATTATAATTGTTAATGTGACAATTAGGCCCAATGTGACATTTACTGTATTTTGAAAAATGTATGTTTTGAGAACACAGATGAGAGAAAAGATTTGTAACTTTGCCCTGTGATTATGAAATGATTATCTCTCTCTCTCTATTGCATACTTTCTGTTTGCAAATCTGAAAGTATAGTTTACCTAAAAAAAATAAAATTTGATTATTACTGCCTTAAATTTCTGTCTGTTCAACATCCAGAACTATTCCATGGCTTCAGGTGACTTAATAAATAACATAAAAAAGTAGTCATACTAAAGTCTTTCTTGATAACTTGAGCTTGATAGTTCCAGTGGTTTATCCTTGTCCAATCTGCACAAGAAAGAAAGTCACACACGTTTGCAACAACATGAGGAACGACATGAGTAAACGATGACAAAATTAATTTTCAGTGAACTACCCTTTTAAAGCTCAGAAGTTAGAACAGGAATTTAATAAAACATTATATCTCACTCTCCGTGCCTCTCATGTCAGGGTTCAGGATTTACCCACCACTTTTGTTCTGTCCATCCTCTCCTCTGCTCTCTCTCCTGGCCCCGGCATCGATCTCTGTCAGTATCCAATGTCAAAGACACATTCAGAGATGCTTTTCCTCTCTCGTTAATAATTCACATAGCCTGAATCATCAATAATAATTCTCACCAAGTAATCATTCAGCTTTACCACCATTCACCCTGGGTCTCCTTCGCTTACTCTTTGTCAGTCTCATACATCTCATCTGAGTTTTTCTTCTCAGATCACATATGCCCTTTCTCTCAGAGTCAACATGAAATTAAAACTGACCCGATTTACTTTCTTGATGCACGTTTCTGTCTTATTGTTAGCAATTCAGCACTGCATTTTATCTGACAGAAAAAAAAACAGTTTGGCATTATGGCATAATGTAGTAGTGGTTTATTGTACTGTACTATATCCTAAGTATTATTGAATATAACATATTGTGTGTCATGGTTTCATTTGTACAATGAAAGTATTTTATTTCACAATATAAATCAAATGAACAGTTACCAGGGACGCTGTCCAGCATGCGACACCTCAAAGACTCTATAAATTCTATATTGTACTATTCTCTGAAATGACAGGCGCCAGTGCGGAGGAAATATCAGCTGAAACAGCAAGAAGCAAATATGAGAAGTATTGTTTGCTTTACATTCCCCTTACCCAGGTAAACTGTTACTTGTTCAAATGCGGATGGGGGATATAACATCCAGGGGTGGTGATGGCGCAGTGGATAAGACACATGCCTTTGGTGTGAGAGACCCGGGTTCGAATCCACTGTGAGACACCAATGTGTACCTGAGCAAGACACTTAACCCCTAGTTGCTCCAGAGGCGTGCAACCTCTGACATGTATAGCAATTGTAAGTCGCTTTGGATAAAAGCGTCAGCTAAATGAATAAATGTAAATGTAACATCAAAAACATAAGATAGATAGATAGATAGATAGATAGTATACAAAATTTCTGTTTTAAAATTTTTTCAAATAAGAATTTCTGCTAATTTTTGCTTTTTCAGTTGCACTCATGTCTATACAGAGTGTAATACTGTTTTCTTTTTCAAATGAACGTTTTCTTTGTATATGTGAACAACTGAACCTGTACAGTTGGACTAAGTTGAAACTGTCACTGTTACAATCAAACCCAGGCCTTTGAGTTCAAATTCCGAAGGATTTTTAAACAATATTTTCTGTGGCAAAAACATTTCAGACACAGAGGTATGTTTTCATTATCTTGGTAGACTAAAGCTACAATATCAGAGCCTATCCAGCCACACTTCATGTTCAAATAAATGGACATGCACAGAAAAAAAAAGAAGAGAGAGAGAGGAAAGACTGTCTAATGTGTACGTAAAATCTCCAGCGGGTCTCGTGCCAAGTTTAAGTGGTTGAGTGATATTGGCAAAAAGACAGGAGAAAAAAAGAGCGCGTAAGATTTAGGCATTTTCCTTAATGCTATAAGAGGTTATTGATATTTTGATTTTTGCTGTGGGGCAGCCCATGCTGAGACAGCATCTTTGTAGCCGTCCGTTTATGGGTGAAAGACATGCAACTCGCTCCCAGAAAATCCTCCTCTGGGAATGCAGCAGCAAGTCGAGGTGAGAGAGGCAGAGAAGAGAGAAAGGATGCTACTCTCAGTACAGAGAGAAAGAGAGTGAATTGAGACACTGCCAATAAGAAAACCCTCTCTTTGTAACTCTTATTTAGCCAGTGAACTAGTTTTGCCCTAAAATTAATCATTACACTAAAACACATTGATTCCCTCCGTTATTAAAAGAACCCATTCTGATACTCTTCCAGTGTCTGTGGCCAAATTGCAGCACTTACCCGAGCGAGCCCCCACCGTATAAACATTTTTTATGACACATCTAATGTAATAATCTAAAAGTAATGTTACTAATTATACACAAAAATTACACTTGTTTTTAGATAAAAGAGAAGACAAGAAAAGTAGAGACAGATGTATAAATACACTATCAATACACTATCTACTTCAAACGTTTTTGAAGTTGTATTAAGGTTTTGAAATTTCATATGCTCACCAAAGCTAAAAATACAAAAATACAGTAAAAACAGTAATAATGAGAAATATGAATACAACTTAAAAATATATATATTTTTAGCAATTTTAATGTATATTTAAGTAACAACTGCTGAAAACTTAGCTTTGCCATCACAGAAATAAATGTATATATATATATATTCGTTGTGGGTTTTTTGTTCTTTTGCTGTTGTAGGCTGAAATAACTGAAATTATTTGCAGAAGCGATATGGATATCAAGATCTGCGATAGGTGTTAAGCGATATTAAGATCTGCCTGAAAATACTATAGCCATGCTTCTCCATGAAAATATTTGCACACCTTGGAACATTCGTCAACCAATCAGATTCAAGCATTCAACAGCCCTGTAGTATAAACTATATTATTATATGTTATATATGTACCGCACTTTCTCAACGCTCATACATTATGCTCTCTTGATGTATATTTATGGCAACTCCTCTGTGTCACCGCTCATCCCTGAGGACACAAGGGCTAATTGATGAGCCCCCCTCTCTCCTTCCTCTGGTACTGTCAGTACTGA
The DNA here is from genome assembly GCF_936440315.1 of Barbus barbus. Taxonomy (NCBI): domain Eukaryota; kingdom Metazoa; phylum Chordata; class Actinopteri; order Cypriniformes; family Cyprinidae; genus Barbus; species Barbus barbus. Next base: position 17,736,077 of record NC_136753.1, read on the forward strand.
CTGAGAGCAGGGTAAATAAATATTAGTCCCTCGCTCTCTCTCTTTAACCACCGGAAAGCAGTAATCACCACAGACCATAGATCTACACACTTACACACATACACACACACACACACACACACACACACACATGCATTAGTCCTTGGTGCCATTCTTAACGACCCCCGCAGGGATGATGCTCTGTTAGCCTAGCAGCTTCTGCGGGGAACAGAGGCCTGTTGCACCCGCTGTGCGTAAGTTAGAATTTGTCGCAGCTGTACCGTTAGTGGTTACATGCTACAAAATCTTAGTGTGTCACGCTACTAAACTTAATTAAAGCAAAACTCTAGCTAACATACACACGCACAGCAGGACAGAGCGATAAATCCATGTGTCTCTGTTGTTACCCTGTGTTTGAGCATGAGTCTGAAAACTTGAATTAGGTTCAAGAAATGAACTGTGGTTTAAACAATGTAAATGATCAAGCAATTAGGTATATTTTGCATACAGTCACATGTAAAGGACATTGTTGAGCATGATTATTATGATAATTTATTTTAAAGCAGAAAGAAAATCTGACTACAGTATTGTTCATATACTTGTGTAGAAGAAATACTCTTTAGCATGTATAAATACAAGTACTAATTGAATGTAACTGTAAATGCATATTAATTGTAATTAAATGAAAATGCATAGTTTAAATGAATTTTGGTGAGACTCTATTTTAAGGTGTCTTTGTTACGTGTTACATGCACTTACTAGAATAAATTATGCATAATTACATGCAATTAACCCTAAACCAAACCCTAATCCTAACCCTAACCATAAAGTACATGTAGTTAATTAATATTACTTAGTACTTCAATGTAAATTTACACTGTAACAAGGACACCTTAAAATAAAGTGTAAGTTTTATTTTAAATGTAATTAGTTTATCTAGTTAGTAGGACTGAAGTACAAATTTATAGTTTCATAATTCTACTGTATTTGAAATATAGTTGGTGAAATGACCAATGTACTAGTAATCATTTAAGATAAATTAATATATATATATGTATATAATGTTATTTTAATTTAAACTTGCATGTTGTGCATTGAAATGTACAGCTAAACTAGTTACTAATTACACATTTGTATAGATGCAATTTCAAAATACATTAACTTGTAATATTGAAGATCACAGTTAAAATTATAATCAAGTACTTTGCATGCGCTTTAATATGTTAGTTAACACAACAAATAAGTGTACTTTAAAGCATATCAAAATATTATTAAAATAAAGTTTTAAATGAACTTTAAAGTAAAACTTGTAATTTGATTATTAAGTGTAATTTAAAAGCATGAAAAATAGTAAGGAAAGTGTACTTTTATTTGCTTTCATTTAATTTAATTAATATTATATTATATTATAAAAAAGAGGTGATGTCTCTATTATAAAAATAACTGGTTATTTGAACTGTAAGGCAGGGATAATATGCCACAGTTTTCAGAGTACGTCTTCTTTTATAATGTCACAATAATTAGAAATGTCATTATTTACAATATAAGTGTTATATAACCTGTGAAAGCATTTAGATTTCTGTAAAAAAATAAAAGAATGATAAATATATAATCAGATAACTCACATAGAACATTACATTACACACCAGTCTAAAAGAATAAAACCATGTGTGCCATTTTCCTGGTGACCATCTCACTTTATAGGATATGTATGTTCTGTAACTGTACCTTTACTGAACGCCTGCCTGTCCTCCTATTTAGCCGTCAAGGCTGCTACACAGAGGACCAATGGAAACACAGCAGTACTGAAGAACCATCCAGCTCAGGGATATGTGACACCCTAGGACAACCTCACCTGTGGTTGTGTGTGCATGTGCATGTGTGTGTGTGTGTGTGTGTTTCTGAAGGGTGTAAAGATAAAGACAGAGAGAGAGCTTTCAGCTTTCAAAATAAACAAAATCCTCAGTGACAGATTCACCTTGTTGTGTAAGTGTGTGTTTTTGAGGAAGGAAAAAAAGAGAGGAGAGAAAGAGAGAGAGAGAAGGAGAAACACTAAGGTGTCATTTAAGGGTCAATGCTTGCTCTCACTTCCTGTCTGTATTGATAGTTGTTTCCTGCTGGTGTAGGAAGAGGCTAACGGGTAACAGGAGAGAGTGTTTGCACTGCCACACACTCTGATTGTGTCTGCAGAAAAAAAGCCTACTTGATAAATTATGAATGAGAGACTGATGGAGGGGATAGGAGGATGAACGAAAAGAGGGAGGAGGGACAGCAGGAGGATGAGATGGGGTGACGTTATGGTGTTATCTCCGGCTATACCAAAACAGCTGGAGAACTGAAAGGGAGATGAGTACCGTACCATACACACACTCGCACCATCCCTGTGATTTTGGATTTATAAACCCTAGTCATGCTTGCAGAACTAAACACAACTACTCATAGATAGCCCCAACATCCATATTTTATATGGTAAAACTATTGATACTGTATGTCACATGTGTGTGTGTGTGTGTGTGTGCTATTTGATCTGCTTTTAGAAGGCATGACCTTAAATCCAATGTTCTTTTCTCAGATTTAACTTACGACCATTTTTGTACTCATAAATTTAATTTTACTCACTGAGCCATCTCTCAGTGTTTTTCCTTCAGATCTTTTTGCTTTTTAACCCAGTAAAGAGGATAAGAATTAAAGAAAGATGTAACGGTAAACTAAATTAAAGCCTGTCTTATATTTGATCTATAATTGATTATGTTCATGTGGGATGATATGTGAGGAATAAAAAAGTATAAAGAAAGCGCGAGAAAGGTAGATGGTGGGGGGTGGTGGCTAACAAGCTTGTCTCCTTCTGGATGACGGCTTTGTGACCGCAGGTTGAGCAGAGACGGGCTCGCTTTTCCTCGCTTGATGTTTTGCCTTTTTTTCTTTTTTAATGAGTGTCAGGAATGTTCTTTTTCTTTACAGGGAGAGCAGGGGGGGGGGGGGGGGATCAGAACAACAAAACAACAAGAAAGCAGAAAAAAGACCAAAAGAACAAGCGTTTTTGATAAAGTGCTTACAGAGCGATTACTGTGAGTTGTGCAGAGATGGCGCAGCACTCACACAGGGCGAGGAAGCATGGCAAAGACATGTGCTCGCCTAGTAGTGTACAAATTTGAGAAATGGAATATTGTTATTTATAAAATTCATTTGATTCAGGAGAACTAAACAAAAACATGATACCAGATAAACTTCCTTAATATTATAAAACAAAATATACATAAATAATATATAATATACAATAAAACATGAAATGCTAAAAGATTATTGTTTATAAATAAACACAGTTTATAACATTTTGGCACATTGCGTCTTCATTGTTAAAAAAAAATAAAAATCCGCCTTCATATTAAAAACAGGTTCTCCCTTAAATTTTTAATTGTAATAAAGTGGCTGTAAAAGTCATTTCATCTTAAATTATATTAAACGTACTTAAAATTTAGGTCAATCTTGTATAGAACTTAAATGATGTTGTTTAAATTATTTTGTTGAGTTAAAGTAATGGAAAAACATGTTTAAACTGCAAGTTTTAAAGTGTTAGATTACATTAAAAAAAGAACAATTCTGTCACATTTACTCACCTTCATGTTGTTCCAATGTTGTCTGACTTTATTTCTTCCATCGAACACAAAAGGAGAAATTTAGCAGTCTGAGCTGTTCTTTTCCATACAATAACCAGGGGCTCTTAAATGTCAAAAAAGGACAAAAATAAATTTCCAAAAATGTGCTCAACATGATTGTACTCTATATTCCACATCTTCTGAAGTTAAATGATAGCTTAGAGTCATATGAACAAATATAATATTTCACTTTCACTCTTATAGTATGGAAACTCAGATATTCTGACTAACATCTGCTTTTGTGTTTGACATACATAAAATATCATGTATATAAAATATCAAGTAAATAATGACTTTCATTTTTAGAGTGAATTAATGTCAGCTTTGAGTGGGAGATGCTCCAATTTTTCAGTGGGTTAGTTTAAGTGTGAAGTTTTAATACTAAGTCGTTTTTTGAACGGCAATCCTCTCAGACTCTTGAATCTCACTAGAGGGAGGCATGATGAAATGGACAGACAGTATTTGAAGGGCTACGAATGCAGCGCATCTCTTCCTCGCTCACACACTTAGAGTCCCTCGCCAGAGTGTCTCTTCATTAGGACGCTTCTCCTGTCAAAGCCACGATGATAATCCAACCTTTCAAGTGACTGGAGAGAAGCGACGGAGCTCTTTGTCTGCTTTTAATACAAATGATGAAATGAAAAACAAAAGGAGGGAACAATGAACACAGGCTATTATTCTCAGTCAAACTGACTTTTATCTGCATTTAAGATGTGACAGGAGATAAATAATGTTTTGCAAGCTGTCAGCAGTGTTCTTTACTGTTGCGGCACAGAGGCATTCCAAAGTTTTTAGCGCCTTTTAAAATGCGTATCCTATTAAATTCTTCATGAGAAACGTGGAAGAAAACTGAAAAACCATGAAGAAATGAGACCAGGCAAGTGGAGCTCTACTTAACAGTAAATAAGATTGACAAAGACAACAGAAGAACGGTAGGCTTGTGTTGATCCTTTTGGTGAATATAAAGAATGAAATCCATGCTGAACTGCCTGTAATTGCTCATGAAAGCCAAACTACAGGTTTTCTCCTCTATGCATCATCTTCTCTTGTCCTACTCTGTTATTCCACCTGACCAAGACCTGGATCTTTCCTGACTGTTGGAAAGGTTGTTTGGAGATGCGTGGTGACTGGTAGCTTTTTAGGTGCTGCCACTACAGGACATGTAAGGGCTGTGACAGTTGCTGTGCTGCCCCTGCCTGGCCTTGTCACCTTGGTTACAGTCTACCTTTAGTGTGTGTCACTGTCTGGCAACATAATCGCACACACAGACTGCAGCAGTGAACTCCATACAATCTTTGACAAATGCCAGAAATAGTAAAAAAAAAAAAAAAATCAAACCTTCTGTAAGTAATCAGTTGTAAGTGTCCGTTAGTAACTGATTACATGTAATCAGATTCCAAAAATACTTGCAGATCATAATCTGATTAAATTATTTCAAACCTGGAAGACTTTTGCTGTGTAAAGTCATTGCTGTTTTCATGTTTATGAATATTTGTTCATGTAATGCAGGGATTCAAAAACTTTTTTGGCAGCTAAACCCTTTTGAACAAAAATATTTATTTCAGTAACCCTGCAATTTTAAGGTAGCATTTCAATAATTTAACAATATATTTGCATGTTAATGGTTCTCTGATGGTCACATGACCATGTATATTAATATATTGCGCAGTTCCTTCACATACTGATGTAATATGATGTTTAATGCCTTTCATGTTGTTGATAACAAAGAATGGAATATATTTTATTACTCTTTGTATTTTTAGATCAGTAGGGTACAAAATAATTATATTGACATCTATGTAATAAACTAGTTAGGTCAAAAGTAATCAAAAAAGTAATTGATTACATTACTGTAATCTAATAGATTACATTACTAATAGCAACTTTTATTATGTAATTTGTAATCAGTAACAGGCTACAATTTTTGTGCAATCCAGCACTGTGAGTAATCAATCTGAAAACAACATTTAGAAGGAACAATGTAACATTTAATCTCCTTCTATTTGTTAAACAAAAGAGGAGGGTAAAGACTAAGATGAATACGGGGTGCTGTATAGGAAAGTGTGAATTAGATTTATTTTGGTGGTCATAAACACTGCAGGTTCAGAACCACATAACCACAACCCCTAAATAATGTTATTAAGACTAGGGTGAACACACACACACACACATACTGTACATACATAAAAATGCAAACAAATGATAAGGAATGGGCTTTGTTGAATAAAATGATTGGTGTGTGTGTGTGTGTGTGTGTGTGCATGTTTATGTGGTTTATGAGGACACACATTTGTATAATGACATGGGTATGACAGAGGTATTACAATATGAAGGTGGTTTATGAGGACACTGCCTATGTCCCCGTAATTCAAAAGGCTTAAAAAACATACTAAATGGTGTTTTTTTGAAAATCTAAAAATGCACAAAGTCTCCTGCGAGGGCTAAGTTTAGGTGTAGGGTGGGTGTAGGGCAATAGCACACACAGTTTGTTCAGTATAAAAACCATTACGCCTATGGAGAGTCCCCATAAACCACAAAAAACAACGTGTGTGTGTGTGTGTGTGTGTGTGTGTGTGTGTGTGTGCGTGCGCGTGTGTGTGTGTTCATAGGGGGTGGATGATTAGATTTCCATTAATGAGAGGGGATAATGATGGGGTGGATGGACGCTTCAGTATGGGGGGTGAATTAAAACAGCATTGACTATGTGGCAGTGCATGCTATAAATTAGGTGTGGTGTGGTCAGTCTGCCAAAACTCCATTACATCTTCCTATCCATCCCAGATTAGAATATCCCTCCATCCCTCCACTCCTTTAGCCCTCCTCGCTTTCCCTTCACCACAGGCCTGTGGCCCACTGCATATAATCAAATTAATTAACATTCCCCAGATCTTTAGCTCGTTAATCTATTTGTAGTGGTCAGCATAAATGCGTCAGTCTTTTTTCAGGCCGTGGTTGTATTCATGAAAAAAAGAAACAAGGCTGAGGATCTCACACACACATACACATGCACATTTACCATGGTATCTATATCTATGGGAAATACCACATACTTCTGTTGCTATTGCTATTGCTAAAATAAACCAGAATTATGTATGTACAATTACAATTACTATATATAGTCTGTAATTGTACATACAGACTGTAATTCTGTGAGTGAGTGTATGTGTGCGTGTGTGTGTGTGTGTGTGTGTGTGTGTGTGTGTGTGTGCGCACTATCTGGGATCAGTAAGATTTTTTTTTTATGTTTTGTAAGATGCCTCTTATGCTCATAAAGGCTGCAAAACTACAGTAAAAACAGTAATATTGTGAAATATTATTTGAAAGAATTTAAAGAGTTTAAAGGACTATTTGAATATACATATTTAAATAAAATATTTACATTAAATGTAATTATTTCCTGTGATGGCAAAGCTGAATTTCCAGCAGCAATTACTCCAGTCTTCAATACATGATCCTTTCGGAAATCATTCTATGTTGCCCAATAAATATTTCTTAATACTATCAATGTTGAAAATTGTTCTGCATAATATTTATGTGATAATTTTTTAAAGGATTTTTTTAATGAAAATTAAGAGGACACGTTAACTTTGTCTGTACGCAAATTTTTCAAAAATGCAAAGGAAAATGCTTCCTTTTTAGTTCATCATTGTCATGTAAATGTGCCCAAAGTTAAAAAGAACAGCATTTATTTGAAACAGATTTTTTTTTTGTCACTTTTTTTATATGAGTTTACTGCATATAAAAACCCAAATTTTTGAACAGTAGTTTATATACAGTATAATATTTTATATCTATTCACAAGCATATTTATATTATATTATTATATACATATGGGTGTGTTAAGTTAGTTGTACTATACATAAAAAAAAGGCCCCAGAAATTGGCTAAATAAAACAAAAGCTTATATATAAGCCTATATATGTTTTATCTACTTCTGGGGACTTTTAATGTAAAGTACAACTAATTAAGCACACCCACACATACATCTCTATTCCTATCCACAGATGTTACCAAAACAATTAAAACGTTTTTGCATAACCTAATGCAAAAGAACTGTAAAGTCTTAAAATCACCATAATTGAACAGAAAACTCTCATGCCCTATTTCACACACCCAAATCCTGTGGAGCAAGCCAACTTTGATGAGACACCTACTTTAGCCAGGAGACAAAAGAGTTCACTCTCACACAGATGTTCGGTTTATTTCTGAGCATCTCATCTGCTAATCTATTCAAATGTTACTCCTCAGCTCTTCTCTACCTGTTAATATATTCATCTCTGAAACAAGAGACAGGCATCGTCACCTCGTAGTGCGTACAGGTTAATTCCCCTGCGGTGGTCTTTTTGCCCCCCCGTGTTCCAGCATATGTATGTGTCTTTACCCCCTGTTCTACGAGTACAGTGAGGAGCCCACCGCTGTTATTTTCTCACCTCTGTGTCAGTGAGTCCCCTGGGTCTCTCTCAGGTTCACAAAAGCAGATATCTGGCTTTTGTTCATTAACACTGGTGAACTACAGGAAGAGCTAATTGCCTAGCTAATGCAGAAAGCTATTTCAGTTTGCCATAAAACTGGTCTTGGTACATCTGTTTATCCATGGTGTAAATCTATAAAACCTTTCTTTTTCCTCATTCTTTTCACTAATTATCTCTCCCGCTGCTCATTTTTGAAAGTTTAATCTATCACTCAGTCAGTGTGCAGAACTGTGTTGTTTATTTGCTGTTGTCTTTACCATGTCAGGAAGCTTGAGGAAAGACTGTGGCTATCTAGGTGTAGTCAGGATCTGGAAGAGAAAGCTGTTTGTCCACCTGAGAGAGCTCAGCTCTGATCCGTCTCTTTCTTTCTGTCCCTCTCCCTCTAACAAGGGAAGATTTGTGCAGATTTCCCCTCCATCGCTGGAAGAATAGATCCCCTTCATCCTTCTCTCTGTCCATTTATCTCTCTCTTCTCTTCCCAAGACCAGCAGCAATCCCAAAGCTGCATCAGAGTGCCAAGAGAAAAAGCCTCCCATAAGTCTCTCCGTCTGGAGACAGACATACAGCCTTACTGTGTACACACACAAACAAACAAACACTATGTTAAAATATAACATACGGTAGTTGCTACAGGGTTTGAGCTATATTATGTAATTAACTATAATACATTAATCAACGTTAGGTAATTCCTAAAACAATAAACTCAGAATTTTTAAAGATAGAAATCCTATTTATTCTAAATGGCAATTTATTTATTTATTTACAAAAGTCTTCAGTTTACTGTTTTAACCCTTCCTTTTCTAACCGTTTATAAAAAGAGTTTTAATTATATATATATATATATATATATATATATATATATATATATATATATATATATATATATATATATATATATAGACAAACATACATACATACACTTTACACTGTTTCTGTGCTTTTACTTCACTTTCCATGCTCCACACAACTTCCTTAAAGTGACATTATTTTCATGGGAAGACAACAGCACAAGCATCAGTAAGTGTTAGTGAGAATTTCTATTATATTTTGTGACATTAGTTGGTTTGCCTATATCTTGTCCTATAAAATGACAGAAATAAAAACAGATTTAATAAAGTTTATTTACACTTTCTGTTTGTATAATATATATTTTATTTAGATATTTTTATAAACACATATGTTTGCCCCTTCATATAAACTAATTCTAAATATATATTTGTTTGTGTGTTTGTTTCAATCATGTTCATTTTCTCATTATTGTATAAGTAACCTCCCCCCCCCTCCCCGCCAAAGAAAAGTATAATTAAAAAAGTTTAAGTACCTGAGCTTGTTAGCATTTTTATAGAAATACTGCTTGATTAAAAATAAAATTAAATTAAAAACTAGCATATTCTCTTTTTTTAAATAAGAGTTCAGAAGGTGCTTAACAATTTTAAAATAATGCATATTACATGAACATACAGCACATACACAACCTTTCCAAAATCTTTGCACTGCCTTAGTCTCCACCACACCACCAAATAAAGTGAAATAATATTTAACCAAATTGAAGAAATAAAATGATCCGTCTCTGTGAGCTGAGTCAAAGTCCAGTGGTGGTAAATATCCTCTTTTATTTATTGTCTTCCAATAATTTATTGTTGAGAGGTGTGTGTGTGAATCAGAGCTCATCCACAGTGTTTGTGTGTGTGTGTGTGTGTGTGTGTGGTAAGGGAGGCATGCTGTGGGGGCATTCAATGAAGCGGGCCACAGACTGTGAGCTTTGGGGGACAGCTTTGTATCACCCGTTCATCCCTCTATCCTTCCACCGTTTCATTCCTCCATCCATCTATTTCTTCACTCCTTCCCCCGAACTCCTGTCTCAAACACCCGGACAGTCATTTACCCTGTCTTATGATGTCGTCACACTATATTAGTGGAGGCTGGCTAGCTGCTTCACTCCTCATCTCATACACACACAAACACACGCTGTCCCCCAATCCTTACTGACCTGCTCTTCCTACCACACACACACAGACACACACTTTCAGAGTGGTCAGTGCACGAGCAAGAGCTGCTGACGCAGGATCGCCACGGTAACAAGCTTACCTGCGGATAATCTTCTCAAAGAAATTTCAAGGGAGACGAAAAGGAGGCAGTGTGAGAGCGAGAGAGGAGGAGAGAGATAGAGAATGGAGGGGGTAGAGGGACGGGGGATGGAGCGGAGAAGAAGAGAAACTTAGTTAAGTTTTCTGAATCACTGACTTGCTGCACCAAGCAGTTTCCATTCTGACAGCCAGCTTACCCTAGTGGTCAAGCATTTTCCGATGCCCCTGTAGCCAAAGGAGAAGGAAACCGAGGGTTAGAATGGAGGTATGAATAGATATCGCTAAACAAACCAATTTCTTTCCACCCAAGAATGTGACCATTTCTGTGTGAGTGGAAGCAACTGCCCAAACTGTGCATTTAACTGACACATTAAAGGTATAGTTCACTCAAAAAAAAAAAAAAGAAATCTTTCATTACATTCTCCCCCCACCCCCAAAACCACTATAAAAGCATCATAAAAGTTATGACTATGTGACAAAATGCTTATTTTCCTTTATTCCTTTATCCTTTATTATTGCTTATTCTATAAACTATAAATGGGTAATTTAGCGTATTACTTAATGTTTGTGAAATTTACCAGATATTTCTGAGTGTTTTTAAGACTAGATTTTTTCAGCGTGTGACAGATTGTTTACACACACACACACACACACACACTGTCAGACCTCTGTCGTGTGTGTCATGTGTTCCCGCCTTTTGTTTCCATATTTGGTTTGTTTCCTGTCCTTGTTTAGTGTGATTATTTGTTTGTTCTGTTCAGCTGTGTTTTAGTCATTAACCTGTGTATTTAAGTTCCTGCCTGTTCAGTTCTGTGTCGTCTGGTCTACTCGTTACTCCCCGGTGTTCCTGTCTGTGTCTGCCTTGCCATATCTTGCCCTGCCTTGTTTGAAGTAAAGACTGTTATTTGAGTTTACATCCTCGTCTGCGTGTTCCTGTATCCTCCTCGTGTGTGCACCGTGACACATACAATAAATGAATGAATGAATTGGTGTAAAAATAATTTTCACTCAAAAATTGCTAGTAAATTTCACAAAGACTAAAATAGTGTTTTCTTGTAAAATGTGCTCCAATAATGTTATTCATTCACTCAATGTTATTCATTATATGTGTGTGTACTACATATATATGAAGTATACATTGTGTACTTTTTATATATACTACATTTAAACTATTCTGAAGCCATTGAATAACAAATCTACATTCATATACTACAAATCTTAATCTTCCACTGGTCTCAAATTTCATTCAGTAATTGTATGTCTCCAGAAGATCTGAAATATACTAGAAATATTCACATTCATTTTTTGAGAGATATTTTTATTTAGTTTGAATAATTTTAAAACATGCTCTCTTTTCTTTTTCTTTTTCATACACATAAACACAGAGAGACCACTGATCAGCTTTTCTTTAATCAAACAGCAATTCTAATGAACTGCCTTTCAATCTCTGCATCATTTCCATTAGTGCGCGTGGCTCAATCAATAAATGCTGTGTACTCAAGCCCATCACTTTGAGTGTGTGTATGGTGGTGTGTGTGTGCGTGTGTATGAGAGAAATAAAGACAAGAAGAGCATCAGCATATCCCGATATTGGCCAACAGCATGTAAAACATTCAAAGAAAACATTAAAAATAACATAAGTTTTATTTTTTGGATAGTGTCTCAGTATTTACTTACTAAGCTGCTCTAAGCCTGTCTTCCCATCAAACTCTCCCTAATCAGTATTCCTGTCAGTTAATTCATTGGCCAACGCACTTAATTATAACAAAGTATTTAATTAAATTCCATTTACATGTGTGGCACTTTTCAGAATACATATTACAGCCTAAAGTAAAGTGGCATACAAACCACCCAGGAAGACAGTGGCAAGAAAAAAGCTTATTATAGCACATAGTTGTATGGAGTGCTTCCATGATACTTTTTTTATTATTATTTTAAGAGCTCTATCCATAAACTGTTTTATTTTTGGACTGATTTTTGTCCAGAAGTGGCGATTCAAAGGTAAAACACCCAAATTAATGATTTGTTTCTTATAAACACAGCTTTTGGCATTGCAAGATATTAATTGATAGACTGTGGATTACTGTGATGTTTTTATCAGCTGTTTGAACTTTCAATCTGACGGCACCCATTCACTGCAGAAGATCCATTGGTGAATATATGCTGTAATGCAAAATTTCTCCAAATCTGTTCCAATGATGAAACAACTCATCTCCTGGATGGCCTGAGGGTGAGTAAAATTTCAGCAAATATACATTTTTGTGTGAACTATCCCTTTAAATGATAATATTGACTAATTTACTGTTCAGTTAAATATAATGAATATAATGACTTCTAAAAAAAACAGAAGCCTATGGTATAGGAGCAATGCGGGCAGTGTATGAAAGACAGGGCAGGATAGTAGCTCAGCAGTCAAGTATGATCAGTAACAATTTGATTTAGGGAGGGAGGGAGAGTTTATTGAGCTGAAAAAGACTTATGATGAAATTAACATTAATCAGTGCAGGATGGAGGATCGCAGTGAGGGAGGGAACAGACGAGAGAAAATGGAAGGATGGAGATGGATCGAATTATTCCTCTGACATGTGATGTATGACAAAGTGGAATATGGCACATATGATGGGTGAAGCCGAGGGTTAGTATAGCTGCGCTGACCCACAGACATATCACAGGCTTAAGTAAAAGCTCAGTGGCTGATTCACATGATATGCAAAGCTTTTCTTTTTTACATTTAGACTTAAATCATGTATTTTGTTGCATTTCTTAATTAAGTTGCCTTAACCTTAGGTAAATTACCTTTTTTATCTATCCTTTAATTATCTTTCTATTTCCTCTCTGTCCATCCTTTGTATTTTTCTTTTGTATTTGGACTTTACTGTAGATTTACATCTCTTTTGTCCATTATCTTTCCCTGTCAAATTTAAACGAGTAATCGGACAATAAAGTGTCTATTATGGAGGAAATACTTCTGAAATCTGTGTCTTTAGACATATTGATCGGAGGTAAATTCCCTTAGACATTGTCCTTGACGTCTTTATCACTGCCAGTGTCAATGTGGTCACCAGTGGTCATGTCATCATGATCATCTCTGTCCCTCTCTTATTGGCATCATTAGTGTGACATGTCCAAATGGTTATCACACAGATTGATTTCATCATTAATCTGAGAAAAGGAACATGAGGTGGAACTAAGCAAATACTAAATATCTATGGGGCCTCAAAAGAGACAGACAGAATCAACAAATACATGTTTTAAATGCAGTGGGCACCAAAAAACTAAAAACACTCTTGAAATTGCTTCAGTTTTGCTTTTTCTAAAATTTTATATTGTTATATTCTGTTCTCTCTCACACTTTCCTGTTGAATATTTACTACCTAATATAACAGAAACAAAAAGCCAATCAATACATAAAATATAATAAATATATATTTATTAATACATTTTAATGGAAGTACATTATACAGTCATGCTCAGAATTATTGGCGCCCTTGGTAATCAAACCTTGATGATCAAAGAAGGCTCTGAAAATAAACCTGTATAATTAATCCTTTTGATTTTTTATTTAAAAAAAATCCCAAAAATCTAACCTTTCATTGAACTAAAACAATTGAAAAAGGGGGGAAAATCTCATTATGAAATAAATGTTTTTCTCAAATACATGTTGGACACAATTATTGGCACCCCAAGAAATTCTTATGAGTAAAATATCTCTGAAGTATATTCCCATTCATATTCACAATTTTGAGCACTCCAGGGTGATTATGAACATTAAATTATCCAGCCATGGCTTCCTGTTTCACTGAAATATAAATAGGAGGGAAAACAAAGCCCAAATTCCCTTAATCATCCATCACAATGAGAAAAGCCAAGGAATATATTTCTGATGTGCAGCAAAAGATAATTGAGCTTCACAAATTAGTGAAGTGGCTTTAAGAAAAGAAAAAATTCCCATTTCCACCATCAGGGCAATAATTAAGAATTTCCAATCAACAGAAAATGTTACTACACTGCCTGGAAGAGGACGTGTGTCTATATCGTCCTAATGCACGCTGAGAAGGATAAGGACCACAGCTGGAGAATTGCAGAAAATAGTTGAGTCTCGGGGTCAGAAAACCTTAAAAAGAAATAGTCAAACAGCCTCTATATCACCACATGTTGTTTGGGAGGGTTTCAAGAAAAATTCTCCTAGCTCATCCAAAAAAAAAAAAAAAAAAAAACTCCAGCATATTCAGTTATCAAACACGACTGGAACTTCAAATGGCACTGGTTTCTATGGTCAGATGAAACTAAAAAATGAGCTTTTTTAGCAGAAAACATTCAAGATGGGTTTGGTGAACACAGGGATAAAAAGTACCCCATGTGTACAATGAAATACACTGCTGTATTGTTGATGTTGTGGGCCTATAATTCTGCTGGATGTCCTGGACATCTTGTTTAGACACATGGCATCATGGATTCTATCAAATTTTATCAACAGATAAAAAATCAATAAGTGACTGACTCCGTTAGAAATCTTATAATAGGCCATGTTTGGATCTTCCAACCGGACAATAATCCAAACACAGACCTCAAAAACAACACAAAAATGGGTCACTGAGCACAAAACCATGCTTCTGCTATGACCATTCCAGTTCTCTGACCTGAACCAGAAAATGAGTGAGGTGAACTGAAAAGAAGAAGAACCATCATGGAGCTGTGAATCTGAAGGATCTGGAGAGATTCTGGATGAAGGAATGGTCTCTGACCTCTTGTCAGGTGTTCTCTAACCTCATCAGGCATTATAGGAGAGAATTTAGAGCTGTTAAACTGGCAAATGAAGGTTTCAAAAAGTATTGAATAAAAGGGTGCCCTTAATTGTGGCCAACGTGTATTAGAGAAAAACATTTATTTCATAATGATATAATAACTGGTAACATTTTACTGTTCCATTTGCAAACATCAGTTACCTACAGGTATATTAGTTATCTATATGAACTAAAAATTGAAAATAATTCTAAAGCATTTGTTCATTTTGGTTAATGTTAATTTGAACTTTTACTAATGCATAATTAAAATCCATTAAAAAAAGGTATATCGACAGTATTAATATAAATTTTATTAATATACAATATTAATGGGACTGCGTTGACACAAACTATAATAATAAGTTAACAGCTGTAGACAATAAACAGTTGTAGTTCTATTGACTTACATCAACAAAAATGAATGTCAATTAATATTACTTAATTTTATATTATATTATTTAATTTTTCTTCATGTTTTTTATTTTATAGATTTTTTTTTTTTTAGAAAACCTGTTAAAATTAGATTTTGTAAGTAAAGGATACAGGGAGAAAGGTAAACGCCCTTTTTCATATCTAATGATGCCAGAATAATCCTGCATATCTTGTGATTCTTTACAGAATTTATAGTACATCAGCATATAAAGTGTAATATATACACAGTCTTTCCCCAGATTGAAACAAAACTGTGTGGCATGCTGTGGATTGGAACAGCAAAATGATTCCTCATTGCCCTGGCATAATGTATTAAAAATGATTGGGTGTGAAATAATTTAACTTTTAACATGCACATTTAGCTGTTGTTGACTATAAGGAATCTCCTTCACATTCTGCTTTGCATAGGCCTATGAATGTAAAAAAATGAATTGTAAGTAAGGGTGAGAGTCAAAAAGGTGTGTGTGTGTGTGTGTGTGAGCGAGAGAGAGAGAGAGAGAGA
This sequence comes from Barbus barbus, assembly GCF_936440315.1. Classification (NCBI taxonomy): domain Eukaryota; kingdom Metazoa; phylum Chordata; class Actinopteri; order Cypriniformes; family Cyprinidae; genus Barbus; species Barbus barbus. The sequence goes on from NC_136753.1 coordinate 17,751,989, forward strand.
GAGAGAGAGAGAGAGAGAGTCTGATCCCTAAGGCTCAGTCAGTGTAGATTTATTGGATGAACCCACAACATTGTGACAATATTTAGTCTGATGCTGTCAGGGTGCGATAATAGCGTTGGAGATACGCTGTGGGGATGATCTCTCTGGCCTCGAGTTACACAGAGTTTAGCTGCTCATGTCAGCTAGCACTGTCTGTTTGTGGTATCTTTTACTGAGAATAAACTGAAAGCAATTCATTCATTCATGATACATAAAACACACCACTGTATCCCATGTCAAATCATCCATTTTTAATTGACACTTAAGAAATTATTTTTTACATAAGGAGCCTGCTGGGTATAAAAGACATCAGATATTTGTCTGTACGATAGTGTATGATTCTGTAATATGTTGTTTGATAATACCTTATACCTTTGAAATTAACTGCACTTCCTTGCAGAGTAATACAGACTACATTAGGCATTGTAATCATTAGGCATCCATGGGAAGTCGTGGCCTAATGGTTAGAGAGACGGACTCGTAATCCAAAGGTTGCGGGTTCGAGTCTCGGGCCGGCAGGGATTGCAGGTGGGGGGAGTGAATGTCCAGCGCTCTCTCCACCTTCAATTCCACGACTGAGGTGCCCTTGAGCAAGGCACCGAACCCCCAACTGCTCCCCGGGTGCTGCAGCATAAATGGCTGCCCACTGCTCCGGGTGTGTGTTCACGGTGTGTGTGTGCACGTTGGATGGGTTAAATGCAGAGCACGAATTCCGAGTATGGGTCACCATACTTGGCCGTATGTCACTTCACTTCATTGTGTTTCACGCCGTGGGATCTTTGAGGAATGTGAGAGAACCTAACCTTGGCCATGGCCTGATTTAATTAAAGTTGTTTTGTATTGAAACAAGCGGAGTGTGGTAAGTGTTATCAGCCGAACGCAGGGTGGTGGAACAGAGACATTAAATGGACTGCAAGTGCAGTGGGGCCAACACTGAATATTTACATCGATCCCACTCGCTGCGCTCACAAACTCTAGACTTTATAATGCCACTGACTCTCCAAGAACTCCTACTATACATATTTTTGTATTCAGAAGAAAAAAAAAAGACAAAAATCAACAAAAGAATTCAGTTTTAAAGGGTGAAGCAATGGCACATTTTAAATATGAAGTGTTTAATTTTCTCAATGTTAAAATTCTTTGTCCTAATCCAGTTTAATGTAGTGACAACTACTCTGTATTCATAGACGGACATTTGGATAGTGTTACCCTTGTGGCTTTGTGCCAATATTTATAACCTGTTTGGAAACAATCATTATTTTTGCAATTCTGTTTTTATGCTAATATGGTTCAAAAATTACACACTTAACCTTTAAGATGATCCAGAAATACTTTTTTCCTTCTTTACACATCAATCCTTATAAAACCTCCTTTTCTGTAATTCACATCGCAGCTCACACGGTTTATATTTCTGAGGTGAAAAAAGGCCAAAAACAACAAACAGAGAAATGTGATGAGTCAGCTAATATGTAATCTCATGAAATCTCCTCCCTCTCACAGAGTCCTTGGTAGACCTCTACTATCCACTTCTCTACCATGTTTCCTGTCCTATAAAAACATACAAAAGCAGAAGCTGGGATATTAAATGTAAAACACTGATTTCTGTAAAAATTTAAGTATTGATTAGTATAAAATATATTTTTACATTCTTTTATGTAAAAACATTATTGCACATTTTATTGAAAATGTCATGTTTAGAGTATTTCGTAGGTGGATCTTTATTATAAAAATCATCCTTTCTCTCTCATGTCATTCACTCTCTCTCTTTCACAAGAAGAGGCATTTGTCTTGTGAAACAATGGGAATTATGTAAGGCTGCTATTCATTGACTATAGCTCAGCTTTCAATACTATAGTCCCCATCAAGCTAGCTTCTAAACTCACAGACCTCGGCCTAAACTCCTCACTCTGCGACTGGATTCAAGACTTCCTCATCGGCAGACCTCAAGTGGTGAAAGTTGGCCAGTTCACCTTAAACTCCATCACCCTCAACGTAGGAGCCCCACAGGGCTGTGTCCTGAGTCCCCTGCTCTCTCTACACGCATGACTGCGTGTCCTCTCACAGCTCCACATCTATTGTCAAATTCGCTGATGATACTGTGGATACTACACTCCTCTTATGATCAGTGGGACCCCTGTGGAGAGGGTGAGCAGCTTCAAGTACCTCGGTGTAAACATCTCCGAGAACCTGACTTGGACTACACACATCCAAACGCAAGTTAAGGAAGCCAGGCACAATGGTCAAGACTGTACCATCTGCGACAGCTGAGGAAATTCAGGGTCTCACCAGCAATCCTGAAAACTTTCTATTGAGGGACCATAGAAAGAGTATTGACTCAGTGCATCTCAGTGTGGTATGGAAACAGCTCCAATCAGGACTGTAAAGCACTACAGAGAGTTGTGCGCTTAGCTGAGCGCATCTCAGGGTCTGCTCTCCCCTCTCTGAAGGACATCTACCTCAAACGCTGCAAAAGTAGAGCTGTCAAAATCATCAAGGACTCAAATCACCCTGATAACCGACTATTCATTTTGCTACCATCTGGTAAGCGCTTCCGTAGACTGATGGCAAAAACTGAGAGACTTAGGAGGAGCTTCTTCCCCCAGGCCATCAGGCTCCTAAACTCTAACTCTGTGTCATAACATCATATGACTCCATGTAAATATCACTATATTAATAAGTTATTCATAATTTTTTCTACCTCGTATTGCTGCAACTTTTTTGCACATTCCTTCTTATATTATAATTTAAGTCAACAACATACTGACCTGCACATTTATATTTATATTTTTTATATTTTATTTTATTTTATATTATTCTTTTTATTTTTTCTACTTTTCTTTTTCTTTATATTTATGTACATTCGGTGTTTTGTATTCTATATAATTGCACTGTCCTTGGAGCGGACCTGACTTACATTTCACTACTGGTTATACTCTGTATAATTGTGTATGTGACAAATAAAAATCTTGAATCTTGAATCTTGCCTCTTGAGAACACTTTTAAACTGAGAACAGCATTAATTGGTCCCTCGGTTAATTAACAGAGACACAAATACGTCATTGCAGTGCATCCTGTTCTTTTCCTTTCCATTTCTTGCAAATAACCCTACAGTCGGAACCCTACAACTTCAGTGAGAAAATATATATATATTTTTTTATTATTATTCACATCCAGTAGTTTATATGCTCACTTATTTTTTCAAAGAATCAGTAGCATGCTGTGGATATCTTTGTTTCTTCTGTTTCTGTTCAGTATAAATTCATGTTTAATTTGTTTACACAGTTTCCTTGTTTAAGGCATATGAAACAGCATGTGTTTTATATATATATATATATATATATATATATATATTACAGTACTATGAACAATCAACCAATATTATAACTTTTATAGTTTAATTTGTATTAACTTTCTATTTATGAAAAAAGCATGTCAAAGTCTCATCTACATTTTTAAACATAATTACTTCAAAATAACAACTATAATAAAAAGCAACATATATTGTCATTTTAATTTGTTACTTCAGGCCATTTTTATTCATTTTAATTTTTTACTTCAAGCCATTCTTATTTTGATTTGTTACTGGCATTAACAATGGGAAACCAAACAGTTGCTGGTGCCTTGGTATTGTTTGTTTTTTGTTTTGTTATGTTATATTATGTTTTGTTTTGGTTTTTGTTTTGTTTTCCTACCATGAAAGTCAATGGGGTCCAAAAATGGGATTGGCTATTAAAATTCTTCTAAATATCTTCTTTTGTGTTCAGCAGAAAAAATAAATAAATAAAGAAATGCATACAGGTTTGGAAAAACCTGAGGGTGAATAAATAATGACAAAATGTAAATTTTTGTGTGAACCATTCCTGTAATAGCCACCTTTTTGATTCTGTGATAATGCTCAAATTCGTAAATTGTTTACTTCATAATTAGTCTGTCCGTTTCATCCAGTTTGACCAACACAGATTTGTGGGCTGTGACCTTACAGGCAGGCATTAACACATTAGCACAACATAATCAGACAATAATAGTGCTATGGAGTCACAACAGCTTTTTACATTAATTTTGCCACTGCTCTCACATTCTACATGTTTCATCAATTGAGCATAAGAAGGAAAATGCTGAAAGTTGACATCTGTACATTCATTTTTGATTTTGGCCTGATGTGATGTTCAGGTTTCGTTCATCAATCAGTTAAAGGCATTTAACACTCATCTTTGTGGCAAGGCCAGCCTATTACTTTATCATCTCATAGACAAACAAATATTATTCAGTAATGTACTGCATAAAATCTCCTCAGAGACCGTGTCTGGATTGAGGTCAATGGTAACACACACACACTTGATTGGTTTATCGGATGCTGAGGTCAGCATATTTGATCATCCTTAAAGTGCATGGGTTCACTCAGCCCTATATATATGTAAATCCATCTTATTCTTCTGCTGCAGCTGTAAGCAACAATCTATGAGAGCTATTGATTAACAGGGTGCTGCCTATTCAAGAACACGTGTTTGCTCATGTGCATGTTTGTTTTTACAAGTAGTAAAATAGAATTAATACATATATAATTAATCCAGATCATTTCTAACTTTGAAAATGTTCGAAATGAACAGTGCAATGTGTTTGTGTGCATAAGGTTGACAGGTATCAATGGCCACTTCTGGTTTACAAAAGTCTAGAGTACAATGACCAGTGAGGAAGCTTAGAACAATCTAGCAGAAAAGCTGATGAAGTGATTAAAAACTCTAGGACGAGGGCCAAATTTCTTTTGAATGATTCCAAAACTCTTACAAGGATTCCTCTCTGCTCCTGCGCAGATGCACTGTAGATGATGTGATTTATTTCTTTGTCCTTTTAATCTGCAGAGATAGAAGAAGTGTGTGGCTTTTGCCGGCTTGTCTCTGCTTGTTTAAGTGTGACCTCCACATAGGGTGACAATAGCCTTGTTATATTTCTCAAGTATGGGGCCCTCCAGAGGTTTATTTGTGCCCTCAAGCCTCAGTGTGTGTTTGTGTACATGCATTCGTACATGTGTGTGTCTCTGTGTGTGGAGACATGCTTTCTCAGCACTGGAAATTTTCTCATGCAGAACCACAAGAAAACAAAGAAACATGCATAAATACACTCTATAACACTCACTCTCTGCTACCATACACATTCATGATGATCCTGTTTTAGATCATAGGTTGGTTTATGAGGTAAAATTCAAAACGTTATTGTGGTAGCTGTTATATCACAGTACAAATTCATCCATTTTGACAATTCCAGACCAGAGAAAAAAGTATCTACTGGGGTTAAATAATCTAAAATAATTTCTACAGGAATTCGCCCTGCCGCAATCTGCTGAAGTTCATCATATCAGAACCTGAAATCAGAATTGTTCCCTAAATTTTTCCTTTCTAGCACAAGTTATACAAATGGTTGCACTCCTTATTTTTTATTTTTTTGTGGAATTTTTTTTTTTCAGGATTGTTTGATTAATAGAAAGTTCAAAACAGCATCTATTATATACATCTTTTGTAACATGATAAATATCTTTACTGCCACTTTTTTTTTATACTGTACCAGACCAAAATTGGACATAAGTAATTTTACTGTAATAATTATCAAAGCAAGATAAAGAGAGAGTTTGTATATGTGTGTTCATGTTCTGTGTACGTTGGGGTCAAAGTGCAACTGGAATTAAAATAAAAACACCTAAATAAGTAGCACACTTTCACATAAGTAGAGGCCCTGATAGATGGAGAAAAAAGAGGAGGAGATGGCTGTTTATGACCAGCTCGTCACATCCCCTCTCTCTGGGCCGATCATGAAATTAAGTGGTGAGGAGCGGTGAAGAAGCCGAGGGGCCGTCAGATAACATTACCCACTCCCTGCATCACAATTAGTGCAAATGGTGCATTACAGGAAAATTATCATCAATATGATATTAGCAGATGCTCCCTAAACGAATCAGAGGGAAAACTGCTTATTCCTCTGTCTACCCGGATAACAAGTAGAACAAATGAAGACTTGAAAGAGAGAGAGCTGACACATTCTGAAAGGAAGAGAGGATTTAATTTGTTCAGTGCATGGGAATGTTGTAGATTTCTCAGTGTACACTGCCTGTCAATGTCTGCTGCATTAATAGACTTTTGTATCTTTATTACTTGTTATAGTGTCGTTCCACACATACACAAATACATCCAGCATCATTTGTTGTTACTTTAAAACTAATGTGTGTAATTTCCGCTATAGTGCCACTAGCATCACCAAATGGAATTGCAAAAACAATAATTATTTTCCCTGAATTAAATACAAATTTTTAAATAAAAAATAAAAGTTTTTGTGTACATAATATATGTGTGTGTGCTGTGTATATTTATTATGTATATAGAAATACAAACACATGCATGTATGTATTTAAGAAAAATAAGTTATGTTTATATATTAAATATATTTATATATAATATAAAATATAAGAATATTGTCACAGATCGACCAGGCTCTCTGTCCACCCAATCACAGCGAGCACCTTCACCTGAGTTCTAATGAGCACACCTGCACGTAATCTTCACCCCATCAACAGCCACTACAAAACCACACACCTCACAACAGTTAGACATCCGGTCTTGTTCAGACGAAGTGGACTCACGTATGCTATCTCAGCTACCTACCTGTTACCAACCTGTTTGTGTACTTACCTCTTGTGTTTCCTCCAAGCGTTGTCTTCATCCATGCCCAGGATCCAGATCCTTCTCCCGAGTCACCATCCAGCCTGAAGTGAGGTGTGTGGTACCCACAATATCCACGAGCTCCTGTCAAGACATCAGAATCAAGTCAACCACGTATCTCTTCATCCCAAAGTCTCTGATACCTATACTTACCAAGTCATTCACCAACCGCCGCTCATCTGCTCTAATAAACCTTACATTTTTACTATCTCCCTTGTGTGAAGTCTACTTCTGTAACAAATATAAATATATAAATGTATTTGCATGTAAATACTTCCAAAATATATACTTTATGTGTGTGTTTTTATATATACATAATAAATATACAGAGTATACACACGCATATATTATGTAAACTAAAACTTTTATTTTGGATCATTTATTTTGGCACTAGTATATGTATATATATATACTGTATATATGTACATAAAGTACATACACATGTAAATATTTTTAAATAAATATATATATCCCAACTTTTATTATGGATGTGATTAATCACGATTAATCGATTTGACAGCACTAATTTCTATGAAAAAAATTTATGCACTTCAACTTTAAAGGGATAGTTCATCCAAAATGAATATTCTGGCATTTAAATTTTCTAATTTACTCACCCATATGACATTCCAAACCTGTACATTATTTTATAATACATAAAAAACAGATACTGTGAGAAATGTCTCAGTGTTTTTGTCCATGCAATGGAAATCAATGGTCACTAAAACTATTTGGTTACCAACATTCCTTAAAATATTTTCTATTGTGTCCCATAGAAGGAATTAAGTCACACCCATTTGGCACGACATAGGGTGAGTAATTTTTTTTTAATTTTCTTTTTTATTATCATTATTTTTGGGTCACCTGTCCCTTTAAATCCTGTGAGTCTGTTGCTGTTGCACTAATGTTTACATAAAGCGTGCTTCTTAAACACTTGTAATGGTAACTCGGGTTTCTATATTATCATGAAACTGCAGTTATATAAGATAAAGCTTTGGACTCCCCCAAGCAAACACAAGTATCAGTGTGTTTTTCCTCATAATTGCTTTAACTGCTTGTAACTTAGGAAATAATGTTTAAACTGTGGAAAATTAAATCTCCCATATGACAAAGCAAGCACTATTATACAAAGGAAGGGGCCCATTTTGTTAATGGTTCCATGCAAGAATTGGCCATCTTGCCCAATAATGTTCGCCGTACATCTCAGTTCATTTGTTTACCGCCGAGTCAGCAGAATAAAGATGGCAAATAATAATGTGTGGGTCTCTAAATATGGAAAAGAGAGTGAGCGAGAGAGAAAGAGAGAGAGAAAAAGGGGGAGGGGATGTGTTTTGACAAAATAAAAGGTATGGTGCAGAAACTTGAAGTCATCTTGTATTATGGTTTCCAGGCTTTAGCATCAGGCCAATGAACTGAATTATTCTCATTTTGAACCTCCATTTTCTGGTACACAAAACATTTTTTGAAAGTACTGGAGGCATTACTCTTGAAATCTTGTAAATATGCAGGCTGAATTTGACTTATACTGCTTTTGGCAAAGAACTGTGGATTATCTATTTACTCTGTTTATCGTTGCCTTTCAAACAGCTGACTCATCAGTTTTGCTATTACTGCATATTTGACGTTCAGGGATATATAAATATATATATACACTACCTGTATTTCCGCCGGTCCAAATGTCACTATGTTGATTGGTGGTAATGGAGGGAGTTTATGTCTGCCATGTTTATGTATGCTTTTAGTGGATTCCCACGTGGGACGCACATTTTTTACATAAAGGAATAAAAATAAAAAGGAAAGATTGATAAGGAGATGGGATGTTGTGTGTTGTAGTTTGCTGGATAACCTTACCTTAAGTGTAGAAGGGATGGTGTAGGTAATGATACATAGGTGGTGGTCCCGTGGGTGCTGTAGAGCGGTAGCTTTAGACCGGGGATATCAGTTTGTGAGCGTTTACGTGTGTGTGAGTGTGCTCTGAGGCAGGTTGAGGCCTGGCTGGCCAGGAGAGAGGCCTGTTCATTTCACAGCTGTAGTGGGATTATGTGGAGTCAGGGTGGAGGGGGTAAGCCTGGCCCTTTTATCTCATTCAAACATGCTGCTAATTCAGCAGCACGCGGCTGGCACCGCGACTAGCACGCTAATCACCGCATCACTTTCCCCGCAGTGAATAAACCTCCATTCTAATCCCCAATCAACCACACTGACACCCGTTTACACACTCCTGACACACCGGGAAACGGACAGAGAGAGAGCGAGAGAGTGGGGAGCAGAGGAGCAAAGGAGGAAGCAGGCATGGGGGTTGTGACCGAAAAAAAAAAGAAGAAATATTAGAAAGAGAGATAGATATTCATCCTTTTTGTACATTTAGGATTAAAAATAAATAAATAAATAAAGAAAATCAAAAATCTAATTTTACATATTAATATTGTGTTGACATTTTAAATTTAGATGTTAAATTAGTTTATAGCATTAACATAAGGTCAAATTTATCCGTGATATTATATATTGGTGACAATAAAATATATGTTACAAATACATTATTGAAATAAAAAATTACATCTGTTAATATTAGTGATTTATTTATATTTGCCAAGGTATTGAGTCCTTTCATAGCTAGGTACCCACACAGAAATGCAAACTGTAATGGAGAAGAAAAGAGACAAGAAAAAATGAAAAGCGGTACAAATATATCACCCGCAATTCCCAATGGGTTAAAGAAGATGAGGATGAGTGCTCCAGTGTTTGTGTGCACCGTACTGTGTAGTGTAACGCTTGAGATTTGTTGGAGTCGAATGCAAATGTTTACTGTATGTTTTTAGCAATAGTGGATGTAAGTAGAATGTTAGAAATTTTTGAAATGTTAGAAAAGAGTAGGGTTTTTTTTTGTTGTTGTTTTTTTTTTTGCATCATAAGTCAAAGATAAACAAAGAGGGCTATGATAGTCAACCATGAAGAATGTCATGATAATATACTAACATCTCAACTAGACATAAATGTTCTAACATGAGCCATGGTCTTTTTAAATTATGTGTCTGCAGGGCAGATACAGACGCAGTGTTTTGTCAATGATATGAAAAAGTGATGAGATATTGATATAGCTATCAAAGCTACATTTCAAAACTTGCCATCTCATCAAATGCACATCTATAATATTAAACATAAGCCTCTTAGGAGTGAATATAGAATTACACAGAGGGAGAGAGAGAAAGGGATATATAGAGAAAGTGTTTCAGTGTGCTCATTTTCCTACACACACATCAGATCAAGATATTCTTTGATACTCTGACGCTCTCACAGTTGATTACACAAACAGACTCAATGGATGATAAGGACAACTAGTAATATTATTGTTGTTGTAGTTATTGTTGTTGTTGTACCAGTGTAATTGTTATTTTTCACAAGAAGTTTTACAATAAATATAAGCTAGTATGTATCAATAAATAAATAAATAAATAAATTACAAGAAAAGATGACATTTTGCAGGTAAACGAGGAATTTAAACTAGCATGCATGCAAAAAAAAAAAACAAGAGGCCACCCAAACAAAACACAAATCAAATCAAAACTAAACACAAAACAAAACACAAAACACAAAACACAAAACAAAACAAATGACTGTTTAATAGCATGCACAGTATGGAAAAATATGGTATTGTCAAGGTACATGACTGAAAATACATGAAAGCAATTTATGAAAACCAAAATGGTTTTTATGTGGTTGCCTTTTGCAACCTGTTTACAAACTCTATGTTACGGTTTCCGAGCTCAGTTGTATGAGTGAGTGACGATGTACAGTCAGCATGTACAGGTCATAAAGTACAGTCATCACTGCAAAATAAACCCCCAACAGGGTGATCAAGACCCCAACACCACACATATGGGTCTTGTTTTCATTCTAAAGGGTTATTATATTACGTAGCTTCCCACCAAATATGTAAACAAATGGATATTAAATATTAATTTGTGTTGAAATATTAATATTAATAGTTATTTTTAATTCATAAGTGATGAGAATCATGAGAGTAGATGTGAGAAATTGGTTGCCAGAGACAACAGACAATTACACAGGTTACCGATCATATTCATAACAGCAATAATAAACAATAGTAAGCAGACATAAGAGTTTTGTTTTCTGTCATTATAGAGACTTTACATTGTTTTCGTTGCCTCAGTATTACCCAAATATTGATATTTATGAGTTAACCTAATTGATAAATGACTGATAATAATGCTTTCTGCCCCTTCATATTCATTATAATATTTTTTTTTTTTTTTACTTTACATTATGTTATACGATTTAAGGCACTGTCATTCTGTGGACTAGAGGCTGGTCTTCATATTGTAATTGATTTAGTCCCTACAATGAAGGCAAAACCTGGTTCTCACACAAATACTCACTACTGTGAGGGCTTTTGTGCAGAGAAAATAATTGCCATTCCCCTTTGGTTTGTGTATTACAGAACTGAATAATACACCCAGATTTCCGTATCTCATCCATAATTACCCATGGGGCAGATGCAATACAGGAGAGACACTGGGAAGAAGAAAGAAAGAGAACAAGGGAGAGAAAATGAGAAACTGAGAGTTTATGCATTTATTGTGATCATATGTGTGTAGAGGATTTAACCTGTCCCACAGAAGGTTTGGCTCTCTCCCATAGGTCCTTATTAAGTATTCAGAGACTCTAAGTGTGTTTGTGCCTTCGTATTTGTGTACGTACTTGTTGATGCAGGTACATGCTATTTGTTTTTACACATACATACATCTATGACAAACACTAATCAGAACAATTTTGTCTCGTACCTTTAAACATTAAAATGCATAATTTCTCAGAGTTCTGCTGCAGGGATTCATTTGCATTAATGTTGCAAATTAACACACACTAGTCAGAATAGAATCAGTGTGACTCTCAAGTCTCTGTGTTAAGTGTGGGCCCATGGAAGGGGAGAAATTCTAAATAGCACTTTATTCATGGCATGAACTCGAGTAAAAAAAGGGGGTTTTATGCATTAAAAGTTGTATGCATATTGTGAACCATAACTTCATTATTTTATACACAAAAAGCGTAAAATTCCAAGGGTATGTAAAGGTCCTCACGGACAACATGATAATGTTGATCTGTATTAAGAAACCACTTTAAAACATTCAGCACTCTACGGGACACATTATACTAACTGATGGAGTGAATGATTACTGCATCTGCAGGGGGTGCAGATGTCCTGCTGTTTGTGGTTATGTCTGCACAAACAGTTTCTTTGTATACCGGCAAGAACTGTATTAAACATTCATCTTTTTGTTGTTGCAGATTGCAAGAGCACAATTATACACACAACTATGCTGTGAAAGCAGACTAGCAAGTTGATAAGTATTTCCGTATTGCATGATGCCGTTTAATGTCCTGCACAATCTCTGAAATCCCATTTAGCCACTTGTTAGCAACCACACACACACACACACACACACACAAACAAACAAAACACATTGTATTTTATGGCATATAATAAAACGTGAAAATAGTGTGAGCTTGTGTCAACCTTATTTCAGTCATTTAACAAAAATAACATTAATACATTTATATAATAATAATAACAGCAACAATAACCATCATGATCATCATCATAATAATCATAATTATTTATTTACTTATTAATTTATTTATTTATAAGTGGTCTTATATTGTCTCTGTATATTAAGCTTGGATAAAAGATGGTATTTTAAACATGACACTTAATCAGAAATATATCTATTTCTACGCTGTAAAAACAATTCAGTAAACTTTACGGTAAAAAACTGGCAGCTGTGGTTGCCAGAATTCTACCGTAAAAAATACAGTAACGACATTTTAGGTTTTAAGGTTTTAACTTAAATTTACAGTTAAATACAGTAATTTCATTAACTGATATAATATTAATATACCAACCTATTGAAGTACTGAAATCTGTTTTGTACCTTTGAAATACACTGATAACCACCAAATGCAGGTGGTGATGAGAAAGTCACATGATGAACCAAAGCCCATCATAAGCAGCTTTTAAATAATAACATATAGAAGGTGCACAGTGTCATTCACACAAGCACTAAACACCATCATGGTGACACACATGAAACTAAAATAATGCAATAAACATTCATTTAACAACATTAGATGTAACATACAACACTAATAAACATAACTGATAAGAAAAAAACTGAGAAGCAGCAGTTTTTTCAAAGAAAAACATAAAATTCAAACAAAATTTGAAATGTAACGTAGGGAATTCTGGGAACTTTTACAGGAATTTACCGTTAACCATTTAACAGGTTTTTTACTGTAGCATTTTCACAGTTTTTTACCGTTAAAATCACTGTCATTTTTTACAGTGATATGCACTCATGACCTTTTAAACTTACCCGTTCTTTCTTACTTTGTCTGTCTCTCTGAGGGCTCCAGCTGAACTTCAGGCTAGAGCTGAACATCAGATGATGGAGTTTGTACATGAAAGTGCCCATGAACATCTGCTACAATTCTTTAAACTCAACCTCTTTTTCCATCTCCTCCACAGATCCCAATGAAATGGTATCATCTCTCCCCTCTCCTCATCCATCTCACAGCTCTCTATCCCTCTTAGCAAAGCTTTCTCAATCTCTCCTCGACTGCTTTGAAGTTCACCTGCCCTACATCCTGTTACTATAAGAAGTGAGAGTGTGATTGTGTACGTAGGTCTGTGCACTCACAGAGTCTTTGCGACTAGTCTTGACAATAAATACGGTTTGGGAACTTTGAAAGGAACACAGGAAACTCACGCCAAGGAGAGTAGAAGAGTCACAGGGAGAACAAACAAAAAAAAAGGAGGGAGAGAGGAAAGCAAAGAGGGAGTGGGGTAAGAGTTAAAGTTTGTGGTCAGCAGCACCACGGGCATCATAAATCAGATTTCCCACAATCCCTGTGGAGGAGCCCTGCGCTCGGCCTGCCGCAGACACGCTCAGTGGGGCGCGGCACATCGATTGGCGTCGCCACTGTGATGATGAGTGCTGCGGGGTCTGGGTGTGAGGGGGGGATAGCGTGTGTGTGTGTGTGTGTGTGTGTGTGTGCGAGGTGGAGGTGAGGTCTACTTGCTCATGAAGAAGTCTACCTCAGCACCTGCCCCGAAAAACAGCGAGTTGGACCTGAGCGAATGTGCAGACTCTGGGCCTATTTCCTCTCAGATCAGCATTCACCTTCTGTCTCGAAAAACAAACAATAGCACGCTGACACACACACACACACACAAACACACATATAGAGCTATATTTACATATTCATCACAAACACAGCTGAATAGCTGAACAGTTGCTCATAACTCAACAAACTGCTCTCTGTCCACTAATAAGTGTCTCATGCTCAGATTTTTATTGTCACTTAATGGTTGCTTTTCAATTATATTTATGTACTAAAAGAAATTTGAAGGTGACTTTTTGTAAACTGTTTAAAAAAGTTACTGAAATACACAGACTCTTCCACATGTTTGGGGCTGTTTGGGTGTGTGTACTACAAAAGTTACAGAACAACATTTCTTTAAATTTACCACAAATAACTAAATCCTGTGAAATCTGCACCTGCAGAAGTTCAAAGAATTTAGAATTACAACAGAATAAAACTGAAAGCCCAGTCATTCACAAAGTTCCGTGTCCCCTACTCTAAATTGATTCTCCTTTCTGCTCTCCCCTAGAAACAATTAACAATGTTTTTTTTACTACAAATAACCCAAAGCACAGTGGTTTCTTTAGTTAAACCATGCTAACTACAAATTAACCATGGTTTTGCTACACTAACTAAAGCTTAACCTTGGTATTTGTAGTAAAACTGGTTATACAAATGGTAAGCAATACACCATAAAAACATGGTTACTACATTTTTACTATAATAAAACCATGGTTAATTTTCTTAAAGGCTGGTTAAATTCTTAATCCGGTTAAATTCTTAACACATTTCACTATTATAATCCATTTCGCATAAATTAGTAGATTTTGTTCCAAAATACACTTCTGCCTCAGAGTAAAATATGCAAAAAGAGTTGTAAAAAAAAAAAAGAAAATTGAGATATTTTGATAAAATACAAGTCATAATGTGATATACAGTATACAACAGCATTTGTAGTATAAAAAGTCACAATGCGATTTGTAAGATATAAAGTCACAATTGAGAGAAATAGTCACAATTACATTGAATAAAGTATAATAATTAGAAAACGGTTGCAATTATATAAAGTTAAAAATGTGAGAAATAAATGTGCAATTATGCTAAAGATCCAGTTATGAGGAAAGAAGTTGCAATTGTGAAATATAAATGACAGTTTGGAGAAATCAAGTTGAAACTGTGATAAAGTCGCAATTTTATGATATAAAATCACAGTTGTGATATATAAAGTGCAGATCTAGGATTTTTTTTAAATCATTATACATCATAAACTTTTCCACAAAAACACAGACACACAAATGTAGCTGTATTCAAAACCTGTCACGACACATCTGTTTCTAAAAGTTAAAATAAACCTAAAGTTTTTATTAGTTTGGTGATGATTTCCATCTTGAACTTCTTGTGTGTTGTGGAAAGTTTTGTAACTCTTCTCTTATTGGCAGGCTGCAGAGTGAAATGCCTCTCCACACACCTTCCCTCTCTCTCTCCCTTTTCCCTTTCATAAATTTCATTAAGAGAGAAATCACATTACATTAGTTCTCTGGACCTGCTTCCAGGGGTTAACCATTTTGCTTAGCCATGTAAATTCTCAGCTTAGTCAGGGCCATTCTCCACAGCCTGGCTGCTTCGATGTAGCCCGCACCGAATTAAGCGCTATCTATGTAAATTTGTGTGTGTGAGAGATTGTGTGTGCGTGTCCTGGAGATGGACATGGGGTGTGTGGAATGTGTAAACCCATTCTCCTGGATTACTGAATTTGTGTGCATGTGTGTGTGTTGGGCTCTTCTCACTATATGCACATAGGGTGAGCACGTTGTGTTAACCCTATCTGCTGGATTATCCGGATGGTGTGAGTGTGTGAGAGTGAGACAGAGTCAAGCACTTCAGAATGGAGAAAAGGAGGTTAAAGGGGAACTTATCGTCTTTGTGCAGAAGATAGACTTCCACAGGCTGGTCTCTCCTTCTGCCCCGCCAATGAAGAACTTGACACTTCCTCTAAGAGCGGGTAAACACCAGCCTGAACCTTTCGACAACTCAACCACCTACATACTCACAAATACACAATAAACACACAAGGGAGTTTTTGAGAGGCATTGTCAGTGCCAAAGTCCCATTAAATAAAATTAGAGTTTTGTGGCTTCATGTAAAAATGTAATTTTAGCAGATATATGCATTAAAAATATAATGAAATATTGATGCCTTCCTGGTTCAAAATTAATAAAAAGACAGGAAAGAAAGTTATAATGTATATTCTGACAACAGTGAGACAATTCTTGATTTCTAACAGTAATAAAGAAACAAAAACATTAATATTTTAAATCATTGTTCATGTCAGCTCGGGTCCATTAAATAATATTAAAATATTTTGATATCAAAAATGTATTAGTAAATGTTGACATTAACATTAACAAAAATTAATAAATGCTTTATTATTATTTTATTATAATTATATTATTGTTCGTTTGTGTTAACTAATGTAATTAACTAAAGTTAACAAATGGAATGTTATTGTAAAATGTTACCAATTAATATGCATCCCAAACAATATAAATAAAACGCACACATTTGCCTGTCCAGTCTGCAGGAACAACAAGTACAATGGACTTTTAATTGTTGTAATTTCTTCCTATAGTTCAAAGGTCAAGATGAAGATCTATGACAGTGCATAAGCACCTCATGGAGTTCACCAGCACTACGATTTATCTTCCTACTGAAGCGAATAGTCCCGAGGCCTCCAGAGTCTAACTGCTACACTCTCTATCTATCCGTCCATCCATTTGTTTGCTTGCTCACTTGCCCTGCAGTCTATCATTGACACTGGTGAATGATAGTTCGCTTGTTTTGTCAATGGCACAGTTTGCTGTAAAACTGGAAGGTCAACCAAAGGTGATTGGGTCATGAAACACGGCCGCTTTAGATAGTTAAAAAGAGCCCTGTCTATTTTAAACTCTTCAGTGGACAGGGAACTGCTCATGTCTCAGATCATTTTCCTCCAGCTGGTATATGGATGGAACTTGACCTGTTAGGGGACTGATGGACCAGGGTAAAGTGTGCAAGGCTGCCCCTGTTCTACCAGTAATCCATTTCTGAACCGGTTTGTCCTCTGCACTTGTTCAATCATTTCCTGATTGATTCTGATCTTGATCAATCCTTGGAAAGACAGATGGACCCTGCTCCACTCTTTAGTCTATACTTTGCCACAACACGCACAGACAAACACACTCTACGGCCCCTGTCCCAAACTCTGATCTATATTGTCGCTTCCTCTATGGCTGAAGGCAAATGAGGCAAAGGGTCAAGACAGGAGACATTTACTGATGTAGCACTCCTGTTGTTCACACACACACACACACACACACACACACACACACACACACACACACACACACAAAGCTACTTCACATACGTTTCACCCTCTTGTAGTCACTTCCTGCCCTACAGTCAACGTCCTGTCCTAAAAGACAGAATAGGAAGGACCAGAATTGAAGTACAGTGTGAGAGATCACAAAATGTTTGTTACATTTTTGAGTGAATTTACAGTGAAATGTGCAAAAATTATTTTATTTTAATTATTGCAATTACTGCATAATTATGAATTCAGTAATAAATAAAAATACAATAAAATACCATTCACATAATCCCCCATGGAGTACAAAATGGTTTGGTAATACTTTACAATAAGTTCTCATTAATGCATTAACTAATTTTAACTAAAAATGAGCAGCGCATTTGTTCTAACTTTTATTAATATTTGGTAATAAACATACAAATTTTATTTGTTATTTCATGATAGTTACATGTAGCTCAGGTCCATTAAACAATATAAACTTTTTTTTTTTTGTATTTTTCGTTTACTTTTTTCCCCCCTCATCGCTGCCACCTTAAAAGAGAGAGAGAGAGAGAGAGAGAGAGAGAGAGAGAGAGAGAGAGAGAGAGAAAGAGAGAGAGAAAGAGAGAGAGAGGAAAAAGAGTCCAGAGGGTTGTTCTAAGACTGAATGCTGAAATGTAGTGCTGTGTTGGCAGCAATGTCTGCGGGTGAGCAGCATAAATCCTTATAATGCAGGTTTATAATAGTAATAATAATATAGAACCAAACCTGAGACAAGCCATTTGGCCAACGAGGACCTTTGAGAGAACAAACCAAATCAATTACATAAATCATCTATAAATGTTTCTTGATGAATTACTTATCCCCTCATTGTCCATTAAGGGATGGTGTAAAAGAGTGTGCATGATGAAATATAGTGAACTTTAAACTATTGTCTGCTCTTGCTTCTCATCCAATAGTTTTATAATGTGAAAACGAGAATGCCTAAATATAACAAACCAGCAGCTTGAGTCATGGATGATGGTTTCCAAACTCTTGCATTTGTGAAGGTGGAAGGGTGACTACAGATGTGCGATTTTATGTCTGGAACAGGTGTGATCCAGCAACAGCTTTCTGTATCCTTTCAGAGGCTGTAAATCCCTTGGTAGGAAAGAGCGGGAGAGAGAGACAGAAAGACTATTTCCAGACTCTTCATGGATGACAAGAGCAGTGAAAATCCCTTCCACTCAAACTAAGAACCGGATGAGAACCAGATCAGGAAGGACCACTGAAGACCAAAGCCTTGGGATTCAAACCAGAAAAGCCCCAGACCCCAAAAAAGTCCTGTCAATCACACTCACAGCACTATAGAGACGATAGATGTGTGCATGTGTGTGTGCATTGATAGAGAAGCCTAGAGATGGCACTGGAGAAGGCATGTTAAGAAATAAGGGGAGTAGTGGATGGGTAACCCCAAAAGAGTATCTGAAAGGATCCGTCAGACTTTTCTCACCAGCTTATAGAGAGAGATACACAGTGTAAGGGGGAGAGAGGAGAGGGATCTGTATGAAAGAGGAAAAGTTGAAAGTTTTGTTTGTCAAACACAATTCTGATCTCAAAGAAAACAAACCAAATAGTATTGAACAAAATGACAATCATTCAATCAATCAGTTTTGTGAGAGGTTCCTTAGAGGTCTGTAAAGCTGGAGCGCTGGACATATCAGTCCCACTCAAACGTCTTGTAATGACAATATACAAGCATCAGTGTGTAGAGAGAACAGAGAATAAATAAAAGATGAGGGCCAAAATCACAGTGTGTTAAGCAAACCAGATGGAGGGAAAGACAAAATCCCAAATGTTTGAAAAATATTTTTTTTCGTAGAATTGTGCTTTCCTAGAATTACTGTATGTAGTTGGTGTGGGTATATATTTTATAGAATACAGCTAATATGACAGCATCTACAAGCTTTTGAGTCAAAAGATCAGTTGCAGAAATGGGTAATATCTTTAGGAGACATTTTGAATGTTGGTTTAAATTTTTACGTAAAGTTGAGTCTTAAATTAGAACAATGTATGTGAATTGCAAAATTAAAAAATGTCATACTTTTTGTAATTGGTTGAGTAATCAATCAATCAATCAATCAAACAAACAAACAAACAAACAAACAAACAAACAAACAAACAAACAAACAAACAAACAATTAATCAATCAATAGTTGTCCAAAACTGTAGCCAAGTGTTGGTTATTTTTCTGTATACTAACAACTTGTCCCGGTCTCCCCAGTATGTATGAAAATATAATAAAATATAATAAAATAATATAATAAAATAAAAAATTAATAAAAACAAGAGAAAAAAAATGTGTATAAAAGAGTGAGAGAGTGTGAAAACGTGCAAGTTGGAAAAAGAAGTAGCAAATTAACTTTGAATTAACTTTTAAAAATGGAGTTACCACACTAGTAAACCTCCCTTTAAATCAGGAAATAGAGAATAAAGAGAGAGAGAAAAGAAGGAAGGGTATAAAAGAGGAAATGAACAATAATCTTTTTAGAAAGGGCCTCTTCAAGGACAAGTAGTAAGTAATCATTTCCTGTAGGTCAGTGTTTTTGTATTCATACACTCGTCTTCTCTCTATTCTGTGTTTTCTCTTTATAGCCACACTAATTAACATACAGGTAATAAATGACATCTAATTTAATTAAGAATGTAATTTAATTGTAAAATCTGTTTTGGTTAATGACAAAAAGTGTATGTGACAAAATGAACAACAGTTAGTAAACTAAACTGTAAGAAAATTAAAGTTTTTTACAAGTCAAAAATATTAGTTTTTCTTTATTTTACCTCTGTTTCCATTCCCTAGGTGGCAGTTAGTGCAGTTCTCATGTGTTGACATGCAATAGCCAGAGGCTTTAGAGAGCTCTGAAATGCCACTAGTGGGTTCCCACTTACCACTATGAAAAATTAATCGCTCAAGCAAGCCACTTCTCTATGTGTGTGTGTGCTTTAATAAAATGTTTCCTGTGATATTTGTTTCTCTAGGAGGATAGGGGTCATAAGTTACGCTCAATTCTGTAGTTTAGTATTGTTATAAGAGCTGTTGTAAAGCATGTGCAATTTAGGTAAACTCATTTTTAATGTCCTGGTCTGCATCAACATGAGATCTCATTAATATCAGCCCCAGATAGTGAGCTAAATGAGCGTACCTGTCAACTCAACTGTCGTCCACTTTTGACAGGCTTTAAATGTCTAGGATGACCACTTTGGGCCATTAGACTCCTATCACAAGCACCGAGGTCCTGGAAGAATATTCTGAACTTGATGTTCGCTTGAGATTTGCACTTTTTTCCATAGTGTTTTTCTCCATTTTCATTTATTACTTTATAACCCATTCAGATTTATGCTGGTTACTTTTGGGAGAAATCAAAAAGGAGGATTTGAAGTATAGCTTGAAGATCTTTACATATTAATGTCACAGTCCTGTCTGCACATTAAACTACACACTTCCACGAGCTGTTTACATGCACCTTACACCCACATGTATTATGAACAGACATTGTGCTCTCATTTTTCCTCTCATTTGCTCATACATAAATGCACATCTGCATTCCACGGCATTCCTGACCCCCCCTCAAACGACACTGAGGTCCCACTTGACTGGCACTTCCTTCATCAGAAAAGACGGGTGCAGCCTATTGAAATACTTACTATCAATTATTTAACCTCACTCTCTCCCTCTCTTCAATAACCAGGTTGGCTTTGAGTTTGATGGCCATTGCGTCCAAGCCGAGGGCCACCTCGCTTAACGTCATCCCCCCTTGCCCTCGCTCTTCCACATTTTCATTCATCCATCTCACTGCCACTCTAACAAAAAAAAAAAAGGAAAAAGGCCCAGCTGTCAAACACTAAAACATGGCAAGTGGTCAAAGTCCACAATGTCTTACTTTACTTCATGTCCTCATCTACACTCATAACAGTCGTGAATTTTCCACAGAGACTGGAGGGGACCTTGTGTTACCTTGTTGTGATGTTGTACACTTACAAAACATGAGAACAAAATGGAAACTAAATGAAAACATTTTTGTTAACTTAAGTAAAAATAAAAACTAGCATAACAGTGAAAAATTTAAACTAAAATATTTTTTGTGACTACTACTGTATATGCTCTATATCTACTATACAAATTATTTGAAGTAAATAGTATAACGAATAAGTTAAATTAAATAGTAATAATACAATATTATGTATTTATTATATTTTATCATTAAAAACAATAACTTTAGTTATTGATAATTGACTATTTTAGTTTCTGATATATGTATTATTTATTTATTATATTATATTATATTATAAAATATTTCCTACTTATAGTAAAAAATAAAATAAACTAATAATTAACTGAAATAAACTTAACAGAAATTAAATTTAATATATTAGCTTATTTTATATTCTTGAAGTAAAACTAAAATAAAAATGAATTAAAAAACTATATAGACAAATGATAAAAACAACAAAATTACTACAAATTTTACATTTAAACATTTAAATGAAAATGGAACATACAAAAATATAAAATAATTTAAATTGTACTAAAAACTACAATAGTATCAGAGATCCTAAAATAAAACTGGGTAACAGCTGATTAACTTTATAAGAAGCTGCATTATACTAACTAAAATAACTAGAAATCTCTGCAAAATAAAACTAGACTTATACTAAGAACGGTGAAGTGAAAAATAACTAAAACAACTAAACCTACTAAATCAAAAAGGCCCACTGAAAATAAAATGGAAATAAAGCTACGTTCAAAATGATAATAAACTGTTTGCAAAAGTGTTGCAACTGTTTAGTGAACATGCTGCTATGGTTAATATGTCTTGTACTATTCATACACACACAAATGCAAAGGCGCCAGCACACACACACACACACACACACACACACACACACGCACAGATATTTATGCAGTATTTTATGTTGATTCCCACATCTGAATGCATTATGGACTTTAAAATAAGGTTTTTCTGAGGTTTTAAGTACACCCGAATAAATCTTTTTAGATGTCCTGAAATTCAAATTTCACATGATTTCTCCGTCGGCGCTCATGGGCCTGAAAACCTTCAGGAGGAAATATGTACATCACAGGATTAAGCTTTGAGGTCTTCCCCTCCATCATGCTTCTAAACACACACAACCATGCCTGTAGAAGCAGAAGATTATATCCAAATAACAAGAGCATGCTGTCTTGGCTCGCTAAAAGGATTTCAAGCATGTCTGGGATAGAGGTAAAGCTGTGTGGAATCAGTGACAAGAGTTTCTGTTGGATGCTGTCTCTAATAAATGCCTTTGTTTTGCCTTCTTATTGATTAAATTTCATCTGTTCTGTTTCTCAGCTTGGTTCTCGCAACACGTCCCATTGCCTCTCGAATTTACTGTTCAGAGAATGAGCTGCTAGACTTATCATGGTACACACACACACACACACACACACAGGGATTTGAGCTAGACTATAGTGGACACAGGACAGGATCAGCTGGTGACATTATTAACCAGTAGGAGCTATCAACACTGTTGCTCCTCTGGATTTCTATAAGCCAGAGCATCAGAGCATGTGAGGAGGGTAGACATTCTTATGGGTGTTTTAGCTATACAAGAGTAATGGTTATTTGTTCAATAACTTCATTTGAGTCAGTATTACCAGAAGGTCACATTTAAACATGCCTTATCATGCCTCCATTATTTATTCTCGCTGCTTTTCTGTTTATTTTAAACCCACATTTTCTAATATGAAAATCTATAACCATAAAATGTTTGAAACTGCAAACTATATTTAAACAAAGAGTGAAATAAACATAAACCACTTCAATAATTATTTTGCCATTCATTCATTCATTCATTCAAACTTACATTTTTATAATTCATGAACGAAAACATTTTGTAACATGATTTTTATGTACGATTTCCATGGTAATGCCATTTTAATATGGGTTCAAAGGATGAATTTTGAGATTTTAAGTTTTCAACTGATATATAATTTCTTATGATTTATAAAGGTCAGAACTCCTGCTATGATGTAGATTTTTCAGGTGCACTCTTGTCATAAATTAATCTATTAATTTTCCTACATAGGTTTTTAACAAAAAAGGTGGACAAATATCTATTTAGGAGTCTTAGGCCTTTCCAATGATATATAGTTTGTCATGATTAGATTAGGATTTAATTGTAAAATAGTGAAGTAAATTTAGGCCTCCCACAGAGGGAACGGGTGACAGTTAACAGGTTAAACTGATCAAAAATAATAGTAAAGACACTTATAATGTTCCAAAAGTTTTCTATTGCAAATAAATGCTGTTCTTCTGAACTTTCTATTCATCAAAGTATCCTAAAAAAAGAAAAACAAAACTTTTCATAATAATAATAATGATACGTTTCTTGAGCACCCAATCATATCATATTAAAATTATTTCTGAAGGATCATGTGACCCAGCTTTGCTATTAGAAGAAATTACATAAATGATTATATTAATTAGAAATTAATTTATATTATTTAACATATATTAAAATATAAAACCTTTCATTTAAATTGTTTTACAATATTACAGTTTTTACTTATTTTTGATCAAATAAATGAAACCTTGGTGAATATTAAGAGACTTTCAAAAACATTAAAACTTGTGCAAAGGAGTGTAATGAAAAATAAATTATAAAAGGACATTTATTTATTTTCTTATTCATTCATTCATTCATTCAGTCTAAAGTGTGAGGAAACCATTTTTATTTTACCGTTTCTAATCAAGTTATAATTGTTTAAAGTTTTAAAGGGTAAATATATTTAATCATTCTATATTTAAAATACTTTGAAATTAGACTAAGCAATGCAAAAAAAAAACCTATTAAAACACCATGCTTTGTAATTTATAATGTATGTTAAAAACAGTAACGTATGTGTATTCTGTACACTTTATGTACACTGTAAAAAGTGTACTTTTTTGAAGGCTGCAGGGCCAAACATGCCTGACTGTAAACTGCTCTTACAGAGACAGCGTGTGAGATTATACCAGATAGTAATTTCCGACAATGTGCAGTGACTGGTTCTCTTCCCCTCTCCTTCAGTCTGAGTGTGTGAGTGGCAAGAGGATCAGAAGGGGCTAATGTAGAGGGACAGCAATGGCATTCCGAGTCTGCCTGGTGTCAGGGAGAATTAGCCCACAGTCACACAAACACTCCGAGATGAGCTCACACACACTCACAGAGCCAATACACGCGCAAATGAGTCTGTCACTCTACGCAGGTCAAAGGTCAAGAGGAATTCTCCATCCTTTTTCCTCATCCCTCACTCTCCTTTCCCCTGCAGTTGGATTTCTTGCTCTGTTTATCACACTATGCTTCAATGTACCATCATTAAACACGTTTTAACTCCCTGAGGTGACATTATGAGTGTACTTTAAATCTCGCTGCTTTCCATTGTGATTGTTTATACAGTATATGCATATGTTCTTTGTGCATGCCTGTTCTTTTCATAATCACCTGAACCCATTTAATCCATCATAAACAGCAGACCAAAGTTGTTGTTGAATCCAGTCAGCTAGCACTTATAGCCCCTACTGGGTGACTTGAAGAGAACGAAGAGTTTGATGAAGAGGATGTGGAGTCAGATCTCCAAGTTAGTTTATCTCAGGCCTCATTGGACATCTCAGCGTTTTGTTTCTCTAGTCAGCAGGTCCGAT
This sequence comes from Barbus barbus, assembly GCF_936440315.1. NCBI lineage: Eukaryota > Metazoa > Chordata > Actinopteri > Cypriniformes > Cyprinidae > Barbus > Barbus barbus. The sequence continues at coordinate 17,776,921 of NC_136753.1, forward strand.
GGGTTGAGTTTGTAGAGCTGTTGTTTTTAATTTTGCCTTCGTTAGGCCTTGTGTTAATTACCAATCTCATGGTCCACAGCCATGCGCTTGGTCTCCTCTCTCTAATGAGACGGAAATGAGACAAACAGCTGGGATTTATGGCTCGCTGGATGCTCACGCCATGAGAAAACTTGTACGCTCAGGACAGAAAAACAAACAATCACATATACGAATCGCGCATTGTGATTAATTATGCACAAATAGACGTTGATGTGATATGACTGTCCATATGCAAATTAAAAAATGCACAATCTAAAATATTTGTATGAAAGAAGCCCAAGCAGATTAATACACAGCTGCACGAGGACACACGAGAGTGCTTACAGAACAAAATCCTCCCTTATTAATCTTAAACTGCCTCTAATAAATACACTGCTGTTCAAATTTGAGGGTTATTTATTTACTTATTAATAATAATAATAACCGTTTAATTCTTATATTGTTTCTGACTAAATTGTGTATTGGGTAGCTAAAGTTAAAATGTCACACGCTTTGCATAATTTGCTAAATTACAGCTTGATTGGAAATGAAACAATAAAAATATTAAAGTATTATTATTCTATTGTAGTAAATATTATTCTATTCTATTCAAGTATTGTGTAAGTAATACTTTTCTTCACGTAAACAAAATATATAAATAACATGCATTTGGAAAGCAGCTAAATTTTAATGATGAAGGCATGTGGCCTTAATCTGATTAAAAATAGTAACAATTTAAAATAATTTTAAAATAATTTAGTTTTATCTGTTTCTTTTGATATCAGGTATATTGAATATTTAGGCTGGATAAATTAAAGTGATCAAATGTGACAAAAAATGTTCTTTTGAACTTCATATTCATCAAAGCATCTTGGGTAAAACATGTATTACAGTTTCCACAAAATATAGAGCAAAATATATGGCTGTGTGAATGTTCACACAATAAAAAATCTCTTATACACACGGAACAGAAAAATAAACAAGCGCATATACAAATCATGTATTGTGATTAACATATGACTGTCCCTATGCAAATTAAAAAATGCACAATCCAAAATATTTGTATCAAAGGAACCCAAGCAGATTAATACACAGCTGCACGAAGACACGCAGGAGTGCTTACAGAGCAAAACCCACCCAAGGGCCTGGCAGACGCACCCTCAGCCAGCATCGAACAAGAGTTCTCCTCTCATTTGGGCCTCCTCCCTCACTCATTCTTTCCATCAGCCTCAGGGGAATTCCACAATTAATGACCATGCTGATGACCGTCTCAGCGGGTGTGTGTGTGAAGGGGGTTGGGGTGCGGTCAAAGGGTGTGTGTGCGTGTATGTGAGTGTGAATCGCTGAGGGAGGCAGCTCATGGCTCAGGTGATCGGGAGGCATGTCTCGGTGGGCTGTGGCTAAAGACCCGACGCAGCGCTTTCAGGCCTGTGCTTCAGCACAAAGGGAGCTGTGTCGGCCTTCACCATCAGCAGCTTTCACTGCAGCTCCAGACCCACAGTCCTGCCTGGTATCATAGACCTCTCCTGCAGCCTGTTTGGTGGACCAGAGCCCAGAAACCACACAGCAAAACCGTAGACAGAGGTGGACAAAGTAAACAACTCCGTTACATGAGTGAAAGGACAGATACTGCTAGTCAAATATTACTCCATTACAAGTAAAAGTTATAAAGACAGATTTTTACTTAAGTAAAAGTACCAAAAGTGTAGCCATTTCAACCAAGTAGATACTGTAATGAAACTGCTGTAAATACATACTGATGAGAAAAAATATCAAACCTGTTTTAAATCCCAGCAACACAACTGTAGCTGTATAAGTGTACAGCAGCAAAAAGGCAAAACAACAACATATTTATTTGACATAAAAACAAACGTTCAAATTCTCTAATTCTCTCGGTCCTTTGATATCATGCACAGAACGGTGTGTGCAGAGCTGCTTCAAGTCAAACACCTATGTGTTTTCTTAGGAGATGCATAGCAGTACTTCTGTGGCTTTATGTGTAATATTTTCATTTACACAACTTTGCAAAATCAGACAATATTGTGTCCAATAGGCTATATATCACAATATTAACTTATTATTATTGAATTGTTGCAAATAAATATCATATTTGCAACTGGTCAGTGTTCAAATAAAGCTGGGAAATCACTTCACATAACCCTACAAGAGAGATAACTTATAGACTGTCTAAAAAAAAAAAAAAAAAAGTCATGTTTTGGAGAAGAAAAAAATCACCCACTGACATTCATAGCTGCTACATAGTAATGACTTTCTACTTCGAAATGTAGTGAAAAGTAGGATTTTTGTAGTGAAGTTAAAGTCATAAGTTTCCAAAAAAAAGAAAAGAAAAAAAAGTGTACTTAAGTACAGTAATCAAGTAAATGTATTTCATTAATGTCCACTTCTGTGTAGACCCTGTGTACACCTGTTATTATGATCGGCCTTGAGTAATCTGATCTGAAGTTCTCACCTCTGGCACATTGTTGTTAAAACCTTGTAGAAAGATCTCAAACATGTCTCTTGTGTTTTCATTCGGTTTAAAGGAGAGTCTAAAAGAACTGACTGCTGCATTCTGGTGGGAATTATAATCTGAAATTAAATTTTACACAATCAAAGAGCATTTTACAGGGTGTGTCTTCAACTATGAGCACTTCAGAACTCATGGACATGCATGCATCACAAGAGAATTCTTGTCAAATTTTTCTCATGGCTACACCAATACCACAAACCACCAGCCAGCTAGATGTGCTTGCCGCAGCACCTGTATCCTGTCCATGCATAACCTCTGCTTAAAATCATAAACTGCACTGCGTCTGCCTGCAATCACTGACCTGTCCATCAGTCACTCTGCAGTGGTGTTGCACCTCTGAAGCAAGAAGCCTCGTCTTTCACTCCTAGGGGGTTTGTTGATTGTATGATGAAGGGAAGAAAGACCGTCAACACAGTTCAAACAAACCGCTTGCGTCTAACTGGCCTGAGGCCTTCTGGTTTGTCTTTGCCTTTACTGTCCTCTCTCTTAAGACAAGCCAAAGAGATCTCCTCGCTTTTATCAGGTGCTATCAAAGAATTCATGGAATTCAGCACTTTACACCTTTGATTACATGAGTGCAAGTGTGTGCGCTTGTTTGTTTCCCTCCTACAGTGTGATGAGTGGATGTGTATTCAGCTAAATAACCTTGCTGACACAAGGTCTGTCCAGTCAGAGTGAGATGCATTCAGAAGTGGCTACCACAGACCACAGTTAATGAGACAGGTGTACTCGGAGGATTGATCGAGTTTAAAATATTACCGTGTCCCGATCCATAGCCTTCCATTCTAAACCAATCTACACATTTGCTGCGATTCTCACCTGTTTCTTGCCAAATTGAATATGTTAGATAACCAGTGTGAAAATACCTGACCACTGCATTAATTCTTACAAATGGAAGTTTCTTACATATTCACATTTTTTTTCATATTGCAGATCCTCAATGTCACTCCGGCAGTCGTACACACACGCACAGTTAATTTTTCAGTGAATCTCCAAGGCACTCCAGGGCTTCTTGTCCTCTGGCTGTTTCTACAAAGATGACAAGAAATGACAAACAGACAAAGAGAGAGGGGTGAAGAGAGAGAAACAGAAGACAACTAGTCACAAGGGCATTTAAATATGTTCCATATTTTGTCAACACAGTGTAGGTTAAACAGACAGCACACAGACATAACACATAGTGTAAGTGTTATATAGCCATACTATGGGGTTAAAAGCCCCGTTAAATAAAATTTCTTTTTTTTCTTGTCCATATGTAAGAATAATACTAATAATAAATGCAGTACAGGTGTTTTTTTTTTTTTTTTTAATAAATCAATACTTTATTCGGCAAAGATGCATCAAATTGATCAAAAGTGAGATTAAAGGCATTTGTAATGTTAAAAGAGATCTACTGTATTTAAATGAGTGCTGTTTTTTAACAGTTTAAAATTCTGCTTTTTTTCCCCTGTATTTTTGATCAAATAAATGCAGCCTTGGTGAGCATCAGAGACTGCTTTCAAATATACAATACATACCAACCCCAAACTTTAGTAGTGCATAACTTTAAAATACTTAAAAAAAAAAAAACCCTCTATTAGTGTGTATTTAATTTAAATATTGTGCATTTAAACACACACATACACACACACAGACACAGACAGACAGACACAGACAGACACACACACACACACACACACACACACACACACATTCATACATACATACATACACACATACATACACACAGACACACACACACACACACACACACACACACACACACACACACACACACACACAGACAGACAGAGAGACACACCTTAAAAAGTGGTGGTGGTGTTCTTGATTTGTATTTAGCTCGCGCATTATGCCATATATGTGTGAAAGAAAGACATTCAGAATAGAAGAATCCTATTTTAGGGAGTTATTTCCTCTCCTCAGTCCCTTCAGTGTGCAGAGATGAATGAAACATCTGGCCCCAGACTCATAAACTGGCTTATATATTCATTTCTATACTGACATGATTTATGAACTTCTAACACCACTGATTTATTGAGGGTTTTTTGTCATCTCACAACTGCGATGACTGGTGACACTGTGATGTTATCATTGATATTATCACTACAAAAAAAAAGTAGAAAATTGAAAAGATACTAGTAATTTTACATTAAGTTTACGGACATTTCCTTTAAGCTTAAAACACAACGCAACACATAATTCAAACTATGGGCAGATCATCAAAGCAGACATTTCTACACAGTAATCTATTTGTATTCACTTTTCACAAAGTGTCGTCTTATTCCTTCACACATCAAAAGCAAACAATGAAAAAGAGAACAAATGTAACACAGTGACTTGCAAATAAAGCACTTCACATTACATCAAGAGCTTTCAAAAGATACTAAATAGGCAGATTGACTGCTGTCAGGAGTTGTAAGCAAAAATATCTGACATATTTGACATTAATTTACATCTACTAAATCACAAGTGGCTTAATCAAATTCCATGTTCTGATTACGCTAATAATGGATCAGAAAAACAATCCTTATTAGCTGATAGTGATTATTTTCCCTGTCATCCAGAGTTAAAAGGATTGCGACCTTCCTGTCAGGGCTAATTATAAGCATAATGAATGTTTGTGGATTGTTCTAAGTGTAACTATTAATATTAATGGATGGCCATTCTTGCTGACAGGCACTTTCTATAAAATGTTTTATGATGAGTTAAATAAGTTTACATATGCTCGCCTCAGGGGCGTTATCTGACTGAGCAAATGGATTTTTGAGGACAAAGGTTGAAGTGCTGTGTCAGCATATCCCTGGTGGCTTGTATGGGCTGGAAATATAATTTGGGCTGATAATTATTATTATTATTATTATATACATATATTATTTTGAGTATGTTAGTTTATTTGTTCATATAACCACATATGTCAGGAAATATAAGTTTATTTTCCGATATAAATATTTGTTTCTGCATAAATTAAATTTCTGCATAAAATAAATTAAAACAATTTTGGCAAACATTATTATGAAATCAATCATATGCAATAATATTCTAGAAGTACATAACTCCAGCATAATACTGAACATCTCACTACAGTGACCACTAAAGGCTACATCGTCTGTCCACTAGCACAACCTTTGACCCCGTGACCCTCTGACACAAATTCCTCTGACCTTCCCTTCACCTCAGTCACCAGACATAACTCTGAGCACAAGACAGTTATGTCTCAGTGCCGGAGAACACGGCCAAGGTTTCAATACACACAAAACCCACTTTACACATGTCAATTCAAGCTTATTATAACAAGAGCGAGAACCAGGCTGAAAAAAGATGGAAATGAAGGACAGGAACAGAAAAGGAAGGAATAAATAATTCACTAAACGACCACTGTGATTCAGTCTCTTACCATTTCTTTCTCTTGGCAGAGAGAGAGAGAGAGAGAGAGAGAAAGGGAGGGAGGGTTGTTAATGAATTGTACTCACAAGTGCACTGGGGACATGTTGTTGTGCTCATTATTGGAGGCAGGAAAGAAGTTAATTGTTCGGTGGCTTTTGGTGTGTTAATACTCCAGTGCCTGATAATTGAAAATGAACAATGCATTTTCATCTGCTCTCTCGTACAAAAATTACAAAACCAAAAATTCTCAGAAATTCAAGCTCTTATGCAAAAGAAAAATCTTTTTAAAATAAAATTTTAAAATATCTTTCTTTAATAGTAATAATAATAATTGCATTACTATTATTACATTTGTAATGTTTTATAATTTTATAAAAAGTGTATCTTTAACTCAATGTAGAAAACATGTATGTAAATATATGTAATATGTTAATGTCTCTATATTTGACCCTGTAGCACAAAACCAGTCATAAGTATCACGGGTATATTTGTAGCAATAGCCAACAATACACTGTGTTGGGTCAAAATGAAATTAAATGATTTTTCTTTTATCCCAAAAATCATTAGGACATTAAGTAAAGATCATGTTCCTTGAAGATATTTTATAAATTTCCTACTGTAAATATGTCAAAACTTAATTTTTGATTAGTAATATGCATTGCTAAGAACTTCATTTGGACAACTTTAAAGGGGATTTTCTCAATATTTGTAATTTTTTACACCCTCAGATTCCAGATTTTCATATAGTTGTATCTCAGCCAAATATTGTCCTATCCTAAACCTGACTGGTTTTGTGATCCACACATTGTATACAGTAGAAATACAGTCAAGAAAAAAATGGCAAAAAATTAATTTACTAATTATTAATCAAGCTAAAGCCATCTTCATTTCTTCTCACATCTAGTTCACACCTTTTTCATGTGTCCTAAACGTGTATGAATCCATGCCACAGGGGTTACATTCAACTCCAGAGGGGTGTGAAACATTGCCACGGTAACCACACACAATCCCTGAATCTCTCCACCCCTGACTGGGTGTTCTAACGGAGTCCCACAACACGGTTACACCTGCTGTCACACTTGAGCAGGAGTATGCACATGTACAAACAGCAGCTAATAGATTCTTAAACATACTCAATGAATATTTCATGCATAGTTGTGTGATCTGCTTGATGACTAGAGAAGGACTTATGGCCCCGCTTTATATTAGGTCGCCTTAACTACTATGTACTTACATCAAAAAATTAGTACAATGTACTTATTGTGTTCATATTGTATTGCAAAACACTTGCTGCTATTGAGGTGGGATACAGGTAAGGTTAGAGACAGGTTTGGTGGTATGGGTAGGTTTAAGGGATAAGGTGTAAGTGATGGGCCAAAAGAGTCATTATAAATGTAATTACAGTAATTAATTACATATGTATACATGCAGATATTTTTAAAATAAAAGTACAATGTAAAAAACATGTATGTACACATTAAGTGCATAGTATCAAATGATTAATTTAAATGTAAGTACATACAGTAGTTAAGGCCACCTAATATAATGAGGGACCGGACCGGACGGAAAACAAAACATGCTGATAATATCAGTTATTACTGTTTAATTAATTATATAAATAATATTACATCAAATATTACTACTACTACTAATACTATAATAATAAAATAGAATTCATATAATAATTTATTTTATTATTATTATTACAAACAAAAATTTACAATAATTACTGCAATAATTAATTACAGTATTATTGCTATATTTAATACAATATTATTAATGTAATAATTACTACTACTTTTACAGAACTAAGTTAACCAGTGTTATACTACGGGGCCGTTGAATGCTTGAATCTGATTGGCTGACGAACGTTCTGAGGTGTGCAATTATTTTCAGGGAAACGCACTGCGAACGTAGTTCCAGGCAGCTTTCTTGACCGCATTACAGTTCCATATCACTTCGCATCGTTGTCAGCGCTGCCCTGACGATTTTATCAGTTAGCCTAGTGTAGCAACTTAAAGGCTACACATGACATTTCTCACTAGCGAGGTAATAACAGCGCTGCATCTTAAAGCAGACTTACAGTTTAGAGACGGTGCTTCAGAACACTGTTGAGGGACACACAGAGGTAGCCTAATGCATACAAGCTCTCTCTCTCTCTCTCTGTTTCTCTTTCTCTGTGTCTCTGTCTCTCTCGCTCTCTTTCTAATAACTTCATTATTAACTGCATTAGTCTGCTATCAACGGCTCAAGCCTCCATTGCCAGCTTTAAAATGACGTTTTGGAACTAGCAAAAGAGTCGTTGGATGAGATGCGGAAGAAATAATCCTACTCACAATAGCGATTTAAGTAGAAAAACCGGACGAATCCCTTGAAATATATAATCTGATCGATGTCTTGAGGTGTGGCAACCGTAGTATAAGCGGAATAATTGACTCCGGACCGTTGAATTATTAGAAAAATAATGCACACCCGAGGTGGTGATGCGGCCACGACGCGAAGCGGAGTGGCCGTTACACCTCGGGTGTGCATTATTTTTCTAATAATTCAACGGCCCGTCGTCAATTATTCCTTACTTAATCTATACAAGTAATTCTTCAAATACTAATGACCTAAAGATTACTGTAAAACTAAACTATTACTGCATTGTATGGTCCATTCTGCATCTCCATAAGCTTAACTTCAATGCTTATCTCATGAATCCATCATGACTGTATTAATGTCGAGTCCAGCTGTCTTTTTTTTTTCTGCACCGGAAACATGATCATCAAATTTTTATAGACCTGATGCTTTTCTTTTGGAGAGGTGCCTCACAAAGCAAATCATGTCATATTACATGTTCCTATGGTTCCCAAACAAGGTTCCACTTAAAAGTGTGAGGACTTTGATTAAGTATTTAAAAGTCCACAGTGAAGAATGGTCTCTCCCAATGAGTGAAACAGTGTGTCCATCTGTTCTGACTTCAGTGGCACAGCTGGTCCACCTCTCTCACTTTCTCACAGTGACAAGCGAGTACTCGCTCCCTGGCGACTGTTGACACGCATGTCTCACTGAAACGCATCAGGTCTCACCTGACACCACTGTACCAGCAAACTTACACAATCAAGGTGTGGTGCAGGCAGACAAATAGTTCAAAATGATACTTTCTCATCCTTTTGAATGAATACTTATCATTGCACAGTGGGAATCACCTCTGAATCTCAGCTCATTCATTGTACGGCACAGGTCTCATGGTAGAAAAAGGACCATTTTGGTCCACTGTGTGGTGGGCATCTGTTGTCCAGACCACTATTTATACTGTGTATTTATCTATCCATCATTTCCTCCCTTCCAGCCATCAATCATCCTTAGCATAAAGCATTTATGTTGTTGTTTTCCATTAATCTATTAATAAGTCTGATTGCTTGCTTAGTTTTAAATCACTGCTTTGAATATTCATGATTTAGATCTCATGTAAACAAAATTGAGGTCTAATTTTTGGGGTATACTATCTGTCAAAACTAGACTAAAATTCAACCTTTCTATTACTACCTAACATTGCTCTGACAAGCCAAAGTCCCAGTGATCCAGAGGGACAGAAGATTTATCTGACTCATCAGAGCCACTCGGTTTATTTATTTAATTAATTAATTGTTTTTTTTTTGCCTTATACTTTTGAAGGTGAATTACATCTGTTACTTTAAATATATTTTAGCCCTCAATCATGAATAAAGAACTGTTCAAGATATTGAATTTGCCCAATGTTATAAACTTCAGTCATTAACATGAAGTATAACAAGTAATAAAATCTTTCTGGATAGCATAACACCACTAATTTGATTATACAGTACAAATGATGACACAAGGATTAGCTAATATGTGACCTGAAGTGTGAAAGCACCTGCAATTGCTTGGCATCCACCCTTAAATGTTAATAAAGGTGGCATGCATATTTCAGTGATGTAAACAGAAGCAGGTGAGGCTGGGCTGAGGAGTGATTTATTTATAAGGGTCTGACTTGTAAAGGTGGGGTTTACAGGGGGCCGTTCTGTATGCACATGTGTGTTTATGTCAGCTTGGGTGCAAGTGTCAGTGTGTTGGTGTCTGAGCAGAGTCTTGAGTTGGCGCCCGGAGGCATGGTGAGGGTGCACAACACTCACAGCTCCACAGTTTACTCAAACACAATCACACAACGTAAACAGCGGCACTACTGAGCATATATGTGTGTGTGTGTGTGTGTGCGTGATTCCTCTGAGAATGTGCGATTTGATAAGATAATAGGCAATTTTCTCTTTTCAGAAGAAGCCACAAAAGGCTGCTTTTCATTGAGAACAGTCCCACAGGACCAGCAACCCTCCTGCATCACATGCTTTACATGCTCGATCATGTTGCCATGAATATATTCACCCTTCTAAAATGGACTCAGACAAGACAGGTAGGTAAATTGTCTGCCCAGATGGATAAGAAATCAATTGTGAAACACAAAGACAAGTTCATGTACTTGACAGCTTCGGAAAGGCTTGACTTTCAGAAAAGAAAAAAAGGGGGAGAGAGAGCAAATAAAACACACCCGGGCACCCGAGGAGCAGTTGGGGGTTTGGTGCCTTGCTCAAGGGTCTCACCTCAGTTGTGATATTGAAGGTGGAGAGAGAGCTGGTTATTCACTCCCCCCACCAACAATTCCTGCTGGACCTGACACTCGAACCTGCAACCTTCGGATTGCAAGTCCGACTCTATCCATTAAGCCACAACTTTCCCCCTGAATAATAATTTAGGGGGAAGTATGCAATAAATTAGGCATAATTACATGCAGGTAAGTAACCCTAAACCAAACCCTATTCCTAAACCTAACCATATAGTAAGTACATGTAGTTACTTAATATTACGCAGTACTTAAATGTATAATTACACTGCAACAAGGACACCTTAAAATAAAGTGTAACCAAAAATTTTTTCTAAATGTTAATATGTCTAAAATATATTTATTTCCAGATTTTAAAAACCAGATACGTTTAACTTTCTGTTGGATATACGTAACATTGTCAACTACCAGTATTAGTATTAGTAGACCGTATTTGTAGACTGTCTGCTTAATATCTGATATTTTTATGGTCCTCCAACAGACATTCTATTGACTATAAGTAATGTTACATCATATCAGCTTATTCTACTTCTTACAGTTTGGTTTCTACTAATACTCTAATGAGAAATAGTTGACATGTAGTTGCAAAGTTTTAGTTAGAATGTCTAAAGTGGATGATTGAAATGAAGTATAACCAAAAGGATTAAATGATATGAAAATATTCACCTGTTTAAAATGGCCTCAGACAAGACAGGTAGGTAAACTGTCTGCCCCAATGAATAAGGGGGTAGAGTGAACAAAAAGACAGAAAACAAGAGGAAAACTCAGGATTTATGAAAGAAAAAAGGATGGATAAGCATGGAGGAGTTCTTGGGTGGGAGTTCCAGATGTTAATGGCTTAAATTAGGGTCACCGCAACAGGAAATCGCAGACGACTGGGGTGTCATAATTCATCATAGCCGCGCTCAGTAATGCAGTGTAGGAATAGGATATGCAGGAAAGTCAGCCTTTCTTCCACCATGACCTCATACTGCCAATGAGTCTCACCACATAACATACTCTCCGCTATTTAGACCAGAGAGATGATTTGTCAGTCTCTCTCGCATGCTAACCTGCAGCTGGTGCTAATACACCTCCTTCCGTCACTATGTGCCAGTTTCTTGTCATTTGTGCGACTATTCTTACCACAATTTCTGTTTTCTTTCTCCCTCCATCTACAACCGTTTGGTGGGAGTCAAGCTGAGTGTGCAGTCTTTAGCAGAAAACTTTCTGCCCTGTTTTGCTCTCTTCTGTATTATTAGGACCTATAAAGGGGAACAAGGGTAAACTAGGACATGAACTGGAGGCTTTTCAAATGAGACGAGAAACTATAAATATTTTATACTAAACATTGTAATTGATTTGGAGTTTCTTCCATTATATGCATCTTTTTAGCTTGTTAGAGGCACTTTCTGTGCCGTATTATGAAGCGTTTGGCCGCGATATCCTATAAATCTGTCAGTACGTTCTTAAAAATAGATTGAAGGAGAGAATGCCAACAACTTTTCTCGGTTCATTGACAAGATTACTGAAACAAAAACAATTGAGGGTCTTAAAGGGACATAAACACAGGCGGATAATGCAGTGCATAACGTGTGGCAGTTTGTCAGGGTGTGTTAGAGAGGACCCTCAGGGCTGCAGTATACAACAGAGACTGCCAACATTAGGACAGGGTATCAATCCAAGAGCCTGGATATTGGAGCATTGTCTGTCAGCAGATATCAAGAGCACTAAATCTAAGATTACCAAATTAAGAGGAAGCACTTAAGTGAGATATCTATTAGACACACACACACACACAGAGTCCAAACGTCTGAGAGAACCAGTACAATTGCTTATTAACCTTTGAATTTTTAATGCATTTTTTAGAATGGCAATAAACAGCATTTTGAGTTAAGTTTTTTTTAATTAGCAAATTATTTTAAAGAATTTCTTAGTATTTGATCTGCCCCTCTTTGGCTTTAAAAACAGCAGTACTAGAGCAGCATAACGTTTTTTGTTTTTTTTGTCGTTTCTAAAATAGAGCGTGAAAGAAATAAAATAAGCTTCAAATAACATTACTGCAGAACTTTAAACATCATTACTAAATACAAAATAACTTTTCACTATTTTAGTGACCCATGATATTATATTGAGCTGAATATCAAAGGTTTTTTTTGTCAATTTGTTAATGAGGGATTTGTGGACACATTAAAGTTTTTAGATTTATGGAGGAAAATCATAGTTTTTTTGTATTTTAGATATCTTTGCTATTAAAACTATTAAAATCATTCAATTTGATTTCATAGTGTTGCTATTAAATCATATCCTCAACTAAAACATGGGCATATTTAGATATTGACATACCACTTTAGATGAATTTCAATTCTGCCTGGTCTGTGCTTAGATATTTCATTACTCAAATAAACTGTCAAAACACAATTTTAGAATAGTTTATTTAATATTTTATATTATTGACATTTTAAAATATATGAATTATTTGAATTATTTTACATTTTGTGCTACAACTAAATGAGAAAAAGTTTCAATCTATTTCCCTTAATAACACACTGGTAACATGAATCTTTTCCTATTCTACCCTGTATATAAAGAATCTCTCCTGAATAGGTACTGTTATTCTAGCCTTGTACCAATTCATTCTGTAGCAGGTGCCAAGAAAAAGAAGAACAACAAATAGATATGTTTTCAAGAAGAGGAGAAAGACTTGCTCTCAGACTTCGCTTCTAAATCGTTGTGAATGTAGTTTGAGATAGAGATCGCTCTGGAAAACACAACAACAGATAAAAGGAAGTGAAGACACTTGCGCTCTTTATCAGGTTGTCTGGTTGAGTCTGCTAGTGGCGTTTTTCTGTCCAGTCACACAAAATCTGCGGGAAAATAATGTCAAAACAGAGCACTGGGTCTCATTATTGTCCATTCAAACTCCTTCCAAAACATCATTACCTTGTAATGCTAAATGGATGTGAGAAATTAAAAGCTGTGTTACCATGTACCGGCTACTTCCTGGCATCCTGGACACATTAAGAATTAATGAGCTTCTTGTCATGTCCTTTCTTTGAAATACAGATCCTTTGCACAGATTCATCCACACCTTATAACTATAAGAAAGACACTTTTTTTTCCTTCACATTTTGAAATGAATTAAAAGACAACTGCATGGACAGCAGAGAGCTGAACTCCTTCTCTCTGCTGAAGTGCACCACCCAATGGAGAGGCACATCAGTCGAGTGCAGATGGAGCATATGATTATCTGTGCATCTGTGCTTTAAAGGCAGAGACTCTTACAGCAGATGAGCAGTGATCCTGGTCCTTGACTCTGTGTGTGTTCATTCAGGGAAAGCGCTTTTGGCCCACTTACTGAAGATCACAAGTAATGATAGTGTCAGTGGACTCGGCTGGTCGCTGGCATCATTCTATCGCTACCATACTTCCCATATACATCTCCCCCTTGCTCTGTTTCCAGCTAAACTCATTTCACGCCTCTTCGGTTCATGGTGTTTTTACACTGTGAAACTAAATTCAGATTCTAATTTTTCAACACATTTTGGTAAATATTTGTGAGTACTAATGGTACACTTCTAAAATAATATAGTCAAAACAATTTGGTTGATTATTGTGAGAATGCATGAGTGTGAATTTGAATTGAATTGGTCAATCAACACAGGGAACTGAACTAGAATTACATTTAAATGCATGATGATAACATTCTGAAAAATTAATTGTTGTTTTGCATAGGTCCATACAATGAAAGTGAATTTAATAAATATAATATTTTATATGTACACTACCGTTCAAAAATATTGGGGTCGGTATGATTTTTGAATGATGTCTCTTATGCTCACCAAGGCTGCATTTATTTGATGAAAAATACAGTAAGAACAGCAATATTGTGCAATAGTACAACAATTTTAAATAACTGCTTACTATTTTAATATATTTTTAAATTTAATGTATTCCTGTGATGGCAAAGCTACTACCTACTCCAGTCTTCAATGTCACATGAACCCTCAGAATTACACACACACAAACAAACAAAAAATGTGCTGCTTAATTTTCATTGATAAACAGGAAGTTCAAAACAACAGAATGTATTTGAAATAGAGTTTTTTTGCTAATATTATAAACGTTTTTTCCTGACACTTTTGATAAATTGACCCTAAACCTTTGAAAAGTATTGTTTATGAATCTATTGTATATTTAAATTTCTATTTAGCAAATCTGACTGATCCATCGAGACAATTCAAAATTTTAATTGCATTTCACTGCTATTAAGTTTGTAATATTTCACAATAGCCAACTATCAATAACTATTTTATAATGTACAGCCATTATTTAAAGAAATACTCAATGTATCCAGAAATCACTTGCAAATCAGTTACACAGCAAAAATGCTATCGGTTTAAAACAACGCAATCTCTTGCTTCTCTTATGCATGTGGTGTGAAACGGGCCTCAGGGTATAAGAGAGAGGTGGGGAATTTGTGGATGAGGAATTCAAAGTGTGTGTATGTGGTTGATGCTGTTGGCGAGGTCCACTAGAGTAATGGAGCAATTGATTGCTGATTGACCCCAGTGTCACTAAGGACACTTCTTCCTGTTTAGCCACTGCATTACTTTTATTTTCATTATGGCTACACAAACCGAGACCCACAACCACCACCCACAATATGACATATAAAAGGAGCAGTATGAGACTAAAGAGTAATTGTATCATAGTCTTTAGTCTGTAGTTGGAACGGCAAGAGTCACCGACAAGGAAGGCTTGAACTGACCTGTCCTGAAGAACTACAGCTGATAGAGTGAGTGGGAAGAACGGAAATACACATGTGATCAAGGGTGCAAACACAGCAGACTTGTGTGGAGAACTGAACGGATGAATCAGGGTGAATCAGCGAAAACAACCTCTTTCTGAAGGTCACTGCAGGTCAATAAGTGCCTGTAAAACAAAGAGTAAGGAGTGAAGGACAGGCTGACAGATACATGAGTCTCAGTTATTTCATAAATCTACTATAATATGATGACCACACTTTCTCTCCAAAGATATAGATAAAATAATATAAGCACATTTTTTATTTTGAAAAGACAAAAAATTGTTTATTTACTTTATTTGCCACTTTTTATTTACAGAGTGCACTGAGATGATGCTAAATCAAGAGGATAGATAAGGAGAGGGGACTTTATTCAGGATAAATGCCATATTTATTAATAAAAAAGCAAGGCAGTACAGGATAGATGTGCAGTTCAATGTACAATACTGTTATGTCAGTCATTCAGCTGATGCAAATATGAAGCTATTTAAAAATATTTCCAGGTAAAATTCAAAGAAATGTGTTGTGAAAAATATATGACAGTACTATTTATATGTCTATCCCTCACAATCTCACGTTTCCATTCATGCATTAAATATGGTGTCTATCCTGACTACTAAGGTAAGGTCTATGGGATTTGAACCCACAATGTCTGAATGAGCACCACCTTTACTTCTCAAACCATTATTTTTTAAATACAAGCATCGGTTACACTTTATTGTGATAGTCCACTTTAGACATTCTACTGGCTATAAGTAACTTTGCAACTACATGTCAACTATTTCTCATTAATTTGCAATTAATTGACTAACTCTCAGAGTAGACTATGTTAGGTTTAGGGTTAGAAGAATAAGTTGACATATACTTGCAAAGTTTCTCACAGTCAGTATGTTGTATGTTGTGGACCCATCAAAATAAAGTGTTAGAAGATATTAAACAGACAGTCTACTAATACTCCACTGACTTCTAGTTGACATGTAGTTGAAGAGTTACTTACTGTTAGTAGACTGTCTAAAGTGGACTATCAAAATAAAGTGTCACCTAATCATCTTATGGCAAACCTTCAAATTTTCAGCTTTTGGACCCCCGGAATTTCCAGTTTATTGTCAATTAATGTGTACACAGAAATATAATTCCCTCCACGTGAAAACTTTTATGAAATGAGACATTTACACTCTTAAAAATAAAGGTTCCAAAAGGGGGTTTTCACAGCGATGCCACAGAAGATCCAGTTTTGGTTCCCCAAAGAACCTTTCAGTGAACAGTTCAGAACATTTTGATAAACTAAAGAACCTTTTGTGGAATGAAATGGTTCCATGGACGGTTAAGGTTCTTTGTGGAACCATTGATGCCAATAAAGACCCTTTATTTTTTAAGAGTGTAGAGCCATATTTGCTTGTGCCTTACAAGAGTAAAAATAACACAACTGCCTTTAAAAATGTTTTTATTTTCTTGCGTGCATGGCTCCAGGACCAATGTTCACCCCAACCCAAAGCCAGAGGGAGTTCCACGTGTACACTGTTTAGCTGCAGGCTGTCAAGGCGGGACGTGACTGGCAGGAGCTCTTTCCACATTAATTGGCATAGTGGGAAAGTCTGAAAAATTCAAATGTTCTGGAATTTCTTCGCTCCGTTTTCATAATCAGGCACGGTTCAACATTAGGAGCCATTTGTTTGTCTGTTTGTTTATTTATTTGTTTATTTTCGGGTGCACGAAAAAAAAAAGTGGGGAAAAATCGCTTGCGTTGCAGATTTTCTCCCTGTGATAGCATGTTTTTCGCTTTGTCTATTCAGCACACAGCGTGTCAGCGCGAGTGTGCGTGCAGGCGCGCGCGTTTGTGTGTGTGTGACAGCCGGTTGTGCAGCGGCGAAGGGTCGCTCACTCACCATCTGTAAATTGCTTTTTTTCAGCAGGTCGGTGCTGCGCCGTGGCTACGCTCGCTGTGTGGAGGGAGCCGTTCCGCAGTAATGAGTTTGTCGGCGTTTGGGGATCGCGCACGGTGCGCGCCCTGGGTCACTAATTCAATCCTGAGAGCGTTCTAAATAATTATTAATACCTGCTAAGCGTTAATAGAGCTTCATAGGCGATTCATCAAGCTGTCGATTTATTTGAGGGGTTGCGACATTTTGTGTCTGTGATTTCAAACACGTCCAATAAACGTGGCCAGCGTACAGACCTCTAGAGGGGATGCATTTTATTGCAACCTATCGAAAATGACCGTTATGAATCCAATTGTTAATTTAGCTTTCCATTTGGCAGCCAGTAGCTATAACGCGTGATGCCTACAGATTGCTTGCTTGATTCTTGCTATATTCTTTCAAATAATTTCAGCATATGTAGGCCCACATATGAGGTTTATGCAAGTGCACACACAATGTACACATCTCCAAAGTGCCCTCGTGAGTGTGTGAAGTGCATTGTGTGTGTGAGAATGTGCGTCTGCCTCTCTTGTAAGCTGAGCCATAGAGACGCTGACTACAGGGGAATCTCATCGGCAATGCAGCCTAGACGCCAAAGAACACACTTCCTCTCACTCTCTCTTCCTACTTGCCTACTTCTCTTCTCCTCTCTTTCAATAAATGCACCTTGGCCTATGGCTGCCACCATGCAAGATCAAACATGTGCCTTTTTGGTACCATACATCCATCTTGAACTACTGTCGCTGAAAAACAGAAAAACATATATTAAGCAGACAAAAATAGGCATTGTCCTTATTCATACTATTCCAATTCACTTGTGCATTAACAGATGTTAATACATAAATTCAAATAAATACACACCTGTTATTAAGACAAAAACACAGTGTGAGTGTCAGTCCGGTACATGGTTGAGATGAAGTGATGGCTGTCACACACATTGTCTCCTCTGACACAGCAGAAATGAGAGGAAGTCAGGAAGAAGAGTGGGGGATGGGTTTGAGGGTGCGCTGAGATTGAGCTTCAGTCTGGGACGCTGCCTAAACTGAATGAGGATAGACAGCATCTCAATGGCCACCTCTTGCTCTAACCAAACGTGGCCTGTTGTGTGCATAACACAGAAACATGACAAATGTCATGTTTAGCTACTCAGTGTGTCTCTCCCAGGCTGGATTTCCATTTGAGAAAGATACATGCTGGCCCTCCCGTCTTTTACTCTTAATAGTAAAAAGTAAAAACACATCAGTGTCAGTTATACAGTACCAATGCCTGCACAAAAAGTCAGCAGCAAACAAAAATGCTCTTCTGGGCTGGTCAAAAAAAAGAAAGCTATAAACCTGCAGTATCAATTGTCAAGTGTCTCTAACCGTGAAGTAGCTCTGATGAGACTGTTTGACTTTTAGATGCTTGAAGAAAAAAAAAAACATTACTGTAGAACAATATCCTTTTGTATTTACACACTGCAGGAAAAAAAGTGTTTTAGGAAAGAAAATACATGTTTTTCTTTTAAATCAGTCAATTGAAGTTCTAAGAGATACAAACTATTCCTGTATGATTTGGGCAAATATTCCAAACAACTCTTGTCAAAGAACTTTTCTCCTTTTTTTTTACTTGCCAAATAGATCTGCTACACTTGCCTGTTTATAGCAGACAAGAAAAGATGCACACACACAAAAAAAAAAACCAATTGGATGGTGAACCCCAGTGTTTCCCCCTTGGTTTACTTTAAATTCACTAAAACACACTAGACCAACCAAGTCACATGTACAAGAATACAGGTCTCATTATTTCCAACAAAACCTTCAGATGATGGATTATTCAAATTGTATTAAAAAGGACAAATTATTGTAAGAATGACAAATGACACTGCACAGAGAACAGGGAGAGGACATTACTGGTCAATGCAACTCTGACAGAGAGTTATACTGACAGTTTGATTACAGCACTGTGTAAAAAATTAGAACATTTGGGATTTCCATTAATCTTAATATGCTGGGTGAAATAGCTCATGGCAGGTATGATGGAGAGCAAGCATAATGCAATGTCCACTGAAACTTAATGAACTTCAAATCATGCCAGTGAAAATGTTGGACTTTAATATTAAGACAAAAAATATGAACATGGTCTCTCTCAAATTTTAAAGCATTTTCTTTGCTCTTTTCTTCAGTGTGAATTAATGGTTCTTAATTAAAAATTAATTAAAAGGAGAGAAGACATCATGTGTGGGTACAATGCTTTGCAGGTTCTCATGCATGTGATGTAAGAAAAAAGAACCCATATCATTCCTATAAATTGATGTATTAAATTTGAAATCATCTGAGCCTTTGAAACTAGGTTGCCTCTGACATACAACAAACATTGATAAAAAATGCCAGAAGCAAAAGAGGTTAAGTGAAACCCTTAGGGACTAACCATAGCCTTACAACAACAGGTGCAGAGGCCAGAACACTTCAACAAAAATAAAGTTCAGCCACCAACAGGCCGTTTTTTCATCTTCACATCTTCACACACAGAATGGGAACCTGCTAGAGGCTGCAACAGCCTGGAAAAAGAAACCCGAAATTAGAATTTGAGAACTCTCATATTAATCTTCTCAAGCTAATCTTGTACAGTCTTGTTCAAAGCATTTAGTATTAGAAAGCCGTTTATTATGACATAATAATAATACACATTAAGGAACATTTGGTGTAATGTAATTGGGAGTAAGGGGAAATTAATAGGAAGATTTGTCAGTGATCAGAATAGTAGGCTATTGTCGTGAAGTCTGAATAACCTTAAACAGTAAATCGTGGGTCAAACTATTACAATAAATGAGAGTTTAATGTTTGCAATTATAAAGAAATCATCGTTTTATTACTCGGGTAAACTAAAATATGATCGCGACGTACGACAAAAACTCTTTTAACTCTTCATCGATCAAAAGACAAACATTTAGTGTCAATCAAAATTAATTTCTTCTTACTGGATATAAGCAATAATAAGAAAAATAAAAAAATAAGAAGAATATACGAATAAAGTCACCCTGTTTAGGCTACGCGTTTTTGTAGCTACATATCTTTCGAATTTCATCTAAATTATTTATTTTCAAACATCTGTGTAAACAAATCGTTTTACATAAACGAATGCCACTGTACCAAACATTTATGAATGTTCATTTTACAATGTTATAATATATATTTATGCCACATTAGTAGCGTATTAAACCTCCATAGTTCATAGAATTAAAATGAATTATTGAAGTTAATTTTTGAAAACGTAAACAAATATAATAACAGATTGAACTTTTGAAAAAGTAGCCTATGATTCGTGTGCCACGCAATGAGGCACGGTGTTGTAAGATACAACTCGTTATTTCTTGCACTTTTTATTATTTTCATTGCATCTGTCATTTAAGCCTAATAGATGTCATTGGAAAAACTGAATCTTGACTTTCGTATAACAATAGATCACATATTTTAGACATGAAAAGACACTTGTTGAGTGATTGGAAAAGAGGCTGATGCATTTGACAGGAGTTTTTATTAAACATTATGAAAACAAGATTCTGAACAACATTCCATTTCGAAACATTTTGGTTTGGACTTACTGACACGTAAGGACATTTATAATTTCGATAAATATATAGAAATTATAGGCTATGTACAGTTTTTTTCTTCTTTTTTTCCATTTTATTTATTTATTTTTTTACATAAGACAGTACACATGACAGCACATGTGGTTATGTAACCTCAAGCCGCTGTGCCTCAAATTAGACCAATAGACAGAGAGATTGCTTCATATCGAACTGTATCATAATTCATCATTTAAACGAAACAAATTAATCAATGTTAACAGTGGTTTTCAAGTGAGATATCAAGCAGATACTAACCCAGGTAAAGGAGCATACCTGGAGACCTTATTTTAAGAGTCTGGCCGATAGATCTGTTAGGAAACTAAGCATACACGGGTCGGAAAGAATTTGAAAACTGACTTAAGACAATTTACGTGCATTAGATAATCCACTTTGGCAACTTCTTCATTTAGTCTGAACAAGATGGGCTATATTTCAAGCTCAAATGCGCATGATTACTTATAGCAAAGTTTGCACACAAACCCTCTAGTATTGTTGAATTATTATCTCTTGACATCTACCTGTAGTGTAATTCAGTATGGTCGGAAGCCTATTATCATCTCAATGTTGTAATGCAAAACAATAGGCAACTGCTTTATACAGAGTATTCTACAGTTTTATTATGCCATAAAAAGATAAAACAACCATTCTTGCCCCATACGAAGAACGGTTGTTATATATTTGAAATTAACAGTTTTATGTCGTTCATCATCCCCGTTATTAAGACAAACATATACATAAAAAAACGTTCTCGAAGAGATGATCTTAGTTATTTTTGATATCCATATCTAACCGGTTTTCTACTTTGAAGTACAAAATTCACATAATCAGAGCTTCTGTTAATTGCTTTCGAATTTGGTGCATAGAATATTAGCAGCAATTAATGTCCTTGTGTTTATATGCACTTTAGATCGACTATGTCCACCATAACAGCAATTCGATTAACACAGAGGAAATGTTATATAAATCCCAATTCTTCGAATCTTAGTGCAGTAGGCTTTCTTTGAAATTGTACATATTGAATAGGATGAGAATATCTTTGTCATTTGCATGCTACTACATACAAACATCGTATTAAGACGTTTTAAATAATCAAGCAAAAAGGACTTTTTAAAAAGAAAGTTAAATTAACACACCATTTGACATCTACATATGTACAAGTGGGAATAAATAACTCTGGCTCAGTTCGTTTTTTTTTTTTTTTTGCCTTTGTTCTTATTCTGTACTTTTAAACAATAGAAAATAAATGCAAGAACGGATTTCATGTGATTTCGCAGGTACGCAGCATGAGTTCCTTCACATACACGGTTTGTGTCGAGCAGAAGAAACGAAAAAAAGAGAGGAGAGAGAGTGGTTAAGGGCCATGCTTTTCATCCAAGTGCTGTATGAGGAAGAGAGAGAAAGGACCTGGCGCGTTTGGAGTACCATACATGTCCCGCATGCAGGATTGGTGGGGTAATGCAGACTTGAGCAATGCTTGAGGGCCCTCAAAGTTCAAAAGTCCCCTCAACCTCAGTTCATGACTGAGAAAAGTCAAGGATGTATTGCTATCTCCCTTTCTTGCTTATGTGTTTTAATATTAGCATTGTTCCTTACAAAGTCTCTTCACAGGCTGAAGTTTCGTTTCCAGTATGTTCTGATCGCCATTAAGACTAGTCAATCCGTTAAGACAAAAAACAAAACAAACAAACAAATTAAGAAAGCGGCTTTGTCTTTAAACATGTCGGACTTTGCAGTAAGCATATATCTAAAAAAACAACAACGAAAAAAAAAACACGAATTTACAGAATCCAAAACTTATGGGTCTTTGGAGGTTATGCGTGATCCCATATTTAGAGCGGATGTGTTATGAAGTAGAAGGGTCCTTTCAGTAGCCTATCTGTGGAAGATAATCCTAACCTTAAGACTTTTATGGTATACAGTAATATATGTACACAAATAATGATTGAAGACTTTAAATATGTCGCTGTAATGTTAGACTACACTCTTAAAAATAAAGGTTCTTCAGTGTTTCCTTTCAGTACTTTAAGTTCAGCAAAGTACTTGACCTGTTTGTCAATAACCATTTTTGGCGGTAAAATGGGTAGTTCTTTGGAAAAGAAAAAGTGCTGGATTCTCTAGATGTGCATATTGGGTTTTGGGTTCTTTAAAGCACCAGATGTTTCTCTAGAGTCCTTAAAAATAAAATATTTATTTGTGGAACTTAAAAAGGGTCTCCCATGGCATCAGACCTTTATTTTCAAGAGTGTATGTTCTAATGTGGACATTGAGTATTTAAGATAAGAACTGCAAATAAAATTCACACTGAAAATCATAAAAATGAAGGTTTAAAAAACGAAAAAAAGTCTTTAACAAGAATCACTCTCACATGAAGAATTCCGTGGAAGTGGTTTTGCCGTGAGTGCCGTTTGACGGGTCCCGAGTGTTGCCGCCGCCTCCGTTAAAGGTTCGGCTCGCGAGCTTCTCGTACTTCTCCTTGTACAGGTCCCGCTCTTTGATCAGACGCGCCACGTCTTGCTTGAGTTGCTCCACCTGGCTCTGAAGCGTGCACTTTTCGCTCTCGAGCATGTGGCGCTGCTGCACGCGCTTGTAGCGGCACGACTGCGCATAGCCGCGGTTCTTCAGGGTTCGCCGTTTCTGCTTGAGACGGATCACCTCTTCTTTGCTGAAGCCTCTCAGTTGCCGGTTGAGCTCGCGCACCGTCATGCTCACCAGCTGCTCGTCCGAGAAGCGGTCCTCGATGTGCCCGTGGTGGTGATGGTGGTGGTGCACCGGGTGGTGGTGGCCGTTCGTGGCCGTCGAGAGGTCTTCTCCGACGTACTGCTGACCGCGATATCCCTCGTAGGGCTGGTGGTGATGGTGGTGGTGGTGCGCGTTACCGATAAGAGCTTCCACCGCGTCCTCGGGCGTCAGGTTGAGGGCCTCTGGAGTGATGTGATGCTGGTAGTTGGGAATCCAGTAGAGATCTTCCAGCTGCGGCTTGCCCGAGGAGCCTTGGTTGTTGTTGCCACTGTTGTTGTTGTTGTTGTTGTTGACGCCATTTCCGAGGTTCTGCCCAGGCTGCGATCCGGGACTGGGGGCACAGAAACTGGGCGAGGAAGGCACCGAGGAGCAGGGTGTGCTGATTGGGGTGGAGGATAGCGAGCCCGGGGGCAGGCGATGGCAATAGCGGTCGGCCTCCGGAGGCTCTTTCTTGACTTCAAACTTCATGAGGTCGAAGTCGTTGACATATTCAATAGCCAGGGGGCTGTTGGGCAAATCTGCGCTCATGGCGAGATCGGTGGCCATGTCAGTCCATGCGACGACTCCTACCCTAACAGCCAAAGCGACACGCGTGGGTTTCGCTGGGATTTTGATGAAAACGACTGAAGATGAGTGCCCAGGGTTTAATACATAAGCACAAGCTTCTATTTATAGTGCAGCGTGATATACGTATGCCCATGCATGTAAATGTACTTATACACCTGCCAGTTTGCCTCTTGTTGACAACTTATCCCAGGTCAAATTCACGCGTTAATATCACTGGCCAGGGCGGCAGAAACTTGAGACTCGTGAATTCAAAGCCACCAACCTGACTCGTCCTCGCTTCACCGCTTTAAAGCTGACATGTGGTTTTAGAGAAATCGTCCTTCGAGTAACCGAGATTTCAAATATCCTTCTTCACCTCCGTGTTTGAAGTTCCGTCTAACAGGAGGCAATAAAGTTTAAGCTTTCATGCGAAGAAAGCGAGAACTTTCCTCACATGTCGCAGAAGAGTCCGTCACACAACAAACGCGCGCCCGTCAAGTTCAGAAAACGTCAGATTTTTACCTCGAAGTCCAAAGGAATGATGCTGCTGCTGCAGCTGCAGCTTTTTACACAGGGACCGCAACAATGTGCGTGACAAATCTCAGTGTAACGTTAAGTTCCTCTGGTGGGACGCTCCGACGCAGCCCGATGAAGGATGCGGAATTCTGGCTACTAAATTCACCTCCCTCCGCTGCCACTTTTAAAGTTACATGGACTGCTGTCGCCGTTGCTTTTCGTTAACGGCTAGAGCTTATTTTTGCACTGTTGTCCACCGCTGACACGCAGTATCACTGAAGCACTGAAAGAGGCAATGTACCACTTTATACACCATGGTCCATCTGAGCGTCCCACCCAGAGAAAAGAAGGGACCAATGGGAGAAGGCGTGCCAGTAGACAGCTGAGCCGAACGCGCAGCAGCTGACAGGGGCTTAAACAGGTGTTCTTCTCGCCACCTAGCGACGCCTCCCCTACAAACGCACGTGGAAGGTGAGCGCGAGGAAAGGCAATATCCCAGCTTGTCTTACTTAGAAAATGTTTATTTAAAACAGAGCAAACAATTCTTACACGTTATATGCAATGCAAACGCTTTAGGTATAACTTAAAAACACATTTATAAAGCGGATTGTAATTTTCATGACCAATTTAATTCTGTTTAATAAACATAGCCTATTAAAATGATAATTAAATTGGCTTCTGTTTCACATCAAAACTAAAAGTCAGCCTTATGAGAAATTGAAATAGGCCTACAATGAAAGCAAAATTAATAGGCCTACACATCGACAACTGAATTCTCATTTAGAGGGAAATTAAGACGCAATAACACAATGTTTGCACTTTTAACAGTCTGCTAAGTTATTTCTCATTTAAAAATGTAGGCTAAATGTGATTCAATAAACTCCAGTGCAACAACAATTCAGAGCAATATAAATCTAATTATGCATCACATTTCCTTTCACAACAATTAGGCTGTTTATTAATTTATTATTTGCTATTATTTATTTATTAATTTACCAAAAGCGAGCCACCCGTTAGAATCCAGGAGATAGATGACATATTGTTCTACAAAAACCCTACTGTGTTTGGACAGACGGTTTAAAGTTTAAATTGATTAGATAATTATGTATTAAACTGCATATTTCCTCAATGTGCCGTAACCCCGTGAACATTCGTTCAGTGTATTGATCTGATAGGATAACACAAGCGCAACTTTCCTCCCCGCTTATGACCTATAGGCGGTGATGAACTCGATAACGCGTGATCCAGCAATAAAATCAATCCACATTTCCGCCGGATAGGGAAAAATGCGCAATTTGTGCGGGTAAGTTAATTATGATCTGCCTCGCCAGTGCCAGCCATGCTCCGGATTTCTTTCGCAATTAACCTCTAATTGCATCTCGACTCATCTGCGCGGATCGACAAATAATTAAGCCCCAACGCAGCGCGCGCCTTCATCACCACAGCATATGTCTTAATCAGAGGAGCCAGTCTCGCGCTAAAGGAAGTACCCAAAGATGAGGATCAATCTAGCACCCTGTGCGAGGCCGGGTCCTTATTGCAGTGTAAGGACACGGAAAAATATTGATCAATATAAAAATGTTTGAAATATTATAATAGTGCTTTGTTAAAAATAAGAGACAGAAAGACATATTGAGAGACACTTAAAGGAATAGTTCAACTAAATGAATACTCAGACTATTCGAGATGTAGATGTGTTTTTCTTCATAGGATCAGATCTGAGGAATTTAACATCACTTGTTCAGCAATGGATCCTCTGCAGTGAATGGGTGCCGCCAGAATGAGGGTCAAAACAGCTGATACATGCAGGACTCAAGTCCACCAATTAATCTCTTGTGAAGCAAAAGCTGTGTTGCTTTTGGCTAAAATATGAGTTGTCTATCCATAATATTGCTTTCTCCAATGAAAAAGTTGTCTCATCTGAATCAGGAGAGAAATAAGCACAGATCAAGCTCTGTTAGTTTATAAGCCAAAAAAGGTCAGAATAAATATGTCTAATGGACTTTTTCCACTGGATTTCAAAGGATTATGGACTGTTATTCTGCAACAGTGTATAGTTAAAATGCCTTAATCATTCATTTGTTTTTTTACAAACATGCATCTTTTCACTTCATAAGACATTAATTGATGGACTACAGTCGTGTGGATTATTATGATGCTTTTATGAACTCTTATTCTGACTGCACCCATTCACTGCAGATAATCCATTGGTGAGAAAGTGATATAATGCTAAATTGCTCCAAATCTGGATGGCATGAGGGTGAGTACATTTTCAGCAAATTTTCATTTTTGGGTGAACTATTCCCTTAATCACTGTTTGACAGGTGTTTACATTCATATGCGGTACTCAGTCTGTAATTGGCTCAGATGCTTAATACTTGCCAATTTGTATTAATGTATGTGTATTTTCTAGGCTTCAGTATCAATTATCAAAATAAAATCTGCTGTGTAACTTACTTCTTACATCGGAGACCTCTACTAAATTTATGTAACATGTTAAGACTTTCTTTCCAGGTGCCAATGAGTGAAATACAGTCACGCTTGAGGCTCAAATCTGCCAACGGAGGGGAAAAATAGAAAAGCCTAAGAGGACGGGACAAATCATATCAAGGTATTTGAAGTTGAAGGTGCGCTAAGTCATTATGGAGGTTTTATCAAATAAGCATGAGTGGACCTCAAAGTCCAAGCTAAGCAGTCCGCTTTGAAAATGCCACATTTAAGAAGATCTGCCATCGTCCATTCAGTGAGCGGAGGTGGGTGGGTGTGGATGTGGCCGAGGGCTTGAGGCATAAATTTTGAAGTCAGGGCTTTCATTGTGCCTTTGCATATTGGGAGTTAGCTGCTGGTGCAGTTCTACCGATTTAAGCAAAATGGACATCAGCACGTCCAAGAAGAAAAAGAGTATGATAGTGTGAAAGAGAGAAGGGGGGTTTGGACTAGAAATCTGTGGAAATGACTGAGACGGATTTGTCCGGTTAACCCCTCTTTAGCCAAAATAGTTGAGAGGTGCGAGGTGGAGTAAGGGGTTATCGGAAGAAGGTTTGGAAAGGAGGTTTTTGTGGGCCTCAAAATCTCACAAATGCCTGTTCAAAGACTCAGCAGTAATCGTTCGACTACATTCAAACTAACAAGTATACAAAGTTCTATGAAGTTCTCAGCGAAAAAAGTGAGTTAGAAAGAGCAAGACGACAGAAAAGAGCGTGTTTAAGAGAAAAAGAGACCTATTCCTTCAAGAGAACCAAAAACAGTTGAAATGGACACAGGAAGAGATTTAATTTTTTTTTTTACCAAACTCAAGAGCTTTAAAAATGGCAGACGAAAAATGGCAAAAAGATAAACAGCAATAAAGCACAAGCAGAAAGATTGGAAAAAGAGAGCAGGAGGAAAAAAAGGACAGAGGACAGATATACTAATGACTAACTACTTGCAGTGGAAGTATGATCTTTATTGATGGGCTGGAGTCTTTGCTGAGCTGTAACAAGTTTGTCTTTTTTATGCCTAGGCGATCTATTGAGGTAGAGAAAAATTACACTTGACCTTTCATTCTTTCCTTTTCTCATTCAAGTGAGATTGTCCTCGAAAAAATGTGAATGTGTTTTCCTCCTTTCTCTCTTCCTTCGTTCTCGTTCACATGCACTTTTACTAAAAATTGAAATATTGATCTTAATTAGAGTTTGCCGAGCTCAGCAGCTCGCGTTGAGCTTTGAGACAAGCGGCAGCAGACATCTGTCTAAGGCACTTACATCCTCGCCGTCAGAGCGAGAGAACGAGAGGGAAGGGGAGGGTGAGAAAAGAAAGAGTGATTGCTCCATGAATTTCTCTTTCTCTTCCCATGCAGATAACAGAGACTGGTGAGTGACCATAGTTAAAGAGCATCATGAATACGGATATATGCATCGCACCTCACATGAAGAATGAAGAACAAGATCTTTCTGCATGATGTTGCATCTGAATGAAAAAAAAAAAACTATTTATTTTGGCAAATTTAATGGATGTTATATGGGGAAATAGACAGTTCTATGTCCTTTGTTTTATTAAAAAAATGTGGTAACGGTGAAGCACAATGGAAGTAAATAGGGCAAGTTTTGTAGAATTTTAAAACTAGAGATGTGAAGCTTATAATAAAAAAAGCCTTTAACTCTAAACGTATGTATTACTAAAAACGTATGTAGGCTTTACATTTAGGCAACAAAGTTGCAAAACTGAACTTTACACATCAAAGTTTAGTAAATTATTAATAAAAGTGAATAAGGCCAATTGTTGGAGGATTTAAAAGCAGAATTATGAAGCATTTAAAAAAAAAGCATTTAGACCTACTCGTGTTAAATTGTATATACTATTTGAGTAGTAATATTGAACAAAATGTCATTTTAATGGTTATTATAAGTTTTTAAACATTATGTTTAGGCAAAAAAAGTTGTAAAACTGGACATAACTTTACACAGCAAACGTTAGTAAGTGATTGGTAACACTTTATTTTAGGGTCTCTTAACTAGTTGCTTATTAGCATGTATATTACTAGAATATTAGCCATTTATTAGTACTAATTAAGCACATATAATGCCTTATTCTACATCCCTAATCCTACCCAATACCTAAATTTAACTATACTTACTATCTTCTAATAAGCAGCAAATTAGGAATTTATTGAAGGAAAAGTCATAGTTAATAGTGAATAAGTAGACAAGTGATTTTGTCAAACTGAAATCGTTAATATTGTTAAACATATTGTTAATGTTTTGTGGCTATATATTTGAAACTGTATTTTAACATTAAAGTTGCCAAAATCATTTTATGCGATTTTGTTTTCATTCATAGACTCATATCTGACTAAACAAAATTATGCAGAATATTCAGTTAAAACTTGTGCATAACCTTTAAAGTTGTAAAAATGGACATTTAAATAGTTATTTTATGGTTTTAGGCATTACATTTAGGCAACAAAGTTGCAAAACTGGACAAAACTTTACACAGCAAACATTACTAAGTGAAAATTGGTCAAAATAAAACCATGGCAACATGCATATTGTTTGTCTTGTGGCTATATAATTGAATCCATTTTAATGTTTAAGGATTGGCCCTACTTCCAATACAAGCACCTTACCTTTGTTCAATAAAAGGAGGGTCAAATCAAAATTATTATTACTTTGATAATCAACATTATGACACAAGTCGGTTGAGCTATGAACTCCGGCATTCCTTTAAAATAAAAATCAAATCTGAAAGCAAGCGCTGCAATGCAACAAAGACAAATAAGCTAGGAGGGGTTAGGTGATGTATGACAACTTTAGTTGATTTTACAACACTCATATCAACATGCATTCTTTTGAAGTATTCCTTCCTGCATGAACGATTAAACAGAGGAGAAAGACAGACAGAGAAGTCAGATGAGGGAGTGTTTCCTTCCCTCCATCCCTCTATGTCATCGTAAACGTGGCTCGCATCATGGGCACGGCCTTTATCTCGTTAACACGGCGGCAGGCTTGTCAGTGCCAGCGAGTGTGTGCTGTTCCGCAGCGAGACCCTCGCCATGGTGTATTAATGCCCCCTGTCGTTGCTGCCGGCGACGGTTAACCAGGTTTCCCGTCGCGACCGGCAGTCGTTTGTCACAGAGCACAGATCACGAGCCCTTGGTTCAGCGGAGCATTAATAGTCTGAATATCAGCAGTCTCCGCACAGTGAGGGGCGTTCAAGGGATTACAACTCCCATCATCCTCTCTGTACCACTGTTTAACACTCAACATACTAATTACATTAACCGGCGGAGAAGAGGGAGAGGAGGAGGAGGAGGAGGAACGAACGGATCCTCAATCAAATGCACATTTTAGGAAAAGACAGGGAGAAGAAAAGGAAAATGACATCGTCAGAAATTAGTTGTGATGGATTTGGTCAGACAGCAGTTAGAGAGGAAAAAGTGAGAGGAGAAGACAAATGAGTTTTGAGGAGCGTGAGGGAGACGTTTTTTTTAGTTTCCTATAGATTCCTTAAGACTCAATTACAGTGACAGACATGCAGCCATGAGCGATGTTCTTCACATCCACCTGCCTCACAACACGTGTAGAGAAATGCCAATACTTTTCACGTTAAACGATGCTTTTTGGAAAACAACTTGGGTGTGAGGTGGTTTGTGATGTTATATAGTTTAATACCTGAAAAATTGGTTAAATATGGTTAAAGAACTGAAAAATTCCATCTTCCATATATGCAAACATGCTCAGAAACAAAGACAAAGTCTTGCAAACCACAAAGCAATTTTATTTAGTTATTTCCACTTTTTGAAAATACAAGCTTGCATTTGAAATAATACAATTTCTTTGCATAACAAACCACTACAGAAATGCAATTTTAAAAATCCCTGAGAATTACATATACATATATATTTGGAAACTAACTTAAGAACTCGTTGTGAACGTCTGCATTTTTTCAGAATAGTATTTGATTATAATGCATAAATTCAGTTCTGTAGCAATGAGCGTTTATGACATATTCCGAGAAATGTTTAATCAATTCTTAGAATTACATTTTGAAATTCCTGAAACCAAACACGTGACTTCACGCCAAAAAGTAGCTGTGATCGCCTCAAGTAAAGATATCTTTGTAAACCATTTTGTAACAGGAGAATCTATACTGTATATTATTAAAGTAAAAAAAAAAGTTAAAATGTTTCAAAGTTTATTACTGATTAAAACACCCACCATCAGCCCTCCTTTGGCAAGCTTTCTGTCTGTGTTGTAGATAAGAATCGCGGCTTGATATGTAGTGGCTTTCCTGTAATAGAGAGAAGAAAGGAGAGGAAAAATTCCACAAGGAAACAGTGCAAACAATAGTTTTTTCATGTTTTTGAGAAAGTGAATTATGATTTGGTTACACAGCAGTAACTGAAGCCAAAAATGAAAGTAGAGGAAACTTTGATTTGTAAAAACAAGACAGACAGACAAGAAATAAATAGCACCTGCTATATAATGACAGGAGTAGCTATCGCTCTGTTTTTACTGATAGAGAAGTGACACAGGAGTGTGTGATTGTCTCAGGGTGAATGATAGCACAGAGACGGAGGGAGAAAGAGAAGATGCAGGCAGTGATGCATAGAGTCTGGGCTAATTTATGCAAAGCAGAGAGAAGTTTGTCTTGACGGCCACAATCTTTACAGTGAGAGTTAAACTGTCATTAGTAACAATTAACTGCTCTTGGTGTGAATGTGGTTGAACAACAGTGTAACCTCACCAGGGTTGGGAATAAAAAAAAAAAAAAGTTAATAAATAAAATCTGAAAGAAAGAGCCGCAATGCAAAAAAAGACAAATTAGCTAAGAGGGGTTAGGTGAGATATGACAACTTAGTTGATATATATATATATATATATATAAAATTGAAAATATATTAGGAAGCAACATTGAAAATAAATTAAATTTAAATAATAAATGAAAAATAATAGTAAAATGAATAATACATTTTTAAAAAAAACAAATGACAAATAAAAAAAGAATAATTAATAATGAAAATTAAATGAGTATAAAAAAAAAAGAATAATTAATAATGAAAATTAAATCAATGAAAAAAATCAATCAATCAATAAATCCTTGAATGGCTGTAGGACCCTACATGTATAGACATTGTTGTTTGTTTGTTTGTTTATTACTCTTTTGTTGAAATCTGAGATGATCTCATAATATGACAACATATTTCTGAGGATAATAAATGCAGTAAAAATGGTTTTACAAACAATTCACTAAACGTTATGCTATAATGAGGTTAATTTGAGACCAGCAGTTTTTCAGTCTGTATACAGCAGATGAAAAAGAATACAGGATGAGAAAGTGACATGTGAAAAGCCATGGTGGTCTGCTGGGCACCTGTGCTATTCTGAGACACAGGGCTGCCATCAATGATCCCAAAGAGGAACTGAGCTGGAACTTGGCACAAGCGAAATAGGAAGTTGGCAGAGGGGTGTATAACAAGCATAAATTTGTATAAATATGCAGACATGATACTTGCCATCACTCATGAAAGCTTTATAAATAGAAGGAAACCCTACATGCATGAACATGAGCTAAAACAAATCAGAAACACAGATGTATACATTTTTAAACAGTTGCGTAGAGAGAAGAGAATGAGTGTATGCCACACTTCAGTATGACCATATGACTGTGAAAAGCCACTGTTAGAGTGTAAAGTCAGAGGTTAATGACAACAGTTTCTGTTCTGCAGTAACTAATTTAAGAAAGGAAGTATGAAAGCATGAGAAAGGAGAAGACTGAAGAGTTGAAAAGCGTTCAGATGAATACTAAAAATTAGAACCAGATTCTCAGAACCTTTAAGAGAAGTTGATCATTTCTTGCTGAAAAAATGCCATGTGTGTGAGGGAAGTATATCAGGCTTGTCTTATTGAGTGTGGAGAGAGAAAGACACTGTTCCATAGGGTGTGGCTGACGTGTGTGTGTGTGTGTGTGTGTGAGAGTGAGTGAGGGAGGATATAGGGGCCCCTCTCCACTAATCCTCTATCAGTGAGACAGACATGCCAGCTTCAGCTGTGCCTGTCCTTAACAACAAACCTAAATATTAGTAGCCCTTAAGTAAGTATTATATACCTCATGTAGCCCCTCTCTTAAATAATATCAACCCCCTCCATATTATTAACCCCATCACTGCGTATTAAGTAGCCCAACTTTGTACTCCATAAATATTTATTACCTCCATATGCTTTATATATACAGTGACTCTAAAAAGTATTTGGACTCTTAAGCCACACTTAACAAGCCTATTATAAATGTATATGAATATAGTATTGCAATGCATTAGATGCAAAACAAGTGGCATCTGCAAACTAATTTTGCAAGACCTTTTAGAGCTAAGTTTTTTTTTTAATATTTACTCCAATTTTTGTTATGCATATTAAGTAATTTCCTCAATTTTTACACAGGCTTCCTGGTAGAGTAACAACAGGTGTAGTCATCATCACATTAATTTTAACTTAATTTTTAATAATATAATCATTTATGCTAACAAATGTCTTTTTGTGAAATGTTTTGTTAGCTTTCTTTAAAGTACCACCTAGTTTTATATTTAACTAGAGCAATAACATTTATTCATTAAGTGTAGCTTTAGTGTTCATATACTTTGGCCAATGTATCTACTGTATGTTATAATTATTATTTTATACTGAATCTGTTAAATTTGAAGTCCTGTAGACATATAAGTACACACCTTTGGCCTTTGGGGTATCAGGGTTCTCTGACATTTCAGGAGAGCTGGACAAGGAAATGAAGGAAGGCAGCTTCTCAGGACCCGAGCAGGATGAGCCCTCATTTGCCTGTATGGACTCTGTAGATTGTGTTTGAACTTCCTCTGAACTGAAAAGGCAAAACACCAAATAATATAAGATTTTTATAAGATTAAAAAAAAATTGTATTTTCAAAGGAATTTATAAATAATCAGCAAGCTTATGGGAAATTTACATGGTTATTCATGTCGCTTCCCTATAATAATATTATTCAAATAATGCTAATTTTTTTTTTACCAACAGTACAGAAAAGAGAGAAAAAAAGATTAGTTCCTGATCCTGACCTCTTTAAAATGTCTCTAGTACGGGCTTTCTTGGCCGGTCCAAAGCTTGCGTTAGAGCCGGAGCGTTTCAAGCTCTGTCTGTGGTGCAGTTTGCATTTGGATCCACGTGGACACACACCAGTACTGGAGAAGTCTGGACACACCAGCGTGTGT
Organism: Barbus barbus; assembly: GCF_936440315.1. Lineage (NCBI taxonomy): Eukaryota > Metazoa > Chordata > Actinopteri > Cypriniformes > Cyprinidae > Barbus > Barbus barbus. The sequence continues at coordinate 17,811,305 of NC_136753.1, forward strand.
TTCTTCTTACACTGTGAAGAGAGCAGAACATTCTTAATGCTTTATTTCTTCATATTCGGATTGGATGTTTCATGGGTTGGTTATGAACATGTGGGACACTGTCAGGTTAAAAGGAAATAGAGATTTCATGTGTGCCACACTCTTAGCAAAAGTGTTTGCGTGTGATCACACATCAGTAGGTGCATGTATCTGATATGTGAGAGAAGGTGAGCATGTGTTTGTGTGTGTAAGTGAGAGTAGGTGAGAGTGTCTGTGTGCCCGTGTAATTTGGGCGTAAATTGGTAGCTTCATTCTTCGGGAGACCCGATCCCTCCCACCTGTCAGAGGAGCTAATTATACCCCACTATGGGGTGAGGAGCGCGAGACGTGTGTATAAGTGAGAGAGAGAGATACTGGGCGAGTGTGGGGCATGTTGCTCCAGAAATAAGCAGAGAGAGAGAGTGTCTGCATGTGTGTGGGAGGGAAGGGTGGCTAAAGGATCGTGTACGGGAACACTGTGGACTCCCTGTCAACCCTTGGGGCAGACCGCCCAGAGACGCTTTACCCAACAGGGATCAGGTCAGAACCACAAGCGGCCTAAAATGACCAAATTTACAGTTATTAGGTGGTGCTTAGAAATGAAATACAGAAACCAGACAGATTTTGTTAAATGAAACCCCCAGCGACCGTTCACACAGGAAACATTTTTTTGAGTGCTACTTTTTTAATTGTCACACATACGTATCTAACCCATCCGTGACCTCTATCTTGAAAGATTGCTGCTTTTTTCAGTCTCTAGCACCAGAGACACAAAACAAAACCAAAATCAACACAAAACAAAATAGCAAACAAAAAAATTATAATAAAAATAAAAAATAAACAAAAATCAAAAACAGACATAACGTAAATCACCAAACAAAACAAAAAAGCAAAACCAAAAACAACAAAATAGAAAAAAAACCTAACAATAATAATAATAAAAAAAACTTATAAATAAATAAACACACACAAACATTTAAGTGCATGTCATTGACAGTCACTAACTGCAAAGAGGCATGTATAGTCTGACTATGGAGTCTTTAAATCCAAGATGACAGCTTTTGCTTTATTTACTGTTAAATAAAAAAACACTAAAAGTATATATTTTATCTATACACTGGATTATCGTACCCAATGAATCTGGGTCTCTAATGCCCCCTAAATCATCCTATAGACAACATCATCACTCACCACACTCATGGCTAATTGGCCCAATTTGCTAAATCCCTTGCCACTTGAATTCAGTCGATTCCAATTCCACCCCATTTCAGAAGAGCATTTGGGACCTTTCTTTTTTTAAACACCCATTTGTTTCTTGTTTGACTGATAACATCCATGTTGAGCTTTAATCATTCAAAGGTCCGGCAGAGGCAGATAGAACCAATGTGTAAATTGTGAGAAATTACAAGCGATGTGAAGTGGGATAATCTGATCACACGGCATCTCTAATTTTAACTATTCGGATTTCTGGTTCACAACAATATAGACAATTATTAATTATACGTCTGACTATTATTATTAAATAAAAAGTTATAATCAGTTTTTATGAGTTTATAGGAGACTGACTGAAAGAGATGCTAACTGGTAACTAACTACCATTCAGCCAATCACAGCACAATATAAACCAGGTATTCCTAATCATCAGAAAACTGATAAAATCAGAAAATGGTTCAGTTGTTTTTAAAAAATATTCTACAATGATCTGAATTAAAAGCAACACCACTGCAATTTCAGTGTTCACTAACTCAATGTATTTGATGTCGGCTTAAAAAAACGGGGCCAATATGGCGTCTAGAATGGGCCCGGGCTGCTTTGCAGTGAAATTTACCTACTATCACACTGGCATCTCCGGGACACTTATAATTCAACAACATTGACTGCATCCACTAAGTCTACTTTCAGCCGCCAACAGACCATTTGATGCACATTGACCACTAAGATGGCCAGAGCTGGTTGAATCCCTCCAATATTAGACTTGTAGGTTGGCTGCTATACTACATCCTGAATTCTTTTGAAGTTTTTAATCAGTCTTTCAGGAGAAAAAATGTTTTGTCTATTAGTTGTCAAGTTGCTACAGTGGCCTCTTACAATGACTATTTTCCCAGGTTTGCAAGGTTCATGACATCTTTTTCAGGTCTTTTTCAAAAACTGTGTCTAATGCAAATAAAATTTGGATTTCCATATTGCTGTCTGTTGAGTCTTTTGTTGTGTCTGCTGCTCTATTATTTGAAAGAACTGATCATTTGTTGCACAGCAGTATATTATTGTGGAAGTATTGACAGAATCACCTGCCTCTTTCATCCCCTTTCCAAGTGGGAGTCTGGCTTTACTTGGTTAGTTCAGCCCAAAATTAATACTGTTATTTACTCAAACTCAAGTTATTCCAAACCTTTCTTTCTTCAGCAGAACACAAAAGAAGATATTTAAAAAAAAAAATGTTTCAGTGTCTTTTTGTCTGCACAATGAATGTTAGTTGGGTCCAATATTGTTTTGGACCCCACTGACTTTCATTTTATGAACAAAGACACTTCAAAAGATGATGACAGCAATTTCATTTTTGGGAAAACTATTCCTTAATTAAATTAAACAAAATAAATATTTGTTGTGTGTTCTTTTACAAACATTATTATTGTTTCAATATTTTACTAATAGTTTTCATGATACTTTTCTTTACTGATAATAATGATTACGAATAAAGCCTACACACTTCTACCAACGTTTAAAATGTATGATGAGCAAGCAAACAGTCCTAATCCCATTCCTTTCATTCCCACCCACATTCAATTTCTACAAATTAGTGGAAGCTCCAGTAGGAAAAGTATGGGTGATATAAATCTTACCTAACTTATAAGTTGATTGGCTATTTGAAATCATATCTAATTTGAAGAAAATCCCGCTGATGGGAGGTGGATACAGTACTGAGAAGGCTCATTAACTTTGATGTTCACGGCTGTGATCTGGGCAAAGAAAACACAAAAGCCCGAGTCCTCCCCAACCACGCTCTCTCATACATTTTAATTTACATAAAAGCAGCAAAATAGAGGGAAAAGAGAAGAGTGTGAGAGAAAAAAAGAGAAGTGGATGGAACATCTTTATATCAGTGCAAGTTAACAATTTTCCACTTGATTTAAGAAAGGCTGGAAAGTCTCTGGGGCCTATTAGAAGAGCTTTCTACTGGCCACAAAGCAGAAAGAGTCAGCACATTTTACATTACTGAGACAGAGAGCAAGAAAGAGAGAGAGACAGAAAGAATGTATGGTGGTGTGAGCTATGATAAAGAGCTAGGAAATGAGAATAGTGACAGAGTGATAGAGGGATGAGAGGAAGAGAAGGAGAATCAAAAGAAGAGTGATCAGGATGAGGGGTGTGAATTGATGTGACTAGCAAACAAAAGAAGAAAGGGGACAGAAAAGCGTGTGAAATGGCAGACAGAAAGAGAGAGCTAGAGAAGAGGGAAAATAACAGAGGAGGGAGAAATGAAGAGGATGAGAGTGCGCTTTAACCCTTGCTCCGCTGGTGTATCCATTGCTGGCCTCTCGCCTATACTGCTGACATCAGCACATTTTCACGTCCATAATTATGGTGTGCTATCCATCATATCTAAGACAGTGCTTTTGGGACGGCGCAAAATTACAGACCTAAGCACTTCAGCTAATAGAATAAATATTAATATCTCTCTTCTTATATATTCTCATTCTCACCCCAAATATTTAAATGAGCCCTGACAGCGAGAGAATGCATTTGTTACAATGAAGGGAAAGCAAAGAAGAACAAATGGAGGGAAAAAACAGAGCGAGAGACAGACAGAGACAAAGAGAGAAGACGGGAGAAGCAGAAAACACGGCAGAGGAACAATTCATTAGAATGAGACAAATCCAAAGAGGAAGAAACTGATAGGGGCGGCGATGAAAGTTTCTGCAGAAAAACAATGAAGGGAGGCATACTGTCAGTTTAAAATAATAAATCACTTTTGTTCTGGCATATATAAATTATGTTATCATCTCAAAAGCTTCCCACTTTAAAATCTAGCGCAAAATGGCACTACAGTTAAAAAAGAGGTGCTCAGTAATTTTTTGATTGGAGGATGTGGCAGTTGTCTTGGACTTGTCTTAAAATTGTTTGATAACAGAGGGCTTACAGAGATAATTATTCGGTAGGTTGTGTGATCTCAATATGGAAACATTTAAGATTTTTGTTTTATTTGTATTTTTTTTTGTGTGTTTATTTAACAACTTTTTAGTGTCACTTTTTTGGTATTACTTTACACTACAATTTCTTAATGCGTTTTTTAAAATATTTTTTCTCTCAGAAATGTTAATTTATAAATGTACAGTTTTACTTAATTCATGTTCATTATAAATGAATGTTAAATAACAATAATTGTTAATTTATGGAATTTAAAATGTTAAAAAAGCACGTACAAAGTTACTGTTTAATGTTGTATAAGTATTGTTCATTTTCAGTTCATGATGCCTAATTAATGTTAATGAACTGAACCTTACTGTAAAGTGTTACTAACTTTTTAAATAAAGAAACTGAATGAACTGTTAATAGAATAGTTCACCCAAAAATTTAATTTTGCACTCTCCCTAGAGCCATCCAAGATGTAGATGAGTTTGCTCCTTCATTGGAACAGATTTTGAGAAATTTAGCATTACATCACTTGCTCACAAATGGATCCTTTGCAGTGAATGGGTGCCGTCAGAATGAGTCCAAACAGCTGATAAAAACATCTCAATAATCCACTAGTAATCCACATGACTCCAGTCCATCAACTAATGTCTTGTAAAGTTACAAGTCGTGTTTGTTGTTGCACAAAATTAAATAAATAAATAAAAAATCCATCAAGACATTTTTACGGAAGCGTATTGCATTCACTTGAGGAAAAAAATCTACTCTGTTTTTCTGAATTAACGAGTTAATTATCTCAGAATTACGAGATAATTTTTCATTAAAAAAAGTTTTTGCTCTGTTTTTCTGAATTAACGAGTTAATTATCTCAGAATTACGAGATAATTTTTCATAAAAAAAAAGTTTTTGCTCTGTTTTTCTGAATTAACGAATTAATTATCTCAGAATTACGAGATAATTTTTAATGAAAAAAAAAGTTTTTGCTCTGTTTTTCTGAATTAATCACTTAATTATCTCAGAATTACGAGATAATTTTTCATTAAAAAAGTTTTTGCTCTGTTTTTCTGAATTAATGACTTAATTATCTCGTAATTCTGAGATAATTAACTCGTTAATTCAGAAAAACAGAGTAGATTTTTTTTTCCTCAAGTGAATGCAATACGTTTCCGTACATTTTAACTTCAACTCATCACTTCTGACAAAATTTACTGTCTATTATAACACTTCTTCCAGTGGAAAAAGCCCGTCCCCTGTTCTCCTCTCACATTAAAATATGGATAGAGAACTATTTTAGCTGGAAGGAACGGTATGAAGTTAAAGAAGTCTCGATGATGAATTATTTTGTTAAAAAGATTAACCTTTTTCCTTCACAAGAAATCAATTGATGGACTGGAGTTGTCGATTACTTGCAGATTTTTTTTTTCAGTTGTTTGGACTCTCATTCTGATGGCACCCATTCACTGGAGAGGATCCTTTGTTCAGCAAGTGATGCTAAATTTCTCCAACTCTGTTCTGAAAAAGAAACAAACTCATCTACATCTTGGATGGCCTGACGGTGAGTAAGTTTTCATTTTTGGGTGAAGTATTCCTTTAAGCTAACACCTCTAAAATATAACAAAGAACATGACTAGCACAAGTCATACAATGCCATGTATTCAACCCAGATGAAAACAAGAATGTAACAGGTACTACAACATGACAGTGGCTACACCAGTTTCATGCAGGCGAAGGTTTGTACTCTCCTGTACAGCTTAATGTGACTGAGGGACTGGTGTGATGAGGGACAAGAGAAGCGTGTGTGTGTGGGGGGGGTGAAGATAGAGGTCACGGATGGGTTAGAACCTGCTAGATAAAGGACATACGAGGTCACTGGGTAAATGTGGGTCATGTTGTCCTCTCTTGTTACTACCCTCAATATGTCACTCACTCACAAACATGGAGGAAACCAAATGCATATGTCATAAGCACCCTGATGAAGGTTCAGATTAACATTAGGAACACAGTCAACTTTTAAGAACTATATTTAAAACTCTTGGAAAAAAATCATCACCAATAAACGGCATTCATTCATTAAGGCCTATAAAACTGTCATCAACTGCAAAGCACTTTAATCCAACAAACGTTATGAATGTCAAACTACATGTACACTAAATTAAAGAGGACCTTACAGCATCTACGAGGATGCAAGTAAAAGTGAACATAATTTTATTGACATTGCTGACCTGAAAGTTGAACCACATGTGTAATGTGAAAATGCTAGATCTCTCTCCATATAAGCTCCTTTTATTTTATTTATGTTTTTTTTTTTAGTACAATACAGGTGGATGCTTTTTCCAAGGTTAAAAATAGGCTAAATTTTTAGTTCATAAATGTATATAATACTATAATGCTTTACTATAATGAACTAATACATTTTAAATAAAAAGTTTTAAAATAAGGAAAATATATTCTTTATACATTTCTTTGAAATCATTTACATAGTTCAATTCATTTACATTTTTTCATAGCAAAGGATAGCATATACCCCATATAAATGTCATTACATCTCACCAAAAAGTATTCAAGACTTTTCAAAAATAAATTACAAATAAAAATAATTAATAAATGAAAACAAATATATATAAAGAGGACGTTATATACCAAAAAAGATGATCAAGGCCATTCCATGACATGATACATGTTTTAACATGAAGAAACAGTTAGAAAAGGCTTCATGTTCAAGATTTCAACTTTAAAGTTTTGCATAGAAACCATCAAACTGTCTTACCTTATCTCCCTGAGGGCAGTAGCCTCGGACAAAGTCTTTGCACACATCGGCTTTGCGAGACACATAAACATGGCTGTAGGGACAGCTACTGTTATTACAGATCCCCTTTAGAAAGTACGAGCACACAGGCATCTATAAAGAAAAACAAACAGCGATTTAGAGCTTGAAAATGACTCCAGGGATCTATGCAGACAATTTAAAACCTCAGATAAGTGCAAACATTAAACCAATCTCCAGCACTAAACAGAGTAAGTGTGAATGAATCTGGTTAGTTTGAGAAACCAAAGAACTTCTGAACGGATAAGAGCAGTTACAATACAGCTTAGCCTTTAAATTCCCTTTCTAACAGATGTGTGTCAATATAAAGTAAGTGATGGAAAACATAAGTGAGTTATACACATACGGCACCAGTATTGTATCACGTATCAATTGAAGTCCCTGTCAAAACACACATTTATCACACATTGTCTAATCACTAATTATGTGCATGTGTCAATGGCACAGATTTGCACTGACTCCTCCTGAATATAATCTGCATGTATGAATAATCTGAATGTGATGGAGAGCTCTCTGGGCTTAAAATAGAATGTGAGGATCACGCACACAATGAGTGAGAAGGGGCCGCTGACCTCTTAAGTGGAATCTTATTTCCATGGGGGTCATATCATTTCTGCTTAATTAACTGCAACAGAAATATTGACCTAAGTGGGGCGTCGTACCACCTGCATGCTGTGTTTATGTACAGGGGAGGGGAATGGACGCTAGCCATGACTAGGGGGAAGGGGTTTGGGGGTCTTGTTTCTCAGTTATTTGGAGGGGGAACTGGATCGTTTTCAATTGCAGGCGTGAACTCAAGCCATGCTTCGTGGCATATACACGGATGACACAGGGTGTGGGGTTAAATTCAGCCCCAAGGCTGCGGAGGAACAGAAGGAGGGGGCTTATGGGGCTGGGACTAGCAGGTGGGCCTGTGCTGCAATGAGGTGGCTCTGCTCCTTTAAAACAAGTGGACAGCTGGTCTCTTGGTGGACTGGAGGGGTAGAGGGTGATGACAGTCACAGGTGCAGTGATTCGGTGTGTTTGGATGGTGGGGGTGGGGTGGGGGTGGGGGGTTGGTTGAGTAGGGCCTTGGACAGAATACAAGCAAAAGTCTGAACAAGTGTTAAAATATGAAGAGAGGGAGGGAGAGAGTGGAGCAGGGAGAAAGTATGTGTGTTTCACAGAAAGTGAACGCTCTCGCAGGGGCTTTTTTCTGTGTCAAACAAACAATGGAAACAGGTGTCTCACTGTGAGAAGAAAGTGTGGGAATGAAACTTCTATTCCTGTCAAACTACACCTCTTCATTTACCACTCCTGCTGTCATTATAAATAATGTATTATTTCTATGTTACTTTCATATTATACTGGAAGGCCTTTAAGGCCTCAATATACACACAAAATAAAAGTTAGGAAAGCATCTGATCATGGCAATGTGGCTGGGATATATACATATACAGAACTTTATAGATTGCTTTACAGCAAGCAGCTTTATTAACAGTTTTCCTACATATTTTCCATTTCAAAATTCTATACTTTTCTTGACTCAAATTTCCAAACATCTCAGTAGATTTTCAGACCATATTTAACATAAATGGTTCATACTGCATTATTTTGAGCTTTATATTTGGTATATATTACAGTCATCTGTAAATATTTTCTCAGTTTTTTTCATTGATTTTCTCAAAGTGACAACATACAGAGCCCATAAAATAAGAAAATATTAAAAATAATAATAAACAAGACTTTTGCATGCACACAATAATTTTATTTGTGCCCTTGAGAAACTATTCACATGTGCATGGGTATTTTTTGCATGCCAAGAAACCGCACAGCAAAATGGACTGATGGCACAAAAGGTGACACAGTGTGCATTGTCCTAAGTTTTCTTTTGTGCACATAAAAGTCTGTGTGTGTGTGTGTGTGTGTGTGTGTGTGTGTATATATATACTAAAAACTAAATGGGCAAAAGTCTGGAAATGCAAATATTTTTATGACAAATATTTCAAATGATGGACACTTACATGAGATACAGATTTCTGAGTATTTGATTCATAATGAGTCTACATACAGGGGTCCCCCTTCATGTTGGCTGTCATATTGAGCCTAATACTACTCACTTTATCTCAGCAACCCTGCTATTGTCAGATACTTTTGTTTGAAAATTGCACTGCAGATCTACAATGCATTTCAGTTCTGCAAATATTTCTATAATGGTATCGAAAACTAAACGGGTTAACAAGGTGAGGAGGCAGACATTGAGACCAAAGAATCATGACCATGAAAAATATGACCGTGCACATATGTGTGTGTCTGTCTGAGAGGGGTAGGTAAGTAATGAGATCGTAATGTTCACTTCGGGAGAATCTAGACTATATGATGGGTCACGTTGCGTCAATACTGATCCCATCTCCACCTGTCTCCATGACGGCAATGCCCAGGCAAAGACCTCGAAGTATGTAACTCTGGAATCCAGTGGGATTGCCTCACAGATATTGAGACTGTAACACACCATCATAACCTGAGAGAGGAAGCTAAAAACCTGACATAGTATCTTTAATTATCACCCCACAGGCCAGCAAGCCCTGACAGTAACCTGATACTACCACATACGGACAGTCATGACTTATGCTAAGATTCTTATGGCTTTATGCATAAATCCAACTGTCAATACTGCCCTACAAAGATAAAATACAGTAGCTGCACATTTTATGTTTGAGTTACTGTATGACCGAAATTGGTTCACTTAGTTTATGATCTGCCCTCTGACAGAAGAATTTGGTGCAACTATGCTTAAATTCAGAGAAAACCATTATAAAAACTAAATTTAATCAAAACACTTTTTTTTTTTTTTTCAGTGTCCCTAATGCGGTCCAGTTTTTGAACACGAACAGTTCATAGAATGCTTATATCAATTCATTTCTATGCTTTTGAAGGAAGAACCCTTAAAAGGCCCCTTAAAACTTACCTTCTCTTTGGCTACTTTATGCGAGAAAGGGCAAGTCCCATCTGTCTGCTTACATGTGCCTCGGAGAAACCTGCCAACCAATCAAGATTTTAATTTGAACCCGGCTTACAATGTGTTAGTGTTAGTTTTGTATAATGTAAGAGTGTGCACAGACACTCAGTACCTGGTGCAGACAGCCACTTTGTCGGGGTCATGGATGTAGGGACAAGCAACACCATGGTTGCACTTGCCAAATCGGTTATAGTACATGCAATACTGCTTGGCCTTCTGTTTCTTCTGTCTGGCCTGTCGTATTATAGCTAAACTCTTCTGCACAGCACGACTGATATGCATTGGAAAAAATTAAATCACAAAACCAGTAAACAAACTGACAGTCATATGTTATGTATTGTTATGCTGTGAAATTGACCATCTATTACAATACTAACCCAGCTACGTAACGTGTGGCTGATGTTCTTCCCTGATTACCAGTCGAGGAAACATATGGATTGTACCAGTCTCCTGTAGTATGGAAAGAAAAAGAAAATTATAGAAGATCATGGATTACGTACCATTTTATGAAGGTACATGACTACCATGAAATACAAAAGAAGGTTTATAGTGAATAACAATGTAAATTTCCAAAACTCATATTTTTCCAAGTCTGATGGACTTTTCCATGATGGTTTTGCAATACTTTTATAGTGTTTTTATGGCATTTTTGGTACTTGATAGTCACTGGACTAAGAATGAAAAGAGCAGCATGAACATTTCACTAAATATCTATTTTTGTTGGGGGGTTTTTACGGGAACAAATGACAAATTCTTTGGTTTTGTGTTTGGCTTGGATTGAACTGAAGGTGAAGAAATAAAGACTTAATTATTATTGTTGGATTACCTATTCCTTTAAAACATCAGCTTAACCAAAAACAGCTTTAGCAAATATAAAGCAAAGTATTATTTCTTTGTGAATGTAATGTAGATATTATAACTTGAAGTGAGCTGTAGGCACCTCCTGTCCTGTTCCTCCTGTTTCATCCAAGCTTGTGCACAAGCAAATTTATTTATAACAAGCCAGACTAATAGCATGTAATTAAAGGTCATCATGTTCATTGGTAGTGACGGAGACCAGTAAGTACAACTAAGACAAGATACCATGTTTATTTATATGTCAGGGTCCATCAACTACAGCCAAATGGCAATCTGAGAGAGAAGTAGACATAAACACTGTACTCTATGCAGCACTGATTGAAAGAGCAATGAGGGTAAAGCGTAAGGAATTTAGTATCCGAGTGCATGTGAGAAATGGCTCGCTGGTTATGTGGGATTCAATTGTGAAGTCTATGTGAAAAAGTGAATGAGAGATTGAGTTTGTGTACATTAACAGTACAGCACTTGTGTGTGGTGAGACTACAGTTTTTGGGGAGATCATAAATAGATGAAATGTGTGTTTGTGTGGAACTCCCATCACAGAGCAGGAACTGATCTTTAATTTCACTTCTGACTAGGGCTTTAGGGTTTAATCTAGGCCATTCACCATCTCTCTCGTTCTCTCTGTCTCTCTCTCTCAACCTGTAGCCAGTGACAGATGACAGCTTTATTATTTCAGAAGGCGACCTGTAGCCCCCTTTCTCCCGCTCACTGGATGGGTTGATAATCTGGACTGTGTACTTATAGACAACTGATATATACTGACCTTTGAAAACCTTAAAAACCAAACACCGCCATATTCATGTAAACAAAAAAAGTGGGCAACACACATTTCATATTTCATTTTAGTGCCTTGAATATTTGCAAACTGGTCAGGCAATGATCTCTGCTCAATGGTTACCTGGTCTACTGTTAGGTGTGCAGGTGGTTTGAGTGCGAGAGAGCTTATTGGCTGAGACTCTGTATAGCGCTCCGCCTATCCATCTCATGCTTCGCCCCCTCCAGTGCCTTTCTGAAATTGTCCTTAGTCGATTCTGCAGGAGGATTCTGAATTAAAAAAAAAATGGCAAAAAGACAAATACAAATTATTGTAACATTTAAACGCCAATTATAATACAAATTTTAACTAATTTTTTTTACTATATATAGTAACATTTACTATACAAATATACATTAGGGGTGCTCCAACTGATACCGAACAGTATCGGCCAATAATCACTTAGGGAAGTTTGATCAGTGGTCTGTCTGTCCGGCGAGGGTAAAATAATTATAATGCTGAACGTGAGGTACAATTCATGTTTCTTTATTAAATAAAGTAATTTGAAAACTTTCTGTGAGACCTCCACCCCTCAAATGAAAAAATCCCCCCACATGAGTCACCTAAAAGGAGAATCCCTCCTGTTTTCAAAAATGAAATTAAGGCCCTGAATAAACGTCTGTAAAAATCCTGATTGGAGCATCACTATAAATAATTCTACATTATAAAAAGAAGGCTTCAAAAAGATCCAGTATCGGTGATCGTATCTGCAGATACTGCTTCATGTGATCGGTGATCGGCTCCAAAAATCCTGATCGGAGCACCATATATATTTTCCCCGGTACACTTATTACATACACTACTGTTTAAAAGTTTATTGTGTGAAATGTTATTACAATTTTAAATATCTGTACTCTGTTTAACTATAATATACAATGTGATTTATTTCTTCAAAAGTAAAGCTGAATTTTTTAGCAGCCATTTACTCTTGCCTTCAGTGAGTCACATGATTATTCAGAAATCATTCAAATATGCTGATTTAGTGCTCAAGAAACATTTCTTATTATTATCAATGTATAAAATAACTATAACTTTTCAAATTAACTTTATTCCAAAACATCAAGGAAAATGTGACTTCTTAAGATCTGTCTTCTTTAACAAACTTTAAATCTATTTGATGTGCATCATGTCCTATCACATTTCTGAATGAGCGCAGTAAGGCAGCTATTCTTTTTTCCCTCTTACTGTCCTTTCTTCAACACCTCTTTCCAATCTCATCCTCACATTCCCAAACATACCCACACTCTCATGCTCTCTCTATCTCCCTCTCTTTCTCCTGGCTCCTGTGTCACAGCACTCTGGTAAATTGCTCCTTTAATGGAGGGGACGGCCGTGTGGAAATGGAGAGAATTGAAAAGAGGAGGAAATCATTGAGATAATTGCCAGGGCATGAGGCCAGAGCAGAGAGACTGCCCCCCAAACATACTCTTTGATGCTTCCTCTCCCTTTTAAGCACACACACACACACACACACACAAACACGCAAAGGACACATCTCTAACATTCTCATTTATTAGGAAATGTGTGTACAAAATGGACAGAAATACATTTAAATACTTAAAACCCTATAAATGTTAATTGATTTTGCTTCTAAATATAATGGGAAATTTTGTTTTCTTGCACAATAAAATTTCAATAAGATATATTCACTGCTACACATGGAGAACAAGAATGCTACATTGCTTATTATCATATCAGTATTATAGACCCAATGCCATACAGTATATCCCACCTTTCAAAGTATATATTTAAGACAGATTGTGGGGGAAGTTGTGTGTGAAGGAGTGTTTGAGAGTCTAAGAGTAGCTGCTCTGTATTAGGAGACATGAACTTTAGTACAAAACGTTTCAAGAGCCCAACAGCAAATCACCTCCAACATCAATCTACACCCAATACAAGAGCTTCAACTACACAATCTATTGCCTCGGCCAATATGTCCAACCCCAGCCCACACATACAGCACAGCATCAACATTGAGCCTGAGCACTCCCACACACACACAGAATGTATCACAGGCTTCTATACAAACACACATTGATAACCAAAAGGCCCCATAAACTGCCATGAAATAGTACTCTTTATAGAAATAAAACAAAAATAACCCCATAATACTGCTAATTATATTTTTTATATAAATTAATAAAAAATCTAAATCAATCAATACTTACAAAAAAAATCTTCTTTTAGTTGTAGTTACAACCACTAATTTCCCTTCTGTTCTGTACAAACTTCCACAGAAGTAAGGATTGTGTTATTGTGTAATGCAGCAAGATGGCTTAGGAACCACCTTCAATGTATGTAAGCCTATGGGATGTTTGCCTGTTTTATTGTCCATCAGACAATAAGTCTGATAGTTTAGAAATTAGAATAATAATAGCAAACCTCTTCTCAACAAGCCACATGATTCGATGCATCGGTAACACTAGTAAAAGGACCAATTCTAACGAGTTGCTTATTAGCATATATATATATATATATATATATATATCTATATATATATATATATATATATATATACACACACACACATTTATATATATATACACGCACACACACACACATATATATATAGATATACACACACACACACACACACACATTTATATATATACACACACACACACACACACACATATATATATATATATATATACATACATTTACATTTAGTTATTTGGCAGACTCTTTTATCCAAAGCAACTTACAATTGGGGAATACAAGAAGCGATTCATCTTGAAGAGGCAATCAGACAGAGAAAGTGCTTGTAACACCAAGTCTCAGTCATTGTTCAAATAAGTAAAAGCTAGCAAGGGAAGGAGAGAAAGATAGAGGGAAAGATTAAGTTTTTTGTTTTTTTTTTAGTTTAGGATGAAGTCAAGTAGTGCCGAAAGAGATGAGTTTTCAGTTGTTGCTTGAAGATTGACAGGGATTCAGCACTCCGGATAGGGGTGGGAAGATTATTCCACCAGCCAGGAATGGTGAACGAGAATGTGTGTGTGTGTATATACAGTGGGTACGGAAAGTATTCAGACCCCCTTAAATTTTGCACTCTTTGTTATATTGCAGCCATTTGCTAAAATCATTTAAGTTCATTTTTTTTCCTCATTAATGTACACACAGCACCCCATATTGACAGAAAAACAAAGAATTGTTGACATTTTTGGAGATTTATTAAAAAAGAAAAACTGAAATATCACATGGTCCTAAGTATTCAGACCCTTTGCTCAGTATTTAGTAGAAGCACCCTTTTGATCTAATACAGCCATGAGTCTTTTTGGGAAAGATGCACCAAGCTTTTCACACCAGGATTTGGAGATCCTCTGCCATTCCTCCTTGCAGATCCTCTCCAGTTCTGTCAGGCTGGATGGTAAATGTTGGTGGACAGCCATTTTTAGGTATCTCCAGAGATGCTCAATTGGATTTAAGTCAGGGCTCTGGCTGGGCCATTCAAGAACAGTCACGGAGTTGTTGTGAAGCCACTCCTTCGTTATTTTAGCTGTGTGCTTAGGGTCATTGTCTTGTTGGAAGGTAAACCTTCGGCCCAGTCTGAGGTCCTGAGCACTCTGGAGAAGGTTTTCATCCAGGATATCCTTGTACTTGGCCGCATTCATCTTTCCCTCGATTGCAACCAGTCGTCCTGTCCCTGCAGCTGAAAAACACCCCCACAGCATGATGCTGCCACCACCATGCTTCACTGTTGGGACTGTATTGGACAGGTGATGAGCAGTGCCTAGTTTTCTCCACGCATACCGCTTAGAATTAAGGCCAAAAAGTTCTATCTTGGTCTCATCAGACCAGAGAATCTTCAGGTGTTTTTAGCAAACTCCATGCAGGCTTTCATGTGTCTTGCACTGAGGAGAGGCTTCCGTCGGGCCACTCTGCCATAAAGCCCCGACTGGTGGAGGGCTGCAGTGATGGTTGACTTTCTACAACTTTCTCCCATCTCCCGACTGCATCTCTGGAGGTCAGCCACAGTGATCTTTGGGTTCTTCTTTACCTCTCTCACCAAGGCTCTTCTCCCCCGATAGCTCAGTTTGGCCGGACGGCCAGCTCTAAGAAGGGTTCTGGTCGTCCCAAACGTCATCCATTGAAGGATTATGGAGGCCACTGTGCTCTTAGGAACCTTAAGTGCAGCAGAAAATTTTTTGTAACCTTGGCCAGATCTGTGCCTTGCCACAATTCTGTCTCTGAGCTCTTCAGGCAGTTCCTTTGACCTCATGATTCTCATTTGCTCTGACATGCACTGTGAGCTGTAAGGTCTGTCAGTATAGTCAGTATAATCAAACACAGCTGGACTCAAATGAAGGTGTAGAACTATCTCAAGGATGATCAGAAGAAATGGACAGCGCCTGAGTTAAAAATATGAGTGTCACAGCAAAGGGTCTGAATACTTAGGACCATGTGATATTTCAGTTTTTCTTTTTTAATAAATCTGCAAAAATGTCAACAATTCTGTGTTTTTCTGTCAATATGGGGTGCTGTGTGTACATTAATGAGGAAAGAAAATGAATTTAAATGATTTTAGCAAATGGCTGCAATATAAAAAAAAGAGTGAAAACTTTAAGGGGGTCTGAATACTTTCCGTACCCACTGTATGTATGCATATACATACATACAGTGGGTACGGAAAGTATTCAAAAAACTGAATTTGGAAATAAAACGGATTTCATAGGGCCTTATAATTATATATATATATATATATATATATATATATATATATATATATATATATATATATATATATATATATATATATTATTTTTTTTATTTTTATTTTTTTACTTTTAAAATGACTTAAAATACATATATAATAGCAATGATGCAATAATAATTAGTTCAAATAAAGTATCAAAAGCAAGAAATCATATGGTTTTATTGAACAAAACTGTTAAAATACATAATGTATTATAAACAATAGAGCTAATGTAGATTACACATTACAACAAAGGCCTGCAGGGGGCGCCAACGGCCTGATGATTATTTTTACACATTACTGCGCGATCTAAACCTTGTTTAATATTGACCAAGCACCATTTAATTCAAATGTCCACTTAATCTTTCATATTTGTCCATTTCTTTAGGTCAGAAATGCTATAGCAACTGTAATTAAATGAATATGTGGACATCAAACCATGTAAACCAATAAACCCAAACTCACAACAACATGCAGAGATGGAGTTTGAGACGCTCCACATGTAAATGATAACAGTTTCTGTGGAGCTACTGTGAACGGAGCCGCTGTGAGACGCACAAACTTAACCTACACGCGTGTAAATAATTAAAGCGCATATACTGTGTGAACTGCATCGCATATAATTATTTAATTAAATCATAGCGTTTGTGAATTCACAATTATGCTTAATTATTTTAAATGAATATATCATGCAGCCTTGGAAAATAGTCTAAAATGTGTTTTATGGATTCTCGTCCTTGAAATGCGCCACTTCTGGTATTTTGCCGGTTAATCGACGCGAGCAAAATTAAGTCGACGATTTTTAAAAATCGACTAGTCGACGAATCGCGACAGCCCTAATATAGATATATACACACACATATACATATATATACATACACACACACACACATACTATATTGCTATATAGCATATTGGCTGTTTATTAGTACTTATAAAGCACATATTCTGTATGATCATATTCTACATCCTTAATCCTCAATACACAATTAATCACAACTACTTTACTATTAATAAGCAGTAATTAGGAGTTTATTGAGGGAGAAGTCATAGTTAATAGAACTGGACCTTAAAATAAAGTGTAACTGATGCATCATTCAATCTAGTGAGACAGGAAGACAAAGTGTCATATTTTAAAGGAATAGTTCACCCAAATATAAAAATTCTGTCATCAGTTATTCACCCTAGTGTTTCTCTAAAACCCATAAGACTTTCATTCGTCTTTGAAACACAGATGAAGATATTTCAATGAATCCTCTCATTTCTGTCATTTAACACATTCCACCAAAAAACGTCCGTTTATCATATTTAATGACAGAATTTTCATTTTTTGGATGAACTAATAATCCATTACACTTGGACGCATGTCACAAAATGAAAGAGAAGACCTGTAGATTCTTCAGTTTTATTGAGACTATAACAACTTCACAGAGAAGACCAAAGTGACGAACAACCTGTAGTGCATCTATGTCCTTATAGCTGTAAGAGCATATGTCGCACATACATCATAACCCACACAGGTCCACAACGGCTCAGTGACGGCAGCCATGGGAGCCATAATGAGGCGTAATGGGAGAACAGTTGCTGCCCTCACTGTAGCTCAGGCAGGGCACCCAAGAGCCATAATGGAGCCTAATGTAGCCATGACATGGACATGGAACATGTGAGGCAGTTAACCCCAGTCATCCTGAGCCTGTGTGACAAATGGGTAAAATATATGAAGCCTAAACTCGGAAGCAGAATACAAGTAATAGCATGCAAATGTTCCTCCACTGGGCTTTGTCTAAGAAGAAGCGAGAGGAAAGCTGTAAACACAAGATGCCTTGCGACCTCTTGGGTCTCTCGTTTTAACTCTGGAAAAGATGGAAATAAAAGTAA
The DNA here is from genome assembly GCF_936440315.1 of Barbus barbus. Classification (NCBI taxonomy): domain Eukaryota; kingdom Metazoa; phylum Chordata; class Actinopteri; order Cypriniformes; family Cyprinidae; genus Barbus; species Barbus barbus. The sequence goes on from NC_136753.1 coordinate 17,829,522, forward strand.
GACAGGAAGTAAAGAGGAGACCTCCATCATCCTTAGAGCTCCCAGCCAGTCGTCCTTGACCCTTAAACACCGATACCTTATCTTCAGCCAACCGACACTCTTTAAATCACAGGTCACCACGATATACGTACTTTTAGTTGCTGTTCTGGTATCAGTTATGTTTGTGTTTCCTGTTACCGCAGTAACTCAGGCTGGAAGGCGTAAGAGCTGATCCGATATCAGAGACAGAGGGAACCGGCAAAGCTAATACATGGGGTCTGGAGGGACATATCAAGCCGTCCCATGTATCACTTGAATGGCAGTGGGGAATTATTTTTATGGGACACACGATGGGTTGTAATTGCACTGTTAGAGTAGGAAGTGATTTAGCATTTGGGGGCTCTGACCCTGAGGCTATGATATAAAAAGTTTGATGTGCTCTTCCTGAGGGTCTGCTGGGGGATATGAGAGAGGAGAAGTTTTTACTGAAATCATTCAGATGAAACTTGTAGGACAAGAGCACTATTAAAACAAAAAAAGCCATATTTTATAGGAGATGAAAATACTAAGAAATAATAAAAAAATGTGTTTTATGTTTGAAATAAATAAAAAGACCAACTTAGACCAACAGAATTCACCAAAATGTTGTCCCAGCTAGTCAAACAGTTGTCTGAAAAAATAATTTTAAATTGAATAATATTGCTGAAATGTTAAGAGTTGGTGAGTTCCCAGCATGCACTGCAGCATGAATAAATTATATGGTTACTGTATCACTGTTTGTTGACTTGTTTAAACTTACAGGCCCGGTTTCATAGACACGGCTTAGCCTAAACCAGGGTTAGGCCATAGTTCAATTAGGATATTTAAGTAATTTTTATAAACACGCCTTAGAAAAAAGCATTATTGGTGTGCATCTTAAGACAAAACAAAGGCACTGACATGTTTTAAGATCAGTCCGTGCAAGTTTCTTTAAGTTGAAACAGCTCAGATTTATATTTTAGTCTAGGACTAGGCTTAAGCCTTGTTTGTGAAACCGGGGGACACTGTTTTTTAGTCACTATTGTTAGGTATTTGTTGTTTTATGAAGTTAAGAGATGTCACCGTTCTTGAGGTTTGTGTCAAGTTATACATACAATTTTCTAAAACTACATATCTTTGCTTTAATATCAAATATATTATTGTTCTCTTTATATATTAACTGTCTTATAAATATTTACATACATCATGCATATATTAGTGCTGTCAAACGATTAAGCGCATCCAAAATAAGTTTTTGTTTACATAATATATGTGTGTGTACTGTGTATATTTATTATGTATATATAAAGACACACACATACTGCACATATTTGGAAAATATTTACATTTACATGTAAATATTTATATTCAAATAAATTATATCATATATAAATATATTTAATATATACAGTGCCCTCCACTAATATTGGCACCCTTGGTAAATATGAGCAAAGGCAGCAGTGAAAATAAATCTGCATTGTTTATCCTTTTTATCTTTCATTCAAAAAATTCACAAAATTCCAACCTATCATTGAAGTAAAACTGTTGAAAGTGGGGGGAAAATCTCATTGTGAAATAAATGCTTTCTCTAGTTCATGTTGGCCAATTATTGGCACCCAATTATAGCATTTTGTCAGGCTAACAGCTCTGAGTTTTCTCCTATAATGACTGAACAGTTTGGAGAACACCTGGTAAGAGATCGGGGACTATTTTCTTCATACAGAATCCCTCCAGATCCTTCAGATTCACAGCTCCATGTTAGTACTTCTTCTCTTCAGTTCACCCCACTCATTTTCTGTAGGGTTCAGGTCAGAGGACAGGGAAAGCCATGGTAAAAGATTCATTTTGTGCTCAGTGACCCATTTTTGTGTTTATTTTGATGTTTGTTTTGGATTGTTGTCCTGGTGGAAGATCCAAACGGCCCATTATAAGATTTTTAACAGAAGCAGTCAGGTTTTGATTTTTTATCTGTTGATATTTGATAGAAGAACAAGATGTTCAGGACCTCTGGCAGGAAAAACAGGCCCACAACATTAAAGATCCAGCAGTATATTTAAATGTGGACATGGGGTACTTTTTTTTTTTTATCCCTGTTTGTACTAAACTCATCTGGTGGGTTTGCTGCCAAAAAGGTTTTTTTTTTTAGGTTTCTGACCCCAAGACTCAACTGATCTCTACAATTTTACTGCTGCGATCCTTGGAGAGTCTTTAGTCACTCGAACTCTCCTCCTCATCGTGCATTAGGACGATATAGACATGTCCTCTTCCAGGCAGATTTTTAACATCTTTAGGTGATTTGAATTATTGCCCTGATGGTGGAAATGGGGATTTTCAATGCTTTAACTATTTTCTTACAGCCACTTTCTATTTTGTGATGCTCAACAATCTTGTTCTGCACATCAGAACTATATTCTTAGGTTTTACTCCATATGATGGATGATTAAGGCAATTTGGTCTTTGTGTTCCTCATATTTATAATCCTGTAAAACAGGAAGTCATGGCTGGACAATTTCATGCTCCTAGTCACCCTGGTGTGCTAAAAAAATGTAAATATGAATGGGAATATACTTCAGAGATATTTTACTCATAAGAATTTCTAGGGGTGCCAATAATTGTGGCCAACATTCATTGGAGAAAAACATTTATTACATCATGAGATTTTCTCCCCACTGTCAATTGTTTTCAATGATAGGTTAGAATTTTTTGAGTGAAAGATCAAAAGGATAAACAATGCAGATTTATTTTCACAGCCACCTTTGCTCATATTTATCAAGGGTGCCAATATTAGTGGAGGGCACTGTAAATGTGACATATTTTTCTTAAATATATAAATGCATGTGTGTGTAATTATACACAATAATTACATATGTAAACAAAAACTTTTATTTTGGATGCGATTAAATCACACTATACTTTCAAGACAAGTGCACTGCACACACTAAATTGCCCCCCCCCCCCCCCCCCCCCCAACAACAGCTAAGAACTTAAATTTTTTTTTTTTCTTAGTTATATTGTGCTCATGTTAAGGATGCATGAAATGCAAAGATGTACTGAATATGCTGATGATGACCCATCCCTCAAGGGGCTGGAGCGAATCTGTGTTTTTGTCCCTTTAATCCATTCTGTCAAAATAAACGCTTTTACAGCAAACACCTCTGAGGCATCATGATTTTTATCACTCCCACTAGACACAAATCTCTTTTTTTTGCTAGTATGTGGCATATTTAGGGGGCATGGTAAGCAACCATCAGCAAGGATGAGCACGGGGGACTTACACCTGTGTCAAGACAAAAACACATCAGTGCTGGTGCATGTAATGGTCGAGGAAGAATACATATGCCGGCCAGACAATTAGTATGAGTAAAAACCTCTTAATTGTAAAAGGAAAAAAAAAGGTCTACTCAGAAAAGTTAACCACAATCACAGGCTGCTTTCGATCATGCAAACTTTTCTGCATTCCCACATGAGAGCATGCATGCATGTATGTGTGTCTTGTGTTTCGACCGCAGGACGAGCGCAGATGAAGGAGAGAGCGAATCAGCACTCCGGCAGGGTGATTAACGATGTAACTTTTGTTTTGGTGACGGGGAGCAATTCACAGGCCGCACGGGCATTCACAATAATGCTTGTCTTGTCTATTTGGCTGCAGAGAAAGCATTAGTAAGCTCATCCTGAAGAACAGACAAAAAGTTACCCTTGAAATGAGCTAGCTGGTTTCACTTAACCAATTTTCCTTGTGTAAATTAGATTTTGCTTGTAGCAAAGTAGATAATGAAGGAAACTTAAGTGATAACCGTATTAAAGACTATTAGAGAAGGAAAACATTTAAAATGTTTGAAGAAATCAACAGCTCAAGGGCAGACAAGTGGGCAAAAGATGAAAAAAATGAAAGGGGAGAGGACTGAGAGACAGATGACATGAGGTAAATTAGACAGTTGTCATTGGTGTGGGAAATTAACACTTGCTACCAGCCAAATGTGGATATTTTTTGCAATAACGGGTATCTTTGCTTACAACAGATATGTGGCATTATATATACATAAATATATTGACAGCACTTATTGTTTGACAGTGATGTTTGTTTGATATATAATTTATAATAAATATAAAATAATACCTGCTAACACCTGAACTATTACGCTCTATTGCTCTACCTTGTCCTTCAGCATTCTCAATTCACCTCTCTTGTTCCTCCTGTTCTCCCTTGTGCTCCCCTCCCTTCTCTCCCAGGATGGGTGGTTGAGATGAATGGAGAGGTGGTGAGGAAGAGGAGAGGGGAGCAGTGCTGCAGCATATCCTGTGCTGATCAATACCAGAGCACTAAACCTGATGAGGGGCACACGGGCTGCTCTACCCACACTGAGAGAGTGCATGACCGCACGTGTGAGAGTGCGTCGACCAAAGAAAATAAAAGGTGAAGATTATGATTGTTTTTTGTTGTTTCTCAGACATAAACAGTGTTAGAGTTCAAGGAAACAGCAGCAAGAAATCTGGCTTCATATTCAGTACTATACCACAGTAAATGTATGAATGTGTGCCCTAAAAAATAATCAATATTATGATTATGGCTGCTTTGATTAAAAGTCTATTGCTCACTTTCTGTGTATTATTATTAATTTTTTTTTAAACGGATACATTTCTGTATGTAATAGCAATAAATTAATTGAGTTTAATCAATCAAGTTTTAATCAATTATTTGAATGTGTATTTATTAACTTCAATAATGTAATATGAATTAATGCTGATATTACTAATATTATATGAATCATTATTATCAACAATATTAATACTAATAAAATAAAATAATATTAACAACTGTGATCAAGAGATTTTATTTTAATGTACATTTTATTTGGTTTAAATAATATTGTATGAATTATTAAATATTATTTATAAATAATTAAAATAGATTCCAAAATAATCTAAAATAGATTTATAAAAAATTAAAACTGTTATTTTTACTGTTTGTTTTTCACAATATTTCCATTTCTTTTTCGCTCAAATGAATGCAGCCTGGGTGATATATTACATACATACAATACATTAATTCACTATAATTAACCAAGTTTTTATTAAGTATTTTAATGCACATTTTAATCATTAATGACAATAATACAGTATGAATTCATTATACTGATACTGATAATATTATAAGAATCATTATTAATGTAAAAATTTAATATAATAACATAAAATTCATATTTATGATGAGAAGAAATATCAATATAAGAACTATTTTGTTTTACTGCACATTTGATTATTTTAAATAATATATGAATATTGATATTGATAATATTGTATGAATCATTATTAATATCAATATAAATAATATAAACTAACATTCATGTTTAAAATATCAAGAGGAATAAGAGATGATCTTAAGAGGTGGTCTGGCGAGCCAAGTCCAAGAACAAAAACAAACTCTACATTCACAATAATAAATGAGAAAATCTAGAAAAGAAAGAACAAAACGAGAGCATGCAATGGGAGGAGGCAGTTTGTATGCGTGTGTACGTATGTGTGTGCGCACGGACTCGTGTAATTTATGCCCAGGCGTCCATGCTTTACGGCTTTCTTAATTCAACTCCTGCTACTATTAATGTAGTTAATGTTGAGATTATATCTATTTTCTGGTGGCTGCCGGGGATTTACGAGGGCCTTTCCTCCCCCACCCGGTCCCCTCATACACTCAATCACCAGACGCAGCCGCACTGCTGACTACACACTCCCACCGCTCTCCAGCTCGCTGTGCCGGACGCCGGGTCACTGCACAGAAGGGTGAGGGGCTAAAGAGCCCCGCGTCTGTTTGCTCATGTGTGAGACGGAGAGGGGCTCCACGCTTCTTCTGCTTGAGCTCTTGGGTGGTGAACTGTGCTCCGCCATCTGTGTGTGTCTCCTAACTAATACGGAGAGACTCTTGGCATTGTGACATTTTAAGCATGTTGTGCATCTGTTCTTTATAGCACAGTGACAACATCACAGGTTCGATTCCCAAGAAGTGCATGCACTGGTAAAAAGCATATCTTGACTGCACCATAAGTTCCTTCAGATAAAAGCTTAAATGTAATGTCTGCCAAATGTGTCAATATAATAAGAATGTGGCAGATGGCCATACTCTAAAATACCCTAAAAGTAAGCATCACCAACAAATGAATGAATGAAAGAGCGATGGATCGTTAAAAATCTTCCCTTATCTCCTCTCCCCCCACGCTATCTCTCTCTCTTTCTCATTTCCCCCTCTCTTGTAATATTTCACAATGCGTCACAGAGGTTCAAATTGAAAATCCCTTGATGAATCAATATTTATTGCAGGCAGCTAAATGAATGGCGGTAAGTCACCACAGCTCAAAGGCAGTCTGAAGCCAAGCACGTGTCTCACAAAATCTGCATTACACAAATGAAGCCCCACAAACACACACTCGCTTATCCATTAAAAATCAGAGAGCACTGCCCTAGCAAATCTAAATTACATGAATCAAGTATCACTGACCTGCACACAAACTTGCAAAAAATCAGTACCACTTTAGATTACTATGCCAATGTTGCATAATATTAAATATTTTAGTTGGTGACAAATAATATTTGAGATTTTAGGGCACAATCTGGATACATATAAAAAGTGTACAAAAGTGTTAATCACCTTTTAGAGAGAGAATACACAAACAATTGTACATATGACAATGAATAAAGTAAAATAAACTGAACTGCAAATAGTCCTGCAGAGTGATCATTTAATTTCCAAAAGTACAAATGTTGAAATGCAGACTACTTCTGGAAATTCATTTATATGGGGGCATAAAAGTCTATATAGTACGTGCCATGTAACACAGTGTCTCAAATAAATTACAGATGAATCTGAAAATAGCTAGAAACTCAATTATACACACAAACACAAATCTAACCAAACTATACATAAACAGTGTTGAATACTTGTGTGCAGGCCACCGAGGTCAAAATGTCAGCATCTCCACAGTAATGAGCTCAGATGAGAGTCTGACCTGTAGACCTGTTAATCATCTAATTCAAGAGCAGCTGTTACATGTCTGTCGACCAAAATGTTTTCAACTACCACACGAGGACTACATATACCAGTAGTTCTACTAAATCAGGCATAGCATTGTTTCCTTGCTATGTAAAATTCAAAAACATATATTTTAAGTAAAAAAAACAAATAAAAAAAAATTATATATATATATATATATATATATAATATATATATATATATATATATATATATATATATATATATAATATATATATATATATATATATAATATATATATATATATATATATATATATATATATATATATATATATATATATATATATATATATATATATATATATATAGTAGCAAAAACGGGCTGAGATAAACATAGTGAACTTACCCTCAATAAACTATTATCAGGTCATGCGATGTGAACAGGGATAACTACATCACTACAGTTAAAACCAATGGACATAAACAGGCCAGCTCCCCCAGCTCTCTCCATTAACACAAAGTTACTGGAGTTACCAATCAGATACTCAGAGTTATATCATGCACTGAACCTGCTTGAAAGGACCAAAAAGAAGTGATTTTGTTAGGCACTATCCACTCAGTGTAGTGTAAGTGTAAAGCAATCCTCACTAAGGCAGAAAAGACCAGAAAGCCAGTAAAAGAGAGCAAGAGAGATAAAAGAGAAGGTTATTTTGTTTAATGTGGTACCCTTTTTAAAATATAACACCTTTAATCCACACTCTCTTTTTTATACACGGCTAAGCCAGGCCCACACAGCAGGGGGATTTATGAAGATCATTTTAACTCTGTAGATAAGAGGGGGAATAAAAAATTTACACCCATACGCATGAGTGCTTCATTTACACCCTTAAGTGAATAGGATTTCTCAGTGGCCTCCTATCAGACTAAAGCTAATGCCATACAGACACAGCAGTGACCCCTCTTCCTTCTCTCTCTTTCTATAAGCATTTACAATCTAGAAGCTTTCCAACCTCTCTTAATTTTGCTTTAAAGGCTTGTTCTGTGTGAATAGAACCACTCTGGGGAACTAGACACCTCATATTGTGCAACAGCCATTCTCTTTTGCACACAAACTGCTAGACTGCACATATAGGGGAAACAAAAAATTGTGTAATTTGAATCTGAACCTCTGTCTCTCGCATTAACGCCATTGTATCAACATTGTAGTATGTATATGCTGCTAGGCCACGGATTTAACAGGGAAAGCTGTTAACTGTCATTGAAACATAAACCTTCTGTTGATCTGTTTTTGCATATCACTTTTTCTTCAATTGACTGCACTTACTTTAGATTTGTTTATCAATCTAAAAATGTGCTAGAATATGTCTTTGACCATTGAGCTCAATGCAATGTGATCTCATGAGAATTTGTATGTATTTGACATAAAATGTGGTTCTACAAAACGTACATTTACTTACATTTTCACAGACACTGAAACATACAGCATCTAAACATACAATGCTGACATGTTTACAGCAATTAAATATACAATACTGACGGGGTCTAAAAACCTAAATCGCTTATCAATAAAATTATAAAAATGCATGGATACAAATATCTTAATGATATAACAGATTAATAAATATTTAGGGGGTTTTTTATGGCTAAAAATACGTAGCAAATTTTACGTTTTAATTGTTGTAATACGTCCAAATTGTAAATATTTGAAATAATATCGTATTTCAGCAAAAATAAAAACGCACAAAAATGTACATTTTGTCCATGTAAACGTTACGTACTAATACCTACGTATAAACAATGAGACAAGGCTGGCATATGACACAGTGATCTAAAAACACAGCACACATTAAAAATACAGCTACAAAAAAAAAAAAAAAAGTTTCATGGGGTTTTTTTTTCATTCCACTTACCTGTGTCCTTGTCTGTGTCAAAAATAGGTTTTGTGTGAATTGCCTGTTACAAAAAACTTAATGTTGTCATATAAAAAAAACTATTTCAAGGCACCAATAAAAGCTTCTGTCTCAGTGACTACCCTCATGTCCACGTGAGCATGTGGGCCATCCCGTAGAACATCTTTATGGTGTAATATTATGGTTCCAGTAATAGATTACCATGACGAGTGGCACCTTCTCTCTGTCATTATCAGTGGTGATGAGGCAGTTAGTTATGGTTCTATGTGGCGTTATTAAGGGCCAGGCAGTTATTTAATGTTTTATTAGGCACTGAGACACTGATAAAAACACTGAATGTCAACAGAGAGGTTTTAATCAGGCTGGTAATTGGTTGTGCCGGGCTAAGATTGTGACTGTGAGCAGGATGCACGCACACATGCAAACGTACAATTTATGATAGAATAAAGCCATTGACATTAGCTTTGTTGAGGTGGAGACAAACAGGAAGTGGATTAAGTTCTGGTCATTTCCACCTCCACCAGAAAAGAACCCATCACTTACCTGGCAGAATGCACTCTCTTGACCCTGTAGGAAAGAGCGGAGTTGTGGTGGATTGTATGGGCTCTGCGTGTGTCAATCTTGTAGCGTGTTTTGATGACCCTGTGCGATGCCGGGCTTCGCAATGACGAAGATAAGGGTCCTGCAAAGGAACAGACAAATCACAGGAGTGAATTAATGGTTGACGTGTCACTTCACTGATCAATAAAGCTTAATCGCCTAATGATGCCCGCTTGAGCTATAACTGAGTCATTAGTTGGTTTGCATAAACTCTAGAGGTAGATACCATTCATATTTCACACACACACACACACACACACACACACACACACACACACACACACACACACACACACACACACACAAAAACACACAAAAACAGGCTCTGTGAGGTCTGAGTCTTCCTACTCCACGGGACACACACATTTAGACATACATCCACTGGCGCACACAAACTCTTCTTCTGGCAGGTGCGCTCCTTAATAAGCTGCACATGGAAAAATGACAGAATAACAAAGGCTGAATTTTTATCAGCCTAATAAATCATATCCGTCTCTCCACCCCAGCCCCTTCTTTCGCTCTCCCTCTAAGTTTTATTCCTTATATCATTTCACAGATCCATCAGAGAGGTGGAGGAAAGGATGTGCGGGAGAGAATAAGTGTGGCTTTTATTTATTTCTTTCTGTATTCATTTATCCATCATGTTGCTTTATGAGTGGCTGGGCTGAAGTGACATGCATGCATGCATGCGGGCTGAGTAAAAGATGGACTCGGCATGGCGGCTTTCGCTCGTTGCCGCTGTACACCAGAGCTAAAAAAAACCCCAAAGATTTATTCCCAGCAGCTACAATTTAGCATGTTAGACAAGCCAGTGGGAGAACAGAATTACTTAAAGATCTTAAGAAAATCAGAGACGTTTAGTGGAGGACAAATACAGAGCAGAAAGGCTTTGGCTTAAAGTTTATTTTAATAAACCATTTACAGATGTTTATGAAAAGGTTTGTAAGCAGATGGTAATTCCATTTAAACTAACTATAGGCAGCGCAGATTTGGCAAGAGTAAATTCTTAATTGTGCTTCTCTAACATGTAACAATGATTTGACTAAATTGATTAAAAGAATCATTAATTGCGAAGAAAGAAAGAAAGAAAGAAAGAAAGAAAGAAAATGAATAATTGGAAGGAAGTAGGGAAAGAGTGAAGCAGGAAGAAAGAAAAAACGACGAATGAATAGGAATGAATAAAAAATTAGAAAAGGAAAGAATGGAAGGAAGGAAGGAAGGAAGGAAGGAAGGAAGGAAGGAAGGAAGGAAAGAGTGAAGCAGGAAGAAAGAAAAAATGACATGAATGTATAATAGGAATGAATATAAAATAAATTAGGAAAGGAAAGAATGAAAGGAAGATAGAAGAAAGGAAAGAAGGAAGAAAGGAGGGAAAATATGAACAAATGTGAAGTAGGAGGGAAGGAATAAAAAAGGACATGAATGAATGAATGAATGAATGAATAAAGGAAAAATTGGAAGGAGGGAAGACAAATATGAACAAAAGTGAAGTAGGAGGGATGGAATAAAAAAAGGACATGAATGAATGAGGAAAGGAAAAATTAAAGGAAGAAAACTGAAGGAGGAGGCAAAGAAAGAAAGAAAAAGAAAGAAAGAAAGAAAAGTGGGAATGAATGAATGAACAGAAGGGAAAAAAAGAGTAAGAGTAAAATAGTAAAAGAGAGTAAAATATAGGAAAAAGGAAAGGAAAAATAAAGCAGAAAGAAGTAAAATGAAGGGAAAATGAAAAGGAAAAATAAAGTAAAATGAAAGGAAATCTAAGTAAAATGAAAGGAAAAATAAAGCAGAAAGAAAGAGAGAAAGAGAAAGAAAGAGAGAAAGAGAGAAAGAGAGAAAGAAAGAGAGAAAGAGAGAAAGAGAGAAAGAAAGAGAGAAAGAAAGAAAGAAAGAAAGAAAGAAAGAAAGAAAGAAAGAAAGAAAGAAAGAAAGAAAGAAAGAAAGAAAGAAAGAAAGAAAGAAAGAAAGAAAGAAAGAAAGAAAGAATACGCCTCTTCCTGGTTATTTGAACAGCTACTCTTTCCAGGGTGCATTTACTGGCCATTCCATAATGTTATAAAAGAAACTCACATTTCCTGTCGCAATAGAAAACCTTCCTCCTCCTATTTTTCCCGGTCTTCTACTCTAGGGCACCCTTCTCCATTTATCACTGTTATAATACTGTTTATACACACACACACACTTCAGTATCACCCGGGGAATTCATCTTCGACAAACATTTACCAATGATCAAATCTCAGCCCAGTATGGCACACAGCGGAGGGATGTGTCCGACTGTGTGTAATACAGAGGACCCTTTATGAGTGTTTATGTGTGCTTTATGTGATGGAGTGTTTGAGCTCTGGAGTGTATGACCAGACTGCATAAGCGAGGGAGCAAACACACTTGTGTGTGGGCCTGTGACAAGGGGTCGAGTATGTGAGGCTGCGAGATTAGTTGTCTGGCTCAAAGTCACTTTTTTACACACCTCTCATCTGTACCACAGATGTCGGACCTGCCTGCGTCCCAGCGGATGACAAATATGGCTTGTCAGAGAGCTTGTGTCTTACACAGCCAGCCGTATACTACGCACTTCGCTGTATTGTTCCACCTTACCTATTGTTTAATGATAGCGCCACAGAATTGATGCCACCCGTGTCTTTGTGTGCGTGCGTGCAGCCAGTTTAGTGTAGTACTGCGTGCTAGGTACCAAAGCTGAGGCTGTGGTCCCTGTCAGGACACTTTTATTGATGTGTGTACTCACAAGTGTGTGTATATGTGTGTGGTAAAGGCCTGTCAGTGGCCTATTAGAGGGAAGATTGAGACTCCACTCGGCACAGACTCACTCAACCAACACAACCTGCTGGGCTTTACAATCAGGCCTGGGGACTCATCCATCGCCTGCTGACACACCAGCCCCACACCCGCGGCTCCTCAGACGGCCGATTATTTACTCAACTCACTTCGGCTTCAGCGCTGCGAGCTCACACCTTTATCTATCCCTCTCTGTCACACACACAGACTCATTTGTCTGACAGGTTCCCATGTTATTTTTCTGTCTACTCTCTGGACTTTATATTGGGGTGCTGGGATAACTGAGTGGTGACGTTAACATTAAAAGGGAAAGCTGTTTTGGAAAAGCATAACTACACAAACAATCCAGAGGAAGTCTTGGAAATTATATGATTGCCACCAATTTAGTGGCCAGCTAGTCTAGTTCAGCTTCTCAGATGTTTTTAAGATGCTTTGTACATGACATACAACAGGACTACAAAGCTGAATAAGAGTAAACACTGGCATATAGATTAGATTAAATGGTCTGCAACAATGATTGAAGAAGTAAGGAATGAAAGATGGAAGGCTAAGTAAGTAAGGTAGGTTAATATGCAAGAGGAAATCAAAGAAAGGTAGGCAAAATAAGGTAGGTAGACAGGTAGGAAAGAAGGAAGCAAAGGAAGAAAAGGAAGGAAGGAAGGATGGAAGGGTAAGATATGCATATAGGTTGGAAGGAAAGAAGGCAAAGTAAGGTAGGTAGGTATAGGTAAGTACGAAGGAAGGAAAAATCCTAGAATAGGTAGATAGGCAGGAAAGAAAGAAGGAAAATTAATGTATAAATAAAGGCAGGAAGGAAGAGAGAAAGGATGGAAGGTAAAGTAGGGTAGATAGGTAAGCAGGAAGGAAGGAAGGCAAAGTAAGGTAGGTAGATGGGTAGGAAGAAAGCAGGGAGTGAAGGAAGGAATAAAAGAAGAAATGTAATAGGTTGATAGGTAGTGAGGGGAAAAACGAGCAAAGGAAAGTTTGTTAGGTAAACAGAAAGTTAATGGGTAGATATATAGCCAGGAAAAAATGAGAAAAGGAATGAGGGAAGGAAAGAGGGAAAGGAATGAATGAATTTAAAAAAAGTAAGGAAATTAAGGTACATAGGTAGGAAGGAAGGAAAGAAATGATTTAAGGAATGAAAAAAAAGAAAGAAAGGAAAGAGGATAGGTTCGAGTATTGGTCCATACAGGAATTGTAGGTAGGAATGTAAAGGGCCTCTTGGGTGGGCCTTGGCCAATGAAACCTGCCATAGATTCCAGACCGTCAGCCGTCAGTCTGAAGGTCTGGCACGCGAGACTACCAAACCCCCAAATACATAAATGGCTGCCCACTGTTTGGGTGTCTGTTTGTTCACTACTCACTGCTGTGTGTGCACTTGGATGGATGAGCACATGCAGAGCACAAATTCTGAGTATGGGACACCATACTTGGCCACACGCCATGTCCTTTCCTTGGAGGCTTGTGACCAGCACTCCAACAGATAGTGCAGTTGTTCTTCTGCCGACCAAATGTCGAGTCCTGGTTTGTGGTCCTTATCAATCCTGTCCCCTTTTTTCTTTCCTACTTCACTTTCTCTCAACTCTCTAAACTGTCCTGTCCAAATAAAGGCAAATATGCCAAAAATAAATGTTTAAAAAAGGACATGAAGGGAGAAAGCTGGGGAAAGGAAGGAAAACAGGAACAAAAGGAAGTACAGACATTCAAGCTGCACCACTTGTCCTAATGTCTTCTCTGCTATAGTATTTATTTCACACTTTCTGGAATGTTCCCTGCGCTCCTCATCAATGTTATGACAGGGCAGCAGTGACACCCTGCATCCTCTTAGGGATTATCAAGCCGTGTCATCACATGTTCTCTGATCCAGTCTCCAAATTTGACAACTAATTCCGTTTAACAGCGGTCCGATTCTCCACCGTTCCATCTCTGTCACATCATTAATCTCATTATTGACAGTGAGAGATACCCCTCTTGCTTCTGCAGCAATCCCTCAGGGGCTCATCCTCTGATTCCCAGTGGGACAGCACAGCTGCCATTAAATGCTTATCCGGTAAACCTGCAACACTTAACACTAGTTTGATAGCGGTGTTAAGGCAGTGTAGAATCTCATGGGACAAAACAAGTGTGGTGGAGATGGAGTGTGGCATAGCTCCAGAACGTTCTCTTGGCAGGGACTGGATCAACAGGAATTGTGAGTTGTGGACTATTGTCTGGTTGTACTCTGCATGTCTATCTTTCTCTAAACAGTCCTGTCAATGATTCTAAGTGCCAGTGCTATGGGCCAGCTGTTTAAAGGTCCCATGGCATGAAAATTTCACTTTATGAGGTTTTTTAACATTAATATGAGTTCCCCTAGCCTGCCTATGGTCCCCCAGTGGCCCTGGGTATCCTGCTTCGCTTTTGAGAAAATGAAAGCTCAGATGGCCCAATCTGGAATCTTCCCCTTATGTCGTCATACGGGGAAAGGCTACCTCCCCTTTCTCTGCTTTGAGAAATTAGAAAATGAGCTACGACTGTGCGAGGGGAGCGAGAGACATCATCATCATGGCTTGCAAACGAGCGAAGCATTGTTTTTTGGCACTTCAGATCTGTTCTACTCTATGAACTGTCACATGCTGTAATACAACTGAATGCCCAATAAAGCGGTTCACATTTACATATTTTCTGTTGTCATACATAAAACAAGTTAGTCTAGGCTACTTGTTTCATTACTGAATGAATCACCATTTTTGAACAAATCTCTTGAATGATTCAAAGACAAACATTTTAACAGCCCCTTTTCGCCACCTACTGGCGGAACAATGTAATCGATAAATTTGAAGTGTCAAATTACTTTCAAAAGGTGATTTATTCTATTTTGAACATACCGTATGCATCAGAGTTTATATCCAAACTATAAACTTTTATCCCAGTACTTCTGTGTTTATTTGAATGTTTCTTACAGAAATAATGATAATGAAAAATACAGTGAAGGTGTTTCATTCATTTACTTGACAGCTGCTGCTTATACTTAGTTTTTTCGGATTCTGACTGCAAGTGTAGACAAACTTTGGAGTGCTTAGACTAGCGAGCCAGGTCCTGGCAGATCGCTAGGTCAGGTCTTCACAGATGGGAAAAAAAGAAGCACCGCATACAGGAATCGATAGGTGGAATTGAAATTTTAATTTTATAACAAGTATCCGATTTCTGACCTTACATATCCGATTCTGAAATTGGAATCTATTTTCAATTCCCAACTCTACACATTACCTCAAACATAGGACTTAAAAGACTCATATCCTGAGCCACTGCACAAAGGCACAAAATGTAACCAACATAATAAATCAGTGCAAATAGTTTTACTAAAGTTCAAATCAGTTTCTACATCTTTAAGGGTAAGTTTACATTGGTGTGTTTTCATTTTAAAATGCATAACTCAGACAGAATCATCATTTCTATTTGTTTTCCACTGATTTACTGATGAGCATTAGCTGCTTCTAGCGCTGTCTGCCCATGTTTTCTCTTCCGCGATAGCTTTTCTGAATGAATGAAGTTCATTTGCTGTTCATACGTCAATCATATTACCCGTTTATAACCCGCCCTGTCTCTTCTGATGACGAAAGTCCATTTCACTTCTCCGTGTTCAATTCAACATTTCCATGAATGAAACATGAAGCTAATAAACATGATTATGACAGCATATTTGTATGTGTTTTTCATGAGATTCTGCCTATTTTCATAACAATACAAGATTATATATGACAAATGCTAAGCAGGTGTAGCGATTAGCTTGATATAAAAGGCTACAAATACCATATTTCAACAACATTACATGGCCAAAAACGCAAATTAGATTGCAATCGGATGTTATTATAAACACTGAATTGCGGTTTATAGTGAGTTTTGAGTAAAAGCATAGTATAAATGTTCTAAATTGTCTTTTGTAGCATGATGCTACAGTGTGCATGAATGGTCATGCAACACGTGTTTTCTGTCATGTGATGTGGATGGAGATCTTTTTCATTTCATTTTTCTCAAACACACTAGTGTAAACTAGGGGTGTCCCCGACTAAGGATTTTCATAGTCGAATCGGAATTTTCGAAAATTCATTACCAAAAGTCAAGTCAAACATTCGACAGTCATAATTACTGACATTAACACACGGGGAAAATGTGTAACCGACGCCTCACAGATACAAAAAATGTTTTATGTTTTGATTAAAAGATAGTTAACATTAAACATCAGCGAAACCCTAAGAATTCACAATTTTTTTTTTTTTTTACAACAGTGCTCTCATTATAACGTTATGTAGGCTATATGACAGTAGTTATTAATGGTCTGCATTTGAGCTGCGCACGCTGAATATGACCAGTAGAATGAAACATTGGATACCAGGTTTTTAATCAATGGGATTTAGCTCGATTGGTAGTCGAATTAGGCTCCTCATATTGAAGCATCAAATATTCGACTATTTGGGGTCATCCCTAGTGTAAACGTAGCCTGACATCTATGGGGTTTTGACGCTTACATATTATAGCCTCACGTGTGAGCCATGTCTCTGGGCGTAACCGGCGTAAAATAGTGTTTTTCCTTGATGCCTCACCAGAGCCAAATCACAAGCACTTTTCAGATTCAGACACATCAACCACGCTGCATGCTTATTGGCTCACTGACGTTGATGAGATTATGGCATATTGAAACTTGATACTGAACAACAAAACCTTTTTCAATGGTATCGAGGCAATTCGGTCGGTGCCTAAAAAGTATCAAACTCGACACCCAGCCCTATCGAGAAGTGACCTTAGGTACACTGTATTTAAAAATGTCCCTACATCTGTTATGCAAGTTAACAAGGCTGCCTAATGTGGTGACATTTGCTCCCTTAAGTTGAATCGGTGGAATCAAAAGGAACAGTCAGTGACTGGAGGGAGGCCACTGCACCCCGGCCCAAAATACCAAGATGTCTCTTTTCAATCCTGGCACAAACTACAGAGCTCATCTGAATGTACGTGTCTGTGGCTTTTATGTGAAGTGTGCCAGCAAGGATCTCTGCCCACTTCTGAGACCTGTTGTTCAGCCAAGTGTTTGTGCATGAACGGGATGTGACCTTGGGAAGTTTTAAAGTGCAGAAATATAAGAAGAGCCCTCTGAGGCTCAGAGGATCTGCTAATGTAGACAGACACATAGCAAGATGGGCAGCGAGACAGTTGATGTTCTTTGGAGAGATCCGATGAGAGACAGGGTACAAGAAGAATCATGAACAAATCATGAACCATGGACCAGTGGATGGCTCCGTGGTGCCATACCAGTCAAAATCAGGAAAGGCTCAAGTGTCGCCCATGAGGGCAGGCCTCATCAGTCATTGGTGCAATGCTATCGTCACGGAAACCAACACCACATTAACACACATAAATACTCACCCTACTTCTACATCAACTGATGACTTGACTCAAGATGGCTGGGACTAATAAGAGCAACACGATCTGCACTGAGCATCCCTGACTGCTTATAAAGCCAGAAATGGAGGTTGAAAGACGTAATTCACACGTCTGCTGCAATTTTACTGTGTGTTAACATTTAAGTTACTTTTGAATTCATGCTAGAAGCCTTTCACAGGCCGTCAACACCATAGAGCCTACATCATGGAAATGTTTCCATATTGCTAATGTTTAGTCCTTTGGGGTTCCAGCATAGCTTTCTCTCCACATGCTGCAAAATAGTGTCACTGTTGGTTAAAAAAAAAAAAGAAAAAAAAAAGTGAAGTGACATACGGCCAAGTATGGTGACCCATACTCGGAATTCGTGCTCTGCATTTAACCCATCCAACATGCACACACACAGCAGTGAACACACACACCGTGAACACACATCCGGAGCAGTGGGCAGCCATTTATGCTGCGGCGCCCGGGGAGCAGTTGGGGGTTCGGTGCCTTGCTCAAGGGCACCTCAGTCGTGGTATTGAGGGTGGAGAGAGCGCTGGACATTCACTCCCCCCACCTACAATTCCTGCTGGCCCGAAACTCGAACCCGCAACCTTTGGATTACGAGTTCGACTCTCTAACCATTAGGCCACGACTTCCCTTAGAGACCAAACAAGAAAAACTTGAATGCGTAATGACACCGGCTTCCTTACATTCAGTACTGCTGTTTTCATCCAGTTATGGCATTAAAGGCATGAATAAGAGATGAGATGAAAGCATTATGACCTTGCCCTTAGCTTGAGTGCACTGGACTCCTATCAAAACAAAACTTTGCAATAAACCATACATTTGACAGGATACTGTACTCATTTAAGGTGCACTGCACTGCTAATTTCTGTGAATTCACTTTTTGTGTAAGGGTCAATGACAAACAAGAATGTTCATGATAAATAAAAAAATTAGTTAAAGCACGTGCAGCATGTATTTAACAATTCATATTCATGCTGGTTTGAGGTTTTTTTTTTTTTTATTATGTAACATTAAAAAAAAGTTTTTTTAAATTAATTTAAAATTTAAATTTAAAATTAATGACATTTCCACATTTTTATATACAAATTTCACTAATTTTCATATCAATTCATTAATATCATTAAGTTTGGAGAGACACAACTAGGTGTCAACTGATATTTTACAGATTAATCAACCGATAGTTTTAAAATGTATACTGAACAAAAAAACTAAATAGCGCTTTACTATTAAAAAAAAAACAAAAAAAATGTATATTACTTATTATATTAATCATTAAAGTAGGTTAAATGTTAACAAAAGAAACATATTAGTAAAAGTAAATGTTTGAAATTAACACACTCTAACAAGGAACAATACTTCTACAGCTTCCATTAATCTTAATGTTACAAATGGGCTCTCATTGTAAAGTGTTACCATTTCATTTCAACAGTCATGCTTAAAGATGGCCATTTTACATCTTTACTTCAAGAATGAACAATGTGGCATAAATGAGTTTGAAGTTCAGTGTTAAGAAAAAAAAAACAGAGCAAACAGAATGTGAAAATTCTAGCTATATTACAGCTCTTTATATGAAAAATACAAGAAAAAAACAATACAGAAAGACAAACGCTTTGCTGAAAAATGCACAATACACAATTTTACAGCCTAGGGTGAAGTCATTATGTACATTAACAAAGATTTGGGACCGATATAATGCAACTTAATGGAAAACTATGTGAATGGCGCTGAATTTTCCTGCCCTGTGCAGCGCACATTCTCATGTGTCAAAACAAACAACAGATACAACTCAGGAAACTACCGGCATGGATTTTTGCCAATAGCCGATAGTTCTAACAATCAACTATCGGTGCCGATTAATTGGCAAAACTGATACATCGGTCAACCTCTAGACACAGCACAACCTTTTACAAGCTGAACCTGTCAAGTTCATAAGAAAGATGACTTTTAAAATACAAGAAAATGAATGAACAAAGGAATGAATGAATGCATGCTAGTTCATACTACACTAATGCACAATAGATGCTGACGAAAGGTGAAAATCTGGAGGGGGGGGGGCACATTGATGAACCCAATGAACTTGTAAGTGACCCATTTTATGAATTTTAAAATGAATTTTCATTTTAATAGATTTTTAAATACATTAACAGACCCAGACATAGAAAAATAGCAACTTGTCATTGACCTATAACCTTATTTAGTAAAATCACATTAAGTCCCATGAGATTCACATTCCAAGCAAGTGCCTCAGGGTTGTGACTAAGGTCAGAAGAAACAAGTGCTTGTCAGTTGAGCCAAAGATTCAAAAAGTTACACCTTTCTGGCATGTGTCTATTGCACAGGGGCACTTATGAAGGTTAAGTACCCCGAGGGCCAACACAAAAAGCACTGGGGATCTGAAGCCACGCCCATCACAGCTGAGAGCTGTATATCTTTTGAGAGATGGAGGCATGTTTATAAAAACATGGAAGCATGAGCATCTTAAAGACAAGCAAAAATAGGGATAACAAATTTAGCAGACAGAAGGTTATACTAGATATCCAAGGGTGCAATTATGCCATGTGTTGACATCTATTCACAGAATGAACATGGGTACCGTACATGTGTGCATTTGTGTTGTGTACACATTCTGTGTGGTGACAGAGCGAATAAACTTGACTGATGCGTTCTGGGTTAAGTGAGTATGTCCACTGAGAGCAGAAGACGTTCTCAAACTCTAACATGCACTTCACCTGTCAGCCACCTGTCCACCATCAAGGGCACCTAAGAGTCTGGACAAAACCCTGGGCGGCATTCTCCATGCAGGGCATCATTAATCACTGGGTGTGAATAAGCATGTTGCTAAAAGGAGTTGGTGTTTGGCTGTCCATGCTCAATCAAGTCTGAGCATTCGACTGACTAAAAAACTTGGGTTCCACTCACTGAGTGAGACATTGAGCGCGACCGAACAGTCACAAACCCTGCGCTTGTGAGTGTCGATGGCTCCCTGAGTGACTTATGGAGGTCATGAAAGTGTCATTGTGGTAAACACTCACCTAGTAGGAGGGGCAGAAGCTTGAGATGGTCTT
This sequence comes from Barbus barbus, assembly GCF_936440315.1. NCBI lineage: Eukaryota > Metazoa > Chordata > Actinopteri > Cypriniformes > Cyprinidae > Barbus > Barbus barbus. Next base: position 17,850,301 of record NC_136753.1, read on the forward strand.
GTCGAGGGCTGCGTTTCAACTTAACAGGATCGTAAATTATAGCAATTGAACCCAATGAGACCTGTAATGCAATGATGCCTTTCTTTGGCGTTCGAAATATTCATTCCGTGTCCCACCAGTTTTTACATCAGTTACATCAAACAACAATGGTTCTCAAAAAAAATGATACTTGGTGTTTTAAGCCACCATGTTTGAAAAAGACCAGTCTTGACCCAAAGCTATCATACTGTTTCAACTATTGTAGTCAACTAGCTGGTTACAAAATTTCCATTTAAACATTAAAGAAATTAGTCATGGCGAACATTCCTATTACTGAACTAAAACATTTGAATGGCAGTTTTATTTATTTAATATATATATATATATATATATATATTCTTTTTTTTTTTTCGACAACCCACATCCCTCATTAGTAAAAACTAAATCCTAACAGAATTTAAATTTTTTGGGAAACTACTTCTTTATTTGTGTGTATAACAGTATCAGAATTATCCTTCCATTCCTCAACATGATATCAGACAAAAGGTGCAAAGTTCTAAATCAATTTCAGCTCACCAAAGGTCAGGGTTCACAGGGGAAAGGTCAGTGGTGGACTGCCAGGTTTAGTGATTGCAAGGACCCGTCTTCACACCTAGACCTTTGAGCGTCAAGCAGGTGTTATGAGAACAGACAGTACAAGACGCCGTTGTGTCCCTTCACATCTCTTCATCACTTCACACTGCTCCTTCCGCTCTGACTGACACTGATGCCAGCAGCTGCTGTAAGCTTAATTGGTTCCTCAGGGTAAGGCTGGCACGAAAGGGAACAGGCATCTGTTCAGAATGGGCAAAGAGGAGAGCACCTAACCGCTGGAGCAGCTGCCCTCAATGTCACCAGGACAACTGCAAGGGCGTTGAAAAAGGGTAAGCCACTGACCTTCAGATTATTCACACGGCTAGCCTCAAATGTGTCATTTGGGAGGGGTTACTACCAGATTTCTCACCAGGGCACCTGCCAGGCATGGGATCTGTGCCAGGCAATGACAAATCTACCACCTTTTCATAATAGCAAAGGGAGGGAATGAGAGAGAGTGACAGTGTCCCGTCACTGTTGTAAGCTAAGAGGCTTCACTTCAAGTTGGCCATTAATATCCACAAACTCGTTAAGTGGAGAATGCCATGAAAGGGGATCTGGGACATGACAAGTGCCCTGGCAGGGCAGAGAAAGGAACAAATCACTGGTGCTTAAAATAGTCCAGCTGGTATTCACTAACCCTAACCGCAGAGCTGCATTAAGGAACACTCATTTAGACCATTAAAAAGATCTTATTACACATCACACAATCAGTTAACAAGTGTATTTAACACTTTAACTCGATATGCGGCATTAAACAAAATTTCTAAACATTTCTATTTGTTATCCCATCCTACACTCATACTGCACAGTCGAGTCCTGTTATAAAAGGTGATCATAACTTGTGTTTCTCTCGATGGTTTCTTATAATCTGCGGTCAGAGCTCCGTTTTAAAAGGCCATGACTTATGCAACATTAGATTGGGTGTCTGTTGCATGCCGAAGGACTTATGATGGGACAGCCTGACTATATTTATTAAACAGCTCAGATATAATATTAACAAATGGTGTATATACCAAATCAAATTGATAAAATTAAGTTTTATGCACAATAAAGAATAAAAATATAAATTGACAGTGATGATTCTAACAATGAAATATACACAAATGCAAAACATTTAAACACTGAAGCCACTAGCGTTTAAGACCGATTGACCACTGAACACAATCAATACTACGCCGTCCACTGTCCCTAAAACCAAGACTCTTCCGCCTCAGTGCTTCACACATGGGAAGCAGCATTAATGTTAACATGGGATCTGCTGTCACTTTTTAAACATACAGATGGCCCCAAAATATTGAATAAATGCTTTATCCAGCCTGACTATCAGTCTGTGTCAGGAAGAAATACACCGTACTGAATTGATCAATGGTGTACCATTTGCTAGCAGGATAGCAGATTCATGTCACACAGTACATTACTTTACAAATACAAGTTAAATAGTAATAGAGCATTTTTATAAAGATTTCTGTGTCTAAATGATAACTTAAGAGAAAGGTTTCTACACACATTACACTTTTATTGCTTAAGTTTGTTAATAAGAAGTGGACAAAGAGTTAATTTCCTTTAAGCTGATTAAGAAATCTTCATTATAACATGTATAAAACATTAAAGCCAATGACCAGCACTATTGATTATCTCTTAAAGGTTGATGTAATTTGTAGAAATGAAGTGAATTCTTATGTAATGAGATATTAGTGCTTTATAATTTTGGAGTAACCCACTCAACAATACCAAGCAGACAGTAGGAGGAGGAAACTGTATAGAAAGTATATTTGCAAAGCCTGACCAGATAAGTGACTATCACTAACCAGAATGGAACCCAGGTTGCTCTACAACCACCGTGACAGGAGACAAACTAGCTATTTCCCACAGAGCAACTCACCGGGGACAACAGAAAATGAACTGGCCCTGATCAATACTATCCAGCTGCCCCGTCTCTCTCTCTCTCTCTCTCTCTCTCTGGTGCTGCTCACACAGGACAAATTAAAAACAAATGCACAAATATTGTAATACATGGCATGATGTGCAAAACCACATATAATTATGTCATGTCAGAGCTACACAGAAGGGAAAAAATGAGTTTTGTTTCTTTTAAATGTTGTAGAATTCCTTCTCATAACAAATTAGACTAGTTAATTGTGAACAAATTAAATTGTGACTGAATTCTCTCTTTTTTTAAGGGGGGTGGGGGGGGTGAACATTTCTCAATTTTTTTTTTAAGGAAAATATGTGTAGCAATAAACTTTATTATATGAGAGACAGCAGTATATATTGTGACGAGTCGGCTGCCTCCCCCCTGTCAATCATCACCACCCCGTCCCGTATTCGCCGCCCTTCACCAGGCTCCCGACGGGAGTGGGTGTGTGAGAGAGGAGGGGCGCTGAACACCTAGGGCTGGCGGCGTGTGATGAGGCGCACCTGATGTGAATAGAGCCTCATCACCGCCGCTGTTTAAACGCCGAGCGCGCCTCTCCTCGGGAGACCGGTCTCTTCCCCGTGCATGCACGCTGGTGTCCTCGTGGGTCCAGGAAGGGTGTGTCGAGGAGGACTGCCGCACCCGTTAGGCGGCTGACGGGCCAGGATGCCGGGCCGTCGAGTCCCCCAGAAGTGCCGGGGGCCCAGGAGATGGAAGGAGCCGCGCAAGAGACGCCGCCGCCACTCGCTCCCGGCCCCGAGAGGGGAGCGCGTGCGGCCACCGGACTCCGCCCCTTCCCTGGACCCTTCCCTTCTGAACACTACCTTCCTGCACAAGCCCCGCAGCACAACGAGGACACCAGATCCCCCGTTTATTTGGACACTTTTTCCCCTTTGGACACTTTATTTTACCCTTTATTGTTTAATAAAAACCTCTCCGAGGCTTGACGCCACAACCACTGTGTCTGTCGTTTGCTCCTCCCGCCACAATATGCATACTGTAAAAAAAAATCTACTTCAGACTTTCTACTTCAAAAATTTCACATTAAATTCAATGTTACATAAAGATATAGTAGTTCACCCACAAGTGGACATTCTGTCATCGTTTACTCACCCTCAAGTTATTCCAAACCCCTATGCATTTCTTTTTTCTGTTGAACTCAAAAGAAGATATTTTGAAGAATATGGGTAACCAAACAGTTGATGGTTCCCACTGACTTCCAAAGTATGGAGAAAAAATACACTAGTCAACATTTGAAGTGGATCAAAACCTTTCATCAAAGTTGTCCTAAAACCAAAATGCATTCTTGTCTTAGGACAACTTTGATTAACTTTTTTGATCCACTTCAAATGCTGACTACTGTATTGTGGAAGTCAATGGGGACAGTAAAGGGTGAGTAAATAATGACAGGATTTTAATTTTTGGCTGAACTATCCCTTGAAAAATTATTTGTAAAATTTTCTAGAAATTGCTGAGTGAAGATTGCTTCTACATAAAAATATTTTCGGGGTATTTTAAAAGGTGACATCTTTGTTTCTATCTTTAGATCACAATCTCTAAATTGTCATGTGTGTATATGTGCTTCAGTAATGTCTTCCTCTAATTACTGAGAACCTTTATTTGCATGACGCATAAGTGTGTGGGATATGAGAGTGCTGTCAACAGAGTGGAACGTTGTTAGTCCACAGGTGTAGGAAAGACCCTCGACACAATTCTCAGGCAGAGACAGGTGCATTTACGACACACTATTGCCATTCACACTCTGGGACATGTTTGTCCTGTATCTCAGTGTAAAAAAACTTGTATGCTATCAATTAAGTTGTTACTCTGGAAGACAAATCTACTAAAGGATACAACTGATGAAGCTTACAATCTTTGTACTGACTAAATCATCAAGTGGTTTAAATAATGAAAGGGCCCCTTGTAAAAGGGCTCCCTCTGCAGGTGATGATCAGTAATGAACAAAAAGGATCTCTCTCACATTAAAACCTTTGCAAAATAAAAATATATCCCCACCCCCCTAAATATTAACAATGTTTGCCACAACTAATCCTTGATATAAGATATTTCATACTTGGTAATACTGGATATAACAGAACTACACAATACATATTGTGTTTTCAACTAAAAAAATAAGTACCTATGAGCTTAATTTGAAAAGAGGAGGAAAGAAATGTATTGGGTCATTTAAAGTGCAGCATGGCAACAGTGAGTATAAAAAGAAATGGATAACTAACCAACTCAGAGACACTCAGACAAACTAAAGAAAATCTAAGGAATTGTTTTGGCAGATTCCCCTGACCTAGTGTGTGCCGATGTCTGCATGCTGTGTGACTAACTGATACAGATATAGAAATAGCAGTAGGAACCATGCTTAACACTGTCCTAAGACAGGTGCAGTGTTTTTTCCAGTGGGAATAAACCAATAGATGAGCTACATTACTCCAGTTTGCATTTTTGTTTTTAAATGGTAAGCAAGATGAAGGCAATGGAATCCGGACATGATATATGTCTGACTCAAATCTCCCTCCCCCTGAACATGTGCAGGGAGTCGGGATTCCAGTGCAAGACAAAAATGTACACAAACCCATACTGTAACATCAGAACTGGCCCCCCTACTAGACTGGACTCAATTACTCTCTTAGTTCAGAGCAAATCTTACTAATTAAATACGCTAAGCATTAATTATGTAGCCTGAGTGGGAGCCTATAAAACTATACCCACCAATCCCAGCCGATCAATACTCCAGGAGTGGAATTAGCAGTTATCTTAAAGTCCTTTAACAACAGTGCAGGCAGGCAGACAGACCAACACAAACAATCATCCATAATTAAACGGACACACACACACACACACTGTAGTGCATTTAAGTATGCTAGGGATAAACTAATACCATTTTTTGATACAAAGAATGAATGTCATACATACATTATACTGTTCTTCTCGATAAAAAATACTGGATGTGGTTCCCAACTGGAGGCCACAACCCAAAATACTAACCATATAATTAAGGAGAGGATATAAATAAACCGGCTTATTGATATTTAGAAAACAGAAAAAAACATGTATACAATCCTTTGATCTGTCATTTGGTGTAAGTAACTTACACAGGTTTCAAGATATGCCCATATCTTCGGTCAATAAAACGATTGATTTGTGCATACAGGTAAATGCTCTAAGCCTTTTTATAGAGAAGGGGGTTTGAGACATATCAAGAAAAAAAAAAAAAAGAACCAAACTGGTCCAGTCAGTCAATAAAATGACTGTCTTTTCAGTGCCCTCTAAAACTACTGGAGCAGTAAAGACAAAATCGCTCTGTTGGCTGTGGAGTCAAGACATTTACAAATATGATTAAAAGATGAATATGAGACAAAACTACAGAATATCATATTTTATTATTGGGTGATTCAACACATAGATGTTTTACCAGCTAAGAAGATCAGCACTTTTAGTGTTTCATCCCTCTATCTGATGTGAGCATAAGTATTGGAACAGTTGCCTCACAGGTCTTTCTAAGTGATCAGCTGTGTCCTGTTGCATTAATTGTTCAGATATTAAAAGCAGGGAATGTGTCGTATCAGTTATATCCATTACTTCTGCATTCTGAACCTTGCATTCGATGATGACACACACAAACCAGGATGAAGACGAGGGAGCTGACTTTGAGAGAAAAGCAAGCAATTTGGATGCTAAAAGAAAAGAGGAAGTCAATTTAGAGCTATAGCAAAAACAAAGGGCATGGAGAAATCAAGAGTTTGGAAACCACCAGCGACACCAGCAACCAACAACGACCTGATTGGCTGAGAAAACAACAGTAGTTGATGACAGACAAATCATAAAAGCTGTGAAAATGAACCCTAAAAGACGTGTCTGTAAAATCACCAACAACTTCCAGAAAGCTGGGGTGAAGCTCTGACAATCTACTGTCCTCAGGAGACTCTGACACAGAATTACAGATGCTACACAGCAAGATGCAAACCTCTGACCAGCACCAAAAATAGAAAGGCAAGATTAGAGTTTGCAAAAAAGCACAAAGGTGAGCCAGAAGAGATTTGAACTGTGTTTATGGACCGATGAGACAAAGATGGACCTTTATCTAAGTGATGGGAAAGCAAAAATGTGGAGAAAAAAAGCGAACTGCAAATGATCCCAAGCATACAGCCTCATCTGTAAAGCATGGTGGAGGTGGTGTCATGGCATGGGCATGCATGGCTGTCTCTGGAACAGGCCCTCTCAACTTTACTGATGACTTAATGTATGATGACAGTAGCAGAATGAATTTGGAAGTGTACAAAACCATCTTGCCTACCAATATTCAAGAAAATGCCACCAGAATCATTGGGAAGTGCTACATATTACATCAGGACAATGACCCAAAACACCCTGCCAGTTCAGTCAAGGAATTTATAAGGGCAAAGAAATGGAAAGTCTTAGATTGGCCAAGTCAGTCTCCAGATTGAAGAGGAGAGTAAAGGCAGAAACTCCCCAAAACAAGCAACAATTGGAATTGACTGCATTATAGGCTGGGGAGAGTATTTCAAAGGATGAGACCAAGAGTCTGGTGATGTCTATGGGTCACAGACTCACTGCTGTGATTGTGTGCAAGGGATCTGCAACTAAATAATAGCTTTTAATCTTTTATATCTGCCTTATGTTCAACTGTCCCAATACTTATGCTCACATCAATGAGTGGGATGAACTCTAAAAGTGCTGTTCTTTTTATTTGGTAAAACATGTATGTGTTGAAACGGCTAATAATAAAATGTGACATTCTGTAGTTTTGTCTCATATTCATCTTTTAATCATATTTGCAAATGTCCACAGCCAACAGAGTAATTTTGCCTTCACTGTTCCAATACTTATGGAGGGCACCATATTTATATATATATATATATACACATTGGAATTTTATTGTGATAGGATAGTTTAGAGTTGACAGGAAGCGAATTGGGAGAGAAAGGGGAGTAGGTTTGGAAAAGGTGGGATGATTCGAGCTGGGATTCGAACTCAGGATGCCTGTAGCGCAACGGCGCTGTATGTTGGCGCACTGCCCACAAGGCTATCCCCAATGTGTTAAATTACAATGTTTGATTTTAAAATTCCCCTATTATGCCATTTTTAAGGTTCCTAATATTGTTTTGGCAGTCTACTACAACAGGTTTACATGCATGCAAGGTCAAAAACTGCTTTTGTTTTATCAAAATATGCATTTAATATCACCTAATTTTTCAACGATTCTCAAGCGATTTGTTTGAAGCAGTTCTAAGATTCAGTGAGCCTACTCTGCTCTGATTGGTCAGATGGCCAAATCAGATGTGATTGATTTACCGCATACAGCGTGTATTGGAAAAAGGATTTTGTACACAAAATAATAAGACACATTATTTTATTATTTTATACACAGTATTATATCTTAGGTCTTGCAAACCATGCTTGTTTTCTTTTGTCAGCATTTGACACAGAATGCAACGCATACACTATTCGAGACGGACAGATTTGCTGGACAGACAGACAGATTTTATTTAAGTTTATTGCCGTTACTGTGACATGAGAGAATCCAAACGGAAGTTAGAATCCATCATGGTGGCACTCACGAGTTACTCAGGAAAAAGGTGGATGGGGCACTTTAAGAAATATATCTGTTTAATTGCATACAAGATACTGTGTCGAGTTGCCATTTGATGTAAAATGTGGGTACTGAAGCCAAACAAGTTGAGAATCTGAATCACTGCACTGAGTGAAATATTTACAAAACCGCTCAAAAGAGTCAAAAGCAAAAGCAAAAGAAACCAAAACTAAAAAACTGGATAAAGAGAAAGTGAAAGAGAAAGATGGGGGCCTTCCATTGACAACACTCACTTCCCAGATCTCATCTGTCCATCAGTCTGTGAGCTTTGTGTGTTAAACAAGCTCCCACACATTTCCCAGGATAACACACAGCCTGCCAGTGGTTTTAAATTTGGACAGCCACCTGTGAGGATGACTAAGATAGCTTGTTGGGGCAGCCTGTGTGTGTATGTGTGTGTGCAGGGTTTATGGAGCTTACTTGGATAGAGGGTGTTGAGCTGGGGAACTTGCATGCCAATCATGGCCAGGAGTCTCTGAGAGGCCTGAAGGTACTTAACTGCTCCTTTGAGAGCAAAATAAAGATTGAGTCCAAGTGGGAGAGAGGGAAGGCAGAAAAGGGGCATGACGGAGCGAAACTTTGGGCTGTGCCAAAAAAGGCCATTGCGAACAAAAAAGCAGACAGAAAATGGGCCAGGTGAAAGATTAAAGAAATTAAGGAATAGGAACTTCTCAGGCCCAGAATAGAGCATGAGCTCCAATGTCTGGGCCACTTTGACAGAAATGGAAAGTTGAGAGTGATTAGGGTCGGGTTTCCCAGTTCAGCCCTCCGTCATGGGCTGTGAGCCAGGTGGAGCGGACTGTGGGTTTGGGAGTTATGCGTGTACTCTAACCCCTGGATGGCCTCTCTGGCCAGCGTACAGCTACAGCCAGCCAGTTAATTAGGAGAATTTCATCACTCCGTCATAGAGAAGGAAAGATAGAGGGAGAGGAAGGGAGAGAAATATACCATTAGTCTATGGTCACAGAAGTTGATTCAAGCCCATACGGATGGCGATGTGAGTAACACAAGCTCTGCTTGAACTGAGCTGTGGTTGTTTTATTGACATCCTCCTATTGATTGTTTAGATTTTCCTTTTTCTTTTCCACAAGCTGTGTAATTCATACATGCAGTGAAATGAAGCAATTCTAGAATATGCTTAGGGCCAAAGGGTCATGTTTGTTTATTGTAAACAAGTCAATCATCCTCTCCACATGCACTGTGGATTGGAAGTGCAGATTTACAATATTTTGCATATGTGAACTTAAATGTATATGCGCACTACTAATTAAAAGTTTGGGGTCATTTTTTGAAAAAAAAAAAAAAAGTCTCTTAATTTCCCAAAGGATGCATTAATATTTTTATTTTAAAAAATGTAAATTACTTCTTTAAAGTCTATTTTATTCCTGTGATGATAAAGCTGAATTTTCAGCAGCAATTTCTCCAGTCTTCAGTGACACATGATCTTTCAATTGTGCTGCATAATACTGGTACATTGTCCCACAAACCATTACTTTTTTTTCAGTATTCTTTGATGAATAGAAAGTTCAAAAGAACAGCATTACTTGTAACATTTTAAATGGCACTTTTGATATTTTTTTGGTAATGCACTCTTTCTGAATAAATATATTAACTTTATATAAACAATGTGTAGGAAAACAGGAAAACTTTCTCTCTTTAACTTTATCAACTTTAGCTCAAACGTCTTTTTTTAAAAATAAATAAAAAAAGAGAAAGAGAGAGTGGTGAACGAGAAGTGAGAAAATGACACTTCAGCTTTAAGAGTCACAGTTTCACGTGCTTTGGGTTTGTAATTGGCAACTTGAACAGAGTGAACAAGGCAGATCAAAGGCCAATGACAGAGTGAGACTGCACCAGTGAAGGTGGTGTAAATGGCTATACTATGCTTGCAAGAGCTGTAATTGACTGCAATGTGTTGAAACTGTTCTCGGATATGATTACTAAAAATGATATGAACAAATGTGGGCTCACATAACAGCCAAAAATAAAAATGGATATTAATCAGTCGTTCTAATTCTTACACTTCATCTTCTTACTTCATACGCCTTGTGTCTTGTCTTTCAACAGTCATCGGCATATTCTCTCATATGCTATTTATGAACTAGTGATTTTATTATAAACTGCAGAAATTAGAAAACAAAAATATATATTTTAGTCAATTCTTAAAGGTCCCATGACATGCTGCTTTTTGGATGCTTTTATATAGGCCTAAGTGGTCCCTAGTACTGTATCTGAAGTCTCGTTCCCGAATTTCAGCCACTACAGCCAGTCCCAAAATGAGCTTTCCTTAGGACGAATGCTTGAAATGCTATGATGAGGAGAGAGGCGGGGCAAGGTGGAGGGTGGGTGTGTGGCCTTAACCAGCTTGCGCCACGGTACCATGCACTAATGTTGACAGTGGATGTATCGCAATGGCTCATAGACACGCAGTCGTTCAAGCTTTTCAGTTTGACCCAGAATCTGATCCGGATGGGGAAGCACCGGATGAAGACGTTGCAACTCAGCGGCTACAGCAGGACGTCTCCGAATGGTTAGTTTAAAATATTGTGTCTGGATACGGTCAGTGTTTCCCACACATAGACTTTACCTGGGCGGACCGCAACGATATCCACCGCCCGCTGCCATCAGCTCCCGCGTCTCACACACACAAGCGCGACTTTAGAACAATATTTAGTAACTTTCAGACCCTTTTGGCGGCTTTTTTCCCATAACGGGTGCATACTAACAAACCTAGCGACTTTTAAAAAAAAAAAAAAAACCTTAGCTATGATTCAGTTGGAAGATGTCTCCAGTACTGCCCCGCGAGCGCGAGGTCTCTCTCCCGGCGCAGTGTCACCTCTCTCGGCGTCTGTTCTGAGCAGCGAGCGGCAGAGAAGCAACGCTTTCAGTTGGCCGTAACGCAGCAAAATCATCAATAAATAATTTACAAAACAGCGTTTCCAAGCACCTGTCGCTTACTGACTGTTTAGAGTTTTAAATATCAACATAATTCATCTGTTAATATGCGCATAGTTTGTTACTCAGACGCAGGCAGTGCGCTGAATGAAACAAAACAGTAATATAGCCAAAACCACCGCAAATAGTCACCTTTTAGTGCAAGTTAAATGTACAGTGGGTACGGAAAGTATTCAGACCCCCTTAAATTTTTCACTCTTTGTTATATTGCAGCCATTTGCTAAAATCATTTAAGTTCATTTTTTTTCCTCATTAATGTACACACAGCACCCCATATTGACAGAAAAACACAGAAATGTTGACATTTTTGCAGATTTATTTAAAAAGAAAAAATGAAATATCACTTGGTCCTAAGTATTCAGACCCTTTGCTCAGTATTAGTAGAAGCACCCTTTTGATCTAATACAGCCATGTATCTTTTTGGGAAAGATGCAACAAGTTTTTCACACCAGGATTTGGGGATACTCTGCCATTCCTCCTTGCAGATCCTCTCCAGTTCTGTCAGGTTGGATGGTAAACGTTGGTGGACAGCCATTTTTAGGTCTCTCCAGAGATGCTCAATTGGGTTTAAGTCAGGGCTGTGGCTGGGCCATTCAAGAACAGTCACGGAGTTGTTGTGAAGCCACTCCTTAGTTATTTTAGCTGTGTGCTTAGGGTCATTGTCTTGTTGGAAGGTAAACCTTCGGCCCAGTCTGAGGTCCTGAGCACTCTGGAGAAGGTTTTCGTCCAGGATATCCCTGTACTTGGCCGCATTCATCTTTCCCTCGATTGCAACCAGTCGTCCTGTCCCTGCAGTTGAAAAACACCCCCACAGCATGATGCTGCCACCACCATGCTTCACTGTTGGGACTGTATTGGACAGGTCATGAGCAGTGCCTGGTTTTCTCCACACATACCGCTTAGAATTAAAGCCAAAAAGTTCTATCTTGGTCTCATCAGACCAGAGACTCCTCAGGTGTTTTTTAGCAAACTCCATGCTGGCTTTCATGTGTCTTGCACTGAGGAGAGGCTTCTGTCGGGCCACTCTGCCATAAAGCCCCGACTGGACTCAAATTAAGGTGTAGAACCATCTCAAGGATGATCCGAAGAAATGGACAGCACCTGAGCTAAATATATGAGTGTCACAGCAAAGGGTCTGAATACTTAGGACCATGTGATATTTCAGTTTTTCTTTTTTAATAAATCTGCAAAAATATCAACATTTCTGTGTTTTTCTGTCAATATGGGGTGCTGTGTGTACATTAATGAGGAAAAAAAATATGAACAAATGATTTTAGCAAATGGTTGCAATATAACAAAGAGTGAAAAATTTAAGTGGGTCTGAATACTTTCCGTACCCACTGTATATTGATTTTATCAGACGATGTCGAGATTATAAATCAGGATTTAAAGAGTATAGTGAGAGTGATTCCTGCTTAACGTAGTAATGGGTCGTGTTTACCATTTATACTTGTTTTATGTATGACAACAAAAAATATGTAAATGTTAACCACTTTATTGGGCATTCGTTGTAGTACAGTATGTGACATTTCATAGAGTAGAAAATCTGAAGTGCCAAAACTCGTCTGAATGCAAACTTGAGCAATGAAGTCATAAATATGCAAATTAACATGTGACATCACCTGCCGCCACAAGTCTCACAAAATCCTGTGGGAAACACTGGATACAATACCTTAGTTGGTTTGTTTATGTACGCTGTTAGAGTTATTATCATGTAGCTAATGATAGCCTACGTTGTTGGCTGTTCATGTTGCTCTGAGCAACTGCCATGCTTTGCTCATTTGCAAGCCATGATGTCTCTCAAGGGAAAAAAAAAATATTGCGCTCGCCTCGCACGGCCGTAGCTCATTTTCTCATGGGCGGGCAAAGCAGAGAAAGGGGAGGTAACCTTTCCCAGTATGACGACATAAAGGGAAGATTCCAGATTGGGCCATCTGAGCTCTCATTTTCTCAAAGGCGAAACAGGATACCCAGGGCTCACCTATCGCCATTTCTAGCCACTGGGTGAAAACCTCATAAAGTGAAATTTTCATGCCATGGGACCTTTAATCATCTTGTCTATGAAATAAGAAGTGAGGAATACACAGATTTTAAAACACTAAGCATACACTTGCCAATTTTGTAAATGGTTTCACATAAATACTGGGCATCATGACAAATATAAACAATATTTGTTCTAAAATATCAAAAAATTGTTATAACTGGATGGAATCATAGTCTGTGCCCAATATACACTATACACAATTTTCCATAAAATAGGTCAATTCTGACTGCTGAACGTTGTGTAGCATATTCCAGCTTTTAGTTGCATGCTTCAACTGTACAAAAGCTAATAGTGTTTACAGTAACACTGATATTGTTAATACTGTGAAATAATTACCAAATGACCATTTTTTCACAGAGTGACAATAAACCAAAACAAAACATCATAGGTCTTTAAAACCATAAAAAAGTTAGTTTAGCATGTTGAGTAGAGGTCCAAAAAAACAGAGCAAGTGAATGATGTCTCTCTTTTTCTGGAAAAGGAAAATTTAAAGGGCTTGGGTAAGAGGTAATATTATAACTTAGCCATGGTCTTAAAACAACGAAGTGAACTTTATGTTGTGCTACATAAGACTAACTCAAGAGGAACAGTGTTCAGTGTTCAAAAAGTGCACTTGAATAACGGGAGCAGTGTGCTCTAAAATATTACAGCTAAAAATTCAGTTTGAATATTCTAAAACAAATTCTAAAACATTATTATTATTATTAATAAATACATTTGTTTACTATTTAAAAGTGGTAAATAAATGGTAAATAAAATTAGTAACAATTTATTTAAATTTACATATAACAATAGTCAATTTATAATAATATTGACACTAATAATAATAATAATTAAGTATATATTTTGGGTGATTACTGGTCATTATTCATCACTACAGTAACTACATGATGACAATCACACGTCAACATTAATTAGTCAAGTAAAGTTATAACTGTACTGACAAAATACCAATAAATCGTAAAAGACAAGCATGTTTGTAAGTCCCGGACAAACACATAACTACACAATGCATGTGTTGGAGGCGATAAATTATGTGTATGTTCTTAAATAATTAGCAGGTGTGTCATGTTTAAGGTTTCTGATTTATTCTGTCCCTTGGGTTACCGGACACCCCTCAGGATACCAAGAAAACATTTACCCCAAAACAGGGAAGGAAAGAGTGTAAGTGCAGTGTCCTGTTTCATTGGCATTTGGATTACACTTTTCATCACTTAGCCTTCAACGGCTGGCACAAACACTCAACAAATGATCTCACACATCAACCCTTTACCACACAAACTCAAAACTAGCTCCAATGTGAAAATGTGTGCAAACCGTTTGACAATAAACACATTTTCTATTTCTGCTTGTACATATACATTTCCTTGTAAGCGTATATTAGATGCACATCTCAAACTTCATAGAAACTAAGTGGCCTCATCTTCTTCCACTTAATCTGCAGGTGCTCTCATGCAGTTTACACATAAGCGCAGGGGACGGGTGTGCCTGGCAGGTGGCTGTTAGTTGTGTTGCTGCTTGGGTGTGTCACGCAAGGCCAAGCAGTGAGAAGCTTTAATTATGGCCAGCTGACAGTTTGACAAGGGAGCAGCTAGAGGCCTGTGTGAGAGAAGCAAGGCACAAGAGCATTGCATAATGTCCCTCCCTCTACATCTGTCAGTGACTGTACACAAGTTACACACTGGGAATCCATGTTGAGCATAGGGGTCTTTTCGTTAAAGAGTTTGAGGTTGATCAGTTGTCCTGTGGTTGTATGCTGGGTGCTACCATGGTATGTTACTACATTCTGACCAAATGATTTGTAAACATCTCTATATACAGAAGCTGCCCTGCTAAAAGGTTTTCTGTGCTTTGATGTCCATTGTCAAAATTGCATGGCAAACCAATTTCATTGTTCAGATTTGTTGAATATACTAAATCAGTCAAATGCATTTTTATACTACTAATATTATTATTATATAATTAATAAATATGATAAAATTATTAATATTTCTTATATTTTTTTCTTTTATTATTATCATCTTTTATTATTTCTTGTATTTTAATTTTAATATTATCATTATTATATTAATTATTTATTAATATCCACTGTATTCTTTCTTTCTCTTACGTTCTTTCTTTATTTATTTCTTTCAGAAATTATTATAACATGCCGATTCAGTGTTCAAGAAATTGTATTACAATCAATGCTGAATATTTCTGTGAAAACCGTTATATATTGTTATACATGTTTTTTTTTGATGAATAGAAATTCCAAAAGGAACAGCATTATTTTAACAGCATTATTAGCATTATGAATGTCTTTACTTTTGAACAATTTAATGCTGAATAGAAGAATTATTATTTATATGTCTAATTGACCCCAAACTTTTGAAAAGCAGTGTATGGTGGCATTTGTATTAAAGACTGACAGCCTACTTTTGTCATTAAATGTAAACAGTTAAGTATAAACAGCAAGCAAAAAAAAAAGGTTGTCAAAAAATAAAAAAATAAGATTGTGTAAATACAACCTGTGTGTCCTGAGAGCCAGTACAGGACTTTTTTTTTCCGTCGCACTAAATGCAATTTATGTGTCACTTTTTTTTCTTTTTTCTACATTAGTTCTCGAAAAGCTTGTAAAATATTGGACTATGGATGACACTTTTTGAGGAAAGTAAAATAAATGGAGCTAGAGAGAACATGGTGAAAGTTATTGGCGGTTGTAACAACAGCAACCAGACAGAGAGAAACTGACAACAGACAGCTGAAGGACAGACAAGTTGAGATATACTGAACATCCACACACACACACAATAGCTGTTAACAGGTGGTGGGTGGTCCTCCCAAAGACAGGCCTGCTGGATACATTATGAACAGGTTGGTGTGTGCATGCCGGAACACGAATTGGAGAAGTTGGATGTTTATCCAGTGGACACTGGTGGAGGGGAGAGATTACACCCCATTAAAGTGCGAGTTGGCCCATCTGCTTGACATGCAGGGCCTGAGAAAGTGATGTGGAATGAGCAGAATGTTCGTCCCAGAGACTGAGGGTCGATGGTGTGCGAGTACAAGCGTGACTGACACAGTTGATGAAACCACTGTGGCATTGTGGTATTTAGAGCAAATATATCTCGGGTAACAGTCGAGAGAAGTAAAAGGCACTATGTTGGCCCTCGTAAATATTTCTTATTTCTTTTGCGTTCAGATTAATCCACCATTCATGTTATTATTGTGCTTCTTTTCCGTATTGACTTTCTCCCTTTACATACAAACTTAAGTTGTATTCATGCACATTTTTCATAAACAGGGTATTTATTACCAGACTGGAGCTGGGATGCTTACTCAATGTGGCAGAGGCATATGTAAGAATGGGAGGTGGGGGGTGGGGGGTATGGGGGAGCCGGGAATGAGATCCAGCAGATGAGGGAGCAGCGGTGGTGTGAAAAAAAAGTGGCCGAAACTAAAGGAAGTGTGAACTAGCGAGTGATGCAAAAAAATAAAAAATAAACAAACAAACCACATTAGGAGCAAATGCTTAAAAGGCAGGAGGAAACTGACACACTGGCTGTCACTTCTAAAATTTACAATGCGTGTATGGTTGCCAGTAGGGGGGTTTAATTTGGTCTGGATAATACAAAACAGAATTCCAGCACTAATGCCTAAAAAATTATTGGCAATTTGTTTGGCAGTCCATTGTGTTTCCTGTACACTCCAGCACCATCCAGCTTTGTATGCATATACAAATATACAATACACACACACACACACACATATATATATATATATATATATATATATATATATATATATATATATATATATATACACACACACACACATACATACACACACACATACATACACATATACATATACATATATATATACATATATATATATACACATATACATACATATACATATACATATATATATACATATATATATACATATATATATACATATATATATATATACACATATACATACATATACATATACATATATATATATATGTATATGTATATACATATATACATATATATATATATATATATATAGTGCCCTCCAAAAGTATTGGAACAGTAAAGACAAAATTGCTCTGTTGGCTGTGGAGTCAAGACATTTATAAAATATGATTAAAAGATGAATATGAGACAAAACTACAGATTGTCACATTTTATTATTGGGTGATTCAACACACAGATGTTTTATCAGCTAAGAAGATCAGCACTTTTAGTGTTTCATCCCCCTAACCGATGTGAGCATAAGTATTGGAACAGTTGCCTCACAGGTCTTTATAAGTGATCAGCTGTGTCCTGTTGCATTAATTGTTCAGATATTAAAAGCAGGGAATGTGCCGTATCAGTTATATCCATTACTTCTGTATTCTGAATCTTGCATTCGATGATGACACACACAAACCAGGATGAAGACGAGGGAGCTGACTTTGAGAGAAAAGTAAGCAATTCGGATGCTAAAAGAAAAGAGGAAGTCAATTAGAGCTATAGCAAAAATAAAAGGCATGGAGAAATCAAGAGTTTGGAAACCACCAGCGACACCAGCAACCTGATCGGCTGAGAAAACAACAGTAGTTGATGACAGACAAATCATAAAAGCTGTGAAAATGAACCCTAAAAGACGTGTCTGTAAAATCACCAACAACTTCCAGTAAGCTGGGGTGATGCTCTGACAATCTACTGTCCTCAGGAGACTTTGACACAGAATTACAGATGCTACACAGCAAGACGCAAACCTCTGACCAGCACCAAAAATAGAAAGGCAAGATTAGAGTTTGCAAAAAAGCCAGAAGAGATTTGAACTGTGTTTATGGACCGATGAGACAAAGATGAACCTTTAAAGGTCCCATGACATGCTGCTTTTTGGATGCTTTTATATAGGCCTAAGTGGTCCCTAGTACTGTATCTGAAGTCTCGTTCCAGAAATTCAGCCTTGGTGCAGAATTTCAGCCACTATGAGCCAGTCCCAAAATGAGCTTTCCTTAGGACGAATGCTTGAAATGCTAATAATGAGGAGAGAGGCGGGGCAAGTTGGAGAGTGGGTGTGCGGCCTGCAGCTTGTGGCCACGGTAACATGTGCTAATGTTGACAGTGGATGTATCGCAATGGCTCGTAGACACGCAGTCGTTCAAGCTTTTCAGTTTGACCCAGAATCTGATCCGGATGGAGAAGCACCGGATGAAGAAGTTGCAACTCATAGGCTACAACAGGACGTCTCCGAATGGTTAGTTTAAAATATTGTGTCTGGATACGGTCAGTGTTTCCCACACATAGACTTTACCTGGGCAAACCGCAACAATATCTACCGCCCGCTGCCATCAGCTCCCGCGTCTCACACACACACGAGCGCGACTTTAGCACAATATTTAGTAACTTTCAGACCCTTTAGGCGGCTTTTTTCCCATAACGGGTACGTACTAACAAACCTAGCGACTTAAAGAAAAAAAAAAAACCTTATCATTCTGTTGGAAGATGTCTCCAGTACTGCCCCGCGAGCGCAAGGTCTCTCTCCTGGCACAGTGTCACCTCTCTCGGCGTCTGTTCTGAGCAGCGAGCGGCAGAGAAGCAATGCTTTCAGTTTGCCTTAAAGCAGCAGACTCATCAATAAATCATTTAAAAAACATTGTTTCCAAGCACTTGTCGCTTACTGACTGTTTGAACTTTTAAATATGAACATAATTTGTCTGTTAATATGCGCAGTTTATTACTCAGACGCAAAACAGTGCTTCGCTCGTTTGCAAGCCATGATGTCTCTCTCGGAAAAAAAATGCGCTCGCCTCGCATGGTCGTAGCTCATTTTCTCATGGGCGGGCAAAGGGGAGGTAACCTTTCCCTGTATGACGACATAAGGGGAAGATTCCAGATCGGGCCATTTGAGCTTTCATTTTCTCAAAGGCGAAGCAGGATACCCAGGGCTCGGTTTACACCTATCGCCATTTCTAGCCACTGGGGGACCATAGTCAGGCTAAGGGAACTCATATTAATGTTAAAAAACCTCATAAAGTGAAATTTTCATGCCATGGGACCTTTAACTAAGTGATGGGCAAAGAAATGGAAAGTCTTAGATTGCCCAAGTCAATCTCCAGATTTAAATCCGATTGAACATGAATTTCACCAGCTGGAGAGGAGAGTAAAGGTAGAAACTCCCCAAAACAAGCAACAATTGGAATTGGCTGCATTAAAGGCTGGGAAAAGTATCTCAAAGGATGAGACCAAGAGTCTGGTGATGTCTATGGGTCACAGACTCACTGCTGTGATTGTGTGCAAGGGATCTGTAACTAAACATTAGCTTTTAATCTTTTATATCTGCCTTATGTTCAACTGTCCCAATACTTATGCTCACATCAATGAGTGGGATGAACTCTAAAAGTATATATATATTAGGGATGCGCGGTATACCGATACTGGAAAAATACCGGTATATATTATATTTCAAACGGTACGATATCATAATTTTGCTCAATTCGGTATTTCATACGCTGCTTTTGCAAAATGCACCTGTAGGTGGCAGTGCTTCCCAAATTGCTGCGCAACTGGTAAATGTGACAACAGAACAACGCGATGGATCAAACAGATGAAACTCAGCGCAGCCAAAATTAATAAATAAAGAGAACAGTAGAAGTGAAATATGGCATTACTTTGGATAAAAAACAGATGACAAAGGTGAAGGAACTGGCCTTACTGCACCTGTATGCAAGCGTTGCTATAGGCCTAAATCATGTTGCCACAGGAACACATCAAATCTTTTTAAGCATTTGTCGCTTGCTCATCCTGATCTTTTCAAAGAATTAAGAGATCGACAGGTGAGTGCATCATTCATAAATTCAGATTTGATTTGACCTTTTATTTACATCTGATCAACGCACATTCAGATGTAATACAGTAAGCGCAAACGTGCATGTGAGACACGCTAGAATCAATGAAGTTTTGGGCACGTAATACATGCACTTGCATTTCATACAATCAAATTTTAATTGGATATGAATTGAGCAAGAGTTTTGCTATATTAATTTTAGTATCAATGATATGAAGGGAATGTTTATATATATATATATATATATATATATATATATATATATATATATATGTGTGTGTGTGTGTGTGTGTGTGTGTATACAGTGTATACATTTATTATTTATATATAAATGTATACACTGTACACACACATATATTATGTAAACAAACACAGTGTCATATCATGCCAGATGTTAGGGTTCCCCCAATTCCAAAATCCCAATTTAACTCCCGGTTGCCAGGATATTTTAGTCAAACGATTAATTGCATCCAAAATAAAAGGGTGTTTGCTGAAACTGAAAAAGTGACAGTAAAAGGCATTAACAATGTAATGAACGATTTATATTTGAAATAAATACTGTTCTTTTACTTTTTTTCCATCAAAAAAAAAAAACAGAAATGATTTCTGAAAGATCACGTGACACTGATGACTGGAGTAATAGCTGCTGAAAATTCAGCTTTGCCAACACAGAAATAAATTATATTTTAAAATATATTCAAATAGAAAACAGTTATTCTAAACTGTTAGAATATTTCATATTACTCTTTTACTGTATTTTTAAATCAAATAAATGCTATGTTGTAGAGCATAAAATAAATCTTTTCAAAAACATATTTAAAAAAAATTCCCATTCAAAAGTCTGTGTTTCATACGTGTAGGCCTATCCTTTTTTTTTGGGGGGGGGGGGGGTGTCATATCATGCCAGATGTCAGGGTTCCCCCAATTCCAAAATCCCAATTTAACTCCCGGTTGCCAGGATGTGTGTATGTTTATTTACATTGCCCAAGTGTGTGGTTGTGCCCTGAGGGTAGAGGCATTGTGTTAATCTATGGAAGAGATACTTTGTTCCTATATAAAGTGACAGAATGTAATGCATGACAATAAAAAAAAAAAAAAAAGACGATACAGGAAGAACGCATACAAATCCTTCATAAAACATTACCTTCCTTACACTGCACTTCACAAGGAATATAATACATGCTAAACTTAACTGATACCACTGAATAAATTCTGTCAAATGACCTGTCTTCTATAGATATCACTTGCTTGTTGTATAGGGAGCAATGAACATTATGTAGGGGCCCTGTGAATTAGGCTGCATCTATGAATAGATTAAAATTTGCACACTTCCTCCAATTTTACTGACTTAATGACGTAAATGATCAGATCATAAAAGCTCTTTCATACAAAAATACAAAAAAAAAAATTTAACCTAAAAGATTAACGTTGCAAGACTATATTTAGCTGCTGTTGACACTTGAGTGTGTGGCCACCATCTGCATGTGTGTAAACTTAACGTGAGCTGGTGAGGGACAGCACCATCAGATCGAATGGAAAATGACAGCAAGATCAGAGCTGTGAAAGACCGGACAAGTGATTTATGGGCAAATAAAAAGGTGCAAATATTGTACAGTAATAGGACCCCTATGGATGTAGTCAGGGCTAAGGTGTGTATATGGGCGTGTTTGTGGAATTGCGGTAACATGACTATGCGAGTATGTATTTACGAGAAGAGCTTAATCTCCGACTCCAGCTTAATCGTAAAGCTTCCATATCATTGCATGAGCAGGTCAGCATGTGCATGCGCGTGAGCTGAAAAGGATACATGCTCCCCTCTGATTTACACATTAAAATACCAATCGTTTGCAGAGGAGAAGTTAAAACTTTGACCTGAACAGTGTGTATTTGTGCGTGTGAAATGAGAGGGGGGTAGGGTGGAGGTGTGCATACATCATACCAAATAAAGCCACAGCAACTCTCCCTTAAGTTAATCACTTAAACACATGGGAGAGAGGCTGCCTACACAAACATGCATGAGGGGGAGATCTGAAGCCACAGGCTGTTAAATAACCAACATAAAGATTCTACTTATTCCTCTATACTATAATGTTCACCAGAAAAAAAGTAATTGAGCAAATTTTGAATTGCGATAAAAGTAAAAGTAAATAAATAAATAAATAAACAAACACCAAAACCAGGATTCTGGAGTTTTTCAGTCTGTCCACATTGAATGCAAAGCTCTTGTGTGACATGACAATAACAGCCAATAAGAACAGAGATACAGTTATTTGGAGCAGAATTTTGTATCAACTAAATTTAAGGCAACTCAAAAAAAAAGCCATAACAATTGGACCAGTTGGCAAAATGCTTGTCAGTGTTTGCCATATATCATACCTGGTTGAAAAAAAAAAATTATATTTAAAAAAATAAATAAATAAAAGTATATATATATATATATATATATATGTGTGTGTGTGTGTGTGTGTGTGTGTGTGTGTGTGTGTAAAAGTGTTGGCCCCCCTTTCCTGATTTTTTTTTTTTTTTTTTTGCATGTTTGTCACACTTTAATGTTTCAGATCAAACATTAAACAGGGAAATTCAAACAGGGAAAACAAAATCCAAACCCACATGGCCCTGTGTGAAAGAGTGCTTGCCACCTTAACCTAATAACTGGTTGGGCCACCCTTAGCAGCAACAACTTCAATCAAGTATTTGCGATAACTTTGCCAACACTTTTTCACACCACTATATGTATTATTTATATATATATATATATATATACACAAAGACAAAATTGCTCTGTTGGCTGTGGAGTCAAGACATTTACACATCTGATTAAAAGATGAATATGAGACAAAACTACAGAATATCATATTTTATTATTGGGGGATTCAACACATAAGTGTTTTACCAGCTAAGAAGATCAGCACTTTTAGAGTTTCATCCCTCTATCTGATGTGAGTACAAGTATTGGAACAGTTGCCTCACAGGTCTTTCTAAGTGATCAGCTGTGTCCTGTTGCATTAATTCTTCAGATATTAAAAGCAGGGAATGTGTCGTATCAGTTATATCCATTACTTCTGCATTCTGAATTTTGCATTCGATGATGACACACAACCAGGATGAAGATGAGGGAGCTGACTTTGAGAGAAAAGTAAGCAATTTGGATGCTAAAAGAAAAGAGGAAGTCAGTTAGCGCTATAGCAAAAATAAAAGGCATGGAGAAATCAAGAGTTTGGAAACCACCAGTGACACCAGCAACTACCTGAGAAAACAACAGTAGTTGATGACACAAATCATAAAAGCTGTGGAAATTAATCCTAAAAGACGTGTCTTAAAATCACCAACAACTTCCAGAAAGCTGGGGTGATGCTCTGACAATCTACTGTCCTCAGGAGACATAGAATAACAGAGGCTACACAGTAAGATGCAAACCTCTGACCAGCACCAAAAAATAGAAAAGCAATATTAGAGTTTGGAAAAAAGCACAAAGGTTAGCCAGAAGAGTTTTGGAACTGTGTTTATGGAACGATGAGACAAAGATGAACTTTCTAAGTGATGGGAAAGCAAAAATGTGTAGAAAAAAAGGGAACTGCAATGATCCCAAGCATACAGCCTCATCTGTAAAGCATGGTGGAGGTGGTGTCATGGCATGGGCATGCATGGCTGCCTCTGGAACAGGCCCTCTCAACTTTACTGATGACTTAATGTATGATGACAGTAGCAGAGTGAATTTGGAAGTGTACAAAACCATGATTTGTCTGTCATCAACTACTGTTGTTTTCTCAGCCTATCAGGTAGTTGTTGGTTGCTGGTGAAAAACTTCAAATATTGAATAAAACACAAATATAACAAATACATTAAATTATAAATTAAAATGCCCCATCGGGACAAGACCACGGGAATCAGATAAGCCGTTTGCACAATCTGACATGGCTGGGGTTGGAATTGAACTGCGGGTTTCGTCTGGCCAGAGGAGAACTGGCCCCCCGACTGAGCCTGGTTTCTCCCAAGGTTTTTATTCTCCATTCTGTCACAGAGGGAGTTTTGGTTCCTTGCCGCTGTCACCTCTGGTTTGCTCAGTTGGGGACACTTAATTTCTAGCGATTATCGTCAATTTGATTTGACAGATACTATTTAAAATAAACTGAGCTAGACAATGACATCTCTGAATTCAATAATGAAATGCCTTTAACTGAAAATTGAGTGTTTAATCTTATCATTATACATTACTGACACTATCCTCCAATTTGATACTGTTAAGTGCTTTGACACAATCTGTATTGTTAAAAGCGCTATATAAATAAAGGTGACTTGACTTGATATTACTGATGAACTCCTCAGACTGTATCCTGCAATTTATTTATTTTTTTTAATTTTAAAAAAAGAAAAGAAAGTGAAGATTGTGCCACTACTGGTCATGATTGTGAAAAGCTGAAAAAAAAGACCCATGCAAACCATGGGAAGACCTCATACGGGTGTAAATGCATCCACAAATATATGAAGCTGTTCTGTGCAGAGTGAAGACAAATCAGTCCACCCTAAGTTGCCTTTATTTGTCTATGAACTCAAGCGTCCTAAGCCAAAATTCCATTGAGATGCTTCAGGCGGCTTAATTTCCTCTCTTGTCCTTTTCTCTCTCCCTCTCATCTCCTCACTATTGTGTTCTGTCATTTATCTATTTTATGGGATTATCGAGGCGCTTCTACCCTGCCCGCAATTCATTATGCTCCTAACTGCTCACTTAGGTTTATGCCCCTTTAAATCCCCCAACAGATAACCAACCAGCCTCGGTAAACAGATAGAGAGGGAGGGAGAGAGAGAGAGACATGTGGTGGGCACTCATCAGAGAAGGAATTAAGAGATGTCACGCGGCGGTGGCCATGGCAGTGAGTAGAGGCAGTTAGTGGCGGTTTTTAATGCAGCTGCCCTCTTTCTCCTCATTAGTAATTCAATTTGCTCTTTATTAGCCACTCTTATCTCCTGCACAGAGTCCCTCTGGCTAACCCCTCCATCACCCGCCCTGTCTTTCCCACTCGCCCCCACTCTCTTCACATCCAACCCAAAGAAGCATCACCTGGCTGGAACAAGACAAAACTTCCTATTACAAGACCTTGGTAGGAAGAGACACAGGCAATTTACAGGTATGCAAAAGGAAGGCAGTTTTATGGTAATACTGCTACTCTAATGTGCGCAGAAACAGAGCGCAAGCGATTACTGTGAGATTGGGGATGGGCTGGAGGGGGTGGAGCTGGCTGTAAAAACAGTGATTGCTTTCCATCAGGTTGGGCTTATATTCTCCAGTTCGTTAAAACAATCCAATTTGCAAAGGGATAATTACGCATTAGCTCCTTTTTATCTACTGAGCGAGAGTGCTGGCAGGGTTTGATAGTGTAGCCGTATTCGGCGTGTCACAGCTGCAAATTACCCACTATCGGCACATGTACACCATCACAGCCCGATTGGGCAATTAATTAACTCCTCCTATCCCCAGTGGATACAGGTCATCACACCCAAACCTACTTCTTAAATCAGGCTGCTGGGAACATGCTGCCCCCTATTGGGGGTGTACAGTCACAGCCAACAGATTTAATTCATAATCTTTCATAATTAGGAAATGTCAGACTAGGAAGTACCTTTGTAGGAAGTAAATAAGGTAAAATGTGTTAAACAGTACTAAGAGTCTATTAAAAGGCCTAAGTCATCAGAAGCAGAGAAGCTGTGAATTTTGCAGCAATATTATCACATAATATTCTCACAATATTCCATGCAGGCCTAGTTATGGCTGATAATCAAATGGCTCTCAAAGCACAGTACCATTTCGGATCAGATTATAACATCCATGAGTCAGGGTATTGCAATGTTTCATTTTTGAGGGGAATAAAAATGAGGCTTGAGAGATAGAAGTACAGGGTGTTCAATGGGTTGTACTGTTGTTTAACAACATACCAATTGTTGAACTAATAAAATGTCATTCCAAAAAAAGCATTATAACTTAGTAGCTAAATGGTTACGGAGGAAAAACAGGGCATCGTACACTATGACTGAGGATCACACACAACCAGACTTTCACGTCGTTTCAAACACAACAAGACCACACCGAAATGTGTGCTTTGTTGATAGAATATGCATGAAAATGAGAACAGCTTGTTTTCTAAAATTAAAAAAGTCTAACATATTTATACATACATACATACACACACACACACACACACACACACACACACACACACACACACATACATACATACATACATATATATAAAACTATATGGAAACGGGCTTCCATAAGAAGTCTGTGCCCATCATACACTATGCAATTTTTTGTGAAATCTGTCAACTCTGATTGCACAAAATCAAATATCTGGACAAAATCTCTGTTGTGTATTCCAGTCTTAAAGTGATTAAGATGTAAGAATAATAAAAGGTAAACAAATTATTGGTATGTGCACACTTATCAATATTAATATCAAGTCAAAAACGTGGGCCTCAAAATGGTAGATTAAACTATTTAAAATTACATATCAGAACATGTAAAAAAATATAGCCAAGTCTCTGAGACTGACGGGAAGATTGATTGATGAAGATGATTTCATCTACAGTAAGACTTTATTTTCATGACAGCATAAAGCCCACCTCAACCTCTCTCTGAGGAATACAAACAAAGCAGCGATAATTAATTTTCCAGAGACCGTTTTGTGTTGATTACTAATTAGACCAGTTAGTCACAGAGGGGGTAAAAACAATCAGTTCATTTAAAAAGGCAGAGGTAGAGTTGCATTGTGTTTTGAGAGTTGCAAAGCATTTTGTGAATGTGCAGTCATAGTAACTGACCTGATCTTGAGGTCCCGAGTGAGGTGGAGGTGAGAGAGAGACGGCGGAGCTTGTGTCTGCCGAATGAAACCAGCACTTTTGACTGTGCTTGCCTGGCATTGGTTGGAGTCTTCACCTGTGTGTGTGTCCGTCTCTGCAACGAATACTGGCTCCTTACAGTCTGCACAATGGGGCTGCATCTTCTCTCTAAGGAGGGACTGTATATAGGCATACATAAAACATACATGAAATGCTGTAAGAATTTCTGTAAAAAAATGTTTTTAGAAATTTTAGCATGTTACAGAAGTCGATAAAAAGTAAATGTTTGCTTGCTTTGATGGAAGTGCAAAGGAACTTTAAGGAACTATGTGCTGCCATCTAGAGGAGAGTTTAAGAACAATATTCCCACCAGCTGTGACACTTGCAACTAGCAATCATTCTACAGTTTAAAGAAGTCCTATAATACATTGGGTTTCTAAAGTTTGTGATAAAACATGTTCCAGGACATTTCTATGTTTTAGATCTTTTGTTTTGTCAATTTTGGAATCGTCTATGTCAACATTGTGACATTATTTGATAGTTGTCACAAATACAAATTTTGCTTGCTTGTGTTTAATAATTCCACTAACAAAACATCATGCATTTCGACATGTCAGGCAAGTACTGTTATTTGTTATCAGTCCTTTTTAACAGGATAGATAACTACTCCCGCAAGAGTAAAAATATACTAATTAAATAATGATAAATAACACTGTTAATTACAGTGATGTCTAACTGATTTGACTTTTTTAGTGTTTTGTTTTCATTTATTTTATACAAAATAGTATACAAAATTTAATATCAATTTATCAGATTTTGGCCATAGCATGATTGGGCCGGCCAGAATTTTAATATCAGTGCATCCCTAAAATTAATTCTGACTTCTCACATCCCCTTGCATATATACATCACAATCTTAACATAGCAGAACTCTCACCTGCTAGCAGATCTTCTGATGATCTTGGTTCGACTCCTGAGCTTGAAAGCACCAGCTGACAGTGGGGTGGAAGTAGGGTTCATGTAGGTGGGGTCTGAGGACAGAACAGATCCCTTTTGCCCCTTCTTGTTAGCCGTCCATTGATAGACTGTGCCTTTATGGGTAGTCATAAAAATTGAGCTAGAGGCATCTGCTGTTGTGCTTTGTCCAGCCGCTTTCCAGCGATAGCGGCTGGCATGGTCAGCATGGGATGTGGAGGCACCTTTAGCTTTAGACTTTTTAAATAAAGTTGTTAAGGTTGTGGCACATCTCTTTTCTTTCATTGGTACCTCCAGTCCACCTTGAGATGTTCTTACAGGGGCTGTAAGAGATTTGGGTGAAAGGGGCTTGCGTGGTGTTTTCTTTAAAGTGTTTGTTTTCCCAGCTGTTGATGAAGAGCAAGAGGAAGACACCCAGGTGTACTTTGAGGTCTTAGGAGCTCCGAGCAAAAGATTAGGCTTGCGAGACACCTTCTTATTAGAGCTGGAGACTCGTTTGACAGTGGCTGTGCCAGTTGAGGATCCATAGGTCACTGTCTTAGGTGTGCTTTTTATGTTTACCATCTCTTGGTTTTTCACCCAAGTAAACCGAGATTTTTTATGACATGGTTTGGCTACATGTGTCTGAGTTGAGTCTAGCTTAAGCTGAAGCTTTGTGGGACTCAAGGAAGCCTGAGACTGAAGGTTAGAGGCAGATGAAGCCATAATACAATCTCTACTGCCTGTTGGCATTACAACAGTCCTACTGGATAAGGCAGCAGTGGAAAGGTGTGGTTTGACTCGAACTGGAGTTGAAGCTTTGACAGGTGAAGGGATAGAGGGATTGTTCACAGCCAAGGATGATTTCAAAGTGGGTTTTATCTTCATTTCAGGGTCAGATGTTGAAGCAGAGTCAGTTAGTGCATTGGCAGATGTGCAGCCATGAGCCTTTTTTCTTGTTGAAGGTATAAGCACAGTCCTTTTTTCACTTGCTTCACTTTTCCTCTCCTTTGAAGTCTCATTTTGGAAATTAA
Organism: Barbus barbus; assembly: GCF_936440315.1. Taxonomy (NCBI): domain Eukaryota; kingdom Metazoa; phylum Chordata; class Actinopteri; order Cypriniformes; family Cyprinidae; genus Barbus; species Barbus barbus. The sequence continues at coordinate 17,879,091 of NC_136753.1, forward strand.
GTGAAGATGTTGGAGATTTATCCGTGGTTTGTTCAGCTTCCAACTTTTTCAATAAAACACTGTTGTTTCCAAAACGTCCAGCACTATTCCCAGTAGCAGAAGCGGCTCCAGATGTAGTGATGTGAGGCTGGCTCAGGTGGTCCACAGCTGGATGAGACACATGGCTCCCAACTGTTTTGTTGGTCTTGTTGTTAAGTGAGTATGTTTTCCTCCAGCTGCCAGAAGAATGAGGCACATACGGTTGTGGCAGTGATGAATATGACTGTGTGTAGTGTGAGGCATGCCCCCGACTCTGGCCCCAGCCGGAGCCATGTCTGGCACGACCCCACTCCGTAGAACTTGAGGGAACGTCACCATGAGTACTTTTATAGTCATTAATGAGGTCTGCAAAGTAAAGAAGAAGCGTGTAAGGTTAAGGTGAGACTAATCTGAACTGACCTGATTATTTAAATATGAGTGAAATTGACTTCAGTGAATGCAAGGTCTGTAACAGAAGTGTGGACATCTGTTTTCACTACACTCGATTCCAGAAGACAGAAAAATATATTATAAAAAAAAAAAAAAATTATAATAATAAGCTGAGATGCCCCTTGAAAAGACACAGTCTAATTAATGTTAAACACCTGACAGAATCTCTCTAAAATTAAGTCAGAAAATTAAATAAATTGAATTTTTTTAATTATTTAAAAAATCTTTTAGAAAGAGTGAAACAAATATAAATCTGAATTATCAGAATATAGCTGTTAACTATAAAATCAAATGCAAGGTATCTGTAATCATAAACATCGTAAATTATATGCATATCTTAAAACAATATACGCTGTTCTAGAATATGTTACATTGTATTACATTTTCTGGTCCCTATCTCCTTACAGGTCTTTACCTAATGATTGTCACGAGATTTTGATCTAATTTGTTTCAAAGGTTGGAGATTTTGGAAATCATTTTTGTTTAACCCTGAATGGATTAGAATTTTTAATCACAATCAGTTTATATTAGCTATTCAACAGCTACCAAGAAAGAATCTAGAATAGAATATTATCAAACATACCGAATTTAAATAACAGATAAACGAACAGAGGCCTTCAAAATGAACATACATAAAATGTGGGGCATTTCTTTCACTTTGGTTGGTTGTCATTTTAGCCCAGAGACTTGTTTATTCCTGAACCTGCTCTACAGCAACCAGCAAAGAACCAGTACCAACAACGAGGAAAAATGAAATCGAACAAACTATTGTAAATCAGAAATTAAAAAACAAATTAGTGCATATCTCAGCTTAAATTAATAACGGTTAGGTCAGCCACGGTGTTACTGAATACGTCATTCACAAGGTAAATGTGGCTAATAACGAACGTAGAGTTTTGAAAAAGGCTTAAAACCACTGTTGAATTACACTAGAAGATGACCATATAAATAAAGCTGTCACACTTACTTTGCAATTCCTCTATTTCTCTTTTTAGCGCTTCACGTTCCGCCATCTTTACACCAAAACACAGATGTCATCAAACCGCGACGACGCCTGTGATTACGTTTACAGGCAACATCCAATCACAACACGCCTCTCAACAGATGATTCTAAAGTTTTGTTTTTTAGCAGAACCAAAGATCTTAGCTGAACTACGCCTGGCTGTTCGAAACTTTACCGACCGTCTGGAGCGTAGTTTCATTTAGAGCAACATATGATCACATTATCTTTATTCTAACAACCTTAGTTGATGTACGTTACGTTATTTGGAAGAAGGCTGACAGTTTTGCATTCTAACAGTTTCGTTTTGGGTTAACTTACATAAATCGAAAGTACTACTGATATCGGTAAGTAATGAGCATAATTAGATCGAATGTTTGCTCAATTTAATTGGGAATTATTCATTTTATGAAGTCGCTTGAGAATGGACGTTAACTTGTTTTATTAGCCATAGTATTCCAGATCAATATATCAATACAGTAATAACTAACAAAGTTACTATCACTAACTGTTGACTGTTTTACAGAGGCTGTCTACGCAGCTCTTCCTATCTACCAGCGTAGTTGTTTTAAATTGTTTTCGTTTTTAACTGGGAGGTGTTTAAATGACGAAGAAGAGGAATATGTATTACTCAGAGGAAGTGAGCAAGTAACATAACTCCAATGCTATAGGCCCATGCCCACACTGGAAACACTGGTATCAACCTGAAAGCCTGACGTACTTCAGTTTTCCAAGTGGCATTTTCAAGATATGGCTTCAGCTGACAACAAATTGTATTTCATCATAACTGCAAAACCGCCTACACCACATGGGTACATAAATGCTGGTGAAATATGTTTCATAGACAAACAACTTTTTTATGCTAGGGAAAAGAGAAACGAGACAGACATTGTACCTGTAGTACGTATGGGAAAAATCTGTGACGAAGACCTTGATAAAGTTCTCCTAAAGTCATTGTCGCGCAGATCAGCAGAATTACTGCTGGCTCTTGAATCCAATGAATCGCGACTGTTGGCACTGAAAGATCCTGAGGCTTTAGAGAAGGCTTCAAATCTGTCTAAAGGCAGTTGGGTTCAAGTTGAATATAGAGGAGAATGGCTCAAAGGTGTTATTCGATACATTGGCAGTCTCGCATCTTATAGTTCTGATCCTATAAGAGGAGTCTTCTTTGGGGTGGAACTACAGGTGAGTAACCTGTTTGCATGAGTGAGATTGTGTCTGTAGTATTGTTGAAGAGAGAACAGAGTGGTTGTGTAAGTCTTAGGCTGATGATACATGGGGATAACTTTTTGAGCAATGTTACTGGGCAACTTTGGTTAATGTTAGCGCCAATGGGCAACCAGGTGAGACACAGGGCCTATAACTCATTCTCAGTGGAAAAGTACCCAAGAAACATTGCTCAAACAATGTTGCCCAGTGTATTATCAGCTTTATATCCTCTTTTATTCTTAGGGGGAAGATAAAGGAAAAGGACAAAATGATGGTTCCTACCAGCACAAAACATACTTCACATGTCCTAAAAACTCAGGCATTTTTGCCTCTTTTGCAAGAATCAAACCAGTGGATCATAAACCTTCAGCACCACCGCTACCAACTCAGTCTTCTCTGTCCATGACGTCTACTGAGCCTCTCAAAGCTGGAGACAGAGTAACCTTTTTTGGTGATACAAATGTTCACCATGGCATGGTTATGGATATAAAAGACAGCCCAGATGGCAAAATGGTTCTTATATCTACTGTGAGTACTTACTTCTTAGAGTGACTAAGAATGAATATTTCACCCAAAAAAGAATTTACTCACTGTGGTTCTAAGTCTGTATAACTTTCTTTCCTTAGTTGAGCAAAAAAGGGGACATTTTTAAGGATTTCACGTTGTGTTCCACAGAAAGAAATACAAAAACAATTTTTTTTGTAACATTCTCTTTGAACACTTTCCTTAGCTCTAAAGATAAAAGCAAAACTGGGTTGGTAGGATGATAGAAACAAATCCAAAAAAAGAAAGATTTATCTGAATGTTCATATAAATACTAGTCCCAGAATAATGTTCTATCTCTTAGGGTACATTTACACGATAACGATTTGCCAAAGTTTTTGCTAAAGAAAAGTTTTTCCTTTGCATTTTTAGAATACAGATGACAACATTGTCAAAACGATGAAAACGACTTAAAATGCTGTATTATCTATGCCAGCCCAGTAGTTGGTAGTGTCACTTTGTAAAGAAACACTATGCAAACTTGTAATACGTTTGCAACGTCACTGTTTTCACAAATTCATGTTTACATTTTGTAGTTTACACTGACACAATAACGATATTGTTTGCAAAAACTTACACTTTGAATTTGCACCTCTTCTCAGGATAAGGATGACGAGGGTAAGCAAGGAGGAGAGATAATGCTCCCACTGGATTATGTAATTAAAGAGGAGCTGTTAAATAAAGGTAACATATGCCTGTGTCACGGCAGGTTTTATGTGCACTTATAGAATAGAACAACACACAGTACAACCTTAGTATGAGTATTTGGCCATAGATACTCATGCAAACAATAATTTCTGTCCTTTCACTGTAATGAAGTTATTTTTATAATATACTTTTTGTTTTTTTGTTCTGTTTTTCTTATGACCAGATGAAACTGAAAAAATGAACACTTCTCAGGGCCCAGGGATGGGGGGTGTTACTGATTCTGACGAAATTACTGTTGGCTCCCTCGTGCAGTTTCAGGGAAAAACACTACTTTATGGAATTGTCCGCTGGATTGGATATTTACCTGATTTCCCTGAGAAGACTGCTGGACTAGAACTGGTAGATTCTCTCTATACCAGTTCAACTGGTCATCTTTCAGAAACTCCTGTAGCTCTGAAATGAAATAAAACTACAAGCCAGTTTCACCATTTTTTAAACTAAGACTGTAATATATGTATTTTTTCTTAGGAGGACGGCAATGCCGGCGTGAATGATGGAACATATAAAGGAAAACGGTACTTTAACTGTCCTCCTCATTGTGGTTTATTTGTGAAACTGTCATCTTGTCGGCCTGATGATCGGTTTTCTGGTATAAAGAAGCAGCTGTCCAATGGACACTCTGGTAAGATTATTGTTAAATTTTTGTGAAATTACAGTGTACTGTACTTAAAGTGAGTGTGTCAGGTGTTTATTAGCAGAAAGTGAAACTTTACCATGGACAGGTAGATTACACCAACAAATATTATGATGCCACATACTGTAGTGGAACTTGCGCAACGTTCCTTGTGTGCCTCATTCTTCTTCTCTGAGACAGATAATGATGAGGCAATTGTATCTGAGGAACAGGAGAATGTACCGCCTATTAGAACAGAAGATGTGTCAAACCGACTGATTGGAAAGATGAAAGGCATTCAGGGTCACTGCAACTCCTGTTATATGGACTCTGCCCTGTTCAGGTTATAACTCATCTTAGACATGATTTACATGGAGTTTTAATGTATGTTGTATTATATTGTATTATAATGTATATTAAACTATATTTAATGTATGTTAAAGATTTGTTTCTTTAACATACATTAAATATAATTGTAGAATGTAGAAGTAGAGTCAACAAATAAATGAACACAATTTAAATATGTCTGGTTTAATTTATTAACAGTTCAGTAATATGGCTTGATCTTATTTCTGTTTTTTTGTTGTTGTTTTTTTCTTTTTGTCCAGTGTGTTTTCCTGTTCATCAGTTCTGGATTCTCTGCTTTTTAAGACTACAGAACATGAAACCATTCAAAGCATTCTGCTAAAGAACATTGTCAACCCTCTCCGCAAGTGAGTTTGTGGCCTGCATTTGGCTTTGTATTGATTAGAATTTTTACCTTGTAAAATTTAAATTTGAAAGTGATGCTAAACAGAAATTAAAATTGCTCTGTTGGCTGTGGAGTCAAGACATTTATGAATATGAGACAAAACTACAGAATGTCACATTTTATTATTAGCCAATATTATTCAATCAGATTTAAATCTGGGGATTGACTTGGGCAATCTAAGACTTTCCATTTCTTTGCCCTTATAAATTCCTTCACTGAACTGGCAGGGTGTTTTAGGTCATTGTCCTGATGCAATATGAAGCACTTCCCAATGAATCTGGTGGCATTTCAAGCCATGACACCACCTCCACCATGCTTTACAGATGAGGCTGTATGCTTGGGATCATTGCAGTTCCCTTTTTGTCTCCACATTTTTGCTTTCCCATCACTTAGATAAAGGTTCATATTTGTTGCATCAGTCCAAAACTCTTCTGGCTCACCTTTGTGCTTTTTTGCAAACTCTAATCTTGCCTTTCTATTTTTGGTGCTGGTCAGAGGTTTGCATCTTGCTGTGTAGCATCTGTAATTCTGTGTCAAAGTCTCCTGAGGACAGTAGATTGTCAGAGCATCACCCCAGCTTACTGGAAGTTGTTGGTGATTTTACAGACACGTCTTTTAGGGTTCATTTTCACAGCTTTTATGATTTGTCTGTCATCAACTACTGTTGTTTTCTCAGCCAATCAGGTCGTTGTTGGTTGCTGGTGGTTTCCAAACTCTTGATTTCTCCATGCCCTTTGTTTTTGCTATAGCTCTAATTGACTTCCTCTTTTCTATTAGCATCCAAATTGCTTGCTTTTCTCTCAAAGTCAGCTCCCTCGTCTTCATCCTGGTTTGTGTGTGTCATCATCGAATGCAAGATTCAGAATGCAGAAATAATGGATATAACTGATACGACACATTACCTGCTTTTAATATCTGAACAATTAATGCAACAGGACACAGCTGATCACTTAGAAAGACCTGTGAGGCAACTGTTCCAATACCTATGCTCTCATCAGATAGAGGGATGGAACTCTAAAAGTGCTGAACTTCTTAGCTGATAAAACACTTATGTGTTGAAACGGCTAATAATAAAATGTGACATTCTGTTGTTTTGTCTCATATTCATCTTTTAATCATATTTGTAAATGTCTTGACTCCACAGCCAACAGAGCAATTTTGTCTATATAATATATATATTTATTTATTTATTTATTTATTTATTATTATTATTATTATTAGGAGAGCTTGAATAACCTAATTTTCTCTCCTAATTTACAGACAAGGTTTTGTATCAGAGCGCAGTGTGATGAATTTTCGGAAACAATTACAGAAACGGGAACACTGCCCCACTTACACGACAGATGAGAAGGGTACGTTATCTTTTTGATGTCATAGCCATTTTCAGCTTTGTTAATGATGTCAAGTTTCTAACAGAATATTGAAGGAAAATGTCCAACTTTACATTTCTCTGCAAGTCATTAAAACAGATCCAAAATATTGCACAGCTGTTTCCACAAATTATTTATATCTCATTATCTATAAAAAGATCTCTTGGCTGTTTTATAGAATTGCACTAAGCATAGTGTTTTTCCTGATGTATGCAGATCCCGAGGAGTTCCTCTCTCTCATCATGCAGGAGATTCTCTTTCTGGATCCGCCACTCATACTCTGGTAGGGAAACTTTTCATTGTTTTTATTTGTCAGTAGGGACAGGAATCATAAGGCATTTAGCTATTCAAGTTCCTACTTGATTTCATTGTTTATTCCTAGTAATTTGAGGAAGTACCAAATAATTGATCATAATTACTATACTATTTAACACATACACACACACATAAACTACACGTTGGAAACGCTATCCGAATATTTTAGCATTATGATCTCTTTGCAAAGGTGGAAGATTGACATTCAAGAAACTAACCAAACTGAACATCATAAATTATTCTGTTATAGTTTTTGGAGTTTATGCATTAATATGTTTATCACTTTATCTGCCTTTAGCAGCCAATCAGGAAGCATGCAAAAATTGCAAAACTGTTACTACTACCAAATCTTTATGGATTATAACCACCATTTAGTCCTGCCGACGGTTCAGCAGCTACTGGAACATTCATTTTACAGCAACAGTCTCAAACTAGCAGAGGTATTATTTTGGTTGGACATCCCATAATTGACCTGCAGATGGTACTGTTTCTCTCTACTAAAAATATTTCTGGTGTGAACCAACTGAATATAAATTCTGTATGTGTTTTTCTTAATATCATGAAATGGATCCACAATATTGAGTCATTGTATTATCTAGCTGTTACTCTGAGTATTTTTTCCTCTATGCCTCCAGGTGCCTGCCTGTCTGATTCTTACTATGCCTCGCTCAGGGAAGAGTTTCAAAATGTTTCCAAAAATCATTCCTTCTACAGAACTGGACATCACAGGTCTTCTCGCAGATGGTAACTTGTCCTAAACATCTATACAAATATTAATGTCTTGGGGTTTTCATAGTAATGTGCTTCCCTCTTTCTATGTGTTCTATTAAGTCGCCTGAGGTGTGTTATATGTTTACTTGCTCATTAGGTCCTCAGCAGTGCGTGTTGTGTGGTCAGCTTGCAAATCACGAGTGTGATGAGTGCTTCAGAGACACAGTGTTTAGTCAAACAGGATTCAAATATTTCTGTGTGAAATGTTCCTCTCAGGTAGGGTGTTAAATATGCATTCTGCATTTATCAGAATATTCTGTTTAAATGTATAATGCATAAATTCAGTCCTTTCTTATGGTTATTTTCATAGGCTTGCTTATTAAATTATTAGACTAATTATTAAAATGGATTATATAGAGTAAATCATGTACTGTATATATCATAAATCATTCACTTATTTATAAGCAACATTATATGTTAAACAACCTTGGAACTGACTTGTTTGTGTAGGTGCACTCTCACCAGCAGCGTCGATGCCACAAACCCAGCACCCTGCTTCTTCCTCAGGGCTTCCCTTACTCACAGAGTTCAGGGTCTGATCGCTGCACTCCTCCACGGGAGAAACTCGAGCTGTTTGCTGTGCTGTGTATAGAGACCAGCCACTATGTTTCTTTCGTCAAATATGGACCTCAAGATACTGACTGGATCTTCTTTGATAGCATGGCTGACCGTGTTGGTAAGTGAATGTGTGCTTGGTTTGAAGCGCTGGGTTTGATCATGTAGATCATACACTTTCCTGTTTGTAGGTGAAAGTGATGGCTTTAATATCCCAGAAGTACGTGCATGTCCTGAGGTTGGCCAGTACCTACATATGCCACTGGCTCAGCTGGCTAATCAAGTGCCTCGAGAGATGGAAGGTGTGGCGAAGCGACTCTTCTGTGACGGTTACATGTACCTTTATCAGAGCAAGACCATGTCTCTGTATAGATGATTAAATCAATACGTACATGTCAATAAATGAGAATGTGCAATCTGATTATCTACGAATAGATATGTTCTTTTTAAGGGAAATTTTGAAACTATATGCTTCTGCTCCATATTTGAGCATTTATCAGTCAAATATTTACACTTTTTGGGGGAATTATTTTTCTTTCTGTATGGAATTCCCATACTGCATTACCTGGGTGGGTGGTACACACTCTTTAATTAAAACATGCTGGAAAAAGATGATGCAGCTGATATTCTTTAAGTGATTTAGACTTGAATAAAAGTACACAAATTTTCAAAGTATGTGTATAAGAAATAATATATATAATCATTCTCTAATCTTACCAAAATGGGTTTCTTTTCAAATGTGTATTGCTGACCTACTGTAGCTTGCTGCCTAATTAACGTTAATAGAAAAGGGAGTCAAGACATGTTTGCTTACATTTAATACTGACAAGAAAAAGATTTTATTTCTATAACGTATGAAGTTGATGCCTTAAAGAATTCCAGTTGTAATTTTCAATTGTATTGGTTCTTGAGGTTCTCTATGAAGCTTTCTGGCTACTGAATAACGTTGTGAGCAATACTGTATGTAATAATCACTGTCACAAGTTATCCGTCAAAATATTTTGATTCTTGAATTTGTTTTGGCGTATTTGATTTCCTTCCAGTGAAAAAGATCAACCAAAAAAAATAAATGTCTTGACAGGAATTGCATCCTCTATGTCCTTTTTCTCTCTCTGTGTCTGTGTGTGTGACCTAGATCTCGGCTCATTACATTCCGCCGTTAACCAAACAGGGATAAACCTGGATGAGACTTTGCATGTTTATGATTTTTGTTACATCATCGTAAACTTTAATTGATGGAACAGTAGTTATTTAGACTGCAAGAGTTGGAAAGGGCTCACAACAACACTTCTACTGAAATCTTTCCTTAAGACTGGATAAGAAAAAGGGGATAATCTGTGCTGTGATACAGCTAATACACTTAGATTTAGGTACTTTAGATGCCTTAAGAGGGTGTAAAATGTAAACATGTACACTGTTATAATATTTATTTTAGTCCCAAATGACTTCCTGACTTGATACTTTCTGCTGCTTTAAATCACATTAGATAAAAAGTGAATTTAGCAATCACTATGTTATAATGTACAGTATGGAAATTTTCATTTGCTGAATTGCTAAAGATTACATTTAGCTGTGTTATTAGATTATTGTTTTTAAACGATTACCTGAAGTGAGAAGATGACAGCAAATGTAATCTAACAGTGTCACAATTAAAATTCAAAAATTGTTTGATATGATAAATTTGAAAAAATCTGGATACAGAAACAAAATTGGTTGTGAATGTGCGAAACAAATAATAATAAATAAATTGTATTGTATTGGAAAATTGGCAGAGAAACAATTTTCACTTGAATATTTTTAGTATATTTCATAAATTATTAAGTGCAAGTAACACACTGAATTAAATGTCATGTTTTTAAGTATTCTTAAACTTTTTGTCCTCCAAAAAAAACCATCATGCCCTTATACGCACTTCCTTTCTCTTTCTTATTGTCTATTTCGATGAAAACTCTTCCCTTTTTTCTTTCATATCCATGCTGTCATTGTGAGTCCTCTTGACTTGATTTAGAACAAAGAGAATGTGTGAATACACAACCAACACATGTTGAATTCACAAAGCGCTGTCAAAAACACAGACAAGCACTGCTTTACAGGCACAGGAAATATATTAATGCCTGACTCTAAATCAATAAAGTGTTGCCTGTGTGATGATCTCATTATGCAGACAGAGCTCAGCACTGTGTGGGAGGAGTCAATGTCAACTGATTTCACCTGACAAATCTGATCAATCAGATAAATAGGATTACCTGTTAAGAATAGTGCCAGGATATGAAAATTCTCTTATTTTTGTCATCAGTTCATTACATTAAATTCATGTGTTGTGACATACTTTGCCTTAATTTAATCAGAAGTACTTTTACACAATCTGTCTTTTTAATGCACAATGGTCAGCACTATGAGTAAAATCTGATATGGGCATTTTTGATTTTACCACACAACCCATATTAGACAACAAGGTAGATTTACTAGGGCTAATTCTGTTTAGATAAGAGATCCATGGTTTGAGGGCCCAAGGTGACCCAGAGGGGATTATGACTCAAAGTTGAAGAAGTCCTGCAGTGATCAGTTCAATCAGGCCATCCGAGATAAGTTTGTTACTTCACTGGAACAGTACTTCACCTACTCACAAATGAATCATCAGTGTATGGGTGCCATCAGAATGAGAGTTGATTAAAGCATTACAATAATCCACAAGTAATCCACACAATTTAACGTCTTGTGAGGTGAAAAGACGCATGTTTGTAAGAATTTTTTTTTATTTTAGAACTGTTTTGGAATGTTTTTTGCTTGTAAACAGTGCTTGATCTATCCATTTCTCTCCTGATTCAGATTACTTTTCTTCATTGGCGAAAGCAATATTGGAGTTGTGCTTTATCAGCTGTTTGGAATCTCATTCTGACGGCACCCATTCACTGCAGAGGATCCATTTGTGAGCAAGTAATGTAGTCTACATTTCTCCAAATCAGTTTCAATTAAGAAACACAATTATCTACATCTTGGATGTAATTTTTGGGGCAAACTATTCCTTTTTTACTTTAACATAAAACATTTAAAAAAGCTGAGCTGGAACATGAAAACACTAAGGCTCAGCTTCTGATGACGCCCACCCCCAATGAGAACTACTTTGTGCCACAATTCAAACATCTGACTATACGAAATCTGTCATTCTGTTAATAACCTACTTTAAGGTTTCAGAACAAAACGTAGGATGAAATCCCCATTAAACCTTCAACATGTTGAACACAACTACCTTATTATTCAACAAGATACTGTTATGGTCTCTGTTCTGTGGAATAATAAATTCAGAATCAAGGAGGTATTTTCAGAGGTTGCGTAACAGGTTATATGGAGAAAGCAATCATTAATAAGGATAACACTTTCTTCACTGCACACCTGCTATGTGCAAAGACTGATATTGCTTCAGACCATGGCTGCTGTGTTGGTGTAATTGAGAGGGCTAGACACAGAAACAGGATCTTGCCTTTGTGCTATGTCAACAGCTTTGCAATAATTGCGTGTGTAGGAGGAGGTATGAGCAGGTGTGTTGTGCATGATTACTTGTTTCGATTGTCATTCTTGGTCAAGTCCTTAGATTCTGTCTTTTTGTCCCGACCAGTCGCAGTAGAGGAAATATTCTGTTCTTAGGGAGTCCATAACAGAATGAAAGAAAGACATTAAGAATCTTTAGTTTTTCCAGCAATATGAATGTTTTGCTAGATGTGATTTATATGAGAGAATTAAAACTCTAATTAGATGCAATAGGTTCAGTTAAGGACTGCACATTGGCTGTGTAATCGATGTAATAATAAATATGTTTTCAAAGTGTTGTGAGATTTATTTATACGTGTTTTTTTTTTTTATCTGCCTTCTCTCTTGCATTTGTCTATTTTAGGTCATGGAAAATGTTATTTTTGTGGTTACATTGCAAATATTAATTTGCATTTGCTAAAAAGCACTGCCTATTCTCAGATCCTTTTTTTTTTTTCTCAAAATATTTGCACTTAAAAATGAAAATTCTGTCATTAATTAATGTATACTCACCCTCATGTTGTTCCAGAGCTGTAAGACTGTTCATTTTCTTCCTTTGGTAGTGAGGACATTGTTACAATTGTCCATAGCAAAGTTATTTATTACTATTGGGTAGTCTACACAGCAGATGCACAGTCATTATCAACATCATGTGTTGCTTAAAGCATTATATATTAAAAAGACTGCTCCATTATGAATCAAATAGACCCTTAAGTCCAAGAAAATATGTTTGATGGGAATTTTTATGCAGTAGGTTGACAGCAGAACAATTTATAAAAGCACACCTACACATGTATTTGTATAATTATTTCTAGCAAAGCTTGACATTTGATGGTTTCTATACAGATAATCAAAGATTTAGAAGTTTGCTTTCTCCATGGTTATTTATTTTGCTATTGTATGCACCCAACTTGTGTAAACAAACTTCACTGCAACTCCATGCAAGAACGTATCATTTATGGACAATTACCTTGTGTTACCATGACACCATCTGCACTTCAGGCATGAGGCGTCATTGATGTCCTTGTGTTCTTTCATGCATGCATCTAATAATTAAACAAAACATATGATTACATTTTATCTAGTAAATGGCTTCATACTGTACATATCTTACTTTACTAGTGTTGAATGCATGTTTTTGGGGTCCTTGCTTTTTGTACTGCTTTGTGGAAGCAGTGACACTGCTTTTAGTGTTCTCTATCTGAAATGTGTGAGTGTGAATGTCAGGAGTGCATGTATGTGGATCTGTGTTACAGGAATCAAATTAGTGAACTGTAATAGGAGGTAGTGGCCCTTCTAATGTCACCGCTGTGTGGTTCACCTCATAAGTGAAAGTCCAGTGGATCCATTACACACTTCTGTTAAATTAAGCTCTTTCAAAGAGCCAGTGAATGCATGCTTCTCAGCCTCACAGGTACAGCTGCTGAAAAATAAGAAGTTAAAATTACATGTAGGATATAAATATCAACTTGATGTTAAATAGTATGTAATTACAGCTAGCATATAAACTGCACAGATATTTATGACTTTTTGTCAAAGACTATAGCTATACAAGCTACTTTACAGACTAATATATATATATGCACTTACCCACAATGTATTTTAAGATTGTTGTCCTAACGTAAAATATTTTGACAGGTTTGAAGGTTTAAACAAATTATATTTACACCATACATTTTGGCCAGATTTTGTTTCCAGTAAAAGTCTGCATAAAGTCTTACAGTATATTGTACATCACAATCTCCCTGAGCACAGCAAAGGTCACTCATTTTGCTGATCATAAGCTGAGATACCTAACGGACATCAAACACATCCTCCATTAATGTGCATAAAGAATAACTCCACAGATGAAGGAAGATGAAAGTCAAGAGACTGATAAAAGGAGCACATGCATCGGTTTGTTGCACACATCCCAATAAATGCTGACACTTTCTAACGGAAAAGTGCTGATTTTATGGTAATAGCATATTAGTGCATGTTTGAACTGTTAACAAAGTGAGAGATTTGAGAAGGTCTGGGTCTTATAGGTGGCACATTCAACATATTTTCCAGACAAATTAGTTCAAATTGACAGTGAACCGGTCAAGGACATCAATAGAGGAGATGTTTCTGTGGGTTAGTATGGATTTTAGAGTCAAAATGTACATTGTTCTCAATTTAGGGGGTTTCAAAGTGTTAATGAAGCCTCCTTCACAGCATGTCACATTTTGGATGCTTTCTATTTTAGGTTCATTTGGCTCTCAAAAAGCTTAAATTCAAAATTCGAAGAATACTAATAAAATCTGCTTTCTTCTCTTTAAGTAAAGGCATCATTAGATTTGTGTTCCGAAGCCCCGCTGTAAGACGTACTTAAACAATTGTTGTTGTTGAGGTAGATGCCTATCTGCAATGTTAATAAATTAAATTATCATCTCTGAGATGTTTGTCATCTTGTATGGGAAGCAACATCTTTACTGTGTCCTGGTCTACCGAATCTCTTCTGTGTTCCACATATAATTTATACAAGAGTGCTGCAAACCAATGTACATACAGTAATTACAGTAATTACAGTTCTAATTAGATTTTAAATTATCCACCATTTGGTTAAACAAGGAATAAATAAATAAATAAATAAATAAAATCTCAATCCTTTTGTACTTGCTATTAAACATTTCTTAAAACATACTATCGTTTTTGTGTTAAAATGTCCCCATTTTGTATGTAATTTAACTTTTGGAACTGTATATATTATATACATACTATTTATATATACTGTATATATATATACTTTTTTCTCTTTTTTCTGGTGCAATCAATATTAAGTTTAATATTAACTAATAATTATTCAAATCACCAGGTAAAACTACTGTATATCTAATTATTACGGATCAATTTTCATATATTTAATTCCTATTATATTTTTTCATTTGCTGAATGCAATATAGGGTACAAAGACATTAAAGTTGGAAACTGCACTTTTTCTAACATGTTTGAAGGCAGATCTTTGTTTCTTCTTTTGATCTGACCTTAGATTTTCTCTATAAGTTCTTTCACAGGCCCATTATTTCTCTCTATAATTAATTACCAACATGTAACCAAGAGGGTTTGTGATAGTATTTTGGAGAGATTTACAATAGATTTTTAACCATCTGTCCGTCGATCAATTGATCTACATTATTTTAACAATCAATTTTAACAAATAACTCTGAAGAAACAGCAATAGTATTTTCTTGTACAATTTGCTTCAATAATTTGTTTGCAATTTAAAAATAAATTAATAATTTATCTATAGAAATTTAGAAGTTAGCAAAGATATTGCTTTTAGTGTCCTTTTCTGGATATTTCCCTTTGGTGTACTGCATTATATACAGAGGTGGACAAAGTACACAACTTCATTACTTGAGATACTGCTGGTCAAATATTACTCCATACAATTGAAAGTTGTAAAGACAGAGTTTTATTTAAGTAAAAGTACAGAAGTACTTACTTTTAAAAGTACATAAGTACAAAAGTACATTTCCTTTTTTTCATGTCAACATACATGTTCTATTATTTTTGTATGTAATATTTGCAATACCTTACCTGAGCTTATATCTTTGGAATATAGAGCTTTTAGAATGTTATACAAAATTAGCATGACAGTGATCTTACACAGCTCTGGTAGTGTGCACCCATCTACATGTAGCCATTCATGGTTTAATAAAAAAATACAGCAAGATTTGTTTGACATCAAAACAAAAATGACAAAAATGCTCTCTAACTCTTTGATACACAGAACGCTAGTGTTAGAGGGTAATTTTTTGCAATAAATAAAATGAAAACAATTAGATAGGATAGAAAAATAATAGAGAAAATGAGTGTTAGGTTGTTTTGTTTTTTTTTATAAAAAGAAAACAAATAGTTAGAATAGAAACAGAATAGAGAGTGCAAGTGTTAGAGGGGCAAGTGTAGATGGAAGGATGTGTTTTTAGCCATTTCTTGAAGATTGCTAAGGACTGCTTGGATTGAGTTGGGCAGGTCAGGTATGTTGTGGCTCTTTGGGATGGCACTATAAATTCACTTGCAAAATGCAAGCTTCTGGAGGGCACATAAATCTGAGGCAGTGAATTCAGGTAAAGGTGCGTAGAGTCAGTGGTTGTTTTGCAGGCAAACATCAATGCCTTGAATTTAATGCGAGCAGCTATTGGTAGCCAGTGCAAATTGATGAACAGAGGTGTGATATGCACTCTTTTGAAGACCTGCCAAGAGAGCATTGCAATAGTTCAGCCTGGACAGAACAAGAGATTAAACAAGGAGTCAGAGCCGATCCTCCCTATATGCAGAATACGCAAGCTTCGTAGGGCCCCCGAAACACCAGAGGGCCGCCTTGCTCTCAAAGAATTTAATTTTAGTTTCGTTTTTAAGTTTGGCCAGCGGTTATGAAAACATGATCATTTCTTTTAATGCGGTGTGCATTATGATGTCACCTCGCTACGTAAAAATAAGTCTAATCATGTAATGTGACTGTGTACAGTCTCTTGCTCAAGACTAAAAAAACGAGTTGAAAGCATACCGAGCCACAGAAGAGATACTGTTTCTCGAGCGCTTTCCGCGAGCGCGATTCGAAACACGGTGTTACATCCATTCTTTCTTCACAACCCCCATCATCAAACTAGGAGGTAGAGTTGAGTGTCATCAGCATAGCAGTGATATAAAAAGCCATGTATCTGAATGACAGAAACTAGTAATGCCATTTAAAAAAGAAGAGAGACAAAGAAGAGAAGTGGTCCAATAACTGAGCCTTGAGGCATCCTAGTGGCTAGATGTTGGGACTTGGACACCTCACCCCTCCAAGATACCTCGAAGGACCTATCTGAGAGGTAAGACTCAAACCACTGGAGTGTGGTTCCTGAGATGCCCTTCGTCAGTAGTGTTGACAGGAGGATCTGGTGGTTAACCGTGTCAAAAGCAGTGAACAAATCCAGCAATTATTGAAGATTTGGAAGCAGCTCTTGCCAGTCTTAAGGCTTCAACAACCAAGAGCAAGGCAGTCTCGGTTGAATGCCCACTTTTAAAGCCAGACTCGTTACTTTCCAGGAGTTTTTTGTGTGAGAAAAGCAGAGTCTTGGTTGAACACAACTCCTTCCAAGTGTTTTTGCAGTGAAAGGAAGAAGGGAAACTGGTCTGTAGTTCTCTAAAAGAGATGGGTTAAGGGTGGGTTTCTTAAGTAGTGGGGCTATATGAGCCCGTTTAAATGCTGACGGAAAAAACGCCAGTGTGAAGAGATGTGTTAACGATGTGAGTGCAGGTACAAATGAAGAAACAATGGCTTGAAGGAGATGAGATGGAATTTGGATCAAGCAGACAAGTAGCAGGATGATTGAAAAGGATGAGTTTGGAGACTTCTGCCTCAGAGAGTGGAGAGAAGGATGTGAGCAAGTGTATGTTTGCTGGTAAGATGTTTAACAGTTTGTGGTGTGGAGAAATTGTGCTGATTGTTTTAATTTTATTAAAGAAGAATGTGGTAAAGTCGTCACCTGTTAAAGAAGGAGGGGGAGGAGGAGGACAATGTAGAGAGGAAAATGTTTTAAAGAGCATGCATGTTACGGAAGGAACAGAGGAAACGTTCGGATCCATCTGCAAAGCTTTATTCAGAGACATGGTCATTAAACAGGCAAGTTTCTGACAATGGCAAACAGGTATATAGAGGGCAAGGCAAGAGAAGTATCCTAAACAGGCGTGGTCAATCGACGGCTAACAATATCCAGAGGGCTTTGACAAAAGACGTAATCTGTAACCATGAGCAATAGTCTGGGCTGGGGCAAACAGTATCCAAACGGCAAAGCAATGGGTAAATCTAAGATACACAGGCAAGAATCAAAAACACAGGAAAACAGGCAAGACTATGACTATGACTACAACTATGACTAGACTAGACTAGACTAGACTAGACTAGACTAGACTAGACTAGACTAGACTAGACTAGACTAGAGACGGGCTCCGTAGAGTAGCTATCAGTGACAGCTGCTAAACCATCCTCAGCGATCTGGAAGAGGAAGTCCAAGGCTTATAAAGCGTGTCTGATGGGATTCAGCTGTGTCTGTGTAATCAGTGCATTCAGGTGTGATGGGAAATGTAGTCCAGGGTATAGTGTAACAGTCTGTGTAGTGTGAGAGTGCTTGTGGTGAGCAGGTGACCTCTGATGGTGAGTGAACGGACGTTCATAGACCAGATTCGTGACAATGCAAGAGTTAGATGATTTGTTAATTTTGATGTGGTAGTATGTCCTTTTTACTCAAGTAAATGTACTTCATTACTGTCCACCTCTGATTATATACTGTATTGTATTAAAACAAATTCAGCATTCCCAAACAACTTATTTCTTCATTCCTTTACAATTTTTGTGTTTTGGTGGAATCTTCTGATGACTCAGAATATGTTTTTTCTCTTCTTCTGACTGAGATGATTTTGTTGTTTGCTACCTGTATAGAGAACAAATGAGTAAGAGTGAAAGTGGGAGAGAGATGGAGAAGTAGAATATTGCTCTATTTTTTCTATGAAAAAGTCTGAAAATTTAATCTGGCCATTAGTCACAGAACTGAGTATTTATCACACAATCACAACACAATGGGTGTTTACCACACAGTCTTATTGGTCAGTATGTTTAAATCAGGTTTTTTTTGAGGACAGCTGTCATGGAAATCAATGTTTATAACTATCTGCCCTTAAAACTACTTCTCTCATTCTTTCTCTCAGCATGACAAGGCAGCTGGAAGCAATAGGGGTCTACAGTCCAGCTAAGAAAATATTTTCCCTTGCTGGATAAAAACATCAAATACATATGCATATTGTCTTTTCCCTAAGGGACAGCCTATGCAACACAGATGCTCAATTGTGACCATTGTGACCTTACTTGTGATAGTCCCTGCTGTTCATTAAATATGCTAAATGACCATTCAAACAAGACAATCACAGTTCAGACAATGATATTGAGAAAGGATAAATGAGGGCAATGAAAAGACCTGATTAATGAAAAGAAATATAATTTAGGTATGGAGGAAAAGACAATAGGGACCATCATTAGGAATAAAATGGTGAGAGGCATTCATAATTTATCGCAATATGATATTACATAATTAACTGACCAATTACAGAGATGAGGTGAAGGTCTCTTTCATCTTTCTTTTTCCTCCTCACAATAAAAAAGCTCCCATCCGAGTTTATGAATTTGTGCTATCATTTGGTCACTCTTCATGTTGTTCATGAATTTGAACTTAGTCCAGACCCTGCGGTGAATCAGCTTGACTGCACAAAAAACCTTCGATCTTTTGACTTGGGAATATCAGTGGGCAGTTTTTAGAGAAACTCAGTGGTTACACAAAAAGGCAGAATATATATTTTTTTAAAGCCTTTGTCCTACAGCGTGGTACATCTGCGATGTCTGTTTTCTTCACTGCTGTTGGAATCACAAGTCAATGAACAGATTATTCAAATAAATTCCTCTCATACAGGTCTCCCCAAGTAACATTTTTTTCCTTACTGTGTTTTAAAACATCTCATGGCCCTCCCTCAAACATTGTGTGTGATTATGCTCAAAAACCTAATTTGAGCATATTCTTAAACTGGCAGTTGAAGTCTATTTATTTATTTTATTATTTCTTCTATTTTTGCAGTTTTACACACAGATAGAACAATAGTTAAGATGCTTTTTCTAATTCTTGTAATTCAAGGAGACAGCTCAGGAATAATTTTGTACTGTAATGTAACAATGCTGTGGATTCTAAATAGTAGAGAGGTGTCATTTTACAAAATAAAACATTGTATAATACTTTGTTTTATGAGTAACAAAGTGTGTTTGTTGAATGACTTCATTTTAGACATGTTTGAAGTGTTTTGGAAGATTTAATGCATTATAGATATCTGTATCCTACTTAATTTGTCAAAGAAAATATTATTTAAAAAATTGTGATAATGGCTACTTAGATTGTGGAAGTGAAATTTTACTGCTGTGCCAAATAAGATGGTAAAGAGAACAGACTTAAGTACTGAGAAATGGGTCCTAGTGATTGTTTTAAAAAAAAACATACATTAACATTTATTCCTTCACAAAATGTTAACGTTTAGGTTAGGTATGTGATGTAGCATGTTTAGCATCGATAGCCTAAATTATGTGCAGAGTAGGAGCTGGAAAATCATTAGTAGGCTAAATTGCTAAATTAAATATATTTAATAATATAAACAATAATATTTTACTCCAATTAATTGTGTTTCAGGAGTTCATGAACTTACGTAACTGCAAGCCTCCGTCCCATTCTCTCGCGGGCAATTTGGCTGTTTTGTTTGTTTTCCCCCAAACAGTTTTAATAAGTGTATGACTGGGAATCAGAGTTTAATGAGTGAAGTCATCGACATTTCGTGCGTAAAGGGGAGGTGTACAGTGCCTTCATTTCTCCACGCGCGCCACTCTTCTGCCCAGTGTATACTGGGAACTCACAACGACAGGTTGTTGACGCACTGTTACAAATATTACGAGCTCCATAAGACATTATGTAGGATTGAGCATTTGTGCCGAACGGCAGCTAGCAGTATGGTTGGAGACACCGAGACTTCTGGAAAACATCCAGAGATCTAACAGAGCCTCCTGTGTTATTTGGTTAGACACTAACAAACTTCATTCTTTCCTATTATACCGGAGCCTTAATTATGTTTCTCTTCAGAACTTGGTCAACTGTAAGACTGGTCGCCGTTTTACTCAGTTTGGGGATTCACCAGAGCAACTGGAAGGTAAGTTATCAGTGTACTCTTAACATTTATACAAAATATTGTAATATTTTATTGATACACTATATATAGCAATTAGTTTTGTGCAGTTCCATGATTTTGATTAAAATCATTGAAATTCTTTGCAAATTGATCATATGCATTGCAGCCAGTGGTTTCTGCTGTGGGCTGTATGTCCTCGATATTAAAATTTGTTAGGCTGGTTGTATAACATATTATATTTTTATTTTTATTTTTTATTTTCCAATTAACCTCATTGTAGGTTAAAATACATATTCACGCAGGTTGTAATGTTACAGTATAATTTGGACACATTATCACTATTTCTATTGACCGTTTTTGTAACATTCATTTTTAAATGTATAATATGAAATCATAATATGTAATTATAGTTATGCTGAAATAATTAACAAACACTGTTTTAAATTGTGTATAGCCTGACAAACCATAGGATTAAGTTGACTTTCCTAAAGTATTTCATGGCAAATATTAGCATTTGCTTCCAGAATTAGGTGAGATTTCCTTGATAGATATTTGCATACTTATTTTAGAAAGCATCACACTGTACCACTGATATAGACAGAGTATGGTGTATGCTGTTGGAATGACACGTCACACACGTTAAAAGTGTTTTATAATGGCCCTGACATCAAAGTACATTAACATTTTCCTCCAGATTCAGGTGATGTTTTCTTGAGAGGGATTTACATAGCTATTTTAAAATGCATTGCACTGCACCACTGACTTAGAAAATGTATAGTGTATGCTGTTTGAGTGGCACATCATAAAAGTATTTGTAATAGCACTGCCTGCAGATTTAGGAGAGATGTCCTTGAGAAAGAATAAATATAAATGTAAAAATAAATAGATATGCACAAAAGATACATTTATCTTAAAAGGCATCATACTGAGCTAATGATGTAGATGAAATCTAATCCATGCCATTTGATCGCCACTGTATCATCTAGGGATCAGTCCAGTGCTATATTTAATGTGCTGTATCTGCTACTGTATATTTTATGTTGTGATGTTGATGTGTCACAGATGTTGATTTGATTAGCAGTACTGACCTGAGATCCTGGCCTCCTTTTAATGATGTTTTGATGACCATTTCCAGTCAAGGAACACTGTCATGTTTTAACCCGAGTGGCAAAATTAGGTTCCTGTGATGAAAATTAAGCATGCAATTCATGTGACTAATTGGCCTCCAAAACAAACTCTATCCAGGTTTACCAAACCTTTGTATTATGCAAAGGTGGATCATCATTCTAATTTCTGAGGATCACAGGCTCCACAAGAAGAGCACAAATCAATACTGTAATTAAATGTAGTTGTTGTTTGGTACTCCCTCTAATGATATGGCTTTGCTTTCCTCGATGGAGGTTCATTTCCTATAATAATGACTCCATGTCTTCATGAGCCTCTTCCTCTGGGCCACTGGATGCTATCTGACTAATAAAAGGATTCTTATCGGTCAGTTATTTTTCTTCTATGTTTGCCCTCTCAACTTATTCAATATTTCTGATCAGGTCACCAGTGCAGAGGTTGGAGTGATTCAAGACAACAGGTGTCTGTTTACTTATCTGTTTGAGATATTTAGATATGTAGCTATAAAGGGATTTTTTAGCACACAGCTCTATCATTTTTGGGCCAATGATACATTTTATAGTGCAAATTTGTGGGGAGACATATGGAAGCGGCCTTGAGCACCCTTTATCAGCAGATGTGCCGTAATTGGTTTTGCTGAGATAGGAGACTTGACCTTTTGGGGACTTTTAGAGCCACATGGGAGCAGTCAAATAACTAATAATTTAATTGAAACCAATTGCTTTATTGCCCAGGTGTGTTACCACCAGTGCTGGTAGGATACAACTGGTTTGTTTGTTTGTTTCTTTTTTCTCTGCACTTCTTTTCTTCAAATTGTTTTGGAGTGATGCATCAAGGTATTTCCTCTTCACTTTTCCCTTCACAATTTCCAAGTTGAGCCATGGCCTTGGCTTGAGGAAATGCCAGGGAGATTTGTAGTATCTGGTTGGGTTTAATATGCTGATTACATGCAATGTAAGCATAAGAAAAGAGGATATTATGCATTCAGTGGCGTAACATTTTTAAATAACCTCAGCAGTTTGTCTTGCCAGATTTTCCCACACAAATCTACATCAATCCTTTGAATATTCACACTCTTTATAGATACTCGCACACACAAATGCAAACTTGAAAACACAATGTGCATCTGTTATTCAAACCAATGCTTTTTGATTTCTTCTTTTATACAAATATTTAACTGCACATTTATACAGACAACCAGTCTCATTTTAAAATAAATTTAGAGGAGAATTGACTAAACAGTTTTGCCATTATACTGTGTGGTGTTTCAAAGCAAACCTGCATCTTTTTCCCTAACTACGAAACATCCAGTTTTACCAAGTGCTCTTTATTTATCCAAATTATATTTTTATAGAATGCAAATGCA
The DNA here is from genome assembly GCF_936440315.1 of Barbus barbus. Taxonomy (NCBI): domain Eukaryota; kingdom Metazoa; phylum Chordata; class Actinopteri; order Cypriniformes; family Cyprinidae; genus Barbus; species Barbus barbus. The sequence continues at coordinate 17,902,134 of NC_136753.1, forward strand.
AACAAAATAAAATGTCCTTTTCTGGTTTATATCTGATCGGTACATTTCAATCTAGCTATTTTTATCCTCTATCACCAAATATGTCACTCTGGTGTCGTATTCGGCTCATTTCAGAGTAATCGATTCGTTTACCTTCGGATAAACGTTTTTTGGGGGGGTTTATCATTAGCCAAGAATAAACTTTTAGGGTTTATCATTTACTCACCCTCATGTTGGTTAAAATCCTGTTTTATGTCGTCTGTGAAACACAAAAGAATCCAAAATATCAAAATCTCTATTACTTATCAGGGCTGTACGTTAATTTTTTTTTTTGCACATAGCAGTGGTGCTACAGAGGTGGAAAGTTTTGTAGCAAAGAATATCTTCTTTTGTGTTCAGCACAATAAAAAAAATAATACAGGTTGGGACAACATGTGAGTGAGTAAATAATGACATAAATGTAATTTTTGGGTGAACTATCCCTTTAATGACAGCCGGCAGCATGTTTAGTACTGTCCCTTTAAGACCTGCATGCATCTGTTTCTGTCTCAACTATTTACTTTAATTTTAGAGATAACTAACTGTGTTTATATGTAAACCTTGTGTGCTTTTGACACTATTAGACGCAAAATCAATCAGATGTGGAAGACAACTTATAAGTTGAGTTAAGTCTTAAACTTAAGTCTAGTAATCAGGCGCTGTTTGAAAGTGTGCGCGGGCTTCATGTGTATGGGCTCAGAAGCACGTGAATTAAATCGGCAAGGCTTTAAAGCAGATGCAAATAATGTACTTTTGTGATTGCACATAAGTGCTGTGTACTGTAAGTGTAGCTCTACTGTTGAGATAACATTTGATGTGAATGTCGCATTGTACAGTATATTGATACGGCAGCGCCAGAACTGCAACTGATAGAATGTGCGCTGAAGCACGATACTACGATATTTCTTCAAAAGCAGATCGCACTGTACAGCCCTGCTTATACATACTGCATTGTGCATACTGCATTCCAAGAATTACCAAGCCTTTTACGAAAGCTTTGTAAAAGTCACTATTCTTCAAAAAAAAAGGTTCTTATCTTTCATAACGTTACGTATAAATCTCAGTCACACTCAAAACCTGGCACCAGGTTGGATTGCTTTTAGTTTTAATCATTATTGGAGTAATTAATGACAATGTATGTTAATCTAAATTTTACATTTTGTATTTGTACATTGGTTAGAGGCTGAAAAACCTATATAATTGGTGGAAACATTACCATCGCAGTGTTTTGGTGGTGCACAGATAGAACACAAATCATGGGTATTTGTCCTGTGGCAGTCAAATTGTCAACCACTAACTTTCTTTAAAATATAGTGGGTTAACAGCGACTTATATTTTAAATTATTACCATTTTTCTGCTTTATAAGATGGGTGTTTTTTTTTTTTTTATCAGTTGTCGACCCTGATGATTCAGTTTGAGATGTGTGAGACTTATTTGTGAGACATTCTTTAACTTTGTTGTACAAATGCACTGCATCTAACCCTGAGAAAACTTCCCTAACTCATCCACATCCCCTCCTCTCTTATCTCACCTGCCAGCGAATGACAGAGGTCACCGAAACCAACAGTGAAACCATCTGTTCTGGTTTTGAATTTGGAGAGAACACAAGCACTAGCAAGCACTCGCAGGCAAATAGACAAGCAAACATGCATACTTTTCTAAACACAAACAGCCGTAAACACATTCACACTAGCGTTTTCACTCACTCCATCAATGTGTGTCCCAACAACATCCATTTCTGCCTATTAGCTCAGTGAAGGGAACATAAACACGACTTTCAACACTGGATGAATAATAGTCAACATAGCTGGAACGTTTATCCTTGATTTCCATGCTGACGTCATACTATTGATTCGATTTACACGTAGAGGATGATTGATATGACACACAGACCCCTGAGGCGTCCCTCTAGAATAAATAGAACAATTCACTTTTTTCTAGTAGTGTTATTATTCACCATCTCTGTTTTCCTTTGGAGATATGTAGGTCTGTTTCAGGAACTTCTGAATCTGTTGCTACTGCTCGTTCCCCCGTAACCTCAGGCTTAATCGGATCATTAGCATTCACCCACCTCTGACTCTCTCTCATTCCTCTCAGGAATAAGTGGGCGGCCATTACAGGTCTTTTTATGCAGCAAAGAGGTGAAACCGAAGCAACTTTTCCTTTTTATGCTGTCGATGAGACAGCATCCCACACATTTTGTTATACGTTTATTCTCTATTTCTCTGTCTATCTGTAATACATTTAATTATAGTAAATGATGGCAAGAGAGGCTCAAATTGGTTCAATGGCTGCTTCGGAGATAATGAGATTTTTCAGACTAATTTTGCTGTGTGGCTGGGGTTTATTGACAAGATGTCTTAAGTCTCAGTCTGATAAATATTTAGATCCTTTATATAGACATACAGTGTATTTCAAATCTGTTAACCCCAAAAAATAACTATTCTGCACCCTTTTGTCTTTTCGAAACCCATGTGATCTTTCTTCTGTAAAACACAAATGGAGTTAAATGAATGCAAATAATATTTGAAATGTTAGAATTTTTCCTGAATGCCAATTTGACTTGATGGCAAGTGACTAAAATTGTGAAACTGCTCTTTAACCAGCTTTCTCTAATGCGCTCAGCATGTTTATGCAGTTTTCTTAATATGTACTGCAGTTTGTGCTTTCATTTGCCTCACACTTTTTTTTTAATCATCATCAGGTGGAAACGATTCATCCAGCATGTGCTGTGGTGGCTGAGCATATGAAGGCTCGAGAGCAATGCTTTCACACTCAAAGACAAGAGGCCCGCAACAGCACTAATATCACTGGTGAGCTCACCCATCTGAACTATTATAATCCTTATTACTTTACATCTCTTTATGTCCTTAATGCCTGTCCATTTGCTGATTGGTAATAGGAAATTTTTTGAGATGGGCATGATTTTTTTGAAAGATTCGTGATGAGTATGATTCTCAGACTGAGAGTGTTTCTGATTGACTGGTGAGCTGAAAACTACGTTTACAATTTTAAGCATCACACTTTCCTATATATCCCAGGTCAGGCAAAGTAAATAAAGAATGCAATTACATGGAGAGATTTAGGAGATTAAAGGCAGTTATTCAAACAGAAGTTCAATTTTGGCTGCTGATGAAGGGTGAGGATCAGTAGAAAGGATCAATACAACTCCTTGCACTGTGCTTTCATTGTCAGTGATCAAAGGATAATGAATCATATTTTAGGCATGATTCTGTTCACTAATGTTTTAAGATGCATTAAACGTAATATTTGTAGGCTTTTCAGGGATATTGATTTTTTGTCTTTTCATAACAGCCTACTTGACTTTAAAAATAATCTGTAAAGCACTCTATGGAAAAATGTACATTTGTTATCTTTAAAAAAGTATATATATATATTTTTGATTTAGGTAAACTTAATGGGCAATTTATTTAACTCTTCCAGTTATTCCAGTATGTGGTTTTTACTTTTGTTGGTTTTCATTATATTCGACAAAACAGAAATAAAATGAAATGTTAGGTATATTAAATACAATAAAAAATAAAAGTTAGACAAACAACAGGATATATAGATAGATAGATAGATAGATAGATAGATAGATGGTCACATCTTGGTCATCTCCAATTTAAAAAGAGATGACCTTTTAATACCTAAAAAGGCAGGATCTTTGTATAAAAATGTCTATGGAAAACCTTTTTTCAAATTTACCTCTTGATTCATTGTACCTCCCATTGTTGAATGAAACAGAGTACACAGAATATGTATTCCATTTCTGAACTGAGGCCTTTTGTGTTGTTCCATATGGACTTTGCTGAAGACTTCAGAGTAGTTTATTAAATCAATGGTGACCTCTGTACCACCCTTAGTAAGCTAATAAATTTATTTCCATAAACAGGTTTGGACACCCAAGTGTTCTCAACACAAATCACAGCTGCAGGAAAGATGTAGCACATGAATATTCACTGCTGTTTAATATTCATATTTGTTTATTAAATATACACATTGGACACAGCCTTCTTTTATGTGTAAATGAAACTATTTTCATCTTAGCTGCCTTCAAACTCTGGAAGGATTTGAGAACGACAGTAACTTTTTGCACTTAACCTCATACTAAAGCTCATATTAGCTGCAATTGTGTAGATTTTGAGCAGAATTTCATTATCATTAGTCACTGCTGGCATTTAAACTATATTTAGCAGAGTTTAAACTGATAAAAGGGATTATGAATTACACTGAAAATCGATTCTCCTGCATAGAGAATGTCTTTCCAGTAATTTTCAGGACCACAAACTGTCCATTAAGAGGATCTGTCTTTGTAATGCAGCAAAATGATAGTTCAAAAATCTCAACTGTGTGTCTTCCAGTTTCTCAAGAGACTCTATTTGGCAGAGTAGTGTAAGTGGTGACTCGAGCACTGGCTCATTCCTGCAAATGAAAGTGTACAAAAATAAGAAAGCAGCCTCTGTGGGCATGACAAATGCTGATGAGACGAAGTTATTTCATAATTAAGTTAGTGGAGCAAACATCATTTAAAATGCAAAACATAATAAGTTTCCTAAGATTATATGCAGTCAATAAGCTGAAATGTTGCTGTTAAAAAATAATTGATAATAACTGAGCACAAAATCAGAATATTAGAATAATTTCTTAAGGATTGAAGAAGAACTGAAGACTGGGCCAATGGCCTTGCCATCACAGGAAGAAAATTAGATTTTAAAATATATTCCAAAAACAAAAAAACAATCTAACAATTTATTACAATTTAAAAAAAAAAATTGTGTGTATTTTCTAACAATTAAATAAATAATTTACATGTAATTATTTAAAAAAAAATAATTTTCATTATATATTTTAATATTAAAATTGCTTTTTATTATATTTTTAAGTAGCCAATTTGTTTTTAGAGGACTCTTAAAAGTGTCAAATTGACATTTTGTATATTATTCCTGTCTCCTGCCAGACTGCATTTTCTTGTGGTGTTGTCAGCCAATTAGCATTGTCATACTTTCCTTCAGCTTCAGAGTAATTTATCACATTTACACCTCAGGCGATTGTCTCGTTTCCATCGTTATAGAGCAATGACTAGTGTGGTTCAGACATACTCAGAGGTTTTTAGAAGTCAGTATACCAGAATCAGTGCAGGTGTAAGTGCTGCCCTTGACTTCTTAATTGAAACCCACTTTCTCTGCTTGTTGCACCACATAGACTTTAATTAACACTGATCTTACGGAGGGGAGGAGGGCAGGCGCCATGTCCTTCTTTTGATGTATTACAGAGCGGCCTGGGCTTGACACTAAGTTAGAGAGGAAAGAAGCAGGACTGGACTCAGTGGCCACTTCTTAATGGTCAGCCAATCAGGTGGGCGTTCGGTACAACATGTTCTCCTGCATGGAATAATTGTCTATGGAGAATAATAGGATATATTAAAAATAATGAGAAAATTATACCTTGAATATGTTGAGAAACTAATTGAGAGAGAACCCATTCAGAGAAAAAAAGAAAACAGGAAAGATCATTTCAGGTAACTGTAATATCTGTGATAATTAGATATCACATATGTCCTCCATTGTGTGGACCTTTCTGCCCCTCAACAGGTTAAACTAACAAAAAACAATGACCTCAGTTCTACCATTTATAACATGTCAAGTTCTACAGGAAATGATAGAAGAGCCCCTCTGTGAATTAAATTATATTCATTCAGCAACAAAAAAAAAAAAAAAAAGACTGGATGGTTTTACATCTTTCCCTTGCATGCCACATTACACACAATGCATCTCTTGCCCTTTCCTCCCTTCCATCATCACTGGAAGAGGCATAATTTTCTATAGGGTGAAAATAAAATGGATATTTCATGCGTTATCAAATACCAAAAAACGGTAGCTTCTGTGATAGTGATGGGTTCAATGATTTGCTGTTATATATTTCTCCAAATATCTTTTATTTGAATAAAAATATGACTTAAAAGCATGTAGAATGCCATGTTCATTGCTAATATCATTCTGTAAAGCTCTTAAAAGCAATTGGGAATACTTTTTGATCGTTTCTTTTAATACTAATTTATATTAATTTCAAAATGATCATATGAATAAAATTGTATCTGCAATACTTATCGCCAAATGGCAACAAACAAGCTGACTTGAATTATTATAATATTTTTAATTTTAAGGTGTTATGTTCAAGCGGTGAATTAGATGTTTGGTGTTAGATTATGGCATATTGGTACATATTCATAGTAACCTAACAGATTATTTATAATAAAATAGAGAGTCCCTAAAGGCAAATATGGTTGTAAAATATATTAAAGGAAAGGAATATAGAAAAGATTTCTGATAAATAGCTATGAAATACCATATTTCATATCAGGATTAATGCATACTATCATATTAGTATTATACATTATGTTTTTACATAGTGTCTGTGTCAATGCACTGAATGAATACATAGAGGAGGCACAGCCATTTAGCTATTTCAGTGAAATACACTACTGAGAACTCAATGCCATTATCCGTTTCAGTGTATTAGGTTGAATTATGTGTGAGATTGTTGATTCACAGTTCTGCTACACGACTAAGATTGATTCAGTTCCATTAATGCCATTAATGTATCCAATCTGTACCTGTTAGAGCTTCAGTTATACAGTATAGATACCTAGAACCTTCTGCAACAGCAGAATCTTAAAGATGTGCTTGTCAGAAATGATCTTCAAATACTTAACAATCATTTTACAACTGCACTCAAAAAGTTTATAAGTAACGTTCATATTTCATGAATCGTATTTGATCAAATTCTGCTTGTCCTGTCAGAGAAAACACAGGCAGTCAGATGGCCTGGCCATAAAAAATAAATGCATAGCTATTTTTTTCCAGTAGTGCTTTGATAATACTTACATTAATGAGGTGGCATCAGGCCTTCAAAGTCTTTCTCATTCCTATGGGGAGCAGCCCAGGCTTCCATAAATGTCTGTACGTTCCAGAGAGTTACACTCTTGTTCTCATATACTTTTCCAGCTCCCCTTATGATGTTCAGTCTTATCTCTCTCTCAAATATTTCTCCATTACTGCAAAGGCTGGTGTTGATATTAGGTGTTGTTGTGGTTCTATGTGATCAATTAATAAATAATTGTAATAACTTTGTGTATTTTTGTGATTTTGAAGCCCACTACAGTTAAGTGAGTGGAAATCACTGCCGTAATTACAGCGGATAGCTGTACATGTGCATTTGCTGCTGCTGTAAAGCAATTTTGTACTCCACAAACTTACAGAGTCTGCATTTGAAATCACATACTCTCTTGAGTAGGTACAAACCCTATTCCAAAAAAGTTGGGACACTGTACAAATTACGAATAAAAAAGGAATGCAATAATTTACAAATCTCATAAACTTATATTTTATTCACAATAAAATATAGATAACATATCAAATGTTGAAAGTGAGACATTTTGAAATGTCATGCCAAATATTGGCTCATTTTGGATTTCATGAGAGCTACACATTCCAAAAAAGTTGGGACGCGTAGCAATAAGAGGCCGGAAAAGTTAAATGTACATATAAGGAACAGCTGGAGGACCAATTTGCAACTTATTAGGTCAATTGGCAACATGATTGGGTATAAAAAGAGCCTCTCAGAGTGGCAGTGTCTCTCAGAAGTCAAGATGGCAAGAGGATCATCAATTCCCCCAATGCTGCAGTGAAAAATAGTGGAGCAATATCAGAAAGGAGTTTCTCAGAGAAAAATTGCAAAGAGTTTGAAGTTATCATCATCTACAGTGCATAATATCATCCAAAGATTCAGAGAATCTGGAACAATCTCTGTGCGTAAGGGTCAAGGCCGGAAAATACTGGATGCCCGTGATCTTCGGGCCCATAGACGGCACTGCATCACATACAGGAATGCTACTGTAATGGAAATCACAACATTGGCTCAGGAATACTTCCAGAAAACATTGTCGGTGAACACAATCTACCGTGCCATTCGCCGTTGCCGGCTAAAACTCAATAGGTCAAAAAAGAAGCCATATCTAAACATGATCCAGAAGCGCAGGCGTTTTCTCTGGGCCAAGGCTTATTTAAAATGGACTGTGGCAAAGTGGAAAACTGTTCTGTGGTCAGACAAATCAAAATTTGAAGTTCTTTTTGGAAAATTGGGACGCCATGTCATCTGGACTAAAGAGGACAAGGACAACCCAAGTTGTTATCAGCGCTCAGTTCAGAAGCCTGCATCTCTGATGGTATGGGGTTGCATGAGTGCGTGTGGCATGGGCAGCTTACACATCTGGAAAGGCACCATCAATGCTGAAAGGTATATCCAAGTTCTAGAACAACATATGCTCCCATCCAGACGTTGTCTCTTTCAGGGAAGACCTTGCATTTTCCAACATGACAATGCCAGACCACATACTGCATCAATTACAACATCATGGCTGCGTAGAAGGAGGATCCGGGTACTGAAATGGCCAGCCTGCAGTCCAGATCTTTCACCCATAGAAAACATTTGGCGCATCATAAAGAGGAAGATGTGACAAAGAAGACCTAAGACAGTTGAGTAACTAGAAGCCTGTATTAGACAAGAATGGGACAACATTCCTATTCCTAAACTTGAGCAACTTGTCTCCTCAGTCCCCAGACGTTTGCAGACTGTTATAAAAAGAAGAGGGGATGCCACACAGTGGTAAACATGGCCTTGTCCCAACTTTTTTGAGATGTGTTGATGCCATGAAATTTAAAATAAACTTATTTTTCCCTTAAAATTATACATTTTCTCAGTTAAAACATTTGATATGTCATCTATGTTGTATTCTGAATAAAATATTGAAATTTGAAACTTCCACATCATTTGCATTCTGTTTTTATTCACAATTTGTACAGTGTCCCAACTTTTTTGGAATTGGGTTTGTACTTTTTTTGAATAAGTAATCACTTCCACAAAAGAGTATGTTCTATATAGCATGAATGTGTGTCGTGTGAATGTAATTTGGACGTACTATATTCTATATTTGCTATATTGTGATTGTCACGTGACCTACTATTTAGTACTATAGAGTAGGGAAGTATGCCATTTCATATGCAGAACAGACGTTTGGGAGGAGTGTTGAAAAGAAACAGCATCTGTACCATTAGAATGATTTTGAAACTGATATTTCAAGGTTAAAAAAATGAGGGTGGTTTTAAATCAGAAAATGGTTTGAAAACCTGAAGCAGGCTTTACTAATTTTTATATTATGCATTATTGTGGAACTGCTAAAAGTGAGCAACAGTTTTTCAGTGAGGATGAATCTGTTCTCCAATTAAATACCTATTTAGTTTGTCAGTGTTTAGATATGAGCATTAGGCCTATTTCAGTATTATTCTATTATACAGGTGCTGGTCATAAAATTAGAATATCATGAAAAAGTTTATTTATTTCAGTAATACCATTCAGAAAGTGAAACTTGTATATTAGATTCGTTCATTACACACAGACTGATATATTTCAAATGTTTTTCATTTAATTTTGACGATTATAACTGACAACTAATGAAAGTCCCAAATTCAGTATCTCAGAAAATTAGAATATTGTGAAAATGTTCAATATTGAAGACCCCTGGTGCCACACTCTAATCAGCTAATTAACTCAAAACACCTGCAAAAGCCTTTAAATGGTCTCTCAGTCTAGTTCTGTAGGCTACACAATCATGGGGAAGACTGCTGACTTGACAGTTGTCCAAAAGACGACCGTTGACACCTTGCACAAGGAGGGCAAGACACAAAAGGTCATTGCTAAAGAGGCTGGCTGTTCACAGAGCTCTGTGTCCAAGCTCATTAATAGAGAGGCGAAGGGAAGGACAAGATGTGGTAGAAAAAAGTGTACAAGCAATAGGGATAACCGCACCCTGGAGAGGATTGTGAAAAAAAAAACAATTCAAAAATGTGGGGGAGATTCACAAAGAGTGGACTGCAGCTGGAGTCAGTGCTTCAAGAACCACCACGCACAGACGTATGCAAGACATGGGTTTCAGCTGTCGCATTCCTTGTGTCAAGCCACTCTTGAACAAAAGACCGCGTCAGAAGCGTCTTGACTGCTGCTGAATGGTCCAAAGTTATGTTCTTTGATGAAAGTAAATTGTGCAGTCTGCAGGAAGAGAGGAGAGGCACATAATCCACGTTGCTTGAGGTCCAGTGTAAAGTTTCCACAGTCATTGAATGAATGAATGAATGAATGATGCATTTATATAGCGCATTTATTGTGTATTGCTGTACACCCAAAGCGCTTTACAATCATGTGGGGGTCTCTCCTCAACCACCACCAGTGTGCAGCATCCACCTGGATGATGCGACGGCAGCCACAGTACAACGGCGCCAGTGCGCTCACCACACACCAGCTACAGGTGGAGAGGAGAGTGTGATAGAGCCAATCAAGTGTATGGGGATTACTAGGAGGCCATGATTGACAAGGGCCAGTGGAGAGAATTTGGCCAGGACACCGGGGTTACACCCCTACTCTTTGCAAGAAGTGCCATGGGATTTTTAGTGACCACAGAGAGTCAGGACCTCGGTTTAACGTCTCATCCGAAAGACGGTGCTTTTTACAGTATAGTGTCCCCGTCACTATACTGGGGTGTTAGGACCCACACAGACTACAGGGTGAGCACCCCCTGCTGGCCTCACTAACACCTCTTCCAACAGCAACCTAGTTTTCCCAAGAGGTCTCCCATCCAGGTACTGACCAGGCTCAACCCTGCTTAGCTTCAGTGGGCAACCAGTCTTGGGCTGCAGGGTGATATGGCTGTGGCTGTGGTAGTCATTGATGGTTTGGGGTGCCATGTCATCTGCTGGTGTTGGTCCATTGTGTTTTCTGAGGTCCAAGGTCAACGCAGCCATCTACCAGGAAGTTTTAGAGCACTTCATGCTTCCTGCTGCTGACCAACTTTATGGAGATGCAGATTTCATTTTCCAACAGGACTTGGTACCTGCACACACTGCCAAAGCTACCAGTACCTGGTTTAAGGACCATGGTATCCCTGTTCTTGATTGGCCAGCAAACTCGCCTGACCTTAACCCCATAGAAAACCTATGGGGTATTGTGAAGAGGAAGATGCAATACGCCAGACCCAACAATTCAGAAGAGCTGAAGGCCACTATCAGAGCAACATGGGCTCTCATAACACCTGAGCAGTGCCACAGACTGATCGACTCCATGCCACGCCGCATTGCTGCAGTAATCCAGGCCAAAGGAGCCCCAACTAAATATTGAGTGCTGTACATGCTCATACTTTTCATGTTCATACTTTTCAGTTGGCCCACATTTCTAAAAATCATTTTTTTTGCATTGGTCTTAATTGATATTCTAATTTTCTGAGATACTGAATTTGGGACTTTCATTTGTTGTTAGTTATAGATATATATATATATCAGTATGTGTGTAGTGAATGAATCTAATATACAAGTTTCACTTTTTGAATGGTATTACTGAAATAAACTTTTTCATGATATTCTAATTTTATGACCAGCACCTGTAGAATTTATTATTTTAGTTTTTCACTTTTTATTTTAATTTGTTTTAATAATTTTATGTTTTTGCTCATTTATTGTTGTTTCTGTTTTAGTTTTAAAAATATTAGTAATTGGAATTTCAGTTAGTTGTCATGGCAACATTTCTAGTTTTATTTATTAATTTAATTTTATATAATATGTATAGTTATTTTATTGCAGCTTTATTTGAAATAGTGGAAATCATTTTTACAGTTTTAGTTAACAATAACAGCATTAGTGTATTGTATGTGTGTATAATATGCTGAGGATATAGATCTGCGAGCAGTGGAAATAAGATCGGTTGCTTAGAAGTGGCAGTCATATTTATGTAGTCATGACCAAATATGATCCCTGTGGCTCTCATTATGCTCAGAATCTTCTTCGTTCATCCAGCTTCGGTTTCCACAGTTCTCTTATATTCCTCAGACAGATGCTCACCCGTGAAGAGTGGAGATGCCTAGCTTATCTAAACCTTTTTATCAATTCTATGTGCAAGTGTGTCTATGCCCTTTGTTACTCTCCTTTGCCATCTTAATGTCTATTATCTGCTTTTCATCAGCTCTATCTGTCTGTCTAGTTAATAGTGAGAACTGGACCTTAAAATAAAGTGTGACTGATCTGTTCATTAGTTATGTATATGTTTTTATGTATTTCAGGATGTCGTACCGAGTGGGATGATTTTTGGTGCTGGTACAGGGCAGAGGTCGGACAGGTTGTCAATGTCTCCTGTTACGAAGTGTCTCAGTTCTTCGCGATTAATCATGGTAAGCTACTGCTATCCCATGCAGCTTTTTTAATACATATTTTTTTTTTTTTACTGTGGCTGCTATCAAATAGCAGTGAGAACAAAGCTCATTTTTAAGACTGAATTTATCGGCTGAATAAAATGATGTGGATTAGATGAGTTGGTAGATTCTCACAGTGGTGGTCCAGGAGCTTTTTGTCTGTACAAACCACATTGTGCCAATATTATGAGTACCTTAAGAAGCTGTCATCATGTCATTTTAAACCACTTCCAAAAATCACACACATTCATCTTTTACAGCACATACCATGCCAGAACATACCCTTTGGTTGGTCTCTTGTGCACTCAGGCACAGCGATTGGAGACTGGAAACTGCTTAACAGTCTTTTCTGATGCACCAACCCAAGGCAATAAAAGTGACAAGGCAAACACACACAGAGAAACATCATGAGTGCTCTGTAAATTCATAGCTAGAGCTCTGAATATCCGGATATCATAAACTCTGTTAATAGTTGCTAAGGGACACTGAGTGAATTTGTTTTCACAGGTTGAGTAAATATTACAGTTATTTCTCAATGTTTTCCTAACATGTGAGCAAGCAAATTGTACTCATGATGAATTTCAGGTGTTGTCTACAGGAAATTGACAGCAAATTTTAGACTACTGTCACTGTACATGTCAGAGGTCCTAATCTGTCACAAGATGACAGTTTTTAAGCAATTTTACCATCTTGAATGCAAAACTGCCTTACGACTTGACATAGTCACCAGTCACCATTCTAGATGTTGGATGGGTTATTTTAGGTATGAGGAGCAGGATTTGGGGCCAATGAGATTTAATGCTGGGCAGAGCAGCCCAGAGGACAATAAAGTTAGCATTTTTAGCTTTATTGTGTTGCATTAGATCACACTGAAAAATGTGAAACAACGCTGGCATTTATTTAAAGTGCGTTTTTATATTTGTCTAATCGAAAATCATAATTTTATTCATTTTTTTTACTTGTTTTGTCCACTCCCCATAGAAAAAATTAAAAGAAACAATTTTGTTTAAATAGTATTTTGCGAATGTTAATGTTATACAGACAATACATTGTGGGTTTTATTAATTTTTCTGAAGTTTATTTTGTTTTAATTATTAATTTTTGTTGGTACATAATAGAACATATGATGCATATTTTGTAGAAGTTGTCATTATTTATTGTAAACTAAATGTAACATTGAAAAAATAAGAGTAAAAGTTTTTAGCTTTATCTTAATTGAAAATTTGGTTTTCATATAGCTTATTTAGCTTTTGTTTACAGTGATATCAGGTTGTAAAAAGCCAAAAAACATACATTTTAGCTCACATCTGTAGAAAATATTTAATTATGGTACACTGAAAAAAAACCGCATTGTCTAATTAACTTGTCTGTTATTACAGTATTTTTGATTTACAAAATCGTGTTTCTAAACTTTATTTGCTTTAAATGAATATAATTCTCTATGTGCAGTAAAAAAATTGGCTGTAACAAATTAGATTTTTTTTCGGTGCACCATAGGAAATAGGAGATACACATAAGTTACGCACATTGGCATTGAAAAACATTTAAAAATCATGAACCCAGCATATCTGCTCCAGGGCTTTTGAGAAATCAATTCAAAGGTTGCGGAGGCTAAGAAAAATCAACACACTCATGACACAACTGCTATCTGCATCATGCTGTTCTTCCATCCCCCCACACACCTCTATGAATATGTAAGTACACAATGGACCTGCAGATATCTACATCTCTCCATTCCAAATCTTGCTGAAAATGTGCCAAGGAAATAATCAAAATATTAAAAATCAAAGCAGGTTAAAGCAGGCATTATAGCGGTGGCTGTTAGCGCTGGTTGTTCCATCTCTTCAATCCCCCTAGGCCAATGCCTGACATCTCCAGCACAGAAAGCATCAGCGGTCAGGTCCTCACAACTCTGTCTTCCCCCACTGTGGCTTCAGGGAGATAGACTTGCGGTACATTATGAATTCCGCTTTATGGTAATGCTAGAAACAGCGGGTGGAAAGAACTCCCATTGGCAAGCTAGCACTGAACCACCCACTTAGCAGTCCTTCAGAATGGCCAAGATAAGTGTAGGTGAGGAGACAGAAGGTTATAAGTTAGCTGTGATATCAAGCCTTACAGTGTTAACTAAGGCATAGTCCAAATGAAGTGTGCTACCCTTACAAAAAAGTTCATTCAAGTGTGCTATTAGTATAAACTAAAAATTAAGAAAGTATACTTTGTCTACTTTTCATGTACTTCTCAGAAATGGGCTTTATGTTTTCTCAGAAATATACTTAAAATGGCATTTAAGTATACTTGACTTATACTTAGAAAGAGTCTAAATATATTTGAGCTATACTTGTGCTCCTAGAATCTGTGTTTTCATTGTTATATGGTAGGGGGTGCTAGCACACATTCTGTACAGAATTTCTGAAGAAACTGAAACAACAGATGCTTCCACATGTAATCTGACACGATCATCAGATATAAAACAGCACTGAAACTGTGTAACATTATGGAATAAACTGTAAACCAACGAAGAGGTAATAATGACTGTCAAGCTTTGGGGTGGTGATCGACTCCATCTATGTTTGGATTATCATTCTGAATCCAATTCATATTCTTTTTTCAGCTTTTTGTTCAAAATGTTGTTTGTTTCTTTATTTTTTATTTATGAAACTTATCCACATTCAAGTGTTTAAAAAAAGAATGCATGAAGCTAGAATAAAATGTTTTTGTTTACAAGCAGATACTGTTCTTTCTTTTGATGTTTTGTTTGTTCAGATATTCATATAACACAATATATACGAATTAATACCTAAATAGGGACATGGTGACATACTTAAAGTAATATGTAAAGTTCACTTAAAAAAAAAAAAAGTATTTAATTAGTAAACTATCAGTATACCTATGAGTTCACGTTTAGTATAGTTACAGTCCAAGCTAAAAACTTTGATGTAAACTAGTTGTGTACTCAGTTTACTACTATTATACTTGAAGTATACTTTTATATACTAGAAAGTGGGTCAATTTAGTCCCAAGGAGTATTGAAATGGTACACTTACAAGTATACTACTAGTTAATTGATATTTGTATACTTACTACATAAAGTATACTTAAAATATACTTGAAATTTACTTAAGTATACTTAATAAATAAACTTTAAGTATACTACTTTTTGGTAAGGGTATGCAAATACATTCAAACGTATTAGCTTATTTTAGGCAGATTTTGCTATCATTCCTCATCATACCTTTTTCTTTTTCTTGCTGAACATTTTTAAGAGTGACTAGAGATTTTTAAGAGTTTATTTCATCAAAATGAGAGAAATGTATTACAGGACAGTTGATGCATATGAACTAACATGCATATGAACTAAATTCTAGATGTAAAACAATGAATTAAAAATGACACAGAACAGCTTAACGTATGATCAATGCATGACTTGGAAATGTGGCAAACATGAGGCTTAAATATAAGACTATATGGGGTAATCTCATGACATACACAAATGTCAAAACATGACTGAAACTGAAGTAAAAGACATGACTAGATATACTTGAACTGAAAACATGTTTCCCTAAATTTTGAATAGAAATAAATGCTATGTATGTGTGTGTGTGTGTGTGTGTGTGTGTGTGTGTGTATGGATGTATGTATGTATGAATAAATAAAAAAATATTTATATTTGGTTTAAGATTAAGTTTCATTTAAAATAAATGGATATAATTTTTAAAAATGTGTTTAAAATCATGTAAGCTCGCATATTCTGTTAGTAATCACCTCATTGGGCTGACCCTTTGAGCCTTTGCTTTATATGACTTTATCTCTTTGCAATTGGACACTGCACTTACAGAATAAATGAACAGACTTGGCATTTCTACTACTTAAATACTGGCATAGCCCACTTGTACACACAGATTCAGTAGAATCCGATTTATCCGGTTGACCAAGTTTTTACCTCACTTCTTCAAGTCCTGTTTTAATTCAACACAGTTAGATAATTTAATCAAATGTCTGGAAGTTCCAACTTCTCATGCTAGTTTATTTTGCAATCAGAGAGAGAATAACGTATTCTCGCTACTGCTCAATGCTCAAATGGACCATTTTCTCTCGAGAATTATGATAAATAATAATGGAGAGAGAGGATATTCATCTTCATCCACTCTCTCGGCATGCAGTGTATTAGGGTTTGAGTTGCATTAGAACCCACGGGTTGTTATGTTCAAGGGTTGCAAGAGAAAGAGGTCTTTGATTTACTGTTTGCATTGAACATTGGACCCTTATTGTTTTTGTGTACAACCAAATTCTAGTGCTCCCAAACCAATTCAGGTTTAAGAGGTTTGGTCAAAGAGAGTGCAGTTTTTCAGGGCTGGGGTTCAGGTAGACCAACAGCACCATTTTCAATGTTATGTTGCTTTTTTAAGAACAATAAATCAGGAAATATTCAGAAACATCTTGTTTTGTTTGAAACAACACTGCAAGGTAATTTGTGTATTCTTCTTCTGAAACAGAACAAAGAATCAACTGCATTTCTGAGCAACACACAGTAGTGGTTTTATTCCTGAATGATTATTATTAATATTATTTTTTTTAATATATATTTGTTTTTATGAATCGGTTGAGTGAATGATTTACTGACTTTCAAAAAGAAAAAGAAAAAAAACAGCCACTTTTCTGAATTAATCAATGTTTCGATCTTAACTTGTTTTTTTTTTCTTTTTAAAGAAAACCTCTATAGTTTGTGTTTCAAAGAAAAAAGCACATTTCAGATTCCTCAGATTGACTATTTCAGACTCCTATTGCAATTTCACATATTCTTTATGCTTCTGTCTGTTATATGTCACCGTAGACTGGGGCACAATATCATTATATACTGTGACATGCAGGACACCCAGTAAGTCCTATGCGGGAGAACACATAAAAACTGTGTATAAACCTAATTGGACTGATCCATCTGAGCTCTTTACTGTTGTGATGATACATCTTCTGATGCACCAGGGCACATCATCAGTGATGTATCCTGAGGTCATCGGGTGTTTCGGGTCTCTCGAACATCAGACACCCTCACTCAGGCGACCCAGCTGAGGTTGATCAAGCCTCAGCTTGTGCCCTGGCAGCTCAACCACGGTTCCGCTCTCTTAATCCAGAGCCACCTAGAGGCTTTCTCCGCTGCCTCTGTGCTGTTACAGATAGCTCTTCTCCTCCTTTCGCCTGTGATGCCGAGTGCAGTATATGCCCTGCAGAGGGACTGTCCAGCAAAGCCTCTGCACCCTACCTCTACAGGCAAGCACCTTGCCTTCCAGCCTTGTTCGTGGCAGTCGCTGACTAAGTCCTGATATTTCCCCTTTTTCCGCTCAAAGGCCTCCTCCATTCGCTCCTCCCATGGCACGGTGAGCTCCAGCATGACAACATTTTTTGTTGCCTCAGATACCAGGATGATATCAGGTCTGAGTGAGGTCTTAACTACATGCTGGGGGAACTTGAGCTGCTTGCCCAGGTCTACTGATAGCTGCCAGTCCTGTGCAGTTTGGAGAAACCCTGATGTTCCTTTCTTTGTTCCTGGCTTTTCTCCGGCTCTAATGAAGCTGATGGTTTGCTTCCTAGGTCTGGATTTTTGGCAGATGGAAACAGCACTAGAGATGCTCTCTGCGATAGTCTTGAGCACCTGATCATGACGCCAGCGGTATCGGCCTTCCCCCAGAGCTTTTGGGCAACAACTCAATACGTGCTCCAGGGTCCCCTTGTTCTTCTGGCAGAGGGGGCATGCTGGTGACTCGGCCAAGCCCCAGCAGTGCAGGTTGGATGGGCTGGGAAGAACATCATAGACCGCCTGGACCAGGAACTTGATGCGGTGTGGTTCTGCCCTCCACAGGTCAGTCCACGAGATCTTCCTCTCCACAACTTGCTCCCATCTAGTCCATGCGCCTTGCTGTCTCATCCCCACCGCTCTGCTGGTCCTCTCCTCCTCCACAGCTGCTCTAACTTCCTTCTGAACCAGTTGCCGCCGCTCCTTCCCCCGCGCTTTATCATAACGGGGGGCTGCAACGGCTCCTAGTCCAGCCCTTCCTCTGGCCACAGTTCCCACAAGGACTCCATGGCGCAAACGGGACTCTGCCTGCTCCACTGCCACCTCTGCTCTCCACTTCCTGCCAGTCTTGACTACCACCCCTGCCCCAGAGACTTTTGGGTCTGTTGATTCCCGGAACTGCAGCACCTCTCTTGCACGCAAAACCTTGAACTCCTCCTCGATAGATTTCAGAGGTAGTGTCAGTTTGCAGCTGTTTCCATAGAGTGCGATGTTGCTTAAGCTCCGCGGTAGACCCAACCATCTCCTCAGGTAGCGGCTGACTCTCCTCTCCAGGTCTGTAATGGTGGAGATCGGGAATTCATAGAGAAGCAGTGGCCACAGTATCCTCGGCAGAATCCCGTGCTGATAGATCCACGCCTTGAATTTGCCGGGTAGGCCTGTTTTGTCGACACTCTTCAGCCATTTCTCCAACTCCTCACAGGTGTTCTTTATTGAAGCTGTGTCCCTGAGGCTGCTGTCAAAGTACCTCCCCAGGCTTTTCACAGGCTTCTCGGAGATGGTAGGGATCGGTGTTCCTGAGATCGAAAACCGGAACTTATCGACCACTCTGCCCTTCTTCAGGACCAAGGATCTTGACTTTGCTGGCTTAAAAGACATCCTGGCCCATCCCAACAGCCTCTCTAGGCCTCTCAAGATCCATCTGGCTCCAGGCACTGACTCAGTGGTTACTGTCAGGTCGTCCATGAACGCACGGATTGGTGGTTGGCGGATCCCGGACCTGGACTTGGGGCCTCTACACTCTGGTTCAGCAGATTTTACCAACATGTTCATTGCTAGTGCGAACAGGATCACCGAGATAGTGCAGCCTGTGATAATTCCAACTTCCAATCTATGCCACTCTGATGTTACTGACCCTGCTGAGACTCTCAGACTGAACTCGCTGTAATAATCCAGAATGAGGTCTCTGACTGCAGCTGGAACATGGTGCCTCTCCAGTGTTTCCCACACCAGCTTGTGGGGCATAGAGCCATAGGCATTGGCCAGATCTAACCAGAGGACCACCAGATCTCCCTTGTTCTCCCTTGCTTCTCTAAGGAGCTGCTTGACCACGCCTGTGTGTTCTAAACACCCCGGTACACCAGAAATGCCGCCTTTCTGCACTGAGGTGTCGATGTACCCGTTCTTAAGGAAGAAGTCAGCCAGCCGCCTAGCCACAATGCTGAAGAAGATCTTCCCCTCAACACTGAGTAGTGAGATGATTCTGAACTGGCTGATCTCTTTAGCGTCCTCCTCTTTAGGGATCCACACACCCTCAGCAAACCGCCACTGTTGCGCTGCTTTTCCTCTTCTCCAGATGACCTTTAGGATCCTCCAAAGCCGGTGTAGCAACTTGGGACAGTGCTTGTATACCTTGTAAGTGGTTCCACTTGGTCCTGGTGCTGACCCGGTTCTTGCCCTCTTTACCACATCTTGAACTTCTTTCAAGAGGGGTTCCCTCTGGTCAAATGCCACCGTTGGCTCTGGTGGTCTTAACACTGTATCACACTGTCCCAGGTCTTGGTCTCTGGTGGCGTCACTGAAAGTGTTTTGAAGGTGTTGCTCGACATCCTCCTTTGCACAGGCTAAGCGTCCGCTGCGTCTCTGTCCGAGGAGCTGTTTGGTGAACCCGAATGGGTTGCTGATGAAGGCAGTGCGTTTCTGAGCTCTTTCTCTGCGCCGCCTCCTGTGGTATTCCGCCCTGCGCAGGGTAAGGAGTCTCTTCCTGAGCACAGTACGAAGCTCTACCAATGGCGCCTGCTCCTCTTGTCTTGCCACCTTGTACTGTTTGGTCAAGGCTTTCAGCTCTGTCCTGATGTTGTGGATTTTAACCGCCCGCTGGTTCATGCTGTAGGGCTGCCTAGCTCCTCTTTCTTCCTCAACTCCAAACCTTTCCGCAGCCATACTCACTATGATAGTTGTCATAGCCTGCAGTCTCCTCTCCACATCCCCTTTGGCCGTTGTTTCTAGCACTGCATCCACATCCTCGTCGAACTTCTGCCACTCTGATGTTTTAGAGGCTTGAGGCCACTTGATCCTTCTCTTCTCCGATGGCCTGCTTGGAGGGACTAACGGCACCACTTGGAGGCTCTGGGCTCTGTGGGGTGCTTCCGGGCCCTGCTCCTCCTCTGTCTCACCAGGCACTAGTCCTGAGCATTGTGATGGTTGTAGTCCCACCTTACATTTCATCTTTGTTTGATGGATCTTTAGGCCTCTCTCATTTTTGCAGATCTTTCCACAAAAACACTCTTTTCTCGTCAACGTTTGTCCATTGCTATTGTTCGTTAAACTTGTGTCTGTCCGGCTGGGGTGCTCATTCTCCCCCCCTCTCGGGCTCCCCTGGGGGTATATCTCATATGTTTGTTCCGTAGCTTATTTTTGGGTCCTCCTTCACAGGAGGTGCGGTTAGGGTTGCTGACCCGTGCCGCCCCGGTTGCCGTCTTTCCGAGCTGTCGTCTGTCTCTCCAGCTGTCACCTGCCTGTTCCTGGTTGTCAACCAGCCTGTTCCTGGTCGTCACTGGTTTTTCCAGTCTAACAGTTGTGATGATACATCTTCTGATGCACCAGGGCACATCATCAGTGATGTATCCTGAGGTCATCGGGTGTTTCGGGTCTCTCGAACATCAGACACCCTCACTCAGGCGACCCAGCTGAGGTTGATCAAGCCTCAGCTTGTGCCCTGGCAGCTCAACCACGGTTCCGCTCTCTTAATCCAGAGCCACCTAGAGGCTTTCTCCGCTGCCTCTGTGCTGTTACAGATAGCTCTTCTCCTCCTTTCGCCTGTGATGCCGAGTGCAGTATATGCCCTGCAGAGGGACTGTCCAGCAAAGCCTCTGCACCCTACCTCTACAGGCAAGCACCTTGCCTTCCAGCCTTGTTCGTGGCAGTCGCTGACTAAGTCCTGATATTTCCCCTTTTTCCGCTCAAAGGCCTCCTCCATTCGCTCCTCCCATGGCACGGTGAGCTCCAGCATGACAAAATTTTTTTTTTTTTGTATCTAAATTTTTTTGTTACTAAATATCATGAAATGCAACAAAAGGTATAAGCAGACTAATAAAAACATAATCCCTTTACTGTAAAATGTTAATGAGAGCAAGGACCTGTGGATTACTGTAGAAGAGACGTTATTGAGCTTATACAGTAGTTTCATAGAGCATTTTACAATGTGGTATAAACTCTAGAACAAATGAAACATCTGCTTCATTTTTGTGACTAATTAAAGGGAAAAAGTATTAGATGTATCTGTTACAGGCAATGTAATGAGCAGCTGTTGCGGTCTGGTGTTTTAAAAGTTTCTTCTTACCAAATGTTTTATCAAAATATAACCTATACAATGTTCCATGCTGATCATAATGTTCAACGTTATTTTAATGCAGGTTTCATAATTAGGAATTGCACCAAAAGTGGCTGGACAAAAATCTACCCATCCTATGAGAATACTTGTGAGATTGTGGAGGACGTGGAATCAGAAACCGAGGTGAAAACTTTACTACATGCAATATTGTACATATCCTCAGAGAATCTTATGGCATAGTAACAGTTTATGCCAAGTTCTGTCATGAAATTAATGATACTTACAGAGTTACACTATACTTGGCACAAGCTGATTGGTTCATGTTGCATATGCAGCCAATGAGCTTGCTCCTTTAAATTTAAAAGGCTGGTTAGCATTAACTAGAACAGTTTGCGTTGTGCTTTCAGAGTTCCTCTGAAACGCTCCTCCTTCCCCAGCTCCACCTGTATAGATCTGCTATGAGTTATTACAACCCAAATTCCGGAAATGTTGGGACTTCTTTAAATTTTTGAATAAAATGAAAACTAAAAGAATTTCAAATCACATGAGCCAATATTTTATTCACAATAAAACATAGATAACATAACAAATGTTTAAACTGAGAAATTTTAAAATTTTATGCACAAAATGAGCTCATTTCAAATTTGATGCCTGCTACAGGTCTCAAAATAGATGGGACGGGGGCATGTTTACCATGGTGTAGCATCTCCTCTTCTTTTCAAAACATTTTGAAGATGTCTGGGCATCGAGGTTATGAGTTTCTGGAGTTTTGGTATTGGAATTTGGTCCCATTCTTGCCTGTTATAGGTTTCCAGCTGCTGAAGAGTTTGTGGTTGTCTCTGACGTATTTTTAATTTAATGATGTGCCAAATGTTCTCTATAGGTGAAAGATCTGGACTGCAGGCAGGCCAATTCAGCACCTGGACTCTTCTACTACGAAGCCATGCTGATGTAATAGCTGCAGTATGTGGTTTTGCATTGTCCTGCTGAAATACACAAGGCCTTCCCTGAAATAGACATCGTCTGGAGGGGAGCATATGTTGCTCTAAAACCTTTATATACCTTTCAGCATTCATAGTGCCTTCCAAAACATGCAAGCTGCCCATACCGTATGCACCCCCATACCATCAGAGATGCTGGCTTTTTAACTGAAAGCTGATAACACGCTGGAAGGTCTCCCTCCTCTTTAGCCCGGAGGACATGGTGTCTGTGATTTCCAACAAGAATGTCAAATTTGGACTCATCTGACCATAGAACACTTTTCCACTTTTAAATGTTTTATGATGTTATGCATTGTAGATGATGAGATTTGCAAAACCTTTGCAATTTGAGGTTGAGGAATGTTGTTTTTAAAGTATTCCACAATCTTTTTACGCACTCTTTCACAGATTGGAGAGCCTCAGCCCATCTTTACTTCTGAGAGACTCTGCCTCTCTAAGACATCCCTTTTATAGCTAATCATATTATAGACCTGATGTCAGTTAACTTAGTTGCTAGATGTTCTCCCAGCTGAATCTTTTTGAAATTTCTTGCTTTTTCAGCCCTTTGTTGCCCCCGTGCCAACTTTTTTTGAGACCTGTAGCAGGCATCAAATTTGAAATGAGCTCAATTAGTTGATAAAAGTGTAAAATTTCTCAGTTTAAACATTTATGTTCTCTATATTCTATTGTGAATAAAATATTGGCTCCTGTAATTTGACACCCTGTATCAGTGTATGTATTGGCAGTAGCAAGTACCTGTACTTGCTTTGCAGCAGCAGCAGCAATAATCTACAGCAACAGCCATAACCAATAGCAGCAGCAATTCAGCAGAAGTAATCCTGACCATCTCCCTTTACCTCAAAGCTGCTGCCCTGTGTTTTGTTTTTTTTTGCTTCTTATTTGCATAAAGTTGAGCATTTCTCAACTTTTTAAACACTGTCCAGAGGGACTTTACACTGTTGCTTTCTTTGCTCTGGTGTCAGGCCAACAATCTGCCACAAACGTTTATGGTCAAGCTCATTTGTTGATCTCTTTTGCACTCCATTCATTTTCTTTGAAAACATCTATTACTTTTTTGTTCTCTGGGTTAAGACCACTTTGCTTTTGTTGATGGGAGCGAATTGTATTCGTATTACCAAAAAAATAAATAAATAGCTTACCCACTTCAAAGTAAAAAAATATTTCCTCTACCTGGCAGTTCCCTTATATTATCTCTTTTCTTTTTCTT
The DNA here is from genome assembly GCF_936440315.1 of Barbus barbus. NCBI lineage: Eukaryota > Metazoa > Chordata > Actinopteri > Cypriniformes > Cyprinidae > Barbus > Barbus barbus. Next base: position 17,925,997 of record NC_136753.1, read on the forward strand.
TTTTTCAGTCATAGAGACAATACTTTGAATGAAAAATGAGTGATGATATAATAATGTTCAGTACACACACACAAACAAGCAGTCCAAGGTTAATAGATGAGCGTGTTCCTAATGTGAACAAGCCAATTACCAGTAGTTGAATCAGTCATACAAGAACATAATACTCTCTCCTGAGTGCTAAATTTAATCTCTACCACTTAAACTCTATTTTCATAATGACTTTCACCTGTGCCTGCATCAGGGGATGTAGCAATGTGGTTATATATGCATCTGAAGTATAGTTAATTCCATATGCTGTAATCCCAGAATAAAGTGACCTGCTTTTAATATCAGCTATATCCCAAAAACATCTGCATTCATAGAGATCTCTCAATCTAATGTTTGCATTTCATCATGTCTATTAAGAGGCATTTTTACATTGTATGCAATCATTCCCTGCCTACAATACCCCACAATCCTTTGCATGCAGTTCAACAGGTGGTTGCAATGGCCTCTGTTGGAGTTACAGTTTTTTCATGAATAAATAATTTAAAATAATAAAAATACATTTTATAAAAGTTTTTTTTAACTATTTATATTTGCTTGGTTTTGGGCATTTCTCATTTACTGCACTTGCGGTTGTGGCACATATAACAAACAACGGAATGAAGAAATGTTATTTCATCATAAATTTTTAATTCCTTTTGCAGCACACTATCATTGGTTAAATATAAAATCTGTTTACCCATGATATTTCAGACCGGTGAGACTAGTAAGTAAGTAAAGTTTATTTATATAGCAAATTTATCTCAGCGAAGCTGACCAAAGTCAAAGATGAACATAAAATAAGGAAGACAGATGATACAGTAAAACAATACAACATAGATAAAGTCTAATTAAAATGCCTGGGAATAAAGATATGTTTTCAACTTCATTTTAAAAGTTGTAATAGAAGGTGCAAGGCAGATGTCCAGTGGCAGTTGATTCCAAAGACTATTCTTGTCTCCATCCAGCCTTATACTCTCATACATGATTCATGAAATCTGCAGGTTTATAATTATTAAGAAACCAAAGATCCAGAAAGCCTGTTGATAAAAGTTAATTTTTTTTAAAAGAATATTATATGGACTTCTTTGTGTTCTAGCTTTTTAATGTAAGATTATTGCATAAAGTCAAAACACCTTTGTGCAACAACAAGCAAAATAAATATCTGAGTGAATTGTTCGCAAAGTCAAATCGTCACATTCAGTTCAATGGGACAATTTATTTAAGAATAGATTAATGAAAAATCTACACAGAAATTTGTGCTTGACAACAAAAATGTGTTGAAGTGCACAAATCAAAATGAAAAGACTTGCCATTTCATTGTAAAATCTCTTGATATTTCTCTGGAAATAATTCTATTTTTAATTCTAATCTTCTAACTTTTCCTTTTTTCTTAATTTTTTCCCTGTGTTCTAGACATCATATTACTCCACTTTCAGGCAGGTGTACACTGCAGGTTACTCTACCTCTCTGATTTCCCTCATCTCTGCCATCTTTGTGTTTACAGCCTTCAGGTACAATGAGAATCCTCACAAAGCTCACGCAACCAAACACATTTTAAGAAGTTTGTGACAATTTGTTGAATAATTTGACATTCTATGTTACTCTTCCCAAAACAGGAAGTTCCATTGCACAAGAAACTACATTCACATCAATCTCTTTGCCTCCTTCATCCTGCGAGCCAGTGCGATCTTCATCAAAGATGCGGTTCTCTTTGCCGATGAGAATCTGGACCACTGCTTCATGTCAACAGTGAGGCTCACCAGCTGTCATGCAGAATTAGTTTTTCATAGACGTCATTCAGTAAGCTAATGCATGCTATTCAACATGACAGAGCTCATGTTCCCAATCAGCCTTGTGGTCAGTAAACGTATTAGGTCACAATGTATGACACTGCAGCATCTATCTGAAACGGTAAAGAAATTTCTAAGCTTTACACCAGTTTCTGTCAGCATAGTCACACTAGCTTCACATTTTCTGCATCCACTTTTCTGCCCCTCTCAGTATCAGTCGACTCATCTGTGCCTTAAAGGCACACTTTTCAAGATCTGCCTCCGCTAGAACTCACAAACACCTTCTTTGAAGTACAAAAACCACTTCTTACATAGCGAACACTCTTCTTCCCACTTCTCTGTGATGGTATTTGTGCTGTTTCTTATCAGCTCTACTTAATTTATCCACCCTAAAATTATACTGTTGAAACGTCTAAGCACTGCAACTATATCATACTTTTATTTGTAATGCATAGGTCTTTAAATTTGCTACATGCTGTGGCAATTGCCACTCGGACAGTATGTGTACTTTTATATCTTCTTTTGTCCTCTAAGAACGTACAGTACATCTTGACAGAACAATTATAGCACTACTAATGAATTCTGAATGTTTTCTTCTTCAGACCTCTTGCAAGGCAGCAGTAGCTTTCTTCCAGTTCAGTATCCTGGCTAACTACTTCTGGCTGCTGGTGGAGGGGATGTATCTACAGACTCTTCTAGCTCTAACATTCGTCTCACAGAAGAAGTATTTCTGGTGGTACATACTTATTGGCTGGGGTAAGCATGGGGACTATAGAAAATACTTGGGAAGATATTATGTAATAAACAATATGATGAAATATTTCTAATTTACACTACAATTATTTTACAAAAGTTTCTAACATGTTAAAAAGTAATATTGCCTTTTTTCTACAAAGAAATGAAATCTGATTTCAGTAATAATAACTGAACACCAAATCAGCATATTAAAATGATTTCTGAAGGATAAATCTGTCTGAAGACAGAAGTAATGGCATTACCTAAGTGTAGTGTAGTATATGATAGTGTGGCCTTATTCTGTATTATGTTCCATTGGTGACACCTGTAGGCATGAGATGGAAAATAGATTTCAATAGATCTCAGTATTGCCCTAGTGAAAAATAAATATACTAAAGTGTATTTGAAATACATTTATTTCATGCTAAGTATACTACAAATACATTTACATATTTATGTGCTTAATAAAAAATACCCTCCAATTGTACTTTTGGGATACTAATCTGGTATACTTAAAATCTGCTAAATTCGAACAGCTAATTGTGTACTTAAGCACTACTTCCTCACAATTAAAATGCATTAAGTCCAACTAAAGATATACAGAAGTATATTTGAAATATCTAGCATTTCATGACTGATATTATTCAAAGATCATACAATCCTCATCAATGACATTAAAACACATTTTATGCTTAATGTTAAGAAATGTGCATTGTGCACAAGTAGTACTCCAAATAATGTTTAATAATAATTTTTATATCAGTAAAGCTTGAGCAAAATGTCAATAAATGCTAATAGATTTGAACTATACTTTGTATAAAATGTATGTATTTTAAATAGATTACATTGTACTAGTGTAGAAATTAAGATATGAAACCTATTCTTGATTCTGTGTCATCATAGTAACATGTTTTACAATTTGATGAAATTTTCTTTATTTAGTTCTGCTTTCTGTATCCTGTAGGTCTACCAGCATTGATACTGACCATCTGGGTTCTAGCCAGGAAATTTTGGGATAACAGGGGGTAAATCCAGATTAATCTAAACTCTTTAAGCGATTGTGTGATACTTTGATATATTGCGATGAATACTGAAAAATACATTTTTCAACTGTTTGTGAAAGTGCAGTTACTGGTCTTCTCAAAAAGAATCATTAACTAATGTTGCAGGTGCTGGGACGACACAGATGTTGCTTACTTTTGGTGGATTATCAAAGGACCAATCACAGTGTCTCTCCTGGTAAAGGACAGCTGATTTGATCAAATATATTATACTACATCTGGAATATAATGGAAAAACACTGGTTGCAGTAGAACTGTGCAAAATATATACAATATTATGAATTTTTCATCCGTAGTTGTGCAATATCAAAATGACATTTTCTAACATGAAAGTAAAGTTAAAAGTTATGTAAGACAGTATGTAACACTCTTAAATACTTAAATTTTTCTTTTGCCCTGGTCATTTTGATTGTTTCTTTCTAAATATAACTTATATCCAGAGTATGTTGATGTGTAGTGTACAGTATATGAGCTGTTTCCTTCATCTATTATACAGACACACTTTTTTTATAGATCAATTTCCTCATCTTCATAAATGTGATCCGGATTCTTGTGCAGAAGCTGAAGTCTCCAGGAATGGGCGGCGGTGATACCAACCACTTCATGTAAGGAACATAAAGCAGCAATTAATCTAAAAATGTTTGATTCGCAGATAATTGGCAAATATTTGTAGATCTGTGCACATGCTACTGAAGTAATGTGTTATTGCCATTTTTAAATTGTTGCAAGTAGAGTTTTATTTATTTGCAGAATGAACAAATATTTACTCCCACACACAGCATGCTGTTTTAGGCTAATTTAATTTGCAATCATCACAGTTGCTCATTACTCCCTCATGAAAAAAATTCCTCAAATGTACTTTCACTGTTTGTTTTTAATCTGAAGTAATGCTGAACTTCATGTATACTTGTAGGAGACTGGCCAAGTCTACCCTTTTCCTGATCCCTCTGTTTGGCATGCACTACATGGTTTTTGCCTTCCTGCCAGAGAACACCGGAGAAAACGCTCGCCACTTTCTTGAACTCGGTCTGGGCCCCTTTCAGGTGTGTACAGCCCAGCATCTATGAAATTCACAGAATACTAATGCTCATATGTACAATATTTTGTGATATCACATTATATATGACCATTTGTGTCATATATATGGCAAATATGTAAATATACTATATTGAGTAAAAGTAAAATATATATGTAATGTGTATATATAATATAAAATGTAATATCATTTACAGTATGTCAACTAATAGCTGCATATGTTTTACTCAGTTGAGCTGTATTGTAATTGTTAATGCATGACTGTTACATTGTGTTTCTGTGTATCTCAGGGTTTTGTTGTGGCTCTGTTATACTGTTTTCTCAATGGAGAGGTAAGCCATAAGTGTTTCCTAATAGTAAATAAATATACCAATGGTCAAAAGTTTAGAATAATTAAGTTTTTTTAATGCTTCTGAGTCTGTTACAGTTACAGTTTATTAAGATCATGTGACATGGAAGACTGGAGTAATCAGCTTTGCCATCACAGGAATAAATTACATTTTAAAATGTATTAAAATGGAAAACAGTTGTTTTAAATTGTAAGAGTTATAACAATAATACTGTTTTAACATTATTTTTCATCAAACATATGCAGCCTTGGTGCGCACAAGAGATTTCTTTCAAAACATTACAAAATTTGATCTAAACTTTTGATTGGTAGTGTTTGTGTAAAACAGGAAATGCATCCTGCTTTCAAAAATGCACATGCATTTGTTTGTGTTTTCAGGTACAAGCAGAACTGAAGAAGAGACTGTGGAAGTGGCAGACACAAAATTATTTGAGATACAGTAAGAGAAGACGAACCCTCTTTACTGAGAGCAGCACAGTCACACAAATCTCAGTTTTAGAGAAGTCCAGCCCTAAGGAGCTGCTCTTAACTGAGTCCCACAACAGTGTGTCATCAGTTTGAATTCAAAGATGTTCTTTTTTTCTACACATTACTGACACAAGCTTTCAATTTGATGCTGATAAGAAATTGCTCTCTATTTATTCATAATGCAGAAGCACAAATCATGTTGTTATGTTTTATTTAAATTAGATGGACTGACTATTTAGAGACCAAACTAAAGGGACAGTTCACCCCTTTAACCCATCAAAAAAAGAGCAGCTTGCCTTTTTTAGCAAACGATGATCATAAAACTGATTTCTCCGTAATTTGTATTTGTCACTCCGTAGTATGGTCTGCTTGGCTTGAAAGTTGAGATTGCATAGATGTGTAGATGTTGAACACAGCTAATTGCCTTACAGTAAACAGAGACCTCATTTTAGATTCTCCACATAAAATAGCTCTACAATTAAAGGTATTTTCATATTCATAAATGCATATGCTTATTTTGTTGTGTTTGTGTTTCAAGGCAACATATTGCACAGTGCACTGGCCCTGTATGTATAAAGAAATATAACATTTCTATAGGGCATCCAAAATATTTTTTAAAAATATTGGGTATTTTCAAGGTATTTTATTCATTATAAGCCATGTTTCAATTAAAAAAAAAATCATTAGGATTGAGTGGTAATGAAAATGTTTTATTAGAAAATGCATGAAAACACAATCAGTCTTATACAAAGAGTAGGCCTACTTGCAAAGAAGATACAAATAATATAGATGATTAATCATATTGATATGAGTATTTTGAGTAGTTATGAGTATTATAATGAATAATACTGTTTTGAAAATGGCCTATTTAAGAATTATTTTGCAGTGCACACATCTGGAGAACTAGACTGTAAAGTTTCTTGTTTGGTAGAAATGCTATCTTGTTTTATTGTTGTCAAATGTGTTTGTAAATATGCTTACTGTAGCCTATATATTTTACTTGATGTACTGTATTTGTGCTCTGTTATTCGGTCTTTTAATTTTAAAAATAAATTTGTAAATTATAAATTAATTCATATTAACATCTATTTTCATGAGTAATAATTATAACATTGATTTGGAGGCACACATCAGTATTGATATATTTTATTTGGTGAAAAGAATTGCTCATATGACTCTGATCAGTTGCTTTTTGCATATTTTAAAATTTAGTTTAAAAAAAATATGTGGATAGAATATGAATTCGGGACCATGAATTCGAAAGCATTCAGTTACAAAAGACTGAACTTTCTGATATATGGTTACAGCATATGCATATAAAATGTATTTATTCTCTAATTGTTTTTAATGTTGTGTTGTGTATGGTCTTTTTCAGCTTGTGAAAATGTTACCCATTCAGATATCCTCTGTTGTCTTGATTGTGTAAGCGTTGTTGCTACATTCACCAACCTGCCTTAACGTATTCAGATGTATATTAGCTTTGTTGAATGTAAAATGTATGGAGTAAATATTTTAATTATGTGCTTTGTGATGTTGAATTATTATGGTATAAATGCACCTACTCTTACTGTATTTTGTATTTTTCCACAAAGTTGATGTTATTTATAAACTTACATAATCATTTGCAGTTTTGCTGCCTTTAACATATGTCCTAATACAAAAAGATTGTTATTAGAAAAGCTCAACTTCATATTCACTTGTCAAAAACATTTAATGATGTTTCAAAATGAAGTCTATAATGTGCAAAAAGATTTGCCATACATCCAAGAAAAAATGATTTCACATCACAGTCAGTGACATAAAATATGCACAAAGAAAAAAATAATAAAAATCCATCAACTCTCCACAAAAGCAAGTTTAGCTGCAGTTAACATCATCTAGAACATTCAAATGAATCTAGTCATTACACATCTATCAAACCACTGTATTCTAAATATTATAATCTTGTTTTGTTTTTTGTGATATGTTAGTTTAAAATCAGGAACAAAGTTTGCATGAGGTGACATTAAGTGTGTCATGATACTCCTCCACACATCTAAAAAAAAAAAAAGATTCTTCAATAAAGCAACGTTTCATATATTACATCTAAAGCCATAGCTTATTCTACAGTATTAGTTATGATAGATTTTCACTTATAGGGGAAAAAAACTATGTGAAATATAAACCCCTACACATTTTCATCTCCATACCCGTGTAACGCTGACAGTTTACTTTGCTTCCCATCAGCCCGTTTTTATGTTTATTCAGCAGTGGTGATTGCAGGCTCATGTGCTGTTGAATGCTGTATGAAGTATAAAATGTGCAAGTTTTCTAGTTCTGGGTAAGTTTGTGTGTAGAATCTGTGGCAGCACTGCAATCCCACTACTTTGAATGAGAGGTAACAAAGAGGTGTTTGTTAGACCAAAATATGTCATTTAAAATGCTCTCAACCTACAAAAAGCTCTGTAATAATTCCCGGGATATAATAAAAATAGTCATGATGTGTTTTCAAGAAAGTGCACATGCTTGTTGGCCCTATGGGTATTACTCACTTATTTTTGTCACTGTGATATTTTCTCGTAAAAAAACAACAACGATATTGCTGCACATGAATATAATAAGCCACCCACTTTCTTTGTGTGCTTTAGCACCCAACAGATCACAGGAAATGCATGCATCGTTTAAGAGGAATAGCCAGTGATGCTGAGAACTACACATTTAAACAACGTTTTCACTTAAATCACAATTCAAATGACTTAAAATTCTCGTTTTTAAAATAAAACCCCAGCTTAGGATGTGTGAAACGGCTGAAGTTACACACTAGCTTCTGTGTTATTTTGACATTTACACTAAAAAGTATTACTACTTGTTTCTCTGCGCACAATCTGTCCACGATGTATTGCTAAAGCTTGTTTACTCAGAGTAACATGAACGCACACTGATCGTGTCACTGAATTAGAGACAGATTTTTACAGAAGTAACATCTCTTGAAAAAACAATGTTTCAATTGAATATACTGTACAGAATATTCAACAATTATTAGTCAACTGTTTATTACTTACTAATCATAATTCTTTGTCATATGCTAAAATGACATTTATTGAAATAAAATTCATTTTACATCTTGAAAAGATGGTAAGTGTCCTACATGGATCGTAATAACTGATGCCACCTATCAAAATGACATCAGGCTAGGATTCACCCTCGCTTTTTTCTTTCCTTTTTTTTTTAAACAATTGTACACACTAAACATTCCACTTAAAGTCAAATTAAAATGATCAATAATTACTCCAAAAAACTATGATACAGTGTAGTTTTACATATAAATAAATGTTGATCATATAAAAACATTTAATATTTTGACCTTGTGTGCATCTTCATTTTGCAGTTATCGTTTGAAAAACAAGGCATTTGTTGAAATAATATAAATGTGACCCTGGACCACAAAACCAGTCTTAAGTGTCAGTTTTTCAAAATTGATATTTATACATCATCTGAAAAGCTGAATATATAAGCTTTCCATTGATATATGGTTTGTTATAATAGGACAATATTTGGCCGAGATACAACTATTTGAAAATCTGGAATCTGAGAGTGCAAAAAAATCTACTTTAAAGTTGTCTAAATGAAGTTCTTAGCCATGCATATTACTAATCAAAAATGAAGTTTTGATATATTTATGGTAATAAATTTACAAAATATCTTCATGGAACATGATGTTTACTTAATATCCTAAAGATTTTTGGCATAAAAGAAAAATGTATCATTTTGACCCATACAATGTATTTTTGGCTATTGCTACAAATATACCCCAGCGACTGGTTTTGTGGTCCAGGGTCACAAATATGAAACTAACTTGGGGAGAAAAATTGTGAAGCATAATGATTATATAAATTCAATTATTCTCCAAATTCCCAAAATAAGCTTTTTTTCAGTTTTTGGAATTGGTATTTTATATCAAATTACATAATGCACAACTTTTTCTTTCTTACTTCAGAATTACTGAAAGAAAATTGAAGGCCTGCAAGATATGCCAAAGAAAAAGGGGGAAAAAAATAGCTTGAATTCTCTGAAGGCCTCTTGGTTTGCTGAAGCATAATAAAAGCACTTTCACAGAGGGATGCAGTTATGTGTTGCAGTTTGTCTTTGTAAAACCAAACAGTTGTCTCTTTTGTGCAAAAAAGGCACTTTGAAGAAGCAAAAAACATCTTCGTATGCAGTGACATCAGTCGCAAAGACTTGCAAACTTGTACAGCAAATGACGTCTTAAGGGGTCAAATATTTAAAAAAAATTCTTTGGAATTTTAAAAGTGCTCTGTTTGTAAATGCTTTTATGACAATAAATTACAAAATGAGCAAAAGATCAAATATTATGAGTCAGAAAAGCTATAAGAAAATGCTCAGCCTTTAAACAGAAAAGAATTTAGCTTAAAAATAATTCATGATTTGAGTGTAAAATTTCATAATTCTTTGCTGTAAATTCACTGTATGACAGCTAGTAGTAATAGGGGGAGGAATCAACATGCATATTACAAATCTATTACACCCATATTACCCAGTTATATATTAATATGCCAAACGTTGTGGCATTGTTGTATCCTAACTGACATTTTCTGTACTAGCGGCTGTTTAAAAAACTAAGAGCACATGTACAAGCACAAGAGGAACCTCTTATAAGTTACTCACTGTTAAGTTAATTTACTCACTGTTTTAATGAGGTTTCAAATGCTAGTTTTTCTTTGCTAATGTTAGTGTAAAAGATTCCAACACTGTGCCCAAGAAGCATCCACAATGTGTATCCTTAAACTTCGTAGTCCTTAAACTTGGTTTCCCTTCAGTTCTTCATTCTACAAGTATAACATATGAAAATATTTACATATTAAATTGGTATTAGGAACCGGGGATCAGTTATTCATTAAGCTCCTGTGTGAAATATGTGGTTTCTTCTCCTTTAAAAATGACTTTTCATGTCCCACATCCCATTGCGGTGAGGTCAGCTACTGTCTGTTGAGAATCTCGAACTGTCACAAATCTTCACAGACAGAGAAACAAAAACATGACAGACTTTTGTGATGTTGATATGTACAAAAATATCCACCTTGTTCACAAACTAAAGCTTTCTGGATGAAAACATCCTGAATACTGGATTGCTATGGATTCATTATTTCCCCTGTAATTCCTTTCAGTTCAGATCAAATCTGATTCATCCATAAGTCTGCACAAAAGGTATCCATGTTTGCTTGGCACACAATAGACCGTTGGTTGTGAGCTCCTCAGAGTTCCATAGCAAAAGCCTGTCATCTATGGACGGTTGACAGATATTACAGCTTCAACCGATACTATACAGACTCAAAAGATGAAACAGGACTTGGATGTTGACGTTGGTTATTTTGTAGCTCTAGTTCTAAGGAGTTTGGTCCTCTTGAGCGCTCATGAGGCCGGTGTTTCAGCCTGCAGGCTGGACATACGGATCTGTGAGCTGCTCTTGCTGAGGATGGAGAGCTGTGTGCCCCCATTCACACCACTGCTGGCCAGGGACGGATGCCTGTGCTTCATATCCACAGCAAAGTACCGGTTCACCGTCCAGCTGCGCCATTTTCGTTTGATTTCTGATTGCACCTTTGGGGAGAAACTTCAGTGGGTTATTAAGCTGATTGGGTCCTACAGGAGAAGATCTGCAGATCTCTTTCCATGCTGCTCATGGACAAGCTTGAATTTTAAATCCAGCTGGTTAATAATTTACATGTAAGGCCGGTGTAATGAGCACTGCAATGAGAAAGGCCCTCCAGAGACACTGCTTTATGCAAATAGAATGCAATTTGGATGTTTTTCTTGGTACAATTTATAATAATGAAAGTATATTTTATGAAATATTTAAAAAGTATAATAAAATTAATTTATATTAAAATTAACATGCTTTTATTAGTTACTGACAATGTAAAAAAAAAATGCATTCCTCAATTACAATAATTTTTGAAGTGTTTTTCTTTAAAAAAAAATGCTAAACCTAATTTATTTTTCTTTTCAATAGCACTTAAAGACTTACCTCTCCATTAAGAAAGCAGTAAAGGACAGCTACTACAAAACCCTGAGAATAAAAATGAAGATTGTTGAATAAAACAAATGGGCAATTATTATAATCTTGTTTAAGATATAAATGATTAGTAATGTATTGGATAAATGAAGGTGGAAGAAGTAATACTTTTTCAGTTCAGATGGACAATGACCTCAAAATAATACAGTACATACCTAATAATAACAAATAGACTATACATTACAGTGCACAAAATACACATGAAATCTAAATGAATAAATAAATACAATTAAATCACTTTGTCTCTTTGTACAAATATGAAAAGACAAAAGGGGGCTTCTACCTGAAAAGAACCAAGACCAAGTTCAAACACGAGTCTTTCTCTTTTGCTGACATCTTCTGGTGTGAAAGCAAACACGGTATAGTGAATTCCAAATAGAGGAATGAGAAGAAGAGTGGAGCGAGCCAGACGTCTGTCAATCACACAACACACCAATCAAGACATAAAAAGACTCCACATCTGATTCTAATGATGTTCTTCTTAGAAATGGGAATATATAAAAATATTGTGGTATATGTATATGACTAACAGATAAATGCTGGACTCATTCCCTCCAATATCTGGAGACTGCAACTTCTGCACCAGGATTATAATGATGCCAATAAAGAGTATAAAGTTGATCTAAGGGCAGAAAAGACAAGATATGGTGTATAATTATTTCTGCCCTTCTGAATGAATGAATGAATCAATACAATAATGCAATAGTTTACAGTCAAAATTATTTTGTGATTGAATATGTACTATTCGTACCATGATAGAGGCAAGAACGGGACCCTTGATCACCCACCAGATGGCAGCATTGTCATTAATATCCCAGCAACTGCAGGCAATGTCAGACATTTATCCAATTTGATTGGTTTTTCATTTTATTTGAAGTTTTTTTCATTACATAATATATTAGCTATATATATTATAAATAAATCCTTTATCTTACCCAATGTTATCAAAATGAGCTCTCAAGACTGCCCAGACAGCCACACAGATTGTTGGAGTACCTGGAAAAACATGGGTAATCTAAATAAATAGAAGTAATTTCAGATTTTCACATATGTTATTCACACATATATATTCACATATAACATATTTTATTTTATATATATACAAAATATATGTATAAAATACAAATAATGTATTTTTATATTTTACTATATATATATATATATATATATATATATACATATATATATATAATCATGTATGTTTTATTTTTTATACATACATATTTTATATTTACACAATATTTTCTTTATTTTATACATTAATATACTTATGTGTGTGTTTTTTTTTTCAGTTAACGTTTATTTTTTTAAGTAACTTTTTAATGGTTTTAGTTATAGTAACTATACAAGCTACAATAACCCTGGTCTTACCCCATCCAATAATGGTGTACCAGTAGAAGTATCTTTTCTCAGGAAAGAATGTCTCAACAAGCAGCGTAAAAAGATACAAGCCCTCGATAAACAGCCAGAAGTAGTTTGACAAAACACAATAATGAAAAAATACCATAACTGCTTTACACTCCACCTGCAAAAAGAACAACACAGAGTGAATACCACATTATCAAAACATTTCTTTGATTTTGATTAACTAAAGCATCATTTACATTTACATAATCTCACTGGAAAATTAATTAAAAGTAATCCAGGTTTGGAACCACACAAGGGTGAGTAAATGAAAACATACTGTTAATTTTTGAGTCAACTATCCCTTTAAAAACAGAAGAGTCACACTGTTGCACAGGGAAACATTCAAAGCACATTTAGCTAGCTGGCCAAGCAAAAAGCAACTGTGAGGTGACCACAGAGACCTCATTATCTGAAGCAAATTAAAGCACATAACAGCAACACAAACGTGTCATTCTGAGACTAATTCCTTCCTCAAAGAATTGACATGGGCAACCCGGGATGTTAATGGGCCCATCACCATGACTGCCTGGGTATTTGTGTGCAATGTGAAGAGAGAGAAACTGAGACTCACGGTGTGTATAAAGCAATGGTTGCTGTCCTCCTCTGCATATAAAATGCCGTCTTTAATGAAGACTGAGATAGCCCTCAGGATGAAGGACACAAACAAGTTCATATGAATGAAATTCCTGGTGCAGTGCAGCTTCCTGAGGGTAAAGCCAACCACAGTAAAGAAATATTATATAAAACATAAAAAATACATCCTATATGTACAATGCTATTTTAAGGATTAGAGTTTTATTATGTTTTTTTTAAAGAAATATTTTTAATTGACCAAAAACATATTGTAATATATTTTGTATTTTATTCCTGTATATTTGTGATTGCAAAGCTGAATTTTTTGCAGCCAGTACTCTACTCTTCAGTGTCACAAAATACTTAAGAAATTTAATTTTGAATTTAAATTTGAATTTCTTCCAATTTTTATGACTGTCCATGTCAAAAAAAAAAAAAAAAACACATTTTGTCCACTATAGACCTAAGTGTAACTTTTTTTTTTGATGCACAAGGGTTAAATTGTGTTCCGAAGACGAATGAAGCTTTTACAAGTTTGGAACGACATGGAGGTAAGTGATTAATGACAACATTTTCATTTTGGGGTGGAGTAACCCTTTAAGAAGAGAATGAACGCTCATGACCTCTTTCTTGACCTGGGTTGACCTCTTACCTGAACCTGCAGAGAATGACCATAGCAGTGGTGAGAGACACCAGTGAGGTGCTATAGCCCACGGTATACAGAGCCTTTACTGACACATAGTACATGTCCTGCAAACAAAGAGAAGAAATGCTAATTGATGTCAAGCTTATTCAATACAATAAATACATGAAATACATGAGGGTGAAATGGATTAGGAATCTTCTTAGGAGGTACAGAAGAAGCAGAAAGCAGAAAAGGTGAAAGACACTTACTGGACTTGTTCCATTTTCATTAAAAGGGCAAACATCAACGTAGTGAGGGAACATCTCTGACCAGCCATTCTCTGTGCAGTTACGACTGACCTTTCCAAACTCTACAAAACGTGCAAAAATACAATACATTTCATGAAGAAGAAAAAAAGAAGTAACGAGGAGCCAAACAATAATAATAAAATGAACAAAAAGAAGAATCTGAAATAGAACTATTTTAAGTTGAAGTACTAAAATGACAAAAACTAAAACTGAAATAAAATAAATAAAACAAAATAGACAAAAGTATCGAACAAAATGACTAAAACTTTAAATATAAAATTAAAACTGATAATATAAAAATGATCTAAATTACCTAATTCTATATAAATAATACTAAAATAACACTGTTACAAGCTAATTCTTTACATTATTCTGGTCTATAGATACCATAATACTTCATACCATATCTTCTCAATAAGCCTCACAATTTGAACAATTGTTCATGTACTCACCATCATTCTCCTCACTCATGACTTCAAATAGTTCAGGACAGGGCATCCAGACCACTTGACCAATTTTTGCTGGCTGCCAGCAGGTGAGGTTGTCCCACATCCATCGGCAGACTAGAGGATTACACAGGAAGACATGGAATAGCATAGCCTTAAATCTCTGCCTAACCAACAAGTATGTCCATTCTATGTATTACATATAGCAATCAAATATGCCATATGTTCATGAAATTGCTCCAATTTCTAATAGACTAATAGATTGCATATTTGTTTTTACTTTATATGACAATATACTAAATATATATGAAAATTTTATACATATATATATATATATATATATATACATATTTCTATATATATTACTGTTGTGTATGGGGCAGCACTTATATACTATTGTAATTAAAACTATTTTAATTTGAAATGTCGAACTACTGGGCTTATAAAATCCCAAGATTTTTTTTTCAAGTTTTGTGGTAACTGCCTCTGAACCAGTTTTTATTGGGGTATTTACGGTACCTGAGAATAGAACAGCCTAGTTTAAGATATATTTAGGTGTGCTACTTGACAGCCATTCTTATGATTCAGTGAAAATCAGCGCAAATGACAAGCAACAAAAATAGGCTTCCATTTGCTTCAATAAAGCAATAGATTGTAAGAATTCAATCAACACAACGCCACAGCATTTTAGAATATAAAAAGAAAATACAATAAACAGTCAATAAATATTAATCAAATGTTTTTTTTTCAGCCAAATTAAATGTTAAAATAATTAGAAATTTTAACCATGTCGATCTTTGTTATTTTTGTTATTCTCTCTCTCTTTCTGTCTTTCTCTACACATAATCACATGCTGTGTTTTTTTATTGTGTGTCTGCATATGTGTATATGAGCATGCAGAACATCTTATCTTATTTATTTATCCCTTTATCTATTTTTATTTTGGCATTGCTCTTCAATAAATCCCTCTAGTGATATATTCAGAGGGAAAAGATACTTTCACAGTGAACTAACCATCTGATGCTAAAGCATCTTATCATCTCCATCAAGGATTAAGGATTCAAAGAGAAATACTAAAGAGAGCAAGTGTGTGTGTGTGCTAGAAAAAAAAGCCTGCTGATCTTGATTTGCATGAGCAGAACCACATCTGGCAGCTGTGTTTTTCCTCTGCTCTCAGCCCCATCAAATGTTAGAATGTTTTCACAATGCTTTCAAAATATTACCCAGACAATCTTGCAAAGACTTCATTAAAACAGAAGAACTAACAATATATTTTATCTAGTTGCTTTATAGTTGGTTTTGGAGATTTTCTTTGTCCATTCCATTTGCATTCTTACATTCTTATTAGTAAGCTCACAGACAACACTCTTTCCTGCAACCTTATAAATCTCCCAAGTGTACACTTTAAATTACATGCATAAATTCAAACAACGCAAGGATGACATTTGCTTCTTGGTGGTCTGTGTAAATGTCAAACATTTATAATAACAAAAGGCCAAGCGAGTGTTTTAAATACTCTGCATCTCAAGCCAAGCACTCAAACATCTTGTCTCTTGAATTATAACAATCTGCAACAACATCACATCGCAATACTTTCCACAATAAGAATTCATTGTTTGCTTGGTTTATTTCATTTTGGTTTATGTCCTTTTGTATTTTCATAAAATGAACATTCCTTTTTCAAGCATAGGGCCCGTTGTAGGTTAAATTATATTAATAATAACATGTAATTTTGTAAGATTTAAATATATATATATATATATATATATATATGTGTGTGTGTGTGTGTGTGTGTGTGTGTGTGTGTGTGTGTAAAGTAAATTCTATATTAGTACTGAATTTAAGCTTGTAGAAATTAACATTTGAACTTATAAGTATATTTTACTTGGAATTGTTTGTTATGTTTACAAGGATTATCAAAGTTATGATACCGTTTTTCCCATCATGCACTGGGGCATGAATAATTAAAAAGGTTAAATTTTTCACCGTTTTTGAGTTGTATTTACACTGTTTTATGGTTGTGACTTCTGGAGTTGATTTTCTACTCAAAATGACTCATTCATACTCAAACACTACCCACTGATTGTCACCTTCATTGTGTATGGTCTTTGTGTTCATTTAGGTAATAAATCTATTGAGTTGACATATCGTAAAAGGATGACAAGCTGTCTACTTGCTTACTTACATAAAATAATTAAGTAAAAATCAAACTCTAACTTGCTATGTTAAACTTATTTATTTCCTTTTTTATTTAATTGTACCTTGTTTAGTTAAGTAGATTGTACTTCTACTTAAAATTTATGTGTGTAAAAACTTAAAATAAAAATTAAGTAAATCTTACTTATTGTTTTTTTTAAGTGTAATAACATGTGCCTAGTATCATATTTTCACGAATCCTGTGCCTGCCCTTCTGTTCGCTCACCACCAGAGATCACCCGCTCATTACAATGGACTCTTGCGCCACACTACTACTGCACTTCACACCGGACTACATTTCCCATCATCCATTGCACTGATTACACCCACAGCTGTAACCAACCAAACACACTTCATAAGCCATGGACATCCTCTTTCTAACCGCCGAGTACTGTTTGCAGATATCGCTACATTAGTGATAGCAAAGTTACAGAGCCTTTTTCCAAATCTTGTGTTAATTCCTAGTTCTAGTTTAGTCTCGTCTTGTTGTGTTGCCTGATTACCGGGTTGCCTGATTATCTGCCTGCCTTAGTTTTCTCTTGTCTTGTTCGTTTGGACTATGTTTGCACCTTTCCTGGACTATTGCTCACGTTATCGGATTGCCCCTCTTGTCAAGCCATCTGGATATTGTTCATCGATCGAAGACCCTCACCTGCCCTAGGAATATTCTTTGTCTTGCCTGTGTTGTACCTGTCATGTTATCTGGCCCTTGCCCGTTTCATGACCATGCCTTTTGAAATAAAGCCTTGCACGTGGATCCGCACGTCTCATGTTCTGATCACTCCGTAACACATATTAATGATGTCATGCTTACATTTCAAAGCCATTAAAATAATAATTGGGGATTTTCTGTTTAGCAAATTTTTATGTATTTTTGTTAGTTTGTTTGTTTTTTAACAAAACATTTATTTGAGATGAATAACTGATGGACCTCTGGCAGTCCTGTCTCAATAAAGACTCCTGCATAAAGCAAACTGACATGTATCACTCAAGAGCTGGCACCGCGTAGCTATTAAAGACCGACAACTGTCAAACACTCTTTATTGTCTGTCATGTCAGGTATTTATATTAATCTCATTTTCTCTGCAGCAGTGCCAAACACAGACCCATCAGAGGAGCTTGTGCTTGAGCAAGCTCCAGAAACTGGATAAAGCCCATATAAAACAGCTGCATAAAAGTAAATTGATGGAAAATGGTCAAAAAATAATACCACTACATATTCCAAAGCCTTGTCTGTTTAGTTGGCCATAAGCTCTGTTATAACACAGACCCAAGGCAGTGTTTTAATGTGAAATACTGCTGGGAGATTATTCTACAAGCAAATATACTGTATTTATAGATTAATACATTAATATAAAGAAATATTATATCTATGTGAACACAAACAAGCATAGTTCAATTCTTTGGGGATGCAAGGAGGAAATTTTTCTTCCAGGAATACAGTGCAAAGCTCACACAAAATGACAGATTATGATTTCTCTCCTGAGAACAGCTTTAATTACTTGTGTAAATTGGACACAGATGCGTGATTAGATGAAAGACAGGGCTGTTTGTCTTTGTTCTCGAGAATCTTCCTGAAATACTGCACATCACTGCTTTCCATATTGTAGGAGAATTTCTGAGAGCATTAAAAGACCTAACTTATGAATTATGACTACTTATGAAATAAATAAATAAATGATTCAAAGAGCTAATGATCCAATCAGTGCTTATTTTCAGCAGCTAAAAATAGGCAAATTAAATTAGTAAATTTGGCAAAATAATGAGATAAAGACGAAGCGATGTAAACAGGCTACTGTAGCCCACGCAAACCACAGAAAGTTTCCAGTAATCCTGTGTGTTATGTGCTTTCTGCATTTATTTGCTTTAATGGGATAGTTCACCCAAAAAATTAAAATTCTCTCATTAATTACTCACCCTCATGTTGTTCCAAACCTGTAAAAACTATCATCTTCGAATACAAATTAAGATATTTTTGATGAAATCCGTGAGCTTTCTGGCCCTGCATAGACAGCAACACAACTGACACATTCAAGGCCCAAAAAGGTAGTAAAGACATCATTAAAATAGTCCGTGTGACATCAGTGCAGTGAAGACTGACACGGAATAGAAGAGATTGCTGAATACAGTTGTTATTTTTGTTTTCTTTGTGCACAAAAAGTATTGTCGTAGCTTCGTAACATTACAGTTGAACCACTGATGGCTCACGGACTAATTTAACAATGTCCTTACTACCTTTCTGGGCCTTGAACGTGTCAGTTGCATTGCTGTCTATATGTAGGATCATAAAGCCCTCGGGTTTCATCGAAAACATCTGAATTTGTGTTCCGTGTACAAAGGTCTTATGGGTTTGGAACAACATGAAGGTGAGTAATTAATAACAGAATTTTCTTTTTGGTTGAACCATCCCTTTAATGTACATTTGTACAATGAACATTTCATTTACATGTATTCCCCCAGCTAACAGGTACTGTTCTCAGAGCTAACTTAAACATTTGTTCAAGTTAACTGGTTTTTAATAATGTTCTCAAAACTTTTGCAAAATATTCTTGGAACCTATTTTTGTTAGCTGATCCCCTCCCTAAGTTTCGGTTTATAGCCTAAAACTGTGGGCAGCTCTAGTTTCATGTTAATGCATGAATCCATTCCCTAAGGACAGCTTCTTGTCAAATCAAAATGTCAGCATTTCATTACTGACTGTGATCGTGACTGTCCAAAGGATTATTATCAATGCCACATGCAGACAGCACTAGAGGGGTGTCAGAGTCAGTTCTGTAAAAGCTCTGAGCTTATGACCCCCCCCCCCCCCCACACACACACACACACTTCCTGTGAACCATCACAAGGTCTTACATTCTCCAGCTTAGTCTGACAGCTTTAAGCTTAATATCATCACACATTTATTTCAGATCACTTCTAAAATCAATTAAACAAATTTTAAAAATTATTTTAAATGTTTCTTATTATAAAAATATGCATGCATGCTATATTTAGATGACCAAAATATTTAGTCGCTGGTAAGTCTATTGCTTCACTTCACAGTTAAACACTAATAGTTTGCTCCGCATAACAAATAGGTAACATGCAGCATTTACTGAATGTGGGGCTCTAAAATTACAACTCAAAAACGGCATGGATTGAATCAGCAAATATGCATAATGTACTTGCAGTCTGACACATAATAAGTACCACCACCACATAAACACATCAATGAAACACACACAGACTCACATAAGATTTCATTGTTTTTCTATCATGCTGAAGATTGTTTTATTAGAAAATGTATGTAAATATAGTATTATTGTTATAGCTATTGTTATTATTATGACAAAAGTTTTTACATTTTTACAATTTTTACAATTTGCCTCTAAACTAGTAAATACAAACACACTGATTGTGCATAAATGCAGTTCTTACCCAATTCAGGTTCACTGCTAGGGTCATCCATGGCCAGCCTTTCCATGCACTTCTCTTTCTCTAACTGAATGACACAGTCTTGGTGCATGCAGTAGATCTGAAAGATACAGTATTTAAAAGAGTGAAATGTTAGATTTAGACACAGCAGTTGTTTATGTAGAACATACTTTGTAAAAGTAAATACTTTTTCAAAAGTATCTACTCATAAAGTATGCAGTTCCTGATGGCACCCATTCACTCCAGAGGATGCTTTGATGAGCTAGTTTTGTAATGCTAAATTTGTCCAAATCTGTTCCGATGAAAGAAACAAACTCAACTACTTTCTTGGATGGAGTACAATTTTATCAAGATTGAATTTTTCTATTTATTTTTTTTTCATTTAGATTTTTCTTTAAATAACTGACTTGTGTGTGAACTTAATAGTGTTAAGCACTTAAATACAGGACTAACAGCTGTTTTAAACACTGGTCACAAATTAAAGCGATTGATTTCAAATTATTTTATTATTCTATTATTATTATATGTATGAAAGTATGAAAGAGCAATAATCTCTAATTCAGGAATTATTTTTTCAGAAGGTCTTTTTTTTCCTTTTTTTTCTTCTGTATTTTTTACAAAGCACCCCTTGGATCATATTAGATTAATGTCTAAACTTCTAGAAAGCAACACTTTATCCGTCAAGAGTTCTTATAGCCTGTGAGGATACATCTAAACTGACAGAGGACAAGGTTACTAAATAAACATTGACAGCAGCCCGACAGCAGCCAAAGACAGTGGTAATTATAAACACCGTTTAAGTTCTAGATCTTTTAGAAGGGCTAAGAGAGAAAATGAACAAAGCTTTGTTTATTGGTAAATATAATTAATAATCTTCCATTGCTGCTGTGGTGCTTTCTTAAAATCATTCTTTACTTTTGTGTTAGGAGAAAAAATTAATATTCATATAAACTGCTGCCCACTCCTAGCAGGTCTTGAATATTGCTTATCTTAATGTTAAACAGTTTTCAAATAGAGACAATATTACGCACACCCACACACAGCACACAAGACATTAAATATCTTCAGCCCAGGGTCGAATGCAATTCTGAGCCAATCCAAATGTGTGCTCCTTCTTATCTCTCCCACTCAATGTACACTTTAAACAATCGTCCCTTCCTTCTTCATGCACTACCAACCCATTCATCTTATATTTTTGTAGAAAAACAAAATGTTCCACAGCACATGTTTCTTCCCACAGAAGGTGGTGTTCTCCATCCAGTTAAACAGTTGCAATAGATACAAATCAGTTCTGTTATTACTGTTATTGTCTGTTATAGTTCATCTTGATGCTCACATGTATCCAAGCTTTATTAATGGATATGAGCTAAGACTTGTTTGTTGCTGTCAACTAGGTTACAGTTGTGTTTACAATTGTAGTTAAGGGGTTTAATAAACCATATTGTGAAATGTTTATGTATTAGAAATATTGTTTGAAAACTTTGAGATAACAATGAAGGCCAAAGCAAAATGTGAGAGAAAACTAATTAACATGGACTCATCAATGAATCCCTTGTGCAAATCCATAATTAAGGCATCCATCTTTAAACAGTTGTTTCTGGCCAATTACGAGTCCATAATCTATAATAACGTTTCCTCCAGTGAAAATTCATTTTGTCTGAGAAATTTTTGTTAGTGGATTTGGATGTGAGAGGACAACAGGTGATGGACTTTTTCACTAGAGGAAGTGTTATAATTAGTGCTGTCAAAATTAACGCATTAACACAATTATTTTTCCAGTTTACATTTATTCATTTAGCTGACGCTTTTATCCAAAGCGACTTACAATTGCTATATATGTCAGAGGTCGCACGCCTCTGGAGCAACTAGGGGTTAAGTGTCTTGCTCAGGGACACATTGGTGTCTCACAGTGGATTCAAACCCGGGTCTCTCACACCAAAGGCATGTGTCTTATCCACTGCGCCATCACCACCCCTAACGGCGTTTAACGGCGTTAAAAATATTTAATGCAGTTAACGCAGGGTCACAACTGCTGCGTTTATCTCTTTTTCTTTAAAGGATTGCGTTTTTTAGATGCAGAACATCTGTACGACCACATCAAATGGAAGACTTTTCAGATGCGCACTCCACTTCTCCTCAGCACCAGGCATTAGTCCAACGAGTGCGAGGTGACGAGGGAGCTTCAGTAGAACAACAGTGAACTGCATTCAGATGAGATATGTTAGTAAAAATTAATTTTCCTGTTCTATCAGCTGTTATACTGTGCTTGTAGTGAGCGCTCTTAAACTACACAAATATGGCAGTGTGTGCTATAGCCTGTATCATTTCATATTAAAGCGTGAATGAAACTACGAGCATGTGTGTCAGATCCACGTCACGTTCAGCAATGGCAGCTCTTAAAGTAATAGCAGCCAAATAACCTAATAACCCAGCTGCTGTGATGTCTGCTATTCAAAGAACAGTAGAAAAAAAGAGGAAATCAGTAACTTTTGAAACTCATAACTTTCAATAACTTTTTGTAGCTTTCATCTATATTTAATTTAGAATTTAGTGTTTGATAACTTTTTTCAATTTCTGTATATTTGCTACTTGCTGAAGGGCACAGGTAAATATAGCATTTATTATATGGGTTTATGTGAATATTGTCATAAGTTCACTTAAATTAAAAGTTGAAAGTGAAATTGTTGCAATATAAAAGTATATTTAAAAACTTTAATGTTAGGTGGGATTCATCGTGATTCATTTCAGAAAAAAAAAAAAAGTGTGGTTAATTGGTAATTTTTTTTTTTTATTGATTGACAGCAGTTATAATGAATTATGGACTCGTATTTTGGCCAGAAGCGAGAGTTTAAAGTTAAAACACATTGGATTTGTTTCTTTAAAACGTTAATTGATGGACTAGGGTCCTGTGGATTACTTTTGGATTATTGTGATGTTTCTATCAGTAGTTTGAACTCATTCTGACGGCACCCATTCACTGCAGAGGATCCATTCGTGGGCAAGTGATGTAATGATAAAGAAACAAACTCATTATGGATGGCCTGATGGTTAGTAAATTTTCAGCAAATTTTCATTTTTGGTGAACTATGCCTTTAAACCTGAACAGATTCCCATGTTAAAATCCTTCATCAACAGAACTACCTACAATGCACAATGGATTTAACAGAATATGAAATCACATTATGAGATCATAATAAACTAATCACTTTTGAAACCCTCCTTAATATTGCATATGTGAGACCCTTGAGATTGTGGTTAGTATGTTAACTGGTCTCAGAGCACTGTGCTCCTTGTGCATTGCCTTGAAAACATGAGCAAAATTTTATAAACATGAGCACCTGCATTAATATTCATGAGGGCTGTGTAAACTCTCACCCCTCACCCTGGCTGTTTCACAAAACTGATTTCCATCATAAAGAGACTACGCAATTCACTCCTACATCATGACAGCAACACAAAAATTCATACAAACAAGCAAATCCATAAAACTAGTTCATTCCAAGTACACTTCTTTCTTTCTTTCTTTCTTTCTTTCTTTTTCCCCTCCTGCTTCTTTTGCTGTCAAACTACATTTTTTTTCTTCTACTTTTTTTGTCCCCTTTATCTTTCTACGCCACTACAAAAGTAGAACACATAAATTCTTGTGGAACTGAAATTTATTTATACCAGTCTATGTTTTGTTAGTGACTATGTTTTTGAAAAGCGTGAAATGGACTTATTTTTCTCTGTCTGCTGTCTTCAGTGTGGGTATGGGAATGTCACGTGGCATTTACACTGAGGTAAATGGCAAACAAATTATAGTTGCCTTATTTACAGTTTATAGTCGTATTTAAAGTTGTTTCTGCATATTACGATGTGATAGAAGCTGGCAGGAAGCATTTTAAAGTTTAAAAATACATACTTCAGCTTTAATGAAACACACCACGTCATTTCATGCTGGAAACAGATCGAAATAGGAAAGTAGAGGAGATACTCATTGCAAGTTTCCTTTGTTTTTCTCTTGTAACAATAATCCTATACATTGTATCATATCAGTAATCCCCAGATTAACTGGAACTGGAAGGAAAAAACCTAAATGAACTGTGGGATTAGTTGATGTCTGTGGGGAAACTCTTTCTTTTAATCTAATATTACCAGGAGAATTAGCATAAAGGGAATCAAAATTAAACCAAAACCTTCTAAATCTGTCATTTAGAATTTTGCTAAATTATATGTGATGGGAAAAATGTGTATATTATTAGTTCATAGTCATAGTATGAACAAGCTCATAGTGTATAATTAGCATTTATACGTTATTTATTGCTGATTAGATTTATTTATAAAATTGTTGCTTATGTGTGGTGATCAGATCAATACGAGAGGATACAAATAGCAAAATCCAGGCCAAAATTTACAGTCAAAATCATGATTTGGAACTGTATCCCTAAAAGCCTATAATTTTAGTAATTTCAATGAATTTATAATACTATACTACCTACCTCAATTGTTGTTTTATAGCATTTTATTTTTTTGGCCTTTACTCATTTGTTAATAATAATGAAAGTTTATTTTGTCTTTAGTTTACCATGTTATTGACTTTCATTCAACTCTACTAAACAGACACTTGAAAATATTTTTTGTCAGCAGAAGTAACATTGTTCATCATGTCATTGTCATAATTAAAACTGCTAACTGGGACAGAGCAGAAGTATAACCTTCTGTAAACATTCCATTGCAATGCCACTGCCAGCTTTTAGTGTTAACTAAAAGTGAAATAAAACAGCATGGCCTTTGTTGCTTGAAGTACTCACTGTACCATAACTCTTTTGGCCCTTGGGCAGTTTACATTTGGCCTGTCTGGTGCCAGTGATCATTGGATGCCAGGAACCATCTAAGTGCCAGTGTGTATGTGACGTAAATTGCCCTTGGACATTTGTTTCTCCTCAGCTGGAGGCACAGACAGTAGACCAAAGAGAGAATGGTTCTTCATGTAAACAAAGAAGGCACTTCTCCCCTCAGTTATGAGAGGATACCATGTGTATGAAACGAGGAGTCATCCAGGGAACAATAAATGCCTTTACATTTGAGCTATTGTATGTGGATTATTTACAGAAAGCAATAACAAGAGAAAGAAGATTAAAAGGGATGTGCGTGGGTCTTTTTTTCTCCCCCCGACCCCACCCGCTATAAATTTCTCTCATGCTCTTTCTCTCTCTTCCTCCTTCTCCCGCACCCTCTCTGTCTCATTCAAACCTTTTATTCTCCTCTTCGGAATATTTCTTCTCTGAAGCATTATATATCTACTAGAATTGTCTGTCTTTATTTTACAATTAGGAATGTATTGTGCTTTTCAATTCCGTCATGTTTAAATCAGTGGTACTTTTATGTAATTCAGGCCCATTAATCCAATGGATCTGCATTGTTTATATAAGATAAAATGTGCACACAGCTTACCAAAGGCAGAAGGATGAGTGTTAAAAACAGGTGCTGACATTTTCTCACTGTGGAAGCCATTTTGTTTGGAGCACTGATGCGATTATATCCGCCGATCAGCAGCAGCAGAGGGGAACAGCAAAGTGCTGGATGGTAAACAGGTACACTGGAAATCTGCTGCAGTTTTTCAAATCACCATCAGATCTGGAAAAAAAAAAGGTTTCAGATGGAAGTGAGATTTTAGTTCATGCTTAATCCAGTTGAGTTCATGAGGCATTCAGTTAAACTGTGTCAAAGAATATCAAACCTTAAGAGCGGTGTATTTGCAACCTTGTAGGAATATAAAGGTAACAGTTCGCTTATGTGTGTTCATACCAACCAGACACAAGTAAATTAATGCTATCAAAAAAAGCCTCAGAGCCTAATAGATTTTAATTTGAAGGTAATTAAAATGATCTAAAATTGTCTTGTCCTATAGTCTCATTTTCAGATTGATTTATTTTTTTATGTCTAGGCTATTTACTCTACTTGTATTTCTAGATTTCTAGACCCAGACCTTCAAAAGGCCATGAAAGTCCATCAAAAAATGTGAAAAGGATTTACATTTATTTTTGCATCATTTCCATCAAAAAATCTTGCCACTAAAATGTTACTTTTTAAATTATTTTAATTACCAAATTACCAAGGAAACAAAAACGTCAGTCAAGAAAATGTTTAAAATTAAACATGAGACAAGTGATGCATGAATGAAACGTGGAAAAGGTAAATATTGCTTGTTTTGTCAGACTATGGAACAATATTCTTTATATATTATTTGTATGTTTTTACAATACATAAAATGCTATTAAATAAGTCTCAGCAAGGCATCTGTTATTTTATTCTATTTTTATAAATCATTCATTGTCACAAATCCGGTTTGTGGCCTTCCATCCGACTGCCACAAGAGGTTGCCTCTCCATCATATTGACTCTCACACCACACAGACTGTTACATGTCACTCCGGACTACAGTTCCCATCATCCATTGCACTGATTACACACACACAGCTGAATGCACTGATTACACATACTCAGCTGAATCCAATCAGACACGTTTTATAAGCCTTGGACTTCCTCTTTCAGATTGCTGAGTATTGTTTAGCGTATATCACTCTTCTAGCGATAGCTACATTACAGAGCCATTCCAAGTTTCCAGTTCTAATTTAAGACTAGTCATTTCGTTTTGCCTTGTTGTCTGGTTCCTGATCTTCTGCCTGTGTATCTTGGATTAACCCTTTGCCTGCTGTTTCGGACTGTGTTTGCACCTCGTCTGGACTATTGCTCATGTTATTTGGATTACCCCTCATGTCAAGCCCTCTGGATATTGTTTGCCGATCGTAGACCCACGCTAGCCTTAGGAATATTCTTTGTCTTGCCTGTGTTATACCTGTTTGCCATTGTTTGACTCTTGCCTTTTTTGTGACCACGTCTTGTAAATAAAGCTTGCAAATGGATCTGCACGTTTCACATCTCGTTCGCCCCGTAACACTCATTACCAACACATAATGGCATTACACACATGTACATAATTTAAAATGGTGGAAATGGCATTGCGGTGGAAATGTTCACAATATTCCAGAAAAATAACAAAAATTATAAAAATTATAAAATGATGCCCCATAGATATTTGGGTTTAGGGGTGAGATTAACGGTAAACCTTCAAGCTTATTTTATTTTTTTTAAATAATTGAACGATTTTTTACAGATTATATCATACAAATATATATGAAATGTTTTCTCAACATTGATTGGGCTGTACTGTAGATATACAGTATTACACCATACATACTGTACATAAGCCACCAACTACACTGACCACAAACCGTACACGTGTCTAGTGGAGAATATATGGCCTATTATTGTTAAGTTGTTTATCATAGAGCGCAGCCTTATGACGCAACTCACGTTATTGCTTAGAGATAATTGCTGATTCAATTCTCTTCATCACAAGCACCGATCTCATGAAGGTAGGGGGAGGAAGGAGCTTTAGGGGAGACTTTGGTACACTCAGATGGGAGAATGAAAGAGATAAAGAGAGCATAAGTGTGATGGATGGATGGATGGATGGATACGTGGCTGGATGGAGGGCTGGAGGGAGATAGGGAGGAACGAGTGGAACAGCTGCTCTGGAAACTGCTCTTGCTGTAATTAGAGGGTATAATGAAGCTGACTGGCTGAGAACTCCCCCAGCGATGCCTCAATATCACACTGAGACATGCTAGACAAGGATGTTCGCAAAAACAAACATGCACGCATGCACAAAAAAGTGACATTTACAGCACACAAGCGAAAACAGACCAACCTGTAACAAATAAGAGAAGCATGCTTGCCAGTGCAAAAGCCGTATAAGGGCAAACTTGGGTTTTCTTACCCTTTTCATTGGGGAAAGTGTTAACAAAATCCAACTAAATGTCAAAACATCCAAAGATATAAGTGGGGAAAAATCCTTTTTTACAATGAATGAGTGTGTATATTTGAAAACGTATGTCTGCGCTTTGCATGTGTGTGAAGTGTGATGATGGGACTCAGTAGCTGATAGTATGGCAGTATTTGCACATGTGTGTGAGTGTCAACATTCAAGAGTGTGTGCTCAAGCTAACAGAGGCCACAGATAGGCTGCATGCCTAAACACTTTCCCTTTGCACTCTCCCCAGGGCACATTTACCACAGCAAATCCTCTCCACAAAAGGACATGCCTTTACAATTAAGCACACTTAATTCTACTGACAGTCAAGTCAAGTCAAGTCACCTTTATTTATATAGCGCTTTTTACAATGCAAATTGTGTCAAAGCAACTGCACAATATCAAAAAAGGAAAATAATGTGTATATAAGTTTAAATAGTGTCTTTGCAATCAGGTCGATGATATCGCTGGAAATGAAGCGTCCCCAACTAAGCAAGCCAGAGGCGACAGCGGCAAGGAACCAAAGCTCCATCGGTGACAGAATGGAGAAAAAACCTTGGGAGAAACCAGGCTCAGTCGGGGGGCCAATTCTCCTCTGGCCAAACAAACCAGAAGTTCAATACAGAACTATACATTGGAGCTGGGCCGTCCTGTATGAGGGAACTGATAGGCTGGATTGCTTTTACCAAAGCGTTTGAATATATACATGATATACATATATACATATACATATACGTTTGAATATATACATGATATATATACAAGATATTTTGTCTAAATTGGCAAAATATTATGTGTAGGTTGTTAGCATTTGGAGGTCAAACACTGCTACTGACAGCTTGGCTAGCTCAAGGGCATACTTCAGGGACAGGTGGCACTTATTAGCCTACAGTATGTGACAGATTTAGTGCCATGACTTAAGCATTTTCCTGGCTCTCAGGTCTATGACATCCAATGTAATTTTACTCTGGGCTGAAATGTGATTTATTTTCACATGCTATTGCAGAAGTAATGAGATTAACAATCTTGATATTTTTATATTTTTATGAGTTGTTCTGAAATAGTTTTGCATATACTGTAGGTTATACATACACTACTATTTTAAAATTTTAAAAAAGGGGGGTTGTAATTCTATAGCAAATATTTTTAGTAAATGATCACCCAGAGGGCATTTACTTGATCCAAAAATACATTAAATTAAAAATGTTTAAATAGATCTTGAAATGCAATTTATTCCTGTGATGGCAAAGCATAAAACATATTACTCCAGTCCTGTCACATGACCCTTCAGAAATCATCCCAATATGCTGATTTGCTACTCAAGAAAAAAATCCTATTATTATCAATGTTGAAAAAAAGTTGTGCTGTTTAATATTTTTGATAAAATCATGACACATTTTCCCCAGCATTCTTTGATGAATAGAAAGTTTAACAAAACAGCGTTGAAATGGAAATCTTCTGTAACAATGTAAAAATCTTTACGTTGAAAATCTTTTGGTCAAATCAATGCATCCTTGCTGAATATAAGTATTAATTTCTTCTAAAAAAAATCTACTGAACCCATACTTTTAAATGGTAGTGCTTATATGATTTCCATTTTAATTGGAAGTGTAGGTTTGTACTGGTTTTCATTTCAAATAGACAGTCATTGTCTCTAATGCTTTTGCTAAACTTTAAATATAAAAGATTAAATTCCTGAAACTCAATCACAACAAGTACAAAACTATTCTAAATAGGATGCCGGTGTAAACAAAAACAAGTCAAGCCAGCTCTCCCCAACCTCCCGAAGCCAGTGATCCAGCCAAGGTTATTATCACACTCCAAATGACTTTGCAGAGGTAATAAGGCATGTCAGTCTGACCAGCTGACAACCCTGGTTTTCACTCCCCACAATAATGTCTATCAGATGCACCCACAGCGCAAAGACACCACACCGCTGCAATGTTCCAATATTGCTGTATAGCTGTATTAGATCGGCCCTGCTCCACTAGCTAGTGGTCATTTGAAGCTAAAGTAATTTGTCACTCCACCACTCACAATACATCCAGACAGGTTTAGTGTGCAGAAAGAAAGAAAGAAAGAAAGAAAGAAAGAAAGAAAGAAAGAAAGAAAGAAAGAAAGACCATAAAGGCAGAATATGGGAGGAAAAAATGGGATATGCAGTGGATGTATCCATTTTCATCCTTAAGGATGGATGAAATCTGTTGCACATGCATAAGATGGATCTCTGGCCTCATTTCTCCACTGAATATTCTTCATAAATCTCATTAGAGTGTGTTAATGCTGAACCAGGCTGACCAATCGTGAACTAAGTCACTAAAGTCTGCACAGCTATATTTAGATTGTCAATTGTTGTTTGAAGAGGAAGTAGGGGGATTACCATTAGCATATAGACACATTTCTCTGTTTAAAACACTGAGAGAATACATAGCGTAAATCAGGAAATAGGGAATTTGGAGTCTCCTTCTCTCTTTATCCTTTTCTCTCAGTACAAATCACAAGGGATTGCATGGGGTGACTTCAATTACTGTGCCATGAGCACCCAGGTAACAGAGTGATTTATTATCAAAGCAGCACTGTAGTGTATGTGATGCAAGCACAAATCATTTAAACAGGGTGTCAGCAGCTGACAACAGACAAGCAAAATATGAATGTAGAATTTATGCCCAATGTCAAAAAATGCTGAACACAGAAAATAGTGAGGCGGTCTGTCACAAAGAAGAGTGAACCAAAAGATGTGTGTGCAAGTACATTTACGCTCATATCTGTTAGTGTGTTGCTGTATATAAGAATACAATACAAACTAATGGCATGAGACACGCAATTAGCAGACGGTAATCTTGCTGCTGGGTTATGCAGGCTTGATTCTGTGACCTCCCTTAGTTAGAGAAAATACATATTATTTATTTATTAATGATCAAAATATTACATTTAAAATTTAAGATATACAGAATAATAAATTGTGTATATTACAATAATGAATGAATAATACATAAGGAATTACCTCTTTTCTTATATTGAAAAATATGTGACAAATTAATTATATCGTAATGTATGTAAATTCATGTTCAATAATCCACTTCATAATATAGGTACATGTGATAGAATATCATACTGTGTGTGTATAAATATATCATAAATATATCATAACACACACAGTGAGTAAATACTTTTCTATTATATACCATCACACACTAGTTTATCATTGCTTCTTTGTGCATGTTGATCATAAAATTATAAAAATTAAATCATATAAGCAAGAACTAAAATGTGCAGATTAAAAATATGTATGTACATTCTGATCCATAAAATGTCAAAAACTTCTACAACAGTGATAACAAAAAATGCACTACATTTGTTTACATGTAATAGCTTTTCTAAAACACTCCAATTAATCTTTTTTTTTTTCATGAGTTGTCACATAGGTTTCCATTAAGCTGTAGACTTATCTGACTTTATTGTTTGCATAGTTACACATTTCATGAAAATGCTCAGAGTGTTTCATAAAGTTATAGGCCTATTTCTTGAGGCATACTATATGCAGAAAATATAGACCGACCCTTTATGTAGTCTAAATGTGATGCCATTATCAATTAAAATTTCAAGTTGTCTTCAATGAAATGTGAAAAGGCCTGCAGTACTAATGTCTCACCTCTTTTTAAAATATGTTAAACTGGGATCTCAACTCAATATGGAACACATATAAACCTGTTTATCTTCAATTCTTATATAATTTAGAGGTGAGTGGTTATAACTGAACACCTTATGATGTGGTGTAATTTTTAATGGTGCACTAGCAGAGGCCCATAGAACTGAACTGAGTGTAAAATTGTAAAACAGTTAATTTACACATGCAACATGATAACTTGAGGGGTCTGTTTCAAAAGACACCAGAGAGCAACAAGAATAGAAATTAATACCGACATAACAGTTACAGAGGCTCTGTGGTGGACATTACTATTCAACACAAACAGGGAGAGGAAAGAGGAAGCAAGGAGAGAGACTGATCTCCTATTCACTGGAATCAAATTGAATCAAAGGTTTGTTTATGCAGAGTTCCTTCAAAATAGAGATCAACAAGTAATAATAGCATCATTTTATTCATATGCAATCAGGACTTTTAAAAATCACACCACCAGGGCTTGTAAAGAAAAAAAAAGTTGATTTAAGTGTAAAAGGTGACTTTGAACATTGGCAAATATGTAAATATATTTAATACGATGTAATGCATAATGTAAATTAAATACATTTAATCTTAAAATAAAGAATAAACTACTCAGCAATGGAGTATAGGAAAACGAAAAGATGCATAAATAGCATGTGCTGAATTATATTTACAAAATTCCACAAACTGAATGCAATTTTTTTTTTTTATTTAAAATTTTATGAATTTCTGCAATATCTGCAATTTATGAAATGGATATATAGTAATAGAGATAGCTATATATTCCCTTAGAAGTTGGTGCTGCCATTTTGTGGCATAATCATCGCACTATAGTTTGGGTGTGGCGTGGCTATAGCAATAAGGTTTCAACATTTATAATTCATGTACAATGGATACAATCAAAGTCTTGTAAGTCTTTGACTATTAATGAAGCAATAACGTGAACAAGAAATCATCATAATACGGTGGTCAAATTCTGTGATCTGCTGAACTGTAGGCTACATTAAAAACATAATAATGCTTTAAGTTATGTTATAGGCTATATCATGCAAGCTCAATTACTAACGTGTTTTAATAAGAACGTGAGCAGCAGCTCCATGACAGTGATCTGTCCTTAAAACGGGGCGATGCTGCACGCTGAACTTCTATTTTCTTTTTCTTTTTTGCTTTTAAAATGTTCGGTTTTATAATAAAGAATGCACATTCCACATAAACAGTCAATGTTAAAATGAAGAATTCCTGCAAACCGCACAACTCCCAGCTGGCTACTACTACTAAACATAGGCTGCTACAGTAAACCGCAGACTGTCTTCAAACCACTCTCCAACCAAACACATTAAATAGCACTTCGACCACCAAATCCATAACAAAATGCATCAAATAAAAACTGCTCCATAATTCATCCATAACAGAGCTAATGATCAGTACTGTACATTGCATGTCATTACAAGCTACACATGCAGCAAAAGAAATGCGTTTCGATAAAGAATTCACTAAATGATCACTGCGAGAATGAGTAGTATACAATGAATCATGAATCTTACTGTCCCAGTAGGCAGAAGGGTGTCGAGAAAGGACGCATCAACACGAAGCAGAATGCAGAGTGTCTCGCGCTGTCAGTCACAGGCGTTGTAACTGCTGCGGCCCGCGCTGGTGCACAAACATTCCCTCAAGACGCCCCGAAAAACTTCTGCGGTCAAGTAGTGTGTGTGTGTGTGTGTGTGTGTATCAATGATGAACGAGGGAACAGACGTCTAATTAAGGCAATGAATGAAAAAATACACGCACATAAATACATAAAAAAGCCCAGGTTTGAAGTAAGGGATGTGGTCTGGATATAACTCGCTATTCTCTATATTGTTGTAACACTCCGCTGTGCGCGAGACTCACAATGATCCCTGATATGCGCTGCGCATTTAGATGAACCCCTTCAAACACCCCCACCCCTCTTTCTCTCTCTCTCTCTCTCTCTCTCTCTAGTGTTTTAAGGTTGCAGTGAGTCCAGTCCAAAAATAAAGCTCTACTTAAAAAAATGTAGAAAATCAAAGGTGTGGGTAGATCATTTTTGCATGCATAGGCCTATATATTTCAGCCAGTCAAAAGACAAGAACAGAACTAGCGTTCGCGTGAGGAGGTAACCATAGCAACCATCGCCAATCGCGGATGAACGCTTTCCTTCAGGTTCCATTTATATTTAAATAAACGTCATACATAGATTTATACTCGCCTAAATAGACCATTTAGAATTTATTATTTTAAAATGTATAGTTGTTACACTGAAAAGTTGTAAAACTTTATTAGGTGTTCTTGTTACACTTTACATATAGCCTACTTACTATTATAATAAAAGAATATGCATAATTAGGCCTACATGCAAGTAACCCTAATCCTAACCTAACCATATAGTTAATTGCTCAGTACGTAAATGTAGGCTATAATTACACTGTAACAAGGACACCTTAATATAAAGTGTAACCGAAACCGATAGTACATTTCCATTACAATTAAAATTGCAAGTAAAGTAACAGTAAAAGAAACAGCAAGTAACACACTGAATTAAACGTGACACTTTTATGTAGAAAGACTAAAATAGTATTTTCTTGTAAAGAAAAAAAGTAGGCTAGGCTACTCCAGTAATCTGTGTTTTATTTACAAGTCATTTAGTGTCTTATGTTTAGCTATGCAAAGATATCTTGCGTTGCACAAGGACATCAACAAATTGTGGGCTACCCCTAAAATGACAGAAATAACTTTAAAAAGTCGACCCTCCAAATGTAGCCTAATTATATAATACGCACTCTGGACTATGAGACTCTTAGGCTACTTCGTGGATAAGAGTAAAAGAGCGTGACTGTCAGTACATTATCCTTTGTTCTAAGCACGCTGATCAGTGAGTTAAAGGATTTCACTATTCAGCTCATGCTTGACCCATATCCAGAGACAGCTGTGCTGCAGGACACACACCAGAAACGCCTCAGGACCCTGGACAGCGGCCGATGAAACGTTTCATCGATCATGTTACGTCAGCCAGCGTTGGGAGAAAGCCCATGGTTTATAAAATTCCGAACATTTATGGGGTGTAAAATACAGTCTGCTGCAAGTTGCTGTCAAAGATTTACTGATATATAGCTCAAACAAGCTTCAGCTCAACAAGATACAGTTTGTTCGTTTTTTTGTTGTAGTTGGGGTTTTTTTTTTTTATTGCAGAACTTGTAAAAACTTACACAAAATACAGATTCCAAATACACCAGATGTATTTAAATGAAATATATTAGCCACATCTGAAATATGCATGCAGATGTAAAATCTAAACCGTAAACATCTTCCAGCTCAATTTTCTTTAGCAGTTCAATTCAAAATTATATATATATATATATATATATATATATATATATATATATATATATATATATATATATATATATATATATTAAAAAATAAATAGAATAAATTTAACTGGGAGATCTTGGATATATTGACATCAGTATAGAGGATAGCTAGAGAATGAGTCATACGAAAATATATACATTCATAAAAAGACAAGAGTAACAGAAAGAGCATTGATTAATTAAGATATTAGTAATAGATGTCAGAAGGTGAGAGAAAATGTTGCACTCTCCAAACTGAGCAGTTATGTCACTCTAAAAGAGACAGAGACAGCTTTATCTATGCTCTGAGGTGTCAGTTTGTTTTTTGCTGTGTGCCATGACTTTTTTCTTACGTATAAAAGCATGTGTACTAAAGCAACTGCAGGAGATTGACTCATCACTAGCTGGCTGTGTAGGAGGGCAAGACAGAAGGGGACACATTTTCTCATGAAAAAATATGGAGATGGAGACATAGAAGATGAGGGAGAATGGTGCCAAATGTGAGTGCAAGAGCTGGGCTGTTTGTCTTTTCAACTGTTCCTGTGGCTTATTGCATATCACCTTTTTTAATTATCTTTCCTTCTTAACCCTTGTTCTGCACTTAAACTCCTTTACCTAATTTGGTGTTCTTTGTAAAAAAAATGACAAGCCTTTTATTGAATCCAATATCTGGTAATAATATAGGATAACAAAGAATTTATATGCAGGTTTTCATAGCATGAACATTTTGAAAAGGAACACCACAAATGTAACAAGGTGGGGACTGCAAAGTAAAAATCTCCACAAAAACTGAAAAATTACATATATATTTTTTACCTATTATTATGTAGCAATTTAATACCTCACCTAATCTATGCTGCCAAATTCCCAGCATCAATTACTGTTAGTTAGCAGTGCCTTCTGACATGCCCAATTCTCAATGCTCACCTGAAAGGAATAGTTCACACGTAAATGAAAATTTTGAGTGAAAATGAAAATGAGTTTGTTTCTCCATTAGAAGAGATTTTGAGAAATTTTGCATTACATCAATTGCTTACCAATGGATCCTCTGCAGTGAATGGGTGCTGTCAGAATGAGCAAGGCTTTGAAGGAAGGGTTTTATTAGAAACACACAGCTCTTTGCTTTATAAGATGTTAATAGATGCGCTGGAGTCATGACTTTTAGTTGTGGATTATTGTGAAGTTTTTATCCACTGTTTGAGCTCTCATTCTGCTTGCATCCAAATTCACATCTGCGATGTGGATATCGCTCTATGATGCCTCATTGAAAGGTGGGAAATATTATGGCACTGTGTGTGGTTACCACGGTAACAGGCATTTTGGATGTGAAGAAGCAGAGATAGCTGAGGAGTGTGGGAAAAAGAAAGGGGGAGACTCAAGTGGTGTGTGTACTGTGTGTATGCGAGTGTATGAACGCAATGACAGTAGTCAAAAGAGAGTACTGCTGGGTTCACAGAAAGCATGTTAAAGGATTTTGCCTTTATGACCCTAAAAAGAATGAGAGGTTCTCTGTGCTAACACATTATGTTACATTACTGAACTTCATGGCTGTTCTTTTTCGTGTGCGATGCTGTCCAGCTGCAGCTGTTTGAGTGGGAGTCTCTTCTAGTCTAATAGCTGGTGGCTAGAGTTCATTCAAGCCCTGTTTCTTGGCTCTCAAACAGCCTTTGATTCCTCCAGTTTGGCCCCTCAGGCTTTGAGGTTCACTCAGGATCCAAATGGATTTGAAGTGGACTCTTCGTCTGCAGGGCAAACTTAGAGAGTGGCAGTGGCCAAATGGCCTCTGTCTTGGTACCTTGTAAGCTTTTCTTTCACTGTTCTTATGTGACCGTTAAACACTGTTGTGCTGTATGTTTGCCTTTTGCTTTTAAAAGAAGATTTATGGTCATAAATGCTAATAAATTTAAGCCTTGCAGATTTAAACATATTGCTCAACGGTTTATTTCATAAATTTAG
This sequence comes from Barbus barbus, assembly GCF_936440315.1. Lineage (NCBI taxonomy): Eukaryota > Metazoa > Chordata > Actinopteri > Cypriniformes > Cyprinidae > Barbus > Barbus barbus. The sequence continues at coordinate 17,963,346 of NC_136753.1, forward strand.
ATGCTTAGATAGCTGAGTGGATGCCAGTATATGATGCAAGTAAATGCCAGCTTGCAATAATTACTACAGGGTTTCTTATATTAAAAAATAGAATATGCTTGAAGTCATTGTATCATCATTTGCATTGTCATATTTGCATCAACACACATAAATAATCGCTGAAGGACAAAAGGGCTCCTAGTCAGGTAAATGTGTGTAATGAGGGGCATAAAGATAAAGTGAAAGAACTTAACAATAAAATTTAGAAGTTAAAGTCATAAATTAACATTCACTTTGCAAAAGCTGCAAAATATTAATAATTTTATAAAAAGTATAAAATGAAGTTTAAAGTAGACTATTTGCATAATAATAGACATATAGACTATAGTAGTCTATAGACTATTATATACTATAATAGACATTAGAGGATACTGAAAATAGGATTGATTGTTTTGATTTCAAAATGACATGTAAGACTTTTTTAAGTAGCTTTGATGTCAGTCTCCCATTGTCTGTCTTTGTTTTTCCCCCCTTCACTGTCACTTTGTATCCTCTCAGGAAGAGTGTTCTAGTCAGAAAACAATGACTTGTATATTGACTGATATACAGCCAAGCTGAATTCTGCAGGTTTATAGAGAAACATAAAGCATTTCTTTAAATGAATTCATGTGTGTTCCAGAGAGAGAAATCAGGTATCATACACGTCTATGTGTAGACAGAGGTAGCTTAGGTGGAAAACCATATGTTGTAGCGGACAGAGACTGCTTATGTTTAAGCATGCACAAATAATCATCTCCTTAGTTCTCTGAGACTATTGGTGTTGTCATGGAAACAGATTCCACCTTAAAGCTGGGTTGTGGAGAGTGAAGGAAAAAAAAAAAACAGAAAATGGTGGAAACCTGATTTTGCTAAGAGAGGTTTATATAGGATTGATGATAAATGTTAAAGTACAAGGATGAAGAAGAGAAAGCAAAGAAGTATTTTTATAGTGTAATGGGCATTATATAGAAATGCAAAATACTAATTAGTAAGAGAAGTGGAACTGATTGCTTCAGGCATTTTCTTTATTTTTCTGTCTTTAAAAAACAGCCACAATTAGGGAGAAAAAAATCAACCAAGAACTCAACAAACCCTATTTTTGGTCCTGTATCAGGTTGGCAGGTTTGGCCCTATACAAGGACAACAGAATAAAGTTCAAAGTAACCTAAAAATCCTGCCATTCATCCGTGACCTTGCTCTTGTTTATTCTCTTACTCAGAGGAGCATGTTTGCCTGTGTGCTTCTGGAGCAGCTCCAGTCAATGAAAATCTCTACATGGGGTCCTTGTGCCCCTCTGCCCCATCTCTTCAGTTAAGTCTCTAAGCAGCTGCATTGTCATGGAGACCAATGCAAGCAATATAGAGCCTGTCTGATATTCCATCAGATTCATCTGAATACAAACATATAGCAGGGTGGGAATGAATGCCTTCTGTTTTGTCCATCTAGTCATAATGATAATGAGATAATGTAGTGTTAATTGGGAAAAAATTATTACCTTGCAAATCCCAGTCCTTTACACAAACTAGCCACTTGGCCCCTTTCATCCCTGTGTAAAATAAGCACATTTTGTTAATATTCTTATTAGTGAAAAAGGAATTTCTAATTTATTATTATTATTTTTTTACATATCAGCAAAAATGGAAAGTTTGAGCTATTTAAGTGGTTTCTTTTTTGTTAACCACATTGTCACTTTGTTTGTATTTTAATGTCTGAAAGTGGGATTCTATAGGCAAGAATATCCTTACCTGGATGAATCCTCTGGCCAGAAATCATTACAAGACCACCACAGAATTGAGAAAGAGAAGAAAGAATGCAAGTGTGCAATATCGACCCAAACATGTACACATATAACTTTAAAAAGTCTTTTTTCTTATCTCACTCAAAAAGATGTTTTAAAAATATCTGTATTGATTGTTACTGAAATGATCTGTTATTTTAGAACAAGGTCGAATTGCATGCACATACTAAACCTGATATGACCATAGTGAATTGTGCATTAAATTATTACTGATGTTATATTTAGTGAGTGACCGATACAAACTATCCCTGCTTACCCAAAATTGTATGAATTTTTGTCTTCTATATAAGACAAAAGAAGATATTTCCAGTGTTGTTTTGGATCCCACTGACTTTCAATGTACAGAGAAAAGCAGTTAGCACTTATCTTATCTATCACTTTAAGAGCATGTACCATGTTTAATATTTAAACTTTATTGTAGGTTTCAGTGACTGAAGGAGATATCAAGTCCTTCTTCACACATCCTCAGGAGCTTATTAGTGGTTCCACTTCTGACCTACAGCCATTTTGTGCCGTTGAGCCAGCTGCTAAATTCTAGCGTTCTCCAGGACAGCTATTTTGCAAACTAATGTAGGCTACCGTATTTCACTTAAGGTACTGATGACTCTAAAATACAGGAGAAGTGAAAAAGATGGTTTGTTATAGTTATTAATATGCAAGAAGATCTGTATGACATTACGCAATTGTCCTTTCGATTCAGCCAGACACCCTAAATAGACCATTTCTCACTAATTTAGTCTGCTTTTGATCAAAGAATTATGGCATACCCTTGTTCCTTTGTTCAGTTTTGTACTTTATTTTCACTCTCTGTTTATGCATCACAATTCACCAGACTATGACACAGATATGAGGATGGCAGCTCACTTGTTCCAAATGGCCTTTGTTGTGACAAGCTGAGGTCTGGTGGGTCAGAGTAGCATTGTTCAATCTGCCAAATTCAAAATATGCCCTGGCATCCCTCCAGGATCATCACCCCATGATCATTTTCCCCAGGACCATTGAAATAAAGTTGACTGTATTTGTAAAGCTGAGTTTCTATGGGGAGGCTGAATTATAATCAAAATGAGGATGTGGGAGAGAGGGAAGAAAAACAGGAAGGAGAGATACAGATGGAAATATATCTCTGTCTTCCTCTCAGAAAGAAATTACTTCTATGTGTGCATGTATGTGACAAGGTCACAGAGGCCTCACTAATGCAATTGGGTGTGTGTGTGTGTGTGTGTGTGTGTGTGTGTGTGTATGGCTGGGCTGGATGGATTACAAGAGAATGAGAAACTGCATCAATTTGGGGTCAGTTAAGCAGGGTCAATACGATGTTTTCAAGCAATATATTTATTTTTATGTAACCCTTTTGCAGTAATAAAAGCACAAGAGCACATTGTAAGCAAATCACAATATAGAGATAAAACACACGTATTAGAGTTCATGTTATTATTATTATTTTGTTTAATATTTTAGAAACTAAGATATCTTAGGAAAAAGTTGAGTTTATATCTTTCTTATAGAACTTTTAATATTTTATGTACAGTGTGAGCAGAGTGATTTTTCTTCAGGATGCAGTGCAATAATTGTGCTTTGTGTAGAAATCTCAGGCAAAATCCCACACTGTAAAAAATGTCACTGTTAAATTACAGTAAACTACTGACAGGTAGATTCACCAGTATAATGCTGTAATTTTACAGTGTACTTACAGTAATCTGCAATAACAGTTTATTACTGTAAAAATTATTACAGTACCGTGCCGTATAAAATATAACCTTTACAGTATAATACTGTCATTACACTGTTATTTTAGTATTCCAGCTGTAATTGTAGGTGTGGCAAGTAAATATTAATTGGGGTCTTACAGTGTTTCAGAGAAATAAAGAAAGAGAGTAGTGTGTAACAGCACGGCCAGGCTCTCCACCCAGCCAACTATCACGATCTGCATCACCTGAATTCTAACCACGCGCACCTGCACCTCATCATCACCCTCATCAAGAGCACTATAAAGGCATTCACCACAGTCACTTCACCGTCCGATCTTGTTGATGCTACGTGGACTCCAATCAGCCAAGTCGATACTCGATGAGTATATCCTTACTTACCTTCCTGCAAATGAATCCTTAGTTCTGTATTGTTGCTCAGACAGTGAGTGAAAATATAGGATATTCTGCTCCCCGTTAAGCCTAATGTTGCAATATTACAACATTTCTGTAAAAACTTACTAAAACATAAAATTTTTGAAAACACTCAATTTTCAGCCCCAAAGGCCTCCTACAACAACATCTGAATGGTTGAGAATGTTTTTGTGTGTTTTTCTATATTTGGGTTTTACAGGGTTAAGATCTCCTATCGCCCAGGTCCCCGTAATTTGAAGGCGGATGCACTATCACGAGTCTATTCTCCCGTGGAGAATCCGGAAGAACCAGAGAGTATCCTGCCTACTGAAATAATTACTAGCCCTATCCAATGGTCCTCTCCACCAGTGGCCTCCGCCACTCCTCCAGCCAATCCGCCGGGCTGTTCTCCTGACCACCAGTATGTTCCCAGGACCCAACGTATCCCGCTCATCCACTCCACTCACACATCCCTCGGTACTGGCCACCCAGGGGCCAACGCTACTCTCTCGTTGCTACAAGACCGCTTCTGGTGGCCCAGCATGGCCAGGGACGTGAGAAGGTTTGTTCAGGGCTGTCCAGACTGTGCCATATCTAAGAGCTCCCGTCATCTTCCAGCCGGTAAACTTTTCCCACTACCCATACCTAACCGCCCTTGGTCACACCTAGGAGTGGACTTCATTACAGATCTACCTGCCTCGGACAACTTCACTTGCATACTGGTCATTGTGGATCGCTTCTCCAAATTCTGCCGTCTCATCCCGCTCTCAGGGCTTCCCACAGCCCTTCAAACTGCTGAACTCTTATTCAATCATGTTTTCAGATACTACGGCATCCCGGAGGACATAGTATCGGACAGAGGTCCTCAATTCATCTCAAGGGTTTGGAAAGCATTCTTCTCCCTCCTAGGTGTGACCGTAAGTCTTACCTCCGGATATCATCCACAGCCCAACGGACAGACTGAACGGAAAATCCAGGAAATTGGTCGCTTCCTGAGAACCTTCTGCCATAGCCGCCAGAACTCCTGGAATCAGTTTCTGGGCTGGGCCGAGTACGCGCAAAACTCTCTGCGTCAAGGCTCCACTGGACTCACGCCCTTCCAGTGCGTACTCGGTTTCCAGCCCCCCCTATTTCCATGGTCCGGAGAACCCTCCGATGTTCCCGCGGTCGATTACTGGTTCCGGGAGAGCGAGAGAGTCTGGGACGCTGCACACCATCAGCTACAGCAGGCAGTGCGCAGGCAGAAGATTACAGCGGACGCCCGACGCTCAGCCACTCCCATTTACCACCCTGGACAGAAGGTATGGCTGTCTACCCGGGACATCAGACTGCGCCTGCCTAGCCGGAAGTTGAGTCCCAGATTCGTTGGCCCCTTTGTCATTCTCGAACAGATCAATCCAGTCACTTACAAACTCCAATTACCTCCACAATACAAGATCCATCCAACTTTCCACGTCTCACTACTAAAACCCTTTTCACCTTCTGTCTCCCCAGAGCCTGGTCCGGTCGAGGAACCCCCTCTCCCTCTCATCGTGGAGGATGGTGCCATCTACAAGGTCCGAGAGATCCTGCATTCCCGGCGTCGTGGTGGTAAGCTAGAATACTTAGTCGATTGGGAAGGCTACGGCCCCGAAGAACGCTCATGGGTGCTAAGAGAGGATGTCCTCGACCCGTCACTCCTGGAGGACTTCCATACCGCTCATCCAGAACTTCCAGCCCCACGGGGTCGGGGTAGGCCACCACGACGCCGGGGTCGGCCCTCGGGAGCGGGCCATGGAGAGGGGGGTACTGTAACAGCACGGCCAGGCTCTCCACCCAGCCAACTATCACGATCTGCATCACCTGAATTCTAACCACGCGCACCTGCACCTCATCACCCTCATCAAGAGCACTATAAAGGCATTCACCACAGTCACTTCACCGTCCGATCTCGTTGATGCTACGTGGACTCCAATCAGCCAAGTTGATACTCGATGAGTATATCCTTACTTACCTTCTGCTCTCCGTTCTGCTGTCCTGTTCTGTGTAGATTGCCTTCCACTGTGGTCAGCCTCCGGTCCTCAATGTCTGCCCAGCTCCGAGCGCCTGAAAATCACAAGGGTTGCATTCAGTGCCTCAGCTACTGCCATCACCTACTAAAATAAGAAGAGCACTCACCCCTCGACACCAGCGGCACTGTTCTCTGCACTAAGTTTGTCAAAGTCACTGGGTTGTTCACTTACCTTTTTGTGTCTGACGTTGTCCCTTAACATAGTGGGGTGGAAGGTAAAAAGAAATAACAATTTCTGAACAAAGTTGGGAATAGGGGCAAAAAAACAATATTTACCTTTGAAAAAACTCCAGTGTCTTTGTAGCTTTCTCTTGGTTTTATAAGTTGAAGACAGTAGCTGGCTTCAATACTGATCATCCAACCTCCAATTGTGACTTCATCACCAGCAACTGATGCAGACAACAACAATAGTTAATATTCAGAAACATTACAAAATATTTGTATCAGCCTACACACGGTAACAACAAAATACAGACAATCCTTAAGGTTCTCTCTGAGAGAATAATAAAATGATTATGGTATAACTATAACTGTTAGCATAACTTTAGTGCACATTTCAATAAACCGCACAACAAATGGTCAAATAAAGCAAAAAAATAAAAATACAATGGATGATCACATATACCACAGACATTTGATTAGCTTGCAAAATAACAAAAGTTAAACTCAAATGAACGAACTTGCTAACTTAGTTAGCTGATTTGTTTACCGGATATGAAAAAAAAAACTGTTATTGGTAACTTCATTCAATAAAAAGAAATGACAGTGTGTAAATAATTTCACAGGCTAAAACTGACTTTGAAAAATTGCAATTACCTTAGCGAATAGAAAAGCAAGCCGATGCGCCGTCCATTTCGATGCTGGCGAACAACGTCACACATCTGACTAGACTAAAAAATACTGTATCATACCGTTAAGATTGAACAGTAGCTTGCTGTTAATATTTTTATCATCATTTACAGTATTTAACTGTATTTACATAGAACGGTACATTGCTGTAGAAAATGCCCTGTATTTTTATCACAGTATAATCACTGTAATTGTGTTGTAATTGTATACTGTCAGACTGAGAAATGTGTAAAGAGCTATTTTGAATAACAGGGGTCTTTTTCTCCAACATGCTCGGCACTGTTATTGCACATTAAACAAAGTAAAATATGCAAACAAATGCATGATAAATTTACATTTGGAGTTTTGCAATCTAGTAGTGGTTCAGGCCATGAAAATAATTAACATTCTGGTTTCTTTGAAATGGGAATTGACATAAAATTTGCCCTGATCATTCTACATGTAGTTTGTCCTTCAAATTGCCAATAACATGCACTGGAGAAGACAGGAAAATATTTCACAGCTAATAAGTATACACTTGAGGTTTTTTTAGAGACCACTTTTATATCCTAATTTGAATTTTCCAGTAAACCAATGCAGCATTGTCCAATTACTGGCTCATTTGTGCTTACAGTAGGTTGTTTATTGCCTTGTACAGTGTTAGGGTCATGTACAGTAATAAAAACTATGTATTTATTAAGACTATGTAAGTTCATCGGGAGAGACAAAGTTTTGTTTTGGAAGCTTATAAGCTGTTTTTATTTATAATGCACATTTTTAGTTGCTTTACTTGGTTTTTATTGTGTTTTAATCTGGTCCTGCTGTGATTTTATTATCCAGTTCTTTGAACACATTACAAAATCAATTTCCTCTCCAGTATTTTGGAGAATTTATTCATAGGCCTCCCCTACAAAAAAAAGGGTCAAATTTGAGGGGAAAACAGTAGCAGATTAGATGTGTAGTAGTATGGATGTGCACAGATGTTGCATATGTTTCATTGACTGAAAGTACAGAGAAACAAAGTCATCCAATCATGGGGACATCAGGAAGTAATTTCCCTGTGCACTAAAGATCAGCTTTATGAGATTTGCCTTGAGCACAAGAAGAAACGATAATCAATTTCTCTGTTAAAATCTAAATTGTTATATGGGGATTTCAAAAGCTAAAGTAAGCGTCTAATAGCATTAAGATGAATCATAAAATGTTGAGGATCAGAAGATGCTGCATAGTGAATGCACAAACTTTTTTCATGTTGTTGCCATGGAGATATTCCATGAACTTAGCCTGTATATGGATTAGTTGCCCTCTCGGTGCCCTTGTCACAATGTGAATAGGACAGTTCGTCTTGAACAATTAGAATTTTTGGTGTATAATTCAATATTAAAGAACATAGCAGTAAAACAGCAGTAAAACAGGAAAAAAAAAATAAAGATTGCAAGGCATTTAAAAAAAAATGAATTTCTTTTAACACTTAAGACACTGCAAAAGACACAAGATGCAAGTATAACCAGTTCTACTACACCTCGCTCCAAGCGGGATTTGAACCATGGTCTCCTGCATGGGAGGCAGGCACTCTAACAAAGAGGATAAAGGCCACAGCCTCTAGTGTCAGTTGCTAGAGCGCCTCTTTTTGAGATCAGGGGAGTGAGATTTACGCGCAAAAGCTCTTACTGGCCTACGACAGTTACAGTTACCCTCCCATCTGGGTCACAGCACCAAATGTAGCGGTCCTACTCGCCCTGCTCCAAGTGGGATTTGAACTGCAGTCTCTGGTGTGGGAGGCGGGTGCTCTAACGAGGAGGCTAAAGGCCACGGCCTCCAACATCAGTTGCTAGAGTGCCTCTTTTTGAGATCAGGGGAGTGACAGTGTACGACAGTTACACAAGCACAATGGTCAGGGGTGTATGGGTGTCCTGTTTCTGGAGGGCCACTGTCCTGCAGAGTTTCGCTCCAATAAGTAACCACACCTGAACCAGCAAATAAAGGTCTTCAGACTAGAAAGTAGAACACTAGAAACTTTGAGGGAATTGTGTCAAAGCTGGTTGGAGCTAAACTCTGCAAACTCCGGTCAGACTCGTCCAACTAGTGGATGTTCACACAGACAACAGTACAAAAGTATCACAGTCAAATGTGAAAAACACGATACACAAGCAGCAAAATAGGAAAAAAACAAGTGAACTGCAAAAGACATGAGTAGTCACACAGTAGTCTAGAGCATGTTGACATAAAATTAATAGAAAAGCTTTGCATTGGAATGTAAAACACAGTCTATGTAAATGGCCCCTAATACTAAATATCGAGTTTGCCAGACTTTCACTGCCTTCAAACTCTTCTCTCAGACATAGAAATCATTAACCTTGCAAAGCGTTTTATGAACATTTGTGATTCTGTGTGACACAGTCCACCTACTAATTAGCCAGTAATTGACCTTAGTCTCAGTAGTACCCCCATTACTTGGGCCTCACATCAGGGACAGGGGGGTGTTAAGGGCTACAGAGGAGATCTGCACTGGCAGAGACGGCGCTGGCATTTGGATAATTGCTGTCAAATCTAATTAAAGTTCCTCATTTGGATGACGTAGAACACCACTGAGGATTTTGCAACTATCTCAGCTCTTTGGCCACTTTTCTCTTATACTGCAAAGAAACAGGTTTGTATGGTGTATTTTGTAAATTTCCTTCATCAGAGAAAAAAGTTGAGGAAAATGCATTGCATTGGAGTGAATCTAACTGTCATAATGGACAAGAAAAACAGTATAGGTCCATTGGAGGGCTGAATCCTTCTAACTGGCCATCACTATCCATATGAATAAAAGAATTAATATGATTACTATGTGCATTAGAGTTTCCTTGCAGAGGAACTTAGAGTTTATTGAGATACATGGTCCCTTGACTGATAACACTGACTGAAAGTGTCTTACAAAAGAAGAAGAAAAAAATAGGGACATTTGATATTCTACTGAAAAGGTCAGGAAATGAATTTTGATAGACTGAAAGGGTAGCAACTCTGTGGCTGTGTATTTACATACAATCAGACTACAGACAGCTGGCACTGTCAACTCTTAAGAATAATTTTACCTGAAATGTAACAAAGTAATTAGCAGGTAGGATTATGAAACTCAGACAATGATTTCTGTGTAATTATGTGAAGCGTTTAGAAAGGTTTCAAAGCACAATTGTGTCAATGAGACTAATGGAAATACTGTAGCTCCCTATTATAGAAATTAACTATTCTTGTTAATAATGACTTGTTAAAAATGAATTGTTTTAATTAAAGATTTTTTTTTTTTTAAATGTGCAAGGTGAAAAGTCCTTTGTGCAGTACTAAAACAATATAATCATCAGCATTTTAATTGCACCAGTCTAAACAGTACAGTAATTGCGGCTTCATATTTTCCATAAAGCCAAAGAAGAGTGGGGGTGAGTAATATTGTTTTTATAGAAACCAATGGCCAGGAATGTGGTAATTGAGAAACTGATGAATCTGAATGAGACAGAGCCTGGAAGACACAAATCAAGTATCTGACGAAAAGATGTGTCATCTGTCTCGTGTACTGCATGTTCCTGTGGTCACGTAAATGACCTCTTGCCTCAGAAATTTGTTGCCATTAACAATGTGTTGCCCTGAGCAACACTGGCAAGTGAAAACGGCCCATTTATCTATTCTCCAGAGACAATGCAGCAATGAGATGTGTTAAGTCGTGTGTTACAAGAGCAAGGACATGACAAGTGGCACTGTTACAGAGTCAGGGGCAGATATAAAGAGACATGCATATTAGACTTTAACATTATACTGGAAAACAAATTCAATTTGTTTAAATCCAATTTTTAGAAATAAAGATGTTGCAACTGAAATTACTATGCATTTCTTTTCATAAGTTATAATATGTAGTGTTAAATGATGTTTTTTTTTTACATAATTTACAGTGAAAAACAATTGTTGAAATATTGTATATCAATAAATTACATATACAGCTATAACTGATATTTGGACATTGAAATTATCATCCATGATCCACTCGAGGAAAAAATGGTAAGCAAAAAGTGGTCAAATCTGATTGAACTGTTTTTATTCAAGACAAAACTATTACAATGATTTAATATTGCTGAATCCACCTAAATACATTAATTCATAATTTATACCAACAGAATTGTATGGGTTAAATCGAGAAGAAACAGCAGATCAGTGACAGTGCTATAGTCATGAGACAAAATTTTGGGTTGGAAGCAGGTATATGGGGCCTATATTAACATGAATATTATAATTTTATACAGAACAGATGCAAACATGAGCAATAACATAAGAACTGCATCAACAAAAAGTCCCAAAGTTTGAAAGAGACAAGTGTGTTCTGAGATGTTGTTGTGGTGGGACAGCTCAAATTTTTAAATGCAGCTCACACTCAAGTTGACCACAGAATTGAACGAAGAAATGGAGAATCGCAGGTAACACAACAGAAGTGTGAAGAGAATGGGACTGAATTTATGTAAAATAATGAAAGACAACTTAGAACAAGAAAGGGAAAGAAAATGAAAGGGTAGAAAGGAATGCTCGACAGACACACAGTGTAACAGTGATGTGAAGTTATTGCTCTGTCTCATTGTGAATTGTGTTGGTCATGCCTCATAATTCACTTCAGCCTGTCTAAAGCCCAGCAGAGTTAGAGGCAGCTTAATAGATGCAGGGCAGCAGGGAAAGCACCATTTATCTTTACAGATTACAAATGGGAATGTTGCACACACAATTCTTCTCCCGTCTCCAGCCCTGCTCAACAAATGTAAGCCTTTTCGTACAGAGGTATAATAATAACAGAGCAAAATAAAACAAAAAAAGTGACTCAAATGAACCAGTTGTTTACTACACTAGAAATACGTATTCTGTAAAAATAGATCAAATATAAGTAAACATTTAACATGGCAGGGGGTAAGAAGTTCCTTCTGAAACATGTTTTATTATCTAATTTTATTATAGCATTTTGTTTTCATTTTGTTTTGTTTCCTCACAACCCCAGATTCGACAGGGAGTATGGATGTTTTGCTTTGCTTTGCTTTGCTTTACTTTGTTTTGCTTTGCTTTGCTTTGTTTTGTTTTGTGTAAAATAATTTGTGTTCTGAAACCATAAGGCAAATCACAAGGCACAAAGAATAAGAAGTTCCTTTTGAAACATGTCACGGTATCTGTGAAATCTGTTCACTATTACTGAGCTGTCACCACTCAGTCCAACTCCGGTGTTTATAAAACACTGTCTAAATATTTTAGCTGTTGTAAGAGGAGGTTTATGGTTAACAAGGAAAAATCTTTGTGGGTTTACATTGGACATGTTATCTTAATTGCTTTACAGAAAGCTCAAATCAATCTTACTGTTTGTATATGTTTTTGCTATGTGACACCTTGTTCACACTGACGGCTGGAGGTCATCAGGTCATTGATGAGCTGTATAACTGGCTATATAAATATGGTGTGTTGCCCACATGAAAACACCAGAAAGTGACAACTTGTTTAAAATGTATGACTTCCTGTTGCTTTGTCAATGGAAATTGTTGTCAGTGGGAATACCTCTTTGTTTATTAAGTAGTGTACATGACTTAAGCACTAACTTCTTTCATGCAAATGGTTTTGTTGTATTTTGGGTTACCAGTCTTCTGAGACCTTCGCTGATATTTAATACTTATATTTACATGTTTCACAAGTTACTGGAGGAAGTGCATAATTGTGTAATTACCACAATTGGATTTAGTGTAACCTTGCAGAAAGAAAACAACAATCTCACACCATCCGAATATGTTTAGTTATATTTAATAAAGAATGTACCTGTAGCTCCCTAGAGACTAAAACCCTCGTTTTCATTCTAACAATTAATTTTCTCTCTTTTCTAGAAAGCCTTTTTTCATTCCATAATTGTGCCTCTTCCCTCTCTCCTCATATCTTTGTTCCTCTCTCCATGCCCTTGAAACCACTCCTAATTCTGTAATGTCATTGACCACATATAATCAGGGGAGCAGTGGTCTCTCATATACACAGCACATTAACTCCACTGAAAAGATTACTGGAAGGAGAAGAGATAGGATGATTAGAAAGATTCCACTGGATGGGCAGAAATAAGGGGAGGATGAATGAAAGATGTGGGAGAGTGGCGTGTGGAATCTCATCTAATAAACACACACATTCACAGTGTATTGAGGCAGTGTCGAATGCGTGCTGGATGGTTATGGGTCAACATCAGTTTGCATACATTTCACCAGTCTACACACTACATGAGTGCCCACAAAGGCCAGAAATAAATTGCTCCATTTATGGTGAGACAAAGATGTGAAGGAAAACACTTACAGCCTTTTATCCTAGGGGCCCAATGTTTAAACAGAGTAATCATTTATTTTCATGCTACAATTAGAACCTCTCATTTCCTGTCTGAACTTCATGGTGAGTTTCTAGAATAATGGCTAGCAATGTTACATACCAGGAACCAAGTAAAGAGAATTAGGCACTAATTTGTGGACGGAGAAATAAACAAATGGATGAATTATATAAATAAAAGTGCTACTGCCAGACCCGGAGTGTTCCTTTAAAACCTTGATATAAAACAGAAAAATTATTATGTTTCTTGATAAATAGTTTGTTTTTCATGTCAAACATGATACGAAATATGGAAAATCTTTAGAAATTGTGGGTTGGATATTTTATGTGGTTTTGGCTGCAGGTTACATTGTTACACAAGTAGATGGAGACAAGTGACTGTCCTTATGAGTCATTGAATCATTCAATCAACCAGTTTGTTCAAAAAACACCAATTTATTTAGGAATGAATCACCACTACTGTGTGTTGATCGAAAATACTGTACACAAATGCCCTTCTGTTGTGGCTTTGTTTGTTTTTTGTTGGTGGAGAACAAATTGCAAATTGTAATAAGCAATACTGTATCTAAAATGTAAGTTATTTGCATCATCACTTAATAGTATCACAGGTCTTGTTTATTGAGTAGTTGTATAAATTGCTGTACCTGTGCCATTCAGCTCTCATGTCTCGTGCTTAAAATTGAATCACAAATCAACTCATTTAAAAGCGATGTTTTAGAGAAGAACAAATGTAAACCACTGTGTTAGTGATGTCAACATCTTTGTTGTTTAATTTGTGTAATTCATTTTATTTTGGAAGCACGTGTTTTATAAAAAAAAAAAAAATACAATTGCTTATGTAATCTAAGTGCATCTATAGTAACTGGTTACACTGATTGTACTTTGAAAGACAGAAAAGAAGTTAATGAGGTCTCATGTTAAGAACAGAACATTTATTTTTCTACGCTTTGTAGATTGTTTTTTTGAGGTATCAGAAGAAGTGGAGATGGCGAGCCCAGCCCAGTGAGACTGTGACTATCGTGAAAGTGGTGTGGCCAGCCGCGAGATTCATCATAGAGAGAGCCTGATTGGCTTGATTTGTCCATTGAAACACCAGATAAGAGCATCAGCCTTGTTCACCCACATGGGTAGGAATACTTAGTGCACCCAGCGTACCTACATTCGAGGAGCAGAACTCCCCTTTTGTTTGGAATCCATACACTCATTCAAGGAACTGATCGCTTTTGGAATCTATGCACACACTGGTTTAAAGAACTATTCTTTGGACTCAGACCTATATATTCAAGGACAAACTCAATTTAAACGGGTTTCTGGTGATTTTGTTTTTATTATTTCTTATTTTGAAGAGCTCTTCGTTTTGTTTCATTGTTTATATACCCAGTTAATGCTGTGTCTGTTAAATTACTGTTTTTGGCAATGAATCTGTTAATTGTTCAACTGACTCACTCTTCTTAAGCAACCCCTGTCCAGCCTAAATAGATGTTAGTGCTTATGTCATTAGTCCAGGAATAAAGGCGCTACATATTCATTTATTTTTTTACTTAATTGTGATACTGTCATTTTTAAAATGCTGTATGATTTCCCTTTCTTTAGAAAACTTTAGAATTTGCGAGTTTGATATTTTAAGTGGCTTTAGCTGCAAGTTACATCATTAAACCAGAAGAGTGAGACAAATGACTATTTTTATGAGAGTTATTGAATAATTCAGTCAACTGATTCGTTCAAAATCACTTCATTTCTGAAAAAATCATCACTACTCTGTGTTGTTCGGAGATGCACAAATGTTAAATCTGTTTATGAGCTCATTTAGAATCCTTTTTATTGACTAAGAAAGAACAGAAAGTTAGGAAAGGCAATATTTTGTCTATAATGTAAGTTACTCAGTAGTGTTAACTGAACAATGTACAAAATCAATATCACAGCCAAAATCATGTTGCTGGTCTGAACATTACAATACCTTCACAATTCAGCTCACTGTCTTGTGCTTACAACCAAATCACAATCAGTCCTCAGTCCACAAACTAGTCCAACAATAATCAAAACTTGAATTTCCACTTTAAATATGGAAACCAACCATTTGAATAAACCAATTTGTACTATTTTGAGTCTGTCCAAGTATTGGGGTTTTGCACAGCTTGTCACAGGAGTAGAGGACTCCTGCTTAGAGGCCATATGTACGGTTCTGGAGTGTGGCATAGTGCTCACTGTTGGAGACACTGTTTGAAATGTAGCTGGGTGAGGAGAGACCAAAGCATGATGAAATAAGAGTGTCTATACTGTACTGACATCAGCGCATTCAGATACCTCCCTCGTTCACTCATTTGCTCAGTGCATAGATCGCCATGGCAACTTCAGCAAGGTCTTGTCGTCCGTTCTCTCACCTGTCGCGAATGTAGATAGCATATCCATATAGCTGTACTTTACGTCTGATACAAACCTTACCTTTTTATGACTTGCGCTCTATAGTCAGTCCTGGTTAACATGAAAGAAACATGTTCTGGAAGCATTTGATTTGTGATTTACTTGCATCAATATTTGCAATGAACTTAATATATTACAGATTTTTATTGGTCCTCCAAAACAGGGAAAAATGAATTCAAAATTGGTTGCAGTTGCTTAAGACATATTCCTGGTTTTATTGGGGCATTATTCATCAGTGCATGCTATTCCAAAGGAAATGAAAAATAAATAAGACTGAACACAGATATTTATTGAGCACTCAAACTGCTAAAAAAAATAAATAAAATAAAAAGCCAAACCCAAGGCCTTACCTTATTGTTAAACCTGGTCTTAACTTGTTTAGTCAGGTCTGAGGTAGCTTAATCTGGTTTAATTAGTCTCCCAGACTTCATTTTAACAGGAAAAACAGACAAAATCTCCCATCAGGCAGTCGTGACTCACTGGCAATCATGGTTGAAATGCAGAAACTATAAAGTGGCCTAGGGGAGGAATTATTTGAAAGTGACTCCACATTTCAGTCTAGTTGAGATGCCCTTTGAGGTTGGTGTGTTTGTGTAATTGCATTTGAACATGCATAAATGACTCCTTGTCCAAAGACATTTGAAAATGCAGTGTTGGGGTATAACCACATTATCACGGTATATGTGTAGAACATAAGGGATTTTGAACCAGAATATTTTAGAATCATTATGATACTAATACAGATTTTATTATCAAACGGTTATAGTTTAAATTTTGAGCTGAAAAATCATTTTATTTGTATATTTTCTTTTTCATTTTAATTGTAGTTCAAATTTGAGTAATTTTGTGTTTTTTAATTTTTAATGTCTGGCTGGTCAGTGAGAGAGCAAAGTTCAAATGCTGTTTAAACACTTTGCTTTCAGTGTGTGGCAGTATTTTGGCTTTTGACCTGCGTCTCCAAGGTGCCCCTCTCAAACTGCCAGTCACTAGCAGGAGAAGCCAGGCAGGGCACTGTAGCGGTCAGACCCCCTCCCTCACCGGCTGCTGATCGTCTGTCAGCCAGCAGCATGCTAAAACACAAGCACAAGAGACAGAAAGATAGAGCTTATAGGTCCTAATAAATGACCCCACATCAAAAAAAGTGCAATTGCAATGCACTTCAATCAATGTTAGTGACATTAAATATCAGGCATGCTTGCAACACTGTAATTAATACATAAAACAGAAAGGAAACAATATAATGCATGGATATATAGATATTCTAAGTGAGAATTGTGACTGTCCTTTATTTAATTCTGTTAAAACTGTAGCTACCATATTTTAACATAATCTTCAAATAGCAGTACCAAATTTGAACTCTTTCAATTATACATTTTTCTCTTTAAAAATACTGTTTCAGGTTCAGATTTACTGTTGACTGTAGTGATTTAATTTGACTTTATTGGGTGAATTGGTGTTTTAAAAAATGCATTAGGGCAATGTAAAGAAATCCTGCCCTCTAGAGTTACTTTGGGTAATTGGGTTTGACTGCTGGCAACAGTTTTTGTTTGTTTGTTTGTTTGTTAAATAATGTTTTATTTATACATTTTTATATTTCTTTCTCTCTCTCTCTTTTTTTTTTTTTTTGGATCCAAATCTGGGTTCTTTGTGCACCTTTGCTTTCTTTTCTAGTACATAGTAAAATGGCCAAGTATAGTATAGAAATGTACTTCTAAGTCAGGTCCATCAATGCCTGGAGCATGTCCACTAGAAAGCCTGTTTGTGACAAGCCAGACAAAACCAGGACATGCAATCCTTGAGGTGACAGCTCCAGGGACTCAATATTACATGAGACAACATTTTCACTTCGTTGCCCTTGGCCAGGAGCTGCTCTGGAGAACAGTGTCTGTGATGGTGACAATGTGTAAAAAATGCCTGAGATCCTGTTTTAGTGATGACAGGTCCTTACAAAGACAAACTCTAGTGTCATATTGTAAAAAAACACAGATTCATCTTTTAATTAGCAATGTATAAAGATTCCATCCTTAAGTACCATGGTGGATATTTTGTAAAAATGTATAATATATTAATATACTGTTACTATTTTACAAAAAGGTTAAAATCATTAACATTATTTAAAATAATAGTTCACCCAAAAATGAACTTTTTTGCATATTTACACACCTTGTGTCATTCCAAACTGCTGGTAATCAAACAGTTTAGGGTCCCATTGACTTTCATAGTACTTTTTTGTCCATATTTGATGGGAACCGATATTCTTTTAAATAACTTCTTTTACCTCACAAAAAAATTCCTATAGTTTTGGAATGACACGAGGAGGAGCAAATGATGACAGAATTTTCTATTTTGGGTGAAAACTGATACATTTAATGCATTAGGTATCATAACGAACATGTTTCACAGCATTTATAAATTCAGGTTGATGCTAATTTATAAATATACTGTTACCTGATCTGGATGGAGCCTCCTCAGCATCTAGCCTGTTGAGTTAGCCTCATTTACTGAGTGGCGAAGGGAAAGCTGCTCACCCCTGAAGTGTTGTCTGCTGTTAAGCCAGATCTCCAGAAAAGCAGAAGGCATGTCTGAGCAAGAAGACAGAAGGTTAGAGGTGGGGGAAGAGGGAATGAATTATTCTAAATAGCAGCCCATGCTGGGTGAATCTCAATTTGGATACTAATCTTACTACATAATGTACTATATCATATTGGAATTATTAAATTCAAACATGGTGCCTCACATGCAATTTCTTGACAGATTTCATGACTTTGATAGCAAGCATCACTGGTTCCCCTTGTGATGCTTCTTAATATTTTGACTTAAATGCCAGCTTTAAATAACTTACAAAATAGTGCATGAATTGTATGGCCTATTTTTGTAGCAGTAGGAATTGGTGTCAAGTTTAACAAAATATAATTTAAGAGTAAACTATAATTTGTGTATATGTAAGTTCAAGCAGTTTACAAAACAGACATAAATCTGACTTTAAATTGAAATCAGAGGGAAGAATATTTATATTTTTAAAATGCATTCATTTATATATAATTTTAACACGTTTCACAATAAAGTACACTAAATGTCCTGGAAATCTGAAAAACAAAAAACATGCTTAAGCATTCATGAAAGTGTATTGCTTTCAAAGTGTATCAATTTAATGTTAAATATCATAATAAATCATATTATACCTTGGATAATCAGTATTTAAACAATCAAAACACCTATGGGCCCTTTTTATGATGATACCACTGACATTAAACAGTTTATCAAATGTCACAATGTTAACAGTCAGTTTTGAATGTACATGATTCATCACTGCATTTTTAAAGAAATAAATATATTATATGTCAACATTGCGCTGTACAGTAATCATAATTCCACAAAAAAAATCTTCGTTGCCAGCTTGCCTTACATCCTTTGCAGAAGGACTTTAGCAGTTAAGTTTTTACTGTATTTGTGAATGAGTCACAGAAATTACAAATCAATGTTATTTTGTAATTAGAAACAGGTGATATAATTATTCCTT
This sequence comes from Barbus barbus, assembly GCF_936440315.1. Classification (NCBI taxonomy): domain Eukaryota; kingdom Metazoa; phylum Chordata; class Actinopteri; order Cypriniformes; family Cyprinidae; genus Barbus; species Barbus barbus. The sequence goes on from NC_136753.1 coordinate 17,982,434, forward strand.
AATAGATCTTTGACCTTTTATCTAAAGCTCTAACATATTCAGAGTGAAAACACTTCCATATGCTGTAAATAGCAAGATGGGCCTTTTTATTTATCTGTCATATTACCCATGACTTATTTTATAAAGCAGTGTCTGTTTTCTGTCTTCAGAAATATGTGTATCTGATAACATCCACATTTGAAATGTAGACAGTTCAGCTGCCAGGAGTTTGGTGCTTGTTCAACAAATTGTCCATCTCCATCCAGGGACACACATGCAATTTCTCCCTGAAAAGCATAAGTAAACAATGCAGCTATCTGATGCAGAGAGCAATGTAAATCAGTAGTCAATGAAATTAATATCACAAACTGATTAATAGAAACTGCTATTTAAAAAAATCTAAATTGGTCATTATTTACTAACCCGCAAGGTTCGAAAATGACATGAGTTAAATTTTTTTGTCTCATTTTTTGGGTTACCAATTAAGTGTATATATAGCATATACCTGTACATGCAACCCAATCTTATGGGAAAAACGTAAGAGTTTTATGCGTTGGTGATTTTTTTATGAATTTGTACAATTTTATTGTTTTTTTTATTGTTTTGTTTTTTAGGAAAAAAAATAAATAGCATGAAGATTCACCCCCAAACCTAACCCTCAGTTGGGCGTAATCAGATTGAACGAAAATGTACAATCATACAAATTTGCCACCAATTTGCCAAAACGTAGAATAGTTATGAATTGTATACTCTACCTGAAACATGGAAACAACAGCCAGAGCACAGGAAGAAGCACCAGAAGAATCAAGACGATACTGACAAGCCCTGACCCCCAGACCAAAGATCCTAGATAACAAAGTTCATAAGGACGGTTATAGCATAGAATGCCAAATTCAATAACAGATATTATACAGTATGTATTTCATACCTGTAAATGTGTTTTCACCTTTTGAGTCATCTGTGGAGTTAGTCAAATGTTAATAATGAAAAATATTATCTTTAAATCAGTGTGATTTGGATCTACGTTATTGTCAATGATTGTTTTCAGCAGGACTCTCACACCAGTACAATCCACTGTTCTTATAGTCAATGTCAATGAAATGGCATTCTTCTGGCCTGTCTGCAGATTCTGTGCCATTTAACTGCAAACATCCAGATCTCGTTTTAGCTCCTTGAAGCCTCCTCAGTATCCAGCCTGTTGAATTAATACCTTTAACTGAGCAGCGAAGGGTGAAATTTTCCCCCCTGAAGTGTTGTCTGCTGTCAGGCTGGACCTCTAGAGCAGCGTCTGAGAGAGAATCTTTGACAAATGCTCCATGTGTGAACAGGGAGGAAAACAGCACTGAAAATTGATATAATGCAACAACGTTACAATCCTAAATATTTTTTTCTCTGAGTACATTTTGGAGTTTATCAATTAAGCCAGGCTGAACATAGGATAAACACTGATAAAATAGGCCAGTGGATTGTGTTTTAGAGTTGATTCTTAAACAGTCAAATGATTTATGTTAATCATTTTATATAAAAACTCACCTAAATAACCAGAAGCTGACAGAAGTCCCATGTTTTCCTTTAGCGCTGGGTCTTTTTCTAGAGAATACACATGCTAGACAGACATAATAGCAGTGAAATATCCAAAAGAACAATTAAAGGACTGTCTTTACTCCACCTTTTCCGCTTGCTAGAGATGATATGATAAATTTGTTCACACATGGTTTGTAAGCTGAGAATTGGGCATTTCTTCTTTGCACAAATTGCCAGGGAATATGTCTATGTGATGGAAAAATAAATGCATTCTTATCTGTTTAATACTAATCTGTTTAATAGTCTACCTAAAGAGTTGAAAGAAAAGAAAATGTCCTGCTGACCTTAGATATCTGTGACAAACTCTCACAGCCTATTGCCACTTTTGTTACATAAAGTCAAAGAACCACTAAATTATTATTATTATTTTTTTTTGTTATTTAATTTCAACACCACAGATCTATATGAGCAAATCAATCCCCTCCAGCCTTTTTTCTTGCTAAGCAAATTTTGTTTAGAGTTTTGTCATTTGACATTTTACGAAGCGATGCAATAATTCAATCATCTTAAATTGATATAAATATTTATTCAAAAGTGCCTTGTGTTTCATGTTAACTTCTAAAAGTTTGGTAGGCCTTCTTGTAGTTTTGTGGTGGACATGTTCTTTAAATGGCTATTTTCAGCCAAATGACACTGTTTTGAGCTAATGCTCATAATTTCAGAATATGAAATTCATAAATATTTTATTTATATTCATAATTATTTTTAATATATTTATTATTAGTATTTTTTGAAAGTAGCTAACTTTTGGCAGGAAAATTATTTCATGAACTATTTACCCATACAATAAATAAATAAGGGGCTTTTATTTTGAAAAACTAACGTGTGGCGTTATCCTGCAATCTGGCTTCACAATATTCATTACCTGCATATGGCCAAACGCTACTAGACCCGACCTAAACTAAATTACAGTTATATTTTCTGGCGAGTCGGGACGTCGTCTCCGTGCAACAAAAAAATGCTGCTGAGGTAAACATTCACTAGCATTTATTCTGTGCAACCATACAGTCAACAGAAATGTTAGTGTCAAAAGAAATTGCCTTTAGAAGGAATTTCAGCTGTTGTGCTCAGATAGCACACGCTACCTCACCATCTGTTTGTTGTAGTCACTATTAATAATGAGTTAGCTCGTGCACGTTCATTAAATGTTACTACAATTAAAATGCAGTTTAGCGTTGTTTTTGTAATTGTTCATAAAGCATTTGTAGTAACCTATTTTACGGCATCATATTTTAACGTTGCAAGAAGATTTGACATGTGTTATACTGCTGTGATGTGTAGATGAAGAAGACGTGATCGCAGGCGTTGTCGGATGCAGGCAGGTGTTGTGATCAGAAGCAGCGGGCAGGACTGCAGGTATGGACACCTGGACACCCAACCCGAGAGCCAAACCCTTCATCCCCCGCCAGCAGCGCAGCCTTTACCTCACCTGGAAATACAGACTCACCAACAAAAGAGCAGTGCGGCGAATCTGCCAGGTCAGCACATGTCACTTAATAAGATTATCATTTACAATGGGGGTTTTAGTTTTGATTGTAGTTGCATATGGTACTGTGTCTTTTAGTGAACGTATGTATGAATGTATTTATTTATTTAATAATGCCTTGATTCATATGAATAAGAAATATTTCTAGCCTAGTTCACTAATCAAAGCTAATTTGTGACACTGACCATGCATGCAGCTTGAAATTTGTGTTAATTTTTCAGTTCAACCTGCACATGAGTTGTAATGCTGCTAATATTAATTGTAACTTTACAGAAATGTTGGGTTAGGTATTTATAACTGGCTATATTTAAGTACAATAGAATTCTTTAGAATGTCCCAATTAAGATAATGTGTGTGTGCTTGCAGGCCAGTGCTGTCCTGTTTCTACTGATCACAGTGATTGTGAATATCAAGCTCATTCTTGACACAAGGAGAGTTGCCATTGAGGACGATGCAGCTCAAGAGTATGGTAATGTCGATGAATTGCCTTTGTGGAAATTGTTTTATTATGCCTTTACGTGTTAGAGATTTAAAATATTATTACTGTTTGAATGGAATCGTAAAGACACTAAAATCATTGTGCTTTTTTAATGTTTACACATTGTCAGTTTTGAATTACTAATGTATTTTTGCTGTCATTGTCTCAGATGATGCCCTGCCTAACATGGAAACCCCGCGTAGACCAGCGAGTGGGAGGAAAGTTTTGGATATCGAGGTGTACTCTAGTCGATCTAAGGTTTATGTAGCAGTGGATGGCACCACTGTAAGTGATTAAAGCCCTGTTTAATATGATAAGACAAATTTGCCACACCGTGACCAGATAACACTGTCAATAATATTTGATTTATTTTTGCAGGTTCTGGAAGATGAGATGAGGGAGCAGGGCCGAGGCGTGCATGTTATAGTTCTAAATCAGGCAACTGTAAGAACACATTCACTTCTCATGACAAACTCTATCATCTTTTAGCATTACTATCTTTTTAAGTTGTCAAGATTATTTATAAATTTGTATGGTAACATTTTGCTGTATCGTCTTCCTTCAGGGTCATGTCATGGCCAAAAGAGTGTTCGATACTTATTCTCCCCATGAGGATGAAGCCATGATCCTCTTCCTCAACATGGTCACGCGTGGCAGAATCCTCATCTTCACTATTAAGGTTAAAGAAGTGCCTCTCCCATCCACATTCATGGTTTTAGATTAGTGTTTTCTTTGTGTGTAAGTGCACTTCTTATTGGCCTCTTCAGGATGAGGGGACTTTCCACTTGAAAGATGCAGCAAAGAATCTTCTGAAAGATTTGGGAAGTCAGGTAGCTGTCACCTTAGGCTGGAGGGATATGTGGACTCTGGTTGTAAAGAAGGGAGGTAAAGACAATGCTTTTGAACTTTTTAATCATTTATTATAGTATTGTTCAAAAGTTTGGAATAATTGAGATTATTTTGAAAGAAGTACTTATGCTCGCAAAGGCTGCATTTATTTGATCAATACAGGAATAACAATAATATTGTGAAATATTATTACAATTTAATATTATAAAAATATATATATTTTTTGTATTCCTGTGATGGCAACGCTGAATTTTCAGTAGCCAATATTCCAGTCCTCAGTGTCACAATATCCTTCAGAAATAATTCTAATATACTGTAATAAATTACATTTTGTAATATATTAAAATAGAAAATGCCTCTTTTTCCACTGCAATGTGATATAAATGTACTATGTATTTTCTCAGGTCAAGTGTATGGGGAGAAGCACTCCAAGTCTCCTGCTCTGTCCACATGGGGTGATCCTGTGCTGCTGAAGACTGAGGTCCAGCTGACAGCTTCTGAAGGTATGTCTGCATCCATTATGTGTGTAGAGTTAATTTGTTGTAGTTATGTTATGGATGGTATTTACGCTGTCTATTGATGATGTGACTCATTTCAGAGGCAGAATGCCATTGGGCAGACACTGAGCTGAACCGCCGGAGAAAACTCTTCTGCAGTAAAGTGGAAGGATATGGAAGCATTTGTAGTTGCAAGGATCCAGCACCCATAGAGTTTAATCCTGACCCAGTAAGACACACATCCTGTGACTAAAAAACCTTTTATATACTACCATTAAAAAAAAATTGTAGTCAGTGAGATTTTATTTTTGTACTTTTTATTTATATATATATATATATATATATATATATATATATATATACATATATACACTTTTATCGAGCAAGGATGCATTAAAGGGATAGTTCACCCAAAAATGAAAATGGTCATTAATTACTCACCCTCATGTTGTTCCAAACCTGTAAAACGTTCGTTCATCTTTGGAACACAAAATTGAGATATTTTTGATGAAATCCGAGAGCTTCCTGACCCTCCATAGACAGCAATGGCACTACCACATTCAAGGCCCAGAAAGGTAGTAAGGACATTTTTTAAATAGTCCATGTGACATCAGTGGTTCATCCGTAATGTTATGAAGCTACGAGAATACTTTGTGCACAAAGAAAGCAAAAATATCAACTTTATTCAACAATTTCTTCTCTTCTGTGTCAGTCTTTGACGCACGTGGTAGTTGCATTGCGGTCTATGGAGGGTCAGAAAGCCCTGGGATTTCATCAGAAATATCTTCATTTGTGTTCCGAAGATGAACGAAGGGCCTATGGTATTGGAACATCATGAGGGAGAGTAATTAATGACAGAATTTTCATATTTGGGTCAAGTATATCAAAGAAATGCTTTTCTTTTGAACTTAATAATCCTGAAAAATGCATCACGTGCTTAAAAAAAAAAAAAAAACAGAATGTAATGTGTCAAGGCATTAACTTTGTACCAAACTGTACTAAATATTAGCATTTATAGAGTCAACTTTTAAAAACTTTTTACTGTAATTTTTTTGGTACCGTGATATGTGTTTATGGTATCAGGAACATCACAATCAAAATGCATGATGTCGGGACAGACTATAAATATTTTTGTCTACAAATTTTCTTTTTCACCATTGTTTTTATGCAGAAGTGCAAGACTTTCAGTTGTTAGTGCTTGTTATACCCCTCATCCTGAGATAACTTGATTGTTAAAAGCATTTAGACAGTAGAACAGAGTGTTTGTGTTAGATCCTTGTTGACTAAACCTTTCCATGTCCTGTTTAGCTGCCTAACAACAATGTCTACAACGTGCCAGTAGCAGTTATAGCTGGAAATAGACCAAACTATCTCTATAGGTTGGTAAACTTTCTTTCTTTTTTTTTTTTGTACCTTACCACACTATCAAACCACATCATATGGGGAAGTCGTGGCCTAATGGTTAGAGAGTCGGACTCGTAATCGAAAGGTTGCGGGTTCGAGTCCCCGGCCGGCAGGGATTGTAGGTGGGGGGAGTGAATGTACAGCGCTCTCTCCACCCTCAATACCACGACTGAGGTGCCCTTGAGCAAGACACCGAACCCCCAACTGCTCCCCGGGCGCCGCAGCATGGCTGCCCACTGCTCCGGGTGTGTGTGTGTGTGTGTGTGTGTGCATTTGTTCACTACTCACTGCTGTGTGTGTGCACTTGGATGGGTTAAACGCAGAGCACCAATTTCGAGTATGGGTCACCATACTTGACAATACGTCACGACTTTATATATCTGCAATGAATGGATTAATTAAATCTGTGGCTCATATGTTTTTACATTTTTGTTTCATACATTTTGAAGCCAACCAAGAATTGTTTGTAGGAAATAAGTACTTTTATTCATCAAGGATATATTAAATTGACCAGAAGTGACGGTGAAGACGCACATTTCACATACAATTTTTTGGCTTCAGTGGAGAAACCTAGAAATCCTATATATTAAAAAAAAAGCATACCTTGAATACCTGACTGAAGCCATGTTTGTTTCTCTAGAATGCTGCGCTCTCTTCTTTCCTCCCATGGTGTCAATCCACAGATGATCACTGTTTTTATCGATGGCTACTATGAGGTATTGTCTCCTTTTTCAATTTTTTTTTTCTCTCCTCTTAAATATATATATTTTTTTCCTCAGCTTTTGTGAGAGAATTTATACATATTTACAAAATTAACAAAAAGCTTTCTGGTTAGGAACCCATGGATGTGGTGGATCTCTTCGGTCTTAAAGGAGTTCAGCATACGCCTATCAGTATTAAGAATGCTAGAGTGTCACAGGTGATATGTTTGTAACTTTTGTTTGAAAATGAATAATTAACATGAAATGGCCAGTGGTAGATGTTTGCTGTGGTCAAAGCCTGTTTGTGAATGACCATAAGATGGCACTAATACATTGATGTTCGTTTTGTCTCAGCACTACAAAGCCAGTTTGACTGCAACCTTCAATCTGCATCCAGTGAGTAAATTATGAAATCACCTGCCTCACACCTTTTATATACAGTTACATTGTAAAACAGTTTGCAAGTGTTTGACTTTGGAAAAAAAAAATGTTTTAGGATGCAGATTTTGCCATTGTCTTGGAGGAAGACCTGGATATTTCCATAGATTTTTTCAGGTATGGATGTTATAATGTAATGTAAATATCACTATATTAAATTATATTTACATTTAATAATTTAGCAGACAATTTTATCCAAAGCAACTTACAAATGAGGACGATGGAAGCAATCCAAACCAACAAAAAAGGCAATGATATACAAGTGCTATAACAAGGCTCAGTCAGCCTAACGCAGTACGTAAGTAAGAAAACAAGCCGTTAGTAAATGAATAAAATGCAAGGGGCAAGAAAGGGGCAAGTTTTTTTTTTTAAAGAATAGAATTAGAATAGAGAGTATAAGTGATATTAGTTTATATCAATATATATAAAATCTAATATTAACTGTGTAAATTAGTAATTTTATTATAATTAATTTTTACTGAATTACACATGTCCACTAGGTGGTAGCAGACTCCCATATTATTTGTAACAGGCTAGATTAGAAACGTGAGTGCAGAATTAATGGGCTCAACTGATCTTAATAGAAAGGATTGAGTTACAACATTTGAGTCATTGTCTGTAAAAGTCTTTTAAATGTGTGATTTATTTCTTCTCCAATATTTGTCTCTTAGCTTTCTCAGTCAGACCATCCATTTGTTGCTTGAGGATGACAGTCTGTACTGTATCTCTGCCTGGAATGACCAAGTGAGTGACGGAGAAAAAAAGTTTTTTTTACTTGGAAAATATGCTATTTTTGTTTTTGTCTTGGGGGTAAATGCTGCCAAATGCTCTTCTGGTATATTTGTCTTCTGCTAAACAATGGCTATTGTACCCTCAGATTAAATTACTGTAAAAGTCTTTAAAGGCCTTCAAGCAGTGTACTTGACCTTGCTGCTGTGCTGTTTTGCAGGGCTATGAACACACAGCAGAGGACCCGTCTCTGTTGTACAGAGTGGAAAGTATGCCTGGCCTTGGCTGGGTGCTTAAAAAAATCCTTTACAAGGATGAATTAGAGCCCAAATGGCCAACTCCTGAGAAGGTGAGGCAGCTAATTCCTGCATTTAGCCTATAATTTGTCTAAATAGTTGAAGTTTATGTATTTACAGCTAACATGCAAAATCTCTCAAAAGCAATGGCTAATTTGGCACAATTTTCCGCTCCATTTGCTTGCACGAAAGCTTCTCAGTGATTAATCCTCCTCTCTCCATTGGGAAGTGCTGTTCTCACTATGGATTTTAGTATTTTGTTCTCTCATTTGAATAACATTGCTAACCTTTGAAGAGTCGGTCTGTTGAATTTCAAGAGTGTGTGTAGTGTATATAGTAAGTACCAGAAATAATATTTAAATAAGTGCATATAATGCCTTAATTTTGAAACTACTAGATAAAAAAAGTAAAGGTAAAAAATTAGCAATAAAAAAAAAAAAACATTAAATGGTATAAATAGTCAAATAAAAAAGAAAGAAAAGTAATATTGTGCAATAATATTAAAATGTAAAATATATTTTCTATTTTAATATATTTTAAAATGTCATTTATTCTTGTGGTGATAGCGTTAGTATCACATGATCCTTCAGAAATCATTCTAATATGCTGATTTGGTGCTCAAGAAACATTTCTTCTTATTATCAATGTTGAAGACAGTTGTACTGTGGAATCTATACTTTTTGTCCAAAAAAAACCTGCATTTGAAATCAAAATCTGTTCTAAGATTATAATTGTCACTTTTTAAATGCTTCCAAAGAAACCTTACTGACCCCAAACTTTTGAATGGTAGTGTATCAGTTACCTATATTAAACCCGTCTTCCCCCTTTTTCATCAATCAGTCAATCAACATTTATTTATACAGCACATTTAAAAACAACACCAGTTGACCAAAGTGCTTTACATATCTAAAAATTTATCAAACGGACACAATGCACAACAATATCCATCACTGAACAATGTCCCAACAGCTAGGGGTAACTGTATGCCACAGAGTAAAGGTGTGTTTTCAACATTGATTTAAAACCGTCTAATGAGTCACATGATCTAATATGCAATGGGCACATTGCACTTTTTCATCCATTCATACTGTTGCTATCCCTTAGCTATGGGATTGGGACATGTGGATGCGGATGCCGGAACAGAGGAAGGGGAGAGAGTGTCTCATTCCTGATGTCTCTCGCTCTTATCACTTTGGCATCATTGGCTTAAACATGAATGGTTACTTCCATGTAAGTGAGACAGTTATATTTACGTCTTATTACATCTATATTTACGTTATGTTAACGTCTGTGGTTTATCTGTATTCTTATATGAACTATTACTTAGGATATTTATACTTAGTATGTAATTTAGTATATTTTCCCATGGCAAACTGAATCTGGGACACTATGAATTCAGTGATGTGGCGTTTGTCTTTTTCTAACATTTCCTCATTTTAAATTTATATTTTATACCAAATTTTGTGCATGTTTCTCTATAGGAAGTTTACTTTAAAAAGCACAAGTTCAACACAATTCCGAATGTTCAGATGAAAAATGTAGATAGGTATGTATAGTTCCATTATAGCCTTCATATTAGCCTAATTTGTATAATTTTTCAGATGTCTTTGATATACTTTCTATGCTTACAGCTTGAAGAAAGATGCATATGAGATTGAAATCCAAAACCTACTACGGTAATTGTATTTGAAAATCATACTCAATTGCATAGTTAATATAACGCCTTAAAATAATTTTGTTATTATTACAACAACTGCAGTATTCATTTGTGTGTCTGCAGTGAGGCTGAGGTTCTGGACCACAGTAAAAACCCATGTGAGGACTCATTTATCCCAGACACAGAGGGAAAGACCTTTGTAATGTTCATTAAAATGGAGCAAGAGACCGATACAAACACCTGGACAGAACTGGCGAAGGTATGTTGAATATTTGAAGATCCGCAGTTTGAATCTACACGAGATTTCAGTTGGGTATCTCAAATAAAAAATGACTGCATTTCAGAGCAGGTTTTACCCTGCATGTTTTGTTACAATGGGTTACAATGAATCTTAGCAAAGTGGTGAGTTTTATTGCCTGTTTTTATGTGAACTAAGGTGCAAATGTCTGGCTATTGTTTGAAGAGCCTGCAAGGGTAGATAAATGGCTTATAAACACTGAGAGAGGAAATGTATAGAAAGAAAATCTGAGGTGAGGATATTAAAACTGTAGTATTAGTTTATCCCTTATCTTGTTTACTGCTCACAGTGCCTGCACGTATGGGACCTGGATGTACGAGGTTATCACAAAGGACTCTGGAGGCTCTTCAGAAAGAAGAACCATGTACTAGTAGTGGCTGTTCCAATCTCGCCATACTCGTGAGTATATATTACGTTGTTCAGGTTAGTCAGAGTACAGTTGTATGCCACAAACATGATCATAGATTCTCAGATTTAGTTTGAGGCCTATTATGACTTTTTATTTTTGATCTTATCTGTTGTTTGTAAGGTATTATTTTTTTTGTCTATAATCTCGTATATATCTCATATATACATCTATAATCTCATATATATGTATATATGTATATGTGTATATATATCAATAAAATCTTTTTTTTTTATGTGTTATTCCCCCCCCAGTGTTAAGAAGCCCAATAACGTCACTCCTATTCACTTGGAGCCAGCACCTAAAGAGGAGGGACCTCCTGTGGAACAGATTTAGAACAGTCCTAATCCCACCCAAAGGGCCTTTCCTAACCACTAACAGACAAGGCCTATGTCAGGCTGATAATGGGCCTTGTCTTACTCTTCAGGCCGTTGCAAGACAAAGGGGATGAACTATAGGATGAACCTGACTGAACCATCCTGTGCTGGTAGCCTCTAGGAACTGCAGGCTTTTTAAACTAGAACGATATGTGTGGATTTTCTAAAAATGGTGTGTGACGTGACCTCCTCGTTTTGTTGGTATGTATTTTACAGTGAAAGCTTTTCCTGAGGTCATGATGTGTTTATGCTGGCAGGTCATGTCAATTTTTTCCTGAGGTCATGTCAATTTCATGTGTGTTTATGCTGGCAGGTTTGACATTAGAAAAGAACTGATAGATGTTTTAAAGTATTACTGGTACTATAATAAAAGCCAGTGCTGGTTTGAGTTACTGAATTGTGACAGCAGATAACGTCAAACCAGGACGCTGCGAAAAAGGGATATGGCAGACATAAGATACTTTTTTTAACACTACTGAGTGCTTTGGGCCATCCTGCACATGCATTTTAACTTGTCTATTTATTTTGTCAATATTAAGATAACTAGGTTTATTTTTACTTAATGGATTCACTTTTACACAAGAAAAAATGCATTAAGAATCAAAAGACTTAAATTTGTTTACAAATGACACTATGTACAGACATATTTTTAGAACAAAATATTATCATAATTTTTTGTATTTTTATTGGCACAAGCAGTAAACCTTAACTACATATAATGGCCTATATTTGACTGCACAGTCGAAAAATTAGTTTTAAACATATGACGTGATTTATTGATTTTCTTTTCTTTATTTTTAATGTTGTGCTATGATGGCCCTCCAGCAACAGCTTTAAGAATCTTCTTTCCCAGAGAACGCCAGGTGATGCTGCTTAGGTGAGATCTATGTGTTCACACAGCCACTAAAGAGCCTTATAAGAGTAGAGCGGAGGATTAACACTTGAAATCAATGCAATCTCAGCTGCATCGTAGATCTGCCCTGTGTTAACGTGAGTTACTGTATGTGAAGATACTGGTGAAAAATTTATTTCTCATGCAATAATGTCCAAATCATTTCATGGAGGAGATTTCAGGGTAGATTGTTGTGGGTTTCAGTGATCGGTACTGAAATTACTACAGAAGTTTTATCTGTGGTGCCGCTAAACGTTTTCATAGTATATGGAACATGTGCAATACCATAATAGAAATGTTTCTCATCTCCGCATATTTTTTTTGTACTCAGGTTTGCAGAGATTGTCTGATATGTTAACTGGATTCTTCAACAGTTTTGTACATCTAAGTAGTTAAAAATGATTGGTTTTCTTATATAAAATAAAATTGTTTTCTTTGTTTTCCCTCTGCTTTAATTTCCATGGTTGTCTTTTTCTTGTATTATATGCTTACAATGAGACAGTTATATAGGTTGTTTATTAGTATTTTCAGTATGCACAGTACAGTCTTTTTTTTTAACAAATAAAGGAATTTATTTAGAATTCAATTGGAATTATATCTAATAATTATAGATGTAATGTTTCCATAAAACAGCTTTAAAGCAGTGGTTCAACTTTTAAGGTCCTAAGCTAACCTGTATTCAGTATATTTACCAGTAAGTAGGACAGAAACTGGGAGTAAACATATGTTTAATTTACCAAGATTTATTTGCAATTCCATACGCTTTAAGAGCTGTATGTTCACCAATAAAAACAAGTTATTGGAAGGCAGAGGAGGGGAGAGAAATATAATTTCAATTTTTTTTTTTTTTTTAAAGAAATTCGATGCATCAGTAATGTTTTGATTTAAGTCTCCTTCCTACTTTCCAAACATGTAAGCAATGTGTTCTCGGTGTGTATGTTGAGTGGTTATACTTAGAATTGTACTATGCATTGTTGGGAGATTCTATATTTTTCAATGGAGTAGTATAAAATTATTTAGATTATTTCCTGTTCTATAAGCAGTCAGAACAGCAGGCAAGTTCTGTGGAAAATTGAAGCAGCCACAAAGGAAATAGTGTGACTATTAAAATCAATGCAAATTTAGTGTGGCTGATCCCCTTGCATAAATCATTCTCCTGTGTGGTGATGTTGTAGTTGCGGTATCATGCAGACTGTCAGCTAGTTTTTGTAAAATTAGATGTAGTGTGTGTGTGTGAATCTTTGTGTGAAAGTCAAAAACTATATATATCCTACATTGTGTGTAAATGTCATTTAAAACTTTATTATTGTTCATTATGATTTACACTACTGGAATCAGTGGGGTAGAAGGTCATACTTTGCTTGTTTGCCTATCATTACAAGGCATTTTTTTTTTTTTTTTTAGAGGAACTAGACTGACTCATTTCATGTTACATTTTATTTAGTATCAACTGTACCAACAGAACAAATTAACATCCTTAGTCAGTCTCCTACTTAAATATATCTTCAGTGGGTTAGGGACCGTTTTGTGTGGTGAAAAAAAAAAAATGCATTATTTATAACACATTCTCCACAAACACTTTCCTATCTCTCCCTAAACTAATTTTTCATGTATAAGAACAGCTTGTGTGACATGAAGCGTTTCAGTGCAAAACAATTATTGCTTCTCTATGCAAATGAACCTGATCTCTGGTTAAATTATTTTCTCATGTAGAAGGGATACAGCAACATTTTTATTTTGTGAATTGCATTATATTACAAACAGAAGAAAATGATTGTTTATGTAACTTCCAATTTTAAAAAATCAAATAACCAACAATTTCATCATCCACTTCACCTTGTTAACATGATACAACTGTAATCCTACAATAAATAATGGCTTAATATCTACTGTATTATCTACAGTTAAAGTAACTAATCCTGTAGCATAAAGAAAAGATGCATATAATAAACTAGTAAAATGAGACTTTCAGGTGGCTTTTTTGTCCAGGTAGCAATAGAGGTACATAGACAACCCCATCGCTGCCACCTAGAAGACAAAACACATTGTCATTTATAGGTGATGGCAAATAATTAGTCTGTATCATATGACTGAAATGTCTCATAGGCATAAGTACATTTAAATGCATTTGGAAGCAATGAAGACAATAATAACCGTTGCTACAGCTTGTGCTGGATATGCAAAATGGTGAATTGTTCGGTATACCAAACTAGCCTTAACCAATCATGATAAAGGCAACAGTCAAATCCTGAGAGTTGCTCAACTGTCTGCATAAACCCAGTACACTTCTTCCAATGCATTTGTTATTGGAACAGAATGATGGATGTGTTGTGTTTACCTCAATGGCAGTGACTCCAGCAGCTATTCCTCCCACAATGTTGACATTCTCCTGGATGATCTTAACAATTTGTTTATAACAGCCCTGGGAAGAGAAACCAATATCAGATGAAAGGGCCCAAATCATATAACCACATCTCTGTAATACACAGGGTGTAGGAGTGATCTGATATAGTGGTGGTGGGGGGTCATATTTATGTACCTTATCAGCATGGCTCATGAATATTAATTAGATGATGTACCATTGGCCTAGTAACACTGAGTTGGTTATGGTGCCTTTAGCCAATCAGAGCTGTCAAGACATAATTTTCGTGTTTTGGTTGAATTTGGACTGCATACTAGTATACTACTCTTACTATTTCTACCATATATTTCTATAACAGAAGTGGTAAGAGTAGTATGCTAGTACACAAATTCAGCACTTATGTGCCCTTAAAGTGGCGTCTTAAATATTGTAATTGCGAGTTCCGAGCACAGGAATTACGAGCAGGAAACTAGAATTTTAGCCAGTTTGAAACAATGTAGAAACACCAAACTGATCTCACAAGAAAACACAATTTTATGAGGCGCCGATTTTGTATGAATTTGTAAGATGTGAAAAAAGTAAGCATGTAGGTCCACCCCTAACCCCATCCCTAAAGATAAACGTAAATGACATAACTGAGTTTGGCGGTATTGCAAAATTCTTCATTTTAAATTTAATTTACATGGTTCATATTTCAGTCCTTTTCATTATTTCGAATTTAAACGTAGTTATCTGGATACTTCGGTTTTATTTCTCTGATTTGAATGCATGACATGGAGGCACAATATTCCCAGGTGCATTTGAATGCAGCATTAATCATATGCCATTTATGGCTCATGTAATTTCCTTAAAAAGAATTGTGCCCAGAAGTTGTGCTGCTATCAGAATTATCATAAATATGAATATGTTTGCTTTTTACATGGAGAAAAGCATGTGTTACCAAGTAGCAAATGTGATGTGACATTTCACAAACCAGTTAAAACTTAGAATGTAATTATTTGCCAAAAACCTGCTAGCTACTACATCTAGTAGCAACTTTAAACATGTCCAAACTCTTGCTTGCTTTTGCAGTGGAATTATTTGATAGAAGTGTGAAAGTTCTGTATGTTTCTCACCACCACATTACTGAAATCTGCATTGTCGTCGTCACAGGGGAAGATCTCCAGACCTGCACAACAGGTAGGAGGGTAAAGGGCCCCGTTCTTCTCAAAGTAATAGGATTCAGAGAAGTCTGTGTAGTTACTGAAGCCACAGCACTGCAACTATTACCCAATGAAAAGCAAGAACAGTCAGTTGCATGTAGTATTTTTCACAAATATTGCTTTGTAGAGCTAGCATATCTACATATGTTCCCATGATATGCAGTGCATATGAGTATTGATCTGTAGAGCTCTTGAAGGGTTTTCATTAGCCTGTCAAACTCTTGGCAGTCTGTTTAGTAAGTTAATTTTCACATTTACTGTCAACCACCCTTATACTGATTTTAAAGGTACGTTTGGCCAGGAAATTTGACATGATGGATTAATTTGGTTTGACCTGTACTGAAAAGCCTGAGGCACAGATCAATACTCATGTATGCATGTATTCGGTTGACCATGGCTTACTGTTGTCATGGTTGAGTTCCACAGATCCGTGAGGATTTTATCTTTTCCATACAGTTCCTTCAGTCCAGGTGTGGCCCACGTTTTTAGAATGATCTCAGTCTTTAAAAATCACAGATAAAGATAAACAGGTACACATGAATTTCAGAAAGGAATGGAAACTAGCAGATAAACATCTTTTTAAAGCAAACTACTTTCATTGTATCTCCACAAGGCCGCTAGCAATTACATTTATCATGGCCAAATGAACCAGGCTAAGCAGTACAGCCATTTCTCTGCAATGCAATTCTTACTAGATATAATCGTAAGGTTATTTCCTCATTTACTGATATTTATTATCAAAGATTTGAATTAATTTGTCATTTAATTGAAATATATTCTAATTGCATGAATATTAGGGCTGTCAAAGTTGCATTTACATGATTTTATAAAAATAAAATTGTTAACACTTTACAAGGTTTAAGGTTCTATTTGTTAGCACTAAATTAGTTATAAACTAACAATGAACAAAACTTCTAAATTTTGAAATAAATATACCATTTTAACTATTGGTAACTATACCATTGGTAACTACTAGTGTTACCAAATAAGTGTTACCATTTTTAAAATGTATTTATTTATTTATTTATTTAATTTTATGTCATACCACATTTTTTAAATATTACATCTCTCTCGTTAGATAAATCAGTAAACTAAGAAGAAGGCTGCCATTCAGCTTTTATTTACGAATCAAACTCTGGTATGTTTAACAAAACTAAAGTAATTTTTAGGTTTTTGTATTTTAAAATGAATGATTATCGAAGCTCAAATAGTAAAATATCACGGATATATTGTCTGAAATGAAGTTAAGGGCAAGTCAGCAAGTCACACACGTGCTATATTACCAAAGAGCAATTATTATTATTTTTTAAATTCTGTTTGCATTGCTCTTTGATGCATATATGCATAAAGAGCGCTGTTACATAATTACACATGCAGCATGCCTATTATTTAGTATGTTTAGAACTGAATGCATGACGTATGGAACAAATAGTTTATGTGAATGCACTGTGGCCGCATATGCTTTGTAAATTCAAATCTCCTTTATGTTGCATGCTTGCATTTTCCATATCTTTCTCTCTCTTTTCTTACTTTCTTGCTTATTATTTGGAATTTGATTAATAAACGCAGATGAGTTTTAGGCACGCAAGGACTCTGTTGCTAAGTGTTACATGTGTGTGCACAAGTGTGTGTGTGTTTGCTGGGAAAGGTGGGGTCAGCAAGAGTGGTCTTCAGCACAGCATGCCTGTAGGGATGTGCAGACAAAACACAATTAAAAGTGCTCCCCCTCCCACCTATGAAGCAGTGGAAGCTACACAGATCAGTAGAGTTATTACGTGCAAGCTAATCCATCAATGTCTGGAGGAATTCCCTCATAATCTAGACAGGACAAAGCACTGTAATTGCTGATCTGAGACCAGTGTGTACGACACAGAATGGCATTTACAAATATCAACTGAAAGTAATACAGCATAGGAATGTAAATTCGATGTGCTTTTACTTATCATAATAACTATCTTTAATTTAAAGAGTGAAAATGTTATTGCTAAACGACACCACATCAACACAATGGAATCGAAATGTTCTTGAAATGGGAATGATTACATTTTGGATCACACAGTAAACAGCTGTTACCAATTGAACATTAAAAACGCAATCTCCACAACGATTTGGCTTATTCTGTAACAATTTTACATATTAACGTAAGCATGTAATGCTATTCAAATTCATACTGTGTGATTGTTATGACTTTGTGAAGCCTATTTCTTATCAAAACTACAACAGGGCAGCTGCTCATAGACTTGCACATGAATTATAAAAAACACCTATTTCTTCTGTCAGGATAATAAATAAATGAATGGATAAAAGTGTGATGGTGACAAACAGCACATTAAATGGGTATTTGCATGCTTAATGTTCCTCTGAACGATTTAGTCAAGCTATAATTCACAGGAACGTCCTGCACTTTTCCTTTCTGGTGACTCCCCAGTAGCATTAACCGCTCTGGCTTGTTGATGAAGAACTACGTTTCATTCAGATAGCTATATAAACGATGTTTCGTGAACAAACTGATTCTACGCTTGCATAAATACCTAGAAGACCATTTTAAATATCAGTGGAGTAGAACCACAATTACCTAACACCACAAATAGACAGTGAGGTTCAGAGGTATGAGCTTCTATTTTGGCTCTATACTTCATTACAAATGATAGCAAAACAATGAGTGAAACTGAACTACACTCACAATTTCTCAATATTTTGCATGGCATAGTTAATTGTGTAAAATCTGATAATATGTTATCCAGCAAAATGTTCTAAAGAGCTTCTTGTGATACAATGGAAAAATATCTGACCTAGAATTTACATGGTTAACATAAATTTGCTCAAATAATTAGGGATATTAAACAGTAAGAAATTAATAAATATTAAGTTTAAATAATGCATGATTATTTTATTTAATATTACTTACATCTTTTAAATTAATTGATTAAAGTAATTTGTAAAAATTAATTATTTTTACAAATTACTTTATGGCTTGACTATATTTTTTAAATTATTTTAGATCCCACTTGTTTATGGTACTGTGTGTGTGCGTGTGTGTGTGTGTGTGTGTGCATGTTTATGTGGTTTATGAGGACACAAATTTGTATAATGACATGGGTATGACAGAGGTATTACAATATGAAGGTGGTTTATGAGGACACTGCCTATGTCCCCGTAATTCAAAAGGCTTAAAAAACATACTAAATGGTGTTTTTTTGAAAATCTAAAAATGCACAAAGTCTCCTGTGAGGGCTAAGTTTAGGTGTAGGGTTGGTGTAGGGCAATAGCACACACAGTTTGTTCAGTATAAAAACCATTACGCCTATGGAGAGTCCCCATAAACCACAAAAACCAGCGTGTGTGTGTGTGTGTGTGTGTGTGTGTGTATATATATATATATATATATATATATATATATATGCTGCCAAATGATTAATTGTGGGTCACAAATATATATATATATATATATATATATATATATATATATATATATATATATATATATATATATATATATATATATATATATATATATATATGTCTTAAGTCGCTGGGGTATGTTTGTAGCAATAGCCAACAATACATTGTATGGGTCAAAATTATTGATTTTTCTTTTATGCCAAAAATCATTAGGACATTAAGTAAAGATCATGTTCCATGAAGATGTTTAGTAAATTTCCTACTGTAAATATATCAAAACTTAATTTTTTGATTAGTAATATGCATTGCTAAGAACTTCATTTGGACAACTTTAAAGGGGATTTTCTCAATATTTAGATTTTTTTGCACCCTCAGATTCCAGATTTTCAAATAGTTGTATCTCGGCCAAATATTGTCCTATCATAACAAACTATACATCAATGGAAAGCTTATTTATTCAGCTTTCAGATTGTGTATTAAACTCATTTTCTCAAAATGTACCCTTATGACTGGTTTTGTGATCCAGGGTTACATATATACATTCTTAATTTTCTAATATAGGATTATCTAATCAAATGCATTAAATGAGATTGCTGTCTGTTAAATGGAATTCAATTTTTTAATTTCCCCTAAAAGGCCTTTGTGTTTTTAATTAAATGGCATTATTCTCTTAACATACCCTCCATAACTCATTGAAAGTTGTTGTAATTATTATACATTTCACTAAATGGGTGAAGCTCTGTATGTAAATTGTCTGTTTTGCATATAAAATGCCTAAACGTCAATATTGTAGTGCGATAAATTGCTCAAAGTGAGAGTGCTGGCATAGCGCCTGAGGCAATCTGGGAGTTATTAAGTGGCTGAATGTCCTGGAGCCATTTCAAACCCCCTAATTTAATGATGGCCAGAGTATGATGGGAATTTACATGCAGCTAAAATGAAAAGAGAGACAAAGACTGTGTGGGGGGATGGGGAGGATTGGCAGAGAGGTCAGTGGTTTAGAGCGAGACTCACGTATGAGGAATAGACCAGGGCTACTACTGAAGCTGCTGTCTCAGCAATGCAAATGACCAGGATGATGGAGAAGAACTGATAGCACAGAGAAAGACGAAGAGAGTGAACATATTAACAAAACTTGAATGCACAAACATTATTCATATTGCACTTGATATTAGGTAAGAAGATGAATGAGATTTACCATTATAAGAAGGCATTTGCTCTCTTTCTGAGCTCCACAGCACCCCAGCAGTCCAAGCAGAGTCATAACTGCTCCAATAGTGATGCAGAAGATTCCTACATTGACATGACTCTCAAAATCATCAGTAAAGGGTGGCAAAACTTTCAGAAAGGAATCTCCGTCCACTGTCACCCATATCCCTGCAGCCGCCAAACACATGCCCGCCAGCTGTCAAAAACATTTTCCACTTTTTACTTTCACAAATATGCCATTGCTTTTTAATACTACATGTAATAGTGTAATATTTTAGTAGTGATATGCTAATGCGTAGATAAAAATAGGATAATGCAGTCACCCTTTCATCAGAGCTGTCCCCCTCCCCAATAATCAGACATGGCCAAAGTTCCCCCAATTATTGTTATGCTTGATGCTTCTCTGCTGCAAACCATTACACACCACTGTCTATGTTGTAACATGACAAAAAGGTATCTGCCTCAATCTAACTGCACAAAATAAAGCAGCAAGCCCCAAAAAGCCATGATATACAGCAACAGAACAGCTTAGGTGAGTTGTTAGCCACATGCAGAATGCTTTTGGCAATAGCTGGCAAGGTTTCAGAAATTCAACAAACAGCAACAAAAATTTTATAATTTCAACAAATTATCCTTCCACCAAGCAATGTAGTTCCTCAGTTTAGCAGGTTGCCAAACGAAACACCAACTCAGTGGCGCATTAATAGCCTACTTATGTAATGAGGTCAGTCTATTTTATGACTTAAAAAAAGGAGCCATTCAAATGATTACAATATGTTGTAATTTTAGCCATACTTTATACTTTTACTATTTTTATTTCTTTTCCTTTTTTATTATTTCTTTAATGTGCAGTAATATGACATCTCACAGTGATGACTCTTTTAACCAAGCTTTCTGATGGTCCACGCGGCAAATCACGTGACTAAATTAGAAATCTAAAATTCCCGATTGTGCAAATTACACGTAGTATGAAAATCACTATGTTTTGCTCAAACATTCGACAAACAATGGTAAATGTGACTACAACTTTAGTACAACGTTTCAGTGTCACTGTCAACCCCCGAACGCACACAAAGATGGCGTCCGATGTGTTTGAATGAAACAACAACAAGACGAGAGAGTCTCTGAAAAGGACATATAGCCTAGTAAATGTTCTTGGGTTAGTGAATTCTTGTTGTTGTCAATCACAGTAATCCTGTAGTATTCAAAATCCTCTCAGTAAATGAATTAAGAACATGTCTTAGGAGAAATGTTTGCATATCAACTGTATCAAGGTCAGTTATGTGACCAGCTCCTGTAAGTTATAGTCTTTTGTATCTCCCAAAACAATCTGTAGCCTGATACTGTGTGACATAGTGCTAAACACAGATTAGTACTCATATTTTAGTTCATGAAACATCATCATACCTCATACTCAGGTTACTTTGCTATAAACTCCAGTTCATATAAAAGCATTATGACCACAGGCATGTATCAGTTTTCCCATGACCTTTTATTCTCACCATTACACTGTACGATAAGAGGCCCTGCATGGATTTCCCATTATTGCCAGAGTGTACCTGAGTTATGTGTGTTCTTCCATAGAGGTAGGTCATTCAACAATGGCAATGGCTCAATAGAAAACTAAAGGGTGCCCTTAATGGCCACAAGCCTGCAGGATTAGGTGCTCGACTGCTCATTTATGTCTCTTCCAGGACTCTTCGCTGATAATAGTTCTGACACATAACCATGGTATGGGTTTCCTGGGGTAATGATGGACACACAATGTTGTAGTCATTATGTGTCTTCTGATGTATCAAGATCCAAGTGTAACACCACGGTTGGTTTATTTAACTGTGGGATGTAGAAGAGGTTTATTCAAAGGCTCTGCCTGTTTCATGCGATGTCTCCAAGCAGAATATGTATCCAGTCGGATATCAAAAGGTCTAAGCCCCAGAACACATTTGGTGGTGGTTTGGGTCAATGAATGGGTTGGTTTCAGCATGTTAATTCACAGTTGGTGCCATAACCACCATCTCTGAGCCCTAATATGTTCTGTCAGACACAATCACGCCTGTCAGGGCGACTCACATCCAGCTCAGCTGGCTGACAGCTGAACATGAAATGCCCAGTATTCCATCTCGTCAACGCTTATTTTTTCCACGTGAGAATAATTTTTCATTTTATCATTTGCGCTCACGGAGCTTCGGGAATTGTCTGAATGTTTTAGCAGTTTAACTGTCAGCTTTTGATAATGGACACGTCTCTAAGCAAATAGAATGTGACGGGCATATTACTGTACCTTCAACTTCTTTTCTTCAAAAATTCCTCCCTTCCTGTCATAATTATTACTGCTTTTTTAAAGCAAATAATGCTTTGATGAAATGCCACCATGCATGGCATTATGTTGGAAATGGTGTGCCAAAAAAAGATGCTTCTTGAGCGATTACATGGAAATCAGATTATGTGTAAGGGTAAACTAAGGCACACTGTATGGAAGTGGAATGAACCTGATTAGACTTGGAGAGGGGAGGGAAATAATTTGGATTTCCATGGTATTACACAGGGAATTATGAAGACCGCTCTGCAGAGGGATCTTAAAAAAAAAAAAAAAAAAAAAGCATGTTGAGGGCTGTCTTGCTAAATGTAAGCATAAATGTGTAAAATATAATGAACACATAAATGTGCAGCCTCAATTTACTATTCACAAAGATGGGAGTTTTTCAGCTCAATGGGATCTGTTGCTTTGTTGGAGCTTCTTGGCTCACAGTCTTGGCTGACACACAAATATTTAACCCTACAATAGGAATCCAATCCAGTTACATTGAAACTTATTTGTGTAATATTTAGGGAGGTATTTGCACTTGGTTAGTTTATGCATTGCTATTGATATCATAGCCAAATGTATTTACTGCAAAAAAAAGACATATACAAGACATATACTGTTACTAACATTCACCATTAATACTTGAACACCTGCATTTGTCACGTTTTGACAATAAAGGCCCATTCACACCAAGAACTATAACTATAAAGATAATATACCACTGCAGTTATATCGTCACATCAAATTCTCAGTCTTTAAAGTATGGTGATTCTGATTTTAAATTAAGACTGGAATACACTGTGTGATTTTAAAATCTGAACATTAGGTACACTGTACACTTCCTGACTTTGTAAAATATTATGGAGGAAAATTTGGGGATCATACACTAAATAACTGAGGATCACACACTACTAGACTTTCAGGTTGTTCTTAACACAAGAAAGGAGGAGAAGAATGACAAATGAAGTCAAAACGTGTTCTAAAATAGGCTCAAAATATTAAACATGCTTGATATCCTCAAGCTTCTGGCTATGATGGAGTCATAGCCAGAAGCTAAAAAAAATGGAGCCTGTGCCCATCATATACTACCTGAAATTCTGTGAAATTGTGTCAACTCAAATCTCTAGAATGGCTCTGATTTTCAATAGCCAGTGTTGACACTGTAAATCAGTGCAAAATCTGGGTAAGTGTTGTGCAGTGCATTGCAACCTTTAGTCTATTAACATAATAGTTATCGTCCTTGGTTTAAATATGCTCCATAATCAGACATACACTGTAGTTAAACAAAGCAAGTTTCTAATATTTGAAGAAGACGTAAATCAAATTAGTTTATCTTTTGTTCACCCACCATTGCGCTCGAATCATTATGTCAGGCTTAAGACTGAATGACAGCCTGATTGATTTATGCTGAGATTTTGACTAAAAAGAACAAAAAGCACTTGGTCATAAATTTCTCATTTTTTGCTTTTAATGAAATCTTGAAAACCTTGACCTTGTATTCGGTATAACCTATGTAATGCCAGTTTTGTCCTCTACCAACCTTGACAGGTATTAAGACTGATAAGTCAGTTGTAGTTCAAATAAATAGAAACCGTTCACCAAATAGAAATTAATAGTATACTGCTCTAGCAATGCTTTAAATGAAATATTGTACACTTTTATGTACGCTTTCCTTTGTTCCTGTATCTACAGCCTTAAAAATCTCCTGTCCCACCAAGCAACCCAGCATACCCATCATTTCAGGCACTTGCAGGCTTTAGCACTCAAACAAACAAAGTGGCTGTGAACAATAATGAGATGAAAATTGTTGCATGTGAGCAAGTGTGACTGACTTACATTCACAATTTGACTGCGATTATCAAGACTTCACCATGGAGCAATGAAGCATTTTCTAATGGATTTGTGTTATCGGTTTGCATTAGTTCAATTTATGTGTGTACTGTGTGCGTTCATTATAAAGAGGAGAGGATAAATTATTTGTTGCTCATTCAAAGGCAGGCTGAATCTATTTCATTCTTGACACCCCACATAAAAGTCTCAGTCAATAAATAAAGAAATGCAATTATTCTTCTAAACACCCCTCTCCCTGCACTCAAATGTATACATTTAATGAGGAAAAAAGCTTACTTACACAGATAAGCAAGTTGAAAACAACCATCACAACTTTGACAAATGTGAAGCAGCCCATTTTTAATCTGTAATGAAGCAATACACATAAATCAGAGCTGCATTTGATATTTTAATTTGCATTAAATACACACACTTCCCAATACAGTACGTTGATGCCTTTCCACTTAAATCCATTCAAATCAAATTTTGTTTTTACTTCTTTAAAAGCAACTCACCTGGTTTGATCCAAAGTGTAGTAATAGATGAAAACACAGTTGAGTGAGGAATAGACAGAGAGGGGAAAGTGAGAGAATGAGAGGGAAAGAAACTGGGAAGAGGTGTGCACAGGTGAGATGGGTGTGGTTTGGATATAAAATAGCTGGTTAGAGTAGCTTTAATGTGGTTTGTGTGTCATATGACTAGTGGTTTGCACTGTGGTTTTCATACTAATTGTATATGGTACAAAATCTCCCTCACACATACTGGGCAATTTACTTGCTTATGAATGGCAATGATTTGAAATGTACTTATGATACCAATTCAAAAATAGAATGCATAATTGAATAGATGTTTCTGAATTCAGAAATTGTTTAAAAGAGTATATACAGAGAAGGTGGGTCAAGGAGGACAGAAAATATGGTCAATGCTGTCTTTAAGGATGACCCTGTTGTACATATTCCTTACTTTCCTTTGTGTCCTTTTCTGTGTGGTTTTCTTTGTTCTTTTGTACTGCAGCATATATTCCTGGCAGTAGAGGGCAGTATTGCAGTACAAAGGCTCTAAGCTTTCATAGCTTCACTGGTTCACCATTATGGTATCTTAGATACTTGGAGATGATTGATGGTCCCTTAGTGGAAGGAAATGTCTTTCTTTGTCCAGTTTTATCCATAGAAAAACAAAACAAAGAGATATCAAATCCCCACAGCAAAGGTTTTTGAAGATCATGTTGTGTCCTACAGATTTCTTAAACCAGAGTGCTGGAACAACCTTTTATTTTTGATAAAATAAAATAAAATAAACAATAATAGTAACAATAATAAATCATATATTACTATAATTATTACTAGTATTGTTATTATATTGTCAAATGATTATTCTTTTTTATTATTCACACATTTGCCCTGCACACATCTTTCACAACTCTCTCTACCTTTATCCTTCTTTCATGTACCTTCTCTCATCCTCTTATTTCTACCAATTCCCCTTCCGTTCTTCATGTCCAGGATTATTTGACATTCCTCACACATCTAAAACGGGGCCCTGCAGGCAAGAAAATCACATAAATAATAAAAAAAAAAAGATAGATTGGCTGGTGCCACCTTGCCAGAGTTAAACACATATCAGCAGCAGTCCTTTTCGTAATATCACTTTAATGGTCCTATTGTGAGTTATGACAATTTTGCCAATCCCATCATTAACCCACCCAGTCCTTAATCTCACCAAGAAGAGCACCTGTCAGGCATCATTAGGAATTAAAGCAGTTAATAACCCCTCCACACATACTCCTGTGCTTGGGGAGGGGGGAGAACAAAATATTAGGTGGATATTTTTTCATCATAAGTAAGGCAAGCGATAGAAAATTCAGCTATATCGGTGGAGCCAGTAAAACATGGACAGCTGTAATGAGGTTGGCTAGATTAAGTATTATCTGTTCCCTCCAGGGCAGGAACTCAGGTGATGCATGGTTGGTTTCTCGTCGTTGCTCCGATGATCCAAAGGGGCACTCCGTCATTAAGGATCTCCTCCTAGGACAGGACCCTTGTCATAGGCTGGCCAATGATACGGCCTGTGAACCTGCAAAACAAGCAGCTCTGCTCTAATGAGGAAGTATGCGACCACGACAAAAGAGCTGAACCGTAATGGCTCAGTAAGAGAATCTCAGGACCATTTTATTTGATTAGACAAAGCTAAGATAAGGCAAGTGAAAACTCTGATTTATTATATCATTAACAACGAAAACACTGCGGTTCTAGTCTTCCAAAACAAATCCTTTGTCAAGTTCACCATCTGGAGAAAACAAATACTCTTAAAGCTGTATGCGAATAGTCATAGGGGGAAAAACACATCAGGCATTCCTGTTACTTTATTAAGACCACAAGAGAACCCACCCTGACAGCAGTCAGTATAATCACATTGTAAACACAGCCTGTAAATCCCTGTGTGAGACTTTCCTTTTCATCATAGTGAGGGATTACGAAATGCGCAGAGCTGCAAACAGAGGCAGTAGTGACTGTGCCTAAACACAGAGACTCCCCTGTGACCTCTATTGTCTCCCCTAGTATTAATTTATCACAGGAAGCCATAAGCAAATGCATATTAATTCAAGCTGGTCCATCATGCCATAGGCGACTAGGCCTATAAATCAGATCAAGGAAGAGTGCACAGTTTATGGAAAGGGAGAGAGACGCATTGCTGTGCATCATAGTCTTTTTCCTTTGTTCTATGCATTGTTCATGAGACAGTGAGGATAGTGTGTAAACTTATTTTGTATTATATAATAAATTGATGAATTTGTTCCTTAAATGATTATTTGAGATTAAAAGTGAATAACAGCTTAAAATAAATAGAAAAATAAATTATTATAAATATTTTGAACGATATTAAAATTGCAATATATCTTCTAAGGCTGTTGAGCAATTAAATCTTAATTACACATAGTGGTGATTAAGTAATCTAATTAATTGCAAATTAATCACATATCAAATTTGGCTGAGAGATTACCCCAAATAATTGAAGAGAAATTGAAGCCATTATTGTGTTAACCCCTTAAGACCCGAGAAAAAAGTTTTAGAAAAAAATAAAATCGTTTTTTTCATGTTTTTAAATTGTTTAGAGCATTTAGAATAAGGTCAAACATTTTTAAAAATGATATTTAATTCATAAGTTATGCTATGTCCTCGGTTGAGAACACCAGGACTCAATTTCTTTGCAAAACGAAAAAGATATGAATGAACATGCATGGGCAAAAACAATTGATTTTTTAAATCACCAATACATTTTTAGTTTAAGATTTTTTTTATTTTTATTTTTTTAACAAACTTTGTATAAAGATGATTCTCAACTACGTTATAACAGAATGATTCGTTATACCTTTTATCTTTACGCAAAATGTGTGTAAAAATGCCCATAAACGGGTTTTCTCATTATATACAATGTATCTATAAACTAAATCTAATTTGCATATTAATGTGTTTTTGGGGCAACATGTAATGAAAAAAGAAGTGTAATAATAGGAGTAATAATTGACCAGATTTCCATAATAATATATAATATTTCATAGAATATTGAAATATTATTTCTTTCCCTATTCATTTGTTGTGTCTCCCAAAATGCATAATAAACACGTTTTTAGTCCCGTGTCCTCATATGAGGACATGTATGAAATCAACATCCTGTTTCGTAACAGAAGGTCATATTTTGATTTGAAACACCATAACATTTTCCTAAGATGTTGATTTATGACACACAATTTTAAAATTAGACAGATTTAAATGATAATTACAAAATATTATCATATTTCCATAAGTATCACTAAATTAATTTCATACATTTTTGAAGACCAAGGAGAGGGAGTGGTCATGGTGAAACATCCAATCATTTGGTATTGCTGAAAAGCCCTGAATGTGCTCTGTACAGGACATCCAGACTTAAAACTGTGGCATGTATAGTCTCAGAGAAATTCACTAAAATATAATGTCCTCATATGAGGCCACAGGGTCTTAAGAGGTTAAATGAGAAAAGAAAAAAAGAAACAAAAAGTTTAGAAAGAACTTTAGAAAGAAATATTTTATTTAAAATATAAATAATACAAAATAAGATCATTTCATAAGTGTCTCAGTATTTATGTATGTATTTGTTTGTTTATTTATTTATTCATTTATTTTCATACAGTGGATGTCAATGGTAACCAAAACTGTTTCTTTCATGAATGAAGTAAATGGCTCTCTTTATGAATGGGTCATTGAATCATTGACGCAACACTGTTCTGCTCTGGGTTTAAATTTTTCTTTGGCGAAACTAAATAAAAACAGAAAATATTGTGTTAAAAAAATATTAAAGAAAATATAATTGAACTTGTATAAAATCAATATCACATTTGCATTCGTGCTGTTTGTGGCAAAAACAGCACTCAAGTGATATTTCACTCCTTGCTCGTGTGCTATTGCTTAACTATATCATATATATAAATATCATACAGAAACCACATGCAATTAAATATCTTGAATTTTATGGGGATATAACTGCATTCTATAGACTATATCATGCAGTGAGTTGTTGGCATACATCATGAAATATTTCACACAAAAATGAATATTGATATTGATATTGAAAATGATATTTTCATGGTGTTTTAGGGGGTGTTAATGTCCTTTTTGGAGCTTGATTTGTTTAATGTTGAATGAATTGCTGTTTTATGACAAAAGCTATAGAAAAAGAGTTCCAGCTATTAGAGACCTCGCTCTAAGAAATACTATAAATGGACAAAACCAGCTGCTAAAGGTCTCAAATAGTCCTGCAAGCTCTAGTAAATTGTTTTCAAGAGAATAGAGAAGTATTTGGCAACATAAAAGGTCTAACTGCAAACCTCTGTGGTGGCATGGACCCTCTTGCTTCTTTCCAGGGGATTGATCATGATATGGAGGCTCTCATGCAATAAATGGCTTCAGGGAGAGCTGGAGATGAGCATTCCTGGAGCGTGGCTCCCCTTAACGACGCCTCCCCTTTCACCTATGGAAATGTTAAGTATGGGCTCGGGAGCACTGAAGCGGAGCGACGTCCGCCTGGCCGTATTTCATGCAGATGGGCAGGTTAAATATGCCAGCCACACATCCGATGCTGGGCAATCTTTTTCTCTTCTCCTACCTTAATCTCACTCTTTTCAACCCTTCTCTTTCTCTCTTTGTGGTGTCAGCCCTTCAACGCAATTTCTCCTTTCTTAGCTTTATCAGCCGCGCATTAAAGGTGTCTTCTTAAAGCATTAAGAATGATGGCTCTCTGTTGCCCACTAAAGGTTAATGTGTTGGATGATTGTAAATTGTTTGGCTAAAGTTCAAAAGGAAGAAGGAAGTGCTCAATATTCAAATACATTGAGCCACTGAACCTACTGAGTCCTCTCTCCATATGTTTTTATGAAAGTGTAACATATCATAAGAGATTTAAGCAGAAATTCATAGGCAGTTGATGTGCATAGTGTGTAATGCGGTGAAAATACCCTAGCGTTTGACTGGATGCTTATTCTGTGGTGTCAAAAACAAAGGATATGGGAAAAATTTCCTTTTCTCTTTTGAGCCTGTTCATTTTGATATCATGACTATACATTATTAGCTGGTGAGATGCATTTTTATTATTTTAACTTAGCATTGTTTTTACCACATTGTTGGTCCTAACCCACTTGGCTTAGGGAATAGCACATCATTCCACTCTTCAAGGGATTCATTCAGCAGACCTGTAAAGCTGTGGTTACATAATTCAGCTGTTCAAACACACTCATGTGGACTCATCTGGAAGCTGTTACACAGCACAAAGGAAGGAACGGGGTGTGACTGCTTCACTTTGCCTTGAAAGTTAGATTAGAGTTTTGGAATGTTGCATGTTATTAGTTCATAGCACAACACTGCTTCTTGAAATTTTTCTTTGTATAGCGCAAAAACACAAAAGGTTAATAAAATAAATAAATGGCAGAATGATTGCTTTTGAGTGCATTCCCACATCAGACAGTATTGTTTGACTACATCTACACTGTAAAAATTATTTGGATTTTAACAGTAAAATGTTATGGTAAAAACCTGTTCATTAGATGACGATAATTTACCTTACGCTGTACAGCGAAAAACTGTAATAGATGTAATGGGAAATTCCATATAATTTTACAGTAAGATACTGTTAAATGTACAGTTTTCAAAAGTGAGTACAAATCATAATCTACAGTGAATAACCATAAATTGGCATTCCCAGACTTCCCTGTGTAACAGCTCACATTTGATAGATTTTAATGGAAATAAAAAAATGTCATATTACTTTTTAGTTATGTACATTAGGGTTTGATGTTGGAGGTGTTTTGTGTTTGTGTGTATGACTTATTTGCACTTCTGTGCAGTAGTGTTATTATATTAGCATATACAGCTTGTGGGAAAGCTACATGTGATGGACATTGATTCATATTGTGGCTTTCTCTTTTCCACTTGTGTTTTTATGGTGGTTTCAAGTATATTATAAAGGTAAACAACAGATTTTAGTTATTTGATATTAACATTATTATTATTTTTACCGTACATATAGTAATGGTTAGCCAACCACAGTTGCTGGTATTGTTTTGTTTGTTTTTTATTACATTGTGTACATTGTGTGATCTGGAAGCAACAGATCTCTCGTTGTCCTAGGATATTACTAGTCTGCTTAGTCATGCAGTAGGTTAGGTAAAGATCCAAAGAACAAATTTCCATCTTTTACATTACCTTTAGCCTTTCTGCCTTTCTTTTTCTCGTTTCCCACTTTCTCTTTTCCATTAGCACACGCATTCATATGCTTACAAGTACAGCTTCGCATACAACATAAACTGCCTGAATTGATCTGAAATCTTTCCCTTTGATAAACCACAGGGAAATGAAGCAATGACAGCGAGTGCTCTAGATTTACAAGTTCACAATGGCATCTCCACCACTGCGGCCACCGTCACCTCGATTAAAATTTAATCGTGAGCAAAACACAGTGTGTGCATCAGTAAAATTTAGATTTATTATTTATTAGACATACTGAGCTGTTCAGGCCCCGTGAATCATTCATTGTGTCATACATCCCTTATACAGACTCATATAGCTGATATATGAAACTCGTAAAAATGCATGAGAGACGAACTGAAGGATCATCACGGAGCGATGTAAGGTAATCTAGAAGCTCTGTTATGGATCCCACTCGCCAAACAGCTCTTTGTCTTGTTGCGCGGCGTAAAAAAAATCACCGTCCTTGCTACATTATGCGCGCTCTCGTCCTATCAATGACAATACCCTCGCCGCTTCCTCACGCAACAGATGGACCGCTGCCTCATTAACTTTAATACGTCCAACATCAATTAGAGAGGAGTTAATTGGGATGCTCGAAAGGTGACTGCCGGCAAGCGCAGCGCATACGCAAGCCCTCCACTTAATAAATGAAACTCGTCAAGGCAAAATATGCCAACAGTGGAGCTGATGAGCCTCATTGTGAGCGGGGACCGCGCTGTCGTTTCGCTTCGCTCATTTTTCTCAAGTCATGTACCTGAGGAGTTGACCTTGAAGGGGCAACGCCGTTCCGCCTCCCCATCCGTTGTTGTTTCCACACTGTCACTCTTTTTTTCGGAGTGATTACTTTCACTCGTTCCCTCTCGCCCTCCCTCCTCTTCACACTCTTTATCTCTCAACAGCTTCATTATCTCGTGACTCTGCTATGGCCTGTGAGAGATGAGTGTCCCACTTCGTGTTGTTGTTGTTGTTGTTGTTGTCTAGCCGCTGTGGTCTCGAGGGACATATATTTGGACGAGACAGAGCACCATGTTTCTGTCAGGCCTGTTTGCTGACTCAGCGCCTCTCATGCCATGTGTCTTCCTGGAACAGGTGCCGCTTGCCGCCAGATGAAAAGATGGGACATGCTGCTTTCAAAAAGCAAGCGCAACATGCACTTTGTTATGAAGACAAATGGGTTATTGGTATTGTGTGACACATGTAGACGCTCAATGCACAGCGATACAGTACAGAGAGCCAGGACCAACAGTCCAAGGAAAGTTAGCACAACAGTGATTCGCAATTACTCATCCAGATCTGGAACTGTTATTTTCACTGAAATATGGTAAACAATTCTGAGAATAAGCCCTGCTTAGGCCAAAACTAATTAGAAGAAGAGATCTCATACTCATTGTGTAGACAAAACTGGACGTCTTTGTAAACACACACGATGGAGACTTTCTATTGATATCTATCTATCTATCTATCTATCTATCTATCTATCTATCTATCTATCTATCTATCTATCTATCTATCTATCTATCTATCTATCTATCTATCTATCTATCTATCTATCTATCTATCTATCTATCTATCTATCTATCTATCTATCATTTGTCGTTGTTTGTGTTGTTCTATTGCACTTTCTGACATTCTATAGTTCTATTTTGTCTATAGTTCTATTTAGTTTTATCTATCTGTCATTCATTCAATGGTTCTATTGTTCTTTCTGTCATTCTTTCTATTTCTAGTTCTTTCTGGTGTTCCATTTGTCATTCTATCTGTTGTTCATTATGTAGTTCTGTAGCTTTTTTGTCATCCTTTTCATAGTTCTTTTATCTATTGTTCTTTCTATACTTCTGTCATTCTCTCGTTCTTGCTCTAGTTCTATAGTTAGTTTTATAGTGCTATCATTCTATCTATCATTCTTGCTCTAGTTCTATAGTATATCTAAAGCTTTTGCTGTACTTCTTTCTTTATAGTTCTTTTGTTCTGTCCTTAGTTTTTATTTAGTTTATTTATAGTTCTAACACTATTTTTTCTATACTTCTGTTGAAACATTCATTTTCTATAATTAAAAAAAAATATTTAAATAAATTTCTTTGAATTCCAGTTTGTTTGAAATGCAAACTCAAATTTTCAATTAATTTCTGAATAGTGCACAACCTTATTTTGCTGGCCCTGCAATGTATGTGATTTCACATTTCGCTTTTCTTGTAGGGACATTTGCACAATGACCCTGACCCACACATATGCACTAACACACGGTGATGAAGTGCTTTGTGTTTGTGCACCACAGAGTGACTACAAACACTATTAATCTTATGGCTTTCCCTACTATTCCTTTTCTGCATCATGCAGAACCCCATATCCAAAATTGGTTTTATCCAAAAAAGGAAATCTGAATTTGCTTTCCTAATATTTTCAGCCCCAGGCAATGCTGCTATAGCAAGCGCCGAGCTTTTACTCTCCTTTTATGACAGTTTAAAAATGAGGTGTATACGACCATAATAACCGAATAATGAAGAGAGCAGCGTCTATGCTGAAGATGTGACTATATAATCATTATTAGGAAGGTAAAAGGTCTCCAAGTGCTAAAGTGGAACAAACTCAATTGCAGCAGGTCAGATACTTTTTATCATCCGTCTGAGGCTGTTTAGGCATGCAAAAATTACATTTACCTTTAGAATGCATTTGCCCGTGTCAGTCAGATCCAGAAATGCCCCATTAAATCACCTTATGAGATTGGAATTAAGATTTTATAAAGGTAACAGCCATTAACCTGCGGAAATGAAAGAATAAACAGTGTTGGTAGAGTGTATGCTCCGGATCATCCCCAGGGCATCAGATGTGGTTCTGGATGGCTGACTCATTAGAATCCCATTTTCTCACTCTCCCTCTTTGTCTCTCTGGCCCTCTCTCTCCCTTTCTCCCATTCTTTCTTCCAGTGTTGTCCTCTTATGATGAACGTGTTGTACCGTACCAACAGGGCAGACCTGTTTCCCACTGCTTTGCCATGGGGAAATTTGCATGTGCATTGACTGTAAAATTGAGCGCTCCCACAGAATCAAGTCTTAATCAAGCAACTCTAATGATCTTACATTTGGATGAGATTCAATTTTTTCTCTTTACTTCCTGTGTCACATTGTATTTGATGCAGGCCATGGGTCCATGTATATGTAAAATAAAGAGACAGATACCAGAAAATAAATAAATGATCTATGTATAATACATACTGAGAATATAGAGAGAGAATAGAAAATTCATGAAATATCTATATATCAGTTAGATAGATATGTATATATAGAGAGAGTAAGGAAAAGTTGCTCATTCCAACAGAACAAAGAGCAATTTTTATTTTACTCATTGATATTAAAATTGATAAATGATATTAAGTATTACTAATGCAATGACTCTGAATTCCATTGGAAACATATCATTTCTGATTGAGGTAAAATTGGTAAATCTGACAATATGAGTTAATCAGTCAAGGAACTCCTAATACATCCAATTAAAAGAGTGCACTGTGAACATTCCTATATATACTGTACTGTATATAGCAGGGGTGTCAAACTCAGATCCTAGAGGGCCGGAGCCCTGCAGAGTTTAGATGCAACCCTAATTAAACACACCTGGTCCAGCTTCAGGCTTATTTGAAAACTACATGGTTTGTGTGTTGGAGCAGGGTTGGAACAAAACTCTGCAGGGCTGTGGCCTTCCAGGAACTGAGTTTGACACCCCTGGTATATAGGAACAATAGATGTGTGCCTATGCTTGCCTTTATAATTTTGACCACTGAAGGGCAGTGTTTCTTGTATAAATACGTAGACAAATTTCCCCTGTGCAGAAATGCAACACAATAGAAGGTTCTGTACAGAGAACAAACAATTGGAAGATTTATAGTTTCAGTCATCCAGGTTTGTTATATTTAAAATGAAAGAGTGAACAAGAAATTCCTTGAGGGGAAATTGTGTGATATTACTTGAGGATGTGTTTATATAAAGATTTTTCCAGCACACAAAGGTACCCCTTAACGTAAAGAGCTGGATTCCTAGTTGTATAGCATAACATGAACATTTAATATTTTGATTAGAGGGCTCTGAAAAGGCATAGGGATGTTTATTTGCTTACCACAATGAAGAATGCCCTGGGTCAGTACATAAAATACATAGACTCTGGCAGAATGTAGCAAACAAATTATAATTTGCTGCTATTGTTGGCAGTAGGCACACTATGTTGTCAAAAGGCAGGTGGGATTATTTTTGATGTTGTTACAATTTTTTCTATGCAGAACAAGAAGCCCAGCTCACCCACTGGCACATAAACAGATATGCACATAACTATTCATACATATTTTCTGCACTCACTTTATATGTTGGTTATTTGGAATCTGGGCTAAAGTGGAACATTCGAGCGCAGAGAAGAGCTGCAGCGTTACGCAATGTCTGTGTGAGGGACAGGAAGGAAGAGCTAATGTGATGGTGGTGAATGTGGGTCAGTGCCATGCTCACTGAACCAGCACAGGGAGGCTGAGACAGTATCATCCCTCTGCCCGTACCCGCGCTCACACACACAGACAGCACATGTCTGCACACTGTTTCAAACACACATGTAAGCAAAACTGACATAATGATGTGCGCTTAGAAGAAGCTTAGAGCGAAGCAGGAGAGTAAAATAAATAGTTCATCCAAATATGAAAATTCTGTCATTATTTACTTTCAAATCTGTATGATTGTATTTGGTTTTTATAATACAGAAAGGGAATTTTAGAAGAATAGCTTTGTACTATTTTCAGCATAATAAAAGTGAATACGAACTGGGACTGTCAATTTCCAACATGACAAAAAGCACCATGAGTGCCATAAATGTGGTAAATGACTCTTCCATATAACTCAAAGGGGTAAATTCTGAAGCAGTCCCTGGTCACTCTTTGTAATATAATAAAAGGGATTGAGGAACTTTCAAGCTGCAAAATGACCAAAAAAGTCATACGATTTGTGTCAGAAAGCTTTCAAATATTTTTGAATCAGTTGATCCAGTTCATAAAACCAGTCTGAATGGTTTGTTCACTAATCAGACTGAATAATGAGCACAATGACTAATTTTAGTCTGTTCCTCACACAAAGCTATTGTATGGACCACGTTTTTGATATTTTTGAAGCATTTTTGAGCCCCTGTTGAAGCTTGAAAGCTGAAGTCTCTGTTAAACTGCAAGGAAAAAAAAATGTGTCTATTAGGGTCTACATTTTTAACATTCTTATGTTGTATTTGTTGTATTCCAAAAACATGTACTTATTTTTTTTTCTTAAGATTGTTCTAAAGAAGAACACTTGAAAAGAATGTTCTTTAAATAACCTCTTAAAGTTAGGATAACCTCCAACTTGTCTTAAACTGACAAAGATAAGGTGTTTAATTAATTTATTGGGTTGTTTTAAATATTAACCAGGGCAGACGGTGCATAAATGAATGCAACAACATCTTGAGACAGGCTCTTTAAAAATAACTATTTAAAATACTAAAGATTGCTATCAGACTATAAGAGCTATCAAACTTTAATCTTACAAGCCATATTAATATCAGAAAGTGCACCAAAATGCATATTTAAGCTCAATATTCTCCTGTATCATGCTGTTTGAACCATAAAGGATTTGTGTGTGTATAGTCTAAAGATTCAATGAACTGATTCAAAAAATTGATTTTTCTGACTGTTATTTCATGTCAGGCTTTACAGGGTTAAAAGGACCAAATCATGCAGACCTCATACGGTAATGAGTTAGCTACAGATGAGAAGAGGTGGATACAGACACTAGAGATGAGAGAAGACAGGACAGGGCACCACTGAGATGTAAGGCAAGATGCGAAGGTCAACCCACCGCCAAAGACATTAGCTCCTGCTCCGAACCTGATTAAATAGGTCTTGACAATAAAGCCTCTGCACAGGGCACAGGCTTTGTTAGTGCAGTGACCTCTTTATCATTCAGTAAGCTACAAGTCACATCTAGGGAGCAGAATATCCTGATGAGCTGCCTTACCATTCCATGCTGTGGTTCATATTATTGCCATATTTTTCCTGTTTTATTAGTAGACATCTTCCTTTATTTGCCTAGGTGTATGAATGAGATTCCTATTGAGCAGAGGTGGCTTAATACATTCATTAGAAACAACCCTGAGATCAGTTGATTAAAAATGAAGGGCATTATACTTTGACATGTCAAGTGTGGCTTAAAGGGATAGTTCACCCAAAAGTGAACATTCTGTTATCATTTAGTCCTCCTCATGTTGTTCCAAACCTGTATGACTTTCTTCTGTTAATTCCAAAGGAAGATATTTTAACATCTTAGCGTTACACTTTAAATAGTTCTGATTGGCTGTTTCTTGGAACAACCCAAGGTTTAGTTAAATGACATTTAACATATATTGAGGGACCTCACCCTTAAAGTGAAATATAATGCCTTTCAAACGGTGTACTTTCTTGGTCCTCTGTGTTTTACATCCATTATTCCACATTTGGAATTCCAAGCATTTCATTATGCTGAATAATACAACTCTCTAAGTAAATACGCAAAAATCTTTTATTAATGGTTTCTACAGTATATCTCATACATTGTATGCTCAATATATAACTCAAGCTTCTCCCGAAAAGGGCCAAAATGTGGCCTTTATATAAGCTCTGTTAGGGTCTACTGGGGTTTATTGCCATTTAGTGGCATTTAAAGAGGTGTTCGCTACCCTGAAACCTTCTAATAAAGCCTACATGTCTTGCTTAAAACACAGGCAGGTCTGGAACATGACTCCAGGTGCTTAAACGCACAGTAAAAACCACTGCTCACTGTTATACGCATCAATAAAATAAAATAAAAAGGTCTCCTCAGGCCAAATCTTAATTGGCATTGAAACCACACTGAATTTAAATGCAAATTGCTCATGGAAGAGGACTCATGTACATCCCTTTACGTTGACTAAACTCTTAAGTGGACTCGATTCCTGTACTTCTAAATGGTCCAAAGTCCTTTTACACGCCACGTTATTAAACGTTTACCCCGATGGGTGTCTTTCCTTCATACCCGAAGCCAAACACTTCATTCAAGCAGGGGGACTAACAAGGGAACCGATCACTCCAACAGAGAGGGGGCTCATAGGAAAACTCCTGGGTCACCAATGAATATTTAAAATCACTTCCATAGCAAATTAGATTTGACCTTGAATGTGTGGATCTGCCTGACGAAGCCTAAAAGGGTCATAATTTACCGCCACCATTTAGTGACCTGAGGTGAACGTAGTCGCTATAATTCTTTCCCTTGTCAGGCTTTGTGAGGACAAAGAGTGTTTAAAGATGCTTTCACCGGAGAAAGACTGAATAAATCAAAAAGGCTAATTAAGGAACAGGATGTTTTGTATTTGCTGTATTGTTTTCACTGACAAACACAGACAGATGTGCGTCCTTTGCATGAACACTATTCTTGAAACCTCAAGGGCCTTAACGAACTACAGTACCAACGCTTCCTTGACAAGCCAATAGCTTGTAATGAGCCGAAAGCGATGGGAGACAGAACATTGAGGATGATAATGGAAAAGGATGGTATTGATTCGCAGATGACCCTGTATAGTCTCTCTACAAATCAGGACTGGTCTGTCCCATTTGCCCTTTATGTTTTCAGACACACAAAGTGGCAGAACCTTGCGTTCATGCAGATTTGATTTCTCCAGAGGCTGCCTCTCTATTCAGCCCCACTGAAAAGCGCTTCCTATTGAACAACGGCAGACCTTGCTAGGTTAAATGGGCTTGATCTTGTGCAGAACACATTGGAGTGGGCCTCAGGGATATGCAATGTACATAAACCATGATGCATGCTGCATACAACTACAAAGGTTAAGAGGAGCAAGTGTTTAATTTGTGGAGCTTTTGAATGGGAACTTGACTCTTATGACTCGCAAGACCACATAAACAGATGACACAGTGTACCTCTGGGCTTCTTGCAGGCGGCCGCCTCAGTCACGGCTAGATCAATCCACATGTCTCCTTAACGGCTTGCCGGAGGGCGAGTGCAGTGGAATTGATTGCACTTCCCTTCAGCCCCTCATAGCTTGCTCTTATGAGATTTGGTTAATGCTCTTGGTGTCCCAATGGTGGGCCTTTTGCCCTCCTTTTTCCTTGATCTCCTCATTCTGCTGTTCTAGTCTCCACTTAAGAGGACACATTTGCAGCTTCGGTTTGGTCTTGTAATTAAATCTGTAATTGTAATTCACATAATTACAAAGCAAGTACTTTAATGGTATGAACTTCAACTGGGGAAGGAATGCTTCACTGAAGATGTCGTCCATGTTCTGTGTCTGTATCGGTGGAAATGTTGGAATCAGCAAACAACTGTGGAATGTTGCAATTGTGAAACATTATATTAGTAGTTCACATAACATTTGGACACAGTTTATTGGTGGCAGCATTGACTTAATTAAACATTTTCACCATGACAACACTTCACAATAAGGTTTCATTAATTAACATTAGTTACTACGTTAACTAACAATTAATACATGTATGTATTCATCTTTGTTATTCCTGTCTAAAATACAACTGATAGTTAATTTAAGGTCCATTAATTAATATTAACATATATAACTTTTAATGTATTAGTTCATTTTGAAATTAACTAATATAAATAGAAGTATTTTTCGTTGTTAGTTCATGGTAACTTCTATAGTTTACTAATGTTATCAAATATAATCTTATTTATTTATTTAAATTAAGTTTATGACTGTATTTAAGGACAGTTACATTAAGGATTGTTATAAAGTATGTGCATTACAGTACTTTTCCCAAATGATGATATTACACACACACACACACACATACACACAACTTACCTTATGTATTCACTAAAAAGAACTGATTCATACTAATCATTCGGAATCGATTGACCTATACTGGTCACTCTGGGTTTTTTATATTTGCTGGTCCTATTTAGTTAGTCATACAGTACGTTTGGATTTGGTCATACAGTGCGTTTGGGACGTTCGGGACTCAGGAATTGACCTACACTGACTGTGCTGTATGTTTTATGTTGAAGATTCTATTTGATAATAGCTTTTTAGCGGATATCAACATTAGCGGAAGAATGCTTAAAAATCAACCAAACAACAATTTGGTTACGGGTTTTTCAAGATAAATTTGTATTATCAAATCTACATTTATATCATAATATTCTTGTATTTTATAAGTCTAGTTGCATATATTAAAAAACTAAATCTAGCATTTATGAACCCAAATGCTGTATTTCTAGCCATCATATCATCTTTAATACTATATTGCAAAAAAAATACTGTTGTATTTCATATGATAATTCTTGTCCTTATCTGAATGTTCCCACGTGCAAGGCATAAAACCCTGTTCACCTCTCTGTGCTTTTAAGTCAATCTTTCAATTTCATTACATATCTTGCACAGAGGTCAGAGGTCCAGATGCACTGTGAGTGAACCGACCCACAAACCCAATCTTGGAAAGAAACTCCATAATCAGTCTAACTGGTTTGACAAACCTGTTCTTGCACTCTGAGCAGAGGATGAGTTACAGCTCAATTTTCTCCTCGGCTGTGTCAGAATAGCCTAGAGGAGGAACTGTGGCAGATATGAAGGTGAACAGGTTTGGATATAAGCGAATACTGTATTCCTCCCCAAGGACAAGATCCACGTTGCACCCTGATGATGATGAAGAAGGCTATTTCTCACTCTGAAAAGGATATTCAGGTTACAGTGATTAGAATGTCACTGGAATGTAGAACTGTGTTCTTCTAGAAAATGGTGTGAGAAGTCTGTGAACCTGCTCCAATTTGAATCCATTTGATACAGTATTGAATCATAGAATTACAGTAAGTCGACAATATAAGCATGATGCCAAAGGACCTCAAAATCAAATGGAAGGTATCAAATTGCTGAACATTCACAAAAGTACAGATACTGTAAAAACAATCCAAATCTCTGCACTTTCCTCATGTACAACTGCTATGTTCATTATTATGTGCCCTCAGGTATGTTTATCCCATGAAATTGAACTAAAAGTTCTCAAATTCAGGTTGTTGGTGTCCATAACTTGTATTTACATATTTCCCACATGACAAACCACAGCTTTTACATACGCTACTAAATTTGCATTCATATGGAACTGATTCAGAAGCCTCTCTGACAGAATTAGTAAGGTTATTCAATGAAGGATTTATCAGACATATTCAAACTCAGTCTTTTGAACAATTTGCTAAACAAACCCATAAGAGTCATTTGTTTGTGAATTAGACTACACCAGTGGTGTTTTGAATCGATCGAATTAATTGATTAAATGACTTATTCATAACAAACAAATCACCTACGGATGTAAATATACAGCAATCTGAAGAAACGTTTACTGAAAAGATCTTTCTAATGAATGAATGGAAGATTTGAGTCACTGCGATGAATCAAAATTCCCACTGGAGTTGTACTGTTTTGTATTATTCAATGCAATATTATGACAAGGAAAATAATGTTAAAACTAAAACAGAAAACGTGCCCCCCCCCCCCCCCCCCCCCCCCCCTCATATTGCACTAAAACACCAAGAGTATACCATCTTAGCTGCATGCTAGCATTTAAAAGTTTGGGAAGTACCAGGAGAACAGGGTTTGAGCAATAATAGTGTGACTAGGTGATTGAATATTGACTTGACCCTAACAGCTCTAGTTATCACCTAATCAGTTCCTGTTGGCCAAAACAATTATACAGCAAATTTCAAATATAGAGATTCAGGCGTAATCTAGGC
Source organism: Barbus barbus (assembly GCF_936440315.1). NCBI lineage: Eukaryota > Metazoa > Chordata > Actinopteri > Cypriniformes > Cyprinidae > Barbus > Barbus barbus. The sequence goes on from NC_136753.1 coordinate 18,024,354, forward strand.
AAAAAGTGTTTGGCCTTTAATTGCGGCAATTATTGCTTCCCCCTAACCAATTAAAGTGAGTGACGGATGCTGATGATGTAGGAGATGGGGAAGAAAAATGTTACGTGAACATTTCTGGGGTTAGACAACAACTGTTATAAATGCCTCAAGCATTACCGAATACTGAATAATGAGGTAGTCTGTGGGCGGCATTGAACAGCAGACAATTGTCCTTGACCTCTCTCCTGCATTGCTGTCTTTCATTTGTCGGTTTCTAACCGGCATTCGTTTTTACTTTACACCATCAGCAGATTCAAAGCCCTTCTCGCTGAACTTTCACCTTTTATCATTAGTTTGAGACAGCTCAGTGCAGAACTACACTACTGAATCCGAGTCTTTGTGTGAGGTAATGGCATTACGAGCCAACATCGCATACAAGGGCAAAAAATAATAGGACATGTAGTGCTGTTTTGGTGTGAAATGGTGGTGTGGTTTGTGAAAACACTGTTTCAGGATCATGAAAGAGGTATTTGTGTAGTTGAGCTACAGTATTTGTCTGTTCAAATATAACACAATGTTTGAAACAGCTTCAGAATAAAATAGCCTTTTTTGAGATATTCCTTATACAAAATATATATATATTATTTATATAATATATATATGTATATACCTTTTGGGGGCTGAGAGATTTTCAAAAATATGAAAAAATCTTACTAACCCCAAACTTTTGAACAGTGGTTTCCAAGTGAATTAACACCATCGAAGCATTTAAATGTATAAATAGTTTAATTACACTGAAAGTAAAGATAATAGAAAGAAAACCATTGAATCCAACGTGGATCATTTTGACACTCTACTGTAAATGCATTTGTGTATTAATGGGTTCGTTACAACTCTTGCAAACTTATATATGACTTACAGTAGCATTCTAAGCCTCCACAATTCTGCATTATTCACAAGGATTCTGGCTTTTAGTTTGGTTCACATGAAATTCTGTCAGGATGATGTAACCAGCTGGAGGAGATGACAAATGCACCATGTAACAGAGTCAAACGAGTAGTCATAGGCTGGAAGCACCCCACTAATTTGGTTAGTTAGTTACTAACCTCATACTTTCTTCCTTTGGCTACTCTAAAAGATGTTCATGACAGCCAATCTCTCACTCACACCTTGCTTGTGAATTAACCCAAGTCTGCACATTCATCATCTGCCTTAACCCCTGCAACACCTACATTTCCCCTGTTCTCTTTCTCTTAATTCTCCCAGTTGATACAATCCATGGCAGTGAATTATAGTTCAATTAACCTTTTTCACCAATACTAATCATCATTGTCACCTACTACATGAAAAAGGTCTGACAGACACATGGCTTCAATTCTCTCCCCCTTTTTTAATTTGATTACACTACAGATAAATTGTGTTCACACTGCAATACACTATGAGCAAACCACAGTGGAATACAAACGTGTGCAGTTGCTTTTGTGTTGTTTTTGTGGCCTGCTGCCAGAGTTTTCCCTATACAACCCGATGATAATATGCTAATGTGAGCCTCATTAGCTTTACATTGACTGTCTGATGTATATGCACACAAAGATGGCTGCTACACGCATTCTGGAGACAGTTTTGTGAAGTTTCTTGTAGCAAGTGGAGCAGACTTTATGCTCAAGAGACTGCAACAGTGCAAGTTTTCTGCTCTTGAACTTTGTCCTTTGAGGCTTAAGTGCATCATGAGTGTTATGTTGAGTTACTGTGCTGGGTAGGGTATATATATAAAGTCCTTTTTTTAGACAGGCTGTTGTGGTGTGTCGTAGGCTTGCTCACTGCATGCATGGCTGGCCTTTAGCTCTGGAGCTCTAATGAATGCTAACATCTGCATGTTAAATAACTGTGGACAGGGCTTTTTGGAGTTTAGGAGATATTTTTAGAGATTTGTCTCCGTTATCATGCCCTGAAAGGCCAACTTTCTTTACTTATTTGTCCATTTTGTTTATCCATCTTTGCTTTGGAAGCCTGATTTTGATAAGAAGTAATTGTAACATTATTTTATGTAATTTTTCAATCTGATTGAGCCATCAATCTGATTAGTAGTAGATTATTTGGTTGTATGTAAACACTGCTAATGTGAGTATATTGCTTCATTTACATTTACATTTATATATTTGAAGTATATTTTATTCGAATGTAGATGTATTAAAATGTACTTTTTGTTGTTGTTTCTATTCAAGCAATTCATGCATGGGAATCGAACCCATAACCTTGGCCTTGCTAGCACCATGCTATACCGTTTGAGCTAAAGTATGGCTCGTTTTAAACTTTATCACCTAATTTTCAGATATATTTTTTAAACAAGGCCAAACAAACTGGTTATGTCCAATTCATTCTACTTTTTCTTTCTCAATTCACTTCTCTTCCACTGCAGTGGTGCATCATTCACAGAGAATATACTGCAAAGTTTATGTAACTCTGCATTCATTTAACCATTGTGCTTCTGCAAAACTGTTTAGTAGTACAGCCAGACTCTCTGACAAGTCACTTAATCCATCAATAGGCAACCTTTGGGGAATACTATAACCCATCTGGAATTTCCTTAAAAATGAATAATAGCCTAATCCACACATAGAGCTCCATGACTTTTTGACTGAATACTCACTTATAATTGCTCTTGTAATTCTTTAATAAGCAGCAGCGCCAGGGCTCGATTTGTCTGTGTGCCAGACTGTTTGATGTTGGTGCCTGCAGTGCTTCCCAGCTCCTGCGGCAGGGATGGCAGCCTGAGCTATTGTTTGGGGGCTTTGTTAGAAGGTTTTTGGGCTGGAGTGGATGAAAGCAATTTCAAAGCTGAATTTGATGGAGAACTTAATCGTTGATAATGTACATTCTGGTATGCGGGTGTGTGGTAAAGATTTCTCGTTTACTAAATCATGTTGCCATTGTCCATTTAAAACTTTTTTTTTTTAATCTGAGCTTATATATGCATAGAATCTATGAAACATACTTTTACAGAGATTGGTAGGTCTATTTGTAAAGTCTATTGACTTTAGCAATAGTTGTTGCATTATGTGCCAATGGTGACCTTTCAAAAATGGGGAAACCGCATGTTTGAAGTGAATGTACATTTGAATTTTAATGCCATGTTAGATATTGGGTCTTAAACTTTCCTTTTGGCATCTTAAGATTTAAGGCCCTGTATGGTCTAGTTACAGAGATATTGGAATTTCAATATGGCTCCAAGGGTAAATTGTACACATTTTCAATGGTCAAAAAACAAAACAATGTGGGCGTCACAAACAGAGGCGGAAACAACAGGTGAGTGAAACAGGGGGATTTATTGAACAGAGGACGTTGATCGCGTGGAGAGACTGGCAGGTAAGGAGTCCAGAGAAAGAAAGTTCAAATGGGTCTTAGCTGTAAACTGATCAGAGTCCTTTCTTTGCAGGAACAATGGAGAGCGGGAATCAGGATCAAACCAGGAACAAAGACAGGGAAACGCAGGAGAATCTGGAAGGTAAGTAGCACAGGTAAATCCAGCTGGGTCTGGTCACTGTTCAAGGTCATGAACAATGGACCAGACTGTGCGTGTCTGTGGGAAGTGTGTATTTAAAGGGGAGCTGATGAGTGCAGATGAGTGCTGATGAGTGACTGCAGGTGCGGGTGATCAGAAGGCAGGTGATTGTGATCTGGTGATTGTTGTGGCCGGTGACTGAAGGTGGCTGTGACTGTGAATCCCTGACAGTGGGTCACTTTGCATAAATGTTATACTTTCTTTCTTTTAAAGAGGAATGTCTGAAGAACAAATAATATTGAAACTAGAGATGCATCTCGGGTCCTTCTGTCAAAACAACTGCATTGAACATACCTATCTGAGTGCCATAAATATTATTTTTTCAAAGTTTGCATGCCTATAACTCAAGAAGCATTAAAGATATTGCTATATGATTTTAGATTCTAGTTCTTAATGAACTATTCTTTTGAAATCCTCATTTCAAGGGCCTACATCTTTCAGTCCCAGAGATATGGCGATCTCAATTTGGCTCCATTGGAACTTAATGCAACGCTGCTGTCTGCATTGACATAAACGTAACTTTGTGAAGTATGCATTATTTCGATAAAATCAGTATACTGTATTGTACAGCTCTTCTACACAGTAGGGAAGCATTTGGACACAGTGGCTGTTGATGTTCTGTTTGTTCAGACAGACTCTGGGAAACAGTGTTTGTGTAACCCTATATGGACATTGGCTGCCTCCGAATGGACACAGATCATTAGGAGAAATGTTCAGTTCCATTTCTTGAGAAAGAGATTTTATCTAAGGCAGTTCATTTCTGTTCATTTAGCTGTTTGTAAATCACAAAATACTTTGAAAATTGCAATGGTTATGGTTATGGTCATGCTGCCAAGATACATGATGTTCGTTTCACTAAATGCCATATTAAGCTTTGTGATTTGAGCTCTGTACAAGTCATATCACATTTTTTGGAATGAGGTTTATTATGCACATAGTTCATATTTCTTGCAGACCTTTATGGTGGGCATTCATGCCACTCAGCACGCAACATGAAATGTTGATTTTAACTGGTTTTAATAATGTGCACTAAGCACTAATAGCCGCCTGTGTTTATGACTGCTCGTTTGACTACACTTGGCCATCATCCATGACGGAACATCCAGTTCTAGGTCCTTTCATGATAATTTTGTTGGGTATAAAAGCACATAGTTTTTCCAGAACTCATAGATGTTTTGTAAGATCTGATGAATGATTCTTTGAAATATTTGTGTTCTTTCAACACCATGTTCCTTCAATCTCAGTCACTTTGCATTTCACTCCCTTATCCTCTTGAGTAAGGTTTGCAAATTTACATTAATCAAAAACATCACCAGACAAGGAAAAATGTATGATCCCTTGTGTCAGACATTTAGTGCGGTCCCTCAAAGCATTTCTTTGTTTTTGCGAACCCATCTGTCACTGTTTGCCTTGCTCTCAGGCTTACTTTGGCAAATGCACCAGGCCTATGGGTTTTCTCAAGCTCCGAAGGCCTTTTCGGATTATACTCATGTATACCTAGACGTTCCCATGGGGCCATGTGCATCTTATGGTCCAGGGTTTCACAAGCATTTCACTTCTCTCCAGTCTGATATTTAATAATCCATTAAGGGAGTTTATGTAATATCAGCCATGCTAATGTGTTCCTTTTGACATTGGGTGGGCCCATTAAGTTAGCACTGATTCCCAGGGCCGCTAGATTGATGGATTTGACCCGTTCGCTGACGTCCTCTCCGTGAATATTGCATTACAGTCATCTGGCCTTGGAGACAGGTACTCTCCTGTTTGTTTTGCATGTCGGTTGTCCAGACGCCAAGCCCTGTATTGGATTGAGCGTGCAAGCCGCAAGCAATTATTTGTCCACTAATGCCTGCACATCGATATGGGAGCGCTTTACTGAAATGATAAACAGAACGTTTGGATCCATGGCATTTCTCATCGAGATCTCCATGATGCTGGTGACATCATCCGAGGCAGCTGTGCATCTGAGGAGCTTGTGAGCGGTTTAGGTTCCTTTGTCTTCCGAGCACGGTCAGTGTTTGGAATAATACATCTGTCAAAGCTTAATTGTGCTGGGGATATTTCAGGAATAGACAGAAATGTTCTCTTTTGTGCTTTCCGCCCGCCTGTAGATAAGGCATCGCTTGATACAGCAGGGGAGAACAGTTATCCTTTGGAAATTAAGCAGGGAATTAAACGACAAAATGAGCCGCCTGTTGTGCTTCAACTCGATGGAAATACAAATCTCCACCTGCTCGCAGCACGTGCCACTGTACCTGCATGGATTCATGCTGTCCGATCTGATCCGTCACCTCCCCCTCCACCTCTCACCCTCCACCCCCCACCAATGCCACTCTCTTCATCCAAACTCCAACTTTAATCATGTGAAATTCATGAGAGCGGCAGCAGGGAGGTTAACGAGATGTTGTGTAAAAACCCGAGCGCTCGCAATATGCTCCCTCCTTTATCTATCAAGCCACATGCTGCAGGCTTTTTTCTCTTTTGTTATACAGAAATTTGATTAATTTGACTATTTTGAATATTAAATTGTCCTGTTGTGCTGACATTTACCGATGTCAGTCATCGGGATGCTTAATCCCTCAAAAGCTCTGCCTCCGTAATTCCCATTTTGCTGTTTGGTCCGTCATTACAGAATCTCATTGAGATGGAAATGACACTAAGGAGAAGGGAATCCGAATGGGGATAAATGGTAGCATTGTTCCCAATGTTGGAACAAGAGCAGTGTGATAGTCATGGAATGTGTCTGGCCAACTATTTGGAATCATTCTATAGCATTTTTTGTTGACTTCATTATTATTGATGCAACCATCAAACCACACAATACATAATAAAATGAATTATAAAATGAATAATAAAATTCTGCCATTATTTACTAACCCTTATGTTGTCCCAATCCCAAATGACTTTCTTTGTGCCATGAAACAAAAAGGTGATTTAGCTTTTAAATAATATTCTGGCTGCTCTTCTCTCCTCAATATAATCAAAATGCTGTCAAGTTCCAAATGACAAAAAGGGTCATAAAATTATATTAAATATATTAATTTATTTATTTATTTTAAGAAATTAATATTTTTATTCATTAAGGATATTAAATTCATCCACATTTACAGTACAGACATAAAAAAGATTTCTATTTCAGATAAAGGCTGCTCTTTTGAACTTTATATTCATAAAAAAAATCACAATTATCACAGTTTTTGACTAACTAATTAAACAAACAAATAAAAAAAATGTGCGTATTAGAATGATTTCTGAAGGATCATGTGACACTGAAGATGGCTGCTTAAAAAATTAAGATCTATTTAAACAGAAAATAGTTATTTTAATTTCACAATATGACAGTTTTAGCTATTTTTGGTCAAATAAATGCAGCCTTGGTGAGAATAACGTGAGACTTTTTGATGAGATGTCTTTCAAGAGCATTAAAAAAAAAAAATCTTACCGCCCCAAACTTTTGGACAGTAGTGTATATTATAATACAGTATGTCTTCTGAATGCATATGATTGTATTTAAATTGTTATTCACTGAAATTACATGATATTTTCAATGAGAATCACTTGATTTGAAACCAGCCTAAATTACACATTAATTGATTCTACAGTTCAATTCACAATTCACAACAACAAACAACTCATTAGACTGGCAGGCAATCAGTGAATAATGACTATTACAATGACAAAACTATTATACTTCAGAAGACTTGTAATATATTGCATGTGTTGTATGGATCATTTTTATGATACTTTTGTGGTGCATCTTTATCCTTTTCAAGGCTTAACAACACCAGGCTTCATTCGCTTTCATTAAATTAATAAATCATCATTCAATAAATCATCATCTGTGCTCCACAGAAAAAAAAGAAAGTCATACAAATTTGGAACTACATGAATTTTGAGCCACAATTACTTTAAGGCTGACCTCACATCAACGTAGCTGAATTCTTATGTAATAGGGATAGAGAAATGGATAGAATAAATGGAAAGAGCTGACATATTGATGGCTTAGGTCTGTTCAGTACATTCAGTTGCTCTTGATTTCCTCTTTCTGGCTGCTCTATCAAATACAACAACAGAACTAGTGTAATATTCAGTCCTCTCCTACCAAGACTCCATGTAAGGTCCTAAGATATTTGGAGCCACTCTGAAACAAGACATTTCACCCTTCTCTCCACAGTTCACTGGGGCCTCGCAACCGCAGATAAAATATTGGGTGGAAAAAGGCCAAAAGCCTTGAACAGGACATTAAAGTAGACAATAAATGATTCCTAAATCGATCTGACCTTTTCAGCAAATATATTCAGCTCTACAGAAATCATCTGCTTTGGTTAACTTGGCGCAAGTATCCATCTGGGACGGCCGGCAGAACAGATGTCATCCCCAACTTGGCCTCTGCATCATGGAATTTAATAGGCCATAACAATAAAAGCGGGAACACTGGGTGTGCCCGAGGGAAATCAACAGTGTACTAGACCAGGCAGTTAGAAACTGAGTGTATATGTAAGTGTGTATGAGAGAGAGAGAGACAGAAAGAGGATAGTGAAGGGAAGAGCAAGAAAGCAGCACTAATAAAAAAGGCTTTCTTTGCTGCTCTTCTCAAAAAAAAAAAGATTCCATACCGCCCATGAGTCTTTTGTAATTATGCTTTAAGTGGTTCAGTTTCTATGACAAACTGACATTAAAATCAGCTCATTTATATCATAATGTTTTTCTCATACACCTGCCACTAAGTCATTGTGTTGTTTGGCTCTTTGATGCATTTGGTGTTGTACTGCTCTCAAAAGCATGTACATGGTAATTGAGTTACTGACTGATGGAGGTCTAATTAGTCTCAGTCCAGCACTTACGCTGAGTGATTTTTGCTCATGTAATGAATGGCGTTTGTTATGTAGGAACATGTTTCTAATAGGGCAGTATAGCCATTTTCTGCAGGCTTTCTATCATAGTTAAACAACAATTTTGGAAAAACTCAGCCATCTATAAATTATACTCACAAACAATGTCACATATGCACACGCTCATGTGCATGTTAAATCTTGATCCTTCATAATTCAGTAGCTTTGCTTTGTTCCACAGTAATTGAGTGTGTATTTGTGTCATTAAGATCTCTCACACCTATAGCTTCACCTGCTCAATGACAATCCTATGAACTGGGCCGATGATCTGTGTCCCACTCAAAGGGCCGTTTACACAAGATATGTTCTTTTCGTTGTTACCTTTGTTGTTTTTCTATGTAAACATGGGCTAGATGGACATTTCGATTTTTTTTCCTTTTGTTGTTTCGCATGAAAAGTAGCAATTTGATTCTTATTCTTTGAGTACTAGTACTTTTAAAATATTTTCACAAATAAATTGCAAATCCATAATGGGATCATTTCAATAATCAATGTAAAGAAATTCTTGCAAAATGTGTGTTTACATGATCTTTCTAAGGACGTTTTACAGTCTTTTCAAAGGCAGCATAAATGCAATCTAATAACTGTGTGAACAAAACTTACCACAGCACTACTGTCTTTTGTAGCGCTGCTTTATAGCTGAATTGACTTCATTTCATAATTGATTAATTTTGCACTTTAATTGAACAGAACTGAATCAGCATTGAACTGACTTGAGCTAAACACCATTGACTTCAGTAGAGCTGCTTACATATGAATTGAGCTAATTTCATAATTGATTAACTTCACACAATTATTAAAATGAACTGAATCAATGCTGAACTGACTTGAGCTGAATAATGACTGTATTGTTTTTGTAGAGCTGCTTTGAGGAGAATTTAAATTGGTCTCATATTAAAAGTTTGCATCATTGATTGTTGTTTTACTGTGAAGCTTTGATCAGTGTTGTATAAAGCACTATGTATAAAAGATAATGTTCACAAGAATCATTTATTTCTGATTGAACTACCCTGGTCACACTAAATAATTTTGATTCACTGTAAAGAACAAGTTTTGTGAGTCATTTGGTCAGGGATTACACTGGTTGCCCTATGTTTTTGATTCACTAAAAGGAATCACTTCATAAGAGCTGTTCGTTCAGGAATCAGACTACACAATTGTGCTTTATATTTCATGCTGTAACTTCAATAACAATAGCAGTGTTACATGACCACTGAATAGTAGTACAGCAAAAACTATTAATCGAACCTAAGTTTGGTTCCATTCCATTGTGTCTAGCAAGAACGTTTCCTATGTGAGCCGTCATCATTTTTAATTAAAAGACATTTTAATATATTTTTTTTATAGAGTGCCCATAGGCATGTCTAAACTACATTTGTATACATGTCCCAACCCCTAGAGCAGTAAAAATGCATTCATGCTATACATCTTATAAGCTATAGAGATATTTCTGTGCTCTTTAACCCCACCCTGTTAAAGCATTCAAATCACAACGAAGGTCACGGCTGCAGGATATTTATGGCTCGGTGTGAGAGGTGATAGTCTCATCTGATACTGTCAATCAAGCATGGATGATTGACAGCTGAAATGTTCAGCTTCGGTCCTTTACCCCTGAACATGATCATATATGTGGCATGTGTGACAATGGAAATGAAAGGGCCACCTCTGGACTATGATCCTATTTGTGAGTGCATTATGATGCATCATTCCGCTACAGGTCATCTTATTACAGGCTCACACAAACTGCCATTAATAATTGGAAATCCCTTATTCCAAACCACCCACCAGACATGGAATTGCTGCTTGCTTCTTCTATATGGATATAAGTCATTCAAGAACGTCCCTCATGAATTTGCTATTACGGGGGCACATGTCAGTTTGGGGAATCATGGCTTGGGTATGAACGGGGGATGGAGTTCTGAATGAGGCCTGACCCGCAGTCCTCATTACAGAGCTACAGAGTGGGCCAGAGGTTGCAGATTGAGATGATTACAGCAATTAGCTGTGATGAGATTGCAAAGAACACAGTGAAAGTCAGGCTTCTATGTTTATGGGGGTGAGAAGATATGCATGTTTATTAGTAATGTGTGGATGTATGTGTGCCCACAGTGTGCTGAATGAATGCCCAAGGGAGGCCTTCCTTACCAACAGCACAGATTAGTTGTAATTTCTTAGGATGGGTAGCAAAAAGTGGTGTCAAATTGGGTTAGACTTAACTCAATCACAGCTCTGTTTTACAGTCCACTGCCTGATGCTTGATCTGCATGTGCATGTGTGTGTGGCCCAATATCCTTTGTGGTTTCATTACAGTCGGACACTGCAAATGCATCCACTCCTCTGCCATAAAGAATTCTCATTAAGATGATAGAGGCCATGGTATGAAATAGGTAGGAAAAGGGCAGGTGGGGATTAAGTACTAACCCAGTCTGACTTCTGCCTTCATATGTTCTCATTTTGAACTGCAGTGGAGCTTTGGCAGCAAGATACTGCAGTTAAAAAACCTTCCAAATGAATCTTGCTTGTAGTGGGTAACTGCTCTTTGCAGTCTAGTAAATAACGGAAACTGAACTTTTAACCTAATTGTTATGGTAATTGACAAACGACAAGAGTCATTAGAGTGTCCACTATAATGAAAAGAAAAAATAGTGCCAAGTGCCAAGAAATGTATATTACCATTCAAAACTTTGGGGTCTGTATAATGTTTCTGAAAGACATCTCTTATGCTTACCAAGGCTTTCTTTATTTGATTATTTGAAAAAATCTGTAAGATAGTAAAATATTCTTTCAAATAAATATTCTTACAAAGAATTTTCAGCAGCCAATACTCCAGTTTTCAGTGTCACGTGAACCTTCAGAATGCATTTAAATATTCTGATTTGGTGCTCATGTAACATTTTTTTATTATTATCAATGTTGAAAACAGCTATATATATATATATATATATATATAACATATATATATATATATATAGTGGCAGGAAGAGCAAACGACAGACACAGTGGGTGTGGCGTCAGGCCTCGGAGAGGCTTTTATTAAACAAAATAATAAATTAAAGTGTCCAATAGTGTTGTTTTTGGCGGCCTGTTTTAATTTTAGTTTTAGTCTAGTCTTTGTGTGAAGCTGTCATTTTAGTTTTTATTAGTTTTAGTCACGTTCATACTCTTTTTAGTCTAGTCAAGTTTCAGTCAACTAAAAGTCTGAGCATTTTAGTCAAAATTATCCATGGCTAATTTCATCTAGTTTTAGTCGACGAAAACTGATGACATTTAGTCTAGTTTTAGTCAATGAAAATAGCATTTTAGTCTCTTTTTAGTAATTCTATTTAACCCAGTCAATATAGTATAAGTACTTAGTAGCAGTGGCATACCGTGGGGTTTTAGTCAGGGCCTTCAGTAAGCAAGGTTAGTTTTGTATATTTTTAAAGTGTTTTTTTTACTTCATTGTTGTATGTCTGTATTTATGTAGCACCGTGGTCCTGCGAGGTACGACATTTCGTTCCACTGTATGTCCCCACATGTAGCGGAATGACAATAAAGCTCAACTTCAACTTCAACTGTAAACATCTTACACATCTAAGTTACAGCTAACGCAGCTATATGCATATAATGCACATATTATGCTGCACACAGGCTCTCAACAAACAATGACGGCTGATCAACTATTTTAATATTAGGCTAGATTGGGGTGGGTTAAATGCAGAGTAAATTTCCCTACATGGTCAGTAAAAGTAATCCGCCAATACACGGGTCACTATGCACATTCATGCCGCTCTAAAATGACGACGCACCCAAAGGAGCAAAACTGTACAAACTCTGGACATCCACACACCACACCACAGTATTATCAACACACCACCTACACCTCCATAACAATGTGCATGATACAATACTCATCAAATAATAAAGCACTCACCTGTCACTTGTAAATAAAGTCCATGGGTCTGTCATTCCATGCCACTTTACTCGGATTTAAAAGTAAACACAGCCAACAAACACTTGTGCTCGGTGCTAGCTGTTAGCCACTGATAGCACTCATAGTTGCAATCGTTGAAATGGCGCATAAAACCTTTGCTGGCCTTTGTTATTGAATTCACTTTGGGTGTAGGTCTTCCTTTCTCAGTTATTCTCTTTTGTCTGCAAAAGAGCGCCTTGAAAAAGATGATTTTAGTAGATCGGCAACCAGTGTCCTGGCCAAATTCCCTCTACTGGCCCTTGTCTATCATGGCCTCCTAATAATCCCCATACACTTGATTGGCTCAATGACTCTCTCTCCTCTCCACCTGTAGCTGGCGTGTGGTGAGCGCACTGGCGCCGTTGTAGTGTGGCTGCCGTCGCATCATCCAAGTGGATGCTGAACACTGGTGGTGGTTGAGGAGAGACCCCCCCACATGATTGTAAAGCGCTTTGGGTGTACAGCAATACACAATAAAGCGCTATATAAATGCATCATTCATTCATTCATTCAGATCTGGTGTAGACGCCGATGACTGCAGCTGTCATTTTCTTTTCGTTTACTTTCATGTTCGTACCTTAGAAATCCCTGATTAAAGGAGCGGTCTAACACTGGGGGTAGCACTGGGCACGTAGCTGGACCCAGAGGGCGGGCTGTCATTGAAAGTCAAAATTTGATTGGCTGATGATTCTTTCACTAATGCTCGTATCAAATCAGATGTGATGTCTTTCAACAAAAGGGTAGCATTATCTGTAGTGCTGGCCTCTGACTTTTTTTATGTAGGATATTCCAGTTCAACCTCAACTAAACTAATCATAGGCAATTTTGTGGACATTTAAAATGATACCTAAATAATCAATAAAAACATTTTTCACACAATTTTGTTTTTTTATAGGGCCAGCAGAAAAGGCCCTGCTTCCCCTGACGCCCCACCACTGCGCTAGTAGTATAGACGAAACCAACATTTTCTTTTAGCCAAACCCATTTCAAACAAGTTTATTTTATTATATTATTGTTACCTTATAGACTTAAGAATACATCCATGCCAGACAAGGAAGACTTTCTGATTTGAATTTACAACATTTATTTTACCAACCAAACATGTTAACATATTTGTTGTCGTCTTCTAAATAATGCCACGAGTGGGACTTGAGGAAGTGACGTCGCCTGCGTCTGCGCAGTGCAACCTGATGCAGCTCCAGAAGTGACAAAGGAAACAGAAATACTGCAAAATAATACTAATGCGACTAAACGAGACGAAATAACGTTATAACATATCGTTTTGTCTCGTTTTAGTCAACTAAAATGAAGAGACATTTTAGCATAGTTTTTATTTTGCAAAACACATTTAGTCTCATTTTCAACAATATTGCATTATATATTTAATTATCGTCATCGTCACATGACCAGCATTTACGTTGCGTCTCGTCTCATTTTCGTCACGTGATAAAGGTTCGTTGTCGACGATATTTAGTCACAATTTTCGTTGACGAAAGCAACACTAGTGTCCAAAAGGGGTTAAAGTGTCCAAAAATAAACAGGGGGGGTCTGGTGTCCTCGACGTGCTGTGGGGTTTGTGAAGTAGGGCAGTGTTCTGGAAGGAAGAGTCCAGGTAAGGGGCGGAGTCCGGCGGTCGCACACGCTCCCCTCTCGGGACCAGGGCGTGAGGGGCGGCGGCTTCTTTTAGCGGCTTCGTCCTTCTTTGGCCCGCAGTGCTTCCGGGGGTTATACGGCCCGGCAGCCGTCTCGCGAGGACACCAGCGTGCATGCACGGGGAAGAGACCGGTCTCTTCCCACCCAAGGGCAGCCAACTCGCCCCCCCCCCCCCCCTCCCCAAGCAACATCCCCGTCCACAGGCCGCCGCCCACACAGGAGTACTACCTTCCTCAACCAGACTCCAGCGGTCGGAGTGGGCGGGGCAGGAATTCCTCTCCGGGCAACTCTCCCTCTCGCACCGCGCCGGAACCGGGACAGAGAAACCGGGTATCAGTCGACAGCCTCAACCAACCACAGCGTAAATGACTACAGAAGAAACATCACTTACCCCTTTGGTGGCTGGGAGGCCATCTCCTTCGTTCCTCCGTCCCAGTGCGGGTTTCCACTAAATTTTTTTGCGAGCGAGAGGGGATGACGTCATCAGGTGTTGCCCAACTGCGCTGTCTAGGCTCCGCCTGCCCGCATTCTCCACCAGTGTGGCGGGAAGAGCAAACGACAGACAAAGTGTATGTGGCATCAGGCCTCGGAGAGGCTTTTATTAAACAAAATAATAAAATAAAGTGTCCAAAAGGGGTTAAAGTGTCAAAAAATAAACAGGGGGGTCGGTGTCCTCGTCGTGCTGCGGGGTTTGTGAAGGAGGGCAGTGTTCTGGAAGAAAGGGTCCAGGTAAGGGGCAGGGTCCGGCGGCGCTTCCGGGGGGTTATACGGCCCGGCATCCTGGCCCGAGAGGACACCAGCGTGCATGCACAGGGAAGAGACCGGTCTCTCGAGGAGAGGCGCGCTCGGCATTTAAACAGCGGCGGTGATGAGGTTCTATTCTGATCAGGTGCGCCTCATCACACGCCACCAGCCCTGGCTGTTTCAGCGCCCCTCCTCTCTCACACACCCACTCCCGTCGGGATCCTGGTGAAGGGCGGTGAATACGGGACGGGGTGGTGAGGCAGCCAACTCGTCACAATATATATATATATATATATATATATATATATATATATTATAAACATTATATTATTCTTTTAATGGAAATAATATATTATTCTCACTCATTAAAAGAATAACAATTTTGAAGAAAAACACCCTGACATTTTAATTAAAAAAATAATAATAACAAAATGAATGTTAATTCAAAAATTTTAACATGCTCATCATCAAATTCATTGTATGAAATGTGTTTTTAAATAATGAATCCATCCAGATGAGAACCATGTCATTGACCCTGCTAGTTTTTCATTTTTAATGCAGTGGGCTATCAATGTTAAATTACATTTCATTATGGTTCATTAAAGATGGGTTTGTGTAATGCATAATTCCATTTGCATTCTCTGTGCTAAATAAATAATATGGATATATTATGATTTAAAAGAGAAAAGGTTTTTTTGCATATTAAACAGTGGATTTAAAAATATAGGTTTTGCATATGTGTGCATGCCTGTTTCTGTGTATCACCATATGTGCCAAGTGTGCTAAGCGCCAGCTGTTTTCGTGTGTGCGCACACTGCTCTTTTGTTCTGTACTCCTAAATCCAGTCTGCGTGAACAAGCCAAGCAGAAAACTTTACCAGTCTGGCTCCACCGCTTGCATTTCACAAGCCACTAAAACATCTCACTACCTCTGCATGCTCAACCACCACCTTCATTACGCTTAAAGGCAAAGCCAAACCTCCCCCTCCACCTTTCCTTTGGATGGCTCAGGTACTTAAATTGTGGATTGAGCTATTCTATACCATTCATTTCAGATGAATGCATACCTGGTACCAGAAAGTTAGTTAGACGCTAACTTCTCATATTGATAGTGCTGCAAGGGTGATGACTAATTCATCAGGCATTAATTGCCCCAGTCATGCCATGTTCCCAAGGCATCATGGGGCGAGAACAACAGATTTCAAACAACGAGTCTTGCAGGTTGAGCTCCAGAGCCCATTTAAAACTAACAACGTGGCACAAACTGGAACATGTTTGTGAGAATCGTAACCTTGGTTTTTGTTGATTTGTGGTCCGTTTGCGATTACAGCACATAACTCAAGAAATCGCTTTTGGAAAGGTCAACTAACAACCCGTTGGCCTTCCTTTACCCATGACAGCTGTTAATAAAAACTTTAATTATGAATAGGACTTCAGGGGGCTTTCGATGACTTTATTGCGGTGCTGCTGTTATGTTACAGCTCTGCCCGGCTCTATGTGAGCGTGAGTGAACCGAGCAAGCCGCTATCACCTCAAGGGTGTCTTGCTCTCAATCCCATCAGGTGGAGTTGAAAGGGTCTGGTTTTAATTTGGAGCATTGGGGATTGAACTGGGTATATGGTGCAAAGCATATTGTCACTCAGTTGTCAGATTTGATTGACCGTTTCTGGGCATTCTTAAATTGTCAGCATGCTGCCCAAAGGGACAGACTTCCCCAATGGTGGGCATCATCATCAACAACATCATCATAATCGTCAACACCATCGTCATCATCATCATCAGTGTCATCGAGGCGCGGTATGGGGCAGGAGTTTGATTAAAAGTGACCTGGTACGGCCTCGATCATCATCTTCAATCACCATCGACTCTTGCATTTTCTCCCAGCTTCACCTGTTCGGTGGCATTGGTATGGCTCTGAGCTTTCTCCGCCCTGATAGATGGCTCAACCAAACAATGTCAAAATGTGTGCAAAGATGATCCCTGGAAGCTACAGAGGCTGCATAATGACCTAGTGAGACTTTTCTTCCATCTTTCTTCATTCCCCTCCTGTCCCGTTCTTTCCTCACCCCTTTCTGGGCTCCTGCTGCTGGGAGGTTATTAACTCTACGCAGCTCAGCAGGGTGTGGAGTTACAAAATGAGGGCGAGAGTCCCCTTGCTGTATCAAATTGACAGCAGATTATGTCCTCAGTCTCTCATTAGTATCTATCTAGGCGAGGTAATACATAGTGTCGACATGGTACGAATAGATACTTAGAACTTTCATATTTCCCATCCCCTCCCACTTCCCTCGCCCCTCGCTTGATGTTTTCCCCACTTCCTCTGCTCTTCAATCTTCCGTCTTGTTCGCTGCCCCCATCTCTTTGGAGAACGGCCATGACCTGCCATGCATAGCAAATAGAGGTGTCGGTAGACAGCCCGAGAGGAAGCCGTGGCAGGTCCTTACCTGCTGAGACAAATGGGCTGCATTACTCCAGGTGCTCAAACCTAGAACACAGAGTGGACAGGCTTTGAAAAATCCCAGCCACATTGGGTCCATCAGACTTTGTTTTCCTCCACTCGACTTTTCCCCTTGCTCAGCCCTGTATCCCATCTCTAAATTAAGTATTTTCTTCCAAGCACACCTTCCATCAAGGCTCTAGATCTGGGCCCCTTATCTCGACCTCATCTCTTCACAAGCCAAATTTCACACCCCGCTGGACACCATTTTCTATCCTACTACATACTGACGAATGTGGAAGGACAGCAGAAAAGGACAATTCCTCAGTGTCTTCTATGTATCCTAAGAGCAGGTGGAATGATAATTGGTTATATGGTGTCACTATAATTATTTTTTTTTATTTTTTTATTTTTCTCAGTGTCATTTCCTTATAAACAAACTCACTGTACTGTAGATGCAAATAAATGTTTTGAATATGTTATCATATTATATAATTGCATTTTAATTTAAAATAAAATTGGACTTTATTTAAATAAATGTTTAAAAAAGACTTCTGGCAAAAGTTTTTGTAATATTTAGCATGTTTTGTTGTTGTTGCTGTTAGGTTTTAAGTTTAGAAAAATTACTGTATTGTTCATATGTTCATATATGTTCATATATGAAATAAGTCTCTTATGTTGACCAAGACTGGATTTATCAGAATACAGTAATATTGTGAAATATTTTCTATTAGAGTATATTTTAAATGCAGTTTATTCCTGTAAGGGCAAAGCTGGATTTTTAGCAACACATACTCAAGTCTTCAGTGTCACATAATCCTTCAGAAATCATTCTGATATGCTGATTTGATGCTTAAGAAACATTTCTTATTATTTTCAATGTTGAAAACAGTAGTAATATTTTGTGGACACCATTTTATTTATATTATTTTGTAACAACATAAAAGTCTTCACTGCCACTTTTGATCAATTTAATGCATCGTTGCAGAATAAAAGTATTGACGTCTTACAAAAAAAAAATCTATTTGACCTCAAACTTTTGAACAGCAGTGTATACATGCATAGACTTACTCTCCAGATCATGATTCCTCTCTATCGAACATAAACAAGAAGAAATGTTTGTTTCCTAACTTCCAGGCCCTGAACGCTATTAATAAGATGCCAAGGGGTTGATATAGTTCCTTGTCCCAGAAATTGGTGGATCTGGGGTGAAGTCTTATGTAGATGCTGTATGGATTATGTTCTCTGATACCCAGCTGTGTTGTCTAAAAACTGTACTGGATCAATACCAGCAATACCAGGCCTTACTTGCCTAAAGGCCACAGTCACTTTCGTGTGCTCCCTCATTCATTTGGCTGGACTAGTGATTGTTAAGAGTTAGTGGTGAAGCAGACTGAAGGATGCGCTTGTTGAGATAAGGATTAGCTGGCCTATAAGCTAACAGCACTGATCCTTATTGATTTCTCTCAGTACAACAGCCAACAGGCACAGCTTCAAACCCAACAGCTTAATCTTCTACACTGTAAAGTGGTGCAGGAGAGGAGGAGGGCAGGAGATTGTAGAGAAATCAAGCCGGAGGTATCGTCATAGCTTACTGGAAGTTCTGAGTGCTAAAATTCTTTTAACCCAGTAGCGATTAAAAAAGTGACCTTGATATTTACAGATTGAAAATACTAAACACTGAAGAAATAAGGTAGTAGTTCATACTGGTAGGCAACTGAACTCGTAATTTGGTGAGCTATTTTTTCTGTGCCCTGTTGTTAAAATAATTAGTGGACATAATTTATTTTTCTATGTAGAAAGAAAAAAAAGACAATTACCAAAGACAATTGAACATGTACTTCAATTTAAAGTGTCACCTACGAAGACCAATTGGCCAAAGCAATTTCTCTAGGCTATTTGTCTTGGTACCATTAATATGTTTCCGTGTGATAATGATGATCTTAATGTCTTTCTGCATTAGGAACCAGTGCAGGTGTCTTCCTGTAAAGCCATTAAAAATCATTTGTGGGAAACCCATGACATGCAGGTGTGCCCCCTCTGTGCATGTGTGCGTGTGTGAATTTTCTCCATGACATTAACATAAGCTAATCATTGAAGGATCTGTGGAGGATGGGTACTTGTCACCCCTATACAGCCAAAACTCATCAATGTGTGATGCAACATCTCTGCCTCCCATGATGGATTTGGAGAGGTAATAATCAGATCATTGAAAGCTCTCAATCAGAGCCTTGAAAGCTCAGTGGTGGAAGATTTGACTAGAATGACATTTTGTATATTTGTTTTCTACAACTTTTTGAAGTGATCTATATTCTATTCTATTTTATTATTCAGTAAGATTTAATTTATTTTAATACTTTTATTCAGTGAGGATGCATTAAATTGATCAAAAGTGTCAAGACATTCATAAAACTGCAAAAAATTGATTTTATTCATTGAAGAATTCAGAAAATTTGGATAAAAATATATCATGGTTTCACTTTCTAAGTGAAATGATGTGCATAATGTGCAATATTCTTTGAGAATGCATGTGTAAGTTGTCTGGACTAAATTCTAAAAGCTTAAATTTAGGGATAAATTCAGTTAAGTCTTGTCGTCAGGCCATTAAGTGGATTTCCTGGATTATATGAGCTGTAATTGAAGTTGATTGAATGGAGTATAGAGCCCTAGCAGAGGGGCTTAGCACTATAGGAGTGAGCCATGATCAGTGGTGACTGAATTATATTTAAGTGGGTCGCATTTATTTAATATTTAAGTACTATTGAAATGATTATGTAAGTTTGACGACACACAGTTCAACTAATCGACATGATATTGAATCGATAGTTTCACATGCATTCATATAGATGTAAATGTAGGGTCAGCAGGATATGCCATGTGAGGTATATGCATCTTTGAGAGCACAAATAGGATAATAGCAGTCAAAAAAACAGAAAAAAAAACACTTACATAGAAACAGTTTTGCGTCTTTAAAGGTTTCACCCAAAGATGGAAAGGTTGTTTTCCTTGCTGATCCAAGCAATAACAATGAATGGAAACTAAAGCTTTTAAGCTTTAAAAAATGACACAAAACATACAAGTAGAATAAAAGTGGTCCATATGACTCAAGTGCTTTATTCCAAGACCTCTGCAATCATACAGCATCTTTGTTTTTATGGGGCTTTTGTGTCCTGTGTTGAAGCCTGAAAGCTTAAGTCCCCATAAAAAAAAAATAATAAAAAAGAAAAAAAGAACCAGCACAGTCCATCTTCAGTATTTTTTGCATTAGACAGAAGAAAGAAAGTCACATGGGTCTGGAACGAAAAGGTGTGTCAATTTAAAATCTTAAATATTAGTTTCCGGGCAATCTGTTCTTTTAAGTAGCAGACTTTCAGATATTCTTTGTGCTTGCACTGTAAAAACAAAGCTCATCTGTGTTTTCCAGAATGTGTCACATTTGTTTCCTGATTGAAAAATGAGGTACATAAACACAGGCACACACTTGAAACATATTTGCCCCAAGGGCTGCCACAAAGGCAACATTACCTAATCACATACCCATCCCTTCTCACAATGACCCTTTGTCTGACAGCATAAGTACACTAACCCCAAACCTAAAGATGGATAGGCTTTTTCACCACGTTCATTGCAATACTGAGATTATTAGCTCTGTTGTCTGTGTCTTTCCCCTTTTTTTTACCATTATAGCACTTCTTATTGCTCCCTGTGTCCTCTTCGGTGGGAATTATGGGAGCTATATGTTTACCTATGGCCCTGACCTGCTCTCTTTATTAGACAGGGTCTAATATTAGACACAAGCCCTCTGCGCTCAAACTGGCCTGGAGAGCTTCTTAGCTTACCTGACATCAACTTCAGTAAATAGTCCTGCATTAAGAAAACATGAAGCCTAGAGCGCTCCTAGCTATTTGGCTTTTACCTTAAAATAAATCTATTTCTACTTTCCGAAGAGAAATAATTCATGTATACTGTCAGATGGAAATGGCAGAACCTCCCTCTCTCTTTCACCTCATGTGTTTTTCTTTTGCATTTTTTTTTTTTTACTTTCAGTAGCTCCCTTCAATACCAAATAATTAGTTCCTCTTTGAGATGTATAAGATGCATTAACATCTTGGAAATCAAATTTCCCTTGTATATTTTGAGATATTGTTAGTTCACTGTACTATCAAAACATTTAACAAGTCATATATATATATATGTATATATATATATATATATATATATATGCATACAATTGGGAGAGTATACAATTGGGAGAGTATTGCTTTATTCACTATAAATAAGCATCAGTATATCAAATAGTAATTTGCCTAGGTTTAACTGACTTGGCATTGTAAACAGGTCCATATGTTAATTTGATTTATTTATTTATTTGTTTTTCTGGGTGAAAACCCCAGAATGCTGAGTGAGGGATCCAAGAGAGCAGTCGCAGAGCTAATGTAATATGAGCGCAGAGAGAAGCAGCTTAGGCATCATCTAGCTGACAGATTTGCCCAGTTTTACAACAACACCTGGCATATTAACTGCCTCAGGGAAACAGTCAGCAATGACTCCTGACACTGTAGAGGATCTGGCTGTCACGCGTTTGTATTAAATTGTAAAAACCTCAGCTAAAGCCATTTTGTTCATCTATTTCAGTGCATTTAATTTCTAAGAGCATCCAGATAAATTACTTTAAAAATAATTAATGAGACTCACAAGTATCCAACTACACACAAATTCAATTGTATCCCTTGCCTTTCCTCCACTTTAGTTCTCCCTTTCTGCTTTGGAGTTTGACCCAATTTCTTTGCTTTTGATGTTTTTTTGTTTTTGATTTTGTTTTTCTGGAGAAGGGAGAGTACAAGAGATATAGCAGACTGTAATATAGCTATCACTAACATGCATGTAGTTTATTAGATCTTTTTTTAAACTAGAACGCTAAAGCAGCACATCACAGATTCATAATATATTCCTTGAGGAATGTATCAAATGAATTCTCCAGTTTCTCTATTCAGACTTCTACAGTGCTGGAGGAGCTACTTTCAAAGTGTAGCTTATTTTTGCACATTCAAAAACAACGGAAGGGTTTTTAGTGAATAAACAATCATAGTAAACAGAACGTTTATACTAAATAGAACAAAAAGAAAAAAAACTAATATTCGGTTTTTGGTAACATTATTACTGTACCTTTCAATCAAGTTAATGTGTCTTTGCTGAATAAAAAATATCTTGCTTTCTCCAAACTTTTGAATCGTTGTGTATCACCGTTTCCAACAAAATATAAAGCCGCACAATTGTTTTCAACATTAGTCATAATAAGAACTATTTCTTGGGTACCAAATATTTGAATGATTTATGAAGGATCATGTGACCCTCAAGACTTGAGTAATAAATTATATATATAAAAAAAAGTATTAAAATAGAAAACACTTTTAAATTGTAATAAAACTTCACTATTTATTACCATTTTAACTATTTTGGATCAAATAAATGCAGGCTTGGTGAGCATAAGAGATTTCTTTCAAAAACATGAAATAAAGTCTTAATTATTCTAAATTGTATGAAAGTGTATGATATTCTTTTTCCACTGATCTCAAGAAGCAATCTGTTACATTATGCAGCAGTGTTTGCTTCCATAAATGATCAAATATTGGCCCGATTCTCCGATGTGTGCATGATTAACCTGGCCGTTACATTCATTCACTCTCACATCTCAACTATCACTTTATCTCAGCATTGTTTGACATTCTGTCAGGGATATCATCCGCATCCCATTCACACGGGGGCCTGTTTGCATAAGTAAGCTTGATACAGCAAGTTGATTAAACCTAACCACTTCGGCCCACCCTCCTCCCTGTCCCTTAACCTTCTGCCATCATCTCTCTCTGTCTCGTTCTTTTCATTTCCGTAAGTGGTATGATGAGGTGGCGGCAGCTGTCAGGATCAGCACTCCCATGTAAATGATGAACAACTTAAACCCTCGACCCCCACAAACACCCTCCCTTCATTCAAAGCCAGCCTCTCTCTCTCTCTCTCTCTCTCTCTCTTTCAGACAACACACACACACACACACACACGAATACCTGCAGTCACCTAGTTAAATATTTGATGGGGTTGTTGAGGCAGGTTATGCAGCACAGCGCTGCCTCATGCCACAGATGTAATATTCATAACACAGACTCCGTTAATGACAATCAGTGCCTTTGAAGTGATGGCGAGACCCAGTACAGAGTGTGAGAAAATGCTTCTTATGAAAAAAAAGAGAGAGAGGAGGAGGAGGAAGGTGGCGACAAGGGAAAAACATCCCTGGAGCATTACAGCGTGAGCTGAGAGTGTAATTTTCGATTATTAAATGCAAAAGCTGAGCTTTAATGCAAGAACTCCTCTGTGTGATCTCATTACAAACGAACATTATATACACAGACTTTTCAACGCACAGAGGTGGCATAAATGTACTTGCACAGCACTCGCAATCGTGGGAAACCATTTATCACATGATTGATTGTTGCTTTTGGTGCACAGATGACATGCATGAAGAAAGATATGCCCTGATTGCAATGTTAGGTTGAGATATTAATATCTAAGATATTATGGAAAATGACAGTTATTTGTCCTGACAGTTAATATATTCAAAAATGCATAAAAAAGGCAATTTGTACAATCCACCTTGAATCAACCTTTTCTATGAGGAACAGGTTTTTCATTTCTGAACATACATTTTCTTTAAAGCTTCCTTTCATGTTCAAACTAAATGAAAGTAATACATTAATAATTTGTGATATTTGTGGAAAATACTTTTAACATTGAGAAATGTAAATGATTTTTTTCATGTAATAATTATTAAAGTTCTTTGTTTTCACAGGTATTGTTACTTGATGTTTATACCACACTTTTAAAATGTCTCCATGAAAAATTAATATCCATGGAATTTTTGCATTGCATGAAAGGTTGGGAAAAGATTTTGAAGTTTATTAAACTGGTTCTTTTAATAACTGTTCATTGAAAGTTTCTTTGAGAGAATCCAAAATTCTACAGCATATTTTACTGTGAAAAAAATCTCATTCAGAACCTTTATTATTAAGAGTGCACATAATGCATTAAATTAAACCTTTCTTGAAGTGGCATAAAAGTTTTCAAAACCATTATAAATACAAAAGTGCATTTTGAAAATGATTACTTGTTAAATTATTTTAATATGGGTCAGTTATCACAGACCCATATTGAAATATTAAATGATTTTACCCATATGGCACATACCTGCTGTGTTGCACCAACACAAACGTCTCACAATGGATAGTATTTCAAAGAACTCTTTACTAACCTGTTCTTGAACAAAGAAAACTATAGGATCTCCTCATAATACATCATTGAAGCAGCGATGGAAGAGAGTTTGCGCTTTCGTGGTGGTCTCCAATGGCTAATTGTACAGCCCCCTTTTATCTTTTTTTCTTTCTCTGAAGTTGAAAAAGCCAAGAAATCTACTGTGTTCTTGCTGCCTATCTCTCTCTCTCTCTTTCTGCATTCAGCCCTTATCTGTGTCTCAGAGATGTTTTATTGAGAATAAATGAATGAAATCTAACCTCTGCATCTTGGTGGAAATAAATAGTGCAGAATATGGTTGAGAATGCCTGCTTATCATCAAAGATCATTTTCTTAGATCTCTGAATGTATAATCACACTCACTCTGGGAGCGGCAGCAGGCCATTATATGAGAGCCTTGCACCACATTCCTCATATTAGGCCACAGACCTACTGTTTATTGATCTTTTCTCTCTGCATTACGAACCTTGACATATTTGGATCAGTTTTGCATTTTAATACCTCCGGAGCTTTTATTGTACTTGATAAAGTAATTTTGCCGATAGCTCAGTTTCTGCAATGCAGCTGTAACAAAATAATTTGTAGTTAAAGAGGCGTATTGAATGTGGAATGCTTTTAAAATAGACAGGGCAATTTAGAGTTTCTCAAGGTGATTATTGTAAATCCTTGAGCAAGTAACGCGATAAATCAGAATTAATTGCTTTGTGAAAACATCAATACATGGCCAAGATTTCATTTTGCGTTAAGTATAATGTACTTTGCAGCTTTCCTGGTGTGCCATATCTGATAAAAACCATGAAACAGCATGGGAGACATGTAGATATTTCTGTTGTCTTTGCTCTTGTTTGTCTTTTGTGTGCTTTTTGGTTCAGTTTGTGTGTATGAGTGGGAGATAACCTTTTGTTCCGAGTGTTCTTCTCTCTGGGTCCCTCTAGGAGAGGAGAGAGGTTTGTGCAGTGCAGGAGACAAAGGAGACAAAGAGGCTGACTGCAGTGCTTCCTCTGCAGAATTGCACATTATAGTGAAAGCTGGTGAATGCTACCAGAAACATACTGTATGTAATGGACAATGTATGGTCAACTGGTCATTGTTCCAAAATAAACACTAAAGACGTAGTCAGACTTTGTGCACATGAAATTTCTACGGACACTAGAAGTTGCAATATGACATCACATACTCTGGCTTCTTTAAAAAAACAATACATATATATATATATATATATATATATATATATATATATATATATATATATACATATACATATAATACATCCAAAATATGAAAAACGTGTAATCTATTTCATTTTACTGCAATGCACCAATCCTGCAAATTTAAAGTTCTTTTAATTCAGCTAAAAATCCACACTGATCTGCTTTGGAACGTGGCAAAATTCACATTTTGCATCAATGGAGGGCAACTGAATGAAAAATATAGTGTGTCTGGTCCTTAAAAGTGTGATCAGGGTGTTGTATTACCTTAAAGATGTTTATTTCATGATAATTACCAGCTGAATGTACATTATCTCAGTCAATACATGCTTACTTACAGATATGAAATATTAATTTGAGCTGAAATTAATAATTTTCTTATCTGTATATCAGATGAAAACTATGCTAAGAAAAAGACTACATTATAACAAAAACAATCTGAAACGGAAAACAATTGGTATAGCAAAAAGATGAATACTGTAACGATATTAATATACTTAATTCATATATAAATTTAAATGTAAAAAGTTATTTTTGTATTAGTATTTTTTCAAGTAAATAATTGAATAATTCACTCAACCAATTTGTTCAAAAACACTGATTCATTCAACGAAGCACCCCTCCTGTGTGTTAGTGATGGAAAAATTGAATCATTTTATTGGTTTGAACAAATCTTTATTCAAATCAATTCCCTTATTTGAGTTTAATTGAAATGTTACACTTTGATACCAAATTCCCAAAGTATGTTCACATGCGCAATATTCAGATTTAGAAAATCTTTATAATTCAGCCAAATATAAATCACAAAAAACAGAAATGCATCTTCTAGTTTGAGTAACACAAAGTAAACAAACCCATCATGAACAAACCTGTTTGGAACTATTTTCATTGGTGGATCCAAAACAGATAAAGTAACCTGAAATATTTAGTATGAATGTCAGTTAAGCTACACTATTGTCTTCTTGTTGATTGAACTGCTGCATAAAAGCAGTATCACACTCACAATCATACTGTTTTGGGAGTATCAGCACGACTGTGATTACCTACTTGTTATCAGCCTTTGTAAACCACTGGAATTCTGATATCCTCAGTTCTTTAATCTGCAGTAAGCTCTCATGGAATCTTTGACCGCAGCTCTGTTGTCTCTTAAACAGAGTTTTCCTTGATTTGAAGCAGAAGCAGGGCTAATTGGGATGTGGGCAACAGCCTGTGACATCTCTACTCATTAGCCAGCAGCACTGAAGGCAATACCCAACTAGGTCAGATAGTTCCCTCACTGCAATACACAGGCAGTGAATAGCTCATCAGCTCTGATACTACACACACCTCTCCTCCAGCATCACTCTCTCCAGTGATTAGAGCCCCAGTAACCCTCAAGTACACCATATGCCTTGTGGGCACACCCTCGATCAACCTCTGCAAAAGTAGCCCCTCTCTGGAGGAATCCAAGGGCTCATTTGTGGGACATTTAAAGCCAAGGCAGAAGTATTCCTCAACTACATAAATGTACAGTGCAAGGAAATTTAGCTTTAATGATCAACATTTCCATCGGCGCTATTGCAAAATGGCAGGAGACATGTTTAAATTGTTATTTTATACAGAGGTTTTTGTGCAATTTTAATGAACTTCAGGGAAGCATCATTTGAGATTTGTCAAAAACCGAAGTAGCTGGGGGGAATCTGTCAACGGTTTGACATTGATTATCTAACCAGGGCAATGGTTTATTTATAAAAAATATACGAGATACTTTAAAAGCTTCATGCTGATGGAAATAAGGCTTTTTAAAATGTGCAAAATAATCACATATTTATTATGTGTACGTTTCTCCTGTTCCACATGTATGATGGAAGTAGCAGCTGTGGGAATAACAGATGTAGACACGCACAAAAAAGAAAAACTTGACGCTGACATGACCAACTGCTCTGTCTACCTTGGGGATGTTATGCTGAAGGTGAGTGACATGAACAATTTTAACAGTGCTTTTACACTGGTGTTTTCACAGAACTTGGTAACTTTTGATTAGCCAGAGGCTAAAAAGTATTGATGGGAAAGACTCCCCTAGTACTAGCATCTGTTTTCTTAACAGAGCATTTGGGACCTCATTAATAATTAGCTGTTTTGCTTACAGGAATGTTGAGCGATTTCTTTTAAAGTGAATGTTCACTCCGAAATTAAAATTCTGTTATTGTTTCCTCATGTTATTCCAATCCTATATGATTTTTATCTAATATAATACAACAGGAGGAAGACATTTCACCTTTTGTTCTCCACAGAAGAAATAAAGATTGTCATATGAGTTTGGAACGCCATGACAGTAAGTGCATTATGACTCACTATTCCGTTTAAAAGTTCCCAGCGTTTGAGCTTTTGTAAGTGCGTACATCCAACTTTCCTTCATATGTTCTCTGATAAACACATTCATCTTCTGAAAGTGGTAATCAGAGGTGAGCCAATGCAGAGGACGCCTTCAATGTGAGCCAGTTGGGATGTAACCAGGCAGCCATCTGTGTCTGTCACAGCTTCATCAGGGCAGAAGGACACTCAACGCTCTTCCTTTTTCTCTTTCTCACAGGTCTGATGAAATTAAACCTGGATCTGCGTTCTAACAGTTTGAACAATTTGTCCAGTAACTACATAAAAACTTGGATAGTAACAGACAGAGAGAAAGGTAGAAAGGTGAATTTGATTTAAGCTTTGTTATGAGTTGTCTGTCTCCTCATCCCAATGCTTTTCTTTATGTGGTATTTTTCTATTATTTAGGTTACATTACTTACTACCCTTTATGCCCTTGGCATATAGAGCAACTATTTAGGTTATATACATGCTTTAAAAGTTTGGAGTTTGTAAGATTATTGAAATGCATCCTTTATGCTCACCAAGGCTACATTTATTTGATCTAAAATACAGTAAATATTCAGAAATTTTATTTCAATTTAAAATAACTATTTTATATCGTAATATAATTGAAACTAATTCATTCCTGTGCTGGCAAAACTTATTTTTTCTTCAGTGACACATGATCCTTTCAAAATAATTCCACTATATTTGGTGCTCAAGTAACATTTGTAAATGCTTAATATTTTTGTGGGAACCACAATACATTTTTTGAGGATACTTTGATGAATAGAAAGTTCAAAAGAACTGCACATTTTAAAGAATTATTTGTAA
This sequence comes from Barbus barbus, assembly GCF_936440315.1. Taxonomy (NCBI): domain Eukaryota; kingdom Metazoa; phylum Chordata; class Actinopteri; order Cypriniformes; family Cyprinidae; genus Barbus; species Barbus barbus. The sequence goes on from NC_136753.1 coordinate 18,053,247, forward strand.
CCATATGTAAGTCACTTCTGATAAATTCAATGCATTGCTGCTTAATAAAATATTAATCTTTTTCAAAAACAACTTTTGAATGTTAGAGAACAGTACATTTAAAAATAATAATGCAAATATAAATGTATTCTCCCTTTGTGTAGTTTTCTTCTTCTTCTTCTTGTCATGGTATTGTTATTTGGAAACATAATTGAACAAGAATAGAGCAAGAAAATGGACAAGGAGTGTCACTGCAGAAACGCATGAGAACAAAAGAATAAGGGAAAGGAAAAATAAAAGAGCTGCTCTTGGGGAGTATGTGAGCGAGTTCTGTGTGACAGTGTGCAATCCCACATGATGAGTGCTCCACTTATCACTGCTAATGAGCAGGTTGTGTGAGTGAAGTTCCCTCTCTAGTTGCCAGAATCCGGAGACATGTCTTCCACAAGTGATTATTAATTTACAAGTCAACATGTTAACTCAACAGTTGCAGTTTCTTGATGAATTGGGGCTGAAGTGTTGAATGCCTGGATGAATTTTGAGAACTCTTTAAACAGCTTTGACCTCACCTAAGAACAGTTGAAGTTTTGTTGTGCAGGATCTCCGAAGGCATACAGGAATAGACACAGACAAAAAAGGTAGAGAATATATCAGCCATCGGAAAACTCAAACACAACAACAAAGTAAAATTCAATGCTATAGGGCCCTAAAAACACAACAAATCTTGGCAAATAAAAAAACAAAACCTGAGAACCACCTTGACAGGGTGCACCCAAAATAAAATAGAGACAAAACTTTCTGACAGAATGCAAAAAGTGCATAGACAACCCAGAAAATTTTACAAAATGAAATAAACATGATGTTTTGACATAAACTCCTATTAGGGCAATGTAAAGACTGTCTTTATTGCTAAAAGTATGCTTATTATTACTTTTATTATCTTATTATTTATTTATTATTTAGTTATTTTGGTATTATGTTCACCCTTCTTAATTGGTAATACTGTATAATTAAATAATAGTAATATAATTATGTAATGTTTATTTTATATATTTTTAAATGTTATATATATATTTTTTTTTTTCTAATTTATTTAAAGGGACTTTTAAGAAATGTTTCCCACAAGTGTCTTGCCTGATCAAATACCATAAACAAAATAAAAATAATAATAATAATAAAAATATAAATTATTAGTATCTTTGATCATAAAGTTGAATTTTTGTATTATTATTATTATTATTATTATTATTATTATTATTTAGTAGTATTAGTATAGTTGTACTAGGACTATTGTGATACTACTAGTACTACTAGTACCCATTCACATGGTTAAGATTTTTTCATCACTGTCCTACTCACGAATAACTTGTATGACTTGTAACTGACTTTTATAAAATGTATTTTGTATCACTGGCTGTCAAGTTCAGTTGCGATTTTAATTGGGTTTAAAGAAAAAGAAACATGAAAGTAAAACAGAATTTGATCCTCTTTGGTCCTCTTGCATACTAAAGAAAAACCTCTAACATGTCATACTCTTGCATTAATAATTGAAAATTATTTTAAAAAGTTGAAATTGTGAATCTATAATATCTCAAGGTACCAAAGGATGGTACCCCTTCAACAACCAAACAACAAAGTGCATACTGCACCTTTGCACATTTGTTATTTTATTTGTTGAAATTACTAGTTAACTCTGTTTATCTGTTATTTCTGTGCTGCTAATGCTTTGGCTCTTTAAGAAAAATAAGGTGTCCTAAACGCAGAACACCAAATGAAGAGAATGGGAAAGTCTTTTGGTAAACTTGGAACCAACTTGGGGCACCCCAAATTAACATGCATAGTTGATGATAGTCTCAGGGAATAATGAGAACAATGAAAATGTGTATCAATGGTCCAATCAGCAGTCATGTTTTCCGATGAGGAACCGTGTGTTGTGATGAACACATTTACTAGGTCATGGCGCTGACTCAAAGCCCTAAGGTTCTCCCAGTGCCAGACGAATCCTGTCTGGCCTCTCTCCCACACTGAGAGCACATATGCTCAACATGTTATGATAACACTGACCTTCTGTAGAAAGTGGCGAGGTTACACTACTCCATTGAAATACGCATGAAATACAGACAAGTCAGTTATTAGATTAGGGAAAAATGTGAAGGAGTTTTGTCTAGGGTTTTTTTGGACTGCGACAGCATCTTTACTATTCTCAGCAGATTTTTACACCATAGTCAGGGGCGTCGGACGGCGGGTAATAGTGCAGGAGAGTAACAGGGACCCTTGGCAAGAACACCCCCCCCCACACACACACACACACTGAATGTGATTTTGCGTTTCCGGGGGGGCCCCATAGCAAAGTCATTGCACAGGGCCCAGAATTCCCAGCGACGCCCCTGACCATAGTGGTGTATGGAGAAAGCTAAATCCACCATCTACTGTAATATAATAGAGGATTAGCCATATATTTCCAGTTTGCAAAAAGTACTTATTCAAAAAAATGCCGCTGCTTTTGACTGCTCAACAATGGAGAAGATGCTATGAACATGGAGAAACATGGTGTAGTTCCAACATCAGCCAACAGGGGTTAACAGGGCCATGATAACCAGCCAAACCTTGACCTCTACAGGTTAAGAGACCTATTCTGTCATTGCTTTCATTTTCTCCATTAATGTCCTTCATGATCTGTTTTTCTTTTCTGGCTTGTGATGATTGCCTTGCTCTGGCCTTCCTCTCTTATACGCTCGACCCTGGGGCGGCCAGGCTTGGCAGCAGTCTTCCTTCTTTTTCTGTGACTTTCCTTTCAATTCATTGCACCTTATAATGTTTATTTTGGTTGGGTAACAGCTCTACAGCTCTTTACAAGTGATGCTGCTGGTGGTAGGTGACCCCTCTTCAGTGCGTTTTTTTTTTTTTTTACAGTCACTCTGTCCTCTAGTCTAATGTCTTTGTCCTTCGACCCACGCCTTTAAACATTTCCTGCTGAAGATGTAAGATGCTCCTGGAGGCTCTTTTATACATGCAAAACATACCTACATGCCTATTTAATAGAATATTTCACTCAAAAATACTCAACCTCATGCTATTAAAAACCTGTAGGACTGACTTTTTAGTTTAATTTAATTTTATTTATTTATTTTTGGAGTGACAAAGTGGCCAGGTTGCTTGAAAAATGTCATGAAAGTGATACATACAAATCCAAAATTTCCAGTACATTTGTCTTCATGCTCAAATAGTTCCTTTCACATTCAGTGTTACAGTTTCTTTAAATTTGTGTAACTTTAAGGCATAAGGAGTTCTCAGTTATATAACAAAAAGGATTATCAATTCCCCAGTTCAATAAGCTTGGAGAATAAAACATTAGGTGGGTGGCTTTGAAAAAAAGATGTAGAAAACAGACAATAATATCCAGGACATTTTATGTAAAATTTACAGGCATTTCCTTCAACCCTGAAACACAATACAATGTGTAAATATTCAAAATATGGGTAACATTTCATCAAAAGTGTAGTTAGTGTACTTAGTGTAGTTTTATAGTGAAGCAGCTAATACAAGGTATTGCAATATATGATATGATCCAGAAACCATGTGTGCACCATAAATATATATGATATATCATCTCACTGGTCTGCAACACATTAACCCTCATAGCAAACTATCTCAGTATCAGTAGCCTAAAAACACTATCTTGCATTCAGATATTTATCTGTCTGGAAACCTTGCCCTCAATCCCAACAATTTACAACTGAATGTTTAGCTACATATATTGCATTCTCGATGTGTTAACTCATGCTTATAAATGTCAACGTCTACCTATAGTCTGCTCTTACCTGATCCTCTGTAGATACAGAACATAGGTTAAGCCTCTTTGCTTGTTTGCCACCTCCTGAAAACGATACCTAAAATCTGCCTGTGCTTCTATTACACACTTCAGTGGCTTTTCTTCCATCACCTACACTTGAAGACACATGTTTTCGTGTGATAAGCGAAACAAACATTCCCTACAGTAATTCTACCAAAATTACATTCCCAACATAATATCTGTATTACCTTCTGCTAAACATATGACTGTGTCTATCTCACTATACTTGTCTTATACTAACCATAGGTCACCAATATTCCCCTGACCTCTGATAGGTGCAATATATCTCCCATATGTCGACTGGAGGGGGCAGTAAATGGGACCGTTCAGGCAAGCATCAACCCTCAGGGCTTCAGGGCCTGCATTGGCTGTCATTATAGACTATGAAATGCAACGTTTGCCCTGGAAGTATATGCATTTATATAGACAGTACAGACATAACTGGCAACTGAATGTGAGATCTACATCACCAATATAGAGACCACATCTTTACACCCAACTGAAGGTGGTTTTATTATTGTGGGTGGAGGTTTTCTATGTAATCCAAACCTTTCCTATTGCCTTTATCGGTCATTGGATTCTGTGGCTGGAGGAGTAGGTTCAGTGTTGGTGGGTTTGATAAATGAAAACAGATGTTTTCCTTAAAAAAAACAAAAAAACATTTGGCTTGGTGTGGCTCAGTGTTTGCTTTAGTTAGGGATAGATAGAGCTTTGAAGTCTACAAAAGGAACTGGCCTAAACCAATACACTTAAAAAAAAAGGTGTTGATCTCAGCTTCAATATTGTTGTATTATCCCTAAATGAAATGCAATTCCATATCTTAGGCATGCTTAAGAAATGCAACCCCCCCCCCCCCCCCCTCTCTCTGTAATGTAACATCTTTATTGACAGTTTTGATTATGCTTAAAGCTTGAAATTTTCGGATGTTCTAAACAATTAACAGTTTTAGAGAGAATAATTTTCATCTTCAAAACTAAAAAATCAGTTTAGGCCCTTTTGCACCAAGTACAATAACTACCATGACAAAATTTTAACAAGCAATCTAATTCTATAAAAATAGTCCACACAACAACTCTAACAATAATGACACAGAGACGCAATGCTGTTGGAATCCCATTCAGAATGATTTCCCCCAGCTGATAAACAATAAAAACATCAACAGCCAATCAGAATCCATCCTGCTTTAAAGAATGCAAGCATTTAAAGTGGCAGATGATATACAGTAACTGCAGCATGTACTTATAATAAACATATCAATTGTGTGTTGGTGTGGACACCAATATAGTTATTGCTTTTTGGTGTGAATGGGCCTTAACAGCTAAATAAACAAAATACATGGCCAGCTTGTGTCTAAAAAATCAAATATGGAATTTTCAGCTTATCTAAACAATGAACAGCTTCCCTTTTTAATACTAAATCAGTAAGAGCTAACATAAACAAAATAAATGGCTGCAGTTTGTATAAAATGTAAATTATTTGACATGACCCTGGCCTGAATGAATAAATTATATTGTTCAAATATAATATGAGTGGTTTGATTATATCATTTTCCTCTAAAGTATAAAATTCAAGTTAATTTCTGGGCTTGAAATTTTGTGAAGATAAGCAGCTGGACCAAAGAACAGCCAAATTGCTGACTGAAGACCTCTATTAACTTCCCAGCTCAGCTGTTACTGATTGAAAAGGAAATGGAGCTTCATGTCACCGAGTGCTGAGGATCTGCTGAAGAGGGCATCTCAGGCTTTAGATGCTGTGAATGTTAATGCAGAAACACTAATAGCAAAACAAAACAATTTGTCTGTCTTTATGCAAACTGTCATTATGCTATGGGAAGAGAGGCCAGCTGCATATCTTTCAAGTACGTTTGAGAGACAACTTGACAGTCAGATTCAGAATTGTAATGATTTTTTCTTGTTCTTATTTGCCATTGACTCAAGTGCATAACAATAACAATAAATTATTAGTATTATTATTACTATTACTACTACTACCTGTGAACCATCTCAGTATGCATCAAAGCATGTGCCAGAGACTGTGTGCATGCATTCATGCCCAAATGGGTGCTTTATCTTGATTATTTTTCATCTATCTTTCTGCACCACAAAATTATTTCTGTCACTTTACATTTGCATAAGGTCTTGGTGTTTACTATTCTATTTTCATACACACTGAACTCAGGTGTCTTTTGTATCCGAATTAAACTTTCAGCCTTATAGCATATGAAATAGCCTGCATTATTCAAAAGGACAAAATTAAAAAATATCATACCAAGCACAGAGACAATGACAAGTGAAGCCTCTAGTGACTCTGCAATGAAGAGAGGCGAACGATTGAGTATTCTAAGGAAACAACTGTTTAAAAGATGGATATGAGATTACGTGCTAATTTTATGGATGACCATTAGGACCTAAGGCTCCTAGACCCACATTAAAAATATATCCCATTTCCATTTCAGATCAAGTTCTTTATCACAATAGTCTTGCTCTGGGTAAGCTTTGAATAAAAGAAATGAAAATCTCATCAATTATAACTGCCGTAGAAGGTTAATTTAAAAGATTATATGGTTGTTTCCTGAATTGATTTGGTTTAACTGACCGAGGTATTGCCCAAGCATACTAATAATAATATATAAGCTCAATATTTTCTTCTATATTAGAAAGATTCATATCTGAAATACTTGAATTATGTACTGAATGTGATAAATGATTTAGCATGAGAACAACATTAAAAACAGATAAGACTAAGCCTATGAACCGCTTATGGTTCATTATTTTATAGGTTATAATAATAATAATAATAATTAGTACCCCCTGCTCGTTTACGTTCTATGGGTGATCGGGCCTTTTCTTCTTGTGCACCAACACTCTGGAATTCTCTTCCTTCTGAGATCAGACAGGCTGAATCTTTTAGCGTTTTAAAATCTGCTCTTTTAAGTGATTTCTTTGTGTCATATGGATGATGTTTATTTTGTTATTATTGCCATTATTTATTTTTAAAATCTTTTTTTCTGTGTAAAGCGCTTTGAGATGTACCTTTAAAGGCACTATAGAAAATAAAGTTTATTATTATTATTATTAATAATAAAAATAATAATTGATTACATTTATATAGTGCTTTTCTAGGCACTCAAAGTGCTTTACATTGTCAGAGGGTATCTCCTCATCCTCCACCAGCTAAGTTAGTTGATGATAGATATAAATTACTATTTTGAAACTATAACATTATTCACATTATTTATAATGTGATATAAGTGTATATAGGAATGTCAGGAATGATGAAAAGGAGAAATCTTTTTTTCTCTTTTTTTTTCAAATCAAATTATTTTTATCTTTTATAAATCATATAGTTCCAAATGTAGGCCTAGTATTTGTGTTCATGTTGGTTTCATACAATTTTGAAAAATATGTAACAGAACATTTTGATTTGATGACTCTTAAAATGTTAAGCAATTAAATCAATCATAAAGTAATAAGATGTGTTCCATTCACCTTAAACACATTTAAATCTCTCACCCCCCCCCCCAAATAAATAAAAAATCAAGACAAAACCATGAATATTGTGCTGATACATGTGCCCTAAATTTTCCCCCAAAAATAACATTAAACATAAAAATAAATAAATAAATAAATAAAATATTATTATTGTTTTTTAAAAGGAGTCTACGACGGTTTTTTCTGTGATATATATTTCAGTTTTATTCCTTGCTTGGAAAGAATTACCCTATACATATATATATATATATATATATATATATATATATATATATATATATATATATATATATATATATATATATATATATATATATAATGTTATAATGTAATAATGTTTTTCTAGAAATAAAATAAAATTGAATTAAATTAAATTAAATAATAAAATAAAATAAATATAAAATATTTAAACTGGTTCCTTGGGTCTGTAAGGATGAAAACCCCTGGTCTAGAGAAAAGATTATGTAGATGGATGCTTTAACTTGATTTGTACACGTCAGACGTGCATTATATAACTTGTGGGAACGTGTCTAGGCAGATCAGAAAAGTACGACGCAACATTTTCACGCTGCAGTGCGTTCTTCATACCCTGACCGCTACATAAGGACAACTGAGTTCCCAACTTGGTCCCACGGTGTGATAAGCATACAGCGGAGGCGTGGTTTCTGTCGTCACTCGGGCTGAGCCATACTACTGCACTAGTCTGGCTGTATGTCTGACTCAGCCACGCAGGTTATTTGGGAATATATTTTAAACGCATGTTTTAACTAATCAGACCATATAATGCTCGCTCGTTCCTCTTGCGTTGGACTACGTGCATCTTGTATTTTGGGCGGCTTGGAGAAGTGCGACAGGAGGTAAGTTATAGTAAGCAATATCACGCGAGTCGAGTTTCTGCACGCTGTACATAAGTTGGCACTGTCCCAGTCACGCGCTGTAAGTCAGACATGTAGTCTACATGTCATTTTGCATTGTATTGCTCAGCGACTGATTAACACATAGGTGATGTGATATGATGCTATGCATGCAGTGCAATGCTTTTGCATATTAGCTACAATCCAGTAATGCAGGCGTTATTATTGAAATGCAAAAGTTGCTCTTTTAATGCGAGGATTGTAATTTCAAGTTGATTTGAGTTAGGATTTGGCAAACTAACTGTAAAATGAATGCTTTCAGGTTTTAAGGTCTTTACCAAGAAGATGAACAAGGCTCTTGCTCTGGCATTTGATAAATAGACTGGCAGTGTCTATGTTAATATCTTTCTGACCACACCTGCTAAAGGACTGAGAGGTTACTTCAATAAATGTTTCATTTCTATATGTGGACTAGTGCCAACGCTGCAGAAAAGCCCATCGTCCTGATTCCAGGTCACTGTGTCCCCAAATTTCTGCTACCACCGTCCTGTTCATCCCTCGCTTTATGGGGCTGTTTTTGCTTTCTCTGACCCTGTTTTGTATCTTGCCACAGACTGCTAGAATTCGTTTCAAATAATTTTGTACTTTTTATGTATGGACCAAATCTAGAACTGCGCAATAACGGCCTCTGCCCAACATACGGTACTGTTGGAGTTTTAACTTTTGCAAGAAACCCAGCTGAATGTCAGTAAGCTCTCAGGATATAACCCAAGGACTTTCTAACTGAGTTAGCACTCAGTATTTAAACCAAGAACTTATATCCAGGTCAGTTTTAAACAAGCATCAAAGATCACAGAGCTCATGTAAAGAACAAATCATGAGCTCTGACAGTTTCCAGTACCGTGCACTGTTCGAGTACAAGCAGGAGAGGGGTGACAATATCTCTCTGCAGCCTGGAGATCTCCTCACAGTCAGTAAGATGGCACTGCTGACATCCGATTACCAGGAGGGTGATGAGAAGTGCCCAAAAGGCTGGCTGCATGGCACCAATGAACGCACAAAGGAGAAGGGAAACTTCCCCGGCACCTTTGTGGAGTATGTTGGGGTCGTGAGGACGGGCCTTACTTCAGGCAAGCCCTGGTCGAGACCTGTACCACCAACACCTGTAGGGCCCCAGCCCCCAGGGGCCGCTGCTTCAGAGGGTGAGTGTTACCATTATGCTTATTTAACATGCTTTATGTAACACAAAATAAATAAAATAAATATACAATGATATAAAATTATAAATTAATAAAACATATGTATATGTACTTTTATAATAGTAAAACAACTTTTATAATAGTATAATATATATATAATTTATCATCATGATATGTATACACTGTATCTGTCATCATAGAATGAAAAATATTACCACATCTCTATGGCATCCATAATCTTTTACCCTCAATCTTCAGAGCAGGATGGCTAATTATCTTCTCCCCACATTTGGATTAGGCAGCACAACCCTGTAATAAAACGCTTCACTTGAAATTTGAGGACATTGTGTTCAAATCACAGACTTCAGCTCCCAGTAGTAACATTACTTCCAGTGCTGAAAATAGGGATCTGTCAAAGATTTGTGAATGTCTTTGAGAAAGAGATTAAAAAATAAGTGCTTGCATAAATGGCAATTTTAAAGCTAAAATTATATTCAAAATGTTGTGTTAAGCTCTTTATGGGGCCTGCGTTGCCCCTGTGTTTCTGACTGTGGTACAGTCTGCTTGTGGGGGCTTGTGTTCATATGCTAACTAGGTCAGACAGCCAAGTCTGGTTGTTCCAAGAGTGCTCTTCTCTCTTAATGTCTAGGGCACATTTCTCTTTTATGGTGAAGGTTTAGGTTGTATTTATCCTATTTATGTGTTTTATACACTGCAGGTCCTCTTTTAGTGGCTTACTGAGTTCTTTTGTTTCAGCCAAGGCGCAGAGATGGTGATAAACAGCATAGCAAAGCCATTCCTTAGTATCAGGAGAGGCAAAAACATGCATTTCTGTTGAATAATTGATCACTGGTGCATTGGATGGCTGACAGTCAGCCAATCATTAGACTCACCCTGTGCCAAGGGATCCTTGTGGAACACTGACGAAACACTTACGCTGATTATAGAGTTTTATGAGCCTAGCAAATTGTCAAGTTTACAGAATTTTATTTATTTTTTTTTTAATCGGGCATTACAGAATGGAAGCTTTTGGAACAGTGAACAGTCCAGAACTGTGCCAAAGACTTTGAACTTCTTATTTGTATATAAGACACATTTTCATATATTTAGAGTTAGGAAGTGTGGTTGACCTACTTACAGAGTCTAGTTGTACAAAATAAAATTTTAAGCATGAAACGTTATTTAGGACTCTACAATGGATATGGGCAACTGGACCTCCCCATGGGCTCTGTTTTGAATATTAATATTAAATAATATTTAAATAGTGAATGTTATAAATGCATTTAACATTTAAAATTATTTTACATTTAAAACAGACAAAATCTAGCATGCATTTCAGTTCCCAACACTGCAATCCATTCTCTTTAGTTTTCCATTTAAATTCGTATTATTTTAATTGATGTGAAATTTCCAAAATGACAACATAATTTGTTTTTTTGTTTTTTTGCCAAGGGCTCAATCGGTTTAAAGTTTAAATCATTTATTGGTCAAACATCTTTTTACTATACAAATTTGCAGATTAGTGTTCACCCAGATGACACCCTTTGCATGAAAGGGAAAGGGAAAGGGAAGTGGTGTGTTTCCAAGTATGATGACCCATTTTCCGTCAGTCTTAGTACATGATGTTACTGCAGAAGAGTTAATTTTTAAATAGGAAAATTATCGAAACTCTTTGGTCATTTTTGAGCGAGATGCTAATGGTCTAATCCGATTCAATGATCTATGCTAAGCTAAGCTAAAAGTGCTACCGCCAGACCCAGAGATCAGCTGAATGGATTAAAAAACGGTAAAACTCAACTGTTTAACTCTTGGGGAGTTATAAAATGAGCCTATTTCCAAAAAAAGTGGAGTGTTCCTTTAATGCAGTTTACTAGCTGTCACATCATTACTTCACGACTCAAGCTGATTGGTCTCTGTTTCATTTTCAACCAGTGAGCTTTCTTGCTTAGCATTTAAATAGTTTTTTTGCTGTAATAAAGTTTTGCAAAACCCTCCACCTCCCACAGTTCAACTTGTTCTGGTCTGGGTAATTTCATGTATGCTATTTGTGCAGCAGCTTGACTGTAGATGCATTAGCAGTCGCAAGTCTCTGTAATGCTCTTTAAAGTCTCTGAATAAAAGTATTAATAAAAAAAGAAGATTTGACTTCAGACTAAGTATTATTCCTAAACATTAAGTTTTTAATTTTTTTATTTATACATAACTGAATGGATTGTTGGAAAGTTGGCAACAATTATTGTTCCCATCTGTCTTTAGGACTTTAAAGAGTAATTTTGATCCATTTAACCCCCAATGTAGTATTGTGTTGCTGCTTTTTCTGACCTGGTATTGTCTCTAGACAGTTGCTGAAGTGGATACTTTCCAAGATTCAGCATATGCTGCTTTGTGTATTAGCATAGTTTTAAAAGGTCAGCAGCCATCTCCTTCATTTTTGGCTCTTCTCTCAATCTCTTCTTCTCTGTCAGACTCTGCAGAGGCATCATTAGCATTTTATGTTCTTAATAACAGCTTTATGTCATGTCTCCTGGACATACAATCGGCTGTCAGATGTTAGGCAGGCAGATTTTCTGTACCGAGATGATGCATTCCACAGCTGGCTTCTCTCTTTGTCTTTTTCCCACTATGAATATACTGACACGTTCCAAGGCAACAACGAGGTAAACCAGCACTGTTAAAGTGTCAGTCAAAGCCTGCAGTCTTCACATTGGCCATTATCCTTGTTATTGACTTGAGATCCATCTCCTTTGATCACTGATGCCTGATTACTTTGACTCTCATTTCGCAAAGGCCTTGTGCAGTTGTATGGTTGATGAGGAAAAGCCACTTTTGGTGTCACGCTCTGATCAAGCACACAGTGATGTGTTAATAGATGAGTCGGAGAGCTGCTAAGTGGAATGATGGTTTTCGAAAGGACTCAGGAAGAAGCATGAGCAACTCTTTCTGGGATCGATTTTCCAGACGTGCAGGTCAGGCATCATGGCTGTATTTGCAGCTATAGGCTTAATGAGGAACTGAGCAATGCCAGAGAGTGTGGTCCTCCATAGAGTACACAGAGGACAAAAAATAAATAAATACAATAAAAACCCCTCTTTCTACATTTGACATAACCCCAGGACTGCAGTATATGAGGGGAATTATGGCTGCCACAATTATGCTTGGCTCAATCTCGTTTTTTTTCTCATAGATTCTAGTGCTTTCACAGAAACAGGTGTTGTTTCTCATGATTTGAGAAGTGTAGTAGTAGTAGCATTTTATTATGTATGGTATTCAAAAAATAATTGCTTATGGGGTTGTTAAGAATGTTTTAATGTGTGAATTTTTTAAATTTACTCTCTTATGCTCACCTTCAAGGTAACAACAGTAACAACAATACTATTGCTAACTGTTTTCTGTTTGAATATGTTTTAGCATGTAATTTGTTCCTGTGACTTTACAGCATAATCCTTCAGAAAGCATTCTAAAATACTGATTTTGGTGCTCAAGTAACAATTCTTCTTCTTTTTAGTGTTGCTTTGTTTTCTGCCGCAATGCATTCTTTCAGGTAATAAAAATATTGATTTCTTTAAAAAAAAAACAAAAAAAACTTATACACTTGTAGTATAGACATAGATATTTAATCTAAAATGGCAAGTTACCAGAGGAACCCAACAGTTTTCTCTGTGTAAAAATAAACTCAATACATTAATTACAAAAATGTATAAAACTGACTGAACTCAGTTGGATAATAAACGCGTAGCTCAAGGCCTTCATATTCAAATATGAATTAAAAGCATTTTATTTAATCATGGTTATTAGGTAAATAAACTTTCTGCAAACCAATGCCTTTGAAAGCCTTAGTGAATGTTAATGAAGACTTTCTAATTTCAGTATTTAACTGAATAGTCATGATAAAGTAAAGGCTTTTCTATTCATATTTGACTCTAAGGGCCTTGGACTAAGTTTACTATTTGAACCGAGGGATCCTTTATCCAAAGAGCACCAGGAAGAATTAATTTTACACCCAAGCGACACTCTTTGCATGCCTGTTTTGACAACAGTATAATTAATTGTCAGCCCTATTGTTTAATAAATGAAACAGCCGTGCAGTTGTTGGGTATGCCATGGAAGATGGCTAGGTGAAATTGCTGGCACTGATTGTACTGCTAAAAAACCCTATGTTTAAGACACAATTTTACAAGCCTCATTTATGGCTTTTGGCTCCCGCAATTTGCTTGATTTGCCCTTGTGTAGTGCTTCATGCTCCCATATGACAGGGAGGTTCAGGCTCAGCCAAGGCTTTGGCAGAACACTTGCTGGCTCCCAAATTTTTTTCCTCAGAAGCAGTGGAGCGATTTAAAAAAACGTAACCTCTTTAAACTCCGATTAGGACTTTGTAGTATTATAGCATAATTTCTGAATCAATTGGCCCTGCACAACCTAGGTTTACTTGGCCAAAGCACATTAAAACTGAAAGACAGTTTTGAAAAGAAGGATTTTTTAATGCCCTGCAGATAATATCTTAGGCTCCTGTTTTGTGTGTTTGTGTGTGTTTTTTTATATTATATATATATTATATTATTTTATATTTCTACATAGCGAAAAGTTGTTAACTCTAAAGCGCTGACAGCAATGGTAGTGTTAGGAAATAGGATATTAACAGGGGTTTTATGCTTACTCCCCCATGTATAATAGAATTTCATTGTCTTATCCAGAGAGAAGCCAGTGTTTCGAATGTCATTTTCTAGAGATTAGCTGAGCTGTGAATTGATGGCTTGTAGCCGTGAGGACAGCAGGTAACAAAAAGATTGCTATTCATGAACAACGGTAGCCACTGAAGTGAACGATAATTTGTTGGGTGAAAAAAGGCAAGGTATTTCAGTTTCGACTGTTTTTGTCAGTTAACATGGAACATTGTTTTAACTTGCAACATTATTATTATTATTAGGGTAAGAATGAAGATCACATTACCTTTGTTTATAGCAAATTTTTGTGGCGAAATCAAAAGGAATCCACGTGATATGGATTTTCATGTGGAGCCGAAAGATTTCTCCAAGCAGATTCCGTAACGTGTGTTTACCATGGTTTAAATGTGACTTGTGTGAGCTCTTCATACATTGGTACACTGTAAACAATAGACATTCAAAATTATGTGCATTCTCACAAGGCTGGAAGATGCTAGTCATATCGGTAGTCTATTAAGAGCTGTTTTATTTTACATGGACAGGTCACCACATGGAGGCCTCCATGTTGAGATCACATGACCAGTCAATACTGCTAGCTTCATCTCGTTAACTGTTTCTTTTTCTCCTTGTGGAGTAAATTAATCAAATTTTAAAGGAACATGCATAAGTCCCACTAGCAGGCATGTAATCATTTTACATTTACATGACATGTTTCATTTTACACATCATTTGCAATGCAGGTAGGCATCCCTGTTCTTGCAGCTGTTCAGCATTAGAGCGCTTTCTCCCATGCGATTTTCTGAGCAGACGTTTGAAGGATTTCACTTTAAGCATGACAACGAGGGTTGGTGCAGACCCTCTCAGTCATATCTCTCTGAAAGTCCATCACCACCATCCCACTCAGTGCCATGCCAAGAGGACGAAAGCCAAGTCTTTGTTTGCCATTTTATCCTGCTGTTGTGTATTCTCTGTCTCGCTTGTTTTCCATGAAGCCCAGGGATGATGATAAACACTGCCTTCACTTGGGAGAACGAGGCACCATAAATCTGTTTCTATCCTTATTGCTATGCTGTGGCTCCGGATTGGACTGTGGTTTTCTGAAATCTAGAGAAAAGCACAAACCAGCTACAACTGCTTCTCAATATTACACTTTCTCTTGCTATTTATAAGCACCCATAAAGACTCATGCCTTTTATGTCCTTATTTTATGTCCCCTTCATCTGTGCATTTTAAATGCAACCGAAAGGCTCTCGATAAATTTGTCGCAGTGTAATTTATCCAATATAATACGTAAGGATATAAAATGCACAGGGGTGCATGAATGGTGTGCCACATTTTATAAACAAGTGTGGGTCTTTGTTTCCTACACAAGCATTATTGTTAGTTTTATTTAAATGTATTTATTTATTTTGCTTGTAACATGCTGTACAGTATTGTCCAAAAGTTTCTTTTCCCATTTTTTGCAAGAATTCTTATATGCTCACTCACCAAGGCTGCATTTATTTGATCAAAAATATTATAAATACCCGACAGATCATTTTCTATAGCTTATTAAAATTGCCACTTTTAGGGTATAAGCCAAAACGTTCTGTATTTGAGTGTATTGCTTTAATGCAAATGAGCTGGTGCTTCTGGAGAAGAGGGCGGAGCTTTCGCATTAGCAGTGCTAGCCTTTGCTAATAAACATTCCACGATTAGTACGATTAGCCTTCTGAGCCAGAGTAGCTGCATCTTTGTAGGTTCACCCATGTGCAAGCGAGAACTCCGACAGGTGGTTTTTGAGATCCAGGAGTGCTGGCACAACAAGGGAAAGTGAGTGTCACTTTCAAGCGACTTAGTGTGCTCCGCAAATGGCAGAAGAAGGTCTCTCAGCATCCCGATCTTCTGCCACTCACTGGGCTGCAGGCTGTCCCAGCCCATGAACTCAGCCACAGCTGTGAGGTGCTCCTTGACTTCAAGACAGCGCAAAATCATAGCAAAGCAACTTGACCACCTGGTGGGACAGTATTTTTCCAGAACTAGAGCACACTACTTAAAATCAAGTTTAAAATTTTATGTCTTTTTGGCACTTTGAACTTTTTGTCCATTTTTGTCATCATGGCGATGAACTCCTCATCTTTGACAATTCATGCTGGGAGCCCTGTGCGGCCTATCCACTGTGCTATCCCCTCCTCTTTGGTACGTTGCTCTGGGGAGTTGTCGTTTTACCTCCTTGTGGCAAAGAATTCCTGAGCACTAGTCGGCTTGTCCATCTTCTTGGGTGGGACTTTCTTCACTGGTGCTATTTCTGGAATCTAGCATAGGAATAGATACAATGTCAGGACAGATGCAGCCTCTGGAAAATCTAACTGTTGTAAATATTAAGTAGCATAAATCCTTGCTATGATTTTTACCATAGTAAATCAACCTCTGAGTGAGTGACTTGACTGTCCGTAAAAGAAAAAAAAAGTCTACATAATTAAAACAGAAGTAGTCTAAGCAGTAATCTCGGCAGGCATGTTAATGCCAATACCATTTGCTTAAATGTATGTATTGCTCTAGAATAAGGTATTCAAAGTCATGTTGTTGATGCCAAATTCAGTTCAGTGTGATTTCTATGTGAATGACAAAACTAGCTGCAGTATTTGGCCAACAAGGGATGCACGGAAGAGTAGGAACTACGAACACACTTTACACTCTCTCACACAAACAAATACACGCGCACACACACGTTAACCCACTTTACACTCTCTCACAAACAAACATACACACACACGCTAGTCACACACGTTTGTGTCGTTTTCAGCGCCAGTGGCTAACGTTTAAAGCTAACGTTAAAATGAGACACATTAACCACAGCCTCATGAGTTGGCATGAGCTTTCTAAAATAGAAAGTAACGTTACGTTAATGTCTTGACTTACCTCAATTTCATTATGGAATGCCTTGAGATGTCTCTTAAGGTTCGTGGTGTTTTTTCCTGTGATTTTGTGGCCGCATTTCTCCCCATCTTTTTCCACAACACATTCCGTTTTCTTTTCCACTTCTATGTAATGAAAGTTTTTTCAAATGTCGTTTCTTCTTTTTCTCCCAAAGATGAACCCCGGCTGGCCGGCCATCAGTCCCTTTCTCTGTGTCAGACTTAACTTTGTTTGTTGTCGTCTTCTAAATAATGCCGCGAGTGAGGCTTGAGGAAGGCCTGCGTATGCGCAGTGCGACCTAATACAGCCTCTGAATTGAGACACAGGAAACAGAAATACTGCAAAATAATAATAATAACGCGACTAAACGAGATGTAACGTTATAACATTTTGTTTCGTCTCGATTTGGTCAACGAAAATGAACATTTTAGCATAGTTTTTATTTTGTAAACCACATTTAGTCTCGTTTTTATTCGTCAACAATATTGCATTATACATTTAATTATAATCATTGTCACATGACCAGCATTTATGTTGCGTCTCGTCTCGTTTTCGTCATGTGATAAAGGTTCATTGACGACAATATTTAGTCATAATTATCATTGACAAAAGCAACACTACCCAAAACACAACACTTGAAAAGCCTCTTTGGCACTGACATTGTATATCTCCAGCAGCTACAGCAAGTAATCAGTAGAGGCGGACGCAGCTTCTCACTCAGGGCTGAGTCTATGCTTATAGGGCAGCGTCACTAATGGGCGGGACTTTTTTCCCCTCGGTGATCTGAGACAGCTCTTTTGGAGAGACTGTTTATGATTTTATTAGATTATAAATAAATGAGTGGGTGGATTTTTACCATTATAGGCTGGATTTTTTCACACACTGCAGCCATACAACTGTGTTCCTTATAAAAGTGAAAGTCAAAGTAAAAGTAAATAGGTCCCCTTTAAGAAACATTACTTATCAGTGTTGAAAACAGTTGTGTTGTTAATATTTCTAATATTGGTAACCTTGATGTATATATCTTTAAGGACTGTCTGATGAATAGAATGTTCAAAGGAACAGCGCTTATTTGAAATGGAAATTTTTAGTAACAATGTGACAAAATATTTACGGTCAACTATTGCATCCTTGCTGAATAAAATTATAATTTAATTTAATGTACTTTAAACAGCAGTTGGAAAGTATCCTGTCAATGGACAGAGCATGCGTTGTTCAGATTCTCACAGTAATTCTCAATTTAGTTAATTTCTCCCAGTATGAAATGGGTCATATGAAGATATGAAATCAAATACAGTGAGAATGAGAATATGCAGGGAAAATATTAACCAGAACAGGACCAAGATAATATGGGGCAGAACGTATTCAACTGACTTAAAAAAAAAATCTAGGCAATTTATTTGTGTATAGTTTTGTGTTATATAGCCACAGAACGAATAGATCCATGGCCTACCTACCTCTGCTTTCTGTTGATTGATTGGTTAAGTCATGTCATGCCAAAATAGATGGATATATATCTATCTTTTTTATTTTATTGTTTGGTTTGATATGAACCATTTCTTTAGTGACAGCAAGAGCTGTCAGTCCTATTCCAGTTTTTTTTTTTATTTCTGAGAACTAAAAGAACATCACAGGAATTGAGGGTAGCTTGGTAGCCTGTCCTTGCAGACACATCAAAAGTACTTTAAACAAGCTCATAGTTTGCCAGGCTGCCCTCAAGTTAAATAGTTACTCTCCATCCTTAACCTTCTGTCCTCTTTCATCTTCCCTGGAAATTTGCAGCGTCTCTGAAGGAGACAGCACTCCAAGGAAATTAATGATGCATCAGTAAATATGGCCCACAGAGCCATGTTGACACAGGTGGTGCTCTTTTACCTTGGCCCCATCTTCAATTTGTTCTTCTTTTACTAGTAGCAAGTTTGTTTAAAGTCTTCCCATCTGTCCTGAGCTACACAAGCTTCAAAATGTTTAGACTGGATCCCGGAAAAAAAGCCTGACTTATTTGAAGGCAAGAGCTTTCTTCTCCAACCTTACGAAAACATAGAAAGTATTTGATTTGCTCAAACAACACAGGCTAATTCAGGGCAACCCGCATTAGACTTCAAAATAGTTTGCTAAAGCAGCTTAGGTTAAGCAAACCCCATTTCTCAGTGACAACAGAGAATTTAATAGCTGAAGAATCATTCTCAGTTGGTGGTATCTTCTCAACGTCAAATACTGGAGAACACATCCCTGATCTCAGACTGACACTGTCATTGAAAGTTAGTTGAGGTCTGTGCTACAGCAATGATTGCCTGAAGGCAACCTAGTTCTTACT
This sequence comes from Barbus barbus, assembly GCF_936440315.1. Lineage (NCBI taxonomy): Eukaryota > Metazoa > Chordata > Actinopteri > Cypriniformes > Cyprinidae > Barbus > Barbus barbus. The sequence continues at coordinate 18,072,499 of NC_136753.1, forward strand.
TGTCATGGTTGTCTCATATGCTCTGCAGATTAGATTGAGGAGGCAGAACCCTGTTTGATATATTTTTAGACATGTATATGCAGCCTTGCTTGAGAATCTACACATGCCAGAAGCTTTTTTCTTGAGAAAAATCAAAGAATCAGTTCGATCACAGATTCAATCAAATTTATACATGTCCCATCATGGCAGAGGGGTGTTTAAAGGCCAGGTATTAGTGACAGTGCCCTCGGTCTCCCTTCACATGGCATAAGAACTGTCTCTTGTCTATACAATTCCTTGTCTATGGATGTTTATTTTCTTCCAGGCTAATTTGTTCTATTCTCAGGAGTATTGTCTTGTCAGGTGAATGTCAAAATGTTTTTTGCGTGGGTTATTGCATTTAATGGATGTCAGCGGATGGACTGCACTTTGTCTGACGTTAGCGATGTAGAAATTACACACTTCACCTTTAATGAAAATGAGTCAATTGATTTGTTATTTTAATTATATGACCTTTCATCTTTTTTCTTCTGTTCATTAACTGATGTGTCTGTTCTTCGTCACTTTATGGCAGAAAGCTTGAGAACTGTATAAAAATCCTTATACTTCTCAGTTCACGATGCTAATTGCATTAGACTCATAGATATTCAAGATCTCGCCTTATTGCTGGCCTTGTTGTTAAACTATACATCCGTGCATATACAGAACAATACTGTTCAAAGAGTTGTTTATTATTTTTACTATATTTGTGTATTTTATATGTTATACTATGTTCTCATGGGTTTATATCCAATCCCGTGGCTACAGTATGACGCTATTTTCCCCTCCCTGGTGCTTGAATGTTCCACTCCTCAACTAGTTCTCAGCTCTTGGAGAGAGTAAAATATGGATTTGATGACTGTATCATCTCTCTGTGGCTTTTTGTGGTCCTCATCCAAATTAAGCTGCTGACAGAGGGACACTACTATTAAATCACCAATTTATTATTTGCTCACTGGAAACTACTAATAGTCCTCTGAAGTCTGCCCGCTGTTGCGCTGCCAAGGCGACATTAGTCTGAGCTCAAATTTTCTCTCTGGACCCTGTAGGTCCATTTAAACCATCAAACTCAGAAAGGAACAAAAGTTCACAGCAGTCATCTTCCTGATTATTGTTCCCTGTTGACAAGGACCAGGATTGAAAGACCTGTTATTTGCTCTTTTCTTTCTTAGATTTATTACAAAAACATTTTCTGGTTTTCTTTGATCACAGTTGCCGTAGATTTTTGGCCCAAGATAAAAGGATCTAAAGTACAAAGTCAAACATTGATGGAAAGAAAGATAGAATTTATGGTATTTGTGATTCATTCACAGTTAGTGCCCATGTCCATTTATTCCCTCTAGTATCTACCTCTACTAATATATTACCTCTACATTATGTTTTTGAAAGAAGTCTTGGTAACACTTTAGTATAGGGACCAATTCTCATTATTAACTATTGCTTATTAGCATGCCTATATTAATATATTGGCTGTTTATTAGTACTTATAAAACAGATATTCTGCATGACCATATTCTGCATCCCTATTCCAATATGTGAACTTAACATCTAACTATTAATAAGCAGAAAATTAGGAGTTTATTGTGGCAAAAGTTGTAGTTAATGGTTTGTTAATAGCAAGCATTGGACTTTAAAATAAAGTGTGACCAAAGTCTCATATGTTCACCAAGGCTGCATTTATTTGATCAAAAATAATTATTCCTGCAGTGGCAAAGCAGTATTTTCATAATTTTGTTTAAAAAACTGTAAAGGTGACATCATGAAAATCTGACTTTTTCCATGTTTAACTCTTTCCCTGCCATTGACGAGATATCTCGTCAATTAAGTGACAACGCTTCTCCACCATTGATGAGTTTTTACGGCAATCCGTGTTCTAGGTTCTAGGTATCCGTGTTCAAGGAAAGCCCTAGCGCATGTCCAGAGTGAGTTACGGGACATCTGGTTCTTATGGGCCCAAATACAAGACGATCGGCATAAATGGAAGGATCAGAGAAAATATAGTTCATATATGTAGATCATATTTTGACCATTTTGAATCTGATCGGGACGAAGTAGTCAGTGAGAGAGATGCCTTTACAGACACAGAAACATCTCTAGTTGTGTATGGACCGATAACCCCTCAATCTGAATGTGTGTGTGTGTGTGTGTGCGTATGTATGTATGTGTGTGTGTGTGTGTGTGTGTGTGTGTGTGTATGTACAGTATGTATATGTATGTATGTATGTAGCCTATATGTGTGTGTTTGTGTGTATAAACGTGTGTGTCTGTGTCTGTCTGTTCTGTTTATTGAATGCAATTTCAGTTATTAATATAATTATTTACAGGTGAAAGAATATGACATTTGAATGTATTTTGCTTGAAAATGAACTTCTTTGATAAAAATGTGTTTTTCTCAGTTTTTTGTCCAAAATGTTGTATTTCTGATGAAACCTATGTGCATTCAAGTGCTGATAAAACATGAACACATGAAGATAGAATAAAATATCTTAACAGAGGCTTGGTTCTTTATTTTGATATATAATATGTTCATATATTCATAGCAGAAAATATTCTGAGGGCTGTCAAATTTAGGTGAAAATCAAAAATGCTGGCGGTGGCTGGCAACTTTTTAAAAAAACGCTGACGGGGAAAGAGTTAAGTGCTATAATGTGTGTATTTGACAGTTTAAGTGCAATAAGACATGAAAGAGAACTTCGTTTAGTACTCACATTCACACAGCCGCTTTCTGCATGTGCTTCGGATGTGTGTCCTCAGAAAACCATATATCAGAAGTTTAAACTAATATGCCTTTAAAACGCATCATTTCAGTGCAACAGATACATTATTTCTGCTTCCGCTCAAAATAGGCATTTTCAAAATGATATAATAAATGATCTGTGTGGTATTTTGAGCTGAAACATCACAGACACATTCTGGGGACACCTGAGAGTTATATTACAAATTGTAAAAAAAGGGCATAATCTGTCTCCTTTAAGGACTTTTTGAAATTGACAAGTGTAAGTCTTTACTGTCACTTTTGATCAATGTAATGCATCCTTAAACCAAAGCAAACTATGGACTGTGGTGCATACACCCTGTGTGGGTAGATACTGTACAAAAATGCACCTTAATTTTCTCTTTCTCTCTGTCAATGAGACCAAAAATGGGATTAATATGGGCTACACCAAGATGAGACTCATAGACTTGCCTTGCTCAGAGTGTTTTGTGGTGATGGTTGTTGATGATTGTAAATGGTGGCTGCCATGGTAATGCAGGAATGTTCTCAGCGCTCTGAGACACACTTGCGGCTTGTGTGAATGGACAGTTTAGGCCAGTATGGACCACATCATTGTGGGTTATACAGAGTTCTGGCCCTACCTTGGCCTTCCTTTGGCCTCTTATTGGCCTGTGAGGGAACGCTGCTTCGGTCATACCCCTCGGTGAGGGGAAACTCCCTGCTCAAAACAGTGTGACCTTCGCAAGACACGCCAACCCGAAGCATGGCCTGGCAAACTGGCTTGTTTGGATCAAACAGTACTTGCTGTTGCCATAGAATTTCAAGGACTGCATTTATTTAGACATCAAGCTGCAGCAATGTGCAACTGGATATTGAGATATGCTGCAGAAGTATCAAGGATTGTCTAAAAAGGAGAATTTAATGGAAATAACATTTCTTGCTTCTCCATTAGTGCATGTTGAGCAGACTAGTCTTTATGTTTGTTTCTTATTGTGATTTATAGATGGGGGTATATAGGCCCACAACCACTATTTATCTTTATTTTCCCATCCCCGTCTGAGAGGACATACTGATCTATCTCTAAGTATGCCATAAAAGAGAAGGACTGCAGTAGCAAAAATGTAGCCACATGGGAGCGACTGCATACTCGCTTTTTGTTTTACCTTCTTTCTCCTTTTCAAGCAGAGCTCTTGGATCTGGAGCCGCTGATTACTGTCACAACACATTACCCAACCCATGTGTCTCCTTCCACAGGCCTCTTTCCATTTCGCTCTCCCCTTCACTTTCTCTTTGATTTAACGGCCCTGGGACATTTTCCTCCTGCAATAATTTATTGTTTCTGCTCTTCTTTTTACCACAGTGACCATTTCACTTTAGCTTTAAATTTTTGGTTCTCCATAGCATGATCATTAATGCTTTTAAAGGAAAACGCCACCGTTTCTCCATATTCTAATATGTTCTTCCCTCAACTTAGACGAGTTGATGCGTACCTCTCCCGTCTCAGTGCGTGCACTCAATCACTCTAGCGCGCGGCGCCACTATGCTAGCGTTTAGCTTAGCACCATTCATTCCTTGGGATCCAAACAGGGATGAATTTAGAAGCCACCAAACACTTCCATGTTTTCCCTATTTAAAGACGGTTACATGAGTAGTTCCAGGAGTAAGTATGGTGACACAAAATAAACACTGGCGATTTTCTAAGCGGATAAAAATGATAACTATAATGCATGGCAGAAGAGTACTTCGCAGCACTTCGACCGCGGCGCAGTAATATCATCACTCCTGAAAATTCCCCCTCCGCACTTCAACCTCAGGAGTGATGATATTACTGCACCAAGGTCGAAGTGCTGCGAAGTGCTCTTCCGCCATGCATAAGGAATGAATGGTGCTAAGCTAAACACTAGCATAGTGGCGCCGCGCGCTAGAGCGATTGAGTGCACGCACTGAGATGGGAGAGTTACGTATCAACTCGTCTAAGTTGAATGAAGAACATATTGGAATATGGAAAAACGGTGGCGTTTTCCTTTAAGGCTACGTTCATTTTGTTTACTTATCGATTTGAAGTAGACATTGAGCTATTTTTATTTGAAGGCATGTTGAGGACACACATTTTCCGTAAAGAGCCTTTATGACATTGACAGGATGCCGCTTTTGCTTTTTTCAAATTGTAAACAGTGCTCTTTCTCAATCATTTTGTCCGTCTCTAAAGCCGTAAACACACTGCACAATTTTCGGCTGTCCCAGACGAAAGATTGGCATCGTGAAATGAGATGCCAGTCTTTCGTCTGGGACAGCCGAAAGTTGTGCAGTGTGTCTCGGGCTTAAGACATATTTCACAGCACACATTCAAGCAGCACTTTTAATAAGTGCCTTTCATAATTGTCAAATAAATTATAATATGTTTATTAGGAGGTGGACTTTAAGAATTTTTACAAACTTGATTGTTGTGTAAAATGAAATTTGCCTAAGGAAGGACTACATTTCCATTCAGATGGTAAATAATTTTCATGTAATGGAAGCCGAACCCCAAACTGTATAAACTGCTTATATTGGGGAAAGTCGTGGCCTAATGGTTAGAGAGTCGGACTCGTAATCGAAAGGTTACGAGTTCGAGTCCCCGGCCGGCAGGAATTGTAGGTGGGGGGAGTGAATGTCCAGCGCTCTCTCCACCCTCAATACCACGACTGAGGTGCCCTTGAGTGCTCCCCGGGCGCCGCAGCATGGCTGCCCACTGCTCCGGGTGTGTGTTCACGGTGTGTGTGTGTGTGTGTGTGTGTGTGTGTGTGTGCGCATTTGTTCACTACTCACTGCTGTGTGTGTGCACTTGGATGGGTTAAAGGCAGAGCACCAATTTCGAGTATGGGTCACCATACTTGACAATACGTCACGACTTTACTTTGTGTGGTTTCAGTCAGAATTATGAATTTATGAATGAAATGTACTGTTTTAGTGGCTAATACTGTTGGCAGACATCAAACAAGGCATGAGTAATTTGATCCATAATGTAAGGGGTTTTCAAACTGGGCACCGTGGAAAATTTAAGAGAAAAAAAATGAGTGCTGTCAATGTTAATATGTGAACTAATGAATTAATATTAATGAAATATGTTTAGCATAATGATTTTTTTTGACATTCACTGAATTTGCTTTTAATTTTGCATTCTGCTTTCTGTTTAAATGCATTACAATGTTTTTTTTCTACACTGATAACAGTGTAAGTCTAATTTACAACAATGTTTGAAAATAACATTATTTTGTTGTTTGAAAAACCCCTGCATTATGTTGCTTCATTAAAACTGATGTTGCAAAAGTTTGATAGATAATTATAGTGTTAATTTAGCACAGCTACACTCACAGCTACACAGTCCCTTACTGTTATGATAATCAAGAGAAGGATTCAATTGCGGATAAACAACAGTTTATTGAGAGAACAAACAAAGTCACTAGAACGGTGGAGCTCGTGCACAGCGTGGATGGAACCGAACGCAGGGACACAATGGGCAGTCCAGACCAGCAGAGAATCCTCCAAAGACAGAGCAGAGACCAGAAGGCAGATCGAGTGGCAGAAACAGGAACACCGATAACACCTGAGGATCTGACAATGAGAGGAGCGTGAGTTGATCTTAAATAGACCCAGTAATGATCCACTGCTGGGACATATCAGCCCGTGATCACGAGCTAGGACACACCCACTCACGCCACACACCACAACAGACAAGCGAGGATGAGACAGTGATTCTATGAACCGTGACATAGTAGTGAATGTTGTAACCTTTTAATATCCATCCTGAAATAAAGACACACTATTTTTGTGTGCACTGTTGAAAGACCATAATTCAGCATTCATATTGTGACAGTGTGTTTTTTAAGCAGTGGGCTGTTTTAGGGGCAAATTACAGTTACTTTTATTGGACAGGCACCTCCAGGTATAAACTATATGAAGTGCTTTGTTTCTTTGCTTCTTCATATTTACCCTCTTTCCCCACTCATTCCTCTCTTCTATCTTTGCTGAAGCATTTGAAGTGCAAGAAATCATCACTTTAGCTTAGGCGCATCCCAAAATAGATCTGCAGTACCACGGATAAAGATCAAACGGCATGCAGTACCAGAGCCTTTCCTCGTTCCTCTGAGGGATGGTGTGAAGGTCTCTCTTTCTTTCTCTCTTTGGTAGAAATGGGGCATGATGAGGCGGGGTTGAATGGTAGCGATGTGGGATGGGGGAAGAGTGGGAGCGAGCATGTTAAGCCGCTGGCATGGGGAATGATTAGGGTTTTAGTTAAAATGGGAAGCCAGCAGACTCACAGGAGGGATGGTTTTCTCCTTTATTATTGAAATAGGAGAAGATTTTGCTGTCGTATGAAAAAAAAAAAAAAAGAGTAGCTAAATATAAATTTAAGCTTAATTAAAGTTTACACTGTACTCACATCAGGCACTCATAGGCACAGAGAAATGCTATAAAGAAGAAGGAAGATTTTCAGAGCTAAAACTAAGAGAGATTTTGGGGGGTTTTCGAATATTTAGTTATTTACAACATCATTAATTCTCAGAATCATGAATTATTCTCTTATTCTACTATTAGATTCAATTTGTTTTGAGCAGAAATAGTCTGTTCAAGTTTCCAAATAGTATCTGGTTAGAATTAAATAAAAGATTGAGTAATAAATGTATTATTATTATATTATATTATATTCTTCCATCATGTAATGAAAGTCATTGGTGTTATGTATATAAAATCCGAAAACATGGTTGATTAATCAATGATTTTTAAAAATCAATTATGAACAAAAAAATCCACTTAATGTAAATTAGAGCTGAACCTGGATAATAAATAATAATCCCATAAGAATATTTTGCTATTTTAAAATTCATATATCTAAGCTTCATCACTACATTACTGATGCTGTTATTGTTTTTTATTTTATTCTCATATAAAATAGATTCACAGATTTCATTTAACACTTAATCTGTAAAAATAAACATATGCCATCCTCTATTTTGGGCCCCATTGACTTTCACTGTATGGGCAAATACATAAACCTTTAATCTGGCACAGTTACCAAGTCGGCAATGGACATATGAACTATTACAGGTGAACCTGCTGGCAGTGAAAGAATTTGGGCAACAGTGGTGTAATTCTAAAATTTTAAGCATGAAGACTTCTGAACAAAGAAATAACATTATTGCCATCATTGAAAAATAACGTTTTCACTCTTGCTATCAAAGGCATTTTGTTCCCATTTCCTAATTTCAGATTTAAACACAGTGCTGCTCTTTTTTCCTCTTTATTCTGTTCTTCCCTGCAACATAAGTGGTGCTGTAGAGAAATGAATTCCATAGTAAATGATATTTAATTCAGTGCACTAGCCAGTCCATGCAATGACCTGTGGGAAATTGTGTTACACTCCTGTATGCAGGAGATAGCTGCCATAAGTGAGCCGTTCCTTAGGTGGTTCCTACTTCGTTGAGTGAGCCCATTTTCACAGCAAGACTCGGTTTGTTATTTTAATTGGCAATTATAGTCTCCTGCTGAAGAACAGAACAGTGATAAAGAAACTCTGTATCATTCACCTATTGTCTGGTGGTTACCCTCTTTTTCACCCCCACATTCCCAGCCCTCACAGCACTCTTCAGAGGAAAGAATCCAACACTTAACTAAACTGTTACATTTCCTGTCACTGTCATCCAAATCCATCTGTACTCGCTCTGAATGAGGACTGTGTGCCACGGAAAGAAAAATGTCTCACATCTTCATAGATGACAGGTGATTGTTGTTCTCAAAGTGTCTGGAAACTCGCCTATTAAATGAAGGCAAGCCTTGGGCCTGTTAGGTAAGTTTTCTGCAGAATACATTACGTTTCTGTCATGCCTTTGCTCTCTTTTGCTTCCATCACACTCCCAGCAGGATGTCATGCCTTTTTATGCTTTGAAGCTCCCGGATCTTCCAAGATGTCTACTCGATTTTGTCATTGTTAAAAGATAGGAAAGAGTTCTATTAATGGAAATAAAGAAACCTGGTTTCTGTATGTGGAACAGGTTGGATTATTTTGAAGATACCGAGATGGAACTGTTGCACACCATATTAGTTGGTAGTGTTCTCTTTAAATCTGATCAAATTGATCAATTTTTATTCCCTTAATGTGTATATTCTTGAATTCAGCCATACATTTGCCACAGATTTACTTTCAAATGAAGCTCTTCCCTGTATACACAAGCATACACAATCGCTCATATACTCAATATACCTTTGGCAAGCACACGTCATAATCTCAACCTTCATTTAATCTCACAGGGCTATTCAATCAATCCTCTTATTTCTGCAAACATTATTGATGCTCCTCTTTCACCTTTCTGGATTCAGTGTAACATTCATATATAATATCACATCCAAGGACACTATTAATTACAAGCACAATTCATTTGATTGTATTACAAGAACAGCTGTTCTCTTAGTACTTAGATTAAGTTACATCTGTCTACCGTCTTTAGTTGCATGGAATATGTGCCCTTGGAATTCTGAAGAAAGCTCTGTGGATTCTGAATGCCCATCATTCATTGTTATTTGGCTTGGAGCACACAGAATTCTTATTTATTCTTTTATTATGTTAGATTACATTCATTTAAAATGTGTATTCAAATCAAAATGTTCCTCATTTGGGTTATTGTTGAGCAGTATTTTTTTCTTTCTGTCTCTGGCATTCTTTTTCAGATTGGATTTGGTTAGAATGAAATAAGAGATTGATAGATTGATTGATTTGATTGATTGATTGATTGATTGATTGATTTGGTTAATTGATTTGATTTGAGAATAGCCTACATAGACTTGACCATTGTATACAAGTTTAAAAGTTTGGGGTCAGTAAGATCTTTTTTTTTTTTTTTTTACTATTGTAAGTGTAAGGATCACTTTCTGTTTCACAAAAGGTTCTTTGTGGCGAAAGAAGGTTCTTCAGATTATAAAAAGGTAAGAAAGAGGTGTTTTTTTTAAGAACCTTTGACTGGATGGTTCTTTGTGTAACCAAAAATGGTTCATTTTAAAATGTATTAAAGGTATTTTAAATTGTAAGAATATTTTACAATTTTCCTTTTTTTCATGAATAAATTCAGCCTTAAGATTACTTACTGACCACAAACTTTTGAACAGAAGTGTATTTTGACAGTTTCTGATAATCATTTATAATTTAAAAAAGCCTTTTAATAAAAGCTATGTATTTTCAGCTCCTACAGGCTTTCCTGTAGATCAAATAGTAGAGCATGGTGCTAGCAATGCCAAGGTCATGGGTTCAATTCCCAGGGGAAGCAAGAGCTGATAAAATGTAAAAACTGTAACTTGAATGCAACGTAAGTCGCTTTGGATAAAAGCGTCTGCTAAATGCATAAATGTAAATGTAAAACATTTTTCGGACTAAGCCTTTGTTGAAACGTGCTTATGTCATCTTAAGAAATGAGACAGTATAAGAAGGCGTTTTATTGATGTGTTTTATTGATAAGTCTTAAGAGGCTGTATACTCACGACCCACCAGCAGAGCTGCAAGCCACGTTTCTGCTGACATCAGTATTTAGATGTGTAGCGTGAGCCCTTTAAAACCTCTCTGTGTAGCTCACCTGCCACACATCTCTCCATCCTCACTCCTCTTCCCCTCAAACAACCTCCTCAACCCTCCAGCCTTTTCTTCCATGCTTTGATAAGCTCCACGGTTCAACAGCCTACAGCTTGCCCCAAGGTAACTCTACAGCATACATATATTAATGTCTAGTGAATGCATGGAGGGTCTCTATTAACCTTTACAAACATCTGGACTGTGCCATAAACTGGTAGTGGCCTATCAACACGAAACATCCTGTCAGTTTTAATATGTCCAATTAATTTTATTTCCGTGTGGTCTCCATTGTATTATAGTAAAACCATGGCATTTGTGAGGCTCAGTTATGTTGTTTTTGCTCATTAATACCTTAAACACCTGCCAATCAGAAATAGGGGTTAAGAGATTTGCAGATTTTTGTATGCATTGTTTTCCTCTTACTTGTCTTTCAAAGCTCTCAAAAACACTTCCCATTTGGGCCCAATATTAATCAAGCTTTATCTCTTTAGTGATATTCATCTCATTAGTGGTAATCCTCTTAAATACATCCAAACTGCTCCTCAACCCATTCGACGCTCCCTCCCTCCAGACAAGCACGAGGAGGTGGTGATGTCCATCTTCCTGCACAGGCCATTAATTATTTAAGCTGAACTGAACGTAAAACAATGGAAGTTATTACAGCCTCCAACTTGCGCTGTCTCGTGGGATGCCTGTTGCAGAGCTGAATGGCTCTCAGACATTGAAGACAACATTACTTACAGTATACAGAGAATAGAGTAGAACAATGGCTGGTTCAATTGTGATATTCAGTCATAAATTCAGTTGCCTTTGATAAGCTGTCCGCATTCGGTTTAAAACAAGCTACTTTTTATTTAATTGTACAGAGAAGACCGAATAGGAAAGTGTTTGATGTATTACACACATTTACTCTGGAAATGCAAGTTGTTTTCTTTCTTCTTTTTAATTTCTTATGTTATTGGTTGAGCTGTAGTGCTGCCATTGTTTGTTTTGTTTGTAGGAAGAGAGGCAGATGTAGAATTGACTGAGCCGAATGTCAGTTAAATCAGTTTGTATTACTGTACTCTCACAGGACACTGTTGCACGGATATTTACTTTGTGTCACTGAATCCTGCCCGTAATAGTAATTGGATCAATTATTAGCATTGATTGCTCCAGAAGACTGTGCACATCGATATATTTCATTAAGAGGGTATTTTTGAATATTGCTGATTCTGCATGCTCTCAGTCAAACACACACAACTTACCCACAGACACATGACGAGTGTATTAGCAAGGTAGTTCAACTAACATCCGGTATCCCAGTGCATGAATCTTAAACTTTCAATTTGGGATTGGATTGTAAAAAAAGAGATTAAAGTCATTTAAAAATAGCAGTGTGCTAACACACGTTGGGGTCCAAGAGAAAAATCTTGGATTCAAAGTCAACTATTAACATTAGTTTTGGGATTCTGCACTATTTCTTGGTCATTCGTCATATACGCAAATTTGATATTGAATATGTAAGGTTTTGTATATTTTATGACCCTATATTGGACAACAGTCTTTATATCTGTATCTGGAATTGATGATTGATCATCATATCTTAAAGCGTGCCTCTTTGATTTGTTGAATTGTTTATCAGTTATTATATAACTGTATCCTTGCGGTCATTGATTGTGATTGGTTGAGCCCTGTTCGAAACCGTCTACTGCGACACTTATTTATTGCAATTAATTTATTGTACTATATGTGTTTGTTTTAATGCAAGTGGGCAGAAAAATGTGTAATAATACAAGAATATTAATTCATAATTGCAAACTATATTTGAAAGTTTTGTATGAGTGAATCCTTTAGCTGGCCTCATTTCAGTTCAAAGATGTGCAATTTGGTATGTATTATTAAGATTAATACTTTGATTTGAATGTCATCTTGATGGTTAAAAAACCCCACCTCACAATAGACCCAAATGCTCTTACTTTATAATGGTAAGGGTCAAAAATACTGTCAGCAGACTGCATGATATTATATTGCGAGATCTGGAGTGGAAAATCGCTTTTCTGGCTGCCCGTTTGTCCTGTGCAGAGTGATGAAGGTTCTGATGCCATTTCTGAATTAGTTATGCATGATTTACAGAGCAGCATGCTTAAGTAGTGTAACCGATCAGGACCATTTTACAGTGTGTTTAGCTTGAATGCCGCTCTGCTGGAGAAGGGCAGCTTGCTTTGTTTCAAACCACAGCAGTGTACGTTCCTCTTTGGATCTGCCGCTTTATTTAAAAAAATTTTTTTACAAAGCATACAAGCTTTCCTCTCTTTTGTGTATTTGTGGTGACAACTGGAGTAGGCCGGTGAAGACATAAAAACATAATATGCAGGCTATATTATGCAGTTTGCTGTTCTCTGATCACCGAAGTAGCAGTGTCATCAGCTCTAAGCAGGCAGGCTATTAGTGGACTGGCTTTAATTTATTTTGCACGCTCATAGCGTGAGAGCGGGAGCTTATCTGCCTCTTTGTCATGAGATGATAAGTTTCTTAGCCATTAACCCAATCTGTGCCCCAGGTGTATTCGCTTTTGCTTTAGGCATTAGGCTCTTTTAAAGATGAAAAAGCCCCCTGGCTGGGATGTCTGGAATTACAAAAAATTATAATATAATAAAATTCTGTAAAATGATAGCTTGCGTAGTTCTGTTGTTGCTCAGCAATAGTTCATAACTTTTAAATATAGTTTACCCAAAATTGGAAAATCCTTTGTCTGTCATTCTTTTGGTTGTTCGTTGTGTCATTATAAATTGTCCGTTCTATTGGTTGTTTGTTTGTTTGTTTTGTTTGTTAAAAATGCTCTAGTTCATGTTATTCCATCTGTTTTTCTGTGTCGCTTTATCTATCATTCATTTGTTCGTTCGATTGTTCTATCTATCATTCTATCTATCGTTCCACCTCACTGTCATTCTGTCTATTTGTCATGTCTGCTTTCCATGCTTCCTGAATGAAGCCCATTATTTTTACAGTTCCATTTGAAATAAAAACGGCAGCGTTAATGTTGTGTTTTAATGGCTTTGGTCGATTTTAGTTGGATTGTTTTGTAAAGGTCACTGGTCTTTTGTGCTATCAGTTCCGATCTGTAATCGCATAATGTGAGTATGTTTGTGCTCGTGTTTGGCTCTGTGCACTAAATGAGATTCTGGGATGTGCACAAACAGTGCCGTTTGTATCCACACATGTAGTTGAGCTTGTGATTTCCGAGCCAAATGCCCCTTAAATTGCCCTTGAAGCTGCAGGGAGATAAAACATGCACTCACACAAACCCAATTAAGAGGAAGGTGAAGATAAATGAGTCAAATGACAGATGGAGCAGAGAGTTGAAGAAATTAAGAGAGTGATGAGGAAAGAGAAAGAGGGGGTTGTGAAGAGAAAATGAGGCATTCTAGGACAGTTATTTAATTGCTGCTGTCCAGTATTCAGGGGCTGTTTTAATTGGCTTGTATTTCTTCTTCCAGAAGAAGCCGGAGGTATAATGTAAAGCTATAGTCTGAAGCTCAAAAGGAACTTTGTCTCTGCATTTTTTTAAATTAGCATTTTAAGATACTCATAAAGATGTAGCATTAGCCATTTGGCGATTTAATTAGCATGTTTTGTGATTCTATATCAGCTTTGATGAGGTTATACATTAATGCATGTTGCTTACATATGCATTTCTGCTTTCTTTGTTCTAGACTTAGTAGTATGTGTATTTTTCCTGCAGCAGATGTGAATAGGGTATCCGTCATCTACTTTTGAGAGGGCCAACTGTTTGACTGCATAGCCTATTGTAAATACAGTCTAATGAAATTCTCATATAAATGCAGTGACCGAAGAATAGAAACATTTTAATTGTCCTTACATTCTGTGTGAGCACGTATATAAGTGTGGATATTCTTGTGAGGATTTTGACGTCACTAAGCGCTTGTCTAGCAGTGCCTCTGATAAATTATGAGCTCGGAGTGTTTGATTGACAGCCATGCTGTGGTGGGCAAGGAGAGGGCAAGCCTCGCCACTCTATAACTCTTACATTCCCACACCCCACCCCCACAAGAGCAGAAATCACATTATATTGTAGTCTGACCTTCTGGGAATAATGCTGTGGTATGTTCACTGCAGTGTCCTGAACTAGAAGACTAAAGTTTTGAAAGTACCTCGCATCCTCTGGAGAGGGAGTGAGACAAGTATGTTACATGCCATTGTTCTTCAAGCAGATATATGGATGGATGGATAGATAGCAATATTTCAATACTTCAGTACTGAATGTTTTATCATTTTTCTCACAGAGTGTGTCATGGCGGACGCCCAAATCCACTATAATTGTAAAAAATTATACTGTTTTTGTGTCACAGAATGTAGTTTTAATAGTTTTTTTAGGCAAGAATGTAGTTGTTTAGACTTTAAATATGCAGTTTGTTTATAAGTTAACATCTATTTGAAAATTTGCTTCTACATTTTTGGAGATGTGAGCTCTGGTGCGTCCAGGCCTGGTGCTAGACGGGGGCAAAAGGGGGCATTGCCCCCTCAGAAAGAATTTGTGTCCCCTCAGTTTTCTTAAACTTATTTATTTAAACCGTTAATAGTTAATTAATTGGAGGAGCATGTGCGCACCATCTGCAGAGCACATAAAGTTGTGTTCGATTTGAGCAGATCAATCAGCATCTGACTGGAAGCAGTGTAGTCAAAAGTAGGCTACCGCAAGAGCGATTCGCAAGCAGATGCGGGTTCGTGGGCCGTGCCCCCCCAGCCCTTTCCATCCTCTCCCCTCCTTGATGAACGTGTTTGAAAGTGAAAGTAAAATTTAAAAAAATAGCACGCATACGAAAGCCATTGCACGCTTTCGCAAGCATGCAGCAACTGCATGCAATCAGAGTTTGCATTACACCCTCAAACATACCCCCCCAACCCCCGACGTAATTCTTTTTTTTAGGTGTTCTGGCACCAACCCTGGGTGCGTCAGATATAACTTTCCTCCGTGGACATTCAATCTAATGTTTTATTGTGAATATGAGATTGAACTGAACTCAATGTTCCTTCATTGCTAGTTCTACAGTGATGTTTTCAAATTGGTAACAGAGGCTTGGGCTCAGTTGTTAAACTGTCAAACTGAGATTTGAATCCATGGCAGAAGGAAGTACTACTGCACAAAAGAGGGTTTTTAAAGTCACTTCGTTGTTGTTTCTTATGTATTTACACAAACTCTGCCTACAGCCGAATCACAGCCATGCTGATGTACAGCCATATCTCACATCTACTTACGTCATATTGCTCATATATATTAATTTATTACATTAAATAATTAATGATTATTAATAATTATTAAATAAAATTATAGTTACCTTTTTTGGATTCAAATTGATTTATGGATTTGATTTATAATCAGGAACTGAATTTGAAGAACAGCTGTGGAAATAGTGACTAATTAGACTATGTAAATGGCATATTTCAGAGTATTTCTGTCCTGCCTGTGTGTTAATTTACACACATGCATCTTATATTACCATGTCAATTCACAATAAATGCTGCTTCTCACAGACTCTCTGCAGGTGCTGTGAGATTAATATTCATTTTGGAACATAATGTGCACTAGGTTTACTTTATTTATATTCACGTTTGCACAATTTCCAATCTCCAACATTTTTTCTTTGTGTCTGGATGTCTCAGCAGTAGCATATGAGACATTGTCATTATAAAGTGAAGTGTCATTTTGCAGTTCAGATCACAATCATAATATGTGACTGGCCACCCTATATTTATAACACACAATCAAAATAAAACACCTATTAATAAAAGATTAGATATTTTTTTCTGTTTACTTGCACGTCAAATGTCCATTAACCAACATCGGAGAACTGTGAACATTCGAATGTGTCGCTATTATGTTAAACTGAGTATACGAAGGTCTATGCTTAACATTATTCAAATATCCATCAACTTTGCTATTACTGGGTATGTTTTGGCTAATGGTTTTGCTTGGTGTAGTGATAGTAGGGGACTCTATAGAGTCATTAAATAAGGTCTGTCAGATTTGCCACACTAGGTACAAATAGACAGACACTGGCGTTTTTTAAATCGAAAAGATAGAGCATGAAATGCAGTATTATTACTAGATTTGCATAGGTCACCGATGCCCGCTAGTAAATGTTGTTAAAATAGGCAAGCTGACCCGAGACAGATGTCTAGTCCTGTTAAATGCATGTCTGAAAGTGCAATGTATGCAAACCTAGTACTGTATATATACGTATTTAATATGTATGTAAATAAGATGCTCCCTCGAATGATGAAGGCACATATTAACCATCAGGGCATTGGCACAGTTAGAGACTATTTCCCCTCAGGCATTTGATAATGTGAAATGTTACATGTGTATATGTTGTTTGCATGTGTAACTAGTTTCTGCATCACGTTTTCATATAAAACAGGTAATTTTTTTGTGAGGCAGCATGTAGAATGAATTTACCTGTTACCATTTGCCCGTCTACATACAAGCTTATTTATTTTATATTTCACTGCTATATTCACCGAAATGTATTTCAAGTCAAGTCAAGTCACCTTTACTTATATAGCGCTTTTTACAATGCAAATTGTGTCAAAGCACTGCACAATATCAAAAAAAAAAAAAAGGAAAATAAAGTGTCAATAAGTTTAAATAGTGTCTTTGCAATAAGGTCGGCGATATAGCTGGAAATGAAGCGTCCCCAACTAAGCAAGCCAGAGGCGACAGCGGCAAGGAACCAAAACTCCATCGGTGACAGAATGGAGAAAAAACCTTGGGAGAAACCAGGCTCAGTCGGGGGGCCAATTCTCCTCTGGCCAAACAAACCAGCAGTTCAGTTCCAAACTGCAGCAAGTCAGTTTGAATGGGCTCAGCTGGTTCCAGTGGTCTTTTCCGATGGCTGTCTAAGTGGCGGGGTCCTCAATGGGGATCTGTCTCTGGCGTTCATCCAGGTGTTTGGTCTCTGCCTACGATCAGGGACACATACGTCATCTCCCGGCGCTGATCCTCCATCTCAGGTGTTCGGTCATCTCAGATCATGCAATGGTTAGATCCAGACTGAAGTTCTGTAATTCCTGGCTACCACGGGATGTTAATCCCGTGGCAGGAACGTAGAGACAAGCAGAGACATGATTAGCGTAGCTGCTGTTCCATCTAAGCAAAAATAAATTGTTCAACCCAAGCTAAAGAATAATAATAATGTACATTTGATCAGATATAACTGCAGTACAAGATTATAAAATGCATTATGTGTATGCTTGGCTAAAGAGATGTGTCTTTAATCTAGATTTAAACAGAGGGAGTGTGTCTGATCCCCGAATGTTATCAGGAAGGCTATTCCATAGTTTGGGAGCCAAATGTGAAAAAGCTCTACCTCCTTTAGTGGACTTTGCTATCCTAGGTACTACCAAAAGTCCAGAGTTTTGCGACCTTAGAGAGCGGGTTGGATTGTAGCGTGGTAGGAGACAAGTTAGATACGCAGGTGCTAAACCATTTAGGGCCTTATAGGCAAGTAATAATATTTTGTAAATGATACGGAACTGAATAGGTAGCCAGTGTAGAGACTGTAAAATTGGAGTAATATGATCATATTTTCTTGATCTGGTAAGAACTCTAGCCGCTGCATTTTGGACTATCTGTAGCTTGTTTATTGAAGATGCAGGACAACCAGCTAGCAGTGCATTACAATAGTCCAGTCTAGAGGTCATGAATGTATGAACTAGCTTTTCTGCATCAGAAACAGGTAGCATGTTTCGAAGCTTGGCAATGTTTCTAAGATGGAAGAATGCTGTTTTTGTAACATGGGAAATATGATTTTCAAAGGACAAGTTGCTGTCTAAAATAACACCCAGATTTTTGACTTTAGAGGACGTAACAGTGCATCCGTCTAGTTGCAAATTATAATCCACGAGATTCTGTGTACTGTTTTTTGGTCCAATAAGTAATATCTCTGTCTTATCTGAATTTAGTAGGAGGAAATTATTGGTCATCCAATCTTTTACACTTTTTACACAATCTATTAGCTTAGATAGTTGAGAAGTTTCATCTGGTCTTGTTGAGATATATAATTGAGTATCATCAGCATAGCAATGAAAATTTATCCCGTGTTTTCTAATAATATTTTCAAGGGGCAACATGTAAATTGAAAATAGCAGAGGACCTAGGACAGATCCTTGTGGTACTCCATACTTTACTGGTGATAATTGAGATGACTCCCCATTTAAATGAACAAAGTGGTAGCGATCGGACAGGTAGGATCTAAACCATCTTAAAACCTGTCCTTGAATACCAATATATTTTTGTAATCGATCTATGAGTATATTATGGTCTATAGTGTCAAACGCAGCACTAAGATCAAGTAATACTAGCAATGAGGTGCAGCCTTGATCTGAAGCAAGTAGTAAGTAATTATATTTCAGTAATTTTAACAAGTGCAGTTTCTGTACTATGATTGGGCCTGAAACCTGATTGAAATTCTTCATAGAGATCATTTTTTTGCAAAAAGGAGCATAATTGAGTAGACACAACTTTTTCTAAAATTTTTGACATAAACGGAAGATTTGAAATGGGTCTGTAATTTGCCAGTTCATTAGAATCTAGTTGTGGTTTCTTAATAAGAGGCTTAATAACCGCCACCTTGAATGGTTTTGGGACGTGACCTAAATATAACGATGAGTTAATAATATTGAGAAGCGGTTTTTCTGCTACGGGTAACAACTCTTTCAGTAATTTAGTAGGTACAGGATCTAATAAACACGTTGTTGGTTTAGATGCACTGATAAGTTTATTTAGCTCTTCCTGTCTTATAGTTGTAAAGCACGGCAGTTTTTCTTTGGGTGCGATGAATGAAGCTGAAATACTAGACGCAATAGAATCTACATTTGTTATTGTATTTCTGATGTTATCTATTTTATCAGTAAAGAAATTCATAAAGTCATGACTATTAAACTGTGGGGGAATATTTAGATCGGGCGGTGTCTGTTTATTTGTTAATCTAGCCACTGTGCTAAATAAGAACCTTGGATTGTTTGGTTATTATCTATGAGTTTGCGGATATGCTCTACCCTGGCAGCTTTTAGAGCCTGTCTATAGCTGGACATACTGTTTTTCCACGCAATTCTAAAAACTTCTAATTTAGTTTTTCTCCATTTGCGCTCAAGATTACGAGTTTCTTTCTTGAGAGAATGGGTATAACTGTTGTACCATGGCGCAGTACGTTTTTCTCTAACCTTTTTCAATTTGAGGGGGGCAACAGCTTCTAATGTATTAGAGAAGATAGTGCCCATGTTGCTAGTCATTTCGTCTAGTTCATGCGTATTTATGGGTACACAGAGCAGTTGAGATAAATCAGGCAGGTTATTTGTGAATCTGTCTTTGGTGGCTGGAACAATAGTTCTGCCCAGCATTTCCTAGGGTAATTGGACACACTTAGATTATTCCACGTTTCTGCATGTATAAATCCCACTCATTCTGTTGCCAATGGTCAGAGACTTTCTTTCAGCTTTTGTCAGATTTCATTTTTGTGACTCATTGCATGATTCACAGGTCTGAACTCTGAACCTGGAACAGATACTGGAACTCAAACTTGGACTCTAAACAGAGACTCACACTCATCTTTAGGTCAAAGCCCTCAGCTCACACTTATTATGACTTCGTGGATTTATCCAGTCATATGTTCA
Organism: Barbus barbus; assembly: GCF_936440315.1. Lineage (NCBI taxonomy): Eukaryota > Metazoa > Chordata > Actinopteri > Cypriniformes > Cyprinidae > Barbus > Barbus barbus. The sequence goes on from NC_136753.1 coordinate 18,092,505, forward strand.
ATCATTCATTATTGTTTTATAATAAAACAGAATTTTTACATTTAGAAACCTGCATGAACATTTTAAACGTTTGGTTGTGTGTGAAAAGAGTTTGTCTCAGGTACAAATGTGTGTGAGTTGTTAGTCAAGGTCAAAAGTAGTGTATTGAGTGAGTGTCAAGCGATGAGAGGTATTTGTTTAAGGAAAGAGAGTAAAGCACACTGGGAAATAATCCAGGCAAGACCTTCAATAAGCCAAAGAGCACAGTTTTCCATTATGTCATCAGCAGTCGTGGGTTCCTAATATACTGGAGGAACTTCAAGATGGCATGCACATAATCACGCACGGACACGCACTCTAATGAAATGGCATTAACAAACATGATTGCAAACAAACAGATGATCACATGCAAAATATTCACATAGACAGATGTTCCCATGGGAAGAGGTTGCGGCCTCCATTTCAAACCAGTTTGTGGGGTGCACTTTGCATAACATTCACATATACTGTATGGCTGTTTCTTCAACCATTTATTTCTTGTGATGATATAACTGTAATAAATACGTAAATACTGAACTGGTTTATGTCACTCTTTGGTTAGATTATCATATTTCTATCTATTATTGTTATTTTTACTGAATTAAGATTAAGAAGGTTTCATTTCTCTTCTGTGGAACACAAAATAAGTTATTTGAAGAGCTAAACAACATTCAAGCCCAGCATTTTTCAGATGGTCGTTTCTCCAACATCTTCAATGTTCCACAGGAGAAAGTCAGTCATACAGTTTTGGAGCAGAATGAGGGTGAGTCAATGACGATAACATTCATTTTTAGGTGGAGTATTAAGTATTTAAATTGAAGAAACATCCATACATGTATCTGAACTCCAACACACTTTTCTACTAAGGTGCCATTCATGCTGAACTTTCGGGTAACATCGTAGAACAATGCTGGGGATCCTTTATCCTTACTGTCTTTGTCAGTGCTGCACAGCGCTGATAAGGTTAATTACATTCACAAACACAGTCGCCCTGCACCTCTGCCCTGACTTTGGGAGGGGGGTGGGGGTGGAGGAAGAGGGATTAGAGGTCTATAGGAGCAAAGCATGATCCACGAGTGTGCGTTCGAGATCACTGGAAAGGGGAAAAGGACAAAGAAAGGGAAGTTTATCCTTGTCCCAAAGTATAAAGAGAGAGATTCTTCTGCGACTGCTTAATGGTATCTGTGTTATCTGTTAGCTTTAGTGTCCTACTACCTTGCTTTGTTGTCTCTGTGTCTCTTTCAATGTTCCCTGTTAGTCATGCCTCACTGGGGCAGTATGTTGTGTCTTTGGTCTGTGCCAGTGTGTGCCAGTGATACATGGTACCGTGCACCTGTTCAGCTCTCCTCTTAACATGCCCTCACAGCGGGGTGTGCGGTTACACCCTCAGGCAAGGACACCTGCACCCTCTGATCTTAAGCTGTCCTGCTCTTCCTCAAACCTCGAGTTATTTGCTTTAGTCTTGAATTGTTTGCTCCTACTCCGTACACATTTACACTTTCTTTACCCAGTTTCACAGAAGTCTCAAAGGTTGTTTTTGTAATTCTTTGTTTTGCACTGGTCTTTCAAGTTGTCTGGTTAGCATCTGTCACTTTCATTCTCTTTGCTTTGAATTTGACCTTTTAACATGTTCATAGCAGGAGACTTCCAATGCTTTTAACTATATTAAAGCCTTCTCTTTCACTGGATCTGTGAGAGTTCCTGTTAAAGGGATGCTGTAGTTCAAGCAAAAATGAAAATTCTGTAATTTCCTCACCCTCATGCCATTCTGAATCCAGATGTCAAAATTATATATTTTGTCAAATTTTCATGCTTCCATAAAACAAAAAATTACAGGTTCAAAGGTCTGTCAAGCTCCAAAATGCAGTATATGTATTCTATAACTGTATTGAATAAATGTAAAAGGGGGGCAAATGCAAAGGTTTAGGAATCAGTCACTGAAAAAAAAAGTCAATTGAACACTATTGACTCTTGAACACTATTGACAATTGAACACTCTTGAAACCTCTGTTTGTTTAATTTGAGGCCTTTGCGGACATTATTTTCAGCAAATGAAATTTAACATTTTGGTTAGTTTTGTACATAAAACTGTAACACTTGGATTATAATGAGCTTTTGAACTTTTTCTTGTTTTCTCCTGAGCATGACAGCCATGTCACTGTCCTTTCATGGAGCTATTACTTATTTTAAATGACGAGGGCAATGATTTTTCATTTCTGATTTTTCATCACTTTCTCCTGGCACATACCGTAATTCCTGTTCTCTACACATCAAATAATCCTGAAAATATAAGTTGCACAACTCTTTTCAACAATGATAACAAGTTACTTGATATTTTTAATTGCGCACCAAATCAGCATAATAGAAAGATTTCAGACAGAACATGTGAGTAATGACAGCAATACATTTAAAAATATATTTTATGAAATAATATATTTATAGTAAAATAGAGGACAGTTGTAACGTGTAAAGTCAGAAAATTCCAGTGAGAGAGAGCTCCTCTTTTGTTTTTCACTCCAGGTTTCCAGTTCTTGTTGATCCTGATTGGCTTAGGACAAGAAGAACTGATCCAGTCACTCTTTTTTTATGGTCATTCCTCTTTCTCTTTTCCTGCACGTTCCTCCTGTGCTATTTCTCTCACCTCTCTTGAACTTTTTGTTTTGCTCTCCTTCCCTTCCTATTCCCCTCTCTCTCTCTCTATTTCCCTGCCACACTCTTTTCCTCATTCATTTCTCATTCTGACTAAAAACTAATCTCCTCAGTCTTTCCTCTGCCTTTTCTCTTCCTTCAGTTCTTCTCTTCAATGTGAGATAAAAGTAAAATATATATTCAGAGAAGTTTTATGATATCTGATAAACTGACGTTCCTCCATATTTATTCTCCCTGCCTTAAGTGTTTTATGTAAGCAGTGATGCAGTGGCCTGTAAGTCTGACAGCCAGCGTCTCCCTCCAGGCCTGAATCACAACCCCAGTTGAGTGCAACTGACGAACACACACACACATTCAGGCTTACATAAACAGTCTGTCCCCCACACATAGCCAACAACCTGTATTCTCGCTCTTTCTCTCTCTCTGTTTTTATCACAGATGATCACTTAGTCATACAGTCTTTCTTTCTCTATCTTTTGGAATGTCAGATAGACACTGCACTGCAAGGATACACATTGCACTCTCAATCTTTACAGACTGGGCCTGGTAGAACATGTCAAAAACAACATCTGCCATGCAAACGTCTTGTTTGCCATTTTGAGGGTCTTTTAAAAATATATGATTTATAGCACTCAGGGCTTCAGACTGACTAAAATGGTTACAAATGAAACAATTGAAGCTCTTGAAACACTTGAATTGAATTTTTTCTCCCATTTGTGGTTTCATAAGATATCACCATCCAAGTTTCTTGCAAGAACACAGATAGAGCCATGCTGTTGCGCACAAATGACTTTTATGAACCAATCTTTTTTAATGAGTCAGTTGAAAAGATTCCGAAAATCTTTCAGAACAATTCACAAATGACTCCTTGGTTGTATTTTATTCAAAATAAATCATGAACTGCAATAGTTTGTACTGTAGCTTTTAACACCAAGCAGTCAGTAAATAATAGATTAATGTAAAGTTGTCAATGCATTTTATCATGTGATTTTCTAGTTTTGTAACTACAGTCATTTGGCTCGTAAATGTTTCATTTTGGCTCCCCTGTCTTTTTTTAGTCTAGAGCCATGACACCAAGTCTCAGTGTATTAAAATATTCAGGTCCAATCATGCATGATTTTCTCTACAGACAGTTATTGTTTTCATCAGTCCTGCTTTGTGATCTTTGATTTATCATTGAAACATAATGGAATATTAATTAGTATCATGGGGCACCTGGATCTTAGTTTGGACTACAGTCATTTTGAAGGTTTTTTTTTTCACCCTGAGCCTCAGACAGTCCAATCTGGTACGAGAGTTAGTTATTCTTACCACACTGTTTTGCACTTTGACTTCTCACTTACTTTTGAATTTTTTCATCTGTTTGTTCCATCTTTTTATCTCCCACTCATTATTTCTTGCAAAATCAAAGCAAGCTGACGCCTCTTACTCAAGTGGAGAGATCTCCCAGGGGCTATTGCAGCATTCACCTGCTGAGGCTGGAGTATAAGTCTGCCTCTTCTGGCTCTATGCACAACCCGTAGTTTGCGTACAGATCCCACCGTACCTCTCATTTCAAACCCCATCTGCTGTGATGTGAGAACATCAGGTCCAGCTGTGTTGTATGTACAGGTCTAAACCCCCAATGCAACGCTACCACCTCAGAGCGCTCTTATCTCAGACTGAAAAAGCATGCAGCCTCCCCCACGCCACATTTGTTTTTCATGGGCTGAATTCTAAATAACAACTCAACTTCAGCCTTCAGAGTGAGGAAGAACCAACTGAATAGTAGATGAAGACCTACCTAAAATGTTTTTTTCTGCTATGACTGGGTCTTAAATGAGAAGCACTCTTGTTTTATAGATAACTTCGGTCTCAAGTACACTAGCTTTCAAAAGTTTAGGGTTGTTTTTTTTTTTGTTTTTTTTTGTGAAAGAAAAAGAAGTCTTTAATTCTCACCATGGCTTCATTTATTTGATAAAAAACAATTTTATAATTTAACATAATATATAATATATATATATATTTATATATATGATGCAATGTTCATTCGAAATGTAACAGATCGCAATGATCTATTTATAATATTTGCATAATGAATTGTGATTGGTCTTTATTCTTACATCTATTTGCATGCTGGTTCATGATCTGATTGTGTACATCTAGTTATTTTTTCCATTCGATTTGGAGCTGCTAGTGATCAGGTAGCTTTACACTCACAGAGTGTTTGAGAGCTGAAAACTATCTTTGTCTCTCTATAGGTGGGCTCACTGTTCTTCTTTGTTAGAGAGTTCCGACCTAGTGAAAGCACACGGAAAGCTAGAGTGGACACTGTGTGTGTGAGAGTGAGTGTCAGCAGCTGGAAGTGACCCCTGTAATGCAGGTTATGTCTTCCATCAGCAGCGGGGGGCATGAGGCCAGAGGTTAATGGATAGTGCAGTCCTTCCCATGACAGCCTAGTTATAACTGCCCTTTGAGAGGCATAGAAAGAGCGAAAGGCAGAAACTATGCCACAGTATGCACATGCACACACGAGGACAGAGGAGAGCTGTGAATCCTCTGTCTGTTTTACATTTTTCAAACATTCTGGGCTACAATGATCATCCCTCCTCTCTGTCAAAGCATCAAAGTGTGTCCAGATGTCAAGTGCGCACCTGAATGTCCCACTGTGCGGATGTAATGAGTTCTGCAGTGGATGCTGAAAATTTTGTGGTGATCAGCCAATAGTCTACCAGCACTAATACTTGTTTAATGGATGGATGAAAGGGATACCCCCTACATATCATGAACATGCACGAGTGTTTTCCTTTTTTTGTATTTCTGTATTTGATTGTTGATTCTGGCTGATTATGTGGTCTCACCATCTTTATTTTTTCTTATTTTTTTCCCTTACTGGGTCAGCACAAATTGTGTCTTAAGGAAAACGACATTAGTGATGATAAATGTGTTTTATGTTCCATTAATCACTTGGTTGAAAGGAGTGTGGAGAGAGAGAGAGAGAGAGACTTAACAATACCTTTATTAAACCATTTTTCTTTCTACCTTAATATCACACAATACTTATCACATAAACACCAATAAATCATATCTGCTTAAAAACATTTCTATAAATTCAAAATCAACAATTCATTTTCTTCAATTTTACAAAGAACTCCTCCCACTGATCAAATTTCAGAAAACATTGCAATATAATTTACCAATTTATAATATGTATACTCTATCTTAATTCTAGCAGTTATCATACCTTTTATTACCATCTCAGCATTTATTGGACCCATACCCAACATTTTATTTTTCCTAGTTTTCCAAATAAACATCTTAGCTGACCCCAACACAAAATTCAGTAAACATTTTTTCCTCCTATCCTGAAAATTGTATTTTGGACCACTTATAAACTCCTGATGAGAAAATGTTTCTCCAAACTTTTTAAAACATTGTGTTAAAAAATTAAAAAGTCCCTTCAACCTAAAATAATCAATAAATAAATGATTCACCGTTTCTTCAATCCCACAAAATACACAATCTTTCCCCACTGCTGGATTCAGGTGTGCCACGTGTCTGTTCGTAGCTATAGCCCCGTACATCAGTCTCAACTGCAAGTTTGCAGTACGCTTCTCAATCGGCAGTTTATACAAAGATCTCCAGCATGCCTTAAAGTTGGTCCCAAACACCTCTGACCGTCTCCAAGTCTTTAGCACAGCCTGATGAGTCACCTTTACAGATGTTATATACAGATCTTTCTTCTTAATGTCCTGAAAAGCACCCAACTCAGGGTAGGCAAATGATAAAACTGAATATCCAGCATCCTCATTCTCTTCTTGTACAACAGCAGAAACTTTAATGTGTGGAAATTTATAATCACCATGCCAATCCTGTGACAGTGCCTCTCTACAAGCACCTGGTAGAACTGCCCACACCTCTTCCATTATTCTTCTCAGAAGTCGCAGAGATCGAAACCCAGTAACACTCTGCATTGTCTCAGCAGTTCTCCAACCATCACCACTTCTTAGATCCCCCAACTTGGTATATCCAGCCTTGACAAAACAGCTTTCCACCGACTTAGAAGATAAAATCTTTTTTCTTATTAATGGGTTATGGAGCAAAGGTTCCCCCATTACCCACTCCTCTGGATGTAAGATTTCTCTGTGTATAACAAATGTCTTTTTCCAAGCTATTATCATTGACTTATAAAAAACTGTTAAATCCTTCAAATCCAGTTCATGAAGTTGCAACAAAAAAGCTGTTTATCATAAAATAAACCAGACGTTTCCCGCAGAAGAGCACAAGCAACATACAGTAATTTTATCCAAGAAATTATACTCTCCCCAAATCCCCACTCTCCCCAAAAGTCTTTTAAAACATTAGAAAGATATTCATGACCCACACGGTCAAAGGCTTACTCTTGGTAAATAGATAAAAAACCCACATCAAGATTATTTCTAAAAGACATTTCAATTACATCCCTCATAAGAAACAAATTGTCCATTATTTTATGCCCTGGAATGCAGTAAGTTTGTTCTCTTTCCATCACAATATGCAAATATTGTTTTGATTCTATTAGCCAAACATTTAGACAATATTTTATAGTCTAAACACATTAAAGACACTGGGCGACAATTCTTCAACAACCCTAATCACCGATTTTTGGCAAGAGTGATAATACAGCTCTCTGACAGCTGATTGGTAAACAGCCTCTTTTAAAACATTCACAAAAAACATTATACAAGTCTTCACCTAAAGCACCCCAAAGAACTTTATAAAATTCCGCTGATAAACCATCAACTCATGGTGACTTTCCTGTAGAAAGTTGTTGCACAGCCTTTGAAAGTTCATCAAAAGAAATCATTACATCCAATGACTTTTTGTCCTCAGGTCTTAATTTAATAAGATCCCATACATCCAACATCACAGTCCATATTATCAAACAGTTGTTTGTAAAATTCTATAGCCATTCTTCTCATCTCATTTGGGTCTGAAGTAATTGTTCCATTTTTTCTTCTCAGATGAAGCATACATTTCTTTTGTGCTTCCTTATGTTCAAGTCCAAAAAAATAAGCAGTTGGAGCATCCATTTCTTTAATTGAAGATATTCTAGCGCTCACAAGTGCACCTTTAACTCTTTCTTCCAACAGTGACTTCAATTCCATTTTTTTCTTTTTTAAAACATCCATTGAACCATGATAATCAACCTCAGTCAATCTTCTTTCCATTTCATTAATCTCATTCTCAAAAATGTTTACATTCCTCTTCAGAGTAATAGAATCCGCAGGCCCTGCTAGCCCTCTAGGCCCTAGCAGCCCAGCTACTATCTCCAGGCTCTGCTTGGATCCTGAGGCTCTCCTAGCCTCTCTAGGCCCTAGCAGCCCAGCTTCCATCTCCAGGCTCCAGGCTCTAGCAGCCCAGCTACCATCTCCAGGCTCTGCTTGGATACTGAGGCCCTCCTAGCCTCTCCAGGCCTTAGCAGCCCAGCTTCCATCTTCAGGCTCTACTTGGATCTTGAGGCCCTGCTAGCCTCTCCAGGCCTTAGCAGCCCAGCTACCATCTCTAGGCTCCAGGCCCTAGCAGCCTAGTTACCATCTTCCATCTCTAGCCCAGTTCCAGCCCAGCTATCATCTCTAGGCTCCAGGCCCTAGCAGCCCGATTTCCATCTTCAGGCTTTATTTGGATCCTGAGGCCCTGTTAGCCTCTGCAGGCCCTAGTAGCCCAGCTACCATCACTAGGCTCCAGGCCCTAGCAGCCCAGTTACCATCTCTAGGCTCTGTTTGGATCCTGACGCCCTGCTAGCCTTTCCAGGTTTTACTTGGATCTTGAGGTTCTGCTTGCTTCTCTAGGCCCTAGCAGCCCAGCTAACATCTCCAGGCTCTGCGTGGATCCTGAGGCCCTGTCAGCTCCTCCTGGTTTTGCTAACATCTACTGCTAACATGGCTCTTTTCTTAATGCTGCTTTGTTCATTGTTTTTGCAGAATCTAAGATCAAGTGATTTATACTGGGTGAGTACATCTTACAACAATTGTGGCTCTTTGGACATAGCCTATGGATTAAACTGTTCAGTCTTTGTGCATTCCCCTCAAATGCCAAAAGAGTTGGCAGAGGACTTAAATTTAGCCTGGTTTCTACCCAGAGATATACTTCAGCTTCAAAATCTTTTGATTTTAAATGACTATTTTGCATTTGATGGCAGACATTATTGGGACTCTCATTTTAAAAACTCTATAGATTCCTCTTATACTGATGGTAAACAGAGATGGTTAATATTTTATTGCTGCTTTTGTCTGGCAATGTGCAGCCAAATCCAGGCCCTGAGTTGCAGTGTATTCCATTGCCATCTGATGTGAAATCCATGTCTGGTTTGAGTGTAATTCACCTTAATGTTCGCAGTTTGTTACCCAAAATGGATCTGCTTAGAATTTGGGTGAATTTAACAGATGCGGATATTGTTGTGTTATCTGAAACCTGGCTGACAAAATCAATCACTGATATAGATATTGGAATGGGTGGTTATAACGTGTTTCGTGCTGACAGACCAAGGAAGGGTGGTGGGGTTGCTATTTATGTTAAATCTAAATTTAATGTGAAGTTAGTCTACTCAGAATCAATCAGTAAGCAGCTGGAATTTCTGGCAGTGAAGGTGGAATTGGCCAAGGGCCTTTATGTTACTGTTGTTGGGTGCTATAGGCCTCCTTCTGCTCTGAGTACTGCATTGCAGACTCTTATTCAACTTTTATCCAGACTGGACTACTCTGAAATTATTTTAGCAGGTGATCTAAACTGGGACTGGCTGAAACCTTGTTCAGATGAATTTAAGTCATTTTGTGATTCTTTCAATTTTACACAACTAATCAATTCTCCCACTCGTCCAAATCTTAAGTGCTTTGAGAAATCCACCTTAATTGATTTAATTTTGACTAATGTCCCGCACAAATTTTCTGCTGTTGGTGTTTTTTGCAATGACCTAAGTGACCACTGTGTTGTTGCTGCTGTAAGGAATACTAAGATGCCTAAATGTAAACCTCGCGTAATATGTAAGAGGAATCTCAAAAAATTTAATGAACAGGGTTTTTGCCATGATTTGTTTAATTGTGATTGGAGTAGAATAGAGCTGATTCCCGATGTGGAGTCAGCCTGGATCTTTTTCCGGGATAGTTTTTTGCAAGTAATAAATAGCCACGCCCCACTAAAGAGATTTAGAGTTAAGGGGCGGGACAATCCCTGGTTTTCCTCTGAGCTTGGAGATATTCTTCATAACCGCAATTTAGTTTGGGCCAAAGCAAGAAAAACGGGTTCTTCGTCTGATTGGCTTGTTTTTAGGCAGTTAAGAAATAAATGTTCTTCTTTTATTAAGAAAGCAAAATCTGACTTTTATTTGTCAGCCACTACTGACACCTTAAATGATCCCAGAAAAGTTTGGAAGGCTATAAAATTACTTTCTCTAAACAAAGATAGTATTAATGTTCCTTCTTTTATTATGAAAGAGTCTGCAGTAGTTCATGACAAGCTGGAGATATTGAACCATTTTAATGAGCATTTTATTCAGTCTGGTTCTTTGTTTGACACTGCTTGTCCTTATATTGTGACACCTTGTAGAGATGTACCAGTCTCTACAAGTGTCTTCAATCTCACTCCATTCTTAGTGGCTGACGTTCAAAAAGCCCTAAAAGGGCTGGCTCCTGAAAAACCTCCAGGACCTGATCTTATAGAGCCCTATTTCTTAAAAATAGCTGCTGATTGTGTAGCACAGCCTCTAACGTACCTTTTTAATCTTACTTTAGAGAGCAACACTATTCCCAAAATATGGAAATCTGCATTTGTTTGTCCATTATTGAAAGGGGGTGACCCGTCAAATTTAAATAATTACAGGCCAATTTCTAATTTGTCTGTTTTGGCCAAAACGCTTGAATCCCTGGTGAGTGATCAGATGAAAGACTTCCTGCATGTACAGGACATTTTATCCCCAGTTCAGTCAGGTGTTAGGAAAAATAGTACCATTACAGCTGCAATGAAGGTGATAAATGACATCTCTGTTGCTCGTGATAAGAAGCAGCACTGTGCATCACTTTTTATTGATTTGTCAAAAGCTTTTGACACGGCTGATCATGATGTTTTAAAGATTAGGCTTCTTAACTCAGGGTTTTCAGAGAATACGGTCTCTTGGTTCTCAAACTATCTTAGTGACAGAACCCAGTGCATTAAGCATGATGGTGTTCAATCTGGTATTTTACCAATCTTTAAAGGGGTTCCACAAGGCTCTGTGTTAGGCCCTCTTTTATTTACTATTTATATAAATAACCTTGATCGGCATGTGTCTGATGCAAACTTTCACTTTTATGCAGATGACACAGTTATTTACTGCTGTGCACCCTCTCTTAAACAAGCCATTGCACATTTACAGAATGCTTTCACTGTGGTCCAAAACACTTTGCTACAGCTGAAACTTGTGCTCAATGCAGACAAAACCAAATTTATGCTCTTCACGGACCCTCAGAATAGACCACTGAATGTTCCCTCAGTGATTACTCTTGACGGACGTGAAATACAGACTGTTACAACTTATAAGTATCTTGGTATTGTTATTGATGATTGCCTATCATTTAAGCCTCATGTTCACAGTCTAGTGAGAAAGTTGCGGCTAAAATTGGGTTTTTACTTTCGAAATAAGCTGTGCTTTTCTTTTAATGTTAAAAAACGGTTAGTGGCATCCACTTTTTTATCTGTGCTGGACTATGGTGATATATTATATATGCATTCATCTGTTCAATGCCTTCATATGATTGACGCAGCCTATCATGCATCGCTGAGATTTATTACTAATTGTAAAGCTCGCAGCCACCACTGTGAGCTGTACTCTCGTGTAGGGTGGTCTGCTCTGGCCACACGGAGGCTCTGTCATTGGTATACATTTATATATAAGGCTATTCTTGGTGTGCTTCCATCCTATTTATGTTCACTTCTTATGAAAAAAAGTGCTGGTCGTTACTCTCTCCGTTCTCAGGCTGTTGTCTTGTTTTCTGTCCCACATGTCAGTACTGAGCTGGGTAAAAGGGCCTTTGTTTATTCTGCACCCTTTACATGGAATTTGCTGCAGAACAACTTAAAACTTAGTAAATTGATTCCTTTGAGTGTTTTTAAGTTAAGAATGAGAAGTTTTGAGTTGGACTCCCTCACATGCCAATGTTTTTAATTGAGATTTCATTGTAAGTGCATAATTGGCTTTCAAACTGTTTCTATTAATTTATTAGTCTTTATTTTCATGTTTTTGTGTGTTTCTGTATGTATGTAATGATGTGATGTAATTCAGCTGCCTATCTTGGCCAGGTCTCCCTTGTAAAAGAGATTTTTAATCTCAATGGGCTTCTCCTGGTTAAATAAAGGATAAATAAAAAAATAAAAAAAAGAGTAAAAGTAGCATTATAAGAAAATTGTTGACAAAAAACTTTAATCTGTGTTTTTGCCACCTCCCACCATTGAGTCAGATTTTCAAAATTATTTTTCCTTTGTCTCAAAACTTCCCAAAAATTACAAAACTTCTCAAAAAAATCTTTATCTTGTAATAATTTTACATTAAAATGCCAATAAATTTAGGTCTTGAAACTTTTGCAAAGTTGTAATCTAAAGTCACCATATGATAATCTGAAAAACCATTCGGAAATATATTAGTATTAATAACTCTATTCATTTCTAATTTTCTTATGTATAACCTATCCAATCTAGCTCCTGTCACAACAGAATCTAATATCTATACCCAAGTATATTACTTCACCAAATTATTTCTACTTCTCCACACCTCTTCCAAATTCAAATTCATTGATCAAGAAGTAGCTTACTAGATTTTGAGTGATGTTCTTCCCCATTCCTATCCATTAAAAAAATTGTTGTGCAGTTCCAATCACCTCCTATTACAACACATATATTTCCATCATCAAATTATTTTATTGCATCTTTTAATTTTTTAAATGTTATTTCATGATTCAATCCTATGTTTGGAGCATACACATTAACAAAAAAGAATTTAACACTTTAAATTTCTGCTAGAACTAATAAAACTCTACCTCTTTCTATCTCTTTTGTCATCACCACTTTTAAATTTAAAGATTGTGAGAAAAGAATTGCAACACCCATACTAAAATTTGTTCCATGACTTAATTTACACTCTCCTTCCCACCATCTATACCACTCTATTTCGTTATTACTATCAGAATGGGTTTCTTGTAAAAAAATTACTTTTACATCATTTAAATTAATAAATTCAGAAAGCATTGCTCTTTTAACCCTGTCTCTTCCCCCATTGATGTTTAAATACCCTACTCTTACAACCTCCATAACAAAGGACAAAAAGGAAAAAACCAATAGAAAGAATAGAAGAAAAAAAATCACCCATAGTGGTTTACACATCGTTAGCCAAATTTATTGAAATTTCCTTTTCTTCTGAGTTTTCCCCCTTCTTATTTTCGTGACAAACTTTTTCAATCGATATCTCTTCCTCTTGTTCAGTTTATCCTCTCCTACTCTTTTCATCCAATACAAAACAGAACTTTAAAACTTTCATATCAGCAAAGTAATTCTTCACTTCTACTACTTTCCCAAATGTCTCTTCCAATAATTCATCTATCTCTTCCAGGGAATAAAACTGCTCACAACCCATCTGAGATAAATTAGACACATCTGATACATCTGACAAAGCATCATCCTCACTTTCTTCCTCTCTTTCAGTATTAACCATTTCTTCTGTCTGTTTGCTCTCCAAATTCACTCTCCTTTCATCACTTGCTTTATCCATATCAACTAACATCACTTCTTCACCAGTTTCTAACCTTTCCACTTGCTCTACCTCCTTCACAGTTTCTTTCATCCCCATCTTCTTCTCTACCCGTCTCTCCGCATTAACCTTTTCTACCACCTTAGACGCTTCCATAGTAGGCCTAATCTCACTCTCAGTACCAACATTACCTGAAACTTCTTCATTAATCACACTTTGAACCTCCTTTTCCACTGTTTCTCCTACAGTTTCTTCCACCCTAACATTCTCATCATTACTTTGACCTGCCTCACTCCTCACCCCTTCTCTATGTGGACATAGCAATCTTACATGTCCTACTGAGCCGCACTCAAAACAGCGCATTTCCCCCGTGCTCGCATACAACATGTACGATTTCCCCTCATACACGCAACGGAAAGACACATTTAATGTCGGCGCATCTAAAAACATAAACACCTGCCGTCTGAACGATAACACATGCTTCAAGGATTCATGTATACAACCAAGCGGTACCATCTTAATTCCACTTGCAAACCTTCCAAACCTTGATAACTCGCGCTGTATATCTTCATCCGGAATAAATGGCGGGACATTTGAAATTATTACCCTTACAGTTGGTGATACTAAATGTTGAACAATAACAAAAGCTCCACTTACCACTATGCCACCAAACGATTCACCAGTTGCTCCTCCTTCAAAAAAACCACCACGGCTCTATTCATCCTAGACGCTGAAACAATGTTTTCATGTCCCACTCGTTCAGCTACGTCCAGCAACACATTCTCCACCTTTACTCCCGCCTGAGCAATGCATCTAATTCTGTGACGGAGCGACAGAGACGGCGTTCGCACATACAGGTGCGACGCCGTCCCTGCTCTCACCACGTGAAAACCTACTTCTCAATGAGTCAATAAACTCACACTAAACTTCACTTCTACAATAAATATTAAATTGGAATCTCAATTCCACTCAAAAGAAAATGCAAAGACAATAGAAAAATCCACATAAATCCCCCTCACCGTGACACCTCTCCCACCTCCAACCGGAAATTAGGTAAGAGAGAGAGAGAGATAGCCCTCTTTGTTTGCTGTCCAGCCAATGATTTATGTCCCTGAGTGGTAAACGCCATCTGAAAAAAAGAAGGGCTCCAATCAAAGTGACAAAATGAAATACATAACAATATTTGAGTTTGAGAATGGAGGGTTGGGGGTCGATTTTTAATGTAGGTTTACTCTGAGAAACTGTCATTAATTATATAGTCTTTACTGTTCAACCAGACAACTGTAACCAATTAGTAATCCTTCTGTCTTTTTGAGTGACAGAATGTGTTGTGGTATGATTAAGATAGCTTGATTTAATTAGAATTCATTCATGCTCAAAATACAGGTCTGTTGTTGACTGCATTAACCACATCGAATCTAGGCCTATGAAGAAAAATGTCAGGAATATTTCCTACTCCCAAATTCCCAGAGATAAGCATATCTTCCAGTGTTCATCCTTTAGCTGTGGGAATGGAGTGAATCCTAGAGTAAAAAAAAAGGATTAGCTTGCATTTATCAAGCCGTAAAATGTTATCCGCCCCATCTTCCACATATTTCACCATTATTTGTCTGCGTTCAGAAGCAGACCATCTGACCATCCAAACTGTGAATTTTCTAAATCCATTTCCAGACTCATATGTTTGGTTTTTACATCATTGTTGTGATAAGATGTTTATTTTGACTTCACCTACGCACGTTTCCGAGCTAGAAATGGAATTTCTTTGTTTCCACGTCAGCGGTGGAAGTCCTTGTCGCTGCGTTGTGGTGGAAAAGTAACAATAGAGAGATGCTTTGATGGTTCAGAGATGGAAAACAAGTGCTGCAAACCATTCTGTCAGTTTAAATGTGGATGTTAGTAAAAGCATTATGGGTATTTCTCTGGAGGAGGATTCCTTTGAATTCATTTTGCTTTTATTATCAGGTCATCAAATGGATTTGCTTCAGAGAAAGTGAGGGAGAACATGTAATAAAATGAGGCTGTTAATTGAACTGGCTGCATTTCATAGGTTTCTGTCATGTACATCATTCTAATATGATGGCATTTTAGTCAGAGGGAGTGAAAGCAATGAAAGCAATCAAGAATGAATTGAATGCTTATTCCTTTGCCAATATTTGAAACTATTGCCCATCAGAAGCATCATGCCAAGTGGATTTTATATGAAACCTCCAAACAAACAACAAAAACGTATTTGAGTAGTATTTGCGGCACAACTATTTTTAGCATTGATAATAATTAATATTGTTTCTTGAGCACCAAATTAGCATATTATAATAATTTCTAAAGAATCATGTGATACTTAAAACTAAATGGTTGCTGAAAATTCAGCTTTGCCATCAAATTAATAAATAACGTTTTGAAATATATTAAAATGGAACACACTTATTTTTAAATTGTAATGATATTCATGATATTTACTATATTCTTGATCAAATAAATGCAGCCCTAGTGAGCGTAGGATATAGTGAGCTAAATATTTTATACTAAAATATTACCACATGTAATTTACTTTCAAAACATCTAGTCATCTCATGTTATTTGAAACTGGTGCCACTGGTGCCTCTCAAAAGAGTAGTCACATGACATCCCTGTAACCCATCACAAATTATATGAAGCGTTCTGATGAAAGGGTGTGTGAATGTGTGTGAGAGATGACAAGGGAGAGACAAAGGGAAACAAGGCATCCGTAGGAGAGAGCGAAATGAATAGCATGGATCACAACATCCGTTGGATCTTATCTTAATTATAAAGAAGATGATCTGCGCAGTTAAGAGTGAATGCTGAAGTCAGTACTAATAAACTGTGGTGGCATTTCTCTAATCGGCCTCCTCTCCCCGGGGAAAACAAGCATCCCAGGGTAGAAGGAGTGAGCGAGTGGGCTGTCTGATGTGAAACAGGTGGGGCCGTGGAGGAGTTTTCTTTTTAATTGCTTTTCGCTCATGCCTCGTTTCTCTGTTGCTCTCCTGATGAATCTGTCTTTGCGCTCTAAGGGAGTACTTCTTTCTATGTGTGGCCGCATGTCTTTGTGTGTGTGCTCTTATGTGCACCTGCACGCGTCTCTGTATGGATGGAAATGCCAGTGTATTGTTATAGTACATCTCGGTGTGTGTTCAGTTTACACAAGAGACATTTTATGCACTGCTTGCAAACCCACTGTGTTTCTAAACAGGATTGCTGGTGTCAGTGTACACTATATCTCTTTTCTTGCTTTATACCTCCTTCATCCCTTGTTCTGTGGCTGTCCTCTGTATTAATCAAAGGAATGAGAGGGACAGTGTGTAACAAAGCAATCTCCACTCTGTCAATCCTGTCCTCATTCATCAGGCTTCAAAAGAGAGCAGAAAGAAAACACACACACACACACACACACAGAGAATAATAGAGCATTTTGACATTTTTGGCATTGGCTAAATTACCACCCCACATTCCAGTTCCAAATTTTTAGGGGCTAGGAATTGTAGAAAATAAATAATAATTTTAGCTTTGTACTTACATATACAGTGTAAAGCATACAATACTTGATATACTATATATATTTATTTTTAATAATTTAATAATATATTTATAATAATTTTTAATAATGCTCATTTTTTTGAAAGTTTTGTTGTATTCGTTACCATTCGAAAGGCTGGGGTCTGTAAGGTGTTTAATATTTCTGAGAAAAGGCTCATCAAGGTTGCACTTATTTTATCAAAAATATTGTGAAATAATATTATCTATTAAAATAACTGATTTCTATTTTCATATATTTTAAAATGTAATGTATTCCTGTGATGGCTAAGCTGATTTTATAGCATTACTCCCGTCTTCATTGTCTAATATGCTGATTTGGTGTTTAAGAAAGCTTTCTTATTTTTACCAATATTGGATTTTTTTTCCAGGATTCCTTGATGAATATGAAGTAAAAAACAAAACAAAAAAAACATCATTTATTTGAACATTTTTGTAACAATGTAAAAGTCTTATTTTTGGTATTTTTTGTCAATTTAATGTGTCCTTGCTAGATAAGTTTCTTGACCTAAAACTTTTGAAAAATCTCTCAGAACGTCCCTTAAGGGAGATTTTGTTACACTTGGATTACTTCTGGAGCCAACACACATACAAATACACACTTAAACACACATTCACATACATGTTCTCCTTCACTCAAACCCAAATGATTTCAACACCCTAAAAAGGTATGATATCATCATCATCCCTGCCCATTTTCTTTCCCCCCAATACTAGTGAAATTAAGTAGAGAATAGAAGGACTGGAATCATGTATGATTCAGTAGTGGAGGTGGAGGTTGGTGCTAATCTGGTGGAAGTGTCCTAGAGATGTGATTAGACAGGGAAGTGAGAAGAAAGAGGTGCAACGGCTCACTTGGTGACAAAGGAAGCAGAATTGCAGAGAGTGAGCTGAGACAGTAGAGCGGGAAAACAAGTGCAAGTTAAGCATTGCAGAGAGACATGTGGAGCAGGATGGTAATCCATATCCCTCACAGAAAACATGATAATGTACAAACACACACACACACCTGCAGCATACATAGACTTCTCCAGTGTCTGTATACGATCTGAGCTCCAGAACAAAGGTGGCTGTAGATGGCACCTGCCCCACAGAGATTCTATCTCAGCGCACACAGAATCTCTCAAAAGTGATGTCTAATTTAACACAATTTTCTGGTCCATTTCCAGGATTCTTTAACTGATTAATCCTTCTCTTACCGGTGGGAAGTACGATTCGCACCATGGATTCTTACTGATAACAGCTATTACTCGTTAACCCTTTTATTCTCCTGTATCTTATTCTGAGCATTCTATAGATAGGATGTCTGAAATATTTTACTGTGTACTTACTGTTTTAATTTGTTAAAACAGGTAATATAGAATGATTTCTGAAGGTTTCTGAAAATTCAGCTATTTATTCCCGTGTCATCACGGGAATAAATTACATTTTAAAATAAGAATAATTATTTCAAGCCGTAATAATATTTTCACAATATTACTATTTGTACTGTATGTTTACTTATCATAATAGACTTCTTTCAAAAACATAAAAAAATCTTAATTATTTAAAATGTTTGACCATTAGTATGAGGTTAATTTACACATTAATTTACATCATGTGTCTTGTTCAGTTATATCAGGACCTCATTTAGTTAAGCCTTCATACTGTAGATAGAGCTTATTAAGTAATTGCTGCCTCTCTCAAGCTGACACCATATTTAAGAGTGTGGACATATTTTAATTGCAGCAGCAGAGCACAATGCCGTAATGCAGAGTGCTTTCTGTAGCCTTTGTCACTGATTAAGATCCTATCTATCAATTATTTAAATTTCACCAGCAAATATATGTTTTATTTTCACTTGTTTAACATCTTTCCCTAACCCCAAGAGAATGCTAAGCCTTCAATGGAGTGCCAAACTAATAATTAGCACCTACAGGTATTGTTAGTTATCGCAATGTGATGCAAAATGGGGGAAAAAAACTGAAAAAAATAAAATAAAAAAATAATGCTAAAGTACTGTAAACATAATTAAATGCACCAGCTTTATTTTCATGTGCATGATGTTATTTTTAGAGTGTATGTACACTTGCAATACGTTGCTAACATTGTCCTTGCTTGATGTTAGAATAACATTGTGCAGACATATCTGTGACTTTTAAGATTTAAAATCTGAAAATCTATTTTTTTAAGATGTTTATCTGGTGTTTGGAAAAAAAAAAAAGACATTTGACCTTCAAAATATTTAAATGTCACAGATTAACCTTTAGATTCAAACAGACTTCCAAGCTGCATAGTTTGCAGTGTTGCAAATAACAGGGTAGTCTGCATATTTTAACATAATATATCCTAAACAACACATTTTTGCTTGTACAGTAACCCTATATTGTGACATAATATTCCATCACATATGATGTGGTGTCT
Organism: Barbus barbus; assembly: GCF_936440315.1. Taxonomy (NCBI): domain Eukaryota; kingdom Metazoa; phylum Chordata; class Actinopteri; order Cypriniformes; family Cyprinidae; genus Barbus; species Barbus barbus. Next base: position 18,111,856 of record NC_136753.1, read on the forward strand.
GAAGTAATTTTGCATGCCCAAAGCCTAATGCAACTGTACCTTGATGCTATGTTTCATTATTAGGCATAATGCCTTAATGACAGCGACTCATTATTGGTCATTAAATGATGATGACTTGAGATGCATTAGTGGAGTGAGATGCAATTATTTAAAGCAATAGTTCACCCCAGAAAGAAATGTTGCTGAAAATGTACTCAATCTGAGGCCATCCACCCGCACACTGGTGGTGGAGGAAATATCTCTGATTCCATTGAGTGTACATTAGTATCTAAAATGTTTCATTCATTCATTCATTCTTTCAAAATGTAGATGAGTTTGTTCATTGGAACAGAAATTTTGTATTACAGTACATCACCTGCTCACCAATGGGTCCTCTGCAGTAAATGGGTGCCGTCAGAATGGAAGTTCAAACCACTGATGAAAGGATCAAAATAATTCAAGATAATTGACAACTACAGTTAACATCATTTGAAGCAAAATGCTGCATATTTGCGATAACCAATGGACTTTTTCACTGGAGGAAGCATTATTTTGGACTACGGACTGGTATTGTGGTCAGACTTAAGAGTTAAAAGTTAAAATGCTTTATTAATGTTAGATTTGTTTCTTACAAAAACACAACTTTTCACTGCACAAGATCGTGTAGATTACTTGTGCATTATTGTGATACTTTTATCAGCTGTTTGGACTCTCATTTTGACGGCACCCATTCAGAGGATCCATAGAGATTCAAGATTCAAGAGTTTTATTCGTCACATACACAATTATACAGAGTATAACCAGCAGTGAAATGTAGGTCAGGTCCGCTCCAAGGACAGTGCAATTATAAAGTATACAAATATTAAGAGAAGAAAAGTAGAAAAAAAAATAAAAATAAAAAAAATAAAAAGAATAAAATAAAAAGATAGATAAAAAATATAAATATAAATGTGCAGGTCAGTATAGTGATGTAATGTTAAATTTCTAAAATTCTCTTCCATTAAACAAACAAACTCATTTTGGTTGCCCTGAAGGGGAGTACATTTTCAGCCAATTTTCTTTTTTAGATTCAATTCAAGTTTTCAATTCAAGTTTATTTGTATAGTGCTTTTTACGATACAAATCGTTGCAAAGCAGCTCTACTGGAATTTAAGTTTCCACAATATATTTATATATTGCAGAACCTTAATATATTTAACTTATGGCTAAATTTGGTAATTCTGTATGTTGTCTGAGCATTGGCATCCTCTGAGGTCCTCTGAGGGGTTGGCATCATCTTTTCTCAGGTGTTCGGTCATCTCAGATCATTTAAGGGTTGGATCCAGACTGAAGCTTCTGTAATTCCTAGTTACCACGGGATGTGACAGAAACAGAGAAACAAATAGAGACATAATTAGCGTAGCTGCTGTTCCATCTAAGCAAAAATAATTTGTTCAACCCAAGCTAAAGAATAATAATAATGTACATTTGATCCGATATAACTGCAGTACAAGATTATAAGATGCATTATGTGAATGCTTGGCTAAAGAGATGTCTCTTTAATCTAGATTTAAACAGATAGAGTGTGTCTGAACCCTGAACGTTATCAGGAAGGCTATTCCAGAGTTTGGAAGCCAAATGTGCAAAAGCTCTACCTCCTTTAGTGGAATTTGCTATCCTAGGTACTACCAAAAATCCAGAGTTTTGCGACCTTAGGGAGCGGGTTGGATTGTAGCGTGTAGGGATGTAACGATTACCGGTTTGACGATAAATCATGATAAAATTCCCCACGGTTAGTATTACCGTTTCATATTTCAATTATCATTAAAACCGTATTCGATTACCGCGATCTGAACAACTCACGATAAATAAATACTGTCCAGCATAAAGCAGAGTGTTAATTAACAGTCTCACGAGCGCACGGCAGCAGAGTAGTTTCATTCTGAGTGAAAACAGGGCGGAAAAGCTGGGAGGATTTAAAAGAGTGCTGAGGGAATTATACAAATTAATATATCAGTGAATTAATTATATGAATGTACCTCTGAAGGATCTGACTGTCTTCAGAAACGATTCGATGGCATTTTGTTTTCATCTCAGCCAGGGCCGGCCCAAGCCTTTATGGGGCCCTAAGCAGAATTTTATTTGGGGGCCCCTTGGTGCCGCCAATATGACTGGTTATTGTCAAAGCTTGATTATTCACACACTATAAATCTAACACACCCATTATCAGTGTTTGTTGTAGCTGTGTTGCTTAGGGGGCAGTTGTGGCCTAATGGATAGAGAGTTGGCCTTGTAACCTGAAGGTCGTGGGTTTGAGTCTCAGGTCCGGCAGGGATTGTAGGTGGTGAGAGTGAATACTCAACACTCTCTCCACCTTCAATACCACGACTGAGGTGAGACCCTTGAGCAAGACACCAGACCCCCAACTGCTCCCCGGGCGCCGCAGCACTGGCTGCCCACTGCTCTGGGTGTATGTTCACTACTGTGTGTACACTAAATGCAAAGCACAAATTCCGAGTATGGGTCCCCATACTTGGCCACAGACCACTTCCCTTTCCTTTTACATCATACTGCATGTTTTTACCCTTCTGTGGTTTATAATTGTAATAGTTGCAAACTTACAACAGTGGTCAAGTGTTAATTTTCACTTTAACATTCAAAGTCTTAGGTCAAAGTTTCACAGACAGACTTAAGCCAGGATTAAACCATAGTTCAATTAGGACATTTAAGTGATGTTTATAAACATGCCTTAGAAAAAAATCATTACTGGTGTTCATCATAAGACAAAACAAAAGCACTGACATGTTTTAAGATCAGTCAGTGCAAGTTTCTTTCAGTTGAAATAGCTCATATTTACATTTTAGTCTAGGAATAGGCTTAAGTCTTGTCTGTGAAACAAGAAACCGGGGGTTAAAGTATTAAGTGGCATACTTAAATGTGCTGAAAAGTAGCTAAATAAACCAGCAGACAATGCATTTAAATAACAGAATGTTATTTTAACAACATAAATATTAATCGAAGTTGTACTTTTATTACAAGTCATACTTTTTATAATAAATATTAAACACAACAGAGAGCATCTGTAAAACAACAACTCTTAATTTATATCTAGCTAATTGAGGCATAATGATATTGGAATATAATAGCAAAGACGCAAAATGTAGGCTGAGGTAAATAATGTTAAGCTGTTATCAGTTTATGAAACAGAAGCTTATTGTTATTACAAAAATATATACCCAGGAAAGTTATGGCAATTTTTACTGATCTGACCAGGTGTGCATTTCCCAAAAGCAGCTATGGTCGCAAGTTCTGTCGTTACAAATAGAGTTCAGTGGAAATAACGACCACAGTTAGCTAACAATGGTTTTGAGAAACGCACCTCTGATTTGTGCCACAAATTTGTGCCATGTTGATAATAATAATCAACATGGCACAAATAATAATCGGCAATAATAATCCTTTCAATTAATGGACGACATGTTTTATTCCTATCAAATAGTCTACACATTGTGTAGGTTACCATAAAGTGTACTCTGTTTTTCTCCCAGCTAACTGACCACTTACTTTCATGTATTTCGGGAGAAATAGGTGAATTTACGTGATGTTAATCCGACGGATCCACACGGCAGCGTCCGAAACACCGGCGCATAGGTTATCATCAACATGCTCATTATTGTGCCTGCATGACACATCGCTATGGAAATAATAAAAATTATATGTGTAAGCGGTTCTACTTCGCCTCGCTTCGAGCGGGATTCGAGTGGATTTACAGACACTTATTTACATTCAGCCTGTGTGCAGTTTCTGTCTGGCCAAAAAACGCACCAAATTTGCATGCCCTGCTGTAAATTTTAACCGGTTGATGAAAAACAAGCTTATGTGGATTCTACACATTTAAACAATTCAGATAAGCTATATAGAATTATTTATGGAGCAGATAAGTGGATAGAGAGTTGGACTTGTAACCTGAATAACCAACACTCTCTCCACCCTCAATACCACGACTGAGGTGAGACCCTTGAGCAAGGCACCGAACCTCCAACTGCTCCCCTGGCGCCGCAGCATCGGCTGCCCTCTGCTCCAGGTGTATGTTCACTACTGTGTGTACACGTGGATGGGTTAAATGCAGAGCACAAATTCAGAGTATGGGTCACCATACTTGGCCACGTACCACTACCCCTCTCCTCTTCCCCTTATTAATCAATTATCATTTTGACTTAACTCTTTTCTTTAAAGGCTGAAATGTGAGGTTTACCTTTATATGAAACTTTTTCAAAGCTTTATTTGAACATTTACATTATTTATTTGAACATGCTATTAAACTGGTGTCAGTCAAGTTGTCATTTAAAATCCAGACCTCACTGGTAATGTTATTGTTTTAGTGATTATGCAAACAAAAAGTCATTCTATTTGCTGTTTGTTGATTTTTAAGTATAAAACTTGGTGAAGTGATTTATGTATCGATACTTTTTGAACATCTCCAGCACATTTTAACAATACCGTGATAATACTGATAACCGTGATAATTTTGGTCACTATAATCGTGATGAGAAATTTTCATACTGTTACATCCCTAGTAGCGTGGTAGAAGACAAGTTAGGTACGCAGGAGCTAAACCATTTAGGGCCTTATAGGCAAGTAATAATATTTTGTAAATGATACGGAACTGAATAGGTAAGATGGAAAGATGGAAGGATGCTGTTTTTGTAACATGGGAAATATGATTTTCAAAGGACAAGTTGCTGTCTAATATAACACCCAGATGAATGATTCCTTTATCAACCCTTAATGGACAATATCTATGCAGTATTAGTTTTACTTGAAACTATTGCTGCTTTCACCATCTCATCAGTTGTGCGCACATACACACAACAGAAAGAAAAACATGTGTTTCATTTGTCTAGTGTGGCTTGCCTGCTGTGCCCTTTAAGTATGATCAATTACAACATTCTGTGTATGTATGGCACTGCAGGCAGGCCAAGGTCCTGCTTTAACAGTTTCAAAAAACTGCTATGTCGACCTATTTATTTAATTAAAATTGATTTTCAGTTTTCAGTTTGAGCCCAACTGTTTGCTTTTTTGTTGTTGCTGTTGTTATTTCCCCCAGTTTCTATTACAGCTTGTGCTGCACCCTTAAGGCTGTGGCTTAGAAACAGTTGCATTACAGTAGAAAACAGCTGTGAGATGATGATGATGTGGCTTTTTCCTTGCTTGGTTAGTTTATCCATCTTTTATCCCAAATCAAAAAAAAAAAAAACCTCTGAATATATCTGCTTCATGCCAAAAGTATTGGTTCACCCCCTTCTAGTTCAGTAATTTCCATGAGTACAAATCTTAATGTTTAAGCATATAAAGATATTCTAGGGAATTGTGTGCTTCTAATTTTTAATTTTCTATTCTAACATGACAGTGCCTCTGTGTATAAGGCACGGTTCAAAAAGACATGATTGATTCAGTCAGTGTGGAAGAACTTGACTGGTCTGCAGAAAGCCAAGTCCTAATCCCATCTGAACACTTCTGGTGTGACTTTATATGCAGACCTTGAGCCAAAAACGCATCACCAAACACCAATGACTTGTATATAGGTACAGTCATTTTAGACACGTCCAAAACTGTTGCAACAGAGATGGAAATACAGTTTTTAAATACATTAATTATGCTTCCATCTTTGTTGCCACAGTTTTGGAAGTGCCTTCTTCTGTTCTAAAGAAGGGGGTGTCCCAATACTTTTGTTCTTATAGTGTCTATACAAGTCATCGGTGTTGGGAGATGGGATTAGGACTTCAGGTGTTCAGAGGTGTTCAGATGCGATTAGGACTTGGCTTTCTGCAGACCAGTCAAGTTCTTCCACACTGACTGAATCAATCATGTCTTTTTGAACCGTGCCTTATACACAGAGGCACTGTCATGTCAGAATAGAAAAGGGTCCTGTCCAAACTGTTGCTATAAAATTAAAAACACACAATTCCCTAGAATATCTTTATATGCTTAAGATTTGTACTCATGGAAATTTGTAAAGTAGTCAAACCTGTTCATTAGAAGGGGGTGAACCAGTACTTTTGGCAATATAGTGTAGCTTTCTGAGAAGTTTAGCAAAATAGACTGAATGGACAGTTAATTTCTGTGTTATTCCTGTATATGTATACTGTATGTATTTGTTGAATGCTGCTACTGTTTATAACTATTTATAACTTTATTTTTATTGAGATTTTCATTTATTTTATTTACACTAGGGTCCAAATGTGACCACATCTTAGATTCAGCATCTAATTTAAACCTGGTAAAACAGAAAGTTTTAGGATTTTGACAAACACATGAAGAAACATTTTGACATGCAGTAAATGAATAAAAAATATTCTTCATTATTTTGGTCACGAAGAAAATATTTATACAGTTGAGGTCAAATGTTTGCATCCCCCTTTCAGAATCTGCAAAATGTTAATTATTTGACCAAAATAAGAGGGGTCATACAAAATGCATGTTATTGTTTAGTACTGGCCTGAATAAGATATTTCACATAAAAGATGTTTACAGTGCACAAGAGAAAATAATATAAAAATGATCCTATTCAAAAGTTTACATCCCCTTGATTCTTAAAACTGTGTTGTTACCTGAATGATCCACAGCTGTTTTTTTGTTTTTTTTTGTTTATTGATAGTTGTTCATGAGTCGCTTGTTTATCCTGAACAGTTAAACTGCCTGCTGTTCTTCAGAAAAATCCTTCAGGTCCACAAATCCACAAATTCTTGTGTTTTCCAGCATTTTTGTGTATTTGAACCCTTTCCAGCAATGACTGTATGATTTTGAGATCCATCTTTTCACACTGAGGACAACTAAGGGACTCATATGCAACTATCACAGAAGGTTCAAACGGTAGTTTATCGTGTATATTATATCATATTCATTAGTTATTTATTACAGAGACTATTGTAAAAATAAATTGTTACAGGGATTTCCTGAGTTTTCACTACAATAGCTGGTGTTGATGTTGATTCGAATAGACTTTGGGAGATGTGTTGTGGAGGTTAAAGAGGCCACAGTTTATTGGCCACAACTGTTAGCATAATTATTTCTCTATGGAGAGAGAGAGAAAGATGTACTGGAATATAATGACAGGCTTGCTGGGAGCTTTTTTCTCAGCTTGCTTTGTGCTCCCTGCTATTGCACATCTGCTGTGCACTAATCAGGACAAACGTGCACGCACTACTTTCCCAGCGGACCTTGGCCTCTGAAGTGTCATCCACACACATGGACTTGAACTGCACATCTGCACCAGTTCCAGTTGCCCCATCCCTTGCTCCTTTCTTATTCATTTATCTTCTCTCTCAATTATTCTAATGCGCTGACCTTCTCATCACGGCCAGCTGTGCCGTGTTATCCATTTGGTTTGTTGGCCAACGCGGGATAGACAAAGCATCTACACAAAAGATAGGGCACAACTAATGGGTTACCTAGCGCAGGTGTGTATGATAAGGAATGGTAAATCATGTGGGAAGTCACTGTTGTGAGCGTGTGCAGAAAGCCCCCTAAGCAGATGTAATCTGTGATGTACAGCTGCGATGAGGTAGGGGGTCAAGAAAAGACACTCAGACACGCTAGATCTCCCCTCCCCGTATCCAATCTCCATCTCGCGCTCTCGTTCTCTTTCTCTGCTCAGAGTGATAGGGTCAGTAGATGTGATGGAGGTCACCAGTGATCTGTCTCTGTCTGTAGCTTTCACAGAGAGAAGCTGGGACTCTAACAGAGATGTACTATAACCACACACACACATTTATTCTTTGCTCTATAAATGAGGAAATACCATACTTCTATTGTCTTGGCTGTCAGTCGATTGAAACTTTGAATCTATTTAGTTACAATAATTATGAGGCATTTATTTATTAATCAATATATAATGAATCACACATATCAGTGTTTGCTGAAACAAGTCCCCAATTAATAATAATTCAAGGATATTATGTTATTTTGGCACATGATTTGGCAAAAAAATGGTTTTAGGAGTCAATGTTTAATTTCCATATCATATTGGCCTAAATGATGATGATTTTATATTAATAAAGAAATGTGTTAAATGCACAGCCTTATTTTTATATAAAGACTTTAAGCTTAATGAAATTACAGTTGGGCAAAAAAGTATTTGCCCAGCCACGTTTCAAGAGTGGGAGAACTTGCACAATTGGTGGCTGACTAAATACTTTTTTGCCCAACTGTATATAGATATTTTTATTTTTTGTTTTTTTTGGAGAAATTTTCCTCAAACTGTAACTAAGCATATATAAACACACACACTTGTTTTTGGATTGACTTTTGATTGACTTTAATTCAGGTTATTGACTAAGGTTATTGACTAAACCAAAATGATACACTAACCTGCATTTTTTGTAAACATTTTAATTAAGACATTATTGCAACATAGGCTCACTGGAAAATTCTGCCTCTACCTATATTTTTGCTAAACTCCAAAAATGTATGTATTCATACAATCCAGTGCTTGGTGAAATGAACATTGGTGACAGTTTAGTTTCATGTAAATTACTATTACAGTATTACAATATTGATTCATAAATAATTATTTTGTCATGATAAATATGCAATTACGTTTTATCCCATATTTGCCGTTGTTAACACTGTTGGTTAGGTTTAGGGTATGGTTTAATGTAGCTTGTATATGTTTTTTCATTAACATTTTAGCACCACTCACTAGACAATTAATTTCAGAACTAGCACAATATGCATAACAACGAACATAATAAAACACTGCTAGATACACGTTCATAGGTTTTGAATAAAACTGAACACACTTTTGCACCATTCACTGGACATTTAACTTTGAAATTGTCATGAAACTAACAAGAAGCAACGTTATATCACTTTTCAAAAAGTTTTTCATCTTTTTACAGGCATGTTTCCCCAATGTGCCTGGGTTGCAGCATTCATTATGTTACTTACAGCAAGTTATTGTTTTCTTTGTCTGTTCTCCAGTGTAGGTGATGTGTGTTATAAACTTGTGTTATATAAACTAAACACACACACACACACCATCTTTCCTGTCTCTCTGAGCTCTTTGTGGAGCACTGTAACTCAAGAGTTTGGTTTGCAACGGACATATCCTGTCAGTCACGTCACTTTAATTAATTTGTAACAGCAATAATGTTTAAAGTGACATATCTGTTGAGAATTACACACTTCTGTCCGATATTTTCCCTGCACAACCTCTTACTAAGCTGTATCCCTTTGGTCTATTTTCCCTAATGGTGCCTTTTGAAGTTTGAAGGTTTCTTGTTCTAGGAAAATTATGTTAATTCTCTTGAGAATGAGATCATAAAATATGTTCAGTCATCTGATATTCCTTCTGAACAGTAAAGATTTGTATGAGTCTTTACTATTGATTTTAACTAATTGAATAATTAATAGATTTGTTTGAAATGGTAAAGACTTCCTTGAGTATATAGTCAGACAAAAAAGAAGAGGAATTAATGCCACAAATGAATGAAACAGCATTGGAAGCACATGAGGAAACTAGGAAAGGATCCATTGTTGCTCGACCACAAAGCCACAACTTTTTCAAACAGTGAGATTGAAAAGAAATGAAATAAAAAAAAAAACAATGAAAAGGGAAGAACGAAATTAATTTTAATGTCCCCTCAGTCAGCTCTTTTTTCCTTCTTTGGGTAAAGAGAGAGATTTGAAAGTGCATATGCCCCCTTTTCAAGTTTTCAAGGTTGCCTTTGTGTATTCTCATTTCATTTGCATTCAGTTGGATAAAAGCCCTTCAATCTGTTGAATTGTGTGACGTGTAGATTGGGGAACAGTATGTTATGCAGGGGCATCATGCACCCAATATTTTTTAGGGGGCACGAGTTGGGGGGGGGGGTTGTCATGTGACACACAGCAGCCACAACAGCACTTATTATTTATCTTTTCCTTTTTATTCGAGAGACATTCCCAAACACATTAACTCACCTTTATAGATTATGTTAGTTGATCTAGTGGGTGATGGTCAAAGTAACCTAACAATGTAATCTATTAAATATGGGTGTCATGCCATAACATATTTTAATACGACTGACTTTATATTTAATGTGAATTTAACATCGAAAGTTAATGTGAATAAAAACATTGTAAGTTAGGCTACTTATCATAACACTTTCATTGTACAGAAAGAGAGGAAAGAACATTTACATCATCAAAGAACATTTTCACTAACAGTCTAGAGTTCAAGCACTCTCAAAAACTCAAATTAAATTAAAAAAATTTAATTAAATTAAAATCACTGAAGCTGTTTACACTGTGAAATTAATATCTTACTTACAGATTCATACACACATTTGCACTTTGTTGTTTCTGACAAGAGAATTCGCCAGAAAGAGGTATTCAGTCAGCGAGCGAATGAAGAAAACACCGGCATTTTAGTGATGACTCATCTGAACGCCTCTGATTGGTCATTGCATTCATAAGCTCAACAGAATCGTGTGTGATTTTGGAAGCTGGCTGCATTCAAAATCCACTTGGCTCAAAAATCTGGTCATTGCATAGCTGATCACCCATGGGGATGGGCAGAAGAAGCGGATGAGTTTAGTGTCCCTCTGGTCACATGCAGACACACACATATCATATTTCTCATTTCTTCTCGTCTCCACTCATTTTAAAATACATCTCTTGACTCTCTCAAAGGCAGTCTAGAGCAGTATTTGTCTGTATTGCATGTGCAATATGAAGCTGCAGGGTTTAGATGTGTAATATGTGATAAATATAAATATTTGTGGCCAGCAGGAAAATGTTGGCCTACATTTGCCGTCTATTTGTCCCGTCTTACTGAATGGCAATAACTCAGAGGAATGCTACTGACTTATCTCCCACACTCACATAAACACACATGCACAGATAGACACAGGCTGAGGAGGCACACACAGACGTGCTGATGGGCAATGCACACATTTACATCAAGAAAAAAAAATAACTTCAGTCTGCTTTTATCTCCCTTTTCTTATTAATTATGCATGCCTCAGTAGGCCACGGTCAGACGCTCATGAATGAATACATTTGCAGCGCACACACTTTAGTTTCTCTCACGGTAGTGAGGAGGTCTTTAATAGCTCATTAAGGGGCCTGCAGTAAGTGAGTGTTAATGTTCTCTTTGCAAAGGATGGACGACCACCACATTGTGGACACTGATTCAGACACCCCCATTCGAAGAATAGATCTAGTCACCCAACACACCAGATATTTTGAAAAGTAAATTGAAAACTGTTGAGCCCTATTGAATTTTATTGTATGGACAAATAAAATAAAAAATTTAGATAAAAAAAAAAAAAGCATTAAAGTCATATGACTTTAAAATGACATGAAATGAGGTTGAGTAAATGATGACTGATGGGTCATGGATCAAATGATAGGTCAGTCAGATTTTTAATGTCTGTTATTTCTTCTAAACAATTTACTGAACTTGCATGGTATGGTATTGTCAATGTATCACCCAGCCCTAGTTGAAAGATGTAAATAACTCATATATTACAGCCTCAAGTGGGAAATCTTTTTTTTTTTAATCAATAAATTATGAAATGTATTAATATTACTAATTAAAATAATTCTTCTGCCAAATAAAATAATTTATTAGACTATAGCTGCAGGTTGTTTGCATGCCAAGCCACATGCTACATTTAATACTGTAAACTGTGACTTCAGGTGTGTATTACCAGTTCTCATCAAATTTAAACTGCTTTTTTTTTTTTTTTTTTTTTAAAGAAGCAGTTCTTTATTCCCAGCACAACGTGCACTGTAACCATTGAAGCTGCAATACATTTGCTGCAGACTTTTTTTAATGACATGTTAACCTCAGTCGTATAAACTCACAGCCCTCGTCTGACTCTTCCAGGTTGTTTTTTTTTTCTTTTCATTTCTGTTTTCTCCCTTTTCATCAACTCTTTTCTTATACCGCTCATCTGACAACACAAATCTTTCCTTAGCTACTGCGATCCCTATCCCTCTCCCTCTCATTCTCCTCCCTCATGGAGTGCTCTAATTGAAGAGGCATGTGCTCTACGCCCCTCTTATGGGACTCTGTCATTGGCTGCAGGCAAAACATCCGAGGCTAGGCCCCTGCCAGGTGGCATTTTTTTGAGAAGGCCACACTGTGACTTTGCTCTCTTTTTTGCCTGGATCCATCACCTGCTTTACTCCTTCGCTGTTTACATTCCTCTTTCTTCCTTCCTGCTCTCTCTTCAATCTTTTATCTCCTGGGAGATATACACTTTTGTCTGTTTTTTTTTTCTGTTTTCAGAAACTGCATAGATTTTAACTTTTTTTTTTTACCCAGGCCCACTTAAGAAAAACATGCCTGTGGCGACATTTTTGCAAAATTATCTTACAAAGCTTCTTGCACGTTTTGAGCCAATTTCAAAGTTAAATGTCGAGTGAGGAGCACTAAAAGAGCATTCAGTTCGTTCTGAAGCTGATGAATGTAAAGCTGACAATATTTTTGTACATATCACAGCACTTTGGAAATTAAATGTATGGTGAGTGGCAATGAAAGGATAATGCTCTATCATGTTTTAAACTAACATACCACCTATATTAAATTCTATCCTAAACCTAACTGATAGTGTTAACAAAAGCAAACGTGAAATATAAACGCATTTGCTAAAGCAACCGTGCCATTTTAGCTTGCTTATACAAATCTTTGAGCTTTTTATCATGAGTCATGACTTATACTTAAGCAATCTACATAGTAAGTACATTGTTCTACCAGGTGGGCTACCGAGCAAATTTACGATTCCAGAAAAACCATACGCATGTGATACAAACGTCAAAATGTATTTGTTTATAAATCATGGACTATACTTTGTGGAAGGAAACATGAAAATAAGTCTTTATTAATCCATAATTTGTCCCATCATGATTTGTATGAAAATAAATATAAAATAAAATTAGTTTTACTGCCTCTAGTGTTAATTTCAGTGGGAATTGTATGTATAGGTACGTTGTTGATGTAGAGTAAAAGTGTAGGTAGAGGCACGTTTTTCCATTGAGGATAAGTTCATTGATAAAATACAGACGTCAGTCAAGATAAGCGCTATCACACATTCAGTAGGAGACTCTAACCCTTTTATCCCAGAGGGCTCTCCATGGTGTTTAAATTTACTGAAATGGTTCAAAATTTTATAGATTGACAGTCTCCCTCTTGGCATCACTTTCCCTCACTTCATAATCATTTTAATCTCGGCCTGTGTGAACCTGATAAAATTTGTGCAAACTATTGATTTGTGTAATGTATTTTCTTATCCCTTCAGGAATAGACAATGAGCGCATAATCAATATCAAGGGAAGAGCTGGGCGGTTCTATCCATCTGTACAACTGGTTTGGATAGTGCATCTAAATTCAATTATTTTCACTGACATATTTTCACCATTATGTTAAAAAATTATTCCAAACGCATTGTGGCCAGTGTGTGTGTGTGCGTGAGTAAGATGCTATTTTGCGAGGCAGTTGGTAATCTTTCCCGTGTTGAAGGGGGTGGCGCCCGCTATCACATGTGATTGATAAGGATGTGGATAGCAGGAATTAAAAAGCTGTGGAGTCTGTGTGTGTGTGTGCATGTTTATGTGGTTTATGAGAACACAAATTTGTATAATGACATGGGTATGACAGAGGTATTACAATATGAAGGTGGTTTGTGAGGACACTGCCTATGTCCCCGTAATTCAAAAGGCTTAAAAAACATACTAAAATCTAAAAATGCACAAAGTCTCCTGTGAGGGCTAAGTTTAGGTGTAGGGTTGGTGTAGGGCAATAGCACACACAGTTTGTTCAGTATAAAAACCATTACGCCTATGGAGAGTCCCCATAAACCACAAAAACCAACATCTGTGTGTGTGTGTGTGTGTGTGTGTGTGTGTCACGATTCTACTGCATTTGAATCATAGTTCATACTTGTTCACAGGGTTATTTGTGAGTGTATGCCTTTGTGTGTGAGCTGGCCGGTCCACTTCTTTCATCACTCTAGCCTGTGGGAGGGTCAAAGGCTAAACATCCCTTATTGACACAGTGGAGCAGAGCAGGTAAAGAAACGGGAGAGTTTCAATTTCACACTGTAATGGAGGAAATGGCTATAGCTGTGTGTATGTGAGAGAGAGAGGGAGAAAAGAAAGAGAAAGGAGGAAAAATCCCTCAAAAACATTGTAAAGATTCACAGGAAGAGGCTGATCCCTTATCACTTTGGCAGGACCGTTGTAGCTGCAAGCCTTCATCTGTCTGACCGCTGCTCCTCCTCCTCATCATAGTCCAATTCCATTCGAGAGAGCCATCAGCTCTCTTTGTCTGAATCTTATGTATTGTGCACTGGGTTTTATGTAAAAAGCTTGATTTACTATGTGACATCACTTTAAAAGAGATGAAGGGTGTGTTATGTAGAGCGGGAGCTTTATATTCAGGTTGCGTTATGGATTGTGTTGTGTGGATTGTGCACACAAATCCCATTTGATTTTTACTTTCAATCTGGCTATCTGCTGTCATTCTGCAAGTGATGTAATCTCATCTGTTTGTTCAGACAATGTTGTCAATATCCGTTGCATCCGCATTGGATGCTATAGTAATGAATTCAGCATAGTGAATGTCACACTGATAAAAAAGGGGAAAAAAGACATTAAAAATTTGTATATTCAGGCATAGATCTTGACCAGGTGTCTTCACACTGAAGCCTTGTGACCGCCAGGGGGCCGCAGGAAACTTAAGAGAATTTGAGAGAATTTCCTGTATTTTATTTCTGTATTATTTCCCTGTATTTTCATACTTAACTGTAAAATTGTTCTGGAACAATATTAATTGTGAAAAATTGCAAATATTTATACATCGAACAGTTTAAACAATTTAAACATCTAACTGTTTTCCAGATAATGTTTAAATAAATTGCTTTGCCTTCAACACAACAAAAAAGAAGCCAGTTTATTTAATTTAGCACATGTATTTAATTGAGCTAGTTTATTTAATTTAGTATTGTTTGTATGCCATTAAATGTATTTTAAATATTGAATATTTGTTTAATATTTAGAATCGAATAAAGTTCAAAATATGAATGCATTTCATTTATTATTTTTTTGAATATTTTTTTAAATTTTAAATTTGTCCTTTTGTCTATATAGTTTATTCTATTTAGCTTTCATTCATATTTTATATTTTAAGTTCATTTATTTTTGTATTTCAGTTTTAGTCATTTTTCTCAACTTAAGCTTATTATAGTTAGTTCCCAGGGTGACATTTCAAATTTTTTAAGTTGATCTTATTTCATCTTTCCAATTTGTGCACTTGGCATGACATACATCTGATGTTCAGAGTGAGCATTTGTTCTGTTTGTGTATGTATTTCACATTTTATCTATTCTCAGAATCTTATGTAAGATCCTACCAGTGGCTCTCACCATTCCTTTGTCCCTTCTGCAGCACACAAAGGCTCATATATCTGCATCACTGAGACACTGTGGCTAGTGTGGCACCCCCTAGTGCTCACTGCGATATATTGCTCTGTGTGAGATGGACTCAAGATAATGAAAGAGCGGGTCACTGTATCGCACCCTCAAAGGGAATGAACCAATAAAAGACAATTATTGTAATAGTTAATGTGTGCAGAAAATTAGTAAATAGTGCTGACAATGTCCTGAATATGCTTGGGCAAGTCAGAAAATTAAAAGGAAGATTCATTTTAATTTATGGGAAACCAGGCATAAGAGAGTATGTTTGTTCATAAGGACTTACATGTTGTGTTTCCCACATTTTCAACTGGCTGACTCCCGACTTTGGACACTTAATGGCTTTGTGCAGAAGTGCTGATCCATTCAGTAATTCCTTGTCATTGTGACCAGAGCTCGTTAAAACACACACACACACACACACACACACACAGGGCAATGAAAACCTTAGAAATTGCTTTCTGTCCTCTTAATAGAAAATGGATAAGATCTGATAGGCTCGTGTGTTCTCACAGAGCGGCTAGGACGGGCACATGCAAGCTTTGTACGGTGACAGAGACACCCCCACAGTTTAACATAGTCTCGTGCTTTACAGTCATAAATGCCACAAATGGGATCAAAAATAGATATTAAGTGGAGATGTATTTCCACTAGAGGTCCTTTACCAACAATGCCATGTTTTGTTTGCGTTGTCCTTCCTTTTTTGCAGATCTTTTGATTGTCTTAAGTTACCTGCAAGCTAATTAGCATGCGTTTGAACTGCAAAACATCTGGAAAAATGCTTGCAAACATGTATCAGTGGGTGCGATGTGACAAGCCTCCAGTGACTAGCAATTCATTTGTTTGCTCTGAATGTGAATCTGCTGCATGACATGACACGAACAAAGCCAAGCAGAAGGTGATTGATGTTTAATTTACTGTGTATATTGGTGTATCCATGTCTGATAATTATTATTAATTACAATAATATGATAATTATTTTCACATAATGGCCAATAACTGATAAATGGAAATTATTGAAATTCTATAAAAAAAAAAAAGTCTGTCTAAATAATTTAAAAATAAACAAAGTTTGTGAAAAAGTGATTTTTTTTTTAATGTTTTATAAATATGTCCCTAATGCTCACTTAGGCTGCATTTATTTGATCAAAATTACAGCAAAAACAGTAATATTGTGAAATATTATTGCAATTTTAATTTTAATATTATTATTTTGATATATTTATGATGCAATTAATTTCTGTGATGGCAAAGCTGAATTTTCACCAGCAGTCT
The DNA here is from genome assembly GCF_936440315.1 of Barbus barbus. Classification (NCBI taxonomy): domain Eukaryota; kingdom Metazoa; phylum Chordata; class Actinopteri; order Cypriniformes; family Cyprinidae; genus Barbus; species Barbus barbus. Next base: position 18,128,550 of record NC_136753.1, read on the forward strand.
TCAATGTCACATGATTCTTCAGAAATCATTCTAATATGCTGATTTGGTGCGAAAAAATGTATGCGTGAAAATTTGTATTATTGTCAATGTCTTTCCTTTTGCTTTTGACACATTGCATGTTTCCTTGATAAATAAAAGTGTTAATTTCTTTCAAACCCAAACTTTTAAACAGTAAAGTGTAATTAAAAAAAAAAAAGTGTTGCTAAATTTGCTAAATAATATTTCGTTTTTATTAAATATTATTAGTTGACATATATCATATTATATCAATGATAAAAATTAATTTATAAATCTCAGACAGTGGCCAGAAAAAATGTGATATTGTGCATCCTATATGTGAGCCAATGAGATTTCACAGTAGGAGGGGCTACTGAACATGACTCTGAAGAAATGTAGCAGTACTTGGATCATACATACAGAATAACAATTTCTCGAAAGTAGCATGTACATCGAAACAACAGAATCGTTGTATTAGTTGTCGTGGTGTTGTTCTCAGTATTGCTTTTCTCATGTTCTGTCCTTTCCCTCTCCTTCCGCTGTTCTTTGCTGTCCTCACGTTCTGAGAAATTGCCTCGGTGATGTTTTCTGACAGTGACGTTAATTGAAGCACCAAACGCATAGTAGCACTCCAATTGAAAGGAAATTTGCCCACTGCCTTGTACACAAAGCCAAACAACCTGTGACCGCTTTTACACACACATAAATGTGAAAGTCCTCACGCACATGTGTGGTACCAGAAATGTAAACACAAGTTCACGCTGGTTCAAATCGAAGGGGCAGAGTTTTGACATTTGAAACACGTGAAAAAAAACAATTGGAAAATACCAAGTCAGATGTCTGAAAAGATTTCCCGATGCCTCATGCATTTGTTTTCCACAGTGTTTTTGAGTGTGTTGTAGCAATCGTTTATATAATACAGTGACAGGAAAAAGATGGATTTAGCACGCATTTCTGCATGGATTGGTCATAAAATTTGATCTTGCTTACATCAATAGACAAACATAATCTGCTTAAACAAATCACATTTATTCACATGCTTTTTCCACCCTCCACTGTTGTTCATTTAAGACTAAATGTATTATTGTTTGTCTCTTATTCATTAAGATCAGATCAAATTGTATGGCTAATTTCCACAGAAATCCATGAAAAAGGGTTCACATACTTCCTGCAGCTATAATTCATCAACTAATCATCTAAGTTAAAATATCACTCCTACATCTTTAGTTTCCTTATAATGAAAGATATAGTTTGCACACAGCTCCACATTAATCTCCTGTCTTATAAATCTTGGCTGACCAACAATTAAGGAATGTGAGGCTTCCAAAACAAAAGGAACAAGGGAGAGAAAGAGAAAGTGCGTGTGTGTGTGTGTGAGAGAGAATTATGATTCCTCCCATCGTGCTCTGACCTGTTTGCTCATTCATAAGGCGTCACTTGTTGAGGTCCATAGAGAAACCAGCAGGATGTGGAGCAATTAAATGCACCGCATGTTGTTGGAATACCAATGCGCTCCACCGTTAACGTGTGTAATCTCAAACCTCCACCGTCTTTGTGCCACCTGCATCAAAGCCTCAGAGGAACTTTTCATTAATCTTTCAGTTTTTGGGGGGGGGGGGGGGGTTAATCACTGTCATCTCCCCCTTTCCTGTTCCTGTAGCTTCATCTATTACTTCTAAAGGATCACAGCAACGTTTACATTTGCATATGGTAAGTCAAAGTGATGGGCCTAATCAGTTCCTGTACTGCAGATGCTGATACTTCTGGTTAGATTTAACCTGACGGATCTAAATGACACTTTAGCTAAACCTTTATCATGGTGCTTTGACAAACAATACCTAAATCAGCACAGTCCAGAAAATATTGCCACCTCATAGCGTGATTCTCCCGTGCGAAAATTACAGCGGGGTGCAACAAGGGCCACTGCTGTGCAGATTACAACACCAATTACACCCATGCATGGGAACGCAAACTTTTCCTGCCGTCAACAGATGCTTGTGTGTGAGATTCTGTTAAATAAACAGCCATTTCCTAATTACAGAAAGAAAAAACGAGAGATAGCATTGGTATCTGTGTAGACATTAGCGGGTGGTGCAGATCAGTACTAATTAGTGTTGTCACTGAAGATAACTCACAAGAGCCTGTAAACAACACTACAAGTGTACTACAGTTTCAAGGACCTCATGCTTCACACAATGGTGCAGAAAATCTGAATTTCTCACTATAACGCAAATTTGATGTAAATGGAACCACATACTAATATAAATTAGTTTAACAATGTTTGTAAATGTGAGTTAAGTTTCCTGTTCAGATAGAAAAGAAAATCCCGCTCTGAGTTTGCTATGTAGTAACTTAAATGAAAAGTCATTTTAATTTTTGTTTATTTTTTTGTTAGTAATATTAATATCTGGGCACAAGATGAAATCATGTTTATCCCATATAGTTACGAGGGTGATGCATTACTGTGATATGACCTTTAGACTTTATTTGCATGTGTGAAAGGAACACTTCATCATGTTTTCTTTGGGGGAAGTCGTGGCCTAATGGTTAGAGAGACGGACTCGTAATCCAAAGGTTGCGGGTTCGAGTCTCGGGCCGGCAGGGATTGTAGGTGGGGAGAGTGAATGTCCAGCGCTCTCTCCACCCTCAATACCACGACTGAGGCACCGAACACCCAACTGCTCCCCGGGCTCCGCAGCATAAATGGCTGCCCACTGCTCCGGGTGTGTGTTCACAGTGTGTGTGTGTGTTCACTGCTGTGTGTGTGCACTATGGATGGGTTAAATGCAGTGCACGAATTCCAAGTATGGGTCACCATACTTGGCAGTATGTCACTTCACTTCACTTCTTAGTTAGCTATTTTTTTTGTCACCCTCACCTTAAACGGTTTTTAAGGTTAGACTTTAAGGTTCAGTTACAACATTAATTCTGCATATACTAACACAATTTTAATATAATAACTTGTCTAAATTAATACTAATGTATTGTAAACAAACATTAACAACAGGATATTTATGAATAAACTTTAACCTAGATTAATAAATGCTTTCACGGTTAGTTCATGATACCTAATGCAAAGTGAAACCTTTAAATACAGTATGAGTTTTTCATATTTTACAAATTCCATATTTCTTTTGTCCTAAGGGCTAGTAGTCTTTTAATGCACAGTCTGCTATGATTCCACTCTTCACCATGCTCTCTGGTCATGTCTGACAAGCTCAGTGTCCCAGGACAACATAGACAGGGTGTCATGTGAAGGATGCTGCCGTGTTTCTCTCTTTCACACATATGGGCAGTGTGTCATTGACATTACTAGATGTGAATACTAAAAATCAGACCCCCTCAAGGATTTCATCCGTGGTGGTCTGAACGCATATAAGTGGCCACATAAAGAGATATATGGGCACACTCCCAACTGGAATCTCAGCAGAAGATCAGCGCTCAGTGGAAGGACAGTGGAGATGGGTAGAGACAATAATGCTTATGAAACATTATGCACTGTATTTTATTCTGCTGGAGGACATATCATAAACTGAATTTTAAAAACCCATTTGGACGAAATGTTTACAATTTGAGGCACTAAAAGCGATAGTCCACCCCAAAAACTGAAAATTCTCTCATCATTTACTTATGTAATTCCAAACCTGTATGACTTTCTTTCTTCTGTGGGACACAAAGAAGATATTTTGAAGAATGCTGGTAACCAAACAGTTTAGATTCCCATTGACTTCCATTGTATGGACAAAATTACAATGGCAGTCAATGGGAATCTAAACTGTTTGGTTACCAACATTCTTCAAAATATCTTCTTTGCATCCCACAGAAGAAAGAGAGTCATTTTTGTTTCAATTTTTGAGTGGATTGTCCCTTTTAATGTTAATTTTTAAATATATTACTGGTAATTTTTAGTTTACGTCAGCTCATACTGCAATAACTAATGTTGTACAAAATGCATGTTTAAATGTAACTTTAAATGGCAAAATGAGTTAGTATTTGTAAAAATTTAAATAAACTAGATTAATTCTGGCTTTTAGAGGTTATGTGAACTATTGAATTAACCTAAATGTGTGTGAGGTTGAGACTTGAGTATTATGTTGCATATCTACCATGCTTGTGTGAATATGACAGCCTCACTGTTCCCTAAGGAGAGATGAGATGTGGGTTTACAGGCAGCCACCTAATCAGGGAATTTGGTCTCACCAGTGGGATTTCTCATCATCATCTCTCTTTCCCTCCTCCTTTGACAGGCCCCTGTGGAAAGGGAGATGTTGTGGAGCAGTGCGCTCTGCCTGACCAGACCCCAGCCGTGGTGCTCAGGCTGACGGAGGCTCTAGAGAGACTGGGTGAGTTTGCTCCTCAGCCTCACCTATCTAATTTAACTATTGAGAGAGATTCAGACACCAGTCTAGCATTTACATTGGTGACCCATTATGTTATTGACAAATTCTAGTAATTGTATATTTAGTGTGCTATTGTATATTTCCTTCATCATAAATTAAATATATATTTTTTGCAAGTAGAAAAACTCATCTCTAGAATCAGTTAATTACATATGAAAGGTCCTTGTAGCATGATAACAATGATAATGTCATTCAAAATTTGGGTTTGGTCTCACCAAGGCTGCATGTATTTGATCAAAAATACAGTAAAAGAATAATAATATTGTGAAACATTATTACAATTTAAAATAACCATTTTCTATTTTAAGATATTTTAAAATGCAGTTTATTCATCTAATGTTAAAGCTGAATTGAACTGATCCCAAACATTTGGAATGTAGTGTGTATATCAAAATGCAATGTTTTTGCCATTTAATACCATAACTTTACCATTGTACCACCACAGTACTTTTTGTAAGGGGTTTAAATGTACCTTATTTCTCCAATAGTTCAATTTACTAAACAGTTCTGATAACACATCAGATTATAAACCTGACCTTTGACCTCTGTCTTGTGTCTTTAAGACTGGGAGAATGAGCCACTGTACCAGTCTGACCAGACCTCCACTGGATCCCCAGAATTATTGCAGGCTTTGGAAACAGGTAAGTTCATAACATGTTTTTTAATAAGTTGTTTATTTTGTACATTCTAATTTTAGAATATGTATTAAATAGCATATTCAGCCCCATGTGCCATAATAGGCATCTAGTTATTAAGCAACCATTATGTTTCTGTTTACCTGAGTTGATTGTATGGGAGTCTTGAGAGTCTTAATTAAATGATAAAAGTATAATGATGAAGTAATCATGAATGGGATATAATTTATTCAGACAAATCTGAGATCAAATTGTTGCTGTTGTGTGTGTGTGGTTCAGAAGAAAACAATTTAGAATGACAGTCCTAATTGTAAAATATGTAAAAACATGAAAAGATAAAGAGGAAAAAACAACAATTAAACAGTTTTGAGCAGTTCAGTAACTTCCAGTGTTCCGCAGTATAAATCCAGGGCACTGCTGTTTAAAAAGTTTCAAAGTTTAGCTGAAGTTCTTATTTAGCACCACAAGGGAGTGCTCTGGCTCCGTACTTTCTTTTTATTTTATTTTTTGGGGAGATGCTGTTTCCAAAAAAACTCAGCACTACTATTAGATTAGATGTAGCAAGTACACGTATATTCACACACACACACTCACACACCTCATCCTCTTCTTCTCCACTAAAATGATTAGGTAGAGCATGGATTTCCCATAGGAGAAAACTCCTTTTATCGTTGTAGTTCACATAAAATTGTTATTTCAGACAGACAGTTTTATTAAGTTTAAAGAAGGGACTGTGTTAGAGATTGTAATCTCTTATGTCACTGAAGTGCAGATATACGTAGTCCAGCAAAACCCTTGACATCTTGACACTGTGTATGGCACACATGTGCACAGGTAAAGCCTTAGTTGTCACAGCTTAAGCATCACAACTAAATAAATAAATCTACTGGTTGACAATGTCACATGTGCATTAACATGACCTGGGCATGTTCATGTCACTTTCTTTTTTTGTACATGTGCACACTTATGCTCACATGCACAAATCCATAAAAGGGCAAAGGGTCTTTCACGAGTTGCTGCACAGATTCTGAAATATGTCTTCTGACACATAAGCACTCTTGCTCTGACAATGTGGTAAAGCCAGTTTACAGTGGTGTAGGAAAGGTTAGCTTTTCATTGAGTTTTTGCCTTTTAAAAGACTCCTTCAGTATGTTTGAGAATGTTCTTCAGGCTTATAAGTCCAGTCGCTTATCATGCCATACAAGTTTAGATTGGATTTGGTCATTACAAAACTCAATTTCCTTTTCAAAACGTGATTTCTTTTGCAAGTGTTTTGGGTATTGTTAAAATTGACATTATTGTTAAATATATATATATATATATATATATATATATATATATATATATATATATATATATATATATATATATATATATATATATATATATATATATATATATATATATAAAATATATCATAGAATATTGTTTTTTAGAAATGTGTGTGTGTGTGTGTGTGTATGACATCTCTTTATTATATGCATCTTTTATTTACATAACCTTTGTTGTTTAAAAATTTCCATTCACATCTAACCATAAGTCTAACCTTTGAGTGGTATGAATGCCATTAAGCCAACCGTGAAACGTTGCAAAGTGTATCCAGCACCCATTTCCTGTAGTTATATAACAGGTTAGTTACTCAGTGTGGAAATACTCACACCATTGCATGCACTCTCATAAGTGTTTTGGCAGACACGCACCTTGGTTGCCATTTAAAACCCAGCCAAGAAGTGGTGAAGTCCAGTGGCCACAGAAGACCAGAGATAACATTACGTCACACAGCTAGACCTTGTGCTAACCAACCAGTGATTTGTGGATCAACAGTGTGTTGTCATGGAGATGGCAAGCCGTTTTAGCCACGGGGTTACATATTTTAGTAAAACGAGAAAGAACGAAAGAGGAAAGGTTTCATGTAGGAGGTAGAGAGGAGCAGAGAGAGGAATGACTCACGATCAGGTGTATCGGAGATCGACAAGTGCACACGCAGTAAATTCAAACTAATGGTCAGAGGATTGACAAACGTTTGCATGTTTGCATGAATATGCATTCGGTGTACAGTAAAAGCACACAAGCTTGAACTCACACACATACACAGTTGACAAGAAAAGGAAAGCGATTCCAGCTCCGTCTCCCTGGATACAGTGACAGGCGCACGGAGGGCATGGCTGATGCTCACTCGATAACATGCCAACAAGCACCTCTTCCCTTCCGTTTATTAATTCCGACATTCATCATTGACGCATTTCTCTTCTTTTTCTTGCGTGAGAGAAGCTGAGTTCAGCAAAACACAAATTAAAAACACTCTTCTCATCTTCCGCACTTCCTGTTCTCCCATTGGCTGCCAGTGATGTCATCCTGTCTCATATATAATAGTCAATAACCTATTAGAGTCCGGCGTTTTACAGTCAGATTGGGCAGAAGGGGCTTCTGCCGCTTGAGCTCTTCTACGCCATTTGTTTATTGGAGTCTTTTAGTGATTGTCTTGATTAACATGCCCTAAAGTCCTAAAGATTTCTGAGGGGAGACAGTTCAGTGCCCCCGGGGAACACTTTGTTCTGCGGGTGGTGTTATAATTGTTTTTCATTGCAAATGATGCTGTTTTTTCCTGTCTGTAAATGCGGGCCATTTAAAGACTGCAGAGATGCAATCATTTGTGCATATTAATTTTATGTGGTTTGTTTGGGATATATAATGCATCACATGCACATTCATCTATAGCGTAAAAACTTTCACTCTTGAAGACTTGAGCTGTATCATGCATTCTTTTCGGTCATTTCAGCAGTCTCTATCAAAATTTCCTCACCTTTTTGCAAGACGGCCTCTCTAGTTTTGTTTACGCTCACTCTACCTGCATAATCCATCCATGTCATCTGCTCTGTCCAGCTTTTTGTCCTCTTTTCATACAGCCTTGGAAGTGATCACTAACAATGATGTCATCCACACACACACACTTACTTGTGGCCAGACTCCTCCTTTGTACAGCCTTTTTGGCTGTTAAAGTTTCCTGACAGAGATGTTCTGATCGATTCCTCCGCTGAGTTAGGGGCCATTTATGCATTCTTGCATCCATCTGCACTGTTTTTAAATAGTTTTTATATATATATATATAAACATGCGCTATGTGGGTGTTTTTGACCGTTGTGATGCATTTCATAGCCTTAGTTTCTCCTCCTATGAGTGCTGCACCAGTGCGTGTGAAGTTAAGAGGTTCAGTTTTTTAAAACAGTCTATCAGGACACATGCATTCTGTTCCATTGAAATGTATATAGAAATCCTGTTTGCATAGATAGATATATAAATAGACAGACATATAGATGATTAATAGACGGACAAATGGACAGTTGGATAGATGTATAGACAGAGGGATATATACAGTGGATGTAAGAGATAGATAGATAGATAGATAGATAGATAGATAGATATGGATTGAAAGATAGACATATGGAACAATCCATATTATGCCCTATTTTAAGCCTAATATCCTCAATGGCAAGCATGTTATATAACTGGCGAAGCTCTCTGCCTCTGCAGTGTAATGCCCCAGTTGTATCATCTTTGTTTTTCCACTCTCTCTTTTCTCCTCTCTTTTGAACAACTCCTTTTCATTTGTCCATTTTCACTCATTTCTTCTCCCTAACTCTTTTCATGCCCTCCTCAAAGACTTGATTGGATGGAGATGCATAATGCCAAACCAATGTAAATTAAATTGAGTTCACAGCAGCTTAAACTGAATAGCAATATACAAGTGTCTGTGTCTCTTATGCACCGCTTTCTTCTTCTTTTTTCTTTCTTGCCTTCTTCCTTTTTATTGCTGTCTTGTTTGCTTTCTTGCTCTCCTGTTTGCTTATTTGTCTCTTTCTATTTGTCCAATTTTAATAAATTTAGACTCATGTCGTCTATTATCTGTGGCCAAAACACATTTTCTCATCAGCAGCCCAGGAAGAGTAATTTTATATAATTAAGATTGATTCTTTTGCAAAGTTGCCATCTTTTCACTTTATTAGATTAGAGATGTTTAATGACCTGCAGCTTTAATCAGTGGGAAGTATAGTCTGTTGGGTTTATAATGAGGCCTACTGTATTTGGTGCTGTAATTCTGTAGGTCTGTGTCTGTTGATTGTTTTGAGTCTCTGCATGTCCCTCTTCTCTGTGTGCTGTCTCTTCTTGTCCTTGCTTTCATCGCCTAAGATGTTTACACGACAGTCTCCCCCGCATTTTTTACTCTCATCACCTTCTCTCTACTATCGCACATGTGTTCTCGCACGTACACAAATGCACGCTCACCACGCTCCTGTCCCATCCCAGAGAGTAAACAGTGGCGTGCCACAGGCATCATGACTGTACTGTTGCACAATGCTGTTATCAGCGTTTGTGAGCGTATATATTGACAAAATGGGTAAGACTGTTATTGTGGTGTCTAAATGTCTTTTTTGGTCTACAGAAAAACTTTGCGGCACAGAGCTGAATGAAAGACGGCACAGTTTAGTTATAGAAACAGTAGACCCAAAAATTAAAAGTCTGTTAGTATATACTCAGCATCATGGTTTTCGAAAAGCTGTATGATATTCTATTGTGGGACACTAAAGTGTTTATGAAGGAGATAGTTCACCCAAAAATGAAAATTCTGTTTTCTGTAATTTATTTACCCTCACGTAATTCCGAAACTATAGGACTTTCTATACTGTGGAAAATAAAATCAGATTGAGAAATGTATGATTTTTTTTTTTTTGTCCAAAACATATTGGTTATAAACATTCTTCTAAATATAATCTTTGGTCCCACTTTATATTACGTGGCCTTAACTACTATGTACTTGCATAAAAAAATTGGATAATGTACTTATTGTGTTCATATTGTATTGCACAACAATTTTGCTGCTATTGAGGTGGGTAAGGGGCAAGGTTTGGGACAGGTTTGGTGGTATGGGTAGGTTTAAAGTGTGGGTTAAGGCAAAGTTTTATAATAAATGTAATTACAGAAATTAATTAAATTGTTATCCATTTAAAAAATAGTTATTATTCAATAACTATTACAAAAATACATTATTCAATCAAAGGAACAGTTCACACAAAAAAGAAAATTCTGCAATCAGCACCACTTTATATTAGGTGGCCTTAACTGCAATGCACTTACATTTAAATTAATTATTTTTTTCTTTCTTTCGTAAGCCAACAGAATTGCTGCAATTGCATTCTCCTGGTACATATATTTTTCTCCCTTGTTAAGGCCACCTAATATAAAGTGGGGCTGATGGGAGAATTTTACTTTTTGTGTGAACTGTTCCTTTGATTGAATAATGTGTAAGTTGCACTTTTGCATACAATGTAAATGTACTCTAAACTGCTGTTAAACAACATTTTAAACACTATATTTTAAATGGATAACAACTTAGTCTGTTCTTCACTGAAAGCTATCATATGGCTTCAGAATATGGAGCATTTATCACTTTTTTGATACTTTGTCTTTTTTTGTTGCTTGAAAGCCCTCTTTCATTGTATTGAACAGAGCAGCTCGGACATTCCGCTAAAGATCTCTTTTTGTGTTCCAGGGAAGAAAAAGTACATTCATAAGGTCTTTGTCATCATGAAATAAATATCCTTCATTTTGACTGTAGATGTCACTTTCTGTTGACAGGATGTTTACATTTATGGGCATAATTCCGTATTTCATGGCATTTTTACACCATGACATGACAGCTAGATGTTTTGATGTATGTGAGTCAGGTCACAGAACAATGAAAGAGGTGATTCAGTTTTAGGAGGAACATGCCCCCACTGGCCGGGTCCACAGCGGGTCCTGCGGTCACACAGGAATGAGGGTTGTCATCTCTGAAGCTATTTTCCCCTCCCTGTTCCTAAAGGTTGCACCTTACTGGAACAGCCCTCTTCATCACTCCAGCATAACGACGAACACACAGCATCAAAACTTACGATAACATCCAGCACACATCTCCCAGAGGCAGGGGCGGATTTAGTGAATTTGGGGGCCCCAGGCAAATATAGGAATGGAACCTCACAATTGAACCTTTAAACCTTTTTAAGAAAAGGGATGAGACAGAAGTATAAATTATTATATTATTTAAAACAAATTTATTTGGGTGGATTTTCGCATTGGTCTGAACAAAAACTGCATACTGGATTATTGAAAATGCACATTCATTCTCTGCCAGTAGGAGGGGCTTTTGGAACGTCAGAAATATAGCGGTTTCCTCGGTAACAGCTGTAAACAAAGCAGCGCTCAGCTCATAAATGATACTTTATCAGGTAAAATGAAAATGCCATTGAAAATTTTCTGAAGACAATCAGTTCCCTTCAGAGGTTCATTCATATAAAAACTTGAGTTAGTGAGAATGAGAATAGTGTGAAAAAATATAGCCTATAGTGATGAGGAAAGTCCACTGATGAGTTACCAGCTTAAGCCTACATTTAATTTTAGTCATTTTAACTTAGGGCTGTCAATCGATTAAAATATTTAATCGTGATTAATCACATGATTGTCATGAGTTAACTGGCGAATAATCACATCTTAATCGCACATTTTTATTTGTTCTAAATGTACCTTAAATTAATACTTTTCAAGTTTTTAATACTCTAATCAACATGGGCATGGACAAATATGGATGCTTTATGCAATATATAGTTAACATAGAGCATGAAGAGTAGACATGTTTCATAGGTCATAGATGTTTTTTCATGAAAAAAAAAAAACAGGTTCCTATTACTTCTCTTTCTTTGCACTGAGCAATTTACTGACACAAACCTGTTTACATTTTCGCAGGACAGGGCAGCTCACTTCTTCTGAACATGCAAGATGTACATTTATTATTTATTATTACATTTGTTTGCCTCTCTGTGCCACATATTTTCATTGGTATATTGTTATGTTTCTGATGTAAGACAACGGGATGAATATGAAATAGTGACTGAAATGTGACCCATTAAGAATACATAACCTGCTGTCCCTTCCAAGATGTTAATCTGCACAAAAATCCTGATTTATAATCATGCCTTGTCTTCTGATAAAATCAAATAGGCTACACATAAGATAAAGACAATAGCTGTGCTGTGATTTCGGCTATACTTGCATGTAAAATTAGAGAAGCCAACATATCTGTGTTTTAACTGAAAGTGCAGCTCCTTTCAGCCGCCCGCTGAACAGAGCGGACGCGGAGAGAGGTGTGTGTGCGCGCGCTGGGAAAGAGAGTCCTCGCGCTCGTGCGGCAGTCAGCTTCAGATGCATAATATTTCCATTTGCTACAAGCAGGATACACAAGAAGCACGTTCAACTCGGACATGCAGACAGTTGTCGTGGTAATAAAAAGCGTGTCCGCGCCTAATGCGCATCTTGTATATGAAAAGCAATTTAGGGGGCCCTTGGCATTTGGGGGCCCAAGGCAGTCGCCTACCTTTGCCTAATGGGTAAGTCCGCCCCTGCCCAGAGGCACACCAAAGCACATGTAGCCTCTCACAGAACACTGAAATGACAGAGATTTCTGTGTCAAAAGAGAGCAACAGAGAAGGCACTTATATTAGTATTGTAAAGAAGAATCGTCCCACTTTATATTAAGTGGCCTTAACTAATGTGTGCTTACATCAGAAAATGAGTACAATGTACTTATTGTGTTCATATTGCATTGCAAAACACTTTTGCTGCTATTGAGGTGTGATATGGGTAAGGTTAGGGACAGGTTTGGTGCATGGGTAGTTTTAAGTGTGGGTTAAGGTAAGGCATGGGTGAACAGTGTTATAATAGATGTAATTACAGAAATTAATTACAGATGTAATTATATGCAGGTATTTTTAAAATAAAAGTACAATGTAAAAACATGTATGTACACAATAAGTGCATTGTATTACATGATTAATTTGCATGTAAATACATAGTAGTTAAGGCCACTTAATATAAAGTGGAACCAAAATTTCAAAAAGCTGGCCTTGTATTAAATACATAAGAGGTTCTTAAAATGAGGTTCTCAATACAATTTTCACTGTATTTTGAAAAGTGCTATTGAACTGAACTTGAATTTAATTTAATTGAGTAATAAACTTTATTCATAAACTGATTAAGTCAACATTTTTGAACATTTATTTGCCATAAAGTAGTAACAGTCTAGGTCATTTATGAACATAGCAGTCTGGTTCATTTCAGTGAAATAATAAAGCAAGGATCTGTTAAAATAATGGATTAGTAAATATGGTACAGTGTAGGGTTAAAATTAATTTGTATCCTTTTGTAGTGTTTGCATCCTTGCATCCTTAGGTGTTTTAAGTGAGTTTTTCTTTTTGTTTTAATAGCTATTCCTGTTGCCAAACAGTAGAACATGGTGCTCGCTCCACCAAGGTCATGAGTTCATTTCCCAAATGCATGCACTGATGAAATGTATTCTCTCAGTGTAATGTAAGACACTTTGGATAAAAATATCTGCCAAAACTAAATATATATTGAAAAAAAGCTGGTCCACCACCTGAAATAAACTGTGAGACTAACTGACGCTTTTGGGGTTTGAGTATTCTCCATTCACAAGGGCCTTAAATGCCCCTATGCATGTCCTCTGCGAGCCCGATGTCTGAATGCCTTTCTCTGTTTGCACCCGTAAATATCGTAAACAGAAGCCTCTGGGACTCTTGTGTTGCTTCAGAGGGTGGCTGGTGACAGGAAGATAGAGGAGGTGACAGAGAAATTGAAGCGAGGGATCAAGGGTAGTGCTGGGTAAACACAGAACATGGACCAAAGAGCAAGACTAAGGGTTCAAGTAGGCTTAGTAGAGCATGAATTTGTGGACTGACCCACAGAATGCTTTAACAGGGTGTGAGTGTGTTTGCGTGGCTTTATGTGCACATGCGAAGCCAGAAACTGTCTTGGACAGGGTCAGGTATGCTGTTCCATAGTTTTCCACTCCAGACTGGCACCAAGCGTGTGTAATTCTGGAAAAGTGTCATGAATATTATAAAGGAATGGGAGTTATCACTTCTGAGAGTGTATTATTAGTAGCCCCATCGGTGGGCTATTTTTGTATTTTGCGCATTGATTTTGGGGGGTAAATCTATGGAAGGGAATTTAAAAGTGTTAAAAAGTGTTGAAGGAGCTCAGAAGAATGCTCAGGTCCAAACAACACTGGACCCCATTGATATTCATAGTATGAACATATGAACAAAAAATCTTTTGTGTTCCACAGTATGCATTTTAATTTGGTTTCTTGAACTAGATCCTGTCTGGATCACTAAAATGGAAATGGATAGTATAGCAGAGTGAACTGCCTTTTGGTATTCATGATCACAGTTTTAAACATGTTGGTTCATATGAGGCGATCACAGTATGAAGTCATGCAGGAAACACTTTGATGTGTGGGTGAAAATGCATGTGAGTCAAGTGGGGAGAAAAAGAAATAGGGAAAAATCCAAGATCCATTTCTGTCACGGTGTGGGAGCTTCAAACATAAAATCACAATGCGGCGCCCGACTCAAACATTCTGCATGCATACGCACACCGACCGTGATTCCCACTGTGAGAAATCTGATTACTTTCTCTGAAAACCTTGTTTCTCTCAGATGTAAGCCAGTGAAGCCACACATTCAGTGTTATTAAGAAAAAAAGTAGTTTTAGTTTTGTTGTTCCTTTTCCAAGCTCAAGGTATCATTGAGATATTATAAAAATATTACTGGGTAAACCAATGCGCAGCCATTACAGTAAGTTATGGTTGTTATAAAATAAGTTTATACATTTTTTTTCATTTTTCCATTTTTCACCCTGCAAACCCAAGCAAATCTTACCAACTTAAAACTTACTTGAGTTAAAGCTGAGTTTAAAGCAGAGTGAGTTTTGTGTTATCTAACTATAGCTTTGAAATAAACTGACAATGCCTGAGGTATATTTAGAGACATGAGTTATCTTTTTAAAATATGATATTGTAAGTAGTTTCAGAAACTTGAGCTAGTTCTGTGTCCTTGCAAAACTCTATCAGATTTGCAAACTGCAGTCCAGCTTGCAGTTCTATGTGACTCTCTCAAATGAATGTCAGCAGACATCTCAGTGTTATTTAGAACAGGCCAAACAACTGGCTAATATAAAGCAAAAAAAAAAAAACTTTTCTTCCCCTGACTAGAAGGAATTGTTAAGCTCTACAGCGCCAACACACACTAATTCCATCTCTATTCTCCATGGAGTTAATGTACTTAGGGGTGCTTTTTGATTTAGAGGCCCATGACTTTTTGACAACTGTTCCTTTTTTTATGCAACACAGTCACAGCTTTTACCATTGTGAGCGAGCTGGGTTGCCTGCATGGCGCAGCTGAGTGAAAGATGAGATAATGTGGCAAATGGAATTATGGTGAATCTAATTCCCTTAGGCAGAAAAGGCACCACTGTCTCACCTTTTTCGGACCATTTTATCAGTACCATTCCATTAGCTTTAATCTTCATTATTAGATTTGATGTGAAAACTTCACTGAAAATAATTAGATCATTTGACATTTTAAACCCCCCCCCAACCCGCCCACCTTTTTTTTCTCCTTCAATAGACCAGCTTGAATGGCCCTCAAATGAACCAAGTTGCAATTTCTGGTTGCTGAATGCAATATCTGTTAAGTGACCAACATGTGAAGTCATTTTTGTTTACAATTTTTATTTATTTGTATATTTATTTATTTATTTATTAGACTTTTTGAGGCTTCTCAAATATTTATTCCTTTTATTGTGTATAAAATATATCAAAAACACCTTTAGTAATGTGTCCACAAATAACTGCATACTTTAAACGGTCCACCGTTTAGTTAAAAAAAAAAACAGTTGTGATTTTATGTCCATCTCTCCATTTCTCTTCCTTTCACAGTTTTTTGCACAAAATATTTTTTTATAACCAGTCTTGCTCCCAGCAAGGCCAGAAGGTTACATTTCCAACACAATTTAATACAAATGTGTGACGTTGAATTCCTGCTTTTGAACCACTATAATTTACACCTTTATTTTCCTCCACAGCCTTATGCGAGATTTTGTAGGTCAGCGCTTCCACAGGGACTAAGCCATCTGTAAAATTTTAACAGCAGATAATGACCAGCTGAGGCAGCTTTATCCAGAGCCAGTGGTGACCTTTACCCAAAGGATCATGGTGATGACTTGTTTCAATGCTTTTAACTTACAGCACTAACCTCTAAAACCAGTCTGAAGGTTTTCAGGCTATTATCACAACCTTTTGGTCCTTCTCCATGTGACATCTCTTCACACATTTTAAGCAGGTACTATAGGGTCACTGTGGAGTGTGGGGTAAAGCCCCAAATGATCATAGCTGATTATGTGTTCCAGTGGCCAACAGAAGGTGCCAGGCACAATAAACAAAGGCCTGGTGGATCAATAGTTTTAGGCTAGACAGATTGGAGGGCTGAATTTGACAATGAGTTTAATTGATAGGCATGTAAATGGATGAACATTAGGGTTGGTGGAGCGATAGGGATGGGGCAAAAGCTTCTTGATGACCAAAACAAATCTGTTTGTAGTAGATTAGACACTTTACAAACTGGGCATTTAAAAGCACACATCAAGCCAAGCAGGGGGAAACAATCGATTTGGGCCACTGGCAGGCAAGAAATTAAAGATCGGCAGATGCGCATCCACTTGGAGGGTGATTAGAAAAAATAAGAAATACATGTGGAAGCTCGGGATGGACATCACGACAAGTAAATGGGATTCATTGAGAAACTGTGATCAATAGGTGGTAGTTTCTTGCATGACTGTTCCTGTGTGATAGAGAGGGGCTTGGGTTATGGAAAATCCCTGTACTAATCTAGCCTGATATTAGCTCAGCGCACTTTGTTAGCCACGTGAGTTTGATGTGGAAGAACACTATGTCTGTAGAGGCTTGATAAATTGTACATTTTCAGAAGTGCAATCAACATGAAAATTTAAGGAAAATTTAAGGTTTTGCCTACTTTTATATTAGAGTTTCAAAGCTCTTAGAGGTTGTTCAGAAAGAACATGTTTTGCTTTCCACTGCATTGACTTTCCATTGTTTTTCTATGTTAACATGCTATAGATGGACCATTGTGCTTGGGCCTTGGGTTTTGTGCATATTCATGAATTTTATACATTTTGGAATGCTTAATTTAAAAGTTTAACATAAAAAAAGACCCTATTGTTCTATAGAGTTCGCTCAAGACCTTGCATTTTTCCTGATTCCACAGCATTTTATTAGTAACCTATAAATAGTTTAAAATATTAAATGTTTCTTCTTTGTTTTTGTCCTAATTTTTATTTGTTCTTAATTGTTCAACATTTTAAATTCGATATCCTCTCTCCATACTACACCAAAGTATATTAATGAAAAAAAGACTCTTAATAATACATTAATTTTTTATATTTAACTTTTTTTTCTGTTACTCTTATATGAACTTGATGGGTAATTTATGGTCTATTTATGGTTTCACATGGTGCCATTGTAAATCCCTCCCAAGTAGTTTGTATTACTTATCTGGTTCAACTGGAATACCTAGAATATCCTGAAGATTTGTATTGGATGCAGGCATAACGGCAAGTCAACAAACTAATCACATTTGGAGAGAGAGAAGATCATTAGCAAAGCTTAATAGGTTTTTGATTTCACTAGAACCTGATCTCAGGGAAACTTTATTTTACAATTAGTCAGAGGGACGATCAATACAATTACAATTTAGCAGTGGGGGTCGGTCACTTTCTTATACTAAAATGGCATAGGATGTTGGAGAGCAGTGAAGAATTAAAGAGGTGAGGAGGTGAATGGCTTGAAGCACCTACCCAGGTTTTCAAATGACACTTGGACTCTTTCTGTTTCATAGCTTTCCTGTTGGTGTACAACTGGCCAACTCCAGTGTTAATCTCATTTAGGGTGGCCATATGTGCCATGTATATGGGACACGTCCTGGCCTGGATTTTTATATTGCCTAAAACATCCAAAGTAGTTTGACCAATAACATGCAGGTATTGTACATAATTGACCAATTGTGGCGCGTCACACTTGAGAAGGGGAGAACGATCAAAGCGACGCAAATACGTGCACTTGTTTGTTCGTTCATTCAGCTTGAAACTGCACACTGATCATTGTAGGACACCAAAGTACCGCGAGAGCGATTTGAAAGCATATGGAGCCGTCTGCTCTGCTCTCTGCTCTTTACTTCCTTTAAGTACAGAAAGGAGAGAGATGAATCATGAATGATTCATGAATGAGTTTTTTAAGCTGAAGTCTCAGCAACTAGACTTCTAGTGCCTATCCAGATGTCCAGCACGTTCAAAGAATGTGTCAAAATTACTCACACGCTTCTGATCGTCTACATTTTTCCTACAATATTCACGGTCCAATATTCTGCAGGCATTGTGGATTGTACAGTAAAAAGTATTTATAAACCTGCAAATATACTTAACCATAAATTAAAAGGCTCTGATCTGAAATATGTGAGAGATCTCTCAGCACCTTTTACACCTTTCCAATACATCAATATGCCATTATAATTTTAGTACAATGAAGGGCCTTTTAAAATTACTACTGTATAATTGCCGTCTACCAAGCTGCCATTATCCGAGGCTGTGAGTTATTGACCGAGAGACTTCCACTCAAATTTACTCTCTTTGTTAAGCTTGTGACTGGATCATTGTCCCCGGAGGGGGCAGAAATGGTCAGGGGATCTGACCACCACTGTAAGTGAATCGTTATAGGGTTTCGCCAAGGGCACATGGTTTGGAAGGGTAAATAATGGAGAAAGCACTCTGTGTGTCTATAATTAACCATACTCTCTATTTCTCTTTCTCTCTCTCTCTCCCTCAGACCCAGCAGCGGTGGACTTTGAGCAATATGAATTGTCTACATTGGCCGATACACTTAAGAGTTACATTCAGGACTTGCCCTGCCTGCTCATCCCAGCTGTAGTGTACAGTGAGCTGGTCTACACTGCTCAGGGTAAGCTGTCCTCTGGAGCTCAGCACAAAACATTTAAACACCACCTTTTTATGTCTAAAATCATGCAAATGCTTTCAAGTTAGGAAGTCGAAATTCGGTGATAATCTCAGTGAGTCAATGAACTGAAATTGGAGTGATAATGGATCAGTGTTCAGTGGATTTGTTTCTAAATTAGTCAACACTCATCTCTCGTGAACTCTAACTTTCAAACATCTATGTAAATGTATGATGGAAGTAAATTTTGCAGTGAATAATAAAAGATATTACTTTTATGATACCCTTTGAAGCTGTTTAATAATTTTTGAAGCTCAAAAGCCTCAGTCTCCATTGTTTATAATTGCCATCTAGTACAATTCTTCAAACAAGTCATAAAGGCTTGAAACTACATACGAGTGAGTAAATTATGTTAGAATTTAAAGGTTTAAATTCTCCTTGGTTAAAATGCACAACTAAAATAGGTGGGTGTGCTTGTCCTCTTCAACATATAAATGCTCAAAATGTTCAGTGGGCAGAAAGAGGCTTGAGAGAGGCCGAGAACAGAAGTAGTGTTATAGAAAGAGGCAGTGTGTGTGTGTGTGTGTGTGTGTGTGTGTGTGTGTATTAGTGGGGGCGTTACTATGCCGGAGGGTAGGTTCACACCATCTCTCTCTGACCTCGCTCTGTATTACACCCACTGAAAACAAGCATACACAGAGTCTGCCCCATCTTTTAGACATGCCTGGTTGCTCATAAGTGTTGCCTGACTTTGTAAGGACAAACAGAATTATGTAAGGATCCTCGCTGAGTTTTGCCACATCATGTTTCTGATGCATGAAAATTCTTGCGGTCTTAAAGGTGGGGTAAATGATTTCTGGTAGCCAATGTTGACATTTGAAATCACCAAAACAAACGCGCCCCTACCCCAAAAAGGTCTCACCCCTATGTTGATAGCTCCGCCCCACACGTACGTACAGCAACAATTAGTTCTGTGAAACAAATAAAGCAAAACCAATGTTACTCACCTATCAAGAAGAAACAAAGCAACCTCGGCGCCCGATTGCAGGCCCTCCTGCTCCTTGAGTTCTCTCAAGTACTGGAAAACTGATTCGATATTTACATGGGTCCTTCTTCTTGCCTTATCGTAATACCGTGTCTACACCGGACGCGAGCGACACGACAAATCCCCGACAGTAAACTGCTGCCGTGTTCTATTTATGACATATTGGCACAAATAGTAGACAGTGTAGACACGGTGTAAAGCCTTCTTTTGTTCCGCAGACGTTTTCCTCTTTTGTGTTTTATTCGCCATCTCTATCTTTCTTTCGTCACTTGGCTCGGCTAATGTCCATCATGTGCACTGATGAGCGCTCTCTCCTCACATCATGAGTAGACACACCCTTTACTGCTGATTGGCTACGAGTTTGCTTTTGTACTGGCCCGACTCAGTTTTCTAAAGCGTTTTTGAAAAAATGCATACCCCACCTTTAAGATGACTTGTATCCTTAAATATACTGGTTGAATAGTATTTAAGGATAAGATGCAAAAAAAATAGCTTCAGATACAAAAAAAAGATGCTGTTTTCTAGAATATTTCTTGAAATAAATGTATTTTTCATAACTTACTGACAATTTTATGTTTTAGGCATAAACTTTTTATGTAATGCATACACGTATAATCAAATCTCAGCTAAATGTATCTTGTTTTGAAAGCATTTAGATATTTTTACTGAAAATGACAAAAATTCATACTAAGGCTGGCTACACGCAAGATTATAAGCCCGATTTGCACCCCTGAACGATCGAGGGGTGCGACCCGATTCAAGGCTTGTCGCAAACAATTTCCTAAAAAATGTCCTATAAAATCCTCTATTGTGTAGTATCATTATAATTATTTAACTGCTTCCAATTGAGACGCAGCATCCCTGAACTCAAATTGTAAATATCAAACTTTAAAACTGCCTCTGATGTGATGGCCAATGAGAACGAGCAAGCATCACCTACCAGATTTTGCGTGCTTCTATAGCTGAAACTTGGCTTCCACTAACATGCCACAAAAGCAGAGTAATGAGAAAGAACATCACCCATATTCTTTTCTATACTTAGTTTTTCACCGTGAAACAGATCGCATGCCAGGAAAGCTAGCTGACAACGTCTCCATTTGTTTTTCTTCTCTAGTCACGTTTGATCTCATTGGTCTCTGTGAGATCTCGTGTCACTGTGAAATCATTCCAACAGTCAACAATTGTGTGGTCTCGCGGTCTGGTCAAATAATCTAGTGTAAGGCTAAAAATTGGTTGAAACTGTCTGTGATCTCCTATAGTTATGGACTTGAAAACCGTCTAGTGTGTGGTCAACCTAAGATAAATTTTGGCAGTTTTATGATTTATTTATTTACTTACTTTCAATTTTAGGGTTTCAAGGTGTGATCTTTTTTTGACTAAACAAAATGTCTATTGTTCATACCTTCAATCTGCAATATACTCATTCATTGTCTTGATTGATTTGCATGATTGGTCCCATAGAGTGGCAAGTCTAAATGCAGTTTAATTAGTTTAATTTAGATCATGCAATAGGAACTTACTTGATTGATTGGCTTATACCTAATAATTAAATTTTCCATCCTCAGTTCTGCTGGCACTGGTGTATAAGTTACATAAACGAATTGCACAATTTAAAAGGAAATATTACCATATCTTCAAAGGAGGGAACTAATATTAGTTTTGTGATACAGTGAACAAAAATCAAGACAATGACTCGCTATAATGTACTTGGGGTTATAATACATTTTATATTGGGTGAGTCTTCAAGTGCAAAGTCACTGTAGGATTTGCCATATGGCATATTCAGCATTTGTGCATTAACCGTTCTTAAAGAATCAATGGGCTATTATAGCAAGTTAGCTTTCCTGGAAAGTCCCTTTGTCATGGGGTGCACTTAACAATGCCAAACTCTACCTCCCTCTTCCCTGGATAAAATTCATTTAATTGTGAAATCAAGCATGCTTTTGTTTGATATGCTTAATTTAATTAACACACCAATTCAAACTATTAAATCAAATTTTTTTTTTAAATATCATGTTATCCAAAACTCCAGGAGTTTTATGATGCATGACTTAAGGGTAGAACAATCAAATTCATTTCAAGCTTTAATCTAACACAAATCAATTTGACATTGTATTGCTTTCCAAAGCATGACAATTTTATTTAGTGGAAGAAAAGTGCAAAAAGTCATTTTCCTGGTAGACGTTTTGAGCCCCATTGAGTGTCTACGTCTCATTTTAAGAACATTACTCAGTGGTAACTCACACGCCTTGAGCACCGGTGCCCATCTGGCTGGCCAGGAGCCAGTATGCCCTCTTCCAGGAATGCGATTGGCCATCTGCAGGGCTCCCCTTCCCCCGGTTGTGTCGTGCTGAGTCCAGATGGACTCGGCCAAGTTCCCAGCCGTGGCCTGCAGCCCATGACGCTGGCCTTTATTGAACAGGGGTCAGTCTCCATCGGTAATCTCCAGGAGGCAGCGGTTGGTGGGACTGTCCGGCTCCAGACTGGGGGCATGGGTATCTGTGTGTGTGTCTGTGCATGTATTACTGAGTGTATGCATAGAACTTATAGATAGAAACCCTCTTGTATCAATGGTCAGTGAGTCTCAGGCCAAGGTCAAAGTAGTGACCAGTTTTCTGATCGGCAGATTGTCAGACATTCATCATTCGACCCCCTGCCACCCACTGCTCATAACCTTTGACCTCTTAGCACTTATCTTCTATAAGCACTATGGGTGAAACGCCTTAACCAGCAACACCTTAATGGCTTTGTTCATGCTCATAATTCATGCAGGAAGTGCGGTTGGCAGGGGATTGAGTCTGTGTGTTTGTTGGGTGGGGGGTGAGAGCAGCTTCTAGGCAGTAATCTTTACTTACATTGAAAGTGTTGTGACAGGTAAGATTTACTGAGTGTATTGCAGGACTGGCCTGTTTGCAAGCTGACACCATTGACTCTGAATTATGACTTAGAAACATTCAAATGAACAAAAATGAAAGGGAAGTGAGAAAATAATGTATACATGTTAAACATTTTATCAAATAACGAAGAAAGCTTACTATACAAGCAGTTTATTTTAATATAATTTTTTGCTAGCTGTGATTTATTGATTTTTTTATTTTCAGCAACCAACCCAAAACCAAAAAGATGAATAAATTAATTTTATTTTTATATAATATAATAATGTCTACATTTGGCTTACATATAAGGTCTCATAAATATATATATATATTTTAATGTATTTATAAGACCTTAATTTGCGTTATGTATTTATTTATTTAAACGTACTGTATCACTTATATATTATATTATACATTTATTATAGATATTTAATATGAATAATCTATACTTCTTGCATAGAATAATTGCCGACATTGCATGTATAATTTCTCAATTAATTAAATTCATTCATGTTTGTTTGTTTATTTAAACATATATTCTAATATATTTATTATGTTTAATATAAATAATATATATTTGTTTTTTGGTGTAAAATCATAATTTTCGACATGTATGTATTATGTCTGTGTGTCCTAGAACATTACATGTGGAAAAGCATGTAGAATTTTTTTTTTAAAAGAGGTGTTTGTGTGTGTTTTTTTTTGTTTTGTTTTTTTTATCAATTATGGTGACTATTAATTCCTCAAATGATGGTGACAAGAGTTGTAACCAGGCATACATAGTGAATAAACAGCAGTATCAGCAGTTTATGCTTAGTGAATTCCACCTCGTTCTGTACTTTCCAGACTGGATGATGTCCCGCATTGATATCCAGACTGTATCCGTGTTCCTTTGTCTGATGAAGACAAATATTCATTGTGTGTAAGCGACTTAGGGATGAAATGCTCATATCTTAGCTGTGCCACCAGGGTACACTTTAGCTCAAATAAGCCTGAATCACAGATGCTGGCCTTTTTGCAGAGGGAAACCCCATCTCAAAGGAGCTCATCAATATGTTGGAAGCTGTCGCAATAACTGCATTGTCCTTGTGGGTGCTCATAGACAGTGGACTCGAGGGCAATTTTAGGCTAGCACTTTAACTCCTGCTGAGCTGACTTTCCAGTCCCAGGTCATGGGTTTTGTAATGCGCCCCAATGTTCAATGCTGCTGTCTGAGTTCAGATGAGTTACATCTATATTATTAGAACCACAGGGTGGATGTTTCGCTTTTAGTCCCTGCTGGTATATGCTACTACATCATCCGGCTGCTAAATGCATCTTATCCACTGACAGACTTTCAAAAGTATGAGCGTATTCTATTTAGATTAACTGTTTAACATTCAAATCACACATATTTTCATATCTAATAATAGATGAATTCCATTGTCCAATTTGTTTTTGTATGTATATTACTCTCTGTCTGCTCCCATTTCCCTTCATAGATCAGGATTGTCAATAAGGGCTTGAAGCTGTTGTCAGTAAGGGCTTGAATCTGTGTTTTTGTGTTGCCATCAGTCTCACTCTGTCTCTTTTAGAAACCCAAGGCATGGAGGAGTGTGGACAGCAGCTGAAAAGAATCCTTGACTCTCCCAGTGTCCCTCAGGTTAACCACCAGCTCCTGGTTCATCTGACCCGACACCTAAGTAAGGTGGCCCAAAGTGGGGGAGCAGCTCAGGCAAGCCCCAGGCTTCTGGCTCTGGCCTACAGTGAGGCTATCTTCAAAAACAATCACTTCAGGTACTGTAAATAACGTGTTGTCAACTGAAATCGACAGTCTTCAAGCTACATTACCATTCAAAAGTTTGTGGCCAGAAAGATTTTTAAGGTTTTTGAAGTCTTTTATACTTACCAAGCCTGCATTTATTTGATCAAAAATGCAGTAAAGCAGCAATATTGTGAAATAGTACTACAAATTAAAATAACTATTTTAATATATATTTTTTATTCTAATTTATTCCTGTGATCTCAAAACTGAATTTTCAGCAGCCATAAATCCAGTCTTCAGTGTTAACTGACATATTATAATCAATGATGAAAACAGTGTATCTTTTTTTTTGTGGAAACCGTGAAACATTTTTTTTAAGGATTCTAAGACGAAAAGAATGCCCAAAAGAACAGCATTTATATGAAATAGAAATCTTTTGTAACAGTATGCCTTTTGTCAGTTTTTGAATAAATATAATGTATCCTTGCTGAAAAAAAATAATGGTAGTGTAGACTAATTTTTTTTTCAAAGTTAAGTACTTTTTACAAGAAAATTCTATATCAGACTTTTTATTTAAAAATGTCATGTTTCATTCAATGTGTTACTTGACATTTCTTTTGTAATTATTTGTGATTATTTGTGAATGCTCACATTCTTACTTGTATGTGCATGCATGTTCTTTGTTTCAGCAGAAAACTCAGTCAAACATATGTCGAAGCCTATCTTTATTCCCCTAGTTTAATTAAAGTGGAGCAGAAAGAGATGAGGGAGATGTTATTCCTGATCTGTCCCTCAGCCCCACTGTAAGACAGCCCTTTAATGGCTGCAGCTCCAGTACAATCTCCTGAGAGGAACAGCACATAACATACAACAGATGGGGATGCTTATTAAAATGTGTTGCACTGTTACAATCCCTTGTACTTGCCATCTGAAGAGTACCAGGAGTGAATGTTGATAACTCACTATTTATGTAACCTGACTGTTATTATGTACCAGACCTCTGTATCAGACTATAGTTCATGGTCATATTATTGTTGCACCTTTATTAACTACTTTATTAACTATAATAATTTTTTTTTATTTTTTTTACAAATTTATCTTATGCCACAGGTTAAATGAATCATTATTGTGATCCCTGTGGTTATTGACTGTGGAAAAGAGGTTGTAGAGGCACCTAATAGTTACTCACAAATTAATAATAATCAGAAATATTTCTTGAGCTTGAAATCAGCGTATCAAAATGATTTCCGAAGACTGGAGTAATGGCTTTTGAAAATTCAGCTTTGCCATTACAGGAATAAATTACTTTTTAAAACAAAACATAATATCCAAATAATATGTACCATATTACTTTTTGGCTAGTTTGGCATTTTTGAGATTTATATCTCATCACAGTCAAATAGATGGTGACATCACACCTTCTATAAAGCGCCCTCCTTAATGAAGGACTTTAGTGCACATAATAAAGAGTAGTGTGCAAGTGAGTCACTGCTAACTCAGTCAGCACATTGTAGTCCATTAAGTCGCCTCCCTCTTATTCGATTGTGAGCTGCTTTTCTGTCCCTCTGCCAAGAGTCTCCAGTGGGACTTTCCCTACTCTTAGCGGCCTGTCAGTTGTCTTGTGGCTCTGGGTCAGTTCAGGCAGAGAAAGAAAGAGAGAGAGGGAAAAGGAGGTAGAGGGAGCGCATTATGCCAGAAGCAGACATTTCTGGTTAGTCATCAGCTTCACACACTACCTGAGGTTATTGAGGCATCACAGGACCTGAATTACAGCTGAATACATAAGCAAATGAACATTCGCCTCTAAAAAGTGTGTTTCGACCGTAAACAAGCAGTCAACAGTTCACCAAGTACATCAGCCGCTGCAACTCATTACATGACCTGTGTGTGTATTATGACCGAATTTTTGATGTGTGTGTGTTGTGTGTGTGTGTGTGAGAGAGGAAGTTTGACTTTATTTTGTCTGAACTTTCCATGCTTCATGAGTATCAGTTATTAGAGCATTTGTTTAGGTCCAGCTTCACTTTTAACCATGGCATGACTATATATACTCGCTCTTAAAATGTCTTTCTCTTGCTCCAGTGCGGATGTAAACCCAGAACATCATGTGAAGATTCTTGAGGCACTTATCATGGTTGGAGGCCTAGTGGAGATACAAGCAGCTCCAGGTAGGACGACAGAGGTTCTCTTCATTTTCTCAATCTTTTATACGTTTATCTTCTTGGATGATTTTTTTATTTGTGTACTTTGTATTTTTAATACTATGATTGTAAGCTTACTGCATCACCCAATGCTTCTTTTTGAGAATCCAGTGGGTTTTTATATTCCATTAATTTTGTTTCATTGGCACTGATAGCTAACTTGTTATCTTGGATGGTTAATTATTAAGAATTATCATAATTATCTATAGATTGTTGATTTTGTCCAAACATGTTAAGCTTCAATGTCTTTGAGGATGGACATTTCTGGAAGTAGATGTAAAAGTAGTGTCTTTTGTGGGTGTAGGCCTAAATGTGTGTGTGTGTGTGTGTGTGTGTGTGTGTGTGTAAGGAAGAGAGGTTGATAAAAGTGATTGGTTGATGAGGACTTAATACATTTTCATGGTAAGCTTGTGAGGGATGAAATAATGAGTAATAGTTCACAATACTTGCATTTATAGGTACTATCATTGATGCAGCTTTTTTCCAGGCCTGATAAAACTTGGTTGTTATGGATCTTCTGGCTCGACGCTCTCTTTACTTTCATTATTTAGAATCCAAACATTGAGTTTCAGTCACTGAACTTCTGCAATGTAATTTAAATGAATATAGGTCTATTAGATGTCTGGAGTGCCAGGCAGTCCTAGGAGGTTAACATTTTCCTCAGCTTTTTATAATAAAGCAGTGCATTAAATGTGAATTATATCAGTTCAGCACAAGAAAATACAGTGGAGTATTTATGGTTTCCATTTTGATGCACTTAAGCAACTCACTTTGGGCAAACTTGAGCAATTATGAATGATGTACATTAATTTCTGAATTTGCAGTACAGCATTTTTGGGTTTGTAAATCAGCAAGCATGGATAAGCATATGGGTTGACAACAAAGCTGACAAATACTTTGATTCGCAGTGTAACTTAAATTTGTTTGTACCCAATTTCTCTCTCTCAGAGACAGAGCTCAGCATTTGAGTTGGTCAAAATTCATTTTAAAAGGTAACTGGAAACTTTGGTGAACAGTCTCTGATACAGAGGCTCAGTTTGGGGTGAAGTAACAGACTAGAACTTAGAGCTAATAAATGCACCACCCATGGACACAAGCATAGGTTTATGGGGTCTGGTGCGAGCTTCTCTCACTGCTGTGGGGTCATAACCTTAGCCCCAAAGCAAGACTAGGGGTAATGATATCAGTGGCAAGCTTGAGCCTTACTTAGAACTAACAGTCATGGTCAGAAACATTTACTCCTAAACTATATTCAGTGATTTAATTCGATTGGCTGTCATATACACTACTGTTACTGTTATTTTTTAATGTTTTTGAAAGAAATGTCTTATGATAACTAAGGCTACATTCATTAACATAATTGTTTATTTAAAATATAAAAATAAAACAAGTAATACTGTAAAATATTACACTTTAATTACCTGCTTATTTTATTTTAAAATGTAATTCATTCATGTGATGGCAAATCTGAATTTTGAGCAGCCATTACTCTGTTCTGATATACTAATTTGGTGCCTAAAAATTTTCCATATTATTTATCATTGTTGATAACACTTTTTCTGCTTAGTATTTTGTGGGAACAGTGATATTTCTTTCAGGGTTCTCTGGTGAATACAGTTCAAAAGAAAAGCATTTTCTTTAATTGAAAACTTTTGTAACCTTAAAAATCTCTGTACTGTCACTTATGATTAATTTAAAGTTTCCTTGATTAATAAAATTATGAATTTCTTTCAAAACAAAATTTTATTGACACCTTTTGAACGGTAGCGTATTAACTTTCAGTTTAAAAATATAATAATTTTGAACAATAGAATTTTTTTTATTCCACTTGCATATTTTACATGCATAGTACTACTACCCCTCGAGCATCCTCGTGAATTTGTGTGGATAAATTAACTCAGAATCTGCAGAGACTGTGAACACAGTCTGTGGTTTCATCATTTCTTTCACTAAAGGCTACATTAACTGGGGTCAGAGGGCAAAGGAGCCTGGATGGGTGGCCTACAAGCAGAGTGAACCTCTTCACAGCCCAAAATGTGATTTATACAAAGCACAAAAGAACAACTAGAGCAAAAAATAGGTTAGAATGCATCCATTCACACGATAACCCATCATCTTATGTATGACTTCCTTTTTGGAGGCAGCTAGTAATGTACCTAGAGTGCTTTAGCAAACAACTGACCCCTCCTGCTCTTCCAGCTCTCTAGTTTGGCCCTAATATGTTCCAGCTTGGTAAAGTTTGTTGGCAAAACATTGTGTTTAAAGAGCAATCTTTTGGGGGCCACGTCGGGCTCACTCTCTCTTGGATGACTGCACTTGTCAAATGCTGATGGATTCACTGTGGCTGTTAGCATGGGCTCTAGAGAGAAAGTGAGAGAGGAAACAAAAAGGAAAGTGGGCAAATACAAGTAAGCAAGGAGAAGGGTATGACGAATACAGTTTAGGAAAGGTCACAGCCACTCTTATGGTATTTCTGACACTATCAGGAACTTCTGTTCTTCTACTTTATGGAGAAACAACAGAAAAATTGCAACTTTTAGAGCATTTTTGAACATGTGTATGAGTCATATTTGCTCTTTCCCCGAAACCCGGTGAGCATTTGAAGGCGTCATGTACACTACTGTCCATGCTCACTAAAGCTGCATTTATTTAATCAAAAATGCAGTAAATACAGTAATATTGTGAAATATTATTGAAATTTAAAATAACTGTTTCATTCTAATATGCTGATTTGTTGATTTCAAATGAGCAGCATGTTTGTAAATAGTTTTTAATATAAAATCTTTTGGTAAGTTTAATCCATCCTTGCTGAAAAAACATTTAAATTTTTCTCGTGGTACTGTCATGAATGTGCATTGAATTCTGACACAGAAGAGAAGAAATCGTTGAATAAAGTC
The DNA here is from genome assembly GCF_936440315.1 of Barbus barbus. Classification (NCBI taxonomy): domain Eukaryota; kingdom Metazoa; phylum Chordata; class Actinopteri; order Cypriniformes; family Cyprinidae; genus Barbus; species Barbus barbus. The sequence goes on from NC_136753.1 coordinate 18,158,257, forward strand.
ATTATTTTTGTTTTCTTTGCGCACAAAAAGTATTCTCGTAGCTTCATAAAATTAAAGTTGAACCACTGATGTCACATGGACTATTTTAATGATGTCCTTACTACCTTTCTGGGCCTTGAATGTTTCAGTTGTTTTGCTGTCTATGCAGGGTCAGAAAGCTCTCGGATTTCATCAAAATATCTTAATTTATCCTAAAGGTCTTAGGGGTTTGGAACAACATGAGGGTGAGTACTCATGTAGTTAATGACAGAATTGTACTTTTGGGGTGCACTATCCCTTTAAATTTAAAGCATTAGTATGTTGCGAAGTTGCTTTAAAAAACAGATGCCTGTGTAGGCAGTTGGGAGTGAGGCAGCTTACTAGGTTTTGGAAACAGAGTGACCAAGCTGTCCAAACTCTAGATCATCTCAAGGCCACGGCATGCTGTTTTCCTCTTTTGTTTTTAATCAACTTTTCTCATTCCAGTTCTTTTTTCTCTTTTAGCAGTGTGCTGAGCCGTCACATTTTTAAAAAATAGTTTTACATTTCTTTGCTTTGGCTGAAGGAGTGCTTATTTTTGTTGTGTTGAAAAGTCAGCTCTATATCTGTCACTTTTTATTTCTCTCTCTATGTATATTTCTCTGTCCCTCCCAGCCCTTGTTTCCCATCACACACAGCAGTTCTCAGTCATGCCCTCGAGCACTGACTTTAACCTCCATATATACACAAGCACACATGCGCACGTTCTCTCCTGAGGTCATGTTACAGCCTCATGGAATTCCCCACTGGCTGACCTGGTGTCCCAGATGACCCAGTGAAAATGACCAGTGCTTTCTTCCGCAGCCTCTCAGCTGCACACAATCACATGCTTCAATGTACCATGTAATAATCTTTGAGCTGCTCACTCTATGGCCTTTGTTCCACAGCCCTTTTTTCCCTTCCTCTATCTTCATCCATCTAAGGTCATTTGCAAGCACAAGCTCAAATTTGGCATTCTGCTTGGTCATACAGGCCTCAAGCCTGGTCATTATGGGTAGCTGTAGCGCTGAAGTCTTGAGAGTGGGCGGTTAACATGAGAGTAGATGAGGTCAGGCATAATGAATGGCGGAACTATTCATCACATTCTATACTTAGAATGCTTAGGATTACTTTTTGACTGTATATTTTACGTGATATTAGCGCCAAGCTGTCCTCACGCGCCATGGACTAATTCATCTGGGCTTTAATGCCCAAGAAGAGCAGATGCTCTCTCTTTTCCCCTTTCTCTCTCTAGTTCCCTAGCTTTCTCCCTCTGATTACACCATTTCTTCATTAAAGAGATAGCAATCTCATTAAGGTTGCCTCAGTTGCACTCTAAAACACATTAATCTTCCTTAAAGGATCCCCTGCCTTCTCTTAGCACAGGGCAAATCAAGCTCTGATTAATATGACGTGGACGATCGTAAGCTGTTTAGCTAGTTTTACCATTGTTGATAAGGTGATCCGGAGTAGAATTAGCCACAGCTGATGTGTGACGTTGTTCTAGATTGCGTGGATGTTTGCATTGTAAAACTGGATAAAAATGTCATGGTCAGATATTTCTGAACATTTTAAGTTTTTCTTGTTGGCCTTTTTAATATAAAAAGCTTTTGTTAGCTATTTACTACTGCACACAGTTATCTAATTCTAACTACTATAAACGAACCTACATAAACCCAAAATAAGCTTCCGATTTTTAGCATTAAAAATAAAAACTTGTTTTATTAATTGTTTTTTTCCAAATGAGCATGTCCCTGAATGTGCCCATAGGGAGGTTGTGTCAGATTTAGCTAATGTCTTGGGACAAATTGGTCCTTAATGTTTAGCAAAATAAAGCCCCACAGACACACACACATTGTGAATGATTTCCTCTGGCAGTTTGCCACCTAATCTTACTCAAATATTTGATATGAAATGGCCAGTGTGGAAAGTACAGGCATGAAGCCAAGACACTCATTACTGTATGGCCAGTATTTTTACACATATTAAAAATGATGGAACAACTGCTAAACATGTACTAGCTAACTATCCAGCACAGACAAGAAAGACTCTGATTTGTGGATCTTTTATGTGATATACTGAAAAAAAAGAGGAATTAGTATCTATTATGTCTGCATGTTGACTACAGAGTGATGAGCTGTCATTTGTACTGAGCATTCAATGCTTCATTTACGACGGCATAATAATGCAAGTTCAAAATAGCCAAAATTTTAATTTCACAATAATTATTTCAATGAGAATGCTTTTGCCTGCAGTTATTCGCCATCACTTTATGAGAACCCTTAAACACGCTTCCTGATAGACAGCACTGCCAAGGGCGCAGCTACGTTACTGTTTATGTTTGTCTTGTTATCGGTATCTGTCCATTAACAGTCCTTCGGTTTCCCTCAAGGTCTGTTTCATGTGTGTTTCTCTACCACTAGACTGTTTTTTTTTTTTCAAAATGAGCAGATGATATTAATACCAATAACTTGGCCTGACAGTTCTTCTGTTGTGCTGAGGCAGCAATTCTACTTTATATGTATTTGGCATACACACACATGAATTTTCTCTGCCAGCTTAGCTGCTCACATATGATATGTGAGAGATTTCCGTTAAAAAGTGAGCTAAAAAACATCAATACATTATGCGTGTTATACAAGATATATACATTGTTAGGGATGGATATGACCAGCAAAGCAAAAAAGATGTGTCTGTTTCTAAAAGCTTCAGTCTGATTGAGTACATGGTGGCTGACCCCAGGGTCAGTTTATGAGTTGGGAAAGCTTAGGGTCTGTGCTTCTTAGACATGCAAAGCTGATTATCATGGAGACTAGTTCGCATGTACGTACTTCATTTGTGTATGTTTACGCAGAAATTATGTGTACACACTTAATGAACTAAGAATTTGCATTGCTTCTGCTGCTGTCAGCTTACTGCTTACTTCATTGCCTCTCATCCAATTATGTGTTTGCTCAGCCATGACATCATATGCCGTACTCATGAGGATTTATTTGGTCAGATTTACATATAGACAAAAGAACGGATTTCCTCACATTCTGATTGCGAACGAACCACACATACAGACTCAGAAAAGGTCCATTGGACAGTAGTGCATGAAAAGAGTAAGCGTGTGTCACAGAAGAATTTATACTACCATAAAAAGCAAATAAATCCTAACACACAACTATTCGGCCTTGACTCTTTCCCTTTCTTTCCCCCTCTTTTTTATTTTCTCTGTGTCTTGCTCTGTCTCTTCAGGGGCAGAGTTGGAGAGACAATCCGGACCAATTAATATAACAAATTACTCGCACGCATGCAGAAATGTCATATGCAGATACACTGGCACTTTGCCAACAAAGGAAATTGGCTGAAAATAAAAGAAAAAAAGGAAAAACAGCCGGGTTTCAACTTGGCAAAGAGAAATCCCTGTGGCTGACGAAATTGTTTTATGTGCCAGGAAAGAACAGAGTATCAATGAATGTGATCTTGGGATGCAAAGGACTAAAATATTGCTGTTCTCAATCGGATGTCTTTTATGTTGAGATTTCTGATTTTATAGACATTTTTTATACACACATGCCAATATTATGGACATACAAAGCAGTCTTTGTGTAATATAGTCTGAAAGAGTCACTATATCTGATAATGCTACATATCATGAATTCTTTCATAATTTACATTTATTTTCAATGTAAGCACTTAATATTCTGTGACATTTTGTTGTGAAATTACTTTTGGTAACTTGTCAGCTGGGTAAATTGATGTAACTGGCTAAAATACATGAGGTTTTGTCAAATGGTCCTGTGGCATCAGTAAGAATGGGTTGATAATTATAAACCAGTCAGTAATGTTTTGCCATTTATATGCCATAATTTTCCATTATTACTCCTTTCTCAGAGTTTTCTGTATAATTCTATTAAATATGTACAATTTCCAGATATTATAGCCAATTTTCTTCTCTAAAAAAAAAAATATATATATATGTACAGAATGCAATGTAATACCATGGTACTTTATTGTAAGTGTGTCCACACTTGCTTATTAGATTCATAAAAAAAAAAAGTCTCAGCTTTTCGGTCAGTCATAAATGAGGGCGTGTGCTGCAAACCATCTGCGGCTTTGAAAGTGTTTCCAGTCAGTTTCATCAGCATGTGTCAACTCTAATGCATATATTTGTTGCATTTGTTTGTTTTGCCTCGCTTCCAGTTTTAGCGCTGCCTTTTGAAGTGCAAGGCCTTGTATAACTCTTTTCCACTGGGAACGTGTGGATGATCGAGCAAATGGGAGAAAGAGAGAGGGAGGGATAGAGAGAGACTAAGGCAAGTACAAGGGTGTCAAAATCAATCTTGAGATTCCTGTACTCACTGGAGAAGAACGTAAAAACTTTTTAACATGTATATTTCATCATGTTAACTTCATATTACATTATGTTTTAATAACTTGGCATTGCTTTAGAAACAAATCATTTAGAATTTAGCATTATTAATAAAGTTTATTCAAAATATTCAGAAGCAGTTCAAATAAACAACAGGTTAGGTAGCCTATGTAGCATTGTTATTTTAGTGTCATTGATAAGATTAATATTTTGAACTAGATTTTATTGTTATATTTTCAGTTGTTTTAGTTTGCTTCAGTTTTGTTACATGTTTTTGTCACTTTTAGTATTTTTTTTTTAAATGTCTTTGTTTAAAATGGTTTGTCTATGTAGTTTTTAAGTTTTAGCCTAAATTCGGTACTTTAATAAAAATGAGATATGCTGCCTTGTCACTTAGATGAAATAAAATGGGTTTAATTTTTTGTATTTTATTTTATTTCTTTAGTTTTTTTATGCTTTTATTTTTAGTTATTGAAAATAACCCTGGCCTTATGTAGTATAACACTAAAGCCTGAAATATTAATAACAGGAAGTTGTCTTTAGACCCATGAGCCTCAGGTTTGACATCATCACGTTAGTGTGTCAGAAACTGGCATGTGAAGAGATGAAGGGTGAGACAGGGACAAGCTGTCAAAAGATGTTTGCTGTGACATTCGTGTGTTGCCTGAGAGGCAGAGGCGCAATAGAGAGAAGGGATGAAAGTCAAACTAGCAGTAACACTGAGAACTTCAGCTGAATGTTGCATAAATGAGCAGCGAAGGCTTTGTCCGCTGCAACTGAGGCCCTAATGTGGTGTGATTTACGAGGCTCAGCCCCGGGCTGGGGTTTTACGGCTTTTATGTGGCCAAGCAGTGTGTGGAGTGCAGTTTATCAGGTCATCTGCACTGTCGCCGATACCATCTCATTCTAGCCCGCAGAGAATAATGGTGTGACATTATGGGCCTTTAGCAAACCCTTAGAGCAAGGGGTCAAGGTTAGCCTGTATGAAGATGTGAAATGGGCCCTGATATTGTCCTGAGCTGAGATGTGTAGAAACAGCTCTAATTTCTGTTCACATTTCAATAAAACAGCTGCCTCACCTTTCCTCTCATGGGCGGAAAGGTTTATAGGCAGCCGGGGGATCGTAATGGTCAGGGTGGCAAGATGGAAGCAGGCACACAATGACATCTCGGCCTCACACACACATGCACAAGCAGAGCCCCTGAGACCTCACACACACAGCCTTAATACAGCCCTGCTCTCACACACATTCACACTGTTTTCCCCTGTCAACATGCATTTGTGCCTCATAAACACTCATACACACATATAGACACACATGCACACATGTGTTTTACCTCAGGGCAATAAGTTGTAAGCCTGGTAAATTACATGTTGACCATTCTATTTTTTGGTGCAAACAACCACAAAAATTTGATGTAAATGATGTTATGTAACACTTCATATGCCCAAATGTTAATCATAATCAATCATAATATTTTATTTTATTTTTCATACCATTTAAATATATATATTTTTTTAAATATTTATGTAACATATTATATTTATTTTATATGTCCAAATGTTTAAAATTACTATTTTACTTGAGATAAATATTTTTGTTTTGTTTTGTTTTGTCTATGACTAAGTATGGTAAGATAAGAAGTTGAAAAAAAAGGTGGAAGAAAAAAAATTGGCTGGTCATAAATCAAACCTGTTAGTAGTAAAACTAGTTTAGTATACTTTCATGGAAATTTATAATGCATATTTCATCCTAGGTACTGAGCGAGGCCATGAGGTCATATCTAGCAGCCTGGCATATAGCCTTTAGCTTATCCGTATATTCTCGATTATCCCTGCTGTCCTCGGACACACACACACACATAACATGGCTCTTCTGAAGGGTTTTCACCTCAGTGCCAAAGGTCAAGAAAATTTGATCTATTTCTGATCCCCTATATTTTCTTCCTCCAGGGTTTTGTCTCTCTCTTTCTAGTGCTTACCCACTCTTTTTTCTCCTACTCACGATGACAACTGTGCTGGGTTGAAATCACACTTAAAATTCCTGAATATCATTGCTTTAGATGCACATTTAACAGCACCTTGTTTTTTTTTTGTTTTTAAATAATGCAAAGGCATGCATAATTTTTGTACTAATGTTCAGCGAAGCAGTGTTTTTATATTCAAACATATTTCACACAATAGTTGTGTTTCCCAGCTGCCTCACCTTTGAAAGTATTGAAAGTAAGGCATCCGTTCTGCGATGTGATTATGTAAGTACTGTAAGATAACTCTTGACAGAGCCTCTTCTCATCTGATGTGGGCTGTGCATAATGGCCTGGCATGCCGATTTAGCATCACAGAAGCGCTTGAGCTCACAATAAAAACCTCTCCCTGTGGGGTCTGACATCTCCAACAGCTCCTGCCATGAATGTGCAACATGATACTCCTTATTGAATGGCTTATTGCTGATGGAACAGAGTCACTTTATCCCCAGCGAGCTTCACTTCATGAGGACCCTACAAGAATATCCTGTCCATTATTCTGTTGTACAGTACGTAGTACACCCTGCCATGTATCAATTAGTCCTGGAGTTCAGAATTTCCTGCTCTGTTTATTGTGTAAGCCTGTTGAGGACATAGTGGATTTAGGCCAGTACATAATTTTTTTTCTTACTCAAACATGCCACTACATTGTCCTCTGAACTGACTGCGTGCACTAGGGTAAAACGTGTGGTAGACACTGAATGCCTTAGTCCAAAAAGCTGATAAAAACATCAGAATAATCCACAAGCAATTCACATGATTCCAGTCCATAAGTTAACGTATTTTGTGAAATTTGTGAAAGATTATTATCATATTTTTTAATAATAAAAAAAATGATTCATCTCTATTCATCTGAGCGGGAAAACAAAAATGCCTAAGTGTTTTTTTTTTTATTCACATTAAAGTTTCATTTTTAGGCAAACTATCCCTTAATGTAGAGGTATCACAATATCGAACTGTCATTAGCAGCGAAATTGTGCACTTTTCATCACTTTTCATTTTTTTTTACAACAGCAATAACTTATGTGCCACTGAATATATTTCTCTATTTAAAAGCAAACAGAAAGTAATACAATGTTGAATCTTATAAATTTAATTTACATTTAAATAAATGATATTTAAACAATAGAATATATCCTTTCAATACATATTTAAAAATCCAAATAATTACTCAAATAAACCGTAACAAATAACAAAGAAATAATTAATAGTTTCTCTTTTTCTGTTCAATATTTGTGTTTAATTAATATTAACAACATAATAGACAGGAGCAGGTCTATTAGGCTGAATTTACACTGCAAGGCTCAATGCACACATCCAATATTTTGGCACATCTGGCTTTTTGTTTTACATGTTTACAATCACTGAAGGCAAACGGACTGTGTTTACATTAATACCACACAAAGATAGGCATTTTGACCAAGAAGTGTATTTGATTTTTCAGGCATGCACTTAGTGTACTGTGTGTGTGTGTGTGTGTGTGTGTGTGCGTGTGTATATATATATATATGTGTATATATATATATATATATATATATATATATATATATATATATATATATATATATATATAAATAAATATTTTTATGACATAGAGCTGATTCTAATAATTAAAAGTAACTTGCATCTATCATCATCAATCATCTCAACATCCACTATGATGCACAGTCCCCACATGTACTGTTGCACCATATCAAAATGCTCATGAATATTTCCATACCCATATGCCATTTGGATTTGGAAGTTGCATGAAATGGGTAGTTCTTTGGTTGCAACATTGTAATGCAAATCCAAATGCAGATAGTGTTGGGAAAGGCCAACCCTGCTACAGAGCCAGGAGCTCAAGGCTCTCTTATTGAATTAGCTAGACAGCACCGGAGCTCCATGGTGCATGGTCTTAGACCTGCTCTAGGGTCTTAATCTGAGTGGCTGTTATAGGGGCATTCTGTGTGGTTGGCTAAAGGGATTCTCCCTGTTCTAATGAGTTTGGATGTCATTACTTAGAAATTGAAAGAGGCTCCCTCTGAATCCAATCAGGGCTGCCGTCTGGCTTTCAGAGCAGTTGGTTTGTTCCGGGCATGGGGTTGATTCAGGTTTCTGAAGGTGTGTGACGTGTTGAAATAGTGTTTACTTCTTTGAATGGCAATTTTGGTCTTCTAGGCCAGTCTGCGAGTTTTCTGTAAATTTCATGAATCTTTGGAGTTGAAGACGTGTTGATTGATGATAATAGTGAATAGACGAGGCTCCAGGAACTCGTGTCATGATGAATTATGGGTTCATAATTAGAATGTCGGGACATAGTCTAATGATTATTATGTCTTTAAGCAGGGCTCCAGACTAGCATATGAGATATGTTGCTCTACTGTTGCCACCATGTGTACAACTTGCACCTGATAGGTACATTAGCAACGGTTGGTATACACAATATCTGTGGGTGTGCTTTTAAAATGACAAATTAAGACAGAAACCAATAATAATAATAATGATATTAGTGTTGTACTGCACAAATACTGTATGTGAAAATTACCAATAATGTCAAATTTTGTACCATATAAAATCACATTTTACAATAAAGCACTGATTTTTATAAAATTAAATTAGAACAGATTTTACACAGAATAGCTTGGATCATAGGTCTAGGTGCCAGTCCCTTTAAATCATAAAAAAATATAATTGTTCTTAACACTCAAAAATATTTAAGTCTAAAATTAAGATTTATGTATTGAATTGCATATAAAACTTCCATTCATTTGGCTTATACAGGTTTTACATAAACTAATAAATAAATTGAATGTGTTGCATATTTGTCAGTCATGCATAAATGATTAGATTTCTGCACTTGATTTTATTTAGATAATCATATTTCAAATATTTCCCAATAAATAATTTTTCATTTACTGTATATCTATATCAACATGCATTTATTAAAACTGCCTACAATGTGAAAACAATTAAATTGATTTAGTTAAAAGTATGAACTTAGTTAAAATATGACTAGCTAAGGAACAAATAATATTCACTTAGTTAATGTGTATGATTTGAAAAAAAAATATTGATGATAAATATATGCACCTGGTAATTTTGTATTTAAAACAGATTCAGTTAATTAGTTATGTTACAGAAATCTTACTGTACATGTTTCTCACCTGCTTCAGTATGTATGCGTATTACTTTGTTAATCCAAATGGATGTAAATTGTATGTGCAAACATAAATCTTAAATTTAGGCCAAAATATTGTTTTTATGCATTGCTCAGTATGTCAGAAAACAGCTGCTTAAGTCATTGATTGACTCTGGCATAACTTGTCGTGATAGCATAAACTGCTTTGCTTCAGAGCCCTGCTGGCTGAAGACAGTTTCTCAGTACAATTAAAGATGCCCGTGTCTTTAGCCTCTGATCCAAAGCTGTCAGACCAAGAGCAGATGTCATGCTGAGATGACAGGACAACCTTGAATGTCCTGAGATCTATGGAAGATGATACATAATCATTTTGATTGAAGGCATTTAGGTGAGCAAAGGACTTTGTTGCTGCAAAAGGTACCAGTTGCATTTAGTCGACTACAGATACTTAAAAGATTAAAGGTGACCTTCTGTCACATTTGCACTGTTGCTGGCTTCTAATATCTGACAGTAAATAATGTGAAATGTGATTGCAGGTTTGTTAACATTTTATTACGCTGATTTTTTTCTGTGTCCCACCCAAAAACCTATAAAAGTAATAGATAAAGAGTAAAACTCAATCTGACTCCTGTTGCTATCAAGGCTAATGTAAGCCACCTGGTGATCAAACATCAATAAAAAATTGTCAATATTTTCCGCTGGTAAAATTTACGAGCTTGGACTTAGTGCTATATGCTGAAGTATACACAGAGATCATGTGAGTGTCATGCAGAGAGAACTCAGATCAGACATCACACAGCAGACTGTCTCTTTTTCTCTCCTTTTTATAAATTAATCTCCATACTTGTTTCCATCTCCATCTTTTTAAATAATCCACGTAAAAGGTTTACAGAAGTTCACATGAAAATGAAAATTGTCATTCACATTATCACCCTCAAATCCTTCCAAATCACTGCATTTTCGTTCTTCCATATGATACAAAAGTTTAATATTTGAATTTTCCAGCCACACTTTCAGTATGATGGATTTAAAATATGAGTGATGCCAAGCTCTAAAATTAAGAAAAATAGAAGTATTGTAAAAGTAGTCTAAACATCTCTTGTGCTGTATTCAAAGTCTTCTGATAGCTTTGTGTGAGAAACATATTAAAATAAAATCTAACACGTATTTTAATTTTGGGTGGACTAATCTTTTAATATCAACACACAAACTGAATAAATCCATGAATTACATTTAATACAGTACTACACCCATTTTTAGTCTAAACTGAAATGAAATGTACTTCATGAGTTATGGGTTTGGCTAACCAATTATTAGCTTTTGAGAACTACTAAAATAATCCACTCTTCTGCTATGTCTATAGGGTTACATACCCTTAGGCCTCCTCACTAACCTCTAACACCACAAGAAAGAAAGATTACAAAGCAGCAGATGAAACTGGGTTCTCATCACACGGCTGCTTATTTACATTAATTGATAGAGAGACGCATGTTGATATATGATTAATTACTATAAATCCCGATTAGCACCCGAATAATTACTGAGACGATAACATGGTGGAGGAGAAACTGATTACGGTGGTAATTATGATAACCCCCTCCCCGCAAAGGTCCCAGTCCTCCCAGCCACAAATGTATGAATGTGTGTGTGTGTGTGTGGGTTATTAAAATGAAAGTTCAGAAGGGCTGAGAGTTAAAGAGTTACTGTACTCTAATGAGTGCCAATTACATCAATGACATTACCTGATAATTATCAAATGAAGAACCCCAGGGCCGATTTGCAGAGTGCTATCAAAGATGTGCCCTTTTAGAAACCCACAGGAGTCAAGACAGCGACAAAGATCGTGTCTTCTCTGGGAAAGCAGATATAATTTATTTGCAAGCTTTGGGACAAAGCTTTTTATGGTGGCAATTGATATTTGAGTGTTGGCATTTTGGGAGCATTTGCAGTCAAGTTTCTTTGCCAGAATGTTTTATTGAATTTTGTTGCATATTTAAAGTATGATGTTCCCAAAGAGGATCTTTACCATACGTACATTTGCCATACATTGGTAACAACTAGGGCATTTGTAACTAAGAGTGATGATTTCATTACATTTCTAATGAAACTGCATTATATGCTAATTAATTATGCTATATACACTATTATTCAAAGGTTTGGGGTAGCTAAGTTCTTTTAAATGTTTTTGAAGTCTTTTATTCTCAAGGTTGCATTTATTTGATCAAAAGTGCTGTAAAACAGTAATAATGTGATTTTTTTTTTTTTAAATGTAATTTATTAATGTGATAAAAAATTTAGCAGCCATGCTGATTTAGTGCTCAAGAAACATTTCATATTATTGTACATTTTTAAAGTAATTGTGCTGCTTAATAATTTTGTTGATGCATTTTCTTCAGGATTCTCTGATGAATATAAAGTTAAAACAAATGGCATTTATTGGAAAAAAAGAAAACCGTTGTATATTATAAATGTCTTTTCTGTCCCTTTAGAACAATTTAATGCATCCTTTCTGAATAAAAGTACCAATGAAAAGAAAAATCTTACTCATCCCAGACTTTTGAATGGTGTGTGTGTGTGTGTGTGTGTGTGTGTGAGAGAGAGAGAGCGCGAGAGAGAGAGAGCGCGAGAGAGTGGAGAGAGAGAAGTCAGAATATTCTATGCTGTCGGTGGAGTTTCAAGATGGTTCTTCAAGCCTGCATAACTCCAATTCCTTTTTCACTGTATCTACATACATGTACGAGTCAGATGACATTCTGACATTGTTAAATGTTTTATTGTATTATTTAATTGAACCAAAAGAATGTGTCAGATTGATAGCCCTAGTAACATTCAAATTTGTCACAGATGCAAGGCTGCTATAGCAACATAACATGAAGCCCTTGAGCTGAAGGACTCTAATGCAGTTAAAGTGAACGAAAAGGCAAGCACTATGCTTAGGGCTTTGTTAGTGTGGTAAAAAACACATGAAAAAAGACAGTCCCAGACTTTATAATGAGAGTAGTGCCTCTTCCGTGAAACAGTCAAGGGGATTGTGATGGTCTTGACCCTCAGGAGCAGATGAGAACGGTAGAGGGATAGAGGAAGAGAAGAGGGAAAGACCGCATGAGATGGCCCCCAGGCAGATCTCAGACTGAGGCTGCCTTCCTCAGCAGATTCTCACGCCATCTCCTTGCTCCACTTTTTCTCAGTTTCAGAGTCGGAGCTAACTTTCAGCAAAGTCTCATTTACCTCCCCCTCCTCCATTCTCCAGCAGAGTTATATAAGCATGGAAAAATATGATCTCTCTTCTCCTTCTACTGTGCTGCCAAGTAGCTGTATATAACTGACTATAAACTTTGTTCTTGTAGTTCTGTGCACAGTTTTCAGACTAGAGTGTGTAATGTCTGGCTGTGTGTCGAAATGTCTGCCTTTAGGCGAGAGTATTTGTGTGTGTGTGTGTGTGTGTGTGTGTGTGTTTATTTGCTGAATAGAGATGAGTTCAACAAACACTGACAATCAATAGAAAAGTGCTTAGGATAGTTTTTTTTTTACTTTAAAAAGGTCTCCTTTGAACATGTTTATAAAGAATAGCTCACTGAAATGCAACATTTCAGACGAAACAACAGAAACATTGATGAGAACTATGAAGAAAGCCTTAATGTATTTTATTTAAAAATACAGAAAGCCTTTAAGAAAGCCTTATGTTGTTCTACTTTCTATCTTTTGTGGAACACAAAATAACATATTTTGAAATTGTCAATGTTGTTTTGGAACCCATCAACTTTAATTGTATGGGGAAAAAAACAGTTCTTTCACGGTGTCCCACAGAAGAAAGAAAGTCAAACATGTTTGAAAAAACATGAAGGTGAGTAAATGATGGCAGAATTTTCATTGTTGATTGAACTATCAATATGTACATTTGGCCAGTATGTGTATTTTCTGGGAATTGAACCCATAACTTTGGGTATATTCAGTCGAATATCATCTATAAGAACATGTGCCAATTGAGAGATGTTGAGATCTTCAGAGATGTTGGCTTCTCACACTTCTCACACTGCCCAAAGTGGATTGATAATATTCAAGTCAGATTATTTGTGTGCCCAGGGCAGATGTTGAAGTTTATCTTGCTGCTCTAACTGTCCATGTTTTATGATCATGACCTCACCTTTTTGGCATTTTAACATTGGTGTTTGTGATTAACGTTTAAGCAGTTGCGGCTGTTTCATGGATGGTGGCTTTTTGAAGTTCTCTCTGGTCAGTTTTTGTGGAAACGGTGTATTCAGGGTGAGTACTGAGGTTTGCTGTGATAGTTCTGCGTTATTTGGACACCGTCCTTCTTAGTGATTGATGGTCCCTATCATTCATTTTAATATTTCGCCCACTATTGTTTTTTACTGATGATGTTGTGCTATGCTTTGTTTATGCAGTCATAATCAAGAAGACTGCTGTTCTTAAAACTACAAAAAATCAGACTGTTAATGTTAAACAGGTTTCCTTGATTTGCCCTTTTTGGAAGTCTGACAAGTCAGCAATCCAATTTCATCCACGGCTTATATTAAACACAACTGAATACAACTTATAATACACTGATAAACAGTCTAGAGAATATAGACAATGAAGAAAATGAATAAAAGATAATCACAACTCTTGTGTTTCAGCTGTATATGCACAAATTATATGAACCTCTATTAAAATGGGAGTTCGCATTAAATTGTGTAACCACTGTATGTGTGCCAATAAAAGGGACTCATGATGATTTTTGTACATGTAGCAAATGACAGTGCAATGATTTGTATCTTTCCCCTTTTCAGTTCAATTTTGTGGGGGGATAAATCCAGAAAAAAAAGAATATCTACTACAGCTGTATCATTTTGGCATGTACCATCTGCATTTAGATTTTTTAGACACTTTTTGGAACTTTGAGGGACTTCTGTGGTTGGCTTTGCAGTGGCTGTAGCTGAGTTTGCTTTTAGATTAATGGAAATTTACTCTGTGGTCTGTCATCAAAGCTGCTCTCTCATGCTGCTTGAACAGTAATGAGCAGGCTGCCAGCAGCTTCTCAAAGCCAGGAGAACATCTTTCACGAAGGCCTCATCAGACCTTCACTCTTCCCTACTTGCTGTTATGGCAATGCTGTTTAGTTGTCATGCTATCCACTCACTATGCTGTTTTATGTGTTTTTTCAACACATGTACAGTGGTAAAAACCAAACTGTGGTTTGCAGAGGGGTAGTATAAACATAGATCTTGGATTCTGCTCGTACATCGACAGTTTGAGTCATAAAGAGAGGAAGGAGCAAGGAAATGTGAGGCAGTGAGAGCCGGGTGTGTTTCCAATCAAACCCCCCAGGGACGCAGCTCTCGGCCAGCCTCCAGCCACTGCTTGCACCCACAGCTCAGCCACTCTCTTTGGGCAAGCTTTGGCAGTCTGCCTCTAGTCTCTGGTACTTTATTGATAGAACGCGTCTCCCAGGCCACACTCGTTTGGCCTAATGATGCTGTCAGAGAAGAATGCACTCCCAAGAAGCCACCAGTTCTTGACGTCGCACGCAACCTAACCAAAAACGTTTTCATGCTCTTCTTTATTTACTCGCTTTTTCCAACTTTTAAGCATATGTAGCATATGTACTTGGGAACATTAATCAAAGTTGATTAATTCAGTTCTTAATTAAAAAAGTTTTTAAAAAATAGCTAAACTAAAATTAAGGCTATTTATTGGAGATTGGTAGCTAGATACGCTACAAGCTATGGAGATAGTAGTTTGCTACATTTAAGTTACTTCATATTTTAAAAATTAAAAATGCCATTCAGAATAAACTCATTAATGTATGCAGCCGCTGAGATGAAAAATTGTAAACCGGTTCAGAATGTTTTTCTCCAGTTATTTATTAACAAACTGGATGTCGGTAGTTCTGACAGCCAACAGAAAGTACGGTACATGACTTCAGTGTATTGTATATTATATAACTATTTAAATATTTTTCAAGTTAAATGTAAGTGACAGTGCTAACACGCTACTTAATCTTTAGCTTTGCTATTCAAAAGCTATGTATTACTGATGCACTGCACACTGCAGAAAAAAATAAAATTAATGCTCATCATTGTCTTGAATTCCAGTACGAATATCTAAACATTGTTAAATCAAGATACATACTGAAAAGCAAAATTACATAAGAAAAAAACTTACACTCTAAAAAATGCTGGGTTCAGCCTGTTGGGTCATTTTATTGGGTTATTTTTAATATTTTTACCCAGGTGCTGGGTTATTTTCTTAACCCAAATGCTGGGTTCAGCTTGTTGAGTCATTTTATTGGTTTATTTTTACGCTGGGTTATTGTTTTCTACTAATTGCTGGGTTGAGCTTGTCTCCGGTGTCGCCGCAGATTCCCCCGTGAATAGCAGCCCTTCACCGGCTCAGATTTCGGAGACACACCAGCACGAGAATTAGCACTATTTTGGTTAAAAGTGATTACAGAGAACAGTTGAATACACTTAAATTAAAATTCTACTTCTATATGCCTTTTTATTTCTAAAATGCTTGTTAAACGAATATATGTAATATATTCAATTTGTCTTGTATTTTGTCCATCGGTGTTCTTGCTTAATAATAAATGATCATATTTTGATTATTGCTGTTGCCTATATAGTAATTCTGTGTGTGATTTTTAATTTTAAGCCAGCAATATAATCCTTTTTAAACAATAAATTAAACAACCCAGCATATTTGATAAAAACATTTAAACGAACCAGCTGAGTCAAAATAACCCAGCATGTGTTCTGTCCAATATTTATCCATGCGCTAGGTTGTCAAATAACCCAAGTTGGGTTGTTTTTAACCCAGCATTTTTTAGAGTGTATGAAAATTGAGTGACTTTACACTTAAAACAAGAAAAAGTCTGCCAGTGGTGAAAACCTTGTTTTCATTGTAAATTAAGATTATTTTGTCTTACCCCATTGGCATTTCCCATTTTCAGCATTAATTTTCATACATTTTTCAGAAAACAAGTACTACTAACATTGCTATTTGTAGTGGTTCTACTCTAAAAACCCTCATTAAAACTCATTTTTATAATTTATTTTAAACAAGCTAATTCTAGTTTAGTAAAGTACGGAGCCCCTTAGAGCTCATGGTGGTGGAAAGATTTCGGGGTGGGTGAAAAAAATTCGGGGTGGGAGGAAAAAATATTTTTCAAATCTTTTGCGTTCTCTCGCAAAGATGTTTGCGTTCCCTCGCAAAACTTTGCGTTCTCTCGCAAAGATGTTTGCGTTTCCTCGCAAGACTTTGCGTTCTCTCGCAAAGATGTTTGCTTTGCGAGAGAACGCAAAGTTTTGCGAGGGAACGCAAACATCTTTGCGAGAGAACGCAAAGTTTTGCGAGGGAACGCAAACATCTTTGCGAGAGAACGCAAAGTTTTGCGAGAGAACGCAAAGTTTTGCGAGGGAACGCAAACATCTTTGCGAGAGAACGCAAAGTTTTGCAAGGGAACGCAAAAGTTTTGCGAGAGAACGCAAAAGATTTGAAAAATATTTTTTCCTCCCACCCCAAATTTTTTTCACCCCCCCCGAAATCTTTCCACCACCATGAGCTCTTAGGGTCTCCGTAGTAAAGCAAAACTGAAGCTACAGTATATATGCGAATAACTGGAAACAATAAATCCAATGCCTTTGCTCCCCACCCCAAAATGTCCTGTAACAAGTTTTAGCCATCCTTTCACCACACTGTTAGTATTTGAGATGTCTCGTCAGGGTGAGGCCTGGTCGGGAGTTAGACATTTTGAAAAAATTCCCTCAACCTCAGACTATTCAGTCCTGGGGCCACTGTTCCACCAGCTCTTTCCCAGGCTGCACCCTCAATGACGTATTGCAGCATTCACAGCAAGTGCTACAGGAATAGAATGTGGTGCTGCTCGTACTGTATACTTACAGAAACATGGAGCTCCAGTGCGTGGCCAGTGGTGTGCCAAGCTTCTTTCAATGTATCTCTCCACATATATCTGCTTTGTTTGTTTACTTCTGGATTACATTGCTGAAGTCACCTAAGTTTATATTGCAGTGGTGTACTAAAGGAAGAGAAATATCGACTATGGCTCACTGAGAAAAACCTTAGCTGTCTTTTTAAGGCTTCCCCTGTTGGGAAAATCAAGTTTGTAGATGGTTTAAGCTGGTTATGAACCATCTGACCAGCTACCATGTCTAAAATGCCAGCTTGGACATTTTAAGCAAGTACAACCTGCTGATTGCTGGTTTGTTGTAGATCCAACGTGGTCCACCTTCTACCTAAGATAGATCAGGGGTGTCTAATCCTGCTTCAGGAAGGCCAGCATCCTGCAGAGTTTAATGCCAGCCAAGTCCAACACACTTGTCTGGAAGTTTCTAGTGCGTCTGAAGACCTTGATTAGCTGGTTCTGGTGTGTTTAATTCAGGTTGGAGCTAAACTCTGGCCCTCCAGGAACAGGTTTGGATACCCCTAGGCTAGATGGACATCCAAAGATGTTTTTTTGTCAATTCACTAGATTGTTGTTCTTTCCCAGCAGACTCTTGTATCTTGTTTTTTAGTGTTCACCTTGACTCTTTTGAGTTCTAACTTAAAATGCAACTCTCAGCTACCTGTCCTGGTAATTGCCATCTGATATCCACATTTTATTTTAAGTCACTTTAGAAAGCGGTGTTGAGGATAATAATTAAATTTTCTTCTTAGCAAAAAAAGGGACAAAGACGGCCTCCTTATACAATTAACAATGTCCCATCTTAATACCCAATCCATAGACAACCTTAAGTCAAATGGGCTTACCATACCAAAGCCAGTTGACAGGTTCTATTTCAGAAGATTGCCAAGATGGCAAATTACTTAATTCCATTCAATCACAATGAACGATAATGTTAATCCATCAATATCCAACTGTTAATGGTGGAAGCCAACTTAACTACTCTAATGATCTTTACTTCTACCTCTGTCTTCTTGGTGTGGCTATGCAAAGACAATAAGAGGCTCAGTTTGAGACCTCTTTAATACCTTGCCTTTAATACCTTGAGAGTATTAGTAGGGTCTAGCACTGGTCAATTAAATGATTGGTTTGGACTTGGAGATTGGTGGGTAAATGGTTCATGGAGAGAGGTGATAGGATTGAGAGTGAGCTAGAGAAAGAGAGTGAGAGAGCACACTTGCCACGCATGTAGAAACGCATGCACACCTTTGCGCTTGCAATTCTGAAATACCCTCACAAGATTTCTCTCAATTTAACCTACCTCGATGCAAGGATTATGAAGACACATAAGTCAGAATCCCACAGGTACCACCAGAATGAGTTTGGTCTTGAAATCAGTCTGATTATCCTCAAATTACCTGGCTTACTGATTCATGTTTAATGTTCCTTTAAGTGTCTCTGGGACAACAGGCACAAAAAAATATTGCCTACTGATGTTGACTATGGCACTCAAAGCGAAATCTAGCCAATACTGACCTCACTAGTATGCCACACCACAAATTCTTTTACTAAGTCCGATCAAGAGCCTTTAGATCTGTGAGACTTTTAAGGCTTCTGGATTTCTGTAGGTTCTGAAGTGCTTACTCTTTTTATCTTTTTTTATGGGCTTTGGATTACCAGGGGTTTTATTGTTAAGATGTGTTTACACAAGAGGGGAGCTGATATGCTTTATGGTCCTGATAAAGGTTTATGACTAAAAAGCAAGGATAGTTGCTGGCAAAATGCCTTACCTTTGCAGGGTGTAAATAAAGTGGACGACGTGTAATAGTGATGTTGTCACTGAAAAGATTGGTTACTTTTGTAGATAATATTCATAAACCCAACAAACTCCATATTTTATTTAATTTACAAAATAAAATATTTTTTAATTATTTAATTGTCTGTGTGTTTAGTTTTATATAATGTAACAAAAAAGTTTTTTTCACATATTTCGTTTTTTTTTTTTTTTAAATTTAAAATTTTTCAAAAACGTTCTATTAGAAAATACTATTTCAGTCTTTCTACTTCAAAATTTCACGTTTAATTGAATGTATTTTTTTTAAGCCTACACTTGCACTATTGTAAAATCTTATATTTGGCCACTGAAAGTAAAAAATGAACATTGAGTAATTTATGCAAAGAAACTGACAGTCTGTACTCAGCTAACATGGGTCAACCACTAGATTGTCTGTCTAGACGAGGCTTAACGGTAATGTACACTTGGCTTAGATGTGTCATGGGGGCCTATTTAATAGCTTCACATTTAATTTTCATTCAGTTGTCAAGTCAACGAAAGTAGTATAGATTTTAAAAGCGAAGTTGAAGCACTTTCTACATTTATAATAGAATATTGCTTGTTTCTGTAGTCATGTCCCTTGACAGGAACACATTCGATAGATACTGTCTCTGGACATTTTCTGACACCATCCTCACTGTAGAGAAAACATACGCATTTCCTGCTTCACTGGAGTGTCTGTCTTTTACCACAGCTTGCGTGCATGTTCAACACCCCTCTACAGCAGGCTTGGGAGGGGTTCAGGACCATAAGGATTCATTGGACAGGAGGTCCCAGAGCGGCAGCCATCATGCCAAAGTGACAAGCTAAGCCACTGCTTCTGACAGGCTGCACTGTAAACCAGCGCAAATTGTCCTTCCCGCGCAGTGTGTAAAAATGTGTTCATATGTGTGTGTGTGTGTGTGTGTGTGTGAGAGAGAAAAAGAGAGGTTGCGAGTGGTTGCACTTCAGGCAAGGGATTCCATCGCGTGCTTTCTCTTCTAACCTCTCACGCAAGCACAGACGTCTGGCTGAGAGCTGTGGCTCCCCTCCTCCCTCTTTCCATTCATCTGACCTCCGGTACTCTCTCCAGAGAGTTCGAGCAGATACTGACAGGGCTCTTCATTTGATAGAAGGCTTGTATTGATCTATTCACCTGGTGGCACATGAATACCAAACACAGCAGATGCAACAAAAACAAATGTCTGTGTCTGTTTTTGCAGAGTTATGTTTTGCATAAATCACATCTTCCTTAAAATCTTTGTTATAATAAAGGTGCTTGTTAATCATGTTGTTTGTATGTAAAAATTGTCGATTACACTTACGCTTACACAAATACCTGCATCCAATCTGGTGATAAAGGATAAATATGCCCACAAGAGAAGTCTACTAGATAACTGAGTTGCTTGGAATTGACAGAACCTGGCCAGAGATCAGAGGTCTGGGTTTTATTGGTATTTTATTTTATTTATTTATTTTAAATCTTTGATCCTAATTTATTTATTTAAATTAATTTCATCATTTTTCTTTTCCTTTTTTATTCTGCAAATTAAACTATTTTAATTTTCTTTCACTGTTTTATCATTTTTTTCTCTTTCTTTTATTTTTTATTATTATTATCTATTTAATAGTTTTAATTGGAGTTGCACACACATATGCATCATCTCACAATGTTGTGGAGTACCGCACTACTGACCACATCTCAGACTTTAAAGCATTTAATGAATAAAACATTGCACAGTACTTGAAAAGTACCTTTTTTAATATAAAATGCTCTTTCTTAACATAAAAAATCCATGAAAAATTGCAAGTTATTTTATTTTATTTATTTTTTGAAAAGTCATATCCTTTTTTAAACACTGATTCACATTATATTATGAAGACCGACCAGTTAGGTGCATCATTCTGCTGTCATTGTACTGTGTTGTCTTTGGATCGTATATTTTGTATTTTTATGCATTAAAGCATTTTTTGACTACAATTCTGTATTGAATTAAAGCAAGATGATCAGGTGACATTACCCTGCTAAGGTTCATCGTCAGTACAGTATCTGTTCACGGTGTTAATGTGGTGGATGTCTCAGTCCCTTTCCTGGATAAAGTACTCCCATGCATGGATTTACATTGCAAAATTATACCCAGGGAGCTTTGTGGGAAATCCAAGCCTCGCTAAAAGATGATGTCCTCCCTCTGAACCAGGCACAGAGGAAAACCCCGTCTTTTGGACTTAATTCCTGCGTCCTCGGTGAAGGCTTTGGTTTGTGTGGGAAACAAAAGCGACCTACCATGTTAACATTCTTTTGAAATGCACAGAGAGCTTTCTGAAGTATAGACGAACAAGAATCTGAAGCCTTGTTTCGCAATAGCGCATCTGAATTTCCACTTCTCTCCTTGATCCCTGAGTGAGCCCTGTATAATGTACCTTTACTACTTTACAAGGCATATCATGTTGTAGACTACACTTTGAATGTGTGTGAAATGCAGGAGTCCTACATTGCCCTTGTCACTGAACGTCAGTAAAGCTGACTGACATACAGATGTGTAGCATGCCCTTTCATCAATCCACTTTGTGTAATCTTTTTAAACCAGTGTAATCTCTTCATACTGGTGCAATCTAATCTTTGTGACACACTATTTTTGTAAAGTATAAGTAGTTAATCTGCATCCTCATCATTTTTGAGGTGTACATTCTATAGCTTCAGTCTGATGCTTTCATGTCACACACTTTAGCGTTACCGGTCCTCATCTCCTTTCCTTTTATTTTATAAATAATCTTTCTCACAATGATTCCAGTTCATGAAGGTCATGTGTGTGATTTTGTTTCATGTTATATTTAAACTTAAACTTTTAACTGATAAACTTAATATGGCCATTTTAAGAAAGTCATTTTCATTTAAAAATTCAAATAAATTTCATTTGTTTTATTTTATTTAGTTTTTATTTTATGTTGAAAAAAAATCCAAATGGTATGTTCATTATTGTCCCTGTGTTTAGTTTAATACACTTGTGCTATTATAAAATGTTAAGTTTTGCCTCTGAAAGTGAGTATTTATATATTATTTTTATTTGATTTGACTTGACTTGGCTTGGCTTGGCTTGACTTGACTTGACTTGGCTTGACTTGGCTTGGCTTGGCTTGGCTTGATTTGACTTGACTTGACATCATGGCCAGCTGTTACAATTCAACATTAGGTCAGCCAGTAGAATGGTTTTAGGGTGGTGCTATCTGTTTGTCAAACAATGACAGGAAAATGTCTTTTAAAAGAATTATTACTTTTGCAGTTCCACTCTGTGATGCTAATGGTGCAGAAATTTGACTTTAGCTTTATTAATGAAACATGTAAATGACTGACTAAATGTATTTTGCAAACAATGTCATTTCCTCCATGACTTTATTTTGACGTTTTGCCAAACTTAACTGGCTCTTGTGTTACATTCAACTTGTTTTGTTGTGGAAAATTGCCTTGGTTAATGCTGTGTATGTGGCTTCACAGAACAGAAACGGTCTGTTTCATTCAATCATGTTAATTTGACCATATTTACTCCTTTGTGTTTTACATTTTCTAGTTCTATAGCTATTTGTGATCCCCTCTGCATGTATATACTGAATCTATACCCCTCCTTAATACGCTACAGTGGTCAATTCGTTACCAAAAGGCACAGACTTAGTATGACACTTCATTAAGGCCAATGAAAATATCCCATTGCCTATTAAATGTTTAAGTAAGTTCATCTAAACATGATCTCTCCTAGTGTGTTTCTTTGAACACTACTTATGGATTTTGGAGCAAACTTCAAAAACCTCAAATTCTCTCGCTGTTATACCCACCACTACTCATTCCCCTCATTGTAAGAAATCTATTTCATCACCAAAAAGGCCCAGCGAAGTCTTACCACTAAACCCTAACCAGCAGCCAGCCCCTCTTTCTTTGCCCCTCTCATTTGGAGCTGGAAGCAAGCAGAGAGTCCGCAAAAGTCAATGTAGCCTTGATGTTTCTGTTCCAGACGTCTGGCTTGCTCTCTTTGCTGTCTGCCTCCTACATGCTGTGGTATTATGTTGTGTGGACTCCCTATAGTCCCTCATCCTAATTCATCACTGCTTATCTACTAAATGAAAACTGTCATCATTTACTCACCCACATATCATTCCAAACTAGTATCTAGGAGATATTTTGATGATTTTTTTTTTTTTTTTTTTACAACTCTGGACTCCATTGGCTTTCATTGTATTGGCAAAAAAAAAAAGGCATTTTTTAAAAATATATCTTCTTTTGTTTTTCCACAGAAGAAAGGTTTGGAACGTCATGAGAGTGAGTAAATGAAGACACAATTGTAATTTGTGGGTGAACTATCCCTCTAAGGAAGATCATTTTGGCACTATTGTGTGTTTAAAAACAGTCATTTGTCAAAGCTGTGGCACAGTGGGTTTTGCACAGTGGGTGAATTGGGAAATTTTACCAGCAAAAATATTTCTTGCCAGTCATTTTCATTTTTCCAATCTAATTAAACTTTGAATACTGTACGTATGTGTGTGTATATTATGTATTTCTTTATAACAGTTCAAAACAGTTATATTTAATTGTAATGGTAATACCATTTTATAATAATTTTACTGTATTTTTGATTAAATGCAGTCTTGGTGAGCATAAGGGACTTCTTTCAAAAGCATTGAAAAAAGCTCAGACTTTGCATTACCATTAAAATATTTTGGGTTTTGTGCTAATAAATATTTATATTTAAAAATAATAATTATCCTAAGAAAGTTACCGATCAAATTTTGGACCCATATTTTTGGTATTGCACATGATCCTAACAGATGTTTGTGTTTGAGACTAAATCGTGTACTAGTCCTATCTTGTATCATTCCCCTACTGTACAGTCTCTCCCACTCCACTTTCTGGTAAAATTAAAGGCACAAAGCCGATGAATCAAACAAAAAAAAGAAAGAAAATGATTCTGCCAAATTACATATCTTTGAACAGAGGATACAGCAGGTCATTCATTGCTCTCAGAAAAGGCTTTTAATGCATTCCAGGGGTCTAATTCCTCAGTATGCGGGGGCTTTGGGGAAGAATTGCCATGTTATGCAAGACTCAGACTCGTGCTCAGAGAGGGGAAGAAAGGGGGCATGAGATTGAGGTCTGCGCTGGCTGTGAGCTTTACATCGGGTGAGTGGTAAAGTAAGACTGACGCACTTTAAGCTGATTAAGGGTTAGTTAGGTCAGTGTCCCGGTTTGAACCAGAGACTGGGGTGGAGGGGGGGTGACATCAGCTGTTCCCCCAGGCGGTAAATGAGCACGGCCTCGGCCAACCAGACCACAAGTCTCTTGAGCTAAAGGGATGTGATCCACATGGAGTACTGACGCCAAAGACATAATGAGCTTGGAAGGTTGTGTGTATGAGAAAGAAAGTGAATTATGGTTTGTGCGTATGTTTGTAAGCTTTTAATATGAAGTCAAGGTACGTAAAGACCCCGTAGAGTAGCAAGGAGTGCGTATGTGAAGGAGCAGAAATGTCCATTGTTATGTTTTGTTATAGTCTCTGTTGCACTACAACCCATGCTATTACTTACCCAGTGTGTGTGTCTGTGTGAGAGAGAGAAAGAGAAAGAGAGAGAGCATCCGTAGCTGCTCTCCCTCATTTCCCCTGGGTGCTGGACAAACACTCAATAGTTATAAGCCTGCTCGCTTTATATAAACCTCTTACTGTAAATGCTGTAATACACTTAAACCAGACATGGGTTCTGATCCCTTGGGTTATAACCATCAAGTATATGTTTAATCTCTGAGATGAGTGATTCAGCTAACAATGAATGAATATAGCCAGCTTTTGGTACCATGTGTCCAAGTGTACATCATTTCACTTTACCTGTAAAAACTAAAGTGTGTAACCAATCTCAAATCATGTTAAATTGGAAATTATAAGGTAAGGCAAGTTTATTTATATAGCACATTTCATACACAATGGTAATTCAAAGTAGGGCTGTGCAATTAATCGCATGCGATTCTCATGCGCATCTCGTCAGTAAAGCCGGTTCCGTGATTGGCGCTAAATCTCTATCACCTGTTTTCAAATGGAGCGGCAGTTAATACACAGAGCCGTAGTTCACTGACAAGCTAGGCAATATTGCGTTCAATATCGCAGATGAATCGCATTCGATTATGAACGCGATATCGCATAGCTTGTAAGTGAACTACGGCTCTGTGTATTAACTGCCGCTCCATATGCTTTAGCACCAATCACGGAACCGGCTTTACTGACGAGATGCGCATGAGAATCGCATGCAATTAATTGCACAGCCCTAATTCAAAGTGCTTTACATAAAAGGAAGTAAAATAATCATATAAAAAAAATAATCACAACAATAAAACCAGCAATTTAAAAACGTTTAAAATGGTTTAAAAATGTATTTAAAATGAATTTAGAACAATTAGAAATAAAAATGATTATACATAAAATACAGTGCAGTCAGCTGCCTAGGGCCGCTTTCTTCTCTTCTTTATTAATTTTAGGCATTTTAGCGTGATCTAAATGAAAAATGTCGAGAGCGCATAATGTTACGCGATCATGTAATGCGCGAGCACGAATCTCTCCACTCGCAAGCGGATTTCCTTCACTCACACAAAACTGGACGTGTGCTTTTAAATCTACATTGTTCTTTTATGAATTGGCTCGGGTCTCACTCAGATATTGTGTGTATGCTCAAACGTTATCCTCGCATCACTGAAGACCAGAAAAGCTTTTTTTTCTAATTCAAGTGAAGAGTAGGCTTTTCTCACTAAATGGAAGCAAGTTAGCCTTCCCTAGTTATTCATTTTATTAATACTTATTTTAGTTAAGTGCTTAAATTGTAAATATGCATTTATTCCATTATTTTATGTAGTACATTTGTATTTTGTTGTTTTTGTATATAGTTATAGAAGCATATCAACCAGGTTCCAGAAATAATCACTAAAGCTGCTTCTGAAATAAGTGGGGGTGCTCTCTTAATGCACATTTTCACATATTTTGTCCCTTCTATTGCCATCAATATGCTGCTACTTCGAGAGCGAATCCCGCATAAATATGCAGATGTCATTCCCAAAACTTTGCAACGTGTGTGTGGGCCAAAAACAAAGTTCTACATTTTAAATGGATTGCTTAGAAAGCTCGCAAAGAGTGCTCATAACCAATAAAGCTGTCACTCTTTGTTCATCGCGATCTCACAAAGTTCTGTGAGGACCAATGAATCTCACACTGTGCAATTAATAGCCTATATAATATAGGCCTATTAACATCGTGTATCCAACCCCTCCCCCCGGCCACCCTCTTTTAAGGCAGTGCCCCAGACTGCCCCCCCCCCCCCATTTAAAATGCTCTAGACACGCCCCTGCTCTTCTGGAAGCTGGTTCCAACTGCGGGCGGCATAATAGCTAAAAGCGGACTCCCCTTGTTTTGTGTGAACCGTTGGTATTTCTAACTGGCTCGATCCTAATGATCTGAGGGGTATGTTAGGTTTATATTCAGTGAGCATGTCTGCAATGTATTTAGGTCCTATGCCATTGAGTGATTTATAAATGAGTACAAAAACTTTAAAATCAATCCTGAATGTAACTGGAAGCCAGTGTAAGGACCTGAGGACTGGTGTGATATGCTCAGATTTTCTAGTTCTAGTCAGAATCCTGGCAGCAGCGTTCTGGATGAGCTGCAGCTGTCTAATGGTCGTCTTTGGAAGGCCGGTGAGGAGACCATTACAATAATCCACCCTGCTTGTCATAAAGGCATGAACAAGTTTATCCAAGTCTTGACTGGAAAAAAAACATCTAATTCTTACAATGTTTTTGAGATGATAGTATACTAATTTAGTTACTGCTTTGACATGACTATTGAAACTAAGGTCTGTCTCCTTAATCACACCAAGATTCTTGACTTGATTTTTAGTTGTTTGACCCCTAGAGTCAAGGTATGCATTCACCTTGAAAACTTCATCTTTGTTTCCAAATGCAATGACTTAAGTTTTCTCCTTGTTTAACTGAAGACATTTCTGGCACATCCAGCTGTTAATTTCATAAATGCATTGGCAGAGGGAGTCAATGGGGCTGTAGTCATTTGGAGATAAGGCTAGGTAAATCTGGGTCTCATCAACATAGCTGTGATAGGCAATTTGGTTCTTTCTCGTTATTTGACTTAGTGGGAGCATATACAGTCTAAACAAGAGCGGTGCAAGAATTGAACCTTGTGGGACACCGCATGTCATGGAAATCCACTTAGACTTATGCTCTCCTATACTCACAAAATAACCTCTCCCTTCTAAGTATGACATGAATCATTTGAGTACCATCCCAGAAAGCCTGACCCAGTTTTCCAGTCTCTCTAGAAGTATGTTATGATCGACAGTGTCAAACGCAGCACTAAGATCTAGTAGTACCAGCACTGATATTTTGCCTGAATCAGAATTAAAGCGGATTTGTTTCTCAAATTATTATTTGATTTGATTTTAAAACTTTCTCTTTATTTTATTTTATTTTAAAAATGTATCTTTATTTTATTTTAATTTTATTTTGTTTTACAGTAGTCAACATTTGAAGTGGATCAAAAAGGTTCATCAAAGTTGTCCTAAGACAAGAACGCATTTTCGTTTTAGGTTTTAGGACAACTTTGATGAAAGGTTTTGATCCACTTCAGATGTTGACTACTGTATTTTATTTAATATTTTATTTTATTTTTTATTTGTTTTTACTATTTGGAATTCCAAAATCTGTTTTAGTATTATTATATTACATTAAATCTGTTATTATGTACTCTTTTTTTATTATTTTAGTTTAGTTTAGTTCACATCATAACCAGCCATTACACTTCTGAATTAGTTCAGCCAATAGAATGGTTTTAGAGACCCCAGTTTATCCGATCTAATGTCTTGTTCCTATGTATAGTGTCATTGTTATTGCTGAGTACTCAGTTCCTCAGCTGTCATTAACAAATGTTATCATCTGGTTGCAGGACAATCTGAGATGATTAGTGAGTCCACTCTGGGGTCAAGGCAACAGTCAGTCTTTATAGCCTATATTGATGAGGTTATTTCCCATTTTGAATGCCTGCGGTCCACCTGATAGCATATCAGATGCCACTATATACACTAAAACCAGTCCATATAGAATATCTTGAGTTTCACAACGTCAATAAACAGCATCCTGACATACATGTCATAATTCACAAGTTGTTCATGAGAGAAAAAATGTCTTGGAATTATACTTGAAACCAAAGCTTCAGGCCTTACAACCAAAGACCACCCACAGCGTGTTCAATGGCAATCTGATGAATATTGAATGCAAATGGCAATTTCTGATGTGATGCTTGTTTTGTAGCAGACATGAACCACAAAACAGACACTGAGAGGTTTAAAAAGTGTATGATAGCAGGCGTCAGCTGCCCTGCACATGTCTGCGGCGCATGTGATGATACATCATCAGGGCCAGCTGCCTCACACCTTACAGAACTGGAGCACCAATTACCCTCATGGAACCTGGGTGGCAGGATGAGTGTTTTCATCCTCAGAACAGCTTGAGGTCATTTATTTGATCTGATAGCAGAATGTCAGTTATGGCTGGTGTATTGTTATTCTGTGTTCGGCAGCTCGTGATAACCCTTAGCTCTTGTCACATGGATTGTATACATAGCATTTTGGTGAATGGAAACTCCATCAACACAATGCTCAATGTATGTGATGTCTTTCAAGTCCTGGGTGTAAATATGATTTAGGTACTAGTTTTGAACCTGTCTTTTTTTGTCCCTTCAGATGAGCACTACCCAGATTTATTATACTCTTAAAAATAGAAGTTCTTTATTGGCATTTTGGTTCCATGAAGAACCTTAGCTCTTTCTATTGAACAAAAGGTTCTTTATAATACCAAAATATTCCTTATATTTTTCACACAAAGAAAAAAAAACTGTTCACTGAAATGTTACTTCAGGAACACAAATGCATTTTTCTATGGCATTGCTGTGAAAAACCCCTTTTGAAACGTATATGTTAGAGGGTTTAAAGGCTGGCAATAGTAAAATAATCACAAGGTTGAATCTATCGATATGAAGCAAACATGCATATATGCCATGCTCTAATGCTAATTTAACAGTATGCTATTTTAATGATCAAATAGCAGTGATTCAATCATTTTCAATAGTACTTCTGCTGCAGTAGAATTTGTATTTAAGTGTTGTTGTTCAGTCTACACTACCTTTAAAAAGTTTGGGGTTGGTAATTTTTTTTTTTAATTAATACTTTTATTTAGCAAGGATGCATTAAACACATTTAAAATGTTACAAAAATGTTTCCATCATGGTTTCCATAAAAATAGTAAGAAGCAAAATTGATAATAATTATGATTAATACTTGTGCACTAATAGTTATTGCTAATAATCGAGCACCGAATCAGCATATTAGAATAATTTCTGAAGCTTCATGTCACTGAAACTGTAGTAATGGTTGCTGAAAATTCAGCTTTACTATCACAAGAGTAAATTAGATTCTACAATTTAATGAATTGCATTATACAAAATATATTAAAATAGAAAACAGTCATTTTAAATTCCAACAATATTTCACAATGTTACTGTATCTCAAATAAATGCAGCCATGGTGAGCGTGTAAAATACATTTTATGCTTGTTTTCTCGATGTACCAAAACCAAGAGGTATTAGAGAACAGAAAGGTGTTTTTGTGTGTTCAATACCCACTTTGCAGTCCCAAAGACTCTCATACTTGCAGACATATACAGACACACAGTGTCTCCTGGAAGGCCTACATCACATCATCAAATAAACCGTCAGACGATGTTGTTCGTGTGTGCCCAAGGTTTACTGCTTTCAACTTGTTTTTCTCTCTGTTTGAATCTCAGCCCTCATTCAAGCTTTCATTCCCTGGATCCCTGGATCGAATAGCATGAAATGTCAGCCAGGCTGTGATGTCTGTGTGTGTGCGTGCTCTTTATAAGGGCCATAGTTGAGTCTCGAAAATCAATGCAGTATTTACATTCTGATGTCAGTCACTTTGTCCTCCAGGCTCAAATGCAACAATTCTTATAGGAGAATGTAATTTGAAATGGGTCCCCATAGAAATATCTCATTGAATTGGCCTGTCATGTGTGTGAAACTGTTGTAAATGAATGCCAAAGAGAAACAATGAAGTAGGCTCACATGATGCATGATATTTTTTCCAGTCCAGTCTGCTTTTCTAGGTATCTTTGGACTTTAGGCGAGAGAAGAAATCCTAATTAACTCTACTAGGTATGAAGAATATACACCTAAGTTTGGTTACTCCTCGTTTGTGCAAAGGAGGAAGGTTTAAATGAGGTCAGAAAGAGACATGGGGGGCTTTCCACCCGCATATACCCAGCAGTGTTGAGAAAAGGGAGTTTAGTTAGAGAACTTCTCACTGATGGAAATGTTTGCATGAAACATTCCCAACTTCCCAGCTTACATTGTTTTTAATATATCCATCCATTTTCTATTGGTACTCTGTGTTGGATTTTGTTGCAGAAACTGCTTGTGTTTTGACTGCTTTGTGCATAGAGCTTGACTTGAACTGTGAACTGAAACTCAAAACAGTTTGCCTCAGAGCAGAACAACCAAAATATGGAGGTCAGACTGACATATTTTCTTTTTGCGAGGAAAAAAAATGCTTTCTCTTGCTTGTCCAAGCTGTGATGTTGGTCAAGGTTAAATATCAGATTTAAAACAGAGCTGAAAACACCATCAATCAAATATATCAATGAAACATATACATTTTAACTAGGGTCTGTCAAGGGGTTGATGCAGCCTGAAAGAAATATTTGATTAAACGCAATATCTTAAGCGGGCACGATGTCGTATCAGTTATATCCATTACTTCTGCATTCTGAATCTTGCATTCGATGATGACACACACAAACCAGGATGAAGATGAGGGAGCTGACTTTGAGAGAAAAGCAAGCAATTTGGAATCTAAAAGAAAAGAAGTCAATTAGAGCTATAGCAAAAACAAAGGGCATGGAGAAATCAAGAGTTTGGAAACCACCAGCAACCAACAAGGATCGGCTGAGAAAACAACAGTAGTTGATGACAGACAAATCATAAAAGCTGTGAAAATGAACCCTAAAAGACGTGTCTGTAAAATCACCAACAAATTCCAGAAAGCTGGGGTGATGCTCTGACTATCTACTGTCCTCAGGAGACTTTGACACAGAATTACAGATGCTACACAGCAAGATGCAAACCTCTGACCAGCACCAAAAATAGAAAGACAAGATTAGAGTTAGCAAAAAAGCACAAAGGTGAGCCAGAAGAGTTTTGGACTGATGAGACAAAGATTAACCTTTATCTAAGTCAGGGGAAAGCAAACATGTGGAGAAAAAAAGGGAACTGCAAATGATCCCAAGCATACAGCCTCATCTGTAAAGCATGGTGGAGGTGGTGTCATGGCATGGGCATGCATGGCTGCCTCTGGAACAGGCCCTCTCAACTTTACTGATGATTTAATGTATGATTAACCATCTTGCCTACCAATATTCAAGAAAATGCCACCAGATTCATTGGGAAGTGCTTCATATTGCATTGCCAGTTCAGTCAAGGAATTTATAAGGGCAAAGAAATGGAAAGTCTTAGATTGCCCAAGTCAATCTCCAGATTTAAATCCGATTGAACATGAATTTCACCAGCTGAAGAGGAGAGAAAAGGCAGAAACTCCCCAAAACAAGCAACAATTGGAATTGGCTGCATTAAAAAAAAAGGCTGGGAAAAGCATTTCAAAAGATGAGACCAAGAGTCTGGTGATGTCTATGGGTCACAGACTCAGTGCTGTGATTGTGTGCAAGGGATCTGCAACTAAATAATAGCTTTTAATCTTTTATATCTACCTTATGTTCAACTGTCCCAATACTTATGCTCACATCAATGAGTGTGTGTGTGTGTGTGTGTGTGTGTGTGTGTGTGTGTGTGTGTTTATTAGTGCTGTCAAATGATTAATCGCGATTTTTGTTACATAATGATGCATTATGTAACAAATATAATTTGATACATAATATATGCGTGTATACTGTGTATATTTATTATGTATAAATAAATACAAACACATGCATGTATGTGTTTTGGAAATATTTACATTGATATACATTTATATATTTATGTTCTTATATTATATTTATATATATATATATAAGTATATTTAATATTTTGATTAAATATATTTAATATAAACAACATTTATTATATATATATATATATATATATATATATATATATATATATACATATATAAATATATATATGCACGTGTTTTTATTTATATATACATAATTAATATACACAGTATACACACATATATTATGTAAATAAAACTTTCATTTTGAATGTGATTAATCGCGATTAATCGTTTGACAGCACTAATATGTCTAAATTCAAATTCAAATTCGTGATGTGAACACCCAGGTATCTGAAGCTGCCCACTCTCTCCACTGGAGTCCCGCTGATCGTGATCGGCTGGTATGACCGCTCCTGCTTCGTACTGAAGTCCACTATCAGCTCCTTAGTTTTGCTGATGTTCAGGTGTAGACTATTCACCTGGCACCAACTCTCCAGGTTCTTAATCTCCTGTATGTAGGCCGTCTCGTCGTTGTCTGAGATCAGGCCCAACACAACAGTGTCATCAGCAAACTTGATGATGGTGGTGGAGTTGGAAGTGGCCACACAGTCATAAGTGTACAGTGAGTACAGCAGGGGGCTCAGAACACAACCTTGAGGGGCTCCAGTACTTAGGGTGATGGAGGATGAGGTGTGTTTACCCATCCGTATGGCTTGCTGTCTGTCCTTCAGGAAGCTGGAGATCCATTGGCACAAGTATGTGCTGAGACCAAGGACCTCCAACTTGGAGGTGAGTGTGGAGGGAATTATGGTGTTAAACGCTGAACTGTAGTCCACAAACAGCATTTTTACATAATTCCCTTTTCTGCAGTCCAGGTGACTTGTTGTGGTGTGGAGGAGGTGTGAGATGGCATCCACCGTGGAGCGGTTATGTCTATACGCAAACTGTAGTGGATCCAGTGTGTCTGGTAGTGATGCAATGATGAAGTCTTTGACCAGCCTCTCAAAGCACTTCATCACCACTGATGTGAGGGCTACAGGGCGATAGTCGTTTAGGCAGGTGGGCTGGGGTTTCTTGGGGACAGGAACAATGGTGGACTGCTTAAAGCATGAGGGGACTATGGACTGTTCCAGGGAGAGGTTGAAGATCACAGTGAACACCGGTGCTAGCTGGTCAGCGCAGGCCTTCAGAACCCGACCTGTGATGCCATCTGGTCCTGCTGCCTTCCTGATGTTCACTCTCCTGAATGCCCTCCTCACGTCGTGCTCCGTGATGGTGAACACGTTGTCCTCACCGGCTTCCTCAGCGTGCATGCAGTTAGCACTGCTAGCGCCGTTAGCGTGATTAGCTGCAGCCTCGAAGCGAGCATAAAAAGTGTTCAGCTCGTCAGCCAGAGAAGCGTCCGCATTCCCCGATCTGGAGGGTGGTGTTTTATAGTCCGTGATGGTTCTAAGTCCCTGCCACAGACTCCTAGAGCCGCCATGTTGGAATTGCGACTCTAGTTTCCTCCCGTAGCGCTGCTTCGCCTCCTTCTGTAAGATGCAGCCTTGTAATCATCCATGTTCCCGGTGATGAGCCCTGTGTTGTAGGCAGCGGAGCGGGATCTCAGGGCGTTGCGGATGGTTTTATCCACCCACGGCTTCTGGTTGGGAAACGTCCTGATGATGGTTTTCTGCACCGTATCATCCATTAGTTTCTCTATAAATCCCACAACCGCTTCCGTAAACAAGCTGACGTCATCAGAGCTGCGCCGGAACATGTCCCAGTCTGCATCATCTAGCGCGTCCTGCAGAGCGGCCACCGATTGGTCCGTCCAGCGTTGGACCTCCCTCTGCACCGGGGCTTCCTGTTTCAGCCTCTGTTTGTAAACAGGCATGAGGAAGATGGCGGCATGGTCCGATTTCCCAAACGGTGGTTGTGACTGTGCCTTGTAGCTGTTCCTGTATGGGGTGTAACAGTGATCTAATATCCTTTCGCCCCTGGTGGGGCAGCCGATGTGCTGATGGAAGTTCGGCAGTGCACGCTTGAGGTTGGCACTGTTGAAATCTGGGTTCAGCCATGTCTCGGTGAAGCAGAGAAGGTTGCAGTCCCGAATGTCCCTCTGGAACTTGACTCTTGCCCTGAGGTCATCGAGTTTGTTATCCAGCGACTGGACATTGGCGAGCAGGACACTTGGTAGGGGAGCGCGGTGTGCGCGTGCCCTCAGCCTGTTCCTGACGCTGGCTCGTTTCCCTCGAGGACGCCGGTACGGGTCGCGTCCTTTGTTCCTCCTCAGGATCTCGCTCGGCCAGGATGGGTCCGGGTTCAAAAACGGCGAAAGGTTAGTGCATTGTGCACCAATAGAAATAAGAGTGGCCCTGTCGTATGTAAGAATGGCCATCTTACAAAAAGAAACCGGTGTTTATAGTTTACAATACGAAAAAATAACAAAAGAAGACAAGGTTTGGTCGGAGCAGTCGTGACGGCAGCCGATCTCACCGGCGCCATCTTACAAACGGTATGTATAAATGTATGTATGTGTGTATGTGTATATATATATATATATATATATATATATATATATATATATATATATATATATATATATATATATATATATATATATATATATATTTATTGTGGCGGGAGGAGCAAACGACAGACACAGTGGGTGTGGCGTCAAGCCTCGGAGAGGTTTTTATTAAACAAATAAAGGGGAAAAATAAAGTGTCCAGGGAAAATAAAGTGTCCAAAGGAATGGGGAACCTGGTGTCCTCGCTGTGCTGCGGGGCTAGTGAAGGAGGGTAGTGTTCGTCAGGGAAGGGTCCAGGGAAGGGGCGGAGTCCGGTGGCCGCACGCTCTCCCCTCTCGGGGCCGGGAGCGAGTGGCGGCGGCGTCTCTTGCGCGGCAACGTCCATCTCCTGAGTTCCCGGCGTTTCTGGGGGATTAGACGGCCCGGCATCCTGGCCCGTCAGCCGTCTCACGGGTGCGGCAGTCCTCCTCGATGCACCCTTCCTGGACCCACGAGGACACCAGCGTGCATGCACGGGGAAGAGACCGGTCTCCCGAGGAGAGGCGCGCTCGGCGTTTAAACAGCGGCGGTGATGAGGCTCTATTCACATCAGGTGCGCCTCATCACACGCCGCCAGCCCTAGGTGTTCAGCGCCCCTCCTCTCTCACACACCCACTCCCGTCGGGAGCCTGGTGAAGGGTGGCGAATACGGGACGGGGTGGTGATGATGGACAGGGGGGAGGCAGCCGACTCGTCACAATATATATATATATATATATATATATATATATATATACATACATACATACATACATACATACATACATACATACATACATACATACATACATACATACATACATACAAATACATACAAATACATACAAAGTATGTACATAATACATACAAAGTTTTAAACTGTAGCTGCCATTATATTTTAATAAAGAGGATGCAAAAATATAAAAATATTTTTTAAACACCTCTAAATAATTGTGGGGTGTGGGAAATATCCATGTACCTTGAGAAGCCAGCTTTGTCTCTGTTTTCTGGAACAGATGGCTGAAATGCAAAGAAATAGATTTCTTTTTGCAGTGGTGTGAAGAAAATTATGGCAGTGATGACGAGGCAGAATTGGTTTCTCCCACACTGCCAAATCTGCAGCTCTAGCATTTGGTTTTAGTCTGCACCAAAGTTTCCAAGGCAACAATGATCTATTTATGGAATTGTCACTGTCACAATACACCAAAGCAGATGTAATAATTTGGTTTATGTGACTCTAAAAAATATGCCATGCCTTGAGAAATAGAAATTCTTTATTACCTTTGCCCAGTATGTCTTGCTCTCATACACTTGAATAATTTCTGTCCTTAATCCAAATTGCCATTCACTATTCAAAATGCCTGTTTTCCTTTCAGAAGAACTCTTGCCACGGTCACCCCAGTTATCAGCAGGCTTTCAGTGTTTGAGTTTAAT
The DNA here is from genome assembly GCF_936440315.1 of Barbus barbus. Taxonomy (NCBI): domain Eukaryota; kingdom Metazoa; phylum Chordata; class Actinopteri; order Cypriniformes; family Cyprinidae; genus Barbus; species Barbus barbus. The sequence goes on from NC_136753.1 coordinate 18,194,528, forward strand.
CAAATATAGCTACAATCTGAATGTTTTCCGTGTTTGGTTGGCGCAAGCACTGTCGGATTTGCATTATTGACCCTAGGCCTCCATTGTATGCATTTGATTGGGTGGATTACTACGGCTGTTACAGAGAAAGATGGGATGTCCATCAAGAGAGCCGAGTGGGCATATCAGCAGCTCCAGTGACCCAGGAGATTTACCAGGTTCAGTACGTAGACGTCTAGATCTTGAAATATCTCGTATTTTTTATCCAGGAATGGAATTATCAAGGGGGTTCGATTTATTGTCCCACAGATGATCTTGTTGGGAAGCAGTGGAATATGGATGGATGAACGGATGAGAATGGAGATATAGTCACTGGGGTGAGGCCAGTGGAAGGTTTGAGATGTCAGGCAAAGTGGCGAGCGAGGGATGATGGGGATTCTTCATCAAAAGCCATATATCTTTCATGGACTGTGGGTTTTATTGTAGCAGTTGCCTGTTGGATTAGTTGAGGAAAGTGACAGATCCATTTCAGGCCACAAGAGGTTATTTGCTGTCAGTTAGACAACCAGTGACTGACAGCATCATCTAATGGTCTGATCCATAGGGCTTGTTTCTCCGTTTCTTCTTTTGAGCCTGGAGATCCAGTACACAAACACTTCCCTAACCAATCACTGTTTGTTAAAAGGATACGTCACCGAAAATTTTGATAAATGTCTCAGTGGTTTTTGCTATGAAATCATAATTTTCATTTTGGAACTTTAAGATGATGTCTTGGTAAAACGTTCTTGATGCTTCATCCTAAAGAATTCATAACCTTTTACTGATATTTTACTCTTTGCTTGTTACAATAGCCCATGATGGATGATCTGAAATAATACAAAGACATCACCACACTAAGGCGTAGGTCATTTCCTTCTCAGCCATCACTGATGAACCTCATTCTCCTTTCATCCTCCCCCAGAGGCTCTCTTCCTGTGTCTAGGTCTGCCATTGTTGGCCTAGTGCATCCAGATATCAATTCCCCTCTCAGGGACAGAAGAGAGAAGGTCAGGGGTGTAGGTCAACCCTCCTCACACTCACAGCATAAATCCACCTCCGCCTATCAATTGGTCTCTCCATCTGGGTGTAAATAATGATGCTATTGTTGGACCAAATCGTGTCCTGTGTCCGAGCGATAAGCCAAATATAGTTGTTACGGCTTCCCAATGCCGACTTTGAAAAAGTGTTACTTCCACTGACCTCAGAATTTCTCATAAACTGATCAATCACCATGTACATAGTAATTGTCCTATTTCAAAATTCCTTCTATGTGCTTCTGGCTTTGTGATACAAAGTTGCGCCTCATAAAATTTTATTTGGCTGAGAATGAATGCTACGTGCCATTCTGAACATTGGCAAACTTGAAGATCTGCTGACGTAATGTGTGAAACCATGTATGTGATCCTCATCATTTCCATTGAAAGGGATGTTTGACCTTTCCTTTGATGCACAGATGTCTTGATGTGTGCATGACTGCTTGAGTGTATTACTATAATGAGATTTATCACAGGCTTCAGTCACAGACTTTGATCTGTGTGAATGTGTCTAATATTAAATGTAAAACTTTCAAATACATGTCTACAAAATATTTTTTATTTTAATAATATCATGTGCAGATTTAAAAAATAAATAAATAACTATTTAAACTGATTTTGTTTGGTCAACCCTCTCTGGCACATTATTTCACTTCTTATCTTCCTTTAATGTCTCTCTTTTAGCCTTTTTTTCCCTCTCATCCCCAAACTCTCTTCCCACTGATATCTATCACTCACTCTTGAGATTCCCTACATTCTAGAAACTGGTACATCTGGCTAATGTCACAGTGAGAGATGTCACTTCTGCACAATTGTCATGCGTGACAGCTGATTTGGACCCTCTGAGCACACAAGCTCTTTTGATGGGGTGACGATAAGGGGAATGGGTTAAAGAGTGGGTCATGGAGAAGGGGGTCATTGGGAGAGAGACACAAACAGATGAGGAGGAGACCCTGCTGGCTCATCTTTCTGATGGATGCCCTGAATAAATGGAGTGGGCCTAAGCAATGTTCAATCTCGTTTATTTCAGCATTGCTCAAATTAAAATCTCTCAGAGTGCAAATTCAAGAACTTTGAGTGTTGTCAGGATCAACATGCTCAGTTAACTATATGCAATTAGCAGTAATTGATGTTATAAAATAATGAGTATGTTTTGATTTAATGGTCAGAAGCTATAGCTTACATTAAAAAAATCACAAACATGACACTTGTAAATTAAATAATTTTATATACTGATTTATTCATTAATGTGTAATATGTTTTATTTTTTATACAAATCATGAGCTGTAGAAGATTTTCAGAATTTTTACAACTCTTTTGTTTTAGACCGTCTACAAATCTTAAAATAAAATGTTAGGGTTAACACTGCATCTTTCTGGGGGGAAAAATGCATCAATTGATATAGTTTATTTATATTTGTTTTCAAAGCTTCAATGTACTTTTTAAAAAAAAACTTCATTATTTTTTGTTTAATTCTAATAAACACGTTCTTGTTAAAAACTAACCAAAATTCTAAATATTTTGCTTATAATTTCTGCACTGGAGACACTTGGTGTTGTTATAATATATCGGAAATATATCAGTATCGGCCAAAATTAGTTGGAAAAATATCGACATATCGGATATCGGCAAAAATCCAATATCGTGCATCCCTACTTTTAACCCAGGTCCAGCCCTTTTAAACACAAGCACCATTCTGTGAATTTTGAATGAAACGTTTTCAAAAGTTTACACAATGACTTAAAATGTTAAAGATTTAAGGACTGCTGCAACAGGTGTCCTATCAAATAAATAAGTAAATAAATACAACTAAGTATGTTCTGTAATTTTGTCTTTTTACACAGGATTTATCACTAATATCAGTTTCATATCAGTTCATAAGTAAAGTTAGCTCAATTTTAAGCATTAAAAAAACTGTGTTTAAAATATTAGATTTAATGGACTGTAAGTTAAATTAATCAACTGAATATATTTGACAGCATTTATTAGGAATCGCATCCCAGAATGTGCTTCTTTTGAATATGGTTCCACTTGGTGTGATTAGAAAACTGTTAAGAGGATGGATTGGAACTAAACATTGGGATTTGAGCAGAAAGTTGTTTTCTCAGCAGTTTAGCAGTGTGTTTGTGTGTGTACGTACTTATGTGCATGAGTGTGCATGTGAATGTTTAACATGCAGCAGATGCTGGTTGTTCATACCCACTGGGCAGAGAGCAGATGACACTGTAGGCCATCTCACCAGACGAGAGCTCCCAAGGTAGGGTGTAGTATTTTTGGGTCCATCCATACATGCATAAGCATATGCACAGTACGTGGCAAAAGGAAGAGCCTTGACCCAGATCATTTTCAGTGTTAAAGCAAAATTATAAATGGGGGGGGGTATAAAATTAGTTCAGTCAATGCCACAGCAACTGTAGTAGCAGTGCATTTTACCAAACTCTGTTGTTATTTTAAACTTTTTTTTGTTTTCTTTTAAAAATTCATGTTTTTAATTAATTTATTCTGAATTCATTTAATTCAAGTCTACAGTTAGGCTACAGAACTGTGATCATTTAAAGTCATTTGAGTCATTGCCACTCAGTTCCTGACTCTCTAGTCATTCTGACCCACTAGACGAGGATTCAGTGGATTGAGGTGCTCGAGTCAGACAGCTGAATAAGGAGCACAGTGCATCTTTCAGCTTCCCTCTCCGTTAGGCCAGATTAATTCACACAGATTTTCCTCCATTAATCCCATTATGGCTAACCACATCTACAAGCCTAAACTCGCAAGTTACACTGACAAACCCTCTTAGTAAATCTTAAAGTCCTTCTGTCTCACTTCACAAATTTTTTCCAAACATTTCCTGAGTATTTATCTGAATATGTATGATGCTGCTGAAGCACAAGAGATACGCTGGGTGGAACACTTTGAAGAAATCCTGAACCAGCCTGCACCGGTGTCAAAGTTCACAGAGGAATTATTCTTGCCCGCGGTTGACCTACTGTACCTGTGGAAAATGGACTAATCTCGAGCACAGAAAGTAAAGTGGCAGATATGATCCTCCGGGGTGGACGTGCACGAGGCATTGATGAGATATTGGTGGAAATGCTCAAGTACGGTGGTCCAGCCCTAATCGTCAAGATGACCACCTTGATAAACCAATGTTAGAATAATTGTCAGTCCCCGCAGATTAGAGACGAGGCATTATTGGTAAACTTCCGAAGAAGGTAAATCTTGCCAATTGTAACAACCGGGGAGGTATCAGGCTACTTTCCGTCCCCAGCAAGATTTTGTGGTTTTCCTTTGACACCTGCACTGAGCGACTCATGCACAATTGTGGGAGGAGCAGCCCAGTTTTCGAAGTGGGAGCTTGTGTATCGAATTTTATGGAGCAAAGCACCTACTGTAATTCCAAAAGAATCTATCGATCAACTTCATCAATTTTACAAAGGCATTCGATGGCGTTCATCAAGAAACACTGTCGAAAATAGTGAGAAGGTATGGCATCCCTTCAACAACTTACAGAACAGCATCTGTGAAACCAGCTGCTGCGTTCAAATGTACTGAGTCAATTCTGACTACTTCCAAATGAATACTGGCGTCTGCCAGGGATTCATGATCTCGCTGTTCCTCTTCATCCTCGGTAGACGAATAGGGGGTCTGGTTTTCGATGGTCATATCGCCCTCCTTGCAGCTACCCAGCGATCTCTCAACAAGTTTAGCAGCGCATTGGAGTGCAAGGCGGTAAAGATCAGACTCCAGATCAGTGCCTCCAAGAGTAAAATCCTTTGTGTCGGCTACGCCCGTGTCCATACCCCCATCCTTGTGGGTCAGCAAGCGCTTGAAGAAGTCAATTACTTTACGTACATTGGCAGCATCATAGTCCCAGACAGCAGCTCAGACAAGGACATCTCATGTCGGATTTGAAAAGCATCTCCAACAATGCCATGGCTATTGCCCATCTGGAGGTCAGTGACTATCGCTTTGCAAACAAAGATTCATTTCCTAAGGTCGACTGTCATCACGACGGCCACCTACGCTAGTGAAACGTGGAATTAATCTGCAGTGATCACTACATGGCTGAACGTTTTCCAACAAAGATGCTTCCGTCGGATCTTAAAAATTTGCTATCATGACCGAATCTCCAATTAAGAAGTTCACCACCATGTGGCTTTTGGCCAACATCATCATCGAATGCTTCCGGTTCACAGGTCACATTCTATGCCAACCATTGGACCACTTACCTAAGGCCATCATTCTGTGGACGCCTGCCCAGGGGAAATGGAAGCAAGGTTAGCTGAGGAAAACCTTGCGCCACTCATTCATTGATGATTTACATGCTGTTGGCCTATCATGGGATGAAGCAGAAGCTGCCACTGCCGATCAAGCTCGTTGGATATCTTTTGGTGCCCAATGCACCAGCTGACGTAGGAGTGCTAAGTATAATATTACTTTACAAAACTCCCAAAACAAATTAATTTTCTTGTGTTTCCATCTTTAGTTTAAAATGTGTGTGGTTTAACGCATTTTGTGTCTTCAAATGTTCAAATCAACACCTTATGCTCATTCCACTCCCAAGTTCATGTAGTAAGTTGTTGAAAATCATCTTGTTCTTGGGCTTGTGGGAATCCCACAGAGGCAGAAAAATTGGAACAAAATGGAACGAAACCTTTCCACTGGGGATGAACCCTCAATTTTTGTACACATTTAACCACAGAGAACTATTTAAAACGTTTGAATGGGTCTTGCCAACGTTGTGTTGGTGGCTGGTTTGCCATTATGAGATGTCATTCTGATAGTGTTCTGCTTCATCTGACTGAAGTCTTTTAAGCTAATAAAGAGGCTAGAATAATCATAGACCAGCTAACACTTAAGAGGTGAGATCTAGCAGATATGTATGCAGATTATTTCAAAATAATTTACATGATGGATTGACATGTAAATGCAAGATCCTGTACTTCGGGAGGTTTGTTGGTTTGTTTTTGTTTGCACAGGTCCAGACACTGTATATATCATACTGCATCATGTTTGGGATTTCTTTATTGTCAAATCACAGAGGACACTTAAAAATTCTCAGTGCATGAATAAGTCTCTTTAGCAGTTGATGTCAGGCCTCAGCAGACCCCAGTGTCATCTGGTACCATAGCCACAGCCCCATTCGTCTTCATCAGGGAGGATAAGTGACATGGCAGTACCTTGAATAATTGACGATGTGCTCTAATGATTGGCTGCTCAGTCAACAAAGCCGAGAGTGCACTGGGTCAATGAGAGCTGCGGTGTCAGTTGTCATGCTCTGAAGTGATGTCATTGAACCAATCCCCCATAACTCTCAAAAGAGAAAAAGACTGAGGGGTCAAAGCAAATTAACTAGAACTTACAAGTTCTGTATTTCACAGTCAAATCAAAACAACACATTGACATGCAGCCTAGTACTGCAAGTATGTCTTAGCCTACTGCTTTTGTTAAAAAAAAATTTGGTCTCAAGCATTATAGATAGTTACACTAAACATTACCCATCTCATAAAGAACATCACAATTTGATTAAATGCAGTTGTGAATCTAATATGATGTACTGCTCTTTATCTACTAATTCATGTGAGGTAGACTTCAAGAATTCCCACAGCTGGTTTGGGAACATTCAACAAAACGTATGTCTCACAGCCGTTCTATGTTTGTAATTAATGCTGCAAAGCATATTAGCAAGCTTTTCTCAATTTTAGGCACGTCACAATGTCATTTGTTCTCAGTAAGATCCGTGGACTGCTTGTCTTTTGACCACAATAACTGTGTCCATGCACATAAGCAAACCTTTCATTCTGTAATTTGTCTTCCTCGGTTCCCCTTTTTCATTCAGGATAATTTAATCTTGCGAACACAAGTAAATCATTCTGCTTTCCTGCACCTGGAGAACAAAGAGATCCCCTCAGAAGAGAGTTGTGTCCTATGATATGATACGCGTGGTCAGGTAGTTGCATATGGTCAAACTGACCTGGCACAGTGAATGCAATAATTTTATATGCCTGAGGGGGAAAAAAAATGAACAAAACATTGCCATTTAAATAGGGTTCATTCTCGTTCAAAAGTTTGGGATCGGTACGATTTTTTCAGGTTTTTGTTCTGCACAAATGTTTTAATTGATCAAAAATACGGAATATTGTAAAATATCATTACACTTTCTAATAACTGTTTTCAATATACTTTAAACTGTAATGTACTCCTAATGACAGCTGATTTTTCAGCAGCTATTACTCCAATGTTTAGTGTTACATGATCTTTCAGATATCATTCTGTATGATTTGGTGCTTAATGTTGAAAACAGTTCTGCTTAATATTTTTCAGAATTTGTAGATGAATAGGAAGTTCAAAATGAAAACATAAAACAGAAATCTTTTGTTGCATTACAAATGTCTTCCCTGCCACATTTGATCAATTTAATGCATCCTGGGAGCACAGCAGATTTTGAATATGGAGTTGGTAATTGTTTCCTTCTGCTTGTGCATTTGAGTTTCAAATGCACAATTAGTCACTTGCTTCATCCTCTGTTTACACTGACTGCAGTCATACACTCTTTGCTTTCTCCTTTTGGACATTTGAGTTGCATTGAAATATTAAAAAAAACAATGGATGTTTATTTTTACCCAGCCTGCCACTTCAGACTCTTTACTTAATTTCACATATCTCACTATAATCACTTGACACCAATTATGTTGTCATGTTTCTTCTTTACCTCTTCTTACCTCTTGTGCTGTTAAGTGGTAAAAACCTACTTCTTAAAAATATATTTAATGCAACACGTATTGTATTTTTCATAAACAAATAAAACCTTTCCATGCTTTAGCACTTTAGAAACATACTTTAACAAACTCATACTGGCACTTGTTCATGAATATTCCCCTAAGGTAAAGAAATCAGATTTGTAAATCTGTGTTTTGCTGAGCCAGCAGCACCATGCTTTGCTTTTGCCCTACATCATTCTTTCTTGCTTGTTATTTATTGTATCAACTCATAAACTATTTCACTGTGGGTCATTTTAATAGCATTCTACATTTACCCAGAAGTGCTTCATATTCTGCAGTATGTGGTGTTGAAATCTGGATTTGCATACTGTGCAAAAAAAAAAGAAAATTCTCTGAACTTGTGTGTGCACTACAGTAGAGAAACAAACACAAGAGTGTGTTTTATGAATTTAATGGAATCCTTGTGTTTCCACCTGGCTCCAATTCTCTTGAACAGTCACACACTCCCATCTCCAAACCTGCCAATGGCACAACTGTTACGCACAGGCTGTTTGGCCTCTCAGTGATGGTGTTTTGCTTGTACAGAAGCAGATCCCCTCTGCAGGTTAGGATGGGGTCAGCTGCTGTTCTGTCAATGTCTACTGACCCTGATGAGGTGTATAAACTGAAGGGAGTTGCTTATTAAAATATAGGTGCACTATTCAACTGTTTGTATCGTGTTAGTTCATGAGTTATACCAAATTACTAAAGGTGTTCAGTCCACTCTATCACCCCAGACAGCTTTTAATATTTTTAGAATAAACTCTCTCTCTCTCTCTCTCTCTCTCTCTCTCTAGGAGACTATATATTGTGCATTAATGGATGCATTAACTAATGGTAACTTTTTGTTAAGTGTTACCTGAACTGTTTTTATTTTGGCGTTAAACATTACGTATGCAAGTTATAATGCATCTTTCTGTGGTTTCAAACAAGGGTGGGAGTCTCATTTGCATCTTTCCATTCTTTGTTTGGATGCAATTCAAATGCCTAGCAACCACAACCGTGGGAGTTGAAAGCAATCAGCAGTTGATACAATGACATGCATGTGTCACTGAGTTCAGTCTTTTATCAAGGGATGAAACAGGCAGTGCTGGTTATAATTTTAACTAAGAGCTGGGAGGAGAGTGGGGGAGTTATTGGATAGTTTGTTCACTTCAGCATGAAATCTCATCGGAACTCACACGGTTATCAGACTAAATTAATTATGCACACAACTCTGAGATACTTGTTACAATCAAGGGATGGGATAAAACCTTGAAACTCTTACACTGAAGGGTCTTGACGTTATGTTATCCCATGGGATTTACAATTAATAGAATAACATAACTCATATAAAGACGTGCCAGTGATAACTTTTATAAACAAAAGTTTAAGAGATCAAAGTTTGACTATTATCATAATAGGTTTCATCCCACTCAATGCTCTAGTATTAAAATATAGGGAATGGATGTAAAGTTGTTGTGTCATGGTTTACATTACCAATGGTTACATTTGATGCATATAAAAAAACAAAAACAAAAAAAACATTCACAAAGCAGGAAAAAGGAGAGATGATAAATAACAAGGATAAAAAATATGAATGCAGATAAAACAGATCTCCCGTACTGTAGCCAAGAGTCACAAATCCTGTTTAGTGGCTCTAGTTTTAAAACCACATTATGCCACATTGAATATTTATTCATGGAAATAGGATAGAAAAACAGAAAAAAGCATATAGGCCCAAGTATAAATAAAAAAATGCATACATTTTAATGATCAAAACCTCATGCTAAGACCCAGAAGTGTAGGAGCATCTACTGTATGTGTGTGGGGGATTGGGTATAAAATTATAAAACTTTGCTCATGAATATTAATTATTTAACATGAAATTTGCCCAGCAGCTCTATGTGATTGGTGGAAATCCAAGCACTGGCAAATATAGTCGGTGCTATCCATAATAGGATTGATGCTTACAGCATGCATGTTTGTTTACTGATGCAATTGTCTGGCAAAGGCCTCTGCTTTGTCTTGAAGTTGACGTTTTATGAGGCCAGCTGCTACTTATTTACTTTGAATTGTGGCCAAGCAAAATAAAACTCTTAAAATATAATCCATGTTTCACAAAAGTGGGTGGGACAAATTGCATCCCCTTAGCATGCAATCAGAGCATGATACAACTTTTGATTTTAAGAAATGTTAGTTTTTATAAACTTATATAGCTAACTAATGTTAACAAATGGAACCTAATTGTAAAGTGTTACTAAAATCAAAATTCAACACCAGACTTTTGAATGTAGTGAATCTCATTGAAGAATTATTTCTGTTCCATTCATTTCTTTTCAAAATTACAAAAAGTTTTTTAGGTATCGAAACTAATCAAATCGAATCAAATCAAAGGAATTAAAATCAGAACCAGAATCATTGATATTAAAGATTAATCACTTTAATCAACTGTCATGATATTCTACACTTCTGACAAACACTGACAAACATATTGACGTATACTTATAAATGTATTACATTATGCTACATTATTTTCTCAAAGGGCTCATTTGATATGAGTACTATTTAGATTTAGTATTTTATTTATTTTTTTCATTCATTAGACACTTTTATCCAAAGCAGCTAATGGAAATACATCCTTAGGAGGTCCTTACAAGTGCTGCAATTGAAAGTTACAGAACTGTTAGGAAAAGAACAAAAGTGTGAGCTAGTAAAGTGATGTAGGTGAGACACTATGAGACCTCGGTCCTGCCTGAAGAGGCACACCCAGGTTCAGCCTCTAATCTTTTAATAGTCTATTCATTACTTGGCTTCTATAAGTGCAGCCTTGCCATTATGTCAAAGGGTTAATCTGTTACTATTTGCTTCTCAATTTGACACGCTCTCATAGTTGCAGACCTCGTTTATCCACTTTAGTCTCGTGATAGAATGCAAAGATATCCGATGAACCCAGCAGGTTTCCCTGCTGTTGTACTAGAAGGCTTGTTTTATTGTGACGGTTTTAGATGCTGCGGCTAGGCTAATTGCAACTTCAAACCACAGATCAAGCCTCTAATGTTTTGTTTGTTGGGTTCATCTTATCATCCCTGATATTTAGTTTTAGGACTGTTTAATCATCATCATAAACTGTTAATTAGTCTAGGATATGTGGATTATGCCTGCTGATATACTATCGGGCTCAGGCAGGCAAAAGTTAAACAGCCCTTCCTTTAGCTGCTGAACTGCAGAATGCTGAGCAATGGTGCCTGATGCCATGACAACCAGAGGGCCGTTCAGAGAGAAGGGTGGCTGAGGAGTAGGCGTGTGGAAAGAAAAGGATGACAATAAAAGTAGATCTAGGAGAAAAAAGAGAGAGAGAGAAAGGTAGAGAGGTGAAAGAGAGGCTGATTAAAACTTGAGAACGCTGTAAGAAAAGTGGCCAAGAGGTGGAGAATGACAGAGAAAGACGATGAGACAGAGGAAGGGGGCATGGGGGCGGGGATTGGCAGACGCTGACTGCTTGTTACAGAGTGTCACCGGAGTATTGCATCAGTCCTAGTGGGATGCTCACATTGCAGGATGACATCACAGGAGCGCAGACTGCCTGCCACCCAGAAATGGAGACGGAGGGAGGCTGCCTCTGCCTTTGCTAGCTAATAAGCCTTTTTTTGCAGAGTCATTAACACATCGTTGTCATTTTTGGGGCTGCTCTGTTGCGCATGCGCCAGCAATATTTATGCCTTTTCACACCCCTGAAAATCCTGCCAATTCAGGATGAGAAGTGAAGAACAAATACCAGACAGTATGCCTAATCGTTTAACTGGAATCAGAGCGTACATTATCCAAGACATATGACTCCTTCTGCTGAGTATGCCCATTAGTGCAGCCTTGTGGATAAAAGAGACTGATATCTAGTCATGCTTGAAGGTGTATCCGACAATAAAGAACTTCTGTTTCTATAATGTGTGTCCGGTCCATAATGAGCTTTGTGAGTTACTCATATGTGGTCTATATTTATCATAGGGATTGCAGCAATAAAGGGATAGCTCACTAAATGGAATTTTGTAATTTAGTCACCTTCATGTTGTTCCAAACCTGCATGACTCTTTTCTTCTGTGGAACACAAAATCAGAATTTACGAAGAATATCCTGGTCACTCTTTTCAGCATAACAAGGATTTAAATTTAGGCCTGTTCCTCGTGTAATGTAAGTGTATGACTTCAGAAGACTTTGAATACAGCTCACAAGCCATATAGACCACTTTTATGATTATTTTATGGTACTTTTTCATTCTTTTTGAAAGCTTCAGTTCCCCTGGGGACTAACTGGATGGGAAAGTTTAACCAGTATAATTCTCCCTTTGTGTTCAATGGAAGTAAAGTCATTTGGGTTTAGAATGATATGGAGTAAATGATGAAAGAATTTTCATTTATAGGTGCACTATTCCTTTAAAGAAAGGAATGTTCTGTTTTTTTTTTTCTTTTCTCTCAGTTGGCTTTGAGAGAAACAGCTTATGGCTTATTCCAGGCAGAGAGACAGTGACAGAGAGAGCAGCCTGATTCTCATGAGCTCAGCAGAAAAACAGAAAAGGTGATCGCTCTCACTGTGTGTAATTTACGGTGGATTGAAATTAATTTCCCCCTCCATGATATCAGTTGGGGAACAATGATATTGCTTCTTTCAGCTTTCATCACCTTTATGAATTATGTATAATGCACACCAGTGGTCACACAACAGCTCTGGGTTTTGTGTGCTTCTTCAGTGCCGCCCTTATGTCTGTGTTAAATATGGAACAATGAAGCCGCCTATTTGCATCTGAACTGAAATTGTACTTTCCACTCTAGTTGCTACAGTCACCAATAAAATATGAGATGCTCACGGCTACATTTAGTCAATACAGAAACAGCACAGTCAGGCTATTATCACCCAGCAAGCAGGCGACTCTATATTAGCATGTTGTGAAAATGTCCTTCCATTCACCATCCTCAAATCTACATGGCATGGATGTACCTTTTTAAAACTCCCCTAACCCTTCTTATTGCCTCATTCTTTCAACAGGATTTGGCATCGTTTAGCTGGGTCTTGTAGTCAGGCAGATTAGAATCTCATTCTACTAGCCATGCCTGTCTTTTTTGGGCTGACAAAATCTACATGTGGAAATGCATTTCGGCTAAGTAATTGAAGAAAAGAGTGTGTAATAATAAATCTTGCAGGTATAGTGTGAAACATCATCTAGCAAACACTACAAAAGCTAAAGACATAACCCTGATGGCAAAAAGTAGGTTAATATAGGTTATATATACAAATTTCTTTTTTTTTTCAAAGTTTTGTGGCTTTTATGTGTTAGCCTCCAGGCTAACTATATGCTAGTTTACTCCAAAACAGTGACTAAATAAACTTGTAGCACATATGTGCTTTTAAATTTTACATGGAGAAATATTTATGACTCAACCTGCACTACACAGATATTTGTTCAATCATATGCTCTCGAGAATTTGCATGTCCTGGTAGGCCTAACTTTAGTATTTAAACCACAGAGATGACCAGGTTTTTAGTTTGCTGGGTATACATTTCTCTGTAACACAATGAATAATTTGGGACCAAATTTTATTTTAATGTTGGCATTCATTATGTCTTAGTTCATAGATACTCACTTTGATAATTAGGCTAATTAAAGTTTGTAGTGCATATAGTCGCCACAATCTTTTCCTTTGTAATTTGCACATCTTGGATCAGCCAAATCTGAATACCCTGCAGACATACCATAGAAACACTGTTAGCATTTAGCTCACTGTCCAATAAGAGGACAGGCATGGACCAATAACAAGCCGCAGTTGGTTGTGCATTAAGGTTTCTAAGGCACACACACTTTTCTGACGCTCAAATCCCATAGTCACGTGTGTCTTTCTCCGGTGTTGCAGAGGCGGCTAGCAATACACTTTAGTCCTAACCAGACATTCTCAGTCTCAAAAACAGATAAATGCATCAGTCTTGAATTTACAGCTCGTACGGACATAATTTGCATGGTCCTGTGGCATTTATTACTTGTTCATTATGCATTGGGTGTAAGTGATTACTATATTCCCACAGCTTTTTATGGATTACTGTGACTGTTCGGTTGCTTGTCATTGTTTTGGATCCATCTGCTCATGCTGAACTGAAGCATGGACAGTGACAATTAAGCAAGTTTGACACGGTTGACAAGGACAGCCTTTGTCAGGCACGAGCCATCTGGAGGTTCCTCCCTGTCCTGCATTAAAGAGATGCAAACATTGTGATCCTATTTTTTTGCTCTGGCCATAGAGGGACATTCTCCCTCTTGATGGATAGATTCCACGTATGAGAACAGAGGGGGCTGAAAGAGGCGTACAGGAAGACAGATTGCCATCCACAATATAATTGTGCCTAAAGCAGACCACCAACCTGCATTAATGATATGTACATACAGAAGAAAACCTGAAGCACTGGCAACCGTTAACAAAAATTTAATTTTTGCAAAATGCCTGGAGGAAGTTCACTATTTTTCTTAATATTTTATTTTTGAAACTTATAAGAAAGACTGACAGACTCAACACAAACCTATGCCAGCTTATTAGTGTTTGACTGAAAAGTTTTTTTATTTGTTAAAGTTGGGCTACTACTTTTATTTTATTATTAGCATGTGTGTTCTTTATTTCATTAGCACAAATGACAGATTGTCCAGGATTAATTCCAGTTTGTATTACCACAGATGCCCATAATAGACTTGTATGAGCAGCTGTTCCTCTTATTATGATTCTTCTATACTGTCAATGTCTCCAATCAACATGTTATCTTTTACATATATATGGCATCAAAATCATTACTTCCAACCGAACTCTGTTCTCTACATCAGTTTTGTACCTCATAGTAACGGTTCGGCCAATAAAATGTCGATTTACGCTCTTTGAGCAAGTTCATTGGATCATAGGAAACACGCGGCTGCAAATAATGTACAAACTACGACTTTGGCAACTAGTTGGGAGAGCCGCGCATTCTGATTGGCTCCAAATCTGGAGTGTGCGTGCTCCACGGCACCTACAGTGACAGTGATCCGTTTTAAGGCGAGTCCATTGCGTGCCGGTGAAGGGGTGCAGAAAAATGATGTCACTTGTGAATGAAACGACACCGCAACACACGGCGAAACGACAATCAATAACTACAAACTCGTTTTTTTTCCCCGTTTGTAAGTATTTCTCATATGTATTAGCCGCTGAAACGCAAGCACGAGTAGAATAATTTGCTCCACGCGTGAGGGTTAGAGCAGGTCCCCCCCATGCTGTGCGCACCGAATGGACTCCTCCTCGTGAAGTGAAAGGGCCGGTAGACCTGGGGAGCTGATTGAAATGAAGACTACTGTTTCGTCATGGTAGGACAGAGTGGATTGTAGAGCTGGTATCTACTTTCTGTTCTGTCGGACTGTTATGAGTTTTTATTTTATTTTATAAAAGATGCTCTATCGAGTGATATTGGATGAGTGAAGCCTGGTGCTTTGACAGCTTTCATGACACGCAGTTACTCTGAAGCAGGCATTCAGACTGTTAAAGTTGAGCTCTCCGTTCAGTCAGACGAGCTTTCTATGTGTCTTTCATTCGTCTGTGTTGAAAATTAGATTTTACTCAGTTCGGTGAGAGCCTAGTCGATCACCAGAGGACTCAGATCATGTACAATACAGTGTGGAGTACGGAGAAAGAAGATGAAGACTGGAGAGACGTGATGATGCCCTATTCCACTGAATTAATATTTTACATTGAGATGGACCAGCCGCCAGGTACAGATAAAACAATTAATCTAACAGCACGCCTAGTTCACCCCGATAATGTATATTTTGTCATTTCTTCACTCTAACATTGATACAACCCTATTTGACTTTTTTTTTCTCCTCCGTGAAGCACAAAAGGTTAGAGACTGACGGCCCCAGTCACCATTTGCTTTCATTGTATCTTTTTTCCATATAGTGAAAATGAATGGTGACTCCGATGACATTCTGCATATCTTCTTTTGTTTCATGAATGACGTTTAGCGTATTTAACATTTACACAGTCGCATTATAAGTCTGCTTAAACAATGGAGCTTGCCCCTCTTTATAGTTGAAAAATTTATTTTGTTTTAATGTTAGGTACAGCCAGCCATGTATGACTGGCATTTAAAAATCAATTTCGCCACCTTAAAATCGTTCATTTTCTGTCGGCTTGTCAGTAAAATGTGCCTTAATCGTGTAGATTTTAAATGCACCACAACCGACTTCTCACTCAGACATGGGAGCCATATTAAAGCCTCTTTCTCCCTGAAGAGAGTGCAACAGTCTACATCCCTCTGTAGTTTTTATTTTAAAGTAATAGTTCATTTGAATACGAAAATCCTGTCATTTAGTCACCCTCTTATTATATCAAATATGTATGACTTTTTTTTTTCTTCAGTGGAACACAAAATGAGATGTTAGTGTGTCTGTCTCCATTCACTTTTTGCATCTTTTTTTATACAATGAAAGTTAATGGTGAATGAGATGTCATTTTGCATATCTCCTTTTAGGTGAACTATCTCTTAAGTACCAGAGTAAACCTCTGTGTATATTTAGTAATATTATAATTTTGCATGTAATTTGGGCCTATAAATGGTTAAATGAAAATCTTTATAGAGAGATTGTGTTACAGGTCCTGCTATAGTCTCAGTTTTTCCTCAGGCGATTTGGACGTTTTGCATGGCTCACCACAAATGGTATTGATATGCAAAATGTGGAGGAATCGAAATGCACTCTATGAATTGGTTCGACACCTTAAGTTGTGTTATACAGGATATGCTCCTGAGCCATTTTTGCAAATAGGGACTATATAGCATGTAGACCAGTGAAGTCACAGAATTATATATGGTGAAAGCTCTTCGGGGGTCTTTTGGAGTAAGTTTCCCAGCTTTCTGAATGTTAGTTTTGGTGTTCTGCGCTCCTTATTCAAATTCAGTGCCATCCATGTGTCATTTATTAAGTGCTGACACCATTTTATTGCCATTAACAATGATGTCATAGAATGGAAACTGGATCCCATTCAGAAGTCACAGGCATAGTTGACAATGGGCCGTTAATTCATGTCGTTAATTCCTGCAATAAAGAGACGGATGACACTTTTGGAAGCGTGAAATGTGAATGGAATGAGAAAAGACACTGTGTTTGACAGTTTTGCATGAGGCTGTTACTTTCGTGTGACCATTGTGAGGGGTTTTAAGACAAATTGTGTTTAATGCAAAAGCACAAAACCCATTTTGTGCATCATTTCTTGACAGCGCATCTGTAACATTTTATGGAGGTTGCTAGATTGTAAAGATGGTGCTGTCTTTATGTATCCGCATACAGTGAACGGTTTCTTGGTCCAAATGCAGCCTTATTCCAAGAGTGGGCAGAAGGAATCGTTTTATTACGTTTACGATATTCTCTGCGTTGTTCAAAGGAACAATGCCTAACGCTCAGTTCTAACCTCCTCGTTTCCTAGAAAATGAGCTGTGATGGACTGAACGGATCTGGCAAGCAGGATTCTGGCTTGAATAGCCCTCCGATTGCTCTGCAACGGGGATGAATGAGCACAGCACCGTGTAATCAACCCATACATTAATCTTATCTTTCATTCTGTGCCACTGCACACAGGTTTATCAGATCTCTCCTTTTTCTATCTGTCCGTTTGTCCCCATGTACTGTCAATAGCCACACATTGACTTATCATCTGCTTTTTCCTCAACTCACGGCACTTCATCTCCCAGACACTGTTAGAGAGGCACTGCGGGACAGTGAAATCTGCCTGGCCCATTAGAAGATGGGTAGATTAGAGTGACTCGGAAAGGAAAGAATCAGGACGAGGTTCCCGTGCAGATGTTCATTCAAATATTTATTACAGCTGAATTGAGATGTGAAAGGCTCCGAGGCACGGTCCTGTATATGCGTGCGTCTGCAAACAAGCAAGCAGCGACCGCTTTGTTCCATTGCAGTGTCCAATGAGCACAGGTGCCACACCGCCCCCAGGGGAAAGTTGGCCCCTGTCTCTTAGGGCCAGAGATGTGTGAGTGTAATAAAGGCTGCCGGAGTGCAGCGACACCAAAGGGAAAGTCGGCTTCTAACATCCCTCAATGGGCATTCGTATGACATAAGGGATGGAAATGTCACCATCTCTCTTGATACATGGCTCTTTCTTTGTTCTGTGCCTTTTCAGCTTTTTCTGTCTTGGATGTATTTGAGCTTGTTCATTCATAAATGTCCACAGAAAATTTATATGTTGAGGAAGCAGGGATTTCTTTAGGAGAATCACAGCATTTTTCTTTCTCTGTACCAATAGGCATATGTGCACATAACAATACAATAAATGTGTGTGTATATATATATATGTGTGTATATATATATATATATATATATATATATATATATATATATATATATATATATATATATATATAAATAAATAAATAATGAATAGTGTTTAGTCAATCAGCACACTTTTAGCATCTGGTAATCCTACGTTTCCAGCAATGTGCCTGTGAAGCGGTTCGATGCATGTGTCCCGGTTTGTGTTCGCCTCAGCGTGTGTTAGTGTCTTTGCCTTGTCTCTCTCTGGGAGGAGCAGCAGCCCCCACATCATTCCCCAGAGCTCTCCGCTCTCTCTTTCTCCGTCTCTTTCTCCTCCCCTCCTGCTTTCTCATTGGCTGCTGCCGACTTCTCCATTGAGAGGGTTTGTTAAGCCAGCAGCATCTGAATTTAGGAGCAGGGATTTTCCCTCTGGCTTTAGTCTGAAAGGCAGAGCGAGTGAGCGAGGGAGGGTGGAGAGAAAGCGAGAGCGAGTGGGAGAGGGAGAGGGAGAGAGAGAATAAGAGGACTTGTGTCACAGACAGCTGAGTGCAGGCTGTATACATGCAGCTCAAAAAGGATCCCGAGGAGGACGGTAAGGGAGACACCATTCTTATTTTCTTCTGCTTTTTCACGGTCACTGTCTTTGCTTTGGTCTTTTCTGTCTTATGGCTATTGTAACGATCTGAACAGACTGTCAGGGGAGCACAATGGCAATTAGTGTTTGTTCTATTGTGTGGGAAGTGTCCTGGATCTTGTATGGATGGAAACATGCGCTGTTGTCAACATGAATTAACGTAAGCACCATGCTTTTTCCAGGACATGTAATCCTTGATAGCTGTACTTCATTATTCTTATTTTGTGATTTTATTTTATTAAAAAATAATTTGAGGCTGTTATAAGAGTTCAGCTGCAAGGATTGTCTTTTAGTAATTCATTAGGAGCGGATGGTGACAGTGCATCATGATAATAAGTGCACAGTGCGCTTATGGTTTCAGATGTGATTGTGAGTGTCCCCGACGGACTATTTAAACCACCCATGTGCTTGGTGACACTTTTAAATCATTCCGCCTGGATCGGGACATGGCAGCCCTCGCCTGCTGCTCCGCTCAATGGCACTGTCATCATTCTCTGCCACATGCTTTTTCTCATGCTAATGCACCCTCTAATTTGTACATACAAACCCTAAACTAAACTGTTTTGTGTGTGTGTGTGTGTGTGTGTGTGTGTGGTGTCAGTCTATGTTTGTGTTGTCTTTCAAAGTACCGTTCCTTTATCGGCTCCATCACCTGTAGAACCAGAAGTTTGAACATGTCTTTTTGTTTCTGTGCACAAGTGCACGGCTGCAGAACAATGACCTCTGGAGATGATGTTTTGAGCTGCATGATGCCATTTATATTATATTTGTTTCCTAAACAATGGACTGCTTGGTTGCCGATCGCCATAGGCTTTACCTATGGATGTATAGTTTTCTTTGTTCAGACTTGCGCAGCATCCTTTCCACTCATCCTTTCCATCCTACATCCTGGTCACTTTCTTTTTCTTGCGTTTCTCTTTTCATCTTTCATTATAAGTTTGTTATTTAGAAAAAATAATATTTTGAAATTATTATAAAATCATATCTTGCAATTTTTTTTTATTTTTTACCCTAATTTATTTGTTTTGCTTTTGTGAAGCATACTGGGCTAGTTTACTGTTGTAGAAATGTAAAAAATCTTTTCACTTTTGTCATTTAAATTTGACCCCCTTTGTTTGGTCAGTTTTGCCATAAATCATGATCGTAATTACTTTGAATCTGTGAATGGTAGCTTTAAAAATTAGTGCATTCTGTGACTATGTGGACTTTCCATTGTGTGCTCCCCAGATGCGATATCTCTGATGCTAACACAGACGGGGTGACCGCTGTAATGAGATCACCTAGTCACATCTCTGCCTCTTTCTTGCTCTATTTCCTTCCGTTTTCCATGTTCTTTTCATACTCACACCCCATCACTAGCTCATAAAGATAACCAAGTGTGTGTGTGTAGGACAAAGGTGGTCACACACTTACAGAAAGAGCTGACAGTGGAAAACTGGTAGGCAGGAATTTGAGGTTTCAGCTGGGCTTGTGCACCTGCCTTTTGGCTGCAGTAGAGAGCGAGTGAGAAAAAGGGGGGTCATTTCCCTTTCTGGTGGAAGGCTGCTACTGTAGCTCTGAAAGGGGCTTTGTGACAAAATGAAATATCAGGCTGAAATATATGCTTCATATATAGAGAGAAATTAGTTTGGTGTGTGTGTGTGCTCACATGTTAGTATTGAATAGTGAGAGACTGAATCTCGTTTATTGTGTCTCTAAATTACATTAGGGAGTGGAGGAGGTGAGCCACGCTGGTATTTGCAAATGTAATATTAATATGGTGATTATTGTGTTGGCGTAGAGGGAACAGGAGGTTATACATTGTCAAACGACTCCTCATAAGCTGCTATGCTGCACAAACGATCCCCTACCAGGTGATGAGTGCTCCCCCCTAAAGTTTGTGACGACAGGAAAGTGCACGGGGATGCCATATTTTCAGTTTCCAAAAGTAATTTCTTTGAAGAAATGTTCATTTTCCATTCAAGGCATTTGGCTGGTCTCCTCTCAGACCAACTGAAATGTTGGAATAGTGTGTATGCACACCTGCAGGAGCAGAGTTTGGGTGGGGATGTGTCCGTTAGCCTGGCTTTGCTTTGACTGGTTGGAGCCGCTCACCCCACCAGACTAAGGTGTTTCCTGTGGGCCAGTGGAGGGAGGAGTTGTCACTGTGCCCGGGTCTCTGACTACACTCATGCACTCTCACTCCAAAAACCGCCACTGCTTTTAATGAATGACACCCTCAAAGAAAGCCATTCACACACCCCTCTTTCCACACACCGAAACTTTAAAGAACCATAAAGGTGTTCAATCCATAAATGTTTGCAATGTCGGGAAGTAATAAAACTTCAATGACAACTTTTGAAATTTAAAGTACTGAAATAGCAACAAAAGAAAGTGTCTTTCTCTTTCTCTTTCTTCAAAGAGTCTTCATCTCTTCTCTGATCTTTAACAATTTTATTATTATTGCTTATTAAAGGAGCCAATTGTGTGCGGAGCAGTGGGTCATTCCACAGTGTGCCAGGAGCAATGATTCATTCATTGGTTATAGTGTGCATTGCATGTCCCTGTGGGCTTTTATTTCCGTGACTCACCTCTGGTGTATTGAACCATAGTCTTGCCTCTTTTCATTCGCATACCAGATAGAAGTTTCTTTGGCTAGAAGGGCCCAGGGGTTCCTAGAATCAACTTGGGCTTTTATGACATCCGTATGCTCACTTGCTCCATGCCTTCCCCGTTTCCTAATGCAGCAGACCACTCCCCCTCCCCTGTCCTGGCATGGATATACACCCGTTCTCACGCAGCCTTGTCTCTGCCAGGATAAGGACAGGTGGGTGACTGTTTTTAAAGAAACTTGACTTTTATAATGATGTGGTCATATTTGAATTCATTATGGCAATAATCTGCATGAGCCACGTCCTCCCTAAACAGTTCGCTGGCATTGCTTGGAGCATGTCTTTGGTTTCACTTAAAAGTCTTCTGAATAAACCTGTGCATTGAGAACGGAGTGGTGCATTGCTGTTTCAAGGCCCCTGTTGCAAGTTTCATCTAGGTCAGGGGGAGGTTAGTTTGGCTTGGCGGTAGGTGCAAGGCTTGAACACTATGTCTCTGTACATTTCAGACAGAGTTCCAGCCTTCAGTTTTTTTGTTTTGTTTTTTTTGTCTCACACTAGTTTTTGCCAACTGCACCTGGTCTTGAAGGTTTCCCTGAAGCACTTGAACACAAAAACACGTGAACTCCTTGTTTAGAGCAGCTGCCGTTGCATCCCTATATTAAGCTAGTCTTGCTTAAAGTTGTGTAACACCAAATTTGCATGGCACTTAACCGTCATTCAAGTTTAGTTTTGGCTCTAAGTTTGAAAAATTCACATCAGGAGATTAGACATGAGAATGCATGCTGTGAAGATGTAACACATAGCACATACTCTCTCAGTGACATTTCTGTGAGTGAGGGTGTCATGATGCACTGCGTGGCTGAGCAGTACGTTCTGGTGACCCCTGACCTGCAAGATAGCAAGAGCATCATCAGCATTAGATTTCCAGCGTGTTGTTTGCGGCAGCTGTTGTTTGCTTTTGCTGGCAACAAAGGAAGCATATCACTCAAAGGAAAGGAACCTGTTCATTACATATTCAGCAAGTAGAAGAAAAGCAAGATTGGCAGAGAAGGTCATTTTGTTTTTTGTTTACACTTTTGCTTGGGCCGAACAAAATATGTTGTTGCATTTTCCATGAAAACTGATCTTTTGCATTTTCAGTGGAAATCACTGTTGTATTTTCTGAAACGAGCTTGTCTAACTACACATGGTGTGATGGAGGAGAGAGTATTGAAAGGCCTATGTAAGGCCTAAATCTATGGGAAAATTAAAAGCTAAAGGTCAATGGCTAATCCTGGGTGGTAACCTTAATACTATTCGGCTGTCAGTACTCCAAGTATTTGTAAACTCTTAAAAGACAAAAAAAACTATCCTGAAGCACTATCCTTTTGTTTTTTTTTACAACTATATTGTATTCCTACCATTTTTGCATTTTAAGTTCAATTTTGGATTCTCTTAGCAACTTAACCTTATTCATCATGAGGATGAACAACACAGCCATTTGTTAACATGATATCCGCTTAGTTTATTCTTTTAAGAAGATTAGGTTTTCATCTGTAAGGTCGCAACACCAACTTCATATTTCTAGGATTGCTCATGAGGTTAGAAGATTTTCCTCTAAAATAAATCTTTCTCATTTCTTCTGCAGCTCTTCCTCCCAAGCCAACAAAACCCATGACACCAGTAAATGGCAACGGTGTGAAAGAAGCCGCCAGCGGCTCATTGCAAGAAGCAGAATGGTACTGGGGAGACATATCAAGGTAAGAGTCACTTGACACTAGACTTCATTTCTCACTTGATTGGATTTCTGTCTGTTCTGCTCTGAAAATCTTTCCTCATGCCAGTTAGCTCATAGTGTGGCTGCCCTCATCACGTGGTGGACACGTATGGCAATGTGCAAGTGAGGTGATAGTTGGCCAGTACAGTCATAAGACTGCATTTGGATCAGATGAAAAGTTCTCTGGGTTGTTACTTGCTTGTTGGGAGATGTCAGATCTACCCATCCCTCCACCTGATGGCTTCCAAGTCGGTAGCCTGAGGTAGAGTCAGCTCTGGAGTGTCATGTTGCTCATTCAGCTGCTCTGCAAACTTTTTCTGTTCTTTTTTTATGTGAGCTGGTGAACTTATTTTGATCTTCTCCTCTTCTTTTGGCTCACTTATCCTGGAGGCATGTACGCTTTTCTGCAGCTGTACAAAAGCAGAAAGGCAATGCAGTGGGGGAGAGACACAGGAAGAGCTGAAAAAAGAAAGACAGGGGGTTGGTTTAGTTGCCATTTTTAAGGGGAGGGATAGAAGAATCCAAATCTCCAAAATATCAAGCTGTCTGGCCAGCTTCCAACACAACACATAAAACTCTAAGGTTTTAGCAGATTAGTCTGCTGCTTAGTGACCAGCTATAGACTCTTTGATGTTGGGCGAGTAGAAATTCTGCAAAGATGCTCACCGATCTCTGAAGCCTTGCTATCCTTTAACTCACACAGTCCCTTCCCAGATAAACCAGATCTGCTTTTC
Organism: Barbus barbus; assembly: GCF_936440315.1. Taxonomy (NCBI): domain Eukaryota; kingdom Metazoa; phylum Chordata; class Actinopteri; order Cypriniformes; family Cyprinidae; genus Barbus; species Barbus barbus. The sequence continues at coordinate 18,218,356 of NC_136753.1, forward strand.
ACTTCAAACCTATGCTCAGTGCTTACTAGGCATCAAATAAAGAAGAACTCCAAAGCACAGTGATGCTGACTGTTAAATTTTAAATATGGACTGCCATTATGGTCTCAGTGAAGAATGTGTTAAAATTATTATATTATTACTACTATACACCCATACTAGTACTTCGTTAAAGCAGTGGTAGTGCATTGAGAGATTTAACTTATGAGAGATAAGATTTAAATTTTAGTTGAATACATAGTAATGGTTCTCAGCCATGTTAATAATCAGCATGCCTGTTGTGGATTTCTGATTTTCTTGTAGGCTTGAGCTTAGATGAAATCAAAATTGATTATTCACAATATGTAGGCCTACTTTTTATGCAAACTTGTGCCTGTTATTCCACAGATATAAATGTTTGTCTCGATAATTTTGATAAACAATTATGATCAAGTAATTAGTCAGGCTGCATAATATGCAATAATTGTTGAATCTGATTCATTGTCCAAATATCTCCTCTGTCCGGATGTTTTTGAATGCAAAAACACATCCCAGAGTTTCCACTTCACACTACTTTACTGCTGCTTGCTCATCATGCGCATGACGTCATCTGTGCACAGTTGCTACTTTTCTTTTGTCTGCTCTTTGCACCTTCATACATCATATTGCAATGCTTTTTTTCAATTACATCACATTACAGAAGCAAACATGCTTGTAGTTTCATTTCTCAATTGCTTCTCTAATCCAAACATGTTACTAAAATAGGACACCTCCCCTAAACGATGAACTTGCTGATGCACTGCAGCCTAAAAATGCACGTGATTCCCGCAGCTCCCAGTGCAGGATGTAAGAGAGGCCTCCTCCCCCAGAAAGGTGGCCCCCCATCGGCGTCGGCTTGGTGTCTACCGGGCTTTTACCTCAGCAGCCCAAAGTAGGCTAAATATACCCCCTACTGAGAGCCAGGGCCGGGGTCAGCTGAGCTCCAGCATGACTAGGCTGTTGGCTGTCAGGAAAATGGGAGGAGGCCTGTGTGACTTTCCTCCCAGACAGACTAAAATAGAGAAGGGGGCAAAAAAGCAGGAAAGTCTTTGAAGCCTGACAGCTCCTCCGCTGGTCGTCTGGAGGCACTTTTAAAGAGACAGACTGTCTGATTTTAAGAAAAGAGCTGGAGGCATTGGCGTACATGTGGGTGTGCAGGATGGGGTCAACAGTTAAACCATTCAAAGATGTCTCACTCACTCCCAGACGGCTGTAGCAGACAGTATGGTCACAGACCAGTGCCTTTGCCCTCTGCCAGACCAAATTTATTTATACAGCCAGGCAAAGAGAAGTCATGTTTTTTTGCACGTGTGTGTGTGTGTCAGCCCTTTCCATAGAGCATAGGACAGAGGCCACGGAAAACTTATTTTAGCTTTAATTATTAAGAGCAACATTTGATGTGTGGAGTATCTGTCTTTTTTTCTGTGCAGGGAAGAGGTGAATGACAAATTGAGAGACATGCCTGATGGTACTTTCCTGGTACGGGACGCCTCGACAAAGATGCAGGGAGATTACACGCTGACACTAAGGTAACTAATATTTTGGAAAGCTTCTACTTGTTTAAAACCCTCTCCATTCAGCTTACATTGATCCGTGGTCCAACGCAATCTCTTTTTTCCCTACAGGAAAGGTGGAAACAATAAGCTAATAAAGATCTACCACAGGGATGGGAAGTACGGTTTCTCAGACCCGCTCACGTTCAGCTCAGTGGTGGAGCTCATCAGTCACTACAGGCACGAGTCCCTGGCCCAGTACAACACCAAACTGGATGTAAAGCTCATGTATCCCATCTCCCGCTACCAGCAGGTAAATGAGCTTAGATCGAGGGCTGGGGTATCACATTTACAGCTGTCCCTTCCTTTCCTTTTACCTCTTTGTCCTCCCACCTCTCCCTCCCTCACTCCGGCCCTAAAGAGCGTGTTTGCTGAATGAATTGTGCAGCTTGTTGTGAGTGAAACTGCAGAGGCAGCAGGATGCTTTTGGCATGAAATATTACTTTGTTTATTGCCACAGCAGCGCACCTCCTAAATAATTGCACACATCCACAATGTCGAAAGGCCATCCAGGCATTTATTCGTTTCCCCCCCTCCTTCGCCCTCCCGGTATCTTTCTCAGACACACAGGTGCTCATTATTTAGGGGGTTCCACAAATGTAAGCCCTCGAGAGGCACTTACAGATTCCAAGATTTTTATTAATGATTCCTGGAAGAAAATTCCTGAAAAATGGCTTTCACTTTGTAAGCAAAACCTACAGTATGTTGCTGCGAGCAGTCCTTTTTTTCCCCAATCGCACTTTTCTTCACTCAGCAATTCATATCAATAACAATGCATTTACTCTCGCTCTCTCAGGATCAGCTGGTAAAAGAGGACAACATTGATGCAGTGGGGAGAAAACTTCAGGAATATCACAATCAATATCAGGAGAAGAGTAAAGAATATGACAGACTCTACGAGGAGCACACAAAAACCTCACAGGTAAGCCTCTTAGAACTTTGGATCGCTATCGGATCAATGGACAACCGACCCATTAACTCCAGTGCTAAACGCCACATGCACAAGCAATTTATTCCATTACAGAAGCTCATTGACCAATTAACCAAGTCTATTAAGAGGCACAGCATCACATCCATTGATTTATCTTTCCTTTGATTGCAGGAGATCCAGATGAAACGTACTGCAATAGAGGCCTTCAATGAGACCATTAAAATTTTTGAAGAACAGTGTCACACGCAGGAACGCTACAGTAAAGAATACATCGAGCGATTCCGCAGAGAGGGCAATGACAAAGAGATTGAAAGGTACGCAAAGTCCTCAATTAAGAGCGCTTTGGTCGGCAACCTTGATCTAGGGGTTTACAAATTGTTCTTGTTTCTTTCTCAGGATTATGATGAACTACGAGAAGCTCAAATCCCGTCTTGGCGAGATTCACGACAGTAAAACCCGGCTTGAACAGGACCTGAAAACACAGGCTCTGGACAACAGGGAGACAGACAAGAAAATGAACAGTTTAAAGCCAGATCTCATTCAGCTCCGAAAGATTAGAGATCAGTACCTTGTGTAAGAAGAACCTTCCTTTGCACCTCATTTCGTCATCTTCGTTGTAGAGAGTTTTTCCTCCATGTATAAACACTCCGCTGCTTCTTTCTCATGCAGCTGGCTCAATCATAAAGGTGTTCGACAGAAACGAATAAACGATTGGCTGGGGATCAAAAACGAGAACACGGATGAGTGAGTCAAATTGTCATGTATTACTTGAAATTTGAGGTCAAATGACTTGCTCCGTCACAGCATCTAACACATTTCCTCTCCAAATCACAGCGCCTACTTCGTCAGTGAGGAGGATGAGAATCTGCCACACTACGATGAGAAGAGCTGGTTTGTGGGGGACCTAAAACGAGAGGAGGCAGAGGACTTGCTACACGGCAAACCCGATGGAGCCTTCCTCATCCGCAAGAGCAGCAAGAAGGGCTGTTACGCCTGCTCTGTTGTGTGAGTATCTTAAGAAGATGTAGACATAGTGAGGTTATAGTTATGCCAATGAAATGGGAGAATGATGATTTCTTAAGTGTCTACAAATTGTTTTCTTAGACTGTATACCTCTGTTGCCTAGATTTTTGTTTCAGTTTTAATATTTTTTAATTAAAAGAAGTCGTTTTAAAAGAAAATTACATTTACGTTAACAATAGTATATGAAACGACAAACTCGCATTAACATTAAGGCCTTTTCAGTCTATAATTTTTTTCTGATCTAGTCTCATATTTACATTCTCTGTCCCCAAGTACCCACCTCATCTCATATAGGCATATATAAAATTAGATGTATTTTTAATAGACATTTCAATATTAAGACTCTACATTTTCCCAGCTACAAGAAACAAATCAATGCATCGATCCTCTTTGATTATTTTCACCTCTAGAGCGATATGAACTTTGGTTGTCATTGAGCAAACGAATTGCCTTTTATCTTTGTCTGAGGTCAGATTCTGGTTTGAAATCACATTGATAATGAGATCTGTCTTGTTTCTGTCTGTAGTGTGGACGGCGAGGTGAAGCACTGCGTCATCTACAGCACACCCCGCGGCTACGGTTTCGCTGAGCCCTACAACTTGTACAGCACTCTGAAAGACTTGGTCCTGCACTACCACCAGACCTCACTGGTCCAGCACAACGACTCGCTCAACGTGCGGCTAGCGTACCCAGTGTATGCACAGATGCCCTCAGGCTCTCGGAGATGAAGACTCGCCCCCCCAAAATAAAAAAAAAACTCTACACTCATGGGAGGGAGGAACAGTTTCTGAACAAAAAAAAAAAAAACATACCAACAACTACAAAGAAACACTTGCTGCAACACACGTCAGCCACCTTGGAGTTATATATTTTTACAAGAACAATTTGGAGGGCATTCTTTCTAAAGACTGCTTGATTTGCACAAGGAAGTTTTAAATGTTTGTGAATGTGAAAAAAGCAGAAGGAAGCAGAGGAGGCGAGTTTCAGGTGACCCGCGCTGCTACCTAAACTCCAGCTGGGACTTTTTACATGCTCCATTTTAGCTTTTAGCTAAAGCTTTTTTTCCTGCCTCGATTTTTCTCACATCTTTCTATTTTTCATTCAGCTTTTTTTTTTCTTTTGTTTATTTGTATTGTCTTTGCAAAATTCTTAACTATGTGTAAGGCAGGAAAATATTTAGTTTGTTTAAATGTCTCCATCTCTTTCTTTAAGTGTTTAAAAAAGGCAAAAACTGTAGCAAACAGACGACTGACACTTTCCAGAGTGTTCTCACAGTGACTGCTGCTGAACGAGGGGTTGTGGGATGGTTTGGGAGGGCACAAGTGAAAATGTGTTGTCTTAAAAACAAAAGCTTATTCTAATGTTAACCTTTTTTTTTTTTTTTGTCCTTGTTTTCTGTTTGGCTGGATCAAAAGTTGTCCTTTCCGAAGCAGTTAAGATCGCTACAGCTCAGTGCAGAGACCAAAGTTGGCATGAGGAGGACTTTTTCTTTTTTTTTTTTTTTTTTACTTGTGATTAAAATTGGCTTGTATTAATTGAGCAAAATTATACTTAATACACCTAGTTTGCAAACTACTTAAAATAGTTTGGATCTGTGTCCTGTGAACAGAAGCATTTTTTTAAGAACCAAAATTGCATGCGTAGACACAGTCGACATAAAGCACTTATATAGAAATGACAACTGACCACTGCACCAAAATTGAAAAAAATAAATTACTCGTGGTTTTTCACTAATGTGGCATCTTAATGCTTAATTGGATTTGTGTACCTGTCAAACATGTTCAAAGACATTCTTCAGTAAGCGGGAGCAGTGTTAGAGCAGATGTGCTTTAGTACGTAACTTGAACAAAAGTGCAATCCAGCTTTTGATGGTAGAGAAGTGGTCTGTCAGAGAGATAAACAAACTGCTCTCAGTGGCATCAAAAGCGATAATCACTTGAACCTTTTGAAGAATTTCCTTTAAAAAAAAAAAAAAAAGCCCCTTTATTGCCTAGTGCTTCTCTCTTTAGCAGGTTGACTCATTCTGTATCAGAAAAGAGATAATACACTTTTCATTGTTTGGCTGCCTGTTGGTTTTAATGTCGCACAATAAAACCTTTATGAAAATATTCAAAGCTATATGCACAATATTCACTGTCCTGTTGGTATGTCAGTTATATCACTTCCTGTTTTTGTTGGGCTTCTGGCATGCAGGTGTCCAGTTTAGTATTGAAGTCCACATTGTTGTTTTTTGTTTTCCTCCACAGTTTCCCCTTTTTAAAATTTAGTTGTATAAGACTGTTACGGTCTTACAGGTCATTAACCATCACAGACAGCCCTCACCCACCACTGCAGCTACCCATCTCACTCAATGCACAGCATGTTGCGTTAGAAAAAGCAGCATATAATGAATTCAACGGAAAATTTAATGACATTATTTGTCAAAACACTCTGACAATTTCAAACTATTTTATGTTTTGGCAAATTCAAACAATTGAACCGTTTTGTGCGATCTGCTTACACCCCATTTACACTTAGGTTTGGGTGGAAGTTTTCGTATGAATCAAAACAATTGCCAAATCGTAAAATAGTTGTTTTTTTCATGAGGTTGTGTTAATTTTTTCTAAAGTGATCTGCATTATTTGAGATGGAAAACTTGGAGTCTTTTGGTCGATGGCTGATGGGTTAGTTTGGAAACAGGCAGAGCATTCAGTCAGATCAGCTGTTGAGATGAACTCACAACCTAGAGTCCTAATGAAAACCACATGCAGACAAGGAAACTGATGGAGGTTTTTCCCCATCCACTGTTCTTTTCATTTGCTATTGCAAGTAGCTGTGGTTTTCTTGGGTTTGATTGGGTGTTACTGGCAGAACTCGGCGTTCTTGGCTTGTCTGCTCTAGCATCGCTGTGGCACGACCAGAACACGCTAGCCTCAGCAGATCAGCTGCTTGATTTTAGTTCTGTGTGTGCGACCGTTCACTAATGTCTTTGCAGCCTTGGTGTTGCCATTTTTATGCGGAAAGCTTTTGGTTACTGTTTCTATATCATAGGTCCAGCTTTATTTTCATTTTATTCTATGCTCCAAATGTTTCGAGTTTCAGATTTGTGTTTTGTTTCTTTTGTTTTTTTTGTTTTTTTTTAGCTGGGCCCTAGAGGGGCCCCCTGTCTATTACTTGAACTCTTGCATCACTCAGCATTGAATGTCTTTAATAATACATAGATACATTTATTAAAACACAGGAAATCCCTTTTATGGCATGAGTGGATTGAGTATAAAACGTATAGACTTGAACTCAACTTGTGTGTTTTATTGAAAGTAAAGGGGCTTATTTATGTTCACAGAGCTGATTATTGGAGTCCAGTATAGCACACATCATATTTGAAGAACTGTTTGGAAAAAAAAATGTTTTAATCACTTTTTTGCTACGTTTATTAGCGTTTTCCCAGGTGTCGAGACCAAAGATTTAAGTTTGGTTTGTTTTATTTTCTTGGGGTAGTTCTACTTTTGAAGAGATGCATAATTTTCTTCCCTTGTATTTCAATTGCCTTGCTTTCATGCAAACTTAATTTTGTGTCTTTTTGGGTTTGCTATTGCTAGCCCCTCACTTGTCTGGCAAAATAACAATGTCTTTATTACTGTCCGTATATTGAAGGGTTCACTGTGGATTGGCTGGGGGTCCATTTTTTGCCATTTAAAAAAAAAAAAAAACTCATGACAATTTGTTTACCGAAATGAAGTGTAGTTTTGTTAAGCCTCAAATTGAACAGTCTGGCCTAAAGCTGATTCATTTTTGCACTCACTTGTTTGTAAAAGAATAATGCTTTTGTGTGTGTGTGTGCCATCACAGTTATTCCTTGTCATTAATTTGTCCGTTAGGTCACTAAACCACCTCTAAAGTTACCAAAATCAAGTGTTTCTATGCCTCTTTTCTTTACAGAATAGTCTTGCGTTCACTCCAGCTGGAGTCATTGTTGCTTTTTCTTTCTGTTTTGTAAAACTCATTAAAGAAAACAGACAGCCCTATACCACACAGAAATGTATGGTTTGTTTAGGAAAAAAAAGAAAAGTGATTGTCATTCTCTGCAGGGCAGAAAGCAGTGGGGTTTGTTGGTTTTCTTTGTTCCTATCCTCAAGAAAGCATGAAATATTCTGTTTTTCTTTTTCCTTCCGAAAGTTTTCAGGGACATGAAAAGCATTGCATTGGGAATTCGTATGAGAGACATTTACTAGAGTGCATTTTTTTGTATGTAAGTGGGAACGGGGGAAGCGCACACATTATAACAAGCCGACAGAATCAACAGTGCATTGCTTCAAAAGCTCAGAGGGTTTGGACATGTACCAAAACAACCTTTCTTGACTCCTAACCGCTTGAGTTTTCAGTTAGACTCTGTACAAAGCAGGTGTTATGACTAGAAGACCTGGCTAAGGTTATTTCCGGACTGTTAACTAGCACTGGCTATTGCCCCCTTGTGCAGTTCTGCAAAGTTTTATTTGCAGTCAGGTTTGAATATGTTGTGATTCTCATTGGGAGTCTTTTGTGTTCTTACCACAGCTGTCCCACCATGATATCCAGCACATTTCTTATATATATATAAAAAAAATTAAAGGTTTTCAAAAAATGAAAAAGGAAAAAAAAAATCACTCTCCTTCCCACTTTGACATACGTAAAACCCAGCATGCTTCTTTGGTACTCTTGACTGTTGTTTTGTGTAATAAAAACAAACATACAAAAAAAAAAAAGATGTGGAACAAAAACTGTTAATTGTCTGTTTATGGTGTATTCAAATATAAATTTTAATATAGCTTATGAAAAAAGTCTGCTTTTTCAGCTAAAATAAGTTGGAGCCCTTTTGTTGCAGTGACTAAAAGCAAAATGATGTTCACAAAAACTGAGACAGAGGAGCTGAAGCAATAGACAACAGCGTGTTCAATACCGTTTGCACAACTAACTCTGTAACGTATAAATGCATCTCATCTGAGACCTTTAAACTAATGCGTTTTCTTCATCTTATTGACTGAATACTCACTTTTATTCTGCATAAATCGAAATATTTCCTTAACACCAGCAGTGTTTTCATCTCTGGACTTTTATAGACTCAGCTTGAGCAATAAGCCACGGGTTTTCCATGTCCAAAAAACATACATACTGCAATGAAATAAACGTGTTGCACCGGCTCCAGTCCATTTATGCTTCTATAAACAAGTCTTTCATGTCTTAGACAAGTTATGGCACAAAAGGACATACTTAGCTCTTCATGTAGAGAATAAGAGATGTCAGAAATCCTCTCTCTCAGTATTTGAGTTTCATTGTTGCTTCTGATTTATCGGTATTCTTCAGTTACAATTTCCACCACAACATTTTCTTGTATCTGTTACAATAGTTTGTATTGGTTGTAGACTCTCCATTTGTTATGAGGTGAACTCATGTATATAATCAATGGAACTCCACAATATTCAGTTCTCTTGCAGAATAAAGAAAATATTTTGTTCAAGTCTCTTGTCTTTGCGTATTTTTCCAATTTGTGGGTTCAGGAGTTTCGTTTTTGGTTATAGTCTGTAAAAATGTATACTATGCATTTTATAATTTGTAATATATGTAAATGACTTATGAAGTAAACACACCACATTTTAAAGGCTGCATATTTGCTGCATAAATTGTAGTTTACTGATTTTTGAAACATTGGGAAAAACAGGCTACATAAGAAAATACAAGTTCATGTACTAACTATTTTAGCTATAGTAAAAGTTAAACATGTTAAGACATCCCTAGTGAAAATAAATATACTAAAATGTATTTAAAATGCAGTTATTTCATGCTAAGAATGCTACAAATGCATTTGCATAGTTATGTACTTGATAAAAATACCCTGCAAAACAAATACCCTAAACAAAGTCTGCTAAACTGGAACTAATTTTGTAATTAATTCACTTTAATTGTGCGAAAGTAGTCCAACTAAAGATATACTTAAGTAGATTTGATTGTATCCTGAATTTTAAGACCAGTATTATTCAAAGATCACACAATCCTTATTAATAGTGACATTAAAACACATTTTAGGCTTAATATTAAGTACTCAAAATAAAGTTTAATTATAATTTTAATATCAGTAAGTCTCAAGCAATATGCAATATGTTAATATCAATATGTTAATAGATTTGAACTACACATAGTATGAAATAAATTTATTTTAAATATATTATTTTTTTTTCTTTTTCCTTTTTTTTACTAGGGGTATTCATTTACATTTGGTGCAATCTTATAAATAATCAAAAAATAAATAATTGCCATCTTTCGATATGGATCAACACTGTCAGATTCACAAGTACAGATATGTCAAATATTTATTATGAACGTGCATTAATGAATGAATTGTGGATTAGTGGTTTTCAATTTTTCAATTATGGTTGTTAGCTTCATCTGCTGAATTATCTCCATCACCAGACTAGATTGGCAGTTTATGGTGTTGACTAACCATAACATTTTAGTTTCTGGTGTCATTACCTAATAATAAAAACTATTTCAAATTAGGAAAATAATCTAAATGTCCAAAACAATTTCTTAACATAAAAAAACAACAACAACAAAACACAGGGACACAGTTGTGAAACCTGTTAGAAGAGGTGTATTTTAAAATTAATCTATTTCTTCTGTAAATACAAACCATTCTTATATAAATGTGAAGCATTGAATTAAGCTCTGAGGACAGGTGGTTTTAAAGAGAAGGATAAATAACATCACAATATCAAGTAATAAATAAAATGGTGCTTTGTGTTAAAAATAATCTCAGATTAATTTCAAAGTAAATATACCTACTTTTAAAACAAACTGCAGGTGAACCGTTTTGCCCCATGTCTCAATCTGCATTTGTTTTGGTAGAGAAAGTCTGATATTATTCCTGGACCAGATCATTTGGCCTTCATGCATGTCCAGACTGTTCCGACCTGCTCATGACTCTGGATCAAGGGCTAAGCTTTGGCTAAGTCCTCTGAGCCAAGTCTTTATCAGTCAGCACTGTGATACACTTTGTGCTAAGACATGTCACATTAAACACAGCTGTAATTAAATGATAAACAAAAATATCAAATTCAAGGCATTCGTCCAACTGCATGGATGATCTTCACTCTGTGATCCGATATGATCTCTGGATTTGTTCAGAAACTACTTGAAATACTATGAAAACAAAAGGCTTCACTGGATTATCAGGTTCCCTGCATTTTGCACAGCGTCAAAATTTACATGTATTACATTTAACAGATGTTCCCCTTTTAAAAATGTAAACCCCTGCAAAATATAAAGTTATATTTTTGTAGCTTTTATTATAATATCAACTTAACTCTCTGTAAAGGGATAGTAATTTTGATTTTTGGGTGAACTATCCCTTTAAGCAATTTTTAAGCTGCTAGAATGGACAGTGTGCATAATGCATATACAGCAGACCCAGAAGTCATTGTGATTGTGTTATCTGGCCCTGGCAGGCTCATTAAACTTGACGTAAATCATTGGAAATGGAGATGAGAGGTGCTGACAGCTCATATTCGTTAATCTATAAAGGCCAAGGGGCAGCTGATCTTTATGTCCTTTATCAACTGCACTCTTCCGGTGGGAGCGTGGGGTCATTGGGAGGGATGGAGTTTGGAGCCCCCTGAGTCACCTTGCTAGAACTTTAGAAAACACAATAATAGCAAAATCAATAGCCTCCAAGTCGTGCTGTTCGATAATATCATGAGTTGATAGTTTCAGTTATTAAAAGGTGAAGTTTCCCTCAGACCTCACCCCAGATATTAATCTGTGATTTGATTGTTTTGCTGAACTCATGAAGTTTATTTTTTTCCCAGTGCTACTTCGGTTGTGTAAATTTGATCGCTTTAAAGAAATGATCGCCTTTCAAAAACCGTAACCTTTGAAAACTGCCACCAAGGCATTTTTCCAGTTCTGTCAGAAATCACTGCGAGACACATTTGACTCATCTCACCTCCCAACAGACCATCGCTTTGGGCACTTACCTTGCCTTCGTCTACTTTGGACGTTCCCAAGACGAAATGGCCTATGTAGACATTAGCGGCATCTTATTCACATGCAGTTGGCTGATTAAACGGCTGAGTCGGCTGAAGATCCCAGGAAAATCACAGCACTGTCCAAATAAACTGCAAGAATAAGAGCCCATGGTGAGATTCCGTTGACGCGTCAATCAAAATTGCTATATTTGGCTTTGTTGGCACACCACAGCTCAAAGTTTATTTCATGTTCTCACCACAGGTGACGTTTTGAGCCGTGTAGCTCTTCAATAGACGGTCATCATGTCTGATGAAGAGCCATACGGTTCAAAACGTCACCTGTGAGAAGATGAAATAAAATGTCTTGCATTTTTGGAGATGTGGTGTACCAATATTTCCTTCTTTTTATTGTTAACAATAGTTGAGCATGAGTTGAGGTTTTTGTTGCCAGTTAGCTTTTTTATTTATTTAATTTTTTTTGAATTTGGCTTTGTCTCATTACTTATAAACTAACGGAAAACAGAGATAGAAACACTTCAGCCAGTAATGGCCTAATATTTAATGTTATCTGTGATTTTGAATCAATTAATTAAAAGTTATTGCATTGTTTAATCCAAATCAATCAATTTCAATTGAACAATAACAATCTTAGGGGAATAATTTTACAAAGTTAAAGTCTAAAGGTCATTGCACACCGAGTCTGAAATTTTCTGAAAATTTTTCTGAAACTTTTCGCACGTTAAAAATAAATACAACCTCACGTGGTGTCAATCACGTTTATACACTGCCTCCGAAACTTTCGTCCGTCATAAAAAAATTCGGATCAGGTTCGATTTTCTGCGTTTTCGCATCCGTAACAAGCATTTTGATAGGAAAGGATGATGAATACGAAAAAACGCATACGAAAATTTCGGACTCTGCGTGCAAGGACTTTAAGATGTTAGAAGTGCATGTAGACAATGTCACCATTTGGAAGGTTACTCAGGAAATGTAATAGGTTACAGATTACAAGTTACCCTATTTAAAATGTAACAAGAAGTGTAACCATTACAATGACTTTATTAATGTGACTGATTACATTTAATTACTTTTCTAAATTTCTAACAAATGTTTTCAACTTAAAGCTGGCAGGTTAACCTTACAGTATGTACTAAACACTGATTAATGTCAAAATCCTTCATCACTTGAATTAAGATTATAATCATTTAAAGCACAGCCACCACAAGATCAGACTTTAGCAACTCTTTTTACTTTGAGAACATTCAGATGTTAAATACAGGTTTGAAATCATAAGGAATAGTTTGATAGCTACGATACTGTTTTTGAAATCCATAGCTTTAAAAGGAAACACTGGAATATGTAATGCCTTAGGAACAAAAAAAAAAGTTGATCATAAAAAATAAAGCATATACATAAACTAAATAAATAAACTAAATAAAACATTTATCAAAAATCCAATTGTCCAATTCTCTGTAACTATAATTTAATGACATTTTTTTTCTCAGTGACTGTAACAGATTACAGTTACATTTATTTTGTAATTAAATTACGTATTGCCATTACATGTAACTAGTTACTCATATTTCTGATTTGTCTGATAGCACTTCCAAATAGGTATGTCCTTGGTTTGTTGATTGGAGGTAAGCATCCAAACAGTTAAAAAGGATAGAGCCATCCTTTAACATTTGGCAGTGATAAAATGGGATCAGGATGGTGCAGATAACCAGTTTAGTTACCTTGAAACATCCATATTCTTTATAGAGTGATACAAACCATGATCATCCATCAAGCCATCCAAATAGTTTCCTGCTGATTGCAATCAAATAACTCAATTATCTAATTAGTCGTTGCATCATCCTTTTACCTAATGGCCGCACATTAGATCTCTCTTTCTCTCTGCGTAAAGCCCACAGGCAACATTCAGTCCTAATGAAAAAATAACTTCATAGTTTTCCATGCCTTGCTCCTTCCATTATTTCATATCCATACAAAGTTTCCTTAATTTCAAATTAAATGTTTACTTTGTTTTGGTGCCCAGCCGAGGCAGATGTGGTCTGTATAAAGACAGTGTGTGAAGCTGCTGTGACCGTTCCGCGACTTCCTTTCTCTGACAGGTTATGGGTTTTGGAATTCACTGCCAATCCTATCACATTTCCCTCGGAGCGCTTCAAATATCTGGCACCGGAGACTGACATGACTGACTGAACTGTATTTCTCCACATCCCTCCTTTGGTTGTGCTGACTAGTGTGCTGAAAATGCTGCCTACAAAATGCATGGAAAGCAATAGGAATATCAAAATTGGAGACTAGCCTAGTCTCACTATAAGTAGACAGTTAAATAGAATTTAATCACATTTTGCAGTAGCATGACAGAAGGAATTCTGTTTTCAAAAGAGTGGTTATTGTTAACTACAACTAAAACTACTAACAATGCATAACTAAAATAAAGCTGAAATTAAACAAATGATAAATAGATTAAAGTATAATTAATTCTATACAGAAAAAAATAATTAATAATAAATGATATGTATTAATGTATTAAATGTATAAATATTAAATTAATGTATATAATGTATTCATATGAAAATATAAATATGTGTATCTGTTTCTAATTATAAAAATCGAATAACTAAAAATGATAAAAGCACATAAATTTGATGTACTTAAATTACACAAAAGTTTTAATGAAAACGGAAAAAAATTAAAGCTGTAAATGTTTATATAAAATATATAAATAATACTCAAATAACACCGTTTAAAAATGTGCTTCTTCCAGTAAGAAGCTATTAAATCCAAACTGTTACAAATGTGTTATTATTATAATTATTATTATTATTAATGTGCAATCCTAATTGAGATAACTGTGAAAAATATTGTCTGATTAAATTATTAAGTGATTACACTCACCAGAGCCTGTCTGAGCCTGTGGTATAAACTGACTTCATAAAGATTTTTACAAATGTTTTCATAGATGTCAGACGGTGTTAACACAGAAAGTATATGGTCACAGCTGTGAAACAGCTATCTTTTAACTGAATTGTATTTTAACTGAAATCATGATTACCTACTTGATTAGCATAGCTAGCTCTTTTCAAAGTAGCTTCTCTAGTAGGCCTACCAAACAACAGGTAATAAATATTGCAAATAAAATGATAAAACAAACAATGCCAAAAAACATTCTGCATCACACTTTTTCCTCAAATTACCGAGGCCGAGATGATAGTTTATATAGTGATACGGGACCGTTTTGGTTTGACTATATTTTTGGCATCCTCACAGATCACCATTCAGTCTGTTTCCCCAGAATTGAGCTCCATTGAGTGAGAGTTGCTGACTCTGCAGTCAGGAAGCACAGGTGACGTGTGTCAGACTGTTCTGGCAGCCCAAGGCCTCGACTACTCCCAGCTAAGACAGGAGACGCTGTCTGCCAGATAGCAGTAATGATCTGAAGCCTCTTCACCTATAGCTAGCTCTCATATCTCTCCAACATGACAAGGATCTTTCCAGCTCCAGACAGACAACCTTCAGAGAAAGGTCTGTGCTGAACCTTGCTTGACGGGATGCAGACCCCCCCTGTACTGTCAGCTATCATAAACAAGGCCTGAGTTCTGATTAATGTGTGTTCATAAAACGAAAATGACTCACTGCATATGTGACTGAGGGCAATCAAAGTTTACATGCATTAGCATTTGTAAAATGCTAATAAAATGGCATGTAACTAAAGATGTGATCATGAGTCATCATCACTCTGGGCAAAGTAGCACAAAGTTTCAGTTAGAAGACATTACATAGAGTTGTTCACCCAAAAACATAAATGTTGTAATTTGCTCGCTCTAATGTCATTCCAAGCCTATAGAGCTTCTTTTTTTTTCTTTTAAGGTAAACAAAAAGAGAATTTCTGAAGAATATCCAGGCTGCTCTTTTCCTGTGGGAACAGCTTGTAAGCAAACTTTTATAACTTTCTAAAATTGTAATTTGGAATGAGCTATAATTCTGCTGGGAAACTTTCTGCTGGCGAGTTTTGATTTTTACACTGATGTTATTAGAGGCACACATTTCCTTTCATCTACACTTCATCAGGTTCTGGAGTTGGATGTTGTCTAACCATAAATCCACTGAAAAGAGACTGATTAAGAAAAACAGAGAACGAGAGTGTGTAAAGGGGGTGTAGAAAGCGAGTAAAATGGAAAGGTGGATGTTGGTGTTGGCAGAGGAGCTGCAGATCTTGGCAGGAGTGAAGGAAGGTGGTGGAGGAGTGAAGAAGCGAGCCAAGTTTTACATAGATCTCCAATAAAAAGGCACATGTCCACATGTTTGGACAAGACAGGAGTCTGTGACCCCTATGGGGTCAGAGGTGGTACTGCAGTAGTAAGCTAGGAAGGTGGTTATTGTCTCAAACTAATTTTTGTGAATTAAGAAATTAAAATATGCATTAAACAAAAGTTTTATTAATTTAAGCTAAAGTTAAAAGCTAACATTTTATGTACATACGGTAGTCTTTGGGGTGTGTTAAAAATTTTTATGTTTTTTTTTTCAATGTTGAATAAAAGTATTAATTTCTTAAAAAAAACAAAACAAAAAAAAACCTTGATATGTCTGTACATCAAAAATGAGTATTTTAATGACTTTGCAATGTCTTAAAGCATGCATACAAAATGTAACAGGAGGTCTCTGCTCCATGAATTGGTCTGAGAACTAGATGATAAGAGATGTTCAGAATGATTTTTTAAGAGCCCTTTTGTGAAAGCACTATACGTTTGTTCTCAAGACTATCCCTGTCACCTGACACTTCGGTGGAAAGTGGAGCACTATCCTCTTTGACAGTGTTTACATAAGGGTGGTGCTGGGTGTGTGAAAGAGGGTTAAATTACAGGATATGTGGTCAGGCCACTAAAAAATCTGCAGAGTAATGTTTATAAATATAGCAGTGACCTACAGGTCCCTTTCAATGGCCTTCTTTTAACCCTGTGTCTATTACAGGTCTGTGATTTTGGCTTGCGGTGCAGTGGGCAGTTTCTGAATGAGGGCTAGTGTTCTTCTGGATAGGGGGAAGGACTGTTACACTTTAAAGGCTATGTTTGTCCACCCTGTGCTCAGGTTAAAGAAACTCTGGCATATTTGTTTAAGCCGTGGCCTTGTTTTTTTGATGCTACGACCCGGACCGCATGTTTGAAATAAGCTCCAGTTTCTCCGGCGGTGGCTGAAGTGGACAGGAAAGCCACAACATTATGAGAACTCTGCAGCAGATGTGCAGCTCCTATTTCAATGGTTTAATGAATGTTTAGTTAATGTTAAGACCTGGCTGTCTGTGCTTTCACTGGCTGGACTGCAGCAATGTGAAAAGACGTGCGAACAGTGTGACTGGAGATTAGTTCAGGTATTTACACACTGTTGAGTGCTGCAAACTGACACATGAAACAGAATATGTGAACTTTTACAGTGCTGAAAACAAAGGCGAAAAATTCTTATATGCTGATTTGGTGATCACAAATATTGGATACTGAAACATGGATACTGACAAAAGAAAGAGAATACATGAACTGTACATGGTAGCAAATTTTGAGGTACTTGATAAATAACAAGGTGTTGGCAAAAAGAGAAAATAAAAGGGTATGTATACACTATACACACATAGAGAGAGAGAGAGAGAGAGAGAGAGAGAGAGTATACAGTATAAATGTGTGTGTGTGTGTGTGTGTGTGTGTGTGTGTGTGTAAAAGAATTGAAATGTCATGTATGCAGTGTATGTTTTTAAAAGTCAGACAGAGGAGAAGACTTGAGGGACTCAATGTCTCAGAACGTTTAAAGACTGATGTCAAAAATAAAATAAATCAACATTTAGCTCAGTCATATTATGCTATTATGTATTGCATGACATTTCACGGTATTGCTAAATGTCACACAATGAGATCACAAATTCACCCTTCACTATAAAGGAAAAACTGCCTCTAGAACTAACACTGCAACATAACATGCATTTTAAAGAGTTGACGACAGTTACTCAAACTTTCCTCTGTGATGCACTAATGGAAGACACAGAGATGTCGCTTTAGGAATTTTCCTTAGACCATTTAACAAAATAAAATAAGGGAAATTGCAGTGAAGGAATGGAACAATAAATAAGGGCAGGGTTAGACAAACACAACGGAAGAGGGACATTTACTTGAAATAACCTCACATGCAAAATGGAAGGGTTTAACTTTTGGAAGGACATGTATGTCGCTTTGCCAAGGAAGAGAGATTATTTCATTTTGCTTGTCTCTACACTAGGCTTAACGTCAGGCATTATGAGTTAGAAAGAAAGAAGATAGAAAAATAAAGTTTGGTGGTCTAAATGTGTTACCGAATCAAATAAAAAAAAAATATATATATATTTAACCTGTAAAAGCCTGATATGCAAAATAATGGCCTGATTTTTGAAAGGGAACAGTTTATTGTAAAATAAAATAAAATAAAAAATGTAAAAAAATAATTTTTGAGCATCATATTTGATTCATCAGTTTTTATGGCTTGTATATGATATAGGATAATGTGGATATACTCAAAGAGGAAAAAACACATTTTATGTAGAAGCCCAAACTGAGCAAAAATATGCAATTTGATACAATTGCTTATATCTATATTACCAAAAAGTAAGATGAAATTATGTAGCTTGTAATGTAAATCAATGAGATCTTTATAACTATAGACTAACATTCATTCTTAGTAAATATAGACTTAATTAATTTAAATATATATAAGCTATATATATATATCATAATTTATAATATATCATCTATATATTATAAATTATTATATATATAGCTTATATATATTTAAATGCTTAGTTTTATGGTCATAGTTCTATAGTTTTTATTGTGGACGGCAAACATATAGTGTAATGCAATACAACAATGATTGGGAGATTTAAATAAGCATTCCTCAAAAGATTATATATCATATTTAATACATTTTAACATGATTTTTCTAACAATGATGTATGGATAATCAAGTAAACCTAAGTTGCAGTACGTGTTCATTCTGAAATATTACTGACAATATAAAAGTTATTCTTACATTTAATTTTTTTCAAATTATACTAAAATGCCTTTTTTTTGTTAAAGTGCAAACTATCAATCAGATGACAGAAGGCATGTAGTAGATTGTGTACAAAAGATTATTAGCACCATTTTTATCATGTTGATCATTTAGAGGCATTCAAATTTTCATAGTAAATATGAGGCTATAATTTTTATAACTAGTACACCTGTGTGCAAGTATAGGTGATAAGTGCATATTAAATTTTAAAAAATCAGTTGTATAAGTGTGTGTACATATCTATACATATACATACAGTAGGCCTACATGATTATTTAAATTCAAGTATATAGACATATGAGTAGCATCTGCTCTACAGAGGTTCAGACTGCATTTAAAAGAATTCTGTCTGTTGATTGAATTCATTAAACTTTTAGATGTGTGTTCTGCCTTATACTGCTGTGTAAATGTATTAAAGAGCATCCATCCGCATCTGAGTGTGGAACTGTGTTTGTAGGCATATGATAAGACATATCAGATGTCTGTGTTTGTACATGGCTCCATGGAAGCTAGGACACATACTGAACAGTATATGCAAGTGAGTATGTGCGTGTCAATCGTCAGCTCTTTCTAGCTCCCCCACTCCATCACTCCCTAATGGTGGACCCCACCCCATCAAGTAACACTACCTTTCCTTCACTCACACTAATTATAGCTTGCATGTACACACATATACACACACAGCCCGCCACAATCTTCTGTGCCCTGAAGGAGAGAGGGGAAAAGCCAGACCTCCATGAGTATTTTTAGACCCGCCGCTTAACAGGCCTATTCTAATGGAATGCATAAAAAAACTGAAAGTTCTTCAACAAGTTCTACTGGAAACAAGGAGCAGGATAGAGGAGAAACAGACTAAGTTTCAGTTCCATCAACAAAGAAACACATTGTGCAAACACATAATGCAAACATCATCAAACACGAGGCAAGGGACAGAGTATTTTAAGAAGTTTTTTTCTTTGTCACAGTGTTTGCAGTTTCGGCCATATGACTGAATCACTATTGTGCGTATGTGTGAGAGTGAGAGAGACGCAGAAAGGGAATGCATACAGAGACAAAAAGCTTCATTGTCTGCGCCTGCTGAATCACTGGTTACACATCTCCGGATGAACCCAGGCTGATCCTCTGGGCCAGAAGCCCAGCAGAGGGATCTGGAAGTTGAGCAGGGTGAGCTGAAAGGCTCCATACAGCCGTGGAGAGTGGCTGTGTTGGTTGGAGCCGGAGCCCATTGACGAGCTCAGCTGACCCCACACATTCAGTCAGCTGGGCACTCCTGCCCTTATCACACGCCTAGGTCACGTCAACACCTGATACCAGCACAATACCGCACGCTGTTACTGCCAGCTTGGGTTGTGTGTGTGTGTGCATCTATTAGCATTATTGAGTTACTCAGCCATTTTCAAAGTTTGACCATATGTGTGTATTGAGTATGTGCTGTATCGATGTAGTATACGTCTGTGGTGTGAAAAAAATATTAAAGATATAGTATGTAATTTGGAATGTTAAAAACCATTCATTCATTCATTACATTCTTTGAGCACACCCTAAATGACAAATTATCTGGATGGATTTTTGCATACATTACTAACTTCTAGTGGAGAAACAAATAAGGGGGTGAGAGGTTAACATATTCCAAGAAAAAAAAATTCCCTCCCAATAAGGGCCACCCTAATATATATATATATATATATTATATATATATATATATATATATATATATATATATATATAAATTTTGGTTTGACTGTATATATCTGGTGTCTATCTTTTTTTAATGCAGATACTATGGAAGCCCATTTCCGCCACTGAATAAAAAAATAAAAAAAAGGTTATTGCAAATTGATATCTCACAATTCTGCCTTTTTTTCTCAGAATTGTGAGATATAAATTTGCAATTGCGAGTTATAAAATCAGAATAGCACTTTTGAGGGGGGGGGGGGCTCATATGTTCTCAGAATCGCGAGTTTATAATTATAATTTATAATAAAATTTATAATTCTAACTCATAATTGCAAGTTTATATCTCACAATTCTGAGAAAAAAGTCAGAATTGTCAGTTTATATCTCGCAGTTCTGACTTTATTTCTCAGAATTGTGACTTTATGTCTCGCAATTGCGAGTTTATATCACGCATTTTTGAGAACAAAGTCAGAATTACGAGTTTGTATCATGCAATTATGAGAAAAAAAGTCAGAATTGCGAGACAAAAAATCACAATTACACTCTAAAAATTGCTGGGTTAAATACAACCTAGTGCTGGGTAAAATATGGACGAACCCAGCGATTGGGTTGTTTTTACCCAGCGGTTGGGTTACTGCCCAGAAGGTTGGGTCAAACATTTAAACCAACTGTTGGTTGAAAACAAATATTTTAAATATTTATAAATCCAATATTTACCCAGCACTGGGTTGTATTTAACCCAGCATTTTTTAGAGTGTACCTTTTTAATTTTGTATTCAGTGGCGGAAATGGGCTTCTATAAAATACAGCTCAGATTGTTTGAGCAAATCTCACTAATCCAAAAAAGCAACACTGGCTCAGCCAATGGCAGGAGTTTGGGGTGGGGCTATCCAATTGTCCAACCAATTGCAGACCAATGGCATTGAAGCGACACAGCCTTTTTTTTTCTCACCATTCAACACCTGCTCATTCACAAAAATTTGTATTTTTAGATTAAACTGGAACTATGGGAGACAAAAGTTGCTCATAGCAGTAATGAGAGAATGGCAAGTACATTAAAAAAGTTAATTTCTCAATTGTTTCTCTAGCCTGAATGATTAATATATAATTATTAATATATAATATATTAATATGAGAGAGAAATACTAATTTAGCAAGTCTGACTGAGAAGCAAGCATGCAATTAAAGTAAGCCCAATTTTATTAATATTCCAATTTATTATTCTTATTTTTATTAACTTATTCAAGCTGAGGTAAACAAGCCAAGAGCAGTGAGTGGTTTTCTCTTTTTCATTTCAATATTTGACTAATATTCCCTGTTTACCAATTTCCTGTCTATATGCAATCCAAAAGCCTCTGGTGATTAAAATTCCATCTGCTCCCTTTTGTTTTATGCCAGTATTGGTTTTTAAAGCAGTGGAAAGTTGATTCTGGATTCTATTAGCCCCAGAGGAACATGTGTTGTGCACACTGGTATAATACAATAATAATAAAAAAAAAAGATGTCCAATCCAGACATTGACCTAAAATGAAAAAAAAGTTCCCAGGTTAACATCTTAGTTATTTCTCTAAAAATACCCTATAGGATAAATAAAATTAGAAACTACAAAGACAATCATTAACACATAGAGCTACAAAACCAGAAACAATTAAGATATTAAAAATACTAATAATTATCAAATATTTCTCACCTGTGACCCATAGTTTTGATTTAGCCCCCGTTTGCGTGACCAACTATAGACAGATAGATAGATACATATACACCGAGTCAGAGAGCATTAATCACCTGAAAAAACCTCCACTTCTATTTTCCACTGCCGTGAGAAGACTTTCGCCAGACTCCTGGAGTGAAATAAACTATTTTCCTCACTATGTGCTTCCAAATTTCCTGCTCTTTTTCACCCTGGGTCTGGAACTCGATGGGAGGCCATGTTCAAGCCCAGCTGGAGCTCAGAAACCCACTTAACAGCACATATACCACACACGCAGAAACGCACAATGTAAAAATTAAAGAGATGACAAGCTAACTTTTTTCTGTTACATGCATATGAGACTATATGACTCTGATCATTTCCAGATTAGGCTCTGTTAAACGTTAAAAATGTTATTAAATATAATGTTAAATTGCTATAATTACATATTTTTCCTAAGCAATTGCGAAACTGTTCTATTAAGAAGAGGTTTCACTACTGAAATATGGTATCTCCTCTCCAAAATTTTCATTCTGCAAATGAGATGCACTAAATGGTAGTTTAAACTACTATTATTCCCTTGTCAACATGTCAGCAGGCTCTTTATGCAAGCACAAGGATGAAGTTATGCAAGCACCAGGAATGAATAGCTAGAAAAATGCAGACCATCTAGCCAATCACTCAATTCTTTCTCTTTCCTCCTTTCACTTTTCTGATTCTCAATTATGTAAAATATCCAAACTCCTGCCAAACACAGGTCATCACTTTTGCCCAACTCATTCCACAGTCAGTCAGCACATTATCATTCTGCCTGCACCCTATTGGCTGTCTGGTGAGCAGCAGGTGTCCTATCAGCGTAAGTGAGCTGTGTTTAGTACAGATTAGGCTAGCGGGGCCAGGGATGTTCCCGGGTAAGATCCACTCAAATCCAGGCCAGTGCATTAGCTTTCACTCTATTGGAGTACACCAGGGATCTAGTCTTGGCCCCTTGTTTTTTCTGTCCTTCAGGGTTAGGAGGTAAAAGCTGGAGCCTTCTTGTCCAGCCTATTAACCTGACTCATGATGGGGTTGAGCATATTAAAGAAAAAAAGGGTACTTCAGGATACAAGTACTGACATGGTATTGTGTGGCAGGTGACACTTACAGAACGTGAAAGAGAACAGGGTGGGGGCATTTAAAAGTCAAGGGTGTTAGAATATTTCACCAAAAAAAATAAAAAATTATATACTTTATAAACCATCTTGATGTTACAAAAACTTTTTTTTTTCCAGAATATCCTGGCCACTATTTTTAATATAATTGAAGTAAATGAACTAAAGCTATCAAATCTAAATGCAACATAAAAGTAATCCATACAATGTCTTCTGAATTCTCTGTTTTCAGAAGCCATAGAATCAGATCCAAACTGAAACTGAATAGTTATTCCTTGCTCACCTTGGCACATTCATGAAAGTGCATGAAAAAGATGACAATGTCCAATGAATGAACAATTTTTACAATAGTTTTATGGTGCTTTTGTATACTTTTTAGATGTTCTGATTCATTGTGACAGCATAAAAAACATTCTGTTCACATTTTGTGTACCAGAGCAGACAGAAAGTTAGTTTGAAAGTAATGAAAATAACAGAGAAAAAGAGAAAATAGAATAAATGAAAGTCACATTTAGCAAATAAAGGAAAGGCATGCTTCCTAAGGACTATTCTGTAAAGTTAGCACAAAACTAAGACTAGTTTCAGTGTTTGATGAACTGGCTCTATGTTTATTGTGACAGTGGAATCTGTGAGGCTTTCGGTCAAAATTAGCAACAACAGGATGCCATTTCATTAAAACTTTTCCGCTGCTGAGGCTACAGTCAGGCGCACAATCATCTGTTCAGTTTTACATGAGGTCTTGACCCAGGTTTTTGCACACTATTGAGTCACTTGAATCCTACGTACATACACACTCAGCAGTAACACATAAACACACATTTGTTTCTCCAACCTGTGACAATTACACACACAAATATATGCATACAGCTCATACACACAGCTGACACAGCTGTCTATCGTGCACTTACTATCACTTCCACCCGTATGGTCAAGTTTTATACCCTTTATGGCCTCACGTTTCTCTCTCTCTCTGTTCTCGTCCACATCCTCCCATCTCACAGCAGCAAAGCCAACCAATAGCGTGCTTCGGACAGCCTGCATCTTAACCAATCAGCTTGCCGTTGCTAGGTTAGAGTCACATCTATATCCTGCCCATGAGTTTCTGTACGTCATAGCCCAAACCTAAAGAGAGAGACTGATAGAGTGAGAAATTGAAGTGTGTCACATTACGAACAAAGCGGGAAACTGAAGATGAGGTGGTTTGTTTTAGAAAGAACTTAATTACACATTTTTTCTTAATCTCGATAAACGATTCTAATTATTTCTTAATCAGTCGGAATGAATCAGAGATTTTGTGCCCAGACGGAGGTATCGTGCCAGAACTATTTTTCCGTACCGCTCAGAAGCAGGGATGGTGGCCAGGATGGGACATTTTTCTAGTGTACATGGGTATTGGCATATAGTGCCACATGGCTGCAAGCTGAGGCAGACACATGTAATATATAGCCATATATACTTTATTAACACAATTTGAATTTTTTTCAAAACATTCCCTCACAATTTAATTTTAAATATACATAAGATACAATAAATTACATTTCACTCCATCTATACTGCAGAAAATGCTGCTTTCAGAGAGAAGCTGATTTTGAATATTTTTGTCATGTGGTTTTAACTACATTCATGCACAGCAGATGTCTTCTATATTCTCCAGTAATGAGCTGAGTTTGATAGCCACTGAAGCTATTTCAACTATTGCACAAATATTCATGGTGGCATATTCTGCAAACCGTTCAGTTGACCTCAAAGATTCAAGTAGCTGCATAAAATTATCATGATGTTCTGTTCACAGAAGTACTATGACCTAATTTTTGTTATATTACTAAAGGCTTGATAAAAAAGTCATCAAACTAGGACAACCCTAGGCGAATAACATTTTTATTTCTATTGTTTTCTTTTTCTTTTTTTGCAAACTTTTTAGCTGCATTTTTATATGTAAACTTTTTAATTAACTTGGGTAAAAAAACAAGAAACAAAAGACAACAATTCACTAATATTAATCAAATTGAACAAAAATAAAGCATGAACAGAGTTCAAGGAAGATGGTGGGAAGTTCTGTGCCATTTCAGTCCACATATTATAGTTCGAAGACAAAATTAGTTTACATATATAAGACTCAATTAATCTTTTTTTTTTTTGGGAACATATTTTAATACACTTACAGTATTTGTGCATACAATGGTTCAAATATCGGATGTTTATCAAGTATGTTTTGCAATGGTTATGAAATATTGTGGATTAAAAAAAAGTCTCTGATTTGAATGCTTGCTACTTCAACTTCTCTTGATTCTAGCTTCTTTCTCTCCTACACTCTCAAGTCAACTTCAAAAACAGAGCACTAATAAGACCCAAGGAACAGTTGCTATGTTTCATAGCATCAAAGGGAATAGTAGATTTAGCTGGTGAAATCCAGAAAACTTTATGGTGCTCTTTTCACCCTTCTACTGAGACTGACCTTGAAAGGGCCTTTTATTGACTAAGAAGAAAAATGGGTGAAAAAAAGTGTCACAATATGGGGAAGATTCAAAGATGTACTTGTTTGGCTGCATGTGCAGTGACATATTTTCTATAATTCGAAGCATTATTATTAGAAAAAAAGAGGTTGCCAGTTCAATGAATTAGAAATTAAGTAACTTTACTCATTAATATTCTTTCCAAATGAGGCTTTTGATCAGAGTTCATGTAGAGGACATCCAAGCCTCCTCTACAGAAGGGCAATTAGTTTGGCAATGCCCCCTGGTGGAATGAGTGCGGAAGGCCTCTCTACACAGTGTCCTCTTCATTAGTGCAGTTATGCTAACTGACTCTGGGTCAGCTCAACCGCAAAACTTGTAAAAAATTAATGAGGCTTTTATGAGGAAGAATAGCTGACACTGGCAACAAGCCATACCGAGCTTCCCTGCTGTCTCTTGTCGATCTGCCTTCATCCCGCTCACCTTTTTGCCCTCTCTGAAAGTATTTAGAAATTAATTAAGCTCTATAAGTAACCCCTCTGTGCTTTCTACCTGGATCCAGGTGGATGTATGTGGAAAGCAGCTCCTGTGCTGTTGCATCATGTCCTGCTGCTCTCAGAAGTTTCAGCACCCTGCCAGGCCTCGGATGATGGGGTTCATGCTTAAAATGCACACTTGGAGCCCAAGCCCCCCTCAAGGCCTGACAGCTAGCCGTCTGGGCCACAGTCAACCAGAGTTCAGCTTTTGAAAAGTACTGGCAAGGTATCGAACAACTTCCTGCCACACGGAGATGAATGAGGCCAGTATGTCTCTCTGGCTCTGCTCTGGGTGTAGAGAGGAACGCAGAGGACCTCATGGGCAACACCTGGCAGTAGTGTGGTGTCAGTCTGACCCAAATGTGGTCAGGCCCAATGGAAAACTGTTAGAGAGGCGAGGGAGTAAGACGAGATGCCCGTGACTCAACTCGAGCCTCACCTAGACAATTAAGTTTTTAGTGGTTCGCGTCTACTTTGTGGATTACAGGTTTTAATAGAGTGCATTGGTGCCCGCCCATTTTTCAGTTACGTTGGTTCTGAAAGTATTTTTTTTAAATGAATGTTAAATTAAGTGAATCACAACATTACAAACTTATGTGAAGCAAGAAAGTATTTGAAAAGGTACAAGACTGTGTACTTAACACCACAGTGATGGAAAGAACTAAGCAATGCGAATTACATAACCAAATTAAAAAGGATGGAGAAATATAAAACTATTCATTTAAAGTTATTGATTATACCTATAAAAATTATATATTTTAAGTTTATTGCAAGATGAGCATAAATATACACAAATATTTAAGTATTTTGATAGCATAGTGAGATCAACTGGATTGCATCAATTGTGAAGCTTCATGGGAGTGGATTTTCCTTGTAAGCACTTTTGGTTCAATTTGCTCACATTGATTGCTACAGTTTTCTGTACACATGGGTAATGTAGTTTTTCACCACAAATTCAACTGTTAATTTTTTTTTTTTTTTTTAAGGATAGCATGATCCATTAACATCAGTTAACAACCTCAGAATTCACTGTACATCTGTCTTTAAAGGTTTATGTTATCCTTAAAATTAAATTTGGTCACACTTTATATTAGGTGGCCTTAACTACTATGTACTTACATCAAAAAAATAAGTACAATGTACTTATTGTGGTCATATTGTATTGCAACACACTTTTGCTGCCATTGAGGTGGGATATGGGTAAGGTTAGGGACAGGTTTGGTGGTATGGGTAGGTAAGACACATTATTGTGCACACTGATCTAACCACAGAGATGTGAACAGACTTTGAGTCATTCCTGCAACAGATTCTGTTCAACAAGTGAAACAAGTACCTGACATTTACTTATTTCCATGGATTCAATAAGAAAAAAACATAGTTAGTAGTCAAGGATCTTGTTTTACCATAGAATATCAGTGTAGTTGACCATCTGATGTTGGTACAGCGCTCTCAGAGGAAAACATCTTGAAGAAAGTCATCAGGATTCATCTGTGGTTCAGGTACCTGATTCAATAAAATACAAACAACCAAAAAAATAAACATTTGTGAGCATAGACTCATGCATGCTTTGTACTATCGTACACAAAAAAAGACATTTTATATCTGAGAAACTAATTATTATTGTTTAGTACGTTATTAAAATCTATTTTTGAACAGAGTAGGCTATTAATAATAAACATGTTGTAAACATACTTAGACTCGTAGCATTCATCATGTTACAATGTACTCTCATATTACTTTTATTGTTTTATATAGAGCATGAAAACAACAGTTTGGGGGAAAAAAACAAAAAAACACAACTATGATTTTGCAGTCATATAGTCTAGTATGCATGATTTTATAGAAGCTGTTATGATTCTGCAGCATTAGACTCAAGTATGCTGTGAACCACAAAAGGATGTAATTTGTACTATAAAAAATATTGTATATCTGATAAACTATTTATTATTGTTTAGCACGTTATTTAAAACTATTTTTGAACAGAGTAGGCTATTAATAATAAACATGTTGTAAACATACTTAGACTCGTAGCATTCATCATGTTACAATGTACTCTCATATTACTTTTATTGTTTTATATAGAGCATGAAAACAACATTGTGCGTAAGAAATTTAAATACAATGAATTGTCCATCATATTCAAACACTGTAGTCTGGAATTACAGTTTGGGAGAAAAACTATGATTTTGCAGTCATATAGTCTAGTATGTATGATTTTATAGAAGCTGTTATGATTCTGCAGCAATAGACTCAAGTATGCTGTGAACTACAAAAGGATGTACTTTGTACCATTAAAAAAAGGATCTTTTATATCTGAGAAAATAATTGCTATTGTTTAGCACGATATTAAATCTATTTGTGAACATTAAACATTCTTAGATGTGTAGCATTCATCATGTTGTCGTTTGGGAAAAACCCAACTAAACGCGTTCAGGTTTGTCACAATAACACGCTAACTAATGCAAAAAATAAGTATTTACTTACTTATCAGATCGATCGATGTCTTCTGGATGAACTCTCCTCTTATTCTGAGGTAAATCCAGCCTTTACTCAACGCATCTTCTTCCAGAAACGAACAGTAGCAGAGATGAACAGAATCTCGTGACTGTTTGTTTGTTGTTGGGCGTCTCCAAGCGCGCGCGCGCGCGTCACGTGGTTATTTACATGTGAACAGGAGGGGGTGGGATCACATTAGAAATAATGAGTTAGACTGGACAGACTGAACATCCTGTCGGTTTCATACAGATTACTTTATCACAGAACATTTGTTCGACAACACTTACTTCAGTTGAAAGCAGACACTTCAGGCTTTCTATAGAGATAACTCTCATGTTTCTGTATTGAGTATTTGCTGAGCTACACTTCATTTTAGCGACGCGTTACTATAAACAGATCGCGGAGAAGGAGAAGACAGAGAGTGCACCCTGTTTGTTTTCTTTTTTCCCCAAAACCACAAAGTTTTGTTGTAATCGTGAGTGTACTCAAAAAAAGTAGACACTTAACAGTTTCGATTGATGTATAACACTTATTTGTGTGACCAAAATCAACAGAGTATTTTTAGTGTCTTTTGCACTTATCTTAAAAAAACGAGTTCGTATCGCAGGCGATACAGCCGACCCCAAAGGGTTAAGGGTGGGTTAAGGTGTAAGGGATGGGTCAACAGAGTAATTATAAATGTAATTACAGAAATAATTATAGATGTAACTACATATAGGTATATTTAAAAATATAAGTACAATGTAAGAACATGTATTTACACAATAAGTGCATTGTATCAAATGATTCATTTAAATGTAAGTGCATAGTAGTTAAGGCCACCTAATATAAAGTGGGACCATAAATTTCATAACACATTTAAAAAATAATGTAATATGCAAGAAAGGATGCTGATTGTTAGCACTTAGCATAAGCATTTTAAGGACATTCAGAAAACAAATCAGTTGTTGATTTTTATTGTTTTGATTCTTTCTCCTCGGGTGAAAATCCCAAAGACTTTGACAGTAATTGGGAATTTAGCTCCATGCACAATAAAACACCCATGCGTGCTATTATGGCCAGATTGCGCGTCCATTGTCACATTATAAGACAATGTGTTCTCAATTATGCCTCTTCGGTTGATCATATCAATGCATTTCACATACTGCCTCTCATAAATCTTCCCACATAAAAAAAAAAAAAAAAAATCTCATTACCAGCTTTCCGATTCATTGCATGACTCACTGTTCATAAAAATTCAATTCAAAGGACAGACTCAAAATCTGTTGTTTCAACACATTGGCACCTTTAATTGGTGCTTTGTAAACTGTTGAATGAGGGACATTATCTTGTGAGGTCACTGACTGCATGTTAAATGACTAAAATTGTTGTTTGTCAGGCCACCTTAAGTATGTCAATTTAGAAAAACATATGCAGGACTCTGGACTCTTTCACAGATTGTGATGATGCTTTCCCACAGTAATTAGCTCCGTAAATCTAATTTTTAACATAGATTTTTTCTTTTAAAAATAAAAATTTAACACTACATTTTGTATCACCTAAACATTAAGTAATAAATGAATAAATAGCTCTGTTGGGGCTTTGAATACAGGAAGTAAATTTAAATTTGACATTTCTTTCTAATTGTCTCAATCCACCTCTGTAACTTTTGTCATGAAAACACAATAGTGGATTTTTTATTTTGCTCCTTTACCTCTAGAAGTTCACCCATAATTGTTATAAGGGTCCATATGGTGCGGTCTCAACCTCTAATTTTAGAGAAATACTTTCCTTTACTAACAATACCACTTCTGTGACCCATTTTTAACCAGTTTGGGATAAAAATAGCTGTACACGGAGCTGAATATAATGGATTTAAAAGCCCATTACTTCAGCCATGAAATAAGGTGGTTTGACTCAGAGTTGGCTGCACATCAGAGGAAGCCATATCTCTTGTTGTAGTGATTCATACCCCACCTTCCACTTTTGGGTTAACCACAAATTAGGAATCTTCAGGAGAGCACGCAAGAGGCCAGAGAAATCCATAAAGAAGAATTAAGTAAAAGGTAGTTATTCCTCCATTAGATGCACAGGTAGCCAAACTGCTGGAACCATGGGGCTTAGAGGTGGCACCGTTCCAGTGTTATCTCAACTCACATGGGAAACACTAGAGAAATAAGGGAACAGGCTGGTTCTTTATCTGTAAAGAGAGCTGATGTCAAAGTGAGAAAGCGAAAGAAAAGAGGGATTGGCTATAGATGTTGTTTTCTATCTCGTGCTGTAGCTCCTTCCCCGCAATATCTTAAGTTACATTTCCCGCAGATTTTAAGGAGCCCCATGTGTTTCCATTTAAATCCAGAGTTACTGCATCTGTAATTGGTACTGAATAATTAGTTTGGGGTGTTGACAGAAAAGCAATACATACCACAGCAATAAGACTAAGTTGTAAAGCAAGGTTGAGGTAAGGAGAGACTAGAGATACATTTAACCCTTTAATCACCAAGACTGCATTTCAGCAAGTGATAATACAGAGGGGGGGGGTCAACCGTGGGGTTAATTAAAATGGATAAGGAGAGGTTTAAATTATACTTTTCTTTTATGGGCAGTAAACGCACATACATGCTGAGCAAAGGAAACCAGTTGCAATTACAACATGAAATGTGGTTTTGCGACATCGAGGGACTTATCTGCATGCGAGTAAACTATAAACTGTCGACGTTAGCACTCTGTGGAAACTAGTTTAGGCAAATGCACTCATTGCAAGCCTTTGTGAGGTCTATGTATAACCCAAAATCCTCCCGGACAGTCAGAGGTCTGTTCTCTTATCATTTCCAGCCAATGCGCTGCATCTGCAGCACACCCAGATTTTCTCTTTGGGGCATTAGATGAAATAAGACGGTTATTAAAATGATATCTCGCAGGGCTAAGAGTTCATCTGTCATATGATAAGAGCTCACAGAAGCTTGCATAGATGACGGGTCGGACCGCTGAATAACCCTGATCATTATATCTCAATCATTAGACAGCAAGAGAAGCATTGTACGCTTAAATAATGCTCACTTAACTCTGTGTTTTATAGAGATTGCCTATTCTAATTAAAGCAGCAGACAGATGCCCCTATTATGAAACATGTTAGTGAAGTCGGATGGGAAGTGCATGTCACGTCTATCAAGTCAACCCTTTCTAGGTCATCTCCCCAAAACCTGCTCTCTTATCAAAGTTTCACACATATCCTTGTCTTTTATCTGCAGATGCGTTCGTCTGGTGTGTACGGTCTTCGTCATGGCAACGGCTTCTATCTTATTTCATGATTTTAATTATCCCCTAAGAGACTAAAGCAGTTTGTCGCAAGCTCGTTAACAATTCCGCAGAGGGATCAGATAACCCTTCGTTCTCTGTCTCTCTCGTTCTCACTCACCCTGTCCAACTCCAACTGCTTTTCTCTGCCCTGCCACATTTTCCCCTCTCTACTTCTCAAATCAATGTCACGCACAGGCAGACAACTCGAGAGTCAAACTGCGGTCACCACACTCACTTGCATCATTTGAAACTGAAGGGGGTTGAAACTTCCAGTGTATTTCATATCCTAGATGCTCAACTTCATAACTTCATGAGAGGGGCAGAGAGAGGGAGGTGGAAAAGTTTTTTGTTGAAATGTGAAGACTTCTTGAGGAGAAGGAGAAAAGATTAGAAAAACTGCTTTTTAACTAAGATCAAAATTTTATCTAGACAACTTTACGCATTGATTTTTACACAAATCACCAATATTAGAGCAGAATGAGTAGGAAAAATGCAAAAATGTTTTCCATTTAAAAATTTGGGAGGCTTCCGGTATGGCGTTGACACGTGTGTCAGCATAGTGAAAGCGCTCCCATACGGCTTGGTGTTTAATCCTCTGTCTAATATATTACATATTATAATCTAAACTGGATTTAATAACATGTAGGGGGACAAAGCAAAAAAAGCTAGGATTACACAACAATCGAAACCTGAAAAGACTGAAGAAACAACACAAGGAATGGCTGAGACAGATGCGGCCGCTGATAACCTGTCAGCCAGTATTGCGGCGATACACGTGGACATTAAAGCTTTCCGGGTGGATATTAAAACCAAACTGGCTGCCTTCCGAGATTCTCTTGCGAGGGATGTGAAAGAAGAGCTGAGCAACTTTAAACAAGAAGTAAACCAAAAACTGAACGGGCTTGTCACGGACCTAAATGTCACGGCAGAGAGGATCGATGAAGTGGAGCAACGAGTTGCAGAATTAGAGGAAAATGTCGCTGAGTACAAAGCGGTACTCGGTCAAAGCATCCAAATTCAAGATAACTTACAAGAGAGATTGTTAGATCTTGAAACGCGCTTACGTAGAAATAATATCCGGATTTTCGGAATTCCGGAAGGAAGCGAAGGGAATAATGTCCAAGAACTGGTGGAATCGATTATCAAAACAGAGCTGTCACTCAGCGACTTGGACCTCAAAATTCAACGGTGTCACAGAGCACTCGGACCCAAACCACCCGCTGATGCATACCCTAGATCGGTGGTGGTATTCTTCCTGGAATATAAGACGAAGGACTTGGTCCTCCGTTCTGCATGGAGGAAGAAAGAAGTGCACTGTAATGGAAAAAGGATTTTCTTTGACCAAGACTATCCACCTGAGATCCAACAGAAGAGACGGGCATTTGCACCGATTAGGAAAATTCTGAAAGAGAAAGGGATTAAGTTCCAAACGCCACCGCCAGCGAAACTGAAAGTTTTTCTGGAAAACGGCCTGGTTATATATAACACGACGATGGAAGCTTCGAAAGACTTGAAGGAAAAGGGACTGATAAGTAGCAAAGAGGCAACTGGAGTAGGGCCTTCTGGAAAAGTGAAACCAAGGCTTTGGAAAAAGGTCAGCGTGACATCAAAGAAAAGTAAGGAAGCACATCGAGCGAAGATCCGGGAGAAACTGCATGGATTTCAAAGAGAATATACTTTCTTTTCCTCTGCCCATATGTCTCACTCTGGAATTGATTATTTTTTTATGTTTGGTTCAGAACGACATAGGGTGAAGGACTGTGAAATAGGAGCAAGAGACATCTCAGACCATTCTGGAGTATACCTTACAGTGTTCCTGGACAGTAAAGCTAAAAAGACATTCTGGCGACTCAATATTAATTTAAATGATTTAGCATGTGTAGAATATGTTAAAAAAGAACTCTCTGAGTACTTAATACATAATGATAATGGAGAGGTGATACCCTGTACCCTATGGGATGCAGCTAAGGCTGTTATGCGAGGTAAACTCATAATGCGGGCATCACAGAAAAAAGAAAAGAAAAAGAGAAATATTTCAAGAATCTGAACATACAACTTAAAGAGTTAGTGACTAAATATGGTAAGAAAAATGATCCAACTATTTTGAAAAAGATAAAAGAAGTTAAATCGGAACTTTATAAAATATATGATGAACAAATACAATTAAAACTGAAATTTATAAAGCAGAGATTTTATGAAGACGGTCCAAAAGCAAAAAAGCTTATGGCTTGGAGAATAAGGAAACAGCAGGCGGAGAGGAGTATAATTAAAATTAGAGATCCCAGAACTAAAAAGATATGTCATAAATTGGAAGCAATACAACAGGCTTTTTGAAGGTACTATAAGGAATTATATACTCAGAAAAATTATATTCACCCTGCAAGCATACAATAATTTTTACACACATTGGATTTACCATCAATTGGATCAATACAAAACAAAATATTAACTCAAAATATAACAACAGAGGAAATAAGTAAGGCTATATCAAAACTTAAAACAAATAAAGTACCAGGAATGGATGGTTTTTCTGCTGAGTGGTACAAAACATTCAAGGAACAATTGATGCCAAAGATTCATGAATGCTTTAATTACACCTTAGAGGACGGTGACCCCCCAAGATCCTGGAGAGAGGCTGTAATATCTGTAATTCCAAAAGAAGGAAAAGATCCGCTAGAATGTAATTCATACAGACCTATCTCAGTCCTAAATATTGATTATAGACTTTATACATCCATACTGGCTAAGCGATTAGAATATATTCTTCCAGATTTAATAGATACAGATCAGACAGGTTTTGTAAAACAAAGACAGACATATGATAACCTACACATAATAAAACTAGCACCCTTTTAATTAGTCTAGACGCAGAAAAAGCGTTTTATTCAGTAAACTGGGATTTTTTATACTTGGTTCTGCTACGTTTTGGGTTTGAAAATGATACTATTCGAATATTTAAATCTTTATATTTAACCCCTATAGCAAGAATTAAAATTAATGATGACATTTCTGAACATATTACTTTAGAAAGGGGATGTTGACAAGGGCCCATAAAGCCCTATCCTATTTGCGTTATTTATTGAACCGTTGGCACAGCTAATCAGAGACAATACAGAAATAGGAGGAGTGGTAGTTAAGGATATAGAACACAAGATTTGTGTATACGCTGATGATGTATTATTGTTTCTTACATACCAAGAACATAGTTTACCAAAAGTGATGTATTCTCTTGAAACATTTGGATTATATTCAGGATATAAATGAAATATACATAAAACACAGACTCTAGTAACTCAAGTAATAAAATACGTAATGAATACACATTTAAATGGGATACATCCTCCATCAAATATCTTGGAGTTCAAATTCCTGCAGACCTATCAACTATCTATAAAATTAACTATTGTCCCATTACAGAAATTATAAAAATGGACTTGAACAGATGGCTTCTCCTACCTTTAGACCTACATAACCGAATAGAGATAATAAAGATGAATATATTCCCACGATTACTTTTCCTTTTTCAAGCTTTACCAATAAAAATACCAAAAAGGCAATTTGATGAATGGAAAAAACTAATATCCCGTTTCATCTGGAAAAGTGGGTAACCTAGAGTGCGATTTAACACACTACAACTTCCTAAAGATCAGGGTGGGAGAGGTCTACCATTGTTAGACGATTATTATAAGGCAGCACAGCTAAGACACTTGGTTTGCTGGTGTAACGATGAATATTCTGCAAAGTGGAAAGACTTTGAACAGTCACAACTTGAATTACCTCTTCAAGTATTACTAGGAGATAGAAATTTTCAGCAGACACAGTTACATAAATTGAACTGTTTGACAAAGATTCCATTGGAAATTTGGTATAAAGAATGAAGGAATTGTAAAATTGAAAGACAAGGAAGGATACTAAGATGGGTGGAACATGACTTACAGTTTAAACCAGCAAGACTGGATCTTAGATTTAAGCAATGGAGTTTACAGGGTATAACTGTTATATGCATGTGTCAATTTGATTTAATTTCTTTATTTTCTTAAATCTGTGGGTAGATAGTATTTATAGAGTTGTAACTTTTTAGTTTTAGTTACTTTTTCTTATTTGTAAGTCGCTTTGGACAAAAGCGTCTGCTAAATGACAAAAGTAAAAAAGTAAAGAGTGTAAAGACCATCGACTCTACCGTGCGACTCCACCGGGCAGGGACACCGGCAAGGGATAGTAGTAGCTTTTTATTTAATTTTTTCATTGATATGTTTATTATTGAAATGTTGTTGTTATATGCATGTGTCAATTTGATTTAATTTCTTTATTTTCTTAAATATGTGGGTAGATAGTATTTATAGAGTTGTAACTTTTTAGTTTTAGTTACTTTTTCTTATTTGTAAGTCGCTTTGGACAAAAGCGTCTGCTAAATGACAAAAGTAAAGTAAAGTAAAGTAAAGTATAACATTCTTCTGCCTTATCTCTACCGAGAATGGACTAGAGTTTCCAACAACTTTCTCATAAATATAACTTAGATAAACAAGACTTTTTCTGTTACCTTCAAGTTAGACATTATTTTAATAAAAATATAAGAGACCCAGAGGATACGGGATCAACAGATAGTACAGATATTTGTAGATACTTATAAAAAGAAGGTGAATAAGAAACTTGTATCAAGAATGTATTCCTGTTTAATGTCAACAAAAAAAACATTCAACAATGTATGTGAAACAAAAATGGGAAAAGGAAGCCAATATAACTATAACAGAAGAAGAGTGGTTAACTATGTGGAGAACACAGATGACCACAACTAATTCAGATTCATGTAGGGAATTTACTTGGAAGAATATAATAAGTTCGCTTTCAGGAACGTCGAGCTGCGTCCGAAGACGCTATGGGAACGCTCTCAGCGTCATTCCGCTCTGAATATCGTATGCAATCAGTCCAATAGAAGGGCGAAGCGTCACGGGCGGGGTGACGTCACGACCAGGAAGTATATAAGCACGTGAGGCGGCGCCCGCGTTAGCTTTCTGTCATTCAGCAAGCGCTCTGTGTGTGTGTGTCAGTCCAATCTGTCTTGTGAGTCTTATTTACTGTTGTTTGTCCTGAGTGAAAGTGACAAGAATGCCTAAAGCTAAGACCAAGGCAGGGGGTGATCTCAGATCATGTTATAGGTTGTGTGTTAGTCCTTGCCCGCGCTACATTACGGGTGAGGACACACATGATCTGTGCGTGGTCTGCCTGGGTGCGGAGCATGCGGCAGCGGCTCTCGAGGGAGCCGTTTGCCCGCACTGTGAGCGGCTCTCGCTGCGCACACTCCGCACCCGGAGGGCTCTCTTTGAGAAGGGAGCCTTTGTGAGCGTCCCACGCGGTGCTGGCCCCGCTCTTGCCGAGGCAGAGCGGCGGCTGCACTCGTGGGGTTCACAGGCTGATTTGGCGGACGAGAGTGAGACGGGAATTTCCCTATCTTCTCCCGTAACCGCCAGATCTGGTGCCCCGTCTCTTGAGGGAGCGGTTCCTTCCTCTCGGGACGAGGGCTCGGAGCTCCGTCTCTCATCCTCTGAGGAGGCTGAGGCGTCGAGCGCCGACGAGGGTTCGCCGCCCACACCCCAGTACGAGGAGCTTTTAGAGGTGGTTACTAGGGCAGTGGCCAAGCTTGACATCAGTTGGCCCCCCGAAAAATCAACAAAGCCGCAGCCAAGTCTATTAGATGAGCGTTTTCTGCGCTCGCGGCAACCACCTCACCGCAGGAGCCTTCCATTTTTCCCCGATCTCCACGCTGAGGTGTCGAGATCGTGGTCGAGACCGTTCTCGTCCCGCCCGTTCGTCCCCGCATCATATTATTATGGCAATGTGCGGGACCTGGACGCGTGCGCGTACAGGACGATGCCGCGGGTTGAACGGACACTTGCGAGCTATCTGTCCCCGCTCACGGCGTCGTCCTTGAAGGCTCCTACCCTGCCTACTAAGCCTCTGCGCACGACTTCATCCTTAGTGGGCAGGGGGTATGCGGCAGCAGGCCAGGCCGGTGCGTGTCTGCACACCATGGCGGTGTTACAGGCGTACCAGGCCGAACTGCTGAGAGAGTTAGATGAGGGCGACGAGGTTAGGCCAGAAGATATTTCTGAGCTGAGGAAGACCGCTGATCTTGCCCTCCGCGCTACCAAGGAGTCGGCCCGTGCCATCGGCCGCTCCATGGCAGCTATGGTGGCGACGGAGAGGCACCTGTGGCTGAACCTGTCTGAAATTCAGGTGAAAGACAGGTTCTGCCTCATGGACGCCCCGCTTCAGCCTTCTGGTCTGTTCGGCGACGCAGTCAGTTTGGTCGTCGACAGATTTCAGGAGGCTCGTAAGCAGGCGGAGGCGTTTCAGCGGTTTCTCCCTCGCCGATCTCTAACTCGGGGGACTGCTGGGCGGGAGCAGTCCCCTCCGCATACCAGCTCCTCGTACCGGGCTGCGCAGAAGCAGAGCGTGGCCACTCGTGCTCCCCCGCGGCGGAGCCGAGTGCGGCGGCGCTCTGCGCCGAGTACCTCTAAGCCGAAGGCTGATCTTCGGGATACCCTTATGGCTAGGAGGTCCTCGGCACACAAGTCCTGATGGGCGTGCTCCAGGACTTCGGAGGGCGGCCCCTACTGGGGTGGAGCGGCTTACACCGCGGTACCCGGTGACCGTCTCCCCTCGGTGCCCTCCGGGGATCTGTCTGTCAACCCTGCAGTTCCAGGGCACAGTAGGTCCCAGCGAGTGCTGTTCTCAGAGTTCCCTGCCGGTTCTGACTGCGGGCCTGAGAAACTCGCCTCAAGCGCCAGAGACCGCGTCTTCCTCCGGAGAGCCGCAGCAAGACAGTGGTCTGGCCATATCTCTAACACCAGAGGTCAGTCTCGAGAGACTGATTCCCTTAGTAGATCATCTGGCGGCCTAGCAGCGGCTGCCAGATGTGTCTCTTTGGGTCCTGCGGACGGTAGAGCGTGGTTATTCCATCCAGTTCGATGGGCCACCTCCGCCGTTCAACGGGGTTTGCGTGACTACGGTCCGCCCCGAGCAGGCTCTGGTTCTGGAACAAGAAGTCGAGAATTTAGTGAGGAAGGAAGCCATCGAGTTGGTTCCTCCTCACGAGACTCACGCCGGCTTCTACAGCCGATACTTCATTGTCCCAAAGAAGGATGGGGGGCTGAGGCCCATATTGGATCTGCGAGCTCTGAACCGCTCAGTCAGAAAGCTGAAGTTCAAGATGCTTACAGTCAGGCAGATTATATCTCAGATCAGGTCCGAGGACTGGTTTGTCTCGATAGATCTCAAAGATGCCTATTTCCATATATCCATCCTTCCCTCTCACAGGAAGTTCCTGAGGTTCGCTTTCGGGGGGAAAGCGAATCAGTATCGGGTTCTTCCTTTCGGCCTAGCACTCTCACCCCGCACTTTCACCAAGTGTGTGGATGCGGCACTGGTCCCGTTGCGACTGCAGGGCATCCCCATACTCAACTACATCGACGATTGGTTGATTCTCGCTCAGACAGAGCAGTTGGCGGTTCGGCATCGAGATGTCGTTCTCGCCCACATGAGAGAGTTGGGGTTGAGACTCAACGC
Organism: Barbus barbus; assembly: GCF_936440315.1. Taxonomy (NCBI): domain Eukaryota; kingdom Metazoa; phylum Chordata; class Actinopteri; order Cypriniformes; family Cyprinidae; genus Barbus; species Barbus barbus. Next base: position 18,257,779 of record NC_136753.1, read on the forward strand.
CAAGAAAAGTGTGCTGTCTCCAGTTCAGAGAACCACTTATCTAGGCGTGGTATGGGATTCGACCACGATGCAGGCGTGGCTGACCCCTGCTCGGATCGAGTCGATTCTCACGGCAGTCAAGAGAGTGCGTCAAGGCCAGCCATTCACTGTCAAGCAGTTTCAGAGGCTGCTAGGGCTTATGGCAGCAGCGTCCAGCGTGATTCCTTCTGGCCTGCTGTACATGAGGCCCCTACAGTGGTGGCTCAAGAACAGGGGGGTCTCCTTGAGGGGAGACTCGCTCCGCGCTGTCAAAGTGTCACGCCGTGGTGTCCGTGCCTTAGACATGTGGAGAGATCCTCAGTTCTTGATTCAGAGCCCGGTGCTGGGAGCTCCGTGTCGCCGTGTCTCGCTAGTGACGGACGCATCCCTCACCGGTTGGGGTGCGGTCATGAGTGGCCACCCTGCCCGTGGTCTGTGGAGTCGACGCCACCAGTCGTGGCATATCAACCTGCTAGAGATCCTAGCTGTGTTCCGTGCACTCAAGCACTTCCTCCCGGACCTAAGAGACCGCCATGTGCTGGTGCGCACCGACAGCACGGCAGTAGTCTCTTATATCAACCACCAAGGAGGTCTGAGGTCGTGCCCCTTGTACAAGCTGGCGCGCCAGATCCTGGTGTGGGCCCAGGGCAAGCTCCTATCCTTGAGAGCTATTCACATCCCTGGGCATCTCAATGTGGGAGCAGACGTTCTGTCGAGGCAGGGGCTGAGGCCCGGGGAATGGATGCTTCACCCAGAGGTGGTGAAGCAGATCTGGAAGGTCTTTGGCCAGGCACAGGTGGACCTCTTCGCCACTCGAGAGTCAGCGCAATGTCCCCTCTGGTTCTCTCTAGCTCCGCCAGCCCCGCTGGGTCTGGATGCTATGGTACAGACGTGGCAGAGGCTGCGTCTGTACGCCTTCCCCCCGATCGCTCTGCTCCCGGGAGTTCTGGAGAGAGTGCGCTGGGACGCGGTCAGTCTACTGCTAGTAGCACCGTTCTGGCCGGGCCGAGTATGGTTCTCGGACCTGATTGCTCTTCTCGACGGCACCCCGTGGCCGGTGCCTGTCAGAAGAGATCTCCTCTCACAGGCAGGGGGCACCATTGTGCACCCCAGCCCGGAGCTATGGAAGCTGTGGGTATGGCCTCTGAGGGGGCGCAACTCGTAGCTTCCGGTCTGTCAACTGAGGTTGTTGAGACCCTCCTTCAATCCAGAGCTCCCTCTACGAGGAAACTGTATGCCCTGAAGTGGAAACTCTTCACTTCCTGGTGCGGAGACCGCCAATTTGACCCAGTTAACTGCCCAGTTGGTACAGTGCTGGAGTTCCTGCAGGCCCGGTTCTCCGCAGGGTTAACCTACTATCTACCTAAAGTCCCGACAGTCGTACCACAGACGGTCGTATTGCAGGCCTTCTGTCCTCCTCCCTTCAGGGAGCCTGACCAGGAGAAGCACCACTGTGTGTGCCCAGTGCGAGCACTGGGCGCATACATCCACAGAGCTGCCCTGTGGAGAAAGACGGACCAGTTGCTGGTATGCTATGGTCCACCTAAAAGGGGTCTTCCTGCTACGAAGCCCACTCTTAGTAGGTGGATTGTGGATGCTGTTAACCTTGCTTACGAGGCCTCTGGGCTTGCCCATCCGCTGGGAGTCAGAGCGCACTCAACTAGAGGTATGGCAGCCTCAAAGGCCCTTTGGGCAGGTGTCCCAATACGGGACATCTGCGACGCTGCGGGATGGTCCACGCCCCTGACCTTTGCGAGGTTTTACAACCTTGATGTCCGAGCCACTCCGGGCTCCTCTGTCCTCTTGTCCTGACACAGACAGGGACTTGTCAGTATGGAGGCGTTGGTATAGCGTTCCCATAGCGTCTTCGGACGCAGCTCGACGTTCCTGAAAGGGAACGACCTAGGTTACGTATGTAACCCAGGTTCCCTAAGGGAACGAGAGCTGCGTCTCGCAGCCATACTTCCGGCATCCCTGCCAGCGCTTGCTTCATGACATGGAGCTAACGCGGGCGCCGCCTCACGTGCTTATATACTTCCTGGTCGTGACGTCACCCCGCCCGTGACGCTTCGCCCTTCTATTGGACTGATTGCATACGATATTCAGAGCGGAATGACGCTGAGAGCGTTCCCATAGCGTCTTCGGACGCAGCTCTCGTTCCCTTAGGGAACCTGGGTTACATACGTAACCTAGGTCGGTTTTTCATAACTCCAAGAATAAAACATTTCCAAACTGGAAATCAAAAAGTTGGTGCATACGGGAGAAAATGTGGAAATGTAATGGCTGAGCATTTTCACATCTTTTGGGACTGTAATATTATTCGTACTTACTGGCAAGAGCTTAATAGAGAGATAAATGCAATAATGGGATTGAATCTTGAGTGTAATTTTAAAACAATATACTTGGGAATTTCTTCTTCAAAAATAACAAAGAAGGATGTATACCTCTTTAATATATTATTAGCAACCAGTAAGAAGGCCATTACAAGGAAATGGCTTAAAGAAAAATCCCCCATCTGTATGTGAATGGCAGGAAATTGTAATTGATGTGTACAGTATATGGAAGTACTGACCCTTTCCTTAAGACAACAATCTACAAAAATGTCATCATGCTGGGGGAAATGGTTGAGAAGAGGAGAAAAGTTTTAATCGGTTTTATTCTTCTTCTCCTCTTGTCTCTCTCTGTTATGTCATTTTATATGAATCTGAATCATTTTTGACTCCTAATCAATAAACTGTGTCAGATATGTAACTCTTAACATAACTCTGTATGGCTAAATCTGATCGAAAGCTAAATACTCATGAATACACTACAAGTTGTATTTGCTGACCGTTTGTATGCATATGTCTGTTATGTTTATAAGTTGCTCTTAGGAATGTGTTCTTTTGTTCTGTATTTGTTTGGGGGGGAAAATGGAGAAAAAAATAAAGTAAAAAAATAAAATGTACAATTTGGTCCAAAGGTTTGAGACCTAGTGATCGTGCTTCCATTGCTATTTAATCATTTAAAAAATTCTTTAATTTGTGGTATATTAGGTGGCAAAATGTATTATTGTAATTGTTGCATTGCAAAACACATTTTCTGCTATTCAGGTGGAATTGGGGTAAGGTTAGTGATAGATTTGGTGGTATGGATGGGTTTAATGGTGGGTTAACCAATAGAGGAAGGGTCAACAGTAACAGAAATTATTTACAGATGTAATAACATGCAGGCATTTTTTAAATACATGAACAAAATAAAAACATGTAATTACACAATAAGTGTATTTTATCAAATTATTACATTCAATTTTAGAAAATAGTAGTTGAAGACACTTAATATAACGTGGGCCCCAAATTTGAGTCAAAAATTTTATTTAAATTAATTTTATTAATTTTAAAACATCCTAGTAATTGGTGTCATGCATCTGATGAAAAAATACACATACGCTGATATTTAACTTATTTGATTTGTACACCCAAAATTGTGTAGAATCATATATATATATATATATATATATATATATATTGTTTTGTTTTTGAAAATCATAAAACTTCAATTCCATATTTAAATAAATTTGATTTCATTTTCTAAGGGTAGAGTTTTGGATCCCACTGTATATACATATTACTTAGACTAAATTCTAACATATTTCCCTGGCTCAGTATTAGGGCGCAAAGAAAAAAAAAAAAAAAACATTGATAATATCTACCTTAGTGTACCTATAAATACACCTTTGTGTTCACATTGTAATAGTTTTGGCATTTTGACATTTACATGAATCATTTGATTAGTTCTATTCAATACAAAAACACAGGCATTATGTCTAACATGACAAAGAATCAATGGAGATGGATGTTAGTGAGCTGCAGGGGGACATTAAGCATAATCTTAAACACAGACTGTTCATAAATCACAGATTGATTTGATAATCAAATCATAGCGCACTAATCAATTCAAACTCTGTTTTAGCTAATATAGTCTCTCAAAGGCATCTCAGAATCATCTCAAAGGGTAAAAGGCCATTGAGTAAGCATGTATATGTGTGTGTGTTTGTGAAAAGTGAAAATTAGATAATTACCATCAATGTTACCTTATCTCAGTCTCATATGTGTCTTATGCCTTTCTAATGTATTCGGTCTTTATTTATCTAGCGAACAATAAACAGGAGCTTTAAAGGAACCAGAATATCAGTGACTTGAGCTGGGCTCTTTTAACCTAGCAACCGCTCAGAACATCCCAGCAACTGCATAACAATGTCATAGCAACCACAAACAAAACCCTAGCATCATGGGGTCAGCTTTTGCATGTACCAGCACCACAAATGTATTCAGCTCAGGCAATTTAAACCTTCACCATCCTCCCCTGACTCTCACCAACAGAGAGAGTGGTTGTATTGTTAAATGAGATTTATCCCCCTTTACCAGTCTGCAGATACCCTCCTGCGGTGCAGGTTTTGAAGGTCAGTACAGTGGCACTGATGGCAGTAAAGTAAGTCATTCCTGGCTGCATTGTGACAGGTCTCAGGGTTCTGGGTCGCTCTCCTGGGAAGAGCAGGAAACTCAGAGGAGAAAATGTCAAAACCCACCAGGGACATGGAAACAATGACATATCCTTTTAACTATACAAGCACTCATCTTAATTGCACATACTGTTAGATCTTCTCCTATGGTTAATTAAGACACTCTGCAAACCAACAGATGCCTTGAGATATGGAATGATGAGTAGAGTCATTACGATTTTATAAACAAAAGAACGCAATTACTAAAAGTTAAGGAGACTGACCATATCTTTGTCTCAAACACATAAAATATTTATACATTTTGGGTATATTTAATGTTGTTGATAAATAAGGTTTCAATTTAAATACTATAAGTATTAATATTGTTGCATTTGAATGCTTCATTGTAGTTTTTACGCATACATTATTGTTTAGCACTAATAAAGAATAGAAAGCAAATCTATTTTTACTGAGTTCTGTGTATGAATTTTTAAAAGACACTGAGCTCTAAAGAGAGCTTGCAAATATTCATGCATTTGTAATGAAAGAAAACGAGCAACGAAATGCTGCCTTCCAGCTCTCTCCTCTTTCTCGTGTCTCACTCAGCTCTTCCAGTGCCGATAGAAGAGGTGTGTCTGTGTATTCTCAGCCTCCATAAACATCCTCTCGGAGATCATTTACTAGTAGCATATGTGCACACACAGCAGAGGCCGTCTCAAAGTAACACACAGCAGAGCCCCGAGCTCTAGCATACCACATATACTTCAGAGAACAGGATTGCATTGAAGAAGGACAACTGTCTGTGGAAATCATCAGAAAATTAATCTAAGACAAGTCTGTGCCACATTATTTTTTGTGAACAATTATTTTTTATTTTATTTAAAGGCAAACTCAAACACACACAAAAAAATATATAACATATAGTGATACAAAAACTACACATCAAAAAGAAGAAAAAAAACATGCACCGAGTGCACCCCGTGGACATAACCTGCAATTTGGGAAAGGTGATACATGCACACAGAAGTGCCCCAAAGGGGACAGACAAGGTCCAAGCAGCAATTTCAAATGGATCATCCGATGATCTGGGCTCTTTGAGGATGATGTGATTGTCTCCCAAATCCGATCAGAAATCAAGGTTTGTAAGTCACCACTGATGTCCTTAGACCGGATAGTTGTTATGGACAATGGTCTGCACGATTGTTCGAGGAGAAAAGAGCAAACAACTGAAGCAGAAACAACAGAATTATCAGTGAGGAGAATCACTTTTCACAAGGGATGTACAGGCAATTCTGTCAGCATTATCACCATTTCTGTCTAAAATGGAAATATTTAAATTTCTTCAAACAGTTATCAAAACACCTTTAGTTTTATTGTCAGTCACAGCAAAAGAGACCACCTCGTAATATTTATTATTGCATCTATGAACATCATCCTTCCACAAATAAGCTTTCTGGATCAAAGCAATGTCAACCTTTTTTCGTCGCAGTAATTCTAAAAAACTTGTACGTTTATGGGGGCCATTTAAACCATTGACATTACAACTTAGTATATTAATTTCAGTCATTACTATCAAACAAATAAGTGAACTGAACAAATGAGAGAAAGTTATACCACTGCAAATGACTTAACTCAAGTCTGCCTTTAAAAACCCATTAACATTAAGAAAACCCACCCCATAAAACTTTTACAGACTGGGGTGAAAACCCCAGGCTGCCGCAGTCCCCTGTCTTAATCAGTGATATAAGAGAACAGAATGACTTCGAATTTACACGAGTAATAAACTGGGGTAAAAAAAAAAAAAAAGTATGTATGTATACTTTCCATAACGAGGAAACAGACATAAATAATTGCATCATGTACATTGAAAACTGTACATTAGTGATACTAAGTTTCCTAGCTTACAGGAAGAACTGCCAGTAGCCAATTGTTACATGAAGTTCTAGATCAGTAAATCAAAAGTTGAGTCACACGGTATTATCAAACCTTTATGCCACATCCATCCCAGGAGAACGAGGAGCGGGAATGGAGCTCAGGAATTGACGCGCTTCGTCCGGTGAGTGCATTAGTTTGGTCTCGCCATGTTTCATGACGATCTTCAGAGTAGCTACTGAAGAAAGGTCTGCAGACCTGCCTCTTTCAATTCCTTCCGTGATCAGTTGAAGCTCTGGAGTAAACTCGATGTGCACGTTCGATCTCAATATCTCTGCCCGCAAGTGCTGGGATCCAGATCGGCAATGACTGTTTCAGAAAGCCAATCAGGTCATCCTTCTCGGCCCCTTCAGGTAGTCCCAACAACCGGAGATTACTGCGTCTGCTGCGGTCTTGTAAATCAGTCATCTGCTGCTCGAGGGCATCCAGATGGCCAGTGTGTTCGCCGATCACTTTTTTCTGCTCTCTCTGTTCCCCCGATTAAAAAGTCAACTTTAGAGCATATATTCTGGATTGTAGTCATGTGAGAGGCGAATTCGGTGCGCATTGCTGCTAATTCGGCCTTTAAAATGTCCTCAAATTGCTTTATAGTGATCGCCATATTGTCTTCCATGTCTCGGCCCACCGCGGCCACTGGTTTTGATGGTGAAAGATAAGCAAATTTCCGACTGTGTGACATCTCCAGATAACCGGCAAATGGAAAAACTACCCCAAATGTAAAAAAAGAAGACAAACAACAGTAAAAGACGGGTTATATACACGGAGCTTTGCTAATGTGCGTCTTGGCTCATGAAAGCGTCACGTGATCCCCCCACTTTTTATATTCTTAATGCTCTTCAATTCTTCAGTTTTCATATGACATTGCATATGATATTTGACAAAGGTGACAAATTAAAATATCTGTCTTTTTGTCTTCTAGATTCACAGGTCACACTACTGCTCAAAAGTTTGGGGTCGGTAAGATTTTTTTCTTTTAGAAATTAATAATATTATTCATCAAGGATGCATTTAATCAATCAAGTAAATGCATTTATAAATGTTAAATTCTATTTTAAATAAATGCTCTAAATGTTCTTTTAAACTTTCTGCTCATCGAGGAATGCTGAAAAATTGCATCACAGTTTCCACAAAAAGTTTCAGCAGCTCAACTGTTTTCAAGAGTAACCAAATCATCATATTAGAATGAAGACTGGATTAATGGCAGCTTTGCCATCACAGCAATAAATGACACCTGGAAATATATTAAAATAGAAAAGAGTTCTTTTTAATTGTAATAACTTAACAATATTGATGTTTTTACTTTATTTTTGATCAAATAAATTCAGCTTTGGTGAGCATGAGTGACTTTTATAATTTAAAAAATCTTATAAACCCCAAAACTTTAAACGGTAGTATATATTATGAATGGAATAGTTACATTTGGTTTTAATGTAAAAAAAAGACTAAGATATTTTTTAATGACTGAATTCACAACATAATAATAATTCACAACAATCTAAATATTTCATACTTAAAGTACCACTACTATTAAAAATGCATAACTGAAGAAAAAACACCATGTTACCTTGATGGAAACTTAACATCAGTAAACCACGGTGCCACCACAGTAATTTTTAGCAAACAGTATATTTAAAAAAAGAGTATTTAAAAATGTATTTGCTTTCAAAAGAGACATATTATAAGCCTTATTAGACCTCTGAAAAACAAATCACTGCAACTTTTACATAAGCCTTTAGATTCATGGTTAAAGATCCAGCCTTGTAATTGAAACATTGTAGATTCAAAGCCCAATAGGATGCCAAATCAGAGTTACATAGTAATCTTATATGGGGCACCAGACCAAAGTCACACGCTTGTGTACAGTTCACCTCACATGGGATATTCTCAGTCTCCTGTATCACGTCACGGAGAGAAATCCTATCTCTAATGCCAACCTTACATTAACCCAATGTTATCCTTCATCCTGGTGCATCCTGGTCAGAGCTAACATGTCCTTATGTCCAGCCTAAAGGTGTTGATCTCTGTACTTTCTGACTGTGGGGGCTTACTAATGCGCTAACGTATAGCTAAAGCCTCTCACACTGCGACCCGTGCTTAAGCTAAGGAATTCCTCTTGATGACTATCTAATATTCCCTCATAAAAGCAGAAGGAAATGACATTAAAAAGCATGAATAAATATCAGTAATTTTCTTCAAGGGCACTGAAGCTCATCTAGCCATAGAAGTGATTGGTATGAAAGGACCATAATGGTAGTCTTAAATTCTAACCTTCAGGTGTCAGCTTTCTCAGAAAGCTCTGGTCTCGGCTCATCCCTAGACCCTAAGCCACCTTGTTGGCATAATGCAGATTTAACTCCAGCCGATTAGCGTCTTAGCTTGTCTGTTAACATATATTGTGTCAAAGACTGTTAGTAGGATTTCGATTGTTCCAATGTACCAGTAATACAGTGATTATAGTCTTTAAAAAGATTTGTGTAGCTTGTTACAGCTGATCTTTGCTTTGTTATATTCTAAGTCATTTAGCAACTTTAGAGAGAAAACTTTGTACAGGTAGAATGGAAATATGTTGATATATCTTCCACTGCCTTACACACAGACATAAATAAGGGACATTAACCCCCCTTTTGGACTCAAACCCAAGAAATGGCATACCCAGACTAAAATTAATACCTTCATGAAACCTGTGGACTGCAAGCATAATTAATAGCTACCTGGTCTCATGGCATAAACGTACCAGGGCGCACTTTTTAGCAAGAAGCGAAATACTTTCCAATAAGTACATATCACTGCAGTTTCCAAAAGAAATGAACACTAGAGGCAGTAAAACTCTGACGCCTTTTATTCCTTTTCACACAAATTTACGATTAATAAAGCGTTTCGATTAATAAAGCATAATTTTCGCACAATTACTTGAAGAATATCATGCTATGTCATCAAAACAATATTAATATGCTGGGAAATTTGAAAACTGATGCTTTAGAACGTTAGCATCACACATATCCAGCTTCATATCTATGGGTTATCATAGACAGTAGGTTTGTTCGGTAGGTCACAGAGTACGGAGATGTACTTGAATCCCGTGTAACTATGGTTTGACAAAACAGTTCAAATCTGCATATAAGGAAGTTCAAATAAACATGGTTGCATCAACAATTGCGTTTTTATATCAGTTTTGCACTTGTTAACACTATCGGGTAGGTTTAGGGTTGGATTTGGTGTAGGGCATATTTCCAACACGATAGAGCATTCATTTTTAGCGACGGTACCCGGATATATGAATTCTGAACCATCGCGATACGTACCTGAAGCCACGTAATAAAAACACAGCAATACGTACCTATATCAACGTAACAAAAACGTGCCAAGGTTTATGTATTGAACCCGTGTTTTAGTGCCACTCAGAGGACATTTCTCTTTGAAACTGCAGCGAAACGTGCAGTAAGGTACTTAAAACGGTCTCGCTAAAAAGTGCACACAGGTACGTTTATGCCATGAGACCAGGTTGATTAATATGGAGCTGAAGTGAAGTGAAATATTTTCAGGGTTGAACCATGTGTTGCTAATAACTTTCACTCTTAAAAATTAAGCTTCCAAAAGGGGGTTTCACAGCGATGCCAGATAGAAGACCCATTTAGAAATTCAGAAAGAACCATTTGGTAAACAGTTCTTAAATAATTTTTATGTTGTGAAGAAGTTAATAAGAACGATTTTCCATCAGAAAGAATCTTAAGTACAATGGAAATGTTCCATAGATGTTAAAGGTTCTTCATACCACAGATGCCAAAAAATAAAAATGTATTTATAAGTATATAAAAAAGTATATCAGTTGTTTTAAACAAGTGGACAAAAATGATGTTATTAGCTTATGAATATCAAAAAGAAACACATTTTGACAATTATTTAACATATAATATCAATTTTGGCAAAGAAATATCGCACTTGTTGATCAAATTCGATTTTAAACACATCTATATATGTTCATTGATAAAACACAGAAATGACAGGCCACTTGTCCTGCTCATCTATTTCCACAGCGAATAGATCACCACATATCTCAAAAGCCCAGTTATCCACGATGCAACCAAATGTATTCTGGGGTTCTCCTCCAGACAAATTCACATTCATGCACAAATATGAATGTGCACATGACACTTCATAAGTCACTTTAACGTTTCATAAGTCACTTTTGCATTGCCACTTTAAAATTTTTATATATATATATGCCCTTATTTGTACAGTTTATTTACTAGTTAAATTTATTTTCTTTTGTATTTCTTCTCATTAATATTTTTTAAGGTCACTGGCTGCCGTACAAGCATTTCACTGCATATCGTACTGTGTATGACTGTGTATGTGACAAATAAAATTTGAATTTGATTTGATTTGAAATATATTCCCTGAATAGCATCCTAATTCAGGCTATCATAATTGTTTGTATCTGCATGGCCCTCCTTTTCTTATTTCGTGACACATAACAAGGAAAAGGAGAGAAATGTCAGTAGCAGTCATTTATTCACCCATCTTCCACTCTTAAATCACTAAGTGCGATAGACCTCTGACAGAATTTCAGCAGAAAGAGTGGGTAGTGACAGTGTGACAACCCTGGCCAAAATCGAGTTGTTTCTGGTTGGCTAGTGAGATGTCAGCCTTAGGCAATAAAAATAAACAGAAAGAAAAACCATCACTCTCCACTTTGGATAACTTCAGCAAGTCTGTTAGAGGATTGTTCACAGCTAGTATCTACAATAAACAGCCCTACAGCCTAGAACCAGCTGACAACCACGGGGCAGCAAACAATATAACCTGAACAAAAAGGATACAAATTAAGCTACTCAAGGAAAGGTCACCAAAACAATAGTATTGCCAAGAAACTATAACTGACCAGAAGGCCAATTACACACTGCAGCTACTGTAAATAGAGTTGAGTGCTTAATCCTGTTCAGAGTTCGGAATAGTCATTATATCTATAGTGTATACAAAAGTAAACTGAACAATTAATGTAATGGCGCAATATGGTGCAATTTTTGAATAATAATACACAGCGAATTCCGGAAATGTTGGGACAATTTTTAAATTTGATTAAAATTAAAACTAAAAGACTTTCAAATCACATGAGTCAATATTTTATTCACAATAGAACATGGAGAACATAACAAATGTTTAAACTGAGAAATTTTACAATTGTCTCCACTAAATGAGCTCATTTCAAATTTGATGCCTGCTACAGGTCTCAAAAAAGTTGGCAAGGGGGCAACAAAAGGCTGAAAAAGGAAGAAATTTTGAAAAGATTCAGCTGGGAGAACATCTAACACCTAATTATGTTAATTGGCAACAAGTCAGTAACATGATTAGCTTTAAAAGGGGTGTTTTAGGATGGCCGCACACTAGTGGATTTTAAGCCCGATTTTAAGGCCGATTTGCACCCCCGAAAGATTGGGGGGTGTGGCTCGATTTACCGCTTGTCGCAAGCAATTTTTTTTTTCCAAAAATCCTCTATTGTGTGGTGGCATTATGATTCTTTATCTGCTCCTGATCGAGACAGAGCGTCACCAAACTCAAACTCTTGATCGGGCTGTCTCTGATGTGATACCCACAATAGCCAATGAGAGCGAGCAAGTGTCACTCACTGGATGTTGCGAGCTTCTATAGCTGAAACCTAGCAGCCACAAACATGCTGTGAAAGCATAGAACATAATCCATATTCTTTTGTACACTTTGTTTTTCACTGTGAAACAGAACGCACGCCAGGAGAGCCAGCTGACAACGGCGATTGTCCTCTATTTGTTTTTCTTCTCTAGTCACGTTTGATCTCACGAGTCTCTGTGAGATCACGTGTCACTTAGAAATTGTTCCTACAATCTTCAAGTTTGCAGTCTCACGGTCTGGTCTAATCATCTAGTGTGCGCGTTCAGAGGATTATAAGTCTAAAAATCGGTTGAACTGTCTTCATGTCTATGGTCTCTTTTAAAATCGGTTTAGATTTGAAAATTGTCTAGTGTGCAGCCAGCTTTAGAGAGGCAGAGTCTCTCAGAAGCAAAGATGGGCAGAGGCTCTCCAATCTGTGAAAGAGTATGTAAAAAGATTGTGGAATACTTTAAAAACAACATTCCTCAACATCAAATTGCAAAGGCTTTGCAAATGTCATCCTCTACAGTGCATAACATCATCAAAAGATTCAGAGAAAATGGAGAAATCTCTGTGTGTAAGGGACAAGGCCAAAGACCTTTGTTGAATGCCCGTGGTCTTCGGGCCCTCAGACGACACTACATCACTCATCGGCATGATTCTGTAATTGACATTACTAAATGGGCCCAGGAATACTCCCAGAAACCACTGTCGGTAAACACAATCCACCGTACCATCTGCAGATGCCAACTAAAGCTCTATCATGCAAAAAGGAAGCCATATGTGAACATGGTCCAGAAGCACCGTCCAGAGCCATGTCCTGTGGGCCAAGGCTCATTTAAAATGGACTGTTTCAAAGTGGAAAAGTTTTCTATAGTCAGACGAGTCCAAATTTGACATTCTTGTTGAAAATCACGGACGCCGTGTCCTCCGGGCTAAAGAGTAGGGAGACCTTCCAGCATGTTATCAGCATTCAGTTCAAAAACCAGCAACTCTGATGGTATGGGGGTGCATAAGTGCATACGATATATAGAGCTTGCATGTTTTGAAAGCCACTATGCATGCTGAAAGGTATATAAAGGTTTTAGAGCAACATATGCTCCCCTCCAAACGACGTGTATTTTAGCAGGACAATGCAAAACCACATACTGCAGCTATTACAACAGCATGGGTTTGTAGTAGAAGAGTCCAGGTGCTGAATTGGCCTGCCTGCAGTCCAGATCTTTCACCTATAGAGAACATTTGGCGCATCATTAAACCAAAAACACGTCAAAGACAACCACAAACTCTTCAGCAGCAAATTCCAACACCAAAACTCCAGACACTCATAACCTCGATGCCCGATGCTTCAAACTGTTTTGAAAAGAAAAGGAGATGCTACACCATGATAAACATGCCCCCGTCCCAACTATTTTGAGACCAGTAGCAGGCATCAAATTTGAAATGAGCTCATTTTGTGCATAAAATTTGTAAAATGTCTCAGTTTAAACATTTGTTATGCTATCTATGTTCTATTGTGAATACAATATTGGCTCATGTGATTTGATCTTTTAGTTTTCATTTTATTAAAATTTAAAAAACGTCCCAATATTTCCGGAATTCAGGTTGTACATTGCCAGCCAATACTTCTGCCAAAAACAACTGACAACAAACAAGCTGCCACTAATCACATTTCTTGTTCACAAGACAGGACATATTGCTATGGTTAGCAATATCAACCATCACAAGTTTAGTGTTGGAGAAGCGACTCCTTTATTCTGCACACACAAAAAAAAAAATGTTTTCACTCAGGCAAATAAATGTAGTTTTCAATTATGTTAAGTGTGTACATTATTAGATGAATACATACATTTACTAACTCTTTATGATTAAATAATCTATCAATATTGTTTTATAATTATTCACCCCACTATGAAACAAAGTCTACTTTTCACAAAGAGGCTAGGATGAACATGGATGTAAGTGATTTCGTTGTCATGGAAATGACTCATCTCTTTAGAGATCAACCAATATATTTACATTTACACATATTCAATAAAAAAGAGATTTGATCATTCAAACAGCTCATCTGAAAAACATTTCTCTGGCACTCTGTAAGTCATCTACTGGGATTAAGTTTTTTAGAAAAATATTTTATTTTATTATATGTTACAAAATATAGCATAGACAGCCTTCAGATTTTTCTGTCACAGCTAAAAAAAATAATTCAATGACAGAAACGTTTCTGTTAACGTGACCTCTGGTATATATATAGACCATTTAAACTCACTACCAAAAAAAAATGTTTTTTTCATCATGTTAAGGCAAAAGAATAACCTCTGCATCGATATCTCCTATTTTCTGAACAACTGGTCTCTGTCACAATAATTGTTTCATGTTTTTCACTTCATTTCATTGCTTTCAATACCGAGGGTGTTCAAAATGAACATCACAAAACCATCCCTTAGTAAGACTGTTGATTTGTTACAGGGGGTAAATTGTCAGACTAATGGAATTACTGACTAATTATTTCATGTTATAAATCCACAGCCTTTGTCTATACTGTCACTTCACCTCTAAAAAGGATGGAAATAAAAGGGAAAAAATCTATTACTATGATTGCCAAGACAGTGATAAACCTCAGAGCAGGGCGAGAAAGAAAAAGATATGAAAAGATGAAGAAAGATGATTGTAAGCTGTGACAGGAAGAGTGTATTGATTGGCTTAGTGCGCTCATGGCTTTTAATTTCCCTGACTGGCTTTCCACCCTCAGTCTGTGATGGATGAGAGGAGGCTTCAATCACAATTCACAACCTGATGAGACACGTACGTGCACACACACTGACAACACATCACACATACAAAGAAAAATCCATTCTGTAACACACCGCATTAAGAGGTTTGCCAGAAGTAACTGCACTGTGCTGACTGTTGATCGAAAGCTACTGCAATTTAACACCATCTCAGCTTGACATGCATCCACATATGCACACGCAGCACAAAACACACCATAATATACTGTTACAGGGCTGCTTAATAATAATAATAATAGCAATAAATCCCACAAGTCTTTGCCATTTTGATTTATGGACAGTCATTTATTAGTCCAGAACAAACATTTACATATATGAATAACATATGAACCTATGAATAATTAACATATGAATAATTAACAGGCTCATTTCTTGTGGCCTTCTGATGAGGGTTGAGGTTCTTGCATCTCTAACCCTTCCAGTGCTCACAGAAAATTGGGCAGCACGAATTTCAGCATAGCATTCATCAAAACACCTTTTCTGCATTTTAATTTTTTTGAATCGGGGACACATTGGATGAGGTGATCTATCTTGTTCGATGGAGGGAGGCAAAGACATGAAGACATGAATTCTGATGAGTGGCGGGATCGGCTCAGAGGAGGGTGTGTGGATATGCACGGAGAGGCCGAGGTAATTAGAGGTCTTTTAAAGTAATTATTCAGTCATAACAGAGGGGATCTGAGAGGAGATGTTTAGTCCAGACCTCTCATGTGAAACACTAAGGGCCATACACTGATTATACACCATTACGCTGTACCACTCACACTGCAAATAATGTTTATGCTGATTTCTGCCTGTCCATGTGTGTATTTATGACCATGGATTTTATAATGGACATCTAGGGTTTCTTAAATGAAGATCTGCATTTATTTAAAAGCTTTTACTGATACCTTTGATCAATTTAATCCATCCTTGCTTAATAAAAGCATTCATTTCTTTAAAAAAATCTTACTGACTCCAAACGTTCGAACAGTAGGCTGTAAATATAGCTTGGGCATTTGGTTTCTAAATGAATTTCTATGGTTTCATGCTCTTGGCAGCCAACAATTCATTGCACAAAACACTGTGGTCATCCCAAACCATGTTTATCCTCATTGCGAGTCTGGGTCATATTTTCTTTTTTTGTTCTGGGTTTTGAAGATGCGAGCACATCACGTTATGTCCATGTTGGCAAATATACATAATTTGGCTGCTGCTATCAAGAGAAAGATGTTGTGCTCAAACTACAGTCAACAACAAAACCATAGTATGGGAAGCCTTTGCGGTAGCACTTTATTTTACAGTACGTGTACTTCCCTGGTACATACATGGTAAATATCTTGTACCTACAGGCAAATGAGTGGTAACACAAGGTACTTACATGAAGTGTATGTTCATGGTAACAAATAAGAAACACGGCTGTACTTAAAAGTCATACATGCTTGGTAATTAGTTTGTACATACAGACAAGTGTGGGTAAGAACGGTCACTTAGAGCTAGTGCCTATACATGGTAACTAATTAGATGCTTTACTGTACTTACTACTGTATATGCACGGTAAATATGTAGTACTTACGGACAAGTGGGTACAAACAGGCACGTCCTTACAATATCAGTATATGGTAACTAATAAGACACATTACTGTATATACTAATGATATGTACATGGTAAATGTGTAGCACCTACGGAAAAAATGTACATAAATGTACCATGTACAGTGCCCTCCATAAGTATAGGAACAGTGAAGACAAAATTGCTCTGTTGGCTGTGGAGTCAAGACATTTGCAAATATGATTAAAAGATGAATATGAGACAAAACTACAGAACGTCACATTTTATTATTAGCCGTTTCAACACAAACATGTTTTACCAAATAAAAAGAACAGCACTTTTAGAGTTCATCCCACTCATTGATGTGAGCATAAGTATTGGAACAGTTGAACATAAGGCAAATATAAAAGATTAAAAGCTATTATTTAGTTGCAGATCCCTTGCGCCCAATCACAGCAGTGAGTCTGTGACCCATAGACATCACCAGACTCTCGGTCTCATCTTTTGAAATACT
The DNA here is from genome assembly GCF_936440315.1 of Barbus barbus. NCBI lineage: Eukaryota > Metazoa > Chordata > Actinopteri > Cypriniformes > Cyprinidae > Barbus > Barbus barbus. Next base: position 18,274,671 of record NC_136753.1, read on the forward strand.
TTTCCCAGCCTTTAATGCAGCCAATTCCAATTGTTGCTTGTTTTGGGGAGTTTCTACCTTTACTCTCCTCTCCAGCTGGTGAAATTCATGTTCAATCGGATTTAAATCTGGAGATTGACTTGGGCAATCTAAGACTTTCCATTTCTTTTCCCTTATAAATTCCTTGACTGAACTGGCAGGGTGTTTTGGGTCATTGTCCTGATGCAATATGAAGCACTTCCCAATGAATCTGGTGGCATTTTCTTGAATATTGGTAGGCAAGATGGTTTTGTACCCTCCCAAATTCATTCTGCTACTGTCATCATACATTAAGTCATCAGTAAAGTTGAGAAGGCCTGTTCCAGAGGCAGCCATGCATGCCCATGCCATGACACCACCTCCACCATGCTTTACAGATGAGGCTGTATGCTTGAGATAATTTGCAGTTCCCTTTTTTTCTCCACATTTTTGCTTTCCCATCAAAGGTTCGTCTTTGTCTTATCGGTCCATAAACACAGTTCCAGAACTCTTCTGGCTCACCTTTGTCCTTTTTTGCAAACTCTAATCTTGCCTTTCTATTTTTGGTGCTGGTCAGAGGTTTGCATCTTGCTGTGTAGCATCTGTAATTCTGTGTCAAATTCTCCTGAGGACAGTAGATTGTCAGAGCATCACCCCAGCTTTCTGGAAGTTGTTGGTGATTTTACAGACACGTCTTTTAGGATTCATTTTCACAGCTTTTATGATTTGTCTGTCATCAACTACTGTTGTATTCTCAGCCTATCAGTTCGTTGTTGGTTGCTGGTGTCGCTGGTGGTTTCCAAACTCTTGATTTCTCCATGCCCTTTGTTTTTGCTATAGCTCTAATTGACCTCCTCTTTTCTTTTAGCATCCAATTTGCTTGCTTTTCTCTCAAAGTCAGCTCCCTCGTCTTCATCCTGGTTTGTGTGTGTCATCATCGAATGCAATATTCAGAATACAGAAGTAATGGATATAACTGATACGACACATTCCCTGCTTTTAATATCTGAAGAATTAATGCAACAGGACACAGCTGATCACTTATAAAGACCTGTGAGGCAACTGTTCCAATACTTATGCTCACATCAGATAGAGGGATGAAACTCTAAAAGTGCTGATCTTCATATTTGCAAATGTCTTGACTCCACAGCCAACAGCAATTTTGTATTTACTGTTCCAATACTTTTGGAGGGCACTGTATATACATTAGTAAGTACAGTAAAGTATCTAATTAGTTATATGTACGGGCACTACCTGTAAGTGACCGTTCTTACCCACACTTGTCTGTTTGTATAAAGTAATTACCAAGCATGTATGACTGTTAAGTACAGCCATGTTTCTTATTTGTTACCATGAACATACAGTTCAGGTAAGTACCTTGTGTTACCACTTACCACTTATATTTGCCTGTAGGTACAAGATATTTACCATGTATGTACCAGGGAAGTACACATACTGTAAAATAAACCTTTAAAACTGTATTCATATTTATACAATTTTTTACAATGCAACTTAGACAGGCAACTATTTACTCTTTAGACAGGCAACTATTTACTCTGCTCAATAATTATTTCTTAAGTATGTCTGATGTTAGTTGTACTGTATTAGCAATGTTTTTACCCTTCTGTTCACAACTCGGATCTGAAGTGCATTTTTTTTGCTTCACAAACAGCCAGTTATGTAGCACAGTTTTAGGCAATGATGTTGTATGTTGTTCAAGATAGTGATGTTTCATGAAGTGCTTTTTGGCCTCAGGAGCACTGTACCAGGGGAAAATAAAGTCTAAATTAAATAACACAATGAAGGTCTGGGGAGCATTCACCATTTACAGATCAGCATTAGTAGCACAGAAGGGTTTGTACAGTGATAATCCTAAACCTTTTAACTCCGCTAACTTTATTCACTTTGATGATCAGACAAACCTCTCTGACCCACCTACGAATGGTAAGTGGATATAGGGTGGAAGGTTAATTCACAAGGGCAGTGCGGTGAAGTGACATTTCAGGACAGAACATTGGTATAAGGAGTGACAAAGAGGCTCACGCGGAAACTTTGCATGCAGAAATTTTCATAGATTAAATATATAGCTAACATTTTATAATAAGGTGTCATTTGTTAATTTTGGTTAATGTGTTAACTAACATGAACGAACAATGAACAATACATTTATTACACTATTTATCTTTGTTAGTTAATGAAAATACAGTCATTCATTGTTTGTTCATGATAGTTCACAGTGCATTAACTAATGTTAACAAACACAATTTGTGATTTTAATAATGCATTAGTAAATGCTGAAATTAACTAAGATTAATAAATGCTGTAGAAGTATTGCTCGTTATTAGTTCATGTTAACTAATGTAGTTAACTAATATTAACTAATGAAGCTTACTATAAAGTGTTACCAAAAAATAAATAAATCTCCCAATCATTTGGCACGTTCATTTTATTTTAGCTTTGGCTTTTGATATGGGGCACACACACACACACCAAAAAAAAACTGTACTGTTTTGCTCTTGAGTTTTTTTCCTGCATCACAGCTGTTTTGTAGATTTTACCCTCAAAAAATTGCCTGTATTTTTCCTATATTCCCATTCATTTTCGTTTTTTTTAATTTTTTTTTACCATGAACGCTATTTGACTATTTTTCATTTTTGTTTTATTTATTTAATTGTGTGTGTGTTCACTTAGCAAGTGCCACAAAAGTGTTTAATACCATTGTGATGAAGTTACGATTTATTTTATTTTATCTATTTTGGTCTAAAATGACCGAACAACACCAGAGGGTTAATTGCATCGTCTCTAGTGCTTTAATTGTGACATGGCACAGGATCTGGCATACTGCATACCATACTGTAGCCTGTTACAGCTGATTAGCACCACAGCTTTTCCACTTTCATAGGACATAGTACAGAATCCTGTAGAAACCTTTCCCCTTCCATCTGCTGGTTAAGGGTAAGTGGATAAGGTGATAATCCTTTTACAGTCAATACATTTAAAAAGAGCAAGACTATGAGAGATTTCCATAACAGCAAAATGTGTTACTTGTGTCCTAGAAGATTCTTCACAGCTGGAAAGTGAGGTAATGAAAAGAGACTAGGGGGATAAAAGAGAAATAAATGATAAAAGCAGGAGGACTGCGAGAGTAAAGGACAGGAAAAGATTGAAATGAGAAATTACAAAGAGCAGGAATAAAGGGTGCACTGAAAATGGTAATGCATAAGAATTGGCTTTTTTTAAGTCAAGTTTCAATAGAATGGCTTGCTCCAAGCTTAGCCCCCTTTTTTTCTTCTGCAATTATGTATTTTTAGAGTTGTACAGCGCTCATGAGTTTGAGCAGCATATCAAATATTCTGTGTAATCTGTTTGAATCTTGAGAAACTTCATAACATCCGACTACAGATACTGAAAAAGTAAAACTGTAAAACGTCCTTTCACTGTTTTGAAATATTTTCAACTAATTCAAAATTCTCTTTTTTGCGATACACACACACGCGCAGACCTCAGCTCATATGTTGTGTAACTATATATGTGAAAAATCACATAAAACTTTTTCTCTGTTTGTGGGAAAATATTGATCGCCCCTTTCATTTTTCACCCGGGGCAAAATTGAATTCTCTGCCTTGAAAATATTTGCCTCCCTTGAACAAATCAATTAATCTGTCCCTCCTGACTTACTCTCTGACTCGCTGAATTTGTCTGAAGTGGCCAGCACTTAAGAAAGCAGCTGCCTAACCCTATTAAGTTCTTCTGCAAAAGCCTGTTCTTTGGACTCCATTCAACTGTAAGAGCGTGTTGGGAATTTATCCAGTAAACTCCTTCTCCCTGACATCTTTACAATATATTACGTAATGAGCTGGGCACGACTGCTTCAATTACAAACAGTACAGTGCTTTTAACTCATTTGAACAAGCTCTACCTAAATATTCTTGAAATCTCTCTGATCTTTAGAGGATAACGGAAATGAAGCAATGAAGAAAGGGAGTATAGAGGTGAATGCTGGACACTCAAGAGTGCAGGGGCTTTGTTCTCACATTTGCACTTAGACTTTTCACCACCGGGGGACGGTGAGACAGACAAATACAGTCTTATACACCTTGTAACGTGTAGCCTTTTATTTGAATTCTATTTTAATGCAGTTTGTATTTACTTTTTGCTCTACGTCAATTTATACAACGTGTGAACATTTAACAGTTTTTATTGTAACCTGCTTATTAACTTATTGTCTTTAGCTAATGAATAATAGGCCTGCATTTATTTCTGAAAAATAATTAAATAATATCATAATTAATATGCAAGTATTAATCTGGGTTATTTAATTAGTTTTTTCACATGCACTCCATGCAGCAATGACTTACATTGACAGAGACAATAGATAGAATGGTAGAATAATAGATAGAACGACAGATAGTAGTAGTAATAATAATAATTATAATAAATTATTGTTATTACTGTTATACAAATAATAATAATATAAATTATTGTTATTACTGTTATAAAAATAATAATAATAGTAATAAATGTTCAGATAACAAAGATAATTACATTTAAAATAATATAAATAAATAAAAAGCAGCCATACTGGAGAATGAATCAAATGAAATTGATACTGAATAAAATATACCAGGTCTGTCTTTGTATGGCACATATCTCAATCAAATACTGCCCTCCCATGGCTTAACCATGTAACCATCAATACAATGCAAAGGGGATTTTTATTCTTTGTTGGTCATATATTTAGTTGCTAAAGGACACCCAGGTGTGTCTTAGTCCTGAACTGTGCAGTCTAACACAACCAAAGCACTAAAAAAATACTAAAAATATTTGTTCAAGCAGCAATGCAGCGTGGAACCTGGAGTCTTGGTTTCACTCTTACTGTTTATATATTTACAGGTTAGGATACATGATGCTTTCACATATAGATGAATGGACAGAGAAAGAACAAGAACAAGAACTAAACTAATTAAACTTTCTTTTTCAGTGCTGAAGTCTGAACTTAGACCTTCCTCATAGATAGGCAGCCAGACGGGATTTTCAAAAACACAGCACCTTGATGAATTATTAATAATATCAAGACTGCAGAGTCTTGGGGCAAACACACGAACACTGTTGATTCTCAGCTATTAAATTTTAATGTTCTATCAGTACTGTAATGTAGAAGATGGTGTGACCAGAGAGAGGAGAAAATAACAGAGAGAAAATAAAGGACACATCAGTTGAGCGTTAGAGGCCACGCCGAATCTCAAGAGAGACAAGAGTAGGAACATCTGTGTTTCTGGGGCTTGAGAAAAGAAAGGGAGCAGGGAGACCACCTGCAGGTGTGTTTGAGCATATGTACATGCAGGTGTGTATGTTTTGGAGGGGTTTCTCTCTCACCTTTCCCCAGGGAGCTGGGCTCTCGTGCAGGGAAGACAGGATCTTTTATCTTGGCTGATGTCCCAATCAATCAGAGTGACAGTGATGGAGACCCCAATGGCCAGACCCTCATATAGACCCAACTCTCCCATCTGTCATTATTAACCCCTACTGAGGGAGAGTTTTGAGATTTAACCACAACTATTTATTCAAACAACATGAGAGAAAAATAAAACCATTTCATAAACATTATCGTATCTACAAAGCAGTTCAACAGAGAAAGATACAGCAAGAAAAAAATGATTTTCTATACCAGTACCAGACCAGAAAGTTCACCTAAAGTTGACAAACTTTATAACTTTTTTATTTTATTTTATTTTCAATAATTGATTCTTATTGGTCAATCGTGGAATTCATGCTGTCAAATATGACTTCAAACACGGCGCAGAGTGCAAGAGGGCGGCTATATTTACAAAATCCACATATTTCTCACACTTATTTGCACGTTATGATTTACGTTTTATGTATTTTGAATATTAGGCTGCTTAGTTTGGAAGTGACCTTTGAGTAAGCGCCACACCTCACCTGCTCAGGCCTGCGATTTCCTACACGTTCTTGTTTCATGTCTTGTATATTTTCGTGAATTCTTTATCATAAAATAATTTAGCTAACTAAAATCAGTATTTCAAGACTATTTCTTTATATTAAAGTGAAAGTAAGCACAAAAAATACGAATCAAGTGTGTGAAAGACTTCTCTCTGCATGAACTCCACGTGCTAACAACGCAGTGCAAAGCGTCAAACACATACCGCTTCTCCAGAAGACTTTGGTTTTGTGGTCTTCCATTTGAAACATCAGGATATGTCACCCATTGTTTCTCAACCTCAACACAATTTCCTAATCGATCCATATTTAATATTAAACCAAACTTCCCTCCAATGAAATTCCAATGTGGGCGGAGTTACCTTGCTTCACCTGAATATAACCTGATTTTCCTACAAAACTATAATCATAGCTAATTAATAATATAGTTTTTTGTAAATGACTTGCTATAGTCCTCCAATCTACATGAAACTTTTGAATTCACATTTGAATTCTAACACTGAATTTCACAATGTATTCTGTCAAAATTTAAATTATTTAGTATCATATAAAATGATATTAAAATGAACTATTGAATCATTCATGTTCACAATCTGCAATGTACTCGGTTTCTGTCAGGTTCAGGCCTTCCTAATGACCCACCAGCCACAGTTCAGTCACAGTTTCTTTTCTGCTATCAGAACATGCTTTCAGATCCTTTCTTTCGCCATTTCCTTGGCATGCAGTATTAGGCGAGCTGAAATCCCAATACCCCACTCTATTTCTCTTCTCCACAGGCTAATTTATTGCTCTCAGCAACTGAACTTTCACACTATTTTCCTGGCAGGCAACATCAAGTCTGCACACTGTACAGGTTATGGGTGTGTGTGCACATTCATCACACAGAATAAGGCTCATTAAACGTGGCGCGTGGTACCACAGAGAGCAATTAGCCTATAATGCAACTTCCACCTGCCATTCTTCTATGCCATACTATAAGCAGGTAAAACTAATTGCTAACATCTAATATCAGATCAAACTAATGAAAGCATTTATTATGTATCCTATTATCTAGTGCACCTGAGTCAGTTTGGAAGGTTAACGTTCAACATGTGGCTCATGCTCGTAAATAAGATACAATGATTCATGTACCTGCGTGCAGACTTGTCACATTTAAATTGAATCAATAGGCAGTGAAACCTTTTCTTCCTTTCCATTTCTTCGAGAAAACTTGGAAGTGAAAAAAAAAAGTGAGAGGATTGGGGAAAATAAATTCTGAAATAGGGGAGAATTATTGCCCCCCTGAGGCCCTGCCCCCCTTCGCTTTTCTTCTGAAATCCATTTGGCCTGGCCCCCCCATTAGGCTGGCTGTCAGGCAGTGGATGCTGGGATGGGCGGCTGTGTAGAGAGAGGCAGGAATGGAATGAATTTACCCGGTCATGTAGAGCGGGTGTCAGAGGCAGACTCAGCCAGCAATCCATCAGTGGCACCAGCCTCCTGTCAGAGGGGGGAGGGCCGAGAGGAAGAGACACATTGGGTCATCGGAGCATCTTCATTCTCTAGCGGTTCGCGTGCCATGGGGATGGTAAGAGAGGGGGGTCTGTAGAGCAGGTGTAAGTGTGCACATTTTCAAAATGTATACTTTCTTAATAGGCCTGCTGATAGTGAATGAAGGCAAGACAGGGTCCAATTATCCTCTATGGTTAGCCAGCTAACCTTCGACCCCTTCGTCTTTGCCCTCAGGGCATAACAGCTCTCGAACATACGCTCAGCCCATCTAAGAGGCCCGGGAAAACACACTCACCAGAATCTAATGGACTTCATTACTTTGTCTTGTCAATGCCTAGCGTTGGCATGCTATGCCTGTTAAAATGGTGTTTACGTCTTATGCCGACAGTCTTCTGCATTCATTATGGCAATGAATTCCCTGAAACAAGCTCATGACAGGTGGGTGAGCAAATACCTAAATAACTGTCCATTAGGGATCCATTTAACATGCTTAAAGTAAGGGGAAATGAGCTGAGAGTGAATTTTTCAACGCTCTTCTTTATTTAAAACTTGCTTCCTATGCAACATTGAGCAGATTTAACTGCATCATGGAAAATGTCCCTAATTTTTAATATGGTTTTTATTTATTTTTTACTAAAGAACATCCAAGTGAAGTGTTTAATAGAGCTTTAGAGACCAACTACTTTTACATCTGTACTCTAAGTACAAGAAGAAATATATTTTTACAGTTTCACTTCTGCAGATAAGTATTATACTTTTGATATTCAGTGTTGTAGTTCTGTTCGTTCAAGCAATGGAAGACAGGCATGTTTTAAACTTGCTTGAAAAGTAATTTTTGCAATTCCATTCCAGATGAAAAGCATTCTCTTGAATGCAACACTATTATTCATTTGCTGTCAGCAACATCTTTGGTAGATCCAATTTAATGTCTCACATGAATAAATACAAGCCACATGCTGAGGTACTTTAAAAAATCTTTATTATTCATAAGGTAGGATTAACAACAAACATGCGTCTTACCACAATAGAAAATTGTAAGATATTGCACTGGTTTAACTCTAGCAGATTTTTTTCTTTGCCCATTTATTTTCACTTGTGTCTGTACAACCACATTGTCTCCTTTAGTCTTGGACAAAGCATGACTGACACATGGACAGTGCCCTAAATCCATAACACCACTGTATCACCATTGACTCCCTTGTTACTGAGTGTCAGATCTTAAAATACACACAATATCTAGTCATTGTCCCATTCCATCTATGCATCATGTCTAAGGCAGTGGCCATTGCACACCAAATAACTTCAATTCTTTTCATATTAAAGACACTCAGAACACCAGACTTAAAAATATTTACATGAAAGTAAACCATCCCATCTGTGCTGCCATTTGGGTCAAACACAAACAGACATTAGGAAAGGGCAGTGGTTGGACATCGAGTCTATAAGCGTGTTTATGGTAGGCAGATATAAGTAGTGCGTGTATGTGTGCTCCAAAGGTGTTTTCGTTCAAAGAGCCAAGCTATACCACAGGTGAGAGGTGGCGGCTAAATTTGCTCTAGACGGTGTGCGAGATTACATTTCACTAGTGCGTGCATGGTGGCATGTGGCTACGGGACATTGACGGATGACCACTGCAGGCTTTCTGACACCAGACTTCAGCTCAACAAATAGCCCAACCATCATCATCATCATCCCCATCACGTACATGAGAAGGCAGTTAGCGTTCACTTTTACAGCCCAAGGCAGCTCACGACTTTAGAAAAGGGAGCAGAGATGAATTTAACATTTACACACGGTTTTCATTTTTTGTTAAGAGCACAACAGGTAGAATGTGAAGCAGAGACTACATGTAAAAAATTAGTGAAAAACTAGATACTAGGCTTATCGAGTGAATGCAACAACTCCTTAATGTCTTTACACCCTGTAAAATCTCAAATGCAATACAGCCAGAAAGGAAATCACTAGTGGTCTGCCATCATCTAAGCTACAAAATGTGCCTGAACACTCGCACTACACGTATGACACATTTTTTAGACATAATGCACTAGTGTGCTGTTCACAAATGATCTTTCAAAACACATGTAAACATTTAAGGGCAGTTTCTATAAGCCCTCCCAATTTAGTTTAAATGGAGATTCATTTTGGGGTTTGAGAATGATAACTTTGGAGTGGGATTCAGTTGTAAGTCATCACTTGTGGACATAATGGTTAAGTGTTGTTCTTAACTGTGTATTTACGCCTTGACCACTAGTATGTAGGATGTTCTCTAGACCCAACAGGTCAAACACTCTAATAACCCTGACTGCCCACAGATGCATTTCCAACTTCATCCAAATGGCATTCTCACCACAAGTTCATTTATCACTGATCATGGTGCCCAGGTTAATTAGGTTAATCAGGAATTAAGCTTCAGGCTGCAATGCGATCAACAGCTCCATTCCTTAAAGTGTGCAAGACATCCATTCACATTTTGTATGGACAAAACATGAATAAGGTTATAGCGTAACTGTACATACCATCATCATGTGACTCAATCACAATCAGTTATAAAGACCAACTAAAAACACTTTACATTTCTATGTGGGCAAGGTCAAAAGGAGGGCAGGAGTGTGTTGGAAAGAGCCTTTACTTTAAGGATTGACTTGCTCTTAGCAACTAGACCTTTTATACAAGTGGCAAGTGTCGAACACTGAGAAAAAATGGAGAGGTAAACTGAGTGGAAACATACAGACAACTGGTTTTGATTATAGATGTAAAATGTGGTTAAAACATCAAAGTTCCACAGGTTAACCTTTAAATAAATTAGTGTGTTAACACATTATGTCAAGATAATATGACAACGTACCACAGTCTCACTTACTGGTCAAACCCCTCAAGACCCCAACTGGGATCTAACCGGATACTGTATTTATTGGTTTTCATATTATTGACACACAAAATAAAAAAGGGTTTGTGCAAATACATCTTTGCCTGGTATATGACGAAGGGCTGAATCAGACAGAGCTGATATGGCAAAGATAGGACACCAGTCAAAAACACACTCCCTATTGTTTAGGGCATAAAACTAACAAATAACAGACTTTTTTAAATATGCATTATATAAGAGCCCACACAAACAAACACTCAAACATGCTTCTGTACACAGGCACACGCACACACCACAGACAAGTCTGCTGAAATAAGAAAACAAAAAAGCAAACAAATATACAGAGACAACAGCTAATTGGTCCAGATATTAAAATGAGAGAAAATAAAACAGGCAAGCTGAAGAGCAAGAAATAAAATGGTCCGCTTGAAATTCTGAACAAAGACAAAACAAAACAAAACAAAACCTACACATAATGATGTGCAATTTACAAGTAATGTCTTTAGCTAAAATGTAGCTTGACATAACTTTATTGGGATCTGAATGATGGCCAAAGATCACATGATTTATTATACAGAGTAATTCCAAATAATTTCTAAAAACATGTTTATTTCTTATTAGAAACAATGAGTAACATGTAAAGAGGTAATTAATGCAATTAATGGCCATCATTCTCCCCATTATACATCCAAATTTCAGTTACCATATACAACATTAGTGATGGCTGTGCCAAAGGGAAAATCTCAGGTTGAATTTTCATAGACAAACATCTCACAGCTGTCCAACACAATTGAAAGCTGACACAAGTACAAGTGAGAAAGATGGAAAACGCAGTTTGGTTTTTCTTTATATACTACAGATGTGATGAAATCAACTTTGTGTGTTTGTGAAAATTGCTCGGGATACGCTACTCTTATTGCTGCAATATGTCTTCCTCCAAAGATGAACAGGCAGAAAGAAATACAAGTGAAATGCTGAGGTGTTGCTTTAAGGCACAACTATACCTACTACAAGAGAAGATTATTAAAGTAATATAAAGATAATATGAAGAGGTAATATACTGTAAGTGGACATGGTTTCTGTCTCTAAGGGCCCAGACCGAAGCAATTTTCCAGGTTTTCTAGCTGCTGAGAAAAATACTCAAAAAGAAGGAACAAGAAAAACTAACAATTATGAAGCCTCAGTTATTTAAATGGCAGAGCATAAAACATTCTGAAATTAAGCTGTTGAGATCATCTGTAAACACCTCCATCTCTTCCTCTGTCTTGTCTTTCCACAGTCTTTTCACAGGGATATTGACATTAAACAGGACAACTACTTTGTGTTACAATGTGTATTTGTCTGTCATAGCCAAGTTAAATTAAAGCTGGAGAAAGCTGGAGGTCTTTCTGCAAGGCTGCTACGTTGTCTTGTTGGATTTGTCTCGTGAAGTAGTGGAACTAGGCTTTGCTTGGGCCTGAGATTGTGCTTCAGACCTAGGCCTTGGTGCGGGGCCACTTCTCGGAGTCCCTGGTCTATCCTGATGTTCTTCCTCAGCTTGGGAGTTTGGAGGAATTGACCTTTTGGAAGTCCCTGGGACCTCTAAAGATCTCTGAGAAGTTGAGGCTGGCTCAGATTTAGATGATGTTTGTTTAGAGGGAGATTCAGTCAGCTGTGGAGACTGGGAGCCAGAAGCAGCAGATGGACTCAAGCGGTCAGGAGAATCAGGACGCTCCGGACGACATTCTTTTATCTTTGGGTGGGTGGGATCTGTCTGGGGACGCTGGTCCTTTGTCCGCTCTGAGGCCTCTTTAGTACCTGGGATGTTGAGTTTGACAGGGCCAGGCACATTCTTAGCCACAGTGGCCAGTTGAGACACAACTTTGTCCATTCCACTCTCAGAGGGAGTTGATGGAGAGGCTGCAGCAGCGGCAGTAGCAGCAGCGGCAGCCTGTCTGCGATTGTCAGCCTCCTTCATTTCCTTGGTGATGCCTCCAGTTGGTGTGGTAGCAACAGGGACATCCCTGGTCACTACAGAAGCAGTGCTAGGATCCATTTTACCACTGGTTTTGGACCTGGGCTCAGAAGTTTTGGGGGTCCTCCGAGGATCCAGTGGAGGTGTGGTGGGTTTGACAAATGGGTCTTTGTTGACAGAGGTAAAGGCGCTACCATGGGTGGAAAAGGTGCTGGATAGAGGGATGGGTTGAGGTGGAGAAGGCCTAACACTGAATTGAGAGTCCTGTGCCGTTGACCCTTTCTTTTTTGACTCTTCAGCTAGTGTTGAACTGGAGACTTGGGCCACAATAGAGGTTGTAGGATTCTGTTCTGGGGGCTTGGCTGTACCTTGCATTGACAGTGAGGCTGAAGTTTGTGTCTGAGATTGAGTGGTACTTTGGCTTTCTATCTGCAGTCCTCTGCTGGGCTGAGGTAAGCCTGGGGGTGCAACCGTTGAGGACAACAGTCCTAGTGTTGGTGGAGCTGCTGGTCCCATCCTGATTGTTTGGGGAGAGGCCATTACAGTAGTAGGCCTCAAGACATGGCTCGGAGGAACATAGCTTATCCTACGTCCATCTTGGCTATCTTCCGACCCCTCATCTGTCTCATCCTCTGAGGAGTCCACCTCGTGGATTGCATCCTGCTTTTGAAGAGACTCGCGACGCTCAGCACGATCCTGGCGTATGGCAGAGAGCTTGTCTTTCAGTTTACTCTTCCCAGAAATAAGTCCCAGAGTTCCAGTTCCAGACTCAGGACCTTCTTGCCTGCCCAGTTTACGAACTGAACTTTTCTGCAGGCTGCCCTTTTCTGCTGGAGACACTCTTCCTCCCATTAGAGTCTCACCAGCTGACTCCTGCAGGCTCTGTAGACTGGGGTCTCGCTGCAGCATCTCTTTTTTAAAATCTGAATGTGAGGTATCAAGACTGTGTTTGCGGCTGGCACCAACTGGCAGCTTTTTATCAGCAGCAGAGGATGGAGAAGGAGAGGAGGATGAAGAAGAAAGAGAGGATGCAAGCTTCTCAGCCGATTGGACACGTTTGAGCAGAGGAGAGCGAGGAGGGTCTGCACTCTTTGGGCGGGATATCTGTCTTACTAATGGAGGTGAAGAGTGGAGTTTGACAGGGAAAGACTGGCCTATTGAAGAAGTGATGAGTGAGTGGCTTGGCAGGGGTGAAGGAGAACGCTGTGGGGAGGTGCTCTGAGGGGTGGGCGATGGTGTACGAGCCAGAGGGGATAATGGGATATTGCCTGCTGACTTCCGGCGGGGGGAGCGGTACTGGCGCTGTAGTTTGGGAGCCAGACCATGCAAGGAGCTGGGTCTGATCTGACCAGAACTGGCAGGAGAGTTTGGCACACTGGAGCTAGGTGAGCTACTTTGGGAAGAGTTCCCACCAACTGCATTAAAGAAAGAGAAAGTTTAAGGTTAAAGATTAAAGATTAAACTTTTAAAAAGAAATATGAAGATCAATGAAATTACTTAAGACAGGATATTGATTTCATAATGGGGAACTAATTACAATAGTGTATCTAGATAACAACGTTAAAGGAAATGAGAAAATGATTTGAAATGACATTACATGCATCAAAATCATATTGGCATTAGTTTGTATGGAGCTTCACCTGAGTGGGCAGAGTCAGGTGTGGAACGACAGCCCTGTGTGGGTGAACGAGGGGACATGTGCGTGGGAGACCCTGGGACACTTTCACCTGATGAGACTGAGCGGTTCAGAGAGGACAGGCTACGACTGGTGTGGAGAAGGGTCGCCTGCTTGGTGATCTTACGAAACAGGGAGTTTCTCTTCTTACTGTAGTGGATATACAAGTATATACAAACCATAAATGGAACACCAAATATAAGTCTGAGGAACTGAAACGGGAAGAACTTTGTGTGACTTAAGCATTTGGATTTGATGGTAAACGTTAGGCTTCACCTGTCTTGTCCTTCTCTGGTTTTGGTTCTTTTGTTGCGCCGGGCCATTTTGGAATTGTGACTGGTTTTGCGTGCAGGGCCAACTTTAATAGATGTATTCTCAAAGGGCGTAGCAGAAATGGACACCTTACTTCCACTCTGCAACATAAAAAGAAATTAATCTGAAAATCATTCATTTCTAAAGCAACAATGTTCATCAGATTAGGGCTGCCAATGTACCTTGAGAATGAGCTCTACAACTTCTGTATGCACAAGTCCATGGACAGGCTCTCCATTAACATGTGTGATGAGATCTCCCTCTCTCAGTCCAGCCTCATGAGCAGGTCCCCCATCTTCTACGTGCTGCAAAGCAAATATTAGAGCACTCAAAAACAAAAACTGGTGCAGTCTAACTGCATCATGAAGAATAACAGAATCACCCATACTCATGCCATACTCACCCAAACCATGTGGTGCACAGTATAAATGTCTGTGTCTCCCATGTAAACCCTGATGGCACGCAGGGTGAAACCGTATTTCTTGCCAGCTCGGTGGATGACTATGGCGGGTTTGACACTGGAGACAGCTGGGGACAGGTCTCGGCTGGGTGAGGAGTCACGCGATGAGGGGTTAGACGAGAGAGAGTGAGGGGACATGGGGCTGACCAGAGGAGAGGCACCGTGGTGATCTGACATGACAAGAAAAAAGAAACTGTGCTGCAGTTAAAGTGTGACAGTCCATCACATACATTTTTTCTAAAAGATAGAGACAGCCAATTCAATCCAATGACTAGTAAGACATGGTCCATGTTGGTCCTGGTAAAATATTTCTATCAACAAGTCATAAGGATAGCAGAATAATTAGTATTGTTAATCTATCGTCATATGTCTTCCACAAAAGAACAATTTTTGCATGGCAAAATCACAATGATCATTGTGACTTACCAGTAGGGATCATAAGTGAGAGGGTAGTTGCTGAAGCTGACTTGATAACTTTGTTAAGTGGACGTGATGCGTGTTTCTCTGCATCTCCTGACAGTAGTCTGTGGCGAGCTCTACGAGCTGCCAAATCGCTGATGGCTTTAGGAGTAGAGTTTTCAGATCCTTCAGCACTGTAGCGAGAAGCTCGATCCAACACGTCACCAGAACTACCAGCTGAAATCAAACAAATGAAAAATTTGCAGAGATATGACAACAGAAAATAGCAACCTATCAGAATGGCCCATTATGGGACACTTCATTTCTAGTGATTATCATCAATTTGATTTCACAGATACTATTTAACTAAACTGAGCTAGACAATGACATCTCTGAATTCAATAATGAAATGCCTTTAACTGAAAATTGAGTGTTTAATCTTATTATTATACATTACTGATACGCTTTTTTTTTTTTTTTTTTTTTACACATCTCATTAAGTCTAGAGCCTGTCTTAAAAATATTTTTAACAATTTCCTGTTAAAGCTAGAACAGATATTAGTTCCCAGAATAATTCAAGACTGACGTGTGACTGTGGATTGGTTGATCTGGCTGGAAGTGGAGCCTGGTGTGGTTGGTGATTCATCCAGCCTGAGCTCTCTCTCCACAGGGAGCTCTGGTATGGCCTGAGGCAGATCTTCCCCACGAGGGCCCCTCACAGGTGTCTTCCTGCCCCCCACACCACCGTCCTCTTCGCTGGAAATGGCGAATCGAGGCATCTCGATGATGGCCGAGCAGCAGCGTCGACGTACAGTCAGAGGCGGGCTGGAGTCGCTCTCGGTGTGAGATGACTCGGAAACAGAGAGTCGCTTCCTTAGGCTACAAAAGACCAAACGTCCAGTTTATTACACCATGTTGAACAAACGGCGAATGTATTTTTAAAAAATACATGACTATGAAATCTATGATTTGTTTATCAGAATCATTTCAGGTTATTCACTCACATCTCAGGTGAGCCCACCAGCCAACTCCGGTCTCGAGACTTTAGGCCACTGAGACTATTAATACGCTCTCCTCCCTCTTCACTAAGACTGCGCTTAGTGGGAGGAGGGGTGCGCTTTTCCTCATGCAAGGAAAGACGCTCCATACTACTATATACCTGAAAAAGGCAGACCGACAGGTAGAGATGGAGAGGAGAAGACAGATTAAGTTCAAAAGGCAAACAGAAGAAAAAGCAATACTGAAAAGCAGTACTTTTGCTGTTGTTAAGAGTGTTAGCATGTGTTACTTCACACCTTGCTGAATCGTGGTGAACAGGAGGAGAACTGACGGATCTCCAGATGGTCATCATCATTTGTGTCGTCCTCTTCCTCCGAGTCCACGTGATGATACCGATCTGAGCGTGCTATAGGGTTGTAGAAAGAAATTTCAAATAGTGCTAAGAGAATGTAAACCCATGTGGTGTGCATCTGTATTGCAGGTAGAGAATAAAGTGTCTTTTTATAAATTTCTCTACAGTCTCTGCAGCCTGAATACGTACTGTCAAAGTAGCTAGTGTCATCCTCCGACTCCAGCTGAGGAATGAACTCTGCCTTCTGCCTCAGGAGACTGTTCCAGTCCAGACCAGTAAAGAAACGGTGCTGTTTCACCTCAAACGCACTCCCTGTAAGACAGGGAGAGAGAACATCTCTTCAAATATTTCTCAAAAAACAGAGATATAGGATAGCATTGAAAAAAGTCCTCTTTCTGTTCAGGTTCATTCATACACTATTAATCTCAGCAGATCAGTCAAGTCACTCTTCTAAGACTTAACCAGGGAGGAGATCAAAAAGAATTCAGAGTCTGTGTAAGTATTAGTTTGTGTGCTAGAGGACCTGTTCCCAGACGCTCCAGGGGGTTTTGCCGCAGTAGTTTGGAGATGAGATCTTGAGCATCTAGAGGCAAAGCTTCATCACCTTCTGGCCAGATTATCTCATCTATTGAATCACACATACAGAATCATATTTCTGAAAGTACTCTCAACAACAACAGAATTAGGTTCACAGAGTATTTTGATGGCACAAGAACAGCCTTAATTTAGGAGTGTATTAAGATTTTCAAAATGAATTACAGACCGGTAAAGCAGATTACACTGATTAGGAAAGTAAGACTAATAATAATAATAATTGACTTCACATACCATACAAGTCAAAAGTTTGGGCACTCAAATTTGTATAATGTTATACATCATGTTTCTCATGATGAAATTTTTAAGAAAATATTATTTTTGGCATTTTTTTCCAGATACGACACTAACCACTGATGACTTGTCCAAACAGTTCCTCAGGTGTATCCCCAAAGAAGGGAGCACATCCCACAAGAAACTCATACAAGATGACTCCCATAGCCCACCAGTCCACTGGCTTTCCATAGCCCTGCCTCAGAATGACTTCAGGCGCTATGTATTCAGGAGTACCACACACCTGATGGAGAGAGAAAGAAAGAGATTTTGAGACTCCACAGTTTCCTTTTAATAAATCAGTAAATAATGAAAGAGACAAAATGCAAAATCTCTTTACCTGTTTGTCCAGAAATTCTCGGGCATCTTTTTCAATGTGGCCCTCATATAGATTGGTTGTTAAGCTCATTAAACCAATCTTGGACAGGCCGAAATCTGTCAGTTTGATGTGTCCCATTGAAGTAATCAGGAGACTGTTGAAAAACAAGCCATTCTTTATTCTGACATCAGTGAATATGAAAAGGCCATCCATTTATCTAAAAAGCTATCTAAATCAAAGACAACTGATCTGTTCCAGCCTAACAAGCATGTTTTTATATTCTTAGAAAGTGAGATGGAATTTAAAGAATAAATGAAAAACCCTTAAATCAATGACAGAAAGTCAACTACAAACACTGTGGTTTGGTTTTACATGTGCTTACTTGTCAGGTTTGAGATCTCTGTGCACGATGCCGTAATTGTGAAGGTACTCCAGTGCTAGAACAGTCTCAGCAAAGTACATGCGTGCCATGTCCACAGGCAGAGCCCCAATGTGCTTCAGCAAAGTGGCACAGTCCCCACCTTCAGACACACACAAACACTTTCAACTACAGCATTACTCTGTGGTGCATCCTATAGTGATGTCCTCCATGAACATAGTCATCCTCCACAAAGTGTGTTTCTTACCCTCCACATACTCCATAACCATGCAAAGATGTCTCTTCGTCTCAAAAGAGCAGAACATGCTGACAACAAAAGGGTTCTCTGCAAATGTCAGGATGTCTCTTTCCACAAAGGCCTGCTGGATCTGGTTTCGCAGGATCAGGTTCTGCTTGTTGATCTTCTTTATGGCAAATCGCTGACGGGTCTCCTTATGCCTCACCAAAAACACAGCCCTGAGTGGAGAGAGGCATGTATTACTATTGAGCTTTTAATGGCCTTCTAACTCTATGATTATTAAAAAAAAGGGTAGAGAGCCAATTAGACAATTACACATTTCAAAGGTCTTAGGTATTTTTAGTAATTGCTGCAGTAGTGAAATCCTACTCTCTTACCCATAGGCTCCATTACTGATGAGTTTAATGGTCTCGAAGTCTTCCTCACGTGGAGTTTTAGTTTTGGATTGAGGCTGAGGCTGGAGTGGTTGTACGGTGGCTCCTCGACTCTGCATATGAATACAAGCACTTGGTCTTAGTGGAATGTTATTATACAGAATCAACAGAGTCATTGAAGACTTCAATTCTTTTAAAGACTCAATTCTGTTACTCACGTCTGTGGAATCTGTCTCTGTCTCTGGTGTTTCAGGGTTACCGCTGTCATAGCTGCTCAGCTGGGCCATTTCTAGAGAGCGAGTGTGAAAAAATGGAAAGAAAGCAAACAGATGTCATTGGAAAAACAACATAAATGTCATTGTAGTTCCTGATTTAACACAACAAACCTAATAACAGAGTTGCTTCATACAATCCCCAAAAGCTTTTGGACACTTATGCCACACTTAAAAATGTGTCAATGTATTAGATAAGAAAGCATTAAATCAAGTAGCATTTATTTCTGCAAATGACACAGTTTTATTTTTTTTGTATCTCGTACAACTTTTAAGTGTAGCCTACTGTTCAAATGCTTTTGAGGCCACTTTAAGTAGCATTCTTACCCTCAAGGGGGTCCCTGGTGAGGCCCAGCTGGCTGATGATGTATCGTGGGATGTCAGACTTGATGCCCTGACCTTCTTTAGCATGACCTTCAGCAGCCTCTAACAGGTGGTAGAACTCTTCTGGATCAAACTCCTACAACACACATAGGGAGAATATTCACATGACATGAATATTAAAATCTGACATCAACTCAGTCCCACTCAATCCCCAATCATTTAATTTATTCTAGAGATGTTACTCTATAATTAATTAAGGTATTGGAAACATTAACATTAATTTATTTTAGAGATATTACTCTATAATTACATTATAATACATATATAATTACAACATTTTTGTACATTTCTGATGCTGTCTGGAATATAGATCAAACATCAAATATGTCTGAACAAAATTTTCAAATAATGATAAACTTATTACTTGTTTTTTAAATCCTGATTTCAGACAAATATTTATAATCATTATATTCATAGGACTTCATCAACATTTTGTGACAGGTTAAAAGCGTCTTCTTATTCAGGGTCATTCACACAAAAAGTTGAAGTAATTCTACATATACAGTTTTTCTACAAAATATCATTAAAAAAAATTAAAGACTGGAAAGAAAATAAGAGCCAGCCAAACAAACAAACAAAAGGCCCAGCAAGGGCCAATATGACTGTCATTCATTTAATGAACAGTTTAGAATATTTTTTGTGCGTTTATTGAGGCAGGTTTGTATCCAGGTGCCACACTGAGGTATTTGGGATGCATTGTGCACACATGAAGCAGAATAGTTTAACAGCTCATTGCTCTCTCAGCTGCTGGTCCTCCATCAGTGCTGAGCTGAACTGTATGTTGTCATATTACTGAATGCACCATATTACTCAAAATACACATATGGCCACAGACATGGAGCCCTGCTGCTTTGTGTGGTAGTCAGCTTTTGTATTTACATGTCTTTCTATAATGTCTGGCGTGATTTTTTTTTAACAATACAGCAAATACATGCTTTACAATGTGGCCTTGGTTCAACATGCACATTTCCTCAAGGCAAATCTAGCGTTTTAATTATACGGTACTAAGCATGTGCTTCATTAACTATGGAAAAGCATAGTTTGCTCTGAAGCCTCAGTACAAATGATGTCCAGATTAGAGCCCTTTAAATGATCAGTTCTTACCAAACACTCCAGCAGACGGGCGGGTCGGGCGATGATTATCATCAGCTTTTTAACCAGCTGGGTGACAAATGTCACCTCCCCACTTTCTGAACGCTCATGAGCCTAGCAACAAACACAAAAAAAACAATAGATTTGAAATAGCATACTATCATACTAAATCACAGTATTCAGCGTGTACTTTTATGAATTGAACACCTTAATGATCTACATTTGTTAAAATGAACAATACATATTATATACAAATTAGAGCACACTGGGTGGAATATTATATCCTAAAATGTAATGCTTTTAACTTGACCTTCCGCTTTCACAGTGACAAATGAGTCAGAAGCAATACCACTGGAGATTTTTGATACTCAAAGCACTACAATAAGAGATAGCTGAATGAGGTGTACAAAGAGAGTACATAAAAAGGAAGAGTGTAAAGCAGCAGAAAGGAGAGAGTTCATCAATAGGATAGAGAAGACCTGTTCAGAGTAGATGGTTAAACAGCCGGCTGACAGTAATAGAGCCATCTCTGACAGACAGCACTGCCACCTCAGGGGATGTCTAATCAGCCTCTGAATAATTTATTCAGGTAATGAAACCGCCAGTGAATCACACACACTCAGTATAATAAAAGGTCTCTGCACTATGAGTAAATACACTATAGACAAACAGAAGTACTAGCAGTGAGAGATATAGGATAAGGGAGGGATCTGGTTTAGCATACCTTAAACTAGATGAAATGAGATACTCTATATTAAGTTATACATAAGGTCAATAAGGTCAAGCGAAGATAAGGTCAATAGAGGATTCTCAGGATTCCTCTAGGGCCAGACGTCATGGTGACAGCCAGGTCACAGCCAATGACCCAACCTTGAGATTGGCTCCTGTGGTTTTTAATGATGCAACCATGGGAGACTGAATGATACAGACTGGTCATTTAAAAAGGTAAAACTAGTCTGACCTTAAGACAAATGTCCAGTTTAATAAATAAAGCCTATAAATGAAGATAAAGATCTTATAGAAAGAGAACCAAAAGAAAAAAAAGAGAAGATGAAAGGAACTGTTACTAAAACATCGTACAATACGAATTAGGGATCAGTTATGAGCCAATACTAATGATTTTGTGTTCATTTATTACTATTGGTCAATATTAAATATATATTGGCAGTCATTTAATTAAGCACATTTTTTTCAATATAAAATAGTGTATAATTATAATCACGATCATATTATCAAAATCAGTATTATATTGCTGGTATCACCCAGAATGTTAATAACTAAATTCTGTAGTCATTAACTATAACGCTGACAAATATTAAAAATAACTTTCTACAGTTCACAATTTGATTAAAGTAAACAATAGCAGGTATCAGGCATGAAAATATTCTAGTCATAGTCCATGTTTTGAGTGGTAAATTTCATACCACTGGTGTGTCCACAATTCTAAAACATAAAACAGCAGCTATCAGACTATGACCTTCAATGCAACTCTGCAAAGTAAAAACAATCAGGAACTCAACTGTTAGATCCACATGGTTTCTGACCGCGCTCTGCTCCCAGCGCTCTAAAATCTGCTGAAGAACCTCCTCTTCCTCCAGCCGCCTCTGCCACGAAACACGGGACATCCTCTCAGCGAGCGAGGAAGCGTTAAATGGAGAAGTCAGGAATGCTTTTCTGAGCGCACCTGCTGAAGATGCGGTTTATACCGCGATCCCCGTCTGGCCCACCTGTCACCATCGGCTCCCAAACTAAATCAGCCAATTAGCACGGGCTGGATGATGTCATCCCTACTCGCCTGAATGCCAAGTACGGCTGCGGTGATGGCGCGGCGACTGCATGAGATCACGATGTGCACATTTTCGATTCTGGCAGGCAACAGCTACGGGATGGTAATGGACAACCAACCGAAAGAGGGGAAAACCTGACCTGATCCCTCCCTTCCATTCTCACTCCCTCCCTTTCTCTCTCTCCCGCCCCGCACCCTCCTCTTGGGTGCCTAGGATACTCATCCGTCACCAGTGGTGGTTACTGGAGTGTGAAATTAAAATCAGGAAGGTGCTGCACCCCCACTTCCAACCCTACACAACAAACACACACTCTGGTACATTCCTACACACACATGATTTGTGGAATCGGAATGGGACCTCTGGGAGTCATAACGCTGCCCCTGTGGCACTGTGACTGAGCTAATCAAGACATCAGCGACCTGTATCCTGACTAATGCAGATGTGACAGGTGACCACAGACCCAACAGAAGAACGAACAATCGTGAGGGAACCAAATTCACATGAGATAGAGCTGTTTATGACACCCCAGCTGTCTAGAGATGACCTCTGCCCTGATGTGATGACATCACCACTTTGGCAGACATAAATTTATGTTTAGGGATCCACAAGCAAGACCTTGCAGGACAAGGAGTCAATACCCTTGCTGACAACTCCTTACATACTCTCCACATCTTTGCATACTCACATCTTGGTGTAGCTTCTCAAGGTTCTCCTGTAGTTCGTAGAAATAGCGGGAGGTGATGAGACCCTCACGGGATTTGTCCAGGCAGTCCCGAGCCAATTCTATGACCTGGTGGTGGATGAAGCTCAGGACGCCGTCAGCTAAAGGCATGACTTTGTCAGGAGCTGAGGAGGATATGAAATCAGCCAGTCGTACCTCCATCTGAGCAGTAGCCTGTGGGACAGAAAGGTCCTGGTAAGTGCTAGGTTGAAAAAAAGGTCAAGCCATGGAGAAACAGAGACATCCAGCCACCCACAATTTGTTACTGTACATTTTTTCAAAAACACTTAATTGTTAGTTTCATTTATTAGTGGCCAAGCACCGAAGGTGCTTATGCACCTATTGTTTTTGTTGGCGTTATTATTATTCTTCTTCCGCTCTTGAGTCTATGGCAGCCCATAGAACCGATTGCGGGAAAGTTGTAAAATTTGGCACACTGATAGAGGACAGTCTCAATACTAACCACAGCAAGTTTGGAGTCTCTAACTAAAACTCTCTAGCGCCACCACTTGTCCAAAGTTTCAATCTTTTTATGCTAATAACCTTTGAACCGTTAACCACAAAATGAAAATTAATTTTTCTTCTGAATCCTTGGCTTAAGCGGAGTCAAATGAAGTCCAAAATTAAAAACTCATAAAGTTAATTTTTTTCGCCATTTTCAATTGTTCGTAAAACCTCGTCCTAGACGGTTCGTCCAATTTTCACCAAAATTGGCTCAGATCATATACAGACCATGCTGGCAGAAAGTTATGGAATTCAAGTCGATTCATCCAAGCGGTCTCGAATAACATTAACGAATTCGCCGAAAAGCACGCAAAAATGGATCTGATGCTATATCTCTGCAATGGTTTGGCGTATAAGCATGACCTGAGGCCACTGTGCCACCTAGTAGTCAGGAGATACGAAAAAAAAAAGCATATTTTTGCTTATAACTTGTGAATGGTTTGGCCAAAAATCACAAAAAAGGTCTCTTTACATTCGGTGCTTCTTGCCGAGTTTTCCCATGTCAGCCATTTTGGGCGTCGGCCATGTTGAATTATGTCGTAAAATGCTATATTTTACGAACGCACTGATGTATCGTTAGGAAACTTTGTATGGGTCATCAGCACGATGCCCTGAAGGAGCCTGAGAAGTTTTGAGGCAGCGCCACCTAGTGGTAAAATCAAATATTCACATGCTTATAACTTTGGGTGGGGTTGACTTATTTTCAGAGTCACCTTTTTAGACTCCTGAATCCTTGCCGAGTCCAGCGGTACCAAACTTGCCAGGTTTTGCCTTATGATTTGTGCTATGTTGCATTTTAGCGCTTAAAAAACATTTGCCAATATCTTAGAAACCGTTACTCCAATCGACACGAAACCACCGTAGGAAATTCAGAAACATAGTGTGCCGGCAATATACTAATGCCCAATTGACAAAATTTTGATAGTAAGTGGCACAAAAATGCAAACAAACTCATCAGTAAGTCATTTTTCATCTACTCGTATACAAACATGTCTATAACTCCAAAACAAAATGAGATATTTTCACTAAATTTGACACACATATGTATGGGCACATTCTAAGGACACATAAAAAAATTTGGCGGGATTGTGGCTCTAGGTGCCTCTCATTATTGCGCTATAATTGAACAAAACATGAAATTGCCATTGACTACAATAGAGTATTATGATATAAAATGCTATATTTTACGAATGCATTAGTGTACCATTTCGAAACTTTATATGTACCATTGAGACCATGACCTGAAAGTACTCTAAACGTTTTGAGACAGTGCTACCTTGTGGTCAAAAGTTATAATGAAATTTCTAATAAATGCTAATAGCTTTCTGTGAATTCTGCCTATTGTAATTAGTAAAGTAAATAGTGTAAAGACCATCGACTCTACCGTGCGACTCCACCGGGCAGGGACACCGGCAAGGGATAGTAGTAGCTTTTTATTTAATTTTTTTCATTGATATGTTTATTATTGAAATGTTGTTGTTATATGCATGTGTCAATTTTATTTAATTTCTTTATTTTCTTAAATATGTGGGTAGATAGTATTTATAGAGTTGTAACTTTTTAGTTTTAGTTACTTTTTCTTATTTGTAAGTCGCTTTGGACAAAAGCGTCTGCTAAATGACAAAAGTAAAAAAGTAAAGAGTGTAAAGACCATCGACTCTACCGTGCGACTCCACCGGGCAGGGACACCGGCAAGGGATAGTAGTAGCTTTTTATTTAATTTTTTTCATTGATATGTTTATTATTGAAATGTTGTTGTTATATGCATGTGTCAATTTTATTTAATTTCTTTATTTTCTTAAATATGTGGGTAGATAGTATTTATAGAGTTGTAACTTTTTAGTTTTAGTTACTTTTTCTTATTTGTAAGTCGCTTTGGACAAAAGCGTCTGCTAAATGACAAAAGTAAAGTAAAAGTAAAAAGTAATGAGACTGCCCTTTTGATTTTCTTTAAAAACATACTTTTTCTAACTCCTCCTAGACCGTTGGCCTGATTTTCACCAAAATCGAATCATATCATCTTCAGACTATGCTGACAAAACGTTTTAATAGACAAAATCGTTTTCGCATACCACAACAACGAATTTGAGGCATGATGCCAAAATGACACTTGAGGCTGTATCTCTGCAATGCTTTGGGATACTGACACCAAACTTTGCATGTGTAGTTGTCACCTCACACAAAACACACCACATCAATTTGATAACGGTGCCACCTGTTGGTCAAAAGGTAATAGTCATTACTAGTAGTTTTAAATTATTTTTCAGCCATTTGGACTACAATAATCTTAAAATGGCTTCAGTTACTCATTGCTGCAGTTGGTCTGATGCTCCATACTTAGCTCCTCATTTTGCCGCTGATGTGCTTGGCCCCGTAATTGCTGCTTACAGCTATATTTTATTTTTGTTGTTGTTCTTGCACCAATACAGCATACTTCTGTGTTTATAAAGACCCTTTCTCTCACCCACTTTTTGTTACAAGTTCTTTTATTTAAAAATTAAAGAAAATAAGTCACATTTGTTAATATTATCCCTATAGGCAATAAGAAAAAAAGTTTTTTTTTTTTTTTACAGGTATCAAGCAACAGAGAGTGATTTATTTATTATTTATTTATTGCTTCTATACATTCACGCTAATTAGTGTCTTGCTCTTTTTATTTTAATGTTAAACATTATTTATTTTTTTAATATGTATATTAATTAATATGTATATTATATATTTACATATGCATATTACATATTTAATATGTATACTAATTCATTAATATGACATTTTCTCTTTCTCTTCTGTCGCTCTGGTTAAAAAAGAGGCACTGTCTCATTTTGTGAAAATGAGACTATCCGGTATACTTGTGTTGTGCAAGTTCATCAGTTTTAGACCTCACCTTAGGGAAACGCTCCTTGTAGACATGGTTCATCATGACGATCTCATGGTCAAATGAAATAGGTGAGCGTCCAGGGCTGAAGAAGAGAATAAAGAAACAAAAATAAGTGGAGGAAGAAATCAAAAAATGGGACTTGGCCGTTTTTCTTTTTTTTTAACTAATCATAGCCTATATTTTCAACACTAATGTTCCTCTGCCTTCTTGCAGATGTTGTTTGGTGGCCTATACCTGTAATCTAACGTGGATGATAGACTGGATCACCTGTATTTTCTGACATATCCAACCTCATTCATGTCAAAGTAGCATCTTCAATCAGAGATGCTCCACAGAGAATACTGAGACGCACAACTTGGGTAGATAAGCAAGTACGTGCGCGTTTCAGTCAGGGACACTGATTACAAATGCAGCTGGGACCGCAAGAGTCACTCCTGTTAGTAAAGGTAAGCTGGTCATGTGACCTTGAGGATGAGGTAATGCTATAAGTCATCAATCGAAGGCTTGTGCTCCATATTAGACCTCCTGATAGAATGAAAACATACTAACAATAACACATCTGATCAACCTCCAGGGTGCTGTTGAGAAATGTGCCAACACACACTTACACACTAAATTGGCTCATCTACAGGCATGTCAGTATCGATAAGCGACGGGGAGAAATATTCTAGTCAAATCTTCAACTTACTTGAGAGCCATTTCAATCAAAAATTATGATCCGACCAGCGCTGCAGTAAAGGTTAACTCTGACAGAGATTGATTCGCAGCCGAAGGGAGCTGCATTAACAATCACACTGAGAATATTTCTCCTGCTGAGTGAGGTAGAGAGAAAAGACAAGGGGGGAAAAAAAAAAAATGCCTTAGAGCGGATCCTTTACTTTTATTAAATAAGGAATTTAGCGTGTGCAAAGAATCAATGTGAACCTCCTGCGGCGCAATAACATTCTGCATTTAGACAGATGATAATTAGTGAATGTAATTATTTTTCTCTGATGGATGCAGAAATGTCCTTGCAGCCCCAAAAATCATCATGTTTTTGAGAAATGACCTTGTAAAAAGATTCTCATTATAGTTTTTAGCCAAATGGATTTAATTGATGTAGATGTTCTGTTCAGGATCATACTGGAAAGAACAGTGGAAAGAACAGCTATTCATATGTGATTATGGGACAAAACAAAGACTGTTCACTTATTCTAGAAAGCATAAAAAGAGAAATAGAGGAGTAAAAAGAGAGGAATATATTTGAACACATTCCCTAAGTATGAAACTTTGACATACCTACACAATCTGATAATTGTGACTTTGTACTCACAATTCTTACATTTTCTCTCGCAATTGCAAGCTTACATCTCACAATTCGATCTCTTTTTTTCTCAGAATTGAGAGATATAAACTGGCAGTTGCAAATTATAAAGTCAGTGTTGCATGATATAAACTCAAATTTGTATGAAAAATGTTTTTGAAAAAGTTTATATCTTGCAAAATTAAGTCAGAATAGTGAGATACAGGCTAAACTCACAATTCTGAGAACATAAGAGTCTTTTTCCCCCTCAGACTTGGACTTTATGACTCACAATTTTGAGTTTTTAACTCCCAATTCTGAGAAAAAGGTCAGAATTGCGTGAAAAAAAGTTAGACTTGCGAGATTTCAACTCGCAACAAACTCGCATTTAGGCGAGAGCGAGAAACAACTCGCATGATAACTCACAATTGCGAGTTTATATCATGTAGTTCTGAGAAACAAGTCAGAATTGCAAGTTTGTATTATGCAATTCTGAGAAAAAAGTCAGAACTGCAAGCTAAAAAGTCTCAAATACCTTTTTTTTATTTTTTATCCAGTGGCGGAAATGAGCTTCCATAGATAGCTGTGCTCTTACTTTTCCAAGGAATTTTGACTTTTTTGTGTCTAAATATGCCCATGTCCTAATATACGGTTAACAAATAGCAGTCTATAAAATGTCAAATGTAGTATTCCTAAAACAGGAAGCAGACAACATCCAATTTTTCATTTAAATTTTTTAAAGGTGCATGTTACACCCACCAAGGGTGCATGTCTTTGATCAAAAACAGTAGAAATAAAATATTGTGAAATTTGACAATTTATTTAAAAGCATTTATTTAAAATAGAAATCTTCTGTAGCACAGTAGTGCATTCTGTCCGTATTCTATTCATGCACACAACATACTTTATTAAAGTATCTGTAAAGTATTTTGTCACAGGAGACGGCCTCGTATTTTGTCACTTACATCATCATGTTTAGGATATAATAAGGGAATAAAGACTGTAACCTCCAAAAGCACCCACAACATCATAGTGCTGAAAGTGTCGAGTGTTGAGAGAGATACTATCACATTAAACAAAAGGCAAACAAAGGAAGGGACTGCCAGAGAGAGAGAGAGAGAGAGAGGAGGGGAAGAGAGTGTGTAAATGTGTCACAGTTGAGCACAGAAATGACCTCTAAATCCCTCCGAGGAGCTGGAAACCAGGGAAATCAGCTAGTTAATTGGCCGTGACAGAGTGGTCTGCACTAACACAAACACACACACACAATTGGATGACATCACCAACAAAGCCACATACACCATCATAGTCATTTTATATTATGTGAAAGTGTAAATCAAAGTTAACGTTAATTTCAAGAAATAAAAAGCCAGCAGGAATCAAGAAAGTGACCGATGTATTCTGTCACTGAGGTATTTATTTAAATAATATTCTAATCTCCAGCTACTGCTACAAAATCACTTGACATATGGATGATGGATGGTGACCACTGTACGTTGAGCTCATTACTCCTCGAGTGTGTGTCTGAGTGAGTTAAAAGATATAAAGAGAAAGAATGATGGAGAACGGTGTATAACCCACGGCATGAAGAAACATCCCTGTCAATTCTCTCTGCATGTCTGCTG
The DNA here is from genome assembly GCF_936440315.1 of Barbus barbus. Taxonomy (NCBI): domain Eukaryota; kingdom Metazoa; phylum Chordata; class Actinopteri; order Cypriniformes; family Cyprinidae; genus Barbus; species Barbus barbus. The sequence continues at coordinate 18,303,853 of NC_136753.1, forward strand.
TCCGGGGCATAATTAGCATAATACTGCTCCATTTCCTCATCTCTAATTAACCAGTTCTAGCTTTGACTGCAAGTCCACTCTACCTCCCCCTCCGTCCAGTCGTTTCATCCTTCTCTCCCTTCATTCAACAGTAGAAATGGATAATCCTGGGAAACTGTAATCTGTAAAATGTGGCAATAGCAAACCTCTCTACCTCATCCAATATTTATGGATCTAATTCTGGAGTTCTGAACCCCCTGCTGTGTGTGTCTAGATACTAAAAGAGGCAAGGCCAGTGCTTCCTGAATAAGTCATCTTAACTGAAAAAAAGAAAGAGCCAGAGGGGAAAGAAAGAGAGGAAGAGAGATGTGTTTACAGATAAGAAGCTCATGAAGGAGGTCTCTTTTAGAGCATTGAGGAAGAAATGATTCAGTCTGTCAGGTCCTGGGCAGAAGTGTGAGTGACTAACATACAACTCTTCTGCAGAGAAAGAGAGTGGATGAGAATCAAAAGAAAAAAAATTAACATTTTATGTTGAAGCCTATTTTAGGACCATTCAGTTTTTATTTATGTATTTATTTATTTGGATAGCCTGACATATTTCTTATTTCTTAAAATATATTATATTATTTTCAAAAATACATTTCTCCTCTATCATTCACATTAACCAAGATGAATTTAGACATTTAACTTATGAGTTTGTTTTTTTAGTGGTGGTGATTCTCATTCTCTCATTATTGTAGTACAGTTTTTTGTTATGTTTTTAAATCACAGCATTAAAATAAGTAGAATTTAATTAAATCAGAATAAAGTCTGTGACATTTTTGGGATATTATTTTCACAACAACTACGCACGTCCCATCATTCTCATCAATCATGATGAATTTGGACATTTAATTTTTTTTGGTAATTTTCATTATTCTCTGTGCCTTTTCTTATTATTGTAATGTTTTCTTTTCTTTTTTTTAATCAAAGCATTAAAGTAGCGGAAATTCTTCCGAAATTTAGGGCCAGATTTACAAATTAAGGCGAACTACAGGAGAGCGCAATTCCAAAACAGCGCAGATGGGGGTGTTTCTGCAGGTGATTTACTAACAAAGCGCAAATTAAAGAACAAGACACAACATCTCATTTACATATCGACCAAAGCAATATACCAAGCGCAGCATAAATTAGTGTAGTCGCAAATAAACAGAGCTGATGCTAATCAGGTGCGGGTGATCTACTTATGACACAGGCGCAGATTGTTACATGTAATAATGACCAAAAATTTAAGTAAAATGGCCAAAAAATACGTTGCAAGGAGTTTTGATAGCCCTGGTATTGTGTGATTCCTCCTACTTGAGGGTTCCAAGTCGTTCTATATTTTCTGAAGCAAATTCAAAATAACTTGGTTTGGCAAACAATATGTTCGGATAATGTGTTCTTCTGGCATTCCAAATAAATTAATAAGTGTGGAAAAAAATCCTCTCCCTTCTACCACGCATTCTCTGTGGTGCCACCTCCTAGCAACAATTGCTGCCATTTCAAGTGCAAAATAGTTTAAGACGCTTTTTTTGGGCGTTAAATAATGGTGCAAATACCAGTCATTTGAGGAGCGCAAACATTAGTAAATCGCTTTGCGTGTGATTCATTATAATACTCTCCTCCCATAAATTTTGCATCTGAAAGGGAAACTCCTTGGATTACACATTCAGTAAGGTCAAGCACAAAAACAACTGTCCATGCCTTTTCAGTGCTAATTCACTGCACGTCTTTAGTAAATCTTGACAGTACTATTTTAACGCCAAAAGACAGTTTGTAAGTATACTTTTATGTAAGTTTCTTTTAAATTCAATAATTACAGATGCTTTGCTTTAAAGTAATGAGAACTGGTGGAATTAATTCATCAAATTCATTTCACAACTGAAAAATAATAGATTTCTCATGCGAATAAAAAGTTATTTATTTTATTTTTTTTGGGAGAAATATGACTTGGACACATTGACAGGCAGAGAGCAGCATAAAGAAAGTGTGAAGACAGAGGAGTGAAGAGGCATCAATGTGAAGGGCACAAAGGCTGAATAATATGTCTGCTACCTTGGAGGAGTCAAGAATCTAGAGAATGAGGTGTGGCAATTTCCTGTCAGAGCTCAAGATTTGGCCTTTAAAAGTGAATGAGTGAGAGCCTGATGGCCCAGCTGACATCCCAAACTCATAACATCATGTTCACTTGAAGGGCAACGTTTGATTGCTGCGAAATGGGAATCTGTAAGTGTTTGTACCTGAGACTGCGGGAGCGCGGCCGCATGGCTGGAGATCTTCTCCCATCCTCATCCGTGATGCTCTCCGAGCTGAAGTGTTTGGTGAGGAAATGCAGCTCATCTGCAGTGGGCTGGAAGGGCAACTGGTGCAGCTTCTCCTGAGATGAACATGATGACTGTGAGAAGCAGAGAGGGAGGGATTACAAGGATAGAAGGCATTGCATAGGCTGCCCTGACTGTCAATCAACTGCCTTTGTTGGCATAATGTTGTTGATTGTTAATTTGACTCTTGGCAGGACATTTTTCCTCAAAACATTCAGGCCAAATGGAAAAAAATACTGAGAATACAACTTAAAAATTTGCAGTAATATAGCTTTTTTAAAATAACCAACTAAGAAAATGTTAGGTTATATTATATTTCAACTAAGTTACTAATTATATTTTGCATAAAGGAAAAGAAGCCTAATTTTAGGACCATTAAGCCTTTCTGCATTGTGACATTATTTAACTTCTTATTACTTTAATACCAAAAGGAAAAAAGCATTATCATTACTATAAAACATAATGATAATTGCTATTAAAATAATGTCACACTGTAAAAAAAATCTTAAATGACCCTAACAATAGGCTCTATTTCCATTATGATATAATTTCTTATTTCTGGACATTTTTTGTGAGCTTCACCCAATTAAAAAAAATGACATTGGTTCTTAATGAGTAGATTTTTCCCCTTGTGTTTAGAGTTGAATAAAAGCTCTGCAGCCTTTAGAATAAAAATTTGGCCTAAACAAGAAAATGTCTTTTTAACTTTCTGCAGAGACTTTAATGGGGCTTGTGCGGTTTGAACTGATTCCCCAATGAAAGCAACAGCCAGACTGAGTTACAGTCAATTTTCGGGGACAGAACTCTTTTGAAGTGAATGCACTGATATGAAGCCACTGGCTTCACTTCAGGCTAAAGGTAGCTGCTTTGTACCTAGAGTTTATCCCACTGCAGAGTCAATAGGATAAACCTTCTGGGAATGTTAAGGCTTGGGATCAAATGCAATACCAAATAGACATGCATATATCTGAGGGTTGATACAACAACACAGAGGGACTACAGAAAGAACATGAGCACAAACACACACAGACACTCACTGAGACTGTTGAGCTGGGGGTGTTGGTTCCATAGCCAGAGGAGGGCAGAGAAGCAAGAGACCAGCGACGACCATCCGTCCTAAAAGGGTGGATATCGGAAAAATGAAAATCTGTTTTTTAAAAATTACTGCTGATATACTTCAAAGTACCAGCAGAAATAAGCAGCACTAAAGAGCTTTCAGAGAAGCAATGATAAACTATCACACAATCAGAGGAGAATAAAGCACCACAGATTAAAATATCCACATTAACTGACATTTGAGCAATAAACAATAACGATGATTATTACATTCAACTGTGCAGCTCAATAAGGCTGGCATACAAGAGCCATAAGCATCTGCGATAATGGCTAAGCTGTCTGTACAGGAACTTACATGTACTTTTATTGCAGATACACATATGAAGCCTTTTCATCCAAACGACACAGTGTGAATTCAATGGCTTTATGACTTTAAATCACACAACAGCAAAATGTTCACTTATCACTCAAACACATGAACCAATGATGATTGACATTAGGAATTTAACAGACTGTCAGCATCCCTTTACTTTGACAAAATAAGGAACTTTAATCTGCTTGACCCCTGATTGCAATGTGCAGTGTGCAAAACACACACAAGACTGCAATGATTTTAATACCAAATTACAAATAAGCAAACAAGCAAATAAACACACTAGTGTTCAAAAGTTTGGTGTCAGGAAGAGTTTTGAAAGAAATTATTACTTTTATTCAGCAAAGGTGCATCAAATTGATAAAAAGTGAATGTAAAGACATTTGTAATGTAACAAAAGTTTTCTATATCAAATAAATGCTGTTATTTTGGAATTTTTGAACCATCAAAGAATTAAAAAATGATCTGTTTCCACAAAACTACTAAGCAGCACAACTTTTCACAACACTGATAATAATAACAAATGTTTAGTGACCAGTAAATCAGCATATCTGAATGAATTCTGAAGGATTGTGTGACACTGGATTATATTTTGAAATATACTGAAATAGTAAACAGTCATTTTAAAGTCTATAATGTTACAATTACAATAAATTTCAAAATATTACTTCTTGTGCTATATTTTTGATTAAATAAATGCAGTCTTTGTGAGCATAAGTTAGTTCTTTCAAAAACATTTAAAAATGCACCAAAACCAGACTTTTGATTGGTAGTGTACATAATCATAAATCGTTCTGATGAAAAAAATATTCCACAAGAAAACCTGCATCCAAAATGTTGCCATATTTTTACTTATAAGTAAAAAGTATTTACTTTGTATAAACTATTTATTTTGGTGAAAAATAAAATGATTTATGCAAAGCACAGAAGTCTGTGGAATATTTTTGAAGATTAAGTATCAGTTCTAAGCACACAGTCAAGCTGTTTGTATCCAGCCAGCTGAAGGAGGTGGGATGATTAATAATTTATCATTCCGATACATGAATTAAGTTGTCTCAGATGTTTTTAAACAGATCTGACTGTCAGCTCTAATGAAATGGAAACATGATGGTTGGTATAAACAGCCATGCTGGAAGCACACACATGAAATTATGTTGTAAAGGTAGCGGGCGATTATTACCTGTCAGCCCTGTGTCCATGGCTGTATGGAAGAGAGTAAAGCATTAAAAAGTGATGCTGCGAGGGCATCTATGTGTGTGTGTGTGTGTGTGTGTATGTATATGCACTGATCTAATGTATCTCTCACTATGACCTTCACAAACTAGAAGTTTCAGCTCTTGCTCACGTTGAACGCAGAATTTATATACACCCGAACTGGATTCTTATTTCTAAAAACCACTTCCATTATCAGAGTGCTGTACTGTGTCCATTAGGTGGCACTGTTGGTCCATGAGCATTTTGGACTGAATGACTCAATGGTCTTGCTCTATGGCTGACATTCAAAAGAATCCTTTTAATTAAGCCTGGGGTCATCAGCTCTGTGTGTTCTCTCCCAGTTGTTAAAGCATTATCATCTTTTGCTGCTCAATTACCAATTCAGATTCACTCATTAAAATTCTTCGTGTCATTATTCAGAGCCACAGTGAAGGATTATGGGATATTACAAATTAATTGAAAGTGGGGTGCTTAATAACCAGCAGATGAGAAGCAAACTATGACAACAATATTTGCAAGAGGAGAGAAGAGATATTACTTACTCAAACTTTAATTTGGAAACATTTTAAAGCTCATTCCTAGAATGTGGAGTATTTTACGATTAAATGTTTTGAGCTATAAGATTCTGATAAAGTGTGAGAGATCGACCTGTGATGTCACTCACCTGCGAGCTGGCACAAAAGAGAAGTGGGCCACAGTGTTTGGAGAGAAATTACGTGGGCTGTCCAATGGGCTGCTTCCTGAAAGAGACCAAAAATGTGCCATTTAGTGAATTATTCACAACAATCAAGTTCAACTACCCATTATCAGGCCAGGCTGGTACAAATAACTGTCGAAATAAGCACAGACTTCATACTTCAGCCCACCAGGAGACACATTATGCCCGTCATAAATAAACGCAATTGCCCTAAGGGTCTTACCTCTTCTATCCTGCTCATCTTTCCCATTTATTTTATTCATCAAAGCCCTTTTGAGATAACAAAACCCTTTAGAAGAGTGGGCTTCTTATGTAGGCCGCATTGAGACCAGAGGTACAGGGATAAAACACACTTTAATCACGGTCTTTTTTTATTCTCCTGCACAGCTCTCTGAGAATAGATTAGTGCTTAGAGAGAAGCACTTACAATGTTTAAGTGCTTTAGACAACAGGCCTCTCCATTAAAAATGCCTCAAGTGGAGTGATATTGCATAATGAATGTTATTTAATGATTTACAGACCATGAGCAAAGAATCCTTTTTTGATTAACTCAAGCTCAAATTCATATTCAAGGGATTTTGCCAAGAACAGACTCTTTATCTCTATTCCACTGGTATTTAAAATGGCAAGAAGATTTCATATCCTGGGCTTGATCACTGTGTGGTACATCTTTACATCATAATTTAATATGAAATGCATAAAGAGTATAGCTTATAGATTAAAACGTACATGACTGCTATGACTAATGTTACTAGATAAAAAAAGAATAAAATTTGATCTAAAAACCACTATTGCTAGTCATGTGTGAATTAAGGAGCACAGATGCAGGTATCATCAATCAATCCAGTCAATCCGAGCAACGGGGCGCTCCTATCTGGACTGTGTAGTATGGCGCGGGTCACAATCCCCCATGCATTAATTATGCATTAATGCATTCATCAAGCGGCCTATGCCAAATCTTAAATATTAATGAAAGCATAACTCTTTGTCAGGAAGTGACTGCAGGAACAGCTGCGCACAGCTGGACTGGGACACGGAGCAGTGTGAATCTGTCATGGAGATGCATTCATTTAAAAGGAGATTCCCGTCACGGAGAGTGTAGGAGACGGCACAATGGTGTGCTACACAGTGAAGCACCTGCTTATTTTTCTTCACGAAGACTGTAGTGGATGAAGGATTCGCTGAAGAGATGCAGACACCCTCTCATACGATACACAGCCGAGAGAAGAAAACCAATCAGCACCCTGTTGAATTACACATGCTACGTTCACACCACAGCTGAATGTGGTACGAATGAGGTTTTTGGATGATTAGTGTGAAATATCACACAAATTGTGACATTTTCAACTTTCCTATGTGGAAATAAACTGCATACTGATTTTATATTTTTAAAATGTGACTTCAATAAGAACACAGAGGAATTCATGCAATGTTTAGTCGTTGTAACTCACCATTCTTTATAACTACTACATGATTCATTTATCCTTCCTTCACTCATAATAGCAATGTATATATTGCACAATATTAAGTAATATACAGAAAGGTCCAAAAAATACAATTACTATATACATCAAATGTTGTGTCACATTTGCTTTCAGAAAAAAAAAAAAGTGTTAAAATATGAATGGTAAATTTACAAAAGTGAAAGTCCACTGTTCTTTGAATTTATAATAATAATAATAATAATAATCTAAAAATTATATGAAATAATAACCATATCATATTAAATAATAATACAAAATGTATTAATTAAAAAACATAATAATAATTTTAAATAATAAAAACCATGACATCAGGCTTTACTTTTAACCAGGTAGCAGGATATAAAAAACAGTGCTGCTAACACATATATAGATTATCCGGTTATCCGGCTATCATAACAAATCAGATGTTTCCCCCACACAGTGATTAATTATTATTATTATTTACACAGATTAATCTAATATGCTTACTGAAACAGCAGCATCACATCAGTAGTGAGTTCTTTTCTTGTCTCAAGTGTAATGACACCTCACAAAGCACTGCAGTATCTAATTCTTGTGCTGCTGGTGTCATAACCTGGCAAACAGCTTCCTGAAACAGACTGTAATGAGCGCAGTGCAAACCCCCTGTTGACTGTGCTCAGTTGAGTTTGAAATAATTTAGCCTCCACTGCTTTTGTTGGCAGTCGCATTAGAATGCTGCTAATGGCTTTGAAGTGCTTAAAATGAAGCCGCATTTGGGTTAATGTTCCATTTTAGATTTGTTCATTTATATATTGCAACCTCACAACTTCAAGCGATGCCTTCCAAAACCTGCTTGATGCAGTATGGACCAACAAATCTCATGTGGGTTATATCAGGACTGGGCACTGCAAAGTACAAAGTCATTATAAAAACCCTGAATCTTAATTCTACAGTGTTAGAGTGTGCTAACCTACGCTCTTGGTGTCTCTCTTCAAACTACATGTACTGTTTGTTCTGGTGGTTTAATCCAGTAATTCAGTGAATAGATGGACTTGACAAGCAGACGTCAATGATCAGGACTGCAGCACATTATTTATCATTTATAAAGCCCTGCTGAACAGTGTGAACATGATGTGTGTGCTTTGTGTGCTCATCACCTGAGATCAGTTTTAAACACACATCTAGTCATCTCCTTAATCTCTCTCTCTCTAGACACACACAGAGAGAGAGAGAGAGAGAGAGAGAGAGAGAGAGAGAGAGAGAGAAAGAGAGTATTGCCTGCTGGTTTGACAGCTGATCTCTTCATTTCTCTTTCCTGCTCAGATTTTCCACAATGTGGAAGTGACACAAGGGATACACCCACTGGAGAAGCAGCACTTTTATTAAATCATCTTTTATCACCAGCTTCAGCTTTATTAAAGCATTACTGTGACAACTGAAGTGTTACATAGTGCTTTGCAAAGTATTAAGCATTTTTCTTGTTTTTCTGAATGACAAATCTCTGTTTTATTGTACAGTATTACTCTTTTTTACACAATGAAACTTTTATTGTCATTAGTTTTATAATTATAAAATATTTTAAACATATCTATAATCATAAAAGCTTGAATTATAAAATATAAAACATTAAAATAAATTTTACATATACAACATTCCAAACAAAATACTGAAAATAGTCATTTTCTTTAATAGCCTATTTTTAAGTAAAGTTTTAAGTTGTAACATTTTCCAAAAAGGATAATTTTGCTAACAGTAGTTAATGCATTAGCTATCATTACCTAACAATGAACCATTTTAAAGCATTTATTATTCTAAGCTAAATGTTAATGTGAATTATCAGGAATATATTTATAAACTCACACTAATAAATTCATTGTTGTATTGTTCATTGTTAGTTAACAACAACATAATATCCAATTCATTAACTAATGTTAGCACACTGAACTTAAGCAAATTACTTCATAATATCTGGTTTGCTGTTTGCAGTCACTGCCATGTTGAAATACTCCAAGCTCAAGTTTATTAGTGGACTGAGAGGTTCTACTGCAGCATTCCCTGTATTTTGCACCATCCATTCTTCCTTCTGTTTTAATAAAATGGCTAGTGCCCAAAGCATGAAACTACCATCATCATATTTCACTGTAGATATAGTGTTTTGTGGCCAGTGTTAGATATTAGATTTCAAGTAAATCGCATTGAATTTCAGTTAAAAAGCTATATATTGGTTCATTTGACCACAAAATATCTTTCCCACATCACAAATGGGTCAATATTATAGTTTTTGGCAAAACCCTGATGTGTTTTGACATCGTTTTTCTTGACTAATGGCTACTTTTAGCCACCCATAGATTCTTTCCTTATGAAACATTTCGTAATTTAGGCCTACTCTTCTTAGGAATGCTCTTCAACCTATTTATTTTCACAGCAGTTCTTTGGACTTGCAATCTAAATAATGATCCTTTAACTGTGGGGTTGTTATCCACATAGGCTATTGGCTACTTAATGATCATTCAATGTTATTTTAATGCACATGCAGAGGACAATACAGCAAATATGTCCCCATTAGAGCAACTGTCATTTGTGCTTCTGTAAAATTAAATGGTTGCTTACTCTCATTGACAATGCACTCACCACACATACACAACTACAAATCACTCATCTCATCTCTATGATGACTTAAAATGATCTTTTCCTTATATAAACACTAGTCTGGTCTGTGTGTATGTATAAAGCCCGGTACACACCAAGCCGACGCCGACGAACTAGTGGCGACGAAAGCAGACTGCAGGGTTGGCCGACGTCGGCGGGGTCTTTGTCCAAAGTTGCCCTGACACACCAAGCCGACGCTCGACAAACGATGGCCAAGTAGGGTTTTTTTCTCGCGCACTGGATCGACAGCTGAACAGCCAATCAGAATGATCAGATGGCCCGAATAACCGACGAGCTCCGACTCAACATGTCGAATCGACCGAAACAAGCCAACTTCAGCCGACGGCGCGGAACACACTGAGAAAACTGCCCGACAGCTGACCGTCAGCTTGTTGTGTACCGGGCTTAACACATGTATTTGATTTCCCGTGTTTTACAGGGAAAGGTTAATAAGAAGATTTTGAAACTCAGAATGACGTTTTTCAGACAAGATGGAAAGTATAAATCTGCTATCCCTAAGGAGGCATACAGAAAAATTGTATTAGAAAATGTCAACTGTCAATCCATTCATAATGCACATGAATTAGATGAGAAATCCCTACACCACATTAGAATTACTCTATGGCAAACTGAGATTTGATGGTTGCTATGGAGATTTAATGTAATATTTTGTGAACAGCTGCCACATCGCTTTCCATTTGTTTGTGCGACAAGACAAACAGCATGTGTGTGTCTTGTGAAGTGTGTGCAGTTTGTATGGCTCTAGTCCAGACTCTAGTAAAATGTCTACAGTCTACATAGCCATCTACCTACTAAGACAGCATCCTAACAGAAAAGACACCTTGAAAGTGACTGAAAATCTAAATAGGCATCAACACTTAAAGGACAACTCTGTCGATTTTCAACAAGCTTTGTATTGTTACAATATCAGTAGTATATGTAATAGATCAATCTGTACAATGTTACCTACACCCAGATATCTCAGTTTGTTTTTAGCACTTCTGCCAACAAATAAATGGAGGAAATGCAGAAAGAGACACTGCTGAAAATCAAGTTTGAAGTAGCATATGTTGCTAAGCTAACAACAGGAGACTAGCACAAACAAACTAAACTACTAAAAATGCATTTCTAATCATTATTTACTCAACTCTGACCTTCATCTTAAGTGATTTCCACTGAAATTTGCAATCAAAGTATCTTGTAAAGTAGCATAATGTTTCTGTCTATTGTTTGGAAGAGGTAGGCAATATCTTTTACCTGGGTGTCCGTGCAGAGGTGAATGGGGGCGAGGCAGAGTGGGAGAGGTGCTGGATGTCACTATCAAGCTCTTCCTATTGCTGGTCCGACAACTGTAGAAAAGAACCAAAAACAAATTCAGAATGCAGAATGCATTTATGCATAATATTGACTAAGTACAGTAGATGTATTGCACTATGGTGCCAAAGCTGTTATTGAAGATGATGATCTTTAGATTGAACCAAATGTAAAAACCCGAGTCAAGACATTGTAACATACTGAATCTGAGAGCATGCCCATTCAGAAAGATTACATACAGCAAAGTAGAAAGAGCTTCACCTCTCAATGGCAGTGGAGTCATATGGTCACTGTCTAATTCAGGTCACACAAACCTGTCTCATTTTATGAGGCTGAAAGTGCACAGTAATATCTGCTCTCTTTCTGGAGTAAATGCTAAAAGCCTCCAGCTCAAGCTGACAGGGAGAAAAACGGCCACCTACAGCTCAGAACTCAGCTCAAATGAACCTTGAGACCTCCAGCTAGGACAATACAGCCTCACGCTTCATTGCAGAGAGGAGAGATGACAGGCTGAACTTTCAGAACTGCAAGACGGCAAGCAGTGTAGTGAAAAGTAAGGGATGAGTGGTTATTGAATGTGAGCAAAATATTGACATGCACGCACACACAGCAGAGCGATCAGAAAGGCAAGCTGTGGCCTTTACATCACGCCACTGCTGAATCTACAGTCTATGCCATGACAAAAGAAGTTATATTTCGCCAGAGTTTTGAGCTTGCATATAAACTGACATAAAAAGCCTGTGCTCCCTGAAATAATGCTAAGACAAAACATAAGACAATGTTCTCACCAAAATTTATTTGAATCAACAGTAATAATCTTTCACTGAATAAACTCAGAATAGTCAAAATTAGTCAATAGTTACTGAATGCCAAATTCTGTCACATCCAACTTAAAACAAAGCAAGAACTGTTTTGTGTAGTTAGGGTTGTGAAACTTAAATCATTATTACTAACTGGTATAAAAATGCAAGTTCAAACAAACACAAACAATAATAATTTTAATAAAAAATATAAAATAAAAAAGCATACGCAAAACTGATGAAACGAACCTAAATGAAATATTTAAAACATTACAGCATGTTACCAAAACTATATATAGTATCCTTAAGCATTTTCATACATTTTTGGAGTTCCAAAAAAAGAGAGGTTTATATAATTAACTATATATAGTTTTGTTTTTACGAGTTCTACTCCCCTCTCTTGCTCCAAGCAGAGCAAGTGGGGGCACAGCTCTTACCACCTGGCCTTTGTTAAATGTGCTATAAGTCTTTAAAAACAAATGTACTGATATTCAAAGACAATACATTTTCAAGTATGACATAAGTGTCCAAAAACTTTTTCGGTAATGGGTATGGTGTGTATAAAAACTGACATCTGCATCTCACGCTGAAGGAAATTGGCCATGGCTGTGAGCATTTCACACATTTTACAGTATGTCATTCCTGTTCTGTGCCTTTTCCGACCATGACAATGACATTAAAAGTGTTTTAAAAGTAATTTTCTGGATAATTGCATGGATGCTTCTTGGTCCAAACAGTGTTGCAGAAAGAGTAACTATCACAGCAGAGACCAGCGCCACTTTCACAGTGGCAGCCATCACTCAGTGTGTAATGGAGGTTCAGAAGTGAGTAGAGTCACAGCGGGAGACATGGAGAAAAAGGGAAAGCAAGGGGTGGGAGGAAGAAGAAAAGCGAGAAACCAGGAGAAAATCGATGACTCACGAGCTAACGCTGGCACATTAATTCTTAAAGAAAGGCCTTTCTTCTAAAGTGGCTGATAAGAAAAGATTTATTGTTGTGCTGGCTTAAAGATTTGATTTTTTTTGGAGAAGAATGTTAGGTGTACGAGACATCAGAAAAGCACTGTGATGTTGTCTGCCATGTGCATGCTGACCGCAAAATGCTTAAAAACGGTAAGGATCAAGAATTCTCACATCTCCTACTCATGGGAGAAGCTATACCACATCCATTTATTCTACAAAAAAAAACCTCTAACGGCAGTGTGCTCTCATTCAGTCTGTTAGTGTCAAACCAATGCCAAGCAACCTGCAATATTAATGAGACTTCAATGGATTTATGCTGATATTAACAAAGAAGACCTGTACCATTTCATGCCCCAATAAAACAGGGCTTCTATAAAGTAGTCTTATCTAAAAGAGTGCTTACACTGACAACGATCTGCTGTGACCTCAAGCCATACATTTTCAATGAGAACTGGTGATTTCCAGAGACATAAGTGATAGCACCCACTGGTGACAAGATGAGAGTCTCAGGCAGAGAAAAAAAAACATATCTATGCAAATGTATAAGTTTTTGTGTATATGTATATATATATATATATATATATATATATATATATATATATATATATATATATATATATATATATATATATGCAGTTTCTTACAGGTACATTTTTCCATAAAGACACTTTTAATAAAGATATTTTCTCAAGAATTTATTATACACAAACAGCCACAACCTGTCAGTGCTGTCATGAAAGCTTAACGCAGCTGAACACAACCTGACAATGGCCAAGAAGCTGTTATCCAGAAAATTTCACATTGTTTAGGTGAGTGTGTGGGTGGATATTGACATGAATTAGCAATAATGAACAAAATGAAAGTGCATTTTGGAATAAATTGAGCTTGGATGTGAAACTCCGGGAGGTATGCTGCTGAAAAGAGCTGTACACTCTCATTAAAACATGATTCCATCATCAGAAAATAAAAAGCGGAAAAACATGGCGGCAAAAAGCCCCAGTACAATTTACATGCTAATAACATGAGCAGCTGTGCAGGGTTCACGCATGCGAAAAGAAAGTAATCCCTTAATTACACTAATTGCAGAGAGAATTGCTTCCCAGTGACTTCTAAACACCAAAAAATGTCAATTTTATTCACAAGCAAACTTGCTTGTTTTCATTTTCATCTGTGCTCATTTTAGTTTGTTTGAGTTGATTAAGCTTCATTTAAACTAATTTCTGGATTTGTTGTGGGCTGTTTTGAATGGCACATTATGTTTGGTAGAATGCGTTTATGTTTGGATACAATTAACAACATGAACGAAGTATATTTATGAATCTGGTGTCTCTAAGCTTTAGTCAACAGGTTATGTGTGTTTAAACTACAAATGATGCACCTTGCTAATCAGAGACTATATGCTTGTTTTAGATTTTCATTTAGTTCACATCAGTTCACACGCACATGCGGCTATCTGAAAGTGGGCCACTTGAACCAAGCAAAAGATAATCCACTCACTTATCCTAGATTAGATTGTACACAACAGCACAAATACTCTAGCATAAAGCCTACATTTGAGAATAAACACACTTGCAGGCATACTGCATAGCCTTGAGTACAAATCCTGTCGATAAAAGATGCAATAGTGAGGTGTTTGTGAGAAACTGTCAGAGCTTTTCCACTCTATCCATCTAAACTTGATTTTAGATAAGCCAGATAAGATGCTGTAAAGGCGGATCTTCATTCATGAGAAATGAAGCAGAGTCTCAGTAGATAACAGAAGGAAATTGCAGTTCTCCACACTGCTGGGCAGGATGATTTGAACTGAACTGCATTTACTTTGCTTTGTGTACTGAGCTGCAGAATAACACCATGTCCAGATGCAACCTGACAGGTTTCCAGTGACAAGTAATTTTTCTATTCTTGCTGAAAGCGAAGACAGCGCATGACGCCACACGATCACAGCCAATCAGAACTTATCTGAGGTTTAAGTTATGGGAAGCGTGATTCTGGACCAATGGGATTTCACTGTAGGTAGAACAGAAATCAAGCTGAAAAAATGTCTTGCTGGACAGATATAGGGGACAAACTTGGATTTTACACAATAGATAGTATTTATTGCTTGCCACTTTGTCGCATTGCACCTAGAGTTTCTTCACATCTGCACTTCAAAACATTGATGATTGTGACTGAAATTCCCTGTGAAATGACAGATGTTTATAGCCATATGTGCCTCCTAATAAAAATCTAAACACACCTATGTACACAGATTGATATCCCTCAACAGATGGTAAGTAATACACTTAGAAATGCACAAACAAACATGCATAAACAGAAAAGATAGTTAAAATATTATGGAAATATCAGTTCTGCTGTTTAGCATATCAAATGATTATCCACCTCATGGACTGAGGAAACAGAGTGGTTTTTGGACTCACACTGCCAAATGCCATGAGCTGAATGGTGTAATTGCCATGAGCAGATGCAAGGAGCCAATTAATACTGAACACTGCAATTATGAGCAAACACCTGCTAGCCTAGCACTCCACCCCACTCAACACTGTGGACAGGTTGAAAAGGGGAAAATGAGAAAATAAACAAATGCATAGTTATTATGTTGCCTGTGACATTCCTATGTGGGTAATTAAAATGCAAACAACCATCAACCACTGTCTGAAATACAATGAATCAATGACTGAGACCTGCTTAGATGTACTTAAGAAGGCTTTCCACAGGCTACGTGGCTATATTTAGCGCAAGAAAAGATGAAAGAGAAAAAGAGAGAAATCAAATCGCACATTCCATATCATCAAGGAAGAGGACAATTTAATAGTCTGAACGATATGAACTTGGTTCTGCTGAATGTTTCATGAGAGACTCAAAAGACTTTTTGCATGCGCACACAGACTGAAGTGTCATGGGGAGTGACTATAATGAGAAAGCTGAAGGGAGGCTGAACGATAGAGGCAGACATGGAGGCCACAGATGAAGAGATAGAATGATGGAAAGAAAAGAAGAAAGCATATAGGGAGATAAATGGTCTTTAGTTATTATTATACCCAGCAGTGGATGTAACAGCTTCACATGGGCTTAAAAAGCCACTGTTGAGAGGCTGTTAAGCCATTCTGCTCAGCTTTACATTTCTTTACATTTACTGTACACTTTATAACATGTTACACAGACCACATCAAGACATGATACCGCTGGGAAATTCTATAGTGGAGTCATGTGAGTTGATGCAAGTTGATAAGTGAGGCGTTAGACTGCAGCTAGTTCGGCAACACCAAGGGGACAGAGGAAGAGGAGACTGGTGAGTTATAACGGCTTCACAAACACACACACACACACATCAAACACTTCGTACTTGTACTCTGTGAAGAACACTTGCGTGAGAGCTCAAATGCTTGTCTTAGCAGAAATATTTATGTAAACAGTTTTTCTTTTCTAAAGTGGTTGTAAACAGGACAAAAGTGTGATGTCAAAATAAAATATATTTTAAATAACAAATATGTTCATTGAAAACAGTGTTGTTATTGTTAACTAAAATTAGAACTATTAAAAATACATTTAATTGAAAAAATAAATAAATAATAAAAATAGCCAGTCCTATATATATATATATATATATATATATATATATATATATATATATATATATATATATATATATATATATATATATATATATATATATATATATATATATATATATATATATATATTTGTTATATATATATATAAATAAATGTTATATGAAAACCGTAAATATATATTGAAATGTCACTTTGGTAATGGAAATCAAATAAATTTAAGATGAAAGGCTAATCTCACTCAAATTTAAATAAATTAAAGCAAATTAGAAATATAAACAAAACAAACAAACAAACAAACAAGCAACTAGTAAAATTACAAAAACAAACAAAATTACTAAAACTAAATTTAAAATTCATCTATCAATTTTCCAAACTGCTCTGTAGGATCATTAAAATTAAAATTAAATTTGAAAAAAATTAAATAAAAGACAATGCAAGATATGAATAAATACTATAAACATACATAAGAACAATAATGATTTAAAATGTTTTAAATTATTTGTTTACAATTATTACAATTCTATTTATAATTATTCGCATACATTTTTAACTACTGAAATACTTGAAATAAATAGAAATAAAAAAGCAAATCAACAGCAAATTTGTTTGTTGCAATATATAAATTGGTATCAAGAATCATGAAATTTCATTGATATCGGTACCAGAATACTGAAATGCTGTTATGATGACAACCCTAACTGGTGTGTGTGTCTGTGTGTCTGTGTATGTAGGTCCAGCTCAATCTGCTACAAGCGATGTATTCACAGGAGCCACAAACCCTCTCAACACATATACATTATATTAATAATATAGAGTTATCTTCTCAGAAAGGGCAGCAGGTTATCATAGGGACAGGGGTCAGGGTACCTGGATGGAGAGAATGAATGTACGTCACAAGATGCCAGACACCGTTATAATGACAACTGAAACAGGCCTGTTGACAGAACTTAAACTGAATTAGGAACTTGTGAATTATATAGAATCTGGAAATGATCACCAATACCCAGCCACAATACACTACCATTCAAAAGTATGGAGTCTTTTACTGTTTTTAAAAGAAGTCTCTTACGTTCATCAATGTTGCGTTTACTTCATAACTAAAATAAAACTGTACCACTGTGAAATATTATTGCAAATTTAAGATCAAGTAAATTTAAGATAAGTAATCACATTACTCCAGTCTTCAGTGACTCATGATCCTTAAGAAATATTTTTTTAATATTCTGATTTGGTGCTCAAAGAACATTTCTTATTATTCAGTGTTGAAAACAGTTGTGCTGCTTAATATTTATTTGAAATAGAAATCAAATGTAACGTCTTTACAGTCACTTCTGAACAAATGAATGTATCCTTTCTGAATAAAAGTATGTACGATAAAGTATAATAGCATATACAGAAAGCAAAT
Organism: Barbus barbus; assembly: GCF_936440315.1. Taxonomy (NCBI): domain Eukaryota; kingdom Metazoa; phylum Chordata; class Actinopteri; order Cypriniformes; family Cyprinidae; genus Barbus; species Barbus barbus. Next base: position 18,321,665 of record NC_136753.1, read on the forward strand.
GTGATTTTTTTTTATTTTTTTATTCTCCAATAAAAAAAAAATTGGATCATTTAGAAAAGTATCAGTGGACCTTTCCTTTACAAGACACGCAATTCAAAGTCTTAATCATACTTTCATGCATGATTCACACAAGGCTCACTGCGCACTGCACCAACGTCACAGCCACGGAATGATTCAGACATTTAACATCACTGTGAGAATGACACTACAGAGATAGACGTGGAGTGAAACAGATCACTCTACAACAGTCTCAGCTCTGTTGCTATGCAAGCACTGTGCCCTCCCCTCATCTGTCTCTCCAGGCTACAGGAAGACAGGAAGAACACAAGCAGGGAAGGATGGAAAGCAATTATAGATGATCTGTCTAACTCAACTGCACATTTGACCACATCTGCGAGCAAGTTTACTTCAGCATGGTAGGTCAGAGCAGAACAGTCCGCTCTCAAACATCATGTTGCTCTCTTGCATGTCTGGCCACGTCATAATTTGCGCCCCTGGCTGAAGGGCGGTCGTTATCTTTACGCACACTGACTGAGAGGAAGGAGGGTCTGAAATGAGCATGACCACCGAAATCCAGCAAAAAAAGAGAGAAAAATCACAGAGCTCACCAACATAAGCAAAACCTCAAGACAGCCTGCAGCATGCCATCAATTACAGCTCATATGACTGAAAAAAAACAAGTTACCTGACTCTCAAGAAAAGACAGAAAAGAAAACAGAGATGAGAATGGATAGCTGTACCTTTTGGATCGGCGGAGCATGCTTCTCTCCGGCAGGGAGAAATTGGAGAGAACGGTCCAGAAGGAATCAGACATGATATCGGTGCACTAACATGGCTGTCATCCAGAGATCAATTGCGGTAAAGTGCCAGAGAAGGAAGAACAGCTGGCTAAATGAGCGTGTTTCCTGTGACACTACTAGAGCTATCGTGAGATGCTGGCATGTGCTTTCTCTCTCCTCTACACCCTCCCTCCTCTCTTTCTCTCTCTCTAACTCAAACACACAGCAGTGCATGTATAAAGATACAGTAACACAACCTCTAAAATAAGCATATTACTGATGCGAGTGTCAGAGGCTGTTAGTAAAACTAAAAATAATGTGAGAAATAGTGATATGTTTTAATGCCAAATGATCTGTCAACCAGAAATGGCTGGATTTGTCAGTATTCAATACAACGTCCCAGGAGAAAGTGACAGAATGACAGGAGATTAAAGTGTGTGTGTGCACACACACACACACACACACACACACATATATGCAGGATTATTCGGTCAAATGGAACAAGCGGAAGAGAGATTTTTCTGTGTAGTCCAAACTGTTTCATCATTAGTCGATCAGGTCAAAGGACTCAACTGAAGGAGGAGGAAAAAAAGTGAAAAATGAGGAATCATAAGTTAAGCAAGGCCGGTTGAAATCATATGCGTGTCTGTGTGCATATGTGTGAGCAGTTTTGCAGCAGGGTAGATGCAGGCAGGCATGGCAGCACTGGGTCACCTTGAGCTAACCGACAACATGGGCTCAGTCGCTTCAGACACACATCAAAGAACAAACAGCTAGAGAGAAAACACCTCCACCCAATACCGCACACATTCATACACACCAAACAAACATAACAGCAGGCAACAGTGCTGACATTTTATATTTGACGGTATTTTCTCTGCGGAAGCAAGGTTTTTTTTTGGCTTCTGCAAAAAATCAAAAATAAAATAAAATTTAAAAATGTATAAATAAAACTACATTTTACAAAACAGAAGTATGAAACACTCATTTTGCTAAAACAAACAGTCCAACAGTGACACCAACTGATTAAGGCTCACAGGAAGGCAGCACCTCTTTGGCCTCCCTTGAGCTCATTGTATTGTCACTAGCCAAAAATACAGGTAACGAGAAGTGGTTATAGCTAAATATAGGTGGAGTCAAGTAAGAAGCATTCCTACAATGTTTCCATAGCGGGCGGATGGATGAAATGTGTATGCATTTCAAATTGGATGAAAGCTCTTATGTTATTGGTTCCCAATATTTACCTAATCAGAGCAATGGCAGTAACTTTTTAAATAAAAAAATAAGTAATTAAATAAATAAATAATAAAAAATGTAAATATAAAAATGTATATATATTCAATATATATATATATATATATATATATATATATATATATATGTATATATATATATATATATATATATATATACACACACATTTTATAATGTCTAGTTTTATTATATAACAAATCTACGCCTATGTAACATAAATGAATATTTCAATCAAATAAATAACGGAGTGTCTATTTACACTAAGTGCAAATAGCCCATCTTGTTGGCAAAGGCTATTTACACTAACTCCGCCCACTAACGTGTGATTGAGTTAGTCAACATTAAAAAAAGAGTTTTAGTTTAACATCAGTTTCAGTGGCGTAGATGGTAAGGCGCATGCATTTTGACGCGATCGACCAGAGTTCGAGCCCACCTTTTGCCAAACATTTTTTTCTCCCTTTTCAAATCTCATATCGCATCAGAAAGGCATTTATTTTCAATAAAAATGAAGGAAATAATCAAAAAGTTGAAAATAAAGTATCGGGTAGGGTTAGGGTAGGTGTAGGGAGGGCTTTATTGTCCCAATAAGGTGGCATCCATTTAATAAATTTGAATTAAAATTATAATTTACACTCAGTACGTTATTATTGCAAACTGTTTTATAATGTACTACAAAACTGAGGTGCAGATAATTGCCACTATTTGCAATAAGTAGTATAAATAGCAGAAAATCTTGCTATTTCAACAGTGTAAATAGCATCTATTGCTATTTGCACTTAGTGTAAATAGAATCCATCGCTATTTGCACTTAGTGCAAATAGCCGCTGCCAATAAATAATGGCTAATACCAGTATGAAATATCTACCAATATGTAGTTAATTCGTAAATGTAACATTTGCATTTTCAGTACTAGTGCAAAAACAGTAGACAAAAGCAGATTAATGCTCAATGAGCAGGTAATTACCAGGTTTATTGTTGTTTGTGTGCTTTAAAAAACATTTTTTTTAAATGCTAAAAGTCAGCATGATGGAAATTCTGTCTGAATGCACCTTAATAATTTGTTTCATTTTTATTTATTTATTTTTATTCGATAATAAAACGATTATCAATGCATCTTTTGTTTTAATACATATTTTCTTTTTTCTCACTATCCGACTATTAAGGCAAAGTATCTGTCCCATAATGAATTTACTTCCAAGATATTTTATTAATAAAACTAATGGAAGTGATTTGTCAAGTCTACAACAAGGTTACAAAGAACCAATAGGAAATGAAACGTACCTGTAGCAGCATACTTGTAGCAAATAAATACAGACTTATGCAAATTCTGAACCACTGACCCAGCGATGGAGAAAGGAAATAAGAAGAAGCTTTTGGAACAGTTCCCTGCCTCTCTCTTGGATGTCATGTTGAGTTGAGCTCTGAAAGGTTTTAAGACTTGATTTCCTGCAGCTTCTCTGTAGGTCTAAACCTGTGGGGAACTGCAAAACACAGCCTTTCCACTCATACGATAACATCTTTTAGAAATGGGAAATGGTGTCTGGTGCATTAAATCAATACACAGGGGAAATGAGGCTTCAAGGGAAAGGAAAATAATTTTGAGCACATTTTCTATTATTGTGATCACGATCAATAGAGGAAGACAGGCCAAAGGAAGGCAAGAAAACAGTTGTGCATGAAAAAAAACTAAGCAGACTGTAATGATTTCCTCAAGCTTTACTGAATGTGAATGGAAGGTCAGAGTTTCCACGTTGATCTTGATGATCACTGTGCTCTCTAAATATCCTAAAATGTGACCTTGCAATGCAAAAGACATGCACACATTGTGGTCCTACATTGTGAACGAAGATATTCTTAACCCACAAGTTAAAAACGACCGAGAGCAGACTGTGCTCAGCAATTTGTGTCATCAAACAAGAGATCAGTGAGGGATCAAGGTGAACACACACATACACACACACAGAGTCAATTGGGACAGAACATGGTGTTCTGACATTCCAGAGCAGCTCATTAGTGCAGAATCACTCTCATTATGCTCCACAGGCTTTGGACACACACACACACAGGTACACACACTCTTGTTAATGAGCAGGGCTTTCACAAACCATATCAAAGCTTATTGGCAAGTATATTTGCTCAATAAGGCTAGGCAATAATGCTAATAAATACATTATCATTCAAATGTTTGGGGTCAATAAAGGAATTCATACTATTATTGAACAAGGATTGTAAGTTGCTTGTAAATTGTTCATTTCTATTTCAATTATATTTCACAATATTCCTATTTTATTGTATTTTTGATAAACAGATGCAGCTTTGCTGAGCACAAGACTTTATACGTAAAAAAAAAAAAATCCTGCCTATGCTTTACTTCAAAGTTAAATAAAAACAAGCCAAGCAACAGGCCACTGAGGCAGCAGTTTCATCAATACAATAAATGCATATGATTAATTAGTTAAATCATACTGTATTCCCATAAAAGCAACATCATGAGTTGATTCTTAAAATATTATGACTAAGTAATGTTGCAACTTTATTATTTCGGTAGCCTAATAGATTCAAATCTTTAACAAAAAAATGATCTAGACAAATCGACAAAAATCTAGGTAAAAACCATAAAGTTATGTTTTCCACTGACTTCTTCACTAAATGAACACAAGGAAGCTTTGAGGGTGTTTTTGGGCCCCGAAAGGGTTTTGGCATATCCTGACATTTGTGCTTTTTTTCAGTTTCATATAAAAACATTAATGTTTGAAAATTGAAATCACTGCAATGTTGCTTGTATATTGTCAACAAAATAATTTGAATATAACATAAACAATAAATATATCGCCTGATTGTACTGCACTAGATTTAAAAAAGCCCAAAATACCCAAAATCTTAAACCATTTCACAAGCAAATATCCATCCATCCATAGTAGCAGAAACTGGCCCAGACAGAATAATCAGCCTACGGTTATTAACAACTAAGTAACCAATAGACATTTAGAATTTTTCCGGGTTGCTCAGCAAAGGAAGTCGTCATAGTTGGGTAAACTTCGAGAGCAGTAAATGGGAAAGTACCACAAATATATAATTTTTGCATTCCCATTCCCGGCAGACGGAAGAGAGAACGATGTCAAATTTACCGTCACCCCCATAGATGCATAGAAACACCCACGCATTTGCGTTAACTCGTTTTTTTTTTGTAATTTGATGCAGATGTGATAATACGATGTATAGTGTTATAAATGTACATACAATTTAAAAAAATATATATATAAATATAAAAAAACTTTATATTAGAGCAGTTATGAAGCTTATGACCGTTGAAACGCGTCATCACAGTCTTGAGAAAAGGGTCCACACAGGAAAAACTCTTTTATGCTTTAATCAAAAGAGACATAGTATATTTATATCATAAACAATCCCTTTGAGTAACCTGGGGTTAAGTGCATTGTTCAAGAGCACAGTGCTGAAGGCACAATGCAGGTACATGCAGCCTTCAGTCACCTGCCATGAGCATTTATCCACTAAACCATATCACCCTATTAGGAAAACCAATTAGATGAAACAGGAACCGCACATAGTTATACAGCATGCTGTTGAAAAGGAGGTTGGATCAGGAGCAAGTGCAAGTGCACTCTAACATCATAACCTTACCTCCACAAGAAGGGGTTGGCGCTGGGGGCAAGGACAGGGGCGGACGCAGGCCCCTCGGGTCCACCCAGGGACGGGAGGATGAGAGCAGATGGGGAGGTGGTAGGGGAGAGGAGATGCTGCAGGAGGCTGCTGTTGCCATGACAACGGTACTGAGCAGTTGGCCAGATTCTTTTAAGTGAATACGGCAAGAGAGGAGAGCAAGGAGTAATGTGAGTGGTAAAAAAAAAAAGAAAAGCTTTGAGTGTTTGTCCTTGTGAAGGGCAAGGAAAGGCAGGATGACCTACGGCAGTTCATAAACATGACCAAGGCAAAGGCTTAATATCACACCGTCAAATATTCTGTCTCAGTGTATATCCACACTTCAAACACTGTGAATTAAACTTTTCCTACCTCTCAGTTCCATGTCTACAGACTCTAAGAAAGCATGTGGTAAAACAAGATCCTGTTTTGAGCTCTTTGTATGAGAGTCAGTTGCCCTGGTATTCCTGAGAGATGCTGCTGACAGGCCGTTTCAGCAGTTCAGCACACGCACACTCAAGCTAAAGCTGGTTGGCACTAGGATAGGATGACAGTTATTTCAGGGTCTACCTCTGTTCCCTTTAGGCAACATTCTCAAGCAGAGAGAAAGGAGAGACTCCATTCTCCAACATCAAAACTTCCACAAAATGGGACATACACAGTTGAGGGGCAGAATCTTGCCCCCCCCAAACACAAAAGGTCTTTATACAACCATACCACAGTTCTGACTGTAACTGGCTATTTGGATGATTAATTTATATCTACTTCTCACTATTTAGCCTTATTCACACAATAGTGACATTACAGCACAATGCAACTAACAAAAAGATGTTTTCTATTTACTGTGCAAGCCATAAATCTTTGTGTGTTGGCCTAAGGAACTGTTGAATATATAAATGAAGCTAGAATACGATAAGTTGGAAAACAGATTTCATGCAAAAAATACAACCCATCACTAAAATATGAACAATATGTTGTCAGTCTACTAGAATGAAACTGTTATAGTGTTATAGTGTGTTAATAGTAGTATGACAGAGTAATACAGGAATACATCAAAATGCAAAACAATTTACAACCCTAGGATTTCTCCCTAGGGTTGAATGGTCTGTTATTGGCTTATTTGGAAGGGTCATGAATAATAATGCTGTGCTCTGCTCTGATTGGCTGTTTCACAGTGCGGCTCAATGTTGAGCTCTGCTCTAATTGGCTGTTTCACAGGGTGGCTTATTTCAGTAGCTCACACAGCAAGAAGGAAACACAGGGAGGAAAATATATATTTCAATATTTTCTCTCGCAGTTATACTGTCGGGTAATTATACTGTATATAAAATGAGGGCATCAGGGAGCTATTTTATTAGAACACGTTATTTGCTTTCCATGCCTTTCTAAATACAGACACCAACCCATCCCTGCACTTCACATCTCCTGCACAGCCTGGAACATAACATTCATTTCCATGATCTGCCATTTTCGCTGTTGTCCTCGCTTGTTTCGTGACAATACCTGTAGAACTTCTGATGATTCGGCTAGGCAGGTCCGGCTGGCCTAGAACATGGGCGTGTATATGCAAATGTTGGGGGCATAACTATTAATGATCACGACTGCTATGTCACAGTCGGTGTTATGTTCTGATTCACCTATTTTTCAGTGGTCTTTTTTATTCACAAGATTTACATAAGGAGGAAACAATGGTGTTTGAGGCTCACTGCATGTCATTTCCATGTACAGAACTGTTATTATTCAACTATGCCAAGGTAAATACAGTTTTCCATTCTATGGCACCTTTAAATTAGGATATTTAAGCAGCTTTTATAAAAATGCCTAAGAAAAAATAAATAAATCTTGAGACAAAACAATGGCACTGACATATTTTAACATATGTCAGTGCAAGTTATTTTCAGTTGAGAAAATATGCATTTTAGTCTGAGGCTGATGATACACTGGGCAACTTTTTGAGCAATGTTGCCAGGCAACGGGCAACCACAGGGCCCATGACCGAGCTAAGGTATCCAGATAGAATTTGTTACCTTTTCTCAATGGGAAAGTGGTCAAGCAACATTGCTCGAAAAAAATTCTGTCTGGCAAAATTGCTCAAATTTTTTTTTGCCTCGTATATCATCAGCCTGAGATTAGCCTTAAGCCTTATTTTTGAAAGCAGAGGTTAATGTAATAAAGTAAATGGATAAAAACCAACCGAGTTCTAAAAACTAAGGGGAACTCAGTCTGGAATTGAAAGTATGCCATCATGCTAGACAGGGAGCTGTTTCAGCCAGCCAAGACACAGATGTGCTCTCAGAGTGGAGTGGAGGGGGTAAAAGAAGCTGACCTGGCAAAAGCTGGTCTTTGACATGATTGAATCATGCACAAACACACAAACTCTGCTGAGTAAAAACTTCCCTTTGCTTGAATCTTTCTGCCATTCTGATGGGTTGTGTTTGGAGGCTGTAAACTGAGCTACACACTGTGGCTGTCAATCAACCAGACGAGAGCTAGAAATTCAGCCACTACTCAGAGCATGAGGGGAAAGCAGGTATCGGGTTCCCAGACAGACTGAGAGAGGGGAAACCTAGTGCTTAACCGTCAAGGGGGTCAGAGTCTGCGGTCTGTTTGTGTAAAGCTAATGCTGTGGTCATGTTTAGAAACCTCAACGCATAAAATTCATGCATTACAAAATGAGTGACAGTTAGCTGGATTCAAGTAAAAGTTTAAGAATAAGGAAAGAATTAAGCTTCTGTAAACAAACACAAGCAGAATTTGTGGGTTTATACCAGGGCTGCATGATTAATCAAAATAAAACAAATTGCGATATGGCTTAGTGTGCATATCAAATAGCAGATGCTGTGATTTAAATAAATTAATATACTGTATGTGCTGTGTGTTTTAAAGTGATGCAAGGCACTGTATTCTTTTACATCCGAGTAGCTCATGATCCAGTGTTTTCAATGTCTCAGATTGGCTTGGTTTGCAGTAAATGATGCTCAAAATCAACTCATCTGCTCTGAGTTTGAGTCGCTTATTAAATGCTTTCCTTACATGTAATGAGAAGTGCTTATAAACCAGCTACTGTCAACAAAATAAAAGCTTTAAGAGCTCCCTGCAGCTTCTTGCCAAAATTAAAAACTTGATGGTTTAACATTTGAAAATAGATCAATTAAGACAGTCATAAATATTAGTACTGTATTTACACAGATGTACATTAAAATTAAATTATTATTATATTTTTATTACTCATTTTTTACAGTGAATAGTAATAATAAAACAATAAAAAAATTTAATGTTCATATTTCTAAAATATAAATACAAATTTTGTTTGCCAAATTGTGCAGCCCTACCACAAGATCTAAATCAACTCTTACTGTAAGTGTAGGTTGGGGGCTCCAAGTCTTTCCTTTCTTTTCTTCATTTTCATGAGTAAGAACCATTTTCAGAACCATCAACTGTCAGATCACGATGTGTCTCAGCTTGTCCACGGCCGGAGTATCCACTTCTGTGTTAACTGAGGTCATGACAGTATTTGTTGTTAAACGAAAATCCTCTAAATCTGTATCCAGGAGCATTCTGTCTGTCTGAGGGCTGTGAAGTAACATGATACGCAAAGAGAATGTGAAGAGCGTGACGATCTAAATTAAAGGCAAATTAGAAGAAGTTTCACTCCCCTCCGAACTCGACTGATAGTGTGTGTGTGTATATGTTGGCAAGACAGTCAGAGACACACAAACACACCGAGTAATGAGGGAGAGGGCATTCTCGTGATATCACAAGACCCTGGGGAAGAGGTGCAGCTGTTGCCCCTACCTCACACCGGCCCATCTCTGTACACACAGTTCTGGAAACCAAGAGAATATCAGTGTCCAATCCACAGGTGAATGCTTTTGGCTAAATGTAGCCCCAAGGAGACAATAGGCAGGATCAGAGAGCAGAGAAACACCAACACAAACTTTAAGCCTGACCAATTCAACATTGACACACACTGCTGCAAGAAAGCCTAATGCAATTACACGGAGACAAGAGCTACAGCTCTTACGTGTATGCATAAAAGGATAGTTCACTTAAAAAAACTAAAAAACGAAATTCTGTCATGATTAATTCTTACGATTTTCTTTTACACTAATTTTGCTCTGTCAGACCCATATTATATGCAGTATGAAAAATGTATCCTCAAAATGAGATGTGCTTAAGATTACATTTAACAGTGTTAATTTATTATTTTTATTCATTATTAATGTTAATAATAATTGTTATTATTATTAATGTTTTTATAGATTACCGGGCATTAGATAACATAAAACGTAACCCTCATGGTGCTCTTTCATCCTTTGAACTTGACAAAGTTCATAAAGTTGCTTTAATCGTGTGGACAAAAGCAGAATGTTCGATTATACATCTTTTGTGTTTCAGAGAATAAAATCAGTTTTGACTGACATGAGTGTGAGTAAATAATTACAGAAGAAATCATTTAATTTCCTCTTTACAGAGTTCCCACACCAAGTGAAAAGGTGAGATGGAAAAGAAGGAGATATGAGAGGGTGAGTCACAAGGTACCAAAACCCTAAATGAATGAGTGCTAAAATGAGATTTCTCCAACAAGCAGTGTGGCTGAATAGAGGGTTTGATTCGATTAAGTCCTGTAATCCCGTGGCGGGTGGAACAAATTCCGTGAACCCTCACAAAAGCCTGCATTCTGCCCACCCCTGCCAGTCACTCTGAGCTATACAAAGGCGATAAAACCCTGAATGTGTATAAGAAAGAACACAACAACGGTTTGCTCACACTGCCTTTGCAGCTCTCAATACTACACCAAAATATTGTCTGCCATCCACTAAATCACATGATGCTGATATTGTGCTTTCTTATGATTGGCTGTAAAGAGCACATTCTTTGCTGGCACTAGGTTAAAAATAAATAGAAAGGAAGATATAGATAGGTGTGTCAGAACAGGAACCAAAATACTCAGCTGTCAGAAAAGGCCTTCAGTAATCTGCCTGTCACTGCCCTACCAGTCACCTACGACCCCCGTGATCCTGTCCATGTGCAGTAAACAGTGTTGACACTGTGATCTAGTAGGAATGCTAACCCTACTAATACAGCAGTGTGTGAAATATTAAACATGCAGCATTACCAGGCAATATACAGATGTAGGAAGGCTTTAAAGCTAGTCTGAAATAAATGACTGAAAATATTTCGGTTTTCTCTAAAGGTTAAGAGGTTATCAGTCATGATTCTGTAATGCTAATCTCACAATTGCAGCAGTGTTGTGTTGAATTATACATGATAATATTTCCTTAATATTTGCCAATCAAATCTGTTACTTTGAACTTGTCACAAGCAAAACAAAGTAACTGCAACATGAATAATACATACCTGAATTATTCAGTCCTTTAATTCCTTTTTACTGTATTTAGCTTTCTATTGTTTAATAACAATAAAACATTTCACACAAATGTTTCCTGTATTTTCCCCACCGTACTCTTTTAAAACAGATTTAAATCACACATAGGATGTCCTAAAAGTGTCATTAGTATAGGTGATCATAACTAAACATCTCTTTGCTGAATGGGCATAGCATCCTCTTCACAACATTTGTAATATAATTTCCCACGGTCTGATTATTCACAATAGACCATGGATTTCTCTATCCACAAGAAAAATAAGAAATTTGAGCACTTACAAACTGCCTCTTCTGGGAAGACTCAGCTCCTTCTGAAATAAAGAAAGAGAAGAAAAAAAGATGAATTCTGAATCAAATTCTACGACGTCTGGGTCACAAATATTACACAAATAACAGAACTTGTAAACTATATAATAGAAACCTCAATTTGATGCAGACTCTAAACCATCCACCAGGTGGCACAATTCAACCACCACAATTCAACTCTGGTCACATGGTATGAGCCATATTTACATAGTTTAGCTTGACTGAACTTGATTGAACAGACTTTTCTCTTTATCACTCAGTGTTATATTCAATATGATTCAACTAAAGATTAAGTGACACAATGGCCTGTATAAAACCACACATATAGAAGGCAAAAAGAAATACCACTAGATGGCAAACTTGAACCAATGTTACACACAGCTAGATTTACCTTCGAGCAGTGCATGCCTACTGTTAGCTGGACTGAGAAAAGACAACTGATTCAGGTCTGGAAGACCCACGGGACAGAAAGGACAGACAGAATAAGGCCATTCCATCTGTCGTCCATAGTCAATCTCCTCTCTAGTGCAAATATTCAATGCACAAACTCTTAAATTAAAACACTGTGTTTGAGAAACAGTGATCTATGAAGATAAAATGTTTAAATAATAATAGCGCTGTTATAGTTACTGTACTGAAGCCAATCAAATTTTCATTTTTTCTCCCCATTACAACACTGATGTTAGATGCACATCCCTAACTAGAAATATGTTTGATTAAATTTAAATTTATAAATTTGTGTGTGATTTACTTTCACTTTCAAATTAGCGGCAATTCGGCCTCAAGCAGTTGTTTGTTTTTAGTTTGCTTGAGTTTTCCCTCTTTCCCTCTGCTTTTAAATAGCTTGTAAAAGCACCGTGCGCATTTTACTTTCACTTTTAAATTAGCGGCAATTCGGCATCAATTGCTTGAATTCAATTTAAGCAACAACAAAATACAACGTAAAACATAACTTTTATTAACAAAACAAATAAAAATACACCATGCTATATGCCTAATATAAACTAACAACTGAAAATCGGTAAAGACTGAGGAACAAATAATTATAAAACGTAGAACGTTTATTAGCAATTAAGAAAGTTTGGAGGCATGGACTGCATACACCTTGATGTAAAATAATGTGGAAAATATCACAGTTTAAATAAAATAAAAATCAGCAAATACTGTGGAACCAAATAAATGAGAAATGAAAAAACTTCCAATATCACCTTAGATAAATGGCAGGTCAACAGGCTTTTCAAAATACAAAATAATTTTAAAACAGGCGCTTTTCCATTTGGTTTTGAAACTCTTCTGCTATCGTCTTGTCTATCTCACCTCACTCTTCTTGTCAGTCAGCTCGACTCACTCTCATGTGATAAATGAAATCTGATCTGTGATGCGCGACTGTTGTTCGTTCAGTGTGCTTCACTGAGCAGCCACGTTCAGTTTTAATTGTAATGTCTGTTCTCTAACTGAACTAAATGATTTTATTACTATTAAAAAAATCTAAATGATGGTGAGGGACGGTGCCACGGTGGGCAAGTGACGTAACCAGTGTTGCAGCTTAACACCAGTATCACCGCCAACACCGTCTCATCGCAGCAAGCCTAGTGTAGAGAGTTAAATCTTTCAATCAAAACAAAATCTGAGCAGCACATTAGCATTCTTGACAGATAAATAGCCAACTCAAACAATGGCTTTTAGATAAGTCATTAAACTCAATTATGGCATGTGTTTACAGGGCCCACCATCCATTAACAGTGTGGGTGTACGGGCAGGGGCCACATGCCGTACTGATCCTTACAGATTCAACTCATTCAGTTACACAAAGCAAGCGTTTGGTAGTGAGCACATTCTGTTGACACCATGTTTTTTTTTCATCTGGCTTAGCTGTCACTTTCAAATAGCTCAGCATTGAAATCAGAAGTGTACTGTAACAGTACACTTCTGTTTGTACAATACTGTTGTGTGACTGTACATGTTTCAGAGTTTTGTTACCGTTCTTTGCCCATCCTCCGCTATTTCCAGCACTTAATCAAGCCACTCTTCTTTAATACATGAGGACGTTTTATTTCACATGTCATTGCATTTGCGTCGTCTCTCGTGTTGAGCGCACCACAACCATTGAAGTATTCAGTTTCTACAGCGACTCATTTGGTGCATATCGTTCTCTTTCTATGAAACCTGTAAACCACATTCACCGGTTCTAACTCTGTCGTGACATCAGCTCGATAGCAGTTTGCCCGAGCATTGCTATTCTTTCCCTTTTACTGGCAGCAGTCAATCAAATGGCTTCCCAACTCATTTTTGTGTGCGCGAGGCACATTATTATTGGGGAAGTTGTGGCCTAATGGTTAGAGAGTCGGACTTGTAATCCGAAGGTTGCGGGTTCGAGTCTCGGGCCAGCAGGAATTGTAGGTGGGGGGAGTGAATGTCCAGCGCTCTCTCCACCCTCAATACCACGACTGAGGTGCCCTTGAGCAAGGCACCGAACCCCCAACTGCTCCCCGGGCGCTGCAGCATAAAATGGCTGCCCACTGCTCCGGGTGTGTGTTCACGGTGTGTGTGTGTTCACTGCTGTGTGTGTGCACGTTGGATGGGTTAAATGCAGAGCACGAATTCCGAGTATGGGTCACCATACTTGGCTGAATGTCACTTCACTCACTCACTCATTTCTTCTGCACGGCCGCGGCGGAAGAAGAGCGCGGTCGCGCGCATGCTCAGCTTAGAGGGAACATTGAGTGGAAGCCCTGTATTTAAGGTAGCCCGTCGGGCAGGGCAGCGATTCATTTTGGTAGCCCGACTGGAAAACACAATAGCCCCAGGACGTCGGGCTAGCGATCTTGCGAGCCCTGAGGTAGCTGGTAGAGCTTTTCAAGTGCACAGTAAGAAAAAAACAAAAAGAGGAAAAATGTATAATGCCCTGGCAAAAAAAAATTTCAGTACCTTTCCATGAGGTTTATGACCACTTCCTTCATTCCTCAAATAACAATGCAATACGTAACTCAAATCCATTACAGAAGAGTCCTTCATATTAACATGATACATTAGGGCTAGGCTGTATTTTTGTATTGTTTCCTTTGTGGTTATGCAAAACATGGCTAATTTATAATTTGTCTTTATAATATAACTACCTATTAAGATCTATATCTATAACAGCTGTTACACATACACAATACAATACAGCCTCTCAAATGTGACCCTGGACCACAAAACCAGTCATAAGTAGCATGGGTATATTTGTAGCAATCGCCAAAAACACATTGTATGGGTCAAAATTATCGATTTTTCTTTTACGCCAAAAATCAATATCTTATGTTCCATGAAGATATTTTGCAAATTTCCTACCATAAATATATCAAAACTTTCATTTTTGATTAGTAATATGCTTTGCTAAGGACTTCATTTGGACAGCTTTGAAGACAAATTTCTCAACATTTAGATTTTTTTTGCACCCTCAGATTCCATTTTCAAATAGTTGTATTAAATATTGTATTTATTCAGCTTTCAGGTGGTGTATAAGTAATGCATAACAGGTTTTGTAGTCCAGGGTCACAGATGTGATAGCAATGCTTCTAATTGTGGCTGTCAATGGACTGTTAAAGACATGTTGGTTCAGAATGATTCTTGTTTCAGTCCAATCTCTGGCTGAGAGTACAACTCATTTCAAGTGCACAAAAAAAAACCTTTAGCCTCACACTGAAATCAGCTCTTAGTACTGCAGGGATACTGGACAAAAGTGGAGAAAGAACATATTAGACAACAGAACAAATTCAACAGTGTACTGAGCAGGAGAGGAACAGCAGGGAAAATTATGAGGACAGAGTGAGCTGTAGCTGTATTCAGAGCGTGTCTGTGAGACATCTGTCTCCCCACATCGGTGGAAGACTGAGCCAGGCAACCTTCACGTCCTCCTGACCCATCTGCAGAATATTAACACAGCAACTTCTCAAAGTGCAGCCTTAGCAAAACACGAGCCTACTTTTTAATTAGCAACTCCACCGATACCAGCCTGATACGCCTGGAGGCTTCATATATGGCAGTTTTCCTGCTTTTCATGTCAACTTGAGATCACTTTCCCCTGTGCTGTCAGAAAAAGTGCATCTCTCCTTCTCTCTTGTCCTCTGTAACCATCTCCTCTCTCTCTCTCTCCATAACAAGCCTGAAGTGCTCATCAGTGCATTCCCACTGCTCTGACTGAACTCAGGTATAGATGCATCAGCCTTCAAGCACGGTAGATGGACTAAATCTTGTTAGCTTATGTGTAAGATGAAGTGAATATCTACACTCGTTGCCAAATCTGATTAGTTGTGGAGCAAAGCAGCGCTGTCTGATATCTGTATGGTATGTATGTGTGATAGTGTTCAGGGGAACTGAACCCAGCTGCGTTATGAGTGGCAGGAGGGTGAGCGTGCCATAGAAATCTTCATTCCTATTATCTGTAGCTCTGCTCTGAAGACAGAAAAAAATAAGGCAAAGCCATACTGAGGATGTTTTAAAAAAATAACCCAATGTAGACTTTTGAGACAGTACTTTGGAGGCTTCAGCGCACAGCCTAGGTTTAGTTCATCTCTACACTAGCGAGAAGTGCACTGTGATTGTGCAACACAACTAGATACTCTGATTATAATCATTGGAGCTGTCCACTGCCCCATTCATATTTCAGTAGTTCTACTCCAGACACTTTCCCCTTATCTATCTCTAATAACAACATTTTAAATTATTTTGAATCATTTTATTGTAAGATTGCTTTGCTTTTTTCTAATAAATTAATTACATGAACAACTACAAACGTTTATATCAAAGCAAGTTTGAGATGTTTCTATAAAACTGTCATTCAATAAACAGCAACATCCATTGGATGAACAAGGAACCTGTATAGAACACAAAGAGCTAGATAAAGCCCAGTTTAAACAGGACTAGTTTTCTAAATAATATCTAAGTTGTTTCTTGTATCAATTCAGATGGGACTAAGAATTCCATGTTTTTTACAGACAGATGTACAGATGTATTTATGTGCATAATGCATGATTTATATGTATATTTTAATGAAATATTTATTGATATAATTGTAATTTATTATAAATAAACTTCACGTGTTTATATAATTGGCTACTTATCAAAAACTACGCTGATACTAAAATGGCCAGTATTAGAAGTTTCCATGATTTGGCGCTCTTTGTTTATTTGACTTTTTTTTTTTTTTCTTTTCAGAGACAGTTCATAAAGAAATGTGCAGTATGTGGAAGAATGGTGCACAAACAGTAGCTCAGGTAAAAAAACAAAAAAAAACAAGAGAAGTGTTGGGACAGTACAGTATCAGCAATCACAGACATTCAGATGGGACCCTTCCCTAACCTAAACAACCAACAAAACAACAAAAACAGAAAATACATTTTTGGTATTAAGTCATATGATAAGCAGGATAATAAACTGGCCATCATCACAAAACAAAACCCTTAAATACAGACATTTGTCACAGCAAGACATAACCAACCAATTCCACCCTGAAACAATGACTGAGTAACTACACTGCATCTTCTACTTTTCCCTCTATACTTTGGGGAAAAGTAGACTGTGTGTTTCAGTCTCATACAAGTATTTAATACTGAAAAACAATGCTATCTGATGCGCTGAACTCTGTTCTGGCAGGCTGATTACATTAAGGCATATGGAGGGTGGGGTCTGAAGGAAACCAGGGAGCAGTTGCACAAAGCCACACATACACACAACAGCATGCTGGCCAAGGCTCTGTCATTGCCATGGGCTAAAAGGCTAGGCAATGAAATTAGCCAGAGTGACAGTTTGGAGCAGGTCCCCTGCTCTCCCACAAAGGCAATCTCCCCAATGGAGCCCATTAATATTTCTTAAGTTCATCCAGCATGACAGGAAGCCGCAGTGCAGGGAAATGTAATCAGGGAGATGGGCCGAAAGCAGCATCATGCTGCTCAAATGGACTCCTGGAGACAGTTAAAGCCATCAGGAGCTGCAGCAAGATAAGCAACTCTTTGTTTACACCGCTTTAAGAGCTTACCGGAGGTGGCAGGTTTCAGGTTTGAAGGAGTTAAACAGTATGTCGCATCACGATGCTGTGCAATTTTGTTGTGACCTTGGGTAGAGTTGAATCTGATGGGACAGGGTTATCCTGAGCAACAGTTTTATGTTTGACTGACAGCTCTAAATCTCTCCCCGATTAGTGCTGACTTGTGGTGTTGTGCCCTCCAGCATAGATTTCAAGCTAGCTGAGCTAATTACAAAACCCTCAGAGCTCTTGAGGCTAAGCAGCCATACATTAAGACAAAACACACACTGAACATTAGTTTAGCGTCATTAAGATTCATTACAGCCAGAGTCAAGCTCCACTTTCAGAGAACTGAAACAAACCAGAGCTGCTCTGACTGCAGGTCAAAATGCTAATTTGTCGTTGTGACTCCAAACACCAGCCAAGAACAACACCAGCCTCTCCTCACATTTCTATGGATACACTTCATATATATATTAATATACAAATGTTTTTAAAAAGTCCAAAAAGTACAGAAATTCTTTAATGATTTAATAAAAACACTTCTTGCTACATTATTTGAATAATTACATAATAATATGAGGCAAACAATATTGCTTTGGTCTACTAAGCAAAATTAAATCTATGGTTTTCTATTTATATTTTTAGGTTTTAAAATATAATTGTTTAAATATATATACACTTTTTTTTAAATGTATATCTGTGAAAATGAATTAAATTAATTGTTCACACTATCATTCAATTTTTTTATGTCTCTTATGCTCACAAAGACTGCATTTATTTGATTGAAGGAAGGAAATACAATATAAACAAATATTGTAAAATATTATTGCACTGCTACTGTCAGTTGTGAGCGAAAATATACATTTTAAATACTTTCTTTGAAAAAATCTTTTGAACAGAAGTATATAAACAATTGTTTTCTTTACAATAAAAATGTGGAACAATAGCTGGAGATTATACAGCTGTAATTTAACTCCAAGACAAATAAACTGTGGAAACAGACAAACAAAGTGGGATGAGTTATATGCTGAAGTTTAGTAGTATAAAATGATATATGGTACAGTAGTAACAAGGATGTTTGCTTAGCAAGCCCTACTAAAAAAAATGCAGCCACATGAACTTGATGCATAAAGAACTGTTGACAGCTTTCAAAGTGCTGACCAGTCCCAAGCTATGTACAGTGTCCAAAGGCTTCCAGGATGGAAACAGACAACTCTGGCCAAAAGGTCAGAGCACGCTGGTTCCCTCAAGACCTCACCAGGGACACTGGAGAGCCTCTGATGGTGACAGGCTGTGTGCAGGACAGCACTGCAACAACGGCGGCTCTTTCAGTCTTTGAGTGAATTGCTGGCATATTCCCTCAACAAAGAATTACAGATGCTGATGGATAAACTTGATGGATACCAATAATGCTCGCTTCTAAAATAGAAAATATGACATCAGTACTGTACATTAAACTGCTGCAACTTCAACCAATTAGGAGATATTTTATATTTAATGCACTGTTGTACGGAGCAGGCCAAAGAAATCTCACAGTGGGCGGTAGTAGAATGAAGCAGAACAAAATGCCCCGCTGCTGTTTGCTTGTTCAAATTAACAAGGAAGAGATAGCTTTTATCGCTTGTAGCTTTATCCAGTCACACCTGGTTAGGACATTTCATTACACCGGACTAATGAACTAATTACAGTGGGCCCAGGGGAGGCCTTGCTCCCGGTCTGAGTTTCTAGGGAAAGGACAGAGTTATGGAGCAACAGAAGCGCTGCAGAGATGAAAACATGCCACTAAAAGCTCAGCAAATATAACCAACAGCTTTGCAGCTGTACAGTAGAAAAATTAAATGTGGAATGCAAAATCTCTCTATTGACAACTATCGAATAATAGGTGTTCAAAGGCAAAACCTACATTGCTAAATTTTCACCAGCTAATTTTTATGGAGGCTTTTTGTCAGTGTCGGTGTCAGTCATACAATTTCATGCATCCTTGTAGAATAAAATACATACGATATAAAGGCAATTTGCATGCACAGTAGTAAACCTACATTAGTGTCCCATTGTGAACTCTTAGACAGCGACAAGCTTCCTGCCACTATACTTAAACAATAAAAGGTCAAGAGGGTGTAGTCTAGTGTTTGCATGAAGCAGATCTAAGGCTGATTAATCATTTCATGGAGCAAATGGGGCGTAGCACTAAGCCTGTCGAGACTAATTGCTTGCAATGAACAAGTAAACGAAAGTGATGGAGGTGAGAAAGAGAAAGAGAGGGAAAGGCAAATCAAAGAGTTATATGTACCAGGAGGATATTAATTAACTGGGTCATTGTAACACAGATAGAACAATATACATAAGGAGAATGTGGCAGAGCAGACATCGTTATAATGAGTGATTGAAAACTGTTGGGCTGGAACAGAGGATGATGGACTACTGGAAACTGTGCCAAACAACAAAAAAGCATAATAATATGTTTAGGTTTACAACGTACAAGTGCAGGATCATTAAGAGCGCCATAAAAACATAAAAAAAAAAAAAAGATTTTTATTCAGAATATGAATGATCTTTTCCCGTGTATTACTCACCATCATAAAGTGTTGCAGATGGTAACCAAGGGGTTGCTATGCGGTTTCTAACATCTCAGCATTCCCATAGTCATCATTTACAACAGAATGCATGGAATAGACTGAAAGCAGTTGCGTATGAGAGAAAAGTGTGTTTCATTTGGGTTGTAGCTCATTCATATTAATTGAAGTTGGTGCTGGGAGTATGTAGGACAGGAAGATGGCTGAGGCGGGGCCATGGGGAAGAGGTTTAGGAGAGGGAGAGAGTGAATAAAAGAACAGAGGGAGGGCAAGCGGAAGGATGCAGATAGAAATACTGTGAAACACTTCTGATAGAAGCAGCTGCAGATTTTAAGAGATGCCTCCATCATCATCACATACAAAGACAACTTGGCTGCCGCCAGCCGCCTGTCATACTGTGTGAGGAGGGCTAAAGCGACACAATTAGCAGTCGTGATATATGAGGATATCCTCGTGTTGTTAGACAGGAGCACCAAGTAATTATTCCAACTATTGTAGTACGCTTTTGGCAGAAGAGGACGTCTAGCCCTTAATTCACTCTTTCTGTCTTCTCCTGCGCTCCCTCACTCAGATGCTAATCTAGTGATCAGTCTAGCTATTCACACTGACGATCAAACTGTGGAAATTAAAAAAAAAACATGAAAAACCCCACTAATCCTAATTAGAATTTGCATATTCAAATTAAAACTACATTCCTCGATGAAATGTCTAAGTGGAGATAATGGAGAGTGAAGAAAAACACAATGCTGGAGTGAAGATTGGCAGATGTGGGTTTGTGTTTTTTTTTTTACCTTTGAAGAATTAAAATGCAGTAATGATGTACCAGCATGTCAAGCAGGAAGCGTGTTTGGCACTTCTGTGTGACAGTGTTGCTTTTACCTTTATTTGAACTTTAGCACTTTATGCTATCGGCAGCACTGTTTTCTCAACAGATCATTTTGCATTAGCATTGAGTTAACAGTACAATGCTGGAGCTACGTTCTGTCAGATCTCTGAAAAGCTCTCCACGTGCTGCAGCAGGTTGTCTCGTTGGTATATCTTGCCAGCTGAGATATTCAAAGAGACCTCATCCGTCTCCTACATATAGGGTGACAGTCGTCATCCCCCCTTTGCAAATGGAGGAGCTTCAAAACACAGTGTCGGCAGGATTGTTCGTTACCGCGTATTGCCTCACCACAATGGGGTTTGAACAAAACAGTGCAGAACTTGGTTTGATCGTAATGATATTCAATATTGTTTTGCTCTAAGTGACAGTTGCAGGAATAGAACATCACATTCATGAGTGGGAAAGTATAAAAAAAAAAAAAACTTGGCCGTTTGAGGTTACCAAATGCATTAAAAGAATCATACAGTGAAAAAACTTTAAACGTTGACCCATTTTTGAATGACTGAAAAGTCAGTGCTGTCACAAACTACATTAAGCATTATAGATGTAATATTTCCAGCTTCCTGCTAATTTTGCTTTGCAAAAAAAGGAATTGGTGATCAATAGAAAACTTGACACAAAAAATGTAATTACCTCCATCAAATGGAAAAAAAATTAAATGCAAAAATATAACAAATATACAGTGCCCTCCAAAAGTATTGGAACAGTAAAGACAAAATTGCTCTGTTGGCTGTGGAGTCAAGACATTTACAAATATGATTAAAAGATGAATATGAGACAAAACTACAGAATGTCACATTTTATTATTGGGTGATTCAACACAGAGATGATTTACCAGCTAAGAAGATCATTCTTAAACTGTAAATTATATTTTTAGTAAATATGACAATTTGGGTTCGGTAAGATTTTTTTTTTTTTGTAAGAATCAATACTTTTGTTCTGCAAGGATGCTTTGCAG
Source organism: Barbus barbus (assembly GCF_936440315.1). Taxonomy (NCBI): domain Eukaryota; kingdom Metazoa; phylum Chordata; class Actinopteri; order Cypriniformes; family Cyprinidae; genus Barbus; species Barbus barbus. The sequence continues at coordinate 18,343,477 of NC_136753.1, forward strand.
GGTTAGTTCACTCATGTTTTACTCACCCTCAAAGCATCCTAGGTGTATATGACTTTCTTCTTTCAGACGAATCCAATTGGAGTTATATGAAAAAAATTCTTGCTCTTCCAAGCATTAGAATGGGAGTAGGCCGGTGTTTTTGTTCAACAGTCCAAAAGTACTCAAATATCGCACGCATCCATAATAAAACGTGCCTCACATGGCACCGGGGGGGTGAATAAAGGCCTCCTGTAGCAAATTGATGCGTTTTTGTAAGAAAAATATCCATATTTTTTCTCTTTTTTCTCACTTCTGCTGACTATCGTATGCAGAAGCTGTTTGGGTGGATGACGTAGGATGTATGCGTGCGTACACTTATAGAACTTAAGTTAATGATAATGTTTTATTTATTTATATATTTAGCTAGCTAGCATGTGGCCATATAACACTAAACACTTAAAATATAATGTTTATTTACCAAAAGGTTTGGAGAACGCATTGTGTAAAGGAAAAGTGTAAAGTGTACTTTAAATTATATAATGCTGCTAAACAAATCCCATGTTCCTCTAGGAGAGTAATGAAGTCATATTTGTCCCATCTTTGCTTCTGACATTCCCGCACTCTTCCTCCTGTCCCCTATGACTGCGAGTGAGTCTGACTTCATTACCAGTAGGCGAACAGGCACTTCTCCTGTCGTCAGTATTCGACTCCCAGGTGCTATCAAACACACAAGCATCTTCACTTTACACTTCTGGCATATCCGCCACCCCCCATAAACCCTGAACACAACAATGAAAATATAATGGGAAGAGAAAATAGACTGAGAAAACAGTAGAAGATGGCAACACGCCACACCCAGATGAATAAAAGAGCCAATGTAGAGAAAAAGCCATCAAGGCATGAAGCCCATGAACGTGCTATGGACGGCAGAAGAGACGCCAGATACACAGAGAGACAAAAGGAGCAATGGTGCTCATTACTAGGAGCTGAAGGAGAAACGGCTGTGTGAGGGTAAACGGAGGTCTGGCTCCCCAGGGAGGACATCACACAAGAGGCAGACGATCAAAAACCGTCCCCAACTGCGCAAACAGACAGACACGCTACCAACTACTGAGATCAGTGACTTCAAGTGCCAGACAAAAAGAAAAACGAGAAAGAAGAGAACAGAAGGGGGGCTGAAACAAAGCAAAGTGACTGTCACAGTATTATAGTTTCGATCAGGAGAGAATTGTTAGTTTTAAGTGTGATAAAGAAGTACACTGTCCTTGTTTGTCCAAATGTGTTGTTTTTGTGAAACTGTGTTTGGAAACAGTATTTAGCCTACGGCCAAGTGTGGGCAGGGGGCTGTCTAGACACTATTCTGACATTCTCCTCTATTCTTCACCCACAAACCAATAAAAACTGTCTTAATGGGCAAATTTTACTGACACTAGAAAATCAAGATCAGTGCAGAACTGATTTAGTTTCTCTATATCTGTGGCAGGCTTTTTATAAACGCGTATTTTTTATTGCTGCTTGTCTGGGTCCTTGATGAAGTGTCTGAAAGAGAACAGCTTCGGTAGGCACTTTATTTAAAAACTCTCGTTTAACACTAAAGCCAACATGAAATCAGAACTGACCCCATTTACTGTACTTTCTTAACACATGTTCCTGGTCTTATTATAAATGATTTATTAGGGCATGTCATTCCAAATGAATTTTGTGAAGAAAAAAAAAAAATAGTTTTGTATCTTTCATCAAAACGCAATGACTAATCATGGCTCTGAAATTACCTTCCTTTTCAGTTGATGAGGTCTAGTTCATGCAGATACAGAGAATGTTCAACAGCCAAATAGATAATGCATTTTGAGGCTACTATTGTACTTGATGCAAAACATGATGATAACGCAACGCTGTTAACAGTGCAATAAACATTATGGCAATAATAGCAAACAATAATATATTTGACAAAGAATAGGACATATTGAGACGCATACTCCACAATTGACTGGAAACTTGATCAGGCTCCATTCTGATTAACCCTAATTCAAGTCCCTCCCTACATTTTCTTCTTAGGTGAATATCTTGTTTCACCGTAAAATGTCACATTACATAAGCACAATTGGTTACAGTTTCATGCTGACTTTGGATCTTTTCCACAGCTTGTGATCTGCAATTATGATAAAACTGGATTTTTAACCCATTTGTCATTGATTGAATGTCTTTTACTATCTATCTTAATGGCTTATCTCAAAGACAAGGGGGACAACACTGATTAAGGCCGCTCGAAGAGCAGAATTCATTACCATGAAGTAATACTGTCTGCTGTGAAGCAACCAATCCAAGTCTGGGTTTGTGTATGTGTGCGTTTCAATCTCTGGCAGCTGAGTCCACTCTCTTTCTGGCATTTTCCCCTTCACCCCTCCTTCTCTATTCAATCGAAAACGATGATCTCATGCTCTCACGTTGGTCTCAAAGTGAGCTTATTGCTGTGCTCTTAATGCATTTATCCAAGTCTTTGACGGGGGGCTGGCAGCATTGCCTCACTACCCCAAGTAGGATCATGGTGAAATGTGTAATGTAGACAACAGTGCCTTCATTCACACCCCTTGCGCTTTCCAGGTTTGTTAAGCAGTCTCAACCATCTTAGGAAAAGACAAGGCTTTACTGTGCTGACAGAGCAACCAAAAGTATATAGCACAACAAATGGATGAGATGCAAACAGAATGTTGGAAAAAAATTTGATGGCATTTTATATTTTGTTCTTTTTCTTCCTTCTCTCATTTGTCTTGCCACAAGTACACAAACATACACATTTTTTTGCTATTTTTTGTTCCCTGGACGTTGATAATCAGATAATCATGAAACAGCGCTATCATATTACAAAAACATGCAAAACAAGTTCCAGGAAGGAACTTATTTTCAGAGAAACAGGTACTAGGAAAAAGGTAAAGTGAAAAAGATCTTACCACCTCTTGAGTGTTTAGAGTGCACTGTACCTGTTATGAGGACAGACAAAACTAGGACACAGGCATCTCTGCAGTCTGAACGACCTTACAAAGTGAGCTTACTTCAATCAATGTGCAGGGTACTAGAGGAATATGACTTCCACAGTGGTGGTGTTAATTCGAGCATGTCTCATGCAGGGGCTGAATAGGGGGTTAGGACAACGCATTGGGAAACATGGCACATCCATTCTAAACAGCTATTCTTAGTGTACACTAAGTGACTGCTGAAACTAATGGGCCTTTATCCTTTAATTATGATATCAAGATATTCTTTAGACTAATGCTGCATTAAAAGTGAGATATTAATGAGAATGTAAATCTCAGGGGAAACTAGACTAATGCCGGTTCTAATACATTGCTGAGTCATTAGAAACTATCCCTTTAGCTTCTTAGTAAGCGGCTGTTCTGATTAGAGTGCGGTCACGAGTTATTTAGCAGCTCAATAGCCATGAATGTTGTTTTCAGTGACAAAATACAATGCTGCGTCAGTAATCACAAACTGTCAGTCATGCCTCCAGCTAGGAATTGACTAAGAGACATAAAGAATCAAAATGACAAGATGTTGATTTGGAAATTCATGTTATGGTTTTCTGAGCTGAAGGTCACAAGAGCACATCAATAAAAAGAGAGCAGCAATAATGGGGTCCAAGCAGATTGTGAAACTGAAAAACATGACCACAATTGCCAAATTTCAATGTGGATGCTGTTGTGTTGGTAGTAAGCTTCAACATTATGCATGACAAATATCCTGTGGTTTAGACTTCAATGGCTTCAGAAAGCGTTCTATTACTCTAGCATGGAGATCATTCCTAGAAATTAAATATCATATCAAGCACGCAGCACAACAAAAGGGAAGATCTCTTTGTCATAGTTCTTTTGTTGCTTGATTGTTTTCTGTTGTTTGCTTGTTTTTTTACACCAAAATACAGATATAAATGTTGAGAAGATTAAGAACTTCATAAAGTATAGTAAAATGAAACATACACATATTGAAATATACTAACAAATCCAGTGACAAAAATTATACTTTTAGATGGCCCCAAAAATTTATTCTCACACAGCATTTTCTTTTAGTGAATTAAATCACTGCTTACAAAGCCTAAATTTCTCTCTTACCTGCCCAGCCTGAGATTCCCTGAGAATGCACAGTCTGACTCCGTACCAGCTCACTGAGTGCCTGCAGGCTAATGGCCTTCTGTTCTCATCACTATCTGTTGGTAGGATCCTGGAGCAGGCCATAACCCTCAGTGTCCAGCATGCACTCCAAACACCAGCCTTACACCATTCCTTTTAGAACAACTGTGCCTGACTGAGACACCTTGAAACCTTTTTGACTACTTTTAATCTGCTAAAGTAAAAGCAGATTACTTGTTTTGCAGCTGTTTTGCTTACACTGCCCCAATATGATAATTCCTTGATGAATTAGAACCTTTTGCTTCAGTATTGGTAGTCTGCCAGAAAACAGATTTAAAAAAAAAAACTGAAATAAGGTGTAAAAGAAAGTGGGAACCAGGAGACTGAGATTTAAAACAACAAAGGATTTCTACACACATACACTCCCTCTTGATGATCAGGAAGTTCTATGTTTGCTTTTTGTGTGTGTTATATATATATATATATATATATATATATATATATATATATATATATATATATATATATATATATATATATATATATATATATATATATATATATATACACACACACACACACACACACACATATATATATATACATATATATATATATATATATATATATATACACACACATACACACACACACACACACACACACACACATACATATATATAAAAAGTTGGTCCAGTTGAAAGAAGGGAGAGACAAGCTGTTTATCAGGGCCAGCAGTTGAAAGTGAGTAAGCATAAAGTGGGTCGTTGCACCAGACTGTTGCGGTTAATAAAAAGCAATAGGAGTCCAATGTGCCATTACAACCTCAACTACCTCCTAAAGATCTCATCCCCCAAAAGCTGCACCCTCTCCATCACCTCCTCCATTTCTTTTCCGATTCAATATAGCCTGCAGGTACAATCTCCTGATGTCTGAAATCCTCGCCAAACGCACCAGGGCATAAGAACAATATAACACTCTAACCTGTCAGGAAATGGGAGAAACACAAAGATCAAGATCATAGCGGCACCTCTACGCTCCACTCCTCCACAGCTCATCTGCACCTGAAGACCAAAAGCCCCAATACCTCTATCTGTAGCTCATCAACACAAACAATAGAGTTGGAGAACCGCGACCTCCATTCCCAGTGCTAACGTCTCAGTAAAGGGCAACTTTACCTTTTTTTATCTTAACAACCCATTCGAAGCAATATAGGGGCATCTATTACAGGTCCTTCTCAAAAAATTAGCATATTGTGATAAAGTTCATTATTTTCTGTAATGTACTGATAAACATTAGACTTTCATATATTTTAGATTCATTACAACACAACTGAAGTAGTTCAAGCCTTTTATTGTTTTAATATTGATGATTTTGGCATACAGCTCATGAAAACCCAAAATTCCTATCTCAAAAAATTAGCATATCATGAAAAGGTTCTCTAAACGAGCTATTAACCTAATCATCTGAATCAACTAATTAACTCTAAACACCTGCAAAAGATTCCTGAGGCTTTTAAAAACTCCCAGCCTGGTTCATTACTCAAAACTGCAATCATGGGTAAGACTGCCGACCTGACTGCTGTCCAGAAGGCCATCATTGACACCCTCAAGCAAGAGGGTAAGACACAGAAAGAAATTTCTGAACGAATAGGCTGTTCCCAGAGTGCTGTATCAAGGCACCTCAGTGGGAAGTCTGTGGGAAGGAAAAAGTGTGGCAGAAAACGCAGCACAACGAGAAGAGGTGACCGGACCCTGAGGAAGATTGTGGAGAAGGACCGATTCCAGACCTTGGGGGACCTGCGGAAGCAGTGGACTGAGTCTGGAGTAGAAACATCCAGAGCCACCGTGTACAGGCGTGTGCAGGAAATGGGCTACAGGTGCCGCATTCCCCAGGTCAAGCCACTTTTGAACCAGAAACAGCGGCAGAAGTGCCTGACCTGGGCTACAGAGAAGCAGCACTGGACTGTTGCTCAGTGGTCCAAAGTACTTTTTTCGGATGAAAGCAAATTTTGCATGTCATTCGGAAATCAAGGTGCCAGAGTCTGGAGGAAGACTGGGGAGAGGGAAATGCCAAAATGCCTGAAGTCCAGTGTCAAGTACCCACAGTCAGTGATGGTCTGGGGTGCCATGTCAGCTGCTGGTGTTGGTCCACTGTGTTTTATCAAGGGCAGGGTCAATGCAGCTAGCTATCAGGAGATTTTGGAGCACTTCATGCTTCCATCTGCTGAAAAGCTTTATGGAGATGAAGATTTCATTTTTCAGCACGACCTGGCACCTGCTCACAGTGCCAAAACCACTGGTAAATGGTATTATTGTGCTCAATTGGCCTGCCAACTCTCCTGACCTGAACCCCATAGAGAATCTGTGGGATATTGTGAAGAGAAAGTTGAGAGACGCAAGACCCAACACTCTGGATGAGCTTAAGGCCGCTATCGAAGCATCCTGGGCCTCCATAACACCTCAGCAGTGCCACAGGCTGATTGCCTCCATGCCACGCCGCATTGAAGCAGTCATTTCTGCAAAAGGACTCCCGACCAAGTATTGAGTGCATAAATGAACATAATGGCCATTCTTTTATTGGTCGGATGAAATATGCTAATTTTTTGAGATAGGAATTTTGGGTTTTCATGAGCTGTATGCCAAAATCATCAATATTAAAACAATAAAAGGCTTGAACTACTTCAGTTGTGTTGTAATGAATCTAAAATATATGAAAGTCTAATGTTTATCAGTACATTACAGAAAATAATTAACTTTATCACAATATGCTAATTTTTTGAGAAGGACCTGTAGTGTGTTATGTCACATCAGAGCATGTAACATGCAAACTGAAGTTCTATGAATACTTTCACTTAAGTAATCATGAGGAAAAATCAATCCTAACATCACCACAGATAAGAGCGACGAGCAAAAACAGCTTAATCAGCTTCTACCTCTCTGGAAAAAAAAAGAGATTATTTATTTCACTTTGAATTCAAATGAAATTCCACTTCTAATCCTTAGAACTGTGAGATGAGCTGGATGGACATGTTCATATTTTCTAAAGAAGTATTTCCAAAGAAGGAATAAAAGAGAGCACAAAACCTGAAATGATGTAACAGGACAAACTCTACTTAACCTTTGAAAATGACTGAAATACTAAGCTTTCATGTTTTTAAATAAGGTGTTTTTAAATAAGGATTTAAGACTGCAAAGTATTTAAAGGTTACATCATACATTTTTATTTATTTAATTTCAGGTTAACTTTAATGCTATTTCTTGCTAGTCAAGGTTTCTGGCAACAAAAAACGATTTAGTTTTACATTACCATTTTAAATGTAAAATGTAATACACTTTTACCCAATACAGTTTATATATTTTAGGGCTGGATATCATCTGGATATCATCAACTACCTCAAGAAACACTACACATTGTGATACACGTTGATCAAATACATTGTGTATAGAGAGCTTAAAATCCATATACCAATGCACTACAAAGCCAATGTTTATCTAACATGAATTGTGTTTGAAGCACTAAAATGATAATAACTGAACACCTGTGACTCCATATTCAAAATTAATGTGCCAGGTTGCTACATTGTTAAGCAAACAGCCTACACGTAAGCTACATTACTTGTCAGAAACATAGTTTATTCTGATTCATTAACAAATTAAAAACTTTGATGAGGGCCGTCACGCCATGCCTTAGTGCCTAATGAACCTTAGCTGTGACCAAAGAGTGTTTGATTGTCAGTGGCATGTGGATGACCACTGACACTGAGGAAAAAGCATTATACAGGCCTGGGCCTCAGGAGACCACTCAGAAGCATTACAGAGATTTAGTCTCCCCCTCAGCCTTTAACCTCTTCCCATAAACACTGCCAAATATGGCTTTCCAGGGCGTTGAGTCTCGCACTGGCCAGCAATATTGGGCTTGGTCCCCATGTGACTAACTGCCCAGACCACTTTAGAGCAATAAGGGGATGCGTGGCTTAAAGCCATAATGACCTATTCATCAGCAATCAGTCAATATGTTCATAAAAAATATGAATCTCAAAAGACCCCAAGTGAATATGTGCATAAACTACCATTCAAAAGTTTGGGGTAAGAAAAATGTTTTGTTTTTTAAGAAAATTAATACTTTTATTTAGGATGGATGCATTAAATTGATCAAAACTGACAGTAAAGAGTTTTACACTGTTACAAAAAATATCTAAAAATATATTTTACTGTATATATAAAATCATAAAAGTATATTTAGATCTCATTTGAAATTGTAATACAATTTCATAATATTACTGTTTTTATTGTAACTTTTAAATAAACGAGCACAGCCTTGGTGAGCATAAAAGACTTCTTTCAAAAATATCTTATTGATTCCAAATTTTTTGAACACTAGTGTATGTGTTTATAGTGGTGTTGTTCAGATTCTGCTGACAGACTCGGAGTGATTGTAGAAACAGGATATGAAGTTAAATGAGATGTTACAGCAGATAGCAGAATAAGGCCGCTGCTTCATCTCACTGTCCGGTTCTGGCAGACAGAAAGCCCTACGGTGGATTTACCGAGACAAAACCTCCCCACTGCACAGCTGAGTGAACAGACACAACACAGAGTTCAGCTCAACCACATCCATCCCCCACAGCCAACAGGCAAAAACACAGACACCCTAGCACAAAAGACAGCACTGAGAACCACAAAGTGCCTTAAAACCCCCACTATTACACAGAATGGAAAGGAACTGCGCCCGTGCTGCTCTTGATGCTTGTAACACAAAAGTAAGCACACCATCAGGAACAACAGACCTCCTGGATACAATAATACTTCAACAGCGAAATGCCTTTCCAATGAATGACACTTCAGTGCAATCTTGCACCGCTCCATTTCACATGAGCTTTTTAAATATTATCTGAATTACAACAGGACATTGTCCATTTTCTTTTCATCTTGTTTACCAACATCTTATCTTCCCCCTAAAAACCCTGCGGCCAAGGAGTTCAATTACACAATCAAATAACTTCTGCATTGTGTAGATAACGCTGTAGTTGATACTGAATATATGAAAAACAACATTATATATCTCTTGACAGTGCACTTGGCATCAAGGGGCGATGTTCTCAAATTTAACAGAGCAGCCGTCATCTACTCGGGTTAACTAGTGAATTGACAGTGAATGCAGTTACACAACACACTCTTGGATTGTTATAATATTACAGAAAAAAAACAAGACTGAAGAGTGGAAAGATGTGGGCGTGCAAAAAGCCAGGAATATATTTGTTGATGTGTGCGATTACACTCCCTAGTTTAGCATCTGCGTCAGGTGATTAAGTGTTAATTTGTGTCTATATATATACACAAGCATGTTTGTGTTGTGTCAGACAAGTCAAACCCAGAATGCCTCACACTGTTCTTGTCACACAGGGTGGGAGGAGGTGTGTACTGTACATGATAACTGCCCCGACAAAGAACTGAGTTTGGCCCCATGTAGAGGGGGATTTGAGGTTTACTACAGTAGTTATGGTTTCTGCTCCTCATTTCTAGCATTACTGGCAGTCTAAACCACTTTATCTGTTCACATTCTAACTTAGTCTGCTTCAATCTTTGTTCAGCTGTCCAAACAAAAAGTTTGTACCCATATAAAACATGTCATGATGATGACTATTGACACAGCTCCTGTAATTCAAAAAGGAAAGCTAGTAAGCAAATCATTCAAAGAATGAGAGACAGACAAGCAGATACAAGAAGGAAAAAATGCTGAATTTAGCCCTGAATTAATTTGAAATTAAGCACGGCAATCTGTTATCACCGAGACACATTAGAAAGGTTCACACTGCTTGACAAAACTGGATAATTTGATCCCAAGGCAGAGTTTTCTTGCTTTCTGCAGTGCTTAAAATGTATGAATGTGCTGACACATCACAGCAACAGTGAAAACTAAGAAAGGATGCTAATTGAAAGGATAAAATGTGACTAGTCGGACAGTTTAAACCGAAGCAAAACCTTTTGATTATGTTAGATGTATCATTCATCCTTACCTGAAGGCCTCTCCTCCTTAATATACTGGAGTCATCCATTTTATTGTCTTGTATCTGATCCCGACTTTAGTGAAGTTATCCTACTTTCCTATTCAAGGATAGTCTTCTACCCAAGATTTATCAGAATTCCATGAGGCACAAATGATCTGTCAGAGACCCGGCTTTGGTTATCAGTACTGGGAATTCGCTCTTTGCTGATGTCATGCTCATCCACAGCAAAAAAACAAATGTGATCATCCTATAAGATTAGCAAATGACTACTGAACAATTTTTCCCACTACTACAACAATCTTATTTGTAACTCTTCTCATCTAAAAGTGACGGGCACTCATGAAAACAACCATGTCCTAGTATAGATTTTTAACAGGTATTCCAAAAACTTAAAGCATACAGTTCAACATGAGGACATTTGAGTACGTCAACTGACAGCAGGAGAGCATTTCAGCACATGGCTCACATTCTTGTTCCCCGTTCACTGTTTGCTTCAGGCGAGTTCAGAGAAAGGATAGCTTTCAGAACAGTGCCTCAGTATCTCTCGGTATCTTCGCTTCCTTGGAATGACGAATGGCTGGAAAATATGCGTCTCCCTGAAACTCTTCCTTCATTCATCCATTCAGCTCAGGCGACCTCCACTATCATCAAAACATCTTTTCACCCCAGGCTTAAGGAATCACAACCAAGTTCTTTTCCTGTGTCTCTCTTTTACCTCACTCCGACCCACTCAGAGATTCCCAGATATCTTCATTTCTATGGAAACTACAGCCTCTGCATAAACGGTGGACAGTTAATGATAAAAATGGCACCTCAGGGGATGAAAATAGAAAAATATTCAGGCTAGCGCAGTCCTCCAGAGATGCAGAATCAGGCACAATGGACTGCATTAAACCGACTAAGTAAAGTTTAACCCCCCCAGTGCATCCATTTACCTAGTAGGTTAATTTAAGTGATCAAGTAAGTTGTTTAACTTGCTTCAGCCCGAGAGTGGCTAAAAGTGGAAGGGCGGAAACAAGCAGAGAATATTTTCAGCCTACACTCTTGAGATAATCTAGAAACAGTCAGTAGCAGCAGCAGAAGAACGCAGGCACTGGCTGCCCACTGACAGCACAAGGCAAACAACAACTCCAGTCAGAGCCGCATGGCTGGATTCCATTCCCCTCGGCCGAGAGGCCTCCGTCTCATTCGCCAGGAAGGCAGGCGAACGACAAAAGCCGTGCTGGCAGAGCTGTCTTTTCAGTGGCAGGTCATTGCTTGTCTGCTTTTTCTTCGCATATCTCCCCTGCTTTATTCAGCTTCCTCAGCTCAGCCTGATGAACTGGACTACAACCAAGGTTGTTCTCCCGAAAACGGTTGAGATCGGGTGACAAGATGAAAATTCCATGCAGGAAGAGTGTCACTCAGAATCTCCTCATCTTCTCCCCTGTCAAAGCGCTTGAAGCGGTCCGCTGTTTGTGAATGGGCTGCCTGCCGGAGGGGCTGCAACGGCAGAGTCACAATTCAGCTACATTCAATCTTGTCATTTAAATCTTCCGCTTGTACTGCCTTCTATTAGTGCACATGCAGGTGATTAAAGGAATAAAACAGCTGTATTTCTTTTCTTTGCTTGTGCTGTACATAGAAGCCTTCTGTATCTTCGGTTTCTCGCTCTCTTGTTCCTTGTAAACTCTCCTCCTCCTCTTCCCAGCGCCTCACTGCTGAATGCTGCTTTATCTGTCCTATCAGCCAGCAACACATCCAGCCAGCCAATCAGACGCACACAGACTCAGAGCTATTTGCATAATATGAATGGGGGAGCAAAAAGGCCCCACCCCTTCACTCCCTTCTGTGCCATTCTGCTCACAACGCTCTGCTTTACCCCAAAACGTAAAAAATACACATGCACACAAAAATACACATTTTCTCATCTTACAATTCAACCATACTGCTGCAACCAGGACAAAATTCCCTATTCTTTATGCCTCTCCTTCCTGTCCAAATATGGCATCTGTGTTTTGTACAAGGAAAATAAGTGAGCCTAATACCAGTATATTCAGTAATGACAGTCTAATGAGATTGTGCAGGGCTTTTCTTCAGTACAGTGATGCATTAGCAGCGGCTCAGTTCATCTCAAGGGACTGCAGGAACAAAAGCAAGAGGGATTATCGTCCATAGGCAGAACACTGCCATTGCCACTGCCATACATACAGTATATATGTGTATTAATCACCCACCTCTCCTCTCTCTCTCCCTGCCTCCGACATCATAGAAGAAACAGAACAGAATATCAAACACGGGCATAGAAGAAAATGCATGTGTAGTGGAGAGAGAGAGAGAGAGAGAGAGACGTGGAGAGAGAAGCTCTTTCCTCCCACACACACAGTGAAGAGCGGACAGAGAGTCATTATATGATCAGGTGAGTACCAGAGGAAAAGCAAATTATGTGTTTGGATGTGTGTGTGCACATACCTTTGTAGTAAGATCACATGCAAAACCATATTAACTTTAAGTGTGTAGGGTCAGAGTTTAGTGGAATGGACACCGTGAAAACAATGAACATACTAAACTCTTCATTCACAAGTAGTTAAAAAAAAAAAAAAAAAAGTAATTACTAGCTTTGTAATTTGTAATTGGCAGTTTTGTAATTACTTGGACTGTCAATTTAGTATGATTCATTCTAAACAAGAAATGAAAAAGAAAATTAATGCACTTAATCATGCTCACTGACCTATACATAAATGTAAAATATCTATTTAAAAAAAAAAAACTTTAAAAGACATTGATGGCAGCAACAGAATCTCTGAATATATTTTCCACAGAAAGATAACTGCATTTCTGACATATTTACTTAATAATTGATCACACATTACATTGTTCTTTTTCCAAACCCAAATTTTGCCTGTCCTTGTGATTCCACATGCAAAATGTCATGTGATAAAAAAATTTCCACAGTATTTTTTTCATTGCACATATGTTGATATACATGGATGTAAACATGTACTGGACCAAGCGAGAACCCACACACAATTACCCAAAATCAAATATTGAAAATACCAACGCTAATTCTAATATTTAATACTTAATGTCTATATGGCCCTGCAATTATGAGAGGAGAAATAATAGTGATTCAGTGATTCACAAAATAAATCAGTGACTGACTGTTTATTAACAAATAATTCTATATCTCCAAAAGAACCATTCCCATTCATACCTCCAATGTTCTATGTAGAAATTCCTAAATATAAACTCCAAAAAACTGCATGCAGCGTTAAATAAACTGTCCAGCTAAACAAGCAAGATAAAGCAGCTAATGTGACCTCATTGCACCCTTTACACACACTCTTAGATAGAGTCTCTAATTGATCACATCTAAGTTCAAGGATCAGTGGTGAAGTCAAGGACCAGAGAGGTAACATAGCCCATAGCTACAAGTCTTATCAATGACAACTGTTCTCTGAAAAAAGAGGCGCTATCTCATGTGTAGTTATCCAGTAACTGAAATTCTGCCAGTTTGCCAAAGGTGTGAGAATGAGGCATCTGTTATTGGAGGCAGCATACATTCCTTATATAAACATCTTCAGGAGTGTTTGAAGGATAGTGTGAAACATTGGGTCAAGTATTTTTAGCCAGTGTTAGCATAGTACAAACTGATTTATGTATCTAAATCAACATTAATAGAAATGATGCTGTACTGGGTAGTGTAAGTCAATCCATACTGTAAACATTTTATAGAGATCCTTCACAAGCCATTTAACTGTTATACATATGCTCTACGAAGACTGCTTAAAAATAGCTGGGTTTCCATCCAGGAATTTGTATGCCAGTTTTGGAATAATGCTTAAAATATGTTGGATGAAAACACCATTATTATTATTTTCATTTATATTTAAACTAATCTCTTTTTAATCTTGGATTCAAATGTATATTTAAAGAAATCTATTCAGTATGAAGACTGCAATGTAAATGCATTTACCAAATAAATTCCTAACTAAGATGAAAAGCAATAATATTTTAGCTAAATAACTTGCTCACAGAAAAAAGAAACCCTTTTCCAACCAATTTCCCTGAGAAGTGATGTTTTTGCTCTCTTGAACAAGCGGAATTGAAATTGTGCTTTATTCACAAATTGTTTCCAAATATTTAGAAATTTGTTGCATAAACTGAATTTACAGCAACATAGAAATGGACTCCACAATGTAAAAGAATGATTTTTGAGGTTGTAAATAAAACAAATTATTGGAGTACATTTTACAAGAAAATACAAATTCAGCTTTTCTACTCCAAAATTTTATGGTAAATTTAATGTGTTACTTGCCTTGTCATTGCAACTGACAGTTTCTACACTAAATCTTTTTTCAGTGTGATAAATGAGAGGGTGGACAGAGGTCACATGATTATGACTGCTTGAAATTTGAGTGTGTCCCACAATTAGGGTAAAATAAAGGACTTGAACCACATTTCACTTAGTTCAACACTGAGGCAGAAGAGTCATATTGCATTGTTAGAGACGGGAAGGAGGATTCAAATGAATTGTATGCTGTAAATATACATTACTAATGAACCCGCTTTATTGCAACATTCTGTAAGGCTTCAAATAACTGTATTACATTACCAATGTGAGTCTGGCGTTGTTACACTCGATGACCTGCACCTGGGAGGCCCTTCATGCAATTAAAAGCTGACGCATGACAAATATTCAGACTGTTCATGTAATAAGATAGTCCTGACCTAGCACACACTCCACAGACACTGCTCCTGTTTCAAACGAGACATGGACCCCACAAATCACATTCTGCGCTTTGGTCCTGAGGGACACAGCAGAAAATCTTATTGATCTATGCATGATTCTAGAAAAACAGACAGCACGTTCACTATTATTGATCTGAAGGGATCATGAGACTGACTAACGGTATGAATTCTTAAGGTTGCACGCTTAGGGCACAAGTATATGACACACTGCAAAACATCAGCATCAATATCTGAAGCTACAGGTGTGTTCAAAATAACATACTACCATATAAGCCCATTCTCATCAAGATGCATACACAATATACCTACATACAGCAATCATAGCATTTTCTTCTGCCACACTTTAAATTACATGTGAATGAGTCAGGGTGTTTGTACTACTCATTGAGTCATGGAGTGATGTTCCTGTGCCATTCGCTGGGCACGTAATGAGGGAGTCAAAGAGGGCTAAAAGCAAACCTGACAGCAGAAATGGATGCCATTAATCTAGTGCACCATTAAAAATCTGTGATAGATACTGCAAACAAAAATATTTAGACCTACCCGAGGGAAAGAGGAAAGCAAAAATTAATTTGATGCAACATAGCTACAGGAAAACATTGCTGTAAAATCAAATCTTATTCCAGAGCCGCCAGGGTTATAATTGGGTGTGCCTATTGAGAACTAAACCATAAATTAATGATGAAAGCACAGACATTAACTTGAAGGCTTTTCATTAGCATTTAGTAAATTAAGACAGGTTTGAAATATTCATTTAAAAGACATACAACATTACAAACAGGTTGCTGGCTTCATTTAAAAGCAAACAGGTGAATGAGAACTTGAACTGTAGGTAAAATGCATGAAGGAAAGTGAAATTGCATGCTATTAAATCTACACTACCAAAGCACTGAATCACACACTTTCAATTCCCACCGAATGTTAAAAAGATGTTCAAACTAAACCAGACGTCATCTGATTCCACTTGAGCAGTTTAATAGTGACGAGGGGCCATTGAGGGCAGGTTCTGATTAGAGAGCTGATCAGACTGCAGTAGAGGGTGTTATCGAGGGCTCAAAAGAGAGGCTCATGTCTCAAAGTTTCTGTGGAGAGCAGGCACAGGCTGCTTCCAAGAAACAGCATCGTCAGGGGCACATAATAATGAAGTGCTGAGCAAGCTTCAGGCCAAAAAAGTGCACACAAGCCATCTTTTTAACTTGGTGAGCTACGTTTTGCGAATCGTGCGAGTGTGTGCTTAACATGAGTGTTTATGAAGAGCTGGTAGAATAAGTCGAAAATTGTATTCCAGCATTAAATCCTGAAATAAATGAAATACCCAAAATACCCCTTATAGAAACATTTCCTATGAACCTCCTTGGGGGGGTGGGGGGGGATTTAAAATGACAATCTCCAGTGATTCATGGTCCACGGAAAATTCTGAATATGCTGAATTAGATTTTTTGCCTACCTTTTTAGAAATACTGCATATTTGGACAAAGTTCAAAAGTCTGAGGTCAGTAATATTTTTTTAGAATGTTTATAATGTTACAAAAATCATTGCAAATAAATGTGTTTATTTTAACCTTCTTTTAAAAAAATGCACTAAATTAGACTGATTTCTAACAAGTAATTTGATGTTGAAGACTGATACCTGCCAAAAATTCAGCTTTGCCATCACATAAGTACATTATAAAATATGTAAAAAATAATAATAAATTAAAACAGTTGTTTTAAATTGCAATAATCTTTCACAATAGTTCTGTTTTTGATCAAATAAATGCAGGATTGGTGAGCATAAGAGACTTTTTACATTGGTTATTGGCTTTTACATTGGTTATTGGCTTACATTGGTTATTGGCTATTTCTTGTTATTTTGTTTTATTACCTGTGTCCTGTCCTGTTACTGTCTTTCTGTTGCACTGTGGAGCTTCTGTCACTACAACAAATTCCTTGTATGTGTAAACATACTTGGCCAATAAAGCTCATTCTGATTCTGATTCTGATTCTCTTAAATAGTGTAGCAGGGAAGAAGCAATATTCAGATGTTGGGCTGTTTGAAAGCTCATATTACACACTTCATATTTAATAACCTCCTTCCTTTATGTGCACAACTAAACAAACAAGCTTCCTTTAGTTCCATAATGATGCAAGCATTTTCAAGAATCGGAGAGAACATCAAGATAGGTCCTATGATAATTTTTTTTTCTTTCTACTTTATCTCATCACTACTGAAAGTCTAGTCATTCAACTCAAAAGTTGTCAGCCCGCTCCCTCAGGCAAGCAGGAAAAAGTATGGCAGAGATTATTAAAAAAACAAATGCAATAAATCATTGACAAAGATGGCTTGTTGGTAAAACAGACAAGAAATTAAAGATTGAAAGGCTGACAGAAAGGCTGATGACCATACAACACGCATAACTGTTTCAACTTTTTTTTTTTTTATAAGAATGTGAAGACAATTCTGGAGCGTTGCCAGTAAAAGCACCGTCAAAGAGCACAAAAAAACGTTTAGGTTTAGCCTACTTTTCCACAACCGTTTACAAATGATAATTCTGTTTCTACAAAGCATTGTCATACAGGGAGAGATTAACATGTTTATGAGATAAAAGCCTGGAGCAGGGCTCTCTCTTCTTAAAAAGAACACTTTGAGCTAGAAAAGTTGATTTAGAAACAAATGGATAGAAAAAAACATATCTGCTGAGAAAAGAAAATGAATAACCACATTATTTAGCTGCATATTCATTTACATTTAAAAGAATTATGAGGAAGCTGTAGTGATTTCTCTGGACGATCAACCACATGGAATTATTATAACATCTGCTGGGTTCAGACTGAGGTTAAAAGCAAAGTGAGTTGATCTGCAAAGTTTATATATGTTCAGGGAGTGCATGTTGCAAGTTTTCAGTCAATTGCATCATTTTTCCTATCTTGTACCTATTGAAAAACATGATCGTTTTACTGCACTCAAACCCGCATAGGGAGTCGTATCACTAGCTAAGCACTTTCTTCAAGGATGTTTTTGGGTTTGGTAAGCATCCAGTCAGACCATCAATACCAGACTTCATCCAGCATAAGAAAGGCTCATCTATCACTGCTCATGAAATAAAGACCACTTATTCACCTGCTGACTACCAAATGCATGGGGGTAGTGGGAATGACAGAGCAGTTGCCATTTGTTAGTGATAAATCGAGTTTGCTACCTTGAGTGACTGATCCTACCCAGCACTGCTGTCAAAGGTGTTAAGAATACAGTAATTTTAAGCAGTGCAAGCCACAGAAGTTGTGAGTTTTTACAAATAAATATTTAATAAGTAACAGTTTTTGCTGTCTAGAATTCTTTTAACTAGAAATGCTCCAATCTCTGGATTATCTCTTAAATACTTGATTAAAACCTTTAAATGCATAAATAGTAAAAAACCAAAAAAAATTATTCTTTAAATCACTTACCCTCATGTCATTCTTTCTTCTGCAGAATAGAAAATATGATATTTTGAAGAATGCTGTTAACTAAATGCTGTTTTGGTTATCACCTGACTTCCATTGTATGGACAAAAAAACCCACACATTTCTCTATATGTCCTATATTAGGTTCCACAGAATACAGGTTTGGAACACCACGAGGTTGAGTAAATGAAGATAGAATTTTTTTCTAGATAGAATTCTATAGATTTCTATATAATCAAGACTGGTGTATCGCCCATTTCATATGACAAGAAACTGGTCATCAAATTTAGCTGTAAAAATCTCATTTACTTTATCGTATATAAAATATGTACAAAATGATTTCAGGCTGGAAAAAAAAACATGATTTTATCTGTTTATTTTGCGATAATGAACAGTCGACTGTATGTTATCCTGAGTTATTTAACAAAAATAAGTAGAACAAATGTATATGAAAAATTTTGATATTTGTTTTACTCTTTTTACAAATAACTATATGGTATTCACCTCAAGTAAACTCCACAGCTGAGCTCTCAAGTTAAGCAAAAGCACAAGACTGTGTGTACTCTCAGAGCTTAAAAATCCTCTCTCAACTGGAGAACGAACACCTTTAAATGAATGTCTGGAGGGCCGAAAACCTTGCTGGCAGGAAACTGCATCCACATTAAATTTGTAGCAGAGGAGAAAATGCAATAATTATTAATGGCTTAGAGCGTGAGTCAATAGCAGCCTGTAGGACACTGATGGATTGGCAGATAACAGTTTATTCAATGAGATTTTTTAAATAAAAAAATAAATTAAAAAAATACACATTATATTATGTTATATTATATTATATTATATCATATTAGGCCTATTTATGTATACATGTATACACACACACACACATTTACATTTAGTCATTCAGCAGACACTTTTATCGAAAGCAACTTACAAATGAGGACAAAGGAGGCAATCAAAATCAACAAAAGAGCAATGATACGCAAGTGCTATAACAAGTCTCAGTTAGCTTACCGCAGTACACGTAGCAAGGTTGTTTTTTTAAATGATATAATACAAAGAAAACAGATAGAATAAAAAAAAACAGTTGAGCGAGCTAGTGGTAGAGGCCTTTCATAATTGTATAATAAAAGAAAAGAAAACGGATAGAATACAAAAAGACTTGAAAATTTGAAAAGCGAGTGTTAGTTTATATATATATATATATATATATATATATATATATATATATATATATATATATATATATATATATATATATATATATATATATATATATATATATATATATATATATGTGTGTGTGTATATATGCATGTATATGTGTATGTATATATATATATACACACACACACACACACACAGAGAGAGAGAAGGTAATAGGATCTCAGAGGATGAAAAGATCAATAAATCTCAAATATCCACGCTGGGAAGTCTGTGATGGGTCAAGATCACAGGGAAGTGAAGAAAGGAGGAGTGAGGTAATACATCAGATGTACAAATAATACAGAGCCTACAAAGGAATCAATAGAGTATAGATTATTCTCTAGGCATCAATTCTATACACAGACTAAAAATAAGAAAAATGAAATAAACAGCCAACTCAAAAAATCTATTAAGTTTGATTGCTGATTTGCTGTAGGTGGGCATGAATAAACAACAAATCACATCAAATTATTTGGCAACATTAATAGATGCTGTAAGGGAAAGGTCCTGGGAAAGAATCTGATGAAAAAGTCAGAGATTTCTATCAAGGCAAAAATGCCTCATGAGATATTTCAGCCAAAAAGTTCTGCATTTATGGGAAGCTGGTGGGGCTTCACCATTACTGTGATAAATGAGACGGCTTTTTAGCACAAGAACTATCCTGACAGACAAGCAATAGAAGTGAATCAAGACAAAGTGTGATGTCATTTTATTGGATGCTTAATAGCTCTCTCTTAATTAAAACTCAAGTATAAATCACATCTATAGATAAATCACAGGGCAAACTAAAACTCCCACATATGCGACGTTAATGTAGAAGCACCAAGCATTTTCACAGCTACTGAGGTTTTTGCTGTGCAAAAACATTGAGTTAAATGTTCTTGACCCAGCAGTCAGTCAACATAAAATATGTTCTATTAGAATCACAAAAACATAATCACAAAATTACTGATTAGTTTCTGAATATACTGCAGCCTGGTGATAGACGGTCTCTTTCATCCTCCTGCCTCATTATAGAAGATGGAGCAACACAACCAACTCTGTCATTATGACATATTCCCCCTCTTTTTATGGTTCTCCGGAGAAAAGCTTCAGAGATGCTTTTATTCCTTACTGCAAAATTTTCAACGTAGCACTTTTTCTACAACTGAAAAGCCTAATAGCAGAATTATGTTTGTGCATAAGCGTCTGGAGGGATGTAAATGAAAAAGTGGAGCTTGTTTGCCTCAATGTCTGTTATTTCTTGGTTAGACATTGGGCTTATAAATGGTGCGAAATCTCGGCTTTGAAAGTGTGAGACTCCACAGCGCTGGATGGTAGTTAATTGACCAGACTTTCCATGAGGCGACTCTACCATTGCACCAACCGCAGATCTGCTTCCATACAACTAAATTAAACCAGCAGTGAGTAACATGGGACTGACATCAAATGCAATGGCTCTATTTATTGTGCAGATGACAAATATCAAACTATTTGTCCCAATGGGGTGAGCTTATTTACACAGTCTTACAGTGGCGTTCAATGAGACACAGGGCTGGCGGCTGTATTGACAGATTGTCCGAAGCTACAAGCAGGTTAATTAAAAGGGAGACATCAGTTCCTCTCTGGCTGATCCAGACTTGACTCAATCAATCGCTGTACAAACTCAATAACTGTTTTCTGGCCCATCACATCCTGTTTGAGACCATCTGATCAAATAGGCAAGAAGTTGGACACTGTCTCAGTATATTTAAGCCCATATTTGGATCTATGCTCCAAAAATCAAAATTAATAATGAATGAGAGTGTCTCAGCTGAAATAAGGAAACAACAGGGTCAGCAGTATGATTAGAAAGCTTGGTTTTTCTCTTCAGTAAGAATCAGAAAAGCATAGCAATTTTTTTTTTCCTATTAAAAATGATATTATCAGAACCATTATATTATCCTACAGTGTACATTTTGGATAAATCCAACTTTTATTTGTTGAATGCCACAGCAAGTCTGTCCCCATGTTTTCTCATTTACTGTGCAATAGTCACAAAAATGAAGATCCATTTTGATGCAACTACCTAGAACTATGTAAATGCAGATGCTGTTATAAAGTAAAGGATGGATGCGGACAGACACGCAGAGGATTCAGTCAGTTTAAATAAATAAGTCTCAACCCTCAAATATTGCAATTGATTGTAACTTAGAGTGACACAGAGCAACAGAGAAAAAAAAATGGAAATGTGAATCAATTCACAAAGAGACAACATTCATAACAGCCCTGACAGTTTCCACGGCAACCTCACGTGGCTTTTATCCATGGCAGTGTTGGCTGAAGAAATAGATCTGATCTATGAGTGAAATGGCATTCAGGTAGAGTTGACCTCAAATAAGCACCTGATGCCAGAGCACACAGACAGACACCAACAAAGATAAATTAAATGCAGGAGAAAGAAGAAAGTGCATGTGCTTTCATACAAGTCAGACTGAAAGAATCAAAATCATTTAAGCAACTAAGGGTGTATTCACACCAGGAAAGTCTCACTTACTTTGGTCCGGACCAAATAGAATGTTTTTTTTTTGTTTGTTTGGTGCAGTTTGCTTTCACACTGCCCTTTTTGCAAGTGAACCAGAAATTGTAAACAAAACCACACGTGTGCCAAGGTCATCCATTCATTGGACAGCAGTTCTCGAGAAGGGAAAACAGGAAGTGCAAAAACAGGCTAATCATGGAGATCTTTCGTAGTGCAATTTTTATTCTTTTACTGATTTGCTGTTATGAGATACTAACGGAATATGAAGAAACTTATGAGCATCAAATGAGACAATGTCATATGATGTAACTACGACTTGCCGAAAATAAAATCTATAGATACAAAATAGGCTACTTAAAGCATATCAAAATTTTAGTTTAAACATTTAACCTAGATAAATGTGAGCTAGGTGCATATCCAATCATTTATGCGGAGAGTGGAAGCTGAAACTCGCTTCAGGACATCAGTGGAAACAAATTATATACTCCGCAATTGTTGCTCATAAAGATAAGAATAATACATCGTTCGAAACTGTAAAGGGTCTATTTTTATTTGTGTGCACTCACAAGATCAAGAAGACGTAGTGCTTTTCTAAAATAAAGAAAACTAGTAGGATGCGCTTGCTGCCCCAGTCTTGAACAGGAGTGCTTCACAAAAATGAACCGAAAATCTGAATATTTTCCTTACAGACATGAATATATCTATAGAAATCTTTGAATTACTACAAAATGAAATAATTCATATCCAAAACAAAAACTTTCGTTATAATCTGTAAAGAAGCATTTCTTTCTAAAGAAGCATCCAATGAAGAGATGGCGAGTCAGCATTTTTAACTTCATCTTTGTGACACTGACTCTGAAAACACTAGTTTATTAATAAATAATTAAAATATCTCCTTACTATTTTCCCAAGACACATTCATTGTAGCTTTTGCTGGGGCTTTGCGGCAAGCTTTAGCCTATTTAGTGCGCTCATGTCACGTTGCTGAGGGCGCTATGGTCACGAAAACACATAATTTGCACGTCATTTTAAACACTGCGATTTAAAAACAAGCGATTTAAGCGACTGAAATGCAAACAACAGCACTACATGCGCGAGCTGTGTGTTTCCAAGCGTGCTTTCCGCAATTGGGTCGGATCGAGGCCGGTTCATATTCACACCTTAAACAGACAGTACCAGAGTTCGTTTGGAACCGAACCGAGACCACCTCTTCAGCTGGGTCTCGGTGCGGTTGTTTGGTGCGCACCAGAGTGCGATTGCTGTATTCACACCCGCCCAAAAGATCTGCACAAAAGGGGGAAATACACCCTAAGAAGGAATAGCATGATATAGAGACCTTTTAATAACGGCCAAGATTTCATTTGAAAATGCCAAGATTAAACTTACAAAACACTTCTGCGTTCACAGTAAAAAAAAGTCTTTCAGGCAACATATTTAAAGGTGGGGTATACATTTTTTCAAATACGCTTTAGAAAACGAGTCGGGGCCGAGTACGAAAACAAACTTGTAGCCAATCACCAGTAAGGGGCGTGTCTACGGTCATGACTCATGAAAACATCTGCGGAACAAAAGAAGGCTTACACCAGCCACGACAGTTGTCCTGTCCGGTCTGTCTACACTGGACACGACAAAGCGACCGTTGAAAATTATTTGAAATTTGTGTCAATATGTCATAAATAGAACGAGGCAGCAGTTTACTGTCGGGGATTTGGCGTGTCGCGGCGCAGCATCCAGTGTAGACAGCATCACTGATTATAATGAGTTCTATAGTATTTTGTTGCGCCACGCCACTCACGTCCGGTGTAGACACAGTGTTACGATAAGGCAAGAAGTAGGACCCGTGTAAATATCAGATCAGCTTTCCAGCGCTGGAGAGAACTCAAGGAGCGGGAAGGCCTGTGATCGGACGCCGAGGTTGCTTTGTTTCTTCTCGATAGGTGAGTAACATTGGTTTGTTTCACAGAACTAATCGTTTTGCTTTGTTTCACAGAACTAATTGTTGCCTGGGATGTGTACGTATGTGTAGAGGCGGAGTTATCAAAATAGAGGCGAGACCCTTTTGGGGTAGGGGCGTGTTTGTTTTGGTGATTTCAAATGTCAATATGGGCAACCAGAAATCGCTTACACCACCTGGGTCAACTGGAAATACATTGACTCACCAAACTGACATTAAATACTTTCATGATCTTGATGCAAAGAATATTCACAAGAATGAGAATGTTAAGACAGATTTTAGTATGTCTGCTAAATTTGAATCAGCCTGAATCAGCTCATATATGCAAATCAGTTGAAAGGTCTGATTCAGTGATTCATTTACAACATTTCTCAGTCTTCTTGAAGATTTTCTATGCTGCATTTGCTTCATATATTAAAATTGAATCTCAATTTAAACCATTTCCGATCTTTATATAGTTTAGTTAAATCACCCAGCCCCATCTATTAAAGCAGACCTATCATGCCCCTTTTTACAATATGTAATATAAGTTTCAGGTGTCCCCAGAATGTGTCTGTGATGGTTCGGCTCAAAATACCCCACAGATCCTTTATTATATTATTTTGAAAATGCCTATTTTGAGTGGAAGCAGAAACACACCGTTTTCGTGCATGTCTCTTTACATGCAAATGAACTCCTGCTTCCCGCCCCCTTTTCCAGAATAGGGCTATGCCTTTACAGCTCATTCCTCAGATAATCTGCCAAAAAACATTTGTTTGGTTTAGATTATGATGTCAATCACGCTGAAATCATTAAATTAGTTTAAACTTCTGATATACAGTTTTCTGAGCACACACATCCGAAGCACAGACACAGAAAGCGGCTGTCACACAGCGTGAGTTCTAAACTAATCTTTTTCATGTCTTTTTGCCCTTAAACTGTCAAATACACAAGTTTGTTAAAAACACACAAGTTGCAAAAACTGCTATCTTGTCTCCTCTGCGGGTGGGACTGTAAAGTGTTCTGTGCTCATAAGTGCAGCCGAAGACAGAACAGTTAGCATGCTTTCCTCAAATTTTTGCCACCGTTGTCATTTGCGAAAACACAATGGTGGCGCTGTGGGTGGAAACTTGCAGATTAAGGGGCGGTATTATTATAAGATCCCCTTTCTACATCACGGGGGGAGCGAAATCTGAGTGGCTCATTTTTTCACAAGTTTGCAGAGAAAGGCTTGTCAAACAAAATTTACTGGGTTGTTCTTTTTAATGTTTTATGGGTTGGTAGATGCACCGGGGACCCGTTTATAGCCCTTAAACACGGAAAAAGTCAGATTTTCATGATATGTGCCCTTTAACACAATTGACAGAAATTTGTATTTCTACTAAAACATCTGTTTTAAGATTCAAAGTCTCAGCTACCTGCTAAATTACACTATTTAAACACAAGGTCTGCACAAAAAGGTGAAACATAAATACGGTGTCAATAAATAACAATTAAGATGCAGAAGAACAGAAATGCCAGTGGGTTCAGACATGTACAGCAATATCATTCATCCAGCCAAAGGTTAACACAATCCAGTCAAGCCAAAGCCTTAGGCACAGACAATCATCTGCCAACATCATCTGCTTTATGCAAGAAAACCACCTCTAAGGCAAAGAGCCTGTTTAACAAATGCTAATAGATTTATACATATTTACAAGACAGCTGCATACTTTGAAAGCAGACACGCAGACCATATAGTCAAGCCCTTCATCACAAGAACATGAACTGTGTACACAGTATGAAGCATTGTACATGTAGTAAATACACAGATCCTTGAACAGATGGGTTGTGAGATCAGCAGGTGAGCTGAACCAGACATCGGTGCTTGCCTTAAGGCAGAATACAATCCACCACTGACAGCAATTAAACAGCCTCCCTGAGCACCCAGCTAATGCATTTCAAATCAAGCTCTCACAAAAACCATATCAAGCATGCTATTAGAGCACATAAAC
Source organism: Barbus barbus (assembly GCF_936440315.1). NCBI lineage: Eukaryota > Metazoa > Chordata > Actinopteri > Cypriniformes > Cyprinidae > Barbus > Barbus barbus. The sequence continues at coordinate 18,369,371 of NC_136753.1, forward strand.
ACATTATACAACACTTATTTTAATTTAACCACACGCTAATTGAGCCTCATACTCTAAATGCATGAATTCAAAGTAACAAGGTTGTAATATGGGCAAAAACAATGAGAATTCTATGACAACAATACTAGAGAGAGGGAAAGAACATACTACGACAGTCTGGCTCATAGCACTTGTTAAGCCTCTTGAGAGGAACAATAGCTATTTCCATCTCAAACTAATTTCAAAACTGACAAAACAAGATACCCCAGACCCAACGCCTTGTCATAGGAGAGAGATGAAGAGTGTATGATATTTAGGCTGGTGTGAGACTGTATCCTTATTATGACTGTTATATATATTATGTCTACGTATACGGTGCAAATGTTTGTGGTTGGTCATAGTTTTGAAATGTTTTAAAATAAATCTCTTATGCTTAACAAAGCTGTATTTATTTGATTAAAAATACAACAAAACCTGTAATATAGTCATTTTTTTATATTTTAATGTTATTACAGTCTTCAATGTCACATGATCTTTCAGAAATCTTTCTAATTTGCTGATTACCAATGCTGAAAAAGGCTGTATTGCTTAATATTTTTGTGAAAACTATTTAATTAATAGAAAGTTCAAAAGAAAAGCATTTATTTAAAAAATAAAATCTTTTCCAACAATGCATTTAATTCGTACTATCACTAGTGATCTAGTTAATGTTAGTCTAATGATCAACTGTTCATTACTAACACTATTTATTAACTATATATTAATTTATTCAAACAAAAGAAAATCTTACTGACCCCAAACTTTTGAACTTGTGTGTGTATATATATAAATTTTACATTATTTTTTAATTTATAAAAATTATTAAAAAAAAAAAAAAAACTTAACCAGTGTAGCTAAGTAGGGCTGGTAGTCATCTCTGCATATTAAGCTGGAAGTATTTTTCAAAAACTATTACACTCTTCACCTTTTGAAATTTGTGAAAAATGTAAAAACTACATACCACTGGGATTTCACAGTGAACAAAGGTTGAATTTTATGCCTTATTATTTGTACCTGTCAATCTCAGAGTCTGTCAGTAACACTCATGCAGTGGCAGAAGGACCAAAGAGCATGAAATGCAATCCCCATATTGTTAATTAAGGCACCTGCAGAAAATATGAAGCCAAATTCCCAGCACAAAAGATGAAAGTCTCTTGCACTCTTGCTTCAAAACACAAAGTGGAAAGGGTTTCCTTTAGGAATATGACTCGTTTAAGCCCTCCACCAGTACTGGTGCTCATAGTCCTTGAGGAACAGACATAGAAATAAGCAAAACAGGAACAAGAGAGCTTGCAAAAACAAAGCGAAAAACCTCGTCGGCCAATTCTTTTTGGAAAATGAGTTGCCGGAAGCCAAGAGTAATGTTGTGTTTATTGACTCTGTGCTCCAAATGTGCGCTGATCTCAAGCAGACGCGTTTAATTTTTCATATGCATCGTAATTGCTATCTGGACTCAGTCAACCAGAATCTCACCATGGGGAGGAAGATAGACAAAAGGGCTGCATGAGTCCTGTGGAGACCTGGGTAATTAACTAAATTTGGATCAGCTCATTTGAAAGGAACACCCAGTGTCGACAGTCTCAATTATGCACCTTAAAATGAATTCAACAAAATAACTCATAATAGACATACAGTATAAGCTTGCATTTGAAAGCTCAGATATTAATGACTAACAGAGTATTCAGAACTGGTTCATAATTACGAGGTCAAGCGGTCATTTCAGCTCTAGAACTTGTCATATTCTGACCAATTAAAGTTTGAATCCAGCTCCTGTGTGAGTTTTAAAAGGTCACAGCTTTGACAAATGAGGATAAGAACATGTTAGAAAGAAAAAAAGATACAGCAAGAGGAGGTGATGACAGCAGAGACAGTGGGAAAAATTAAGAGGTGGTAAGAAATAAAGAACATTTTTTGTTGACCGTTGCAGCATGTGCATTTTCAAAACATCAGCTTAAAAGGTCTGTTATTTTGCCTTTTAAACATACTGAGACGACTTTATGAGAACACCATGCCAAAAAAGGGCAAAGCCTTTTTGAGAGGTGCATAAATTAAAAATCAATAATAAATCAGATTGTATGTTACTTAAAAAAGGGTTTCTACTTTCAAGAGTTGAATCAAGAACTCCAAGGACAAAAACTACAGCAGCTGTGGTATTCCTAAAAAAGTAATTGGCATGATAAAAATTCAGTACATCATGGCACTAACAACACAATGGGTTTGATTCCCAGGAAATGCATGAACTGTTGGTACTTGCAATGCATTAGCATTTGCATAATTGTTTCAGGCCTAGGTCTGAAGAAGAAAATTACAATGAAAATGCTACATTGCTTTATTTTCCCAGTACATAAATGATTGGTTAGGAAAATTGTGCCAGTTTAGGACACACACTCTCATGTGAGGCTGTTACACAAGACCGACATCACACATTTGGGATTTTTGACTGTATCATCTCTTTGAGTGCCACGCTGTAACGCTGTTCTAGCCTAAATCCATTCTGCAGGATATAGGCTAAGTGTAACTATCCTCAGTTTCTGACTCCAAACACAATCAGGTACATCCAGTCTACTTTCAGAGATGAATTATGAATGTGTCCTGCTGGCTCAACAGGTGAAGTTATCAAGGGCAGTAAAAAGAAAAGTATCACTGTTTTTAGAATGCGTGTTTTCTCTTCTTGCTTCTCTCTCTTCACTGGCTATTGAATGCGTAACCTTGAAGAGAAAGCGTGAGTCAGCATCACTCCCTGTGGTGACAAGGACAATGGGAGCTTTGCAGTTTCTGTGTTTTCCTTTTGGATTTTAGAAGTAGCACTGACATATAAAATGACTGAAATCACTTTGATGTATATGTTTTAGGATTTATCTACCAGTGTGAATTAGTGATCAACCAATATAGTTTTTATTTATCTTATTTCATTTTATTTACTATTATGAATTTTTCGATGGATGATAATTATTTTTGGATAGGAACACATGCACAAAAAAATACAAAGATAATTTATGTAATTAAATTCATATTTATTTTACACAATGTATTAAAATTGATTAAATTCAATTATTTGAAAATTATTTGGAAACTTTTTTTTTTAATGTTTAAAATAGCAATATCTTGATTCTGTAATCCTACTGTGGCATTTTCCAAAAATTATAAATTGTTTAAAAACAAATAATAATAAAAATGAAATAAGCATTGTCATCAACAATGCAGTCAACAATCTGGTAGGTCTGCGCACAGTGGTAATCATTTTCTCAAATAAAGGGCAGGGAACACTAATTTTACAAATAGAACACTGTGAATATGACATAACAGCAAACATTATATAGTGCAGGATAATAGTTTACAGTTATGCTCAGGCACTGTCAAAAAAGTCCTACATTACACTGTAATGCCAAATATCTGTCGTCCACACTAGCGTCAACTGTAATAAATTGTTAGTGTAAATAATTAGTCATGTACATGATTCTAAACATTTTTCAAAAGGAGCACCATTAATTTCTTGATGGATAAGACTTTTAATAAGGAAATAATGACTGTGACTATTACATTATGCAGTACTTTCTCATTAACTGTTAAACTTTTTATGTAAGCCTTACTGTTATGTAAAGATTCACTGATTATCGTTTAGTGAGGCTAATACAATGTTTTTCAATAAGCAAAAAAAGACAAGCACAAATTGCTTGATGCTTATCTAAATGACAGTTGAACTGTCAATGCTAGCTCTTGTATTAAACTTAAAATGTGTTCTTTCTGTCAGCAAGATAGGCTAAAAACACTGCAAATAACATTGGCAAGATTTAGATCAGATATATATCTTTTTTTTTTTAAACGTTAAAAGGTGCTTTTTCCCTCCAGGTAAACTGCTAATATTTTGTTTCATTATTTTGCATCATAGATCACGATCAGGATCTGGGCCAAATGCAAGGAACATCAGATTAAAAGCCTGAAGACAGAAACAGAAGGTGCAAAGCAAAAAGCAAAAACAACTGTCATACCCAGATAAAGAAAACAAGCAGAGAGGGTAAATACAAAGCTAGGAGCAAAGCTACCGCTGCCATGAGTGTCGTCACCTTGGGTTGGTCGGCAGCACAGTGGAGGGTCTCTTTCAAATAATTATTCATAATTGCCTTTTGAATATTTAATCCTGTACATAGCCACTCACTTCGGCTGTTTGTGACCTTGATGATGGGAGATGAGCGAACATACTGGTCTGGTGTTTTTCTTTGTCTTCTTTCTGTCCGTTAAAGCCTATTGCCTCTGGGTAACATTTTTCAAAAATGAATCGATCAAGAAAGAGGTATAGGCGTGAGCTAAAATTTTTAAAGGATGGAACCAGATTTCACTCTCCCATTAAAAGATTACGTGACAAAGGATTGACTGTGTATTCATGAGAGCCGCAGCTACTTATGCGGGTCTCCAACTGCCTATAAAAGCTCCATTAACCACACTAAAGACCAGATTCCCTGGGAGGGGAAAACAAATCACCATTTAAAATATACAACCACTGCACAATTTAAGTCTGGTATCCTCTGTACAAAAGGCACTTTAACTAGGAATCTGCTTCTTTAGCCGTTCTTCTTTAGCTGATAAAATACAGTTTTAGATTTCAATAGCAGACTAGCTGTTAAATCTTAATATTTGAACATCAGGCTAGAACTTCAATAACATACACAAAAAATAAGAAACAGGAATGAATAAGAATATCGCCTACAGTACTAGAACAACCTTGCCTTTTCCCCCTGCCTATATGCAAATATTATGCAAATATCACGGTATGTTAATGCCACTGTTGACTTACTCCAGCCTCACTGCCATCTCAATTTAGACTGAGCACCAAAGGACGAAAACAAAATAACCTTTTTCTTCCCTGAAGGTGTGCCATTAAATGATGTGAACAGGCAACAGCGACCTGTGTGTGACCAAAAGACAATTTCCTGCTATCATATCCCTTAAAAACATAAGAAAGAACCAACTAACACAATTATACATATTGCACAAAATTATACATGTTGCTATGTAACAAATTACTCAGGTCCTCCCTTCAATGTAAATCTAATTGTTTAATCGTTTCATCGTGTCCTAGATGTAAGTCTGATCACTTACATAGGTAACAAGTTAAATACTTATGGCGTTTGCTAAAATCCCTTAGCTCAATGAGTAACACTATTTCCAGCACCTTGTCTGCCCCTTCTGGGTAACTTGTTGGCAGAACAATAAATCTTATGAAAACCAATCAGATGAATCACTTTGCATAATCAGTTATGGTTCACGTCACAAAAATCACATACCCAAAACAATTTTTTTTTAAATTTGCTTGCACACTCCACTCCATGCTTGTAGTTGGAAGGTAAACACCATCTGCCTGTCCTGCATGGTTCCTTTTAAGTCACTCCATTCGCTCTTCTACGTCTCTCCCACGTCTCACACAATAAAGCAGCACAGAAGCAGCACCCCCGGCCCTCACAGCCTGGATCTGAGGATTATGAACTACATCACCACAGGATAAACCAACACCGGGTCATTTCCTTTACCACATTATTACGTCTATGAATGAGAAGAAAAATAACATACTTGCAAAGCTCAGTGGCATTAGCCATAATTGTGTCAACCAGTAAAGATTTATATCCTGTTAAAAATGTTGGATATCAGTGGGCAGAATTGAAAATCCAGGGCAAGATTGGTCCCAAACAAGTCAAGATGAGGACCTGATAATCAGAGTCTTTCATTTGCTATGGATAATGAAATATTTTAGTTGACGTCTATCTGTCACGGTGCACACACGAGGGAGGACACAGGAACACGCAGACGAGGATGTAACTTCAAATCATAGTCTTTACTGATAACATCAAGGCAGGGCAAGACAAGGCAAGACTGACACAGACAGGAACACCGGGGAGTAACGAGTAGACCAGACCCAATCTAACTCAAGAGACAGGACTATAAATACACAGGTAAATCCTAGATAACGAGACAAACACAGCTGGACAAGAATTAACTAATGATTACATATAACAAGGACAGGAAACAAACCAAATATGGACACAAGAGGCGGGAACACATGACACACACGACAGAGGACTGACACTATCATGTTCCAAATAAAAAGAAAAAAATAATCAAATGAGATCAAGTAATTTTTATCTGTAATGTATTTAATTCACTAGATTGCCCAATAGATCATTTATAAAATTAATTATTTTTCATTACATTTTCCAGCCAAAATAGCTATTTTTGATGTATACCGTTACAGTAATATCAAATATTGATACTGTGATACAAGATTTCATACTGTCTCTCAATATTTTTTAAACTGTACTTCTATTGTCAACTCCATTCACCGCAATATGTCTACAACACATAATTTCCTAAAAACCAGTATGTGCATCTACAAAGAGTGAGACAGAAAAAAATATGATTTTGTAAATAAAGAAAAAGAAGCAGAAGCAGCTCAGCAGGTTATATACTAGCATTTTTTTTCTGGAAGCTGCTTTATATAGTATTGCAATCTATTTGAAAAATTATTTGTCAAACAGATTGCACTCATATGAAAATGAATAATTTTAAAACCTTGATATACTGCTGCATCATGATGGATATCATATTTATGATGCTGCTTACTTGATGCGCATAGGAATTTATCATCCAAAGGCTGTGTGTCATATAAAACAGTGATGAATTCAAATCAACAAGCCTTTAAATTACAGTTGAGATATGCTGATGCAGTCATTTTAATTGCACAAACAAACTTTATATTCTCCAGCATACTGGCACACAGTATAAAAGGAGTAGTCTTGCAAGTTGCAACTTTAAATAACTGTGGACTATTACATCTTAATATCAGCATGCTACTGTTTGCTGGCACATAACGCCTAATAAGCAGCAATTAGTGTGTTCATGGCTTCTCTTTCAACAGACAAGGCCTTTTAAATAGGGTCTGCTGAAGTACTGGCATATTAATTACTACTTTATTAGGACAGTGTGCTGCACTGCAGTGCTGAGTAAATTATTCATTTATAAACATAAGGGCTGAGATAATCACACAGCCCATGTGTAGCACTTTATCAATCGAAATTTGGACCGTTTAGTTTTACATCAGTGGGCAATGCTGGATGTGGGCAATGCTGCCACCTCATGGTTATAAACAACCATGAGCATCACAGAACTCTGTATTATGTACAAGGCTTTCTTCAAGTTCAGCATGCAAACAAGAGCAGTGTAAAGCAAATCCATGCAAACACATTGTGACTTGCAATTTTTCAGACAGTAGTGAACTTAAGGATCTGAAAATAGCAAACACAGTATAGGGAATCACGAATGCTTTACCTCTGTTTGCTACTGTTTACAGAACAAATCTCAAACCTGATTAGTATTAACAGGCCATTTCTATCTAGTAATCGTACTATACAGTCATTAAAAAGGTCCAGCATGCCACAAAAGACTACATCCAAAAAATTTCAATTGGGAATGTTCAAGTAGATCAATAAGAAAAAAAGATTTACACACACACACACACACTTATTACTAATAGTATGCAATTATATACTGTATATAATTATAAATTATTATATACTTATTATGTAATATAAATTAATCAACATATATAACCAAAACTTAATCATTGGGCTTCCCTTTTGCTGTTTTCCGATTTTCAATGGTGTAATACAAGGCTTGGACAGCAGATGTAGCTATTGCACTAGGCTTTAGATTGCACAACAAAATGATTGCAAACACATCTTCTGCACATACAGCAGGTACAAGACCTCATCAGATAAAGGTATATTGCTGTAATTGACACATATACTTTCTTCATTCTAAACCTCCATAAACTCACACAGACCAGCCACACCTAACACTGCCTTTGCATTAACTCAGATATACAACGAAAGTAAAACAGATCAATACAGAATTTCTGCGACGTGACCGGACTCAAGAGGTACTTGGAGTAAATTTGCATCTGTGAGCTACTGTATCCTATTCATTCATCAGCTTGCCATGTCAGTGGCAGTTATTTAAAATTCACTCCTTTGATTTTAACCTTTTGCCACCATTGTTATTTTAGTAGAATTGATTACTATACTATAACTGAATTATTTTCATTTTTATATTTTCTGTTTTCATTTTAATTTAAAGTATTTTTGTTGCATGTTTTTAAATGTCTATATAGCTTTTATTCATTTTTATTTTATTCTAGTTATAAGTTATGCTAAATGAAAATAAAGTTTTTGGTAAAACTTTAGAATAAGTTTCATTAGTTAACAACATTATTAAACATGAACTAAGAATGAACAATACTTCTACAGCATTTATTAATCTTAGTTAATGTTAATTTCAGCATTATTAAAACTATTACTAATAAAAATTATTACTAATGCATTATGTGTTAATGCACTGTGAACTAGCGAACAATGAACAACTATTTTCATTAACTAACATTAACAAAGATTAAATAGTGTAATCATTATTTGTTCATGTTAGTTAATACATTAACTAATGTTAACAAATGACACCTTATTGTAAAGTGTTACCAAGTTTTTTATTATTTTATTTAATTTCAGTTAACCTGAAATCCTTGACACTTTTACTTGCATTTGTAAGATTTTCACTTGCATTTTGGGTCATTTTGGACCCTGTGTTTGCATCTGCTCATGTTGGATGGAAACAGATAGAGTGGGTTCGTGCGCATGTGTGGTGCACATGCACTCACCAGTCCTGCAGTGAGAGAGGGGGCAGACTGGCCAAAGGATTGACTCCTCATGCGGACCAAGTTATTGGGTTCTCCTGAATGCTGCTGCCAGGCGAGCTGACTCACTCCACCGTGCATGCTGCTGGACAGAGGCAGAAGCTGCTTTCCTGCGGCACACAGAGGAAACAGAATTAGGACATAGTCGTTTCTTGTTGTATATGTGTCTGTGTTCTGTGGTCAAAACCAAATCAAAGCCAAGCCACAGATTCTCTCTGACAGCTTTTATATAATGTGAACCAAATTCTGCAGTCTTTGTAGATCGCTTATTGAATGAAAGCAAATTTGTGACCTTAAAAATTGCACAGAAGGTCAAATACTCTTGCTTCCATTGAAGCACATGGTGTGCTCAAATCATGTTGCATAACGTGATCATCAGGATTTACACAAATTTCTGAAGTTTTTAAAAGCAAAAGGGCGGGGGAGGGGGGATTCTCACCGGTGAGGATGCCGGCCATACTGCTGCGTCGGGCTCTGGTGTCATCCTGACTGAGCTGCCGCTGCAGTTTGATCTTTCCTGCGGCAGGAGACAGGTCGGGGTTACTCAGCTTCCTGAACAGCAGGGGAGGCGGCGCCGGCAGCTCCTGCTGAAACACAGAGATTAGAAGGTTTTTCTTCTTTTCAATGACAAGAGACTACTAAACCTTGGAATAAGACACCAATGTGGCACTGCAGCACACATTTTTATCCACCTATTTTTATGCGCATTTTGGAATAAAGCAAAAAAAATAACGCTGGATGGAAACCCCAAAATGCCCATAAATTCTGAAAATGCGCATAAAACACTTATATACACAATTGAGTAGGATACATTTATCTGATAAGAAAAATGTGCATAAACTACAATGGAAACACATTTACAGAATAAATTACACCTTGCGCATCAAAAAAGGTCACGTGACTTTGCACAATGGTACAGGATAACTTGAGGAACCAGTGGACTGATCTCGTCGCACAGCATCTGAAATATTGTTTTGGTCATTATGAAATGTCTGAGCAAAGTCTGTCATCAAAGTAAATCTGTATAACTGACTTATCCCCAAACAGCAGAAATCCACCCCCGAAAACAATGACCACATTTATTGCGTTTCGTCTGCTCGCTCGGAACCGCAAGTAATTCATCGTAAATTAAAATGATTAAATTAAGTGGCTTCTCTTACTTTTCTTAGTGATATATAGTGACAGTTTATCAGGAAGTGACGATTGTGTTCTCTTTGACAAGTTGGATGGAAACGGTGCTTTATTCACAAATGTTTTATGCGATTTTCAGATAAATTCAGTTAAATTCGGATCTTTGGATGGAAACATATCTAATGATGACTTGCTGCCAAGATTTAGGCTGGGGGGCATATTCTATTATTCACAATTCTTCAACGATTCTGAAACTCAGAAATTCAGAATTCATTTAGTTAGAAGTACAACTAGATTGCTTATCCATCTGAGGCAGACAAATTAGCAACTTGTGAAATGCAAATAAGAGCCATCCAGGTGTGAATGTTGCTAAGTTTATTGGGGTGGTGTTGGCACAGTGGATAAGACACATGCCTTTGGTGTGAGAGACCCGGGTTCGAATCCACTGTGAGACACCAATGTGTCCCTGAGCAAGACACTTAACCCCTAGTTGCTCCAGAGGCGTGCGACCTCTGACATATATAGCAATTGTAAGTCGCTTTGGATAAAAGCGTCAGCTAAATGAATAAATGTAAATGTATTCAATTTATGGGTTTTCTACACATTTAAGCATAATCAAGCTAAATGCAAAGGAAATAGACTAGGCAGTTTCATTTTTAAAGGCAACACATAATAATAAAAGAAAATACAACAAAGTTTTGCCTTGGCACAGCAGAACAATCAATAAGAAAAAGTGTGTTTTGACATGTGTCAAAAAAACAAAACAAAAAAAAACATCATGAGGTGTCTATAAATTATCATCCCAAGCCAGACACCTGCAACGGTTATTCTGTTGTCCTATATTTTGCTATCAGTACATTAACAAGCCACAAAAAGATAACAGCAATATGAAGCTGTCATCAGCACAAAAATTATGGCAGGACAACAGAACAATCAAATTTAAGAGGTAAGAAATATAGACCCAAACTGCCAGCCAAATAAATTTCTCTAAAGACGCCTGCAGATTCATTCATATTCCCTGTGTTCTTTGTCAGGATGGGAAACAGACGTTGCCATGGAAATCTGGCAGGAACTCTGCGCTGGTCACATCCTCTCTGTGGTGTCACGAAATTCCAGAAACATCTGGAAGGCCTGTTTGTATCAAACGTGCAGCGCTCATAAAACCACACCACAAGGCCTAAAAAGTAAAAAGCCTCAAAGCAAACAAACGTCAATGTTGTCACTAACTCACACACACACAGAGAGAGAGTGAGTGAAACAACAAACCAAATGCAATCCTACCAGTGACCACTGGAGACACAAGAAAAAAAATGACCCTGAAAGAATACAAAGGGTTGTAAACAAGTTTCACAATCACACTCAAATTCATTCACTACTGTTCAAAAATTGCTGTTTTATTTAAAAACTATTATTTTGCTAGTACACTTTAAATTGATCAAAAGGGACAGTAAAGGCAATTATAATGTTTTTATTTAAAACATATGCTGTCCTTTTGCACTTTGTATTCATCAGTGAATGCTGAAAATAAATGCATCACAGTTTCCACAAAAATACTAAGCAGCACAGCTGTTTTCACCATTGATAATATTAAGAAAGCATCAAATCAGCATAATAGAATAATTTCTGAAAAATCATGTGAAACTTCAGACTGAAGTAATGGCTGCTATTGCCATTACAGGAATAACATACATTTCACAATATAAGCAAAATAGTACATTAAGGAACACATTTTTTACTTCACACCACAAACACAATACTTTGCATCCCTTACCTTGCGCATGTTTGATTGCTCTTTCTTTGTTTTTAATTTATAGACACAAAGGTTCAGACAGGTCATTCAGTGGCACCAATTATCACTTATGCTATTCTTAAGATTGCTACATCTATCATATGCTCTCAGCTCCTAAAGTGCAGCTAAATTTACAGCCAACACCATCCATTTCTCCAACCGGCTATAGCCCAGGTGAGCAAGTGCACACTCCATCAATGACAGGCTGGACGATGCAGCCGTTGTTAAGTCCTGCCTGAGAGGACAGCATTGTGTGGCATGGGGGGTTGGGTGAGCATGACATCAGTGTGGAGTCCCGAGGCTAATCAGCTGAAGATCAGGGACACAGGTGAACACACGTGAGAAACAAGCCTGGGAGGGACACACTCACCTGCCTAGGGATATGCATTGCACACTTAAATTTTAACTCCGTTTTGATGGCCCGAGCAAGCAGCACTTGAGTCAATGGATCATTACTATGTTTGGAAAGAATGGAAGAATGTGAAATAACTAGTACTTTAACTGACAGCTGTATATAATAAAAAAAAAAAACACTCAAGAATGTTTGCGCATGGCTAATAATAACTACTGTGTAGAAAGCAGAAAGTGCACTTAAAAGGTATCATTCACACAAAGACAACAAGTCACCCTTGTGCTGTTCAAAAACCATATGACTTCCTTCTGTTTTTCTCTGAAAATCTTCCCCCTCCAGCGCAGCTCTCAACTATAATTTGCTTCTGCACAGGGTTAATATTAACTAAATCTAAACCATAAAAATCACTTTCACTGACAAACAATAACTGGAATAAAATATAAAAAAAAAACCTTAAACATTTAATTTTAGCTAAAGCTACAGTGCTAAAATAAATAAAACTAAAACTAAAAAAGACATAAAAATACGACAACATGGTTCTGCAACCATATAAAGGAGAGTAAATGAATATAGTTGTTTGCACCAGAATCACTGGTTCGGTCAGTCGTGTTTTGACTGAGCATGAAAGAGAAAACTACACAGTTAACTCATGACCTCAGAATCTAGAGGCCTTAATGACTCTCCAGTGAACACTGTATGTTTATACCCAGCTCACGTTGCACACTTGTAGCAGGGCTAATTTCACTTCCCCAGATGTTTTTCCAGAGGTCTCCTCTAATCAATCTCTCCAGCCCACTCTCACATCCAGGCATTTCTCTCCACTTAGACCCAATCAGACTGACTGATGGTAGCTCACTGCTCATGACTAAGAATGGATCAACAGTCTAGTGAAGAAAGATCACTGATCACTGGTAAAAGACAAGGGAAATGCATTGACTAATCACTGGAGATGACTGATTGGGTTTGACCTTATTTACAATTTTTTTTAACTGAATGGACTGAATGCAAGGGAGGATATGACATCGGAGGATCAGCAAGACAAAAAAGGGCTGAGAAATCACATTAGAATGGCAGAGGTATATCAATAGTTCAGGGAGACTATTATTTTGTGAGGCCAACAAGTAGCTCAATGCATATAACATAATATCATATCATATAGCACCAGTTTTTTTATTTTATATTTGCATAATGTTATATTATACTTTAATATTATATTATAAATATATAGTAAATTAAATATATAATATAAAATGAAATTTTTCTCTATATTATAATAATTTTATTATATTACATTATATATATTTTATAATATAATTATAATTTAACTTTGTAGTTTATATATATATATATATATATATATATATATATATATATATATATATATATATATATATATATATATATATATTTTTTTTTTTTTTTTTTTTTTTTTTATTAAATTATTTAACTTTGAAAGAAATGTGTATGCCCCTCTAAGCTTAATTTAAAAAATTAAGCTGAGCTTTAATTGGGTAACACTGAAAAAAAAAAAGTTTCTTCCTAAATTTGTCATTTAAAAGCACCACCACTACAGCCATACACATGCAGACAGAACTGTGAAATGTGACTGTCTGTAAAAGAAAGAAAAAAGACACAGACTGCCCTTGGTCAGGATGTGATGGATAAGAGTCGTCACTGTGCAGTCACATAAGGTCAGTGCTCAGCACTGTAGAACCACAGAAGAAAAAAAAAAAAAGTGTCTGAGCTGCAGCTTGCATATGAAACATAACGTTACAAGTAGCACACAGTGATTATTGAACAAAGACACATTTAACACTCTGACTTAAAAAGACTCTGGAGGAAGTGTCTAGGCAGAGGGAAGTCTGGGCATCTCTGCTTAGACTGCTGCCCCCGCAACCCGGCCCCGGATAAGCGGAAGAAGATGGATGGATGGATGGACGTACAGAGCTAAACTGCAAGCCAACTCCCAAGCCAACTGCAAACCTAACAGAACTAATCGGTTAGATCCTGTAATGTCACACTCCAGTGCCATGCCACCAGCAGCAGGACCTTTGCCCCATAGAAGCTGGGATTATAGAGCAGTGAGGACCTTCACTTCAGGGTCCAAGCGTAATGTTGCCATGCTTTAGTTGGTTTACAGAAAACCCAGAGCTAACCCACAGACAAAACAGTGCAAAACAGCCAACGTTAACACAAGAGTAACTCAATCAGGAGCAAGAATCTCCACAGAGAGAATGCTTAAAATCAGATCTCAGAGATATACTTTCAACACCTATGTTTGCAGACTCGGTTTAAAATTATTGATTGTGTTAGGCTGCTCGCAGAAGCATGACTGCTGACAAACAAAGCTGAGGTGTTGACTTGGGGGATGGAGGTGGGGGGGGGAGCACCTGCATCCCAGTCTTGCAGTAATCCTACTTAATAGTCACACAGCATTTTTTAATTAAGACACTAGATTAATTCAAATCCCCAGCAAGGACACAAAACTAAATAAAACAAAACAATAAAAAAACAATAAAATAAAATACAAAACAAAATAAAATAAAATAGAAGCCAAGGAGCCCGTTTCTTACGTCTAAAAGCAGTTTTGATATCTACTGTTGCAGAGAATAGACGTAGTCATACCAGCCAGCCCTTACTCACATTATTGCTCGAAGTCGTCATGTCTGACTTTCTAACCAAACAAAGCACTAGTTTGAAAGTGCCACAAGGGAAATTAACCTACAAATGGCTTATCCATAATTGTAACTGTCCATGAAACTGGTATAGGGGAAAGTATTTTAGCACAGAAAACACAAACCATTAACCAATGAAAGTAAGCTTGCGTGATGGCTTATTCACCTGCTAAGATTATTCTAGTAGCAAACTTTTGTTTCCAACCAAGCAATGAAAGAAATGGTGAAAAATAATAAAGTTAAAGTTGAGCCCTGCCTTAAAGAGTTTTGCTTCATACTCTGATCAATAAGAGTCAATAACAATGAATTGCATGAGAGAAAAATGTCTTGTGCCTTGATTTCAATAAAGTATAGATAATAATTCAAGGCAACTACAACTGCTAATGAACATGTTTAAAACATTTTCCTCCATTAACCTCCATTTTTGTCAGGTGTCATTGTGCAGCTCACTGGGTTCATAGCATCAGTGTGTTTGGGTTCAACATTGACTCATAAACTGTAATGAAATACAGGTTTATATCTGTAATCCATCAGTTCTGGCAGGGCATTTTCAAATCTAAACATTTGTGTCCAAGTGTGATTCACTCTTGCTTCAAGACAATTCAGGCTTTTTCTTTCCACCCACTCTGCTATCTAACTCCTGGTTCCACCCTGTGGAGAAAACACTGTTCTTATGAATACCAATGACAAAACAGACTGCAACCAGCTCTGCACTATACTCAGACACACAGGGGCCACTTTCTGTAACAACTTCTCTTTGAACAAACAGCAAATAGGACAGACAACGACAAATAGATGAGTAATGGCCAAGGAGCTATCAGAAGTCTGGCTGTAATTCCCAAATTTATGGCAATTAGCCTTTAAGAATAAGTAAAAAATGATAAATGATTTCCCTCATACAGCTGGAATAGTCCAACAACCTCCTGCTACATCCACACATCCACCAGTCAGAGCAGCACCCGCTGCGGTACACAAAACAGCTCATAAAACCAGTCAATCCCTCAGGAACACCAACATAAACACACTCACTCCGCCGGGCAGCCTGCCATGCCGTGGTCTAAGAGCTACTGGCCTTTCTGTTTGCCCAAGCAGGTGAGGTGTGCTATATACCAGATCAGAGTCCACAACCAGAGCCTAAACACTTCAAATAGAAGATAGCTGCTATTTATTTTCTACATGATGTCAGCAGCAATTCATGCCAAGCAGAAGAGATTTTATTATAGATAAGACTTCTCCAAATTTTATGTTTATTTTTGTCCCAATCAACTGCTTCTTCCAACTTAGTTCCTACTTACACATCTATTTAAATCTATTACTCAGACCTTACTATTATAGCACAACCCATTGATTTTATATAAATTTTATATAAATATAAGTATCTAGGGGTCAGAAGGGGAAGTAACAATATACATGCATTGTCTCAAAAAATAAAAATAAAGTACAACCCACAAGAGACACTATGAAATAAACATTTAGCATGGTTATCTGGAAACTTGGATTTCTGAGTCAACTCCTTTCAAGACATGAGTAAAATGGGTGAGTAAAAAAAAGGCCATTTATTTTCCAGAGGGTGGAAAATGGTCACATAAAGCTAAATTACAAATATTTTTGGTGCAAGAACCTTATAAGACATTATAAGAGGACCTTAAATGAAAACTAAAATAATAAAACGCCTTTGTGATACTACCTGATTCATTTTTCCACTCAGAAGAAATATAAAACTGTACAAATGCAGCACGTCCTCAACAGTGAAAAATGAATGATCGAGAACAATCAAAACTGCCATGGTGCTGAAAATTAAACCTTTGTGGAAGGAACTAAAACCAAGGAAAAATACATTCTGAAAAAAGATGGAACTTATGCAAACAAATATGGCTTCAGCCAGTTCCTCTACTTTCTATTCTCTCATTCTTCACTTATCCAGACACAAAATTGAAAAGAAGGGAAAAAATTTTTTTTTACTCTGATGACTTGGACAATCCTTAATCATCTCCAGCAGACCCGAGTACGTAATCCTATAATCCTCAATCTAATCCTCTCTGTTTCAACTTCCCAATGAGATGTGACTTATCGACGTTTGCGTGTGTCCATGTTTAGCGTGTAATGCCTACTGTACATGTGCACACAGCCAGAAACACAATGTCCCATTAGTCAGTTTGTAGTCTATGTGCTGATGTCTTCCAGATGTGCTCAAGGTATCCAGGGTCTGCTGAATGAAAGAGTGGATGTTTGTGCACTAACTCCATGGGAACGACAGGATGATGTTCTCATACGCTGGGGCTGAGCCAGGGTGTCGGCCCGACTAGCCAGCTGGGATGGCCTTGAGAAGTCATTCAAGAAAAGCTTGATACTAGCATTAACGTGGATATGTGAGAAACAGGTCAAACTGTACTTGAAAGTGGCAATGTCTTTGACGGCTGTGCTGTACAACATACACTATTGTTCAAAAGTATGAGGTCAATAAGTTTTTTTTTTTGAGAAGAAACTAAAAATCAATAGTCAGCAGGCCTGGGTACATTACTAAAAAACTGTAGTCCATTACTGATTCCAATTACATGAAAAAATTGTAGTTAGTACAATTAACGTAAGCTATTACATTACACATTTTACGGTCATCAGACATTTTTGATTACTTTTAGATTACTTTTAAGTCGTTTATCACAATGATTTAAATAGGCTTCGATTAATTGCACAGCCCTACATTAAACATTACATTATGTCAAGGTTTCCCAAACTGGAGTTCGTAAATTAATTGATTACGGATACATGCTTTGGTCTCACCCCTAATCAATAAAAAGTAACTGTAGTCTGATTACAAGTATTTTAAAATGTAATTTAATCTAACAAGTACATAATTTTTGGAATCTGATTATATAATCCAGATTACATGTAATCAGTTACTACCCAATTCTGATAGTCAGCAAAGATGCATTAAATTGATCAAATGTGACAGTAAAGACTATTACATTGCTACAAAAGTTTTAGATTTTTTTCATTCGAAATAAATGCTTTTTTCATTAAAGAATGAAAAAAAGAAAAATTCACAAAAATATTAAACAGCACCCATTTATAACATTGATAATAAGAAGAAATGTTTCTTGAACACCAAATCAGCATATTAGAACTATTTAAATTATTGTAATTTTTTTCAACAATATTTTTACTGTATTTTGATTAAATAAATGCAGCCTTTTGGGGCATAATAGACTTACTTCTTACCAACCCCAAAAAGCAGTGTACATAAAACTATTACTATAAATTCATCAATAAGAAAAATTATTAATTTGCTTATCTTTTTTTCTGTAGTTCATTTGACTGTTAAGGTCAATGAGCAACTCTGGACACTTTGTACTAGAGTAATTTGGCAGAGTTAGTCTTCTGTGGGAACTGTGCACAAACTAACATTAAGTCAAAAAACTAAAATTCCCCTTACAGTTCCTGGTTTCATAATTTCACAATATGATGCCTGCATCCAATTGTGTTAAATGAAACCACTGAATGTGCAAACACCTGGAGTATTACTGATATGTTTTCTCACTTCTAATCTAATGTTTCCATTTTCACAAAATGTATATGGTTGCACCCACAGCTTTTATGCATCCGTTACTTCACTTCCTGTAGTGATAAATGTGCAGTTATTATATTAGCATGGCACACATAATACTCAATAATGCTCTCTCAAGAGGCCATGTAGATGATATTTCATTTCATTTATTTAATCAAGGACAATGCACATTAATAATACATACAATATGTAAAATGCACCAGATTTAGCCAACACTGGCTAATTTTCATCCGTAGTCCCTTTTGGCAGGTTGATGTTAAGGACAGGAAGAAAATATAAACAAAAAATATTAACACACCAAATTAAGAACAAGAAGAAAATATGAAAGCAGAAGAAAAAATAAATAAATAAATAAAAAATAAACTAAGACTATTGAAACAGAATTACAGACTACCATACCATATCCATAAATCACTATAAATGATCATAATTTTGATGAGTCAATAACCATATTTTCAGCTTTTTCGAGAAACCAGTGTCCTGTTAAATGTTTTAATTCTTTCTGCTCTACTGGGAGTCTATTCCGCTCATGTGTTCCTCTAAAAGCAAAAGATAATTGACTAAAGGTAGTTCTTCTTAATGGCACATTACAACCACCTCTAATACCGGCACGTGTATTGCCTACCTGTTATCTGATCTATATAATCCTTAATCCTTATAGGTGGAGCAAAACCGTTTAAGAATTAATAAATCAAATTGAATCAAATGTTCCCAACTCAAAATAGAAAACTTAGTTAATATGCTACAATGGTGAAAACTGTTTGGTTTTTTATCCAAGACCTTAAGAGTTAGTTTATAAATAATTTCAACTGGTTTAAGAAAATACATATTTGTTTGAGTCCAGGTAGTCATGCAATATGTGATATGAGTAATAAATCACTGAATTCTTGAACAGAACTGCTGCTTCATTGGTCAAACTATTTCTAATAAATCTGAAATTTGCTCAATTAAATTTTGCTATATTTACCACTTTCTTCACATTTTTTAAAAGAAAGTTGAGAATCCAGTAGATGTTTTTGTTCCTGGACAAATACATCTGCTTTCACATCATAATCTGGCCTTTTAGTAAAAAAACATACAAACAGTTTTTCTGACATTAAGATGTAAACGTGAATTGATAAGCCATTGTGCAACTTGATTCATAGTGTCAGTCAATTTCTGTGAAGCCTGTTG
Source organism: Barbus barbus (assembly GCF_936440315.1). NCBI lineage: Eukaryota > Metazoa > Chordata > Actinopteri > Cypriniformes > Cyprinidae > Barbus > Barbus barbus. The sequence goes on from NC_136753.1 coordinate 18,388,808, forward strand.
TTGAATTTTTGCATGTACATATAACACAACATCATCCGCATAAATTGACAAAACATACATTTGGTAAATTATTTACATACATACTAAACAATAATGGGCCTAATATAGAACCTTGCGGAACTCCAATATTATAATCCAAGTAATCTGATGTAGCATTTATAACCCGTACACACTGTTTTCTATTTTCTAAATAAGATTTAAACCTCATAACAGCCTCAGTTGAAAAATTTAAATTTAATAACCGGGAAAGTAAAATCTCGTGATCTACAATTTCAAAAGCTTTCTTAAAATCCAGGAATACAGCACCAACTACTCCTCCTTTATCCATCAAAGATTTTATATTTCCCAACATAACACAATTTGCCGTTTCTGTAGAATATTATTTTCTAAAACTGAATTGCATAGGATAAAGGGAAAAGACACTATTATCGAGATATGAGATTATTTGCTCCGCTACCCATTTTTCAGCTGCTTTCGACATTACAGGGAGAATACTTATTGGTCTATAATTACTCATTTCTGTATAGCTTCTAGGGCTGTGTATTGGCAAGAATCTGGCGATACGATACGTATCACGATACAGGGGTTGCGATACGATATATTGCAATACATTGTGATACTGTAAGCAAGGTGATATATTGGGATATTTCTTATTTTAGGAATAGGATATATATTTTTTAGGAAAGCTGTCATTAACAATACACCACCATATGCAAACCTTAGCAAAAAATAAATAAATAATAGTTTAACCAGAACACACTGCAGAACACACTGGGATCTGCATTTGCAATAATCAGTCCTTACAACATTCAACATTATTGAACCACTTTTTGTGCAGTACAAGTAAAGGGGGAAATATTCAAGTGCTTGCATGATTCTTTAGTTAAATGTATGTATAAAATGTATTTTATAAAAAGATAAAAATATATATTTATAGACTCTACTTTAAAGTTTCACAGTTTAAGTTTACAATTGTGACATGCAATGGCATAACATTTGATCTGAACAAAAAATTAATATCTGCTTAATGAAAAATAAAGTGCTTGCAGGATTCCTAAAGAAAACAAAACAATTGTAAAACAATCAAATAAATACAGATGTTAAGCATTCTCAGAACTTTTCAACTTGGATTTCACAGGTTTTTCAGTTTGTATTTATGTTCCGCGTGGAATCGCCGAGACTGCGACGCGAGCACCGCCCCAACTGCACAAAACGCCCCTGAATTACGAGAGAAAGCTGCAGCTGCGCGGCGACTCTACCGCCCCCCGCACAAAGGCTCTTCAACGCGGAATGTGGCAAGCGGCAGAACCGAGGTTGCGCTCGCGCCGCGGTACCGGGGCGGACATTACCGCAAAAGCCCAAATGGTGCCACACTTCAGCTTTGTACATCGAAACGAGAACTGGAAAAATTCTTTCATCCTCCATTACTGGCAGCGAACTATATTAACACTAACATTAGTGGAGTGCCCTGATGCTAGTATTTCCTGTCACTGTTTAAGTTCAGAGATGAAGACTAGCGGTCGGGATATGAACTCAAAACGAAACAACTGCCATGAATCTTGTATGATTTTTTTTTTTTTTTTTTTCGATATTCCGTTTTGGAGAATCGATACAGTATCGCCAAACAAAATATCGCGATACTCACATGTATCAATATTTTCTTACACCCCTAATAGCTTCCAGATTTATGAACAGGAGTAATTACTCCAAATTTCCATGCCGAGGGAAAAATTCCTTGTGTTATCGATAGATTGATAATCTGAGTTCGAGGTCCGGTAAATAATTCTTTGTGTTTTTAAAAAAAAATAGTATCTAATCCATATTTATCTTTAGCTGTTGAATTTTTAAGTGAACTAATTATTCTATCAACTTCTCTATTTGACACCTGTTTAAGAGTAAACTTGGAAAAGACACCATCCATCAATGCAATGCATGGAATATCCGGACAAATAGACTTAGTAAGAACCCTTATTACATCTATAAAATAATTATTAAAAGTATTTGCTATCATAGCATGATCGCTAATTCATTTTCCTTCTAACTGTAGTTCTATATTTCTCATTTCTGATTTTTTTATGTTTTCCTGTTAAATTTCTCAGATTTTCCCATATCAATTTAGTATTTCCTTTTCCCTGCTCTATTATAGAAATATAAAAATTTGCTTTTGCTTTTCTAATCTTATTTGTTACTCTATTTCTTAATTTATTAAAATTTTGCTTCTCGCATTCCATCTTAGATTTTAAAAACTTTCAATGCGTTATCTCTTTGTTTCATAAGTGACCAAATATTTTAAATTAACCAAGGTAGGCAATTTTTCTTCCTTGGTATACTTTTAACTTGTCTCATAAAACTATTCACAATAGTTTGAATAACATCCATTAGAACATTTGTATCCCTTTCAACACAATTTTGAGAAAAATGTTCTTAACACTTTATATCTTCTAATGCCCTTGGTTTAAATCATTTTTTGGCATTCTAAAATTCCATGTTTTTCTATTCATAGTCTGATGGCTAAACCTCTTCTTTGTCAGTTTTCTTACTACCAAAGTTAAATTATGGTCTGACAATCCTGTAATCATATTAAAAGTCTTAAGTACGTAATCAGGTTTATTTGTAAAAATTAAATCAATTTGTGTTTCAGACGATCTAGTTAATTCTTGTGGGTCCTTTTACAAGCTGCTTCAAATCAAAGTTACTGGTTATATTTTTCAATTTCTTCCTTCCTGTTTTATCTGGCCAATTTACATTTAGGTCTTCAAGTAGAATAACTTCTTTGGTAAAATCACAATTTAAGAAGCTTATATAATTTATCATAAAATTCATTTTTTGCCGAAGGTGGCCGATAGACTGCTATAAATATAAAAGACATTTATGGACATTTTAAGTGTAGTTGGAAGAAAATGTGTTTTATAATTAAATGATTAAATTCAACGCAGCTCTAGAATTCAGTCTATGATATTATCTGACTTTTGTGTTCGGTTGTTTCTCACACAATTTAGCTCTAAATTCCTTTTCTGAATAAAACTCATTGTCAAAGAATGCCAACTGTACAAAAATCTGTCAACCATGATTGCCCAGGGCTTCACCTCTGAACTGTGAAAGAACTCTCATCAGAGCTTAAACTGCTAGGCACATGAGTAATGGTGCAGCAGTGCTTCTGCTATTCTGTTAAGTAATTGCGTGTTACACATTGTAACATGACTCTGCCAGTTCTCCAGTTGAACCTCACCACCCTCTAACTTCCAAAGCCAAAACAAACCAATAATGCTGCGTGCAATGGAGAAGTGAGAAGACAGACATTGAGCCAAGACCTGAATGTGAATTGGAAGATTGGAATTCTGACTTATTCAAAACAAAACCAGGCTTATTATTAGGCCACTGCCTTGTAACGCAGGCCAAGTTTCTTTGGACCAGTTCTCTATGAGCGGAGGTCTTGAATAATGGAAGTTTATGGAACCTTTACTGATTATTACATAAATGTCTGTTTGTCTCACAAAACTTCACAGAACAACCAAACAAAAGGAAAATTGTTTATAAGTGTTTTCTTGCCATACTAATTAAAAGAACACAGATGGTGTAAATCTGTTTCAGAGCGGTTTAAAAAATATTATTATCCATTAAAGTAGCCAAACTTGACAATTTATACTGCATGAGCCAGTGTTAAAGCATAAAATGGTGCATTTTTAAGAATTTTTCTTATATTTATAATAAAATATGTTTGCATATTCCTACATGTTCAATGCAGTGTTTCCCCTGCCATTATCTTAGGAGGGCAGCCTGCCCTCCCAACGGCCCCCCCGCCCCCCTTGAAGGTCAAGTTCATGTTATTTAATTTTGTTTTCTCTATAGCACCAGATCACAACAGAAGTCATTTAAAGTTACCTTTCCAATAGAACAGGTCTATACCTTGTTCTTTTATTAAACATACTTAAATAGCCTTACGTTATTTGTCTTATTTACACGACAGCATGTTATTTCTGTCTCTAACGTTACATAACATTTGCGCGCTCTGTATACGCACAGCGGAGTTCCGCCCCGATGTACACACAAGTGAGCCCACTCCCACTAGTATTTGTAAATATTAAGCCGCAAAACGACTTGTTAAATATGACTTCTGCCTGTCTCTGTTAATGTATGGCGCAGACGCGCGGTTTTGTTTGCTACTCATACAGAAGCGCGCGTGAAATTTGCGGTGATATTAACATCTTCCGCTTCACTAAATGAGGACATGAACAACATCCAGAACTGCTCTGAGAGTCACTTCATGAGCATTTACCGTTTCATTTGAGTAAAACTATCCTCATATCATATACACACAGAAATGTAAAGGTATTCACGACAACCCGTCAAAATAAAAGTTTGGGTTTTAATTGTAGACCTAGCGGCACAAATATATTCCTATTGTTCAGAAAGTACGTAATAGCATACTAAAATATATAAAAAAGGAATAATCATAAAATATGTCTTCAATGTTTTAATTGTAATATTAAATCCCCTTTATCCCCCCCCCCCAAATTTTTTTTTTTAATTTTCATTAATTTAAAGATAAATTAAATTAATATGTTTATGCCGGGAAAAAAACGGAACACCCTCAGCACCCCCACCCCGCCAAAGCCATAAACCTTGGGGAAACACTGCAATGTGTTACATTAAAGCTGCTTACTGTTTCAAAGAAAAAGGATTAGTCTCCTGAGACAAGTCCTGACAGATGCGGAAATTAAAGATGAGAATAGCGATTGAGAATGTTCTATCAAGACACAAAAGTCAGCTTTAGAATAGAGTCCTTCCAAATAGACTTAACATACCCAAGCAATAAACAAAATCTTTACTGCACACATGTATGTCTGTAAGATCTGATTAAAGGAGATGATTACATAGAAACAAATTCAAGACGTCTCTGTAGGGCCGAGGTCTAAGGTAATACCATGCACAGGCCCTGAGAGAATCTGCTGACTTTTTTTTTAAGCATTTTTGGCACTGATTTCTGCAGAATAGATTTATATATGGTCAAATATGTGAAATGGAGCTGAAAGTACTACTAACTTATTAATAGCCAGAAACATCATCAAATTAGTAACAATATTTACTGAACAAGCATTTAAGGAATTTTAGAAAGACTGTCTGTTTCCAACTCTATGGTAAACTACGGCTTTCTGTCCATGTGGACCTGTCCATGAGCAGAACTGCTGCTCCAGTGTTTAGAAAGGAGACAATCCTATCATTAGAAGTTCTACAGATGAATAAGTGGAGTTCCAGGATTAAGCTGGGACGTTGCAATGCTTTGTACAACATTACAGGGATATGATATCCCGGAAGGCAAGCCTCAAGTTTAGCCGCATCACCCACATCTGAATCTCTCAGAGGAGAGAAACACAACTGAGACTGGTCATTTAAAAGGGATTAATAAAGATCCGGCCACACATACAAGGGACTGATCTTTTGGGGCAAAAAAGAGAAAAAAAAAGCATGATGGCAACTGGCATTTATTTTCTCCCCCACACAAATTTATGCAAGTAGAAGTAGTTATTAATAATTTGAATTATTTATATACAAAAATTATATCATTTGATTTGATCAATAAATAATAACAGCAACAACGGTCCCACTTTATATTAGGTGGCCTTAACTACTATGTACTTGCATTTAAATTAATCATTTGATACAATGCACTTATTGCGTACATACGTGTTTTTACATTGTACTTATATTTTTTTTAAATACCTACATGTAGTTACATCTGTAATTAATTTCTGTAATTACATTTATAATTACTCTGTTGACCCATCCCTTACATCTTAACGCACCCTTAAACCTACCCATACCATCCAACCTGTCCCTAACCGTACCCATATCCCACCTCAATAGCAGCAAAAGTGTTTTGCAATACAATAAGTACATTGTACTTATTTTTTTGTACTTATAAGGTCACAGTCAGAAACCCTCTGACATGGTACATGCCGACTATATTATCCATAATATTGAAAGATGGGTTAATTCATGTTACTTGCAAACTTAAAAAAGGAGAAAAGAAGTTCATGCTAAACCATAAACATCCTCTGAAGGTTTTTATGAAAAAACAGGATCCATTGTTCAAATGAGCAATGTTTCTGCTAGAGGCAAACCCTGACCCTGACCTAGATTTACAGAGTTAAATGCAACAAAATGTCACAAGCCAGCAGTCCTGAAGAAAAGAACAAAACTATATTGCTCATTAGCCCTTAGTGGAATTTTCAGAGTAAATAAAGGAACAGAGTAGGATTACAGTGTTTCCCCAAGGTTTCCAGCTCGAGGGGGGGGATTCAGGTGGTTGACGTGACATTTTTGGGCTCAGTCCGCTGGATTCCGCTTTTTTATGTTTTAGTTTTTCTGGACTCCTTTTTAAAGGATTAGTTCACTTTTAAAAAAACTTTTGCTGATAATTTACTCACCCCCATGTCATCCAAGATGTCCATGTCTTTCTTTCTTCAGTCGAAAAGAAATTAAGGTTTTTGATGAAAACATTTCTCCATATAATTGACTTCAATGGGACCCAAACGGTTCAAGGTCCAAATGAAAAGTTAAAAGTTTCAGTGCAGCTTCAAAGGGCTTTAAACGATACCAGACGATGAATAAGGGTCTTATCTTATAAAAAAGTTTAAGTTTTATAAGCACAAATGCTCGCCTTGCTCTGTTCTGTGATGCGCGTTCATGACGTCACGTAATACGCAATTACGTTGAAAAGGTCACGCTTGATGTAGGCGGAAGTACCGAGTCAGTGTTTACAAATGTGCGGAAGGAGGACCATATACACATATTCAAATGTCTTTGTGTCAGTTTATCGTTTAAAATGCCCATTTCGTGTGCGTATCCTGGGTGTTTTAATATTAAAAAGCCTAAAAGAAAATTTTGGATTTTACATCAAGCGTGACCTTTTCAACGTAATTGCGTATTACGTGACGTCACGAACGCGCATCACAGAACAGAGCAAGGCGAGCATTTGTGCTTATAAAACGTAAACTTTTTTATTTATTTTTGAAATGACCGATCGTTTCGCTAGATAACACCCTTATTCATCGTCTGGTATCGTTTAAAGCCCTTTGAAGCTGCACTGAAACTGTCATTTGGACCTTGAACCGTTTGGGTCCCAATGAAGTCCATTATATGGAGAAATGTTTTCATCAAAAACCTTAATTTCTTTTCGACTGAAGAAAGAAAGACATGGACATCTTGGATGACATGGGGGTGAGTAAATTATCAGCAAAAGTTTTTTTAAAAGTGAACTAATCCTTTAATAGTTAAACTAAATTTTATTAAATCAAAAAACATGTATAATTAATTAAAATCATGGAACTTAAACAATTTCACATAAATTTATTAAAAGTTATTTTTTTTAAACTACATCCTTAGGGCCTTATGGAATGTTTTATTTCTTTTCACCATATGTTTTATTGTTACCAAATTCTCTGTTTTAGCATGTCTAAACATTTCAATGCATAAAAACTACTTAATTTATTCAAATTTACTTTTAAAATAGCCTTATGAAAAAATTTTTTTTTCCTCAGACATTCTGTGTTGTGTATTAAAAAAAATTCTGGTTATCAAATGAAGGCATAATACATTAATTTCTTTTATGTTTTAATTAGGCTATTGAAAATGTAACTTTATTTTTTGGCAAACAAAGGGGATTTACTGTTAACATTAAAACATGGAAGAAATGTTGTGTGATTATTCCTTAAAAATGAAAGTTTTAATAATTTTAGTAATATTATTAGTAGTATTATGTACATTCTACTGAACAATATCTCTGGCACAGTGTCTTCAAGTTAAACCGAACTTTTATTTTGACGGGTTGTCGTGAATACCTTTACATTTCTGTGTGATATGAGGCTAGTTTTACTCAAATGAAACAGTAAAATGAAGTGACTCTCAGAGCAATTTTGGAGATGTTGTTCATGTATTTATGTCTTCATTTAGTGAGACTGCAAATGCTGAAATCACTGCGAGCTGTGTGTGTGTAGTAAACAAAACCGAGTCAAAATGCCCTAGTCTTTGTTAACATAAACACGCAAAACAATATCAATATTTAAATAGTCTTTTTGTGGCTTAATATTTACATATACTACTCCATATTTAAGTGTAAACCCCTACTTTTAATGCATGAATTAATTCATTTAAAGTTTGACAAGTTCCGTGACATTCTGCGTTTTTATGACTGGATTCCGCGATTCTGTCCACATTTTCCACATCACGGATATAATAGGGTCCTACCTGAGTGGGACCCTAAAATAATGGCAGGGGAAACACTGGATTAGTAGAAATATAAACTGATCATGTGTTTAATTTCAATTTCAAACATGCAATCAATGAACATCCAATGTTCCTTTCATTCGGCCAATGTTAAGAGCAACTGAAGGCATATCTTCAGTTTGGTATTTTTTGTAACAAATCTAGTGACTATTAACAAATAGTGTTCAATTTAAATGAAAACTAATATTGGTTGGAAGCAAGCAAAGAATTTTAATACAGTTACTGAGACAAAACACACGATAAAGCAATAAGCTAGCATCAAAAAACTTGTCAGTAGTATTAAATAAAGTGAAGTTCTTACCATCTTTCTTTGGCTGGAATAGATAGTTTGTATCTTTGGTGAGAAAATAATACACCAACAACCCCACAACCCGTTCTTCTCCTCAGATAATATCAATATTGTGCGATGCTACTTTAGGACATTCAGCCACTGGAACTGGCACAAAACACAGATTGACTCATCTTTCTAAAAATATGCAATCCACAGTCCAGTGTACTGTAAAAAGTATGGGAAAACAATGAGTATTTATTTATACAGCTAGCTGGAGGGGTCAGCAATTTCACACCAATCAAAACACTTAGCCCAGAGCATCACTCCCCAACATGTGATGAGACTCCACAAGCTCAACACAGGTCATTACCAGAAGAAAAAAAGCCTTTGGATGGCCCGCTCCCCACTGTGCTTGATAGCATTGCCCTTTCACTGAGCTAATCAAGGGAAAAGTTCATAGGTCTGAGCCATAAGTACAGCATCGCTGTCTACAATGACTAACGAATTCATTACAGTGGGAACTAGACACAAGATAACTCTTCCAAACACTGGACAATGGCCCAAGAATGCAGTTTGTTAGGGTAACAGCATTTGGGTTTGCAGGAGCTCAATCTGCCTTGATCAGTACTTGATTTTCAACATGAGTCTGCATAGGAAATATACAAATGTGGTTAATTTGGTTTTTGGTTATTTGCTATGTAAAGTTTGAAATGTCTTTTAACAGTAAACTTGTCAGTGTGTTTTCTAGTCCACTGTTAATTATATAAAGCCAAGCAAACAATTAATACAGACAACTGCATGTTTCCATTCATATTGAAATGCTGTAATTGCTTTATTTTCCATGGGGCTGAATTTCAAACGTGCTGACAGGCGCAAAGAAAAGTCTCCCTCTGAAGGATTTTGCTACACGTCTATCAGAATCTTTGACAACAGCTGTGGCAACTTTTTTCATTAACCTCAAATGGTCTGAGGTTCTCGGCTAAGTGATCATCAGCTGGAGGTGGAATCAGAAATGAGATAGCTTTGCAGCTCTGCCAGCTGAACCCCATTAATACTGTGACAAATATCAGCATATCAAACTGTTTTAAAAATGCCTCAAAATGTGTGAAACACATTCACTAGGGAAGGCACTATAAAAAAAAATAAACCCTGACTTTTAACATAATATTTTGCGCTATACCTTAGTAAACTTTTGGATGTACAAATGTTTAATAACATTTTCTACATTTAACATTAGTAAAGATTCTAATTTCAGAGTAGGTAATGTAAAAATAAAAAATAAAAACAAGCAGACATAATGCTGATACTATATGAATGTTTGAAATATTAAAAATGGTTGAAATATAATGTGCATGCAATAATTACTGTACTATAAATGCAAACATAATTTCAAAAACAAATGAATTAGATTTATCTTGAAACAGGATTTTTTTTTAAAAGAGAGAACCATAATTGTTCTCTAAGAGATTAATTTAACAGTGCTCTATATGGTGTGATTGTGTCTGCAAAATGTAAGCAAGAAAAAACATTGTTTTGTTGTTCTCCAGTAACCCAACCCCCCCCCCCCCCCCCCCCCCATCTCTGTCTACCGTACCGACGGGATTAAAAAAAGAAGAGCAACTTCAAAACCTCCACAGTAATTAGAGGGCCATGGAGCGCGACACTCCAGACTCTCACACAATCTAGCACCTAGTTAGAAGACCCAACGATTAAATTGGATTTTACTTTGCATAAACTGATTAACATAAATAGCACATGATCATTTTCCATTCAGATCTATTTCCACAAAAATTAAGCCCATTGGTAATAAAAACCTCATCTTTACCATCTCATCAGAAGGACCAACTATACAATCCTCACACCATAAATTGTAGCTATGAATTTGTGAATATGTTTGCATGTTTTTATTCTTTCTACTCCTTGATTCCTTTAACTCAAACGTTAAGAATGTGATTGATGATATTGCTCCCATGAACGTCTGCAAGAAGAATAGAAGACAAAAATCAACATGGAGAAAATCAACAGCAGTTCAGAGCATGAAAAGACAATGCAGAAAAGCTGAGTGGATGTGGCGGAAGACGAAACTCGAAATTCACTATAGCGTCTATAAAAGTAGCCTTCATGCTATCAATGCGGAACTAGCCACAGCTAGACAGACCTTCTTCTCAAACCTTATAAACAGTAACTTAAACAACACTCGCACTCTTTTTGCTACTGTTGAGAGACTAACAAACCCCTCAAATCAGGTTCCCAGTGAAATGCTTTCCGACAGCAAATGCAATGAGTTTGCTTCCTTCTTTTCTGAGAAGATCAATAATATCAGAAAGGCGATTGGCACATCCTCAAGTTATGCAGAGGTCACACAGGTTCGACCGCAATTTCAAAAATAAGTAAATATGTCTGTTTTTGAAGCAATTGATAGCAAAATATTGGAAGAAATAGCAGGTTGACGATTTAAGGGGCTGTACTATTTTGACACACTTCCCACATCTTTTTTCAAAAGTGTGTTTAACTGTTTGGAAGCAGATCTCTTAAAAGTGGTCTAGAAGTGAGGTCTAAAAAGAACGCCTCACTTCTTTCTGGGACTTTTCCAAACTCCATGAAAACTGCAGTTGTTAAGCCCCTTCTGAAAAAGCGCAATCTTGATAACACCATATTGAGCAACTATAGACCAATATCAAATCTTCCTTTCACAAGTAAGATTATTGAAAAGTTCGTTTTTAATCAGCTGAACAATTACTTAAACTCAAATGGATATCTGGACAATTTTCAATCTGGTTTCCGAGCGCATCACAGCACTCATTAAGATAATAAATTATATTCGCTTTCATTCTGATTCAGGCAAAATATCAGTGCTGGTACTACTAGATCTTAGTGCTGCGTTTGACACTGTCGATCATAACATACTTCTAGAGAGACTGGAAAACTGGGTCGGGCTTTCTGGGATGGTACTCAAATGGTTCAGGTCATACTTAGAAGGGAGAGGTTATTTTGTGAGTATAGGAGAGCATAAGTCTAAGTGGACGTCCATGACATGCGGAGTCCCTCAAGGTTCAATTATTGCACCGCTCTTGTTTAGCCTGTATATGCTCCCACTAAGTCAGATAATGAGGAAGAACCAAATTTCCTATCACAGCTATGCTGATGATACCCAAATTTACCTAGCCTTATCTCCAAATGACTACAGCCCCATTGACTCCCTCTGCAAATAAATTGATGAAATTAACAGTTGGATGTGCCAAAACTTTCTTCAGTTAAACAAGGAGAAAACTGAAGTCATTGCATTTGGAAATAAAGATGAAGTTCTCTAGGGGTCAAACAACTAAAAATCAAGTCAAAAAAAGTGATTCTGGAGACAGACCTTAGTTTTAGTAGTCATGTCAAAGCAGTAACTAAATCAGCATACTATCATCTCAAAAACATTGCAAGAATTAGATGTTTCGTTTCCAGTCAAGATTTGGAGAAACTTGTTCATGCCTTTATCACCAGCAAGGTGGATTATTGTATAGGTCTCCTCACCGGCCTTCCAAAGACGACCATTAGACAGCTGCAGCTCATCCAGAACGCTGCTGCCAAGATTCTAACTAGAACCAGAAAATCTGAGCATATCACACCAGTCCTAAAGTCCTTACACTGGCTTCCAATAACATTTAGGATTGATTTTAAAGTTCTTTTACTCGTTTATAAATCACTAAATGGCCCAGGACCCAAATACATTGCAGACATGCTCACTGAATATAAACCTAACAGACCACTCAGATCATTAGGATTGAGTCAGTTAGAAATACATATAGGGTTCACACAAAACAAGGGGAGTCCGCTTTTAGCTATTACGCTGCGCACAGTTGGAACCAGCTTCCAGAAGAGATCAGATGTGCTAAAACATTAGCCACATTTAAATCCAGACTCAAAACTCATCTGTTTAGCTGTGCATTTTAGAGGGCTGCATTGGGATTGGGACCCAACGCAAATCTCGCGGGAGCGGGCGGTTTGAACTTTGCTGCGGGCGGGAATGGGCAGCTAAAAAAAAACACTGCGGGATCGGGAGGTAGCCTAGCGACATGATGTCATTGTCAACAAAATCAAAGTACTTGAAGTCTAAAGAAACGCGCGGTAGCCTAAGCGTTTTAGATGTCCCCGATAGCCCAGGCTATATTCATCTTCCCTACCAGTGCGTCAGAATACATGCAGGTCAGGGAAACAGAAGAAACAAACATGAATCTCTTTAATAATAGCAATACAATACGTTTTTTTTTTCCTGCGGGACGGGAGAAGACACAAAATCAATGCATCTCTATTATCGTGCGGGAATAAATTCTCAGAGTTTTGCGGGTGCGGGCGGGAGTGGACATACATATTGCGGGAGCGGGTGGGAGTGTAACACACACGTTGCGGGAGCGGGCGGTAATGGTCAGAATTTCGGCGGGCGCAGGCGGGAGCGGGATGAAGAAAACAGTCCCGCGCAGGGCTCTAGTGCATTTGTTGAATGAGCACTCTGCTATGTCCGAACTGATTGCACTGTACTTTCATTTTATATAATTTTCCTTGTTTTTATTGTTGTGATTATTATTGCTTGTTTTTATTGCTGTGATAATCATTTTCTATTCTTAACTGTTTTAAATTTCTTTTAATTCATTTTAAAAGTTTAAACTGAAGGCTAAAGTAAGTGCTGTGATGGTAAAGAGAATGTGGGCAAAGAAAGACAAGTGTGTTGGTTAATCAGTTTAAACTAGGACCTCTGAAATCTACAGTCAGGTCCATAAATATTGGGACATCGACACAATTCTAACATTTTTGGCTCTATACACCACCACAATGGATTTCAAATGAAACGAACAAGATGTGCTTTAACTGCAGACTGTCAGCTTTAATTTTAGGGTATTTACATACGAGTGCACATCTATAGATTGAGAGATGTGCACAGTCCGGGGGGGACAAAATGCATTCTCTAAGGCAATAAGAGCCCTAGAGGCAATTAGTGCATTTGAAGGTATAAATACAGAGAGAATGTGAGACGCTAGAATGTTTTTATTATTATTATAATTTTTTTTCTCTTTTTTTCAAACTCATTTTTATTGCTGTGATCAATATTATTTTTTATGACTATTTTACTTTCTTTCATGTAAAGCACTTTGAATTACCATTGTGTATGAAATGTGCTATATAAATAAACTTGCCTTGCCTATGTAGCAAAGCCTCTTCCATTTAATGATTCAGTGTTAAATCTCACACCCATCATTTCTCTCTTGCCTCCAGATATTAAATTTGAGGTGAACACACACAGCAGGTAGGAGAGGAGCTATAAGGTGAAAGAAAGAAAGAAAGAAAGAAAGAAAGAAAGAAAGAAAGAAAGAAAGAAAGAAAGAAAGAAAGAAAGAATCACTAAAAATCTAGAAGTAGGGTTGGGTATCGTTCAAAGATTTTCAATATCGATATCGATACCGATTCCTGAACGATACTTTTTACGATACCAATTTTAGGAAAACAGTTTTAATAAGATTACATTATCTCAAAAAACTTTGGTTTTATTTTTTTCAGCTTGTTGACATGTATACAGACTCAAAGACTCATCTCCTGAGCCACTGCACAAAGGAACAAAATATAGCCAACACAATAAATCAGTACAAATAATTTTAATAAAGCTCAAATAGTTTTCAGTTTACACTAGTGCGTGCTCGTTTTAAAACGCATAGCTCAGACAGAATCTATTTCATTTCTATTCATTTACTCTAGGTTGTTAAAGACTTGAAGATTTTTATCCACTTTCATAAGTGGGTGTTTTATTTTCTTTCGCCATATGTTCTATTGTTATTATAATTCTATGTTGTAGTATGTCTGATTATTTGAATGCATAAAAACTACTTAGTTTATTCAAATTTATTCTTAAAATAGCCTTATGAAATGTTTTCTTTTTCCTCAGAAATTCTGTGTTCTGTATCTGGTTTTCAAATGAAGGCATAAAACATTAATTTCATTTCTCTTTTAAATTATTGAAAATCAAACTTTATTTATTTTGGCAAACAAAATTTTACTATTAAAATTAAAACATGGAAGAAATGTTGTGTGATCATTACTTAAAAAATAAGAGTTTAATCATTTTAATAGTAGCCTAGTAGTAGCAGTATGTACACTGCTGAACAATATTAATATATTTCTGCCACAGTGTCTTCTAAAATAAACCATGACGTTAATGAGATTAACCCCTTAGGTATCAAAATTTGGTACCGAACGACAAGACGTTTTTCGATACTCTGTGGTATCGAGACAATTCGGTCGGTGCCGAAAAAGTATCGAACTTGATACCCAGCCCTATCTAGAAGTATATAAAATATAATAATGAGTTCAACACAACTTGTCTAGCAAAAGAGCGGATTTAAAATGCAGTAGGATTGCAGTGCATTATTAAAGTGAGTTTTTAACACGCATGCTGACTAGGCCCTGCTGATTATAATTTGTTTGGGCAATATTCTCAAACTACTACCCCAGTGCATTTTATCATTCAGCAATAATCAAATCAAATCCAATCCAATAAACTTTTACGTCCATTATCCTAAATCACCAAACACAGTGTGTAATGACTTTTTCCAAGCACCAACACTTCTGCAGTTCCTGTCCAATGGCTGCAGACAAAGCCCGTGAAAATGAGTTATTTGGCAACTGGTCCTAAGTTAGTCAAGCCTGCTCTGTTTTCATTCTTGATCTCTTAGTGCAGCTGATTAATGAAAAGACCAATTTCTGCTACACAGTGAGTGAGATGAAGCCTCTGAAAACAGCAGTGTCACTGGTGATGATGCTAATCTACACATTTACAGTAACTCAAAATAACACATACGGTACTTGATCCTTTTAGTTTGTTCCCTGTGGTCATCAAAGACTACTGAGTTTAGAGTCAGTTAAGATTGATGTACACAGGGGAATGTTTTCCATGTAAATGTGTGTGGCTCCCAGTTCTCAAACAGAATGTTAATCTGATTTGTACACAAACATCAAACTATCCAAATCCATCTGTGCGGCTGAAGTGTGTGAGAATAGGGGTGTGTGAGCCTGTGTGCATGTTTACATACAGAATTCAAACAGGAGGAGGCTACTAGTCTAACTCCTACATAAACTAACATTGTCAATGAAGCATGCAGTATATGACAATACAATTTGAAATGCGAGTTTGGCGGCACCCTGTATTGTTTTAACCCCAAAATCTGGCAAAAATCCCAGATTTTGATGTGTAATGTACACATGCCATGATCAGAGCAAAATGCAGCCCATTTTGTAAAAAGTGACAACATTCAGATCTCTTAGAGAAACTTTTATTTTTAAATTTTACCAAATTTGTATTTTAGTTCTGTCAAAGTTACTTTAAGATATTAACGAAAAATTATTTATGATTTTCATTTAATATATTAATACATTTACCTAATTTAAAATTATTCATTTCATTCTGCGATCATCTATCATTTATAGTGAGTGGGAAAAATATACAGTCAATGCAATAAAAAAAATGTTTAATAATTATTTTAATAATTTTCTTTACAACAATGCCAGAGCAAAAGCCAACATGTTGTCTCTGAATGCTGATAGGTTTTCTTAATTTAATCCCAATTATAGAAATCAGTATAAAAAAAATAATGAAATCATAATTCAATAAAAAATTGGAATCATTGTGTTTTGCATTTGCAGGAAAATATAGATGATATGATTTTTGCAACAACAATGTTATGTTGAAAGCATCGGAGAAATACAATAACTATCCCCATTCATTTTTTTAATTTCTCTCCCCTGGTTTAAATTTTAAGGCTGTTTTTGTGTTCCGGTTTGCAGGAATTCTTTGCGCAGTGCAGAGTCGGTTGGTCAGCTTATTGTTTTTCTGCATCATTACATTCTGCCTGTGGACAGCATCAATTCCAGCCTTGCCACAAACACTCTATAATGCAGGGTCACAATCAATACAGATTTGCGCACACAAACATACACACGTGCCCACAACCATGAATGTTGGGACTTATATATCCTGCCGGGTCAATTGTAATATTGTTGAGAACGGAGGCACAGATTTTTAAATCAACAAGAAATGATAAAACAAAATTAGTATAGATAAAAGGCTTCAGCCATATGTCTCAGCCAACTTTATCTAGATTTAATAAATGAAGAGTATATAGCACTTATCGGTGTCTATAAACACTGCCTCAAAATATGATACTCTATTAACATGTTAGTAATATTCATTCTGTATGTAAACCTGCATCTCGAAAGAATTAGGGCCTTCAGTCTATCTGTGTTTGCCTTATTATAACATGGATTAAGCAACGCCAAGGGTTGTAATCTAGAGGAATTTTAATTTATTACACACGGTGTGCAAACTCAGGGATAAAAGAAGCTGTCGAGTCGCTGTGCCTCTGAGTGGTTTTCATCTCTGCCACCAGCTCAAACAATGTGCGCTCAGCCATAATAATGGTGGTGCTGGAAAGCTTTCAATTTTGAGAAATGACTGATAACAGAAGAGAGAAGCTTCCTAGGTAGGGCCAATTAAGAGAAGAGTAGGAACAAAATAAAGGGAAAGCAGAGGAGATTAAAGTAAAATGGAGGGGAAAAAATGTATCCAATTAACAGAAAGAAAGATTTTTGAGTGATTTATATTTATTATTATTTGGAGGATGTCTTCATATTTCTAAGAAGTCTTCGAATGGCATTACTAGTGTGTTGAAAGGGAAGATGGAAGATAGGTTAGGATGCCACAGGAAACACAGAAGACTTACCTAAAAGAAGCATTAAGATAAATCCTTATAACACCAAGTAACTGAGCACTTTCCAGTCAACACAGACAAAATTGTTGCTGTGGTTTTAAAGTGACAGTTTACAAGCACTGGTATATTAAACTACTGAAATTTAAGAAACATGACGCAGTTGTGTGAACTGTCACTTTCCTGTTGTTGTTCAGCAGGAAAGCAAAGAATGCCAGGATGTTTTTTTACTAATGATGGTCCTTTATTAATGAGGTGAAAAGTATCAATGAACAAGAGACATTCAAAAATCCTAATTTCTTTGAATTACAGTGGTTTCCTTATGACAAGGAAAAACCTGATTCTACTTACTCAATTGCTCTTTGCCCTTTACACAACAGAATATTGAACCACTCCCCTCTCTAGTGACCGGTAGAACAGCCAAAGTGCTTTCCAGTGCATTAAAACAGCTGTTTTTCTGACATGTTCCCTAGTACATACACAGGCTGCTGCTTGTAGCATTCTTCCTCCTCTTCAGACCTACATCATGCTACAATGCTATTCTCCAGTAATCCCAGCCTTGTGCATTGATATGTCCTCAGGTCGGCCTGTCAGTAACACCACCAACATCATCTCACAACCAGACAGCACCGCTACAAGCAAAAACAATGCACGTGTCACTATTTTCTATTTATATGCTACGGCTGGAAAAAAGACAGTTGGGTTCTTTTGTTTATTGATCACATTCAACATCTTAAACATCTGCACAGAACAGAGGTGTTTAGTGATGTGTTTTGGACTGGTCAGTGGTACTAAAGCTGTGCCATAAAATGTCAGGGCTCATAAATGCATCAGTAATTTCCTGTCATTTATGACTGCAGAGTGCAGTTAGTGGCATGTGTACTATAAAACCTGGCATTCGCCACTGTTTTCATGCCTAATTTTCACATATGATAAAGGACTCAAAGAGGATACAACAAACAACATCTAATCATACAAACAAATTCACTGAAAAATCATCTGTTTTTGATAATGCTATAGTTGTTATAAAAATTAAGTTGCCTTTCAACCATCTCCAAAAAAGAACAGATCAGAAGTCATTCAGTTATATTTGAAAGCAGTACAAGAGCTAAGTGGAGTTCTGGGAACATGCATATGCAGAATTTTTTTGACCAATTTTGGCTTCAGATGTGTTGAAATATGACACTTTGTGGCCAGACCATATGCAACTGCAGGATTGGACGTGTTATATTCTAATCAAAACTATAAAAGTAGTGAAAAACAAAGTGAAAATTATTTTATTTTTTTTAAAGTATGTCTCCTAAACTATGTGTGTAAAATGGATGATTATTAACAAAATGTCTGAAGTAATCAGTTTGTAATTGTTAAGTAATACCATCTTTCTTTCAGACATATTGGATGTGATTTATTTGTGTATATGTGACGCTGGACCACAAAACCAGTCTTAAGTCGCTGGGGTATATTTGTAGCAATAGCCAGAAATACATTGGGTCAAAATTATTGATTTTTTTAGTGCCAGAAATCATTAGTACATTAAGTAATGTACTAATGATTTTAGTACAGAGGGTGGTGATGGCGCAGTGGATAAGACACATGCCTTTGGTGTGAGAGACCCGGGTTCGAATCCACTGTGTGACACCAATGTGTCCCTGAGCAAGACACTTAACCCCTAGTTGCTCCAGAGGCGTGCGACCTCTGACATATATAGCAATTGTAAGTTGCTTTGGATAAAAGCGTCAGCTAAATGAGTAAATGTAAGTAAAGATTATGTTCCATGAAGATATTTTGTAAATTTCCTACTGTAAATATCTCAAAACTTAATTTTTGATTAGTAATATGCATTGCTAAGAACTTCATTTGGACAACTAAAAGACGATTTTCTCAATATTTTGAGTTTTTTGCACCCTCAGATTTCAGATTTTCAAATAGTTGTATCTAGGCCAAATATTGTCCTATCCTAACAAACCATACATCAATGGAAAGCTTATTTATTGATGATGTATAAATCTTAGGGATGTAACGATTACCGGTTTGACGATAAATCATGATAAAATTCCCCGCGGTTAGTATTACCGTTTCATATTTTAATTATCATTAAAACCGTATTCGATTACCGTGATTTAAACAACTCGCGATAAATAAATACTGTCCGGCATAAAGCAGAGTTTTCAGTAACAGTCTCACGAGCGCACGGCAGCACAGTAGTTTCGTTCTGAGTGAAAACAGGGCGGAAAAGCTGGGAGGTTTTAAAAGAGTGCTAAGGGAATTATACAAATTAATATATCAATGAATTAATTATATGAATGTACCTCTGAAGGTTCGGACTGTCTTCAGAAACGATTTGATGGCATTTTGTTCTCATCTTCGCTCCATGTAATACCTAAAGGAAGTGTTCGCGGAGTTCACAGGAATCAGCTGTAATTCAGCTTTTCCGTATAAAGCGCCACCTGCTGCCAGAGAGTGGATTTACAGACACTTATTTACATTCAGTCTGTGTGCAGTTTCTGTCTGGCCAAAAAATTGACCAAATTTGCATGACCTGCTGTAAATTTTAACCGGTTGATGAAAAACAAACTTATGTACATTTAAACAATTCAGATATGCTATATAGAATTATTTATGGAGCAGGTAAAATACATATAATCATTTATTAATTATCATTTTAATTTAACTCTTTTCTTTAAAGGCTGAAATGTGTGGTCTACCTTTATGTTAAACTTTTTCAAAGCTTTATTTGAACATTTACATTATTTATTTGAACATGCTATTAAACTGGTGTCAGTCAAATTGTCATTTAAAATCCAGACCTCATTGGTAATGTTATTGTTTTAGTGATTATGCAAACAAAAAGTCATTTTATTTGCTGTTTGTTGATTTTTAAGTATGAAACTTGGTGAAGTGATTTATGTTTCGGTACTTTTTGAACATCTCCAGCACATTTTAACAATACCGTGATAATACTGATAACCGTGATAATTTTGGTCACTATAATCGTGATTAGAAATTTTCATACCGTTACATCCCTAATAAATCTATAACAAAATTGACTGGTTATGTGGTCTAGGGTCACATATAATCTTGCATTCATTATTCATTCAACCGTGGTGAATAAGAGGAGGCTAACTGTCAAGTTATGAGAGTGCACAAGCATATTGATGGCCTCAAATTATATTAATAGAGCTATACTAAAGACCACAGTCTCCTATTTTAATTTCATGCAGTCTTTAAATGATCCAATTCGGTTGAGCCAAGACCAACGAACACCTCTAAAATAAAGGCTGAGCACAGCAGAGTGAGACGAACTGAAACACCCCTGCTGTGTGACTAACTGCATGCAGCGGAGAGACAATGATCGCACTTTCTTCTCAGAGTCAGCATCTTCCTGCATTACAATTATAAAAATAACAATTTATCAATACTTCTAAAATCAATGTAGCAGTTTTTGGTCACATCGGTATTTTCTAGTAAATACACACTGAACACAAACATGGTTTTGTTTGTCAAATAAAATCTTTAGGTCTGAATGTCACAGTGTCATTTATATTGCAAGTGAAGAAATCAGATCCATTTGTTCATACAGCGCAGTCAATATCCAATATATCTACACTGGTTGTCATAGCAATACTGAGAATATGTGGAAATGGGAGCGAGCAAAAATGAGTGAATATGAAAACTCTGATTTTAATTGGATTTAAAACTAGACAAACATTCTTGATCAGGTGGCCATGACCTATTAAATGATAGTTCTGTGTAATGGGTTGAGTAGTGACAACTTCTTTTCCTTTTGCTTCATTATAGCTCTAGATGAAACCCTTCACTGACTCATTAAATAAACAGAAGCAATTTCCCAGTTATAGATTCACCCTATCATAAAGGCTAGAAGTTAAAGGATAATCTAAATGCTCTCTAATGAACTAAGACAGAAGTATTCAAGGCTATGTCACTTGAGGGCACTCGCCATAATGTTAAATGCTGAGCATACTGCAAACTAATTGGTGGGTATATCAGGCGCATCTTCTAGTGATGCAGATGCAACACCGGGCAGACAGAAATCTCTCAAAAGCAATGTAAACAGACACAGTACAGCACTTGCTTATTTTAGCCCTCATTTCAGTGTAAGTGTTAAGCATAGAGCTTACATGCCAAACGGGAACTAG
The DNA here is from genome assembly GCF_936440315.1 of Barbus barbus. Lineage (NCBI taxonomy): Eukaryota > Metazoa > Chordata > Actinopteri > Cypriniformes > Cyprinidae > Barbus > Barbus barbus. Next base: position 18,410,257 of record NC_136753.1, read on the forward strand.
TCCTTATTATATTAGTATCATCAACAACATGTTTTAACCCATTTTCCATTATCCAACCAAGTCCGGTTATGTCCGTTTATCTCTCAAATGATCAAAAATATTTATGCAAGTAAATGCAAGGATGAAAAGCTGATTTGGGCTAGGAGTTGCTTATGTAACTGCTTTTATGCGCCAGTCCAAGCCATCTGTGCTGGTCAAACAACTTTTACAATAAAGTGGTTCAACAACTACCGGGGAGAGGAACTCCTAAAACAAAGCTGAATCCCACAGATGTTTAGCTCACCCCTGAAAGGTTATTAGAAGGGAAAAAACTGTGCCTGTGAAGAAACACGAGCCAAACCTCTTAAGCTGTGTATTCCAATTCTGAATTATAGTAAAATAGGATTGGACAAAATGCTTTACTGCACATGGAGAATATTCAAAAGAGAGAATCAAGAGGGTGCAGTGGAGTTCATGGTAATACCAATCACTTGAACAGTGGACCCTCTTTGTTAAAACTAAATGCATTAACTATAATCACAATTTAAAATCCATGTCCAGACTTCTATAAACCCAAAGCCTTGAATTTTTTCTCTCTCTATCTCTCTCTCTCAATGGGAGGAGATTTGCTGTCAGGGCTCATTTTAATTTTCTGGCATGTTGGAAATCAACTGTTACTGTAGGGTGATTAATGCATCAATAATAAGATTTTTTTTCCAGAAAAATCTTACATTCTTAAAAATAAAAAGTTTTTTTAATGGCTTTAATGGTTCCATAAAGACTTTTTCACTGTACAAAATGTTCTTTAAAAAAAAATTAAATATTTAAATGCTCTGCATACTAAGACAAAATGGTTCTTTTAAGAACGGCTGACTGAAAGGTTCTCTGGGAATGCAAAAATGGTTCTTCTATGGCATTGCAGCAAAACCCCCATTTTGGAACCTTGATTTAAAAAAAAAAAAATAGGTAAAAATACTGGTCAGTTTTACTGTACCATATGTACATCTTGTCCTCCAAGTTGCAACCTATACCACTTGCACTTTTAGACACAAAGCCGTTCATTAAAAAAATAATAATACATGGAAACACTGAATTTTTACTTAACAAAAAGTGCAAAAAAGATAATCACTGCACTCGGCCAACTGGGTCAGGTTAAAAAGAAACCTGATGGTTCACCTGAAATGCACCACTCCCCTGATGATCTCATCATTTAAAACACTGAGCAACATTAACTGAATCGTTGACTTCCTCTTACTACAATGTGACTAGTATAGCAAAAAAAAAAAAAAAACCTACAAGAATACCAGAGTGAACACAAGGTTGACCTTTTGCTTGACATTCAGTCATTTAGCAGACTTACAAATGATGACAATAGAAGCAATTAAAAACAACACAAGAGCAATATTATGCAAGTGCTATGACAAGTCTCGGTTACACAGTAATTATATATATATATATATATATATATATATATATATATATATATATATATATATATATATATATATATACACACACACACACACACATACATACATACACATATAACAAAAAAAACAAGTAGATAGAATAGAGGGTCAAAGCAGACAGCTGCTCAGAAAAGACAAGAATCAGAGCAGCCAGTGCTATGTTATGATCTCACCATTTCTCACTTTATTATGGCCTGTACTTATCGGAACAATCTTGGAAGAATGTATTGCATCACGTCATTTTACAGCCTCCTAGATGGAATCACTTACATTATATTATTGCACATTATATTACACACACACTTTGGATAAAAGCAACTACCAAATATAATTTAACTTAATTATTAGATCTGCAAAATGGGGGAAATAATAAATAAAAATTAAATTAAATTTCAACATTTTGTTTTTTGCACTGGTACCCCAAATTAGGAAACACTTGTCCTTGTTTCAAAGTAGCAGTACTCTCTGTTTATTTCCTACCAATGTCTCTCTGCCCTCACCTGATGAATGATAACAGAAGACTCACATTGTCAAAAACAAGAAGCCAATAAAACTCTTGCAAAACAAACATAATGTGGGTAATAAACTTGAGCAAGTCCCATAAACGTACTCAAGTGTACAAAGCTAATTATACACAATACAAAAACACACAAAAACTATGATGTCCTGGGGTGTGTATTGTTTTTAATAATATTCCAGTCAAGTCTGGAATATAATGTAAATAAACAAACCAGTCTTACATAATTTAAACAAAATAAAGAAGATAGGAAGTACTCATCATCAACCAACTGAGCACTATGTAAAAAAAACTAAGCACACAACAGCAAAAAAAAAAAAAAAAAAACCTTTACACTCTTGCTCAGGATGTCTCTTCTGTCTATCACTTGATAAGCGTTCTTCGCAAGAGAAGTTTCAATGTCACTTGATCTATAAGGACAGATCCATCATGGTTGGACTGCATCCATACACTGCGCTCATTCTGCAGGGCAGCTGCGTCACATGCACCAGTATCTAATAAGGTCTGCATTCGTATTGTGGTATGTTTATCATGCATATTAAAATAACCATGCAAAGTATCCGTTAAACCGGATCGACTTTCCAGTGAAAGATCACTCACCTCGTCTTTTCCTTCAGTGCTGCTCTCCCGCTGCTCAGAGGTGCAGAGTTTCCTTTTGTTTTTGCTCTCAGTTCTCTTCATTCTGATGGATGGAGGTTGAGTAATACTCTACAATAGTAATATATCGGTGTCTGAATCCGGTGGTCAGTGAATTTAGATGGTGAAACCAACCTTGCTCTGATACATGGTGAGCAGACCTCTCCTCAACTTCAGTCCACAAACACAAAGACAGAATCAATGGAGCGCAGGTTCGACACCGTGGCTTCTGTGTTGCTGGCTCGACCTTAAGTTGCCATGGCAGCCCGGCAGTTTTCAGTCAATAACGTTATTATTTTGTCTTCAGTTTTACGTAAACTTTGCGGTTTTAGCGCGGCAAATCAACCGGCGGAACTCGCTAGCTCGCTAGCTGTTTGCTGATAAAGTTTGACAACATCCGCAAAATAAACGCCTTTCAGGTTTAAAAAAAATGAAGTAACTGTTAAAAACAACGTGTAAATATACTCGCCGGGCTCGTTTCTGTCAATGTGAGATTATAACGACAGGTCACCATTACGCTGAATAACGCGGCGTTTCCAACGTGCTTGCCGCAGTTTCAAGTCAGCCAGCGGATTGTCTCTTCTCTGTAAACTAATACTTTAGCATTCCGGGGTTATCTCAGCCAAAACAAAAACCTTAAAAAAACGCGATTTGTTCATCCAGTCAACTGCCTGACTGATACTTTGCCGCGGAGCCACAGCGCGAGCTCAACTGTTCATCATGTCTCGAGCGCGAGCTCTGTTTTGACACGGATCATTCTCTCATGCGGGGCTTTGCTCCTCCAGTCTCACTCTTCTCCGAACGTCAACCCGGCCGGTGAGGGGAAATGGCTCGGTGGCGAAAATAAGTGCTAATCAGAGCCGGTCCATGTCGGGAGGAAATCTAACAGCTTCCTGGAGCTCGGATCAAGTGAATTTTATGATCAAATGCTGATCTGAGTTCAGTCCGTTCGAGCAGAGTCCAAGTAGGGAGTCTTGCATATAGACTGGGGAGCTGATCTGAGTTCAGTATGTATGTCTCGCATTGCATATACACTAGAGGGCTGATCTGGGAACGTTGTTTCCTCCAATGGTATATAGAAGGGGTAAGTGAACTGCTCGGTTCTCGGGTTTTGTTTTTGCTGCCATCTGCAGACGAAAGCAATGTCTTTTTTGACAACCATGGCTGCATTTTCCTTCTGCATAAACATTAGACTGAAAGATAAAACAGTACAAGGTGAACAATTTAACTGAAAGTCTTTTATTGATATATATATATACGGAGAAAAAAGATGTCTCCGCAAATCTGAGCAGCAGGTTTAATTTCTTCTTTCTTAATTTATTTTTATTCTTCATTAAATTATATCCAATGACAAGTTCTCCATGTTATAGAATGTGTTTGTCCAAAGACGGTGAATTTGCAGGGAGTATTCGATTCTGAATAGTTTAGGCCATAAGATATATGGGTTTTAGGTTTGTATCAGATAAATGGTGTAGGAGGTCATAGCATGAAACAAAAAAGGCATGAAAGTCACAATAAATTGAAATAGAATGTAAAAAAACTCTATATGTTGATGGTTCTTAATTTAAAGTAGTGCTGTCAGATGATTAATCGCATCCAAAATAAAAGTTATTGTTTGCATAATATATGTATATTTATTATGTATATATAAATACACACACATACAGTATTTTTTTAACTATTAATCATTTGACAGTGCTAATTTAAAGTGAAGTTTTATACTAAAGTTTAATCATTGCCATCAAGTAATGTAGAATAATGAGCAAAGGTATTAAAAAATGAAAACTGAGTAGTATATGGATTTCATGTTTTTCCTAAAAATATAAACAAGACAACAGAGAAATAAGAAATTTTGAGAACTGAAAGTTGACTTATTCAATACAGATTTGAATTTGAAACATTTCAGCATTTGAACATTTCTAGCACTGTGGTCTATTTTTATTTTACAATATTTTACTTCAAACAATCTAACTTGATACAGTATGTGAATTCATATTAAAAGTGAGGAGAACTATTTTATCTGTAATGCCAATAACCTCCGGCAACAGGAAACTAAGTTTATATTTTATTTAAAGAAAGCAAATGTCATCAGAATTTAAAACTGAAAAAATAGCCAGAATAACCTTTAAACATGGAATATGCTGAAATATTATCAATGACACTTTTAACTTATTTCATATTAATGAATTGACAATACAAATGCACACAGTTCATTTATCAGTGAAATACTTCTTCTCAGGATAATACTGCTTAATGACAATAGTGCCCATCAAAGAGAAAAAGGCTACAACTGTGAGGATGGTCCTCAGGGCTTTAAACCAGCTGGGATATGTGGGCAGGAGGGACAGGTCATAATGCAATGCTATCCCAAGCCCCATTATCACAAGCACAGCAGACTGTGTAATGTCACGGCAAAAAAGCAGTGCTGTCCAAGCAATCAGAGAGGGAACCACACTGTTGGCTAAATTGAGCCAGTCAGGTTTTGCTGGACTCCCGGCAGGCAAGGCGAAACCCCAGCGTACCCCACCAAGAAAGGAAACAATAGACGCTCCGTATGCAACTTGAGCAAATGCAACTTCAGGAAGATACAGCTCTGTGACAGCCATAAGTAGAGGAGCAGAAACAAAAGGTATGAGACCAGATAATCCGAGATAGAGGACTGGCTTTGGAGCTTTCTTCAGGCCTCTCATGTCATAACGAACCAAATCAAGCTCTCTTGATGGACTCTCTTCCTGAGGACGTTTCTTCAGTCTATGTGCAGACCAGTGAAATGACTGGGCTCCCAGAACAGAACCAGCAACATGTCTTGGGGGCAGCTGTCCATATAAACCTCTAGTAAACAGTGTTGAACAGTGAGTGGTCCGCTGCCCTAAACAGGCAAAATTGCTGGACACCTGCAGGAGGCCACTCCACTGCATTCCCTGTAATTAGGGAGGAAATAAATGCAAGTTAAAACAATTAATTATTGATGAGAATTCCCACAATGGAAAACACATCACGTGTTGGAGGTCTATAACACAGAGTACTGTTATTCATTAGAAAAAAAAAATAGAAAATGCAACAAGCTATGACTGAGAGCAACAAAACCTGAAGTTCCTTTCTTTGGTTAAATGTTTCACTCACCCCAAAGTTACGAAGGATGTGACGTCCGATTATACTTGCCAGCATTTTACCTGCAATTCAAATAATAATAAAACATTATTAAACATATGTTTGAGGACAGTCATTGCAGTGCTGTCTGAATCAGATCCGTTTAAAGTTAAGCCGCAGAACTGAACTGTATATTACAAAAGCTAACATGCTAACTGTGCTCCCAACATTTGCAGTGCTTATCTGTCAGAAACAGATTCGACAGTAAACGGTCTCAGAAATAATGAAACATACCTTGATTTCATATCATATTGTCGTAAAATAAAACAGGGAGTTTTTATTTGTCAGCAGAAGGTCATTACAAGGCATGTGGCGATGCGAAGACAGACACAACATAACACGAAAAAGCCCAGAAAGGTCCTATAAAAGTCCTACGGAAGTGTCCAGATCATGTATTTAAATTTAGATTATAAACAATTTAGCATACCAGTAATTATAAAAAAGATACACTAGGCGTTGATGGAAAGGATGGAGTCTCATGGGAATGGAAGCAGTTTAAAGCTATACTTTAATTTTTTTTTTTAAATTTAAATGTCAAATATTATTTGTGGTTAAGTCTGACTGAAAATTAATACAGAAACATAAAATGTATTTATTTATTTAAATCCATTCTATTGCTATTTAAATTCAAGTATATTATGCAAATGTAATATATTTATTTAGTCATTTTTATATCATTTTATATAAATATATCAAATAGTTATTAAAATTTTATGCAAATGTCATACAAATAACATAAATTATTATTAGCAAAACAATTAATAATAATTATTGCTTGCAAAATGTTATTTTTAAGGGTCTGATGAAGCAGGTGGATCACTCATATGTGTTGGTCCTGTTCTAAGTGGTCACTCAAGGGCATCGGTTTTGATGGGTCATCCGTTTTCAGTTTTAACAAAGTGATATATTTTTAAAATATGTGTGGGTGATTATTGACACATCATAGTAATGGGATTTTACTGTTTCAGTGATACCTGATATTGTATTGTAAATTTAAATTGCTTTCCATAACTTCCGACAGGAAAGACACGATTCATCTGTTTGCTTTGCACACATTATGTTCACATAGATGTGTGTGCATTTTTCGGAAAGTCTATTAAGTTTATACACGCACATCTGGTTGTTTTTGCGATACTTCACGTCTAACAAAGCGTGAAATTACATCATTCCATTTCTGGTAGCAGAGCCAAATTTGCATTACCTGAGGGCAAGCAGTCTGCCATGTTGTTCACATAATATTGCGCTTGCTCTCTCTCTAATATTTTGTAAAAAAAATTAACTCGATATATTTAAAAAAGGGTGAAAACAACTTTATAAGTCTACACTTTGTGTGCGTCGAGCCCTCTCGTGAGTAAAGCCTCTAGCTAGCTGGCTTGAGCTGGGGGAATGTTGTGACGCTGGCTAGCGCGCTGTGCTCTGCGATCGATTAGCTCGTCTGTGCAGAAGTAGACAGGAACAAGCTAGATGGATCGGCAAAGTCGGAACGAGTGTGATTAAAAAACACAAACAAAATACAGAATCAGAAATACGACAATCTCCAAGCTGTCAAATTGACTTGACAAGCGGTGCATCATTGTCTTCGATTAACTTATTGGGATAGACAAGGGATCAAAAGGTAGGTGTATATCGAAATGTTTATTCGGTGGTTTGGTGTCGAGAGGGAGCCATTTTATAACACTTTATTTCTGCTCGGAATGCTAGCTTAGCCTAGCTCGCGCCGTGGCTAAAACAACACGCATTCCGTCACGACACAAGCCCGAGTCGTTATAATTCACCCCTATGTATCCGTCTAGTAATGCCTAAAAGTTCATTTGCACTAAAAGTTTGAATTTAAATACTCAACGTGGACTAAAAGGTTTCTGCACACATTGAATGGCCTACTATGCTAACTGTGCCGTGCTAGCGAGTGTTCAGCACGTAGAAAGACAAACAAGTATTTACTCGGTTCGTTTTTGTTTGTTAGTAATTTTAACTCATGTATGCTCCAGAATGTGTGGTTGAGCATATTAAACATTAGTTTGCAATTATCACGAATATATGTTAAAGTCTATTTTAGTTTATATTTTGCAGCTAACTCTTTTGCTAGTTGTACGCCTGCTTTTAGCTTTCCTTAACTTTACTTTCTACTTCAACTGTTTTGCATTATACAAATAACTTGTTCGTCTTACTGTAACGTTAGCTAGACAATTCACGGCCGTGGACAGGTAAATTACATACAAAATCCACCTGACAAAGGGATGATTATTCTTGTTAAAAGTGTACTTCACTCCGAAATGACAATTTGTGTCATAATTTACTCACTCTCATTTTGTTCCAAACCTATATGATTTACTTTACTCTGGGCAATAGAAAAAGAGATGTTTGGCAGAATGTTAGTGGCTGACAGTATCAGTTTATTCACTTTCACTCTTTTCCCATGCCGTGAAAGTCAAATGACAAGACGAGATGTTATTCTGCCTGTTTTCTCCATATGTGTTCCTCTGAGGGGGAAAACACATATACAGATTTTGAATATAGGGAAATGAGAAAATTATGGCAAGAATGTTATTTATTTTACGAATGAAGTTCGATATTCAATATTTTTATTGTAATAAAGTATCAGTTTAAAATTGAAGGTAGCTTATTGTGCTGACAAACTAAGTTTTTATGTTTTGGTGGATTTTAGGAGCCAGCATTTGGGCACTGGCAGATCACATGAACTTTTTTTTAAATAGACAAAGTACTTTGTGACTGTTCTTAAGCACAAATATGTGCACATATATTTCCAAATATAGTCTCAAAGTTTGAGGTAATAGAAACTGCATACATAATTATCTAAGATAACATCAAGAAAAACATCACTTAGAAAGTTTTAGACCTATAGCATGTCTCCCTGCAGAACATGCAATTGTGAGAAGAAATTACTTTTTCCAAATTATTGATTGCTGTGTGATCAATCAAATATTTGTTGTTTTACAGAGTTGGTCTGCAGAAAATTTGTGAAGATCTGGAGGAAGAACGAACCTCGAATTTTGACTGCAGGATTTTAAGAGACCTGAGATCTCCTAACATGCAATAATACAATCTGGGGTACTCCTGTTGTTTCTCATTGAATGTTCAAGGTTTGCTTGCACCTGGACGCTTGCGTTTTTGTTTCACTGAATTACCAATGCACGGTACACCGTGTTTAACAGGAATCTGTGCACTTTGGCTTCAAGTTACTCACCTGTGGAAGCTTCTTCGAATTTTATGAACTGGAAGGTTGGAAGTGTTGATAGAAGTCAAATCATAATTACTTTACATTTTTTCGGTAGCCTAACGTGATATTGGTTCACCAGCCATTTATCAACCATATGGGGCGAGAATTAAAGATGTCAGGATTTGATGGTTTTGTTCACTGAATCATCCAAAGTATGAGCTGTTGAAAGCAAAAGCAATTCTCATGACTTTATAACATAAAGCACTTCTAGCTATTGTGATGTGACAAATCAGCCCCCCTCCCCTTTTCGCCCTGACGTAGCACCTTCGCTGTTTTGATGAGGTGAACATATTCAGATCACCACTTTGTGCAAAACGGCTTTGTGTGGTACAAACCCACTCTCCATTTTTTATTGCTGTGTGTGTCTTCAGCCGAAAATGAGTTCGTAAAGGAGCTTCTGAGTGTCAGAGCAGGCACGACGTGCTGCTACCACAAGCACCCAGAATAAGAGACTGGACATTCCAAGACGCAAACAGAGTTTCTTTTCAGAACCCCTCGGATTTGCTTCATTTGTATCCAGTCAACCTGAATGCACGCAGTCATTGTCGGTGAACTAAGGGTGTCGTGGGGAGTCACTCTGGCATTACTGATCAAACACATCCTCTATTCTTCCGCAACTATACGCCACTGATCAAGAACAACACGTCTCCATCTCTTCCATCACCTTATAATTTTACCTCGGGCTGCACAAGTTTCACTTCCATCTCCTCCTTTGCACCATCCTGGAAACTGGAGTTTGTCTGTGACAGGAGTTGCGGTTGTCCTGAGGCTTCAAAGCCTGTGAAAGAGCGTTGGTTGGGCCCTCTACACAGATACAGCCAAGGACAGGGCCATCGAACTACAGAGCCTTTGTCTCTGGGGTAAGAAGCTACAACATTTTACTGGAACATTTTACTTTGCTTGGTATTGATTAATTTGTACCTTGAATAAGTTATCACTTATGTAATGGAATGTGAGGTTTGTCGTTAAGTAGAATGTATTGTTTTAAAATTAGTTCTTGTTGAGTCTAAGTGAATACAGACAATCATATCTAGACCAAGAGAGCCATAATACAGAAGTTTGTGTTTTTTGTTTTAATGTTTAACCAAAGAATGTACAAAAGGCATGACTTGTTTTCTCGTAAAATTGGCAGGAAATGAAAATCTGTGTTGAAAATTAATGTCATTGATCTTCTTGTGTTGTGTTAAATTTTTTATTAGCTTCATAATATTTAAATCACTGTCACTTGATCTTCTGGTGAAAATGACAGACTTTTCTCCGATAACATGTTGGACTTCTCTAATTATTTAGTCTGTTTAAACTCTGTCCATCCACATTCAAGTGGTTTTCTGATTGGTTCAAATGTGTGGACCAGCTCCTTCATTCTGTATAGAGAACGATGGACAACTTTTCTTGGTAACATCTGTCAAGCTGAGGGGCATATTTTATGCATGGTATTCCAAAAATCATTAGTAGATACTCTAATATGCAGATACGACTGTAAGCAAGCAATTTGTAGGTTGATATCCACAAAAAGGGTAAGCACTGGCCCTGCAGTGCTTTCAAAACATTTCTCATTTTCATTGAGTATCCTGATCAGCCTGACTCAGCAACATTGGCTTAACCAATGATATGAGTTTCAGGGCAAGACTATTTGTTTCCTGACCTTTGTCTGATGGGGGAATATTGAAAAATGCTTTAAAACAATCAATCTTTATGAATTTGGTGCTGGAGAAATGGCATTTTTCGTTTTTAAAGTCAGCTTTAAATCAAAATTCTTGTTTTTATGGAATATTGCAGCATTTTTAATGTATGATTCTTCCATGTACATGTTAATATGCCCTTGTAGTCTTTAATCAAAAACATTATTATCTCCTCCACTTCGCAACAATATCAAGGATGATGACGTGGACATCTGCTCAGCGAATGGGCAATAAAGTTATCCAATTGCTAGACGAGTTTCAAAACTTTTCCTCCTCCAACTTGCCACTCCAGTGTTTCACATACATTGATTTATTGGTCACAAATAGATTTTTCCAAAAGGCTTTAACTTTGTTGAATCAAAACGCAGTGAGGATGATTTACATGAATGGATTTTTGAAGGGAACTAACTGTTTTCAGAAGAGTTTTGATATTTTAATTATCTTTCTTATAATGTCACATTCATGAGTGCAGCGCTGCTTTGTTTACAGCCGTTACAGGGGAAACTGCTATTTCTGCCACTCTAAAAGCGCCTCCTGCTGGCAGAAAATGAATTAGCATTTTCTGTAAGACCATCTGCTGTTTTCGTTCCGTTTATATTTTCCCCAGGGGAAGTGCCACCACACATAGAGTTTAAGTCTGTGGGAAACACTGCACTCACATTCACAATCACAGCAATTAGCAAACAACAATGATCCAATCAAATTGTCCTGCCCTTTTTGTATTTGTCACAATAGGAAAGAAAAGATAATTGCAATTTCCGTTTCTTGCTGACTTTAAATAGGTTTGCATTAATGTGACGTACTTGTCTTAGTAGACTGTAATGATGTGATGTTTGTTGCTTACATTGTTAGTTCAGGCCATGAGGTTTGATGCCTCCATCCACTGACGGGAGACACTGGACCTAAATGGCGCAGCATGACTTTGTTCCTGCCTGGCTTAACTTCTCCACGCCTCAGCCCGCCAAGGTATTGTAATGGATTGTTGACTTTGTATTGACTTTGTGCTTTTTTTAAAAAATGTTTTTATTCAGGACAGTATGACTCAACGGCCAATCTTAGTTCTCTTGAGCCTAATCATTATTTTCTAAAATAAGGTTTTTAAAGCTGAAGCTGTCTGTTTAATTTGCATCTGTGATTTTTAGTCCCCTGCTGCCCCCCTTGAGAAGCATGGAGAGCACTTTCCCCGCGGAGACAGCCGGCCGGGAGTAAACCGCCGCAGGCACAATTCTTCCGATGGCTTTTTCAACAATGACCCACTAAGAGCACCTGGAGGTAGAGGAATATGCGTCTAACTCCTTTGCATGCAGAGTTAATCTGTTTCTTGTCTTGCCCTTTGTAATAGCTGTTCCTTTTCTCTTCAGGTGATGGGTGGCAGCAGCCATCTCTGTTGAGGCATGACTCTGTAGACTCTGGTGTTGCAAAGGGGAGTCAGGGGGGATTGGGAGGCGGACCAGGGTGGAAGGAGACCCCCAGCTGGCATGGGGCACAGAGGGGCCAGGAAGGTCCTCACCACCACCATGCTCGGCATATCAAACGTGTTGGAGGTGAAAGGGACAGACAAGGGGGTCATCGACAGCGTAATGGAAACTTTCATCCACGCAAAGGTGGCCCATATCAGGACCGATATTCTGATGAGGAGCGCAATGATGACAAGCTCAAGTTTGTTGATGAGGATTTTGTAAGTATTCTTTTCCTCTTGAGTTTGTTTACTTGTGTAGTGAGGTCACACCCTGCCAGGCATGAATTAACTGGTTGTGTCATTAGAGAGGTTCAGTTCTGTCATATTTTTCATGCCATTCATGAACCAACTGCATAGTTAGTTTGCATTCATGCTTTCTGATTTCATGTGAATTTCAGCCCTCCTTGAACCCAGAGACAACTGGAAAGCCAGCCAGTCAGCCTCGTGCTGTTGGGACTCCGGCAGGAGTATGGGGTAAAGTTGCTTTCATTAATTAAATCCCCTTCTTCCAGCTGCATAAAAAGTAAAATATTATGTTGCATTTATTGGCTTGTTCTGTACGTTTTTTTGCAACTTTTGTTATAGAGAACCCCCCTAGTGCTAAGCAGGCTATGTCTAAGATGCTGGTCATTAAGAAAATGTCTAAGGAGGATCCCAGTGCTGCATTTTCGGCTGGTTTTGCCAGTGCTGGCCCTCTGCCTGCCAATGGTTCTAAAGTCTCCATCCCTGGACCCAGCGTCTACAAGAATCTGGTCCCCAAACATGCCACTGCCCCCACCAAGGTACTAAGGCAATGAATCTGAAAATAGTACTTGTGTGAAGTTTGGGATTTGTTATAAAAGCTTATTGGATCACATCACTTATAGTGAAGACTAGGCTTTTTCTGAATTTTTTATTTCTATAATAATTGGGCAATTGTGTAATTTTCCATTTATGAATAAAACCTTTGCCTTCCTTTTTATAGCCTGGGCCATGGAAACCCAATGGAAGGGAAACTAAAGTGGGTTTGCATTTCTCTGGACGGGATTCGGCCTTCACCAGCCCAGTTTCTGTGACCAAACCTCTGACACCCGTCAGTGCACCTGCCCATGGCACTTCTAAAGAGGTAAAATAACAAAGTCAAGCTCGGAGACTGACTTTTTTTTTTTTTTTTTTTTTCTCCATTAAGCAAGCAGTGCATGTATTATTTCTACAGTAAATAGACCTTCGGTCACACTTTATTTTAATGTCTAGTTCTCACAATTAATTGCAACTTTTGCCTTATTAAACACTTAATTTGCTGCTTATTAATAGTTAGTAAGGTATGAGGTAGGATTAAGGGATTTAAAATTTGGTCATACAGAATAAGACAGTAATATGTGCTTTATAAGTACTACTAAACAGCCAGTATGCTAGTAATATGCATGCTAGTTAATAGTGAGAATTGGTCCTTAAAATTAAGTGTTACCAGACCTTCTAAATTCCTTTTAATCTTTTGCCAGTAAGGACCTAGTGCCCAACATTCCCAGAAAATATGATTGTAGTTGGCTTCATTTCAAAGCAAATGCTTTCATAGTATTATGTAATTCAGTCATTTACAAAACACCAACAGATGAAGATTGGTTAAAAATGTTTACAACACAGATCTTCTCTGCACTTCAGTATTCTGTTATTCATCAAACATATGTTATCATGTTTATCCGTAGGAAAACATCAATAATCAACACAGTTGCTTACCCAGCATTTTCTTATGTGGAACTCTCTCTCTCTCTCTCGCTCTCCAAAGCCGCCCTCAAGCACTACCCCTCCCATAGACATCACCCCCTCACGGCTAAAGCTGATGCGGCGCAGCACAGACCGTAAGAGTGAGTTCCTGCGTGGGCTAAAGGATGAGAGAAATGGGGATGCTAATGACTGCCACAGCCCAGGAGCTCCAGCAGAGGTGCAGATGAATTAATATATAATCTGTTGTATTTTAGGTTAATTAGTTTGCCATTATTTGCTCAGTTTAAAATGATGTAAAATTGGCTTATTAACAGATTTGGAAATTTCTTGCTTATACCAGTTCCAAATCTACCTACAATGTTTTCAATAGATTTTTATTTTGGGGTTAGAAAGTCAAATTTTGTAATGTATAAAAATCATTTTCATCTGTTTTGTTTGTCAGTAATATATTAGCCATCAGCAACCAGATTTTCAAAACAGATTAATAGTTTATTTCCATGATTTCAGTAAGTTTAGCAAGCAATTAACAGATTTGTTCAACCTTAAATTCATGTTTGCTGAGGTTTCATTTGTGGTTTATCTTTGTGTGTAGGGAGAGGGAAGTACCCCAGAACCAAAAGAGTTTGGAGAGAGTCATGAGAACGGCATCTCCCACTCTCTCAGTGACTCAGACCCAGAGCACTTGTCCAGTTCTCTGGAGGCGGAACACAGGTCAGAGCGACCACATACAAACACTTCAACACATTCGCCTCCATCAGACACTTATAAGCTCACTTCCAAATTCTAGTGAGCAGCCTACATGAGCAAATGTCTTCTATTAACTTAAAGGTATAGTCCACCCAAACACGAGTAATCTGTCATCATTTACTCACATTCATGTTATACACAAAAGATGTTTTAAAGAATCTTGGTAACTAAGTAGTTAAAGTGTTTGTTCCCATTGACTTGTATGGACCAAAAATATAATAAATGGGAACCGAAACAAAACATTCTTTAAAAATAGATTTTCAGGTCAGCAGAAAAACAAAATACATAAAGACTTGAAAGGACATGAGGTTAAGTAAATGATGACAGAATTATTAATTTGAGGTGGACTATCCTTTTAAATGGTGTATCATAGGTGACTGATCTGGATTGTTGTACATGGGCAGCAAGGTCATGTATCATAAATGTGACCCTGGACCACAAAACCAGTCATAAGGGTCAATTTTTCGAAACTGAGATTCATGCATAATCTGAAAGCTGAATAAGATGTCCATTGATATATGGTTTGTTATGATAGGAGAATATTTGGCCTAGATACAACTATTTGAATATATGGAATCTGAGGGTGCAAATAAATCCAAATATTGAGAAAATCGCCTTTAAAGTTGTCTAAATGAAGTTCTTAGCAATCAAAAATTAAGTTTTGTTTCATTTACAGTAGGAAATTTACAAAATATCTTCATGGAACATGATCTTTACTTGATGTCCTAATGATTTTTGGCATAAAAGAAAAATCAATAATTTTGACTCATACAATGTATTTTTGGCTATTTCTACAAATATACCCTTGCTACTTATGACTGGTTTTGTGGTCCAGGGTCACAAATAGCATTTCTTATGCACATGGAAGACAATTGAGTTCATAAGTTGCCTGATAGCATGTTTCTTAACTAGCACTGCAATATTCTAAGCATAAAGATACATTGTATTAATTAAACTTTTTATTAATTTCATTTTGCTTTTTGGTTGTGGAATAAATTCAAATTTTATGTATCTTAATACATTTTAATGTCTTTTTTTTTTTAAGTTGGTTTTATTTTATTTTATTTGCTTATTTGCAAGCAAAATTTTCTCGGTTCAACCACCACATTAAATTAATGTTTTCCACTGAGATTCATCACATTTCAAATTAATGATTGGATAAGGATATAATTTTGCCAAAACCACTTATCTTTGATAAATAACTGGCACACTTATCTTGTAATGCTACCTTCATAGGCTGCACACTAGGTTTTTTGAACAGAAAATATCCACAATCCACATACTCACACGTGGATCCTCTATGACAGGTTGCTGAAGGCAATGGGATGGCAAGAATACCCAGAAAATGATGATAACTTCCAGCCCCTCACTGAGGATGAACTCAGAGAGTTTCAAGCTAAAACTGAACAGGTATGGGAAATGTATACATTGTTGTTTAATGTGTATTCTTGGTTTAAATTGAAGCGCATCCTGCACATTTATAGGTCATTAACTTTGTGCCTGACTATATGTGTGTTTGCTCTCAGATGAAGAAGATTGGTCTGGGACGTAACGGTGTGCTCTTGAAGCCACGTAGTGTGACCCTGCTAACCTGGAGGAACGCCCCTAACCCTGGCCTGGAAGAGGGCTCTGAGTCTGAGACGAGCAGTAGCAGCCAGACCTCCGATGATGATGATACCTAATGTGGCTTTAAACACCCCTCCCACATTTCCCTTTCTCTCTTTCACTTAATCTGTCTCCTCCTCCACACCCATTTGTTTTAAACTAAAAGAAGAGAGAAGAGATTCTTTTCATGGACAAGGAACATCGGTCATATCCCAGGCGGAGAGAAAAAGAATTCACTTGTCAGCTCGTAGGCAGTGTCTTTTTGTTTGATTTTTCTTTTTTTTTCTTTTCCCTATCTCTCCTTGTCTGAATTTTGTTCTTTATCCTGAACTAGAAATGTCAAAGAAAGCCACACAGCACCCTCCACCAGATCTTTTTTATTTTTGCTTGGGAATAAAGACTAATTCATAATAATAACAACACCAATTATAACCGTGATTTAACGTGAAATATGGCATCATCTGAATGTTCTATAAAATGGCTGACACCTTTCTATTTTTTTTTTTCTTTTCGCGAGAACAATTCGTAGCATTAGTGTTAAGATGAAACAATCATTGTGAGCCGCTGACTGCGATGTTGCTCCCAGTCCCTCATAGAAATGAACTCAAGCCAGTCATCCCTGCAGCAAGGAAGAACTAAAGCAACACTGAATGGACTGTCAAATGCAATCTGGCAGCTAGAACATCAGTCCATTTCTGGCTCCAGTTCCAGCAAACTGCTCAATTTCACTCTTTTCATTCTGCAGAACCATACTAATATACCTGATTTCATATGTCTGCCAAGTACACATGTGAGAGAACCTTAAAGGATGTTTAAAAGTTAGATTTGAAACCTAGCTTGCGGAAGAGTTTGTCAGGAACTGCTTTTTGAATAAAGGTAACGTTTGGATGGAAGGGTCTATGTTTAATATGTTGCGTTCTGGGAAGCTAGACGAACATACAGATGTTCAGTTCATTGAGGTTGGGTTCTGTTTAGGAAAAATTGAAGTTCAAAAATCACAAACAGACTTCTTTCTTGCCCATATATGGTGTAAA
The DNA here is from genome assembly GCF_936440315.1 of Barbus barbus. NCBI lineage: Eukaryota > Metazoa > Chordata > Actinopteri > Cypriniformes > Cyprinidae > Barbus > Barbus barbus. The sequence goes on from NC_136753.1 coordinate 18,427,477, forward strand.
AGTTTTTTTTTCCCTTTTACCTAAAAGCGGTTTGATTTAAACCATATTAAGATGCAGAACATTTCAGAGTTAATTCTATAGAAAACATTTTCATGCTTACAGAAATAATGCTGTGGCAATCATTTTCAATAGCTTTACATTCATTGCATGTAGATTGATGAGGTATTCAATAAACACAAGAAAGGTCTGATGGGCTTATTCCCTCACAAAACCCTAATAAAATCTACCCAATGGAATAGAAAGCATTAAACATTATTGGGCTTATGTAATGTTTACAATGCAGGAATTGATCTGAGCTGTCTATGATTTGTAATGACTGTGAACTTTGAGCGATTCAGTAAGATGGCTTGCACGCTTTGTTCTTTAAACAGTTCATTTGAGGTTCATTTTGGGCGCCAAGTTCTATCCCTGCTGCTGGCAGAGAAGTAGAGATCCATCTTTAAAAGTTCTTTATTTCATGAGGGACTGCTGGTGTAAATTGTGCATCTCCTTTTTTGTACCTTGTTTTTGCTGATAGGGTATAAAAATTGCTTTATCACAGATTTAAGTTTCTTTTTTAATTTTGGTACAGCTGTAAAAATTCCCACATAGTTTTTTTCTTTTGTTTGCATTATATTGTTTCTGCAGCCTTGATATTCAGGGTGGATTGTAAAAAATATAAGAATAAAAACTTGTGAGTTTTGGAAGATTAAGATTATTTTGATAACATTATTTACAGAGTTGAGAAGGTAAACGGTGTCATGTATGGGTTTATCTGTATGAGACGAAGCAGACGTAAACTACTGCATCATAATGAAAAGATCGGAGAAAAAAATTGTAATAAATATTTTGCATCAGTTTGCCAAACATGTCCAGGCTTTCGTTTTCTGCTGAAACACTTGGGGGAAACATTCTTCATGTTAAGGAGGGCAAATAGTAATGTTCAAAATATGCATGCAAAAGATCAAAATGATAAGCATTTAAACATTGAAGGGTTGGATTCTTCTTGCTAAGCTCATCCATTCTTCACCACTCCCTTTTTCCAAGGTGACTGTAACCAACAAACAAAACTTCAGTCAACAAATGCACTACATAAAAGGCAGACGTTCTAACAAAAAGTATATTTCTATTTTTTAAGAATCAGCCCAAATTAAAGTTTAAATAGGAACAATTTTTTTTTAATTCTACAGAGTAATTGCTGGAGAGATGGAAAGTTTAGGGGAGTTAATTTGTCGAAACTGTAAGATGGCATTCCATTCTACTGCACTCTTGGAAAAACATAAGGCCGAATTCTGCATTGGCACAGACCTAAAAGACCCAATCGCTCTATGGAGACAAAGGGGATTCACGCAAATGGAAAAAGCAGCTGTGAAGGTGGTGCATCCTACAAGGTCAAGGACACCTGATTTCATCTTTGTAAGTAGTTGAATAGTTGAATGCTATTTCATTATTCCAAAAAAACTCCAGTTGAACAATTGTTTTAATAAAATATATTGTGTATTATAAAAACATATCATTTAAATAAACAGTTCTGTATGTTTTATTTTCCATTTCATGTGTATCCTTATACATTACCATTCAAAAGCTTGGGGACAGTAAGATATTTCTGAAATTAATATTTTTATTTATAACAAGGATGAATTTTATCAAAAGTGACAGTAAAGACTTTTTTTTTTTTTGTTTATATTTAAAAAAATTTAAATTTCTATTCATCAAAGAATCCTGAAAAAAATAAGCAGCATAACTGTGTTTCAACACTGATAATATTAAGAAATGTTTAAGAAATATTAAACATTAATAAATAGCATATTATAAAGATTTCTGAATGATCATATGGCAATAAAGACTGGAGAAATGGCTGCTGAAAATTCAGCTTTGCTATCGCAGGAATAAATTAAATAGATTCAAACATTCATTTTAAATTGTAATATTTTCAAATTTTATTTATTTGTGACCCTGGACCACAAAACCAGTCATAAGTAGCAAAAGCCAACAATATGGGTCAAAATTTATTTATACCAAAAATCATTAGGATATATCATGTTCCATGGAGATATTTTGTATATTTCCTACTGTAAATATATCAAAACTTCATTTTTGAATAGTAATATGATTTTTTGCACCCTCAGATTCCAGGTTTTCAAATAGTTGTATCTCTCTAAATATTGTCCTAACAAACCATACACCATGGAAAGCTTATTTATTCACCTTTCAGATGATGTATTAATCTCAATTTTAAAAAAAATGCCAAAAAATGGGGGGGGGGGGGGCATACCTACCCAAAATGTTTGATTGGTAATCAAAGTAATAGTGTAAGTGTAAGTAAAGATGTTTCCATTGGTCAGCTGAAGGAAAAGAAAGATCATCAAGTGGATGAGAAAAAGAGTGCACAAGACAAACCACAGGACAATGTGTCAGAGAATACTGCTCTAAACAAACTCACTGAGGAGGTTCAAGACCACATACAAAGATAATAAATCTATAGTTGAAAGTGTTTTTTATGCTGCATCTGATTATCTTCTATTATAGTTTCAAAAACTGAGGATGTCGTTTGAACAAAACCTGCCCAGAAGACAGACAGAGGTTGGTTTGATATAGGCCAGTTCTAAAAATCTGTTTATAATGTGAATATTGTGTTAGCACCTGTGGTATTATGTGTTTTGGACATTGGGTAAGTGTTCTTCAGGTGTCTGAGGAGCAGACCTCACTCCAGCAGAGAGCTGATGAGCAAAGGGCTCTTCATGAGCAGAGACTGGCTGAGATCAGAGCACACAACAATCAGCTGGAGAAGCAGAGAGAGGGTAAGCTTCTCCTAGATCAGTTATAGAATAAGACTGAGAAAAATGTGCATCATTTTCAATAAAGCTGTATTTTTATTCATTATGCAAAAATGTGAAACTAAATGTATTTGGCACACTTAAAATGCTAGAAATTAATTTAGCTAAATTCTATTCCAAAAATGTTTTCAATGTCATTTCCACAAAAGATTGTTATTCAACACATCATCATTTGAGACACAAATAACAGAATTCACTTAGCAACTGCAAACTCGTGTTGTGATTTTTGAAACATCTCAAATACTAGACACGTTAATGTGAATTTCTTCTAAACTATTTTTTAATGATGTGTTCATTCCAGAAATAGAAGAGCGGTTTGCCGAGCTGGCAGGACGGGAGAGGACGGCTCATCATGAAGAAGTGCTGCAAGAACTGAGGTATCAGGAACAGAGAAACGAGGAGGTTCTGCATCAGCTCAGCTCTCACATCAATTCAATGAAAGCGTAAGAGAGAGTTGAGGGAAACAGGAAGTGTGCAGAGAAGCTATGAATCACTTGATGCATGTTTATACTGTGCTGATGTTGTAGGCCCAGTCCAAATGAAGTCCCCTCTAACACACCAGAGGAAAAGAAGACACAACATGTTGCTTTTGACTTGATCTCTTCTGTGGATGGACCTCTTTCTGCTCAGATAAAGTTGGTCATTTTAACTTTAAAAGATGTGAGGTAAAAAAATAAATCAACAACCATGTGTACTTATACATTAAAGGAAGTATGCAAGTGCAATAATATTAAGTCTTGGGAATTGTCTCTTTTGACTGGGACCAGTTAAGAACTGCCTAGAATCCACCTAATAACCCCAAAACAACTGCCTAGGAGTCACCCTGCATACTCTAAGCAACCATTTAATGACACCTTAGCAACCATCTAGAACACACTAGCACTGTGGTGCATTTGTTTTTGAAACAGAGCTTTGCGTTTGGCATACATGCAGTCTGGTGGTTCTGATCCAGAGGTTCTGGCCAATATGCATGACCTTCAAGCAGAGGCTCTTACACTGGAGCAGGCAAAACATAGAGCTGAAGGCAAGACAAAAGGAAGAAGTGAGTTGTACCATCATTGAACTGTGGCTGCAAATAGTATTTGGACACTTAAAAATGCCATTCAAAGGTTTGGGGTCAGTAAGAGTGATTGATTGATTGATTGATTGATTTTGATATTTATTTATTTATTTATTTATTTAGTAAATAATACTTTTCTCAGAAAGGGTTTAAATTGATCAAAAGTCACAGTATAGATTTAAGATGGTACAAAACATTTTTCAAATAAGTGCTTTCCATTCATTAAAGAATCCTGAAAAAAGCAGCACAACATTGATAATGATAAAAAAATTCCTGAGCACCAAATCAGCATAGAATTATAATTTTTGAAAGATCGTGTGACACTGAAGACTGGAGTTAATGGCTGCTGAAAATTCAGCATTGCATCACTGGAATAAATAAAAATTGTAATATATTTATTAAATATAAAACATTATTTATAATAGAAAACTGTATTTGATCAAATAAATGCATCCTTGGTAGACATTGACTTCTTTCAAAAACATCAAAATTCTTACCCCAAACTTTTGTCACTACTTACTTTGTTTGTCAACTTGAAAATGTCCAAATAGTCTTCATTTTGAACAATGAGTTGTATTTTATAAACTAATCCTATGACATTCATACATCTTGAAGTATTGCCTAAATGTCTGAATAATTTTTGTGGTTATTGTGCACTATTCTTTCAAGCCCCTGGGTCATATCTTGTTTCTGTCCCACCAGGGATGAAGTCTCCTCACAGAATGTTGGACCCTGATGTTCTTGCTGTGGAGCAGGAGAACCAGAGGCTTGAAGAGGAAATCTTCAGAATCCAGCTGGCCAGGGAGAAGAACAAAGGAGAGCACGGTATCACTGTTTCTCTCACATCTGACATCTTGAATATGACAAAGGGACGTTCAACATTTGATAGAAAATGTGTGTTCTGTCTCTAATTTGCATACTTATACAATTCACTAAAGGTATATGGGCATAATATTTGATGTTATTATAGAATATTTCTATGTGTATTATTTGAATGAATATTTTCTGGATCAGGGCTCATTGATATCCAGAAAGACCACATCCATCAAATGGCTAGCCTCCAAGCTGAGATCGCCTTTTTAAGGAGAGAAATAGAGAGACCACCAAGCCATCCTCAAGCTCCTCTGCCTGTTTTTCCTGGATCTACTATGGCCATAGCACACTCTGCTCTGCCACTGGTGAGCCAAAGCTTCAGTCATCTTAATTTATACTGATGTAAAATCTGTTTTTGAGAATGCACAAAATTCTCTCTGAGTGACAGTGATAGTGAGAATGATGATGGTATGGTGTATATGTATTTACCAATATTGCAGGATCAGAGTTCAAAACAGCATTCATTGATGGGTTCCCATGTAACTGACCTGATGGCAGCTCCCAGTCCTGCCCCTTATGATCCTGTGTAAGACACATTTTCACCTCGTCCTCTACTGATTCATTTTTCTTTTTCTCATATAGTCTCTATAGATGCACGCACGTCACACTAAATATATGACAATATGACTCAAGTTCAGCTGTTGTCTGAATGTGTGTACAGGGCTGGCTTTGTGATCTTCTATGACCTGGTGATGGGTGTTGAAGATACTTTGAGATCAGTGCGTTTATTGGCAGGGCTATATTTTAATGGACAGAAGTTGGGACAGACCACCCCAATGCCACCTGTGCAGTGCCAGCCAGCAGAACCATTACTGTCCACCAAGAGTCCTGGAAACTATGCCATACTGGCTGTTAAGCAACCTGTGCCAAGGTAGTTTGGTTCAGAGATAAATATGGACACAAAAGAGATGATATGAGTTCACGCTATTGAATTTGTGCTTTATTTCAGAGTACAGCCATCTCCAGATCTCTCTTTGGTCATAGAGATCCAGACTTCTAAAGGTCTGGATTTGTTCAACCATGAAACTGAGGGCTTGGTGACTTGTGGCTGGGCTAAGCTTGATCTCTTTGACCAGCACAACCAGGTTCACAGTGGTCACTGGAGGCTTCCCTTCCGCTCTCTCCCAGTTCAAGCATCCTTAAGTCCAGGTCAACTGAATTCTGTGCCACAAGTACGTTTGTCAAATACTAAGAGCTAAAAGCTTCAACTAGGCTAAATGTCCTACAGGAGTTATAATTTAATTAAATCTGACTAAATACTGTCATTTTTCCTTCTAAGCTGGGTAACATGGAACTTTGCCTGCGGGTAGCAAATTCTCATGATGGAGATGTACAGACCCTTGAAAAGATTGACCCCAACAACACCTATTAATACAAGTACATATCCACGGTATGAAAAATATTTGTCTTATGCTTTTTCACAGCAAAGTTTGCCAAGCATTTGAAAAGCTTACAGCATCAAGTGTTTTGTTTAGGTGGTCTTAAACACAATCATGGCAAACCAAGAACCATGTAATACATTGCAACCCTCATCCAATCCATTACCTTCATCACTGCCGCAGACGGATCATGTGTAAGAGACCAGTTGGAGGAAAATTGCATTACTTAAAGTACCATACAAATAAAGCCTGGGTTGTAAATTTAAACAAGTTTAAGTGACTATAAACAAATCTGTTTTGTCTTGCATTTGTTAGGAACTGTATTTTATGATACTGACAAAATTACTTGTCTTTTACATTGTGTACAAGCTTTTTTGTCTTCCCATTGTTTTAGCAACAATTTTATATGAAAGCTTTATAGTTATCACTATATCGAAAAATACTTGTAACATCTTACAGCTAATATTATAGCCATTATGATCATCATCCCATCATGAGTTCACAAGTTTCTGCCCATTGAATTGCCACGATTCCACTGGAGCGCTTGCTATATTTGGAGCAGAGCATCATTCAGAGGTAATAATATTGAAAGCCACATTCACATATGCAAATATCCTTTATTGAAAGTTTACTACAATTATACAAAAATTGGACAAAGAAAACGGGTTATTTACAAAACAAAGAGACAAAAGTTGTTCATGGAGAATATGAGGCAGGCATGCTCTGCTGGTTGGAAGGTAAGTGGTCAATCAGAAGATGCCCATCACGCTGACGTCTCCACAGAGGAAGAACTGGCTGGCTGCAAGAGAAAATTAAAGACTTTAAAACAAACAGGAGAAAAAAAATAAAATAAATTAAGTCCAAGCACTAAACTATTGCTAGACAAATAATACTACAGATGCAAAACCCCAACCAATTCCATTAGCTCAGCCAGTCAACCAATATTCAGATAAAGCAAACTTCCTCCAAGACAGGATTTTGCCAGTAGGTGTAAAAATGCATCCAGCCGAATCAGTCCTCTGAAGTTTAGTTTTTGACCCTTTTATTCAAACAAGGTTACGCCACCAGTATTTTAGAATCCAATGAACCTCACAATTATCACTAAAACTAACACTAGACTAAGTTCAAACATTAAAAGTCAGTAACAATTATGTTCAGATGAATAAAAGAATATACAATTGAATAGCACTTCAAGTTTCAGATAGGTCTAACAGGATTCAAATCAAAGAGATGGGCTACAAACTAAAGTCAAATAAAACACTGCATAATCTTCACTGTATAACTCATTTATAACACTACAGGAAGTTATTCAGTCAAGAGCAGTGAGTGGCTTTTTCACCTTTCCGTTTTGATTAAAATGAACAACAGCAGGTATTTTAGGCCACTGTCACTTTATGATCCAGTGTATAGATTAAATATGCTGCCACAGATTTAATTTTTGGTTTACATCCAGTTAAAACCTAACCGACGGTTTATGTAAATACTTGCCAAAACAGACGTTGACAATTTGGTGTAGATTTGCACAAGCTACAAGAGAGAACTTGCACGCTTTGTGCGCGCGAGTCTGTGCACGCGCACAGAAGAGCCAAACAGAGCTAGTTCACAGTTTCTTGTTTGAACATTAAAACGGTTTTAACATGTGAAAATTACGTTTGAGATGACGCTGCAGTGACAATTCTGTCAACTGTCCCAAGCATCTTTTATGCTGGCCCTGGGCTATCGAACAGTCCTAATTGTTGAGCCCTGTGACCGTATTAAAGGAAACAGCAGGTCTATCAACTCGCCTCCTGCTCCATTTTCTCCTGGACTCCATTGCCGTTGTGGGCAGAGTCACCGCTGCCATTAACTGAGGTCTCCTGTTTAGTCTTTTTAGCATCACTGTCCTTTTTTGGACTCTCCTCATCTGGTTTCCTCTGTGCAGGAATAAAGCAGGACAGAACACGGACTTATTTTCTGCACCAAACACCGATTCTCTACATGCTACTCAAGCACACATGGCCACTTCAACGCCAAGCTACAACTACAATGTGCCAAGCCACAATATTGAAGCACAAAACACCACAGAAGCACCAAGCAACAAACTTAATCTAGTTAGCAAATTCAGCTCATGAACCAGCATGCATAATTAACCTTAACTAAAGGGAAGGTAGCAATGCAGATGTCCCTTTATGGGCAGACTACCCTCATTCACTCCAGTTGTAAATGTTCATGCTAGTTTCCCCCCCAACCTTAGGACTACTGCAAAGGTTAAAATTACACTTCAGTGGATACTCACCTTTTTGCGAACAAGGTGCGAAATATCAGATGCAGATTTTGAGGAAGATGCACCATCAGCTGGCCTCACAGGAATCTGAAAAGACAGGCATTTAGGGTGGCATAATACATTATAGGCTTAAAGTACCCTTAAAGAGGATAGCTACCCCTTAGAACTTAGTTTGATATTCAAAATGAGGATGGCCACACTTCAGGAAGAGTTATGCCCCGTTTAAGAAATTGTAACAAAGTATCACCCATCCCTTATGATAAATTAAGGTAACATTAAGCATGCACACACCTGACTAGCAGTAGATGAGGATGGGCCGCCATTTTCTGCTGGGAAAGCAGATGAAGTGGATGCTCCTGCCTGTAACAAACAAATTCCAAACCATTCATCATTGCATCTATAGCTATTGTCATTGCATCCTGAATGACCCACATGCCCAACTTGATCGCCACCTTTTTTTGTGTGGTAAGAGCAGTACTATATTCATTAAGTGTATAATATAAGCCGATATCAGATTTGTCATCAGCCACTGCAAAGCACTGAACAATGGATAACATGCTTCCTGCATTTGCATTCTTGCCCTAATGCAACTCACAAGAGTCTGATGGATGGCCTCAGATGCTGCAGCAGCAGTCCTCTGGCTCTCCTTGGCATCTTCAATCTTCTCAGCGATTTCTGGTAGTAAATGTTTCAACTCCTCAAACTCGCTCTTCTCCTCCTTTGCTGCCTCTGCACCTTCCACCTTGTTTATTACCTCCTGAAGCATAGCTGGAGGAAGAGTGATGTGGAAATCAATTGAGAGTACCATGCTTACTCATGGCAACTAGTGTTATCAGAAAGCAAATTCTCAGTTAAAAAAAAAAAGAAAAAAAAAAGTTTTGCATGAGGACTGGCAAAACCCTCTGTGAAAATGTTCCTACCAAGACGGCTCTCTATGACTTTGATAGAGTTGGAGAAGTGCTCAATGGATTGGCTGTACTGGGCTGTGTAGCTGTAAGTTGTGCCCAGCTGGTAATGAGTCTCAGCCAGAAGACGACTATGAGAGGGAAGGAGTTTCAGTTGCAAGGTTAAACACTCATTGAAGTCCTCCAGGGCCTGGCTGTAGTTACCTACATAAAACAAAACAGACTAGTTAATGAAGAGTGAAGAATGACTACTGAAGGGTAACCTCAATTTTACGGCAACTTGTCAAACCCAAAAAGGTCCTTAAAATGAAGTCGTAGTTTCATCTGCTCCTACCACATACACACCTGACTCGGCTCCAACTTCTCCTAGTTTCAGGTAAATCTGTGCCGCCATTAGCTGATCTTCTTTGCAGTCTTTTCTTCAAACCAAATAAAAGATGTGCCTTTTGAAACGAAGCTTGTGCAAATGCATAATTCAAATAATCTAAAGTATGAAATGAGGGCATACCTTTTATAAATCACCTTTGCAACCTCAAGCATCTCCCAGGCCAACTGCAGGTTTCCAACTTCATCCTCCTCACTCTCCTAAAAGCACAAGGACACAACGATAAACCAGTAAAATCAATGAAGACAGGGACAAAAACAAAAAACCTTTACAATGGATTACAAACCTTATCCTTTGATTCACCCTCTGCATCCTCATCATCTTCATCCTCCTCATCATCATCGTCATCTAAAGCATAAGAGATGTTAACTCACTGACCTAATGTGAAATCCCATCACCTTGGACACCCTTAGTGACACTGCAGCTTAAAAGCTAAATACTCTATGGAACCACCAGTGTTTAGAAGATTCACCATGTGAACTTTAGCAAAAGTATTTAATACGTAAATCTTGTGCTCCCCAGAGTCCATGCTTCACTACCTCCGCCATCCTCTTCCATGGGTTCGTCGCTTCCATTTTTCTCCTCAACCTTTTCAGTTACTCCATTTGACTCGATGACAGCTTCCTTTTTAGAAGCACTTTCATCCACACCTTCTGACTTCTCAGCACCTTTTTTAGCAGGCTTCTCATTTTCAGCAGGTTTAACATGTTCAGCTTGTTTCTCATCTTGAGCAGGTTTTGCAAGGTTCTCATTTTCAGCAGGTTTTGCCTCGTGTTTAGCTGGTTTCTCAGTTTTAGGTGATGCTGCATCCCCTTCCACTGGTGCTTCAACCTTCTCCTTTACTTCCTCTTGGTTCTTCTGCTCACCGTCCCCCACCTCTTTTTCTACCTCTGACTGAGTTTTGTCCTCTGACATAGCATCATAAACCTGTGCTCGAAGCTCATCTCTGGTTTTCTCTGCATTATAGTACAAATGGAGGGATATTGCTAGGTTAGTTAGGCTGATGATACACTGAGCAACTTTGAGCAATTTTGCTTGGGCACCTTCCCACTGAGAATGGGTAACAAATTTCTATCTGGATACTTTAGATCAGTCATGGGCCCCATGTCTCACCTGGTTGCCCATTGACACCAACATTAACCAAAGTTGCCCAGCAATATTGCTCAATAAGCTGCCCCGTGTATCATCAGCCTTAGAGTCCCTCTTAATCAGAATCAAGTTATGTGTTGTCAATATGTGCTTGTTTGTGCAGAACATTGACATCTGCCAATTTGGTGGTTCTTTGGAAACAGCCTTTTTGCAAACGTGATGTCAGGCCCTGAGCATAGACAAGATGCACAAAATTAACAATTTTAACTGACAAACAAAACTTAAAATACAAACCATCCAAGTTGTCTGCGCTTTCAATCTTAGAGTCATTCTGTTTCTCGCCCTCTTCAGAGGATTCTTCTGGGACCCCTTCTAAAGCATTACCAAGCACTGTATTCTCCATCCTAAAGTAGTATTAAAAACAACAAAAGGTAAAGACAATCTGATACTTTTTTTTTTATAAATGTAATGCATTAAATTCTAATTAATCCAGATACCTGGCAAGCTCCAGAAGGGCTTTCCCACACAAGAAAAAAGCTTCACCACATTCATCAGCAGTGTCTCCATACTTTTCAGCCCTTAAGGGGGAAATGGGTTACATATGTAAACAGAGCATAATATTATAATGTGGCTAAACAAATGGCAGGTACCACAAATTATTTGCATAATTCATATGCATTACTATTCCTTCACCACTCACAGCATGGCACAAGCCTCCTGGAACACACCGACTGCAGACACAACATCACCCATCACTAAGTGCCGGTTGCCTGTGCCAATCAGCTTCTTTGCTTCCTCAGAAACATCGACGGAGCTACAAAAATAAACGAAAACGTGAGTGTAACAACTCATTTTAGTGAACTGAGCAGTTTTAATAAAACCAAGTCCAGATACAAACTCACCTGTCTGCAGCGCTTGACGAGCAAGGTTTCTCCTCCATACTGCAAAGACAAACAATACAAAAATAGTCATACATTATCAAAAAGTCTTACTTCGTCTGAAGAATACGTCCCATGAGAGCAAAAGCTCACTAAAGTTTGCTTCAGAAGTTCACTGCGAATGACTAACTTAAAGTTAGCACGATGCTACTATGACTGCCATTTCTTGACAGTGTAGCAACATTACACGCGTTTATGGCTAACATCTAACGTCACAGTTTAATGCCAGTGTAATATCCGAAGTGGGCAATTTAAAGTGAAACCTTTCAAACTTAATGCTTGACTTCGGCGCGTGTGCAGTCATTTCAATGCAGCGTCAAGCTCACCCACGGGCCATTTGACCGCGTGTCAGCAGAACGGGAATTTCCTCATGTAGGATATATAAACAAGTTAGCCGTTCATATTAAACCCTCTCCCGCCAAATGAGAGCAGCCAAACACAACTCGTCAACGGTGATGCCATCCCGTCGCGCGCGGGAGAAGAGCGAATAGAAGCACGAGGGCGACACATTTTTCCTGACAAGGACGGAGTCGCTGCAGCTTTGTTATCAAACGAAACCAGCCAAAACCTCTCACTCTGACTCCCTTTAACTTCTGCTTACTTCCCTGTAGCGCACTTAATTAAAATGGTATTTTACCTTTCGGCAGTTGAAGCAGCTGCTGTTTCCTCGGGCATTTTAATGCGTTAAATAAACTAAGCTGTAGTGTGCTGTTGGATGATGTGAGTACAGATGGCAGGTTTGTGAAGCTGTTCCTGAATTAGTCTTTGTTGGCGCCTTTAAATACGGATACAAGCCGCACTTCCGCTGAACTACGACCCTGTCACAAAAACGCGGGAGAATAAATTTAAAGGGCAAGTAACCATATTACGCTTTGCTAAAGCAAGAAGAACTAAAAGACTGTAATAAGTCTAACTGGACGAGATGAATGGAAAGTGTATTTGATCTAGATTTTTTGAGACTCATAAAAATATATATTTTTTTAAAAATATTTTTTGTATTAAATATATTTTTTAATAAAATTAAAATAGACCTTACTCACTTTCTTATTTAAAACATGTTCCTGGTATTATTATGAATAAAATATAATAAATTACATTCTATATTCTATAATAAAATGAATAATAATTCTAATAGTTATTATTATTATTATTATTATTATATAACAACTTTCCTCATTTCCTTTCCAAGAGGGAGGGTAGTATAAATATTTTGCCAATATGTATAATATATATATATATATATATATATATATCAGTCAGTCGATTAATTTTTTTGTAATGTAATTAATTATATAATGTGTCGATTAATCTAATTAATCACAAATTACATTTGGCTGTGAAAAAACCCCAAAAGATTATTTATTGCTATTTTTGTGTTAAATGAGAAAGCATTAAGTAGACATTATAAATAGTAGTTTTAGAAATAAATATTTAATTTGATTCAACATAAAATTTATTAAAACGTTCAACAAACATAAACATTTAGGCTAACATAAATTATGGAACAAAATAAGATAATTTGAGAAACATGTCAGGTTTTTTTTCCGTTCATGCAATGGAAGTCATTGGTAACCAAAACAGCTTTGTTACCAACAGTTTTCAAAATACCTTCTTTTATGTTCCACAAAAGAAAGTAGCTTAAGTCATCAGAATCAGAAGGAGCTTTATTGGCCAAGTATGTTTACACATACAAGGAATTTGTTGTAGTGACAGAAGCTCCACAGTGCAACAGAAAGACAGTAACAGGACAGGACACAGGTAATAAAAACAAAATAACAAGAATTAGCCAAAAACCAATGTACAAAGCAGCAAAAAAAAAAAACAAAACAATATATAACATATAATAGACAACTATGTATGTACAGGTCAAGTATGTGCAAAGGTTTGAGTAAATTATGACATATTAACATTTTTTGGGTGAACTATTCCTTGAAAGTTTTATTTATTTATTTCATTTTTTCCCCTTTTTTAAAAATGAAATTAATGAAAACATAAGAAACTAAAAATGCCAGCAGGTGGCGGTAAATGTCATGCATTCGAACGGCTGATTGATTCAGGAATGAAGTGAACGGCTCTCTCTTTATGAACGAGGCTTTGAATCATTGATTCACACGATTCGTTCAAAACGCAGATTCATTCTCAAGCTAAACACCGCTTTGTTGCTCGGAGACGCGCAACCTTTCTGCTTTCTGTGGCTTTATAGGTAATATTTTTGTTGGCAAAACTGAGCAAAAACAGACAATATTGTGTTTAAAATATTAACTTCTTATTTACTGTACTGTTGTATAAATTCACATTTGCACTCAGGACAAACAGCTCTCGTTGCTGGTGTGATGTCGCTTATCGTGATATATGAGACAAAAACTCACACAGGTGCATTTTTGCCCCAATATCTTGAATTTTGGGGCATAATTGCATTTATGGAGTTGTTGCCCTGCATCATTTTTGTCAAACATTAAAAACTTTGATTTCAAGCGAAAAATTATTTGAAAAATGAACAAAAAGACGAGACGGTGTATGAGGGAATGCCAGAAAGCTTTGCGAATGATAAAATTGAGATAAAAATGATTGTTGGATATAAAATTGTTCGTTCAAAGACGTTGATTGTTTATAGAAAAGTTTTTTTTATGCATATGGGTGGATTAGTGTAATGTGGGACACTGACTAATGTGGGACACCTAAACTACAGTGCATATCTCTTCTTTTATAACATTAAAGTGAACTTGATTGATGTTGAACTCAAGCAGGGGTTTCAAGTTATTGAAATCACTTGACTTTCTGAAAATTATGTCAGAAATATGGCCATAAAAATCATCAAACAGGAAGTACCTCTTGTAAAGTTCACTCAAAGGTCAGTGATATAGGATTTAGACAAAATTAATGTTAAGGATAATCTGTTATAAATAAAACAGTTATAAATTGTTATCAAATTATATATGTGATGTATTTGTACAACAAATGTTGCAATTATATTGTTCAAATGTATTAAGAATATTTTGTCGTCCCACTTTTGAAAAGGATGTTTCAAAAGTGAGACAGCACGTTTTGACTAATGTGGGACAGTCAATGTTATGTTTTGTTATTCAATTGATAAAATATGCATTAAGAAAGTTAAATTGCATACATGCAATTTTGTTAATTTTGGGGCTTATAATGCAGCAATATTATTTGTTCTAAGATACAGATTAAAAATTTTGAGACTAGAGGACAATAAAGTCTTGGACCATGATAAGGCCAGGACTGGCCAGGACTTCTAATTTCTGTTATGGAGTGTTTTTACCATTGCAATTTGCTTAACACGTGCTTTTGAAAATACATGTTCCATATTGTTACAGTGTGCAGAGTATAGAAGTTTAATAACAATTTTAAAGGCATTCCATGTTCCAAAGTTTGAATCTTTTTTAAATCATTTAGCTATGTTTATTAAGTCCAGTTTTATATTTTTGACTTCATTACGTGGTTATTATTATTGTTGCTGCCAGAAATCTGACTTAAAAAAAAATACATTCCTTTAAATAGGATAAGATTTCTGTGTTATGTATGTGCTTTTTTTTTTGTTATGATTTGCTTTGTTTGGGTTTTCGGATTGGTGGAGATTTCTCTGTAGAATCATGGGTGATGTAGTTTTTCACTAAGCATTTCGCTTTTAAAAGTGATAAGTTGTAATAATTCAGGCCAATCAATGGCTTTAATCAAAAGCATATACCATTAACCACCTAGCTCACAGGGCAGGTTTTTGTCAGTTAATTTATTGTTCAAAATCAATACCTTTATAGAGAAAATAGGATTTTTCCTGCTCCAACACACAAACCATGTAGTTTCAAATAAGCCTGAAAGACATGATTAGCTGGATCAGGTGTGTTTAACTAGGGTTGGAGTTAAACTCTACATGGCTGTGGCCCTCCAGGAACTGAGTTTGACACCCCTGCACTATAGAATGGCAGGAATGATTTTTAAGGCTGATGAGTACGGGGCAACTTTTTTTTTGCAGTGTTGATTAGGCACTTTCCCCTTGAGAATGGGTAACAAATTTCTATCTAAATACTTTAGATCAGTTGTGGGCCGTGTTTCACTGGTTTCCCATTGATGGTAACATTGCTCAAAAGGTTGCTCATCATCAGCATCATCCTGGTTTCCTCAGCAAAAAGTCAATAGTATTTTTCCATTGGTTTTGAGATAATTGCAGAAAGTAAGCTCTATAGTACTATTTAGCCACCAGCTTTTTTCAGACATGTACAGTAAAAACTTAAATTACAAGTGGGCTATTACAGACGTATTTAATGTTGCTGGTGTTAACCACAGACCATATTGCGACCATTTAACAACAACAAATAAACCTTGACTTTGGGACAATGGAACAGAATAAAAAAAAAAAAATGCTTATTCATTTCTGATTTTTAAGCAACACAATCATAAATGCTGTGACATATCTATCTGGAGATACCTCATTCAACCGCTCCATGAATGTCAACATGTCTGCCTTGGAACAGTCAACATTTCAGACACTGCTCATCACTAACAAATCAATGAATTTTCATAGAAAATGCGACAGCATAGTGCAGCCTACCTGTAAGAGCCATAAATATCTATGGTACAGTACACTGTTGATCAGTAATATTTGTGAAAGTTGTAACTAACATTCAATTTTTTTAATGCAGAATTATCTGATAAACTCAATTCTGTGTAATTCAGCTTCTAAAGACTTTCAGATAAACGCAAACAGTGAAAATTGGATGTGGAATTGGATCTCATTAGGATAATTAGAGACTGATTAATTGATGTCAAAATAACCTTAAGGGTCTTAAAAACATCCTTTATCTTCAAAATGTAAATTAGTTTTTTTAAAAGTGATAATCCAGGCATATTCATGACAAGTTTCATAAAATTCACCCATAAACATTGTGAATCAGCCCTTGTTCATTAAGTTTCATTCCACACGAAAAAAAAAAAAAGAGCACATTTCAATATGTAACAAAATGTTTTTATTATGTTTACAAGTATACAGAGTAGTGAATGGGCATCGGTTCCAAGGCACAGAATCACGCAGAAGGGTGTATTAATAGGGGTCATTAAACGGGTAGTGAGGATGTTCTGCATCCCGGGGGACAGATTTACCATCAACCTACAAAAACAGATTCAAATATATATTGTATGTAATCATAAACTACTTTTATGATTTGAATTTATGAATGCATTTGATTTGCAAAGTCTTAACACTCAGCAAACAGAAGCTTCAACATTATATTTCATTTTAAAGTAACCTTTGTTAATGGCCATGTAAACTTTGGTGCCATGTTGTATGATGTGGCTTACAGTAATGTAACTTACAGTAATGGTTGGCACAATGTAACGCCAGCCTCTGTGCAATGCTGTCACTTGATTCATTTCCTCCGGTTCAAGAGTGAAATCAAACACCTGTAAATGAGCAGAGCAAATGTATTGCATGGTTACAATACATGATCATAAACACTAGAACATGAAAGAGTAAAGAAAAACATGCAGAAACCTGGATATTCTCTTTGATCCGAGACTGTGTAATGCTCTTTGGGATAGTCACTACTCCTCGTTGAGTTTGCCACCTCAAAATATCAATGAAGAAATATTATGAAACAACCAGTGAAGAAATCATGCACAACTAGTGCAAAAACCTGAATTTACCTGATGATAATTTGTGCAGGAGTCTTGTTGTATTTCTTGGCTAGTGCAGCAATAGCTGGTTCCTCCAACAGCACAGGCTCCTCTGGATGCTTCCAGGCTCGGTCAGGAGATCCCAGCGGACTGTAGGCGGTCATCACCAAACCCCGATCCCGGCAGTGAGCCAACAGCTCAACCTGTGCAAGGTATGGATGGGACTCCACCTGCAAAACACTATCGTTACTCTACAAACTGATATAATGGACCACATAAATTATAACATCAAATTTTCTTCTGACCTGCAAAACAGTTGGTTTGATGCTTGCAACTGACAAGACGTCATCAATCTGCCTGCTATTGAAGTTCGAGAGCCCGATGGCCCTGACAAGGCCCTTTCCCACAAGTTTTTCCATAGCAGCCCATGTCAGCTTGTAGTCTATGTTGTCATACAGCAAGGTTCCATCCTCCTTCCTAGGAAAAGAGGTATCACCTCGCCTGGACAAAAATAAGATGATTAAACACTTGACTGGAATCTGGAAAAAAGCAGAGCACATTAAAGGGATAGTCCACCCAAAAATGAAAATTCTGTCCTATTTATTCACCCTCATTTCATTCCAACCTGTATAACTTTTTTCTTTGGAGGAAGATATTTTGGCAAATGTTGGTAGTAACCAAATCATTTCAGTTCCCATTGACTTCCATCATTTATTTTTTTGACCATACAATGAAAGTCAATGGGAACTAAAACTGTTTAGTAGCAACAGTCTTCAAAATACAACAGAATTTTAATTTTTGGGTGGACTATCCCTACTAATGAGCACTTCACAAAGATAAAGAAAACATCATGTTTATATTAGCAATAAACAAGATATCCTAAATAAGACTACTATAACAATGGACTATTACAGAGTCTTGCACACTTTAATCTCTTTTTTTTTAGATTTTAAAACTTAGTTCAGAGAAAATTAATTCAAAGTCATTCATACATAGTATTATGTTACTATGTACTATGTAGCAGTCATAGTCACTATGAAAAGAGCTGGAAGCTTACTGGAAGGCATATGGCCAATGGATGAGGTAAAGGTCTAGGTACTCCAGCTTCAAATCTTTTAACGTCTTTAAAAGAGATGGTTCCACATCATCTGGTTGGTGTTTTGTGTTCCACAGTTTGGAGGTCACAAATACATCCTCTCGCCTTATGCCCTGAAAGAAGACAACAGTTGTAAAGCACAAATGCAATATATATTTCAGTGTGTGGGCACGTGTTTCATGTTTGTAATCTACTTGGTTGACCTACTTTTTCAGGTCCCATCATTTCCTGAAATGCTTCACCAATCTCTGGCTCATTCCCATAAATGGGAGCACAGTCAATGTGCCGATAGCCAGATTGCAGTGCCCAAATAACTGCCTGTTTTACCTGCAATTGATAATATATTTATGCTAAATGCTTTCTGGAGTTCTACAAACATACACAATTATTTAAAGCAAAAGATTGCAGAAAATGTTGGATAATATACTGAAGAACTGTAGATACATTCTAAATACAGCATATTCAGATTCAAATTCAGTCATAATTACAGCTGATGCACAGAAATCTTACCTGTCCTGGTTCACTTTTCCACGTCCCAAGTCCCACATGGGGCATCTTTCGCCCAGTGTTGAGAACAGCAAAGTCATTCATACTCATCATGTGTGCCTTCAGAGAAAAGGAAACAAAGAACATAATTTTAACAGCGTCCATACATGGAACAGACTTTAGGATATTAAATCTACGATTTACTCCCTGTTCTAGTTAATCAATCTAAACCCTAAACACTCACAGAAAGGTTGCAGGAGGCGCAGTGCATGCAAACCGTTCAGTGCTCAAATTCAGGAACAGAATGAAAGGAAGTGTAACCTGCTGATTTATCAGCTGACTTCCACAGCAGCTCTAGCAGGATGTAAAATATTGCAAAACATCCTGGACTGCATTTTTGGGACAGCGTAACCTTTGGTTTAGCAAACATTATAAAATTAATAAATTAAATTAGTTTGAAACACTTTGTATTTTTATAAGGGAGTTTAAATCATGTCGAAATCACGTCCATTTAACCTCCATGCATTACTGACATACCCCCAGTCATTATTCTAGATCAGTTTGCTCTAAATTGTCTAGTTAGTGCTGTTGGATAACATACCATTCGACAGTATAACTTGGGAGAATGAATGACAAGACGTTGAATATGCTGCATTTCTTCCTGTAAAATCAGGTCAACTAGTGTCCCATGTGGCGCATCATAACAAGGAATATTCTTCCTAGGTCACGGATAGTTTTATATTATTTGTGCAGATACTTACAGTGTATTAATAGGTCAAGGAATTTCTCCGCTATATAACTATCCAGGATGATTAAAAATTATTTGAATATTTTCTCATAACGTTGACGTATTTACTTCCTTTTCGTCGTTCTCTTAAAAACATCCGTCAAAATAAAAGTCTCCATAATAATATTACAGCAATTTTCTCACCACCAGACTCTTTTCTAGGATAAAAATGTTCGCTATTTGCCAAATAAAAAAACATGTAATTTTAGTCACAGATCATATTAAATAGTATGATCAATCTGAAACTCGTTCGAATATCCTTTAATCTATAAAATCCACCACCCTTTGTACTCTTCTACGTCTTTTCTTTTGAAATTTAAAAGTAAAAGAGAAAGGTAGTGATGCTTGGTTTTGCTTATTACCCTACCTTATATTAAAAATAAATATGTCATCTCTCATGAAATTAAGTGCAATTTTACCCCAGAGCACTAAAACAGTATGGCGTGGTTTCAAAGACAGGGTTTGGACTAAACCAGGATTAGGCCATTTTTGATAAAAGTGCCTTAGTAAAAACACTACTGGTGTTCATCCTGACACAAAACAAAGGCCCTGATGTATTTTAAGATCTGTCAGTGAAAGTTTATTTTAGATGAAACAGCTCAGATTTACATTTAGTCTGGGACTAGGCTTAAGCATTGTCTGTGAAACCGGGGGTATGAGTGTTTATGTCCAGTCTTCTCTTGGCTTTAGCTGTTAAACTTCAATTCTGTCATAGAATAAAGCAGAATTCTCCAAATTCAGAGACTGAAATCATACCAAAATAACAGCAAAGGAATTTTTCTCGTAGACTGTTTCAATCATTGTTGTTATAACAGGAAAAATGGAAAGTACAATACATCAAACGTTTATTTTACACAGTACAGTTAATTCAGGATGGAAATTTCTGGTTGTAAATTTCAATTAAATGTATAAAACAGCATCAAAAACCTATGAAGATTAAACTGGGCTTGGGCAGTTTACACAGAATAAGATCAAGCTTTTTATGACAGAAATTGCACTGTATCTCCATATGTTACAGAGCACAATAATATCTATAAAAAAACAAAAAATTTGCACAGAAAACTGAGATCACTCGTTTCCTCTTCGACTTCTCTTGTGACTCTTCTTTGGCCGACTGGAACACAAAGAGACAATTTCACCATGAAACAAGAGAGTGAAAACAAAGACAATTATTTAACCCTCTGGTTGTGTTCGGATTCCCGTCACACTTGTGTTCCCGGTCAAAAATGACCGGACTCCAAACAATTGCTTATAAATCTCTCATTATGCTATATTGTCACCAAATATTGGATTCAATCTTTGTCAACTTGTTTTATTTCATTTAGTACTGGTTGTGTTTCTATTTGCATCTGATTAATTGTAGGCCTCATTTATTCGAAAGTAGGCACCTAATTTCTTGAGTGAAAAAAGCATTATGAATATTTTTCACAATGAGAAAAAATTATGAAATTTTACACCGTTTCTCACACTAGTGCGCTTTAATGTTTAATCAGGAAGTTTGCTTTTAAATGCTTTAATTTTGTACAAAATTGCACAAAGTTAAACTTGTCAAAAATGTCCGGTCATTGAAAGTGAATGGGGAAGAATGAAAGGAAGAGAAACAACTAGTGTTCAGGAGCATGTTGTGCTTCCAAACATAAAGGTCTTGGACCTGTGGACGCTATCACACACACACACGCGCACACACACACACGCATACAAACTATTGTGAGTATTACACCCATTTCATCCTACCCTGAACTGCATGCAATATGCTTTTATGATAACTCTCTCCCTCTCTCTCTCGCTCTCTCTCACACACACAAAACTCAAACTGCCTTGTCTTTAGCCTGCATTGACTTCAAAAGAATCTTTTCTATCATCACATATTCTAGATAAAACATGACAATAGGTTTTGAGGCTTTCATGTTCTTACAGAGTACTGGTGCTGTTTTTTGTGATCTTGCCCATTCACTTTCAATGGCCGGACATTTTTGAGAAGTATGACTCAGTCCAATTTTGTAAATGATAGAATACAAATAGAAACACAAAACCAGTCCTAAATGAAAGAAAACAAGTTGACAAAAAGAATGAACCCAATATTTGGTGATAATATAGCAAAATGCAAGATTTATAAGCAATTGTTTGGAGTCCAGTCATTTTTGACAGGGAACACCGCAAGTGTGAATTTTTGCAATTTTGTACAAAATAAAAGCATTTAAAAGCAAACTTCCTGATAAACATTAAAGAACAGTGTGATAAACAGTGCACATTTTTATTAATTTTTGTTTAATATTGTGAAAATTCTTCATAATTTTTTTTTTCCTCACTCAAAAACGATGTACCTACTCTCGGATAAATGAGGCTTATGATTAATCATATGCAAATAGAAACACAAAACCAGTCATAAATGAAAGAAAAAAGTTGACAAAAAGAATGACTCCAATATTTGGTGATAATATAGCATAATGAGAGATTTATAAGCAATTGTTTAGAGTCTGGTCATTTTTGACAGGGAACATCACAAGTGTTACAAGGTGAAATAAAACCCACATAAAATTATGAAAATTCAAAAAACAATTCTGAGAAGTACTTATACCCTATGTGAACAAAGTCAGTAAATTTGAGTCCAATGCGATAACGTTAACTAGTATTTTCGGGACAATCAATTTGACCCGAACACAACAAGAGGGTTAAATTCATTTAATATAAGTATTACCTTTCTGGGGACTTGGAGTGACTGCGATGCCGGTGACTTCTGTGGTGACCTGGAAGAAAATATGCCAATATTTCTTAATTATCAGTTTTGCCAATTACTGTAATTATTTTAAATAACAAATTATGGTGACTTATTTTCTTTGAGTACTTCAAAACAGCCTTGCTGTACCTGGAGATTTGGAGCGATGCCTTCTGTCCCTGGATCTGCTGCGGTGCCTGCGGGGACTTTTGCTGCGATGACGGTCCCGATCTCTATCACGTCTGGGTGATGGACTGAATGAATAGAGTAACAAATAGATGTATTATACTGTATAATCATCTAAAATAATATGCCCCACTAATAATGTGCCTAAACAATTTCATTATATACCTTCGTCTTTTAGGTGACCTGCTCCGTCTAAAATGAGGAAAAGAAAAAAAACAAGGAAGAGAACCAGAACATTAATTATTCATCTGTTAAGACAGAAACCTGAAATAATATAATCTTTATGGATGACTAGCACCATCACTGACCTTCTGGGTGAGCGGCTGCGTTTGTAGCGTGGAGAAGGAGACCTGCGTGGCCGGTCCACATCTCTATAACTTCTTCTGTGTGGCTCTGGTGTCTGCACTCTCTCTGGCTGCAGTACATATGGAGAGGTTGTGTTTAACAATCACAAATAATTATAACTATTAATAATAATAATTTTTGCTTGGATAGATTGTCAGACATTGTGAGTTCACTTTTACCTTCTCTTCTTCCTCATCCTCCTCATCACTGGTTTCCACCTCATCCAGATCTTCTTCCAGAGCACTAATACGAGTATCCAGCAGCTCAGCTTCCTCCAAAACCTGTCTCTTCTGTGAAAAAAAACAAACAAAAATAAATGAACATGGACACACTATTTTATAACATAAATGACTCAATACAATTCATATTACTTCAATGGCCAACATAAATGCATTCAGTTTATGTAAAATAAAATGCATGCATGCATGTATGTATGTGTGTATATGTATATATGTATGTGTGTATATATATATATATATATATATATATAAACACATAATAAGTCCAACCAACCTGAAGTCTAGGGAGGATGATGTCACACACTCGCTCTGCATGAAGCAGTTCATCTATAAACTCATCAACATGCATCAACTCAAACTCTGTGTAAAGAAGAAACGTTATTTGTAAATGTCTTTTTCAGCAAGAATAAATTATGTCATGCCACATACCCACTAAATATTCAAGAAAAATGCCCACCTCCATTTCTGTTCTGGCTTTTAATTTTTCTGTAGTCATTGTATAATGGTTCTAAATACTTGTAGCAATCTACAGAAGTTCCAGTCAGGCGCATATACGTCGCTCCAAGCAAACGGACATACCTGGAGGGGGAAAAGCAAATCAGTACTGCTACACACAGGAAAATGACAAACTGTATACAGACAGAGCAGTATTCGCATACTAACTTGAAGTCTTCATTCTTGATGAATTCCACAATAATGTCCTTTTCAGGCTGGATTTGCAGCATCTTTAGCGTCAGACATAAGAATGGAGTAGGCTTGATGTTTCCTCCATATACACCACCAACAAACTTCAGTTCCATTGCTTTGTCCACGACAAGTTCAGCTTGATTTTACAGAGGGAACAATATTAGTGACATTTAAAACAATGCTAGACACATTAATTCCAGAAATCCATACATGCATATGGAGAAATTTAAGATAAATGTTTTATAACAGACCATAACTCTGTCAAGCCTACAGCATCACATTTGATACATGACTTTCTGAAGTCTCTAAATTTCAACATGCACAAACCTTTGCTGAAAAACCTGTTGTACATGACTTCTGCCATCTGATTGATGTTAAATACTTGTATAATTACAAGTATAATTGTAAAAATGTCCACCTTTTGCTGTGGAATTTTTATTTATTTTTTAATTTGTTTTCACATTATACAGACTAGAAAAACAGAAATAACTAACCCCCCTTCCCCAAACACCAGACCTAAAGACAATATAGAATCAATCGTCCATAAAGAAAAAAATTAAATGCATGAAGTAAAGATATAATACAGGTTCCCTTTCTTTTGCATTGCTATATTGTGTGCTTCCATTTCCTCCACAAAATTTGAAAGGCTGCCAGATATTATAAAATGTCCCAATAGACCCTCTGATTGTATGTTTGATTTTCTCCAACTTAAGATGACCCATGACTTCTCTTATCCAGTGGTTATTTGTCGGTGGAATAGGGTCCTTCCATTTAAACAATATCAGTCTCCTATCCAAAGAGAGCCGAAGGCCAACATGTTAATTTCTCTTGTGTTGAGAAGGGTGTTTTCAGGGGCCACATCAAACAATGCAAGAAATGGGGATGGTTCGACTACCTCTCCAAATACCCCAGAAAAGGTCTCAAAAAATTAATCCAGAACATGCAAAGCCTTGGACATGTCCAGAACATGTGCAGCAAAGTGGCGGGAGCCTGCCTACATCGATCGCATATAGGGTCAATGTCAGCCTTAATCTTAGAAAGTCTGACCTTAGACCAGTGCAGACGATGAACAATTTTTAATTGTATTACAGCATGTCTGAGGCATATAGATGATGAAAAAATTCCTTGTATTATTTTGTGCCAAATTTCCTGAGATTGGTTCATTTAAATCTGTTTCCCATTTATTTTTAAGTAGGTCTAAGGGTGTTGAATCATACATGTTGAGTAGTTCATAAATCTTACTTATAGTCAAAATTCCAGAGCTGCAAGTACCTATAGAAGTGCGCTTTGGGAATGTCATATTTCTGTACCAGTTGTTCAAAGGAGGCGAAGTTTCCATCCATATAAAGATCAGACAGTGGGATCACGCCCTTTCTATCCCAGGCATCAAAAGCTTTGTCCATCATTGATGGGGCAAACATAACATAAACAATTTACATAATAAACATAATTTTTTTATGATTGGTGCAGCTTGCAATATATCTTTAAGGGAAAAGGACCGTCTAATCTGATTCCATATTTTAATTGAATGCATAACAACTGGATTAGGAGTCAAGCTAGAGATGGGCTGCGCAAATTGTAGTCTAGAACACAATAAGGCTGCCAGTGAGGCGGGCCCAACTGAAGCCCCCTCCAGAATTAACCATACAGGGGCAGAGGTGTCATTATTTATCCAGAATAACAATGCTCTTATGTTGGCTTCCCAATAGTAATTCATGAAGTTTGGGAGTGCCATCCCTTCCTTTGCACGAGGTCTCTGCAGTATACTTCTTTTTATCCTTGGTGTTTTTTTGTTCCAAATAAAGGCCGATATCTGATTATTTAGTTTGAAGAAAGATTGTGTTAAAAAAACGGAAGACACTGAAAAATATACAAAAACTTGGGCAGAACGTTCATCATTACCGCATTAATTCTTCCACCCAATGACAGAGGCAGGTGGTCCCAGCGTTCAAGATCTTGCTTCAAATTGGAGAGGCTGATAATTGGCCACATATAAATCTTTATAGTTATGTGTAACCCAAACTCCAAGGTACTTGAATTTCTTAGGGCTAATTTTAAAGGGAACTGAACCTAAAGATGATAGACTGACACAGTCACCAACAGGCATTAATTCACACTTCTGATCATTGACTTTATAGCCAGATATTTAGCCAAATTCTGTAAGTAGATTCAACAATTTGGGGAGACTTGAGAGGGGATGAGACAAGTATAATAACATATCATCCACATACAGCGAGACCTTATGTTCCAATCCTGCCTGCTGAATACCCTTGAGTCAGCTCTTTGCTCTTTTGGGGACAAAGAACAACCCTGTCTCGTGCCGCGTTGAAGCTCAAAGCAAGCGTATATATTATTGCTAGTGTGTACAGCAGCTTGCTGTGGAATTTTTTATGATTTTTTTAAAGAAAATGTAGGAATAACTTTAATATTTGAAAATGAACATTTACCAGATTGCAGCAACCATACTTTATCATCAATACATACTTTAAGAAAAATAATTTTAAAATGCAAGCATCAAATATGATACAACAGGCTTTTTGAGGAATATGTATTACTCAAACACCATTGTATTGCATTGCACTGCATGTTTTGACCTCCACACTCAAAATTAAACAAACTAATACTAGTATGAGCTTCATATTCTCCTATATGGAGCTAAAAAAATAATACAAACGTAAAACTATTTATTTATTTTGTTTAAGGTTACATAAACCATTCCATTTTAACACACATATTCGAAGTTATTCACTTCTGCTCTTTTACAGTCTATGCTTCTTCTACCGTATCAAGTCACATTACTAACGCTGCCAGCAGTAAACAATGAACAACAGCAGGTCAGCTTTAAATTAGATTAGATTAGAATTACCGTTACTTCGAGGTCATTTCTGAGAGGAAGGTAAATAACTAGCGTTGTTTTTAATGCCACATTAACAATTTCAGTGTGTAGTACAGCACACTTCGCTCACCTGTAAGTCCAAAACATTCCTCTTTCCAGTACTTGGACTCATAAATACGTGTTCGTATAATCTTCTCGACGAGATACTGAGGATTTGTTCCATGTATGCTATTGGCATCTTTTACCGTTCTATTAGCCATGGCTCAAAATTGTAAATGAACGAATGGATAATCGGAACGCTAACATGCCATGGAGAATATCGAAGAATGACTTCCGGGGAAAAGCGTGCGTCACATCCGTAAGGTCAAGCTGTATTTTGCTGTCCAATCAAAAACACCTCATACGTCATCTGCGCGCGAAAGAGTCGTCTGGTTTGTGTGATTGTGCTCTGTAACTGCTTTGTAAGATGCGTTCAACTTCATATATACATTAATTTATATTTCTGAGCGTTTATTGAGACGGAGACGGAATACTGTTGCCTAGGAGAATAATTTGATACGGTTGCAGAAATTATCGGCTGGTGAGTAAAGAAAGAGAGGTGCTGGGGTTTAAAACTGTGTAATTTAACTTACATAGTGAATTTTGATGTTTGATACCTTCTGTAAAGAACACGTGTTTTTAAAATTTATTTATTCTTACTTCTCCCTTACATATTTTTGCCTTTTCTGAAAAAACTAAATAAATAATAATATTTAAAAACTACCTTAGTTTTATTCCTGGTCGCAGTTTAAACCAGATTAACCTCCAAGTTCCAAATTCTGCAATTTTATATTTGTTTACATATATATATATATATATATATATATATATATATATATACACACACACACACACACACATATATATATATGCACACACACATACTTTTTAAAAATAATTTCTCTGTATCTTGTTTCCTGGTTGCCATTGTTACTGGTTTCACTATTAATTGCATAATATTAAATACATAATCGATGCTTTGCTTTACAGAACTCGTATCAGACCTGCACAATGAGCCGCTACATCACAAGACTGAGAATGAGAAGAACCTACAAATGGAATGGGAGACCAATTCGTGAAGACAGGAAGCTGAAAAGGCAATACTTTGAGTAAGTGTGCTTGCCACATTAAATCAAATCACAAGACAGTGATTCGAACAAATATAACTTGTAATTTAATTCTGAGGCTTTGTGAGTTAGAGTAGTCTCTATAAAATGTTTTTTTTAATTAGATGCCATCTTCTTATCCAGTAGTAATGGAAATTCAAATGGTCAAAAGATGTTTTAACTCTGAATTTAACGGCAATAATGCTTTGATTGATCCTCACACAGATCCATGTCCATTTGTGTGGAGGGAAAGACAGAAGATGCAACTGTGTCTTTAGGCCAGTACATTTTGATTGAGGGGGATTACGATGACAATCCCTTTGTGGCACGACTTTGCAAACTGTACACTGATGGTAGGAATATGCAGCGTTTTTATGCAAAAGGTGTATATTTGCATGCATTCTGAGTCAGACAGTAACCTGTGTTGGTTTATGTGACATTTGTACCCAGATTCAGGAAAGAAGAAAACCGCAGAAGTGCAGTGGTTTGTGCGGATGTGTGAAGTACCTCATAATAAACGCAAGCTCTTGGGCAGAGATCCCCATCCACAAGAGATATTTTTCTACCAGGACCACTCTTGTGATAATGAGGTGGATGGAGAGACCATTCTTGGAGCAGTACAGGTAAGCTAGCATGGTATGTTTGTAGGATTTAAATTATAAAGGGATTGCTCATATTTGCACATGATGAATGTACATCACACTACGATCAAGAAATGCTTGTGTAGTTGATTCAAATGATTTATTCTATATTTTAAATGTAAAAATGTTTTTTATTGTATTTGATAAAAGTACTTACTATTATTATGTTTTCTACTATATATGATTTAAAATGGTGTTTATATAATGAAATTTTATATGATTTTTTAAATAACATTAATAATAATAAATTATAATTGTTATTTCCATTATATCCACTAATAATTTATAACTTTAATTCTAGATTGAGTATGTCCCAGCTGAGGATTCTTTCCCAGAGGGCAAGAGCAAAGACATACTATTTGTCAAACTCTTGTGGGATACCAAATCCTTCAGAGAGTTGGATCCTGAGCTGATGCAGCCCCCTCAGAGCCCTAAATCGCCCCTACCATCTTCACGGGGCCCTCAGACTCGTGCTCTTCCAACCCCAGACCCCTCGGTAATGAAACGGGCCATGTCAGGCGCACTCACCCGTGGCAGCATGAGCACCGGCAAAATGAACTCCAGTGAAGCGGAGTCTCTTCATTCTGCCTCCAAACTCTCTGCAGCTAAAGCTCTTAGTGCAAAGAGGAGAAGCCGAGCTTCCTCTGGGCCACATGTTCGCAAGAAGCTGGACTTGTGCAGTGAGTGGCATCCATCCACATATATTTTGCTTTTAAAGGAATAGTTCACTCAAAAATTAAAATTTGTGGATAATTTACTACATCCAAGATGTAGATGAGTTAATTTCTTTATCAGAACAGATTTGGAGAAATTTAATGGCATCTCTTGCCCACTCTGTAGTGAATGGGTGCCGCCAGAATAAAAGTTCAAATACCTAATAAAAACATCACAATAATCCACAAGTAATTCGCACAACTCCAATGTATTGGGAGTCGAAAAGCAAAGTGTTTGCAATAAATTACCACAATTAAAGCAATTTAACTTTAAACCATTGCTTCTAACCAAAATAACAATCCATAATCTATAATAGCACTTCTTCCAGTAAAATCCATCACCTGTTGTCCTCTCACATCAAAATCTAACAACATATTTGTTAAGAACTGTTTTGGACAGTTTTTTGCTTCTAAATGGTGATTGAGCTGTGCATATTTCTCTCCTGATTTAGACAAGACAACTTATTTTTTCTTTGAGAAATAAATGTTATGGATAAAGAACTCGTATTTTATCCAGAAGCAAAATTTGAAGTTAAAAGGTCTTAATGATGGATTTATTTATCACAAACATGCTTTTTGCTTCAAAAGACATTAATTGATAGACTAGAGTTATGTGGATTACTTGGTGAGCGAGTGTCATTTTGTGTGAACTAAAGAGCAACTGTTTTTTATGGGGGAACTATTCCTTTAATGGTTTCAAAAGCACCAAACTGTACTGACCTATGTTTCTCTTACATTATGGTAGGTCCAATTAAAAACATGTCCCGAGATGATGTTCTGGGGGAGATTCTTGATGAACACACAGAGAAGACACTGACGTCTAAGTTGAACACATCTCCAATGGGTCGCTTCTCCATTTCTATTAGACTAACTCCACTAAATCTTAATGAGGAGGAGCGTGTCTCTCCTCTGTCCTCACACAGCCCAGATAAGCCCAAACTGACTGCACATGACAAAGACGATGCAACCAGGTACATGTATTTACATTGGAAATTATGTATTGGTTCGTTATGGTCTTATATATGGCTTAGTACTTCTACTTAGTACTGTGCTGATCGTTTTAGTTCAAACTAAATTATAAGTAGAGTCTAGTTATAAAAGTCCCGCTGCCCTCCTAGTGTCTTTCTTGGGGTGCAGCCAGTTGGGGATCATGATCCAGAGCCACTAATTAGCTCAAGCAGAACTCCCCGGAAGAGAGAGGCGACCCCTAGGAGAGTAGGTCTAAGAGGCCTGAAGTGAGTCATGTTCCTCTATTGCTCCACGGAGGGGATACAGACTCATTTTTTTTCTGGATGGGCTTTGGCTATCTTTATTAAACACAAAGGTCTTATGTGGCTTTATTTATTTTTTCAGACTTAATGCATTGTTTGAGCACACAACTACTTTCATCAAGACCAGTGCACCGGTGGCCACTACTTCACTTTCTTTATGCATTGATATGTTTAATTTGAGTTAATATGTTTAATATGTTTAATAAACGACCCATAGAGTAACCTAAATGTGTTTTTTCAAACAAGGGCAAGAACTCCATCCAGGAGGAAAGATTTAACTGCACTCAGAGAACCAGCACTGGCTGCTTTGTAAGTGTTGCAATTGCCTATTGTGATATTGCAATAAAAAAAAATGTGAAGTTTTGTGTACAGGTTTTAGAAATTGAAAAACATTTTAATCAGTTGACCAGTGGGGGGCAGCATATAACTTATAATTGTGTTGTCATACAGTAATTTAATTGCACTCATCCATGACCACTTCTTGAAGCAAGCAGACAAATTTCTCAACAGCCATGTTTAAAAATTCTTTCTGAATGCACATGTTTTATTTTAATGATATCTCTTACATTGTAAGGTGCATTTAAACTTGATTGGTTAGGGGCGTGTAATTGTAACTTGCAATGATATTAAAATCTGTTATATGACACGTTTGGAGAAAATCTGAGACTTTTAGCTGCACCATTTGGACAGTTTGACCTTATTTTCTAATCTATTAATTCAGTTATCCAGACCAAGTTGAAGTTATAGCATTTACCTCTTATATGATATTGTAATATTGTGAGGGTAATAGATTGTGGTTAAACCTGGAATGCATGCATACTACTTATCATAGTGTTATTTTGTTTCTCTCTTTTCTTCATATTCCTGTTAACAACTAATAGAGCTGAAGAGGAGCATGAAGATTCACCCATCCAGACTGCTGCCACTCCTCGCTCTAAAAGGAAATCTGCCCAACTTGTGTCCTCACGCATCAGAAAGCAGCTGTAGGTCCCACTAAGGCTGTGAATCTGTGAATTAAAATACACACATACATGCATACTTGGGGCTGTTCACACAGGATGCTTGCATTCAAGCTGCATTGTCTAACTCTGTTGTTTTGCATTTGATTAATCTACTTTTAATTAAATGATCCATGTTATTATCTGTTTTTACAGAAATTTGGTAGGCAATAATGTTGACCTGCTGTCAGATGATGAGGATGGTGATGGTGATGACTCCTTCGTACCTACTAAAACTGATCTGCAGAGTAGCAGCGATGAGGAAGAGGAGGCAAAGGTTGACAGCAAAGATGAGCTTATAATAAAGAAGCGTAGAGGATGCCGAACACCTCGATCTACAGAGAAAACCCGTGTCTCTGCTAGAACCCCACGGAAAACGCCCAGCAAGAAGGTTCAAAGAAGTTGATTTTTGCTATGTCTTCCTGCTAGCAGTAAATGTGTCTTCACAAAACCACATCTATATTTCAGATGAAGATAACACTATATGTGACGATTAATTTTTCTTTTAATTTTAACTCCAGACTGCTCCAGCCACCCCACGTACACCACGTCATGCCACTCCCAGCATACCTAGCAGGAGTGCACCGGCCAGGAAGCCAGGGAATGTTTTGGAAGAAGCACGGGCACGGTAAGCAACTCCACAGACTATAGTCCCATAAAGTTGTCTGTTTAACCAGCAAAACTACACATTTAAACAGTTTAAATGTTTGGAATCAATGGAATTTTAGAATATATTTAAATAAAAATATATTTTAAACTGCAATATTTCACAGTATTACAGTTTTACTATATATATATATATTTTTTTTAAATCAGTGTTTTATTTTTGCAACAGGTTACATGTTTCCTCTGTTCCTGAGTCTTTGCCGTGTCGAGAACAAGAGTTCCAGGACATCTACAACTTTGTGGAGAGTAAAGTCATTGATGGCACTGGAGGGTAAGATTCGGATTTAACATCCATCTTTTTTTCATAAAGGTCATAAAGGTTGTTTCTTTGTTTTTTAACAGGAAAAAAAAGTTCATAAAGTTAATGTTTCTTCTGCAGATGTATGTATATCTCAGGTGTTCCTGGTACTGGTAAAACTGCAACAGTACATGAGGTGATCCGGTCCCTTCAGCAGTCTGCTGAACAAGATGAGATCCCTCACTTCCACTTCATCGAGATCAATGGCATGAAAATGACAGACCCACACCAGGCTTATGTACAAATACTGCAGGTCTGTATGCTGTCTCCTCCCCTATAATTTTGTCAATTTCCTCCTTTTTTATAGTCTTATGTAGTATTTTCTATGAATTTATGCTCTGATTCTGCTCTGGTAGAAACTGACTGATCAAAAAGCAACACCTGATCATGCAGCTGCACTACTGGAGAAACGCTTCAGTGCTCCCGCACCCAAAAAAGAGACAACTGTGCTTCTAGTAGACGAGGTGAGACATTTGTTACTAGTGACACTAATAATGTCACCTATGTTGCATGTTTCTAGCTAATCGTTTATTGTGATTAGATGATCCAGATCGGTCTAGATTAGTCAGGTTCTCAACCTTTTTGACTTGAAAGGCCCCCAGCCTCCTGTTGGCCAACACAATATTCAAAGCCCCCCATCCCATAACTGCTATGACATTTTCAGTATTCCTTCTGTAATTATAAAGCTGCTTGTTTTCAAACTTTTTTTATAAACGGATTAAATTCATTTCACGATTTCAGACGTTTCAAGAACTGTATGCTCTTCAATAAAAACAATAGTTATTGAGGGAAAATAATAAATAGGATTTGAGTTGGTATCTTTGTGATTTATTAGTGTAATTATTTTTAAATTGTTCTGCAGGTCCCAAAAACCAGCTTGACCTCAAGCTCATATGAATTTTTTTTTTTCTCCAAAATACTGCTGGAATTTGTACTTTAAATATTATATCTGTGCAGTCTTCTCCGATCTGAAAGAATATCTCTTTTTATGCCTCATCTCTTTTTATTTATTAAATTTTTTTTTTTTCAGCTTGACCTCTTGTGGACCCGTAAACAAAATGTGATGTATAGCTTGTTTGATTGGCCAACAAGGCGCAATGCTCGTCTGGTGGTTCTTACCATTGCAAACACTATGGATTTGCCTGAGAGGATCATGATTAACCGTGTTGCCAGTCGACTGGTAAAACCATTTTACAACATAGAGATGCCATTCAGTTATGATTGAAAGGACTTTGGCTGCTGCAAATAATGGAAATAAAACGTGTTATTTGTTTATCTTCAGGGACTAACAAGAATGTCCTTCCAGCCATATACCTTTAAACAGCTACAACAGATCATCACATCGAGACTGAACAGAGTGAAGGCTTTTGAGGAAGATGCTCTCCAGCTAGTCTCAAGAAAGGTGTGAAACTATGTTATCTTGGGCATTGTGGGTTACCTCTTGAGTAGTCTCAGCCTCAGACGTCATGCCAACGGACCGGACCGTTGGCTAAAGGTCTGAAGGTCTGGCTACGCGAGACTACCTCTTGAACGCTCTAGTGGTCTCTGTACTGATTTTGGGCTACAAGATGATATTAATTTAAATGTACATGTGGTCATCTCATGTTGTTATGATGTATCAGTAAGAGATTGTGGTCTTCTAGGTGGCAGCGCTTTCAGGTGATGCACGACGTTGCCTTGATATCTGCAGACGGGCCACAGAGATTTGTGAGCTCTCTGGAAGTCAGAAGAACAGCAGTGGATTGGTGGGGATGAGTCATGTGATGCAGGCTATGGATGAGATGTTCTCCTCTTCCTACATTGCAGCTATCAGGTGAAAAGAAAAGTGAAAGAACTATCATCAGTTATATGCTTATTGTTCCTTAAGGTAATAAAAAAAACAGAAATCTAATAATTTGGCTCCAATCAGACTTCCATTCTTTTTAATTTTGTTATTGTAGGTGTGCTTCTGTACAGGAGCAGCTTTTCCTGAGGGCTGTTATTGCAGAGTTTCGTCGACTGGGTCTAGAAGAGGCCACTTTCCAACAGGTAGTTAGATTATTTATAACAACCCTCATTCTAATCATGATCTATATTATACTAAATAAAATTTCAGGAATTGTGTAACCTAAAAGAATGATTGTATGTTTAATTTCTTCTCCACAGGTGTTTGTTCAGCACCAGGCTCTGTGTCGTGTTGAGGGTTTGCAGCCGGTGAGTGTGTCTGAAGGACTGGCCGTCTGTCAGAGACTGGGTTCCTGTCGCCTGCTTCTCCTTGAGGGAAGCCGCCTGGACCTGTTTCTTCGTATCCGACTCAATGTTAGTCAGGACGATGTGCTTTATGCATTGAAGGCTGATTAAAACTCACCTACCAAGTCACACGCTCCAACTGGCAACCTGTGTGGATCCCCACTGTGTCTGTCCACTTTTTGAACGGTCAATGAGCAGATTTTACCTGGAGCTTCACAGTTAAATCCTTATAAATGGAATGTGAGAGATTGTCCCAAGTGTGTTTTGAATAAATTATTAAATTTTAATGCTTAAAATTATATGTGTAGTTCTATAAGTTTTAATTGTACATTTTGTGTATTCTAGCCACATTTGTGCTTTAGATCATGTCTTTCAGTTCACTCTTTAATGCATTTAGAATATTTTCACAAAGGCTTTATTCTAAAGCAGTTTTTATGTATTTTAGTGTGGGAAAGCAAGACTCACACATTTGTTGTTTATCATTTAATGACCGTCAAGGTAAAATGTACAATTTTTCATATGCCCAAAATGTTGGATATTTTTCAGGTTTTACTTGTGTGATGTCTTGATACAATAAAGCTATTGACTGATCAGACCTGATCATGAGACATAAATTGCTTTTTAATCAGTGTTACAAACAACATATTACAAGTATAACAAACATAATAATAGCTAAAGATTAATTAAAACAAATGTAGCTAAAATCTATAACATAGTTCAGTTTAAGGAATATTCAGGGTTAAATCACACACTTAAGCACTATACAAAATACCAATAACATCCTTAATAACAAAAAAAAAAGTATATATATATTTTTTTTTTAGGTATAGCAATAATACTTACCCATCATGTTAACATGAGGCTGGTGTGATGTTTTTTACCAACATTGTCTTTGCAAAGTGCAACCCTTAACTTTACCATATAAACCTGTTAACATTTGTATATCAACTTAAACACCAAGAAAAAAATAATTTATACTCCACAAATAGGAATGATGAACACAACCAAGATGTTGAAGAATCTAAAAGCTTCCAAAAAAGAATACAAATGTCACATTTTTGTTTTTGAAGCCACAAAATACCCCACAGACATCCATTAATGTACGTTTGAGTTTGCAAACCGATAAGCAAGTTGAACTTTGACAACATGCCATTGATGATTGTTTTCTATTTGTAAACTAAAGTTGCATTTCATCTAAAATATACAGTTTATATGATCCACATTCAGTTTCATATTATCTTCGAAGGTCTTTTGCAAGCCAGTAGTCTGACATTTGGCATGCCTAGATATTATTGAATGTTTTGGTTTGTGGTATGATGAAACTTAAGTGCAGTTCCTTCTTACTGATGATTAAGGTTTATGCATTGAACAATCTCCACTTAATTTGTCTGTTCCTTAAGGTCTCACATGCTGCTTCCCTCATTCCACAGAAACTTTGAATTTGTGAGTAAGGTTTCATCCAAAACTTTACATATATACATGCTTATGAACTTAATGACAAATTGAACCTCACACTCCACTTGCTTCATACGCTATTCCTGAGATCTCCATATTGGTATACTGGCGACAGGCTGAGTGATAGACTTCAAGATCAGACTGTTCTGCCAGAAGGAGATAGGATAGGTTTTGACCAGTCACTCCAGTCTCCACTGTACACCGATCCATTGGGTTGGGCTCGAACCTGGATAGTGTATTGACTCCCTCTGTGTACATCCAAGCAAGTGCTGGTCTTGGAACTGGGTGTTGTAAAATCCTACCACAGGAATTAGTTTCAGCATGTGTTATGTGGCTATTTAACACATCAGAGTAAAGAAAGTCATTAAATAACTGATATAAATGTGTTCATATCCATCTGTCCACTATCAATGAACACTGAGCTATTTAAATGCATTCAATTTCTCATTTCACGTGATTGAAACTCACCTTCCACTCACTCTCTCCTTCCCGCTGGTATCGGATCTGGTACTTAAGATACTGTGAGATCTTCAAAAAGGGTGGATCCCATGTCAAACAAAGCCGTTCTTCCTCCGGCTGTGCCTTCAGACCTTCTGGAGGGCTTGTTTGGACTGTCAAAAACAGCATAGAGACATTTGTGTAATATTACCCTTACAAAAAGTGCTGTGGTACAGTGCTGGTAAGCCTTTTAGAAACCATGCAACTGAGGTGAAGGAGACCTGGCATGGTTGCAACACTTTGCTTTGTGTCTGACACTCTGTGGTTTTTGAGTCATGTGTCTGAAATTTTGATATCATTTTCTCACATCTGTCACAAGTTGTGCTGAAATTTTTTTTTCTTATTTTTTACTTACTGCTGCTGTTCATACTGAAAGTTTCTGCATAAAACGTTCGACCGAATGGTTCCAATCCACCACGGAGGTAAAACTGATAGATACTGGACTCTTGCCCATACAAGACACATTGATGGATAGTGTCGTTGTCTCTGGAACACAACTTCCAGCTATCCCACAGACTTCTGAAACACCAGACAACAAGGACTGCAGTTAACAAACCAAACTAACTGCTATGCTGGGATTTCTATAAGATGTAACAAAACATGACACCTGATTTTTTGTCTGTAGTGGAAGCTGTATCTGCAGTCATCATAAATATCTTCTCTCCATCGGCATAATACTTGATGCAGATCTGGAGTGTGGCACCGCAAATTTATGTCACCTGAAAATTAGCCGGATACTGAAAGGTGACTGGACGTTTTACTGTTATTTTACCTAGATAAATTTCTTTGCTTGTAGTAGGGGATAGTTCACCTGAAAATGCACATCGTCATAAATTACTCACTCTCATGTTCCAAATGTCCATGACATATTTTTTTAAATGGAACGCAGAAGAGATAACCAGAATGACAGCTTCAGTCACCATTCACTTTCATTATAAGGGAAAAAATGCTAAGAAAGTGAAAGAGTTCCCAACATTTTGTCTAACATTGTGTCACTGAAAAAACGTCTATTTGACTTAGTTTACCAACACCAACCAAAACAAGCACTGCATCTAATAAAAGAGCGCACATTTTACAGAACTTTCATATTTAATGGTATTTAATTATTTGTAGATTAGATTAATAGATTGCACTGTTTGTAACAGGTTTGCAAAATGTGTCAAATACATGTTTGGACTGAGTTTGCCATTTTGACCAACAGCTGCAAATATGAGCAGTGCTGTCATTGGAAATCACCCCTAACAGATGAAAGGATAGTAAGACAAAGATATTGCTTTCCTCAGCGGACATTCAAAGTAATGTTTTATTGTGAATATGTGATTGAGCTGAAGAATGAATGCTGTATCAGATACAGGCAATCACACTCACTCAGTCCATCTCTCATAATACTCTACTCTACATAATACAGTGAACTTTTAATAAAGTAACACATAAAGTTTTCAATGAAGCAACTCAATGTGTTCAAACTTGTTTCTTATGTATTTACACACTCGTGCTGTCGAATTGTTGTATAAATGTAATATCACAAATGAGTTATATCACACAAGTAGCCGTGCGTTATGGCTGTATATGATTACCAACAGCCGAATCAAAGCCGTGCCGATATAAAGCCATATCACTCGTGTGATATCACTAATTTATTATAAACTATAGTAAACATAATATTTTAATATATTGTATCAAGACTAGTGCTGTCAAACGATTAATCATGATTAATCCCATCCAAATTAAAATTATTAAAAATAAATGTTTTTGTTTACATAATATATGTGTGCTGTGTATATTTAAATGTATATGTACATACAAATACACACACACATGTATATATGTTATATGTATGTATATGTATATATATATATATGCGTGTGTGTTAAAAATGTTGTTTATAAATTAAATGAATATAAATACAGACACGTAAATACATGTAAATATTTTCAAGATATATACTGTATGTGTGTATTTATATATACATAATAAATATACACAGAACACACATATATTATGCAAACAAAAACTTTTATTTTGGATGTGATTAATCGTTTGACAGCACTAATCAAGACATAATGTTTTAGTAATGAGTTCTAACTTTAAAAACGTTTAGCATAAAGAGGGATTCAGGCAACATTGCTTTGTCCTCTTGTGGAACACTTCCTCATTTTTCTGCTTAATTTTCTCATACAGTGTGCTGTGACAGAGGTTGTGTTGATTCTAAATGTGGAAACGGTCCTGCATTTCATTAAATCCAAACTTGAATAGTTGAATAAAAGTAGGCTAATTGGAAATATGGCAGAGATCACACAGTTTCAAGGGTCCAAATAAAGGTTGGTTTCACTCACACCACACTCTTTTCAGCTCTCACCTGCTGTTTGTGGCACCATAGCTGTTACAGGACTTGACCAGTCACTCCAAAAAACACCTCCAGGCTTGACTCTCATTTGTACTGTGCAGTTCTCTCCTGCTACCAGAGAGACAAGCTTATGGGAGTGTTTTGACACCTGTGAAGAGTGAGTGTAGACTGCATTTAATAAATGAACTGCTTCTCTATGTACTATTCATACAGTAATATTATGATAAGGGTATGTGTCAGACTCACCGGTTTAACTGTGCTTGATGTGTTTTTGGATCTGTAACGAACTTCATACTGCACGTTGCTTGTAAATAGTTTTATTTTTTTCCATTCAACTAACATTTGGCCCATGTCGCCAGTTAGATGAAGGGAAATATTTGTTGGAGGATACAGAAAAACTTGGAGAAAGACAAATATATTTCATTTTAATTCAGACACTATCAAGAATGAAAACTTCAAAGTAAATTGTTGTTGTTCTCCTGTTGCACTTACGCTGATCCTCCACACTGACTGTGCGATTGTAGATGGTTGTGTTGGTGTCTCTGTCTATCACTCTTAGGTGCATCTCGACATACATGAAGACGTCACTTGATGGGAATGTGCAAATATGCAGGACCTTTTTCTCCTCATAAGTTTGTTGTTTCAAATCACATATTTTTTCTTCTGATGATCTGTATGATAGAAACATGTTTGCTTGAAGCAGGTCCTCAACCACCATGGGTGATACATCCCCGCATCTCATTATTTTTCAGATTAAAAAAAATAAATAATAATTCTTCAGTCTTCAAATTCTTCAACAACACTCAACTTTACAGTAAATGATCCATTAATTTGAATTTAAGCTTAATATACAGTAGAAGATGAAAGTACTTAAAAAGTCCTTATTCATACATTTTGTAGGAAAAATAATAGGACTTTCCAGCAGGTGCTTCCCAAAAGCAAGTGAAGGCTTCTAGATCCCTGGTGAAACATTTTGGGTCCTTATCCATAGCCAAGAGAGAAAAATCTTGAGAATGAAAAAAATAGTCCATGTAGCTACAGTACTAATAAAATGCATAGTTTCATCTAGCATTCACTGAAGATTGTACACTTTGCTCTACTAAATGCACCCTCAACATTCATATCTTGAATTAACACTTTTTTTCACTACTAAAACACAACTATAACAGCTATAACAACACTTCAGCAGAATTAACTTAACAATAAATAGATAAGTGCACAATCAACTAAAATAAAAACGGACTAACTCTTGTGTCTTACCTTGCTTTGATAGGTGAAGCTCTAAATGCACCTGCTTGATCAGACAGGAAAGAAGTATCCACCAGGTGAGTGCTGAATCCATCATGTACACAGGGCATCCATACATATGACTTTTTAAATCTCTAGATATGTTAGTGTTCAGTATTTTATGTTTTTAGAAAAGGGCGGGGAGGGTGGTAGGTGGTCATCAGATGGGGCCCAAATGCAATAGGAAGTGCTTGCACTGGGGATTGAGGCAGGCATCCGGACTGACAAAGTGCCTCCTTCACACGCACATATATACAAGCGCTGACACAAAACTTGCAAAAAAAAAAAAAAAAACACCTTCAGTGTTCAAAAAAAAAAAGAAGCATTATATTATATATTACATAACAAAATGTTTAGAAGTATATGGTCCAGTTGAAGAGGTCACACTTCATATTTAACACCCCAGCTCTGACAAATTATAATATTGCTTTTTTGGTACTGTGTCTTTCAAACCATGAGAATCGCAATATTATCATTTCTGTCTAGAGTGCGGTTATGATAAACATACCCATGAAACTGGGTAAAATGTGAACATACTGATGCGTTTGACTCCTTTTGACTATATATACATATATATATATATATATATATATATATATATATATGTATGTTAAAGGCAGCTTGGTTCATTGACCAACAAAAGAAAGTAGCTAGATATATAATATTAAATGCAATACTTGTCTGTGGAGTTTAAGGGTCTGATGTCTGTGTGTGTGTGTGTGTGTGTGTGTGTGAGTTGGAGGAAACTGAGTTGCCATACCCTGACTGACAGCTCCTGGTCCTGTGGCAGAATAGGAGGAAATACCCTTGACAGATCAGCAAGCTGCAGCAGGGAAGGGGCCTGACCTCAACCCCACTACTTAAAGGAGCGAAAGAAAGAGTACTTTCTGTTCCATAGCATAATCTACGGTTGTCTCCAAATGTCTCTGAGATGAGTCCTGTCACCCCATAGATGCTTTATTTATCAAAGTAAAGACATTCTCTTAACGTACTTAAAATGATTACAGGATGGCTATAGTGTGTCATACATATGTAATATGTAAAAAACATAAAAAAGATCTTTAGCGGCTTTTTATGGTCTGATAAACAACATAAACATTATGTACAGAACTCACTCAAGCAAAACAAATGAGTTTCAATAAGGACAATACATCGCTTTCTCAAGTGCTACATTGAATAATACTGGCGTTTTTGTCCATGGAATGAACTGCGTTTGATGAACGTATATTTCAACAACCTCACACAATGATTTTCCCAATAAAAGATGGAAAAGAAGTTCAGTGCATGGTCCAGATCCCCACAGACCCAGTGTGCTACATCTGTAGCTTATATTGTAGGTTCCATTTCCTCTTGAGTAAACCAACATGTCCTGAGATACGAATCCTTCTAGAATCTAGAGTCACAGCTCATAAGAGTGTCCTTTCACAGTCTGTTTTCTATAGCCATGTGGTTTTGGTGGAGTGCCTCTTTGAACAATGGAACCTGACCACAGGGGAGTGACAGTAGCGTGAAGCCCTACTGTGATGAGCCTCCCTTGGGTTATGAACCCTTCTTGGGTCTGGGGGGGCTGGTAGTCAGGCCTCTTCAGCTGTAGCATCTATTCCAGCATAAGTGAAGTTCTCAAAGAGAGCCATGTTGACGTAGGCCTGGATGAAAGGTGAGAATTAGAGGTTGGTTGATGGCTACATGCTGAACTGCTACGTTTCTGCTATTTCCATGAAATGCACACTTTTACATAGCATATTAGAATGATTTCTGAAGAATCATATGACACTGAAGACTGGGGTAATGGCTGTTCAGCTTTGCCATCACAGGAATTAATTACATTTTAAACTATATTAAAATAGAGAACAGTTCTTGTAAATTGTAATAATATTTTACAATATTACTTATTTTATTGTATTTTTGATCAAATCAAATTGAGACCACCTATAACAACATAGCAATTCCCTTGGTAAAAAGCCACAAAACCTCTGCATGGTGGTCTGAGTTTTACATATGCAAGCATCAGTCTGTTTTTTCCTTACCTTCCGTGCCTCTTGCATCCTATTGAGCTGGACAGAAATTTGTGAAAATGGAGGTCGCTCATAGGGTCTATCTCGCCAGCACTGCCTCATAAGTTCATACCTATATGGATTATTAATTATTAATACAACTGCAGTCAATCAATATGGAAAATTACAACAAGAACGCATGAGTGTCTGTGCTTACACTTCATCATCACAGTTCCTGGGCTGCTCCATTCTGTAGCCCTGAGGAAGCTTCTCATAGAGCTCAGCACAGGTCATCCCACAGTATGGAGTCCCACCTTGAGGAGAACAGATTCATAGCGTTCATCTGGCTGAAACATGTTTATGATGCAGTAGACAACAATTTATTCAAATTGTTATGAACAAACTTACCTAAACTTACAATCTCCCACAGAAGAACCCCAAAAGACCACCTGAAAGACCAAGGCAGATATTTTAATAAAAAAATAATCAGGTTTAAGAAGAAAAAGATGTGTAAACAATGTGTAAAATCTCTCTGATGGCAGAAAACACAAGAACACATTGAACCTGAACTGCACTACCTTTCAAAATTTTTTGAAAGTCTCTTATGCTCATGAAGGCTGCATTTATGTGATGAAAAATACATTAAGAACAGTAATATTGTAAACTATTATTGCAATTATTACAAACTTTTTTATTTTAATATATTTATAGATATGATGGCAACACTCCAGTGTTCAATATAACATGATCTTTCAGAAAATATTCTAACACTCTGATTGGTGCTCAAGTAACATTGAGTAAC
This sequence comes from Barbus barbus, assembly GCF_936440315.1. Classification (NCBI taxonomy): domain Eukaryota; kingdom Metazoa; phylum Chordata; class Actinopteri; order Cypriniformes; family Cyprinidae; genus Barbus; species Barbus barbus. Next base: position 18,470,535 of record NC_136753.1, read on the forward strand.
ATTTCTTACTATTATCATTGTTGAAAACAGGTAATATTTTTGTGTAAACAGTGATACATTTTTTTCCAGGATACTTTGATGGGTAGTTCAACAGCATTTATTTGAAATATTTAAACTTTAAAAAAAATTAAAGCATCCTAGCTGAAAAGTATTTAATTTATTTGAAAAAAATAAATAAAATATTGACCCCAAACGGTAGTGTAAAATTAGAGCAGTTATGGGGGATGAACTGCAGTTACTGTAGATTGCTATATGTTCAAGCTAACACTAATGTTTGAGTGTGGCAATCAAACTCAGGCTTTGTGGAAAATCAATAACAGGCTGATCTATTGGAGAAAACTATGCTTGTATGTCATGTCAGTCATATTGTTTTCAAAATGTTCAGTGCACAATGTTCTTGAGTGGGTAAAAATAGATCATTTTGGCAGAGGCACTGTGGTCTTGTGGAACATGCTACTCTAAATTTGAGCTTCCTGGTTTATGTTATCAGTTCCTTCCTGCTTATTTATCAGCTGTCCATTAAAAATTGAGAAGGATTAAGACTTGTTGTTTTGGATTGAAACTTATGGATGCCATAGCACTTGGTTGCATAGCACTATTTCTTTGAAAATTAATTATTTTATCTCACATTTTCTTAGAAAATAAAGAGTCAGGCAATAATATTTAATATTGTAATATTCAAGTAATAAGGCATGAGATGTTCAAAGTGATGTGTGATTCACATGTGCAAAAACCCCAGAATACTTACACATCACTCTTTGTGGTGTAGACACTGTAGTTTAGTGACTCGATGGCCATCCATCGCACAGGCAGTCTTCCCTGAGACAGAGAGCGAGAGAGCAACATTCAACCAGTTTTAAGAGTAATATACACACTATGCACTCAATAGGCTGAGTAAGTAAAGGCAAATGAGTTTTATCATCTCGTATCGTCCCACAGATATGGTACTCACCATGGTCTTTTTCACATACACCTCCTCGCCACGTGAGAGGCCAAAATCTGCGATTTTAGCAACTAGGTTATCTCCCACGAGTACATTTCTGGCTGCCAAATCTCTGTGGATGAACTGTTTATACACAAACAAGATAACCAGGCACAGAGATAAGCCATTTATATTAATGTGGCATAAAATCTACAATGGCTTCATTAAATTAAAAAAAAAAAAAATAATTAAATATGTAATTGAATAAAATAATTAATCATTTAGAAAATTATTGAAATCAAAGGCTAATAATGAAATAAAATGCATAACTGCAAAACAAAAACAACAAAAAAAATGACTGGGTCAATATGGCAATTAAAGGAATATTCCACCCAAAAATGAAAATTTGCTGAAAATGTGAACATCAGGTGTTTGACACCCATTCACTGCAGAGGATCCATTGGAGAGGAAGTGATGTAATTCTAAATTTCTCCAAATCTGTTCCCATGAAGAACAAGCCCATCTATATTATGGATGGCCTTAGGGTGAGCAAATTTTACATTTTCGAGAGAACTGTTCCTTTAATTTTGCCCATCAATCCATGGATTCTTAAATATACACCCCCATAATCTGAAAAACTTTATACCTGTTTGTCACTAAGGTAATGCATGCCAGTTGCTACATCAGCAGCAAACTGCAAGAGCTGCTGGGAGGTGAGTGTGGAGGCAGTTCCGTGCTCTTTGGCAAAGGCAGGATCGGTCTCTAGGACACGACTCTTTCTTAGGAAGTCCAAAAGATTTCCGTAAGGTGCATACTCAATGGCAATGTAAAGGTAACCTGTGGATAACAGAAGCTGTCACATATCTGCACCATTTAATAAATAAAAATGTATATGGCATCCGTGCCAAATAAATTACTTTGACAATAGGGATTTGAAGCTTTATTAACATTACTATTACTCTTCTAGATTTACATTAATCTAAATTATATTATCTGTCCTTATATCTAGGTAAAGCCAATAGGTGGCACACTCACCTCTGTTTTCACAGGCACCGATTAGATTAATTATGTTGGGATGCTGTCCCAATTTACACAGCACTTCTAATTCACCGGCAAAATCTCGATGGTCATTCTCTGAGGCGAACTCTGCAGGTGCACACAACGGACACACAAAATCACAATCATGTAAAAACAGACTTTGGCTAACAATGCTGTGTTGGCTTGTGTTCTTACCCTTGAGCATTTTAATCGCAGCACTCATTTTTATGCCATCTTTTTTGACCATGGCCTTGATGACCTGACCAAAGTTCCCTTCTCCAATGACATCTTCAAACTTAATGTCCTCCCACTCCAGTATGGGATAGGTGAGGGGCTCCGGGGAAGGCTTTGGTCGCCGGGTCAGTGTGAGAGTCCCCGAGTTGAACTGTAAGATAGTCTCTTCTCCCTGAGAATGCATGTGTTTACATTTATTGAAGAGTAATATATTTATGGCTATAGTACTTATAGTTGAGCCCACTAGAACTACATATTACAATGACATGAACTATATTGTTATATATTATTGATTAAAATATGATTTAAATGGTTAAACACTGTATAACTGTTACAGGGTTGACGAGACGTGAGACGTGCGGATCCATTTGCAAAGCTTTATTATGAAACATGGTCAAGACAGGCAGGGTCGAATAACCAGCAAACAGGTATGTTGAGGGCAAGACAGAAGAGTGGTCAGTAAACAGGCGTGGTCGACAATCGGCGTACAATATCCAAACAGGGCAAGGCAGAGAGAATAATCCAGGAACACGGGCAGGAATCAAAACACAGGCAAACTGACTAGAAAACAGGAAACCACTTGGTATGCAGACTAGGCTAACAATACTCGGCGGTGAGCAAGAGCAAGTCCCAGGCTTAAATAGAATGATGGTGATTGTGAAATGGTGATCAGGTGTGGGCGAAATAGTGAACAGCTGTGCAAGTCGTCAGTGCAATTGATTGTGGGAAATTGAGTCCAGTGTGCTGTGTAGTGTAAAAGTCCATGTGGTGAGCGGGTGACCTCTGGTGGTGAGTAAACTGAAGTGCATGGCCAGGATTCGTAACAATAACTGTTCAAAAGTTTGGGATCTGCAATTTGTTCTCAACAAAAACTGCATTTATTTGATTTATTTGAAAAAAAAAAAAGATAAAATTTGCAGTTTACAATTTAAGATAACTGTTTTGTATTGTAATATATTTTCAATTTTAATTTATTCCTGTGATGGCAAAGTTGAATTTTCAGCAGCCATTACTTCATTCTTCAGTGTCACATGATCCTTCAGAAATCATTCAAATATGCTGATTTGGTGCTCAATAATTATTATTATCAATGCTGAAAATTGTAATCAGCGCTGCTTAATATTAAAAAAAAACAAGATTCTTTGATGAATAGAAAGTTCAAAAGAAAAGCATTCAACATTTTTTTTTTGTTACAATGGAACAGTCTTTACTGTCAGTTTTTTGATCAATTGAATACATCCTTAATGAATAAAATATTCATTTCTTTCAGCAAAAATACTGCTGACCCCAAAATTTTAAATGGTAGTGTATAAACATAATCATAAAATTAATCATGTTATATAATTAATCATATAAAAAATATCTCGATGAAGTAGATGTAACTATCTGACTATGTTGAAGAATTAAAATATAAAGTAGATTTTGTGCCCAAAACTGTCCAAAACATTTTTGCTGCCGCTGTACATGCACATGCATAAGAGTAAAAATAAAGTAATAAAGTAAAGTGTCCACTCACCGATCCAGACTGATAGGTGAACGTCCGCTTTCTTTTAAGGACAGATTTACGAATGTAGAAGAGAATCAAAAGGGCCAGTAGGATGGTCACACAGGTCACAGCCACTGACCCAACCACAGCCCAAAGAAGCTGATGATCCTCAGCCACTGGCCGTCCAACTTGCTGAGTGGTAGGAATATAGTTGGAGAATCCTGCTTGATATGAAAAACAGTAAGTGCCTTGATATTTCGGCTTTACAGTATGTCTTTCTCACATTTATTCACTCTAGTCACTTACCATCTCCACGTGTCCTGACTAGTACAAACTTGCTCCACTCCCCTGGCACCTTGGAGAAAGCCCTCACCCTGAACTGGTATAATGTGCTGCCATTGAGGGATGTCACATCCTTCGTGGTTTTGTTGCCATCGTCTGTGTCCACCCAAGGATGAAAGCTGCTCTGCCCCACTGGCTGGTATTCAATGCTGTACTTCACAATGCCTCCATTGGGGTCCTCAGGTGGCTGCCAGTGAAGCCTGACTGCATTGATGGACAGAGCATCTGCCTGGACGTTCCTTGGAGAAGAAGGACCTGGAGAGAGATCATACGCAATTTTGCCACATCAATTTAATTTCTTGTGAGTTATTCCTTTGCACCACATCCTGTCTAACATCTAACATTCATGTGCTATTTTATAGTCAGTCACCTACTTGCGCCTACTTTGGGACATGCATGATTTCTGTTTACCCTGCTTATAGATGTGAATATGGTGGGGCTTTGAAGGGGGCCCATGGCTGCCACAGTTTATCAGCCGGACGACCACTTGGTAGTCCCTGTGATACTCCAGATTGTAGAGCTTGATGGAGAGCACATTAAGCAAGGTGGTTTCCTCATGCAGCTTCTCTCCATGTGGTCCATTGAGCTGTACTAAAAAGCCAGTGGCTTCACGAGACGTGCCAATCAGGGACCACCTGATGGTGGCATTACGGCCCTCCAATGAGCAGGAATCAATCTCCAGCCTGGCTGTGGGCTCTAGCGACACAGAATACGCAATCAGATGCTGTCCGCTGCAGCTGAGCTACGTAAAAGCTATAGTGGTCTCAGAGTCAGTCTTTCAGGGTCAAATATTGACTGAAAGTCAACAGTCAAAATATTGCTTATCTATAGACTTGTTTCCAGTCCAGTTTTTGCCAATCCATGTCAACCCCATCCAAACCTCCATCTTCAGCTCAAAGCTTCAGCCCACTCTTCTCCTCATAAAATGAGGAAATATGCCCCCACTTTTATTTAATCTGTTGAGATGTCAAGCTATCTCATCTCAACACATTTACTGAACGTTTATGGAACTTTATAATCTTTCCATCTGAACTTCAGCGTTGGATTTATTCTAAACAGATTTGATTTGAAATTATCTTTTTTTATGGATACTGGATATCCATGAATTTATTTTAGGCCAGATATTAAAATTCAGTTTGTTAATGATGGACTTGTGGACACAGACTCAGGATTGTTATTGTTAACTAAAACTATTTGAACTGCTAATTGAAATGAAGCTGATATATAATATATAAATACGAGATGAGAAAAGTTTAAAGACATAAAATTAATAAAAGTAAAACTGAATTACGAATGTATTAAAGCTATATAGAAATATATAAAAACCTATTAAAAATAACAAAAGCATAATTACAAAATTAAATTAAATTTAAATGAAAACTGAAAAACAAAATTCAACATACAGTTGGGCAAAAAAGTATTTAGTCAGCCACCAATTGTGCAAGTTCTCCCACTTAAAAAGATGAGAGAGGCCTGTAATTTTCATCATAGGTACACTTCAACTATGAGAGACAGAATGGGGGGAAAGAATCCAGGAAATCACATTGTAGGATTTTTAATGAATTAATTGGTAAATTCCTCAGTAAAATAAGTATTTGGTCACCTACAAACAAGCAAGATTTCTGGCTCTCACAGACCTGTAACTTCTTTAAGAGGCTCCTCTGTCCTCCACTCGTTACCTGTATTAATGGCACCTGTTTGAACTCGTTATCAGTATAAAAGACACCTGTCCACAACCTCAAACAGTCACACTCCAAACTCCACTATGGCCAAGACCAAAGACCTGTCGAAAGACACCAGAAACAAAATTGTAGACCTGCACCAGGCTGGGAAGACTGAATCTGCAATAGGCAAGCAGCTTGGTGTGAAGAAATCAACTGTGGGAGCAATTATTAGAAAATGGAAGACATACAAGACCACTGATAATCTCCCTCGATCTGGGGCTCCACGCAAGATCTCACGGGGGGACCTAGTGAATGACCTGCAGAGAGCTGGGACCAAAGTAACAAAGGCTACCATCAGTAACACACTACGCCGACAGGGACTCAAATCCTGCAGTGCCAGACGTGTCCCCCTGCTTAAGCCAGTACATGTCCGGGCCCGTCTGAAGTTTGCTAGAGAGCATTTGGATGATCCAGAAGAGGATTGGGAGAATGTCATATGGTCAGATGAAACCAAAATAGAACTTTTTGGTAAAAACTCAACTCGTCGTGTTTGGAGGAGAAAGAATGCTGAGTTGCATCCAAAGAACACCATACCTACTGTGAAGCATGGGGGTGGAAACATCATGCTTTGGGGCTGTTTTTCTGCAAAGGGACCAGGACGACTGATCCGTGTAAAGGAAAGAATGAATGGGGCCATGTATCGCGAGATTTTGAGTGAAAACCTCCTTCCATCAGCAAGGGCATTGAAGATGAAACGTGGCTGGGTCTTTCAGCATGACAATGATCCCAAACACACCGCCCGGGCAACGAAGGAGTGGCTTCGTAAGAAGCATTTCAAGGTCCTGGAGTGGCCTAGTCAGTCTCCAGATCTCAACCCCATAGAAAATCTTTGGAGGGAGTTGAAAGTCCGTGTTGCCCAGCGACAGCCCCAAAACATCACTGCTCTAGAGAAGATCTGCATGGAGGAATGGGCCAAAATACCAGCAACAGTGTGTGAAAACCTTGTGAAGACTTACAGAAAACATTTGACCTCTGTCATTGCCAACAAAGGGTATATAACAAAAGTATTGAGATGAACTTTTGTAATTGTCCAAATACTTATTTTCCACCATAATTTGCAAATAAATTCTTTAAAAATCAGACAATGTGATTTCCTGGATTCTTTCCCCCCCATTCTGTCTCTCATCGTTGAACCTATGATGAAAATTACAGGCCTCTCTCATTTTTTAAGTGGGAGAACTTGCACAATTGGTGGCTGATTAAATACTTTTTTGCCCAACTGTATTAATACTATGATAGTATATAAATGGCACTAAAATAACAATGGTTAGACAGTGGGGTAGGATGAGACACTAAGAAGTAGGACAGTGCCATGTTATTGCTAATCTTTTAATTACAATTACAATTCCATTAATTAGATTTAGGTTATCACATATTTAATATTTATCAGATGTATTTTACACTTACAATTAGGACATGTTTACTGAAGGCGTCTTTTGCCACAGGTAGAGGGCCATCTTAACAGTAATGGGGCAGTTTTGTACACCCTATACATCGTATTCCTGTACATGCTAAAATCAAATCTAAACATGTTCTTAAATGAGGCATTTATCCAATCTTTTCCTACAACCAAGTCATTTGCAATTCTAGTTTGATTGATTCTCACCTGGACAGTCAGTCTCCATGATTGCCTCTGGACCCAAAGGACCTTCTCCTCCGTCCCCTGGACGAGTGAGTTGTACACGGACATGGTATCTGGTTGAGGGCTTCAAATTCGGTAATGTGATTTGATCACTGCCATACACTAAAAAAGATGATATGTGTATGACTTTTATAGTATATTGATATGATTCTACACATTGGCATGAACATAATGCAGGAATTTCTAAAACCCGAAATGATTTTGGCAAAGTTACCTATAATGGAGGACCAGGAGTCTTCTGTATCCACTGGCTTGTAAAGTAGCTTAGTGGAAATGATGGGACCGTCACCCATATAAGTGTCCACTGGCTTAACAACCAGTTGTTTGCTACTAATCGACAGCGGTTTAGGAGCAGTGTTTGGGTAGGGTGGCTCTAGTTAACGACAAAGTGCAAATTTAAGGGTCTGTCACAACATCGCTAGAATGAATCCATTTTCAAATGAATCTCACCTTTCACAGTTAAGGTAAACTTGAAGGAATCCTGCCCACCATTGGTGGAGACTCGACATTCCCACAAACCATTATGCTCTGCAGACAGCCTTGGGATCTCAAAGTGAGCTGTGCTTTTTTTGGAGTCCATGGTAGTGTGGGATGCCTGAGAAATCAACAGCAGACAATCACAAAGACCGTCACATTAAAAAGACAGACACATTACTTTCTAACTTTTCATTTTACAAACATTCCTTTTTTCAGCTTCATATGCAACTTCTTATTAAGCTTCTTAAACTTTTGACTCTTTCACCTTAAGAACGGTGCTTTCCAGCTTGCGTAGCTCAATACTCATATGGCTAGGCAGTGGGTGGCCTGTTGCAGAACATGTGATCTTGTGGCTGGAGTTTAAGTTTCCCTCCAGGTTACTGGCCATGTCCAAAATCTCTGGTGCACGATCTGAAAGAGGGATAAGGTTGGATAAACGGTGCCAAGAGGAACAAACATTATAGATTTTAAAGCAGATGGAAAAGTAGTTTTGAAGGCTGACCTGATTTCTCACAGTATTGCCCTCTCCAGCCTGTAGGACATTGGCAGCCACTGAATCGATTGCATTTGCCTTTGTTCTTGCAGTTGCAACTTAAAAGACAGTCAGCGCCGTACATTCCTTCAAGACAGGCTATGAAAATAACATGGACAATTCTGTTTTTATTGTATATATCAACATAAAAACAAGAATTTAAAAAGGATTCCGTAAGTTGTTTTAGAGCCTGAGCTCTGACCTAAAAAAAATTAAGTGTTTGGAAATGTTTGTGTAACTATTTTTACAATTACTACCTTATTTCTTTATTCTTCATTTTCTTATGTCTGAAATTCTTACTTAATATCTAATATTATCTTACTTTATATTGCAACTTTATTTCTCTTAGCTGTGACATTAAATTCACAATTACAAATATTTTATAATGTGACTGCATCACACAATTTGATTTTATATCACTCTATTTCAGCTTTATTTCTCATAATTATGGCTATTTCCTGTATTTGCAGTTTTGTATTTCACAATATTACAGCGTGACTTCTTTTTTGTTGTTGTTGTTTTTTAAAAAACTTTATCTCACAATTACGTGTTTTATTTACTCCGAGGTGGAAACTGGTTTCCATAAAGACTAAAACAAATGGACAGAGCAGTAAGAAATGTTTATCTTGGTCAGACTGATGGAAGCTGAATTTTTACTGGCAGATTCCAGCAGCACCTGTTTAAACTTTAATTCAGAACTGAATCCTTTCTGCTGGGTCCAGATGATACTCTGCATGGAGAGAACAGTTATGAAAGGGATGTTATGTTAAACTCACGTTTACGACAGCGTTCTCCATGCCAGCCGCTGGCACAAGAACAGCCGTAAGGATCCGTGAGACAGAAACTCAAGCCCTGGCATCCATTCTCCAACTTACAGGATTCCTGGCAGTTCCTACCAAACATTCCTTCACGACAGGCTGCAAAACCAAAATCAGAAAAAAATTATTTGTATGTTTAAGTCCTTAAATGCATAGTCTCTACAGATGCAAATGATCAGTTTCATAGAAATGGTTTTCATTTACCTGTCTCACAGCGCGTCCCCATAAACCCCGGTGGGCAAACACAATCTCCATCTTTGTCATGGCACACGCCTCCATTCAAGCATTCGGGACAGTCTTTGTCACAGTCGGAGCCCCATTTATTCTTTGGACATTCTAGAAAATAAATGAAGCACTAGAATAGAAAATTCAAAGTTCTGAATATATTTAAATTGGTCATATGATAATGATTATGTTACCACGAACGATGAGGCGGATCCAGGCACTATAAAGAGCACTGTCCCCAACATAGCTGACACTGTAAATTCCTGTATGGCTTTCATCAACTTTCATCAGATCCAGAACTGCTGTGCGGTTTTGAACATCAGCAATAGGAGTCATGTAGAAGTAGTTACCTAAAACAAATCAGAATATTCTTGTTATAAATTGCTCATTCATTTACTGATTTTTGCTAATCCATTTACTGATCATCTTGTTGGAAACATCCTGCTGGAACCTCTGTTTTTCTACATGGCGTCCCATTTTGGAATGTAGTTTTTTTCATTTTTGTCTTTTTCTTTTGGATGTATATCATATTGAAACATATTTTCATGAATCTCATATTCTCATGCATAAAATGTTGCATACATGCTCTTTTGACATGCATCTTGCTAAATTATAAAGAATAAGATTAAAGATATACTGACCATTGAATTTCCAAGTAATGTCTCGTCTTTCTGTCCCAACAACATCCATGATTAGTTTCACTTCTTCTCCTTTACTGGCCGTCAGAGTGACTCTCACTGGTTTAAAGTGACCTTAAAAGATATATTAATAATAATAGTATTCTGGTATAACATCACATTTATGAAATCTTTTCTTCAGTCTGATTATTTGGTCAAATATATTTCAGGTTATTAATATATTTTAGATTAGATATTTCATTGAACAAAAACCTGTTTTGTGTTTTATATCAAACTGTTTAAGGTTTAAAGATTTCACTCAAACATGAAAATTCTGTCCTTATTTACTAACCCTCATGTCATTCCAAACTCGTATGACTTACTTTCTTCTGAAGAACACAAAAAAGATAGTTTTAAAAATGTCTCAAGGTTTGTTGTTTTTTGCTCAGTGTTGTTCTGAATTCCATTGACTCTCATTGTATGAGCAGAAACATTCTTCAAAATATATTCTTTTATGTCTTTTTTTTAATCACACAGGCTTGTAACATGAGGGTTAGTAAATGATGACAGAATTTATATTTTGGGTGAACTATACGTTATATATTTTTTCCCTGATCATGTCATCTTACCTTTGCTGTAGTTGTTGATGAGTGTAATGCTACCAGGTTGGTCAGAGCCCCTTTTTGAGTGACAGTAGAAAATCCCACTGTGGTCAAAGCCTGTAAATCCAGTAGCCACCACTTCTTTAGTCTGTGGCCTCTGCACATTAAAATGTGGCGAATCTGCACGAAGGACAATGCTGTTGTCCTTTGTGATGCTCAGCTGAATCCCGTCTGTATCACGCTCTCCAGAAATGCAGGAGAGGCAGAAATGATGAGCAGATGTGGCCCCGTTTGAGGTCATTGTGAGATCCAAGACTGCATCTGAGAGAGGACACATTTCACACAGATTAATGCAATGCAGTTTACTAAAATTGGACAACTATTGGAAAACAATTACTAGAGAGAACAAAAAAAATATTATTCAGTTAGTAAGTTAATATTCTCATCACTTAAGGGTGAAATTGTGAATATATTCAATACAGTTTCCTGTTTATTTACATTGATCACAAAATAACAACAACAATGGAGCCACTATAGAGGAACATTCACATTCCTGCTTTCACACATTTACCCTGGATTTCTGCCACTGTGTGCCCTTCTCAACACAAGAACAATATCAGGAAACAAAGAGGATCCAAAGCCATCATTCCACCATGAATACCATTAGATCCCATGTGCAAAATAATGAAAAAAGGACTAGTTGTCACATTTTTGACTCCAGTGAAGCCAATATCTATATAGGCACATGCATTAAAGTGTTGGCTACAGAAAAAAGAAAAAGCTTTTCACAAGAAAAACATTTTTGAACCCTGCTGTTCTTGTTGTCACACTACATACAGTAAGTTGCTACCATTGCTAAGGCTGAACCCATCATAAACAACCAGACAACAATAAAAATTGTGACAATATTAAAATAAAGTTACATCTACTTTCATTATAGTACAATTTACATGGCATTGTAAGAGCAGTTTTAATTGTGTGTGTGTGTGTGTGTGTGTGACTATATTGTGAGGATAAAACTGACAAAAATATTTGTGTGTGTGTGTGTGCATGTTTATGTGGTTTATGAGGACAAATTTGTATAATGACATGGGTATGACAGAGGTATTACACTAAGAAGGTGGTTTATGAGGACACTGCCTATGTCCCCGTAATTCAAAAGGCTTAAAAAACATACTAAATGGTGTTTTTTTTGAAAATCTAAAAATGCACAAAGTCTCCTGTGAGGGCTAAGTTTAGGTGTAGGGTTGGTGTAGGGCAATAGCACACACAGTTTGTTCAGTATAAAAACCATTACGCCTATGGAGAGTCCCCATAAACCACAAAAACCAACATGTGTGTGTGTGTGTGTGTGTTATATAGTATTGTGAGCATAGATTTGACAAATGTCATTCTAATATAGACCAAAATATTGTAGCTATATAATATTTGAAACCAACATACAAAATTAATGCTAGATGACTCACATTCTTCTGAATCAAAAACAGACATCTCAAATGAGATGGACTTGCGACAACTAACCCAATTCCCATACTAACTGTATTCTCCCAATCAGTCAATCAATCAATTAATAATTATTTTGAAATCAAGTCAAAAGAAAAACGACACTTTTTCTAGAGGGAAACTAACAACTAGTAGGCCTACTTACCAGATACGTCCACGAGGCACAAGAGGCAGATTAAATGCAGCATGACTGTAATCTTATGTTCACTGTCAGATAATCCGTTAAAAATGATCCAAATACAGGATTTGTCATTCCAGTGGGGTTTTCCAGCTCGCCAGCCGTCGCCGCGCGTAATTGCGCATTTCTACAATCACTGTGAATGAACGCGCACTGATGCACTCTGTGCGTGGAAATCTGTGCTGTTGACACGCTGAAAACTCAACTCTTCTGCTTACTCCACACTCATACTTTGGGTGGGAAAGGAAGGAAGAGGCGTAGGGGATGAGAGAGAGAGAGAGAGGATCAAACAGTTTGTACTATTTTCACTGGATTTCAGTTACACAAAACTGGATGTGTCTCACGGTTGTTCTATAATTATATAGCTGCAAAAAGTTTACTCTTACATTGTTATGTGTATTAAGCATAAAAATATATTTGTTTAAACCTTTTAACATTCTTAAAACAAAACCCACTCAACTGAGAAGCTAAATTGTACAAGAAGTAAACAAAAGTGACTGAATAGGAAAGTTGCATATAACAACACAGAAGCACAAGGATTTTATTTCATTATATTTATTTACCTTCTATTTCACAGCGTGTTTCTATTTTATTCATAACAGTGTTACAGTATATTAATGGGACTTTTATTATTATATTATATTATATTATTGAAAGGTCATTATCCCACATTGTAAAAAGTTTGCACTGTGTTAAGTGCACATATCTACCTTTAAAAAAACTGGTTATTAAGGAAGGAAAGTGCACCCAAAATGCTGTTTCATGTCAGCATGCTCAGAGGTTAAATGTGGACTGATTTACTGAGTCAGGTGATCTCACATTATGTGAAAATTCAGATGTTTCCTGTCAACTGTTCTTTTTCGGGCAGCTAATGATGCATGGGTACAGTCTGGATTTATATAGTGTAATAATATCCCCATCACTCAAGGCACCAAACTGTCATAACGAACAGAGATTACTGTCATACTCATAGCCATATTTGCCTATTGATGAATATGCTCCACAGTGATGTAGGTATCTTTTAACCACTTAAATCAGTCATAGCCAGGAAACAAGAAACAATCCCTGACTATATGTTTTGTCTAAATGGTCAGTCATCTCTAGTTTAATTGCAGAGGAAAAGCCCACCGCCGCACGTCTACAGACACATTTGCACATTCTTTGCACACTTCACTAATTTGTAGATGGATGGTTTTTGAAATGAGCACATATATGTTATCTGTCTGTTTCTTGAAAACATCATACAATCGAAGCTGACTCAGACTGACATTGTTCTGACTTTCCTGTTTTCCACTCCAAGAGCAAGGGACAGATAAAAAGTCATTTCTTTTTTTGCACACAGATAATAAAACAGAGTTTAGTTGTATATTTGTTAGTGCTGATTTAGACTTTTTAGAAATATCAAACATGTAGAAACGTTACATATCAAACATATCTATGAACTCTCCACTGCTCAGACACAAATAGCAGTTCATCTTCACAGGTCACACCTACTGCCTGCCCATTTGATCACATAAGTGAAACACAAGTGTAAACACCTTACATTTATCATCGCATTTTAAATACTTACAGTTACTGCAAAGAAAAACATTATGGCTAAGACCAAGAGTCTTTGGATGTACCGTAGTAATTATGATTATCTATTTGATAATATGTGAAAAATATGTATCATGGTTTCCACAAAATATTAAGTAGCATAGCTTAATTTCTATAATTATAATAGTAATAATATTTCTAGGGCACAAAATCAAGCATATTAGAATGATATCTGAAGGATCATGTGACACTGAAGACTGGAGTAAAACAGTGCCCTCCATAAGTATTGGAACAGTAAAGACAAAATTGCTCTGTTGGCTGTGGGTCAAGACATTTGCAAATATGATTAAAAGATGAATATGAGACAAAACTACAGAATGTCACATTTTATTATTAGCCGTTTCAACACATTTATGTTTTACCAAATAAACATTCTGTAGTTTTGTCTCATATTCATCATTTATTCATATTTGTAAATGTCTTGACTCCACAGCCAACAGAGCAATTTTGTCTTTACTGTACCAATACTTTTGGAGGGCACTGTAGCTGCTGAAAATTCAGCTTTGCCTTCACAGGAATAAATTACAATTTGCATCAGAACAACAAAGGTATCAAATCAAAGAACAAAGGTAATAGCAATAATTGTAGCTATATGGACTAGTCTATATTTAATTGATAATTTATGCAGTTAAGACTGTAAAGTGTTTGATAACTTTATTTCTGTATATTACCTACAAAAAAAAGGTCCTTCAAAGTTTTTTTGTTTTACATGTAGTTCATATGCTGAGATGGTTCTTTGCATTATACTTTTCCCCTGCCTTTTGTTTTTCAAATCTGTAACTGTTAAAGTCTGATTTCTGGTTTTCTGTAGCTCAAGACAGACTGTCAACATACTCTTAACAGGTAAATTATTAGATAAAAAATAGTTAAATTGTAACTTTCAAATTGTATTAACAATATAAAGATATTGATTAATGAAAATAAACTCTTATTAAAAAGGGTATTTATAACAGCAGGTCATACATAGGACTTTCAAAGCACGATTCTTTATGGAAACTTATAAAAAAGGGTTCTATTTAGCACCAAAAAGGATTCTGCTATTGTTTCAAGCCAAAGAACCCTAATTTGGTATTGTTTAGAACCATTTTTCTTAAGAGTGTACCTGTTAGACAGGTAGGATGGCCACATAAATTGTTATACTGGGTTTATGTGAAGATTGTTTTAAGTTCACTTAAATTAAAAGTTATTTTTAAAGCCTGATAAATGTTGAATTTGATTGTAGTTATACTCACATAGCTATTTTTTTGTATTGTTTTGAAACAATATTATGCAGGTGCAGTTCCACACATTACGGATGGCAAACCATGCAGGACAATTACGGGAAGCTCATTTGCTGTTAGAACCTGTTAACACTGGTGTTCCACCCTGTTAAGTAATTTTAAATAAAAATTTGAAAGCAACTTTAAATGTTTGGCATACCTTTGTCTTATTTTGTGAGCTGAGGAGCATTACCAGCATATATATGTTTTTGAGCAACATTTTTATATTATTTACCATACTGTTGGCACAAATGGGCACAAAAAAGTACCTGTTCTTAATAATCAAGATATATTCTATTCATTAATAATTGTTTTGTTTTTGTTTCAAGAATAAAAAATACCATTATGGCATAAGGGACATATACTATCTTATTATTGCTCATTATTGTTTAACATTTACATTATTAAAATTCTGTGGTAACTATGTATATGTCCCTAACAGGGTGGAATACATTCACAGCGAGTGTCTGAACAATATACCCATAATTCTTATTTTTTAAAGTCACTGAGCTTGACCAGTATGCGTTCCATATAGTTAAACATTTCACTATTTTGGTAGAATGCTAAAAACATGAAAACCATGTAAATTTGTTTTCCAAAAATTATGAAGCCAAAATGTTACCGGATACCAGGAATGACCCATATATGGCTCGAGAGTCTATGGTTTCTCAACAGACTGTGGAATATCAGTCAGTCCAGCAAAACGCCTCAGATTGACAGATATGTAAAAATAAAACAGGACTTTTCCGACTTTTGAGCGATTAGTTACAGTTTTGTACACATTGCAAACTCAAATGTATTCAAATGTATTTTCCCCTAAATCTAAATGCATTTAGTAAAAACAGCATTTAAATTATAATTTTGCTACAGTTTTTGCTTGGACATGTTAAACATATCTAATCAATTTTGGTAATACATTTTAATTTAAATTTTGCAACTTATAAAGCTTTAAAATATGTTTTTAATTTGCATATTAAAACTAGTGTAGAAAATGGCAAATTTAAATGATATAATTGAATTTTCATTTTAATTTTGCACTAAATGTTGCACATATGAATGGGAAAATACAGAAATACATTGCCATTTTGCATATTGCATTGCCATATTGCATATTACATTGAAAATTGAATTTAGCTACACATATGTTTTTATACAGTATGCCGGTTATATGCGTGAAACACTTTTGCCAAAATGTTGTAGTACCAGTATTCATATTCTAGGAATAAAAGAACACTATGCAAAAATATGATTTGCATTGTAGCTTTTGTAGTTTCCGTAGCATGTCTTGGGTAGAATGTGTTTGTGTTTTTGTATTGGGGGGTATGTGTATTTGTGTATATACTAAAACTGGCTGATAAAGCGTTGAAAGTGTTTGGACGAGGAAGCCGCACGGGAAAGTAGTAGACACTGTGTCAACATATTCTGTGGATGTGTGGAGCCAGGGTGGGAAAAAGAACAAGGTACTTAGAGGGACTAGATTTAACCACCGAACTCCCCCCAGACTGCCGCCTATTGTCCCAGTCACCTTTTGTAGTCCCGCAGTAATTGCTTTACCTCCTCTTTATTATGAAAGTGATGATGAATGCTGATTATTTTCTCTTGTCGGCAGACAAAGATTTTCCTTTGTGAGTTCAAGAGACAATGCACACACTGGCGACCAGTACACATGTAAAGGGAATCAAAAGGCTTTGTGTAACTTCAGTGTTTATTATTTGATGTTTTGCTTATGCTGAAGTGCTTTATGTTACCTTGCCACAACTTTATTGCCTAGTTACCTAAAAAAATACAATAAGGATTCATTATCTTTAAATGATAAACTATGATTATTTTTTTTGGTGTTTTCAAAGGGCCTGGCTAATTTGTTTTTAATAGTTGCTAGGTGGTTTCTATCAGAAGTCAAAATACCCCCAAGTAAGAGCAATAACAACAATATGCTCCTGTTCCTGCACTGCTAATAATAAGTCTCTTCATAAAAGTCTGGTGTTATATTTATTTGTAAAGTAAAAAATGATAATAAATACTATTTACATGAAATAAAATAGATAGATAGATAGATAGATAGATAGATAGATAGATAGATAGATAGATAGATAGATAGATAGATAGATAGATAGATAGATAAATGCATGCATACATACATAGTAGTTACATCACTTAAAAAAAAGAAGAAATATATAGTGCCGTTAAAATATTTGGGGTCAATAAAATAAAATAATTATTATAATAAAAATAAAACTTAAAATAAATAAAATAAATAAATAAATGCATAGATACATACTAGTCACATCACTTAAATAAACAATAATAATAATAATAACAATAATAATTATTATTAAAATAAATCTTAGAAATAAAAACTTACAAATAAAACTTTTATTCAGAAAGGATGCATTAAATTGAAGAAAATTACAGTAAAAACTTTTACATTTAGTGAGTAAAATTGTTGAAATCTCAAACATGGGAATAATTCAATCATAAACACAATATAACTATTTGTTCTTAAAAAATATTAATTACTATTTACATGAACTAAAATAAATGTTTCAAGTTAATTTAGAACGACAAGCAAAGAAACAAATAACAAATAAATAAATAAATACCAACATAAAATTTTAAAATTAATTAAAAAGAAAAAGTTATTTATGCATGAAATTCATTCACTACCATTCAAACGTTTGAAATCAGTTCAGCAAGGATGCTTTAAATTGACCATAAGTGACAGCGAAGACTTTTACATTGTTTAAGCAAGACAAATTGTGGGAATCTCATACATAAGCATGATTAAATCATGAATAAAGCTATAATTGTTATTGACTAGGGAGGGGACAACTGTGAGTGTTATTAGATGCATTGTGGCTATGTGAGAAAGTTTGTATTAAATTCCCATTTCCACCCATTGTGATGAGAGCTGGCAGGCCTCCACACGCACTGACTCACTCCTTGAGCGCTGGTGCATTGAATGTGTAAGTGTAAGAGTGTGAGCTGGTCTCATGGGCATGCAGCCCTGCTGAGGAAGCTCATCATGGGACCCATACCCCTATAGGTGCTCCATTATACCCTCAGGTCACTGCCAGAATTCCTCTCGCGATAGTGGGGCCAAAATTACGGCATCAGCCATAAAAACTCTTCTTGAAAATCTATCATCTCTTCCCACATGTCTTGAAATGATGTTTGTTGAAAACTCATACAAGTTCCCAATCAGCCCGATGGAACAATCATGTAAAAATTTCCATCTGGCATGGATGGGTTCTCCGTTCATATCCGTGAAATAATAAACACGGAGGTTTGAGGGAAAAGTAGATGTCTTTGTGTTTTTACCTAGTCAGCCAGATGTAGAGTGACAGAGATAAGAGGATCTGATAGGCTCAAGGATAGGAAAGCTGAAATAGGAGTATGGGGAGAGTGTAAGTACAAGAGAAAGAGAGAAAAACAAAGGACAAAGGAAGGGAAAAAGAGGTGAGAGGGTACATCCGCTCCTCAGCTTTTGTCTCAAGAGTGTGCACGTGTAGCCAGAGACATCTTCACCCTGCCCATTCTTACACTCTCAATTCATATTCCCTTTCATTTCTACACAAGCTATACAAATGCTTTTGGCATATTGTGGGCCGGTTTTAGGATGGATATACATGTATATCACTTATATGTCCATAAATTACACATATTTGTATGCGCTATATGTATATGACAATTTAGAGTATATATGGAAATTTGAAAAGTGACAATAAAGGCTTTTACATTATTATAAAATGTTCTGTTTCAAATAAATGCTGTTATTTTGACATTTTGATTAATCAAAGAATCATTGAATCCTTGACAACAGTTTGTAGAACTGTTTTAGACTGAAGTAATGGCTGCTGAAAATACTTTGCCGTCACATAATAAATTATATTAAACAATATTCAAATACAATTATTAAATTTTAAAAGGTTTTTACTATATTTTTGATCAAATAAATGCAGCCTGGGCAAGCATTTGTTTAAAAAATCTTACCTCAAGCTTTTGATTGGTAGTTTATCAACAACCCATTTGCACAGTCCATGAATTTGAACTCATAATTTGCTCTTTATGACTCTGGCTGTTGATTTACAGTTTTGCTTACATGGTTACCATTGTGGTTTTGAAATGTTAATATATAGGGCCTTATCTAAGAACAATAAACATCAGTCTAGCCTCTCATTTCCATGTTGGCTCAGGGTGTGGTAGTACAGTGGAAATCCATGTTCCTCACACAGCAGGGCATCTCGCCATGGGTCCCCGCTCTCTGCCAGCTCTACCACTGCCATTCACATCCATGTATAACATAGGACGGAGAGGCCGCGGGGGTCAGCGAGGAGTCACTACACAGACTGAATTTGGAGAGCACGATGGAGAGGATGGATGAAAGAATCCGCGCTTCCTACAGATCTGCTGCTGTTAGATCTGTTACATCTGTTTGTGTCATTTCTGACTATGTATAAATGAATGATTTAGACTGCTTCTGGCACACACTTAAAGCAAAAGATCAAGGAGACGGCCAAAATATGACTCTATTATGTTCAACATCAACAAATGGATATGACCCCAGTAGAAAATTATTTGAGTGTACAAGTTGTGATTTTGGAAATGTTTGGTTGATAGGTGAACACGTTTGACCCATTTTCCTCAATCAGTAAAGAATGCCGCATCATTAATTCAGATCGAATGTGAGGAAGTTCTAATCATAACAGGACTGAGTAGTTTAGTTTTGTAGAGACCCCTGGATGACTTATAATTCCACAACTGTTTTTAAACACACACACACACACACACACACACACACACACACGCACGTTTACTTAGCTATCTAACTGGGGACATTCCATAGGCATAATGGTTTTTATACTGTAGAAACTGTATGTGCTATTGCCCTACACCTAAACTTAGCCCTCACAGGAGACTTTCTGCATTTTTACAATTAAAAAAAAACTTTGTTTAGTTTATTTTTAAACCCGTTTTACAAATGAGGACATCCCCAGAGGGAGGTTTTTGGAGATTTTGTCAGATTTACCTCACTTTTGGGTACAAATTTGTCCCCAAAATATCCCACATGTTTGTTTTTGTGAAAAGTGGGGACATCCCATAGGCGTAATGGTTTTTATACTGTACAAACTGTATGTGCTACTGTCCTACACCTAAACTTAGCCCTCACAGGAGACTTTCTACTTTTCCCCCAAAAACCTCACTCTGTATGATTTATAAGAGTTTTGAAAAGTGAGGACATGGCTCAATGTCCTGAAAAGTCACCTTCACCTTGTAATACCTGTGTCATACCTGTGTCATTATACGTTTCACAAAAACACGCGCACACACACACACACACACACACACACACACACACAGAATAATGTTTCTATATGAGCATGGTCATTCCTGTTATAAAAAATTTATATGCAATAATTATTTATTTATCTGCCTGTTTGTCAATGAGGGATCCATCTATTTTTAATTTTAATTTTTATTTCGAATTTTTATTTTTAATGCCATTTTCTGCAGACTTGTCTTCAGACACGAACTCGTCACCCAAATAGCTTTTATTTTTAATTTGAATGATTTTTGAATATTTTGTCTTGAATATTTACTTAACTTATTTACACAACAAAACAAAAACATAAACAGAATAGATAAAATTCAGTCATTGCTCAGTGATGCTGTTTTATAAATATACATTACACAATGCAACACAAATTTTTTACAATTAATTTATTATGGTTCTTCTGTACTTATGTAGTGCTAATTATTATTATACTATTTATGTTTCCGTAGCATCAATATTTTAGTAAATATTTAGGTCAGGTCAATTTCAATCATTATGAAACATTGGTTTAGTACAGATACGTTTTTGTATTAATTTGCACGTTATTATTAAAGATATTTAGTTTTTTGCAATGATGGAGACATTCAAGAGTTTTCTGCAACATTATGAAATATTAATAATATTACAGTGGTTTCTGGAACATTCCAGAACAATGTGGAAATAAAGTCATAAAAGACAAAAATCATCCAAGGTGCACTTGTGAAGTTTTGGACGACTCATTACTCGATTTGGTAACTGTTTAGAAACAGTAAAAATCTACATTTAGAACACATTTATTGCTTCTGAAGGTTTACAAATGCTATTAAATCCAGTTGTGGTAACTCTGCATGACTGAATTGAAATTCTTTTGCTCAAATTTGGATGAAATGCATTAAAAATTTAAAGGGATAGTTCACCCAAAAATGAACATTCTGTCATTAATTACTCACCCTCTTGTTGTTCCAAACCTGTAAGACCTTCGTTCATCTTCGGAACACAAATTAAGATATTTTAATGAAATCTGAGAGCTTTCTGATCCTGAACAGACAGCAACAGACAAGGCCCAGGAAATACATTGTTAAAATAGTTACATCAGTGCTTCACCCTTCGGATTTCATCAGAAATATCTTAATTTGTATTCTGAAGAAGAACAAATGTCTTGCAAGTTTAGAACAACATTGGGGTGAGTAATTAATGACAGAATTTTTGGTGATTTTTCTTATTCAACATGATAAATAAACATTAAAAAATAAAAGTGAACTATAAAAACTTGTTTCATGTATTTTATCTCGAAAACTACTGTATTTATATACTTTTATCAAACAGCATAGTCAATTTTTTTAATTTTTTCAAACTAATACCAAAAAAATAAAAACAGCACAAATTTCATAAAATTCAGTTGCTATTAATTGCTGATATTTGTGTTACAATGATGTCACTTTAACTAACAGGTTAAGTAAGGGCATCTAAGTAATGAAATGATTTAAATTGAACAATTATTAATTGCGATATAATGATATACAGAAAACTAATATGGATACAATTTTTAAAGTTTTGAATTTTAACTTTTTTTTACTTTATCTTCAGAGATATATGATTAGGGCATGAAATGTACAGTAGGCCAGCACACAGTAAGACTGACCACGGACATGAGTACGATGTATAAAAAATACAGGAATTAATCAAAGAAGAAATATGACTAAAAATTAGTCATTCCAGACATAAAATGATACAATGAAAAATGTAAGAAGCGTACATGAGAGCGTGGTTAACAGCGGCAGTCACTGGAGACTCTGTGGCAGGAAGCAGTGCTGCGGGAGCTGATATGTGACCAGGAAACTGGCAGGAATCAAATAGTAAGCACGCAGAAACAGGAAGAACCGCTGGTCTCCTGTCTGAGTGTTTGCTCAGTCCACCACCCGGTTCCCATGAGACCCACTAGAAAACAGCTAGAGTAATGACCACTTGCCTCTGAACCAGCATGCACTGGGTCTGAACCAGAACTCACAACTTTATTTTTGAGTTCCTGCTGGTACAGTGGTGAGCATGCAGAACTAAACACTTCTGCACAATGCTTCTTAATGACATCCCAACGGCTGCTAAAATGACAGAATCAATCATGAGAGTCCTACTGGTGATTTTAATGAATGAACAGTATTGATGTCTGCTGCCATCAGTTTTATGTTTGAATGTAAGGTATTTCAAAGCTGCATAAAGCGGTACTCACAGCAGTGGTATGTATGTCCCCTGTCGTCCAGCAAGTAGTTTCATTCCCAGAAATTATTATTGCAAGGAACTTTCACTGACAATAGAAGCGTTGTTGTATTACTTACAATTCTATTTAAGTTTGAAGATTTTGAAACACATTTTTTTGTCTAAGAGCAACAGTTCCCTCTCATATCTTATTATTTGCCGAACCCCCTGTAATGTTTTCAAACTAATAAGGTCTTTATACACAGAAATTCATGGTCACTGTATATTACAATAAATAATTCATTTTGTGCTGTTGGGCAATATACTCAAAAATGTAGATAGCTAAGTAAGCTCCAAACTACTACTACTACTACTACTACAAACCTTTTTATGTGTGATATGTTAATAACAGTAAGCTGTTATACCAAGGAACCATTGTCTTGAACAATTAGTGGCATTTCGGCAACATTTCATGGGCAAAAAGGTATATTGTGACTAGTGTATTGATGTATTAAGCACAGATCACATTGAAGGGGAAATGTATGTGTGCACACACTGAGTGAGGCCAAGCAAAACACTCTGTTGATAAAATCACAATTAACGTACCACTAGGACAAATTACTTTTCTTTTGCAGGGAACTTGATTTTCAGCTGCCATTACCAAAGGAAATGAGTGTTTTGCAGATGCCAAAAGGGAGTGTGAGACCACCGAAGTGATCAGATGCATGGGCTTTCCCAGCTAAACAATAGGTCTGGTACGTGAGCCTGGTTCATATCATATAACAAAAACATTGGGTGGATTTGGTGCAAATTATAGAGATTAGTAAACATGGAGAGAAGAGAAAAACAAATTAACTTACATTTGGCAGATGCTTTTATGTAGTGACTTACATTGCATTTAAGCTATACATTTGATCAGTTCATGCATTCCCTAGGAATTGACCCTGTGACCTTGGTGTTGCAAGCATTATGATCTACTGTTTGAGCTACAGGAATGTATAATAAATGCAGTAATTACAGACAAATTTATTCCGTGTGGTTGTGGTGAGGGTGGAGAGAAAGCTTGTTAGTAATGTAAAAAAAATGGCGTTACATGCCAGATACTGACAGATGCTCTCATGCAAACAGCAATAACAGCAGTTTAAGTGGCAAACACGGACACCTTGACCATTTATGTCTCCAATAAGACAAACTGTCCATTGTTGTGGAGCTCAGGTTGTTTTTTCCTGTTAAAGAGAGTGAAGCCATCACAGCTGTACTCATACTATGCTGTGCTTTTCTATCCGTCCTTTCCTCTGATTTTTGTTGTTGTTGTTTTTTAACACATGCCAAGTCCTTGTCTGTGGTCAACAAAGAGTGAGTGTACTAATTTATGTAGATTATAGATTGTCCAGATCAGAGGTAATAAATATCCCTTAAGTAATTTGTATAAATGTTTTTTGTTAGTGCTTGTTGAAATATTTTAATTTCTTAGCATTTGATTAATTGTTTGTTTAAAACTTGAATTGTCAGTCCAAAAAACTGTTTGCCTTTTTGTTTTCTATAGCTTTAACAAAATATAGTTAAAATAGTTAAATTTAGTTAAGGTATAAATATGATAAATATGTATTTAAATATTAAAATCTAAAATATAGTTAAAAAATTAAATATCATATAATTAAATATAATTAAAAATAGTTATAGTTATACAACCTGAATTCTGGAAATTGTTTATTTTTTATTTGAATAAAATGAAAACTAAAATACTTTCAAATCACACGAGCCAATATTTTATTCACAATAGAACATAGATAACATATAAAATGTTTAAATTGAGAAATTTTACAATTTTATGCACAAAATGAGCTCATTTCATCTTTACTTCTGAGAGACTCTGCCTCTCTAAGACATCCCTTTTATAGCTAATCATGTTACAGACCTGATGTCAATTAACTTAATTAGTTGCTAGATGTTCTCCCAGCTGAATCTTTTCAAACTTTCTTGCTTTTTCATCCCTTTGTTGCCTCTGTGCCAACTTTTTTGAGACCCGTAGCAGGCATCAAATTTGAAATGAGCTCATTTAGTGGATAAAAGTGTAAAATTTCTCAGTTTAAACATTTATTATGTTCTCTATGATCTATTGTGAATATAATATTGGCTCATGTGATTTGAAAGTCTTTTAGTTTTCATTTTATTAAAATAAAAAAAAACGTCCCAACATATTACTTGTGTGTTAAGATATTTTGTGTCATCAGTTCAAATGTCAACTGCAAGGTGAAAAAGAAGCAGAGCTCCATTTGACATTCAGTTACAAATTAACTTTATCTGAGAATGACAAGCTAAAGACACACCTCCGGCAACCTTTGCACAACCTACCTGCCATTTCCTTAATCTTGGAAATGGCTAACAAAAATGAACCTGTCCATGTTAAAATGTGACGTCTGAGGAGAAAAACCATCAGTTTTGAGATATTCTAAATAACCAGAAGAGCCAAATCTCAGGTAAGTTGCCTCACAACATTTCTTTCACTGTATTCTGATGCTTACATTCATCTCTATATATGTATGTTAAATAGCTTTTTAACATGACAAAAGTAATGCAAAGCCCAACATATGATCTCTTTGGCACACATGAGCAGGAAGACAACATCTTAATACATCATTCAAGGTTGCTAGTTTAATATTTAATGATCTCACATTTCCACCTGCCAACCCTCATGTCATTTTACATTCTGTTGTCGACCACAACAAGCCAACTGCTAGGGAAGGTAAAGTGGGCTATTATGGGAATCAACATAACCGCACATAGGCTACTAGCTAAGCTGATGAATAAGACCTAATAACATTGTCTAATGTATCACAGGAACATTTGAAAAGGTAGGCCTAACCCATTTCCTAATGCATTTTGTGCAGCTACCTGCATTAAAAAATGTTAAGGATAAAAGTAAACATATAAGTTTTAATTTCTTATTAACTTTTCAGAAACTTCACGCAGGTAACAGTTCAAAGTTGTTTCACAACTCTAAATCAAAAGCTGTGTTGAACAGTATAGTCTTCAGATTTTTTTATATCCAAAAACAAAAATGCAAAGTCCTTAGTGCCAATGTAATCAGTAACACACCACCTAGGAGTAAATGGGGGAGGGTGTGTATGTAGTGTATACTTGATCTTGAGGAGGTCAAGTGAAAGACTCCTTTCTGCACCGTATTTCCGCAGTATGCTCTGACCCACACAGTGAGTCTGGGAAAGGATCTGGGGGCTGTTAGTTTGCAAGTAGCGTAAGAAGATAAAGATGAAGTCAGGATCCTATCAGTTCCTACCTCTACCACACCTTTTCTGAAGCTGTTTTTCTCACATTTATAATCATGCACACATGCAGACACTTCCAAGTTGGCTGACTCTCAGATCCTGCAGGTATGCTGTTACAGGGGGAGTCCTGAGACAGGAAGAGATAAAAGCAGCTCCTAAGGAGTGTTTACAGCCTGAAATTGATAGTGGAAGAGGGAGGGAATGAGAGGAAGGGCCCCTATAAAAAGTATTGAACCCTCTATGAAATGTGGCCCCTGTGGAAGCCACAAGGAGATAAGCAGGAAATGCTAAAGCATGTGAGATGGAACATTCAAGCACTCTCTGTTTCATACATAGGCACACATGTATTATTCCAACACATTCTCATGGCAGTTTGTAACTATATTACAATATCATTTGCATGTTTTTGTGCAAAATATAGTTTACAACATTTTGTTTTTATTCTGCTCTACTTACTTAAGATGGCAGTTAATCTTTAATTTTTAGTAAAATTGTTTTAAGATAACGGCAATGACAAGTATTATTAGATTTATGATTCATTTTCATCTAATATTTGCAATCATTAACAATCCAGAAGTACATTTTTTAGGTTATTTACCTGGTCGTTTGAACAAGTTCTTTGAAATGCATTGTAGTAGCACACATCAACTTTATTGTTTTGTATTGCACTTTTTGTACTTTATTACCCTTATTGCACCTTGTTATGTGACTCTCAGGAATCTTGGATTCTTATTGGTCAGTTTTAGCATTACATGGTTAAATATGTTTGTAGAATGATGACTAAACTACATAACTGACCACTGTCCCATGCAGGGAATTTCTTAAATAGATTGTGCTACTTGTCACGTTTCTGGTGGCTCATGCTTCTGGTATCACTCTTTCATCACATCAGTATTTCATGTCCATTTATTTATTTATTTGCTAAAAAGTGAAATGATG
Organism: Barbus barbus; assembly: GCF_936440315.1. Classification (NCBI taxonomy): domain Eukaryota; kingdom Metazoa; phylum Chordata; class Actinopteri; order Cypriniformes; family Cyprinidae; genus Barbus; species Barbus barbus. The sequence goes on from NC_136753.1 coordinate 18,497,460, forward strand.
TCTAAAATAAACACATTCAGGGTATAAAAATCCAGGTGCTTTGTGTCAGGGTCCTGATCAGCCTTTTTAATTTGTGTGTTTTATATGCTTAAGGCTGTTGTTTGCTGTAGGGTTATGCTGAGTCTTGTGGTGGATCACTGAATGTGTCAGCAAGTTACAATTCCTGTTCCTGTTTCAGGAACCTACTGAATTTTAGATTTTTTTTTTTTCAAACCTTTTGCAATTTATAAGGTCATATAGGTTTATATATGGAGTACCGAAGGAATAATAACAAATACGTTATAGCCGTGTTTAATGAAGTATTCTATAAATGTGAACTTTCACATAACTTCATTCAAGGGGTAACAACAGAGTTTTTTCTAAGTGAAAATGATATCAACCTGACTATATTAGGTTGCACCAACAAATGTAAGTTTGTAAAAAGTTGTAAGTTTGTACCGTTTTTTTTAAATGTTGAAAATACATATTTGCAAGTTACAATGTGTGTGGGATGTTTTCTAATCTTTCCATTGTACTGACAGACAGTGTCAATAACCTGTCTTGACTACCCAATAAAGCAATAAAGCGAAGATTCATAAGATGTTATATAGTTATGAAATGGCACCAGAACTCAAGCTCTCGCAGTGCTGAAGGCCACTTCAGTGTATGTCATTTATCTTCTTTAATTGTGATTTCTGCAGGAAGCAGGAAAACATGCGGTCTGCTACACACACAGTGTGTGTGCTCCTGTGTTTTTGGGTCTCGGGATCATGCTACACACTCCAGACCATGGGCCCATGTATGATCAACAGAGAGACGGTGAGGAAAAAAACACACTCTGGCCTCTTTTGTTCCCTGAGCCAGAGCAAGTGCTGCTACATCAGGAGTATCCTGTTTGCAGGCACTTGTTTCCTGTTTTCGGTGACAGAGGTTTACCCAGTCTGTTAGTGGTTTATGTCGTGAGAAAATACATTTCTTATTTCTTGTTTGAAACCGCAAGTGGGTAATCTGCCTTTTTAAAATCTTAATTGAACAGGGCGAAATTATAGTATATGTAAATGCATGTGTTTTTTTTTTATCTTCATATGCCTAATGCTATTTAATTTGACTGTCGCAGATTCCAGAAGTAAGTTTCATAACCATATACCTCTTTATTCTTTCTACAGGCTGCATTTGACTGCAGTGGGAAAAGACTTACATCGGTACCAAAGCACATCTGGATGAATGTAACTGAACTGGACCTGTCTGACAATCTGTTAGACTTAACCCACAGTAACAGCTTCAATCGCCTCAACCTCTTCAGCCACTTAGTCTCACTGAATCTATCAGGAAACTATCTCCCCCTACTGTTAAAAGACCATCTCTACAGTCTTTCTTCTCTTAAAGTGCTAGACCTGAGTAGGTGTAAACTGGCCGCAGTGGAGGAAAATGCTCTGGTCAAGCTTTCCAGTTTACAGATGCTCCTCCTGGGGGACATTCAGTCGACTGCAGTCAAAGACCTGAGATTGAGTCCGTTTGTGGAACTCAGAGGACAACAGAATAACAGACAGAAAGTGGGAGACAGAGGAAAGATGATCAGAGCATCAAAGCGCATGGCACATGATGACCACAATGATGGTATGAATACTTTTATCTCGTCTGTATTACATTTTGTTTGTTACTTCGATTAGTGACGTATACTGTTGGAGTGAAAAGGAGAAATCTTTTACAAATCTAGTTTCTGTTCCATAGAAATGTATTCTTTGGTTTCATGTTGGTTTCATATGGATTTGAAATTTTTTTATGCCTTTTATTTCAAGACAAGATTTATTTGAGTGACTTTAAAAATGTCATGTGGCATCAAATAAAAAGTACAAAATTAATCATTATTTAAAAAAAATAAATACTGAATTATTGAATTCATGAATTATGACATTTAACAACCTAAACTTAACTTGACTTGTCATAAAAAGTCAAATGATCTGATATTTACATTTTTAAAACTTACTGACATTGCCAGTCACATAGCATTTCCTGTTACATGTTTTTTTTTCCCTACATAACTTTTGTCAACAAAGTTTTTCAAATATTATTAAGCAGTGTAGCCGTTTTATTATTTTTTCTTAAGAAATAACAATAGCCTACAACTACTACTAGCCTACTACTTTTTACTTTTTATGATATCAGTATAATTGAATCGAATGACATTTTTTTACTTTTTGCCCCCTCCAAAATAATACAAATGAAATGAACGTGAATGCAGACATTTTAAACCTGTACATCATAAAAGATGTGTGTTCAAGTCAATGTATGAGTGAATTGCATTTTTTTATGTATGTTGGAGAATTAGATGAGGACCAGCCATTTCTTAGTGACATTATATTTCTCTGCATTAATTATATTTATGGAAAAATAAGGTATTTGTGGGCCACAACATATTCTGATATAACATCTAACACACTTTAATTTCAATATCATGTTTTTCTAATGGCAGGATATTCTAAGGATGTCAACTATGGAGCCTTCCTTCGTAAACTACTCACAGCGGAGCCACTACCTACAAACAATACAATTAATGGTCAAAACCTTTTTTCCCCTTTAATCTAGTGTTAATCTATTATTACCTGTGATTATCAACATTTATAATCGTGCATACATCTGAAACTCAGCTAACCAATATAAATATCATTTTTAGGCACAAATATAAAAACAGACGATGATCCCAAAACATCTTCAGAAAGCTGGAAGGTCTTTGTGGCTGTTCTGGGGTCAGCTATCACACTCTCTGTCCTTATTGCTTTGATGGCCAAATGCAAAGTCGTGCACAAGTATCTGGCGAGCTACAGACACTCCAGGCTCAGCGAAGTAGACGCCACGAGTCAGTGTGACCCTGCAAATTTTGAGGTGGGATTCTCGACCCAGGGTGGCCCTGGGACTCGTGCAACTGCACCTACTCATGATACTGAACAGGATGATGACGGGTTTATTGAAGATAACTATATTCAAGCAAGTGAGAGTGAGAGAGCCGCAAGAGCAGCAGCACTGACTGATGATGAGGATGAAGAGGAAGAGATTGAATTTAGTATTGGCTAGTACTATTAAGTGTAATGTTATTAAATCTTATTTATAATAACTTGCATTAAGTAGGCCATAACAAACATTCAATACTCCATAATTACTAAACTAGTCATTGAATAATTCATAAAAAAAATATACAGTGGCCCTATTAAGTATTTAATACTTAATAGGGCCTTAAGCTTAAGCTTAATACAACACGGCCACACACACACACACACACACACACACACACACACACACACACACACACACACACACTCACTTTCACTTGGTGTAATACTTCCAATGAAATTCATATTTTGACATGTCCAAAAAGTTTCTAGAGCCAGTTTTTTTTTTTTTTACATTAGAAAATATGTGAATCAAAGTTGAATGACAATTGAATGTATAGTAGGCCTTGCAAAATAATAATCTGTTAATCATTTTATACAATGTTAACATTGTTAATGTTCAAATGCTAATATTAATAATCAATAACATTTAAATGTCTTTCTAGAATTTGCATACATTTACTTTTAATTGCGTTCTGGACCATATACATTTTGTCTTTTGTATGTTTGTATGTTTCACTTCATTTCTAAATTTTTTTTTTTTTTTTTAGAAAACGCTATTCTTTCATTGGCCACTGGGCGCCGCCTTTGTGCACTTTAGTCTAGAAATAAATATTACAATTTTACTACTGATATTATTATATCTTTTTGACATTGTTTATAAATGTTATATAATATAACACAAATTAAATATTATATGACATTCAGTCATCCTAAACGAATGGCTTTTTTATTTGTATCTACTTTTTAATAAAGGATTGTCACCTGAAAGTATTTGAAGTTTGCTTCACATTGCTTCTATATTACAACAGAGCGACACGACGCGACGAAACCGCGTAGATCGCTGGGTTAATTATAATGGCAGCGTTCTAGTTTTGACGCATCGCGTCTTTCGCAGTTTACAGAACAGCAACAAGCTCGAGCTGCACAACCGGTTAGACGCCTCCAAACCCGGAAGACGCGCGTAAGGGATGGGGATCTCTCATTTCTGTTGATCAAACTTTACCGAGATTCACAAAACTTCGACTCCTGTCAGTCACTTCTGGTCATACTACAGCTTTGATAAGGATGGCAGCGTCCGCGATCTTCATCCTGGACCTTAAAGGCAAGGTAAGAGCGCGTGCACCTGTCAGAGAAAGGTCGTACAGTTTATACTCTCTCAGACAGTGACACTTTATTTGAAACATATATGCTACAGATAATCGATGCTTATAGATCAGTTTCCAAAGTAAATTGTGTGTATTTACTCACTTGAAGGTTTCTAAAACAACTAATGGTGTAAATATGGCACAAGAGTGATACACCTCACTCTAAAGTTAACAGCACTTTCACTGAAGGCAACTGCAATGTTAATGTTTCACATATTGCGTTTTTTGTACTTAAAAGTTATATTTAAAAAGTTATTCCTGCGGAAAAAAAAGTTGATGCTTCCTCTGATGCTTCACATCAGTACCATTTTATAATTTGAAATATTATTACAATTTAAAACTGTACTGTTTTATATATTAAATATTTGTGATTTATTCCTGTGATGGTGAAGCTGAATTTCTTCAGTGTCACATGATCCTTCAGAAATCATTCAGATTAACATATTATTGTCAATGTTGAAACAAAGGGCTGCTTAGGTTTTTTTTGTGTAAACTGATTTTTTTTTTTTTATGAATAGAAAGTTTAAAAGAGCATATTTAAAATCTTTTGTAACATTATAAATGTCTTTGCAGCCATTTTTCAGTCGATGTAATGCATCCTTGCTGAATAAAAGTACTAATTTCTTTCTTTTGAATGATAGTGTATCATAGTTTCCACAGAAATTTTAAGCACCAAAAAATAAATGAAATAAAATAATAATAATTAAAAATATTCCTTGAGCGCCACATAATACTGGAATAAAGTCTGAAGGATCATGTGACACTAAGGACCTGGAATAATGGCTCTAGACAAAATTAAAAGCAGTCATTCTAAATAGTAATATTATTTCATAATATTGCTATTGTTTAATTTTTGATTAAATAAATGCAGCCTTGGTGAGTATAAGAGACTTTAAATAACATAAAAAATTAATTATATATCAAGAGGTGTAAATATAAAGAGAAGCTCTAAACACATTTGTAAAATGTCGAAAGTAGTAGTGGGTGGATGGGAGTGTTTACATTACAACAGAGCTTCAGGGTCTCAGTGGAATGGATTACCCTCCAATATACCCCTGGATTTTTGGCAGTGCTGATGAAAGCGGTCTTGTCTGTGCCCTAGAGCAATCCAATATCTCTATCTGAAGGAATACTTCAACACCAGCCACGTTAAAGTCAGACTTCACTGATCTTTTATTTTCACCATACTATAAACCCTGAATGTATCTGTCAGTGAAAAAGTGACCAGGACTTAAAACATTTGATTGTATCTTGAAGTGATTAATAGAAGTATTTGTGTAGATATTGTTTCATTGATCATACTGCTTGAGCTGTTAACAATATTCTCAGACTGGTTCGAGTCAATGAAAACAAACCTTGTGCTGTAAGTGTCCTTTGGCCTGAGAATTTATCACAAGTGTTTACTGCTTTTGAGGCTCATTTCGCATGATGACTGGGGCCAAAACATCTCTAAGAAAATTAAAAGATTCTCTCTATTTACTGAGAGAACCTCAAGGTTTTCCAGAGTTTTTAAATGACGTTTTATATGTCATATTAATATAGAACTCATTAATATTCCACTCATGTAAAGTAAGTGATGCAGTGGTGACAGAGCAGAACTGGGATACTCCGTTTAATGAAAATCTGGTGCTTTCAACTTTGTTTCCATCTCTAAGGTGCTCATATGTCGAAACTACATGGGCAATGTGGACACGAATGAGATTGACAACTTTATGGCCATAATGATGAAGAGAGAGGAAGATGCAGATTTGTCACCAGTGGTTATTCACGGCTCTACCCACTTCCTCTGGATCAAGCACAGCAACCTCTACTGTATCCTCCATATGCTTACATCTAAATGTAAAAGTATAACCTTTATTTGCCTTTATTAAAATATCACTTTATTTGTGAATATTTGCACTATTGTTGTTTCAGTAACAGCTCTACAAATGGGTAGCGTATTTACTACTTAACAGCTTTTACTCAGTGGTTGCAATAACAAAGAAGAATACAAATGCTGCTCTTGTATACTCCTTCCTGTACAAATTAGTGGAGGTAACTGTGTTTTATATTTATCAACATGACACCGCCTTCCATAAAATCTTACACAGCACTGTTGGCTGTGTAAACATTGACATTTCCTCATTATAACATATCCTTACCAAATTTGTGTACATTTAATGTAGTAGTCTTGTATTAACCATTTGTTTGCAGGTGTTCACTGAATATTTCAAGTCACTGGAAGAAGAGAGTATTCGAGACAATTTTGTGACAGTATATGAGCTAATGGATGAAGTCATGGACTATGGATTCCCTCAGACCACTGATAGCAAGATCTTACTAGAGTAGGTTCTGACAGACTTACCATTCAGTCCCCACTGCTCAGAGAACAATGTTCATCACTCACTAAAAGTGCTATGAGGGGTCATCGTTCACTATTCAAGCTCAGAGCTATTCATAAGTCACTGTATATGCTTTGTGCAGAGGGCAGAGTTTGACAAAATGCTGTTATATGTGTTTCATAATACTCATAGAGATGATAGGACCAGAGAAGTGCAATATATTGTCGTATATAAGCATAAAGAGACCTTTTTTATGTCAAATTAGTTGAAAATTCATACTGAATAGCACACATACACATCTACACTTCTCAGATTTTTGTTCTGAAAACAACATTCTCGCAGAATCAATTTGGAAGGAATTAGGGAAGTTATTTAATGAATATTTAGGGGTTTGTTTTGGTGTATTTACTTAGATGCTCTATGCACATACTATGTGTGTAATGTTTGCGTTCACATTCATTTCTATTCGCAGTTGTATGTATGATAGATGAAGGATTTGTGGTAGAGGGCTGCATTGGGATTGGGACCCGCCGGGTCCCGCGGGACCCAACGCAAATCTCGCGGGAGCGGGCGGTTTGAACTTTGCTGCGGGCGGGAATGGGCGGCTAAAAAAAAACACTGCGGGATCGGGAGGTAGCCTAGCGACATGATGTCATTGTCAACAAAATCAAAGTACTTGAAGTCTAAAGAAATGCGCGGTAGCCTAAGCGTTTTAGATGTCCCCGATAGCCCAGGCTATATTCATCTTCCCTACCAGTGCGTCAGAATACATGCAGGTCAGGGAAAGAAACAAACATGAATCTCTTTAATAATAGCAATACAATACGTTTTTTTCCCCCCGCGGGACGGGAGAAGACACACAATCAATGCATCTCTATTATCGTGCGGGAATAAATTCTCAGAGTTTTGCGGGTGCGGGCGGGAGTGGACATAAATATTGCGGGAGCGGGCGGGAGTGTAACACACACGTTGCGGGAGCGGGCGGTAATGGTCAGAAATTCGGCGGGCGCGGGCGGGAGCGGGATGAAAAAAACAGTCCCGCGCAGGGCTCTAATTTGTGGTAAGGTAAACATTGCAGATATATAAGTGATGGAAATACAAAAAAAGAAAAACAAGTTTAGGTGTTTGTCAGCCTGTCTGTCCCAATGGACAGCCATGTTCTTCCCATGAGTTCTAATAAGCACCAGAGATCTGTTTACATACTCACTGAAGTTACTTGCTTCACTGACTAGTGACAAATAATGATGCTGCTCATCATATTGATAATGGCTGACATGCACTGGTGGGCTCATGTAATATTGAATCTTTTTATTTTTAATTGTTATTTTCTTATGTTAGCATGTCCTGATGGCCTTCTTTCACTTCAAAACCAGGTACATCACCCAACAGGGGCATAAGCTGGAGGTGGGAGCGCCACGGCCCCCAGCTACAGTAACCAATGCTGTGTCTTGGAGGTCAGAGGGCATCAGATACAGGAAAAATGAAGTCTTCATGGATGTCATTGAGTCTGTCAACCTATTGGTGAGATGATTTTAATGTACTGTAGTGACAACATTCCTCAATCAGCCAATCAAATGATTGGGTTAGGGCTGGGGCTTCAACATCATTCTTTTAAACCTATGATTTTCTTATGACTTGAGGGGTTTGTAATGTTTTTAGAGGTTTTAGGACCAACAAAAGATGTTAATTCAGGAATACATTCTAATTGGTAAAATTAGTCATTGTAGATGTGCCTCATATTAATGTTAATTATTATATAATGCATCTATGCAATTAATACTCTTGAGTGATTAGTCCTTATCGAATTTCAGCACATGACACTAACAAAAATTTGAGGTCAATATTTTTTTTTTAAAGAAATTAATATTTCATTCAGCAAGAATGATGCAATAAATTTATCAAAATTGAGAGTAACGACTTCTACATTGTTTCAAATGATTTCTATAACATTCTGTCATTATGATTTTTAGATTAGCAATAAATAAATGCGGTTCTTTTGGACACTGTACTCATTAAAGTGTGCTGAAAAAAATGCATCACAGTTTCCACAAAAATATTAGGCAGCACATTTTTTTGTTTAAAGCTAATAAAGCACCAGGATATTAGAATGATTTTTGTAGTATTATATTTAATTGAAGACTAGAGTAATGGCTACTGAAAGTTTAGCTTTGCCAGGAATAAACTGCACTTTAAAATACATTTAAATACATTATGAAAAAATAACAGTTTAAGTAAATAAATTGCAATAAATAACAAAGGCATAACATGCATTACCTATTTGAATAAGTAAAAAGTAGCTTATATTATAGTGTAATATAAAAATGAGCATGTTACTTTCCTTGTTGTGGAAAAAAAACACTTTCCACATACTGGATCAGTTTTGCGTATTCAGTGCAGACATCAAACAGCCCACGCTATCGCTCCATCATCGTACTGTACCTTAGCCGACCTCCTTCATGTTCTCCAGGGTCAAGGGTTAGGTCTCCAGACTTCCTTAGATAGAGAGAGGGAGGAAGCAGCTGCCGTCTTTTAAGTTCTTGTTGCCTTTCTTTTCTGCTTAACTCTCAGCCCCCTGACTGGACTGGCTTTTGATGGATTCATTAGCGCTCCTCAGGGTCGGGGGTCTAAACGCTGCCAGACAGTAGCGTTGAGCAGCACCACTCTTCTGATTAAGAGCTAAATCATGTCTCATTGCTTTCTAATTGTGCATTGCTATTCATCCGTGCAGATTTCTCGCTCTGGCTTTTTCTGGCTCTTGTATCTGAGAGCCCTCGGAGGTATTGAATCAATGTGGACTTTTGAGGTTTAGATCTACCTTCTGAGTCCAGCTTGTATGCTTTTAATATTTTACCATAATATAATATATTACATTCTCATATCCATAGTTATCGCAGCATATTCAACCCTCTCTTTCCAAGAGCATTATGGCACAAATCACACGGTTACTGCCTTGCCCGACAGAGCGTAATAAATTGTAGATGGCAGTAATGGTGATGATGCAATATCGCACCTTGCCACTCTTGATTGTGCTTTGCATTTATCTTCTCTGTTTTTGTCCGTTATAGGTCAGTGCTACAGGCAGTGTTCTGCGTAGCGAGATTCTGGGCTGCGTCAAACTCAAAGTCGTTCTGTCAGGCATGCCTGAGTTAAGGCTGGGACTCAATGACAAAGTTCTCTTTGAGATCACAGGCCGTGAGTATACCTATCCATCTTAAAAACTGAAATGTCACTTTTTGAAACGAAAACAAATAATAATGATAAGAATGTCAAAACATAGAAATAAAGTTAAAAATAGTGCAAATAGTAACAAATCTTATTTTTCAAACTTAAAGGGGGTCATATGATGCGCTCTCATGTCTTCCTTTGTCTTTGGAGTGTTACAAACTGTTTTGTGCATATACAAGGTCTGCAAAGTTGCAAAGATTAAAGTCTCAAACCCAAAGAGGTATTCTTTATAAAAAGTTAAGACATCCTTCCTAAAACTGCTCATTCAAACACGCCCCCACATGTCTACGTCACGGTGTGGGAAGATTTGCATAACCCCGCCCAAATGTATACACACTGATAGAAGTACAGCGCAAATATTCGAGTGTGTGCAGCACATTTTACAGAGGACTATTTCCTGAACCTGGAAGAGTAGCCTACAATGTGAGGACACTATAAAGTGGGGCAATTCCAACGTCGCAAGGACAGTCTGGTGCTTCTGACTCACAGCCTGTAAGTACGTTTCGATTTTTAAAGAATTTGCTACTGACTATTCAAACACGAGTTTTGAGCAGTATAGAGTAGTGCTTGTTTTGGCATTTCTACGATTACAAATGCAGACAATGCGTAAAAAGACTGTATGAGTCATTATAATCAGTAATTATGTCCTCACTGGATGCAACAAATGCCTTGTTTAAACTGGGTTTTATTATTTTTGTCTTGTTGCGCCGGGACACGACATCACAATACGGTGAGGGGCGTAACATTTCCGTCACACTCTTGAGGTATTCGGCCGATCACAAAGCACCGGATATTTATATTTATATTTATTTATATTTATTCATTTAGCTGACGCTTTTATCCAAAGCGACTTACAATTGCTATATATGTCAGAGGTCGCACGCCTCTGGAGCAACTAGGGGTTAAGTGTCTTGCTCAGGGACACATTGGTGTCTCACAGTGGATTCGAACCCGGGTCTCTCACACCAAAGGCATGTGTCTTATCCACTGCGCCATCACCACCCACGGATAGCTGGCCAATCAGAGCACACCTCGCTTCGCAGAACGACGAGCTTTGTAAAAATCGACACGTTTCAGAAAGGTGGAGCATAGAGGAGCAACAATAATGTACAGTATGTGGAAAATAATGTGTTTTTTGAACCTCGAACCACGTACACACATTGCATTACACCAAATACACAAAATATTGTTCTTTTTAGCAACATCATATGACCCCTTTAAAAGGCTTATTTTCCCAATATGTAGATTTTTAAGTATATTTAAGTATAGCAGCTTAATTATAAACTTTCTTATAAGACTTGTCATAAACAGAAATGAACAAATCAACAGAAATTTCACCAACAAGAGGTTGAATGAGGACAACTCTGAAATAAATGAAAGCATGTTTCTGCATGTAAACCACAAAATGTACAAAATATATCAATATCACAATTAAATCTGTTTACAAGATTTCAAGGTTAATATTTACCTTTTTTCTGTCATTATTTCTCCATTTGCTTTTGGTGACACAAATGCTACATTTCAGTCTTAAAATGACCTTGTATTTTTATTTATTTTATTTTTTTTCCAAGTAGTGCAGAAAGAGACTCAATTTCAAGGGCTGCTAGTCAAGCAGTCAGTTGATTGTCTTAACCTATTTTATAGTAAGCATCTCTCTCATTTGCACTTGTTAGGTGAATTCCATTTTTCCGATTCTCTTGGTTAATCCCCACCCCAGGCCTAACCCAGCGGGTGTTAGTTTCACAGCAGGCCAGATCTCAGTTATGTATTCTGCATGTGCGGTATAAATGCACCTTGCATTCTAGAACAGAGGCGCTCTGGATTTACTCTACTACTGAAAGGGAATCGATATCAAATTAATTGAGTGATGATCTTCTGTTCAAAATAAATAAATATCAGTTTCATCCTTATAATTAGATGCATCTATTAACCAAGCTGTGCTGTGGGAGCTGATGACCTCCCCAACATTTTATAGACATTACAAGCTACCCTTTCAGTTTACTTCTACAGGAAACTGTTTTATCAGATACGGTTTCAGGGAAGTGAAAAAGACCTGGTTGTTTCCTGTGCCACTTCCCACTATAAAACTGAACTATGGCGCAAATTATTGTAAACACAGTTGAAGGTAAAAGGTGCCATACTGTTATTGCATCAGTTGAAGAAATCTCTTCTCAGCTCAGCAGTAGAATGAGAATTAGACAAGTGAAACACTGCCCTCCACAGACTCTAGATTGAAAATGCAAGTTTTTATTATGGTGAAGATTCAGTTATAGGACATTTAAGTGGACAAAAAAATAGTATTTTCTGTAATAATATTAAGGTTGATATGACACATTTTCACATTATAAAGTGATCAGTTGCATTTTATTTTCATTCATTCATTCATTTGAACCCTGTGATGCATGGATTTTAAGTCACAAATGGAAGATTTGTGGAGTATTTTAATCTGTTATTTTAAAATTGTTTAAACTATTTATACTATTGTAATATTTATTAATATACTATATTAATATAATATTTTGATTTGGTCATTTTAGTTTGTTATAATAATTTTGTTCTTTGGTCATTTTATATGTATTTTTATAAAAAAATAAAATCTGATATTTATGTTTAGTGATTTGAGTACTTTAACTTCAACTTACATTTTATAAATTAGCTCCCAAATCAACATTTCTATTTTTTTCATCTAATATATATTTACTTTTATTTCTATTTTCAGTTAGCAACAACTATTTTGAATAGTTTTCATTTACAAAAACAGAACTTGATCAGGGATGATGAAGACACACAACACACACACACACACACACACACACACACACACACACACACACACACACGTTGGTTTTTGTGGTTTATGGGGACTCTCCATAGGCGTAATGGTTTTTATACTGAACAAACTGTGTGTGCTATTGCCCTACACCAACCCTACACCTAAACTTAGCCCTCACAGGAGACTTTGTGCATTTTTAGATTTTCAAAAAAACACCATTTAGTATGTTTTTTAAGCCTTTTGAATTACAGGGACATAGGCAGTGTCCTCATAAACCACCTTCATATTGTAATACCTCTGTCATACCCATGTCATTATACAAATTTGTGTCCTCATAAACCACATAAACATGCACACACACACACATATACATACACACTAATATATATATAAATTTTGTACATTATATAGAGTTATTGATGTATGAATTATAGGTCAAACCTGCTATCTTTAGAGCACTTTTACAGCCGAGTCAAACGATGTGTACCTAAAAGTGTACATCTGCTTCTGAAGACCAACCACTTTCCCTGAAGCCTCTGCCTGTGGACCCTGGGGAGCCAATCAGAGAGCTATAAGAGAGCATCCTAACCTCTCCGACCTTTAATCCCCGCGGTTGATGTCATCAGTAGGTGCTGCAGCGGCTCCCAGCAGGTCTCATCTGCGGCAGAGGACACAGACACCCAGAGCTTCTGATCTGACCTCTGTGTTCCAGCTCAAACCTCTGAGAGCTCTTTCATGTTTCACTGTAAATGTCACTCCTGGATGGAGTGGAATACATTCATAAATATAAAGGGAGGCTCACACACGCACACATTGCTGCCGTGAGTGTGCTGTTGAAATCCCACTGCTCTCTGGTATTAGTGAGTTTTGTGGCTCAGAGGCCCTGAGTCATTAAGAAGCTCTTCTGTAGTCACTGCCTTTCCCTTTGCTGAGGTCAAACAAATAAACTACGTCCACACTTACCTGGGTGCACAGAAGTGCTATTGTTTGCAATTTCCAGGAAACACATTATGCTCTGTGTGAATGTGATGTGTGTGTGTGTGTGTGTGTGTAGCTTTCAACTTGATTAACTAGCTTTACACATTATAATCATCAGTGACCACTTTTCTTATATTAGAATTCACCCTGCTCTCACTGGGCTTCTGTTATGCTTTCTCTCAGGAGAGAAGAGCAAGTCTGTGGAGCTGGAAGATGTGAAATTTCATCAGTGTGTGCGTCTCTCTCGCTTTGAGAACGACAGGACTATCTCTTTCATCCCACCTGATGGAGAATCTGAACTAATGTCTTACAGACTCAACACCACGGTCAGTGCTGCATGTATACATCTCTCCGATCAATGAGTTTAGACATATTTTGTCAAAGGTATCTTAATAATGCATAGGAATTTAAAACAAAGTTTATGTGATTAATTCATGTGTTTATTGACTGATTGATTTGTAACATAGTTAAGTATTTTTTAGGGTTTTTTTGTGCCGTTGTAATGATGGGGTCTCAGTGAGATTTGTTTAAATAAAAACAGAAGAATCAAAGAACGTGGATATGATGAGAAAACAACACAAGAACTTCAAAGTAGATAACATACAAAGAATTTTTAATGAAAATAATTTGAAATTAAAAGACAAAATCAAGAAACAAAGGTTATGTTTTGAATGGCACTAGCTTACTGTATTACTTTTATTATTTCTGTAGTATATACTATGTATACTGTGAAAAGCATTTAAATTTATATTCCACTTCCAGTGTGAGGAAATTAATTGGAAGTAGTTACATAATTTTTTTGACTAATCTTTTTTTTTTTTTACTTTTTTTTTATACTAATAATTTTGCTTATCGTTTAAAGTTTATACAAAAATCGCATTCAAATGGACATGTTTTTTTTTTTTTTAATGTTAAAGATATATGATGCTATATATACACTACCTTTCAAAAGTTTGGAGTCATTAAGATTTTTAATGTTTTGAAGGAACGTTTTTTTTTTACTCTCAATGGCTGCATTTATTTGATAAGAAATACAGTTAAATCAGTAAGATTGTGAAATATTATTACATTATTTTATGTTATTTTTTGATGAATTGAAAGTTCAGAAGAACAACATTTATTTGAAATGGAAGTGTTTTGTAACATCATACTGTACATCCTTGACAAAAGTATTCATTTCTGTTCATTTCTATTAAGTGTTAATAAGCAAAACTACTAATTTCTTAAAAAAAAAATAATAATAAAAAAAAATGAATAAATTGTACTGACCCCAGGCTGTAGAATGGAAAATTGAAATGTATTTTTAACATTATAATTATTTTTGCTGTCACTTTCAAACATAAATTCATATATATATAAACCGTGCCCTCCATAAGTATAGGAACAGTAAAGACAAAATTCCTCTGTTGGCTGTGGAGTCAAGAATGTAGATGTCACATTTTGACTACAGAATGTCACATTTTATTATTAGCCATTTCAACACACACATGTTTTACCAAATAAAAAGAACAGTACTTTTAGAGTTCATCCCACTCATTGATGTGAGCATAAGTATTGGGACAGTTGAACATAAGGCAGATATAAAAGATTAAAAGCTATTATTTAGTTGCAGATCCCTTGCGCACAATCACAGCAGTGAGTCTGTGACCCATAGACATCACCAGACTCTTGGTCTCATCCTTTGAAATACTTTTCCCAGCCTTTAATGCAGCCAATTCCAATTGTTGTTTGTTTTGTTTTCTGCCTTTACTCTCCTCTCCAGCTGGTGAAATTCATGTTCAATCGGATTTAAATCTGGAGTTTGACTTGGGCAATCTAAGACTTCCCATTTCTTTGCCCTTATAAATTCCTTGACTGAACTGGCAGGGTGTTTTGGGTCATTGTCCTGATGCAATATGAAGCACTTCCCAATGAATCTGGTGGCATTTTCTTGAATATTGGTAGGCAAGATGGTTTTGTACCCTTCCAAATTCATTAAAGTTGAGAGGGCCTGTTCCAGAGGCAGCCATACATGCCCATGCCATGACACCATCTCCACCATGCTTTACAGATGAGGCTGTATGCTTGGGATCATTTGCAGTTCCTTTTTTTTCTCCACATTTTTGCTTTCCCATCACTTAGATAAAGGTTCATCTTTGTCTTATCGGTCCATAAACACAGTTCCAAAACTCCGGCTCACCTTTGTGCTTTTTTGCAAACTCTAATCTTGCCTTTCTATTTTTGGTGCTGGTCAGAGGTTTGCATCTTTAATTCTGTGTCAAAGTCTCCTGAGGACAGTAGATTGTCAGAGCATCACCCCAGCTTACTGGAAGTTGTTGGTGATTTTACAGACACGTCTTTTAGGGTTCATTTTCACAGCTTTTATGATTTGTCTGTCATCAACTACTGTTGCTTTCTCAGCCGATCAGGTTGTTGTTGGTTGCTGGTGTCGCTGGTGGTTTCCAAACTCTTGATTTCTCCATGCCCTTTGTTTTTGCTATAGCTCTAATTGACCTCCTCTTTTCTTTTAGCATCCAATTTGCTTGCTTTTCTCTCAAAGTCAGCTCCCTCATCTTCATCCTGGTTTGTGTGTGTCATCATCGAATGCAAGATTCAGAATGCAGAAGTAATGGATATAACTGATACGACACATTCCCTGCTTTTAATATCTGGAGAATTAATGCAACAGGACACAAGCTGATCACTTAGAAAGACCTGTGAGGCAACTTTTCCAATACTTATGCTCACATCAGATAGGGGGATGAAACTCTAAAAGTGCTGAACTTCTTAGCTGGTAAAACATCTATGTGTTGAATCACCCAATAATAAAATATGATCTTCTGTAGTTTTGTCTCATATTCATCTTTTAATCATATTTTATAAATGTCTCGACTCCACAGCCAACAGAGCAATTTTGTCTTTACTGCTCCAATACTTTTGGAGGGCACTGTATGTATATATTATATTGTAATATTACATTTTGAAAGGATGTTATGTTGTTGGAAGTATTACTGTATTTAATTTATTTAAGAAGATTATATGTCAAAAAGGCAAGTCGGTGGCTCAGTAAGTGGCGGCAGACTTACTGCTCTATTCTTTTCTCTGTCACTCCTATGTTCTGACAGGTGAAGCCTCTAATATGGATTGAGAGCGTAATAGAGAAGTTCTCTCACAGTCGAGTAGAGATCAAGGTTAAGGTAGAGCTGCACACATACACACAATCTACACACTCCACTGATTCTTGCTTTGCCTCCTCCAGCACACTCCTTGCTTTCAGTAATTAGCTTTCAGGCTTCTGTCCTGGGGAATGGCTGGACGTTTACCTGAGCTGTGTCCAAAGACTTGTCGGATTCAGACATAAACATGCTTTGTCCTATTGCCCTTGCCATACTAAAGCTTTAGTTTCTGAAAGTGTAGCTTTGGAAGTTTTACTTGGTGTGCGAAGTTATAGTTCCTCCACCTGTTCTCCAGGCCCGCAGTCAGTTCAAGAGCCGCTCCACTGCCAACAATGTGTCCATCTTAGTTCCTGTTCCCAGTGACGCTGACTCCCCCAAATTGAAGACCACCACGGGCCAGGCTAAATGGGTTCCTGAGAAGAGTGCTGTAGAATGGAACATCAAGTCCTTCCCTGTACGTACCATGCATGCTTTACTTATGTTTTTCAAGATGTTTGAGATCTTTGTGGCAAATAACTAACATTCAGATTTCTGAAAATCCTATTTTGAAATTTAAAAAACAACAACAAATCAATCAAATTGTTGCTGATTTCACAGTGACAACATAACAAATGTAAGTCCACTTCGCACTTTTAAGAGCCTTCCAAAAATATTGCTATTACTGGCAATAAAATGATAAAATATTTAGTTTAAATATTGATTGCAATTTTGTTTATATATTTTCATTTTATTATTTATTATTTGAGTTTAAATATTGCTTGTGAATTTTTGTTGTATGTATTTTACATTTTTACATTTTATTTTTCTTTTATGTCTTGTTTTTAATTTATTTTGTTTATTTTTGTGTATTTTTTTCCCTTTCCTCTTCAATTAAAGGCAAAAGCCCATAAAAAGAGTGTATATTCTAGTAGTATATATTCTGGAGTTTTGTGCTGTTGCAAGCCTTGTAGAGACAGGAAAGTTTGTATCGCCCACTTAGGAATATGACTCACAAGACTCATCTAGAACTGAACTGTTAATTAGGACTTAAGACTGAAGTGATGATTGTTGCAGTGTTAATTGGACAGTTAGATGTGTCAGAAACTAATGATGTGTCTTTACTTGTTGAAGGGCGGGAAAGAGTTCATGATGCGAGCTCATTTTGGACTGCCAAGCGTGGAAAGTGATGAACTCGAGGGCAAGCGACCAATCACAGTGAAGTTTGAGATTCCTTACTTCACAGTGTCAGGCATTCAGGTGCAGCAAAACACATTTGCCTCAAAATATTCTTGATAATTGTTACGATGCAGTTTTTTGTAATTCATTTTGTTTGTGTTTACAAACACAGGTGCGATACTTGAAGATTATCGAGAAGAGCGGATATCAGGCATTACCGTGGGTGCGTTATGTTACTCAGAGTGGAGGTGAGACATATTCAGAAATTCCCTCACGTTTACTCAAATATCGTTCTGATATAAAGTTTACCTTCACCCTGCATTAAAAGTTCAGTGAACATGAGCCTTACTCTGCCCCCCCCCCCCCACACACACACACAGTTTGAAATAGTGTAGACTATCAGTTTCCATTTGCATCAGCGACACCAGAGGAGAGAGAGAGAGTCAATCTAATCCCTCAGCCCTGTTCACTTATTCATAAGAAATGCAAAGCAGACATCAAATCTTAAACCACAATGGAATTCTTCAGATATATCCAAACATCCAAATGTCAATAACATATTCAAATGCTTTCAGTTCAACTTTCATGCACTCGTTATTTTATATATACAGTTTATTAGTTGTACTTTCTGACTTTGCTTGAACATTTTTGACAGATTATCAACTGAGGACCAACTGAGAGAGGACAGCGCCTGTGTTTGTTGTGTGTTCTGTCTGTCCTTTTTCATCTGTGAGACGGCTACTGCTTTTCACACAGCAGTTGGACTGCTATTGCTTTTATCTGAGATCAGGTTTTACAAATTAAACAAGGAAGTCAGACCGCAAAGTTACTAAGAAACCCCTATAAAACTATTGATTTTGGATTATAATCCAAAGGTTGTGTTACAGAAACATCCTAGAATCTAACCTATATATGTTCTATTTAAAAAGATCTTTCCATCCTCATGTTGTTCCAAGACTGTATGCATTTCTTTCTTTTATTCAAACACAAAAGAATCCATTCATACTGTGAAAGTCAGTATGATTTAATGTTGTTGTTGTTTTGGACCCCATTTACTTACATTGTATGGACAAAAGTGGTTTAAACAATTAAAATAACATTTTATATTCCACAAAAGAAAACAAAACAGACCAAGTTCAGGGTTATTAGCATTAACTAAATTTAGAACTATAATCATAAAAAATGCATTACTTGAAATAAAGTAAAACATTAACTGATATAAAATAAAACAAAAACATATTATTTTAGGAAGTTTAAGTTGAAGTACTAAAATAACTAAAACTAAATAAACTGAAACTTAATAAAACTATATAAAATGAGTAAAACACACAACAAAATGAGTAAAACTAACTAAAATTCAAATAAAAACAAATCAATAAAATTAATTCAAAATATTTAAACTACAATACTATATCAATGACTACATTTATATCCACCTTCGTTTGAGATTTAAACAATATTGTGATTAATCTTCACTTGATGTAAACACAATACTTTGATCAAATTGATTAAGCTCATAATTGTGGAAACGATAATTGAGTCCCACTTTATATTAGCTGGCCTTAACTACTATGTAATTACATTTAAATTAATTGTGATACAGTACACTTTTGTGTACATGTTTTTACATTGTACTTAATGTTTAAAAAAATACCTGCATGTAGTTACATCTGTAATTAATTTCTGTAATTATATTCATAGTTGTTTACTGTTGACTCATCCCTTACACCTTAACCTACTCTTAAACCTACCCATACCACCAAACCTGTCCCTAACCTTACCCATATCCCACCTCAATAGCAGCAAAAGTGTTTTGCAATACAATATGAACACGATAAGTACATTATACTTATTAGTATAATAGTAGTATGTATTATACTAATAATAGTATAATAGTATGTATTATACTATTATACTATTATTAGTATAATAGTATAATACATAGTAGTTAATGCCACCTAATATAAAGTGGGACCTTGGAAATAATCACATTTTTGGTGCACATGTAAATGTAGTCAGTGATACTAAAATAACACTGCAGATTTGGAACAACATAAGAGTGTTTTTCCTTTTTCAATTTTCATTTTTATTCGAATTATCTCTTTAACTTGTCAGATGTTCACTTAAGCTACTTATTTTCATTTCTGCTGTAGGTGGCGGGACTATCTCTCAGTGTAATATTATGATCTTATGTCTGTAGAGCTCTAAACACAACCACAGGCCTAATGAAATGAATACCTTGAGCTCAAAATCAATGATTTATAAGGCAGCGTACTGTTAGGACACTACTGTAACACTATATTTTCACCAGAGTGGCCCATATCTTTGTCTTTGGTTTGTTTGTGCTCACTCAATATACCACGAATGCCTACACACTTTTAACGGTAGAATGAAAAGCGCAAATGCTTAATGACATTACCATGAACCATTCAGCAAATAACTCGGCTGCATGTTGATGCTATATTAATTATGGTTGCGTTTGCTTCTTTAATCCCCAGCGGTCAACACATCTGATCACACATCATTTTTTGTATGTCATTGTAAGTGTTCATGCAGGGAAAATACTCTCAGATTTTCTTTCATTCAGCATGCATTGCACCACTTGTTTTATCAGTGCGACAGTTGTGTGTGTGTATGTGTGTGTGTGGAATACTGTCTGCTACCTCTGCAGAGGCAGCAGAATATATGATTTTTCACGTCAAAACGGCTTTCTTCCTCATTTATTTACCAAAGGTCAATGGCGTGACAACATCTGATATTTATTTCACACTGAATATGAAATATGTATTTTTGATCTTTTTTTATTGACAACTTTTTTGCTCAATACTATACTAAAGGTCATTGTGAGAAAATAAATGGATTTTTGTTTTGGCAAGCGTTTTTGTGATTATTTTCTGTGCTGTATGGAAAGGCCTATTTTTTTGTTTATTTACCTATGGATATCCAAGCTATTGAAATAAATTGCTGTTTTATGCAGGGGTATGAGTAAATGGATCAAATATGTTCTTTTTCAATCATCCATTGTATGCATTACTATTGTTGCTCGCCTTCATTCTTATCAGTCTTAACACATGACAGGGCAATAGATGGGTGACAATGGGTCACAGAGTCAGCTATTGTTTGCATAGTGACTGAGCAGCTGTTGCACAATAGCCAGCTTGTTGTGGGTGAGAACAGGCATTGCACAACACCACCCAGCCCATGATAACGGTCCCTCAGCCCATTACTGGCCCTTTCAGAAATGACTTCTGTCTTAAGAGTGCGGCCTATGGATGAATGACTCAGCTGCACTATTTCTCAAACACAATTTCTCAGATATACAAAAAGGACCAAACTTAAACATTTTAACAAGCCAGTAGCTTTCGGTTATTTCTAGATTCATTTTTTTTTTTAACCAAAAAATAATAACTATTGCATTGCAAAAAGAGCACACAAAGAATCTTATTTTATGATGACTCTTTAAACCAAATCCAGACTGTGTTTTGACCTCAAAATATATTTGGACATCTGATGCATGTATGTCAGTGCATACAAAACTAAATGATAATCAAAGTAGCATATGCAATCAAATATCCTTGACCTTTTCCTCAAGTTCACTTATTTGAGCCACTTTTGCAATGACTTGTAACCATTTTGTTCTAGGATCATTTTTAGTAGATGTTGAAGTCATGGTACGTCCACAATAGTGTTTTTAAACATTTTCCAGAAGTTACTGAAACATATGTAAACCCTTATATCACCTTGCTGCGTGGGCTTAAAATGTCATTTACGCTCACTGAGAAGATACAGAGAGACCAGATATAATAAGACACAATTATCATGCTATTATTAGCACAATCATTGTATCCAAAATGTTCCACCATTCACTGGTGCATGCAGGTTACACTTAAAATAGCCATTTAATGTATGGTCTAAAATGCATCTGTCATCAGCTGTTTTGCTGGAGGACAGCAATTGCAAGTATATATTCTGTCATCTTTGCAGGAGAAGACTGCACAGAGTAACATTTATGTATTGTATCACTATGAAATTGAATAGCATGCACAACAATGCCAGCTGGACCTTATATAATAAGATACAATTATCATGCTATTATTATTATGTACATATTCACTATATAAATGTGTTTTTAAATTTAGCTCCTCAATTGAAGGTTGCTTTGGATAAAAGTGTCTGCTAAATGAATGAATGTAAGTAAACGTAAATCCAGATTAATTTGGATGTAGCCTCAGTTACCTTTAAGTTCACACAGGTGTCCTACCAGCATAACCACAGGTGGAGCTCATTGCATTTACTTGGAACATAGTCTGCTAAGGTAAGTGTCAAAAGACCTTTTTTAATAATTTTATAATTTAAAACCTTTTAAACCTCTTTTGGCTAAATGGTTTGTGGGAATAGTGTGATTGAAATGTTTTCAAATGCCACTTGGTTTGATATTCAGCTACGAAATATACTGACATTCACATATATATTAAATGCATCCAAAGTTTTATTTTGCTGCCTGCTTTTCAAAAGTAATTTCTCCAAAGTTGTCAAGGCAGAGCCTGAATGTTTGTTTATTATGCGTACAAATTGAAATAGATTTCCACTAAATGGCTTCAACCAGCCATCTGTTTATCGCCATCTGTTTGTGAATATTTTTCATAAGCTCAGCTTCAATCAGCTTTCCTGTTTCTACAAAGAAAAATATCCCTCTTTTCATTAGAAACATTTACAAAAAAACACACACCCCAATCAATTCAAAATGCATTCACATCCTGCAGACTGACATTCTGATCTTTTATTTGCTCCATAGAATTGCCTGCACAGGTTGTAGTACAAATTCACACACAGGTGAATTCAGCTGACACAGTCAGTCAATGTGCGCATACATCAGAGCTCCTGAAAATCTGAAGACATCCCAAAATGAACAATCACTTGGTATGCTCACCATTGCCCACATAAATAAAGCAGTCAAGGACACACACATATTGTCCAATAGCGTTGGAGATAAAGCAGCAGGTTTTACCTAAAATCAATTAAAGATAAAATTTTAATTGCTTTTGTGCTTTTTCAGTACTTTTAACTGTACTTTATTGGAGTGATGCATGTAAAAGCTGAATGTTTGTGCTTAAATGTTTAATGCTTGGATCCTTGAGCCAAAATGTCATTGTAAATGTCACATATGATTTGTGACTAGTTTAATGGGTGCAAAGAATCACCGAGGGTATTGTTTTTTTTTCATCTCAGTTCCTGTTGAGTAAAAGAATGGTATATTTTTTATGTAGTCACAGTTATATCAGACGAGCCAGACTTGAAGCAGTCTCTCTTCTTGCTTGCATCTGGCCTGAAATGCTGAAGATTCCCACTGTCCTGTCCCACCGTCTCTGTCCCGGTCCTGACCTCTCTAAGAGGAAAACTACTGCAGCATAAATCCCGACCACTAACACTGTAAAACTCCCACCAACCAGCATCACCATCCCGGATATATACATGTCATTCAGTGCTTTCCCAGGTTTCGGCATGTGGTAGGACAGGGCCACATCCAGCAGGACAGCTCCACAAATGAGCAGAGATAACCCCGTGATCAACATGATGAGGACGTCAGATAAACCACCGCTTTTTAGCATGTTGATTCGCCGCCTGCTGCGCACACAATTCATGTCCTGGACAGCAGAACTCAGCAACTGCTTGAGGAGGACGGCTAGAGCGAGAAGGCAAAGAGCAGTTCCGGTGCCCAGTCGCCACTCGCTGGAAAGGCTGGTGGTGGTGGAAAGGAGGCATACACCACCCAGGCCGCAGCCTAAGATCAAGGCCACTGAAGCACAGTAGCATAATAAGGATTTGCGTGGCTCGTTGAACCACCAGAGCTCCACCTGCTCCTCCAGGAGGTTCTGCTGGATGCGAGCCGGGTCAGGATGAAAGTGGCCCCAAGGAGGGGAATAGTCCTCTAGTTCTGACATGATGTTCGCTACTAATGGTGCTCAAGACAGGCCCCAGCTGTGAGAAGACACTTGGTTATAGTTCCTGGAGAAAACAAGTTAGAAATTAGGTAAGATGATACCATGTGTGCAGATGACAAAATATACATAAATAAAAATCCAGATAAATTCATTATTTCATGTGGTTGCCAGAAATTCACATTAAAAATATATTTATAAATATATGTTTATTTCACAGTTCATAACTGAATATTTCATTATTTTTATCACTTATATTCTATAATATACCAATGCAAAATACCTGAACATATAAATCTGCTTTTGTATCCTAAAATACTTACCGATAACCAAAATAAAAATATGAAAAAGTAGTCAAATAAAATAAATGGACACATGATGAATTAAATAAAATATCATCAGGGTTAGCCATGCTATGAGTATAACACATATCACCAAAATAAAGCATTATCTAAATAACATAAATTATAACATTAAAATACTTTTGTGTACACAACTGATAATGAAAATAATAATAAAATATTTATAATTATTTATATAAAAATGATACATCACACAGGGACTCACAGAGATGTCTTTTTTACTTTTTTTTAAACCATGAATTTAATATCGTAATTCATACTTTTTAGTAAGTAATTTATATATATATGTATGTGTGTGTGTGTGTGTGTGTGTGTGTATGTGTGACCCTGGACCACAAAACCAGTCTTAAGTCGCTGGGGTATATTTGTAACAATAGCCAGAAATACATTGTATGGGTCAAAATTATTGATTTTTCTTTTATGCCAAAAATCATTAGGATATTAAGTAAAGATCATGTTCCATAAATATATTTTGTAAATTTCCTACCGCAAATATATCAAAACTTAAATTTTGATTAGTATATATATATATATATATATATATATACACATACATTTTGGTTTTAGGTTTTAGGGCAACTTTGATGACAGGTTTTGATCCACTTAAAATGTTGACTAGTGTATATAAGAAAAATATATCAATATGGCATTATAGTGAATAGTTTGTACTGTTACTGAAATACCTGTATTTTTTTTTCTTTTCTTTTTCGTTTGTTTGTTTTTTGGACAACAGATTTTTCAATGAAAAAACAAATCATCTGTGACTCAACTGGACTGATCACATCATTACCAAAGATGCATTTTAGAAGTTCCATCAAAAATTTGCTAAATTTGGCTTGAAAATCCAAGGGGTCAAAATGCCATCAATGTCACCGAACAAAACAGGAAAATAAGGTATGTTAATCTGCAACATACACTCCCCAAAATATGCAAAGTTCAACAAAATTCATTGCAAATATTATGTAAATTATTCAACAGGGTTTTAAAACAGCATTTTGGAGTCAGACCAGCTGCTTAATGGCTAAAACACTGCTTTTACATACTCTTTATAAAGCTGTTCTTAAAATCAATTTATGATGTGGTCAAACAATGAACACAAGGTTTAATTGAAACACTTGTGTTTAATCTAAAGCTTAATGTGGCTGGGGACGATCATGTGGATGTGTGTGGAGAGAGAATAAAGATTTTAAGTAGTGTGAGAAGACAATTTCCCTTCTGCTCAGGGGCTCAGGCATTAATTCCTTTACAAATGGTCTCTGCGGTCCCTGTGACCCTCAAGGTTGCAGGACAGACAGCTCGTCTTTACAATCCCGTAAGTGGCTTTGCCTTCAGAGTCAGCACTGCTGCACCAGCAAACTGCATCTGCTCCTCAACTACATTGCATACATTATAATAAAGGACAAAGGCAAACTGTTTTGCTTTTTATCACTAGCACACGTGTGGCCGTAGGGGTTGTGTACATGTACGTTTGTGAAGCTTTGATAATTAAGTCCCTGTAGACCTGAGTCTCATATCACTGACATACTGCTTCCCTGTGACTGAGGTGAGGCATGAAGAGGGAAAAATGAAAACAAGAAAGCCCATGAAAGCAAAAACACCAAAGTCCATGCTAAGATTACAATGTTGTAAATGGATAGTTTGCAAATTGAAAATTCTGTCGTTATTTTCTCACTCATGTTATTCCAAACCTGTATGGGTCCTTGTTTGTAGCAAAAAAGAGAAATTTTAAAGAATAACATTAGTTACTTTCTTCCAATGCCATTACAATGACCAGGGACTTTCAAGCTTCAAAAAGGAAACAAAAGAACCATAAATGTATCATCATAAAAGTAGCATTGTGGTACATAAGATTTGTGTGTAATAGCTTGTGAATCCCATCCTGGTTCTTCTTGGTTCTCTAATTTGTGAATGAATTACTCTTTTAAGTGAAATCTATTTTAATTAATCTATTGATCTATTGAACCAATCTGAAAGATTTGTCCATTGATCAGATTGATTCACTTTTTGATTTCAACTCACTGACTCACCGATTCTTTCAGTGTTTGCCTTCACTGGAAGGGATTATCAGTGAATAACAACTTTTTTTTTAAGTTCTCATATGACTTGGAATATAGTGTACATGTAATATGAACCACATTTTATGGTGTTTTTGAAGCTTTAAAGTTGCATTATGAATGCATTTTTTGTTTCATACAAGAGTAAAAGGTGAGTAAATTCTGACAGAATATTCATTTTGAGGTGAACTCTCCATATAAAATGAATAATAATTGTTAATGTTAATGATTTTCAAATTTTTTTGTACAATTTCTGCATCCCCTTTTTCCAGTTATGTTATAGAGTATACTGTAATTCAACCTGTCTTATCACATCTGCCCAGTCTAAACGATTTCCTGGTATGAGAGCTCTTCAATCAGATCAGCTTTTGAATCTTAGAACTTATCATGAATGTGATCTTAGATGGGTGCCTTGTGTTACATTGGAGATGTACTCACCCTTAAGAGTTAGAAAGTGTCTCTGATGAGAGTGTTTCTCCATGTGGCAGTTTATCATTCACTGTTGTGTTTACTTTCAGTTATTTCCTCGACAATGTTAGGAGAGAGAAAGGACAGCGAGGAAATATTCTATATCACCTCAGGGTTGGGACTTGATTTATTAATTATTATTAATTATTAGTAGTCAGATTCCTTTAAGCTGACATGAAAAAACCTTCTAAATGGCTGATCTGTCAGTGTAGCAGCCTTGGGACTGGACAGCCATCCAACTTAGCCCTCAATTTAAAAAAACAGTCCACAGTCAGTTTGCCTGCAAGGTCTCTCTGAGGTTATTTCATAGGCAAAATGTCCCTGGCTGTCAGTGCGTGAGTGATCCACAAACCAGGACAGAGGTGTTCAGGTTTAGGAGCATTCTGACAGTGTACCTCCTCCTCTTTCTTGGATCATGTTGCTGCTGGCTATTGAAGTTTGGTGGTTTTCTTGAAGATTTAGAGCAAACGGCATCTTTCCCGACAGGTGTGAATGCTGAGCATTGTGGCAGGCCAAGCGCGCCATTCATTCTCTAGTCAAGCGGTACACTGTTGTATCTCTGACTGCAGGTCTCTGATGTATCTGAAAAAGAAGCATTCATAAAGCAGGCTCTTGTCTTGTCTCCGGTCACCATACAACAGCTGATGCCTTGTCTAGCATACTCTTCTCTGCCTGGTTGCTAGACACAGACAATGGAGCAAGTCTCTGAGTTCTTCTCTTGGGTAGGATGAGACAGGTCACTATCTGTATGGAGACAAAGGAAGCAAAGAATTGACATTTAGATGTGAAGGGGATGTATAAAGGATATGCAGTACGTCTAATTCGTCAGGGTTTAATGAATTGCTTTTGGTTGTGAAGGAAGGAAACTGCTGTGAAGGGAGATCTGAACAGGGGCGGAGATTTCCATTTCCATATCGAGGGTTCATGTGAGAGAAACCTTTACGGCAAGGAGGAAATGGATGGAAAATCTCCAGAAAACATTCATGAAATATATATTTTTTTTATTTAAAGCTATTTTTCCAAGTTATATGAATATATTCTGAAGGCATGTTGAAAGTTCACTATATTCTCTATATTCAATGATAGAAGTTCTGATGGGCTGATTGTTAGCTTAGCAACATGCTAACTCCAAACTCTATCTGGAATAAATTATGAGTTGAGTTGCTGCCTATGTAGTGTGTTCCAAATCAATCACTTAAAAGTTTACATATTTGTCAGGATTGTTAGGCAGCTGCCTATGTGTAGTGTGCTAGATTTTGGAACAGACCACATTTTAGCAAGTCTTTTTCTTGCTCAAACGTTAAGTCATGTTCCCTGAAGATTAATACAGACAATGCTCATGGAATCACAAACACACAACAGACTAAACTCTATATTCTACTCATTAGTATTAAATGAGTTATGTTGTGCTGTACCTGAAAGGGAAGAAATGTATCACAAATTATAAGATTTGGGTCCTGGTGGGCCAAGAGTAAGTTGTTATGGTCATGCTACTTGCTGCCCCCCTCTCCTACCTGCTTAATCCACATTTTATCAGCCTGCACACATGGCTCAAGTTACTGTCAGGCATAACCTCAGGAACAAACCGCAAACAGCAGCTGGCCTGGACTTTGCCTTCTGAGCTGCATAAACCTCTCTTGCTATTTCAACTGAGAAATGCTCGCTGTTTCTCTGTTTCTGACTCAATTTCTGCATCTATCTTATCTCTTTTTTTTTTTCCTATGTTGCACTGCCGTTCTGTTGGCTGGGGAGGGATAGCCTTTTTGAAAAGCACAGCTCCCGTTCCCAGTGCTCTTTCTTTTCATCATAAAAGTTAACATATGCCACGTACCTTATTCCATCATTTCACTTCAAGACTCAGTGGTGTCATTACATCCTTTCCTTCCATCAGTACACTTTCCTCTAAAGAACACTCTTTCATTCCAACCCCTCACTGCAGCTTACCGCTACATTTGTAGGAGGAAACAGAACGCAAAATGACATTATAAAGACAGATTACTCAATCTTACTTAAAATCCCGGTGTTCTCTATGTATGATTAACTCGACAACAATAGACCTGGTATGACTTTTATGGGTATGCAAATAGTGCAGAAATATGAATCATATCTTTCTAGAAACCTTTGTGCATGTCAATAAAGGCTAAAAATATACAACATGACTTTTTCTGAATTCTGCAGTCTGAACGTGTCGATGTTAGCTGTCGAAAGTCAGAGGCAATCTGCAGATTTTTGGTATAAAGGATGGAATACACTACACGACTTTTAAATTGAAACACAAGGCATCAAATATTTGCCAGCTGAGGATCACACACTACCAGACTTTCAAATCACACCAAAAAAACGCAACCATACGCAATTTTCTGTGAAACACCAAATGCCCAAAATCTGGGCGCTGTTGGAAACTAGCAACCAGCCTAAAACTGAAATACTGTGCAAATAGTACATTTCAGCATTGGATTGACAGATTTCGCAAAAAAATTGTGTAGCATAGATGAGCAAAGTCTCTTTGGCTTCAGACTATGATTCCATCCAGTTGGAGGATATTGAACACATTTGATATTTTGAGCCGATTTTAGAGCACATATTACTTTTATTCATCACGCATCTCCTAGCAACAAGGTGCATGTTTCTGCAAGAGTTTGTTGTATTTGTAACAATGTGAAAAGCTGGTATTGTGTGATCCTCACTCATTTAGTATATGATGGCCAATATTACTGTGTACCCATTTTGGCAAGTGAATGATGCCTAATGTTCTCAGATCTGTTCAGATGTAGTGTGTTTCAGCCTTAAGAGTGCTATTTTGTCTGGTAAGGTCTAAGATGTTCTGTATTCATGGCTGTTCGGTGCTTGATTTTCCTGTTTTGGGCACAGCTGCAATATTAAGCACTAATTAAATCACCAATTAACAGGCCCGTTCACCCAGCTCCACACTGCTGACAAAAAGAAAAAACGTTTACCTCTCTTCCTGCCTATCTCTCTCCCCCTTTCATTCTCAAAACAGTGACAGCACCCAGAATATTCTGGCCTTGAGGACAGCAGAAATGTGAACATAATCCATACTGCAATACAAAAAAAGGGCAACTATCCAGCTTGGCCACTGAGCTCCATTTTCTCTAGCCTGCCCTCCATCTGTGACATAGACACCAACCCGGTTAAGACACCTGGACCAGCTCCTTCACTCTTAGGGCACGGTTTCATTCTCACTGGCTGTCTCTGTTTCTGTCACAGAATATTCTGAAATATACACTTTTGGGATGTTTGGATGTTACTGAGTGCTGTCATGCACCTGTCGTTTTTAAGAACTGTGTGTTTATAAGGGATCGCAGAGGAAAGGATAAGGAAGGAGCTCAGAATTTTTGGTTTGTTTGGCACCTGGAAGCATAAATTTGACATTCCTTTCATTCCGTGCAGATGCATTTATCAAAACTCTGTACCACGACTCCAAATAAGGTTGTTACTCCTTTATATAAAAAAAGGTGCTGGTGATACCATTCTACAGTAATGATATCAGATGGTGTTACCATGGAACTGAAAGACCATATTCTCCTACCTTTTTATTTATGTGGCACTCCAAGATACTTTAGAGAATACCTTGGAAATTTCATGGTACATTTGGTACTTTTTCTAGAACTATTTGACATTTATCTTTTTGTTTGTGCTTTTTGCTTTGTACTTGTTGTCTTGGCTACAGTATGGCTACTGTTATAATGTATCATTGTAGGTGTGTTTATTGCCATGGCCAACAATAAAGTAACAATAAAGCAATAAAATGTCATAAGACTGCTTAAATTGGATTTTATATCCATGATGTAATATCTTGTCAACATCTTCAATGTAGCCAAAAGACCATATTAACAAAGGTTTAATGGTAGAGAGAGGGTAACCATGATTAATTACTATCTTTTTTTCCTCTAAACTATTACAGTGTCACTGTAAAGCACTATTCACACTGAATCGCATTGAAAGGGCACCTACGGCATTAAAATAATTTGCTTCCCTTTTATTTTATGATACAGAATAAGAATAACTATTCAGATGGGAGGCATTACCTTTCTTTCACTATAGGCTGTTATAGAACTGTTACAGTTCTGCAGCTCCTCTTTAGTATTTTGTATTCATCTGACTATACAAGTTACTCTTTAAACCACAATATGTTTGACATGGACATCACAGCATCCACAAAGTGTTATCTGATAATTATATAAATTCCAAATACTATATAAATTTGTTTTCCTCAAAACTCAGAACATACGGATTGGTCATTTGTGGTGAAGGTTCATTTATTTATTTATTTTTTGTCCAGCTCAGGAATAAAATCAGAAATGGCATCATGTGACAATGATACTCCATACCTCTGACACCAAATAAGTAGTACATGTGTTTTTATCTGAAATATCTTTGTGCATTTGCCATGATGAGATATTCTGTTATAAGATGTGAAAAAAGAATAAAGTAATTAGTAATTAGATTATAATGTTAAAAAGGTATAAATACGTTATTAATAAGAAGGTAAGCTGTTGACATGCAGTATATACAGAAAATGTGATTTTATCTTGTAACACTGGTGAAACATTTCACACAGTATATGATGATAATATATTTAGAGTGCAAAGTCCAAAAATCCATATACAGAACAGAACAGTTAGTTACAGTCCTCTTGTTTTAGGAGAGATGTTTTTCTGTATAACATCACTCAGCTTGATTTGAGCCACTTGTGTGACATGAATTTGTAAACTATTTTCATTGGCAGAGAGAAAAAAAAGGATGTGAACTAGCTAAATTTTGTCTATGATACTGAACGGCACATCTCGGTCCCAGTTCTAGAACAACATGTTCATACCGAGTACAGAACTCTGGTTTGTGTGCTTAATTTACAATTTTATGATTCCCTGTCATATAATAAGCTAATTTTACGATCTGATATACAGAAATAAATATTGTATGTTTATTAATTTATTAATTTTAGGATGCTACAAAAAGATTACTTACCTTCCCCTCATTTTACACATCAGGACATAGCCTGCATTTCCAGAAGTGAAAGGCAAAGGCTACATACTTAAAAAAAAACCCTTAGAGAAGGAAGTCCTAAAACTCCAGTACAAAGTTTACATGTCCCGCGGTGCTCTATCAAGGTGTGGATCATCCTATCTGTCTTATACTTTTATAACTCATAATATATACATTTCTATTTAAACCTTAAATAATACGAAGGCGTGCTATGAGAACGTTTCCCTTCTTACCTGTGATGCTCTGGCAGGCAGCACACCATTCCGAACACACCAGCCACAAATACACACAGCAAGAAAAACACAGCCAATCCGTCTGAGAGGTGAAACGCGCTCAGTTAAAACAGATTTCAAGTTTAATGCAAGTCTCGCACAGTAATCCCGACCATATCAGGTTGTCGTTGCGAATGGCGTTGCAGGTGCACTGCTCGTTCATTCCGGACTTTTGCCCTCCGCTCGGAGGTGTGGTCTCTCCTCTCATTGCTACTCTGATCGCGGAGCGTGTAGTTCAGCTTGGAGTGTGTGTGTGTGACCTCGCCGCTCCTCTCCAGCGGGACACCTGCAGCAATAAGAAGCTTCTAGTCCGAAGGTTTGACGTTAAATGACGACAAATGGAAACACCAAACATCGTTCTATTTGTTCGTTCATTCTGCTTCGCGTTTCAAGCAATGCACGACAAAATATTCCTACCTGGAAATCATCCCGGAGTTACTTGCTGGAGTTACCGTGTCAGTGTTTATCAATATATCACTCAGGCTACTGCACGAATTGTGTTATTGAGGAGATTTTTATTCGCTTGGGAGAATTCACAAGTCATGGCGATTTTTCAGAATTTGACGTAGGCTATTTATCTCTAAACAATTAGGCAAATCAAGAAGTTTACTTTCAATTGACTATTTTATTATATAGCATATCATAAGCCTACAGAACAGTAAGCATTATTCGTGATAAATATATATTTAAAATACTAAGAATTTCCCATTTTATTTAAGTAGGCTATGTATTCGAATATTCAATGAGGAAAACGGGGCGGGACTTAATTTAATCACAGAGAATAAATGCTATCATAAATTGACGGTTTTGACGGGACGGTAGGGGGTTAAAAATAAGAGGGCTTGGTGATGCAGTGAAAAAGGAAAGTTGTTTCAGATGCAGAGCAAGTCATTACATTTTGATTAGTTTTTTTATGCAAATCACAAGCAGATCAGGAAGCATATATTAATAAAGTGAATAGCCTTATTCTGATTTCATGTTGACTTTAAAGTAATTGCCTCTCGTAATTGCATTAACATAAACGTTTTACTTTGCACTTTATCTGTTCTCATTAATTTCTATTAATTAATCCAGTTGATCTTAATGATTAATCAACAAATAATTTCATATGTGTATAGATTTTCAATTTATTAGATTATTTATACACCCAGCAGGGGCTGTAATAGAGCATAACTTGTGTTTTCCCATGCTAGAGCATTCTTTTAAAAGTGTTCTTATATAAAATATATGTTTCTTTTGACTTGAAATGTGTTTCGTCAGGCTACATTTTTTAAAAGCAATATTAGTATTTCTTCAGAAAAAAATACTGACATAAATTTCATTTTCCCCAAGGTTGGCACAGGTAGTAGCACTAAATATTGCTTATCTGAAAATGGTGACACCCAGTGGTTCGGTAAGGTGACACCTTACACAAGCATCACTCAGTCTATAGTCGATTACAGGACATGCAAGACCACAAACCACAGAAGTCTGATTTTCTAGAATATTTGCAGTGAACACAGATTGTGTGACATCTTTCTACCTGTGGATCTGAAATGTACAGTCAGTGAATACTGAAATACAGTCAGTGAATACTGTAATACTCAATGTAGTAAAGCGAACTAGTTTGATTGACTTCTTGATTTATCAGTACCTTTTATTAGAATAATAATGCATATTTGACAAAAAATATCACACACTTACTATGCACCCATATTAAAATGTAACTATTTCTACAGAGTCAGACACAGCAAAACATTGCAGCCAAGGAACACACAGTCTCTTAGCTAAAATTAAATTTTTTCTGTCTTATGACAAATGCGGGCTTCACCATATCATGCCTGATGTAATGGACTTTTGGAGCTTTGATATTGTCCCTGAAGCTTACATATTTATGAAAGTCATTCATGAACTTGTGCACCAGTCCCTCTTCATCACTCTCCTGTCAAGGGAAGGAAAAAAATACACACAGCACACTTTGTGCATCATCAGTGACATGAAGTTTGGGCTTGATTTGAGTGATGGTCTGCTCTTGGTGAGCCTTTCTGCTGTGGAAAGTGTCCAGTTCTTGCTCCATCCACCCAGAGGAAAGCTGCCCAAGCATCGATCTTTTTCTTCAGCCATTAGTGCTGATCTATTCCCCCTCTGCCTCATCCCGGGTTCATTTGTATTCTAATTGCCAGGCCTTGAAGTGACATGTATATGTTTCGTACAAGGCTGTTTTCTGTCAATGCTGTGCCAATACTAGTGTAGTGCTGTCTTCAGCTATGCTTTGATGTTTAATGTGGCATTTAAGCTTCAAGCAGGTCACATATAATGTATGTGTGTATATACTGGTTGTTCTGTAGGATGTTCATTAGGACATAAGTTAAGTTTGAAATATTTTCTATATGTGTGTTCACACTTAAAGACACTAGAGTTTGTGAGATCTGTGGTTAACCTCAGTGATCCATTCTAGCTATGCTTTGATGTCTTTTTGTACTTTTCTCTTTTAAAATGTAAGACCATCAAGTTAACTGAAAAAGCACTAATAAACATAGGAGTTGCCATAATCGCCATAATTTATTATGCACAGTATAATCAGGTGACTGATTTTGAAACCGAGTAGTTTTCTGTAAAGATAACAGGTTTGTATTAATAGTGAAATGTTTATTTGCAAATGCTAGCAATGCTAATGCGAAGGAGCAACAGCTCATTAGCATTTAAAGCAACACACTCAAAACAGCGCGTTTTGGCTCATACCTTAAAATGGTAATTTTAACAAGCTGTAAAGAATTATCTGTGGGATATATTGAGCTAAAACTTCACGCATACACTCTGGGGACATCAGAGACTTATTTTACATCTTGTAAAAATGGGCATGATAGGTCCTCTTTAACTCATTTTGTGTTGTTTTTTGTTGAATTTTGTTTAGTCCTGTTTTGTTTAGTCTTGTTTTTGTTTTGTCCAAACTGTTGGCAGGTCAAGTAATAATCTGAATTTCTTGGCCAAACTGGGCCACCAGAAAAATTGTGTGCCTCTACTGTTGTGCCTCATTTTTTTATTTATTAATTATTG
This sequence comes from Barbus barbus, assembly GCF_936440315.1. Taxonomy (NCBI): domain Eukaryota; kingdom Metazoa; phylum Chordata; class Actinopteri; order Cypriniformes; family Cyprinidae; genus Barbus; species Barbus barbus. Next base: position 18,532,439 of record NC_136753.1, read on the forward strand.
TCTATGAAATTGGATTTCTGTCTTTGATAATTGGCCTAATTTTATTGCCAATTATGTTTGTAGCTTTCTTCACTCAATCCAATTTCTTCCCAAAGACGATAAAGCCCAGTCCAAGTCTGTGACATTTAAATGACAAAGTAAACTGTCAATTTAGTCTGTGTGACACTGAGCACAGAGTGTGTGCTCTCTTCCCTTTCATAATGCTGATGATAAAATATGGCACATCTTTTTAGGCAAGAATAGATGCATGCAGAATGTCACACATCAGTTGGGACACATCAACAAGCTTGTGTTGGCAGTTATTATTCACAGACAGTGCTGTGGTTGATGTTGGAGGCTTTGAGGAAGGAATAAAAGACAGGTAATAGATGTGCTCTGTCAAATGCTTTGGAGGGAGATACGCAGAGACAGCCGAGCAGTTACTGTTATCTTAAAATGAGTGTATGTGTGTGAGAGCGAGGACAAGAGATTATTAAAACAGATGTGTGTCTCCACATGCTGATGGTGTGCGATTATTCATTACTTGCAGGCTTGCTGCTGGCTCTCTGCTGAGAGCAAGTCCCAGAGTCACCTTGACTGAGCCTCATATAGAAATTTCACACTTATTACAACTGCTGCCGTGGCCCAATCTGTCTGAACCATGAGAGACATGAGGATTCTGTACTTAATATTTGATTTAAACCAAAATATGGTTGCATGCAATGCACATGTACTGTATATCTATATAGCACTAAAAGCTTTGTATATTTTTATGTAACTATATAACTTTAAAATATTTGGTTTTATTTTGGGTAACACTTTATTTTAAGGCGTCCTTGTTACACGTTACATGTACATATAATAACAATAAATTATATTGTTATTATATTATATATTACATGCAAGTAACCCTAACCCAAACCAAACAGTGTATAATTACACTGTAACAAGGACACCTTAAAATAAAATCTAACTTTTTGTTTAGACCAATCTTTATTGTTGTGCTTTGTTTTTTTGTTTTGTTTTTTTTTTAGAATTTATCAGTTATGTCCAACCAATGAAAGACATGATGATTCAGTACTTGATATATGATTTAAAGAACTATATTTGCTTTAAATACCAGTCATAAGTCACATGGGTATATTTGTAGCAATAACCAACTATACATTGTATGGGTCAAAATGACTGATTTTTCTTTTATGCCAAAAATTATTAGGATATTAAGTAAAGGTCATGTTCCATGAAGATATTTTGTAAATGTCCTACCGTAAATATATCAAAACTTAATTTTTGATTAGTAAATGTGCATTGCTAACTTTAAAGGATTTTCTCAATATTTATTTTTCACAATATGTTTTTTCCAGATTTTCAAATAGGTGTATCTCGGCCAAATATTGTCCTATCCTAACAAATCATACATCAATGCATCAATGGAAAGCTTATTTATTCAGCTTTCAGATGATGTCAATTTCCAAAAATTGACCCAGGTTTTGTGGTCCAGGGTCACATATGGTTTCATGCAATGAACATGTATGTGTTTATATTTGTATATGCTGCCATAAAAGGTCTTTTATCTCTGTCTACTGGGTGAGGATGTCTGCAGCTTCTGCTGGTCATATTTCACATGCTCAGTCCCCACATTCGCATCACTGATTCCTTTTTTATGAGCAGTTGAACCAAAGAAAGAGAGAGAAAATAGAGAAAACTGTCTATATAGGATGAGATGCTATGCTGGATCCCAGACCATTTATCTCTAAAATTTTGATCATAGTAAATATTACCATCCAGGGACTTAGAAGCAGCTATTGTATAGGACAGAAGGACAATGATAAATGAGGCTGTAAAATCCATGTAACTAGATTTTTTTGTGTGTTGCTCACAGTGCTTAAGCAATGCATACATTGATCCTTTCTAGATACTGTCCCACTGCTACAGCTCAAAAATCTGAATTTATAGTCTTCCTGAATTAAAATTCACACTGTGCGCTCTGGTCCCAGATGAACTGTGTTCTTGGTCAGCAGATATGTAGCAGAAACCCCTTACTCAAATCCTTTGAAATGAGCTGCTTCTTTTCAACAAAAACATGTTCTTCTTTAAGTACTCCTCTCTCTAATGTTTGCCTCTCTCTCTCTTTTTTTGCATAAAATTACATGATGGAAACATCAGAAAGAATGGATTGATAATGATAAACAATATATATTTTTTATTTATAGCAGTACAATTTACCCCAGTAGCAAAATTTAAGAAAATAATATTTAATCAGTTTTTTACTTGCTAAATGCTTTTGCTAAAAATGTTTAAACAATTTTTCTATTTTAATTTTTATAAGTATAAAAAATTATATATTTTTAATTTTAGATTTTGTTTGTGCTTTTTTTTCATTGCTGACTAAACTGAGAATTTTTTCTTACTTTCAGCATGAATCTCTGCCTTGTCATATTTGAAGCATAAAATATTGATAAGTGTAAGAAAGTGTAAACACCTGGTAGGCCAAGATATATTGAAAACTGTTATACCATAATGTTATGGAAAATTATGGGATATTTATTGTAAGCTTGCTGCAGTTATATCATCTGCAACTTCAAATGCAAGAGCTCTTTAAAGCAGGATGAATTCTGTTTGGCTGTCAATGTTTTTTTATAGTTCTGCTGGAAATATCAATCTGAAAGTGATTCCAATGAAATCATTCCTGACTATCGTTATATATGTGGTGTGGATTCTGCTATCTGTTTACATTTAGAACAATTTTTTTCTTTATCATTATTGTTATAGTTTTCAATGAACAGGGCTTAAATTTGGACTGTCAATACTTGCTGTGCACTATAAATACGTTTGATCTAAAAAAAGGGGGCGGGGCTTAAAGAAGGGTCAGTTCAGGGTCCTGAGAGGCAAAACAGGACCTCAGTAAAGTCAAGGAATGTAGTACAACAACTTCAAAACATCAAGGGAAATTGTATTTCCTTTTAACACATTCAAGATGATGAATGATCATATTTAAGATCTCTCTGTCAGTCCTCAGGCTGGTCTGTATCTCAGCTGACGTATATGTCCTAAATCTGTCTGTCTTCCAGCTCCTCCATGTGCCTCTTTAACAACTCAAACTCCCTACCTGGCTGGATGCTTGGTCTTCCTAAGAGTGTGTTTGTTTGTGTGTGTGTGTGAGCGAATAAGGGGGTGTGAGAAAGACCGCATGCTCCATTACTGCACAAAGCCTGTAGGGAACGGGGATGAAGAAAAGAAAATGATGATAATATTGAAGGTAGGAAGAAAACAAGAAACGGCTACGCAAGCAGAAAACTAGAAGGATAATGAAAAAAAGTGAAGAAATGGGAAAGCGTGCGAGAAAAGTCCAATATAGACAGAGACAAATCAAACACTGGCAGCACACTGACAGAGGGTAGAGTTCATATTGAGGACAGCTCATCCATAAACTGGACACTCTTATAAATCCTCATGTTTTTCTCTTAAGCCACTATCTCGAAGTCTAAGAAAGCCTCCTTCGTGCAACCGAGTGGTATTAATTGCATCAGGGAATAATAAGATTAATTTTGCAGGAGCTGGAGAGTAAAATAACAGTGATCATAGCCAGGCTTTCATCACTCTGTCTTTCATCCCGCCGCTCTCTCTAGCCCCTCCGGATTGATGGAAGCCGACATCGCATTTCTTTCACGATTGTGGTGATGTCCTCGGCGAAATGCCAGCATTTTCTTGATTAATCTGCCTGCTCTGTTCCAATTAGTGTCACAGCGGGAGAGAAATGCCATGTGTTTTAAATGGTCAGTTTTAGTACATGGGCCGGTTTTATGAGCTCGGCCTCCCGTGGACTTGCACAAACACTGTTTCCTTTTGGTGGGACAACTTGGGTGTGAAAAACAAAAATGATAACGGAAGATTACAAGGTATAGTAGCAGCCTGTCGAAGCGTATTATAAATAGGTACTTTCAATATGTGTGTGACCATCTTTTGTATTTCAAACCAGATTTGACATTTAGAATTTAAGCATTATGTTAAAAAATGTCCAAGTTTTAAAAAACTTGTTCAGGAGTGTGCGGTCCTGCTATTTATTATTAACTGCTCTTTTCTTTAAATGTTAGGTTATTAAATATTAAATGTCAATTTATGCATTTTGGCAGTTTATTATTTTTTTTAAAGATGTGAATAAACATCTTAAAAATCTAATAAATAGAATCCCAGTCAAAATGGGACCTACACCTTACCTAATATGTAACCCTGGACCACAAAACCAGTCTCTGGGGTATATTTGTAGCAATAGCCCAAAATACACTGTGTGGGTAAAAATGACTGATTTTTCTTTGATTAGTAAATGCTAAGGACAAATTTAAAGGCTATTTTCTAAATTTTTTGCACCCTCAGATTCCAGATATTCAAATAGGTGTATCTCGGCCAAATATTGTCCTATCCTAACAAACCATACATCAATGCATCAATGGAAAGCTTATTTATTCAGCTTTCAGATGATGTCAATTTCCAAAAATGGGCCCTTATTGACTGGTTTTGTGGTCCAGGGTCACATATGATAAAAATCCTTAAAAAAGTATTATTTCCAAAAATAATAAGCACAACTGTTTTCAACAACAATACCTTGATAATAAATATTTCTTGAGCACCAAATCAGCATATTATAATGATTTCTTAAAGGTATCATTCTTAAAATTCTGTCATCACTTACTCATCCTCAAGTTGTTGCAAACCTGTATGAAGTTCTCTCTGCTGAACACAAAAGAAGACATTCTGAAGGATGTTGGTAAACAGTTGACAGTAGCCATTGACTTCCATATTATGGAAAAAAAAAATACGATGGAAGTCAATGGCTACTGTCAACTGTTTGGTTACCAACATTCTTCAAAATATCTTCTTTAGTGTACAGCAGAATAAAGATATGTGTACAGGTTTGGAACAAGTAGAGGGTGAGTAAATGATGACAGAATTTTCATTTTTTGGTGAATTATACCTTTAAGGATCATGTGACACTGAAGACCGGAGTAATGGCTGCTGAAAATTTAGTTCATCACAGGAATAAACCACATTTTAAAATCTAAAAAAATTAAAATCCGACATAATTTCTCATTTCAAAATTAATATATTTTCAAACTTAAATTTGTTATTGTGTCCACAAACTCTCCATGTGTGACTGTGTTACGAATCCTGGCCATGCACTTCCGTTTACTCACCACCAGAGGTCACCCGCTCACCACATGGACTTTCACACTACACAGCACATTGGACTCCATTTCCCACCATCCATTGCACTCACTAATTACTCACAGCTGTTCACACTGATCACGCCCACACCTGAGTACCATCTCACAATCACACACACTATTTAAGCTTGGGACTTCCTCTGGCTCATGGCCAAGTATTGCTAACCCCGCTACTTTACCAAGCATTTTTAGTTTTCATAGTCTTTCCTTGCCTAGTTTATCTTGCTGTGTTTCCTGGATTTACCCTTCGCCTTGCCGTTTGGACACTGTTTACCTCTCGTTGGATTTTTGCTCGTTCTCCTGGATTGTCTCTCTGCCTCGCCCTTGTTGGATATTGTCTGCCGATCGTCGACCCACGTTTGCTCTATGGATTGCTCTGTCTTGCCCCTGCCATACCTGTTTGCCACTGTCTGACCCTGCCTGTTTTCTGACCATGTTTTATAATAAAGCTTTACGTATGGATCCGCATGTCTCATGTCTCGTCAGCCCCGTAACAGACTGCAAATAATGCTTTTCTACTGTGGCATTGATCACTTTTATTGCTGTTTGTCATCACTGGATAGAACAACATAGTGTACCTTTAAAAACTCAAGAACCTATAATTTCACATCAAAAATGTTTTTTAATCTCAGAAGAACCAATTATCCAACTAAAATCTTGCCAAATAAAGTAGAATGAATGTAAGATAATCTAATGGCCTAAGGTGCCCTTTGAAGTCATTCGAGTGCTATATCTCTGGTGAAAGTCCATCAGTGTGTTTAATCTGTCTTCACAAAATTAGTTCCCAGGCCAGTCATGAGCTTTCTTCAATGCTGACTCATCAACTTGCACAGCTGTACCAGCAGTACATGGTAACTCAACACACCATTCTGCCCAAACACATACACAAACGAGGGAAAAAACATAAATTGGTTCCTAAGCTCAACTAACAGTCCTGGGTCTTTGTAATTTCAGAAAGCTGTCTTCACCCCACAGCAAACATGCATTTCGGTTCTGATGAGACAGCAGGTCCTGTGTAACTACAGAGCTTAGCCATGCTCTCTGCCTCTGCTACTGGAGAGGATGTTCCATGCAAAACCAATCAACAGAAGACAAGCTTTATCCAAACTCTATGCTACAGGATGCACATATGGCAATAGAAGCACTTCCGTAGAATATAACTCCATATAACATTCCAATTGGCTAGTTAATTAGTTCACCCAAAAATGAAAATTTGGTCAATAATTACTCATCCTCATGTCATTTCAAACCCGTAAGTCTTCGCATTGAACACGCATGCATTTCACCTTGTTTACAATGATAAACTATTGCTAATAATATATATATATATATATATATATATATATATATATATATATGCAGCATAGCACATTTTTTCTTTAAACAACCATATATATATATATATAATTCACAACGGTCAAGATGGGGTTTTAACAAAAGTTGGATGTCTATGCAGTAGAAAGGCAAAAAATGGTGCTAGGAGTTTGTGACTTTTTTCAGATTTTGGAAAAACTGACTTTACATTTAGGAATTCAGTTTTTTGTTTCCACCACAAATAAAAGTTTTTGAGTTGTTTTACAAGTTTTACAAGAAAAAATGCTTCCATAGAAAACAAAAAGGTATAAGAAAACTTCAACACCTTCAAGCACTGGACTACAAACATACAATCTGTAGTTTTCACAAAAGCCCTGAACCTGTCAAAAGGTTTTTTTTTGGGACAACTTTAGGATTTTTGCAGACAATAATCTGAGATATCTTGGTGCAGGTAACACAGAAATATAATGGCTCAAAACATCAGACTGCAACTGCGATAATGAACAAAATATAGGTTTAAAGGATTAGAATAGTCCTTCTTTTAACTGCATAATCATCTAAATCTGGTCTTCAGGCACCAGTTTAGTGTGTCATTCTGACCACAGTTACAGCACATTAGCTTTCAGGTACAGTCGGCATCCCTCACCTTTGCAATTTCCGTCCAGACAGAGATGATGCCATACAGGCAGACTCTGTCAGTGCTTGCTGACCAGAGTCACGTAAGATGAACTAATCATCCCAGACACGATCTGATGCTCATCAGCCTGACTGGGTTCATAACTACAGCGGGACATGGGGATCTGTGTCAGTTGCTCAGAGGCACAGATACGCATCAGAATACAGAAACATGCCAGCTTTTAAGACATTTGTATTATAAATCCTTTTTTCACACTTAAAAAGAAACAAGCTCATAGTGAGAAGAAAAAAAACCCAGTGGTATAAAGTTGTATTGTTGTAAAGCAGCAAATGCCCCGTTGTGTAAATATACAATCTGATATGTTGAAAGATAGGCCTACGCTTATTTTTTCCTTGTCCTTGTCATCAGATTTCTCATATCAACACACAGTCCCAAAGCAAAGCCCAGTGAGAATGCTGTGATGTTTGTAACCAGTAGCAACTGAATTTGAGTCTGTGCCACACTTCAAGCTGTGAGAACATTTTTCTTAACACACGCACATAAATGTTACATTGACTCCGTTAAGCTGATTTATTTTTAAGGTCTCTTCAGATAAAAGGGATATGTGGTTAATTGAAAGTGCACTAGATTATGGATCAACTGGTGGGTTGTGACAGCAGGGAAAAACAATGCTAAATGCACATAAAATAATACGAGTTTTCAAACTTTCTGATGTCAAAACCCCCAAATATGTTGATATCGGGATACCTGATGATATTCAAATTTGGCCAACGACAGAGAAAGATCATTTTAATGTGCAATTGATGTAGTTATGACATGTACCAGCAGAGCGTAACATACTGTAAGCCAAAACGGGACCCCTTGTAATTGTGAAGAAGAAATTTAGCAATTCTATTTCTTTATCCACCTTAACATTCCTGTAAGAACGAGTGCAGCCATTTGCAAATTTTATGGGACTGGCTTCCGGTGTCATTGGCTTCTGGCTAGTTTTAGCTGTACAAAACAGCTTGTTTTGCCAATGGATATTGCAAACTGGTGTTGTCAGTCCTCTGTTGTGTGTGTCTTGTGTTTCCACGTGCTCCCTGTGTTTCCATGCCCTCGTCTAGTCTGATGTAATCAGTTAATTCTTGTCTAGCTGTGTTTGTCTGATTATCCCTTATATTTATAGTCCTGTCTGTTCTGTTAGATTTCATCTGGCCTACTCGTTACTCCCCGGTGTTCCTGTCTGTGTCTGCCTTGCCTTGCCGTGATGTCTTCATTAAAGACATATTATTTGAGTTTATATCCTCGTCTCCGTGTTCCTTGTTCCTCCCTGCTGTGTGCACCGTGACAGGTGTGTCTTACCATGTTATTTTAATGTATTATCTTAATTATGAGCACACTGGTTTGTAGTGCAAACAGTTTAGCACTTTGTTATTCTTCTCGTTATTTCCCTACAGCGGCTAGTGAACCAGAAGTCTTGCACATTCATAGAAAACGGCTTACTGGTTGGTTTGGCTGGCTGGCAAGACTATTTATTATTTTTGAAAAAAGTCTCCTGTGCTCACCAAGGATATCACCAAAACGTGATACATTTCTTTCAGGGTTCTTTGATGAATGAAACAGTTGCTTAATAGTTTTATGTGGAAACCATGATTTGAATTTAATGAATCTATACTGAATAAAAGTATTAATTTCTTCAGAAAAAAAAATCATACTTATTCCAATATTTTGGATGGTAGTGTATATTATCCTACATTTTATACACATTTCATCTGGTGTGGATTTCCATTTGTTTGCAGTTACTAATTCCTGAAATGAATAGATTCAAACAATTACACTTGCACTAGTAATGATTTGTACAAACAAATAATGATTAATGTCCCCAATAAGTAAAAAACAGCAAAACATTCCGAGACTGGAATGTGACTCACCGGATGATTCAGCATTTTTCATGCCTTATTCCACCACTGAGGAAGACCGCTTTGTGTCCCATAGGACACAGTTATTAGCTAGTAAAATTAGCCAGCCAATGAATCACACCAGCAGTTGCTCTCAGTCGATAAATGTAATGCTAGTTTGCTCGTGAGCATGTTTCACAAGCTCTCACACATAGCAACATCTATCCAGTGAAATCAATATTTTTAAGTCCCCTAATATTTACGAGTTTTGGGATTTGTGTTATTTGTCTGTAGAACACTAAATCACTAAAAGGCTTGCTTTCACATGCTGAATTTAAATGTTATTCTTCACCTGCTAACAATTCAGTTGGGATATGTTACTACAAAATAGGTGCTGTACCTGCTAAAAGCAGTTTAACATGTAACTGGTGTTCCAAGTTGGCGATCTAATTTGACACACTTAGATGCACACAAGCAGAAAAAAGAACAAGAGAAGAGAGATAAAAGGAGTTTGTTGTGTGTTCACTGAAGTACTACACAGTGTAGGCCTATAGTGGCTCCAGATGAAAGGGGTTGTTAGCATTACACACTTCAATAAATCACATCAAATCCTGCAACTGCGCTGCCATCAAGGGGCAAAAGAAACTTTTCTGATCATTTGGATCAGAATGAGTGAAAACTAGGAAGAATTCTAATTAACCTTTTAAGACCTTATTGAGCGTCTAAATGTTGCAGTGAAATCCTTGTCGGATACAGCATATTGGTGCTGACTTGAGATATCAGTTTAGACAGTCGCCCCCTCCTACCCTTGGCTGACAAATTGATTGAGGCTCAGAGAAAATGTTTAGACCTCCCAAGACTCTCACCTTAATGCTGAGTGGACTCTTTAACTTCTTACAGATACAAATTATTTGTTTATCTTAATAGAAAAGATGGAAAACTTTGCAAGTAGAAAACCTAATTTGATGGGGCACAACCTATTTGGATGATGTTTTGATATCTAGGAGTCACACACTTGCAGAGTTGTGATGTTCATATCATATAAAAAAGTTTAACTGATATGACAGGTCCTTTTCAAAAAATTAGCATATTGTGATAAAGTTAATTATTTTCTGTAATGTACTGATAAACATTAGACTTTCATATATTTTAGATTCATTACAACACAACTGAAGTAGTTCAAGCCTTTTGTTTTAATATTGGTGATTTTGGCATACAGCTCATGAAAACCCAAAATTCCTATCACAAAAAAATTAGCATATTTCATCCGACCAATAAAAGAAGTGTTTTTAATACAAAAAAAAAAAAAGTCAACCTTCAAATAATTATGTTCAGTTATGCACTCAATACTTGGTCGGGAATCCTTTTGCAGAAATGACTGCTTCAATGCGGCGTGGCATGGAGGCAGTCAGCCTGTGGCACTGCTGAGGTGTTATGGAGGCCCAGGATGCTTCGATAGCGGCCTTAAGCTCATCCAGAGTGTTGGGTCTTGCGTCTCTCAACTTTCTCTTCACAATATCCCACAGATTCTCTATGGGGTTCAGGTCAGGAGAGTTGGCAGGCCAATTGAGCACAATAATACCATGGTCAGTAAACCATTTACCAGTGGTTTTGGCACTGTGAGCAGGTGCCAGGTCGTGCTGAAAAATGAAATCTCCATAAAGCTTTTCAGCAGATGGAAGCATGAAGTGCTCCAAAATCTCCTGATAGCTAGCTGCATTGACCCTGCCCTTGATAAAACACAGTGGACCAACACCAGCAGCTGACATGGCACCCCAGACCATCACTGACTGTGGGTACTTGACACTGGACTTCAGGCATTTTGGCATTTCCCTCTCCCCAGTCTTCCTCCAGACTCTGGCACCTTGATTTCCGAATGACATGCAAAATCTGCTTTCATCCGAAAAAAGTACTTTGGACCACTGAGCAACAGTCCAGTGCTGCTTCTCTGTAGCCCAGGTCAGGCGCTTCTGCCGCTGTTTCTGGTTCAAAAGTGGCTTGACCTGGGGAATGCGGCACCTGTAGCCCATTTCCTGCACACGCCTGTACACGGTGGCTCTGGATGTTTCTACTCCAGACTCAGTCCACTGCTTCCGCAGGTCCCCCAAGGTCTGGAATCGGTCCTTCTCCACAATCTTCCTCAGGGTCCGGTCACCTCTTCTCGTTGTGCTGCGTTTTCTGCCACACTTTTTCCTTCCCACAGACTTCCCACTGAGGTGCCTTGATACAGCACTCTGGGAACAGCCTATTCGTTCAGAAATTTCTTTCTGTGTCTTACCCTCTTGCTTGAGGGTGTCAATGATGGCCTTCTGGACAGCAGTCAGGTCGGCAGTCTTACCCATGATTGCGGTTTTGAGTAATGAACCAGGCTGGGAGTTTTTAAAAGCCTCAGGAATCTTTTGCAGGTGTTTAGAGTTAATTAGTTGATTCAGATGATTAGGTTAATAGCTCGTTTAGAGAACCTTTTCATGATATGCTAATTTTTTGAGATAGGAATTTTGGGTTTTCATGAGCTGTATGCCAAAATCATCAATATTAAAACAATAAAAGGCTTGAACTACTTCAGTTGTGTTGTAATGAATCTAAAATATATAAAAGTCTAATGTTTATCAGTACATTACAGAAAATAATGAACTTTATCACAATATGCAAATTTTTTGAAAAGGACCTGTATGTATGCATGCTTTCTTTAAGGTTTATGAGGGCTGCATGTAGAAACAGCAGATACTGGGAACACTCTAATTGTAAGTAATGCTCAATGCTAAATACTTAATACAATGGCTAATGTGCACTAATAAGATCACCAATTATTAGCCATTCATAGGGGAGGAAAAACGTTTTGATGACTCAGATAATGATTATTTAGAGACTATAAATGAATGAGACTTTTGGCTAGAAAGTAGTTGACTTCTCTAGAGAGGAATGAGAGAGAAGGTCTTGAATTCATAATGATCTCCAATGACCAAACTATATGTTACAGAAGTACAAAACCTAATGTAATGTAATGTAATATAAGCATTTATATTTATTTTATTTATAAACAACATTAAACTTTCAGCAATTAATGAAACATTAGCTTCTGCTTTAGGTTAAATCTCTTGAAACATTATCTTTAAAAAATGTGTCAGACCACACAGTGAGCACTTTAACTTTTTATTAATTAATAAAAAAATTATTTAAAAAAAAAGCTATACTTTGAGATGTTTTTATTGTACATTTTTGGTTATCCAGGGATACATTCTTCCATTGCTCTATAACAGGGATACTCAAATCTGGCTCACGAGATCCACTTTCCTGCAGAGTTTAACTCAAACCCTAATCAAACACACCTGAGACACAATGACTTCAGGATCGTTAGAAAATCACAGGTAGGTGAGTTTGATCAGGGTTGGAGCTAAACTCTGCAGGAAAGTGGATCTCGCGAGCCAGATTTGAGGATCACTGCTCTATAACATTAAAGTGATAACATAAGTGATAGTCCACCCAAAAATGAACATTCTGTCATCATTTACTACTCTCATGTTGTTGCAAATCTGTATGATTTTTCTGTCTTCTGTTGAACACAAAAGAAAATCTTTAGAAAAATGTTGGTAATCAAACAGCTGCTGGTAGCCATTGGCTTCCATTGTATGGGGAAAAAATACCATGAAAGTCAATGGCTACCAGCACCTGTTTAGAAACCAGCATTCTTCAAAATATCATTTTTTGAGCTGAGCACAAGCAGAAACTCAATACAGGTTTGGAACAACATGAGGGTAAATAAATGACCGAATTTTTATTTTAGTGTGAACTAAGTCCTGATTTTATTTGACAAAATCTGAGTACATGAGATTTCAGTGCATTTCTGTAAGAAATAAACAACAACAAAAATATTACCGTATCTTCATATAAAGATCATTTTTTTTGGGAGAAGTAATGTAATAAATCTTGACCTGAGTGTCTGATACACTATGTGTAATATGTTCTAATAAACCGCCAGTGATTTTTCTTGTGAAAAAGGCACATTTGCAAAACAAGCTGTGTGAATCCTGTTTCTGTATAATATGACATTAAGATCGATTAGTTATGAACTAATCTCTTTTGCTTACTATGCAGAGATTCTGCAGGACAGGAGCAGTCACATTCATAGTGATGAATGGTGGCCATTTGACCCACTTAAACATATCTCTAGATACGCCACTGAATTTCTAAACACCCCGGCTGTGTCTTAAAATCAAATGACCTGCCTCGCAAAATAGTAAAAACACCATCTAGGTGGGCAGCTCATGGGATTTTGAGACCTGCAGCCTCTGTGCAAACCCAACCTTACCATATCTGTATTAGTGAGTGTTCTCTAAAATACATTTGTGCTTGTGCAATTTTTGTGTTTATTTGTGATAACAAAGAATGGCCATTTTGCAATTGTCACAGATGATAACTAGACTTATTTATCTGCTTTAGCGTACACAGTGTATATATGGCATCAGGAACATATAACTTAAACTGTCATCACAAATTTTGTGTTTGCTCCTTCAACCGCCATGCGGCATCCATGTATTTGGTGATTTCAGAGTCAGAGATCTTCTGTCACTGCGATCTAAGGCAATCTGAAATGTTGCACAAAATACATGATTTGGAGGATTATGGAAGACTCCTATGTCTTTGTTTTTATTTATTTATAATTTTTTTACTGCACTAGTGATGGTTAAGTATATGCACGGTAATTTGGGATACTGTAATACGTAAATTGGGAATGAATCCACTACGGGGTGTGCAAATGTAAACTGCAAAAAGCAACAGCAACAAAAGTTTGTTTTTGGTTATATATAGCAGTAAAACTGTCCAATTCTGCAGATTCATCAAAATAAACATTTTAAATGTATATTTTGTTTTTACATGCATGGTTTAATAAATAATAGTAATACAAAATGTAAAATGTTTTAGAAATATTTTTCATTGTTATTTAATGTTAACTAAAGTAGTAAACTACATTGAACCTTATTGTACCTAAGTGGTAATAAATAAATAAATACGCACATTTAAATCTAAATGGCTTCTAAAATGTTCACATGGAATCTAAATAGAACATTAGTGACTCCCATATTGTTATCCTTTTCTTTCATTCAGTCACTCATAAATACATACAGAACTTACTAAAGGACTTGATATCCATCCTATCTCTTGTGCTTCAGTCTGAGGGTGCGAGTACTTTTTTGTGGGCTCCAGATGGGCCCTGTTTATGGCCTGGACAAAAGCAGCTGTACAAAAACATTTTGTTATTACATTTTACATAGTACAATAGGCCTATATTAAATTTACATTAAACCCAGACACCCAAACAGCAAATACAGTTAATGGTAAATAATAATTACTTTATCACCACTAACATCAAATGAACCACTTAAAATGTAAAACAATTTAACATATAGATTTAATATATTTTGTGTATTTAACAACGGAAACTATGGTAGAACTGTGTTAAATCAGACGTAAGTTTGTGGAAATACTTACGGTCGATCCTCTTCTTTTCTGTAGGCGATGTTGGGCATGTGCTTGTCAGTCAGAATGTGCACTGAAAATCAAAAAGGCTCTTGTACATATTTAACCAAACACAGAGACATTCATATTGTAAACAAGTGAAGCTCTGCACTCACGTTTCTTGAAGGGGTTGATGTTAAACTCTTCTGGTGTCTCAGCTCCTTCATTATTGTCTCGACATGAATAGCATTCTGGTGAACTATGTCCACAGGGTCTTTTTCTTTAGGGTTTGCCATATTTAGTGTTATCCAATATGTTTTAGTTGCTAATGTTTGCTAGTAGAATCACTTCCAGCAGCAATGGCCAACACGTCGGTTTTCTTTATGAATCGTGTTGCTTGGCAACTGTAAACAAAGCGCTAAACCGGTTTTATCCACACGAGGGCGCCAAAGCCCACTAATTAGTTTGCATCAGAAATTCGTCTGGTAGTTTCTTCTAATGCATGCCAATTACTCCAGCAGGAACTATTATCAGCTTGTGTTGGATGAATGAATGAATGGATAATCAAAACATAATTCATATAGAAACTGTTGTCTTGTGACATGGAAGCATTTGCTGTGAATATCTAAAATGACTCCTTTTTAGTAAGAAAATAATTTATTTTGTAGAAAATAAAATTAGTACAGTCAAATCACACAACAACTACATGTACTGTATCATTTTTATTTATTCATATTTATCTTGTTAACAATTCTTTTCTTTACACCAAAGTTTTGCATTAGGCTATTTTAAGAATGCCTGCTGGACTGCTCCTATACATCTGTCAAAAGAACGTGAGAAAGTTTCCAGCACATCTAACCATGAGCCCATGCTATGTCTGTGACTAGCAGTCATCCATGACCACAATCTGTGCCGAAACACAAACACACATTCGCTCAAGGCCTATTGTCTACACGCACACCACGATAATTCTCTATCTCACACACAAAGGGTCAATGTGAATGCGAATGCGTGTGTTTGTTTAGGTATAAGTGTATGTTGAGGTTCAGATAAATGTGCCTACCATCATTCTTTGTCACCCATCTTCAGCAGAAATGATGCTTTATTTTCTCCGTCGCACAGGCTGCAAAATCTCTATCTAGTAGATAAACCCCAGGAGTCATAAACCACTGATGGCACTGATTGTACTGAATACACTCGCCATCACTGAGGCCCAATGGAGACGCCACTTGGTCATGGGAAACTCTCTTGAAAAATCAGATTGGCACTGCTTTTTAAGTGTTCCCTCAGCCTCAGCATGTTCTCTGTTAATAGGACTGTGTAAAGGATTCCGGCTACCAAAATGAGACCATGTACTCAACCCTGAGAGTCCCAGTCTGTTCTAAATCAACTGTGTTTAGTCTTTCTAATGAAATTGGGTGTTCCTGGTGGGCTAGACTGGTTGATATAAGGTCATAATACAGGCTGTAAGCATTGGTGGTATTGAATTCACCTTGAGTTTGTTCCCAAATCATATCTAATCACTCAGGATTTATTTCGAGTTATTTCCACAAACCAGATCACTTCCTAATTCTGTCTCAATGCATGTAAAGTGAGCTTAATAAAATGTTTTAAAAGTAACACATTAAATAACTTGGAATAATAGCTTGAAATTGTAAATAGCTTGAAAATCACTTAAATAAATTGAGTCAGATCATTCTTCAATGTGCTAAGAGCAACAGCAATTGAGGAGTTGACTGTCCTGAAAATTGCCTGAAGAGAAATACTGATTGTCTCATTTCTAGCTATTAGCATGGAACAATTTTAAGGAATACACAAATCTTTGCTCGACTTCACATCCTTTGTCACATATGTTTTTAATAGATTTTTAATCCTCAAACTGACACACTTTGCATTCAGCTATAAGCTTTAATCATAATTATGTTTGTGTCTATCTATCTATCTATCTATCTATCTATCTATCTATCTATCTATCTATCTATCTATCTATCTATCTATCTATCTATCTATCTATCTATCTATCTATCTATCTATTGGAAAATTAGTATGTTTTACAAGAAAATAAATACTAATATTTCAGTTATTCTATTTCAAAATTTCAGGTATAATTCAGTGTTACTTATTGTTTCCTTGCAATTATTCGTGAAATTTACTATAGCAATTTCTTAATGAAAATTGTTAAGAACTAATTAAGTGTATCTTATGTATTTTGCAGACATTAAGATGTTATTGGATTATTATTCTTATTTTTTTTTACAAGAAAATAGCCTGCTATTTCAGCTTTTCATAATTTATTGTTACTTGCTGTTTCTTTGTAATTGTTTGTGAAATTTACCATATAGAATAGAATTTAGCATATAGAAAATATGCTTTTTAAGTAAATAATAATATAATATAATAATTAGTATAAATACATAGCATATTTTACATGCATCTAATCACTGTTACCCCAGAATGCTTCCAAGGGAGATGCAGGCAAATGCTTTGAGTAACTTCATCCATCCATTCATCTTGAAGTTTGTCTTGAGCAATCCAGAGAGCAGGTCAACTGTAAAAAACTTTTTACAACAACAACAAAAAAATCAACAATTTCACAATAATAATATTTCACTTATATACTAAATACATTCAACCTTTGCAAAACTTGTAAAAATGTCTTATGCAACTTTTATTTATTTTTAATTTGTTACATTTGTCTAATAAAAACACAGTATTTCTATTGTCACATAGCTTGCTTTGCTTGATATTTGCTAACACCACGACTCATTTCAAAGTTTACTTATTAGATTTTCTTCAGGCATTCAGTTATGTTGAGTCAGGTCTGTTGTTTAATGAGTACTAAAAAAAAATCATCTTTACAAGAACATCTTCATGTTAGATTCTTCTAAAATGAAAATGAACTAACACACTTCATGCAAGATCAAGTTTGTTTTGTAACAGGACCGCCTGCAGTTATTAGTTTGACATTTGTTAAATTAATTGCAATAACTTACACTGGCACTTGATGTGTTCTGTTATCTGATTGGCGAAAATACTGTCTGGTCTTCACAAGCTTATCAAGTGACTTCTCTTCTGTCATCACACACAGACAGCTAAACATAGAAGCACACACACTTCTCTTTGTTGTCACTGCTAATAGCAATTTCAGCGAGTATGTCACATAAAACATGTGTACCTGCTTTTCCTCTATCCCCTTGGCCTTATATAACAAGTGTTATTACTGTAACTGTCACTTTGTTCATTCCTAAGAGGATGTCCAGAGGAATAAAAAGAGCATAAGACAAATACAGAAACAGCTTGCTGCTTGCCTCACATTCTTTTCTCGAGTGGCTTTTGTTTGGGAAAAGGATCTATCACATGGGGATCCACAATGGAATTCGTCATGAGTGGGATCTGAGCAGTCCTGACAGGTGAGAGAGAGGAAAGAACTGCAGACTGAGTAACATTGATTACATTTGATCAACTATAGCAGGCTCTCTGTGGCCGCTGTGCTCCGTTTTCTGTGTGAGAGCGTTTCCAAAGTTCACTCATGAAGACTCCTTATCAGACAGCAGTGTCTTAATGGGATTTTGATGGTGGTAAATGTCAGTGGACACAGTATATGACAGACTAAGCATGATCATAGTGCCTGTAGTTTTATTAGTTATTTTATAGGAAGCTTTGACATCAGTTTCCAGTCATTAGTATACTGTAAATAAATCATTTTTCAAAGTTTTAAATAAAACAAAGAGTATCAGATTACTGTTGTCTATACTGTTACATCATATGAATACCATATTTAGACACAGGCTTGGTGTCTGAGGCAAATTTTTTTGCTCACAACAAAAAAGTCACAACAGATCCATAAAGTTTTAACAATATAAATATTAGTACTGACAAAAATGCATCCAAAAATAGTATGTTCTATATTGCTGAAATGAATACAAACAAAATGCAAAAAAGGTAAATGTAGTAAAACAAATATATCTATCTATCTATCTATCTATCTATCTATCTATCTATCTATCTATCTATCTATCTATCTATCTATCTATCTATCTATCTATCTATCTATCTATCTATCTATCTATCTATCTATCTATCTATCTATCTACACTTTAAAAAAAACTATTTAATAGTACTGTAAATGAAAAAGATTATACTGTTATTTAAATACTAATATTTCAGTTGTTCTAGTTCCAAATTTAATGTTTAATTCAATGTTACTTGCTGTTTCCTTGGAAAAAAATTGTAACATTTATTTGCAATTTCTGAATGAAAATTGATTAAAAAGTACACTTTACACAATTTTTTTTCAGTGTATCTCATCTCAATTTTTTAAATATATATATTTTAAAGCTTTATTCCCTTGGAAAAAGACCAGGCTATGTTAAATAAACCGCCTCATCTGTCTTAAGAAAAAGCAGAAATCAGAACAGGCGGTCCCTCCTTCACAAGGTGATGAGCCAGCTAAATGTCAGATCTGTCTTCAACTACCACTTACTACTTGGCGACAAAAGAGGGATTGGATTTCTTCAGAGAGCCCAGGTTGTGTTTGCAAAGTATCATTTGGGAGTTGGGTCTGTTTGGGCTTATGTCCAGAGTAGGTGGTGTGAGTAAAGAGGCTGTGTTTGGGTGTCCTGTGAGTATGACAGATATTGAGGAGGAACCAGTCCAAAGCCCAGGATCAATGTTATCATCAGGCCATTTTTCCACTCGTTTCTCTGGAATGCAGGAAGTGGCTGAAAATTTTTAACTCACAAAATGAAAAATTCGATACGATCAACTACACAGCAGACAAAACATAACAAAATAGTAAAATAAAATATATAAAACGTTACTGTAATAATTTTAAAATATCACATATACATTTAAAAAAAGTATATATAAAAATAACTTATGTTGCCATTGTGTGTGTTTTTTTTAAGCATATATCACTTAACAAGATAACACATTATTTCCAATGGGTAAAAAATAAATAAAATTCAGGATATATTCTCTGAAAACATTGATCTTGTCAGTGCTTAGATATTTTTACTGGAAAACAAGACAAAACTGTACAACTGGCAATCACTACTCAAAAGATCTGATAATTTTATATTATCTAAACATAATGAGTCAAATACAAGAGGACCACTGCAAGCACTTACTGTAGCACAGTAGCTGTCATCCATTAAACTGAGACTGATAGGCTCATTAAGTTCAAAGAGACTCATAGACATCCCATTAAACCTTTACAACGAACTCTTTACTTCGGAGGCTAAATGTGTCCCAGACAGCAATGGCCTGTCCATCATATTAATCAGAATAAATCATACATCTTTAATCCCTTTATCATACATGTCAATCTAAAAGAGACGAGGTGAAAGGAGGAGATTTTAAAGTCATTTTGTTAATGTAATCAGTTGCCATGAGATGAATGATGGAGGATTGAAACTAGGTGAAAGCTCAACAACTAGTTCAGTACCAGTTTCATTTGCAGATGGCCCCTGGCTTTTACAGGGGAATTCCACACCGACATATGTGCAACAGGGCTATAATGTCACTGAATTATGATATATCCTAAATAATGCTATTTAGAAAATTCAAGATTTTCTGGTGCTAATTTGTTAGAAAAAGAACAGTCAAATAATACAATACATAGTATACATATGAGAGACTACCTTATTTTGGGTCTCAATTTTAGAAATAAATTCAGTGTGTTGGTTTGCTGACTAGCTCTTTCCAGGCCACCAAAGTAGTATGCTGAAATGTCATTAGAAAGCCTTAGAAGGAGCTCTGGTCCTGGGCCAGTTTCTGCCAGTTTGCTAGTATATAATTATCACACTTCACACCTGGCAGTACTGCTAACACTTTACTCTCTGTCTGGCAATTACATTGAAATGGGATTGGTTCATTTTTCGTAGTCTCTTACATAATAATCATAATAATAATCATTCCCCCCCCCCCCCCCCCCCCCCCCCCCCCTGGCTAACTGAATTTATTTCACTGAACAGTAAAGGTGAGTGAATAGAAATTGAGAATATTGAAATGTTATAACAACATTTTTCTTACAGCAATCTTTCTATTTTGCATTATATATGCAGCCTTGGTGAGCATAAGATACTCTTTAAAAAATCTTTTGAAATGAAAAAATCTTAATAAAAAGCGTTTGTACTGTTTATACAAAGTATATGAACAATACAATGTCAGTTTGTAAATAATATACTCATAAAATAGCTTACTATTGCAATTTCGGTAATTTGGGGCATGTCACTAAAGTTTTTCAGTAATGCTCAGTAAATTTGGTGAAATACTCAGCTTTTTAAAGCCAAAACTGTGCATATAAAATAAAATAAAATAAATAATAATTTGGATAATATTAAGCATAAATATGGACTGGAGTACAAAGTGTAACAATGCTTTAAAATCTAATTTATTTTCCTTTTTTTTAATACGGTAATAATGTATTGTAAATTGTATTTGTATTGTATTAGTTGTGTTTTGTCTTGATGTATGTGATTATTTTTATGTACAACACTATGGTACCTGAAACCACTGTGACTTTTTAAAGTGCTCTAGAAGTAAAGCTGAGTTGAGATGGGATAAAAAGTGCAACAGCTAGCCCCAGTCTATCTCCTATATGTTTTTAAACACAAGTACTGATGAGATGCTCCTCTAAATGACACCGACCATCAGTGTTTAGGGCTTCTTCAAACCCTTACCATGCTGTTTCCAGGGTTGGCGGCAGTATAAAACAGTTCAGACCTATGCATGCCCAGGCGTGAGTCACGCTGTGAACATGTTATTGACCTGAATGTGTGGGGTTGTTCTGGTCTGCTCTCAGAAGGAGCTACAGCTAGAGACACAGCTAGACTGATTCCAAACAGAGGTGGCGACTCCACATGCAGTATGCACAGATAAGAGCACAAAGGCTCCTCTCCTCTGTCCTTATCCAGTGTTAAAACAGCAACGTCTGCACCACAGAGGTGATGCCAATCACTGCCTGTCATTCCCATGGAGCCCAAATGGTGATCAGGTTACGCTAAGTGAAGCCTCCACTTATTGAAACACTTTGCTCAAGTGCCTCTGGTTTGTTCAGACATGTTGACTACCACCTTACACTTCTTCATATTCAGAGTGGGGTCTTGGTGGTGTGTTTATCTTAGTCGTTGTGCCTGTGCTCAAAACTAAGTCAATGGTTTCGAGGTAAAGGGGACGTGTGGTCTGGCATGATGTAGACGTTCTTGTGTAAAGTGGATCACTCTTGAAACTTTTCTCAAGTCCTTTGTACTCCTTAGTAGCAGGACCTCCTGCAGCGGTGGTCCATCAGAAGAGGCTGAGCCACCTAAAAAATGTTTTCTAAATAAAACAACTCTGAAGTAAGAAAATTAACTGTTATTTGTTTTATTCGATTTACCTATAAATTATAAATTACTGCACAAATTCAAGAGGATGCTGACTGCTGGCTTATCTCATGAGTAAAATGAATGGATTTATATTTAAATGACGCAATGTATTGAAATTCTCAGGAAAGAAAACATGCTTTTCAATATTTAAAAAGAAGTAATTTTGCCCTAAAAAAACAACAACAACAAAAACAAAAAAAACAAAAAAAAAAACAGAAAGGTATTCAGATTGTACATATATTTTCTTTCATCTCTTTGTGCAATATAATTTATTCCTCCTAGCAAATGTATACTTGTCTGTGCATTAGTGGTGGGCATTTTTCAATGGATTTTTCTGCAGATTACATCGTTACACCAGGGGGTAGCAGCAAATGAGACACCGACTCATTCATTTATTTGATTTGTTAAAAAAATGATTTCTGGAACAAAACAAGTGATTTGCATTCATTAGTGAGTCACTGAATCATTCACTCAACCAATTAATAAAGAAACAAAACAATACTGTGTCCGAATATGCCTACTTCCATACTATATAGAATGTGAAAAAAGTAGTATGTCTGAATTCACTTACAAAACAATAGGCATAAAGTATCCGGATGACTTGTTACTTCCGCCTAGATTTTAAAGTATGCATTGGATGGACGACAGGAGAGGATTTATAAATGTGAAGCAACAAATTTTATCCATACTGCCCATATTTATACTTTATAGAACATACTTTTTAATGGTTGTGAAGTAAGTTTAAAACCAAATATAGTCCCTATACAGTATGTAGTTTAGACGCAGTGCAAGTGTCTCTCTTTAGTCACTGAATCATTCACTCGACTGATTCATTCAAAAACACTGACTTATAGACTTTGTTTAGCCCCGACTCTTTTCAGCACTACACTCATTGTCTTCTGTCTTCTGGTTTGTATATCCACAGCATTAAGTTAAAGGTGTACACATTAATGAATGAACCACTAATTTTTTAAATCTTCCTGGTCAAATGATATTCATTGACATCTGCTGCAAAAATTGCAATGCACATTGAATCCTCTTGTGAAACTAATCAGTCTTTGCTCATCTGCTGAACAAATCTTTGCTCTTAGGGGATTTCTTTGGCTCTTGTGGTTCTTTTCACTCCCATCAAGGTGCTAGCTTCCACACAAAGGCAAACTAAATCTAACTGGTTTCATACTAACTGCAGGTCTTTGTGGTACATGCTGATGCAATTTGACATTCCCTCTGGCAGTATTAGGCACTTATGAAACACAGAGCTCCCTTATGTCGTCACTCCAAGCTCCTGTACTTTCCACTGCCACCCTGAGGAACTGATCAGCACTTACTTGTGTGTGTGTGAGAGAGACTGAGCTGGTAAGTGGGTGCACATACATGTTTAAGATCATAAATGACTCACACTAAGGCTCTGATGGTTTGCATGAATAAAAATAACCTTGCAAAAAATATTCAAAGTAATCTATACAATCTACTGAAGATTATGCCTTTCAAATGAGCACAATATCACAAGTTTTTTTATATTTCCCTTGATGAATTTGGAACATGCCACCATAAAATTTTAAAATATAGGATGCCAGTGCAAACTAGAAAGCTGTAATGTGATTTAACATGGTAGAATAAAAATCAATTGTGATGTAATAAAGATGTGATATCTTATAAAACAGCTGTGACAATTTAACTTGCAGTTTAGAGAATATTGAAAGAATATTAAGTGATTGAAAAATATTATGTATTTATTTATTTTCTACTATTGATTATGTCATTTTTATGTCATTTTTATTTTCTTATACAAGTTAACATAGTCCTGAACACAGCGTGGCTTGGTCTATATAGACTTCTCTATCTTTTCACTTCAACAGATATCATGATTTGCGGAAAAAAAAAAACTTTTGCCTATTTCCTCTGAACCAAATGAAAGTTTAGAGCAACCATTGTTACATATCTTTTCACTCTGTGGAGATATGAGGTTTTCTTCTCTTTGGGAGATTTACTCTGATAACATCAACACACATCAATGGGTGGAAAGATCTAGTATTCCAAACAAAGATGCACATCAGTCAAGGTTGGACTAGAGCAGTGACGAAACAGAGACAAATGCTCAGTTCTATGTGTGTGTGTAGACGTCGAAGCTGACATGCATACTGACAATCAGGGTGTCATCAACACGAGGGCCCCCTCACAGAGTGGAGCATTGAGAAACACTAGATTAGATTCCATTTGTGAGAGTCTGATAAACCAGCCAACATCCAGGAACGAGTCCATACAATATTCTCCATATCAGCAAAGCCAAAGATTAATTTAGGTCCAACACTGAGATACGGAACAAACAATCCCATTTAATCACTTGTACAATTCTGTTTTGCCACAGGCTTGGTTTTACAAGGTGATGGAATCAATAACAAATATTTTTTTTAATTTTCAGCTTGCTTTATTTCCAATTTCCATTTTTTATTTTAGATAAAAAAATGCAATGCATTTCTCAACACATCGCAAGTTGAAATGGTCTAGAGTTATTGACATTGTCAATGCTTAAGTTAATAAAAACAATGCTAGTTTTAACTTGAGGGCAAAACCCCTGGAGAGAAATATATAAAT
Organism: Barbus barbus; assembly: GCF_936440315.1. Classification (NCBI taxonomy): domain Eukaryota; kingdom Metazoa; phylum Chordata; class Actinopteri; order Cypriniformes; family Cyprinidae; genus Barbus; species Barbus barbus. Next base: position 18,556,890 of record NC_136753.1, read on the forward strand.
GTACATGCATAAAGCATAGCACACACACACACACACATACCACAGACTGTGTGTCATGGGAATGGAGTACTAGTGTGTCAACCATATTGATTACATGGCAGCAACTGTGATTGTGTGATACCATAACAGCATTCTGGCAGGAGGGGTCTATGAACGATGTGAATGATATCAAACAGCCCTTAATCTGTGTCATTTTTATCTTCTATAAAAAGAGAAATCCAATCTGTGATTTTATTCAACACTATCGTTTAGTAATCGTGTTTTAATTGATGATATCAATGGGACTGTGTAAAGCATTGTGTAAGAACTATCAGAGTTGGAAATAAAAGCTTCTTAAAGGAATAGTCCCGAAGTCACCCGAAGATAAAAATTTGCAGAAAATGTACTTATGCTCAGGCCATCCAAGATGTAAATGAGTTTGTTTCTTCATCTGAAAAGATTTGGAGAAATTTAGAATTTATTGTACTTAAATTTATAATTTTGGACCCTCTGCAGTGAATGGGTGCCACCAGAATGAGAGTTCAAACTGCTGAAAAAACATCACAAAAGTGTTATATTTATACAACCCGAATTCCAGAAATGTTGGGACGTTTTTTAAATTTGAATAAAATGAAGACTAAAAGATTTTCAAATCACATGAGCCAATAGTTTATTCACAGTAGAACATAGAGAATATAACAAATGTTTAAATGGAGAAATTTGACATTTTTTCCACTAAATGAGCTCATTTAAAATTTGATGCCTGCAACAGGTCTCAAAAAAGTTGGCACAGGGGCAACAAAGGGCTAAAAAAGCAAGAAACTTTGAAAAGATTCTGCTGGGAGAACATCCAGCAACTAATTAAGTTAATTGACATCAGGTCTGTAACATGATTAGCTATAAAAGGGATGTCTTAGAGAGGCAGAGTCTCTCAGAAGTAAAGATGGGCTGAGGCTCTCCAATCTCTGAAAGAGTGTGTAAAAAGATTGTGGTATACTTTTAAAAAAATGTTCCTCAATGTCAAATTGCAAAGGCGTTGCAAATCTCATCATCTACAGTGCATAACATCATCAAAATATTCAGAGAAACTGGAGAAATCTCTGTGCGTAAGGGACAAGGCCAAAGACCTTTGTTGGATGCCCGTGGTCTACAGGCCCTCAGACGACACTGCATCACTCATCGGCATGATTCTGTCATTGACATTACTAAATGGGCCCAGGAATACTTCCAGAAACCACTGTCGGTAAACACAATCCACCGTGCCATCTGCAGATGCAACTAAAGCTCTATAATGCAAAAAGGAAGCCATATGTGAACATGATCCAAAAGCGTCGTCGTGTCCTGTGGGCCAAGACTCATTTAAAATGGACTGTTTCAAAGTAGAAAAGTCTTCTATGGTCAGACCTGTCCAAATTTGACATTCTTTTTGGAAATCACAGACACCATGTCCTCCGGGCTAAAGAGGAGGGAGACCTTCCAGCGTGTCATCAGCATTCAGTTCAAAAGCCAGCATCTCTGATGGTATGGGGGTGCATAAGTGCATACGGTATAGGCAGCTTGCATGTTTCATAAGGGACTATGAATGCTGAAATGTATATAAAGTTTTTAAAGCAACATATGCTCCCCTCCAGATGACGTGTATTTCAGCAGGACAATGCAAAACCTTTGCTCTGCACATATTTCTCGCTTGATTCAGAGAAAATGACTTTTTCACTGGAGAAAGCAATAATATGGATATAACGTACTTGTTTGATGGATTTATTATTACTCTTGATGGATTTATTACAAATACACAGCTCCTTGCTTCACAAAACATTAATTGATGGACTTGAGTCGTGAGGGTTACTTGTGGATTATTGTGATGTTTTTATCAGCTATTTAAATTCACTGGTGAGTGTGATATGATAATTTTTTTTCAAACCTGTTCCAATTAAGAAACAAACTCATCTACATCTTGGATATCTTGAAGGTAAGAACATTTTCACAAGTTTTCATTTTTAGGTGAACTGTTCCTTTAAGTTCTCTGTCAAAATGATATAAATCTAATGGTATAATGGAAGTCCGGGGACTAAACCTGTCCAATTCATTGTAAAGGGAAACTAAAAATAAACACCTCGCCACTCGTTTGAACTCATCTCAAGTGCCAAAAGCAAACAGCAGAGAAGTGCAAAATGAGCTGCCTCAGGAAATCAAAATAATTACGCATATAAAAATGATAGCTTGGCCAAGACACGGCAATGTTGAACACCATCATTTTTTCAATCACCGATGGTGGAATGTTGGTCTGTGTAAAGCCTCTGAAAATAAACTTCAATAAAACCACTATTTGACAGAAGTGTAAGAGTTTGTGCTCACTAAGACTTCATTTCCTCTCCTCTGGGCATCCCTTTGCGCTCACAGGCCAAGCTCTTTTCAGAAACCATGTCTTAGACTTGATATTTTCCCTGAATATATTTTGGTATTTTTTTTTTTTAGTACATCTGATATGCACACTGAGTGCAAGTTCATGCCAAAGATGAAAGGGACTGCAAATACTTCCTGAAGGGATGCACAAACAAGCATTATTTCATCATCAACATATTTTGCTGTTCAAATGTCTCTGAAATATCTCTCAAAGATGGCTCGAACTTTTTCTTATTCTTTCTTTCTGTGTAAACCAATGGCATGTTGAGCCTGGGTAATTCCCAGGCTTTTATAATGTCCCTGACCAAAACAAATTACAGTTAAGTGTTTGAGAGATTGACTGAGTGAGAGCTGCATGGATGGAACCTTATTTAACCAGTGAAGGAGAAAAATAATGGTGCTCAGACCTTCAGGGTCTCTATCAAATGATGACATGTCTACTTAGGCTGCATGAATGTGTAAGCAAAACCATCCATTATTTTAACACAGAAAACTGTTCATCCGTAAATGGGAGCAGTCCTTGTCTACAGGTTGACCTATTGGAATGTTAATGGTGTGAGACTAAACATTCAAAGGAAATATTTCAACAATTTTTGTGCTTAAATTAGTAATCATTTACATAATTTCAAGGATGAAGATATTCAGCAGGCTACATGAGTTGTTTTGTCTCTTTATAAGAAAATTGTGCTGCCCTTGGCATATGTACTGTATATAACTTGGCAGCCAGGTAAACTCTTCCCTAACATCAAGACTCTGAAGACATAGACTCCTCGTCCACAGGTTTATTGACGTTGTGAGGAAAGGTGAAACTGAAACATACAAAATGCATAATCAACAGATATAATCAAATGAAACTAATTAAATCCCTTAATATGAACTTTTACTGGTCTAGGAACAGTATAACCATTACCAGAACGAAATGTCCATTAACTATTGTGAGGTAGATAGAGAATAATAGGCTTCTAACAATCAATCAGCTCCATAAAATGTAACACTGTCCCTAGACAATGATCTGAAATCGTAGATATTGTTAAAAACAGTCAATACATACCCACCATGCTACAACAGACGCAAGATGTATGCAACTATCTCAGTATAGCTTCAGATACACTAAACAATACTACTCTCTGTGTCATGCTTGCTCACTTCTTTATTAATGGTCACATGGCGTGACTCTTTACAGAAACTTAAGATTCTTAAACGGACCACAACCAAATAAAGAAAAGCATAGAGATCAGCTTCAAAAATGAAAACAAGACTTGAAACATATGAAATGGTAACAAAACAAAGATAATGATGGCACATAATTCACATGCAAAACTTTTACTTTAAATTGCAGTAAATGACAGTTGCCCTAGCAGCCAGTGTCCACAAAGAATGCATGATTATTTTTGACTGAGCACCTTAGCTCTATATAGCACACATCATACTCTTATCAGAATACCACGCGTGGCTGATTTGTGCTGGTTCACTGCCTGGTCAGAGGATGGTAGCTACATTGGGGAAACCTTGTAATGAGACCTTGATCCCTGCACAATGCGCTGAAGAGGCAGATCAAGTGGACTTGGCCTTCTTTCATAGCAGCTAAACCCTGCTACATGGTCACATCAAAGCCTAAAACCCACATACTCTATGAGAATCCAAAATATAGCTTACAATAGTGCTTTAGCCACTGTGACACTTTCACACATACTTTCTTTTCAACCTCTCTCTCTCTCTTTTTATTTTGTATATCTAATCACAATTTATTCATTCGAATATAATAATGTCAACTTGAACAATATGTTGTTTTATTTATTTGAAAGTAGCTGTGTAATAAGTAGGATAACAAGTTTAAAAAATAAGGGTCTACTTATTATTAAATTTGACCCATTTTCTATGAAAATGTGATTTTGTTTTCTCATGTGATGGCATGGAATTTTCAGCAGCCAATACTTCATTCTTCAGTGTCACGTGATCCTTCAGAAATCATTAAATGCTGATTTGGTGGTCAAGAAACATTTATTATTATTAATTTTGAAAACAATTTTGCTGCTCTTTTTTGGGGTGGGGGTGGGGGGCTGTTACATTTTCATTATTCTTTTATGAATAGAAAGCATTTCATTTTAAATTTTTAGCTACTGAGAATTTCCTCATACGAACATACACTGGAACACTAAAATCTCCAATCAATATACTACATACTAAAGTCATTGTGTGTGTCTTCAATGGGCTACCTGAATACTTGTTAGCCCAAATAATGGCATTTTGACAATGCTTAAACAAACAAGGTTCCATTTGTTTGGAAATGATCAATCTAAGAAACAGCTTTTGGTTACACTCAAGTTCCCCTCACATATATCTGTCAGCACACACAGGTCAAGAGAGGAGATTTCCTCAATGGTCAAGAGAAACATTTCCTCAATGTGTTTCTGTAATGTATGCACATTCAAATGGCAACATATTGTTTTTGTAATTTACATATACTAGATTCTAGTATATGTAAATTTGTGACCCTGGACCACAAAACCAGTCTTAAATCGCACGGGCATATTTGTAGCAGTAGCCAAAAATACATTGTATGGGTCAAAATTATAGATTTTTCAATATTAAAACTTGATTTTTGATTAGTAATATGCATTGCTAAGAACTTCATTTGGACAAATCTAATGGCAATTTTCTCAATATTTAGATATTTTTGCACTCTCAGATTCCAGATTATTAAATAGTTGTATCTCAGCCAAATATTGTCCTATCCTAACAAACCATGGGCCTGTACCATGATGGTGGCTAAACAAACTCAGGGTTACAGGATTAGTTTTGAGTTGACAAAACCAAACCAGTTCAATCCGGCTTTGTTGGTACCATGAAGCTGATCATCAACTTTCTCTGTCAACTCAGGCTTGATCCTGAGTTAATGGAGCTCGTGCACATGAAAGTGTGACATCATAATGAGCAGCCAATCACATGCCTTGAAACTGGGATTCACTTCTCGTGAGAGAGTCAGTGCGAATTCACTACCAAAGATTAAAAGATTGAACAATATGAAGAATTTAAACACATTTACACAGCAAAATGAAACAATCGATCCATTAAAGAGGAAAACTTATCTTACCATATAAGTGCAAGTAAAATTTGTAAAGTTTATAATATTTATAGATATAACAACACTTAAAAATTGAAACTCATATGTAGTCATGTTTACAGCTATTGATTCTAAAACGTATTTATATTGCATATTATCTATGTTTATATTAATTTAAAATAAAAGCTTAATAATTACTATTAAATTAAGCTGTCTTGTGTAATGGATTAAGGGTATACTAATTATATAAATAATAAAAAATAATCATGTCTAAAAATCACATGATTTTATCTTTAAAAATGTTTTATGTAGTGTCCTTTAATTTGGAGTAAGAGAAACTGGAGGAGTGGCTTTATTGCGTCAGAGATGTGTCACTTTGCTTGAAGCTGATTGGTCAAATTTCAGATTGAGATCTCTAAACCAGAACATAACCTGCCCCGGAGCAGGTTAGCCGTGCAGCGTAAGATACCATGGCAACGAACACCGATTAAAGCCGAGCTACTTTCATAGTACCTAAAACCCAGGGTTGGCGGAAACTAAGCTGAAACATAGCTGGCTAGCCACCTAATCCGGCTTCATGGTACAGGCCCCATGCATCAGTGGTAAGCTTATTTATTCAGCTTTTAGATGATATATATAAATCTCAATAAAAAAAAAAACCCTTATGACTGGTTTCCAGGGTCACATTTGATTCTTTTATTCTGTATTATTGACAGAATAGCCCATTTTAATATGCAAATTGGTTGTTTTTTAATATTTTTTCCTCCACTGAAATCAGATACAGTATCATAAATGTCACAATGGCATCAATTCTTTCACCATAGATAAGAGCCTGACTTGTCGCACCTGTCAACAATCCAGTCATGACCAGAATGTTTTAGGCTTCGTAACAGTGAAACAAGATAGACCCATGTGTAAGAGCATGTTTAAAGCAAGTACTTTGGTCTAAGATTTCAAACATTTGGCAGTACCCCAGTGCGTGAAACCTGGTAAAGTTGTGTTGGTCAGAGCTGCTAGGAGCACAGTAAACTTCCATGTGCCACTTGGGACAGGGAGGGTAAAATCTTTCCTATCCTGACTTGGAGAACGCTCTCTTCTCATTTCTGCCATTCCATCTCTATTAATTTCATCACCTCCCCTAGTGGCAAATAGACCCCCCCCCCCAGGGGACTTTTTCCATGTTGTTAATGTTTTGTTATTCAGCTTCCGCAAACATTATGTGGAATTGCTGGTGCAAATTGCTCCATTCGTTGATTTATGTTCTGTTTGGCTGGCTGGAACAATTCAGGGTTTGACGTGCCGAGAGCATCTGGTGGCGCAGGTTAATTGAGGGCGATTAAAGTGATTAATAGCTTTGTTTTAAGTAAAAACACAAGACAGAAGGGTTTGTGTTACAGGCAAAATGTTCTGCTGGGGTAGAAGCCATCAACAGCCTGGGGGGAGAGGAAGCCGCAGTTGTAAACAAATGTGAGGGGAGGGCAATGGTGAGTTTAGCCTGAGGTACGAGATACAGGTGAAAAGCTCCAAGCCAAATGTTAGCTAGTAATGGAAGCTAGTGTGTGAGCTGCAAAGGAAAAGGCAATATTGACTCGAAGGCTCATTCATATAAAGAGACTCTCTGTTTTGACTCTATTCCATTATTATCTCATGAAGCAGCAGCAGCTCTGGCAGAGTATGTGCTTTTCACTAGTTTTACAGTGATTTGACAGAGTTAATGAATGTAGAGTGGTCTTTGAATGATTGGTATGTAGTAGGAAAGTTTGACTTATTTAATTTAAGGATTATTTTTACTAAGCCACTGCATGCATTTTTACTAATCAGCTGTCCAATCATGAAACAACCCAATTTAAATACCCTCCAAGACACATTTGAGACAGATCACCTGGTGGTTTGAGATGCAGGCCTACAAGGAAAGTGTAAGGGACACTCAAAATAATATTTAGGCCTAATTTTTTAAGATCTATGTATTTAAAATGCTTGTAACATTTCCATTAATTTGGATTACACCGTTTTAAACAAAGCAGGTCAAAAAATGTGGCACAGTTAGAGTATTAACTGTTTGCATCTATTTTATTTTATTTAAATAATCATATTTGTAATTAAAATATGACAGCATTGCTGTGGAGCAAGTAATATTCTTTTAAAATATATAAGTTTAAAACAAATTGGATTTATTATTGATATAAAACCTTGTTATTGTTTATTTAACACACATTCAGTTTATTACGATTACAGAAATCTTACCTGTTTCATTTATGTAGCTATACATCACATAATAAGTGTGTTTATTTAGCTTAAAACTGTGTAATCCAAATGCATAGATATGTTGTATATAGTTCAAATACATAAATAAACCTTAAATTTAGGCATAAATATTATTTTGGGTGATATTTGTAAATGCTGTTGTTCTTCAAGCCACATGCAAACTGTAAACTTTACTTTGCAAAACATACTATACTATTATGCCTAAGTTGTTCTTGCGGGCTGCACGCAAAAACAAACAAGGACAAGTACAACAGGCGTAGCCCAATTCACAAACAAATGATACGTACCTGTATGAACAGTTTCTTTTTAGTGCTTGTTTATGAACAAACCATTCTTATAAAATTGGTTTGACTTTGAGTGGTTACTGAATCAACATTTGATTCACTTAATAAACTCAAAGTAACATTAAAGATTTTTATATGTATAAACTAAACCCTAATTCCCATTACAAATCCACAATTTCATAGAGCAACCATGCCAAAAACGGGAAAAAAAGGGGAAAAAAATTACATTGCTTGATTGTAATGACCCTTTCATTACAATGAAGCAATGTCATTTTTTGTTTCATTATTTTTTATACAACTGTATACTTTACAGACTATATTAAAGAGAGGGTCTATATTAATTATGATTAATACTTAATGCACAAACCTGTTAATGCATTACATTTATTTGGTCTGATTTGTTGGTTTAACATTTTCTCTGATGAGTTTATAAATAAATATTTAGAGAAGAAATGTGTGACTGTGTGATTGGATTCCATAACTATATGCCATAAACACCAGACATTGCTATATAAGATATATTGCTATGCAATATATATCCAGAACTATTAGAATGAATCACATCCCTTAATCCACCCTGTGGTTTCCGTTACTCTCAGAATTCACAGCATGGATTGTGGTGTCTGTAATAGTAATCCAGTTAGAATAAATAGCCCTTAAACATGGTGTTGTTCTTGGCAGGTGAGCCATCTGTACAGCTGCAGTGAATACAGGGTTTCTCTGCTTTATCACACCATCTCTCCACTCCTTCATTCTGCCAACTCAACACAGCTCTCACTCACTGTCTGTCTATCCATCTGTTGCCTTCTCAGTCTGTCTCTTGCTGCCTTTCTTGCTCTGTCTCTTTCTCCACATGTACGTTCTTTCCTCTAACTGCCTCTTGGTTTTCTCACTCTTTCTTTGTGCCAAGCCGCTGTCATTTCTCAACCTCCCACATCCTTCTGCTGCCCACATTTTTACCCAGCATCATCGGTAAAGGTTTATGTGTAGATAACCCTTCCTCTCCTCCACCGGAGTCCGATGCTGGTGCAATTAATCATGAATAAGTAGGTGCCAATACTTCTGAATGCCATTTTTATGGTGCAGTGACCACATAATACGCAGGGGTGGATTGGCTTTCCTAGGTTCTGGGGTATTATGGCCGTCCAGTGGTTTAGGTTATATAATTAAATGCCGACCAGAAATAAAGAGGGTAAATATCATGTTAAGGGTTTCACAGGGTTGGGATTACGCTTGTTTTCATCTATATATTACTACCTACTGCATTAAACCCCCAAGGTGTCGATGCAAGTGTATCCTTGAAGGAGGGCAGTTGTTATCTGCTAAAACACTTAACCGGCACATGAACACTTCGCTATTTGTGAGCTTAGAATAGACCACAAATGTTTGAAACAATCAACATGAATAAGAATGCATAATAAAAAATTAAATAATGAATATATTTTCAGAAGTAATGTTATACCAATTCAATTGATTGCATCAATGTAGCCTTAAAAAGCACCATGTTAATTTGAGGAGCAGTTAAGTTCGAATAGGCAATTGTTATTGTATTATTTAAATTTCTTATCATACTCCTGAATGCACTTTGTTATTCTTAGTCATTTACCAATAGTTGTTAATAAATCAGAAGTCTGTCACATTTAAAAAAAAAAAAAAACTTCCACATTTTTAATTTCTAGTTTTAGGTCAAAATCCTGGCCACTCTTTTTTATGTAATGAAAGTAAATGACATCTAGAATCGGAACAAAAAATAACACCATATCGTGTTTATTGGACCACTTTTATAATAGTTTCACAATACCATTCCGTTTTTTTTTTTTATTGAGTGTCCAGGAAAACTTAAAAATTCACCCTTTGTTTTTGAGTTGGGAATGACATACTACTGTAATACTACTGTATTGATTTAAGTGGGGGTTTTTTTGTTTTTTTGAAGACAATTTTAAATAAAAATAAATATTTGGTAACATTTTGAACAGCTTTCTTTTAACTATTCTTTGGACTGGTTCCAATAGAAGAAATAATGAGGAAATACAGAAACAATGGTGCAGTGATTTGTCACCAAACATTTACCCAATATTAGCTCCATAATTCTTTTTTCAATGTCTTCCAGTGGTTAATTTGAATTTCTCATTTCTGCTTCCACTTATTCCACATTTTTCAATGCATGACAAATTGTTCTAACCTGAAGAGTTGGGAGAGTTTGAATGGAGGTTAATGGACAGAGCATTTTGAATCATGCAGAGTAATGGCTCTGGCAGTTTAGCATTCAAGAGAGTCTGTGCTTTGTGTTGAATTGGAAAGGTGGATTTTAGGAACTGAGCAGCCCAGGAGAATGTAACAGTATAGCTACACAGCTGCTGCAGTCAGCACAGGTTCTGCGTTGGCTCCAGCTGAACGCAACAAAACGAGAGCCTCAGTTTAGGGGACAAGAAAAAACTGACTCCTAAAATGGAAATGGAGGGACCCTTTTCACACAACAGTAATGTTTTAAGTGTGTAAAATTTCAATCCCACAGTTGTGCTCTGAAAAAAGCATGTCTGAACATATATATATGTGCTGAGAGATTGGTTTTTGAATTTACAGAGACAACATTTTGATTGTAAGAGAGCTCAGATTTTCTTGTTAATAAATCGGTTTGTATCATATTGCTGGCAGATCGCTTATTCTGCAAATTATCTCGTAACAGGTTTTGAGAGATTCTGTTTTCAGCTAAACAGTCAGAATAGCGTAAAAAGATCCTCTCGAAAATCTGTTATTTCTGCATTTGTAACCGCAAAGACCTGAGAAAAAGCAAAACAGATTTTCACAAGCTGGAACGGCTTGAAATATTCAGTATTTTGTGCATTATTAAATGCATATCCCAAGCTGAGATGTACTTTGAAACTGCTTAGGTAGTTTTGCAGATTCCTCCATGCTGGAAACATAATCTTTCCTGATATTTTGTAGAGAAATCGAGAGAATATATATTAGACATCTTTAAATATATTAAAACTGTGTCTAAGCTTTTTGGAATTCTTCATAGTTACCCACAACAAAGACTTACTTGGAAATCAAGACTGTAAAGTTTTGTGCCTGTGGAAACTGTCTGTTTATCCCAAGGCCAAAGACACATGACACAAGAGAGTTTTTTTTATTGGACGCAGCAGGTGAGCGGCTGAGGGGCAGCCCACCCACTCTGAAAGAGACACCCCCTGTTTGGAGGAAGCGGGGAGCCGTGTAACCCAAGAGCAGTGGAGTATGCAGGGGTTTTTCAGGGTTATGCATCCCAAGCGCAGGGTCTCAATCTGGCAAATTCTCCTCGAGTTGGGAGCTGGCACTAGGATCAAAGCAACCCCTTTGGACCTTGATACTAAATGTTGTCGATACCATGTCAGGAGAAAGAATATGCTCATATCTCGATTACACAAACAAGTTAGGGTGACTTCATGCTAGAGCAGACTGTGAGAATACATAAACCTAGAATGAAAGGGGTTCAGGGGTGCTGCCGTAGAATAACAATTTTGCCCACTGGTAAACTGTAATGTAGCATGCCTGCATGCTAGCAGCGCTACATGAAATATGCATTCCCCTTTCATAATGCCATGCCCAAAAGTTTGTGTATTTCTGTGCGTGTGTGATATGGGCATAGACATTGTTGTTTATTTCATGATGAGAGTGGAATGCATACATACTTCATGTAGTGTTACATTATAATATAGGCCTATATTAAAATCGGCACTATTCTATATTTAGTTATGTGTTATTAAAATTAAAGTGCCCCTATTATGGGTTGTGAAAGGTTCATATTTTGGTTTTGGGAGTCCCCAACAACAGGTTGACATGCATGCAAGATCAAAAAACACTTTCATTGCCTTATAATATGCATTTATTTTTACATTATTTGCTCAACAACTCCCAAACGATTAATTTTTCGAAACCCCTTCTTTGCATGACGCTAATCTGCGGTGATTGGTCCAATTGGTCTCATTTTCATTTTATCATGCTTGTAATGCCTGATAAAGCAGCAAGAGCACAGTGCTGCTTTGTGTACGCTATTTTACCGCTCCAAAAGCGGCATCTAGTGGCAAAGAATGAATTTGCATTTTCATTCAGACCAACTCGAAATTACCAACAAGTGGGCGAGCAATGTGCTAATGTTTCATTTTGACGTCAACATGAAACGGCTTGGGATTCGTTTTAAAAACTACTTATTTCAATGATTCAGAGTCGACTCTTTGTTTTGAGAGACAATAACTTTATACACAGTGCACTTTCAGATTTAAAACTTGGCAGGATGTTTTCATTCACTTAGAGCAGTGTTACACACTGCATGAAAGGTCATTTTAAAAAATCCATAATGGGGCACTTTTAAATTACATTCTAATTCAGACAAATGCTGTATCCTAGCTCCTATACCTACTTATGCCTCCTACTTAAAGTAGCCTATGCAAAACCATTCAATTTGTTTTTTTTAATAAATTATACTATACAGCAAGGATGCATTAAATTGATTTTTAGTAACAGTAAAGATATTTATAATGTTACAATATATTTATTTTTAAAAAATGCTTTATATTCATCAAAGAATCCTGATAAATTTATCTGGGTTTTCACAAAAACATTAATACTGATAATAATAAAAATGTTCCTTAAGCACCGAATCAGCATATTAGAACAGTTTCTAAATGATTGCGTGAGTGACACTGAAGACTGACATAATTTCTGCTGAAAATTCAGCATAATAAATTGTTTTTAAATATATTAAAACAGAAAACAATTTATTTGAAATTGCATTTTAAAAATCACAATATTACTGTTTTAGTGCATTTTTCTCCAATAAATGCAGCCTTGACCAAAAGAGACTTCTTTCAAAACAATGAAAACCATACAAACCCCAAACTTTTAAATGGTAGTGTATAATCTTGTGTATATACTTGTCACGGTGTGTCAGGCAGGGAAACGCTGGAGACTCAGAAGGCTTCGTAATAAGTAACATTTAATAGCAAAACTCAGGATCGTGGAGAATACACACACTAAAACACAACCAAAAGTAACTGAGATCGGACAAAGCCTGAGGGTGAACTCTGAGACTCGAACAGGAGACTCGGGGGACCATGGCGGGACAGGAGTCTCAGGCGGCCATGGCGTATCAGGGGTCTCGGGCAGCCATGGCAGATCAGGGGTCTTCGTGGCCTTGGCCCGGCCACTATGGCCATGGCTATATGCCCCCCCAAACAATTTTCTTGGAGAAATCACAGTCTGGGGGGCACTCTGGAAGCGCGGACACTTGGGGGCGCTCTGGAAGTGTGAGAAGAACTGAGGACTTATAAACCTGAACCAAACAAAGGGAACTAATAAGATAATTAAACACAGATGGAACAGAGTGATCATATCAGGGAACAGGAAACATGACCAAAAAAGGGCAAAATGGGAACAAACACGTGACAATACTAAGCAACTAAAGTACATTTTAAATTCTTAAAGTAAATATATTTTGTAAGAAAAAAGATTAATGTATGTCATTCACAACTATTATGACCTCAAATACTGAGGATTTCTAGATCATGATAATCATTTAAAAACGCTAATGTTCTTCTACACTCTTCTTGCCATGTTTTTTTTAAGTGGACCACAAGAGGGCTGAGATTCCCCCCTCAGGAAGACTCCTAATGTAAAGCCCCTATCTGCACAGGCAGATGTGCTGAGATATAGAGACAGACACAGAGGAGGGCATGATGCCATCACACATGTAGACGCCACACGGTCCAGAGATGTCAAAACTATCAGGCTTCCATATCTCAAAAACTGAAATGGAAAATAAAAAAAGGAAAGAAGAGGATATAATTGTCTAAACCAGTCTACAGGACAGTGATACACTCCCAAATATATTGCACAATGTTTAAATACACAGTACTGACAGGAATAAGACTTTTATGAACTTCCTCATTAAGATGTAAAAAGAAAAAGCAGAAAAACATACTGAATAATTTGTCCTCCTGAGCTCATATTAGAATGGTTTCTTGCCTCTGGACCCTCAGGCACATGTGTCTTTCTCCTCACCCGTTTAGTTTTACACTTTGAGTTGGTTCCTGCCTGAGAGCCCTTTTCATCGTTAGTTTTCTTTCAAATTAAAAATATTTTATGAACACAGCAGAAAGAGTTCAAAGCACCTTGTGGGAGCCTGTAGCTTAAATACACAGATGTACCAGGCATCACTTCAATCCAACCACCGTATGAACTACATCATTAATTCACATTAAAGGAAGAGACAGAAACTAATCTTTTTTCCACCACTCTTTCATTTGATCCTCAGCTACCTATGCGTTTACATCAGACTTTCATATTTGGCGTTTAAAAATATGAATAATTAAAAAATAGGGTTAGTCATGACTATTTACATTTACGAGAAAGAAACATCAATGTTTTTCAAACAGAAAACAAAAATTCAAATATTGTGAAACAGAGAACTGGAAAAAGAGGGAATAAAGTATAAAGGTTAGTAAGATGCATGTATATTCTATACTGTGTTTTTAACAATTTCATAAAATTGATTTAAACAGGATTAATCAAAAGTGTTCTAATCAAAAGTATTTTATTAAAGAAAGTTACTGATTATTTAACGTTTCAGTGCATTGTTGGCCAAGCTACAAGCTAGTCCGTTTTAAGTAGTTAAGGGGTTAAACTCTTTGATTCATCCCAACAACTTGAATCTTTTGATTCCTTAAACCTAAAAACTCAGCTTTGCATAAAAATGTTGACTAATTGAAAGTAATACAACTATAAACATTGTATTTATATACCTGAATAGGAAACGTAATGATGAACACAAACACTTGTGCACAAGGACAAATGAACAGGTTAACTATTTATGAACGGGTTCATTTACTGTACATGAATGGTTCAAGTGAACAGATTCAATAAAATAAATCATATTTCTCAGCACTACTTTAGAAAGAGTGGACAATTTAAGAAAGTGTTTTATTATTTCCTCTGCTTGCTTGAAAATTACATTATGTTTTAAAAAAGCTCAGCTGTAAATGCTACTGTAAATCTAGATAAATTATAGTCAAATATAAATTGAAAAGGTCACACTTTACCAAAAAGCTTTTTAATGGCATTTCATAATCTATATTCATGTTACTTTACAAATATGCTGTTCATTGTTAATTCATAACATTCATTCATAATACAGTAGGTAATGTCAATATCTAACTTGTTAAAGATGTATTAGTGTATGTAGATATTAATAATAAACAACATTAATAAACAGTGTAAAAAATGTAAATTGATGTAATACATTATGCTAAAAAACTGAACCCTATTGTAAAGTGTTTGCCTTAAAAATATTCTTATCTCATGAGCAATGCCTCCACAGAAAAAGGTAATGGCCGTGTTACAGCTTTTTTGATGGCATCTTTATTTGCTCCCTCCATACGATCCATGTGAACAGAGGCCTCGTGTCCCAATGACCTGGAGTGTTTGTGGGATGATTTAGCTTGTACCAGCACGTCTGCCATATTCGGTGAGGGAGGAATGTCTTGCTTTGACATGGTGTCAACAACTAAACTTTTTGGTTTGACAGACATATCAGAAAACCTGCTGTCCAGTATGTTTTTAACCATGTTGACGCCTGGGCTTGTGCTGTAACAGCGCGGTGGAGGCCGAATCGAATTGAAAACGTCCCAGTTCTCACACACCCTTAGAGAGACGCTGTCTGTCAGTGTGTCTAGAGTCTTGGATTTAAGCGCGTGTTGATGGTGAGGGAGATCACAGTCAATCAAAGGAGGGCCGCTTTTGGACACAGGCATGTACGTGGGCATGATTGGGTCTGACAGCGGGAAAAAATACGGAGAGGGAGCGGACGGCACCACAGCCTGGAGGAGGAGCGCAGGCAACTCTTCCATCTCTCTTTGCCTCAGCTCTCTTTCTAGCATCACAGTCTCCAGCTCTTTATCTGCAAACGCTCTCCTCTTCCTCATACGAACACTGACTGGGGGTTGGTGGAGTCTCTTTGGCCAGTCCTCTAACACAGGCGGCTTGTATCCTACAGCATGATGAAGGAGTATTAGAATGGTGGATTTTTCTTGTTCATAATCAAGTCACATTTAAATGTAAAAATATGCAAAGAGTCTATTAGAATAAACAGTTTCAGGAACCATAAATGAAGATACTTTGAATTCAAGTAGTCAAGTACAAACTATCTAGAATATATTATGCCATCGTTCAAAATTTGGGTCAGTAAGATTTATGTTTTTACAAGAAATCTCTTATGCTCACTAAGGCTGCATTCATTTGTTCAAAAGTACAGTAAAACAGTAAAAGTTAAATATTACTACAATTTCAAATAATTGTTTTCTACTTTAATGTATTGTATTACTATGATGGCAAAGCTGAAGTTTTTTAATCTTCAGTGTCACATGATCCTTCAGAAATAATTCTGATTGGTCAAGAAACTTATTATTATTATTATTATCATCATCAATGTTGAAAACAGATTGATTAATATTTCTCTGGAAATGGTAATACCTTATTTAGGATTCTTTAATGAATAGCAGAAAAACAGAATTTATTTGAAATATAAATCTTTGGTAACACTTTATTTTAAGGTGTCCTTGTTACAGTGTAATTATACATTTAAGTACTGAGTAATATTAAATAACTACTTAGGATTAGGGTTACTTGCATGTAATTATGTATAATTAATTGTTATTACAAAAGTAAGTACATTTAACATGCGTAACAAGGACACCTTAAAATACAGTGTTACCAAATCTTTTGTCACATTATAAATGTCTCTGTTGTCACTACCCCCCCCCACACACACAGTTTTTCTTAAAAAGTGCTTTGTCATCTCTTTCAAAAATTGACAAGCCTATATATTTTGCAGTCCTAACTATGTATGATTACATGGTTAGCTACATTTGTATTTTATTTACATCTGTCAATGGTTTTTCCTGCTGACCATGATCGTATCAAAACATACATGTGGATCATTTTTAGGTCATGACCCACATTTGAGAACCACTTGCATTTCTGTAAAATTAGGTGTACAAATCATTTTCACCTAATTTCATAACAATTAAAAAACACATTTCTTAGACTCCATGTGGAACTCATAAAAGTATAACCGTTTTAAATATTCTAATGCAACAAAAACAAATTAAGCATATTCAAATTTATGATAACAATTAAATCAGTTTGACCTTAATGTTGACACAGCGAGAAACACATCAGGGAAAATCAAACTCCAAAGCAGTCATATGAGCCAATTTTTTGTAATTCCTCTACCCATTTGCATAATTTTAATTACCTTACATAAACATAAACAGATTTATTCCCGACAGAGGGTTCTGTAGCATAACGGGTGAACTAATCCAGTTTCTCCCGATGTCGCCTTTCAGGGTGCAATTGTGTTAATGAGATGTGTGTTAATTAAGGCTTACCCTCTAGAATACTCTTTGCCAGGAGACTAGGTGCCCTCGTGTAGCACTGGTAAGCTGTACGTCTGAGAACAGAGGTGTTTTTTTGACCTTTTTTACCCTGTCAAAGAGAACGCACAACTCAGCATAAATTTATGGGATAGATAAAAGATACTTGTGCTACAAAAGACAGCAGTGGATGTCTTGTTTGTTGTAAAGGGTGTCCTTTTTCTTAACAATATCTAGTGAATGCCTTACACAGCTTAGGCTACTTAAAATGCAATTAATTTATTTTCTTTGCTCTCAGCAGTTTTATGATGAAGATGTTTATCATTGTCAGAAATAATAGAAAAACATTAATTATGACAATGGAATGTTTTGAAAATGACTGTAAAGCTTTTTTTTTTTTACAGAAATATATAAATTCCAAGGGAATTAAGTGGATGTACCATTGTAGTGTATTGTACTTTTTAAATACTAAGATACATGAATATTGTAGAAATCAGTATTGTTTATATATAAAAGTACCATGTTATTACCATCTGATACATTACTGCACCATGGTACTGCCACAGTACTTCTTTTAAGGGTAGTAATTATGTAACAGTCACATTTTTTTGCAGTAACATGATTTTGCTCTAATATATAAATGTAAACATGTTTCTAATCTGATTTCATTAATAATTGTGTCAGGCTTGAACTGCAAACTTTACATTTAAATTACATGTATCAATATAGTTCTAACAAATATATAACAAAAATTCAAATTCAAAATACTCATTTGCAGTACATATAGTTTCCAGTTCAAGTCTGCTACAAGAAAGCACACACGCGCTCAAAACCTTTGTCACTTTGTTTGCAAATAACACCACTTTTAGTTCCACCGGAGCACACAGAACGCTTTAAACTACCCTGCTCAGTCAACCAACCTCTGTGGCCTGCTGTCTCCGGAGGGCGACTTGCGCTGCCATCACTCTCTGTCTCTCTACGACCAGCAGACAGTTCGCGCACTGACAGTCACGCCAGCGACACAGGCGCTTGTGGCCCTTGAGGCGCGACACGACGCCGTGATTCCTGCAGCGAGCGCATTTCGGGCTGCGGCTGAGCTTGCGAGGCGCCGGAGCTTCATCCGTCCTCATCACCTCCCGTCCGTCAATGTCTTCAGCCCATTCTGCTTTGCGAGAATCTAGGTGGGTCACATCTACCTGTGAGTCTCTATCCGCTTTAGTGGACATTTATAAGCAGTTCTCATGAACCGACGCTGCTCATCATATGCAAACCTGATATGTTCCAATGCGCAAGCAAATAAAAGACTTAGTGGAAACTACAGGCAAGAGTTTTGAAATTATAAGCCATTCAGCTGTGCTAGTGAATCTGGCTGTTTCCTGGAAGGCGCCTCTCACCTGGCTTGCCAGTGGATATGTAGCTACTGTCGGAATGAAGCTGTGATTGACCTCATAGTTACTAAGTTTCAGCTCACCTTACCCACTTCTCAATATTTGAGAGTTATTGACAACGTCACGCGGTTAATGATGATGCAACGCAAACTCCTCCTATCTGCTCCTGTTACTCTGGGCTGTTACCTTTATTAACACAAGACAAAAGCTTTGTAACCTACTTACATTAATTAATTTTTATTCTCAGTTTTTTTTCCCTCGGTCAGTGAAGTACAATAAGTTTTCCTTTGAAATAGGCTAGAAATGCTTTTCATTCGTTGTGGTTTAAAGGAGAAATTACAGTAACATAACTTTGTGTCATTGTGCCTCTTTCATTATTTTTTCCTCATTTTTAAAGTGTCAAAAAGTTTAATTATTTGGGGATTGTTCCCTAGTGAGACTTTTTTTTATCCCCTCTATAGTAGCTTAAATATATATCAAGTGCTAAAATCAGGATAATTCCACTGTGCAATTCGTAATTTAACATAATTATTTCAACACCTCAGTATTATTAATAAAGAATCACTGTCCAAATACCTACTGCTTTAATTGCCATTGTGCCTTTTTTATTATTATTTTATGTTAACAAGTGAATTACATACAGTTACATTTATCCAGAGCAGACTAAATATTTAGTTAACTATTAAATTATTTTTAAACTATTGTTCAGAGAACGTTGTGAAAGATATTTTTGCTGCATTATTGAATGTAAAAATTCAGTGGTTAAAAATACAAGAACAAAATGAATATAATTAATTATTTTAAAGAATTGAATAATATTTAATAATATTTTATTGGTCATTTAACGTTGGTGTCATGGTTAATGGTAATTTCCTCACAGCAAAAGCACATATTTTTTACTGAATTAAATAGCATTTAGTCCCACTCTACACTTGAGTGTTTTTGTCCTCCCTCGAGCAATGCTTTTGAAAATCCACTAAAATGCACTGCAATCAAATGTAGGGCACTTAACATTTACTCAGCCGAGAATATTAACGGTATAATGTGCAGCAGTCTGCAATAACCCACAAATCCTGCGACCAATGTTACACCAATCTAATGTTTTCTCTTCAATATTTAATCAGTATACTGAAGCAATATTTTACTCTTGTCTTATACAGTCAACCAGAGTTACCCAGAGTCTCTAACACCTAGTTTATGGTTTTGAGATGAAAAGGCACATTATGTGCACTCATTTCATCACTGCGGTTTTTCTGCTCTGAGGGGACAGCGATATTGACCTCTGTGATGCCCCCATGTGGATGATCTTTGTATTATCAGGACCTGCTGGGCATTTAATATTGTTACCTTGGGTTCCCCCCTCTGCCATATACAAGCAATCACACTCTGAATAAAATATATATTGTCTTTTGCATATTGTTAGTATTCACATTACTGAAATATTTTGTAAATGGCTTAGTTGTTTGTGTATATCATTTTTATTTAGGTCTTATTATGATATTCACTATAGTAATTTGGATCTTCAACAAATCAGCAATTCATAATGACATACAGCAACTGAAAAAAACACCCACACACTTTAAAAGATATTATTAATATTAATATTCCCTAGCTTAAATTCTGTATAATACTGCACCTATATACAGTAGACAAGACATCCCTAAAGGCCTCTAAACCTGTCAACGATATTAAGATGTTACAGTTTCCTGCTTCATTGACAGCTTAGAGCAAATTAATTGAATCTTTTATGTCATGATTAAAATAAATGTGCCAGATCATAGTGGGAAGATGATGCCTTATTCTGTTTAAAAATGACATTAATAATTTATAATTGTATAATATGCACATTGCTTTGTTGCATATGCATTTTGACTAGTGTGTGCACCAGCACCTTGGGAGTTTCAGATGTTGTTTTTAATTTTTTCTCTCTAGATATTATCTTTCTAATCTGCTAGTTCAATTGTCATCTCATGAATTAAATTATGTGCAACATCATTCTGAAATTGATTCATCTTCACAAAAACAACTGCATCGTGTTTGGTCTTTGCTAACACACACTGAAAATAAAAATAAAGGCCACTAAAACTAAAACATTAATTTTAATTTAATTAAAATTGAAAGTTGCAAACACATTAATGATGATTAAGTTTATTACAAACACAGCTTTTCGCTTCACAAGATATTAATTGATGGTCTAGTATCTGTCACGGTCCTACTGGTGTGCCCTGGTTGGCCACCAGATGTCACTGGGTGTTTGTTTGAGCACATGGCTTGTTGTTTGTGGTTTGTGCCATGTGCTCTCCTGTCTATTGTCTGACCCCACCCTCCTTGTTATCTCATTATTGTTTGAGTGAGTTCACCTGTGTCCTCCTCGTTTGTCTCCCTATTTATTCTCCTGGTATCTGCAGTCCTGTGCTGTTTCGTTGTTTAATGTCAGATGTTTGTAGTCGTGTGTGGGTATGTTTGCAGCTACTGCAGTTCTCTGCTTGCCTGCCTGTTTTTCCCCCTCGGGGTGGTTTTTGTTCATTTTTTCTTTCTCTTTATTATTAAAAGACCCACTTTTCTCCTGCACTTGAGTCCTCGCCTCATCTCTCTTTCAGAGCCATGACAGAACGAAACAGCCAAATGAGGACTCAGCGGAGAATGGGATCACACCCTCCACCAGCCTCTAACGTCAGCAGCCCCCTCTACCAACGCATCCTCCAGTTTCAGGCCCTGAGTTCCCTCCGTCAGCAGGGCACTGACGTGAGGAAATTTGCCCTGAGGTTCGGTGGTGCAGCAGAGGGTTTGGGGTACAATGATAGAGCCCTCAAGGACCTCTTCAATAGTGCCCTTGAGGAGCCCCTCAACAGGTGGAGGATGAGGGGGCTGGACCACCTGATGTTTGGTGAGTTTGTTGAGTGCCTGGCACGTTTCCCTGATAGGGTGGCTGGTGTGCCTCAGACACTGCAGCACCCCCAGTGAGGGCCGACAAGGCTGCGAGCCAAGGGGTGTCAGAGACCTCGTCTGCCGCACCCAGTAATTTGCGTCCGTTTCCAGAGCGTCTCAGGCTGATGCACAGCGTGCAGGATCCCCCGCTGATGTCGGTGAGAGCAGCGTGGTCTGCTCGTGGTCTTTCCAAGGCGGCAGTGCCCGCTCACAAGGCTTCCGAAGTGTCGGTGCCCGCTCACGATCCTCCTGAGGTGGTGTTGCCTGCTCACAATCCTCCTGAGGTGGCGTTGCCCGCTCACAAGGCTCCCGAAGTGGCGGTGCCCACTCACGTTCCTCTCGAGGCAGAGGTGCCCGCTCACGTTCCTCTCGAGGCAGCGGTACCCGCTCACATCCCCCCCGAGGCGGTGGTGCCCGCTCACGATCCGGCGGTGCCCGCTCACGATCCTCCCGAGGCGGTGGTGCCCGCTCACGATCCTCCCGAGGCGGCGGTGCCCGCTCACAAGGCTTCCGAAGCGGCGGTACCCGCTCACATTCCTCCCGAGACGGTGGTGCCCGCTCACGATCCGGCGGTGCCCGCTCACAAGGCTTCCGAAGTGTCGGTGCCCGCTCACAATCCTCCTGAGGTGGTGTTGCCTGCTCACAATCCTTCTGAGGTGGCGTTGGCCGCTCACAAGGCTCCTGAAGTGGCGGTGCCCGCTCACGTTCCTCTCGAGGCAGCGGTGCCCGCTCACGTTCCTCTCGAGGCGGCGGTGCCCGCTCACAAGGCTTCCGAAGCGGCGGTACCCGCTCACATTCCTCCCGAGGCGGTGGTGCCCGCTCACGATCCGGCGGTGCCCGCTCACAATCCTCCTGAGGCGGTGGTGCCCGCTCACGATCCTCCCGAGGCGGCGGTGCCCGCTCACAAGGCTCCCGAAGCGGCGGTACCCGCTCCCATTCCTCCCGAGGCGGTGGTGCCCGCTCACGATCCGGCGGTGCTTGCTCACGATCCTCCCGAGGCGGTGGGGCCCGCTCACGATCCTCCCGAGGCGGCGGTGCCCGCTTACGGTTTCCTCAAGGCGGCATTGTCCGCACACAAAGCTCCTGAGGCAGTGGCGGTGTCTTCTCACTATCCTCCTGCTCTGCCTTCCCCGCCTTGGCCTCCTGCTGTGCCGGCACCACCCTGGTACCCTGGCACAGAGGTGTCTCCAGGCCCACCAACCCTCCCCCTGATCCGCCCCTGGCCCACCTCCCTCCCAGACATTTTGATTTCAGTTTTACTGTGGAGCATCTGGAATCTGCTACTTAAAGAGGGGGTTGTGTCACGGTCCTGCTGGTGTGCCCTGGTTGGCCACCAGATGTCACTGGGTGTTTGTTTGAGCACATGGCTTGTTGTTTGTGGTTTGTGCCATGTGCTCTCCTGTCTATTGTCTGACCCCACCCTCCTTGTTATCTCATTGTTTCAGTGACTTCACCTGTGTCCTCCTCGTTTGTCTCCCTATTTATTCTCCTGGTGTCTGTAGTCCTGTGCTGTTTCGTTGTTTAATGTCAGATGTTTGTAGTCGTGTGTGGGTATGTTTGCAGCTACTGCAGTTCTCTGCTTGCCTGTCTGTTTTTCCCCCTCGGGGTGGTTTTTGTTCATTTTTTGTTTCTCTTTATTATTAAAAAACCCACTTTTCTCCAGCACTTGAGTCCTCGCCTCATCTCTCTTCCAGAGCCATGACAGTATCGTGTTGATTATTGTGATGTTTTTATCAGCTGTTTGAACTCTCATTCTGACGGCACCCATTCACTGCAGGGGATCCACTGGTGAACAAGTGATGGAATTATACATTTCTGTAAATCTGTTCTGATGAAGAAACAAACTCCTCTACATCTTGGATTTCCTGAGGGTAAGTTGATTTTCAGCAAATGTAAATTTTTAGGTGAGCTATTCCTTTAATATGAGAAATATTGTTTATAGAAAAACGTAGTCCAAGTCCAAACTAGGCCTGTATGACTAGGAGGCCACCAGATGGGAACAGATCTTAGTTAGTCATACCTCCAGTTGGTCAAACCCAACAGCATCAAAATGAAGAGGCTGCATACAGATCTGTCTGGCATGGGTACATGTGAAGTCTTTTTCACATATGCCAATGTATGTGGAGAGGCTAGAGGGGCAAATCTGGACCCTGTGAAGAACTTGGATACGTGTGTTTGGTGGTAAGGCTCATGCGCTCTCCACACCGCCTGATGAAATTCTTAATGACCTGAAGAGAATCCTTAACCAACAAAGTCACTCGCCACAGTCAATTTGAGTTGACATTCACTGCTGTTGTTTGATCCATTTATTTTGCTTTTTACATTTTCTTTTCTTCTCTCACTCTGTTTTTTTTTGCTCAACAACATCCACAGGGCTTAAGCTTTATGCTAAGATGTCATGACAGGAGAAGTTGGTGGGAAAAGGTCTTCAGGGGTTTAAAACTTTCTGGGGGTCAATGTTCGGTCGTGTTTTTCCTTTAGCCGAAATGAATGAATACAAAAAATGGTTGTCATTTCAAAAAAGAAAGATTGTAAAAATGCTACTATAAAAACCTGTTAATTGTAATTTCACTTACTCTATATGGTTAAAATCAGTAATAAACCTATTGAGATGTTACATGTGATTTTACAGTTAAAAACTGTTAAATATACAATTTTAGGATGTGAAAAGAACGTCATCTTGTAAATTACAAAAAAAAAATGTAAAAACATGAATTCTCACATGATGGACTTTCATTGAAATATGAAAGTTATGCATATTATGTTACATCTTATGATATTAAATGTTTATGGCATAATTTTAGTGTCGTGTGCGTGTATGACACCATGCACCTTCTATATTTTAGTATTTACCTCAGCTTGTAGAAAAGCTACTTGTAATGAACTTTGATTCATCATGTGATTTTCTTTTTACAGCGTTTTGAAGGTGTTTGTCCATAAATTATAATAATAGAAAAAAAAAAATAGAGGAAAAATATAATAAAATGTTGCTACTGTATTTTTTTTTTAAGTAAAGTTCTGGCAACCATAGCTTACTTTACTTTTTTACTTTTTAGTCATTTATGATTTCTATGAAGAATTTCAGTCAGGTTTCAGGCCTCACCATAGTACAGAAACTGCACTTGTTAAAATTACAAATGACTTCTTGCTTCAGATCAAGGCTGCATCTCATTGCTAGTATTACTTGATCTTAGTGCTGCGTTCGACACTATAGACCATGATATACTCATAGATCGATTACAAAACTATACTGGTATTCAAGGGCAGGCTTTAAGATGGTTTAGATCCTACCTGTCCGATCGCTACCACTTTGTTAATTTAAAAGGAGAGTCATCACAATTATCACCAGTAAAGTATGGAGTACCACAAGGATCTGTCCTAGGTCCTCTGCTATTTTCAATATACATGTTGCCTCTTGGTAATATTATTAGAAAATACAGGATTAGTTTTCATTGTTATGCTGATGATACTCAACTATATATCTCGAGACCAGATGAAACTTCTAAACTATCTAAGCTAATAGATTGTGTAAAAAATGTAAAAGATTGGATGACCAATAATTTCCTCCTATTAAATTCAGATAAGACAGAGATATTACTTATTGGACCAAAAAACAGTACACAGAATCTCTTGGATTACAATTTGCAACTAGACGGATGCACTGTTACGTCCTCTAAAGTCAAAAATCTGGGTGTTATATTAGACAGCAACTTGTCCTTGTAAAAACTTGTACAAAAACAGCATTCTTCCATCTTAGAAACATTGCCAAGCTTCGGAACATGCTATCTGTTTCTGATGCAGAAAAGCTAGTTCATGCATTCATGACCTCTAGACTGGACTATTGTAATGCACTGCTAGGTGGTTGTCCTGCATCTTCAATAAACAAGCTACAGATAGTCCAAAATGCAGCGGCTAGAGTTCTTACCAGGTCAAGAAAATATGATCATATTACCCCAATTTTACAGTCTCTGCACTGGCTATCTATTCAGTTCTGTATCATTTACAAAATATTATTACTTGCCTATAAGGCCCTAAATGGTTTAGCTCCTGCGTACCTAACTTGTCTTCTACCACGCTACAATCCAACCCGCTCCCTAAGGTCGCAAAACTCTGGACTTTTGGTAGTACCTAGGATAGTCCACTAAAGGAGGTAGAGCTTTTTCACATTTGGCTCCCAAACTCTGGAATAGCCTTCCTGATAACGTTCGGGGTTCAGACACACTCTCTCTGTTTAAATCTAGATTAAAGACACATCTCTTTAGCCAAGCATTTACATAATGCATCTTATAATCTAGTACTGCAGTTATATCTGATCAAATGTACATTTATTATTATTCTTTAGCTTGGGTTGAACAAATAATTTTTGCTTAGATGGAACAGCAGCTACGCTAATTATGTCTCTATTTGTTTCTCTGTTTCTGTCACATCCCGTGGTAACTAGGAATTACAGAAGCTTCAGTCTGGATCCAAGCCTTAAATGATCTGAGATGACCGAACACCTGAGAAAAGATAATGCCAACCCCTCAGAGGACTTCGGAGGATACCAATGCTCAGACAACATACAGAATTACCAAATGTAGCCATAAGTCAAACATATTAAGGTTCTGCAATATATAAATATATTGTGGAAACTTAAATTCCTGTAGAGCTGCTTTGCAACGATTTGTATCGTAAAAAGCGCTTTACAAATAAATAAATAAACTTGAATTGAATTTAATTTAGCAGACGCTTTTATCCAAAGCGACTTACAAATAAGAAAAACTAACTAAAACTAAAAGTTAACACTCTGTAAATACTCTATACACATACATTTAAGAAAATACATAAATTAAATAAAATTGACAAATGCATACAACAACATTTCAATAGTAAACATATAAATGGAAAAAAGAGTCGCACGGTAGAATCGATGGTCTTTACACCCTTTTTACTTTTAGTCATTTAGCAGATTTAGCTTATTTACATAGCTGCAATTTTTACAGTAAATATAAGATGCCACAGCAAGCATCATATTTTAAAACAAGACCAATTATAAATTATCAAAATGCCTAATACTGTGGTACACTTTCTGATAGTTTATAATTAGTCTTGTTTTAAAATATGATGCTGCGGTATTGTGTGAAGGGCTAAAAAGTTCCTTACTACATTATACAGAGAAAAAGGAAAATATTAAATACAAAATGTAAGTGTCACACTTTAGTTAGTCTGTATTCGCCCTATTTCCCTATATGCCACAGCCTTTCTAAAAGAACAGGCATAACATCACATTATTTCTGCATATAATGTCAGCATATTTTGTTACTGTAGGCTCTTTGCCGGTTAAGTACTGTATGTGCTCACCACATGCAACCCCCACAAATGAAGGCAACTCCATGTAATTATAGCTCTTCAGCTGAGTTTATCATCTCACAAGTTACATTTCACCAACTCTCACTATGGCAACCACATTTGATGTATAAGACCTGAAAACAAAGAGGATGAGCATATGATGAAAAGCGTATGAGTACGGCTTCTTCATGTGTCAGAATGCGTATGAATTTCTGCCAGTTTCAGCACAGGTTAATGAGATGTGCTAAATGTAAAAAGTGAAATGCAAATGCAGAGGTGTCCTCGACTGCCTTGGTGAAGGATTCTATCTGGGTAAAGATTCGTCTATCTTTTGTCTTTGTGATCTGTTGGTCTGTCTGTCTTTTTTTTCACATTTCTGTCTGTGTTTGTGATGTTCTCTCGTTCTTTTCTGCTCTATTTCTTTCTAAGGAACCTCTCCATTTTTTATATTTTTTTTGAAGATGACAAATTCATCTTAAATTGTACCAATTCTCTCCTGACTTTGCATTACAACAGCAACATCAAAACCACAAAATACAGACAAACACAGGTTCTCGGTAATTCTTGAGTTCTCGTTTACGTCATTATAAAAGCTGAGCAAGTGGCAGCGACTCTCTGAGAATTAAAGTAAGACAGAGCGCTAAAGCCTAAAACTCCTCCCCTGTTTTCACAGCCAGTCTGACAGCAAGGAATATGTGAGTGTTTTGCATTGCAAAGCGTATCATTATTGCCAACCATGATTATTCAAAAGAATCAGCACTGGGGAGCAATATTAACATAGCTATTTAACATAGCTTTTTCATACCAGACACAAACAAAACAACAAAAGAAGAAGAAAAGAAGTAAATAATTAACACTGTACATATTAAAACTCAAATTAAATATTAAAGGGAGTGATTTTAGCAACATATTTTTTGTGGTCTTTTCCAGCTTTCTTGAAATAATTTTTGAAGCTGTTTAAAGACAGACAGGGCAGAAAATTAGCAAATTAATTACTATTTATGCATTTTATCAAGACACATGCTAAACATAAACACAGGGGGCCAGTTGCTAGATAGAACAATTATGATAATTGATAGTGTCTCTCTCTTTCCTGTTGTGATCCTCATGTTTTCTCTGAAAAATGTCATTATTTACCCAGACTCATGTCCAAATACTATGATTTATATTCCATGGAACACAAAAGGAGACATCATGAACTGTAGCCTGGTTGCTGTTGCTGGTTGCTGTTTTCCATGCAGTTACAGGACTGAGGCAGAAGCATTACAGTTGTTAATAATTCTTATGATGCATTTCAAATCTTCTGAAGCCATACAATAGCTTTGTGTAAAAAAACAGACCAAAACATAAGTCGTTATTCAGTGATAGTTCATAGCATGTTAATCAGAGAGAGTTCAACAGAGTTCATAAGCAGTAGTGTCCTTAGTTTCGTAAATGAATAATTCTTTTGAATCGAATCTTTCATTGAATCGGTTCACAATACCCATCCTTGATTTATTCAGGAACTGTGGCGCTGCATTTTGGACATCCATGTAATGGTGTGATGAATGGACGGATGAATACTGTATATGTACCAGTTATATCGCCAAAAAAAAAAAGAAAGAAAAACCTCAGTAAATCAAGCTCTGCATCCGGCAAGCTCTATAGTCGTCGTTTGTCACGGCCTTAAGAAATGACTTAACTTTGGTCCTGTTTCTCACACAAATCTATCGTATGACATTGGAAGACTTGGAATTTTATTCACTGCATCTTATGTACCACTTTTATGCATCTTTTATGAAGCTTGAAATTCCCCTTGATGGATATCATGAAATGCCAGTGGTTCCAAACCGCTTGTGTTGTTGTACAGAAGACCTCATAGGAGTCATACGAGTTTGAAATTACATGAGGGTGAGTAAATGATGAAAGTTTCTTATAAGTTAATTATTATTATGTCACTCAATATTTTCAGCCTGAAAATAGCATGTTTATTGGAGATGAACATACAGTATCACTGAGTACAGTTGACAACTGTGCAGAACCAAGGGAGAACACTCTCTCTTGGTACATTATAAATGCTCTCACGCTTCTGTATTTTTCCCATTAAAGTTACTCATGAATCAAATTAACTTCTCACCCACACACTTCCACATGCTGTTGTTGGTCCTCTGTAAAACTCAGTTCACTGCATTATACAGTGTAGAAGCTGTATACCCTACTGAAAAAGAAGTGTGCTTAATTGTATTGAAAGTGCACTTGTAGTGTACTCAAGTCTAACAAGTATTAAAAAAACCTTGACTTGCAAATAATATAATATTAAATGATTAAATAAAAGGTTACTTAAAGGGCAGTTCACCCAGAAATAAAAAATTCTGTCATCATTTACTCACCCTCAAATAAGGGCACCAAACCCCTGCTGGTCCCCTTTGACTTCCACATTGTGGAAGAATGAATGAATGAATGAATGAATGAATGAATGAATGGATGGATGGAAGTCAATGGGGGCCAGAAACTGTTTGGATACCAACATTCTTTATTATATCTTCTTTCATGCTCAGAAGAATAAATAAATTCATACAAGTTTGGAACAACTTGAGGGTGAGTAAATGATGACAGAATTTTCATTTTTGGCTGGACTATCCTTTTAAGTGGCCTTAAAGAGAGTACGCTTTTATGACCATTTCTTAACACCACTTTCTTAATATCACTTTTAAAGCACTTTGTAAAGTTTTCTTTAAAAAATGCATTTAAAATAATCATGGTTTAATATTTTTGAGTATATAGTTTTTGACTATATACTCAAAGTTTTTGAGTATAATTTTCACACAAGTATATTATTTGGTATGACATTTAAAATGAATATATATTTCATACTAAATTGCAACTTAAACATTACAAATGGGCAATGAAGTATATTTTAGTTTACTATAAATATTTGGCAGTATGCTTTAATGGTTGCACTTTATTTTACAGTACATGCACTTACATGTACTTACAGTGTATCTATGAAAGTACCAGTAATATAAGGTAACTACAGTATATGGGGTAGGGTTAGGTTTAGAGGTAACTAATTGCATTTAATATAACTATAAATTTTAAACCGTAATGCATTTTCATTGTATATTATATTAATATATATTTATATTATATTCATATTTCTATGGTATATCATGCAATTCATTTTCTGAAAACATTGCACTCAGTTCACACTTAAAGTGTATTCACTGTAAAAAGTGATAAGTTAACTTAACTTAAAAAAAGGAAAACCCTTGCCTTACAATTATAAAGTAAGTACTAATTAAAAAAAATAAGTTAAGTGAATTGTCAGGTTAATTATTATTTACTTTATAATTTTAAGGCAACGGGTTTCCTCATCACTGTAAAAAGTGATGTTGACTTAACTTATTTTTTTTTTTAAGTCAACTTATCACTTTTGCTAAAGTGCACTTCTTTTCCACAAGAGTATTTCTTTATTTTACTACCAGTTAAACGCCGTGTGAGTAATTCACAATCTAATCACAGTTCTTCATATTCTCCACATGAGCACCTAACCTTGAAAGAAAGCGTAGTGCATGGGTGGATGTCAATAGAAGTGCTTGTGCCAGCTGCTGTAATTAGCATCAGTACCGTCGCACCACGCCAACCCAGCCCACCTGTTTATGAATGCTCACGTTTTCCTGCTAACTAGGTAAATTAAAGATAAACAAGATAGGCTTGAACTGAGTGGGTGTGAATGAAGATTGATAGATGCCTCCTTTATAAGAGTCCAGACAGGTCCAGAGTGGATTAGCAAAAAGAAAAAGGTCAGATCATTTATATAAATGAATGAGGTTTCTCTTTGAAACAGGAGCTTTCATTCGGTTGGCTGAGAGAATGAAGTTAAATCTTTATAAGCAGAAATAGTGACAGATTTTATTTAAAGACCTCCAACATTCTCTTGTGACATTTTTCAGACTTTCCAGTGTTCTCTATATATTTTAATATCAAGATCAAAGTCTTCCAAAATGCAGAGGAGCTTGTTTTGACACTGAGTAAAAGTCATTTCTCCATCTGAATAAAGCAGGGAGCTGCTGTTAGCTTTTGACTTTTTTCACTTTGAATTGTCTGTCTAGTTCCCTTTTCCCTGTTGTATATATATGTGTTTTATGTGCCCATCAGGCTTTTTGAGAATGTCAGCAGTTAACCCTGGATAATCATTCCCTGTTTTTGGTGAAGCTACAAAGACTTTTCTTTGATAGGGGATTGCACCTGTGTCTTCACAGTGCGTGGTGTCTGTATTTACTGTGGTGGTTAATTACACTGTGGATCTCCATCACCATGGCTAAAACTGCTGGGTTAGAGTACAAGAACAGGTAAAATTAGTTTTAAAAAGTAATGAGCTTTTTATAAATTACATATCACGTGTGAACTTTTAAGGTAGAGGTATAATATGTCATGTTTTTGGGTTTTGTCAGTGTCTCTACTATGTGTGTGATGCCCTTTTTCATGTGTGTGTTTTACCCTCACCTTAGCTGTCAAAATTCATCTGCCTCTGCCTGGTTCGGCTCGCCTCCCTCTTTTTCTCTGAGTTTGTGTCTTTTCTCTAGTTGTCACTATCACTTTGTGTCCTTGCTTAGATTTTTAATCAGCATCTCCTATCTTTTCAGAACCATCCTAGTTTACCTCCTTCCCCTTCTGCGTTTCCAGATTAATGGTTCTTTTTGAATGTTTTTTTCTCTGTCCTTCCAGCTCCCTACAGACATTTGCTATCTTTCTATACTGGTACCTTTCTTTAAGTACAAGTATAAACTCAAACAGGTTTTAAGTAGCCTATAAACCCTGACTAAATTTGGGAATGAATGGGCTAAGAAAAGTTAATTTGATTTAAAATCAAAAAATTGTACTCATTAAAGAATCCTGACAAAGTGCACGGTTTCTATAAAAATGTTAAGAGGCATGATTGTTTTCAACATTGATAATAATAATGTTTCTTGAGCAGCAATTCAGCATGGGATAGGAGTCACAGGAATAAATTACATTTTAAATATACTGGAACAAAACCATTTGTCAATTTGAATAATCTTTTACAACATTACTGTATTTTTGCGGTATTTTTGATCACATAAAAATGTAGCCTTGATGAGCATCAGAGACGTTACCCCAGACTTTTAAACGGTAGTGTATTTTGAGTACATAGATATGTAGAATTGGTGATTTCTGTGTTAGACAAACAATCTTAACTACTGATCTAATTCATTTTTATTAAATTATTGATGTAAGGAAGCAATTTAAATAGGTCATCTGTAATCCATAATCCTCAGTACAGCATGACCAGGTAGAGTCCAAGAGTTATTTCTTTCATAAATGAATTGAATACATCATCCTTTTGGCCTACTTCTGTGAATGACTTTGAATCCATCTAGAAACAAATTTAAACATGGTCTTGAATGTGTGTAAGCCGTCTACAATCTTGTTTTACAGAGAGGACAAGAAAATCCTCTCACGGTCACATGGGTTTCATCCTCAGAAGAGAGGCCTTTTCTGTTATCTAAAGAGCAAATCACATCTGTAATTTTCTTTCATCATGAAGATGAAATTATATTATATTTATTTTTTGATCAAGGATGTTTTCCTTTGACTAAGTGCATATTTGCTTTCAGAAATGTATAATAAATTGTTCACAGGATTCAGAGTTTTTGAAGTACTTGTCAAAAGTTGTGTTTTAGGAGTGCCACTGATCTTGGCATGAGCTTGAGGGAATAAATTAAACCAGTTTTCATCATTGCTTTCAAAAATACAAAAACAATAGCAATCTTAATGTTTCCCAGTTATGTGTTCATTTTCTATCTCAGACTTCCCAACTCTATTTAAATTTTCTTGCTCTATTTAATATTTTCATGCCTTTTAAATCAAAGCGACTTTATTTCTAAAACAGTAACTGTCTCTTTCTGCTCTATTGGGCAATGAACGTCTTTGACTGTCAATTACAGGCTGATCTTAACATATTAAACTTAACATTTCTTTTGTGAAGAGTCCTGATTAGATTTACAATGATAAAAGGACACAATAGCTTTATTAATTACAGAATTGTTTTGCTGAACATTGGCCACCATTCCAAATGTTCAGAGCTGTATTGGAGGATTTGAAAAAAAGGAATTTTTAGACATAAGGAATAAAAGTCCAATGCTCTGTTTGAAACACTAGTTGAAAATCAATTGCAACCGGTTTGAACTCACATGTACAAGTGCTAGGAGATATTCTATTCAACCACCTCCCAGGCAAAAAGAAACCGTTAACCCCTATATCTATCTCTCAACAGTCCTCTACTCGCCACACTACCCTTTCCTTTGCCTCCTGCAATATTCACTCTGATGTACTCAGATTCATCTGACAGGTCTGAGCTCTGTATTTCTTTTCTGCACGCTTGTGTGGTCATACAACCATTTCCCTTGCGAAGTTCCTGATATCTCTAATTGTAGCTTATATCCTTTCTTTTATTTTCATCAGTGTTGTATACTGTCTAAATATATTTATTTATATATACATATTCTAGCATTTATAGCATTTTTAGGTACCGCAGTAGTAAGCATTTTATTAATATTCCAGAAAATTACTAAAGTGAATACAATCTTAGAAATTGTATGTCCAGTGTGATTTAAAATCCAATGCTGATTTGTGTCTTCATGTATCACACGTATATAAATTTAGACTAAGAGACTGTATGACTCCCTAGGCAGTGTGATCTATTATAGTGGATCTTTGAGTATATAATGGGTGTGACACAAAGTCAAAAGCACAGTTTAGCCAACAGCGGGTCACTGCGGTTAATTGCTTGTTAGAAACTCTGTCAGTCACTGTATTTCTCACACGGCTCTGCTCCGCCTCTGTCTGGAAAATACTTAATAGATTCCATTTGTGCCACACTGTCGCCTGCAGCCGCTGGACCGTGAACCGACCAATCCGGCAAAGTCTTTTAATGTGGCTGGTGATGATATACTATGCATCACAATTGAGTGGCTAGGGCTGTCTAATAAGCTCGTCTCTTGCTCTGTGAGCCTTATTAGTAATTGAGAGACAGCTGTAATAACACTGTCACCATCATTCCTCCGACCACATTATTTTCACTGGTTTCTAGAGGTTAATGTGATGCCGGGTGAGGAGTGAGAAGTGGGTGAGGATGATAGCGCAGGTGAAAGCACATGCAAAAAATGAGCTAAACTAAGTTTGACAGCTGCTACAAAAACACATACATGATTGTATGCTGCTATAGATGCCCTTGAGGACTGGCACAGTACATGTTTATCTCTAAAAGTCATATTGGAACATGCAAAATGCCCATAAGAGGTTTCATATTCTCAATGAGTGTATAATGTGAAACACCTTAGCCTGCTATGTTAATGACAAGCTCCTCCTTTATTGCCTTGTGGACAAATTCAAATCTTGCTGTGTGAACACACAGGCTGAAAGCCTCTATGGGCAAACATATTTCAGAGAGTTGATGTTGATGTGTTTTTCATCAGCCAGTCCCTGAAGGGCCTTGACACAGAGAATTGGATTTAGAAACATTTGCTGACTGAAACAGCGTTACCAGTTGGGCCCCATCGCACTAACCTGGCATTTTGAGAGCCCGAGGGAATAGAAGCATAACACGATTGGCCAGGCCACCATGTCTATGATACATGTCCATAACTAAATTGGTCTTTGTTGATTTGAAAGCAGTGCAGATATATGTGGTTTTATATAAAATTGTGCATTAAAACATGTTGACCTTAAAATTTATGGTAGTGTGCAAGTCGGATTACATCAGTTTCTTGTGGCAACGAGTGAATCATATGATTCATTGTCCTTCAAAGTGAAAAGTGCTTCAGGAGCTGTTGGTATGGTGTCGACAACATGAATCTGCCACTTTCGCAGGCCTGAGAGGCTTGATGTCCCCCTCAGAGTAAAAAAGTTGAACATTCCACACTACAAAAGTGCCCTCCAACACCTGTGTGTCCTCAGAAAATGCCAGGGAAGTGGGGCAGAACAATCTGCCCACTGGCAGAGGTGCACAATTGTCTGTCTGAAGTTAAACGTCTATCAAAAGATGCCCTCTCACTTCCACAAAACCAGATTTGTTGGTCTTCAAGAGGATATTAGAAAGCCGCCCTGTACTTTCTTTCGATTTTTGAAATTGAAAATCTCCTCTTCCGTCTCATTAAATGGGGCTATTGTGCTGTTGCCCGCAACATCATTTCATGTTCTTTGACATCTCATCCTCGAAAGTAATAAAAAAGCTGCCCAATAAAGCTGGAGTTTTTGAAAGGGCTAGAGGTGTAGAACTATCAAAGTTTCTGTGAGATATGACTTGATGGAAAAGTTAAGGTGATTCCTTTGAAGTGAAAAATTGGTAGGGACTGGTAATAAATGTCCCCATGCCTATCACATCCCACTATGACAAAGTCATTGACTTGCGGCCATTGATCACAGTCAAAAGTAATCTAATGCAGGGGCCTGAAATGATGGCTTTCTTTGAGGGAAACTATCCTTCACTGTGATAGTAATTGAAGCTCCCTCTTTATTGTTTTTAGGAAGTGCCAGTGTGTCGTCAGTGCCAAAGACATCAGGGGTTGTATTTTCCAGCTGCTGAGAAGGTGTGATTTTAAAGACAACGTCCATCATCTAAATTATCTTTTTTTAAAGTAAATGACAAAAAAAAAAAAAAAAACACTACCATTGAAAAGATTGGGGCTGGTAGCATTTTTAAAATGTTTTTTTAAAGCAGTCTCTAATGCTCCCCATGGCTGCATTTCTTTGATCAAAAGTACAGTAAAAACTGTAACATTGTGAAATTTTTCACAATTTAAAATAACAGTTTACACTTTAATATATATCAAAATGTTATTTATTTCTGTGATGGCAAGGCTTGAGTTTTCAGTAGCCATTACTCCAGTCTTCAGTGTCAAAATTATGATGCTTCAGCAATCATTCTTGGATTCTTTGATGAACAGAAAGTTCAATTGAACATTTAAACTAGAAATCTGTTAATAATCTGAATAAAAGTATGAAATTTAAAATTCTTTAAAACCTTACTGACCTCAAACGTTTCAATAATAGTGTAAACTGTGATGAATGTAAATAAATAAACGTGTCATAGGTTGACATCTTCGATTGTTGCAATACATCTTTCTCATAAGTGCTGCATTTTTAAGGTCCTGCGGTCCAAATTTCATATATTATGTTGCCATTCCATGTGCATTGCATTCAGTGATACAAAAAATGTCTAAGATATTTAACAGTATGTTTACATAGACCAACAATACAAACATAGTGCACAAGAATGTGTTTTGAGTGAATAGCTCCTATGTGTATATCAGCCTCAGAATTTGATTGAAAAATGGGACTGCAAGCCAGTTATGTTCAATGAAATGGAAATAAACAATATATATATATATACATATATATAGATATATATTGCATGTGTCTGTCTCAATAATGCAGTGTAACTGGTCATCTGTTCATTCTTATTTATGGACTCTACACTTTTTGACTTTATCACACCATCAGAATCCGAAACGGTCCACTTTTCTTTCTCACTCTTTTTTCCAAGACTTTTGGACATTTCCAAACCTGAGCTTTTCAGAAGAGAGGGAATGCCTCATCCATAATGAAGGTAGTATAACTCCTCTCTCATCCTCACAGTTGGCGCTCACACACGTATGAAACGATGGCAGATGCCATTGAGAGGGGTTTCATTATGTTCAGCTGGCTAGGCATGCTGCAGTTTAAGGGCACAGGCGGAGGCTTATTCATTTTTCAGAGACTCTAAGTCAGAACACTCATTAGTGAGCTATTATAGAGCCATACCATTGAGGATGAGTTGTCTCGTGTGGTCCTTCCGCTTTTTTCACTGCAGCATCTGCGGCTGCATTATGCTCTTGCTCTTGCTCTCTCCTTCACTCGGATTCCACTGCAGCACTTCTTCATGCAGATCCATTAATAAGTGCCAGCAGGGCAGATGGTGAGGGCAGCTTACAGACTGAGTTGGGATTGATAATGATTACTGGTTGGTTTGATAGTTTCCTGCTTGGGATTGAAGAGTTTTTAATGTTAGAAAATATTATTCTGAAATTATGACCTGCTTCTCATTAACATTATTTAATGAGTCTGTCCAAATACTTCATTTTAAAACAATTAAAGTAATAGTTCACCCAAAAATGACAATTCTGTCAACATTTACTCACCCTCATGTCATTCCAAACCCATAACACTTTGGTTAATCACAAGTTAAGATATTTTTAATGAAACCTGAGAGACTGTTAGACGTTGTAAAACAAGTCCATATGAATTGAGTGTTTCAATGTGAAAAGAATATAAGATATATTCATCTCTGATTGTATCTCTTCACAAGAACTGGATTTAACTGCTTGATTCATATAGATCAATTTTATAATGCCTTCTAAATTATGGTTACCTGGACTTTCAGTGGAGGGATAAAAATATCTCAGGTTTCATAAAAAAAATCATAAATTTGTGTTTCGAAGATTAACAAATGTCTTATGGATTTGGAATGACATGAGCATAAGCAATGATGACAAGAGTTTTCAATTTGGGGTGAATATTTTCTTTAATACAAAGTCGTGACTAGAATAAATTTGTCATATCTAATGATGTTGTCATCACTGGTCCATGGAATGTTTCCAAGCTGTGCACCTCACCCATAATGAAAAAGATTTTTGTAGATTAAAGCAAACATATTCATCTTAAAACAGCTCATATGTGGTGCTTTGATAATGGATGCAAAGCCCTAAAATGAACTTTATTTACATGCAAATGAAAACATAATGGAAAGATAAGTGTACACAGAAGGGGATGTCTCTGTTTATTATTCAATTTTTGTCTTCTGTTGTTTTCAGACTAGAATGAACGCTTATAGAAGCTGTTCATTGATTTTAAATGCTTAAAGCACCTGTATTAAAGTAACCGGGCAGACATCTGATGTTTATTATATTTGACTAGAGTATGAAATTATTCTGTAATTCTGTTTGAGTTAAATGGTTTTGTGTCTTGCACTATTTTTTGCTTTAGTCCAGTCTACTCATTTTTCAAACCAAATCATTTTATATTTTTCCATGATACGATTTATTTCCTGCCTGTCATTCATCATAGATTTATTGTAGAATGTCTGAATAAATAATTTCTTCATTATATAACGTTCTCACTTTAATACACTTTCCCCTGAGAGACTGAACTTCATTTCAGGTTTTATTTGTTTGTTTTTCACAAATGGAAATGCCACGTCCTGCTTGTTTTCTTCAGGCATGAAATCGTATTTCTAAAACTTTCAATGCGAAAACTGAACAAAGTTAACCTTTTATAGCCATACCAGAGGGGAATGGTGGCGCTTGTAGCCTGTAGCACAAAGCAAGTCACTGTCACACAAGTACTGCTGGAGGCAGGCCAGCTTCTATTTGTGGTAAGGCATTTGTGTTTGTGTGATTGGCATAAATGTCTGAGGGCAGATATATGTCATATGGTATGACATTCAGCGACATATCTAATGTGACTAGCAAGCCAAAGTGACGCGAGAAGTTCTTCTTGTTTGCCTGTTTTACCAACCACAGTGCATTTGTATGTGTGTATACAAGTTTGGCTATACCTGAGAGTCGCCGTGATTTTGCCAAGTAAGACATGTTCCTGGATCATACCTGAGAGGGCCGAATTCTTGAATATGTCATAGTGAGACATGTCAAAAACTGGCTTGTGGGGACATTTGACTTTACTATTTTAAAAGATTCTTAAATTAAGCCAAATCATGTTTAAGTCTGCAGGTTTATGTGTGTCAACACATGTTCCTTATATTGTCAAATGTGTCATTTTATTGTAATTTTAAAAAAATATATATAATTACAAGTTTTAACTTAACATAGCACAAATATGAATCAGAAATTTTCAAAATAACATTAAAAAAAAGTTACAAACATTTTAAAGTATATAATCAATATATTTTAAAGTTGTCTTATAAATGAAAGCATCTAATGTAACGTAGTCTGGTCAAATATGTTTTTGAACTATGTGTTCTCTAAATACAATCTCAAGGATTTCTGGCATTGTTAACGCACATTAGCAGATTACAGTGATTATAAGTGATATGATTTGTTCTAATCTGAAGGTCAATATATACGTTTTAAAAAACCCTGTAACCTTTAACAAATAACTGTATCCAAAAACCATTTAGCTCATAATACATAGACTCAAAAAGGCATATATTTTTCACACAAAGCAAGTCAATAAAAAAACATATGAGTTCTTTAAGGTAACTGATGGCTGAAGCATAAACTCAAGACGATCTAAATGTTATCTGCTGGTACTAGCTCAAGATACACTGAAATAGTTATTCACTACACACTCATAGACAATCTTTCTGTAATATTCATACAGATCTTTTCCATTCTATGACCTCTGATAGTGACCACATGCTGTCAAGCTCAAAAAGGATAAAAATCATTATGAAAACACCATAAAATTTGTCCATATCACTCTTTTCAAGTCATACAATAGTTTTGTGTGAATAAAAGACCTGAGACACCTTATGACACCCACAAACCAGTTATGTTAATATTAATGACACCAAATACTTTTATTATGTCATATGGATGACTTGTGAAAATAATTTTAAAATATGTATTTTTCTGTTCCACCGAGAAAAAAATTACAGCATGTGGGTTTGGATAATTTTTTTTTTTTTTACTTTTTAACTTACCCGGTCCTGTTTTGTCTCTACATCATTTTTTTTTTTGAAGAAAATCATCCTCTGTGAATGGAATAAGTAACAGGAGCTGGTCACACAATGATCAAAGAAGTAGGAAGAATTTGAGTGTTCTTGTGTGCATGTATCTCTCAGTCTGTAAAAATACAATGTAGAATCTAGACAAACCACAGCAGGGGGAAACTGTGTTGTCAGTATCTTGCATGTTTGCCACCCTCCTTCCTCCAGGAATCAATTATCTCCAACTGCCTCACATTTCCTACACCTGAAAGCTGAACAGTCACAACACTGCATGCAAATCTATGGTGAATTCTTATATGCCTTTATGCTGTTTAAAAACAAGATCAGTGCAGTTAGATGCACAATTTGACCATTTTAATCAAATAAATGCATTTACGTTTTAGACAGAATTTCTTTGGAAGCTTTAAATCCTTGGTGTAATCATATTACCCATAAAAAGTTTGACCGCCAACCAAATACCGGTTAGACTAGACTAATAAATCTTCATTGAACAGAGGACCTGGCCCCAGTCACCGAGCTGATTTGAATTTGGCCCCGCACAAGAAGTTGCCCATGGCTGTTTACCTCCCCACCACACACACAGACACACTGATGACCCACCACACACAGCGACTGTTTACTGGAGCCTGGCCAAACACATATGTCACATTTGTTTTCATTTGCAGTGACACAGACAGTCTAAGCAGCCTCTCTCTCTCTGACTTTTTTAATCCATCAAACCTATTATAGAGTGATTTAAGCCACCGTATGAGTTTGACCTATTGATTATGACCTTCCATAACAGGAAAATAGCACATTTCTCATTCGCGTTTCACTGTTAATAATAGCTTTCACCATGGAGATATCTATTGTGTTGCACTGTGATTTACTGAACTTTCACTGCTTTTAGACTGTGCATGAAGTTGCGCTGTAGAGGAATTATTATTATTATTATTTTGGGGTCATGAAATTTGTTTAGATTTCTCCATTTCTTTTTCAATGAATGAAAATCTGATTCATTACAACAGCATTCTTTTCCATGTGATATTGATTAAGAATATTTTGCACTATCCTGAAAGCCAGATCTCACTGACTGAAGATTTTTGAAACATTACATAGGAACAGCAGCTTGATTTTGAGGTCCCTTTGCCCCTTGCATTTTATGTTTGCCAGAACAGACCAAAGTGTTGTGATGTATAAATCTGACTATATTCACAACTATGATGCACCATTCAAATTCTGTCTGTGTTCCACAGGAAAGCCCTAGAGAGATCACAGCTTTGCCGTTTGAAATGGAAATCGGGCCTTTTAAAAATGCACAGCAGATGTGGAGACGGACACCGGTCAGGTCAGCTCATCTGATGAAGGAACAGTGGATATATTTTGGGAATGTCAGGTTTACATGTATGGAGAGGCAGTCAGAAACGAGAATGTTGACCTTTAATAAGCCTGGAGTCATTTTGGCCACAAATATTTGCTTCTTCTCATTTTGACATTCATATTGAATGTTTATGTTGTGCTATTCAAATGAAAGGCTTTGACACCTCTGCAAATTAATGCAAGTCAATGCATGGACAGATGGATCAAATCTGAAACCGAGGCCATGTGGAACTGTCGCTTCAGATGTAGTTCAGAACAAGGCCAGAGAGAGAGACTAGAGTACAACCAGCTCCCTCTGAAGTTTTTTTATTCAATCACATCATAAATATGTGCATTTTAAAAAGTGTAAATCAGGTTAGTGTGAGGAGAGAATTGTCAGTCCATTCCCTGTATAGAAAACAAGCAATTTATGTGAAGATGTATTCAGTAGTTGCAGTACATATATAGATGCTCCCAGATGGGAAAATCAGGAGCAATACAGCAGCAACATCAAACTGAAAATGAATAAAACCAGAATCTGCTCAAACTGTGCAGTTACAGGACACAGTACAAACAATTACACAGAGAGGCAAAGCAAAACTGTCTGTGAGCAATTTTGTTAGTTGTAGTTGTAGGAGTTGTACAGTAGTTTCTTCCAGCAACTGGCAGAAACAATTCCCCACTTTTCAATTTTAAGAAGAGTTTCTTAGTTGGAGTTTTCTGGAAGAGGTGCATCACTGTTTGTGAGTGGCATTTTAACAAACAACACCCTGAACCAAAAATATTGCATCACCTCACTTTCTCTCACTGGTTCAACACCAAATTTTTTTGTTTGTTTGTTTTTTTCGGATGGCATGGCATGAACTAGTGTCTGGCTTAAAAATCAATTTTTTCTCTTATACTCACTAAGACTATATTTATTTGGTCAGTAAAAACAGTGATATTCTGAAATATTACTGCAATTTAAAATAACTGTTTTCTATTTTAATACGTTTTATGATGTAATTTATTCCTGTGATGGCAAAGCGGAATTTTCAGCAGCCATTACCTCAGTCATTTGGTGTTATACGATCCTTCAAACATGAAACATTTCTTATTATCAATGTTAAAAACAGCTGCTTAATATTTTTGTGGAAACTCAATTTGATCAATATTCAATATTTAATGAATAAAAAGATTAAAAACAGCATTTATTTAAAATAAAATTCTCTAATATTCTAACTGAGACTTGTCTAGCGCTTGCATATTGTTGCTCTTTACTGCACACGTGCATGCTTTTTTATATTACACATATGCATATTTTTTAATGGTAGAACCTGCACACACAGTGTGCAATTTCAAATGCAATAGATCAGTAGAGAAGTTATGTTTTGAGATGTGCAAATGTGAAATGTTCTGCCTCTTTCTACAAAGATCTTTTTTTATATATATATATAATTTAATATAAAACAAAATAGTTGTACTCACTGAACACCAAAGTATACCATCTTCATGAAGGCTTCTGTAACACGAACAGCAAGTTGAGGCAGCATGGTTACCCCTTTGTTGTTCACCACTGACAAGGTGAGGTCTTCCTCCAGGCGGATGCCTCAGGGTGTCTGCACTGCTCCTCTGAGTTCATGTTTCACTGCCAGGAAGCTTACTCACAAGTAAATGTTAATTATAGCACAAAATAAATATGAATTTGGGCAAAATCAGGTCACCTCAGATTTCCCAGCAGAGCATGTGAGGTTAGTCTGATTTTTGTAACACAAACTCTAGGCTAAACTGCTGTGTATAGGAGAATTGTTTCTACTGGGAGGATAACATTGCACTAGCACCACTATTTTCCTTGAACTTGAAGTGTTCTGTTAAAATTATCATTTAAATTTAGGTCAGTTCATACAAAGTGTAATGTTTATTCAGAACTATCTTGCAGTTTATTTAGGTTGACCCAAGAATTAACAGGCTTTCAAAGCATGGATTATAGTGTATATAATAAATATAATAAATATGTGACACTGGACCACATAAGTGTCAATTTTTCGAAATTGAGATTTCTACATACTAAATATCTTCATGGAACATGATCTTTACTTAATATCCTTAATAATGATTTTTGGCATAAAAGAAAAATGGATAATTGTGACCCATACAATGTATTTTTGGCTATTGCTAAAAATTTACCCCAGCGACTTAAGACTGGTTTTGTGGTCCAGGGTCACATATATTTAACTAAAAAAAATACATTTATTTAAGGAATAACTATCATTATAATGTATACTTTTATATGGTTAGGTCAAACCTAATTAAACAAACAAAATATATATAAGTAAATGAATAAAATATTTGTGAAATGAAGGATACCTGTCACGCTAAACTAAAGTGGGTTTATGGTCTGTGATTGATGATTCGGAACTGTCAAGATGTCAAAAACTTTGTTAGCTAACTTTGTATTTCCCTGCTTTGACGTCCTCTAATG
The DNA here is from genome assembly GCF_936440315.1 of Barbus barbus. Lineage (NCBI taxonomy): Eukaryota > Metazoa > Chordata > Actinopteri > Cypriniformes > Cyprinidae > Barbus > Barbus barbus. Next base: position 18,600,462 of record NC_136753.1, read on the forward strand.
AAACTGTCAAATAACTGTTTGTGAGTTTAACTGGCACAGTTTGACAAGATTAGACATTCAATATTCTATTTGAAAGCTTTCAGAACCATATTTTCTCCCAATTAATGTTGTGTACATTAAGCATGGGTCAAAGCATGTTTCGGTATTGATTTGTTTTGGTGAATTGAAGATTACAGCCCCTGCAGTTTACAGCCAGAGTGCTCAGATACACTCAGAACTCAGTGGCAAACTAACAACATGATTGTGTAAAATCCTGAAGCAAATGCTTTAAATACTCATTTTGGTATTTAGTATTTTTGTTCTCCTGTACAAAATGTAAACATCCTTAAAACAAAAAATTTTGGTACAGTAGCAAGCAAAACCGCTCAATATTAAGACGTAATATGTTTTTTTTTCAAGCACTTGTCAGTTTTGAGATTTTTAAGGCTATATTCTGTTTCTATAACTTGTCTTCTTTAAGACTATTGGAAAGATACCATCTAAAATGCACATTTAATTGTTTGTTTTATTACTTTAACTGTAAATCAACTGTAGATTTCAATTACAATACATATTTTAAAGTCCATTTTGAGAATGCACTGAGCCAGAAATCTCCACTTCAGAACTTACATGCACTAAACCTTTAGTTTTATTGTTAGTTTTATATCTTCTGAAGATTTTAAAGAGGTGTTTGTTCATGTATAATTTACCTGGTATATATATTTAATGTTTTATGCCTACAAACATGGTGAAAGCAACAAACACTGCGTGTTTTGAGTTTGAGCTCCATCAAGTTGATTCTTTATCATCTATTTTCTATCTTAAAAACTATTTTTTACACTATCATTTTCGTTTCTATAACGTGTGAATATATCCCCTATAGCATTCTAAAACAAAACCAATCAGAGCGCCTTGTTATCATTAGTTTTATTTTGATTTCTTGAGTCTGCTATTAGCTTATAGCCCGTTAGCATCGGCAGCGTGGCTGTCGCTAATCTCGCTTAGATTGCTAATACTCTATTCACACACATTACCATTGTTTCACTGTTACTTGCTTAAATGGCAGATTTGTGTCTACCTTTGAGTGCAGGTGAGGTCACATTCGAGCTGTATTCGGTGCAGCTGGAGCTGGAGGCCGTGGAGAAGCAGATCCGTGACCTGGTGGAGAAACAGGCCCAGCTGAGAGAGCGGAGAGCCGCGCTGGAAACATCCCGGGCTGACACTCATGAGTCCGGGGTAAGTATACAGCACGCTGCTAACACTCCCACCACCTCTACTCCGCGTGTTTCTCTGCACAGACCCTGTGCACCCAGGACGCGATCTTCCCAGATGTCCTTCACTCCGGCGCCGGGACGCCACGGACCCTGGGTGCACCATCAGCGGAAGACGCGAGCCAGGCCCCGGGATACGATGACCTCTCCCCCTCCGCCGCCTCCGGTCTTTGAGATCTCCACCCGGAACCGCTTCGCTCCCCTCCGCGAGACGGAACGCGACGCTGTGATCGTCGGAGACTCCATCGTCCGGCACGTCCGTGCTACGTTAGCTGAAGGTAAAGTGCACACTGTTTAATATTTTTGCACTGTTTCCCCCGGTGCTCATGTTCTCAATGTTTCTGCGCAGATACCCGCAATTCTGAAGGGCGACGAAAGCATCGGTGCTGTCGTGCTGCACGCGGGGGTTAACGACACCAAGCTGCGGCAGACGGAGACACTGAAGAGGGACTTCAGGAGCCTGATCGAGACGGTACGCAGTACATCGCCCCACGACAACGATCATTGTGTCAGGACCGCTTTCCATGTATCGACGAGGACACGAAAGGTTCAGTAGACTGTTTGCTTTAAACGAATGGTTATTGTCATGGTGTAAAGAACAGAAACTGCTCTTTGTTAATAATTGGAATATTTTCTGGGAGCTTCCTAGGCTTTTCCGTGCTGAAGGCCTGCACCCCAGCAGAGTCGGAGCGGAACTCCTGTCGGACAACATCTCCAGGACGCTACGCTCCATCTGACTAGTAAGCCAATTCTCAAATAACTACTATGATGACTTTTGTTCTACCCACTTAAAAGATAGAAGTACTTGCGTTGTCCAATCTATACAGACTGTGTCTGTTCCCCGAATAGCGAGGCCAAAATATACATTTAATGCAGGATCTAGAAAAAATCTGATCGTGATTAAACCAGAAAAACGCAAAATAAATGAACAAAAACAATTTTTAAAGCTTGGGCTCCTAAACATTAGATCACTCGCACCCAAAGCAGTTATTGTAATTGAAATGATCACAGATAATAATTTTGATGTACTCTGCCTGACTGAAACCTGGCTTAAACCAAATGAATATTTTGGTCTAAATGAGTCTACTCCACCAAGCTACTGTTATAAACATGAGCCCCGTCAGACTGGTTGTGGCAACAATGTATAGTGATATTCTCAATGTTACTCAGAAAACAGGATACAGGAGGTTTAACTCATTCGAAATACTTCTGCTTAATGTTACACTGTTAGATATGCAAAATAAATCTCTCCTGTCTCTTGCTCTGGCTACTGTGTATAGACCGCCAGGGCCATATACAGATTTCCTAATAGAATTTGCAGATTTCCTCTCAGATCTATTGGTCAATGTTGATAAGGTGCTAATTGTCTGCGATTTTAACATTCACGTTAATAATACAAATGATGCGTTAGGACTTGCGTTTAATGACCTAATAAACTCTTTTGGAGTCAAGCAAAACGTCACCGGGCCCACTCATCGTTTTAATCATACGCTAGATTTAATTATATCGCAAGGAATTGATCTTACTGATATAGATATCGCACCTCCAAGTGATGATGTTACTGATCATTTCCTTGTATCGTGCATGCTTTGTATTACTGATATTAATTATATGGCTCCGCGTTATCGTCCGGGCAGAACTATTGTTCCAGCCACCAAAGACAGAAACACAAATAACCTGCCTGATTTATCTCAACTGCTCTGTGTACCCATAAATACACATGAACTAGACGAAATGACTAGCAACATGGGCACTATCTTCTCTAATACATTAGAAGCTGTTGCCCCCCTCAAATTTAAAAAGGTTAGGGAAAAATGTACAGCGCCATGGTACAAGAGTTATACCCATTCTCTCAAGAAAGAAACTCGTAATCTTGAGCGCAAATGGAGAAAAACTAACTTGGAAGTTTTTAGAATTGCGTGGAAAAACAGTATGTCCAGCTATAGACAGGCTCTAAAAGCTGCCAGGGCAGAGCATATCCGCAAGATCATAGATAATAACCAAAACAATCCAAGGTTCTTATTTAGCACAGTGGCTAGATTAACAAATAAACAGACGACACCCAATCTAAATATTCCCTCACAGTTTAATAGTAATGACTTTATGAATTTCTTTACTGATAAAATAGATAACATCAGAAAAACAATAACAAATGTATATTCTACTGTGTCTAGTATTTCAGCTTCATTCATCGCACCCAAAGAAAAACTGCAGTGCTTTACAACTATAGGACAGGAAGAGCTAAATAAACTTATCAGTGCATCTAAACCAACAACATGTTTACTAGATCCTGTACCCACTAAACTACTGAAAGAGTTGTTACTTGTAGCAGGAGAACCGCTTCTCAATATTATTAACTCATCGTTATCTTTAGGTCACGTCCCAAAACCATTCAAGCTGGTGGTTATTAAGCCTCTTATTAAGAAACCACAACTAGATTCTAATGAACTGGCAAATTACAGACCCATTTCAAATCTTCTGTTTATGTCTAAAATTTTAGAAAAAGTTGTGTCTGCTCAATTGTGCTCCTTCTTGCAAAAAAATTATCTCTATGAAGAATTTCAGTCAGGTTTCAGGCCTCACCATAGTACAGAAACTGCACTTGTTAAAATTACAAATGACTTGCTTCTTGCATCAGACCAAGGCTGCATCTCATTGCTAGTATTACTTGATCTTAGTGCTGCGTTCGACACTATAGACCATGACATACTCATAGATCGATTACAAAACTATACTGGTATTCAAGGGCAGGCTTTAAGATGGTTTAGATCCTACTTGTCCGATCACTACCACTTTGTTCATTTAAATGGGGAGTCATCTCAGTTATCACCATTAAAGTATGGAGTACCACAAGGATCTGTCCTAGGTCCTCTGCTATTTTCAATATACATGTTGCCCCTTGGTAATATTATTAGAAAATACGGGATTAGTTTTCATTGTTATGCTGATGATACTCAACTATATATCTCAACAAGACCAGATGAAACTTCTAAACTATCTAAGCTAATAGATTGTGTAAAAAAATTAAAAGATTGGATGACCAATAATTTCCTCCTATTAAATTCAGATAAGACAGAGATATTACTTATTGGACCAAAAAACAGTACACAGAATCTCTTGGATTACAATTTGCAACTAGACGGATGTACTGTTACGTCCTCTAAAGTCAAAATTCTGGGTGTTATATTAGACAGCAACTTGTCCTTTGAAAATCATATTTCCCATGTTACAAAAACAGCATTCTTCCATCTTAGAAACACTGCCAAGCTTCGAAACATGCTATCTGTTTCTGATGCAGAAAAGCTAGTTCATGCATTTATGACCTCTAGACTGGACTATTGTAATGCACTGCTAGGTGGTTGTCCTGCATCTTCAATAAACAAGCTACAGATAGTCCAAAATGCAGCGGCTAGAGTTCTTACCAGGTCAAGCAAAGTCCACTAAAGGAGGTAGAGTTTTTTCACATTTGGCTCCCAAACTCTGTAATAGCCTTCCTGATAATGTTCAGGGTTCAGACACACTCTATCTGTTTAAATCTAGATTAAAGACACATCTCTTCAGGCAAGCATTCACATAATGCATCTTGTAATCTTGTACTGCAGTTATATCGGATCAAATGTACATTATTATTATTCTTTAGCTTGGGTTGAACAATTCATTTTTGCTTAGATGGAACAGCAGCTATGCTAATTATGTCTCTATTTGTTTCTCTGTTTCTGTCACATCCCGTGGTAACTAGGAATGACAGAAGCTTCAGTCTGGATCCAACCCTTAAATGATCTTAGATGACGAACACCTGAGAAAAGATAATGCCAACCCCTCAGAGGACCTTAGAGGATGCCAATGCTCAGACAACATACAGAATTACCAAATTTTGCCATAAGTTAAATATATTAAGGTTCTGCAATATATAAATATATTGTGGAAACTTAATTTCCTGTAGAGCTGCTTTGCAACTATTTGTATCATAAAAAGCGCTATACAAATAAACTTAAACTTGAAATTTCTTGTGTGTTTGTACACACTTGGCGAATGAAGCTCATTCTGATTCTGAAGCTCATTCTTAACTTTTTTCTGGCTGTTGAAAGTATTTTAAAATTCACGAAGTGATAAAAAGGGATATATAAAACCCCCTCTGTAAAATCCTTTAACTCTAATATGTCAATAAAATACAACTTTTGAATAATTTTGAACCTGGCATTATTCAATGTTCAGATTTCTAGAAATTTGTGTATTTTTATTGTGTATTTTAAAATGAATACAAAATAATACTCCTAATTTACTGCGATTAATCAGCTGGGGAAAGTATGGTGATACCTGTTACTTAAAACTTTTACCTTGTACACCTGTAGTTTCATGACTTAAAACAATAAAAAAAAACTAATTCAAGATATTTTCTCTGAAATTGTATTATTGTTTTAAGAATAAAATCTTTTTTATGATTATTCTCAAAAAATGACAGTGGTGTAAAGAATTAAATAAGAAACATAAAAATACTGTGCCAGGACATATCATGTCCAGTTAAATTTGTGTTCAGTTAAATTTACAGATGTCCCCAAAACACTACACAATGCAATGCGTAATTCAAAATACAGGCAAAATAACTGTGTCAAATATTAACTGTATTGTTATGAACTTTTCTTAGAGTGTAGTACAGTAATTGGTCACTTCCATCTCATTGTTACTGCTTTTCTCAATCATCCAGAGTAATCTATGTGCTCTCTGTTAGCCTGTTTTTTTTTTTTACTCCTTCTTCCTTCTCTCAGCACTTGTTCACAGCTCTCCTCTTTTAGAGCAGAATGGCACAGTCGTCTCTGATCTGAGCACTGATGGGGGAGGACGCTCACTGTATCCCGGTGCAGCGTGTCAGATGAGTTATTGATGACATCTCTCCAGTTGCGAGATGAGCAAACCTCAGAGGTCCTCTTCAGTCATCCATTACTGTCAGCCCACCCCATCATCTGTCCTTTTTCTCTCCCTCTTTTCTTTTGAGTTATACCTCTTGATTGTACTTTCACCGGTCAAAGGTACAAAGGGTCCGACCCCCTCCCTCAGCCCCTGCGCTGAAATCCCCCATAGAAATATGCTTTATAGCCACGTGGATGAGGATGACTTGTCAAATGGCTGACAGTGAGAGTCTCAAAGGAGTATGGATCATATCTGAAGTCTGACTCTTTGACAGCTCTTTTGGTCAGTGGATTTCATAAACTTTAAATAGTTGTCAAAAATGTTGCGAGAAAATGTCAATGTTTGGTTGCCGTTTATGAGTTATGTTTGAGCAAAATATTAAAAAGTAATAAAAACTTGACCTGTTATATGAGTTTTCTGCACTGCAAAAATCAATATTTGTGTCTTGATTTTCATCTAAACGTCCTTATACAACAAAATATATTTACTTGAGAAGCAAAACTGGTTAAGGTTGATATTTTATATTATATTTTGGAAGTTTATTTTCTTACACCTTTGGCACAGTTTGTATTAAGGCTTTTTATATTGAGTTATATTTTGATTTAAGTTTACTTTTCTTACCACTTTTTACATATTTTTGTATTCTTTATATATTTCCTTTGGCATGTTTTAGATATTAAGGATTATATTTTGAATAATATCTAATATATATATATAATTAACCTTGTATCATACTGAACAATATATTAAATAAGTAATAAAAATGTTTATGCTATGAACAGGAAAATATTATAGTATATATTTTAAATTTTTAATATATATTTTTGTACTGTTTTAGCTTTTTTTCTTTAAACATAAATGTGAAACATTATGTAAAACAAGAAACAAAATTCAGTTTGGAAAGACAAATCTTATTTTTTAAATATGTTTTCTCAGACAGATAAGCCTAAATATCTTAAGCTTTTTTTAACTTAAGTTTTATTACTGGAAAACTAGACAAAGCATGATTTATAATTTGCAGTGTAGACTCTCTCAAGCACAAGGCCACTATAAAAGCCAAAATATTCATTGTAGATTGCTCGTATGCAAATAGAATTTGTACGACCAAGAGTAAAACTTAATTTAATCTGAGCACATACCTAGTGTTTCAGCTGCATTTCTGATTATTTCTTTTCTCAGTTTTTCTAATTGTCCACTAGTATTAAAGTGGCTTACCCTCTTAATGCTACAGGAAGAGTCTTATTCAGTCTGCTATTTCCATAATGCCGGTTAAACGGTCTCCAGTGGCGGCCCCTGACCTCTAAACTCCAGCGATGTTCACCTGTTTGAGAGTCTGTCTCAATTCAGCGGCCTCCACCTGACCTTGCACACAGCAATGCATGTTTATGGATGAGAGAAGGTAAGATGCTGAAGCGCATGTGTCAATCAGTGAAGAAGGGAATTTTTAGGCTCATTTTGAAACACTCTATCTGTGATTTTTATGCCAAGGCATGAGTTACATTCAGATACATTATGATTTCAGTAGGGGTGCAGACACTTAATTATTCCAACACTGTGGAAATGTTCCCTCAATGTTTAATTAGCAGCTTTGATTTATTTCTTCCCTGGTTTTACCTCATTAGTTCATAATAATGATAGCTGTTTTGTGTAGAAGCTTGCGTATATATGAATCAGGCTTTGAATGCGTGTTTTGGAGTGAGCAGAGAAGAACAGGAACTTGTTCACAATTTTTAATGTCCTGTGCAAACAAGCTATGATTTTAAGTCATGCATGTAGAGTAATGGCTTTCAAGAATCTTTAAGAATAATATCTCATATTCATTTTTAATAGTTAGGAGTTCTTTTATTGTGTCTTCTAACAAGTAATCTTTGCCCTGAGTGCATTACATTTTTTAAAAAAAAATCTATGTTTTCTTGGATGTGGAACAAAGAGTGAACCTGTCATTGAGGCTGTTGGCCTCTAGCTCATAATATCTGAAGTCTTTTTTGTTGTTTTCTCTGTGATCTGAGTCTGTCAATATCTAATACGTTCAAGTAGTATTTGCAAATCAAATGCCTTGATACTCCTAAGCTATACAAAATGTGTAAAGTGAAGCAAGTAGCCCTCTAGGTACCTAAACACCTGTTTTTAAATACTTTATACCATGAGTTAATAGTTAAATAAAGCTGAATAACCTTGTTGGCTTTATCACATTAAATATACTATAAGTTTTGAATCAAAGGTCTAATAAGAAGTGTTTTCTCTAGCAGTGGATTTGTATGTTAGTGTCAGTCATCTTGTGTTTGAAATGTTCTTAATTGTATATTATTTGTTAATTGTTGCGAACACTCCTAATTTTAATATCATCATATTTTTGTAAACATTTTAGCTCTGAAAATAAAAATAGTAACCCACACTGGTATACACTCAGGTAAGAGTAAGCTATATAATGAAGGATATTTTAACTGAAATATTTAACTGTGTACTCAAGAAAAATATAATTTCATACATTTCAGATTGGGAAAGGTTATATGGAGCAATTTTGGGACAATTATTTTATATTTGACATTGCATTTCACATTTTGTTATATTATTTTCTTTATATAATTGTTGTACAGTAATTGTTGTGTTACAGTTTTGCTATAAAGCCTGTAATAGGCTGTTTAATGTCAGTTCTATTGTGACAACATGTCTTTTTTTGTCTTTTTATGGTATGTACCTCAACTTTCAAACATAAACATAACCTGAGAAATATTCACTTTTGCAAAAAGTGTGACAACTATTAGCCTCCCTTGGAAAAAGTACACTTGTGTTGCAGGAATAAAAGCATACTTGATGCTCACACTCCAACAAGTGTTGTAGGGCCTTCTGAGGGAATATTCTGATTGAAGAGCTCCTTCACTCCAGATCTTTGTCGCCATGACAGCGCTGTCCCATTCCAATTGGATTATTCCCCTCTGTGTCCAGCGACTGGAATGAGTGCGGGTATGTCTTACCACTGATTGGTGCTTTGCTGTGTGTGTGTGGGCATGTGTGTCATGGTTTTAAGTCCACCTGAGCCTCTCCTCTTGTAGTGCCTGTCTGAATCGGAGGGTCCATTCTGTCTGTGCCGTCTCATTCTGAACAATGCATTGTACAACACCTGAGAGTACTGATAGGTGATCTCTTAAGGCATAAAAGCGCTTATTTTCTTTCTCCCTCGCTTCATCGCTCCTGTCTCCCTCTCTCTGACTCTTGGCAGAGTCTGTGTGTTTACCATATGCATGAAGGATTGGCCACGCATCTAAAGAGGAAGAGGGAAGATAAACAAAGTCTTTGGGTTCTCAGCCTCTGGAGAAGCGAGAAACAAAAGCACACCAACCACATCCAAAAACACCAGAAAATGAACCAAGGATTTCTTACTCCAAAATGTGCCATTGAATAATCATTGGGAGGTGTGGGCAACCATTTCAAATTGTCAACAGCAGACAGACAGTTTTTATGTTTAGACAAGACAAAGGTAGGGTGACCGTCGAGTGTGCCTGCACTGTCAACAAGTTCCTGCAGCATCAGGGGGGACGTCCAGCAATGTGCCAACTGGGAGAATGGTGTGTTGGGTCATCCATACAGACCCTTCCAATATGCAAATAGTGGATGCATGTCAGTAGGCTATTTGTTAGTTGGAATTACAGCTATTGAGCTACAGCAGTGAGTATATAGAGTGACAATTTAGTTGGACTTAGTTGGTCAGGTGGACTATAAAGTTTTTGGGATTTGTAAAGATGAATTAATTATTGCCCAGTATCACATGGGTAATAAAGCTGTAATAATTATCAGGGGCCTTGTGCTGCAGGAAATTACAGACATTTTTGGACTAATAGCAGGATATTACTTTTTTTAACCAGGCTCATTGGAAAAAAATTATCTGAGGTAACATTTTTGCAAGATGATTTTTGTTACACTTTCAAAGTGAAACATACTGTGAGTGTTGCTAAAATGTGTTCAGCTTTATCCTAAACAGATGATTGTGAAACTGGCAATGTTTTATTATGTTAGTTGTTGTACATATCACAGCAGTTTGGAAATACCGTAAAATGTTTGGTGAGTGGTACTAAAAGGTAAATTGTGTTTGAAAATGACATATCACCTACACTAAACACGATAGTGTTAACTAAAACAAACGTAAAAATATAAATGCTTTTGTTAAATCAATTTGGACATTTTAGCTTGCTTTTTATCGTGACTCGCTCCTCATTGCAAATGCAATGCTGTACCATGTGTGCTACCAAGCAAGTTTACTATGTCAGAAAAGCCATATATATGAAGCTGGGGCCTGTTTCATAAAACAAGTTTACCACATACACCAGGCTCATGTCAGTTAGTCTGAAATAACTAACTGAAATAAACCTGGCTTATTTGGTAAACTTGTTTTATGAAACAGGCCCCTGGTTATGTGATGCAAACATCAAATTGTCACTAACCTAACTTTGTAAGTGTAACGAAACTGCTGGACACAGAGGTAAGTGAAATACAATGTGCCTTTATTTTACAATGATAGTGCTGAGATCGTGCTGAGAGGTGAGTAGGTGAACTAGAGGTTGGATGACAGGGGATCTGACGACTGAACTGATATTGTCCTTTGCTTCACAGGTATGACAGGACGAGACTTGAGAGGATAGCCGGAGCCAGACGAGATGAATCCCCAACACTGGCGAGACTGCAGACAGGGGAGACAGACGGGACGGAGAACCACAGGTTAGACAAACAGGTAAGTTGAAGGTAGGTATACTCATCGGCTTCTGGAGACGTAGGAGAGGAGTCCACATTGAAACAACGTGCTTTGCAGTGTGGTAACTTCAAGATTGGACCAAGAGTGACTGGAGGTGCGTGCTTTTCTAGTGTGCAGGATGATGATGGTGACGATGATCAGGTGCGCATGATTAGATGAGGTGCAGGTGGAAGTGATCAGTGAAGGTGGAGATGGGCTATTCTGTGACAGTAAGTGACTTCTGTATATTTCTTTCTGCCCTTGGTATGTTCGCTGTGCTTTGATGTTGATGTTTATTTGGGTTCTGTTCCTTAAACCTTTGTAAAGCGACCTTGGAATTTGGAAATGTGCTATATGAATAAAAATGATTATTATTATCTGTCACAGAAGGACCAGGCTCCTCGCACAGCCAATTACCTCGCTCCACCTCACCTGATTATTAATCACCAGCACCTGCACCTCATTATCACCATCATCACCAGCCACATATAAGAACCTTCACTAGATCACTCAGTGTCCGATCTTGTACCTGCGACAAGGACCGACGCCCTACGAAGCCCTAGTGCTGAGTATACCTCTCTTATCATTACTTACCTGCTACTTACCTTCTGCCTTGTCCTTCTCCGTTCCCTCTCCATCATCAGATCCTGTTTGGCTGTTGTGGCTGTCCGCTACCTCCCGTAGTCCTGGCACACCGATCTCCAGAGACCTGCCAAGACAAGAGAGACATTATAAGAATCACCGATCACCAATCACCACTATCCGCACGTAGTGTGACTCACCTGGGTTGGAAAAGCTATCACCGTTGTTGTGTGACTGAGCACCTGAATAAAGCACCGATTGTTTTACTTACCTCTGTGTGGACTGTTCCGTTACAGAAGATCGGACCAAGAAGGCTTAAAGGATGAGTACGAGCGACCCATTTCAGGAATTGGTTGACACACTCAAGAGGATACTTATCCGTCCCTCCTCACCACCACGACCGGTCTCTGCACCTACCTCAGTCACTTCCGCAACAACCTCTTCTTCACCTATAATGTTCGCCAGTCCCATGGCCCGACCAGCGCCCTACTCAGGTGATCCGGAGGAGTGCAACGGTTTCCTGCTTCAATGCTCTTTAACTATTGATTTACACCCGCAGATGTTCTCTACTGATCAAGCTAAAATAGCCTTTATAATCACTTCCCTCACGGGCCCGGCGCTGAGATGGGCTGAGACGATCCTTAGTCAGGCTGGACCCGCTACACAGTCATATCCTCAATTCCTCGCCCACTTTAAAGAAGTCTTCAGCAACTCCCCGGGTGATTCTACGGTTGGTGAGCAGTTATATAAACTTAGACAGGGAACCATGGATATTCGCCAGTATTCCCTGAAGTTTCGCACCCTCGCAGCCGCGAGCGGCTGGAATGAACCATCGCTCATCACAGCCTTTCGTCAAGGTTTGAATTCTCGTCTCAAGTATCAGCTGGCCGCTTACGACGACACTTATGGGCTAGAGAAATTCGTTCAACTCGCAATCCGATGTTCCAATCGTATGAAGGCTGTCTCCATGGAATCCACATCTACCGTTGACACTCCTCCCCCTCGCCAGCCAGAGGCTCGACCGGAACCCATGCAGACAGACTCCTTTCATCTGTCCCCTACTGAACGACAACGTCGCATCAACAATGGTTTGTGCCTATACTGTGGAAGCTCCGAGCATGATATCCAGTCCTGCACCCTTCGACCACCTAGACTTCTGGTGAGTGGCGTTCAACCCCAAGTCGACAAGATGAATCCCTTATCTACCTGTGCTAATATTGTCCTCGATACTCACCTCATACCCGTCACAGTCCTCCTTGACTCCGGTTCAGCGGGGAACTTCATCTCGGGAAGGCTCTGCCGTCAGCTCAACCTCACTCCCGTTGCGACCGAGACCTCTTACCAAATCCAAGCCATAACAGGTACGCCACTCACCCGCCGTCTAGTTAAATATAGTGTAGGTCCCCTGTCACTTCGTCTTGGACTGTTACATCACGAATCCATCCATTTGCTCCTTTTAGAAGAATCCACCGTCGATATTGTTTTAGGTCGACCCTGGCTGGTGAAACATAACCCCATTTTATCCTGGACCTCGGGAGAGGTCCTAAGATGGGGTACTAATTGCTTCCCTCGTTGCTTCCCACATTTACCCAAACCACAATCACCTAAGACCCAAGAAAGATGGAGGCTTAAGACCCTGCATTGATTACCGTAAACTAAACCAAATCACCGTCAAATACAGATATCCCCTTCCTCTCGTCTCGGCGGCTCTCGAACAACTCCGCGGTGCCACCATCTTCACCAAACTGGACCTCCGCAGCGCGTACAACCTCATCCGCATAAGAGAGGGGGACGAATGGAAAACAGCCTTTATCACCCCTACTGGTCACTACGAGTATCGGGTTATGCCCTATGGACTTGTCAACGCCCCCTCTGTCTTCCAGGGCTTTATGCATGAGGTGCTCCGGGAGTTTCTACATCGATTCGTCATCGTTTACATCGACGACATCCTCATTTATTCCCGGAGCCTGGCCGAACATCGCCACCACGTTGCGGAGGTCCTCCAACAACTCCGGAAATTTCAATTGTACCTCAAGGCCGAAAAATGTCTCTTCCACCAGTCTTCAACCCATTTCCTCGGTTACATCATTAATCAAGGTGGCACCCGTATGGACAGGAGGAAGGTGGAAGCCATCACCACCTGGCCACGTCCAACCACCATCAAAGAGCTGCAACGTTTTCTTGGATTTTCAAACTTCTACCGTCGCTTCATCTCTAATTACAGTACCATCACCAGTCCTCTCACAGATCTCCTGCGGGGCAGTAAGAAGACCCTATCCTGGGATGTCAATGCCACCAATGCATTTAACCGTCTCAAAGAGGCCTTCACCACGGCACCACTCCTAGTCCATCCAGACCCGAACTCCCCGTTTATTGTGGAAGTTGACGCCTCAACCACTGGGGTTGGTGCGGTATTGTCCCAGCAGCAGGGGAAACCTCCTAAACTCCATCCATGCGCCTTCTTCTCCAAAAAACTCAGCCCGGCGGAGAGGAATTATGACATCGGCAGCCGTGAGCTACTAGCTATCAAGTTAGCCTTGGAGGAGTGGAGACACTGGCTAGAGGGAGCATCTCAACCATTCACTGTACTCACTGATCATAAGAACCTAGAATACCTCCGTGAGGCCAGACGTCTCAACCCCCGTCAAGCCTGCTGGGCTCTATTCTTCACCCGGTTCAACTTCCAGATTTCATATCGCCCAGGTACTCGGAATATCAAAGCTGATGCTCTATCACGAATTCATTCTCCAGAGGAATCTACCGATGAGCCAGAACGCATTCTACCCACCAACATAATTGTGAACCCCATTGCCTGGTCCTCTCCACCAGTCGTCTCAGACACTCCTCCAGCCAATCCGCCGGGCTGCCCTCCAGACCACCAATATGTTCCTCGGACACAGCGCACTCCCCTCATTCACTCTTCTCACACATCTCTTGGTACTGGTCACCCAGGGGCCAACGCAACTCTCTCGCTGCTAAAAGATCGCTTCTGGTGGCCTATCATGGCTAGGGATGTGAGAAGGTTCGTTCAGGGCTGCCCAGAGTGCGCCAAGGCCAAAAGTTCCTGACATCTTCCTGCTGGCAAGTTAATACCTCTACCCATTCCTAATCGCCCCTGGTCACACTTAGGAGTAGATTTCATAACCGACCTGCCACCATCCGACAACCACACATGCATCCTGGTTATTATTGACCGATTTTCCAAGTTTACTCGACTCATTCCTCTGCCTGGGCTACCCACTGCTATGCAAACAGCTGAACTCCTCTTCAACCACGTATTCAGATATTTTGGTCTCCCCGAAGACATTGTATCCGACAGAGGACCCCAATTCATCTCCCGTGTCTGGAAAGCCTTCTTTTCTCTCCTAAGTGTGACCATCAGTCTAACCTCCGGATACCACCCACAGTCAAATGGGCAGACTGAACGAAAAATCCAGGAAATAGGGCGATTCCTGAGAACCTTCTGTCATAGCCGCCAGAACTCCTGGAACCAGTTCCTTGGCTGGGCCGAGTACGCCCAGAACTCTCTCCGGCAAGCCTCTACTGGACTCACTCCCTTCCAGTGCGTACTCGGTTTCCAGCCTCCCCTGTTCCCGTGGTCCGGGGAACCCTCGGATGTTCCTGCAGTGAATCACTGGTTCCAAGAGAGCGAGGGAGTCTGGGACTCCGCACACCATCACTTGCAGCAGGCTGTGCGCAGGCAGAAGATCACCGCAGATGCCCGTCGATCTCCAACTCCCACTTACCTGCCGGGCCAAAAGGTATGGCTTTCTACACGGGACATTAGGATGCGCCTGCCTAGCCGCAAGTTGAGTCCCAGATTCGTTGGCCCCTTCACCATCTTGGAACAGGTCAACCCGGTCACGTACAAATTACAACTTCCGGCACATTACAAAATCCATCCTACATTCCATGTCTCTCTTCTAAAACCCTACTATCCCTCTGTTTCCCCAGAGCCTGGTCCTGACGAGGAACCCCCTCTCCCGCTTATCATCGACGACGGGGCCATCTACAAGGTTCATGACATCTTAAACTCCCGGCGTCGTGGTGGCAGACTGGAGTACTTGGTGGACTGGGAAGGTTACGACCCGGAGGAACGGTCTTGGATCCCCAAGGATGATGTTCTTGATCCCAGCCTACTAGAGGACTTTCATGCTGCTCATCCAGATTGTCCTGCACCTCGAGGCCGAGGCAGACCACCACGACGCCGAGGTCGGCCCTCAGGAGCGGTCCGTGGGGAGGGGGGTACTGTCACAGAAGGACCAGGCTCCTCGCACAGCCAATTACCTCGCTCCACCTCACCTGATTATTAATCACCAGCACCTGCACCTCATTATCACCATCATCACCAGCCACATATAAGCACCTTCACTAGATCACTCAGTATCCGATCTTGTACCTGCGACAAGGACCGACGCCCTACGAAGCCCTAGTGCTGAGTATACCTCTCTTATCATTACTTACCTGCTACTTACCTTCTGCTTTGTCCTTCTCCGTTCCCTCTCCATCATCAGATCCTGTTTGGCTGTTGTGGCTGTCCGCTACCTCCCGTAGTCCTGGCACACCGATCTCCAGAGACCTGCCAAGACAAGAGAGACATTATAAGAATCACCAATCACCACTATCCGCACGTAGTGTGACTCACCTGGGTTGGAAAAGCTATCACCGTTGTTGTGTGACTGAGCACCTGAATAAAGCACCGATTGTTTTACTTACCTCTGTGTGGACTGTTCCGTTACATTATCATTATTATTATTACTTTACAAACCATGCACTATAGTAAAGTCTTTATTAATCGATGACCTGCCACTGTAATCATAATTTGTGTGGAAAGGAGTAAAAGTTGTCTATGTTTTACTGACATTAGTGTTCAAATTTTTCAAATGAGCCTTTTATACAACTGTTCAATAAGCAAGACATTAACACACATTTTTAGGCACAATAAAGGCCGTTGTTTTGTCTATTTTTGATCTACCAATGAAAACAATTCCAAACAAAGCAAAAGCTGAATACACTGTGTCTTCAAGCACAACACAGTTTTTTACTGCATGGATGAATCTGTGTTTTTGAATGGATTGCATGAGCGAATAATTTGATGACTCACTTTCGGTCCTGAAAGGATCTGTATTTTTTAATGAATCATTTGCTTAAATGCTTCAGTGACCTTGTGTTAGAGAGCCATTTGTTTCTTTCTAGACAGTCAGTTGAATGAATGAATGAATTTCACTTATTGCCTTAATAGTAGAAACAGTCTCTGCGGAATCTCCACTAATGCACGGACTGCTGCTCATGTGTGAGCTGTGTCTGAACCACATCTTAACATTTTCAATTACAGCAGATCTTGGATCCAACATAAAGCCCATTGTCTATAAGCTGTTTCTTGTAATCCTTTTTCCGTGCTTCCCCGGTAGATTTTTACTTTGTTTCACCTTCCCATCCCGCCCTTGGCCCCTGTTCTAATCTTCTTTGTTTATGTGCTATGCTCCCACTCCCCCATGAAAAGACCATTCTATCCACAAACCAGAAACCTGTTTATGTTTGCTTGATGAAATCTACTTCAATTTACCCAGAAACCTTGCTTTCTTCAACCCTGCAGGTAGTGCTAATCCTCCTAATTCTTCCCCTTTTCCATCTCTGCATTTCATGTGAGTTTTTGCCAACAATAACTTGTTCTTGAGGGGTGAGTGAGAGCATGGGAAAACTACACTGATCTCTTATGTAGTATGGAATAACGAAAGCTAAGTTTTATTGTACAGTTGGGTGTTATTTACCTAGTTGCGATCCATTTCATTTTCTAACTTTTGCTATGTCAGACTCTGAACTATATGAGAGTATCATTTTTCATCTGCCAACTGCAGCCTGCTGGTTTTATCCAAGTTCCCTGGAGAGATTTCTCAGTAATTTCCTGCCCTTCATGTCATGTCTTTCCTATTAAGATGTTACTTTTACAAATAGAGTGAAGATGATCTTCTCTGGCAAAGCACTGTAAAGTCATGGAGCTAGAAACATCTACTTTCAAATGTCTATCAGCAAGTAAATGAGGATGGAAAGAGAAATTATGCATTTAAGAGTCAGATACTTGTGTGCTCATAAATTTCTTAAATATGACCTGGAACTAAACACTTCGAATCTCATTTCTGTTGCTGAACATGAAACCATGTTACAAAGAAAATTTGCAAGTACTATTATTTCTGCTAATGAAAGCTAATGGGAGATATTAGTGTGCATTGGAAAGATTTTTCTGTATACAGTTGTATTGAATCTTAAATGTCTTTCTCAGTCTCTAGAGTTACTTGGGATTGAAATGATTATGAATAAGTAATTATTTGTTCTACCACAGCCCATTACCATTTCCCCATTCCCCCCCCAGCCTTTTGAAGTAAAATTTCCATTTGTTCAGCAGAAATGTCTATGCACTTGAAACAAGTTGAAATAATAGTTCATGAATGCCTTTTTTGACATTTTTTTTCCTGTTGGTATGTATTGACCTGGCATTATTAAAAGCATAATCCATTTGTTTTATCCACTGCTTCAAGTGTGATCCTCCTGACACCATCCCTTTGAAATGGTTTAGACAGCAGGAAAACTCAATATCTGTCTTATTTTCCAGTAAAAATATCTAACCATCCTTAAAACCAGATCAATTTGAGAAACTAGCAAAACTTTATGAAATATTAACCTATTTTCAGAGAATGTGTCTTGAATAAGTGTATTTTGTCTTGTTCAGCCTTGTTCTGGCAGATTATGTGCATGTTTTATTCATTAACCTGACAAAATGTATTTTTGCAAGCAAAGAAGACAAAGATACTGATTAAGAATAGGATTTTACACTGTGCACTTGCACAGAAACTGTGGGGAGATCTGCTATTGTGATTTCTTGTTTGGATTTAGTAACAAGCAAAATGAGGACAACGACTGTATGAACCAAAAAACAAAAAACCTTCTAAATTCCAAGTCACATATTTGCATAGCAGGGCATTACTGAATTACTGAATAAATGTTGCAAATGTCAAGATAATGTTAATTTTAGCTCAAATGAGGAGAAAAACATTCCCAGAATGTAGGGTAATGGTCAGATTTTTTATTTTAAAGGTCTAAAAATAAACATACACAGGATATTCCCATGCATACGCAGAATTAGTGATGTTTACAATTTTTTATCTCAAAGGATTTCACTTTTTGGCAGGCAGTCGTAGGCCTACATTTAGAGCAAATAATAGGTTAGTATTATTGACTGGATGATAAATCCACATGTGGAAAGTTTATCCAGTGATCAGCCTGATGGCATTTATCTCCTGAATCGAGCAGAGTTGAATGTGAAACATCCATGCTACTGTATGTATATAGCCTGTGTCAGCATTCTGAATGTGTGAATTCATTCACATAGCACATGCAGTGCAATGCATATTGCTACGCTCTTTATTATCTGGCACGCACACCTAAACCATTGGAAACAATTCCTCACTGTCAGTATATCTTCTCCATTCCCTCCCCAAGTCCTGCTCTTCTGCTCCTTGCTGGGCTTTCTGTTGATAATTCATGTGCAGGCTATAATTTCAGCTCTGCAGGACTACTGTTTTTCTCTCACCGTTATGAGATGCTCTGCTATCATACTAGCACTTGGTTGTTTTTCTACTGAAATCTGAAGCCGGTACGTCCTCTCACAAGTCATAATTAAATGTCAAATCCGAACAATCTCAAAGCTAAGGGATTTTTAAAGAGAGAACAATATGAGGATATTATGCTGAGGAGATTAAGAAGTTTCTTTACATTATATTATGAGGCGCCACATAATGCTTTGCCAGCTGTTAGATCAAATCTCTACTATATAAACTTTCCTCCTTTGCACTTTCCTCCCTCAGAGAGAGAGAGAGAGAGAAAGAGAATCGCAGAGAGAAATTTAGGCTTTATCTGTTAAATCAGATTTATTTTGTTGTGCAGCCAATGACATGATTTACGACACTGACAGATTAATGAGAGGTTATCCTACATTTGGAGGAAGAGGAACAGGATATCCTTTTTCTGTAGCCAAAAGTTAAAGTAACTGTGTTCTATTTTAATATATTTTTAAAAAAATGTGATTGATTTATTGATTGGTTGATTGATTAATTATTTGCAAAGCTGAATTTTCAGCAGCCGTTAGTTTTAAATGTCACATTATCCTTCAGAAATCATTCTAATATAATATTGATTTGGTGCTCTAGTAATATGTTATTATTATCAATGAAAACAGTTGTCACGGATCTGTCTGTTCTCCACCAGTCACGACGCACGCACGCACCTGTTCTCACCTGAGTACTGATCACACGCACTTGCACATCGTTGAACCACTCATTACCCATGCCATAAATACACACACCTCACAGCAGTCCAGTGTCCGTTCTCGTTCATGCGAAGAGGACTGCCATAGCTATCACAGCTCTATGCCTACTACTTACCTCCTTGTCTACTTACCTGCTGTGTCTCCTCCCGAGTGTGTTCTCCAGCGATCCCCAGTCAGTCTGCTCCTGTGTTCTGTCCCAGTCAGCCATCTTGGTGAGGTGTGTGTTCAGTTCGTGTTCCAAGTTTCCTGTCAACAGAAGATACTCAAGTTAACACTTCTCCAGATTACCGAAGACCTCCAGGATTACCACTTACCTGTCTCACTTCTTGTTGCTCTGCCAATCTGTCAATAAATACCTGTTTATTATCCGTTACTCTGTCCTACTTTTGTAACAACAGTTGTTGCTTACTATTGTTGTGGAAACCATGAAACCATTTTGCTTTGATGAATTGAAAATTTAAACAACATAAATTTGAAATCATTTGTAACATTATAAATGCCTTTACTGTTACTTTAAATTAAATGCATCCTTGCTGAATAAACGCATTGATTTCTTTCCAAAAAAAGATGCATTTCTCATTGGTACAATGCTATGCAATTCCTAGTGCTATTTTTTCACAAATCCTAAAACTTCCAGGTTTCTATTTCCAGTTTAAACATTCACTTCTAGAATCATCTATAGACACATATCCAATATTCAAACTGTCATGGTGATGATAGCATTGTATCTGTATTATATTAATGTTTTAGGTTTCATTTAAAACCTAAAGGCCATATCAAGTGTAAATGGTGTAAGGGACTGGAGGCTGATACAGTAACAATGTGTGTTTATGTTAAAAATAGTGACTGTAGCGAGGGTCAAGGGAGGTGGGCGAAATGGAGAGAAACACATATTCCCATTGTTTTTCTGTGCAAACAGTATTCTGTATGTATGCAGTGGAGCATAGGTGTGCAGTGGAGCATGAGTAGTAAAATAAATCATTCTGCTATGATGTAGAATTTATTTGTAGATAAGTCTGATGGTTGTCGCCTGTGACAGAAAGGTAATCAGCTACTTGGCGATACAAAGAGACAGCGCTGAAGCTCCCTGGGATATATCCTGGAGGACCTAAGGAACAAATCTCATGAAGAAAATGCAAAGCAAATAAAATCTTGTGGCTAGCATGAAGAAATATTCATAGGTCCCGCCTCATATCCATGGTTACGGTCTCATTTTATTCCCTAGGAAGTAGTAGAGCACTGCAGTGATGTATTTTTGTAGGCCAACCCAGAATTTAACATTGCCCTGAAAACAATAGGATTTTTCCAGTGGCTTTTGAATTACTGCAGAAAATAAGCTCTGTGATCAACAACAGTTTATGATTGCTACATATTCTATTCATCAAGATAATTCTTACAAATAAAGACAGCTTTTATTAATTTTTAAGCCTAAATTCGGTCGCCAGAAATAAAAAGTTAAACGTACGCTATAAACAAACTACGCCACGGTCACATGACTTCAGTGTCACCTCCATTAAGTTTTTGACAACTCTCTCAGTCTTTATTTAAAAACATTTTACCTCAAAGTTTGAGTTATAATAGTTTGCAAGAGTGCAACTTTAAATACAATGAGACTTTGAATGTGGACTAGTGAGTAGATGAGTTTATACGGTGACTCAGTAATGCACAACACAATGAAATCTCCACAACACAACGAAATCACTAAAACACAACGCATAGGACAAATTTTATTGTGTTGTTACTTGTTTCCGTAGTGTTGTGATAATTTCATTGTGTTGCGGCTTGTTTCTCATTTCCGGGTTTTGGCCTACAAAACTACGTCACCCCTGCAGTGCTCTATAAACAGAGAGTATATGTACAGGGACAAACTTTTGAGATGACACTGCAAAAAAAAAAGACTATTTTTCTGAGTTTTTTTACACCATGACACATGCGTCGTAAATCAATAGCGCATGCTGTTTCCAGGCACTGAAGCTAGCCATGTTGTCACAGCAGGAGACACTAAAGCTTAGTTTATTATCGATTACTGATATGTTACACTGCATATGACTGTCCAAGGAAGGTGAAGGAGAGCGATCGCTCACAGCATGGATGCAAACTCACACTGGAGTATATTTCATCACAGTCTTGGTTCACAGCCAGCCACGCTGAGCTGTTAATACAGTAAGATAATGGCTTGCCAGCATTTATAAGCAAGAACTCGGTAATGTCACGGTGCACACAGCAGGGAGGACACAGGAAACGAGGATGTAAACTCAAATAATACTTTACTTAAAGGTCAGGGCAGGACAAGGCAAGGCAGACACCGACATCAAACACCGGGAAGTAACGAGTAGACCAGACAAAATGGCACAACACAGACAGGACTATAAATACACAGGTAACTTAACTCAAACACACCTGGAACGGAATAAACTACTGATTACATGAAACGAGAACAGGAAACAAACCAAATAAGGGCACAAGAGGCAGGAACACATGACACACACACACAACAGTTCTCTTACATTACTCCCCCCTCCCGAAAGGCTCGTCCCGAGCCTTAACAGTTCCATCGGGGAGGGGGGGTGGGCGCTCTGGAGGCCTCTCAGGACAGACACGGACCGGAACCTCCAGAGCGATACAGACAGACGGAGACATCGGAGAGCTGGACGAGACCAGCGGAGACACAGGAGAGCTGGACGAGACCAGCAGAGACACATGAGAGCTGGACGAGACCAGCGGAGACCCAGACGAGACCAGCGGAGACCCAGGAGGCCATGGTGGAGCCAGGGGCTCAGGTGACCATGGCGGTGCAGGGAGCACAGAAGGCCAAGGCAGATGGTCTACGGAGCCTTGGCCTCGGACCCCTCTCGGCCCGGCCCCTACAGCCGGAACCCTACTACCCCCCCCAAAAATTTCCCTGGGGATGTTGGGGGTATCAGGAGCCCTCCGGGGCTAGACACAAGTTAAAAAGACCTCGGTCACTGGTCAATACGGCGGCAGCCGGCTGCCACTACCACAACGGTGGCAGCCGGCCGGCTGACCATCCCAACGGCAGGGACCGGTGGGCTGGAGGCAGCCCCAACCGGTGTCGGGCCGAGTGACCTCGGACGGCGGGTTGGCTTTCCCCGCGAAACAGTGGCCAAGGTGAGCCGCGAACGGCGGCGTGATCTCCCGCGAACAGCGGGGTCGGTGAGCCGCGAACGGCGGCGTGATCTCCCGCGAACGGCGGGGTCCTTGAGCCGCGGACGGCGGCGTGATCTCCCGCGAACGGCGGGGTCCTTGAGCCGCGGACGGCGGCATGATACCCCGCGCACGGCGAGCTGGAGTCAGCGGCGATCCGGCGGGCATTGAGTCAGCGGCGATCCGGCGGGCTTGACTCCCGCAAACGGCGGGTAAAACAAAAAACACAGGAACAAACAAAACACTGGAAAACTGGACAAAACAAAACGCGGTGAAGGGACGACGCTTACTGTACTGGTCTGGTCTTCTGTCACGGTGCACACAGCAGGGAGGACACAGGAAACACGGAAACGAGGATGTAAACTCAAATAATACTTTACTTAAAGGTCAGGGCAGGACAAGGCAAGGCAGACACAGACATCAAACACCGGGAAGTAACGAGTAGACCAGACAAAATGGCACAACACAGACAGGACTATAAATACACAGGTAACTTAACTCAAACACACCTGGAACGGAATAAACTACTGATTACATGAAACGAGAACAGGAAACAAACCAAATAAGGGCACAAGAGGCAGGAACACATGACACACACACACAACAGTTCTCTTACAGGTAAGGTCTGTTTAAGATTTGTTTCAATGGATATTTAGAACATGGACTGAAATAAGTGTTTTCAACCTTGTTTTGTACACATTAAACAATATACTGTTAAATGTATCTTAAAAAACTCAACTGTGGTTGCCAGAACTTCACTGTTTAGTGAATAAAATACAGTGATAATGTTTCAGGTATTACAAGATGACATTAGTGTGTTATTAGTGTATTTTTATATAGTGTGTGTGTGTGTGTGTGTGTGTGTGTGTATATATATATATATATATATATATATATATATATATATATATATATATATATATATATATATATATATATATAGTGTATTATTATTATTATTATTATGTAGTATATTTTATAACTTATTACTACATATTTTCTTTAGGTGATATAATATCAATTTACATGTCTGCTTGAAACTACTTGCAATTATAATAATAATAATAATAATGCAATATATAAAGTAACATAAAATGTTGCTCCTAATATAAATCACTGATAACAAATAGAAGAAACAAGGTTATTTATTTATATACAGAAAATCATATGAATTTTTTCCATCATAAATTGTAAAAAAGCAGGTTTTAATAAACTACATATAATGCATAATTTTAAACCAGTCAGTTTTTTCATTGTGTATGGTAATATACATTAATAACAGGACGTACATAAGACAAATCATGTGTCACAATAACGGAATTTATTATTATGCCACCAAATACCGTATTAAGCCTCATGACACTAAGTTCATGAATACACTTAAATAACAATATCAAATCCTGCCCTGTTGGCATTAAATCTTTGTCACACAGGAAGCTTAATATGTGATTTCTGGGACATTCTTTTGATTTGAAATGTAAATACATGTACCCTTGCAGTATTTAAGATATTTCCCAGGGATTATTGAACATATAATCCTTATAGTCCACACTACTGAACGTCTTAATTTTTACCATATATGAGAGGTTTCCAATAGCAACAGGGTTAACTTGTCATTGTGAGATGTGAAGGCACACAAACACATTTTCTCTTGTAAACAACCACTCTCATTTAGCTAAAGGTCTCTTTTAATACTCTTACACGTTGTTTACAAGCCTTGAGAAGTAATATATCGGTGACAAGCCTCTCTTGACCCCAATTTCAACATCTTGATCCCCATTTTGCACCATGTGTTAGCCATCTTAACATGGACATAAGGAGAAGTGCAGTGTGTAATTGACCCCATCTCTCGCTCTCTAAGCTGTGCTTTAATCCTTTCTGTTTGTGTGCAGTATTACAGAATAGCTTTTAAAGATGGACTCCTCTGTGACCCTCTCTTTATCCTTTTTCTCGTCCCCCCTTCATCTTTTTCTTTCATTTGTGTTTTAGTGGAGTATGCTGTGAAAAGTATCACTATTAGTGTTGCTCATATGAGCTAGTGATTTGAACAAACCCATAAGCATTACATTTTGGTGTGTAATTCGTCCTATACTGTTTGTGCTCTAAATAATTGATACCACAAATAATGTACCTGTAATGCTATTACATTTATGAATTTTGTCTGATGAATAATAAAACTTGTAAAACACATGTCTTGAGCCATATCTAGAAACCAGCTGGGGCCAAATTCATTAAAATCTTAATGTGATAGTCTAACTAAGAAGTTTGTAAGAATGTTTCTATGTGCAGTTCTTTGCAGTGCAACTAATTTTTTTGCAGCGACTGGCTTGATGGGGGTTCAAGAATTTAAGGAGACCTATTATGCCCCTATTAACAAGACGTACCCCACAGATAATTTATTATATTATTTTGAAAATGCCTATTTTGAGTGGAAGCAGAAACACACTGTTTTTGTGCATGTCTCTTTAAATGAAAATGAGGTTCTGCTCCCCGCCACCTTTTCCAGAATAAGGCTGTGCCTTTACAGCTGGTATCTCAGATACTCTGCCAAAAAACATCTGTTTGGTTTTGAGTATCATGTCTATCATGCTGAAACATGTGTTTTAATCTATATTAGTTTAAGCACATCCTGATTTTGCTGACTTAGATGTGTTCCTAGGTCAACATATTTTGTTGACCCTGGAACAACATTTTAATCCAAAAATGTAGTCTTGACCATATCCCTACACCTAAATCTAACATTATCCATCAAGGAAATGATAGTTGAATGACACTGATGTACAAGCACCAAACACTGATTGTAAGCCTAAACTTAACAAAAACTATAAACTGGTTCTTCAAATCTGATTGGTTAATCACAATGTTGTTCCAGGGTAAAAGATGTTGACAGAGTTGGGGAAAGTTACATTTAAAAGTAATGCATTACAATATTGCTGTCAGACTGTGTCTGGTGTTTCCCCTCCTCTCGTGCCCATATTTGGTGTTCCTGTTCCTGTCCTCGTTCCCTTTAGTTATCATTTCATTAGTTCCAGGTGTGTTGTTAATTATCTAGTTTAGTCTGTCCTTTATAAGCCCTGTGTTTCCCTGCCTCTGTGTGCTGTCTGAAAGTGTCATTCTGCGTTTGTCTGGCCTGTACGCCACGTCTCACAAAGTTGGTTATTAAAGGATTACCGTTTGTGAAGAACTCCTTATCTCCTCGTTCCCTTCCTCTGACGTAGCGTGACAATTGCGTTACTTCCTAAAAAAGTAACTAATTACGTTACTTAGTTAGTTACTTTTTATGGGAAGTAATGCGTTACGTTACTTTTGTGTTACTTTCACGTTACTTTTAAAATATGAGCAGAGCTTAATTATTTGTTTTTAATATAAAAAGTTCTATTTATGGCAAATGTAAAAGCCCTTTCACACCAAAAAGTGTAATGAATAAGCCTCAGGCTGAAGGAAAAGTAGAGTAGAACGCAGGAGAAGAAAGTTCAACACTCTTGAGCAATAAAAAAACAATGAAGCACAATTGTTAGTTTATCTAAAATAATTTTTTGTTTATTAGTATGGTTGAATTGGATTAAATGAGATATTAAACGGGATTAGATACATTTGTGTTATATAACATTTAATTATTGCAGATTTGCGTCATATTCTGCGTTGCATTTCACTGTTTTAATTCATTCTGATGAATACTGAATCTGTTTTTTTGCGAGTGAGATGAAATAATGCACGTTCACATTTAGTCTAGAACTACATTAAGATCACAGCGAACACTTCCGATTTCTCTCAACATGGGGACAGGAGACTTGTCAGACAATAAATGGGAAAACAAAGTAACTGGCGTTCATTTTTTTGAAAAATTAACTCTATTTTCTTGTAAATTAAAAAGTAATGCATTACTTTAATAGTTACTTGAAAAAAGTAATCTGATTATATAACTCGCATTACTTGTAATGCATTACCCCCAACACTGGATGTTGATCCAGGAACATGTCACACTTGGTAAAATCGGGTTCTGCATTATTTTAATCTGATATCCGCTTTTCTGAGCACACATTAGAAGCACGCGCACAGAAAGAGGCTGACACATGGCATGTGAGTACTAAACTTTTCTTTCATGTCTTATTGCGCTTATACTGTCAAATGTTGTGATAATTTTGTTGTGTTGCGGCTTGTTTCTAATGTCTGGGTTTTGCAGAAAGCAACCACATAGCAACACCCTGGCAACCAATATCTAGAACACAATAGCTACACTAAAAACTTTGAGAATACCTCACGTCTGTGGAGTATAATTACTCAGCTTTTCTCTCTTTGTAGACTCCCTTGTGAGCTTCTGTTTTACCTTTGAGTCACCTTTCTGCCTGTGACTCTCAGCACACAGTGTGATGTGGCCACTGAACTGCCATCTCACCACCAAACATTCACCCCTAACCTCTATTTCTTTCCCCACCTCTCTGTTCTAGACCTTCCTTTGAAGTTCAGATGTAAATTCAGCAAGACGTCATTCATTCTTACAGAAAGTCAGCTCTTTTTCTCTCCTTCTCTCTCTGTCCATCTCTTCACCCTCTGCCCTCTCATTCTTTCTCCTTTGTCAAGTTAGATTCATTTTCTAACTTGACTGTAACTGTGACGGTGAAACTGTAAATGCATTATTACACATGAGTGAATATCTGGGGTCAGACAGACCTCTTTGGCTCTATTACCTTGATTTCACATACTGTAAACTAAAGTGACCATTCTTGAAAAAAAAACAAAAAATACAGCCATGCAGGAAGAGCGTTCATGCTGTCTTTTAAAGGGATGGTTCACCCAAACCTGTATGGCTTTCTTTCTAAAAAGAAAAACTAGAATGTTTCAACTTTCTATAGGGACCAAAACAAAATTGGACCCCATTGCCTTTCACTGTAAGGAAAATAAATGAACTATTTTACTAAATGTTTTGTTTTCCATAGAAGAAAGAAATACAAACAATCAAATATTAAAATCCTCCCAGTTTTAATGTCTTTATTCCTCTTTATTAGTTTTGTAAACTCCCTCTTTGTTACAGAGAAACTGGTTGTAAATATTTCATTTACAGCTTCAGTTATTTCCCCTGGATGTTTTTCTTAAGATGAAAATACTCAGGTCTTGTCTCCTAAATATTTAAACCATGGGCAGTCAGAAGTATGATGGGAAATTATATCCCGTATGCTTCAGACACCATCAAAATACGTCTTATGATTTGCATTTAGATGAGTTGATTATTATTATCCATCCTTGTGATGTTAGAGCAGATACTAGACACCATACTCATGTTAAACAGTGTATGAAGAAGTGCATGTGTGACAAAGATCGCATATGACATTTACTTTAGAAAGGAAGTGTCACATTGTCACTGTGTCAGATTCAAGGTAATCAAAATGATGACAAATGTTGACAATAATGAATTGTTGAGATTTAAATTTAAATATTGTTTTATCATTAACTGAGGTGATGTAATGTGATGTAAAACCAACATTGAATTGCAACGTTGGTTTAAATAACATGTTAATGTTGACTGAACATTGTTGCAACGCTTGTTTGCTATTTGGGATGAAAGTGTACACTGTTATGACATAAAACTTAAAAATTAATTAAACATGTTATGTACTACACTAATGCAATACTGATGCTCTTGCAAAGAATGTAATTGAACTCCAAACTTGAACTTGAATTCTGCCTTTTTGTTTTGTCTTATGTTATTTCTTGTCGTTTCATTACACAGCATTTTATATTACAATTTCTGATGGGAATAACCATCAGAAACTAACAAAACTCAGGTCTCATGAAAAGCAATTTCACTGTGACCTGAGAACCATAAATCCTGGTTATACTTAACAGTCTATAACTGAATGCCTTAACTCAGTAAGCCAGCAGTAGAAAATAAAAATCCTGCATGACTTGCCAACAGCGAACAGTTTTTTTTTTTAAATAACTCTGTGTGGAGTGTAGAAAGCTAGAGATTATCAGTTTTATAAGAACAAACCTTTCAAATGCCAGCTCCCATCACAATGTTAATCTCTCGGTTGAGGATAGTAACATAAAAAGTAGCTGGGTTTACCCACCTTTGAGAGTCTTTTCTTTTGAAAGTCAATATATCACTTGGGCACAGACAGAAGATTGAGAAGAAGTTTAATAAATCATAAAAGCTATGTAACAGATGTAACAGAGTGCTGTTATATTTAGATGTTTTCATTTTAAGGTCATACAATTCTTTTTCTTTATATTTGTGCATACCTGTCATTTGTAGTACTGTACCATTTTTTCAGCTTTTTTGAGCCAATAACATGTTACTAATTACTTTGGAACCGCAGGAAAATTATGTTATCACAAAGCTCACTGGCTGATGGCACCACAAGAACGTTCACTGTTCTAAAACTTTCATTGATTTGTGATGTCAAAGGCAGCAAATGGGAGAAAAGTCCATATCAAGCTTTTAAGAGCCTCCAAAAACTGGTAAAACATCTACTAGAATATAATGAAATATTAGCAGATGGTGCAGTTTCAACATCTGCCAGCAGGCTAATCGGGTCACGTGAACCAGTTCAACTTCCATTATTATTCTTATTCCAGATTCAGTATCATTTCAAATCTATTTGAAACCTGAGGTAATTACCCCAAAACATCATATTGACTCGTCCCCTGAGTTTAAAAACAACATCATGCTAGCAGTCTCATATTGTTTCATACCTATTACACTTTCTTTCTTTTATTGAAAACAACTGTAATTATGATAAATAAAATGTTTTCCATGCATTACAGTGGAGACTATCCAGCTTGAAAAAGCACTCAATGTGATGAACAGTAACTGGGTACTGGGTACTGTACTGGGTAAATAACCCAGTATTTTCAGTAAATAATGAATAACTAATACATTTCAGTCTGTTCCTCACACAAGGTTTTAAAACATATCGAACACATGTTAGTTCTTCAAAGTTTTGTTCTGTTCACACAGAAGAAAGAAGGTCTTATGGGTTTTGAATTAGACGAGGATGAATAAATAAACTATAGGGGTGTCCCCGACTAAGGATTTTCATAGTCGAATCGGAATTTTCGAATCTTGCCGATATTCGAATAATAGTCGAATCATATGTTTGGGGGCGTGGTCAAAATACATTACCAAGAGTCAGACACAGTCATAATTACTGACATTAACACACAGGGAAGACTCGCAGATACAAGCGCGGGGTAAATAATGTTTTATGTTTTGATTAAAAGATAGTTAACATTAAAGGTCAGCCAAACCCTAAGAATTCACAACATTTTTTTTTACAATAGTGCTCAATTATAACGTTATGTATATGACAGAAGTTATTAATGTTCTGCATTTCTGTTTTGAGCTGCAAAGATGACCAAGAATTAAGCTTTTGATCGCAGGTTTTTAATCAATGTGATCATTTAACTCATTAACTCACAATTTATCTCATAGAATACGCTTCGTTATTTATACAACATAACGTTAATATTATACGACTTACAGGCTATCTGCACGAAATACCCCGAATGCACATGTCACGAACGTGTCTGCGCGGCTCTGAATGAACTCCTTTTGTGGACGTGTTCTTCATGCAACAACGTGCAGAAACACGGCAGCTAAACTCTAAAACTTGACAGCGTTTTACAGAGGGATTTGTTCACTTATCATTATAACATTTTATTCCTAAATCATGTTGCTTTTTTTCGGGCTGCTGACAATATTTTTTGATTTATGGACTAATAAAGAGTGATATCCAAAATCGCTTTTGCAAAAGGCTTTAAATCCAATGTCAACAAAATGAAACAAGAATTTTGAATCTGGCTTTATATAGTCTTCCGATTTCTGTTAAAATTAATGCAAATTAGTGTATATTTAATTAGATAATGCCAGATTTGTATATTTAAACATAACATATCAAAACAAATTAATGCAGTGATTAACAAACTTAGGAAGTACAATGAATGACGATGTTCATCCAATTAATCTAGTGCCTGTAGTTGCTTCAAATAGAATTTAAATGTTTAAAAATAAAAAAATCTTTGCCAACATCAAAATTTGCATTTTTGGTGTCAATGATCAGCATTTTTCTCTCTTTCAGTAGGAGAACTCGCCTAAACTGCCAGAACTGCTCGCTGCCAAGCTGCTGACCCAAAAAACAGAGAGATGTTTAGTCAATAACTGGCTGGCAGCCCACTAGCTATTCAGGTGAGAAACAGGTTTTAAACGTCAGTGCATCAAAAGATATGACACTGGAGAACTAGTGCACTGCAGTAACTTATATGAGAAGCAACGGGACATGCCTGAACAGTGGTTCCCTGCCCTCTTTTGAAACACAGGTCGACTTTAATAGAATCCCATTATTTGAGAAAGCATATGGTTGTTAAGGTTGTCTATTTTGCTGTGGTTTGCAAGTTTGATTCCAGTCGCTGATGTTTGAAATGTGAAAAGGGAACCTTAGAGATATGCATGAATTCATCCCTTTTGCCAATCAGACTGGAAAGTGTGAGCGCCCTTATTATTCCTCAGACCCAAATCACGTTTTTGCCTCTATGAGTTCTCTTTGTTACCCAAGCATGAGAAGATGTGCTATTTCTGACATAGTGAATCATTTTGAGCCTGTAGAACCTAAAGGAATATTCCAAGTTAGAAGGGATAGTTTACCAAAAAAAAAGTTTATTTTAGGGGTGACCCTGAATAGTCGACGATTTGATGCTTCGATAGGAGGAGCCTGATTCGACTCCCAATCTCACAGTCGAATATTCGCGGGGTGTTATGAACATGCCATTTTGGAAATATCATGGGGGTGCTCAAATCTTTGATTTCACATAAAACTATATTTAATGTTTACTCTCAGTTTTGCTTTCCCTTGAAAACATATTTCCTATTGAAGCAGGAAGTTTGGGAGAGTCAATAGCCAATTGCTATTATGATTTCACAGGGTCAAGTATAATTAAAGCTGTAGTGTTCTGAACTAATAATATGTAGGTGATAGTGTGCAAGTAGTTCACAGAGAATATATAAACTAGGTTTGTGGGTTAAATTCTCTTTTAAGTTGTGGTTGATGATTATTTTCACAACAGAAAATTAGCTACAGAGCTTCTTTATGGTTAACTTAGCATTTCATGCAGCAGAAATCATAACTCATCCCAACTCGTCACATATTGACGCTTGGTTTTAGCGTCGCTTTTTGACGCTCAAGGTACCCCTTTAGCGTCACTTTTCGACGTGAAGGGTCCTCCATTTTTTTAAATAGGAAACACTTAGAGTATATTAATCATTTTTAAATAAATTATGACAGTAGTTGCATCTGCCTCCATATCTTGCGTTTTGTTCACAGATGGTAGGTTTAGGGGCAGGGGTTGGGTAAGTCATATAAATAAAAGTATTTTGACTGTTTACATTGAAAAATCACACCCCTACATATATGCAATAATCGCAACCTTATTATGACGATAAAATTCCCAATATCGCGTTAGCATATCGACGCCGAAAAGTGACGCTAAAGGGGTACCTTGAGCGTCAAAAAGCGACGCCAAAACCAAGCGTCAATATGTGACGAGTTGGGAAATCAATGCTAGATACACAGAGAAAGTAATATCTCAGAAAGAACCCAAGCAGAGGAAGCTGTTTCTAAGAGTCAATTCAATGCATGTGAGAAAAGAGGACAACTGACTGATGGAAATGCCTTCTCAACTGAGAAAAACATTCAGCCTGTTTTTCTCTCTCTTCATCTCTCTCCTTCTTTCATTCTCTTTTTTCACACTTAAGAAGAGGGGACAATTTATCATAGCGCTGCAATTCCGACAGGTTCCTGTTTATAATGCCAGCCAGTTCCTTAAGCTACCATAAAGATGACTAGAATCTAAAATAATGCAATAAACATGAATTAAATAACATAAAATGTAACACAAAACAATCCAATGCACTCAATTAATAGTTAAAAAGGAAGAAACATAACATTTTAGATAATATAAAGAAATATCATAGGTTTTGCAAGGTTATCTGGAAATGACCTCTACATAAATTAATTCCCCTCAAAATATTTACAATTTCTATAATTTCAATTTAATGCAAATTTAAAGTTAATAAGTCCACGTTTTCATTTTACATTAGCATGAGCCCAAAACTTCTAATTTTACATTGTATTTTAAAGTCCATTTCTACTCCACCCTGTCCAAGAATCTGCTGATTTCTTCAGTTGAGTAGACTAATGACACGTAATGCTTGAAAATGCTTTGTATAATTTTTCCACATTAACTCCGCCCATACGTACAAGTCATCACGCATGGCCCCGCCCATCAGCGTTGGCGTCATCAATTCAAACTGGTATCGAAAGCAGAGTGGAGCTTGTGTCGAGTCAGAGCGCAGGCTGCACCGAGAAGGGAGGTACAGACTGTACTGCACGGTCTTTTTATATTTTGTATGAGCACAACGCCTTGATTTGTGAAGATGTGGACGGCTATAGGGAAACTGCTGCTTTTACATATGATACTCGTGGGGTTTCTGCTGGTAAACGGTAAGTGTCTGTTTTACGCTTTCAGTCCGCTGTTACGAATGTAAATGAATGAATGATGCTGTGGAAACACCGGCGCAGTCGCGTGCATCTACTTCCTATAACGAGACAATATTAAAGCGCTATGTAACGTAAATCTCTTTAGGTAGCTTGTATTATAAAGAATTGCAGTCTGATCAAGTACATGTTGTTGTCCTGCCGCTTTCACTGAGGGGTTTATAAGAAGAAAGCGATTTTTCATGTAATAATAGTAGTCTGTACTTCACCATTGAAAGTAACGCATACACACTAGTGCAACTTTACTCCCAATGAATGTGTCTAGTGCATCGTTCAGAGAGATCATTGTTTCAAAACACGTCTCATTTCTCAGACTATATCGTATTTACTGCAGTCTGTCACTGTAAACGTGCACATCGATGCTAAATGTTTTTCTAATGTCTTTACATGGCCCCTATTTTCAGAACTTTCAGAATTTTTAAGTTGTTCAAGTTTTCAATGACTTGTGATGTACAATATGTGAATCTATAATACATTTAGCCTATGTAACATTGTACTTTGTAAGTCACTCAACAGTTTGCTTTGACATCCTTTGTGAATGTTGTGTTACAGTAAAGAAGTAACCAAATATTTAAGGTTGCTCCTTGGTTTAAAAACTTGATCCTTTCCAAAATTTGGACCCTGCATTAACTCAAAACTTGTTGTATGACAGGAAATAATCCGGACTGTGAAAGTGGTCAGTTTCAATGCAAGAACGGCAGGTGTATCCCGACTCCATGGAGATGTGATGATGACGATGACTGCTCGGACAACAGCGACGAGGAGAATTGCCGTGAGTAATCTGAACCTCTTTTTAACAGGTGTCTTTTGTAGCCATGCTGGTATCATCTTTGTTCCTCTTTCGACTGCAGAAATTCTGTTGAAGTAGACCACTTGCTATGTTTTGAAACACAAGAATAAACTTAACGTGATGTTTCTTTGGAACCCTTCCAACTGTCACCATTTGATGCTTTAGGTACCGTCACACTGGATGTTTCACACGTTTTACTTCCCATTTTTGCATATTATGAAGTATGACGTCTTGTGCTGTACACAAATTTTGATTACAGTGTTTGTTTTGCTGCATGGTATTAGTAATGCACAATGCACTTATTGTTTATCTTTTGTGAAGCTGCTTGTAATCACACATTATTATTGTAATTAATAATGGTCACATGTATAAAATGGACATTGCTTTTTAAAGTATGAGAGTGAACGTGTTCTGAGTTTGCGTGGCATTTTAAGTGGCCATATTCTAAGCGTATTATTAGACACAGACATCCAGTTATTAGCTGTAAATGGAAGTAGGACTTTGCAGGAAGGTTGATGCAGTCAGGATTGATTTTTATTTCATGACCTGCTAATGAAAGACAAACATAAAAATCGTAATCAGCAAGTCGAATGACTTAATTGAGATGTAGGCTACAGCAGAGGGGAGCAAGGCGCAACTGGCACAAAATGAAATTATCCCAATGTATTGGTCACGGTATTAATTCCAAATGCAGTAATTATCCTGGTTAGCTGATTAATATGGTAAAGTGGAGGCAATGAATGTTTTTTTTACTTTCAAAACTGATGGAATTAAAACTTAAAAAGCATGACCATAAAGTAACTTCAAGACATAAAATGGTAGTCGCTCAAATCTGCACTGCATTCTGGGCATGTTGATCCAATATAGAAACCCAGAGTTTTAGGCATGTAGGATTATAAAGGTCATACTTGTTGCTTTCGTTCCATGTTTATGAGTGGCGTGTGCTTTTAAAGTTTTCTCAGCTTTACACAAACCATTATGTAGGATTGTTTAGCTACATTTCTAAAGTAAGAGAAAGAGACGTCTGCACCTTGAATTTACACACCTCACTTGCTGCACTACAAAATTGGTAGTCTTTTGATTTTTGCTTATTTAGATGACCCATTTTTGTTAATTATTTTATTTACGTTATATGAAACCACCTGATCCGACTTAAATTATTTTAATTTGTTCCGATTTGATTTGAGAGAAATCATGAAATTATTACGCTCAGAATTTTCCTTGTCATTGCCAACTTTCATTTCCCCAGGTTCAAGTTTGTCGCATGCACCTGGTGTTTTCTTGGCGTCGGTTATGCTCGTTTAAATGGATTCATGCTAAGGTGCCCTATTACACGTGCTACCTCCAGCAGGCAGGGTATCTGTGGGTTTCTCCCCAGGTAGAAGCTCTCTCTTGGGCTGTCAGCGGGCTGAATGCTCCTCTCTCTCCTCTGGATGTT
Organism: Barbus barbus; assembly: GCF_936440315.1. Classification (NCBI taxonomy): domain Eukaryota; kingdom Metazoa; phylum Chordata; class Actinopteri; order Cypriniformes; family Cyprinidae; genus Barbus; species Barbus barbus. Next base: position 18,636,194 of record NC_136753.1, read on the forward strand.
TTCCCGCAGACTTGGACAGACATTGAATTAGAATAATACCTTAAGGATTGTGCTTTGCGCTCCCCTCCCAGACACAACCTACTAGCAGAATTGGCAGGATTCCTCTTTAGTTGCCCATGGAGACAGTAATAGCAACACTTCACGACACATACTGCTCCCTCTCCCTCTCTTTCTGTGTCTCTTTTTTCAGTACCAAATTCTAATCACAGGGCTTTGTGTCTTAAGATGAAGTGGGCTCTTCGGTAGAGACTGGCTTAGTGGCTATTTATGTGTGTCAGGATGGCCTTTAGTCTTAGATTATGAACATCACATGGAGGTTTATTATTATGAAACTAATCAACATCGGTGAAATGTTTTAATAGTACTTTTTAAAACAGTGTGAACTCCAAAAAAATAAACTATAAAGTGTGTTTAGCAGGGTAAATGTACACTGTGGTGTATCATTCATTTGGCAGATAATGATTTTACTTGCGGTTAGTTTTGGGCTTTGATGCAAACAAGAAGAGAATAAGACAATCTGAGCGTGATGATAACCAAAACAAGTGACAGTAATGATTGTACATTTTGGGATAAAAGCCCTGAAAGAGTTTTTCATAATTGTCTTGTACACTACCATTTAAAAATTTGGTGTTTTAAATATTTTTGAAAGAAACCTCTTATGCTCATCAAGGCTGCATTTATTTGATCAAAGATAAACAACACTATTATTGGAAATATTATTTCAGTTGAAAATAACTGTTTTCTGTTTTAATATATTTTAGAATGTAATTTTTAGCAGCCATTTCTCCAGTCTCCTGTGGCACATTATCCTTCAGAATTCTTTTGTAACATTATAAATGTCTTTGCTGTCACTTTTGATCAATTTAATACATAATTTAATACTTAAAATAAGTGTTTTTTTTTCTTCTTTTTTTTTCTTTACTGACCTCAAACGGTAGTGTATTCTGTTCAGTAGATGTTTTGTGGAGCAAGATATGTGTCAAAAATGTGTCAAAGACATGTAATTTTTCAGCTTGTAAGCTTAGGGAAGAAAAGATTCTGAATTGAGTTTTTTTTTTTCTTGTTGTATGCCATGTATTATTTCACAGTGACTTTATTTTCTTTGAAGAAAGACATTATCACACACACAAAAAAAAAAAAAAATGACAGAGGGTGACAAAGAGCTATTTTCTTTTTTCATTTTTGGCTCGGATACACGTTTTTCTCTAACCCGTGTTTCACATACCTTCACCACAAATATAATGAAGCGCCAACGCACAAAATCCTTTTTTTTTTCTCCCAGTCTCTAAAAAAAGAGGTAAAATAGGGCGTATCATACAAGGTCACAGGTCACAGACATAATTAGGTATCCGTCTACCGTGGAATGTTTATTGAATCTGTTGAGATAATGAACCTAACCGCCTGTATCACAGTCATAGCATGTTTAAGAGACACGAGAAATGCCAGAGGGAATAATATGTAGTTTTTATATTAAATGACTGTGCAAGGTTAAAACTAACAAAGCTGGTCTGTGCTAGAAGGGTTATGTATTATGTGTAGCTATTAGACTGAGCTCTTGTATTACGTGTCTAAATGCACTCCTTCTTATTCAATCCACACACACGTAGTACACAAAGAGTGAAGCGGAACCAAATGAGTGAGCAAACACTGCTTCTAGTATAATCATTTCCTGGTGCTGCTCTCCAGGTGTTACAGCACCTTGTGAGGAGGATCTAATTTGTTTACTTTGAGGTAGGAAGTATTCCTCATGGGAATGTGAATGCAGTTTTTTTTGGACGTGCAGGTTAAATAAAAAGTGTTTGATTAAAAAATGAGACCATAAAGTCCAGTGCCAATTAACAGGAAGAAAGGAGAGTTTTAGCGAGAAATCTATATTTTTATGATGTGTACATTCATGATGTCATACTGAGTGAATCACTATGGTCTGACCTGCGTAATTGCAGTGCAGATATAATTTCTGGGAAAAATAAGCAACAACGATTTTAGGATATGTGTTGTCAAACAGGATCAGCAGGTTTATACTTTTTGCATTTCCACATTAAATAATTCAGCCAAAAATTTGTTTTTGGTCATCGTTTACTCACTCTCATCATGACGTTCCATGACTTTCTTTTGTCGAAAACGGACTGAGAAATTGCCAGTATTTTTCACGCAATTACAATGAATTATTACTGCAGCTTAGTTTCAGGCTTCAAAACAGATGCAAAGGCATCATGAATGTGTCATAAAAGCCATAATAAAATATCATAAAAGTTTTTTGAAGCTGTATGATATCTTTGAAAGTTAAACAGACCGCTTGTGTGATTATTCATTCATCACTGGCTGTTAACTGTTGCAAACTGGATCAGCTAAATTCCTGAATGAATCATTCAGACCAGTTTTGTGATCTGGATCGACTGATTCATTCAAAGGATCAAAATGATTAATTCTCAAATTGCTCTGTGTTTCTTTTCTTATGAACTCTTGAATGAACCAAGGAGAGCTAGTGCACATGTCAAGATTTTAAAGGAAATAAGATTTATAGTAAAATTTGTCACATAGACCATTTCTATCATTCTTTCAATTTGGACATTGAGAGCCCTCAGGATATTCTTCATAATTTTGTCTCACAAGAAATTAAAAAGCAAGTCATGTGTGTGAATAAATTAATTTTCATTCTCTGGTGACCGTCGCTAGTGATCAATATCACAATGCTCCTCCAAATCGCTCTGGCAGAGAAATCTTGAGTGACCTTTCTTTGTTTGAAATTATGAAGCATGTGTTGTGTACGAAGGTGAGTTGTAAGCATGTGTGGAAACCCGTTACTGCTGTGGTAATTATTGCTGGCTTTTGTTATTGCCCAAGGGCTTTGTTCAGTTTATATGATCAGAAAACATGCATTAGTGATTTTGAGAGACTGAGCGTGTGTTTGTGATGAAGTGACATGGCGGGAGTGAAGTTATTTTGAAACAAAGACCCAGGTGAGCATGAACTGTCCGTGTGCATAATATAAATCCAATTAGTGTCTCTCCATGTGAGCATTGTGTGTGTGTGTGTGTGTGTGTGTGTAAGAGAGAGAGCAGATATGCCATATCAGTGGGGTTAATTCAGTTCAAGGGCAAGAAGGTCCTGCTTGTGCAAAAACACACTCTTCAAAATACCAAAACAGACGCTTGTTTTTACCCAAGTAGCGCTTATGTCCAAATGATGATGTCTTGTTTGAATGTGCGAACATTCATTAGCGTGAAGCTTTCCTCTTAAAGCTGTCAAGCTTTCAACACTCATGCATACACATTTCTGAAACTTTAGAGAGCATATGGGACCTTTTCCACTTGCATTGCCTCTGTAATGCTGATATATTGTGAAAATGTATTCATTAAGGAAGTTTAATAGAGCAGAGGAGAGCGAGAGAGACCGAAACAAAGAGAGACGACGTACGTGTTTTCGCCTGCATATTGTGGATATTGCCTGGATATTGTGGATAAGCTTTTGGGTGAGTTTCATGAGCTACTTACTGATATGAAATCTTACGTCTCTGTTTGTTCTCTGCGAGTGGGGGTGGGGAATGTGACATACACACAAGGAGAGACAGAAACCGAATAAAGGGAGAGGTGAACAAAGACACTGCCTCCAGCACACTCCGTAGCTGTTGGTGAAGGGCAGCTGAAGTGGTAATAACACACTTTGTTTCATTTATCTATTTTTTTCCCCCCGCATTTTATTCTCGTGATAGATATGTTCCAGGTGGTCTTTGCTCATCAAGGTGTGCAGTACAATCAGCCACAGGCCAGTGATTCGTTTGGAAGGCTGGTAGAAGAGAAGAGAGGATGTTGAAAGAGCTTCTTCTCACACATGGTTCTGACAGACTTTGGTTTTATGTTTCCCACAGGATTTTGGTTTTGCAGTGGGCGGCACTGAATAGGGTGCTACAGTGATGACGGATTTTTGTCCATCATCACTAACCCAGATGTTAGCATCATCCTGGTTCCCAATAGGGGTTTTCCATTTGCTTTTGGATTATGGCTGAAAATAAGATCTGTGACCAACAAAAAAATTAATGATTCCTGCACGACATATTTTGTTCATCATGATAATGCTTACAAATGAACTTTGAACTTTTTCCCAGAAAATCTGAGTTTGAATAGTTTAAAAAGAGTTTAATAGTTTTGAAAGCCTAAGCTTGCCTCCCAAACATTAGTGATCTACCTTAGCAACTGCAATTTTTCTCATACAAGTTTTGCTCTTTCATAACAAAAGACTATGTAGGATCAGTGCCTATGGATAATTTTAATCCCAATCTTATTGAAAAATGTAATAATGCCATGTATTGTTCTCGCAAATAAATTGAGATTCATGCTGTGGATTAAAATATTGTCAGCCAACATTCTCAAATAAACAACATAATGTTATATTTAAACATTCATTCAGGGCATCGTAGTGTCAATAGTAAATAAAGAGTTACAACTGTGAATGTGTTGTAGAAATGTTAGGAACAGTTCTGTTCACTTACACTAATGTTATCACTTGTAATCATTTTCAAATGAGGCTTCTTTCTTTTCAGGCAATGTTTTCAGGCAGCGTTTCCCTCGAATTTTGATTGGCAGTCTTTACAGTTTCAATCGCTTTACGGCATATAAAAATGCTGTGTAATGTCACACTTCATAACAGCGCATGTATAAGTGAAATCCTTTCAATTTTTACCATTTTATGAGTACATTTGACTGAAAATCACATAGAAATCTCTGAGTCTGAGTGAGCAACAATAACCAGGGGAAGTGGAGTTTAGTGAATGGTCAGTTTTTTTTAATACTTATGAATTGCCTTTTTAAACATGACAGTTCTTACCCTCTGTGAATAAATCGGTGACAAATCCAAAATTATTCTATGAAAAATTGTCTGCCCATTGCCCAATTCAGTCTGTTGAATGATTAAAATGATTGTGATTCTCTATCTAATGAATCATTTGAAGAGCATGTTGTACTCTGTGTGTGTTTTAGAGAGTAACAACACAACAGAAAGTATCCAGTCTTTAGTTTTTTTCCACATAGGCTATAAATCACAAGCTCCTTTATATAGTGTGTAGGTATGTACTATTTGTCATGGTGCTACAAACTCCCAAAATCCCAGTTCTTATTTGATCGGACCATGTGCCTGACAGCGTACGTCTATGACCATCTAATCCCTGCAAAGATTAGTAGAATATGTAACCATGACTCTGCTTTATTTACATTTCTGTTATTCGTGCTCTCGCTCGCTTGTCACTTTCCCAATTTTGGCCTGGAATGGAATCCCAAAGGATATTTCAATACCTATTATTCATGAATAAATGATTTTGGCTAATACCCATCTGTGCAGTGACTGACGTTCTCCCGATGTGTGTAAGGCGGCATCAGTGTTTGTGTGTGGTTTTGTGTCACACAGCTTTAGAGATTATTATTCTTCTGAGCTTGTCTACAACTTGGCCAGACTTTTCTCAGTCTCATTTATTCACATGAGTCCTTACCTTTCTCCTCAGTTTTTCTGTACTGTGTCAGCTGTGGTAATCGAGCTGCAGAGTGTCCTAAATCACAGCAGTGCAGCAGGGAGCGATATCTGCTTTAAGTAGCTATGATCCTCTGTTGAGATGAGCATGTTAAACGACTCCCACAGTTGTATTTACGACATGGAGAGTTGGTATATTTTATGGCGCTCTCCTTGCTGAAGGATAGAGAAAGATGTTTGAAGATTTGTTTGTTTTTTTCTGCACTTTTATGCTCTCTGACAGAGGAGGAGAGAGAGAACTCTCTTGACCTCACCTCTCTCCTTTTTTAGCAGGTTGCTTAGACTGTTTGCAATTAGGGATGCTACAGGGGTTGCGATTCTGGCCAATACCAATAAGACTGTGGTTTTTAAAAAATAAATGAAATATAAAAACACTTAATTTTAAAACATTTTAAATGCTACAATGAATACAGCCATCATAATGTTACGGTATAAATAATGTCAACTAATAAATATTAACTTTAAGTGAAATCATTTAAATGTAAAAATAGGGCAATATTGGCTGATAACAAATGTGGTACTGATATGGAGTACCACTATTTGTGATCTTTCAGTGGTTTGATTTTTGGGGGCGATGTTACACATTTCACTAGTTGTGTGTAGATTTCTGTGCCGCTCGCTGAGATTTGTGTGTGTGTGCATGCATGATTTATTCTGCCTTGTGTGGCACAGCGTGGCATCTTTTTTATTGGTGTTTCCTGATTGTCATTCAGTCGTAGGGGAGCAATTCAACTTACTCACACGCAGACCACCTGGTCAGAAAATGTGGAAGTTGCAGTGGTTTACAGGAGATAAGATGGTGAACTGAGAATGTCATGATGACAGTGACAGTTTTGAGATGCATAAAATGAAAAAAAGGGATTGTAGTGAAATGAGGAAAAGGAAGATGTTGATGTTTTTATTCTTATTTATTATGTGCACTGTAAATAAAACAAAGAAAATGTTATTGGTAGTTTCTTAATTAGAATGCTAAATAAATTAAAATATTAATTTAAGCGTAATTTAATATAATATAAAACTAATATAGAATCTTATAGTCAATGAAATAACTTGTGAAATTGTTTCTATAGCCTAATAAGAAGTAAAATGCAGTAAAAACAGTATTTATTTGTTTGTTCACAAACACAGCAAGATGTATTTAATCAGTTTCATTTATAAACATCAATCTAACATAATAAGCAATATTTATGTTCACACAGACACACAAACAGATATGAGATATACATCGTCAAAACCTTTTTAATATTTGAAAATGTCACAAATCATTTGATCATATTTGAATCAGTTCACTTAGACAGTTAAACAAATTGATTCACAAAATGGTCTTAGGGAAACTTAAGGGCAAATAAAAGATGCATAAAAATCTTTGAAGCATGCACAGTGTTGGTTGATTTTATATTACTAACAATATCATAGTAAATCTATCATGAGTATTCGCTGTATCACCCAGCTCCAATATTTAGCCAATCAGCTTTTAAGGATGAGAAGGACCTCAAAAGACTGTTCAAAGTCTCTTTCCCCTTTTTTTTTCTCCTCCTGTATTTTTCGCTGCCCATCCTCCCATTTTCAAAGCCCTTAGTAGTTCCTCAATGTCTCCCTATCTCTTTGACTTGCCAGCACTTTAAGGAGACTGTGCTCAATGCTTCCCATGTCTCCCCTCTCTCTCCCTCCCTCTCTCTCTCTCTCTCTCTCCTTGCCAGCATGGTCTGTGGGACCCATCACCTCCTTTCCGCCTTTTCTTTATTTTCATGTCCGTGTAAGCGTTCCTCCTGTTTGCAAGCACCCTGACACTTCCCCAATAGGCCTGTCTCCATGCAAGATTAGTGTGAGGCCCCAAGTCTCCGGCACAGGCCACACCAGTAATAATGCTATTCGAAATGTGTTTTGCGTGTTTGCATGCTTAACTCTGTGTATACTGTGTCACATTTTCTGTTTAGTCTTGAATAATGCACCCACACAGACCTGGTTATTTTTTATGGTGGAATATGCTTTCAAAACCAAAGTTGAAAGACATACACGGTTGTTGATCTGGTTAAACTGCAAAGTTCTTTTTTTAAGGTTCTTAAGCTAAGCATGCTGCTATAGTTTGACTAGGACAGATTTTATACAAGGATTCCAAGCAGCATAAGTATAGCTGAGCAACATATTGGATGTTCCTAGTAAATCTGTGATGATTTTATTTTCAATAAACCAAAAACTTGAACAGCAGTCAATATTGCACTGATTTTAATGACTAAGCTTTCTAAAAACTCAGTTTTGCTGTAGACTTCTGTGAGCTCTCAATGTGTGTACTTTCAACTAATTGATTCAAAACTATTCAACAGACCAAATGTGTTTCTGTGTGGAATTTTCAACATATTAAAATGTATTAGTATAATTGTTTGAAATGTATAAATGAGTTGTTTATACTAAAACCACTGTCGAAAAACTGACAATATTAAAAGATAATTAATATTATCCCTGTCATAACTGTAACATCATTTGAACCACACAAAGTAGTTTGAATAGATTTGTTTGAACGTTATAGACATAAGTGACAACAGTGCTTATTATTGAGAAACTTGGCGTTTATTTTAGATCGATTTTGATGACACACAATATCTTTTAATGAAAACATTTGTGTTTTTTTTATGGTTTTGTGTGTGTGTCTGTGGACTATGATCACATGTGCATTACACTGGAGAATAAGGCAAGTTCATTCATGTCTTAGTTGATGTCACAGAATCCCATACCCCTCTAGTAATCATCATTTGATCACCTCAGATACATGTTTGGGCAAAAAATTGAGTCCCATCCCAAATGAGTCTATTTAGTATGGAAAAGAGCAGCTCAGACATTCTGCAAAATAACACACAGAGGACTGGAACAACATAAAGGTAAATGATGACAGAATTTAAATTTGTGGTTGAATTAATACTTTAATTGCATGTTCAGTCTAGTGAGCTTTGAGAGCAGAGCCCAGGTGGTGCTTAGCTGCTTTAATGAGTGCAGAGCAGGTCTGTCCACTCCAGCCGGACCTCTCAGCACGACTGCAGAACAAACTTCACAGCTACAGCTAGTCAGTAATGTAGGCTGCACTGCTTCAGTAATTAGATTACGGCCTGTCTGATCTTGCTGAGGTGAGAGCAAACTGATCTGGACGGCAGGTGGGTTTAAAGTTTAGAGAATTGACTAGGCCTATCTGTCTGTTTGTCTGTCTGCATTTTCTAATACATTTATTATATGTCTAGTACATTTATAATCTAATATGTATAAACATTTATTATATGCATGTTTATTTCTATAATTAATTGTAAAATTGACAGCCCTAATACTAACAAATGAAAGCAGGCTGTGATATCAGTGTTTGTCTTTTCCTCTGTGTAGCATATGCTGCATACTGTAGCATATGACCTGATCTTTCAGCACTTATTTCTTAGCTTGCAGCGGTGTGAATATTAATAAAGAGGGTTAAACGCTGAGGTCTTGACTAATGTTCATTTTATTCACCATTTACCTTTCTGTTCTTCCGTTTTTTCAGAGATATGAACTTAGCAAATGAGCAAGAGATTCTGCTGTAATTAACAGTCATCTCCGTTACACTGATTTAATTATTTTCAATTTTACTTCCTCTGGCACTCATAAATATTAACCATTGTACGTTATCTTCCTGTCAGATACCAAACTGTCTAACAACGATGAATTAGTTTTGTAAAGACCTGTGTTTCTGTTCTTTCTTGATTTGTAAGTTGCTAACAACTTTCTCTAGAACTTGTATTGCCCTTTCGACAGTTCTCCTCACCTGCTATATATCATTTCCACAAATATCTCAGCGGCTTACTTTGTAGTTTCAGAAACGAGAGGGGGAAAAAGAAAAGAGCTTGAAGCTTAGGGCATGAAAAGAGCGCAAGGATGGTGTTTGGAAAGCAAATGGAATGGACCGAGGCAAGGCCTTCATCTCTGCAGAAATGTGCCAAACGTCTGTTCGGCCTTCTTTGCGAAGTAACACTAATTTCAGAAAATGAGCTTAACGACCCTTCTAAAAGATTCTTTCATCTGTCCAGCAGAGGAGACTATAATTGCAGGTTTATCAACCAGATTGATTCACTTCGTTCCCCAGTGAATTTAGTACTGATTTGGAGGGTGATGAAGCATATGACAGATGAAACTGGCTGCAAATTGGAGCAAACGAGGTAAATACAGGATAGCTGAAGCCTGAATCTTGATTCAGTGTCATGGACTTTCAATTTGTATGTGTAATTGGGAAGTTAGTGGACTGGATTGGATGGAAGACCATTTATACTGAGGAGTGAGAAATAATAGGTAATTGTGGCAGTTGCAAGATAAAAAGTCACATTATGAGATACAAAGTAGCAGTTACAAAAATAAGTTGCAGTTGTGGGATATAAAGTTACATTACAAGATATAGTCATGTTATGAGATATGAAGTAACGGTTAAGAAACAAAGTTTATGCATGATATAATGTTGCATCGCAAGGTATAAAGTTACATTGTGAGTCATAACATAGCAGTTAGAACAAACAAAGTCACAGCTGCACATGTTATGAGAGTCCCAATTGCAAAAAGCAAAGTTGCAGTTGTGAGGTAGAAATACCTTTCGCATTAGTTGAAAACTAGCTTCCAAAGGATTGAGTGTTTGCTGTTGTTCTTTTGCACACTATTTTCCTATTTAATACTGTAAAGTTGCTTTGACACAATCTATATTGTTAAAAGCGCTATATAAATAAATAAAGGTGACTTGATTTGTAGATACTTTAACCAGATGTTTCACTCAGACTTGTTGTTGTATTGACCTCCTGCTCAATAGTACTGTCGTTGTAGTCATGGATCAGTGGCTTCCACATCATAAAGAGATGTAGTGGACCCAAAGCAATGCCTGATGGGTAATCCTTTCTCCCTGCAAAATGGGACCAGAGATATCAAGAGACAAAATTGCCTAATTGCATTAAATTAATGCAGGGGCTTACAAACCACTTATTGAATTACTATCCGGGGAAGCCATACTCATGATGGCGGCTCTGCTATCTCTGCCGTCAATGCTTTTCTAATGAGATTGATTCTGTTTACTCTCTCCACCCAGATGGTAAACACTGAGATGGCTGAATGTGTGTTTATGTGAATCTAAGCGTCTATGTTCATGCGTCAACGCAAATAGGATATCGGTGAAACACTGGAATAAGTGATGGTTCTAAAGAAGACAAATGATGATGTTGTACCACTGCGATCAGCTGACGTTCAACATTCAAATCATTTAACTGTTGCAGGAGGTGCGTTCTTGGACATTGGACCAGAATGTTTAGGTCAAAAAGGTCAAAAGTGTGAAGTGTCAGATCACATGATTCCCTTTTTGTACAATTTTTTTTTTAGGACAGTTGGAAAAAGACTGCGAGAGAGAGAAAGGAATAAGAATTGTGTTAGGGCACGAGCTTGAATGAATTTGCTTTGTGAGAAGTCGCGGGTCAGGAATGGCTCCTTCTTCTGACATATTAAACTGTCAAAATGTGCCTTTGGGTACAGGAGGCAGGGACTTGTGCATTTGTGTGCGATTTATTTGTGCGTGTGATTTAACAACCGAAGTGTGAGTCAATTCTTCAGAGAGAAGAAAAGCCTAAAGTGTCTAAGAGCGAGACAAAGCACATCAGCGACAGTAGCCGTGAGACAAAGTAAATTATTGAGCGGCCTTTTAAGAGAAGAATACGATTCGGTTAACAACTTCCCAATTGTTCTCAGTGGTGCTCTTAAATGCAGTAACCTTATGGACATGAATCTAGAGAACCCTTTATTTCACTGCACTGCTTCAATACATCATTGATTACAGACTGTGGAGAGTCAGTCTGTAAGAGCCGTGATTGAGACTGTCGCATATAGACTGACACAAAGCATGGTGGACTGGATGTCCTGTTCATTATCTCAGACCACCTGCTGTGTGTAAACTCAACTATTCCCCACACTGAGCTAGTAGATAAAGAGATTTTGGCTGTGCTGATAAAAGTGGAGAATGTCACAGATACAGCAGGGTTGGGATGTATGATGATACCTGGTATCTAATGGTAGAAACGTTTCAACTAGTACCTCTAGTGTATCCACTGTGTATCACTGAAAAAAATCCAAACAGTGTATAACATTAACACACAAATTGATTGATATATAATATTAATAATTAAAATAATCAAATTATTAAAATACACTACTGTTCAAAATTTTGGGGTCGGTAAGATTTTTTTTCGTAATGTTTTTGGAAGAAGTCCTTATGCTCCCCAAAGGTGGATTTATGTCATCAAAAATACAGTAAAAACATAATATTGTGAAATATCAATTAGGGCTGGGCGATATGGCTGAAAACTGTATCACGATATCAGTTTCATATCGGTCGATATTGATAATTATTGATATTGCTTTTAAGGTGGTACATCAAGCCATACTGGCGAGCTGACTTTCTCTTTTATTTACAATTTCCTCGCTCGCTGCGGCACTCATTTTCTGCTTATGAAGAGGAATCCAGCAGACCAGCCAGGTCTGGCTGCAGACGTGCACTCTCAGCCGCGCGTGCGCACTTAGACACGAGACAACGATATGGCGCAACCAAACATGATACTGTTGCATGATTGGCTGTTAGCGTGTCACTCCCTACATTGCTAGGTTACCAGAGAGCGAGTGCCTTTGTTAATGCAACCAAACTTGCTTCGCAACCTTTGTTTTCTTCCGACGAAGAATAAAAAATATTGAACGTTTTATCGAAGACATTTTTTATTGATATCGTTCACGTGTCTATTGCGATACATATCGTTATCGTTTTATCGCCCAGCCCTAATATCAATACTAGTGCAGGGCAATGATTAATCGCATCCAAAATAATTTTTTATGTACATAATATATGTGTGTGTACTGTGTATATTTATTACGTATAAATTCACTCACATGCATGTAGAGTGGTGTGGAAAAAGTGTTCGCCCCCTTCCTGATTTTTTTTTTTTTTGCAAGTTTGTCACACTTTAATGTTTCAGATAATCAAACAAATTTAAATTTTAATCAAAGATAACACAAGTAAACACAACATGCAATTTTTGAATGAATTTTTTTATTATGAAGGGAAAACAAAATCCAAACCCACATGGCCCTGTGTGAAAAAGTGCTTGCCCCCTTAACCTAATAACTGGTTGGGCCACCCTTAGCAGCAACAACTACAATCAAGCGTTTGCGATAACTTGCAATGAGTCTGTTACAGCGCTGTGGAAGAATTTTGGCCCACTCATCTTGGCTAAATTGTTGTAATTCAGCCACATTGGAGGGCTTGAGAGCATGAACCGCCTTTTTAAGGTCATGCCACAGCATCTCAATAGGATTCAGGTCAGGACTTTGACTAGGCCACTCCAAACTCTTCATTTTGTTTTTCTTCAGCCATTCAGAGGTGGATTTGCTGGTGTGTTTTGGATCATTGTCCTGCTGCAGAACCCAAGTTCGCTTCAGCTTGAGGTCACGAACAGATGGCCGGACATTGTCCTTCAGGATTTTTTGGTAGACAGCTGAATTCATGGTTCCATTTATCACAGCAAGTCTTCCAGGTCCTGAAGCAGCAAAACAGCCCCAGACCATCACACTACCACCACCATATTTTACTGCTGGTATGATGTTCTTTTTCTGAAATGCTGTGTTACTCTTACGCCGGATGTAATGGGACACACACACCTTCCAAAAAGTTCAACTTTTGTCTCGTCAGTCCACAGAGTATTTTCCCAAAAGTCTTGGGGATCATCAAGATGTCTTCTGGCAAAACTGAGATGAGCCTTTGTTCTTTTTGCTCAGCAGCGGTTTTCGTCTTGGAACTCTGCCATTCAGGCCATTTTTGCCCAGTCTCTTTTTTATGGTGGAGTCATGAACACTGACCTTAACTGAGGCAAGTGAGGCCTGCAGTTCTTAGATGATGTTGTGGGGTCTTTTGTGACCTCTTGGATGAGTCGTCGCTGTGCTCTTGGGGTAATTTTGGTCGGCTGGCCACTTTTTCACAAAGGGCCATGTGGGTTTGGATTTTGTTTTCCCTTCATTTAAAAACTGCATGTTGTGTTTACTTGTGTTATCTTTGATTTAATATTTAAATTTGTTTGATGATTTGAAACATTAAAGTGTGACAAACATGCAAAAAAGTTAACTTTTTCACACCACTGTATATATTTAAGAAACATGTTATGTTTATATATTAAATATATTTATATCTAATATTCATTTCTATCAATGTAAATATATACATGTAAATATTACAAAATATATACTGTATGTGTGTGTCTTTATATATACATAATAAATATACACAGTACACACACACACAATATATAAACAAACCTTTTTTTTTGGGATGCGATTATTAGGGATTAATCATTGCCCAGCACTAATCAATAAAATTTAAAATATCAGCTTTCTGTTTTAATATATTTTAAAATGTAATTTATTCCTATGATGGCAAAACCAAATTCTCAGCAGCCATTGGCCTTCAGTGTCACATGATCCTTCAGAAATAATTCTAAAGTTCCATTTTGTGTTATTGTCAATGGTGAAATTAGGCTGTATAATATATTTGGCAAAACTCTGATACATGTTTTCAAGAGCATTTATGTAAAAGTCTTTACTGTCCCGTCAATTTTGATCAATTTTATCAAATCTTACTGACTGCAAACATTTGAATGTTAGTGTGTGTGTGTAGTGTGTTCATACTGAAGGCTTCAACTTTCTGAGAGTTTTTTTCTTTTAAATTAGCATTTTTATCAGGCTCCTATGTTTAGGTTCAGTAATTTCACTTTAATGGCAAATAAATGGTTATTAGTCAGTTATTAAATGCCTTATTTTGAAAAGTGTCCAATATTATTTTCATAGGAGCCTGATAACAATGCTCATCTAAAAGAAAAATCTCTGATGGACTTGGAAGTTTTTGCATCTGAAATATTTGTTTATTTATACTGCATTTTAATACAAATTTAAATAAAAAGTTTGCCCATCAAAAAAATACAGTATATTCATCATGACACATGAAGACACCCAGGTCTTATAATCCTTGCTGGATAATTCACCAAACGGCAGAAGATGAATACTAGCTCATATACAGCAGGTTTTTCAGCAAAGCATTGATTAGTAACATGCTAATGTTCAATCTGTCAAAAGTAATTTTGAGTTGAGTCACTGTAAGTAAGGAGTGCTATTTGTGTTGCATGTGAGGGACTGTCCAAAGAGTAGGTAATTTCAGTTCTGTCAGAATAACATTTAATTGCTGAAAATCATTGCGCTGTTTGATGCTTGTTCCTACTCAACTGCAGTATGCAATACATAATACAGTGCATAAACCGTGCTACATTGATAGTTACTGTATCACACTGGTAGTTGCTGTAGCTTAAATTATTGCTGGGCATTTGCATATAGTTTAACTCTGCTCAGCGGTTTTCGCCACTTTGCCTCTGATCACAAAAAAAGACTTTTAGTTGCTTTATCAACAAATAGCTGTAAGTAGGCCTTTTGCAATTCATTATGCAATCACCTAAAATAGCAGTAATTACTGTGCAACAAATTCCATCTAAATAAGGGAATTCTAGGTGAATACAAATATAGCACTTTTTATAGTTTTACTTCCAATATAATTTTGCATTAGCAATTATGTGTTTCTTTGTAAAAGAGTGTGTTTGTACATGCGCGCTGTGTAAGATGTGTGTTTGTCTACTGTAACACTGTATTTATGCTGTAAACTTGATGTTAATAAGCCCTCTGAGATACGCTTCGCCGGGGAGAGATGGACTGAGGAAGAGATTAGAGAGGTTGTTAAAACAGGAGTCTTAAATGGAGGAGTAATGCAAAGATAATTTGATTTACTTTGCTGGATAGCAGTGTCAATATTCAAAGTATAAATATTACAGTGATATTTTGCGCTTGCTCTATGCTTTCTCTCTCTTCCTCTCATCCTCGTCGTTTTCCCACAGACAAATAAGTGGCTTTAAACAAATGAGTGGGACCGAAAAAAGAACAGAGTGGGAAAGGAGCAAATGTGCAGGAGGAGGGTTGAGAGTGGAAATACATCAGGGTCGCTCGTGGGAGGTGCAGGTGCGTTTTTGAGGAGAATGTTTTAAGTGTGTTCATGTTTTCCAGTCAGAGCTATTTTAAACGTAGAGAGCTCTCAGGGTGTGTCTGATGCTTACTCACGCATCAACATAACACACCTGCTACAGGCAGAGATGAAAGGAGAGGGACGTGAAGAGAGAATCGTGAAAGAAAGTGACAAGCAGAAGAAGATCTCTCTTTTCTTGGTTACCTTTGTCGCGTTTTTCCACTCTTATTCCTTCATCGCTTCCTCTCACTCCACCAGCCGTGCACGTCTGTCTCTCTCTTTGGTAACAGCTTACGCTGCATTCTGGGGGTAAGGGGCCAAAATTCCGACGCTCCCATCAAGAAAGGGAGCGTGTGAGAAAAAACGACAGATTAAAGAAAGAGAGGGAAAAAGAAAAGGAAGGAAAAAGAAAAGGAACTCTATTCTCTTTGCTGGTGGTGGACTTGGGATGCATGGCTTCTAGTGACCCAGATACACTCTCCCCATCCCACTATCCACCTGCCAAACACTGCGAGCTTTAGCCAGTCAAAGCAGAGGAAAAGAGAGGATTTGAGTGCTAGTGTGAACGAGTGAGGAGCATTTTTTGAGGAATTTTGTATTTGATTACTCCAACAGCTTAAAAATATGTTAGCAATTACTGTAATTTTAAAACATTTTTAAAATAACAAATGTGACACGCATGCTACCTTTCAGAAATTTGGGGTCAGTAAGAATTTTTAATGTTTTTGAAGTCTCTTTTGCTCACCAAGGCTGCATTTATTGGATAAAAAAAAAAAAAAAAAATGTAATATTGTGAAAGTTTGAAAGAACAGCATTTATATTGTTTTAAAATATTATTTATTATTTTTTTCATAGCAATTTTTTTCCTTTTATACAATTCTTTTTATACCTTTTTATTTTTTTACATTTTAAAAAATATTTTTATAACAATGTAAACGTCTTTACTGTCACATTCGATTGATTTAATGCAATAAAAGTTTTGCTGAAGCTGTAATTTTTTTTTTTTAAATAAAATTAAAAATTTAATTAATTAATTAAAAAGTACTTATGCCAAACATTTGAATGGTAGTGTATTACATTACCCTTAACAGTTCCAAAATAAGCTAACTTTAGCATCTCATGCTCTTCTAACTTCTAATAATCTGAGCATTAATAAAAGCATCAATGTTTAAATCTACTGTATTTCACATGTTCCTTTTCAGAAGAAGAAGTGGTGCGAGTTTTAGCCTGTTAGCAGCAGTGCCTGTTGTTGAGAGAATGCACTCTGCCAGCACAGCACAGAGGTCACAGGGACAAAGATACTGGTTTGTCAAATTGATAAGTGACCAAGTTTCTTGCAGCACATCAAATTGTCTTTCACAATAAAAACAGATTCACAACTTGGTTTAAATTCATGACATAACAAGAATAAAGTAAGAATGAAAATCGCTGCATGTAAATGCATCTCCTATCACTTCACTGTCACACATCCACATCGCTGTCCAGTGAATCCATATCAGAGATCAATGTGGAAAGCCTTTCATTGTTGCCTTTGGTAGGCAAAACAAAATTAATTTGCAATATTAGTGTTTTACTAGTCAACTAATTAGTTGCAGAACGAGCACTCATCTATTACTTGTGCATTTCCCTAGTGTATATGCTTGTGTGATGCTCTGGGCCAGTGAATTAGTTTTTTTTTTTGTACTTTGTGTGTTTGTGAGTGTGTCTGCCCACGCACACCCGCTTGTATGCAAATGCTTGGAACATGGAAAAGCCTACTCTCATCCGTACCTTCTGTCTTTCCATCTGTTTGATTTCTGATGTGTGTGTGTGTGTAAGTATTTATCTTGGCTGTAAGCTTGTGTGTGTATATGTGTTGCAGCCAGCATTAAGTATTTTACTCCTTTCAGTTAATTATATACAATTATAGGCATTCCAATCAAAGGTGTTAATCATTGATTATGTATGTTTACCTTGATGTCTCACTACTTCACCAACATTACCTGAATGTTTATTACCTCACTTTAAAATAATGGTTTGTTGTTGTTGTTATTACAGAGCCAAGTATATTACTTTTTCAAGTTTATTATGTACAATTATAGATATTCCAACACACATAATGTGTTATTTAATGATTTTTGTTTGATAGCACACTTATTAATAAACATTACTGACATTTACAGATAGATTGCTAATTATTAATATTACTACTACTAATTTGTCATTGTTTGCACTACCTTTGTTTTCTCATGTGGATTAATGCATTCTGCTGTTTTATTCCAATCCCTAAACCAGTTTAGATAAAAACATCTACTAATTGAATAAATATATGCCATAATAAATAATAGTGAGCTTTACATATACAATACAATAGTGAGCTTTCTTTCTTTTCTTTCTTTCTTTCTTTCTTTCTTTCTTTCTTTCGTAATGAAAAAAGCTAAATAAAAAGAACATTATTCAGATATTGAAAACACATTGTATTGGGATATTGGCTGACATAGTGTGTTTTGACATAGTGCAAGCTGTACTGAGACTTTTTCTCACGCACTGCCCACACCATCTCCTCTTCCTTCTTTCCTCGCTTGTCCATCTGTCATACTGTGAAGAAGAGACAGAAACATTCAGATTCAGCACACAGTTGGTTTAATCAGCTATTTCCCCACCTTAAGAGGTGTGTGTGTGTGTGTGTGTGTGAGATTATGTGCGTGTGGCATCCTGTGCGATTGGAAAGCATAGAGTTCACTCATACATCTCAGGCTGACGTCCTGCTGCATTCAGTTGAGAGGGTACTGCACTGCCGACCACAGCAGAGAAATGTAGCATATAATTACTGTTCAGACTCACACTATTGGTTTTACCTGCACAAGCAAAGGTTATAAGCTTCAAGAGAGTTGAAAAACAAGGGATTTAAGAATAGTCCTAATAGTTCTTCATAATCATCACAGCGATGCAGGTATACAAACACTCCAAATATGTATTCAGCTTTGTGGATTTCTGTGTATGTCCATAACCGCCCCCCCTCACACTCACACACACACACACGCACATTTTCTAAGCAAAGGCTTGTGTCCAACATGTAATGCCCAGTAATCCCAGCTCCATAGTGATTAGTGGCCAATTACCCATTTATACTCTATATCTTGTCTCTCTTGGAGGATTGAGAGCATTAGCCGATCATTTGGCTGCTGTTTCTGCTCTGGGTGGAGTCTGTAGACGAGCTAAAGGACAAGGCTCTGGGTAGGTGCCCAGAGTTTAATTATTCATAGAGGAGGAGAATGCAAATGATTAGGCTTCTTTCCAATTTAACAGACATCCACTGACACTGATGGGTCAATGACTTGACCCTCATTTTTGGTCCTATCTATTAATTTGCTCAAAAATACAATAACCGTGCAATCAGTACATACAATGATACAACTATTCTGGTATCATTAGAATGGAAAAAACATTTTGTTTTTTGTAAAATACCTTAGTATAAGCATAATCTTTTATTATTACTTCTTAAAAATATAGCATTATATTATATTGTTATTTTGTATTATATTAATGTTCTAACAAAACTGTCACTGTTTATTAATATTATATTATATGTATACATGTATATACATACAGTGCTGCTTGAAAGTTTGTGAATCCCTTGCAGAATCTGTGAAAATGTAATTTTAACAAAATAAGAGAGATCATACAAAATGCATGTTATTTTTTTGTTTAGCAATGTCCTGAGTAAGATATTTTACATAAAAGATGATTACATTTAGTCCACAAGACAAAGAATAGCTGAAATTATTAAAATAATCCCATTCAAAAGTTTGTGTGTGGTTACCTGGATGATCCACGACTGTTTTTGTTTTTTTTTTTTTTTGTTTTTTTTTATGGTTGTTCATGTGTCCTTTTTGTTTGTTCTGAGCAGTTAAACTGAGCACTGTTCTTCAGAAAAATCCTCCTTGTCCTGCGGAATCTTCAGTTTTCCAGCATCTTTTGCATATTTGAACCCAGTAGTGACTGTATGATTTTGAGATCCAACTGAGGGACTCAAACACAACTATTAAAAGAGGTTCAAACATTCACTGATGCTCCAGAAGGAAACACGATGCATTAAGAGCCGGGGGATGAAAACTTTTAAACAGGATGAAGATGTCCTTATTTTGTAGAAATATAATTTTTTTTTCATTTAGTACTGCCCTACGGAAGCAACAGAAGATACTTGCATGTTTCCCGGAAAACAAATTAAGTACAATTTACCTTGATCTTCAAATTCAAAATAATTTTTTTATTTTTTATATATATATATATATAATTATTATTATTATTTTTTTTTTATTATTATTATTCTGCAAAATCAGTAGAGCTGTGTTGTTGAAGTGTCATTTGTATGTTTGACTGTCAGAAGGTGTGGTAGACCCATTTGCATGGGGTGTTGTTGCTCTCCAGAGTCTTGCTTTAATTTGGCTCACTAAAAGTTTTTCCCCACATTGCCAACTCTACAAATGTCAGTCTTATTGCCAGATCAGTTCCAAGCGGTCTCTGTGGTCCAGTTTGCATTCAGACTCATACTCTCTCTCTACTCACTCCTCATTGGCTCGCTCACCCTCTCACGCCAGCGCTTGGCAGATGTAGGTGTGAACACTGCCAGACAAAGCGGAGGCTGAACCTGTGGCTTGCTCGCTTAGAAGATTGTGTTTGACTCATCCATGCATGTCACCATAACCAGACAAGACAAACCGCCAACTTCCTGAACCACCTCGGCTGTTATCCTCCCAGCTCTGACTTTCCTTCCTTCTTTGTCTCTCTCAGTTTGATCGCTCACTCATTACGTCGTAATCTTGCAGAGGCTCCTTTGTGCCATCCTTGCCTCATTGTGCTGGATCGATGTGTCACGAACGGCCTTATTATGTCTCCTCAGCCCCCATGTCATCAGCTGAATGAATCCTGAGTTAATGAACGTCCCTAGTCTTTAAGGTGAATTTATTAATGCTGTGTGTCTGCATGTGATCAGTGTGACATTGAGGGTTTGAGTTTAGTTTTAAATTGGCAAAGTCATTTCTTTGCTACCTGTCTGTCTGTATTTCTGTTGTTTGCTATTTTGCTTGTTCTCTCTTTCGTTTTCTTTGTTGTTCTATCTTACTGTCTGTTGTTTGCTCAACCAATTGTTCAATGTCATTTTCATCTGTCTGTCGTACATTCTGTTGTTCTATCTACCTGTTTCGTTCTGTCTGTCATTTATTCAGTCTGTCTGCCT
Source organism: Barbus barbus (assembly GCF_936440315.1). Classification (NCBI taxonomy): domain Eukaryota; kingdom Metazoa; phylum Chordata; class Actinopteri; order Cypriniformes; family Cyprinidae; genus Barbus; species Barbus barbus. The sequence goes on from NC_136753.1 coordinate 18,657,013, forward strand.
TTCACTTGATCGTTTGTGGTTTGTCTGTTGTTTGACCGATTATTCTTTCTCATTCTATATTTTGATTGTTCTTTCATTCTGTCATTCTGTCTGTCTGTCATTAATTGAATGTCTGTGTGTGTGTGTGTGTGTGTGTGTGTGTGTGTGTTTGTTTGTTTGTTTGTTTTTTTGTTTTTTCTGTCTGTCCGTTGTTTGTTCACTCTGTCGTTGTCAGACATTTGTTTGTTTGCTCTATCAGTCTATCAGTTGTTTGTTCTTTCTATCGGTCTACTGTTTGTTCACTTTGTCTTTTGTCTCTGTTGGTTTTTGTTTGTTTGTTGTGCTTAATTGTTTTTTGTTGTCTGTTCATTTTGTTTGATCTTTCTGTCCTGTCCTTTTTTTTTATGTTTGGTCTGTTTTTCTGTCTACCTATCTTTTCATCTATCTGTCTGTCCGTCATAGCTGTGTTGTGTCATAGCTGCATACAGCAGCTGTGTGAGAGTTTCTATTTGTTTATGTGCATAAAGAAACATGAGCTGAAGAGGGCTAGAATAATTAACTCAGAATTGCTTGAGTAGCACAGTTAAACAGAATCTTGAAAGTACGCAATGGCAGCTTGGTTGTTTTTGGCACTGAGATGCCTGTATAGAGCAGAAACAGAAGATGATACTGTGTTCTCCCTTCAGTGCATTTCATAGCAAACCGGTCCCATGAGACATGTACTGTACAGCCCCCCAAATTCCCAAAGTCAGGACGTCCTCATTCATAATGGATACTCAGTGACTCTCTGCACTGACTGGTTCCACTGAGGTTCAAGCCTCTGGCTGAAAGTTTGTTGCAGATCATTAACAGACATTAATAAAGTCCATGCCTTCGGCTAGATCAGAGAAGTTTTAGCACGGTTAGCAAAGCACAGTTTGATGGCAGTAGCGATAGAGCAGCTTTTTAGCACCGTTTAGCCCTCACCATTTACTCCCGAGGGCAGCGACTTTCAATTTCATGTTCAGTTATGGCACATTAATAAAGGATAGCTACTCTGCCATATTTATTTTGCATGACTAAGCAGAGAAAGGATAATGATAATGAAAAAAACTAATGATAGACCAGAGAATGACTTGAGGGTGAGGAATAATTTTCGTAGCATTATTTCACTTAGGACGTCTAACTAAAATACCCTTATTTGCGGAGCAGTGAATCTGTAGAGGCATTATGGACTATCAGACTTATTTCTACATATTTTGTATTTTATTATTTGAGCATATTCTGCAGTGGTGTTTTGTTGCTATAATTGTGAAATGATGTGATAAACCATTCTCTCTGTTGAAGTAGTTGTTCATACTTGTAAAAACAAATGTTATAAACATTCCTCTTTGTTTCAGTCTTTAAAATATAAACCAGGTTACCAGAATATAACAAAGATGGCTAGCTTTTATTCATCACAAACTCATTTAAATAATCACCAAAAGCTTGATTTGAAAAGTGGGATCAGTGTAGTCCAAATTATGAACAAATGACTGCTGTGAGACCATTCTTTTTAATAAATCAAAAACAGGATTAGCATATATTCTTACTATTTGTGCCATATTTATTATGGCCATTCGTGTAGTTTGATTCATGAACAATTGATTCTTTTTAATGAGTCATTCAAAAAGATTCAGAAACTCACAAATTAGCTCATTCATAGATCAGTATGGATTATCAAGTTCATCTGAATGTTTATAGTGTGAGATTATCTTTTTACAATGCAGTATCCCCTTTTTATCCAAAGGAAGCAATTACTGAGAAACGTACCCCCCCCCCGTTGCCTGCATAAGTTGAGTTCAGTTCAGTTCAATTCATGTTCAGTGTGGATCACTTTAATCGGGGGCTCTGATGTGCAATATGCTTGGTTCTATCTGTGTATCGCCCACTGGGTTTCCATTGTTGCACCACTGCACTCCAATTTCGCCTGTGAAACCCTAGATTTATGGCAAGGCTTTCTCATTATAGATAACTGATATCTGTAGCTTTGGGTGCTTGTGGAAAAAGGTCACAATGGTTTGAGCCAGTTCAACTCTTGTGTGAAACTGCAACCGCCTTATAAATTAGCAGGCTTTGTGCACCTCAGTTCTTTTGGAAACCCAAATAAAAACTTTTATTTCCTCCTCAAAAAGCATTTTCTACTTGAAGTTCTTTTGACCAACATGAGCAGATTTCTGAGTCTCAGATAAATACCTGACAATGACTTCAGCTAAGCAGGCTTTATGAGGCACAGCATATTCTTTGACAATTTATCTATTCACATTGCCCCAATGCCTCAGAAGCCTTCTGTGTGGTTTTTGATGAGGCCTATTTGTTTTTCCAGAAGAGCTACAGCCTTTTGTTGTTCCACAGAGGGTGATTATTCAAAGACCGAAGCAGTGCAGTTCCTCCTGCATCCTCACACACACACACACACACACACACACACACACACACAACACCATTAGGTCTTATTAGTTGTGGACCATAGGACAGCAAATTATTAGAATCCGTGATGAATGAGTTGCAAAGGAGAGACGATGTTATTTCATTGAGCACTTTGGTCTGTATGGGGAGTGTATTCTCAAATGCTGGAGGAAAAAGAATGACAAGAAAACAACTGCAGTCATACACTGACCAACAGACTCAGAGTGATGGATCTTTTAATTAAGTCTGGATCATGTTAATAGAAGACTCTTCATTAAACGTTTGGCGGTTCTCTTTATGAAAGGCCTAGTACAAAGAAGCTACGGCAAAGAAAGACCAGCTCTAAAGCCTCTTACCTTTGTTGCTAATTTACATGCCAGTGTACACACGGTCAAGTGGAGGCCTTTATACACGTTTGGCCAAAGTTCTCTGGGATTCGTATCGTAATCCTGGAAAATATGTGGTGCCTTTTTGAGGTAGTTTGATTAAACCTAATCACCGCTAGCTGAATTTTGTTGTAAACGATACATTTCATTACTGTTTCATATTGAAGTAGTTCTATGCACCAACTAAGTCCATCAAAGGCAGGTAAGTTTACTTGGTGGCCATCATCAGCTTCTTTCAATGTGGGTAATAAGTATGTAAATACAGTTTCAATGTGCTTTAATGTCAAAAACATCAATCACAAAAAAAATTAAAATTTAAATCAACAATAAAATGTAATAAGAAATTTAGCCTCTTTCATTCATAATTTTGCTAAAATAGCCATTTTTCAGGGATAGTTTACTTTTTAAAGGGATAGTTCATCCAAAAATGAAAATGATGATTTTCAGTTTCTCATTTTTTTATATAGCACTTTATTCATTACAGATTGTTTTAAGCAGCTTCACATCAATAAACAGTAAAATAACAGTGTTAATGTTGTAAAATTCATCAATTATGAAACACATTCAATTTCAGATGTGAAGCAGCTATACAGAAAGATAATGGTGTCATTATTCAGCTCAATTTAGTTCAAAGTTATTTCAGTTCAGTTAAATACCTGTCAATGTTGCCAAGTTAAACGTTATGAAACAAGTTCAATTCAGCCTCTCTTTAGAAGAAAATAGGGTCATTCATTCAGTTTGAATCATTTCAGTGTTGATTCAGTTCAGTTAAATAACCGTGTCAATATTAAAACGCTAGTGTAATTATCATATTTTCTTATCTGATAGTGTAAATGCAGCTAAATCACTAATATTATGCTATATTAATTTTCCTGAATGACATGAAAATTATGTTGTGACTCTTGTTTGGTTCTAAACATCATTGTATGCCATTGAGTTTTATTGTATGGACTAAATAACTATTTTTTTCAAAATATATTTTTTTAGTGTTGCACAGAATATAGAAAGTCATACAAATTTGGAATGACATGAGGATAAATTAATTTTTTTGGTTGAACTATTCCTGATTATTTTATTTACAGTATTTGAGCAAATATTTCTGTGCCAGTTTGTAAATTATAAACAACATTTCAAATGTCTTGGTCAAAATGTAAATCTCTGTCTGGCTACAGTTTGGTAGAGCAGTCTGGTTTAAAAGGAATGTAAAGCTATGTGCCTTGAATTGGGTTGGCAATTTTCTCCCTAGGGTCATACTGTGTGCTGAGCAGCTTGTTGCATGTGGATGAGGTTGGCAGTCTGTCAGCTTCCTATGTGCCTCCCAAGCTTTCTTCTGACCTCAGCATCTCCCTTTCCATGGGGTTGCTTCTGTCAAGATTGTATGAGATATGTGGGGGTGTTTAGCGGTGGATGGAGAAGGGAAGGGTTTATGGGATGAGTAGACGGCTATTACGTCTTGTGGGGCTCACAGAAACAGGCTGGAGTGACATTTGTCTCACTGTGGAAATGTCATTACATGGGACTTTACCAGCTGTCTCACTGTTAGACCCCCCGAACCAACTGGCAGCCAACTGCAGCTGGCATACTGGCGCTGCCAGTAAGACAGTAGCTTCGACCTCCATTTCTCTCTCTTTGTGTTCATTTTGTCCAGATTTGTGTGTGTGTTTGTTTGTTTATGTGGTTTTGTGTGTGTGTGTGTTTTGTTTTGTTTTTTGCTGTTTTGCCTTTGCTTTGCTTTTGCTTTGTTGCGGATAACCGATTAATGGCTAATTGTTTTATCCTTTGTTTTTGCTTCGCTTTGCTTTTCATGTGTTTTGTTTAGTTTTGTTTTTGGCCTAGTTTTTAGTTTCTTTTGGTTCGCTTTTGATTTGTTGCCAATAAATGATTAATGGCTGATTGTTTTACCCTTTGTTTTTGTTTGCCTTGTTTTTCATACGTTTTGTTTTGTTTTGTTTTGGGCGTAGTTGTTAGTTCGCTTTAGCTTTGTTTTTGCTTTGTTGCCGATAACTAATAAATGGCTGATTGTTTTTTCTAAATAAATGAAAAATAAAATATTACAAAGTAAAATCAGTAGTTGTTAAATAAAAAAACAGACATTTCATTTAACAATATTAAATAATTATTGTTTTCTAAATGTAGATATATCCAGTATCCTGATATATATCCAATGCCCTATACTATAAAAAAAAGAAAAGAAGTAATAACAGTAATTGATCTCATACAGAGATATTGTACATGCCTGATTTTTCCATTTTGCTTCTCTTACTGTTGTGTTTAATGGATTAAATCAAGAATTATCTATGTGTTTATCTGTTTTTGTGACCACTGCCTGTGTTATAATGTGTTCCATCACTAGTGGCAACACAATGACCCTATGGCCGACCTGCATAAGCAGGAAAAAGCTTTCCTAGGTGAGGGGTCTCGGCAGAGCTGGTTTGGTAGAGCCAGCACTGTGAGTTTCAGCTTAAAAATATGTCCATAAAGCCCAGAACTAACTGGACATCCAGCTTGTGAGAGAAAACGTTCCAAAGGAGACATGATAGGTATAGCAACCTTCTCTCAGCGTTGGCCACCTTAACTGGCAGCTCAGGATCTGTAATGATCTCGTCTACAAGCCCTGAATAGATCCATAATGAAAGCTATGCAGATTCTGACGATATGAGGGAAATACAAAGCAGGTCAAATTAAGTGTCAAACCCCTATTCCTTCTCTTTCCGCTCCAATTATGGAAGCACAGCCTGCCGTAATGTTATTGCCTATGAAATGAGGGAAAAGGGAATGTGGGGGAGGGTTGAGGTGGTGAAGTGTGAATGAACAGTGTTGTTGAGACCCCCCTCCGCTCTGTCATATTTGCTTGTTAGATATCTCAAGCAGACCACAGACCAAAAGGAAAGGCGAAATGTCGACACATGATAGATGTTTGTCTGTTGCTCCAGTTCACCAGACAGCTTGTGTAGATAATGCTGGTTCCCCTGATCTGATCCGATTGCTTACTGCCTGGCTGCATTGGCCAATCCTATTTGCCTTACTTTTCCTTGGCCCACGGGTCCTGGAACCCATCTTCAAGATGTGATCTCCTTAGCTGTCTCAGCTGAGCCCAATACGCCAGCTTTAGCCTTCTGATCCGTGCTCAGGCACATGTTAAACAGGCTTTCCAATCCGAGGAGTGCATCCTTAATTATTGTTGATCTGGATGTTGTTGCAAACAGACAACCTGAGCCAGATTCCACAGCCACAGAATTAAGTCAAGAGCCGCAAAACACCACAGGTTGGTCTTTAATTGAAATGTGAGAAGTTTCTTTTATAAGGAGTTACAGTAGATGTGTATTTTACCATTTACAATTTTCCTAAAGGTCACTCGTCATCATGTTTAATGATCTCTGCTTCATCAGGGGCATATGGGCTGAACAGCTTTTTGGGTTTATCATAATTAGATGAGGGATAATTAATCAAAGGGAATGCTTTATCTTTAGAGATACTGGGATTAGTTGTGTAGAGACTGCTATTTTACCTTAATGCTTGACCACCATGGAGTAAGAAACTAGGGGTTTGGGAATATTTGCGATGGAGGATCATCATTATTGAGGCATTTTAGAGCTTGAGGATTAGTTTGACCGGTTACTCATGTTAGTAGAATGGATTGTAAGTGTAGTGTAGTCATTTCCCAGTTTGTCAGAGAAGTGATAGACATTGTTTTTATGTGTGTATTGTATAGACAGATTAATGCTACATTAAAAGCATTTTCTAAAAAGTAGTGCCCCAAAAAAACCAAGAGAGACAATTCTACAAATAGGAGCTGAATGGAAGTTAAAAGTAAATAACTTTCTATTCATCAAAGAATCCTAAAAAAAAGAAAATATTAAGCAGCACAAGTCTTTTTGACACGAAGATTAATACTAATAACAATAACAGTAGTAATAATAATAATATTTCAGCTTTGCAGAAAAAAATTATAATTTAAAATAGAAAAGTTTTAATTTTAATTTGTAATATGTCATAATATTAATATATTTTTTATCACCAAATGAATGCAGCTTTGGTGAGTATAGTAGACTTTCTAAAACATAAAAAAAATATATATATATATAAAATAAAAATAAATTATACCCACACCAAACTTTTACAATTTTGTTTAAACTATAGTGTACATTTACATTGAGTGGAAAGTTTCTGGCAGGGGACAAGATCGGAGTAGTGAAATTATGGCAAAATTAACTTTACAGCACTCTAAAATAGAAAAAAGTAATTAAAGAGGCACAAGCTATTATAATGTTTCATTTTTTCCCTTTAATATCATCCTAGGGGACAGAAAAATGGAACCATTTGTGGGTGTCTTTCCTATTGAAAGAAGAGAAATGGAGAAATGTAGTGAAATAGTAATCAAAGAGTCAGTGACACATGTCTCTGCTGTTGTAATCTCCGCCTCACGTTGAATGAGGTGACTGTAGAACATTATTTCTATCTCTCCATTATATTGAAGGATTAGTTTACAAAGTGAGCTTGATCTGCTTACCACTGTAATCGCACAAACATTTAATTTTTTACGTCATCAAATCTATCCAGATGGTATTTCTGTTCCAGTTTCTGGGGTGCAAATTATGCAAGAGATGTGTAGATGTGCTGCTTTCTGCAGGACCATACAACATTTTTACCTAATAATTACAAAAAAAAAGTAACTTCAGGGTTTTTTTTTTATGTGACACTGCAAGTTACTACTAAAGTTAATACTAAGTGGACAGTAAGTGGAAGTATCTTTTCACTTCTATGTCATGATTTCAGAAAAGAAAATTAAATTTAAAAAAATGTGTATTGATCCTTCTGAGAAGTGTTTCATCTTTATCTTGCTGGATTTTGGTTATTTTTTGGTTCACTACTTCACATCACATCCTTGACTCACTGCATTTCTGTGGGTTTAACTTGCTCTTATATTCCAACTTTTGGTATTTCTGTATTTTCTTTAAAAGAATGTTGTGGGTTCAGTCATCAGCTGTCCAAAAAAAAAAAAACCGCATTTACAGAATGTCTTTTCCTCACTAATATCATGTATATTATATATCATATGTATATACACTCACTGGCCACTTTATTAGGTACACCTTGCTAGTACATAGTTGGACCCCCTTTTGCCTTCAGAACTGCCTTAATTCTTTGTGGCAAGGTGTTAGAAACATTCCTCAGAGATTTTGGTCCATATTTACATGATAGCATCACGCAGTTGCTGCAGATTTATCAGCTGCACATCCATAATGCGAATCTCCCATTCCACCACATCCCAAAGGTGATCTATTGGATTGAGATCTGGTGACTGTGGAGGCCAGTTGAGTAAAGTGAAATCATTGTCATGTTCAAGAAACCGATCTGAGATGATTTGAGCTTTGTGACATGGTGCATTATCCTGCTGGAAGTAGCCATCAGAAGATGGGTACACTGTAGTCATAAAGGGATGGACATGGACAGCAGCAATACTCAGGTAGGCTGTGGCATTTAAACGATGCTCAATTGGTACTAAGGGGCCCAAAGTGTGCCAAGAAAATATCCCCCACACCATTACACTACCACCACCAGCCTGAACCGTTGAGACAAGGCAGGATGGATCCATACTTTCATGTTCTTTATGCCAAATTCTGACCCTACCATCTGAATGTCGCAGCAGAAATCGAGACTCATCAGACCAGGCAATGTTTTTCCAATCTTCTATTGTCCAATTTTGGTGAGCCTGTGCGAATTGTAGCCTCCGTTTCCTGTTCTTAGCTGACAGGAGCGGCACCCGGTGTGGTCTTCTGCTGCTGTAGCCCATCTGCTTCAGGGTTCAACGAGATGGTATTATGCATACCTTGGTTGTAACGAGTTGTTATTTGAGTTACTGTTGCCTATCATCTCTAACCATTCTGCCCATTCTCCTCTGACCTCTGACATCAACAAGGCATTTTCATCCACACAACTGCCGCTCACTGGATATTTTCTCTTTTTCTAGGGTTTACTATTCTCTGTAAACCCTAGAGATGGTTGTGCGTGAAAATCCCAGTAGATCAGCAGTTTTTGAAATACTCAGACCAGCCCGTCTGGCACCAACAACCATTCCACTTTCAAAGTCACTTAAATCCCCTTTCTTCCCCATTCTGATGCTCAGTTTGAACTTCAGCAACTCATCTTCGCCACATCTAGATGCCTAAATGCATTGAGTTACTGCAATGTGATTGGCTGATTAGCTATTTGTGTTACCAAGCAATTGAACAGGTGTACCTAATAAAGTGAGTGTATGTGTATATATATCATATATTTCCTCAATAATATATGTATGTGTGTGTATGTATGTATATATGTGTATATGTGTATATGTATATGTATATGTATATGTATATGTATGTATATGTGTATATATATGTGTTGCACTGAACCCAGTGTATGCCTTTTAACCTTGACAAATTGAGACAGACCATAAAGTCCATAAACAATGCAGTGGCTGTGTTCTTTATATCTTCCCCTAAGCCAAATAACAACTGCAGGCGACATAAATGCGAAGGACCAGTGTGATTCAGTGGATAGTCTTTGCTGCAACCTTTTGAGCAACCTGTCAACGGCAATGGGTTGTGCGAGGTTTCAGTTTCTCAGGAACAAGGGAATGGCCTTGAGAGGTTGAGGGAGGGGTTTGTGTATTCTGTTTGGAGATTTTTTTCTTAATTTTTTTTAGTTGGAGTGGTGAGTATGAGGCTGACTCTGTGAAGTTCTGTCAAATGGGCTTCACAGACAGCAGTGTGCTTCCTCTGAGCCTCCCCCTATCAGATGTTTGCCGTCTCTAAGGTTCCCAGACTACAGCGATGAAAGTTTGCTTTTAAGTTGGCTGCTGTGTGTGTGTGTGTGTGTGTGTGTGTGTAAGTGGGTTACTGAATAAGAAAGAAAAAGAATGAGAGATGGATGGATGGATGTATAGATATATAATATTACATTGTATTATGTTATATCTCTAGACATATTTATCAATTATTAACAGTATTTGCTTAGAAAATCATGACTGTTTTAATTTTACTTTGCATTACATGTTTATTTAGTATTGATGATTATTGCTGAGATTTTGTGTGATTTCCAATTTCCATGCACTCTGATTATTATAGGACAGCTGACATCCAAAGCAAGTGTACATTAGCATATATACAGTAACTAAATATACACATTTATATAGTAAACATATAATATACCTAGCAGTTAGGGGTGTGCGATAGGACGAGTTTTGATCGTGGACGATAAAAATATCTCCACAATCTGCTTTTGGAGAAATATCGTGCTTCAGCGCACATTCTATCAGCTCATCAGCACATTCACATCAGTGTTAACTCAGCGGTAGAGTTACTCTCACGGGACACTGCAATTATTTACAATCACATAAGTATATTATTTTCATGTGCTTTAAAGCCTTGCCGGTAAAACATTTCAATCATGTGCTGTTCTGACGTGCACTTTTTCTGAGCATGTACAGTACACCCGAAGCACGCACACTAAAAAACCTGTTAAACCGCACCTGATTACTGAACTAAGTTATCTTTAACGCTATACTGTCAAAACACATAACACACAAAAAAGGTTTATGTAGACTCAGTTGGTTATGTCTAAAATGAAAGTAAACCACTGAGAGAAAACGGATGCGTGCTTGTATATTAGATGCGTGCAGGTCTTAAAGCAGGGATGGGCATTTCATTTTCCCAAGGGGCCAAATGAGAAACTTGGGCGGTTGCAGAGTGCCGTGGGGTGTGTCTATGGGGGAGGGGGTGGAGTCTTTTTTGCCAGGAATATAGCTGTTTCCCCGTAACCGCAGTAATCAAAGCAGCGCAGCACCTGACTTTGAAACTTGCAGTGCTCATATTTAATAAATGAAACCATAGCCTTTTGAAGTGTAAGCTATATCTCAATTTATATGTATAGCTTTTTTTTTTTTTTTTTTTTTTTTTTTACGGATGCACCACCTAAGTCTTCTCCTCCCATTTCTACCAGTGAACAGTTTCTGTCACTGCAACATCCCGAACAGGAGAACACACACAACTGAAATATGCCTGATGAAAAAATTTATTTAAAATGCGTTCATATTTTAGAAAATGTAGTTAATATTTGCATCATCAATTATTTATCTTATCCACCCGCGACCCACCCGCAAATAATCAGAATGCATTTTTTTATTACCCTACCCGTGGATTATCCACATAACTGCCATTAGTGCATCACTACTGCGCCGATATGAACAGCATCATTGGGTTGTAGGTTGCCAAATTGAGGGGAAAAATGGGTTGAAATTCGTATGCGTCAATTGTGTGAGAAGGATGCGTTTCATACAAGATCGGGCAACCGGACAACCTTGGAATATGTTGACGTGATTATTCATATAATGAGGTTTGGGCCATACAAAGTACGGGAGTTTTCCCGGAGGCAAATAGAGCAAACATATAAAATGCGCCCAGTGGGATTTTTATAGATGTATATTTATATATATTTAGAAAGATTAAAGATACGGTAGAAATACTGGAAAATAATTAAACGGGATGATAGCGGGATAGAATGGTAAAATACGGGAGAATCCTGGGAAAAACGGGAGGGTTTACAGGTTAGCACTGGACACGCCGTTAGAGAGAAATGCAACCCTCATACAGATTACAATAATCAGGAAATATTTGTTTTTGAATTGGTTCATTTAAAAGTAGACATTTTAAACTTCCTATAGAAATAGCCTATTTCACAGCCGTACGCTGCTGAGTTTCGGTTCTTTTTTCTGACACGCTCCAGCTTCAGAGATGACACAAAGTGTGTCCTGCTTTCATTATTTTACAACAGCAACGTTTTGTTGTTTTCATGAGTTTACAGAAATAAAATCAGTTTCAAACTTATTTTAAGTTGTTTCATTATCAGGAAACAAAGCTGCATGTTGCCTTGAAAATAAAAGCAGGGCGGTTGTATTGCATACACTTAATTACACCTATTTGCGATTGACTTTTAATTCACAAATTACCTCATGCTGGTCAGTCAAGGATAGCCAGAGGGCCGGATGTGCAATGCCCAGGGCTGTCTTAAAGGGACAGTAATAAACATACTGCCGACTGTCATTAAAGGGATAGTTCACCATAAAATTTAATTTCTGTCATTATTTACTCACTCACATGTTATCCCAAACCTGTATTAATTTCTATTTTGTGCTGAACGCAAAAGATGATATTTTGAAGAATGTGGCTAGCCAAACACTTGCTGGTCCACAAAGAATTTGGTAATAGGAAAAACAAATTCTGTGGACCAGCAACTGTTTGGCTTTTCCACGTTCTTCAAAATAGCATTTATGTTCAGCAGAAGAAAGAAACTCATTAAGGTTTAAAGCAACTTTTGAGTGAGTAAATTATGCTATAAAAATAAAACATAATTTTTATATTTGGGTGGATTATTCCTTAATTATTAATGTATTACTTTTATTAATGTTAATAATAAAACACCAAAACACAAAGAAAAAAATCACTCCCTACTCTTGATACGTTAATACAGTTGTTTAATAGGAATCAGTCTGTATAGTGTTTTATTTTTGTACTTGTTTATTCAATTTCTTGAATGCTCCTGCTAAATACACCTGTTGTACCTAAAAATAAAACACTGTTTGTTTTATTTGTATATTATGTGTATTTGTAATGTGTATCATTGTTCTCATTTTTTAATAACAAATATAAAATAATGTCAAAGATTTTTATCTTCGCCCCCTTTAGCCTAAATATCCACCATTCTTTTTTATGTTTGTTACCTTGAAAGGCTTTGTCTTCATAATAGGGAAATTAGTTTGGCTGCAATACTCAGACAACTTACAAAATAGTAAAACCAATATGACAAAGAATCGTGATATAATCACGAATCGTGATATTTTAAAAAAATAATAATAATTAAAAAATCGTGATATTATATTTTTCTGTATGACTAAAATTTAAATGGAGATGGTTGCACTATTATTTATCTTTGAACTGCTACATAATTGTGGGAATTGCATCATCAAGATGTGTGTGTAATATTTGGGTAATTTTACCACAGAGAAAATGTTTATGAAAAATGTGTAAAAAGCTGAAAATATTACATCAAGGATTTCATATGTAATTGGACAGAATATTAATTTATGTATTTGGACTTTTCTTGAATGGGATGTTGTCAGGGATGGCATATCTGTCTGTCTACATCATCAAGTGGTATGTGTTATACAGCACATATTGCATAGAAGCAGTACTTAACCTCAAAACTTTGGCTGTTTAAAACTTTATTGACTTGTATTATTGCTGGCAGAATTGCAGTCCTACATGTAAGGTGTAATGAGGAAATTATTATGTATAGCTAGTAAAAATATCAGAATTGGCGCCCAGTATCGCAAGATCAGTTTCCCTTATATTATTGCTTATTTTATTTTAAATTGCTTTAAAAAGCAACACAAATGCATTTTTGTATTATGTCAAAGTGCCACAAGGCATATTGCATATATTTCAAGAGTAACATTGTCTGGGGCATTCCATAATTAATATCACAGTTGTTATTGGCTGAGAAGCTGCAGGCCTAAGGATACAAATTCTAAACTTGCAATGAAATGAAAATACAAGCACCACCTGATCACTTTCACACTCTTTCTTTCTGACACAAATTCAACACTTTTTTTGGAATTGCCTCTGCACATTTCTCTGTACAACTTTAAAAAGCCGTGACAGCTTCTATGGATCCTTGGCGGATTATATTTTTCTATTTCATGTCTGTCAGAAAGAAGAATATGACTTATTACCAATTCTATTTTCACACTTTTCCCTCTCTGCTCCAATCATTTGCACGTTTTTTCCTCTTACCTTACTACAGATAAGCAGCATTAAAGGAATAGTTCTCCCAAAAATGAAAATTTGCTGAAAATGTACTCGCCCTCAGCTAATCTAAGATGTAGATGGCTTTGTTTCTTCTTCAGAAGAGATATTATATGTATATGCATTACATCACTTGCTCACCTATTGATCCTCTGCACTGAATGGGTGCTGTCAGAATGAGAGTCCAAACAGCTGATTAAAACATCACAATAATCCAAAAGTAATCCATATGACTCCAGTCGATTCATTAACATCTATTTAAGTGTAAACAAATCCAACATTAAGGCATTTTAATTTTAAACTGTCGCTTCTGACCAAAATACCAGTCCATAATAACGCTTCCTCCAAAGTGGATTCTGATGTGAGAGAATACAACAGGGGATGAACTTTTTCCAGACATGACTGTTTTGTACTGTTTTCTTCTGTACTTGACTGGACTGTTCTTCTGTGCTTGATCTTTGCGTATTTTTCTCCTGATTCAGAAGACACAACTTTTTCTCTGAGGAAAGCAGTATTATAGGTACAGGTATTTTAGCCACAAGCAATTATGTCCTGATGGATTTGTTTATTACAAGGATGTATCTTTTCACTTAACAAGATGTTAATGGACTGGATGGACTGGGGTTGTGTGGATTACTTGTGGATTATTGTGATGTTTATGTCAGCTGTTTGAACTCTGATTTTGATGGCACCCATTCACTGCATAGGATCCATTGGAGAGCAAGTGATGTAATGCTAAATTTCTCCTAATCTGATGAATAAACAAACTCATTTACTCGCCTTAAATGGCCTGAGGGTGTCAATTTTGAAGAAAGTTTTGAATTTATGGTAAACTGTTGTTTTAAGATACCATATGAATCAGTCACTGTGGAAACATAGGATTTGGAGCTGGGACTATCCTGGAATTTAAGACCTTTGTAACTTTCTATGCTGTCAGACCTCCTTGGTCTGACGGGCTTTTCAGTGCTGTCAGACTTGGATAAACAAGATGACTGTCCTTTGCCAGAAATGCCCCTGGGCTTGCACAGTACAAAGATCAGTCTGCGCTGAACAGCCTGGCTGGGCCACTCGGCACCCTGCAATTGTGTTTGCAGTCCTGACATGGCACATGTGGCCGGGCAGGAGACATGCTGCTAGCCAGGAGCGTGAGGAGGCCAGCAGGAGCAAGTGCCAGGCTTGTGGTGAGCTCACAGCCCTCTATGAAGCTGTGACGCAAGTAAGTCTCAAGTCTTAGAAAATTTCAAATCTGTATGGCCAAACCATTGCAAACTTGTACACTAAAGTGCACAATGCTTCTTGAGCATATTGGAATAAACATAATAAACTATTCCGATTTGTGAAAAGTTGCAGAATTCTCATATGTTTGAGCAGGATAATGGGTGGAATCATTTCCCATCCCTGTCATTTGTGTCATGTGCTGTGGCTTTATCCTTCATCAAATCCTTGCCATCTTTCCTGCTACTTTCAATCAGCACCACATGACATTTGACTGCATTTAAAGCGTCCCATTAGTTTCCACCAGACCACCAACCATGTGCTCCCGAAGTCTGTGTCCTCAAAGAGGAGCTCAGTCATTTTTGCTTGGTTACTTTGGCTTAACTACTGGATCCAGCCTGGTTTAAATAAATTACCCTCTATTCATACATCAGAGGGGGGGGGGGATTAACACCCCACTGGAATACAGGATCTTAGTTTCGCATAGCAATCCTCAAATATGGACAATCAGAAAGACTCATGGGTGCGGATTAATGTTAGCTTGAACTCAGATGGAAAATATCTTCTGATCTAAAACATGTCTACAATGTCTAGAAAATCTAGGGCTGAAACGATTAGTCGATATTATCGACAACGTCGACAATGAAAAACTGTTGACACATTTTTGTGTTTGAATAGTCGTTTGATCTCACTTGACCTAATGTAAGGGCCTGTAATATCGCCGTTTGACCAGCATGCATGGTGTTGTAGCCCAATACTGTAATCCAGCTCTCCCGGACGCAATTCAAGAGAAGATGACATACAGGGCGCTTTGGAGTGTAAACCGCTTATTCATCTAAGCGGTGTTTAGATGAATATACGTATAAATATGTGCTGCACCATTTCCTCTCAATAGCAAAATAAACACAACTAAAATGACAGCAATTGGAAAACAGCAGTTAAGAAAGCATCTGATCTGTTTGCATTTGTTTGCTTTTGCACCAGCTCTGCAGTCAACACTCCAGGCACGTTACGTTTATTTATATAGCGCTAGGGCTGGGTGATTATAGCTAAAAAGTGTATAATGTTATAATGTTTTATTTTGTTTTAACAGTCAAACACAAAATAAAATTTAAACATATCTCCTTTCTTCAGCTTGTGTTTGTGTATTCTGTCTGCTTTTCACACATGCGCACCTACTGTATATTGTGCGTTATATCGAGCGTTTTTTGTATCGTTATTGATGGTGTACCATTGATAAATACCAATACCGTTTTAACACCCTGGCCTATATAGCGCTTTATAAAATAGACTGATTTGAAACAAGCAGCTTTACAGTATTAAACATGAAAAAAAGTGTCTTTGTCACTTTCTGTTAGATTTACATCTTGATTTTCTTTTATTAAGCAGCTCTCCAGTGAGCTAGCTAATGATTAAAATATTTAAATTAATGAATGCATAAATGATAGTTATATTATTGTAATAGTATAACAATTGAAATTGTACAATAGTAATATGTATATGTTGAAATTTTCAAAAGCTGAAGTGATTGTCTTGTTTTATTTATTAGTTAGAATATGCGTAACTCAATATTTTTACTAATTGTAAAAGCCGACTAGAACAAAGACTATGGATTAATCCATGAAATAATCAAGGATTAGTCGAATAATCATTCTAATAATTATTAGATTAATCGATTACTACAATGAGTGCTTATAAGATCAACTAAATGCTGAATTTTCAAAAGTATCCAAAATATTTAAAGTTTGCAGCATAGACTGTTTAAAATACTTAGTTTAACACACCGGTCTGTTATTGTGGGGACATTTCCATGGCCCTAAAAATGACGCGGCACATAATGAAACGTGATTGGTTGATTTAACTGTCAGTCATATGGCCTCTTGGGCGGTGGATGGCCATTCAATGCGCCTAAGGTTCCTAGAACTTCTGCTGTCAGTCTGAAGGTCTGTCTACACGAGACTACTCTATATAAAACTGACTATCTATACACGTCTAGACTGTTATCTATCTGTTTTATTGTTCTATGTATCCTATCTGTATGTCCTTTTATGGACAGTATAATTGTATCTGTTGTTTTATGTATCATTCTATTTTTATATCTCTGTCGTTGTCTTTGTTATACATATCATTCTTTCCTATTGCTTTTTCCAATTCATTTTCTTTCATTAATAGATGTTAGTTAATTGCGATCTGTCTACCTTTCAAGCGAAACAAAGTGTATATAATGCTTCATCTTTAATTTAGAACATGCAGTGCTCCATTTATGACATTAGTCTCTCTGCATTGTTGCCAGAGATGTCCACCTGCTGAGTACCACGTTAGAGGAAAGGAGACGGATGGGCACGTGAATAGACTTCATTCCACTGGTGTCTCGTTTTTGCCAGTGCCAAGATTTGTGCACAGATTGTCTCCACCTACCCTCCCCCACCAATTTAATCAGTGAGCAAATGGTAGACACCAGGAAGCCCACTCTTGTGGGGCATGCCTCGCCCACCTTTGCCACAAATATGGAGAGGAAAATAAAATGTGTGCACAAGCAATTTGTTATTGGAAGGAGGCACGCGATAACATCTTGCCTGTTCATTTCCTCCTGCCTCTCATAGCTGCAATATGGCACTTATTGTGTGCTTTTTACATTCAACGAGTAACTCCGGGTGTTCTCATGCATGTGATGCTCATCTGCTAAATGAATAAATGTAAATTTGTGTTGAGGCACTATTGTCAGAGGCCAAAAATTCATAAGAACATTCTGCAGATGAGTGGTACAGTTTTTGTTCAGCAAGGCAGTATGCATAATATCCTCATTAAAAAAGAGAGAAATTAATTACTTTAGAGTGCTTTTGCTATGCGTCTTAATGAGTTGATTAAATAGCTGCACACACCCATCATTTTTTTCTTCAAAATGCATTTCAGTGTTGAAAATGCCCCAGATATTTAAAATATATAATTTTTTAAGCTATTTCTGTTTTTGATGTTGATTTTGATTTTTGGTAGCATTATTTTTCAGATAATAATGAGAATTTATTGCAGATAATTAATAAAGAATTTTAGACATAAGTGGACACTTTTTTTTTTTATTTTTTATTTTTTTAAGTTTACTAAGCCTGCATTCATTTGATCCAAAAATACAGTAAAAAGTGTAATATTTATTTGTCAAATATTATTACAATTTTAAATAATTAAATTTTTTCTGTAAAGGTAAATTAAGCAGCCAGAAATCATTCTAATATGACGAATTGGTGCTCAAAAACATTTATCTTTATTATAAATGTTGAAAACTAGTTTTTGCTGCTTAATATTTTAATCATGTATTTATGAAAACCGTGATAGTCTACCATTCAAAAGTTTGGGGTAAATATTATTTTTAAAATGAAATTTATTCAGCATAGATGCATTAAACTGGTCAAATGTGACAGTAAAGACATTTATAGTTTACAAAATATATATTTATAAATGCTGTTCATAAATTTCTGTTCATCAAAGAATCCTGAAGTCAGTTTTGCCGTCACAGGAATATATTGCATTTAAAAAACATATTTTAATGTATTGATTACTGTATCGATTAAGTAAATGCAGCCTTTGTGAGCATAATAAAAACATAAAAAATTGTAATAATTCCAAACTTTTGGATAGCAGTGCATAATATATTATTTTATACTATGGGGCCGTTGAATGCTTGAATCTGATTGGCT
This sequence comes from Barbus barbus, assembly GCF_936440315.1. Classification (NCBI taxonomy): domain Eukaryota; kingdom Metazoa; phylum Chordata; class Actinopteri; order Cypriniformes; family Cyprinidae; genus Barbus; species Barbus barbus. Next base: position 18,675,556 of record NC_136753.1, read on the forward strand.
GACGAGTGTTCTAAGCTGTGCAATTATTTTCAGGGAAACGCATGCTGTCATCAGTTATTCCTTACATAATATTAAGGTTTTTTTTTTTATTAACGGAAGGAAAAGCAAAAAATAGTGTGCCCATGAGAAGGAATGGAGATAGTAAATAGAATGTAATGAGAATTGTATTGAAAGAATGCTAACACTTTATTTTCGTTAAGGACCAATTCTCACTTTTAACTAGTATACACATTACTAACAAATTGGCGGTTTATTTTTACTTACTCTGCATGGCTATATTTTAAATCCCTTAATCCTAACCCCATACCTAAACTTGACAACTACCTTACTAACAATTACCTTAAAATATGGACCTTAAAATAAAGGGTGACTAAAAAAATCTAATAAGCAAATATTGCCCCTTAATAATAATAATAACAAAAATTCTGACATTAATCCATAGAGCATGGTGGAAGGCTACAATACGAGACTGCTAAGCGTGAGATATTACATAAAGGCTGACAACCCCAGTGAGCTCACAAGAGAAGGTAAAACAAAGACATCGATGGCGCAATTACGAAGACCATTTCATGGCCATTAATAATATGAATGAGCTGTGTTAAAATGAAATCCACTGACAAGAGACTTGGTAAATCAACACACCACTACAAATGGCTTTCTGTCAATATGATTTTTGCCTGGCGGGCGATACAGCTCTGATGATGTAATGAGCAATTATCCTTGAGTAATATAGTTCCAGTTGTTCCTTCATCAAATTTAGCGATGCAGTTTTGTATTAGCCGGACACTACGGAACTGAGAAGTTGAGAGCCATTAATCTACTTGCTGCTGCTGTTGCTACTAGAGTTTATATTTACGCTCTAAGTGCCTATTTTAAGAGGAAACAATAGTGTTGCAGCACAAATGGACTGAATAACCTGTTTGCTTTTTGATGCAGACGTTTAAGTTCTTTATTCTGACTTTGCCTTAGCTAAAACTTGCTTTGAAAAACCCAGACATTAAGGAGAGTGCCTTTTTTGTCTGGTTCCTTAAAGGCTCTCAAAGTAATCCCAAAATAAGATGTATGAGCGTTTTAAAGCAGTTTAAGGAGCCATATTGATCGACATCCTACAAAATGGACTGGAAGGAACAACTGTGTCTGCAGAAGTCCAGCTCGCCTGATCTCCGCTGAGCATCGGGGTTTATTCGGCCTTGCTTCGGGAGAATGCTCCAGATCAATAAGCCATTAGCACCCAAATGAGCAGACCTGGGAAGCTTGATCCCAGTGTAGTGTGACCTTAGCCCCCGGTGTCATTTGTTAACGTTCTTATCTCCCTGCCTTTTGACGTCCACCTGGACAACCTGCATGCGTCTCAAAAGCCGAACCGCTTCCCGGGATGCATCATTGCCTCAGGCTTTGCAAACACGGCAGTGAGTCGTGAAATGAGATTTCAGCACTATCATTGTCTGACTGCTCGGCCTAAAAAACGGTATCTTTCCCTAGTGTCTTCACTTTTAACTAAGTGACGCAAAGAGCGATTAGCTCAGCTAAACTGTGTTTACATACGTTTGCAGTGAATCCTTTGATCTGTAAAGTGCTCTGAAGTAGAACAACCCATAAGAATGAATTAATTTTTACCCTGTGGAAATCGCTCTTGGGGTGGTCTGGGTCAATTGAACTTCCTTTGATTTGACAGTGCAGACGGATCTTTATATGAGATAGCAGGGTCGCTTTTAGTCCTTGAACACTGATTATGCCTTTGTAAACTGAATATAAAGGAAAGTGCTTTAATAGGTCTGGAACTGATTATATTAGTGATTTAAATGAATTAATAATTGTTTTTGATTCATTCATTACAATGAGCAAGTTTTTTAGAAGCTATTTGAATCTGCATATTAAAATATTCCGCTAACTGGAGCTATGAACTAAAGGCATGCTCCGTCTATATACATGAATTATGTAATACAGCATAAAATTTTAGTTTGTGGCTAAAATTGGGATGACCAAATGACCATGCTGTTTGATTTGAGAAGTGACTGAAATCTTTTGAAAAATATTCCCAGAAAAAGATTAAGAATTTTTTTTTTTTTTTTTTTACTACATTGAATGATATGATACATAGCTGGGCATTGCCATAGGCAGTGTTTGACTTCAAAGACCCAGCTGCCTCTTTTGAAAAGTCTTGCTGATATGTGACTGGAAGCGTAGATTTTAGTGCTCTTGATCAAAGCACCGTGTTTCATCAGAAAGCCCCCCAAAAATAGGATCAGTCAACAAATACATTTGTTGTTATTCAAGTTTTTTTTCCATGTAATTGTCAGACAGCACAGGATACCATATTTTTATCTTTGGACTGGACTCATGTTTCGTGGTCCGTTAGAAAAGATTTGTGTGTTTACACTGTTACCTGTATTTCCCATTGGACATTTCACTACTTTAGGTCTTGGTTGAGCCATGTAGCTCTTTCCTTCCCACTGTTTGTCCTTGCCTTGCTGCCACAGTAAATCAGTATCATGTATTTAGAGGGCACCAGTGAGAGAGCAGTGTCCCGCTGTTTTTGTGGGGCTTAGATCCAGGTTGCCGGATCTGCCACCCTGCTGCTTGTCTCACCCAGCTGCCCCTTCACTGCTCTCATCCCCAGAACGATGATAATGAGACTCATGGAGATAACACCGCATAATCACACTCTGATTCTGGCAAAATTATGTTCTTGCATATTTATGTTTTTAAAGGGTTATGGCTAAAGTGCTATTAACATAGAAGAACAACATGTTGTGGATAATCTGCATGTTTAAAGAATCTTGGCACGTAGCAGCTTTTTGAAGCGGTCTACTGACCCATATTAAATTTGCTTTTCATGCTGCAAATTTTTGCACTTGTGTCCAGGGGTAAAATTAATTACTTTTTGTACATTTTCATTGCATTTCAATAAATATTAAGGTGATAGTTTATTCCAGAGATAAAAATACTGTCATCGTTGTTTTTGCACGTTTGCACATGTTTTTAAGCATTGCAGTTCAAAAGCAGTGATTTTAAACTGTAACGCAATCAGCAGCGAAATAACTTATTTTGCTATATGCACTGTGCCTGAGAGACTGTTTTTGAGTTTTTTTTTTTTTTTTTTTAATACACACTTGAATCTGTCAAAATGTCGGTATTTACAAGTATCTTTTGTAAACACTGCAATTTAGGACTTAAGTGAAAGCAAACAGCTGATGAAGAAAACACACATGTAATAGTATATTAACTGTTTCTGAACATGTTAAATCATTTAACCTCAAAAACAAGTTCCTTGATTTCATGATCATTTCTCCATCTATTCTCTTTGAAAGTAAGTTCTCTTCTTACCTGGCAAGTGTGAATTAGTCCATATGGACCAGTCCATAGAGGAACGCGTCCTAGCCTGAAGGAGAGTTCGCTAATGAGAGAAGAGATTGGCAAACCGTCAATAAATATTAATACCAGTGTGAACAAGCTGTGTGCATCATCAAACACTGACTCCAAAGACCAAAACCGGACTGGCATGAATTATACAATAGAAACACCTGAGTTTTTCAAGAATAACATCTTCAAACGCATCGCCCTTGAGCTATTGTCTCTTTCATATGGGAGATGCTTTGAGGGTGAACGTATATTCTTTGGTCCATGTTTACTTTTGACAATAGCTAAAGTTCAAAGAACTCTTGTTTTCAGCACTGTTTTAAACGTATTTATTAAAGCGAAGGTAGGTTATAGTATGTAAATAGTCAAGTTTTCGCAGAAAGTTCAGCTCAACAAACTCATCCAAGCACTTGATGTGATATTGACAATGACATTGTGTAGATGCCCTTTTGTAGGAGATTCAGTGACTTTGATATCTGCTGGGTGAATTTGGGGTGAAAGCGATGAAAGTCAGTGCTGCTTGGCAAAGGAAATATTGTATCCTCGGGCGACCGGCAGTCTGCTTCTCTGTCCCTCAGGTCACTGGTGCTCCACTGGTATTCCCCGAGATAAAGCGCCTTCCCTAAACCCAGCCACCCCCATCTGGCCCCTGCAATCTGCGTCTACAATAATCTCCAAGTGCCTGTGTCAATGAATTTGCTAGAAGCCTTTCGTCTCAGTTTGTTGTCATCTTGAAATTCGCATAGCATTGTTATAATGAGCTTTACATTCAGGGTAATTGCATGGAAATGTTTCGGTGATGACAATCTACAAGGAAGGGAGAGTTCCCTTGGGGAATGGGAAGCCAATCACTGCTTGGTTTCTCCTCAGGAGACACACATTTGTTGCATATAAGATACATTTCACAGGCTTATTGAGAGATAATGAGTCAATCTGTCTTGTGGTACAAGGGAAACCTCTTTTTACTGGCCTTACCACCTTATCTATGAGTGAGGACTGCATTGTCATTAATACCTTTCCAAAGTGCATAAGTGCCCACCGTCAGTGTGTAAACTCTGTGGAAATATTAGTTTGTGTGTTGTGCTCTGGAAGTGAACTAGAAATGAAAAGAGACCCAAATTGGATTTTTTTTTAAGTTTTTAGTTTTTTTCACACCTACAGGCATCTTACACATTTAGCCATGGAAGCTGTATAAACACTGTTTAACAGTTTGGAATTGGTAAGGTTTGTCCTTTTTTTTGGTTTTATTTTGTGTTTTCAAAAAGTCTTTTGTGTTCACCCAGGCTACATTTATTTGATCAGTAAAAGTCATATTGTGAATTTTTTTTCTTTTCTTTTTTAAAATGATGGCAAAGCTGAATGTTCAGGTACATGATCCTTCAGAAATCATTCTAATATGTGGGTTTAGAAACTGCGGTGAATTCTTTTTTTTTCAAGATTCTTTGATAAATAGTTCAAAAGAACATTTAATTGACATATTAATCTTTTGTAACATCGTAATTGTCTTTAAATATCGCTTACTTTTGGTTAATAGGTCTATCCTTTCAAAATAAAAGTACTAATTTCTTAAAATAAAATTTGTGACTCCAAATTTTTGAATGGGAGTTCATATTTAAAATGTATTTGGTAAAAAAAAAAAAAGTTGTAGCTATGTTTGTTACTGTATCTCTGATATTTTTATTGAAGCGTAAACCACGGCTATTTTTATGGTGTTGTTAAGCTAGGAACTTTGGCTGTGTACTCATCACCACAGACACAGAGAGCAGACACTGAGCGCTGAATAGGGTTATTGCCTTTAGCACATTGGTGGAATTACCCATAGCCTGAGTAATGATGCGACGGGCACAGTGAATGCCATGCCAAAAACAAGAGAAGGAGGGAAGGCTGTTAGTTAAGTGAAGGGGAGGTCTTTATGGAGTGTGGGTTTGGTATTTAGACAGTGGGAAGCATTAATCTTAGTTTTCGAGCCTATAGTTGTCACCTCTTTCCTTAAAGGGGCTAAAGGAGTCTTACACAATGGTCCCTTGCACAATGTGACAGTGTTTCAATGGGGTGAGCAAGTTCAGAATTGAGCCATGGTTAGTTAATGGAAGGGTTTACTTTTTATCCAGCACGCTAAATTCCTGTTCAAGTGATTCAGTTCATTTATTATGTCTGTTCACTTTCTCCTCTTTGCCATCTTCCTAAAACACCATCTGAGTTTTTTGTATCTGGCTTCTATTTTCTTACTTTACTGCTCTTCTGCTTGTTTTTCTCAACTTTTTACTGATATTTCTACTTGTTTAATATTTAATGAAGTGTTTTTTTTATATGATTAAAATTACATTAAGAACATTTAATTCTTGCTTCCTTTAAATTGGATAACTAGAAGTAGTTTACAAATCACATAGTAGTACAAGTATAGTTCTTTCAATAACTGACTGAGTTCATTCATTAAAGGATTTCTCAGACTGATTCAGACCGAAAACTTGTGAGTTCTTGAGTCATCTGAATAATTCAAAGAACCAGCTCAAAAGAATGATTTGTTCATTTCAGACAGAAAATTCACATAATAAAATATAATTTTCTTTCTATTGACTTTGTAGATGTAGCAGTCTGTTGTCAGCTTCGCTTAAGTCTTTAGGTTATCATTCACAGATTTATAACTTCGAAATACTACATATTTCTATCTGTAGAAACTCACCAGGACCTTTCAGATGAGGTTTGCAAGCTATTCTGTTTTACTCTTCAAGACTCGCAGGCTTAACGGATCAAGGTTAAATTCTCTAAGCACAGAAATTCTTTGTTCAGTGGCAACATTGTTCAGTGTCCACAGTATGGAAGGCTGTTTCTGCCACTGAATAAAAAATAAAAAAAGGTAATTGCGACTTTTTATCTCATAATTCTGACTTTTTTTTTTCTTGCAATTGTGAGTTTACATTGTACAATTCTGCCTTTTTTTCCTCCCACAATTGCATGATACAAACTCGTAATTCTGACTTTATAACTAACAACTGCACATTTGTTATTTTTTTCTGCACATGAGAAAAAAAGGCAGAATTGCGAGATGTGAATTTGCAATTGCAAGGAAATAGTCAAAATTGTGAGGAAACAATCACAATTATCATCTTTTTTTTATTCAGGGGTGAAAGCAGGCTTCCATAGTCCAATGCACAGAATTTTTTTTTATTTTTTTATATATTGAACATTGGTCACCACTGATTCAACATTTCTCTGTTGTAGAAACTGCAACAATTTTGTGACATTAATCTAGACTAGCCACAAAATTCAATTGAACTTGTCTTGTTTATTTAAAATGGTTCTATTGCTGGTTAGTTAAAACATATTTGCCTCTTCTTTAACTCTTATTTTAAAATAATGTTCAAAATTTTTTAATTCACACCTATTGTAATTTTTATTTAATAATAATAATTATTATTATTATTATTATTATTAGTCATTAATTTATAATATTATATATTAGCGTATTTTTCTCTACTTTTTGGGGTGGTAATCCTATGCATAAACTGCACCTGATTATTGTCTCCTTTCATCCTTTTCCTTTTCATCTTCCATTTCTCCCCACTTTCCCCTCTCCTTCATAACTGACCCTTTCCCTCTCTCCTCTCTGCGTAACAGGCATGATCCTCTTAGCCATGCACTGGCATAATGTTCACTCTTAAAGCGAATTATCTCCAGAGAGCTTTGGGATTACAGTCTTTCATTAAATCAAAATTCCATTTCTATTCTGCTTTCTCACCCCTCCTCTACACTTCCTCCATACAGATCAGAGTAATACAATTAAGATCCATAAGTTTCAGCCCCAAATAAGGGGCTAGAAAGGGAGGAATTGTTCCACACCTCCCTAAGGGAGGGAAAGCCGTCTGCTCTTTGTTCCAAATTGGACATTGGGGGAATGTCAATGCACCAGACCCCTCGCCGTCCTCCAGTCAGCCCTTTATGCCTGGGTGCATTTGGGAAGGAAGAGAGTGGCCACTTAAGGCCACCACCTGTTATTACTGCAGTAGGCTGAGTGTTTAACTGCAGTGCACGGTTTCTTTAAGTGAATCTTGATATTTGTTCATTGGGAGCCAACTGGATATTAGTGAATAGGTTCAAAACCTTTAGTTGTTGTTTGTTAGAAATGCAGGCCTTGTTGCTATCCATTTAGTTGTCTCAATGAGTTCCCCCAACTGTGATAGCAGCATGAGGCAAGTGTATACAGAAGCTCAAAGAACATAGCACACATTTGAGCTATTAGACCGCAGAGGTTTGTGTAATTGAAAAGAAATTAGGCTACTGTGAAACCCTGTTCATGAGACGGAGCGAGAAAGACAAAGACAGAGATGTGGAGGCCCTCAAAGCACCTGCCTCTTTTGCATTGTAGCTCATTTTAAGGTCAGCAGAAACATGCCCCAGCTCTATTTCCACTGAGAAAAAGAGTGATGAATCATAATAGCTTTAATCTTATACCATTATAACTAAAGATGTCCAGACTGAATGTTTTTTCCCCCCTATAATAACTTAATTTGAATTGTATGAGTGTTGGGAGTCTAAAAAGAAATCATTTCATTTTTAATGCAAATATGCATTTGGCTGATCAATGTGTAGCAGTCATATAAGTCTGTTTTTTATATTGCCATGATATCGCTTAACTTCCTAGAAACCATCCATCCTCTGTAATAATAGTAATTGAGGCCCTCATCACTGCAAAATATATTTGAGAAGCAAAAGTGCACAAGATATTAATATTGCATATGATTTAGTCTTGTTTTCAGAGAATGAATACCGAATAACAAAATTTTTTAGGTTTATGCTTAAAGCAAGAACATATTTGGCCATTCGGGTTATTAAAAAATATCTACTTAATTCAAGATAAATTCTCTGAAAACATGTCTTAAAACAAGTTTTCCTGGAAAATAAAGACATACTTTAGTTAATCAGTATTTAGTCTAATGTTAATTCTCATTATTTGAAACAGCTCTTTTGGAATGATTTCACTGGTCTTCCATCACATTTTAAATTCACTTTCTATACAGTTTAGATTCAGTGAACTTATTTGTTATGAAAAGTCTTTATCTCACTCTTCCTCTTGTTCAGTATAATATTCATCTCTAAGATAATAGCTCTGTGTAAAGATAGCTCTGTGTATCATTTTCTTATATTATCCATATAAGAGCAGGTAAAATATCTTTCAGACCACTTTTTTTATGTATTTTTAATGTGTTGCACTTTTTACAGTATCAATATTTTTAAAGGATTTTCACTTATCAAATCAGCGTTTTCTAGTGCACATTATCCAACAGTTAATGAAAATAAAATTTGTGATACAACAGCTGAACATTTAGCAAATGTGCTGTTAACATCTTGCTCCACAATCCTTGTACTTATTCAGAAAGTGTTGGAGCCAAGCACAGACACACTGTGTTCCCATCTAGAGGCTGGGACCGAGGCCCAGACTGACAGCATTGTTCAAGAGGGGTCTGCTCGTCTCTGCTGTCTAATTTTCTCTCCTCTTCCATTTAAATTTCTCCTTTCTTCCGTGGAGCTTCTCTGTTCCTCTTAATTTCCCTTTTTGGTACCTGTTATTATCGCTCAGTGGCTCAGTATTTACCTCCAAAAATGAGGTTTAAGGAGATTTAGGCACACCTTTTTGCGTGCATTCAATTCACTCTGATCAAATATAAAAGGAATTAGCTTTCGTAAGCATACCTCTAAAGATCTTAAAGCGTTAAAGACAAAATGCTATGCTAAGCGCTGATTTTATGAAGCAGTGGTACACATTCATATCACAAGTAGCAGGTGTGGTTTTTGCTCCTCGATTCTGTACTAACCTTGCTTTGCAGGGCCCACAGAGGGGAAACAGCATTAGCTCAAATGAATGCTAATGACACCAATATATGCTTTAAAAATTCCACATGGAACAATGAGAACTGTTATGCTGAATGTTGACACTGCTGCATGTGTGGACTGGGATGCTGCCGGGCATAGTAGGAAGCTATTAGAGGCTTTTAGAACATTGCAGTGCTGACCTTAGAGTGTTAAATATTCCTTGTGTCAACCTTAAATATAATTAATGGCCAAATATTAAATACATTTATGCGTACAACTAAATATTGAGAGTCAAAAATCAGCTCATGAAACAACACCTGTTTGACATTTTGTCACTTTAACAGCATTTCCAACTTACAGATATATTCCCTTAGGGAAAACAAATCTCTCAAACGACAGCTTCTTCATGACAATAACAGATCAATATATCTCTTTAAATTATCTTCCATTTATGCAAAAACTATTTACAATAGAAATGGAATGCAATTTTTATAAATGAGCAAGAAACATAGGTTCTATAACAAAAAAACAAACATTTGATTCAATTGGAGTATATACTCAATCCATTTGGACCAAAAGTCAACAAATATCTTTTTGGTAATTCACACAGAATGTAAATAACGCCAATCCAATACTGTATTTGTGGCAGATTAGATTTATATATCAGCATCAAGTAATAGCTTTTTTTTATTCTAAATACATATATCTGTTTTTCCTTTCCCAGGAAACCATTGACATTTGTCATCTCGCTTATGTAAAGTACCTCAAAACTGAAATCAACTGAAGTATTTCAAATCTTTTCTAATACATAATGTATATCTTTCCAAAAACGTCTGATATTAGGACATCCCCAAAATACGTGAAAATGTTTATCCTCCTGTGAGCCACAACGTCTCCTACAATTGAAGTTGTCTAGAAATTTTGGAGCAAGGAAAAATCGAACTGTATTTCTCCAGCAAAATTCTCTCCAACATGAAGAACAGAAAGATGCCCATTGTAGATTATATAGACTTTCCCAATCCTCAGTTGAACATTTCTTATTTTCAATGTTGAAAACGGCTGTGCTTTTTACTATTTTTTTGGAAACAGTAATATCTTTTTAAGGATTCTTTAATGAATAGTAGGTTCAAAAGAGCAGCATTTGAAATAGAATCTTTTGTAACATTATAAAACCCTTTAATGCGTCCTTGCTTAATAAGTATGAATTTCTTTAAAAAAAAAAACAACTTTTGAATGGTAGTGTAGGTGGGAAATGGAAAACTTTTAGATAAAAGCTTAAAAATATGTCTGTTTAGGCCTTTTATGTAATCAGAAAATTTATATCTGTAGCCTGCAGGAAGTCTGTTAGCCTTAACTGCGATAGACCATGTGCATTCAGCGGGTTATTGGATTGCGGCAACGTCTGGCCTCTGTAAAGCCGTCTCAGACAGTTGAAATATTAAAGATGGCTCACCAGCCAGGGGCAGCCATTGATCAGAGAGGTTCCCTCCCATTGCTGGACACCTTTGATAGATCCTCAGTCCAATTGGGCAGGACTCACACTGGTCCACAACATCAAAACACTCTCAGACTCGCTGCTAGAAGATCAAAAAGCCTGTGGGTTTGCGGACGCGCATTAATAAGGCTTTACATGTACGTGTGCGCATTCGCATGTGCGAATGAATGTCAGTGCCCTTTGGATTGCTTTGAAGTATTTGTGTTTTTAGCTCTGAGAAAGTGTGAGATCACTAAGCAAACTTATTTTCCTCTCATTCACTGGTGCTCAGCCATGAAAACTCTCCACACAACTCCGAAGTCTATGAAGAGATGTCTTTTGTTCCTGTCAAACCCCAGCCTCCACCCTCACCCCACCACTGGTCTGCGTCCTGCTCCCTGCTCCCGTCATGTCAAAAGGGTTTCCCGCAGCTCACGCTTTCATAGCTCCCTAGAGAATAAAACAGGACAGAACACGTCTCCCTCTGTTCCCCCAGAAAACCGCACACATGGGCCTTTAGAACTTGGGCCCATCAGGAGTTCTCTCACACCGCTGCAGACCAGCACCATGTTTACCCCCATGTCAGTCGCCGTGAAACCAAATGAAGGAGAAGTCAGTGGGTATAGGGAGGTGGGTGACATTGTGACAACCGCGGCGGTCAGGCAGGAATTCATTTATATTCTAATGGGGGGGTAGCCCTGGATACGCTTAGGTGACTGCAAAACATTCAACGAGAGGAAGTGAGCGGACTTGGATTTGGAGGGTGCGCTTGTATAACGACGCGGATTGAAATCGCTCTCACAATTGAAGGTAACTCTCGGTTATCCCCGCGGATGGAAAAAAAAAAAGGGGCTGGACTTTTCAAAAAGCAAACATGTATGTTTCCCATGGACTTTCTAAGTCTTTGCTTTGTAGACTGGAATGAATTTGCTCACAGGCTCAATGGAAAGCGATAATGTGCTCTGTGTGAGACTTGCAACAACAGGAAACACTCCAGACCTCACATATGCTGATATATCCACTCCTCTAGTATGCATGTAATAGATCAGAGCGGTTGGCTATTCACTATACATCAAAAAGGGGCTGATGGGATTGCTCTGCTGAAAATAATAGAGTATTAAATTGAAACGTGAGGTTCACTAGCTCCTAATTCCAGACGATTGCAGTTTTCCCTCAGAGCGCCCTTCTCTTCTTTAATAATTGATAAAGATTAAAGTCCTTTTGAATAGTTTAACAATAGATTTACATATTCGGTTGTGTTGAAGCTTATCAATATTTTACTAAATTAGTGAAGTGGGTTTAGTTTAGTTTTTTTGTTTTTTTTTAATCATAAATCTATTAAAACAATCCTTGTGGGTTTAAAGTGCCGTTATTTGACTGTGTATCCAAACATAAGATCTGCGCTGATTAAAACATGAAAACTGATGAAATTGCAGTCAGCATTATGTAAATATATAAATTATGTAGATATCATATTATAATAATCGATAAAGATTAAAGTCATTTTAAATACTTTAACAATAGATTTACATATTCTGTCAGGTGTTGAATATTATCAATATTTTACTAAATTAGTGCAGTACAATATGGGTTTAGTATTTAAAAAACCTACTAAAACAATCCTTGGGGGTTTAATGTGCCATTATTTGACATATATTTTATATAGATTATATAGATATTATATTATAAATATAATACCATATAGTTTAATGCTTGTAATAATATACTGTTCATTGCTATAAATATTAAATAATAAATAGTGTTAGAGTTGTTCATACTTTGTAAATAAAACAAAGATTATTAAAATACGTTACAAGAAAATACTGTTTCAGTTTTGCTACTTCAGAATTTCACATTTAATTCAATAGCACTTGCCGTCTCTTTTTACAATTTCTGATTGAAAATTGTTTCTGTACCAAAATTATTTCAGTGAAAACAGTTGTGATATTTTTTATTATTTTTGTGATTTTTAAGTACATGAATTCACTTTATATGGCATTGAAGGTATGACAGCTGCCATACGTGATTCCTCTGGATAAAACATGCCAAAATATTTCATAGCCTTTGAAGAGGGACCCAATCCATATTGCCCCAGAACATCATTGTAGAGAGTTGGGGGTGGCCTTTTTGGATTTAGGCCAACTCAGCCACGTAGAAACCAAGAACATCTTAGCAACCGCATAGCAACATGCTAATAGCCACACAAAACATCTTAGCAACTGCATAATAATGCTTTTGCATCAGCCCACAACAATCTAGCATTGTGTCTGCAGATGTTTCATGCAAGCAGCGTTTATCAAAATCTTGTTTTGAAGGCGCTCAATGTAGGCTGATATTCAACTGATGATCAAGTCTTGATTAAAAGTCATTAGTTCGGTGGTAAAATGTTGCGTTGTGATTGAACGTTGTTTATGTACAGTGCTTTTAAAGACTTGTCAATGTGAGACGTGCTTTCAGATGTTGATGCATCACACCGGTTCTTCCTATGATTCAGAGTCGTCAACAAAAAGCCATGTCAACCTCGCTTTCTGGGTTCCCAACCAATCAAGCAGATTTGTAGCGCAACAGAGGAGCTTAGTCATTGTGCGTGTCCCTTCCACATGCCATAATGATTTTCATCAGAGCATAAGAGAGATTAGCTAAAGAGACGTGATTATCGTGACAGTCGAAAGATCTGAGAAGAGCTCTACAGAAAATGTGTGAAAATCCATACATGTAAACTCCGAATCTGCTAGTAAAGGTGCTGATCATGTGCATCTTATGTGCTGTGAATGCTAACAAGAGGTTGTTTGATTGGAGCACTTACTGTTCGTACGCCGGTGTGCTTCGTTAAAGCCCAGTCCATTAACCTCCTTTGCTATGATGCAGGAGCCATATGCTGCTAATTACAGCTCTAATGTGAGACACTAAATGTCAGTCTGGAGCTCTGATGAGGAGATGATTGTTGGGTATAATGGCTGGATTTTTTTTTTTTTACTTGCACTTGTCAGATTTGAGTCCTACTATCGGTATTGTTTGGAACAATGAACAGAATAATGTTGACCTAGGCTGTGCTTTGTTATAGGGTTTTCTTCAGGAATTTCCATAATCGATTGTCATTTAAATGAACTTTGAAATAATTGGTTAACGTAAATGTTAAAACTGCAAAACGCATGTGCAGGAATCTGAATACCATATGCTCATAGCCAAATCTGAATAAGAAAATAAAAATATTTTGCTCTGTTAATAGTTTTCAGATTGCTGTTGCTCATTGCATTTTTGTTTAATATATAACCTGAATAAAGATGAACCAGTTGCTTTATTGGGCTTGAGGTGCATCGTTACTATATTTGTGTTTGTTGAAATTTTATGTTTGCGCAATTGTATGCCTTTAATGTGAACTTATCTAAATAAAACTTGACAATTAATTAATTATTATTATTATTAATAATAATATCATTAAAGTTGATTTTATACATGTTTTTGTGAACTTCAACGTTTTATTTTCTTTATGAACATTGCTGCTGTATTAAATATTAAAGTTAAATTAATTAATAGAATTATTATTATTACTGCTTTTTACGTTACTTTTTATCAGTGACCAGTGGAGATGTTGCCAGAATCAAAATCAGAATTTGCAACAGTTATCTTCAATTTATCGATCTTCAGATGTAATGTTGTTAGAAAGCCATAAATCACATACAAGATCACACTTGCATCCAATCACAGTGATACCTCAGGTCAGCACATGTACATGTTCTTCTGGTGAACACAGCCATGATACATCAGACCCTGTCAGGTAATAATAGGGCTTGTTGACATGTTTTATTTGTTTATATATTCCATTGGTGCCACACCTGATTACACTTAGCCTGCTTCATGCTTTTGAGGACACAACATATTTATGATACACATGGATGCATGTCAGTGTCACGGATGTGCAAGCTACAGCTCATGCTAAAACTGATGCCAGTAAACAGTGTTTTCCAGTATTGTGTGGAGTCATTTGCTCTGACATTGATTAATATACCAGACAGTCAATAAACTTATTTATATATATATATAACTTATGCTCGATAACTTATATATATATATATATATATATATATAGCTCAAACATATTGTGTTTTATATCAATTAACTACTGTGTCTGGTGAATGAATATCATGAATGAAAATCATCCACAATCACACATTCACAGGAGGGAGCAGCTCTCCCCCAAAACAAACACACACTGGCCGACAATGAGTGATGGAGGGGCTACCACAATATTGCTTTCGCTGCAGAAAAACAGGGCTCAGACAAAGGAATAAGCAACAAAGAAGGAGGGGAAAGAGGCTGCATGCAAGTAGTGTGAAGAAAATTAAATCGTAAGAAATTTTGACACCAGAACCCCCAGACACCATATTAGACCGAATGTCTTAATCTTGTTTGATTTACATACTAATGGTCCAGAGAAAGAAACAGCACATCCAAATGAAGTGCAAACCCATAATAATAATGTTTGGCTTAAAGAGAGGGGAAAAAGATATTTAAGAAAAAAAGTCTTTATTTTTCATAGCATGAAAGTGAGTTGGGTTAAAAAAAATTCAGTTTGGTGTAGCCTACATAAAGGAGATTATTTTTTATAAAAAAAAACATTTTCTCAGATATTTTAATGTAAATTATATGAATCAAAATCACTTGGCATTTTAATCTAAAGAATTTTTTCCCAATCATGCATCCCTAAGTATAACGATAAAGAGAAAAAGAAGTATAAGTGTGTCTTGGAGGAACAAAGGTTGGATTTTCATTGGATCATGTTAAATGAACGAACTGTCACAAAGGAAATAATGTCACCGCATCATTAGCACAACCACAAGCAAATCAAAGCAGCAGGTTGCTGTTTTTGTGTCTTGTTCGCTCGATGTACTGCACCCTCCTTCCTTTCCAACACTCCATTTGGTGTAAGGCTGTAGCGTTTCATTTTTACCGAGTGGTAGAGGACATTTGTAATTGAAATGAATTCTTCCATGTCAGCAGGGCAGATTTGCCCACATCGTTTGTCTCGGGGCTTGCTGCTTTGTCAAGGCTCCCCCCACGGTCCTCCAAAGGCAACCAGACTGACATGCATACATTTGTATTAATAAAGCAAAAGGCAGTGTGCTCATTGGCTGAGCACACACTGTGATGATAGGATATGACTGGGCACTGAACCAGATGAAGCAGCGCAGAACTCTCTCACACACACGAGAGCAAACGCGCATTGGTTTCACACTGAGATCGGATGTAGTTTATCAGCATGTCATCTCAAGTATTGTATTATTGCTGCCTTGTAAACCCCTGTCGAGTGCATCAATCACAAGAAGTTTATAATCAGCTCTGGCACATTGTTATTAATTTTTTTCACAGATTTTTTCATATTTTTTGCAGTTGCAGAAACACAGTAATTTAGTGTTTGCACTCTTTTCATTAAGCAAGTGTATAAAAGGGGTTTTGTTCCTGCTATTTGATACACAACAGTCCTTGCTATTGTAACCCGTGTTAGTTGAGAAGAGGTTTGTTGAAG
The DNA here is from genome assembly GCF_936440315.1 of Barbus barbus. Lineage (NCBI taxonomy): Eukaryota > Metazoa > Chordata > Actinopteri > Cypriniformes > Cyprinidae > Barbus > Barbus barbus. The sequence goes on from NC_136753.1 coordinate 18,691,728, forward strand.
AGAGTTGTGCAGCATGCTTTTTTTATTTACTTTTGTCCACATAATAACAGTAGTAAACAGAAGTGACCGTGATCGTAAAACACTTCTCACCTCCAGGGCTTTTTTGTTTGTTGAAAGCTCCATGAATTCAGAATTTTTGTTTTTTAGTCTGTGTATTAGCTTTGAAACTGTATGCTAGCGTACCCCTAAATGTGAAAAACGTCTTAAAAAAACAAAATCATACTAACGCCAAAATTTTTAGAAGTATGAAAGGAAATCATACTTTTACTTAGCAAGGATCCATTAAGTTAGTCAAAAGTGACTTTTACAAAATATTTGTTTCAAACTAATTGTCCTTTTAAAACTTTCTGTTCTTCAAACAATCCAGCTGTTTTTAACATAATCAGAAAATTTATTGAGCACCAAATCAGCATAACTCATAACTGAAGGATCATGTGACACGGAAGACTTGAGTAATGGTTGCTGAAAATTCAGCTTGCTCATTGTGGGAATAAATTACAGTTTAAAATATATTAGATTAAAAAGGAGTTATTTTTGAAATGGTAATACTTTTCATTGCTGTTTTTTTTCTGTATTTTTGATCAAATAAAAGCTGCTTTTGTGAGAATAAGCTTTTGTAAAATTTTTACTGACCGTGAAATTCTGAACAGTTTTGTACACATTTATAGTCTTTATTTTTTTTCTGGAAAATGGGCTGTTATGCAAGTAATTATTTTTTATGAATGCTGCTTATTGTTAATCAGTTTTATTTTTTTTTAAGTACTTGCTGTATACTAAAACGGATATGATAATGTTTAAGATATATGCTGAGTATGTGTAATATAGTGTTGTTTGTGTGCATATGAATATAGTTTTTGTGTACAGTATGTGTCTGGTATTACTGTCTTAAGCTTCTCTTTACAATAATATGCTTGACTGTGGAGTAGACGAAAAGAGAGATCCAGCACTGACACCAAAATACTCTCCCCGTCAAAGAGCATCTCAGCTGGACACTTTAATTGCCACTTTTCTTGTCTACGAAGACAGTAGAATTGCATTACCTTCTCTCTTTTTCTGACTTTTTCTCTAGGCCTGCTCTGTGTTTTTAAATAGGGTTTCTTTGATGCAGAAACCCACGGACAAAATCACAGAATCCAGTCATGGATTCTGTAATGCAGAATGTCACAAAATTTGGCAAATTCAATCAAATTCAAATTGCAATATGGATTGGTGTCTGGGATAATAAAACTAAAATAATTGTTTAATTTTCATTTGATTATATTTTTATTAATTCATTTGATTACACCTTTTTGGTGATACATTTCTATTAAATGTTAAATCACAGAATATATCAAATCAAAACAGAACTTGTAAAAAAAAAGACATGAAATGAAAATGTTAAAATGGTTAGAAATTATGAAATTAAATTATTAAACCGTTAAAAGTTCAGTTCAGTTGATTTACACATGCTTTTTGATTTATTGATTTTATTAATGCAGTTAGCGGAAAACATAATTTAGGAAAAAATAAAACGTTTGGAATTGGAATTTTGGAAAACAATAAAGCAATTTCATAAGGCCCTAGTTTTTAAGTCACAGTATTGTTTAAGAGTCCTCAGTTAAAGTTTGTCAATCAAAATGTATACTTCACTTAAAGAAGAAGCTATTATTTGCATACAGTAAGTGTATAGAGCTATAAATTCAATATTGATATCATAGTTCATATACGTTTACGGTGAATTTATTATTGATCTATAATCTCTCTTTAACAGAAACAACTGCGATATTGAAGACACAAAGGTAGATAGACTGTGAGGGCAATAGTGGTGAAGTGAGAGAGACAGACAATGGGACAGAAAGACAGGGCGAGGAAAAATAGAAGGGTAACATGTTTTGACTGACAGACTGCTGGAGGGCTAGTCATTTCAATGGAGAAAAAGAACGAGAGGTAGAAGAAGCTGGAGAGGTTGATGGATGTGATTAGAACATTGACCTATCAAGGAGACCGAGACTCTGCAGGTGGGTAGCAAATGTGTTTATATGTGTGTGTGTGTGAGTGAGGAAATACATTACAAATAAAAGCGGAAAAGGGAATGAGGACACTGCTCTGGGATGTCCCTCGGCTCTGTGCGTGCATGTAGTCTCTAACAGGGGTATGGCCTCTAATTGTTTTTCATCTACACAAATAATGTTCTCACACACCTGCTCAATTACGTGCTTAAACACCTGTGTGGCAGTTTGATCACATATGTTAAACAGACTTGTACTGCATCACCAGGCTTTCAATGCTAAAACATGACCGTGTTACGTCAATAAAAAGTGACCGTCCTTTAAAACTAATTAGGACTAAATTAAAAGACTAAAAAGGCACTTTATTATCTGCTGGTTCCTAGTGATTAGGTAGAAATCTTGTATGACATTTTATGTCATACTGATATTTATACAAATTTGTTGGTCTGTATATATCAGGGGGAAACTCCTGTCGTTCGGTACCAAATTTCGATACCTAAGGGGTTAATGTCATCACCGTCAGTGAGTCAATAATCCTGCAGCACTAGGTGTGTTTGACTAGAAACGGCGACGTGCTGATTGATCAGTGTTTGACCTCCGCAAGAGCGTTTCGAAAGCACACGGAGCAGTCTGCTCTCTATATCGCGTGGTTTGTTTACTAAACACAGACTGAAGCTCACGTGACGCTCGCGGTGATTTCAGCGTCTGCCGCCTAACTAAACGAGGACATAAACACATGAACAACATCTCCAGAACTGCTGTGAGAGTCACTTCATGAGCATTTTACCGTTTGAGTCGAGTAAAACTTGCGTCATATCATATAACTACACACAGAACTGTAAAGGTATTCCCGGAAACCCGTCAAAATAAAAGTTCGGTTTAACTTGGAAGACACTGCGGCAGAAATATATTAATATTGTTCAGCGGACAGTACATACTGCTACTAACTTACTAGGCTACTATTAAAATTATTAAAACTTTATTATTATTTTTTTAAAGAAATTATCACAACAGTTATTCCATTTTTTTAATTTTAATAGTAAACCCCCTTTGTTTGCCAAAATAAATAAACTTTGATTTTCAATAATTTAAAGAAATGAAATTAATGTTTTATGTCTTCATTTGAAAACCAGATACAGAACAGAATTTCTGAGGAAAAATAAAACTTTTCATTAGGCTATTTTAAGAATAAATTTAAATAAACGAAGTTGTTTTTATGCATTCAAATAATTAGACATACTACACCAGAATTTAATAACAATAAAACATATGGTGAAAGAAAATAAAATACCCACTTATGAAAGTGGATGAAGATTTTAAATTTCTTGAAGTCTTTAACAACCTAGAAGTGATGATGTGTTTTAAAATGAACACGCACTAATGTAAACGTAGCCTAACAGATGTGTAAACTGAAAACAATTTGAACTTTATTAAAATTATTTATTTATTGTGTTGGATATATTTTGTTCCTTTGTGCAGTGGCTCAGGAGATGAGGCTTTGAGTCTGTATAAATATCAACATTAAAAAATAGTTTTTTGAGATAATGTAATCTTATTAAAACTGATTTCATAAAACTGGTATCGAAAAAAGTATCGTTCAGGAACCGGTATCGAACTCAAGGTATCGGTATCGGTACCGGTATCGAAAATTTTTGAACGATACCCAGCCCTAGTTATTGATTACAATGTCTCCTGCTAGTTACTTATTGTAAGCTATGCTTAAGGGTGTTTCTTCGACTATGGGAACGTTTGGTCCTGTGGATTTTTTGAAAATCTTCTCCCATTCCCACTAGCGTTCTCACTATAGCATTCTGTGGTGGAAATGAGATTGATGGGAATTACAATCTGAGCATTTTTGCATAAAATAGCTGTCCCTTTTGACATAAGGCTAATTTAAAAGCTGGTTGATACCTCATGTTTCAATGATAATCATCCTGTGGGACTTGAAAGTCCCAAAGTTGAAGAAAAACCTTAAAGTTGTGGTTGTTTACCATTGTTCGGTGAATTTTGCAATTGAAATTGAGAGGAATGCCAGTGAACTGGAATTTCACAAATTAGTCGTTTTGACTGAAAGAAATCTGCTTGGTTTGAAAGTGACTTCTGTGTGAGCTGTGCTTCATACATCTTGACATTTTTTGTTGTTTTTATTTGCAAATGTTCTCCCAAATTATGCTAATGTGACCACATCTTAAACCTCTGACCCAACTGAAAGTGCTGAAAGTTGACATAGTGTTGCTCCATCATTTCACTCTCATGCCGCTCGCACTCACATGCATTCTCACAAAAAGCATCTTTATTTGTCATGTAATTACTGAGAGCTCTCGACTGTAATGTGCTTTTGCTTTGACAGACTCTGACATGATCTGTTTGATTATATTCAGCTTGCCGCAATGGCGAAAACAACAATAACTGTATATGTTTGCATCAACCATGTGCCTTCGGATACTGGACTCCAAAACCAAGAATGACAATGAAGATGATTTTGGTGGCAACAATGTAATCAGTCGCATCTTAATTCCTGTGATTTGATTCGAAAAAGAAAAATGTATGATAACCGAGGGAAATGAGAGGTAGAGAAAAAGAGAACATCATTAAGTGAAGGGACCATTTCATTGGCCAGTGAGTGTAAATATTTATGTACTAATGGTTACTGTGTGATTATGCTTGATATGCTCCTGTTTGTTTGAGGTGAAACATCAACGGTACAGAAATCAATGGAGATAAATAAAGCGGGAGAGAAGGAAAGGACACCCGGAGAGGAATAGGCAAACATAAAACAGGCTAATAGGAACTGCTTTCACCTTCACCCCTTCTTCCCTTTGTATTTCCCATCAATAGGTCTCTCTCTGTTCTCTCAGGTCATATCAGTTACACTCCATCCCTTGAGAATCTGCTGCAGGAATGGTAATCTTAAGGAATTCTTTGCATCACAGGAATAAAGTATATTTTTAAAATGGCAAAATACAAAATTGTTTTTTTTAAATGTAATAATATTTGACAATATTAATAAGTTGGCAAGTAAAAATGTTTAACTTTATTTGTAATCAAATAAATGCAACCTTGGTGAGCATAAGTGCCTTATTTCATAACCCATAAAAATTTACTCCACTCATATATAATGCTGCTGGGCTTGTGGCTGACATTCTGAACTGCTGCTGTAAGGACCTAAGCCCAGGTTTGCATATTTCCGCATGGATTAGCTGCTTTTTAGTTGTAAGAAGTTGGTCCTGGATCAGCACTTCAGGAAAACTTTTATTTCCAGCCAAGTTGCTGACAGCAGCAGTAGCACTACATCTTACCTCCAACTCCCTAATGCTCAATTCAGTGGGACGCCCCTGTGCCACTTGGTCTTTCAAACGGACCTAGTTTCACACTGCATTTATCTTTTTTCCTCTTTAAGAAGGCATTATGCGATTCCAGAACAAACTCCAACCAGACAAAATGCTCGATTTAAGCTTTTCACGTGTGGGAGTTTATTGACTCGGGAGTGTTTGAGTGCGTGTGTGCTGTCAAAACTGCCTCCCTCCGTCTTACCTCTTTCACAGAGATACTCAAATTCCTTGAAGTGTTAAATAAAAAGGCGAGAGAGGTGTCTGATGAAGGCGCTTTCACACAATCTGCATACAGAAGCAGCGGAGGCAGATTAGTGTGTGGTATTGAGCTGTGAAGCGTCAGTGTAAAGCTGTGCTCACAGGGCTTTATCTGCTCACTTCCTCAAAGGAGTTAAATTGTGCCCTTTGAAATCCACCTGGGTTTCAGCCTTAATCTTGTTGTTACCTTTGCAGGCTGTTTGCTTATTTCTAATTTTATTCCAGTTTTTTTTTTCATCTTTGCACTCCTAGAGTTGATACCTGAGTTTCTAGGTGCAAACATTGGGGGAAAACTACAATATTTCAAAGTATTGCAGTATTTTACTTCATGATACTGTGTTGATATTCTTACAGCAAGAATCAATAATTGTAATTTTTTTTAATGTAATATCTATGGGAAAAAGAGATTGACCACCACTCATAGTATGCAAGAAGATGAAATGTACTGTGACATTAGGTCGCTAGTCTTGCTAGACTTTTACTTGCGGCAAAGTCTGGATAGGGTTGCGCCAGCCTTTCGTAAGTTCAAACTTAAATCTAGTTTGTAACTAATTCTGCACTTAATAAAGTGCCTGCACTGTTTGTTTTTAAGGTAATACGAAATTAGTAGGTCATAAGTAGTGTCATAAGTAGTGTCACATAACATGACATAAAATAGCAGCTTTTGAATCTGTGAGCAATTGTTAAAACATAGTGAATTTCAGTTTATCCTGTTAAGATTGGTTTTGACTTTTTTTTTTCTTGTGTAACTAATGATAAAAATACATTTTTATTTAAACTACAGTACTTAATTTAAGTAAAACATGAGCTTATTGATGCATTTGTTAATCTGCTTTTTTAGTTCAACTGTTACTCCTGGTCAGAGCAGCTTAAGTTTAATGGTGCAAAATGTTTAGCAGTGGGTTGTAACTGGCTCCTTTACCTAACTATATTGTAAAATTAACTGATGTATGGTGATATGAATGCTATGTAAAAAAAATGTTAGCAAAAAAAAATTAAAAACAAAAATATTGTTGTGACCTACATAATATTCAGGGCAGTTCAATTAACATAATTATACCTAATCACATTGTATTGCTAGGCCTGTTTCCAACGCGTATAACTATGAATTAGTTATAAGAACCTTTTATAGTTCATTGGCAGCACATGAACTGACCAGTCAATGCACAGACATCTTCACATACAGTCGTGGGCAGAATTATTGGCACCCTTGGTAAATATGAACAAAGTAGTCTCTGAAAATAAACCTGCATTATTAATCCTTTTGATCTTTTATTTAAAAAAAAAATCTAACTTTTCATTGAACTAAAAGAATTGAAAATGGGGGGGAAATCTCATTATGAATTAAATGTTTTTCTCAAATGCATGTTGGACACAATTATTCGTACCCCTAGAAATTCTTATGAGTAAAATATCTCTGAAGTATATTCCCATTCATATTCACAATTTTGTACACTCCAGGGGGATTATGAACATGAAATTATCCAACCATGGCTTCCTGTTTCACAGAAATATAAATAGGATTATAAAAAGGAGGGAAAACAAAGTCCAAATTCCCTTAATCATCCATCACAATGAGATGTTTCTGATGTGCAGCAAAAGATAATTGAGCTTCACAAATTAGTGAAGTGGCTTTAAGAAAAGAGCAGTGAAAATTCCCATTTCCACCATCACGGCAATGATTAAGAATTTCCAATCAACAGAAAATGTTATGAATCTGCCTGGAAGAGGACATGTGTCTGTATCGTCCTAATGCACGTTGAGGAGGAGAATTTGAGTGGTTAAAGACTCTCCAAGGACCACAGCTGGAGAATTGTAGAGAAAGGTTGAGTTTTAAAACCTTAAAAAAATTGTCAAACAGCACCTGCTCACTCGTCCAAAAACAAACTTCAGCATATTCAGTTATCAGACACGACTGGAACTTCAAATGGGACTGGTTTCTATGGTCAAATGAAACTAAAAAATTTGCTTTTTAGCAGCAAACACTCAAGATGGGTTTGGTGAACACAGGGATAAAAAGCACCCCATGTGTACAATGAAATCTACTACTGTATTTTTGATGTTGTGGGCCCATATTTCTGCTGGAGGTCCTGGACATCTTGTTTTGATACATGGCATCATGGATTCTATCAAATACCAACAGATAAAAAAATCAATAAGTAACTGACTCTGTTAGAAATTTTATAATGAGCCATGTTTGGATGTTCCAACTGTACAATAATCCAAACACAAACCTCAAAAACAACACAAAAATGGGTCACTCGGCACAAAACCAAGCTTCTGCTGGCCATTCCAGTCCTCTGACCTGAACTCTGTAGAAAATGAGTGAGGTGAACTGAAGAGAAGCACCATCATGGAGCTGTGAATCTGAAGGATCTGGAGAGATTCTGGATGTAGGAATGGTCTCTGATCTCTTGTCAGGTGTTCTCTAACCTCATCAGGCATTATTAGAGCTGTTAAACTGGCAAATGGAGGTTTCAAAAAGTATTGAATAAAAGGGTGCCGTTAATTGTGGCCAATGTGTATTAGAGAAAAACATTTATTTCATGATGATGTTTCCTCCCATTTTAAATTCTTATTCTCCAATGAAAGGTTAGATTTTTGTGAATTTTTAAAATAAAAGATCAAAAGGATTAACAATGCAGATTAATTTTCACAGCCACCTTTGATCATTTTTACCAAGGGTGCCAATAATTCTGACCACGACTGTATATACAGTACATGCAACCAGGCGTTTTTACATGCAGTTGCTTATGAAGTGGTGTTTTCTCTCACCCTTCCCATATTTCTCTGTCACTGTACTGTTTCGATAGATTGCCTTGGCTTGCTTTATCCTCCTTTATTTCTTTCTTACACATGCTCACATGTAGGTCTCAGCATGCACAGAGACCTGCACAATGCTTTTCACCTTTCACAGTTTGTGTGTGCTACATAAGTATAGGTTACTAAACAAGTGGAGTCTCAGCAACACATACAGGCAGTAAATCTTACAGAACTATACTGTAGGAAGTTTACTATGAATTGTGCATGGTTCTGTGTTTGCCCTGTACACAAACCTTTTATAACAAGCTGTTTATTTGTTTCATGTTATTCTTTGATTTCTAAAGAGCTGATTTGTTAATTGTTAATTAAAAAGGCTATTCTCTTATTTAATCAATTTGACTTTTAGATTATAGTGATTGATGCTTAGCAAGTTAAAATGTTCACTAATAAAATAGAGCAAAAAAACTATAAAAAGAATTTAAGACACAATTAAAAATGTTGTATTAATCATGTTTTCCATTTTAGGTGGAATCAGAGGAGGAATATTTTTTGTTTATAGTTATACCTTAGTTTTGTGTCTACTGTTTTCCTCTTAATTTCTTAATGACCAGAGCTTTAATCACTGTGATATTCATAATTTTTTATATGTATGTTGCGAACAGAATATATTCATCAATATATTCCAAATATTCAATATATCACTCAGCCTTCATGCCAGCGTTATGCTTAAAATGTTATATGATTCCATCTATAATGACAGAGACTGAAACAGACAAGTACAGAAAGAAAGGGATCCCACCAGAAAAAGGTGACCCACTGAGGCGCCTCTCTTCACAGACTACATTTACGATTATGACCTGTCCATGTTTATAGCCCTGCTCAAGATGGCTCTGCGATTGCCTGATCCTATAATAGGTGGGCTCTCTTATCTCAAACGAGTACTCAGAACCACATAAACCACAGCCAGTCGATCACAGCACCTTCCCCAAACGGCACGCAATAGACCTCTGATCTGGCATCACTGATTTATTTTTTCCAGCTGCTTAGACTATTGAATTTTACATCAAACTTAACAAGCATTAGACCAGCGACGAGTGCCTAGAATCTTATAAATGACTACTGCTTCAAAAAACTGTTCAAGTCTTAATCACCTTCCTTCAGGCATTAGTTTGTTACCTCAAAGTAAGCAAATAAAGCAATAAAGTGTGTGGCTCGTAGTGTTTAAGTAGCTCTTTAGACCACACTGAAGTATATTGAATTTCTATTTCCCGTCTGCTCCATTGCTTTTTTAAAAATTGCATTGGTAATTTGGCAGTTTTCAGGAAGCTGAAGGTGTCAAGCATGTTTAGACTGCGGTCTTAGTTTTATGATTTTTGTATGGCTCACAAATCATGGCAGTGTATGCAGTCTTTATGTATGTGCCTAGTGTGAGTATCTGCATAATGAAGTATTTGCTGCTTGTAATACATACCATCTTTTAATCAGCACGTCTCCTGAGTGGGTGCTTGAAGCTGCCTGCCTGCATTGGCAGTCCTACAGGAAAATTAGTAAAACCAACACTTGAGCTCACACGTTTTCTCAAACCAATGCAACACAACCCCCCCAGTTTACACATCAGCTCCCTTCCACCCTTTAAGTCAACAACATCTGGCAATACTTCAAGCAATGATTTTTGCTTCTGTGGATAATTTTAAGCATATACGGTGAGCCAATATATTCACTGAAAGCCATTGCCTTGGTATTTCTGTGCATCTAGAGGCATCAAATGGAACTGCAAAAATGATTAGATTATGTTAGAGCCCTGCACGGGCCTCAAATTTAGTCCCTAGCCCGGCCCTGGCCCGAGACGCTCAGGCCAACGTTAAACCTGCACTATAATAATAATGTGCACTAGCCTATATCTAAGTTTGTGCGGAGAGTGGAAGCTAAAGCGCGCTCTGCAGGACATGGAGGCACCAGGGCTAACACTTGGATTTTGTTCAGTGGAAACAAATTAAAATAGCTTAAGCAGTCACTTTTTTTTTTTTTTGATAAAGGTAAGAGTAATACATCATTCGGACCTGTAAAGAGTCTACTTGTATTTGTGTGCACTCACAATACCAACAAAAGGTAGTTCTTTTATAAAACAAAGAAAACAAACATGATGCGCTTTCTGCCATCTTGAACAGGAGCGCTTCACAAAAATGATCCGAAACTGAGCGAATACATGCCTCACAGACATGATACATACATCTATAGAAAGCTTTAAATTATCACTTAATGAAATAAAAAAATTGAAAACAAACTCTTTTATTATAATCTTAATCATAATCAATAAAGATGCATTTCTCTCTAAAGGCGCCTCTAATGAGGAGACGGCGAGTCAGGATCAGCAACTTCATCCTTGCGACACGGACTCAGAAAAAAATAGTTTATTAGTAAATAATTCAAATATCTCTTTACTATTTCCCGCAGACACATTCATGGTTATGTTTGCTGGGGTTTTGCAGCAAGCTTTAGCCTATTGCATGCATTTGAACGCAGAACTATTCAGCTGCGCTGAAGTCACTTGCGCACCTGCTGCTGCGGGACACTAAACACCATCGAGCTGCTCTCAGTCGCAGCACGGTCTCGTGTTGTTTCCACCAGCGCGGTGATTTTTTTCATCACTAATCGATATACGTCTATAATATAAAAATAAGGAGAAACCCAAAACAGGCCCGAGGCCGGCCCGCATCTTAACTATGACGTGAAAATTGGCCCGAAGCCCAACCCTAGAGGTGTAAAAAAGTTGGGGCCTGTCGGGCGCGCGCCGAAATGCAGGGCTCTAGATTATGTATTATTTTTATAAGAAAAAAATATAATAAATAGTTAATGTAATGATGTAAAATATATAATAATTAATATATTAGGGCTGTTGAAAATGTGTAAATACCTGCGATACTTATGTGATTAATCCTCATGTAAAAAAAAAACTAGTAATTTTTTTTATTAGTTGTGAAAATTAATGTGCAAAATAAACTTATTGGGGGAAAATTAACTGACAGCTGTTATTCAAACAGAGGGACCTGATACTGAAAGAGACAGAAACTTCTCTATATTACAATATATACAACACACTATACTAAAGGCTCATAAATGTGATTTATATATATCGATTATAATAAAGATTGTTTTTAGTTCATTTAAATTAAATGCTGCTTTTATGTATAACATTTAAAGCCTATTATATGTTAAAATTTCCTGTGGCTCAAATAGTAGAGCATGGCGCTAGCAACGCCAAGGTCATGGGTTCGATTCCCAGGGAAAGCAAGAGCTGATCAAATGTCAAAACTGTAACTTGAATGCATGTAAGTCGCTTTGGATAAAAGCGTCTGCTAAATGCGTAAATGTAAATGTTAAAAAATGATGGCACAAAATTGAATGTAGAGTTGAATGAGTATGATTATTCATTTCATCCCAGAAATGGATACAAATCCATCTGTAAGAGACATCAGTTACATTACTGGTATCTGTGATACTCTACTTGCCATTAAACAAGATGGCATTAAGCAATTTAAAATACACTGTCTTTGTTATTTCTTCAACAATCTACATGAGATTCAGTTTGAAAATATATTTATAACAAAAATATATTTATTTACAAATTTTAAAGTTAGTTGCAATTAATCATGAATAATTAGATTTTTCAAAATATGGCAATAGGGGAAGTCGTGGCCTAATGGTTAGAGAGTCGGACTTGTAATCCAAAGGTTGTGGGTTCGAGTCTCTGGCCGGCAGGGATTGTAGGTGGGGGGAGTGAATGTACAGCGCTCTCTCCACCCTCAATACCACGACTGAGGTGCCCTTGAGCAAGGCACCGAACCCCCAACTGCTCCCCGGGCGCCACAGCATAAATGGCTGCCCACTGCTCCGGGTGTGTGTTCACGGTGTGTGTGTGTTCACTGCTGTGTGTGTGCACTTTGGATGGGTTAAATGTAGAGCACGAATTCCGAGTATGGGTCACCATACTTGGCCGTATGTCACTTCACTTTTTCACTTTATACAAGCACCATATAATGTGTGGTTTTTGATATTTTGTGGAATCAACCTACGAATGGCTTACTTTGAACATTGAACAAGATTACACACTTCGCCTTGAAGAAAATTTAATATGATGTTCAGCTTGAAAGGAATGAAGGGTGTGACAAGGTCAAGCTTTGTCCTTGAGATAAGACTAGTGAAGGATCTTTGGTAATTAAGCGCTGCTCAGAGCTTGCTAACCACCTCTCTCTGTAGTCTTTGGAGGTGCTTAACCCATAACATACTGCCTCTGGTTCCAGAGGAAGATAAGGGGCAGGGGAACATGGCCCCTATGATGTGCAAGTTGCTAAATCTCTGGGCTTGTTTCAGTCTAAGGTAGCTTGGCTGGGGAGATAGGGAAGACTTAGATTAAATCCTCTTGTTCTGATGGGAGCCAAGGGCCTGGGATTTGCTCACCGTTCCAGAGAAGAATTTCACAGAATATCACTTTCGAGATATATATATACTAGATCGTTTTTTTGCAGCTTTGTGTGTGTTTTTTTAAATATTTGAATAAATGTAACATTTAAAAAGTCATTGTACTGTATTGTTGTCAGTGTGACACATTTATGCACTTTCTTGGCCTTTTTATGCAAAATTGATTAGGTGCACATTTTCCACATTTTTATCAGGATAACTTTTTTTAGCCTCTAAAACTTCTCTATTTTTTTCATCTGATGGAACAAATGCTTTCGGTCAACCATACTTTCTGTATTTTTTGTTTTGTTGTTGTTGTAGTCTGGTCTGGATGTTGTCCTATTTTCCCTAGAATTACATAAGATAATGGAAATAAAATGGGTTTGGAATGTTTCATATTTCATGTTAAATTTAAAATTAAATGAAATTAAATAAAGTATGTTGTTTCAGCTGTTTGATTTACTATAAGCATTTCGATTGGAAGAGAAGAAAGCAGAACTAATATTTGGCATTCAAGAATAGCACACCCACCCAGACCAGGCACTGCATGTGTTCAACTGATGCACATGATAAAAGTCGAACGTGTGAACCGTGTTAAATCACTGTGTCCTCTCTGACTGATAAAGCTCTTATTGGTCTCCCTCCCAGAGAGCTGACAACATCATCAATCGCTCTCGCTTCAGGCTCTTTTACTCCAGCTACAAATTTACTGGACTTAAAGCAAAGCAGTCTTTATCCACACACATACACAAACAAAAGTAAGGGTTCATAAATTCACAGCGACGCATACCTGGGCCTTTGTAATTGCTCCCGCTGGAGCTGTGTGTTCAGTTCATTCAAACTCTCTTCCCAATTAAACTATAAACGCAACAAGAAGAAACGACAGAGACGCACGGTGCACTTAGCCTCATTTCGCTTGCCGTTTGTTGTTTAAATCTGAAGCGTGAGGCTTTTTCTGCTCAAGTTTTTCTTTATTTCTGCACTAGAACAGGTGCTAGCAAGTGTAAGTCTACTATTGTTTCTCAAGTGATCTAATTTTGTCATTGCATCTCCTGCAGACTAGAGTTACTAGTACGGTTTGTTTCACTGTTTTTGGAAAAAAGTAATTCCACCTTCTGCTTAAACTTGACATGTGAAAAGCAGGTACATCCGAACTGACCTTTGACCTCAAATAGACCACTTGTCTAAACAGCATTAATGTATATGCTTTTCTCTCTTTTCTTCAACAGCAAAAAAGACATGTTCCACAACAGACTTTGCATGTAAGAATGGGCAGTGTGTCCCGGCCCGATGGAGGTGTGATGGAGAACCGGAGTGTCCAGATGGTTCGGATGAAGCAGACTCCACCTGCAGTGAGTAACCTGAGTGGATGAGTGTGTGTGTGTTTTATTCTGATGACTGATTCTGATAATCTTTGTCCAAATAAAAGCATGTAAAACTTTAAATTTCATTTGAGGGAGCACCACCATATCCTGAATATAATTTCAGTGCCATAGGAACATTTTTATTTTATTTTGTTATTTTTATTTTATTTGATTCAATTTAATTGTTTAGGTTACACTACCATAAGTTCGGGTTCAGGAGTTTTTTTCCTTCCCAGTTTTGTTTAGCAAGTGTGCGTTAAATTTATCAAAATTGACAGATTTATAATCTTCCAAAACATTTCAATAAATGCCTTTCGTTTGAACTTTCTATTCATCAACAAATCTTGAAAAATTATATATTTTATATGAAAAAGCTTGTAAAGAAAACAGCACAGCGGTTTTCAACATTGATAATATAAAACACTAAATCAGCATATTAGAATGATTTCTGAAGAATGATGTGTACTAATGGCTTCTGAAAATTATAATGAATTAAAATACATTTTAAAATATATTAAAATAATATTATTTAATGTAATACTATTTAACAGTATTACTGTTTTTAACTGCATATTTAATCAAATAAATATGACTTCTTTCAAAAACTTCCAAAAAATATTGCCTGAACGATAGTGTAAATATAAATATTAACTAATTAAATTACAGCAGTGTTATGCCTTGAAGCATTTCTTAATTTATCAAGCATTGCATCAAGGTTTTCCAAGTATTCATTCAAGTAAACAGTCAGTAATTAAAAACAAATAAATAAATTAAGAGCAGCGAGTTGCTTTCAATTCTTGTTAATATTGTTGTTTGATTAATTTCAACAACATAATAGACAGCAGAGTGTCTGTTAGGGTGCACTTGTACTGCAAGGCCCAGTGAAAAATCTGATATTTTGACACTTTGTTTTAAATCAGTGTGTTATCTTGATGATAAAGCAGGAAAATTCATATTTCTAGTTGCTAAAATGTGTGTTTTTGGCAGATAATGTTTCTGCACCCATTATTGCTCATTTATTTCAAATTGGATTATTGTAATAACACCATTTGGAATTCACCCTATAGGTTTCTACTTTCAAAGGCTGTATAAATACTGCATATCCATATATTTAGACTGTCTTCTGTGCTGTAGTAAACCTATTTGTCATGCACATAAACTGAGATAATGTTAGTGGAGTTTTGACTTTTATTTGCCTGCATCCAGTTCTTTTTATTTTGTTTTTCTTCGAAGGATTGCCTGTGGCTGTTTGGCAGTCTCAGTAATTGTTATTTTAAGCTGTGGACTGAGCCTTTCTCACTGGCCATGTGATGTGATTTTTGCCGTTGGCTGAATTAGGCTCCAGCTGCTAATTGGCAGCAGTAATGCTCACGCCCCCCCGGCATACTCACTCTCTTGTTTACTAGTAATTGATATTGTCCACTCAGATCATATGCAAATCACTTTTTTTTTTTTACACATAGTCCTTGTGCTCTGATTCGGTTGTTACTTCACTGCTGTTGAGTCAGGAGCAGGTTCTGTCTCTTCTGTTTCTTTCCTTTACTACTTGACATCCAAAAGAAAGTGGAGCTTCCAGTTCAGTGATCATAAGATCAGATCGAAAACATGATCAACTACGATTTGGCTGTGTTTTACCTCCTGGCTACAGCATCCTGGCCAGGAAAGAATGAAGGAGACCTTGGCTTTGTTTGGAGATATATATACTACCATGCTATATTGTGTGCTTATTTGGAACATTATGCAAATTTTCTGTATGCATAGAATCTGATTGACTTTACATTGCCAATGTTCAGTATTCAATGTCTGTCTTTCTTTCTTTCTTTCTTTCTTTCTTTCTTTCTTTCTTTCTTTCTTTCTTTCTTTGCCAAAACTTTTTTCATACAAAATGGAGTTAAAGATAGTAAATAACAGTTTCAATGATGGTTAAATATGCACAATACAGTAAATAACAAACTGGTTTGGACATAGATTTTTAAAAGATTTTTTGTTATTGATGACAATTGGATATTTTTAATGTTCATGCTAATTCCCCCCAATTTTTACATTTATATAACCTTTGCCATCATCTTACGTTTACTTAGTTATCTTAAAATTGCTGTAAATTTATCACCACTGTTGAATGAAAAATATATATCAATATTTCAGTCTACATTATAATGTGATGCCTAAATTCACTTACTTAATTTAAAACAATTGATTTTAGATATTAATATTTGAAGTTTATTTGCAAAAACAGTTAACTCAGTTTTTCAAAATTTTCATAAATCATATTTTCTGTTGTGTTATCATGTTTTTTTAGTTATTATCGTTTATTCAAAACAACCCAACTGCAGTTTGATTGATATTAATTGGAATGCAGGAATATAAATGTCTGAATTATTAAATAAATGTCTGATATTAATTATAATTTAAATCGCAAAAGTAGAATACCAGTTATTTTTTGCATTTTACAATCTTTATTATTAAGTTGCATCCTTCATGCTGCCTCTCTCCTTCAGCATGTTCACATTTTGCATGTCTTTAAAAATGAAATGGAATGGTATGACAACTGTACCATAAACAGATGCAGGTTGTGCTAGTTTCAAAGCTCCCACCCACAGAGGCCGTCAGCATATGATGGACAGGTGTGAAATTCTGTGTGTTACTGCCATTTGTCTCAAGTACGATGTGGATTCCACCACTGAATTGCAGAAACTTTAGCTTGATTTGCTTGTTAATGTCCATCCAAATCAGCCCACATGCATGTCTAAATGTTGATCAAATGCATTGAGGTAAAGGCACTCGTATAGCTTTGAGATATACAGTCCACACACACATACATATGTGTATTCCCTCTAGTCCAAGGTCAAAGCTAGTAACGGTATCCAGACACATTCTCCCAATATCCCTTTACCTGTGTTAGATTGCTTTTCAAAATTGCTTTCAGCTTTGCTCTGATAGAAGGAGAAACTATGTAGAGGCCTTTGAACAAAGTCACATGGAGTCACATGGATCATAGTTCTTCATGGCTTCTTCACACAAGCACCTCTTTGTTCCTCAAATAGTCCCCAAACATTAGCCTCCCTCTGGTAATGCAGAATATAAGTACTGGCATGCCATTACAGCAGACTGTCATGTTGTGCTCAACCTGGTAATATTACGTGAGTGATATTGAGAAACGGACCGGGCTCTGTGGTTTCTCAGTATGGGATATCTTGATCAATGGGAACAGCGGGGCAGTCATTGTGGTTGCATTAAAAAGTAATAAACAGGAGCATGCGGACATGACACAGGTGCTTGTACAAAACCAAATCTGGGATCATATGCAGGAATTATTATGAAAAATGAGGTGGGTACCTTGTCGTGATTGGATGGTAATTAATCAGCTTGATGAAGTGTGTGCTTGTGTGTATTTGAAAGGCACATTTACAGTGCTGTATGTGAAAATTAGGGTTGGATGAAGGGTAATTTTTTGGCACCTCCAGCTGTTCAAGGATGGATTTGCATATACTGCATATCTGGTTAAAATGTTTGCCTTTTATTGTTAAACCTTTGTCTTCATACAGACCTGGACAAGAAATATTGTTATGGTGAATTATGATAGACTGTGAGGAGCTTAATTAGTGGTGCATGCTAATGCAACAAGTTTAAATGTTTTAATTTTTTTTAATCCTTGTAAATGCTATAAATCAGTTTACTGTAGGAATCACAACATTATAATTGTGGAGAAAAAATATATTAATTTGAGATTACATTATAGATTACTATACATTTACTTGTGATTTGTTAAATGACAGAAAAGGCAATCCAGCTGAACTGATCCAACTTTCACAATTATGCTACTGTTCAAAAGTTTGGGGTTGGTAAGATTTATTTAAATGTTTTCAAAAGAACCATTTTTGAAGGGTAGTGTACAATCCGTTTTGGTTTGGTTTGGTTTGGTTTTTGTTTTAAACAACCACCTAACAATGCCCTTTTAACCACCCTTTGCAACCACATAACATATTAATTCATATTTCAGTAAGAAAATATAAAAATGTACTTGATTTCTTGCTGTGCTTTAAAACAGTTGGACATTCAAACAAGTACAAGTTACACTTCTACACAACTCAGCAACTGAGTGCTGCACATTCAGTGTCTATTAAATCATGAGAAAGAAAGACAAGCAGCCTTAGGCATTGATATTGAGCTGTAATTGGCTTCCAGGTGAGCAAATAAAAAATATATCTGTAAACCTTTTTTCCAAGAAACGTACAAGTATAGAAAACATTCAACATGCTTGCAAAGACCTCTGCTTCTGAGAACAATCACCTCAATCAATGTGTGGCAATGTTTCTCTTTAGTTACACTCAACGATGTAATCTTGTGTTTCTGTGTATGTTATATAACCTCTCCTCCAACATTCTCACATTCTGCTTTGGCTATTTTTTTTAATTAACTTCTGTCCTTAATGCTGCTTTCTGAAATGTGTCCAAGATTGAACTCATGTTAACAAGATCTTGAGTCTGATTGGATTCATTATTCTTTACAAATTGGTTGGTGTTTCCCCCCCAAATACTGCTGGAAAATGAGGTAGACATTTCATTAGGTGCTTTTGGAATTTAAAAATTGAGGCAGAAATGCATAGTCTATTGCTTCAGAATAATTAATTTCCGTGAATTTGCTTTTTAAGACCTTAAATATTGTTATGAAGAAGATTTGAACTATTTTCAGTTTTGGTCTCTTCGTCTGCATGTATATGTTACAGCATGAAATGGGATTTATTCATTTTTGTTGCCTGAATTGGCTTAATCACAGACCTCTTTATGACATAACAAAGGTCATTCTCTTTCAGCTTGCTCAGAGTAGTTTAATAAATGTAATACATTTCACACTAATTAAACTCATTTGACTTTGTAAGTACAAAGCATGGTTATTAAAACATAACATTTGTGGCAGATGAGTAAAGCCCTGAATAGACATTACAGTGGAGTTAGATGAAGAATACGTTGTCTTATTTCAACATCAGCAAAATTGTCAGTGTTTAAACTGAAATTCAGTGAACTCACTCTATATAAAATAATCAGTTATGTTATATATTTGTATAGGTTTCTTGTCAGTTTGCATTATCATTCACAAGACTCTTATCAGTGTTGCTTTTGTATTGATAGGTGACAAGTTTGAGTCAGGAGACAAAGGCCTGGGCCTATTATAACCTTGCACTGGAGTTTTGCTACATAATTATTTTAAATATTATAGAGGGATCCAGTCAGATGCACCGGATGGGTTCAATTTCATGCTTCAGGCAGCGTTCCCTGAAGTAATTTCCCATGTGGCCGCACTCCAGGAGCACTGCTGCAGCCCAAGAGCAAGCCCCAGTCTCCCGGCCACGCACTCCGTTCCCGGCAGCCAGAGCGGGGCATCAGCACAGCCTGATTGCTTCTTAGTCACGCGGTTTGTGCTGGCGTTTTAATTTAGCGCCCATCAGTGCTGATTTTTCTCACTATCAGACTGAACTCAAGCGCCAGTAATCAACTGCTGCCTACAAAAGGTGAAGCTGTTGAGCCAAGTTGTTTTTTAATTACTTCTCCACATTGTTGATAGTATAGCAAGGGCAGAAAACAGTTGGTAGAAGAGAGGAGGATGGGATCAGGAAATGGCACAGGCCAGAATCAAACTCCTATGAATGCAGCTCAGCTCGAGAACATGCACAGGTCAAATAATAAGACTTTGTTACTTTAGGTCGAAAGTTTTTGGACAGCAAGATTTTTAATGTTTTTTAAATAAGTCTCGTCTGCTCACCAAGCCTGCATTTACTTGATCCAAAGTACAAAAAAAGTAAAATTTTGAAATATTTTTACCATTTAAAATAACTGCTTTCTATTTGAATATATTTAATTTCAAAGCTGAATTTTTAGCATCATTACTACAGTCACATGATCCTTCAGAAATCATTCTAATATTCTGATTTGATGCTCAAAATACATTTATTATTATTATTATTTTTGAAAACAGCTGAGTAGAATTTTTCAGGTTTCTTTGATGAATAGAAAGTTCAGAAGAATAGCATTCATCTGAAATAGAAATCTTTTGTAACATTATAAATGTCTTTATCATAACTTTTGATCAATTTAAAGCATCCTTGCTAAATAAAAGTATTACGGTAATTTCTATCATTTCTTTCCGAAAAAAAAAAAAATTATAGTGACTCCAAGCTTTTGAATGGTATAGTGTATAATTTTACAAAAGCTTTTTATTTCAGATAAATGCTGATCTTTGGATCTTTCTATTCATCAAAGAATCATGAAAAAATATATATATTATTTTTATTTTTTTGGAAGCTTGATACAAAATCCACTTGGCTTATAAATGTGACCGGACACATACAAATTTGTATGGGCTTCTTGTATAGAGGAATAAACCAATTCAGCAACCAATTTAGAAATCCGCTTTGTCTAAAACAAAGGCACAATTACATATTAGAATAGCTCTTCGAACTCTCTTATATCTTATAATTAACTAATCAGCATTGCTTTTGTTTATGTTTTCCCTGACTGTCAGAATAATTAGCGTTGAACTAAACCTATCAAAGACTGAGGCGTCTCATGAGAGCAGGTCATGTCAAAGTGACATTAACTGGCTGTGAAGTACTCTGGGATTTTAACGTGGGCTGCTCACACTGTTCAAAGGACTGGTTGATTGGGTCAAGAGGCCTTATTCCCTGCAGGCACATTTAATTGGTAGAAGACATGGAAACATGGACATCAGGGCTCTGTACTTACTTGCATGGTCAGTTTGACAGGCATGAGTGCGTTTGTGTGTGCAATGAGTTCAAATGTCCTTTGTATGCATGCATCTTCTTGTAGGGGAAGATCATAAATAATTAAACATGTCACCTTTACAAGTTTACGAAAGCCAACAGAGGTCAGAAGGAACAGGAAGCTGTCGACTTCCCTTGTAATCTCTAGAGAATAAACATCTGCAGTGTTTGCCTCAACACCGATCACTCCTGGATTGATCAACATGATGGATGGATAGCTTGCTTAATTGTGCCCCACTGGACACGATCTGCAGAAAAAGATCGGCTTTAGACATCTGCCTTACTAAAAATGCTCTCTGAACGTCCTTTGTGTGATTCCATCAATTTCATTTTTACTCGTAATTAGTGACCCTTGATCACACCAGCTCCCTATTGATCCTTTATCAGTCCTTTCAGTCTAGGGCCAGATCACCATTTCAAGTCTCTTTAGGTCTTAATGACCGTCTTGCACAGGGTTTCCATTGAATCAGCACTATGGTGCAGTGTCAGTTTGATGTATGTGGCTGGATTTCTTTTTCTTTCTTTCTTTCTCTCTTTTTTCTTTCTTTCTCTCTCCTTTTTCTTTCTTTCTTTCTTTCTTTCTTACTTTCTTTCTTTCTTTTTCTTTCTTTCTTTCTTTCTCTCTCCTTTTTCTTTCTTTCTCTCTCCTTTTTCTTTCTTTCTTTCTTTCTTTCTTTCTTTCTTTCCTTCCTTGTCTCTCTGTTTCTCTATCTTATTATACATCCTTGTTTGTTAAAAAAAAAAAAAGCAGTATTGTGTTGCAGGTGAATTAAAGCGATCAGCCTTTCATAAGCCGCAACTATCTTCATTTATAGTGTATGTCAGTATCAGTGTTGCAGAAGATCCTTCAATCTTGGCTCACCTGAGCAACCAGCCAGACAAATGTTCCATAACACATGCAGCAAATTAGCACTCCTAAAGAGGCAGCAGCTTTTATTAGTTCAGCCTTTGTTGTGAGTTGAGTCACCCGCTGAATGTTTAAAAAAAAAAAGACAGGAAGGAAGCTTATATTTACTTTTATGAAGAAAGCCACACTTGTGGCTATATAATATCGAGTAATTGCATCCACACATTTGTAATGCGAGGCATTAAACTTTATTTTCATGTTATAATTAATGTGAAGGTGAATGATTTTTTTTTTGAGCATACGTCCTGAGCATACGTCCAGAAGTGAGACTGCCTACAAGCCTATATATTGGAGAACCATCCAGTGCTTATAAACCCAATATGAGTGCCAAATATTTGAAATGATGCCATTTGACTTTCAAAACTGGTCTGCCACATTAATGATTCATGGGAGTGTAGTATGAATCGCAGATGTGATTGGAACAGAGGAAGGATTGACTTGCATGTGGCTTCAAGTGCTGCTGCTACATCACAATCAAAAACAGCTTCTTCAGTTTGTAAGTCAACAAACAAGGACAACACAAATTTAACAAGCAGACATTTATTATAAAACGTTGATTGCTGATTCAAATATGTTTTTGTGCTCTCTTGATGCTTTAAATAATAAAACATTATTTTGGAAGACCGCAGAGATTTGTATTCGGATCAGCTTTATTTGCATGTAAGAATGGTGTTTTTGTCCTCTTGAAGCAATATTTACTCATGAATTATTGAATACATTCATAGTGCACTGTGCTATTTCTTTTGCTAATTGACCTCCAATCTTGTTTTTTTCCCCTGACATTATTATTTCTAATTTCTTTTAAATGTGTCGTTTAAATGTCAGCTTGTTCAGAAACGTCCCTCCAGTGCAATAATTCACTGGATTTCTCCTCTCATTGTTAAGATTATACCTCCAGTGGGCCAAATCTGTAGAGACCCGCTTGAGAGCCAGAGAATGTGTAATTAAAGCAAGACCGAGACTATCGATTTACAGCTTATAGGATTCCTGTCATGTGTTTGCCCTAGACATCAATTTAGGGGCGTGCTTGTGTGTGCACACAGACAAGGGTAGCCGATCACAACGTGCTGTTTTGTTAGATCGCTGGCTCGTGTGTGTGTGTGCGTTAGTAGCTTAAGCCCTCCCAGTCTGAAATCTATTCAGTCCCAGCCAGGCACATCCCATGGTTTAGCAGCCTGTTTTTCAATATGGTGCGTGTTTGGGTAGAAGTGTGTCTTTAAATGTCTCACCACAGACTAATGAAGCTGTAAATGTGGTTTTGCCTGTGCTTGTGTGTTAGACTGTCATTTGTGCCGGATCAGCACGTCTGCTAACAGCAAAGGCGTTATTAGTGGCATCCGAGGCACTTCATTTGTCTGGCTGCACCCCTGCCCACCCGCTTTTTCATCAGCATCTTTCTTTTGTTTTTCTGTCGCATCTTTTGGTACAGTGATTGTATCAAATGGTAATATGTGTGTGTGTGTGTGTAATATGGTAGTGTGTGTGTAAAATGGTAGTGTGTGTGTGTGTGTAATTTTTTTTTTTTTTCCATTTTTTCATATGAAATTATGTTAAAGTTTTTGTTTACCAAGTCTGCATTTATTTGATCAAAAATACTGTAACGCTACCGATTAGGCCGATCGTAATACATATTTATATTTAATTTATGTCAGCGTGTTATCCAAGAATGGAAATTGGATTAAGGTTATCAAGTTGTATCTTGATTTCTAATACTTTGAAGTTCTTGACTCCATTTCCTATAATGCTGTGCTGGACTCTTGTATTAATTCCTGTTTTTGTTTCTTCCTGTTTAATGTTTTCTCTATGGATGATGATTGCATATGTATATAAGGGGGTAGGAACCAATGTGTGGGGTGTTGTTTTCCTGGGAACTTTTCCAATTGACGGACCTCTAGTTTACCAGGTGGATATCCTTGTTTGCAGCATGCCTCGCTGGCAGGATTTACTTGTGATGTTGTGGAGTGTTTCGTGACATTGGGCTTTTTGATGCAATGCAGCACAAAGGACTTGGGTACATTTGTCTGGGACTAACGAAGGTTGCGGTAAGAAGTACGCAACTCATCTTTTAGTGCAAAGACTAAGGGATCTACGATAAGTCACGACAAGGTGGACTTTGCTCATGTGTGTGATTAATGATATGTTTAATCTGGGTGTTTATACAATATACGTCTCTTTTTGCATCGTGAAATGACTGAACTGTTTGTATTTTATTTGATGTGACATCGCTAATATTGAGATTGTTACAGTGGTGGCCCGTACGGGGAAGTTGTTTATGTGCAAGTGGTGTGTATATTATTGGGGATAATGGAGAGTGTTAATGAGGAGAACATAGAGGGACAAGACAAAGAACAAAAGGGTAATGAGCCAGATTTTTCTGCTGAATCTTTTGTAGTAAGGAGGAACTCCACTAATGAAATATCTTCTATGTTAAGTTCATTATATGTTACATCTGATAGAGATGAGACTGATGATGATGATGACGATGGTGAGACAAGAAGTGTTGTAGAAGTTTTGTCACAAACTGAAATGGTGCAAATGAAAACTGAAGTTGGGAATGTGAAAGAATAGATACAAGTTTTAGAAACTAAACTAACTGATGCAATTAATAGCTCTCTAAATAGAGAGACCAGTTTGAGGAAAATTATCGATATCAGTCTCTCCAAGTTAGAAGAAAAATGGAATCAGGGTTTGGAAAGGTTGGAAAGGGAAGTGGTGAATTGTTTGCTTCGTCGAGATGAGAAATGGGAGAGGAAACTGTTGAAAGTTAAGTTCTGTAGTACTCCTACTTCTCCACGGTTACTTACGAGTAGAACCACGACTCCCCGAATCCATGTTGAGCCTGTTAGTAATGTGTCTCAGACTAATACCCATAACTTGACTGGTCTGGCCGGTGCATCCTCCTTCTGTGCAAATCCTCCGATTAGACTAGAGTTTCCTGAATTTGGGCTATCTATGGAAATTGCGGATGTATTGCATTTCATAGAACGATGTGAAAGCTACATGGAGGTAAGACCTCTTTCATGGCCTGAGTTGCTTGGGACATTGAGTACAGTTCTGAAAAGTTCAGCCTCGAGTTGGTGGAGGGCTGCAAAGTGTACAGTCCATGATTGGAAATCATTTAAAGAAGCTTTCATGGCAGCCTTTCTCCCTGCAGACTATATGAGTGAAGTGGAGGAGAAGCTGAGAGTGATGGTGCAGCAACCTGGACAAAAGCTCAGAGACTTTGCATATGATTACAGAGCTTTGTGTATAAAATGGAAACCTGAGTTGAGTGAGGAAGAGATGGTGAACAAGATCCTCAATAATGTCAACCCCAAAATAGCAGGATCCTTGAGGGGCACTGTACATTCGGTTGAGCAGTTAGTTAAGATTGGATCCATGGTGGAAAGAGATTGTATGAGCATAAAAGATTACTGGCAAAAAGTCAATGACCAAGTTGGAAAAGACAAGATAAATAAAAGAGGTTCTAACAAACCAGTTGCTCCCAGTGTGTCAACAGGTCTATCAGTGATACAGCGCCATCACCATTGGAATCAAATTAATCCAGCATCACTTCTGGTGGTCCCTATCATACTGAATGGATGGCAGGTTGAGGCTGTGGTGGATACGGGAAGTGCTTTTACCTTAATGCAAGAGAGCCGATGGAAGGAGATTGCAGGTATGCATAATGAAATTCAGAATGTTAAGCAGAACTTTGTGATGGCTGATGGAAAGATGCATCAATCGAAGGGACAAGTTGAGATGAAGTATGACTGGCACCAAGAAAGAGGAAAGGTGGAGGTGTATGTAATGGAAGACTCCCACCTGGTTTTTCCCGTTGTTCTGGGATTAGACTTTTTGACTCGTGTTGGTGCCACCTTTGATTTCTCACAACTCTGTTACAAACTACCTTCTAAAAGAGGTGACTCTGGTTATCCTTTTATCTGTAGTCAACAACCATCTTTTATCCAAGGAGCTGGAAATCAGATGTTTAGCTCTCGTCCACGGAGCAACCTCAGCTTGTATTATCCTATGACTGAGGAACAATCATATTCCTTTCCCAGAGCCAGAAAGGATGTGCCGGGCATGGTTGATGGAGATCTGTTCCCTTCCGAGGTACAGCAGCTGATGCAGGAATGGCCGAATGTAACATCAGGAAAGTTGGGAAAAACTTCGGTTGTAAAACATCGAATTCAGACCTCAGACGAAGTTCCCGTAAAATCCAGGGCGTATCGGGTTTCACCCTTTAAAAAGAAGATTATTGAGGAGGAAGTAGAAAAGATGTTGAGAGAAAACATCATTGAACCCTCTCTCTCTCCTTGGTCATCGCCCGTTGTCCTGGTAGAGAAAACTGATGGAACGTTCCGGTTTTGTGTCGACTATCGGAAGGTAAATAGCAAGACCATTTCAGACGCCTATCCTATGCCCATGATCCATGACATTTTGGAGTCCTTGAATGGGGCAACGTGGTTTTCTGCCTTAGACCTGAAGTCAGGTTATTGGCAGGTGGAAATGGCAGAGGATTCTAAGCAGAAAACAGCCTTTGTTACGACAGCAGGTCTGTTTCAGTTTAAGACCATGCCGTTTGGAGCACGGAACTCATCAGCCACTTTCCAACGGTTGATGCAGACAGTATTGAGTGAGATCGTTGGCAAAAGCTGCTTCGTGTATATAGATGATATTATCATATATTCTAAGACAAAAGAGCAACATCTGGTCGATTTGAGAGCTGTGATGGAGAAATTGTGTAAATCAGGATTAAGTCTGAACATGAAGAAGTGTCACTTCTTTCAACGTCAGCTGAAGTTCTTGGGACACATAGTGTCAGACAAAGGGGTGGAGGTGGATCCTGAAAAAACTCAAGCCATAAGTGAATATCCAGTGCCCAGTGATATCCTGTCGCTACAGAGGTTTTTAGGACTTGTAGGATGGTATCACAAGTTTATACCTCATTTTGCGGATGTTGCTGCGCCTTTAAATCATATGAAGCGGAAGGGAGTGAGATGGAATTGGACACCGGAATGTCAGGACAGTTTTGAGCAATTGAAACGTGCAGTCACAAATCCGCCTGTGCTATCGCAGCCTAATTTGTCACTCACCTTCCAGGTACATACCGATGCAAGTGACATGGGGCTAGGTGCTGTCCTTACTCAATGTACTGAAGAAGGTGAGAAGGTGATTGCCTATGCATCAAGAATGCTAAAGGGGGCTGAAACGAACTATTCGACTTCAGAGAAAGAGTGTTTGGCAGTAGTCTGGGCTGTGGATAAGTGGAGGCATTACTTGGAAGGAGTGGAGTTTGAGGTTTATACAGACCATGCAGCCTTGACGTGGGCCTTTAATTGCCCGAAGACGTCTTCAAGGTTGACAAGGTGGATTCTTCGACTACAAGCTTTTAGCTTCAAGGTTTTCTATCGACGGGGTTGCCTCAACCAGGTGCCAGATGCCCTTTCAAGAATATATCCAGCTCGCTCTGAAAGTGTGTTACCATGCATGGTTATAACAAGATCCAAACTCACTACTGACTTGCCACACAATCTGTCTGAGATAGCTAAAGCCCAGGCTAGTGACCCTGACATTCCATCATTGAAGAAACATAATCAAGAACTGACTCAGAAACCAGGAAGGACACAAATGGAGGAACATCAAGGAATTCTGTATCGACGAGTACCTCTAAAACAGGATGGGCATAAATTCCAAGTGGTGGTCCCACAAGTCTTGGTGAAGTCGTTCTTGGGGTACTTCCATGATAACCCCTTGGGAGGACATCTAGGCAGATTAAAGACACTCATGAGGGTCCTAGAGGTGGCTTGGTGGCCTACTGTGCGCAAAGACGTTTGTGAACATGTCAAGACATGTAACGTTTGCCAGAGATACAAGGGGGAATGTTCCAAACCGTCTGGGCTTATGCAGTCAACAGAAGTTACAGAACCCAGCCATACACTGGGAATTGATCTGATGGGTCCTCTTCCTTTAAGTAAGAAAAGAAACACAATCCTGCTGGTGATTGTTGACTACTATACAAAATGGGTCGAACTCTTTCCATTAAAAGATAGTACAACACCGAAGATAGTGAAAATGTTAAAGGAAGAGATATTTACCAGGTGGGGGGTACCTCGATATCTTGTATCTGACAGGGGGCCTCAATTCACTTCAAATCTTTTGGTGGAACTGTGTAAAGATTGGGGAGTGGGGCAGAAATTAACAACTAGTTATCATCCTCAAACAAATTTAACCGAAAGAGTAAATAAAACCTTGAAAACTATGATTGCATCATTTGTTGGAGATAAGCACTCGAATTGGGATCAGTGGCTTCCAGAGCTAAGATTCGCTATCAATTCAGCACATCATGAGTCGACTGGTGTAACTCCGGCACAACTGATGCTTGGAAGATCTTTGAAAGGTCCGCTTGAAAGACTTTTATATAAATCACCATCTCCGAATCAAGCTGCCTATACATTGTTAGACCGACAAAGAAGATTGGCAGATGAGGTAGCACATAGAGTGGGATTGCAACGTGCCAGACAAGCCAGATATTACAATGCCCGGCATAAAGATGCGCAGTTTAAACCAGGTGATCTGGTCTGGTTCCGTTCTCATCCTATCTCTAGTGCTCCTAACAGGTTCTCAGCCAAGCTTGCGCCTAAATGGGAGGGGCCTGCTAGGGTGGAAAAGAAATTGGGGCCAGTAAATTACAGTATAAGATGGGGTTCTCCTGAAAAAACTGACAGTATTAATGTTGTTAATTTGAAAAGGTACTATGGTCCTATTCCTACTATGTCATAGATTGGGGGAGGGAACTATGTAGCACCTCTACATATTTATATTTAATTTATGTCAGCGTGTTATCCAAGAATGGAAATTGGATTAAGGTTATCAAGTTGTATCTTGATTTCTAATACTTTGAAGTTCTTGACTCCATTTCCTATAATGCTGTGCTGGACTCTTGTATTAATTCCTGTTTTTGTTTCTTCCTGTTTAATGTTTTCTCTATGGATGATGATTGCATATGTATATAAGGGGGTAGGAACCAATGTGTGGGGTGTTGTTTTCCTGGGAACTTTTCCAATTGACGGACCTCTAGTTTACCAGGTGGATATCCTTGTTTGCAGCATGCCTCGCTGGCAGGATTTACTTGTGATGTTGTGGAGTGTTTCGTGACATTGGGCTTTTTGATGCAATGCAGCACAAAGGACTTGGGTACATTTGTCTGGGACTAACGAAGGTTGCGGTAAGAAGTACGCAACTCATCTTTTAGTGCAAAGACTAAGGGATCTACGATAAGTCACGACAAGGTGGACTTTGCTCATGTGTGTGATTAATGATATGTTTAATCTGGGTGTTTATACAATATACGTCTCTTTTTGCATCGTGAAATGACTGAACTGTTTGTATTTTATTTGATGTGACATCGCTAATATTGAGATTGTTACAATACAATAAGCAGTAATGTTGTGAAATAGAGAGAAAGAATCTGAATCTGTGTAGGCTTTTTTCAAAGAATGGTATGTATCCAAAATCATGGTAATACCATAATATATTTTTCTTTGAGTGATAATAGTCTTTCTTATTTCTGTCAATGTTAAATTATACCATCCTTTTATTACCTCCCCTTAGTGAGATTGTGTGCTGTAATATTGTCTCTGATTGTATTACACTGTATTGTCATCAAAATGTTTATAACCTTCCCGCCAGCTGATTTTCCTGCTGTCATGAGTCTGAGGTGCTTGCTGTCTCTTTCTTGTGTTGTCTTCATTTTCATCCCTTCATTCTGCCATATTTCTTCATCTTCCCCCAACGCTCTGTTGATCTCTGTCCATTTCTATCCATCTCACCTGATTTGTATCAGATTTATTCCCTTATGGGTTGAGTGGTGAAGTGAAGTGGAGACACAGGGGAGTTTTATTGATATAAATGGCAGCTCTCTCCTCATGCCTTACAGAGCAGCCATCTCCTATGGAATATGAAACACTCACACAGTGAATTCGCCTTTCAATTTAATCTTCTTCCCCTGCCTGAATGAATGTAACTGTTGCAATTTTCTGCCTCTCATCAATTTATTACTTTTATATTATTCTAGGTATAATTGATGTCATAATTTTAATCAACTGCTCACCTTATCACTTTGGGTCAAAAAAGTAATTGAATGATAAACTGTTTGAATAATTAAAATCATGCACTAACAATTTAAAGCCGTTAAATACCATTTACACTTCTGTCCAGGAAGGATCTCTGCTCATGACATCAAGTCTTTTCCCCCTCCCAAATAGTATTGAGTGTGTATTGATTTGGTGTTATTAGCTTAATTGGTGCAAAGCACCATGGAGACATATTACTATAGCTTAGCTCTGGTCCACACCGGTTTTCAGCATGTTTTAATTATTTTCTCCCATTCTGCTGCACTGCTTAGAAAATCTATAAACAGGATGTTTTTTTCGCTCTGTCAACTGTTTCAACCTACCATATTTATTTCTCTGTGTCCATAAGCACGACTTCTGGTAATGTGGTATGTTTTATGAATTTTGATTGCCCAGTAATTTGAATGGAGCTCAAGATGTGCTGAAACCCTTTTCTAAGTTTGTTTTCATATTATTTGTTTTTCATTTGTTTTTAAGCTATTTTAACATTGAGCTTATACATTTGATTGTGCAAATCATATTTCATTATTTAGATTGAAACTTGCTGCATTATGAGTCATTAGAACAGTCACATTTTTCCTCAGCTGCAACAGCATTTCTTTGTGAAAATAAAGTATACTTAACTGTATTGAATGCACACTTGTACTTCAAATCTTAAGTCTATTTAAAAAAATAACTACTTGAGGATATAATATTAATGAAATGAAAGACCTCCTAAGTGTACTTAAAGATATACATTAGTACACTTTTAAAACCTTAAAGCAGTTTGTAATGTCAAATTAAATGTTTTACTTTAAAGTACATTTTAAATCATTATGTATTAATATTTCTTTATGGTTTAAAGATGTACACACTTTGATGTGTTGACTTGCATACTAAAGTATGTAAAGTTGATTATAATTTTAACAGTAACTTCATTAAAAATGCATACAGGTTTCAATAGAAATTACATTAAAGTACATTTTAGTTTACAGTTAATGCTTGTCACAACATTCCACAGTGAACTTAAACCATAGTGTATTTCATAGACAATAAATGACAGTTAAGACAATAAAGATGTACTACTTAAGTCAAAAGTTCAGCTAATTGCATTTAATATAAATTTATTAAACTATAATACATTTTTGCTTACACTTATTTTAAGGTGTCCTTGTTACAGTGCTTACTAAATGATTAGGGTTGGGGTGAGGGTTTGATTTAGGGTTAGTTGCATGCAGTTATGCATAATCAATTGTTCTTATAACAGTAATTAGATGTAACGTGTGTAACGAGGACACTGTAAAATAAAGTGTTACCACATTGTGTTTTAATTGCAATTGACGTACAGTTAAGTGTCCAAAAACACTCAGTCAGTTTGCACTTCAGTATTTTCTTCTAAAATATATTTCCTTAAGTACTTTTTAAAAGTATGCAAAGGTAAACTTCTTTTTCCCAAGGGTTGCAGTGCATGCTGGATTATCTTCTCATGTCTTTCTCATTGACAATGATGTACAGTTTGTATAGTATGTAAGAGAAATGTAGCACCTCCCCTTAGCTCCGCTCAGTCCCTCTTTAAATGTTAAAGAGTCGCCAGAAAAATTTATTAGCATAGCAATTTCCTGTCAGGTTAGGACATCAGAATTAATCAGGCTCCCTCATACCATACAAAGCTAAATATGACTGGGAGGTTTCACCATGATAAACTCTTAAATTTCTCCCCCTCTCCCCCCCTCTCAGTGAAGGGACATTAGTGAGGCAGTTAATCAAAATCACATTAGCATATAGTACAGGCACCCTTAGATTATAGTAGCCCAGCCCCACAGGAGCAACGTGGATGGAATGCTGAAGAGATCTTAGCGTTCCTGCTAATGGGATCAGGGCGTTTGGGTTTTAGATGGATTTAGGTCAAAACTAAGCTGGTCATTATACCCACATAGGCGCACACACACGTCTGCATCAGGTTGTTAAAGTGCATTTTTGTTGCATAAATCTGAAATATTTTTCCTTGTTCAGTGGCAAAAGTGTCAATAAAATGGAGACAAAGTGGATCAATGGAGTGAGACGGTTAAGACCATCCTGATTCCCCACAGATTGGTTATTCAGGCTTTGTGTGTGGTGACAACTAGGACTGTCAATATTAGCATGCTAGCACATGAGTTTTCTTTTCATTTGTTTACTGTTTAGTTAAAGGGATAGTAATCTAATAAATTTAATCAGTTCATTTTTTTTACGCATAATTATCGTTTGATAAGGTTTGACCCCAACTTCTTGCCGTCATTGCAGCGTGGAAGGTTATATATCATTGTGTGATAAAGGTAAAGCCGGTGTTTCCAGGGTCGAGGTTTTCCCGCACAATTTGGCTATTTTGAAAATACTGTCGTGGGAAAAATGACAGAGCAGTGGGTTGCGGGTTTTTGGGCTAACGCACTTTTCTAATGTACCACAGCTGCCAAAAGTGTATATAGACAAATAAAAATGAAAATAGATCCTTTTACTCGTGTATTATATTTGGAATGTATACCTGGCAACAGAACGGAAAGGCGATTGTAACTTCACAAACAACGTGAGTTGCAGCCAGAGCAGAAATAAACATGACAACAGCCACTATAGATTATATAAATAATAAACACACGATTACGATAGGATATGGTTTGTATATGATTTACTTGAGATTTGGATATTTTCATAACAATAATAAATGTACATCTGAAATGCTAATTTGTACAGCGATTTAAAAATGATTAGTAAATGGGATATAATATTAATGAACTATTAGAAAGTAATTTAGCATCAGAAAAAAAATTGTGCACTTCAACTGCTATAACCCTCTTGAAACTCTGGGATTGTGGTGCAGAATGCTGCTGGCCTTGACTGTGCTGGACTGAGTTGTATCTGTGGATCAAAAGGGTTCTCCAGAAAGCTGTCGATAAGCACATCGATAGAGCTGCCTCTTCTTGTTGGGCGCCATGTGAGTGTGCAGCCGTCAGCATTTGTGATAAAGGTATATCCACTAAAAGTCCTGGAGGCTCATACTCTGATTAGAAATGACCTTCCCAAGGACTGACACAACTTTTATAGCTAACTTACCCAAACTCTTCCACACCAGCCATACATCTTAATAAGGTTTAATGCTATACTGGTGCAGAGAAGTGAAGTTCAGGCACAGATGTTTATATGACTGAGTCAGCGTTCCAATTCATCCCAAAAGTGTTTACCAGATGGACAGAGAGAGACTACACTACACTTGATTTTGTAACCTTATTAGTTATGGATGTACTGTACTTGAAATAGTCAAACCGTTATTTGTGGGGTGCCCAGATACTTTTCACCATATAGGCTTATGATGCATTTAGGTAAATGAGAAAGGAGTAATGGAAGATGCATCAATGCCCACTTAGTCACGCAGCTTCTCATGACTCACAAGAACATCTGAATTTAGTTGACTGTGAAACTCATCACTCGGACGTTATTGACTGAAACAGCCTCCCTAATATAATGTGGTTTGTGCAAAGCTAATGATTATTTCTTTTAGTGTACTGATGCGCATCTGAGAAAATTTCATTTCCCCTGCTTAGATTAACAATGTTACACCCACACCAAGAAAATGATTTACATTATTAGATAAATATGTTAATCTAATCTCATCCTCTCCCTGTGGTTCTTCCATAACTTCATTTTCCCAGGAGAAATTGCATTGCAGTCGGGATGAGTTGAACTGGTCACAGAGTACGAGTGGAGCTCTGTCTTATTTTGTCTTCATAAAGAAATAAACACATGAATTTGTGCTCAGATTTGCTCTTCAAATGAAGCTTGATGTTGACTGTGCGCATCTCTGCTTTGTTATTGTAGTTTATCCCACTGTCAGTCAGTTTACTATTATTCGCTGAGTGTAGGACCACAGGCTTTGTGTGGTTGTTTGAGTGTCTGTAATCGTCAGGGAGTGCATCAGTCTGAACTCATCATCTTTTGAGTCTGTGCTGACCTCTGGCTCATACTGCCTGAGAGAATGTCTTGAGTTCATCTCTTTCTTACAGTTAAATCCACTGAACATTCATCTATCAGAGCAGTGTGGGTGTTTTTCTGATGCATCTTAGAATTATAGAACAATCAGAGCGAGGTCTTGAGGTAATATTTGCTTCTTCTTACTACTATAATATAATTTCAGTTTTTAAATGTTATATTCTTAACCTGATGATTTATGCTGTCAGTGTGCTAAAACTCTTTGAAGATGCAGGTGTTTCTGAATTCATCCTCTTCACAGCTATACAGCCATCAAGCACCACATCTGTAACAAATAATATTGTAAAATCATATTACAATTGAAAATAAACATTTTCTATTTTTATGTTTTAAAATGTAATTTATTCCTGAATTTTCAGCAGCCCATACGCCAGTCTTCAGTCACATGATCTTTCAGAAATCATTCTAATAAACCGATTTAGTGCTTTAGAAATATGTGTTATTATTATAGATTAAAGTTGTGTCACTTAATATTTTTGTGGAAACACTGATACATTTTTTTCAGGATTCTTTGATTAATAGAAAGTTCAAAAGAAGAGCCTTTATTACAAATATAATTTTTTGTAACAATGTGATCAATTAAATGCATCTTTGCTACATAAAAATATTAAAAAATGCATAAACTCCAAATGTGACCCTGGACCACAAAACCAGGCATAAGTCATTTTCGAAATTGAGATTTATACAAAATCTGAAAGCTGAATAAATAAGCTTTCCATTGATGTATGGTTGTATTGTTATAATAGGACAATATTTGGCTGAGATGCAACTATTTGAAAATCTAAAATCTGAGGGTGCAAAAAAATCTAAATATTGAGAAAATTTCCTTTAAAGCTGTCCAAACGAAGTCCTTAGCAATACATAGTACTAATAAAAAATTAAGTTTTAATATATTTACGGTAAGAAATTTACAAAATATCTTCATGGAATATGATCTTTACTTAATATCCTAATGATTTTTGGCATAAAAGAAAATTCGATAATTTTGACCCATACAATGTATTTTTGGCTATTGCTATAAATATAGGCTATCCGTACTACTTAAGACTGGTTTTGTGGTCCAGGGTCAGACAAATGCATGCAGACAAATCATTGAATTTGTATGTTATGAATTGATTAATTGTTTGAATTATTCCCAAAAGTAAATTTTAGTGACTCTAATGCATTTTCCACTGAAGTTTAAATCAGAGACACTATTAAAACATCTGTCTTAATATTTTCAATAAGGATGGATCACTAAAGGAACTGTAATGAACAGATTTGAGTGCATTAAAATAATCTTGATATTCCCAATGTGTCGTTTATTTTTTACACCGGTTGTGGTGCCTTTACAAAACCTCTGAGAGTATTTTCCTGTGTGAACAAGAGGAAGCCAGGGCTTTATGCGCAATGAATGAAAAGCCCTGTGGGCACAGTAGTCTTCAAGGGTAGCGAGGAGAGAGAGGAGATAAGACAGACTGCATTTCCCATGAGGCTGTGCTATCTCAAGCAGTCAGCCAGACAGTTAGAATGGGTCGTTCAGTTTATTCAGACACACGCTGACAAAGCCAGAAACACGCTTGCATGCTCACACGAAAAGACTGTTCAAACAAACCCACTCTGTCACATACATTTCCCTAGTCGTACACCAACAAGCCTTGCGGTGTTGGGTTAAGCTCTGGCCTTAAACAGGGCTTTTTTTCCTCTGACAGTCTCAGATCCAATATGGCTTCCACAAATGAGGACTGGGCCTCAATTTGCAGAGCCACAATGGCTGTATGCTGATGAAGAGATATCTCAAATGAGATTCACAGCTGTCTTTTTCCCATTTCTTCAGAGAAGGCCATACAATAGTGGAATCCAGTGAGAGACATGGCATTCACTCTTATGATTATAGATAGGGTTCAGGCAACAATGGGCTGCAGACACAGATTCGAGGTGTCAGAGAAGGTGAGAAGGTCTACATAAATCTTCTTTTATACACTGAAAATTACGCAAAAGACTGAAGAATGGGAGTGAGAGAAATCAGTCTGGCTGCTATTGATTTGTAGTTGGGTTCCCAGACATTTAGAGATGTATAATTTATGGAGCTGTCTTGGGAATGCTGTGTGATCTGTGATGAAACTTGAAAATGTTTCAATGGGCTTCGGTTTTGGTTAACAATAAGGCCAGTGGAGATGTCTTATTGAATGCGTGTTTGTGTGATGGGGCTTGTCAAGAAAAAAGAAACTCCATGTAGAAAGCATAATTTTATAACAAGAAAAGATGATGTAAATGTTACTAAACTAAATAGTTTTGCATGTTTTTATCTGTATTTATTTATGAAAAACTCATTGTTCTCTTCATCGCACATCACATGACATTTTATAGCATTTGTTTGAATTCTAATTATTGTGTTTTTTGGAGTTAAGTGAACGGATTATTTTTAAAATGTTTTAATTGCCTTTTGGGGGTTTTAGTCTTTTTTTCATATGGATTATTTAAATGTGGCCTTGGTGGTACATTGTTTAATATTTGTGTAAAAGTTTTACATTGAAAATAATTACAAATTATAAAAATGTTATCATTTATTTAGTCTTATTTTTTGTTTTATTTAATTTTTTTTTTTTTGAAAGAAAAATCTTTTTATTCAAGATGTGTTAAATTGTGTGAAATCAAGTGACCAAGACATTTACAGTATTACAAATTTTAAATAAACGCTCAATACAGCATTTTATAATAGATTTGTATAGTTATTGTATTTTTCTAATAACTTTCTATTCACCAAAGGATCCTGAAAAACTGTATCACGGTTTTCACAAATATATTAATCAGCACGTTTTCAACATTATTGATTAGAAGAATTTTTTTCTTGAGCACCAAATGATTCCTGAAGGGTCATGTGACTCTGAAGACTGAAGTAAAGGCTACAGAAAATTCAGCTTTAACATCACAGACATAAATTTAGTTATTTTAAACTATAATATTTCACAATATTAATGTTTTTACTTTATTTCTGATCAGTAGTAAGCTTTAGACTTCTTTCCAAAAACATTTAAAAAAATTATACACACCCCAAACCTTTTAATAGTATTGTATGTACAGATGATATTTACATCATCTTCGAAATTTCATTTTTTATGAAAATTTGTCATTGTGTTGTGTATTTCAAAGGTTGGAACCCTATATTGACCAATCAGCATCTTGGAATACGCCTATTAGCATTAGCTGATATTTTATTTCTCAAACATCTCTCTGTTGCTTTCATTCATAGGTCGACAGACTTGTCCACCAGAGAAGTTTGACTGTGGCGGCTCGACGAGCAAATGCGTGTCTTTGTCATGGCGCTGCGATGGTGAACAGGACTGTGAAAATGGAGCAGATGAGGAGCAGTGTGCTGCAGGTGAGTCCAGGGAGGAAAGAGAAAGAAAGAGGAAATCGCTAAAAATAGGTCCTGTCTGGATAATGCACAGTCAGGCTTCAGTGAGGGGTGTGTGTGAACTTAATGGAGTGGAGGTGGTGTGTGTGTGTGTGTGTGTGTGTGTGTGTGTGTGTGAAGCACATGAAACACACCAATCTTTGATGTTACCGTAGCTGATGGTCCTTTCATCATGTCCCCCTGATGCACAGGGTAGATATTACAGAAATCTCTGGATCTTAAAAAAGTGGGCTGGTTTTTTGTGGTCAGACCCCCAGCAGTTAGTTCTTGCATTGATGGATTGCCACAGTGGGTGAGAATGAAAATGTGTTATGACTATAAATAAAATAGAAATTCTGCTTACACACGCACTTTCTCGCACTCCTTTCCTCTTGCTCTCACACACACAATATTCCGGCTGCCAAATACAGGTATTTCAATTTACTATTAGATTATAAACCAGTATTGATTTTACTTTGCTCTTTGACATGCAACCTATACAAGCATTGATTCTCCAACTACCTCTTTTATGGAAAGATTATGTATTATATATTTGGCCTTTTGAAGCCCTTCAGGATCTTTGTCATTATAACAAACTCCTGATGTACTGCTGAAGAGGTCATGGATAAAAGCAAACTCAGCATTTTAAATCCATGGCAGAGCACCTGAGAATATGCTGGTTTGTTTAATATGGCTAAATAGTTTCTGTACTGCAGACTTAGTCACCTGTTGTTGATAATATAACAGTAGGTATATTGCTGTTTTTGCCCATTTTTTTGCCCTTAAGATCGCGTGTGCGCGTGCGCGTGTGTGTGTGTGTGTGTGTGTGTGTGATGGATTCAAGTATTACAATACAATATATAATATTAGCAATTCTAAAGAATAAATATTTACCTTTCAAAGGTTTGGGATTAGTAAGATTTTTTTAATTTACACTTTTATTCAGCAAGGATACATTAAATTGATCAAAACTTACAGTAAAGACATAATGTTATAAAATGTTATAAATGGCATAATGTTATTTAAAAAATAGTAAAAAGTGAATGCTGTGTTTCAGAAATTTCTATTCATTAAAGATTGTGGTTTCCACAAAAAATATTAAGCAGCACTACTATTTTCAACATTTATAATAAAATTAAATGTTTCTTGGGTACCAAATAAGCATATTAGAATGATTTCTGAAAGATCTTCGAAGACTGGAATAATGGCAGCAGAAAATTCAGCTTTGCCATTACAGGAATAAATTGTTTTAAAAATTGTAAATAAAAAAAAAATTAAATGAATTAAATATATAAAATTTAATAAATGGAATATTTAACATTATAACTGTTTTTACTTTATTTTTGATCAAATAAATGCATCCTTGGTGAGCATTAGAGACTTTTTTTGAAAACTTCCCAAACTTTTGAACAGTTATAGGTACTTCTGAATAATAGTGGCAGTGAGTTTAGTATTTAGACACAATCCCATAGTGGGACTGTTGTTTTTCAGTAAATGACGAAGAAACTCTCTGAGTGAGACTTTTTAATGACCAATTTATTTATAAATGAATTCCAGGATTTTTAATAAAATTAAGTAATTTGAAATTTTTATATGAAAGAATTTAATTCATCAAAGTCACACAGAACAAAATGAAGCAGTTTTGATTTGATGCTTTGAGTATGACACATTTAAAGGTGTTAAACATTTAAATAATATCAGTTTTTATAAATGCAATTAAATCAAACAATGAATTGAATAGTTTCAATTTTCTTCATGAAATTCCATTTTTTTTCTTGAAGATTTGTGCATCTAAAATTAGTGAGACATCAGAAGCTCTCTATTGGTTGCTGTTGCATTGTCAATTTAAATGTAACAATTGTTTGTGTTTCTCTTTACATTTCAAAACCTAAATATGAGATCACACGCTAAAGGATGTAAAGAGATTATTGTGTTTCTGTGTTGACCATTATCTACAAAATACATATTTCACAATTGAATTGCCCTGTTGTGTTCATATGTAATTATCCTGCCTATTATCCAGCCTTGACGTGTGCTTTTCATATCTCCAAACACAGCCGAGCGAAATCTCTTGTCCTTGTGTCACTACAGGCTTACGCTTTCTCTTATACTTAATCATGTAATAATGAAATACAGGACACGTCTTTCAACTCCAGCTCGATCTTTTATGGTTTTCCATTTTCTGACTATTAGCACTATGATTAGCACCGTGACAGCGTTTGTTTATCTCTGTGGATTTATGGTTGTGATTTGTGTGTCGCACGGTCCTGCGCTGAACTGGAAAATAAGAGCATTAACATCACTGTAATATTTCACCGTGCTGCTGATTATAATTGATTTCCTGCTTGATGTCTGGTCCTGAGACTTCTATTTTTTATTCTAGAATAACCTACAGGACTGATCCTTTTGATTTATAATTGAAGGCGTTAAGGCACGGCCTATGAATACATATTACTTTTAATGCAGTTCAGCCCATAACTTTTGAAGAATCATGTTTCACAAAAAATTACATTTCAAATCCTTTTCAAATCAGTCACCTTTACGCGAACCTGAAGCTCATCAGTCAGGCGTGACACAGAGGATAGAACAGTATTGATTGTAGTACTTTTTGGATTTTGCTCATTTATTATGAAAAATGTTTAGCCAGAACCTTGGCGGTTTTGCATCTTTAAAAATATATATTTGATTTATTGTAAATACATATATTACCATTTCTTTACTCCTACCATTTTTATCACTACATTTAAAAACCTTAATATTTTTGTGGAAACCATAATACGTTATTTTCAGGATTCTTTGAATATAAATGTCAGAACAACAGTATTTATTTTAAATAGAAATCATTATGAATGTTTTACAGTCACTCTTGATTAATTTAACGCATCTTTGATAAATAAAAAATCTTTATTCTTGTAATTTAAAAACACTTACTTTTTAAGTATAGTGTAAAAAAAATTATTGAATTTTATGGTTCTAAAACCTAAAATGACATATAGTAATGTAAACATTTTTACTTACATTTTTACACAAACTTATTTTAAGGCATTGAGTTTTAATAATTAATAATTATCCTCAGTATAACAATTTGTAATGGTGACAATCAACAAACATTATTATGTAATAAGATGTGTTTAAGATCACTGCACAACAACAACAGAACAACAGTAAAAATAAAGTCAGCAAGCAGCAAAACATTAACCGCATAATTTATTTGTCATGCTTCAGTGTTCTTCACAAATCTTAGTACCTTGTGGGCTGGATGAAAGCTAATAGTCTTTTTACAGAGCATTATACATAATGCTAAAAACATAATACAGTGCTTTCATTTGCTGAATGGGTCAGCAGTGCACTTTTAGTGGGTTTACCAGACTCCACACATACATCTAAAACCTGCTGCACCCACAAAGCCATTTGCAGTGTACTAAAGGTTGGAAGATTTACATAAAACATATCTTGGGGAGTCACAGACGTGAATAATATACCTCCTAACATCACATTCCAATTTTTGTAGAAGAAAGGCACTATTTGCCCTCAAACTCAGCTGTGTCCTTTTGCTCTCTCTCTCTCTTTCCCATCTATTACCTTAATCTCCAGATACACTGCGAAGGAAGCTTTTAAGTATAAATTATTATCGGTAACCTGCATTAAAAATGCACAATCAAAGTGCCCTTTGCTCTTGTGGAAGCCCTATGAAGAAAATTTAAAAGGTTTTAATTTCTGAAACTGCGTTTCGGCAGAGAGAGGAACCCCTGCTGAGGCAGAGCTGTGGCGTTTAGCTCATTATGAGGGAGGAGTTTCATGACGCGGGGGAAAAAAGCATTGAAGGCTCAAACGTGTGAAGTTAAATTGCTGGTTGCATATATTCTTAATAATTAATCCACATTTTTGTGTTTATAAGGTGCTGTGCCGTATAAACACAAACATGCTTTTTTGACTTTAAAAGTGCTTTATATTATTCATAGTTGTTGAATTTCAAAGCTTTAAACACTAAACGCAAAAGAAGATATTCTGAAGCTTGGAAGAGCCAGGACATTTAGAAAATATATATTACTCCAATTATATGCATCTGTAAGAAGAAAGTCATATATATATATATACACCTAGGATAGCTTCAGGGTGAGTAAATCATGGGGTAATTTTCATTTTCAGGTGAACTGTGCCTTTAATGCTCTCGCTGAGCCATAATGTTTAGGTCACTTCTAGAGCACAGAAATGGTGCGAAATATGTGTCAGTTAATTCAAGTCATGTCCCTCAGTTGATTTGCTAGCACTGCACCTGGACAAGAAAAGCAGAGATCTCACAAGCTGTCAGTTTCCAAAAGTGCCACTAAATGTTCATTGTGGTTACTACTGCACCGAGTAAAGGTTCACAGGATGTGATTGTTATTCTTGTGGACAGAACAAGATTAAGCTCTCAAACAGAAGAGTGACAACCATATTTATCTGCAGTGTGTACATGGCAATTAAAAATTGATGACTTCCAGTCACTTTGTCGCTGCAAATGTGTAAACATGTCTTCAAGCGATATCTCTGTTTTTTGTAAGAATAAAGATCATTTTTATTGGTGCCTGTCAGCTCCTTTAATGCGTATTAAATGCTGGAGTGTTTGTTTTATGCTGTAATATAATTGTATTTTAATTATCACAGTTAGATTTGTGTCACGCTGTGGGTGATATTATCCTTGAGATCTGACTCTCTCTCTTTATCTCATTCTATGTCCCCACTTTTGCCTCTCATTGTACATCCATAGAGATAAATGTACCGCACAGACACCCACTTGATTCCAGCAGACACTAATTAGGAGAAATACTAAAACATGCTAAAGCAATAAAAAAGAGATTACAGTGTGAAACTCTAGAGTATATAGACTTCTGTATTGGAATTTTAACCATTATGAGAATTTTACATATTTCTCCAAACTAATCAGTGGTCTCCAAACAGACTCTTAATTTAGCTAAACATTTCTAATTTTACTTCACAATTAAGTTCTGCATTCTCTTCATGTAACATATTAGAAGACCATAGTGAAAGCTTATTTGAACTGAAGATCCTTTTTTATGCATTTCCTTAATTTCTGTAAATATACACCTAATATTTCCGTCCAGAGAATTTCTTTCACATATTATATTTTCTGAAGCTTTGAACGAAGTGAAATGCTAATGCTAAATTTACACCTGGCATGCGCTTGACTCGATATCTCTGCAAGCCCTTTTATTGCTTGGAGAAGAGTTGCTTTGTCAAAGCTTGCGGTCGAACCCTTCCCATCTCAAGGAAGAGATGAACTCCAGAACTGGATGCAGAAATAGATTCCTATTCCCTCTCCTCTTCCTCTATCCGATCCACACACCTCTTCTTTGTCTTCTTCCGCTTCTTACTCTTTTCACCAGGGTCCTCATTATTTTCTTGCTCTAAATATATACACATATGACTTTTATGCTTTGCGAAGTCATGATAGTTGTGTGGGAAATTTAGTAAATTGAATATCCTGTGCTGTGTGCATCACTGCACTTTTGGTATATGGTGCTATGTTTTGAGAGCTTTATGATCTTCAAAGCAACAACTTTGGAATAAATTACATTTACAAGAAATTTTAATAGAAAAGTTGTTTTAAATTGTAATATTTCACAATATTACACTTCTTACTGTGTCTTACCGTCCCCTAAAGTTTGAACAGCAGTGTACACTGGAAATTTGACCTACATTCAATATTTATAACCGAATTGCTCATGAAAATTAAACATAGATGTGAAGTTACACTTGCAGCTCACACAGGGTTAGAGGAAGGTCACAGTTGCAGTGTGCAGTTGCAGTGTGCATAACTGCTAGCACTGAAAAGTGAGCGTGTTTACTATGACAGGTACTCGACTGTGAGCTCATTTTCATGTAGCTAGTTTTGCCACACACCAGAGCCTTTTCAATCAATTAAGATTGAATGGAAATTGCAGTCATGCACTGAGGCGTGTAATGTCGATCATTGCCTTGATGACTGAGATCAGATAAGAGAAGCGAGGGAAGCTGGTGACACCTAGTAGATCCTAATGTGGGAGGATTTGAAGTGCACAGATACAGATAAAAATACTGAAATGGAAGGATGAAACCAGGAAAGATGGAAAAGAGAAACACGTGAACCGGTCTGTTAGGTAGTGGTGAAAGAGTTTATGTTTTGGGAGTATGTACAATATGCATATGCACGGTTGTTTGAGTTTATGTTAGTGTGTTATTTTTGCTGTTCTTGGTAAGTCTACAAGCAAACAGTCTTCTGTGTCCTATTTCATATATAAAACGTTCTGTAACACTTTACTAATTTAGCAGCAAATTGGGAGTTATCTGTCTGTCTGTCAGTCATTTAATTAAATGGCTCACTGTTTAGTACAATTTCTATAATAATTTTATAAAGTCATTTATTCCTGTAACGGCAAAGCTTAATTTTCAAAAGGATTTTTATCAAGATTCTTTTATTGAATAGGAAATTCAAAAGAACATTTATTCAAATTAGCAGCTTTTTGTTACAATTAAAATATAACAGATAAAGGTCATGGGACCAGAACATTGTGAATAAATTTATTTTTGATACATTTTCAAGCAGTAATAATGTGTGAGATTCATTCATTTTTGCTTTGATGCAACAGTGTAAAAGAAAAAAAAAAATCTTACTGACCCCAGCCCAGCATTTTGAAAAGTGATGTAAATATTTGATTAAATAATTTTACTTAATAAATATATATTTTTTATTTATATATATCATAGTAATATATCATTTTATTATTGATGTAGTTTTAAAAATATGTTTTGAATGTATAATGTAATATATTTATGAATACATTTGGAATCTTGAATGATTTATCTCAAAATTGTTGCAGTGAATTTTGAGCATGCCTTGCCTATTAAGAATGTCTTTTTAGGCAGCTCACTAGGATTTGGGAGCTTCTGTCTTTCTCGCTTCTTTGCTTTTGCTTTCCATTTCCATTCCCAGGCTTTAGCACTTCCTCTGGGTGCTGTGAAAATTCTCATCACTGAAAAACACAACCTCTCACCACCTACAACACTCAGCCTCTGCTGTACCACAGAGGAGGGCTGTAATAATTTAGTATTACAATATCTGCTGAAGCATTTCCTCAAGGGAGATTGAGAGGGGCTAGATGCTACCCAAGAATATCTATTAATCTGATTATATCAGTATCCGCAGGATTATTACTGACAGCTAATGT
Source organism: Barbus barbus (assembly GCF_936440315.1). Classification (NCBI taxonomy): domain Eukaryota; kingdom Metazoa; phylum Chordata; class Actinopteri; order Cypriniformes; family Cyprinidae; genus Barbus; species Barbus barbus. The sequence continues at coordinate 18,736,276 of NC_136753.1, forward strand.
GATTACGGCAAATATTAAATCTGTCTTCATGCATCCATGTAAAATTATAATTACAGCACTGGCAGAAAGTGTAAGCTGCACTATGTTTTAGATATTTATTCGTGTGATTGTTGTTTTTGGTGTTCATTTATTTCCTGGGTGACATTGAAGCTAATGAATTCTGAGATGTGCGGTCTGATATATGCTAGTCCCCTGATTGAAGCAAACAGGAACTGAACATGATTCCCAGTGAAATTAATGAATCATTTGCTTTTTGATAATGCCAGAATGAATGTTTGGTTCATTTCATATCAACAAATCTGATGCCTTTTATTCTGTTCTGGAATATTTTGTGTACGCAGGTTATGCCGTCTATACAGGGAAGCTTTTGCCCTTTTGTGCTTTATGTGGGTGGGAATATTGGCTGTACTCAGCACACAGTTGCATAGGCTGAGGTGCTTGCACCCGTGTAATGCCAAGCGCTATGCTCAACCTCTTCTATCCCCTGACAATAGCCTGATATTTCTCTTTCATCTGCACTGCCATTTGCTGATCCACCCAGAGGTAATGCCCCCCTACCCCTGGTCAACATATAGCCACACTTCAGCAGGTGTGAAAATGTCTTTCCTTTCACCTTAAACAGTTGAAGGCTTGGTGCAGAGAGGTTTGTCCAGAACGCTCTGCTCTAAATGAATTTGTTGCACAGAGGGGTCAATCATTTTCCAAACTGTATAATAGAGATTGAGACCATTTCTGCACTGTAAAAAGGAACTTGCACTTGTTAACTTGTGGAGCGCTTTATGATTTTCTTGAGCCAGGTTGGGTTATCGGACCAATAAAACAAACTTTATTGGTATTAACCAATTTATATCAGTCGATTCAGTCATATTGACTCATTTCTTTGAGTTGGGGAAAACTAGTAGATGCCAATACATTAAGCACATTTTAGGTTAAATTAAAGTCCTATGAAATCAAAATGGTAGTTTTTTGGCTTTTAGTTGATTTATATACCCCTAAATTCACTTTAAGCAGGTCATGTGCTTTTCATATTTGGCAGATGCTAAATGTATGTTAAGCAAAGAAGAATAAAGATGCTGTTTACACAATTGTAGACCTATTACCGTAAATACATGTTAAACACTTTACTCCAACTATTAAATAGCTGTAAGGCACTTTATTTCTGCTTTTTGAACTTATTCATTATTTTTCTTTAAAAAAAAATGCTTGGTTTTAATAACAGATTTAGTATAAATAGCCTCTTTTTCTTCTTGGAAAATGGAGCACAAAATTTGACGACTCATCTGGCACTGTACAGGTTTTTGTCCAATCAGATGGTCTCTAGAATGTGCCTCCCACTCATATCATCTGCAGACTAGTGTGGTTGATAGCTGTGGTGTAACTAATGCTAATTGGCTATTTAAAAAAACAAACAGTTCCTTCAGTGTATCCTGTCAAAATTTTCTGCTCCCATTGGAAATGCATCAAAACCTTTATTTACAGTGTGATTTCACAGAGTTTTATTGAAACAGTAGCTCACTGCCGGAGTTCTATTACTGGTTTATTTTCCTCACACAAGAAGAGTCATATACCAGAGTTGCCAAACAAAATGTCTTATTCCTTCTAACCTCGTAACTGACTAATGAAACCAAACTAAGGGCTTACAGAATTACTGGCCTGAACTAATTCCCTGTCCTCTTCAGTTTCTCTTTCTTGCTGGTATATCCTCTTTTCCTTATGTTGTGCCTGCAGGCGCTGTTGCCAGCACTGGGAAAAGCTTCATGAGGGGGATCTCATCCAAAGCACCACAATCTTTAGCTGCCTTTAGTATGTTTGTGGCACCACGTCCCCTCAGCTCAGTGCATCATGGTTACAGTCTTTCTCCCCGGAGGAGGCTAGTCTTTCTCTGTGATACGGGATACTATAATATTATGAGCTGATGGAGGACAGTGGTGAATGCACCATTAACTCTATGCTGACTTAGTACCTCGGGCCATTTGCTGAGCAAAGCCTGAGCCTCAGCACTAAAGCTGCCCCCGGTGGCTTGTTCTTACAGATATGGGGTGGTCATTTAAATTGAAATATCTTTGGTTGAAGTATTGTTAAAAATATTCTAGTCTTCTTATACATTGCTTTTAAAGGTGAAGTCTGTATTTGTATACATATGAAAATGCTTTCTTCTTTTTAATTTCAATGCATTTCATTTAATTTGGAGAGTTCGCACAAATGCAAGTATGATATTGCTTTTATATAACAGTTCAATAAGTAAGCTGATATTGCATAACCTACAGTTGTCTATTTTTATTCTGCTAATGAAAAGAATTCCAGACAAAACTAGAATCAACTTTGTGCATCGCTGAGTAAACCCACCGTAGTAGATCAGAATAAATCAAGTGTATTTGAGAAAATTGACTGAATGAATGATTCACTGACTCAAGACAGTTATTTGTTTGTTACTGAATGAGTCAGTGTTTTTTTTATTAAGAATTGGTTGTATTGAATGATTCAGTGACTCGCATGTAAAAACAATCTCTTGTTTCTTTCCTAAATTAATCCGTGTTTTGAACAAATTGGTTGAATGACCCACTCATAAAGACATCCACTTGTCACCACCTACTGGTGCATTTATTTAATTTATAGAAAAAGTTACTTAAAAATCATGAAATGTTTTTGGAAAGTTGCAATACTGCAGTATTTTATAATGGCTATGAATGCAGCTTTGCTGACCTTGTGTTGACTGAGAGACTACATGGAATATTTGACAGGAACTAATACATGACACAAAAACATATAGTATATATATGATATATCATGCATTATACAACAGTTAGTTCCTGTCAAAAATTCAGTGTAGTCTTTCAATTAACAAAAGGACAGAAAATCTGCATGTTTTTCTTTCACATTCAGTTCTGCTATATATTTTTCAGCCCTCTGTTGTTTACTTCAAGGTCACAGAGATCTTGTTAATGTAAAGCCCAATCTACTACCTGTCTGTTGTTGGTCCGGGGAATGAGTATTTGACATTGGTCAGTGGAATTCAATTGACCTGCTTTGAGCTTTTCCTTTCCGCTCTTTTAAACCCTATTCACTGTTGTGCCTGACCTCTAAACTAGATAGCATCAAAATCCACACAGCAGAGATATATCAGCAGCCTTTGAATGACAAAGTCAATCTGGCTCAGGGCAGCATGTGTTTGCTACTCTTTTATGCTTCTGTAACATTGGGAAAGGTGGAAATCCATCTAATCTAAACTGTTTGTAAAGAACCAGATCGATATGTTTGTCTGTTTATTTCATTACTGACATTTCGGGCATTTGTTTGGTCCGAAGACATTAGTTAGTCAAAAATATTAGTCAGAAATGTAAAATTGTAACTTCTTTGGTAGCAGTTGTGGTCAGTTTTGTGACGGTATATTTTGGTTGCTCATGCTAATATACTTAGAAATTACATTTTTACATTTTGTGAAGAACATTTTAGACCTTGCTTATGAAAGAGATAAAGATGCTAACATGCTAAATGTTAAATAGCATATGGGTGCGAATCTTTTTTTATTTTCTTTTTTTGGCAGATTGATTACCATTTGTATAACCACAGTTTTCCTTCAAATACAATGGTAAACTATGGTTAATATAGCCAAACCATGGTCATTTTGTTGTTACCTTGATTTAACTACAATAATCATGTTTTTTTTTAACCATGGTTAATTTTCTTAAGGTAGGGTGTTTTAACACGAGTTGCAGTTTCTAGGATGTTCTTGTTGGTTGTTAGGGCATTTCAAGATGGTTGTTGGGATATTTTGAGTGGTGGTTTACTTGCCCAGTAAACAACCTCTTGTCCCTAGAAATGGTTTGGGTCCTTTCTTCAATGTAACACTTAGCAAGCACTGCTAATCAATGTTAAGTGTAGATTTATTTAGTATGTGAATTTATTTTATACATCCAATTCACACCTTCTGCAAGTGTATTGAGCTCCTTTTCATTCCAGCTGGAATGTGACAGTCAGTCTGAGTTCACTGGTGGTCCATGTTTGTTCTGTTCCTCTCTGAGAGGATGTTGTTTTAAGCTGCTGTTTACATCACAGGCCTAGCACCCTTTCATTTTGACTACTGCCCTTCTTGTCCCACAAGAGATGAGAAGGGTCAACCAATCCAATATCCCCTGCTTAGAGCAAACACAACCTTCCTTCACATACACTGTACACACACAAGAACCTTGTTGGCTAATCAGCTTTGCAAAAACACAATTAGCATCATATCTCATTGAGCATTACTGTAATTGGCTTCAAAAGCAACCAGCGTAGGTAGCAGAAATATGAAATACAAATCAGCTAAAGTGTCATGAACAACAAGAATGACCTTTCTGTGAGCAGCACAAATAACATTGATTTTGAGTCCGGCAATACAATTTTGATAATGTCACCGTTATGATGGTAAAAGTGTTTTATGAGCCCCAGCTGCTCTTTGCAAATAGTTTGCATATTTACAGGTTTATCGACGCAAAGTCACAAAAAAGTCAGGATCGATTTCTTTCATATCCCATCCACTCAAATGTGTTCATACCTGATCACATGCTCGTAAGCCATTTCAGATCCTTTTACAAAACTAGCCTTGCAGCTCTTCGGGTCGGTTATTCCGGTGGGGTGGGTGACCCCATTAAAGAATGGACCGGCGTTTACTACAACACAGTTAAGCCCATTTAGTGTCTGCCGCCAGTGTGGGGCTGAAGTGTGAACCTCAGGTCATCCGCCGCACAGTTGAATCAGTGAGGTCACGGAGCTCACATCAGCACAGAATAGCTCGGAGCTCATGCTACATTTGCCATAAATTTCCAGTGAGAAGTGCGATTCAGTCATTTTACTGTAATGGTATCTCATTGGTTTGGTGATGTGAAATTGTTAAACAGAAATCCATAGTTTTTGGGGTTTTTTCCCTCACTGGTTTAATACATTTATTAATTTATGCTTTTATCCAAAGCGTCTTACAGTTGTGGAATACAACAAGGGATTTATCAAAAGATGGCAGTAAACACAAGAAGTGCCCATTATATTTTTTACAAAACTACTAAAAAAGGACTTTCAATTATTAATTTCTCAATTATTAGTTTTTATTTATGTAAAATTATGATATCAGGGTTGACACTTTAAGATAACCTCCAAATGACATATACAAAATAATATTAAAAAATTAGACTAGTCTACCTTGTCCTTAATGTTTTTACTTCCTGGATGATGAAAATGTCATTAATGTCAAAAGATGGAAACACAGGAGACAAAAAATGCTTGTTGAATAAAAAAAAAAGTTGGAAACACAGGAAACAAAAAATGAAAGTTAAAATGTCTGTATTAACATGCAGTAGTTAAAGGTTCAGCTATCAACTATTTATTGTTCAAGTATTTAATTATTAATTTATTTACATACTATGGTCCTGATTTACTAAATAGGGCAAATTAGCGTTAGATCGCAATTCCATAAATGCTGTTGGGAAGGGAAAATTCTGTGGGTGACTTACTAACAATGCTTACATTAAAGAACACAGACACAGCCAGATTATTTCCATAATGACCAGCACAATCTACCAAGAGCAGCACAATTCACTGTCTGCTTTAACACATGCTTTAAAAAAAAAAAAAAAAGACTGTTTGCTCTGGTGCAAGCTGCTAGTAAATCTGGCCCTATATGTATTTGAGGGACTGTACGATTCTGAGTTACTAAAGTACACTCTTCTTTTTTCCAGATGCCAAGGCTTGCCCTGCTAAAGAGTTCCAGTGCCGTAACCGTCTGTGCGTGGCTCCCACGTTCGTCTGCGATGGGGATGATGATTGTGGTGATGCCAGCGATGAGGAGAAGTGCACGGCAGCCACTGCCAGCACCTGCGGGCCACACGAGTTTCGCTGTAATGACTCAGAGTGTATTCCAGCACCATGGAGCTGCGACGGAGACCCCGACTGCAAAGATAAGTCGGACGAATCTCTGGAGCGCTGCAGCCGCAAAACCGAGCCTCAAAAACCCCACTGCTCAGCGGGAGAGTTCCGGTGCAGGAGTGGAGAGTGTATTCACCTCAACTGGAAATGTGACGGAGATGTAGACTGCAAGGACAAGTCTGATGAGGCCAACTGTCGTAAGTGTACAAGAAGACTAAATATTTTTAATGTACTGATCACAGTTATCGTTCTCAAGCACTTGTAAGGTATTTACATTGTAGAGGCTTGCTGTGTAGTGATTTAATTGATTCATTTAGTCCATTAATAATCAGTTTTATCACTTGGCTGCATTACATGGTCTTCTAAATGCTGCATGCATGCTGTTCTTGTCATTATACTCATTCCAAATTACTGTCACGATCTAGTAAAGCAGTGAAATACATGGTTGTTCATTTAGAATCAGTCCCCTATTGTCTGCTCCTCCTAATTCTGTTAACACAAATGCATTGCATGCATGTCAACATAAATTAACTTGGTTTTGTTGTTCCGTACTACGGTGGCCCAGTAGTGCACAACACAACGCATTTAAAAAAGCAAACATAAGCTCACAACACAACGCATTTAAAAAAGCAAACATAAACTCACAACGCAACGCATTTAAAAAAGCAAACATAAGCTCACAACACAACGCATTTAAAAAAGCAAACATAAGCTCACAACACAACGCATTTAAAAAAGCAAACATAAACTCACAACGCAACGCATTTAAAAAAGCAAACATAAGCTCACAACACAACGCATTTAAAAAAGCAAACATAAACTCACAACACAACGCATTTAAAAAAGCAAACATAAGCTCACAACACAACGCATTTAAAAAAGCAAACATAAACTCACAACACAACGCATTTAAAAAAGCAAACATAAACTCACAACACAACGCATTTAAAAAAGCAAACATAAGCTCACAACACAACGCATTTAAAAAAGCAAACATAAACTCACAACACAACGCATTTAAAAAAGCAAACATAAACTCACAACACAACGCATTTAAAAAAGCAAACATAAGCTCACAACACAACGCATTTAAAAAAGCAAACATAAGCTCACAACACAACGCATTTAAAAAAGCAAACATAAGCTCACAACACAACGCATTTAAAAAAGCAAACATAAACTCACAACACAACGCATTTAAAAAAGCAAACATAAACTCACAACACAACGCATTTAAAAAAGCAAACATAAGCTCACACAACACAACGGAAATGCTCCCGACCACTAGGGGGCAGTTGGTCTGTAGAAACAGGCAATTGTGCGCATGTTGACTGCCGGGCAGTCTGAACCTGTTTTGATAGTTTTAACGCTGCTTGCTCCCTGACGTTATTTCAGTTGGCAATGTATTGTCCATTTTGTGGGGCTACGCTCGAAAGCTGCCCTTCTTTTTGCAGCACATGTGGAAAAAGCGTCAAGTTTCTCAAAGACAAAGTGCCTGATGGAAATGAGCCCAGCACCAGTGCAGGTAAGTTACATAGCGAGGCTGTTAACGTTACTGTATTGATTTGCTTGGTGAACTGTAGAATATAATGTGAGAGATTTCTATGACAATGTTTTTAAAGCAGGAACAACAGAGAAAAGTTCAGTGGATTGTTTCATGAAGTACAGGGCATTAAAGGAGAAGGAGAGGAAAACCTTCTTTACAAAGAAAAACCATGACTCAAAGAAGGATAAAAAAACTGTGAAGGTATATTTATACATCAGAGTAGGGATGAAGACTATTGCAACCCTTGTACCCTTGTCTTGAATGTCTGTTTCCTATGGAATTTAGTGCAGTGCTGAATTGAAGAATTGTAGATATTAACTAGTTTCACAATCATGATTATCTTTTTATCAGTCAGTTTTATAAGTATTTTATAAATTAGTCTCACACCCATATTAAAGCCTATTTCAGTGTTCAGTTTGTGACATTTTTATTTATTCTTTTCACATGCAGATTTTCATTGGAATTATGAAAAGACATGATGGTGTTCTAAAGGCCGTGAGAGGGAAGAACCTGCCTCTTGAAGTTCAAACAAACTGGTCATCTGAGCAAGTGTTAATAGCTGGTGAAAAGAAAGAAAAAGATTTTAATCAGGATATGGAAGAGGGCCCCTATGTTTTACTGTACCCAGATTGTTCAGAGGTTAAAAATATTCCAGGAACAAACACCCCTTTTAAACTACAACTGTACAAAGAGGCAGTTGGGAAGGCTTACCAACGAATAACACTGTTCATATGCACAGTTCAAGACTTTTCAGCCACAGGTGAGCATATTTAATTTAAAGAAAATCTTACATAGACATGTATAAAACACTATATACACATGGCTTTAAATCTAAATTAATTTTCCTTATGTTCATAATTGTTGTCTGAAGACCGTAATGAGGATTCTTCTAGTGAAGACAGTGAAGTGCAAGTAAAATCTACCTCTCACAGTACACTTGATGAGAACGACACTTTGGTGGGTGCATTTAATTGCATGTCTCCAAACATAAATTTAACATTTAATTGTAACTAATTTTTAACTCCTGCTTTGTGTTCTCTATGCAGATATGGGATAGTCCAGATGAAGAAAGAACACCAAAGGCAGGAAGCACATTAGACAGGTATTACTAGCAAAATTAACAGGGCGTTCTTTGGAGCTTAAGAGTTGCTCAAATGAATGTATAGTTGTTGTTTTTCAGACACCCTGATCACTCTCTGCCTTCTTTGGAACAAGTAAGTTCATAATTGATGTCCATACCTTTTATGTTACAACCTTAGTTTGTTAAAACAAAAACAAAAATGTATTATGTTTTATAGGGTTTATTTAATATTGGTTATAGTTTTTTTTTTTACATAAAAAAATACTCATACAGATTTTAAAATAATTGAATTTTAATATTTGTTATATTTCTGACAAATCTAGGAAGCAGGAAAAATCAGAACAAACATCCAAGAACATGTACGTGACCAGCAAAAGTGCTACACGTAAGCTTGTTGAGTTACCTCAAAAGATAAATTGCTCCAGTATTAAATTAACTGCTTTAAGTTACTTTTAATGGTCTACAGTAACTTTTGTATGTAAATGGATGTAAAGTACTGTTATTTTTCTCTTTCAGCAATTACACACGTCTGTATGCACCAATAGTAATCGAAAGTGATTCAGAAGAGTCGGACCAGAACACAAAATATGTTGAAGAGGAATGGTTGTAATTTATTAATTACTCTCAATGCCATGTTTCTAAATTTATTCACTTAATTTGCTTAATCAAAACCTCTTTATGTTTTACAGCTCCGATGCATTCACTGCTGCAGACGTTGTGTCAGATCTCTCACAGAAGATCATAAAGACGTCTTGCAGCAGATTCAACATAAATCGAGCTAATGTTTGGGATGGAGCAGTTCGCGGTTTTAAACGTGCATCATATGATCCATTTCATGACATGCTTGTCAAATTCACAGATGATGAAGGCACAACTGAAGATGCAGTGGACACAGGTGGTCCAAAACGCGAGTTTCTGACCCTCCTAATGGACTGTTTAAGAGCACGGAGAATCTTTGATGGTCCAGAAAATAGGAGATTTCTCACCTTTAATAATGCAGGTAAATTATTTACTTAATTCTAGATTTTAGCTGCACTATTCATTTAATGTTTCTTTTTTCAGTACAGTAAGTGTGGAAAAACAATCCTTTTCCTACAGCTGTCAGAGAAGATGAATACTTCCTTGCTGGGCGGATGATCGCAGTTTCTATTGTTCACGGTGGTCCAGGTCCTCGCTTTCTCTCAGATATGCTGTACGATCACCTCACTGGTAGGGCTGACATTAATGGAACAGTTGAGGATATAACAGATGAGACCATGAAGGCAGCTTTAATTGAGGTGCATTCAATTTTCTTTTAAGCTTATTTTAAGTTATATTTTTTGTTGCTAAAAAGGTTTAAGGATTAAGAGTTACAGACTTGTTTATATTGGCTTGATGAAAAATATATTAGAATTTAATTGCTACCTATTTACCACAGATATCCAGTGCAGCATCATTGGATGAATTACACATGCTTATCGACAAGTATGAAAGCTTGCTGCAGACTGCTGGATGTTTTGATTACCCACAAAGTGTAGAAGGCAAAGACAACATTGCGAAGGATTTCATACAATGGTACATAATATACAGAAACCAGTACTCCGTACAAAGGCAAGTCTTGTTCCTAATTTGAGAGAGTATGATAATTATCAGTGTTATCATTATCATCACTTTGTGATGATGTTTGGCTTACAGATTTAGGGATGGGCTTTCCACCCTGGATGTCATGCATGCCCTGGAACAACATCCTAGTATATTCAGACCCTATATGTGCTACAGTGTTGACAGACTAACACCTGAATCTGTGGAGGGTGTCTTCAAGGCTCAGCTCAGTGAACCTGGTAGCACCAGACGACAAGAAGAAACAAGAATTCTGGGATACTGGAGAGACTATTTGCTTGACACTGGAGGTAAAGGATTAAACATTACATTTTATTGTTGTTGATTACATATTTCATGATATCCCATTGTTTGTTTGTTTGTTTTTTCAGAACAAGAAAAAGGAGTCTCCCTCCAGGACATCCTAATGTTTGCCACGGGATTGGATTCACTGCCTCCTTCTTCAATTGTGCCTCAGCCCCAACTGAGTTTTGAGAGGACTTCTAAATTCCCCATTGCAAGCACCTGTGCCAACACAATCAAATTGCCAATGTACAAAAGCTATGAAGAATTCAAAAATGCAATGGATTTTGGTATTCAAAACTCACCTGGTTTTGGATTGCACTAAGTAGAACAATTTAAAATGTAAAAGGGATAGCTCACCTTTTGAGTCTTTTGTTTAAATGTGGGCTATGTTCTTTAAAGTTATATAGTTCTCCACACCAGCCTCCCAGGTGTGAGATATAGTCAGATTGCTTTGGGCATATAGTTCTTCGTAGTGTGCCTGCAACTGTCGATCTCCACATGTGCTACGAGTAAGTTCAATGAAAAACTCGTCCAAGTCTTCCTGTGAGATGCAAAATCCACATTCTCTCCCATTAAACCTTTGAATAAAAGAGGAACAATTGTCTACCATTATTTTGTTTAATATGAAAATTCAAAGTACAGTATTAAACGCAATAAAGGTTTATTGTTAATGAATTATGTCGCCTAGCCCCAAAATATAACTACTAAACCTAATGCCAATCCAAATTTGAATGACTTTCTTCTGTGGAGTAGAATTGTTTTACTTTAATTTTACAGCAGAACATGGAATGAAAGTTAATGGTATGTAAGACATTTTATCATTTTATAATCCACTTTGTGTTCCACAGAAGAAAGTAAATCTCATGGCTTTGGAACAACATTAGAGTGGGTGAATGATGGCAGAGTTTGACATTTTGTGTTAACTAATATCGTAACAATTTCATTACAAAAATTAAAAACAGTTAAATACAGTCACATACCAACCTGTGTGGAAGAGCGTACATTGCATCTGGTTTACCAGAAGGACAGCGAGACTGTTTAACTGCCCTAATGGTGTGAGTGTTCCATATTTCTTTGCATTCATCAAGGTCCTTCTGCAGTACACTTAAAAACACAAAACGCATTAAGCATATCTGCTCATGACTGCCATTAAAGAGCTGTCTGTCTTTCAAGTCATTTAGAAGATCCATCCAAAACTGAGACCTGTGTAAATAGACCAACATCAACATCCCTTTTAGACACTGAATAGGTCATTTTATTATAATATGTTTTAACTAAACATTTCCAACTGTAAAATTCAGCAAGAAATGTTAAATACACCTGCAAAATATCATGACTGTGTGGACTATACCTTTGTTTTCTGAAGTATGACCACCAGCTTTCAATTCTTTGGTTTGTGATCGAGGAGCCATACATATGGCTTGAAGCCCCTGCCAGGTCATCTGTGTGGGTTGATCTCAGAGAACAGTGGATTGCAGCCATTGTTCCATTTTCAGTGCCACAGTCAGTGCGAAGAAGCTGTGGTATGACTCCAAATTCACTGGCACACTGTAGGTAATGGTGAGCTATAATGTCTGGGTCGTTATTGCTAGCTCCACAGACTAACCACATCACTTTGCGTGAGTAACCATCGATGCAGCCACTTATAGCCAAACCATATGGTTTTAATTTGTCATAGCCATCAACGTGCCAGACATGATTTGGCCCCAAAGAATAGTAAACCCTTCTCACAAATCTTCTTCTTGAGCGTTGTTCAATGCCTATTGGATCAAGGTCTGCCATCATAAGCATTATATCTTGCCTCCTCACTGTAAGATTGTGTTTTTGTCGTAGGGTCTGGCACATTGTGCGGTAGCCATAATGCTGTCCAGAACCACTCAACTCATCAGTAATAGCAGTCCGAACAATTTCCAAGGGCGAGTAGTTTTTTCGTTTGTACAAGGACAGGTTGTTCAATTTTTTTTTCAGGGTACGAAGGCTCATTTTAATGTTGTGCTTCAGTGCCAAGAAATCCAGAATGACACTGTAACTGTGTCCATCTCTGAAGTACTTTTGAAGAAGATCGTCCTCAGAAACTTGAACAGATGACTCTAACCATCAAGAAAGAATAAAATATTGAATTAATGTGTTTTAAATGACAATACAAAGAGAGACATAAATAATACTTAATTTAATTGGACACATGCTAACTTTAAATACATGAAGTGGTACCATTTAAATCACAACTTTAATTGTTAGAAACGCCTGCCTAACATTTAGTGAATAAACATGCTCCAATAAGAATAACTTTAGGTTCTTCCTATAATAATATTTTCATATTTTTATTTGAGCCCAGTGTTCAAAATATGTATATTACATCAGTCTTGATACAAACTTACCACTTTGAACTTCAGCCAAAAACTGAACATTACGACCACACGAGCCGCAAAATACTAAAATAGTCCCCAGATCGTGTCCACAAAATGGACAAAACATGCCAGCCTAAGAAGACAACGGTTGAAATGATATTTCAGTTGGGCGTTCATAAAACAAGAGCAGAGCTAAACTGTCCAAATCGAAAATAATATTGATTTATTTTCTGCTCATGAATCGATACATTAAGATTACCAGGATATCAAATCATTCAAGAAAAAACACGTTCATTTAAAAATCGATTACACATATTAAGATCAATCACTTACACTGAGAAGTTCTTATGGCGTCTCGAGGACGTATGGTGTTTCACTGCCAACACTGCCCCCTAGTGGTCGGGAGCATTTCCGTTGTGTTGTGAGTTTATGTTTGCTTTTTTAAATGCGTTGTGTTGTGAGTTTATGTTTGCTTTTTTAAATGCGTTGTGTTGTGAGTTTATGTTTGCTTTTTTAAATGCGTTGTGTTGTGAGTTTATGTTTGCTTTTTTAAATGCGTTGTGTTGTGAGTTTATGTTTGCTTTTTTAAATGCGTTGTGTTGTGAGTTTATGTTTGCTTTTTTAAATGCGTTGTGTTGTGAGTTTATGTTTGCTTTTTTAAATGCGTTGCGTTGTGAGCTTATGTTTGCTTTTTTAAATGCGTTGTGTTGTGAGTTTATGTTTGCTTTTTTAAATGCGTTGTGTTGTGAGTTTATGTTTGCTTTTTTAAATGCGTTGCGTTGTGAGCTTATGTTTGCTTTTTTAAATGCGTTGCGTTGTGAGTTTATGTTTGCTTTTTTAAATGCGTTGTGTTGTGCACTACTGGGCCACCGTACTGTAGTCTTACAAGGTCAGTGTATCGATTTAGCTTACAATGATAACATAATAAAACATACACAAAATACTAGAAAAAAATACTCTGATGCAATATCAAAAATGCACAAAAAATACAATAGATTAAAAAACTATTAAAATTAATTTGTTTTCAATCTGTTACAGTATATATATAATTAGAGCTGTCTAATTTTAACGTTGATCTAATACAATTTATTGTTAAAAAATAAACTACCACCGTTTTGAACATACTGCACTTTGTATTGACTTCTAATGTCAATGTCTAATCTATGCTTTGTCTGCCACAATAATTAGGCTAATTGTCTTTGAAAAATCTGCATTTAGTGTATTCTTTCTGCAAATATTGATGTATAAAAGTAATTAATTAGCATGCAATTTAAGTTTTTATAATTCATTTATATACAATACAATAGAATCAGAGACAGCGAGCATGAATGTTTATTAACTTTACATTTCAAGGATTTGTTTCTCCATGAGGCATAAGAAAACAAGTATGTGTTTGTTTGAGCACATGTAATCCTGAAAACACAAAACCTGCAGCTGAATACTCTTTGTTTGCTTGTGCGTTGTTAATGCAGAGCGTGAGCACACATGTGTGCAGTTTGTTCTAGCAAGTGTGTGTTTATTGAGATAATGATGTTCTTTTTCCATGGATTTATGACATGTAAATCTTCACGAACTACTGTGGTAGCAGCATGGTAATGAGCTTGAGTCTTGGTGGTTGCCAGGCAACAAGTGTCTTTTGAGGTATGGCAGAGTGCCCTTGAATAAGCGCTCTGTGAGTGTTGTCTCACTGTAGGGTTCTTGCAGGGGATTGTGCACCGTCCTCAAAATACTTGTCTCTGTTCAAATCATATTTTGATCATTTTGCATTAAATAAAACCCTACACATAGGGCCAGATTGACTAACCAGTGCAAACCGTCTTCTGCCGTTAAAATAGTAGGCTACTGTCAGGATTTACTAAAGATGCGCAGTGAATTAGCGCGGAAAAGACTTGAACACAGTTATTTTTGCGCCTAACTGTATTGAAGATAAGTGTTTCAGATCATGTTAAGAATTTGGGTGTTATAATGCATTCAGCTTTAGTTTTAGATAAACAGGTTTCTAGTGTTGTGAAGCTGCCTTTTATCAACTTAGAATTATTTCTAAACTGAAATCTATTCCTTCTTTTAAGGATCTGGGGACTGTTATTCATGCCTTTGTGTCATCACGCATCGATTACTGTAATTCTGTGTATATATAGGTATTTCACAGGGTCAGTTATCTCGTCTTCAATTAGTACAAAATGCTGCTGCCAGATTTTTGACTCGTACAAAGAAGAGAGAGAGAATTACTCCAGTCTTGGTTTCTTTACACTGGTTTCCTGTAGAATTTAGAATTTAATTTAAGGTTTTGTTGATGGTTTTTAAAGCGCTGCATGGCATTTCCCCAAAATATATTGCTGACCTTTTAATTCCTTATCAAAATTCAAGAAACTTGAGATCTTCAAAGCAGATGATTGTTTATGTTCCAAAAACGAGATTAAAATCTAAGGGTGATAGGGCCTTTTCAGTGGCTGCTCCCCGTTTATGGAACCCTCTCCCAATGCATATTAAATCTTCCCCATCTGCGGATGCTTTTAAGTCTAGATTGAAAGCGTACCTTTTTAGTAGAGCTTTTGGAGTCGATTAGAGGGATCAGGTTTTACATTTTAATGTTGAATTAATGTTGAATTTTGTTGAATTGTTGTTAAATTTTGTTTTTGTGATTTGTGTTAACAGAATTAGGAGGAGCAGACAATAGGGGACTGATTCTAAACCATGTATTTCCCTGCGTTCATAAAGAATTGAACTAATGAACTAATATTACATACAATTTTGCTTCTCAAGTGAATATATTTGGTTTTAAGGCAGGTTATTTATTTTTACTGGAAAACAGGGCAAAAATATAGGCCAAACATATTTTTAAGCAGTGTATAGAGAGGCAAGAGAGAGCTGGCGTAAGATAAGTTGAAGTGCTCTAGTGAAATTGATCACGGTGAATGTTCTCCCTCCGCAGCTCCTCTAAAGTACACCGTCTGAAAGATTAAAGGGATTTTAAAAGATGAATGTGAAAAATTAAAACCTTTCTTTGCCGAACAGCATAGTTTTCTTTCTTCAGTGTGTCCCCTTATGCCCCAGAGTAAGTGATTGTTTTTAATGTTCAGGAAACTCTTGCAAATAAGCTATTATTATTAGCTATTACTAATAAGCTGGCAGGAGGTAAAAGGCAAAACCATTTGCTGTTTCACAGCTAAAGCTCACATACAGAGGTGCAATGGGTGGTTATTATGAAAGTGGGATGTGAGTGCTTTAGGATGCATGTTTGTAACAGCTTTAACAACTCATGGCTTTATCTTAGTCCTTTACTTTAAAGTATTTTTTAACATTTATATAATTATTATATATTTAGAATATCTTGTATACTATCTTTTTATTTTATTTTATCATCATTTACTGAAAATTACACGTTTAAAACTGCACATTTAAAAACAGAACGTGTACTATCCATTGACACAGATATAAATCATACTTCGCTCTGCAGGTTTCTGTTTATATGACCATCTCAAAATGACCAAATATTGATCGATTCATTGGCCAGGCTTATATATATATATATTATATATATATAGCTTAGCTACAGGAATGATAGTCCTACATGTTTTTTTCTGCCTTGCAGCTGTGCTGACCTGCCGTCCTGATGAGTTTCAGTGTGGCGATGGCTCCTGCATTCATGGCACTAAACAGTGTAACAAAATGCACGACTGTCCAGATTTCAGCGACGAGGCTGGCTGTATCAACAAAAGTGAGTATCTTCAACAATTTCCCTTTCTCCATCTCTCATTTGATTAGCCTCTTCATCTCTCCCCTCTACTAGCACCATTTTCAGTGAAGATGAAAGAGTAGAGTGCACCCAATCAAGTTAACATTCACACAAAGCACTACTAGACCAAACAGATGTACCCCTACATGATTCCAGGGTTTCATGGCACACTTCCCATATAGCACCTTCAATCAAATTTACCTCAAAAGATTAATTATGCCATGGTTATATCTGATTAGTGATACATAATGTGATTTAAGTAGAACATAGTATCAGCATTCTTTGATTCAACAGATTTGTTTAGGAAATGTATACTTATGTTCAGTATACAAAAATGCATTAAAATGATCAAAAATTTTACAAGTTACAAACGATTTATATCTTTTCTTTCTATTCATCAAAGAATTCTGAAAAAATTAGGGTTTCTACAAAAATATAAGCTGCTTTCAACATGGATAATGAATGTTACTTCACCATATTAGAATGATTTCTGATGGATCATGTGACACTGAAGACTTGAGTTATGGCTGCTGAAAATTCAGCTTTGCATCACAGGAATAAATTAACTTTAAAATACACAAGCCAACATTTGAAGTGGATCCAAACATTTAATCAATGTTGTCCTAAAACAGGGATGCCCAAACTCAGTCCTGGAGGGCCGGTGTCCTGCAGAGTTTAGCTCCAACTTGCCTCAACACACCTGCTGGAAAGTTTCTAGTATGTCTAGTAAGAGCTTGATTAGCTGGTTCAGGTGTGTTTAATTGGGGTTGGAGCTAAACTCTGCAGGACACCGGCCTTCCAGGACTGAGTTTGGGCACCCCTGTCCTAAAACCTAAAACCAAAATGCGTTCTTGTCTTTGGACAGCTTTGATTAACTTTTTAGATCCACTTCAAATGTTGACTACTGTACATAAAAACAGAAAACTGTTATTTAAAAGTTTCAATAATTTTTACAATATTACTGTTTTATGGTCATTTTAACCATATAAACACAGCCTTAGTAAGAGATTTCTTTCAAAAACTTTTAGACTTTAAACGCAACATACAGTACTGTGACCCGGGAGGCTGTCAAGATCCAGAAAGGACAAAAAAAGCACCATTAGGGGCCGTTCACACAGAATGCGTCTTTGTGTTTAAAAACATGAGATGCAGCGTTCAGGAATGGTTTTTAAAAAAAATGCAGTACAGAATGCCGCCTCAACCATGTTGCCGTAATATAAAATATAAGAGACGAGCGGAACGGTCATACATGTCTGTCTAGTCTAGTGCGTGTTTACGTTGAAAAGTAGTGCATTGGAATGGAAAAACACTTTCTGTGTGAATGGCCCATTAAAGTATTAAATAAGTAGTTCATATGACTTATGTACCATATTCCAGATTTTCTAAAGCCATATATTTCAGTCTGTTTCTCACACAGACCTATTTTATTGGCTTTACACGATTTTAAATATAGTGTTAAATTCCACAGACTGCTTTTATGGTGCTTTTATCTACTTGTTTTGAGCTTTACGGCCTCTTGTCACTGTCTATTGTCATTGTACGGCAAAAAGCAAAATGAACTTTCATGCAACGAGTGTCGCTTGAAATGTGTTTTGTGTAATGGCAGTTCATGTTTTGTACTCTACATAATTTAGTTTTATGCGGTACTCCTCAAAGATCAGAAGTGTAAGAACTCTTTATTGTGTCCTTGACAGCCACCAAATGTGAAGGCCCACTGAAGTTCATGTGTAAGAGCGGGGAATGTATCGATAGCGCTAAAGTGTGTGACAGTATCAAGGACTGCAAGGACTGGTCTGACGAGCCTGTGAAGGAGTGCGGTGAGTTCAGACACTTTTGCACAATTACACGGATCCTAAAAAAATGTTTACTGTTGTAATCATAGATTTGGGACTTTATTTTTAAAATGGGTATTATATAAGAATGTAAGTTTTGAAATGACATGTTTTAGTGTGGGAAGCCGAGATTAAAGGATCAGCTTTTTCCTTCTCTCTGGTAACTTTGAATTTGGAGATGGAAAACTAAAGCTAGTCCAGCATTTAAACTTATAGGCAGTGTTGGCTTATTAGGGGCTTCACTTGATCAAGGGCCAACAACCCACAGAGCGATCATTAAGATCAAAGTGTGAGTCTTCCCTCGGGTGCTATCATACAAGTAGAACGTGCCCAGCATGTTCTCCTGCTCTCCATAGAGAATACAGGTTTCCATAGATCAGTTTTTTTCTCTCTCTCTCTTCTTTTCTTTCATCACATTGTGGAACTGGACTATTTCTTCAGTGATAAGCTTAAACTGAAATTGCTAGATTTTGGGTGAGTGTGTAATTTCTTATGTTAAAATACTTTCTTCTGTTTAAGTGTAATGCACAGAGACAACTGTAGGTAAATCATTCATTGATCAGCTCCATGACGAGTATAAATGATCGTGGGAGTTTGAGCAGTTCAATATCTCTAGCTTCTCTATCTCTAGCAATATCAGCTTCTAGCTCAAACAGTAATGTTGATATGGAGCAGGATTGCATATTTTCCCAAGTAATGGCAGATGAAACATAAGGAAATAAACATATCCTGTAAAAGGTCTTCATTGTTAGTTAATTATACCTAATGGAACTATTTAATATTTAATCTTATTGCAAAGCCATGTTATTTTAGTATTTATAGTTTTATTACTATTTTGATTTTTTTTAATGGCTTTTATTTTTATATTTTCAGTTTTCATTGTAATTTTAGTTTACGTTTTTGTGCTTTTGTCATTTTTATTAGTTTTAAATATTATTATTTAGGTTGTATTTCAATTTTAGTTTGCGTTTTTTGTTTTTATTTATTTATTTATTTCCAGTTAGTCATTTTAGTGCTTCATTTCAGTCAAGGCAACATTTGTAAGTTTTGCTCAGTGTTTCATCTTAATATAACATGTTAACAAAACATGTTTTGAAAGTTTAATTTTAGTTAATGATAATAACCCTGTTTTGAAGGATTGCATACTTTTCTAAGCAATCGAATTTACAATTTAGAATGAGTGACAAAGTACCTAACTAACTGCCTGTTCACACTAAGGCAAATATTTGGTGCGCAAATTTGATGAAACATTTTTATTTGAAACGGCTATTAATGTGTCTGCTCAGACCGAAGTGAACATTTGCATGGCATCAATGTGGCAGTTTTTTTTATAGATAGTTGGTCTAATTTTTTCCATCACACTTCAAAGAAAAAATGGCCAACCACTAGAATTTGCACATTTTGTCTCATGCCCAGAGTCACTGCTTTTACATAAAACCACGACATTGTGGCGCTCACGAACAGATCCATGTGGCATCACTTGTTGCATAGATATTGCACACTTCACCTTTATAAGAAAAATATCTTACTAACTAAATGTTCGGATTGTTTTCCAACACCTTGCAGGTGTATGTTAATTTGATCGAGATGGTATTTAGGAAATGCCAGTTCCTTGCTCAACTCTCCCTCTCTCTTTCTCCCTGTCCTCCTGGTTATGTTCAGTCTTGTATCAATCCTTAATGTAAAATACATGGTCCCACCGTGGCTCTTCAGGATGGTGTTAATTTCCTTGCGGGTCGCTCCTCCCAGCAAATGAGATTAGCGCAGGCACCTGACGCACGGCAGACGCCCCCCTCTGAGCCCAGTGCACTCTGGACAGGCTCCAAGTGGGCCACTGCAGCTATGCATGCTAAATCACTAGAACTGGTGCCAGGGATTACGCTTCTACCGTATTCACTAGTGCATCCTTTACTTGTTATACATGATTCATATGTGGCCTGGAGAAAATACTTACTTTCTTGCTTGTTGGAGAGCATCTCACTCGCATTTTGAGTGTGTATTTCTCTTAGTCACGGTCCAGGTGTTTGTCCTTCCTCTTCTCTCAACTGGTCTCCTTTCATTCTACTTTGTCTTTTCTTTGCCCTATTTCACTTGAACTTCCTGTGGTGTGTCTGTCCTCTGTCTATCTCCTGCTGTCAGCTGTTCCTCAGCATTAGCATCAGCTATTCTTCTCTTTCTCCCTTTCTATTGCTGTCTTTTTTCCTCCACCTGTCCACTTTTATTTTTTTTTCTTCTGTCAGACTGGTTTATGTCTCTTGTGTTCTACACGCACACCAAGACACACTGATATCCACAAACTTTCTTTCTTTTTTTTATTTTGCATTATTATGATTAATATTCTTATTAGTGTTCGTATTTTCTTGCTAAATAAATTTAGTGTAAAAATAGGGAAAAATATTTTCTAATTATTTTATAGAGTTTTTATGTATTTATTCAGCTTTATTATTATAGTCATTCTTCTTAATAAGAATGATAATAAAAGCTGAATTAATAAATTGCATCTATTTTTAAACTAAAATTAAAACTAAACTTAAAAACCTTAATAATTATTATTATTATTTGCTTCTCAAATAAACACTATAGAGGTGACTGGAAGTGGTATTTGGATGTGTTGCAGGCCAGATTCAAACCTGCCTCACATGAATGCCATGGGTGAATGTATCCCATGTGTTAATCCTTCTTGATAATCATTGATAGCCACAATTTGTTTGTAACTGAACGTGTGATAGACTAGTCAAACTTTCCTGTGGTAATTGTTGTGATAAAAGTTAAAAAGAGATGTTCAAACTCAGTAAAGAGTAAAGAGTTCATCTCAGTTGAAGAAAGGTGCAACACTCACTCTTGAAGAAAAAAAATTGAAAAATGAAGGCCTTGACAATGGCTGAAATGTTATTTGTTTTAAACAAATAAAGTTCAATAAAACCATCTTTAACGGTGAGTGTTACATCTTTTCTTCAGCTGAGGTAATTGTGGTAATGACAATGTTTTGTTGCTTTTCATTAGGGCCAGAAAGTGCAAACATACTTTAGAGATGACATAAGAGTGATGTGTATTCTGACTGTAATGGAGGGAGTCATCAGCTAATGCCCAAATGTTTTAGTTGTTCAGAGAATTATCGAGTGCATCTGGTGAGACCTTTGCCATATTACTCTGTCACTCTCTCTCACAGTGCTACATGCACAAGCAGTTTCTTCCCATTCACAGCATTTTTTCAAGCATTTAAGGCAGGTCTTTCAGTTAGACTGCATTCACCTCTTCACTTTCTCATAAAGTCTTGAAGCTCAACCTAGAAAATGAGAAAGAAGCAGTCTGTCATCACCTGGTGTCAGGTTGCAGTGGGCACTTACTGTCCCATTTCTGCCAGGCACGCTGACCTTTGACACCACCTTTCTTGTTATTTTTTTCTGTCATAGGTCTGAATGAATGTGCCATCAATAATGGCGGCTGCTCTCACATATGTAAGGACCGTCAGATCGGCTATGAGTGTGAATGTCCCTCAGGCTACAAGCTCCTTGACAAGAAGACTTGTGGAGGTAACATATATATTATGTCAGATACCAACATTTTGATGCTGCACAACATTTTACTCATTTTCCCAAAAGACTGTTGTACGTGAATTGTGAATATCTCTGATTTGTTTACTCTGTGTCATTGCTTTGAAATTGATAGTAGAGAAATCCCCAGATGGTGTTTGCAAGCATCATTTATCTTGTCTGTGGACACTGTGTTACAAAAGCCTCTGTTCTCTGTGCATCTCTGCTCTGTTTCTAATGCTTTTCTGATGGTCCTCTCCAGACATAGACGAATGCGAGAACCCTGATGCTTGCAGTCAAATATGTATCAACCTCAAAGGCGACTACAAATGTGAATGCTACGAGGGTTACGAGATGGACCCGGTTACCAAGACGTGTAAAGCAGTGGGTAAGATACTTCACACCAGCATCTCCATCCATCACTGTTCTGGGCCAAGGTTCAAAATGTATCTTTTTTGTTGTATATACTAATGGTGGGGGACATTTTACCAATGATTGGAGGACAGTATTTTTCTTGAAAATTCTTTGTATTTGACAAGTGAGAGAGATGGGGTATTATTTTTGCTTGCTACTTGTTTGTTTTATAAAGATGGGATCGGTGCAGCATTGCATGCTTTGGAATTGTTAGGGTTTTGTGTACCTAATGAAGCTCATCTTTATTGTCCTTCATTTGCCTGACCAGCCTGCGTAAAACTTCAGTGCATTTCCAGCACTCCCGATAGGCTGGATGACAGCTGGAGAAACACTGTCATTAAGTGCAATGTGTAAAGCTGGCGAACAAAACCGTTCCCTCGGGCTAAAGAGCATACTGAAAACTTAAGTGATTTCGCTCTTCAGAAATTGCATTCTGTTGGTATTGTGTTCAGGTCTGATATATCTGTTTAAGTTTGTGTGGTCAGTTTCAAACCTTATTGAATCTTAGTGAAAAGCAAGAAGCATTGTGTGTGTTTTTATCTGAGGTAAAAAAAAAAAAAAGAGATAGTTGAGAGAGTTTCTATCTTTTTATGGTTCTTGACACTAAAAACAGAAAATATTTGAGTTTTTGAGTTTTTATCCTTTTCTACTGTCAAGATTGATTCAGACTTTCTTTGTCTTTCTGTGATATGAAGTGGAATTTAGTTCTGTGTTCAAGATTACAGATGCAGATTTGATATTTGACATTTTTTTTTTCAGTAATTCTAAATTCTCTTTTAAAGGTCTCCAGAGATCTGTGGGTTTTAAATCATGTTTCTTCATGTTTTTTCTTCATCGTTCTACCTTTTTGGTGTGCATAGAAAAGCTATTAAATCATTTTTAATAGCGTGATGTTTTTGCCACAGGTATATCTTGCAAAATGTAAAATAAATAACTTTTTTGTTCCCTTTCATAAGCATATCAGGCAGAGGCACCTTAGAGATAAGAGGGAGGTGTGCTTTTATACGCCGTGTTCAGACTTTGCTTTTCTGAGCATGACAGCCATTTTTCAGACACAATAGTAACGGCAAATATGACCTTTGGGTGCCAGTATGAGCTATAATGACTTGTGATATGAATAGAGAGTCCAGAGAGTGTTCAGTGACCCTGTTCGTAAAACAAAACGTGACCAGACCAATTTCACAGACTTCACATTCAGGTTTTTTTTAATAATTTTTTTTTATTCAAGCACAGCCAAAAACAAACAACGAAACAGACAGTGCCTTTCATATGCGAGCATCATTGCTTAATACTGCATTCAGTATTTTAATTAAATATTCTGTCACATCTGAATTAACAATCAGTTTGTTTAGATTCGAGGATACAAATATAATAAATGAAAGGCAAATCCAATGAATGTGGAGTAGGGACACAAGCCACTCATTATTTGTGTACATATCAGCCTCGGCACCAAATTCTGTCATTTATTCTGTTATTCATGAATCATGTACACATTTTGAGGAATACTGGTAACAAAAGATGTTTTGGTGCCCATTGACTTCCACTGAAAGGACAAATAATAATATTCAAAATATAATCTTTTATGTTTCAAAGAAAAGAAAGTCATAAGGTTTTTAACGAAAAGTAAAGGATGATGCAAATTAATTTTTTTGAGTGAACTATCCCTTTAACTAGTAAAATCACTTTAATGGCTTGTCTGACAACAGCAGTTTAATAAAAGATACCACTGTTCAGTTAATTATGTTTATTGATAATAATCCAAATAAAGATATTTATTATGCTAAGTAATATAATTATTTGCATACCTGTATGATGTTTACAGTTATCAGGAAATTTAGCAACTTTGCACATTCATAAAAAAAAGAAAAATCAACTGATGTGTCTTTTACACCTGTTTATTGTGGATGATCTTTTTATGTTATTTAATGTTATTAGCTTTTAAAATTTGGGATGCTGGAAAAGGAATAGAATTGAATAAAATCTTAAAGTCATAAAAATTACTATAACAAATAGTTGTTTTTTCTAGCTCTAAAATATTGGCTCTTGTGAATCCTTATCTGGAAAATTTGAATGCCAGGAGAAGTCATGGAGATTGTGTGTTGAAAGGTGTGGGAACCCTGTATTATACTAGAGCAGCATGTGTGTCATGTGCTTCCAGATCTCTGATAGGCCTGTCACATACTGTCATTATAAGTGTGAGGTCACTCACCTGTTGAGAATAAATCTGAGCTGTGTAATTTGGCCTTAATGTGAGACTCAGCTGAGTGACATGATCGAGGAGGTTATGGGAAATGAGTGGCACTGGCATAACCGCTGACACTTTTTCATGTCAGTTTCCTTCTATTTTCATTGTTACTTGTCAGTCAAGATGTTACACCCCCACATGTATCATTTGATTATCTTCATGCTTTCACTCCCACCTGTTTTACGTCACCTCGCTTCCTATATGTGACTCTAGAAACTGATGAAACTGTGTCACGCTGTCTGTGCTCTGCACACTGGGTGTCAGCCAATAGGATGATGCCTGTCTGCGGTGTGGAACAGCTTGTGGAGGACATTAAATGCGTGTTTGGATGTGCCGTGTTGTTTTTGAGGATGATGGCTCACGTTTATTCTGTGAGCTGCTGTTGTGAGCGGCCGAGGGATATTATTGGATGAAATGGTTGCAGGACTGAAGCACAGTGGAGAATTGCAGTGGACAGTGGAGAGGGAAGCTCAAAGACATCGGTGACTGTCTTGATGTCTTGGAAGAAGCACAGTGTGTTTGAAGGACTGAGACGAGCTGTTCATCAAAAGCATGAATGGTATGATGGCACATCATAACAGAATAATTGTGGATCTCCAATAAGTTTGAACTATAAACTGGACAGTCCTTGTCTTATTGTTGCCACTGTGGCCTTGGCAAAAGCATATTATAAGGCAACTGTTTTTGAGGTTGCCTTTTTTTTTTTTTTATAATACTTTTTTTTATACCATCCCAGTTTAAAGTAAAAACATGACAGTAAATGCCTTGCTTACAACCTCTTCCAGAATCAGCAGAATGATTTTTTTGTAAAAGTTTAACCAGTATGATTTTTATGACCGATGGCAATGCAGATTATTTCCTGATAATTGATATTAACAACTTATTTTCTTTTTCTACATTTTCACCCAATAATAAAACGTTGGATTATTTAATTATTAGCAACAATTAAAAAGCTATGTGCATTTTGAATATTGATTGTTGTAAATAATAGTAATAATAATAATAGTTATTTTTAACAACAACAACAATAAATATGTTTAACGCTCATGGTTAATAATTTTGTATAATACTATATAAAATATTAGTTATTCGTTTTTATTAGGAGTAGTAGTAGCAACAACAACAACAATAAATGCATGTATGCATAATGCACATGGTTAAAAATATTGTATAATAATGATAATATATATTTTTATCTTTTTTTTTTTGAGGAATTAAAAAAACAGGAATGTACAGTAAATATACATAATGTTAATAGTTATTGTTAATTATATAAATATATATTATGTAGATGATATATTTTATTTTATTATATTATATATATTAATATAATATACTATAATTAGTGCTGTCAAACGATTGATCGCATCCAAAATAAACGTTTTTACACACATAGTACACACATATATTGTGAACAAATTTTTTTATTTTGGATGTGATTAATCATTTGACAGCACTAAATATAATGAATTAATTTCCTGTTAAGTAACATTATTTTTGTAGCTCTGTTTGATAGTGGCACAGAAATTCAATAAATTGAAAAAAAAAAATAAAATTAATTTATGTAGTTAGGACATGGGATATACTATATTCTTGACACTTCAGCATGTTTTCCCCTCAGAAGGATTACAATAACATGTTTTTATAATTCCTTTTCGTAATAAAGGATCAAGGCAGTTTAAGAGATCATGCCCTTTTGCTTAAAAAACCCCTTAGTCAGCGATGCTTCACCTTCAGAATGAAGATGCTTAGAGCACATATGGCCATCGGAGAAAGTGCTGATTTATGCGTTTCTCAAAAGTAGTTGTCATGACACCAAAGATGGTTAGCGTGCTACTTTATGTAAATGTAATGCAGCTCAGCTGAAGCTGGAAGTGACATTGCTCTCTCTGTAGCTCTCTCGGTCTCTCTTTCTCACCCTCTCTTTCTAAGATTGATAATTCCAGTAGATGGGTAGGAATGATTGAATCCTGACTCTTGTTGAAAATGAAAATATTTGCTGATGATACAGTGGTCCATGAGGGCTTTCTGAAGTGCAGCAGGAAATGCTCACTCTCCAACACAATCTGGACGGGCTTTCCATCCACCTGTCCAACTCACAAACACTACTCAGCGCCTCAGCAAAAACAGTATTTGGCTTAGACCAGATCAAGTATGAAAGAGTGAGGGATGGGTGGTGAGGGAATGAGGGAGGCAGGGAGGAAGAGAATAACAGACATGAGATCTCATCCGTTAGCTCCACTCATCTTCTCTGCTTTACTGCCAAACCTCACAGTGACATCTGACCACACAGCACCTGCTGCTCATTATGCTCGCTCACGTCTCTCTCTCCTTCACCCCCTGCACTATCATCTATTTTTGCACTCCTTTTGTATTTTATTTGTCTATAACACTTGACATCTGTGGATCATACAGTCTTGTGAAGGAAGCTTTTGCTGATAGGACAGTAAAAAAAAAATTCTTTGTAAACTTGTCCCAAACCTGAAACTCCCCAAAACTCTTTTCAGGCTTTAAATAGAGTTAGGAAAACATCAGGGTATATATGAATGTGAAAGTAATGTTTGTGTATCTGAGATGCTTCTGTCTGGTTTGGTGAGTGATAATTTAGAGAATATTGTTCCTACTACAATATCTGTAAAAAAAAAATGAGGTCAGTAATTGTATTTTTTACAATTTAGTTAACTCTTTAATTCAGCAAAGACGCATTAAATTGATTGAAAGTGATGGTAAAAACATTTAAAATGTTATAAACTAATAAACATTCTTCCAGCTCCAACCAAGTTGACTAAGATGGTCTACCAAATCAACCATGACCTTACCAGATTATAGTCCATCTAACCACTTATGACACAAATAACAAATAAGATCGGGCCTCTGCTCTGTGTGTAGCTAGTACACATTCCACAATTCCACTCTCTGCACTCGTATTGGTAGTTGCTACATTTCATCAAAGCTCATTTGCGTAAATATGAAGATTTTGTTTTTCTACTGTGTTGTTCTGTATGTTGCATGAAATTTATAATATCTTTAAATGACTTCTAGTTGCTTTTTTCATGCAACTCACTATCACTGTTGAGAAGAACCCAAATTGTGGGACAATCACATTAAATCCTCTACAGTAATACAAATCGTGAGATGTCTGGATGCGATGAGCTTATTAGAGATGAAAAGCTGAATGAAAGTATAATAGAGGGCACAGGAAGGGTACAATGAGGGTTGGGAGAACAGATTTGTCCTCAGGATCGTAGCGCTTTTGTGATGTGAGCAGGTGACAGGATGAAAATGAATTACACCCATATCAAGTAGGTCTGAAGGGGGAGCTGGAGGGGACCAAGTGACTCAGAAATAGGGAGAGTGCCCTTGCTGCTACACAGAGGATAAACTAATAGGGTTAGTGATATTCTGTGTTGGCATGACTGGGCACCAAATCGCAGTGGCTAAGCTGCCCAACAGTACACAAACACACTCTCACACACATACACACACTCATCTCCATACACACCACAGCGCAGGGTAATTACCTGGAAACTCTCAAACCCACTTTGGCCACATGTCACTAACCTGGAAGCCTGAATCACATGGTCTGCAGGTGCACTGCAGACTCACACACAGCATTCATGAGTAAATTAATGCTGCAGTTTATATTTAGACAGTGATTTATTAGTCAGTGATTTTATGCACACAAATGGGTGCGCTTGTGCGAGTCATATGGTTATTTTTTGTGCCTTTCTAATTAATAAATAGTATGAGTGCAAATCAGCCACTATGCTTGTTTAAA
This sequence comes from Barbus barbus, assembly GCF_936440315.1. NCBI lineage: Eukaryota > Metazoa > Chordata > Actinopteri > Cypriniformes > Cyprinidae > Barbus > Barbus barbus. The sequence goes on from NC_136753.1 coordinate 18,764,568, forward strand.
TATAATATGCCCTAATGTTTTTACTCATTTGAGAAGACCGTTGTTTTTTTTTTCTGCAGTACTTGAAGTGGCAGCTCTCTTTAGCTTTCTTTCTTACAACATTTGCATTCGGCAAGTGTAATAATTTAGATGATAAAATATTCTTCTCCTCTGGGAGCATTTTAATCATCTGAGTTTGTGTTTTTACCTTTGCCCGGTAGCACATATAAGCACTGATAACAGTGGAATCCAACACAAACACAGTCGTGTAGTCAGCTGGCGTGTTGGTAGATTTTAGAGTGAAATTATTTTGCTCAGAGCTCTCAAGAATAATTTATTTAGAGGTTAGATAATTTAAAATAATTATTACATTTACATTTACACTTACAATTATGCATTTAGCAGACGCTTTTATCCAAAGCGACTTACATTGCATTCAAGTTACAGTTTTTACATTTTTATCAGCTCTTGCTTTCCCTGGGAATCGAACCCATGACCTTGACGTTGCTAGCGCCATGCTCTACTATTTGAGCTACAGGAAAGTTATTATTAATAATAATTTATTTAGAGGTCCCAGAGGTTTATTCCAAAATTCTTTAGAACGAAAAAAAACAAAACAATTACAGTAAGAGTATAGAGCTCTAAAGTTTATCAGAAGCATTTGAGTTCTTTTTGAATAATTGGAATTATTTTAATTTGCATTATTGTGTAATTGTGATAATGAACAACATGCAGGTCAGGAAGAGACACTAACAGTCTTTTTTTTCTTTTTCATTTTTAAAGTCAAGTTTCCATTTTTTTGACTTTGCAGAATTTGGTATCTTACATTTATTTTTACTTTTATTTCAATAACATTTATCATAAATGTGATTTTGACATGATCTCTTCTCAAACAAAAGGAGACGCATATGAGATTCTGGGGTCTTTTTTCACCAATAAGCAAAAGTCTCAGTTTATCAAGATGAATCGAAACAATTGAGAAGCTAAAGAATCTCATTTGCACTTGTGTGTCCTTTTTTAATGATTTTGCTGATGTTGATTATCTCAAAATGGCCTAATATTGATTGGTTTATCAGCTCAGTCATCTGTTAGGAGGATCCCAAAGTGAACTGATGAAACTTTTACTTTTTCCCTCATAGACAAAAGCCCATATCTTATGTTTACTAATCGACATGAGATCCGGCGCATTGACCTGGTGAAGAAGGACTATACGCAGGTAGTGCCAACCCTGAAGAACGCTGTGGCGCTAGATGTGGACGTGACCACCAACAAGATGTACTGGTGTGACCTCTACCATCGCAAGATCTTCAGGTATACACAACATTAGGGCATGTTCCATTTCTCTAACATGACAGCTGTTTAATCTGTATTTAAAAAGGATCATTTTCAATTAGTGCTCAACACTTCGGTAGGAGAAGACTGTGCAGTGTTGAAACCCTCTTTTGAGAACGTCTTCCCGCCTGCTCTCAGCTGGCAGATATTAAATGCATGAGAACAGTTGCCATAGACTTGCTGGAAATGTTCTCACAGCAACCAGCATCATGGATTGAGAGCTGTGAAGGAAATTACTTCTTTTTCTTGGGTTTACTTGGTCTACCATGTGACAGAGGGGCGATAGACTGACATAAACATCCAGAACTTCTCAGAACATCTCAGAACTTGTTAAAAATTAATAAAACCTCTTTTGAGAGAATATATCTTGATTAAGTTTATATTGCAGCATTCCTTTAATTACCCACCCCTGTCACTCCATGCCTACCAAAACACTTTTCTCAGATATTTCTGTCCTCATGGAAGGATATTTCAGTTCCTTAGGGGGGTCTTGAATAAGCGCTACCGGCCGTTTATCAAAGTCATCTTATCAGTCGGACAGCAGCCTGTCACACAGCCTGCCTGTGCTACAGCAACAGCTGGAAAATTTGACCAGCGTTTGTCCTTTACTGTCCCAGTGTGCGTCCTGGCCCGTCATGCTCGGGTCTCCACCTCACTTCCTGAATCACTCTAAGTCACATCAGCCTCTAGGACCATCTCTAAATCATTTCAACCGCACCATATGCTTCCCATAATTTACCTCCCACAATAATGCGTCCCATTACTCATCCACACACCCCTCAGGGGGGCTTGTGTTAGAACGATGTACGACAGTTCATTATCACTTTCTAAACCCCTCAGAAGAGCACTCAGAAGAATGGAAATACTACTACTTGTCTGCAGGGAGTTTAATTTATGTATGTGCTCCCTGACAGAGAGAGTGGCATGAATTGATGGTTACGGTGAAGACGCAACAGTGTAGATGTCAGTTGACAGCTGAAACCTCAAATGAGGCATATCAGTTTTAAGGGCCATTGTCGGGGCCATTAACCAATCCTCACTTGTGTGTATTTTAAGGGTTATGTGGTTATTGATCTGTCAGTAAAAAGCCGTTTTGTTTGCATAGTGGTTCTCTGGCATGAGAGTTCAAAACTAGTCTTTCAGCATAAAGGTTGATAGATTAATGTTGTGTTTATTGCTTTAATTAATTCCAATTAACATCATTTTGGGTTAATGCGATGCAAGGCTTCTGCTGTAATTAAGATGTCAGAGGGAACCCAAACCCAGCCAATTAAACAGACAATTTGTTGTTCTTGTTGATCCAATACATCATTGTTTGATTCTGTGAACACAAAACACCCTGCGGTTTTGGCTTTGATAGATGTTTGGCTCACTTTAACTTGTTGCACAGTGTCATAACCCAGCATGATGTAGCAAGTGATAAGCAACAGGACATTTTAACAATACTATTATATATTATCATTATTATTATTCTATTATTATTTTTGTTGCGTTGTTCTGAGTAGCTCTGACTACAGTGAAATTAAATCAATGAAATATGTGATTGGCAGTGATTGTGTCACATTGTTCAGCATTTTACTGAAGTCTTTTGTTGAAATGTAAGGATGTTATAGTTTGTGCATGTCATGTAGCTGATGAGTTTGGTCTATAACTGACTATAGTAATTTATTTGTATTGCTATAAGAATATAATTAATATAAAAAAGAACGCCACTGTACGGTTGACGTCGCATTATATCTCATCATGTTTAGTCACTTCTGTTTAAGTGCAGAGCTCTTTATTTTTTATCCTTGTTTTGTATAATTTGTGAATCATCAGTGTTTGAAAGGATCCAGGAGACCTGTTCCTATTAATAGAGCTCCTAGTCAAGCCGATGAAAGCATAAGAGAAATGTTCCCTGTCTGCTATTGCCTCTGTCCTTGTGATTCACTTAAGATCAACTCTGAAAAGAGTGTCTTAATGTCCTGCGGTCTTATAAGGGGAGATGGGCTCATTTTGATGGCTGTTGAAGCAGCAACTGCTAAAAAGACACTAGGTGACTGCAAATGGAAAATGAGCAGGTTATAACAGAAAGCACCTCCTCACTGTCAGTGACAGGTAAAATGGGTGCCTTTTCCCGTTTGAAATTGAAAGCAAATATTTTGTAGATTTTAAGTAAGTGTATCAAAATTTGAAACATTATGCTGGAAAGCTACAAGGTTTCAATGCTGGTATTTCTACCAATAACCAGTTTTCGATTTTATACCAACATTGTAGAAGAGGAGTTGATATATACAGTCAGGTCCATAAATATTGGGACATCGACACAATTCTAAAATTTTTGCCTCTATACACCACCACAATGGATTTCAAATGAAAAGAACAAGATGTGCTTTAACTGCAGACTGTCAGCTTTAATTTGAGGGTATTTACATCCAAATCAGGTGAACGGTGTAGGAATTACAACAGTTTGCATATGTGCCTCCCACTTGTTAAGGGACCAAAAGTAATGGTACAATTGGCTTCTCAGCTGTTCCATGGCCAGATGTGTGTTATTCCCTCATTATCCCAATTACAATGAGCAGATAAAAGGTCCAGAGTTCATTTCAAGTGTGCTACTTGCATTTGGAATCTGTTGCTGTCAACTGTCAAGATGAGATCCAAAGAGCTGTCACTATCAGTGAAGCAAGCCATCATTAGGCTGAAAAAACAAAACAAACCCATCAGAGAGATAGCAAAAACATTAGGCATGGCCAAAACAACTGTCTGGAACATTCTTAAAAAGAAGGAACGCACCGGTGAGCTAAGCAACACCAAAAGACACGGAAGACCACGGAAAACAACTGTGGTGGATGACCGAAGAATTCTTTCCCTGGTGAAGAAAACACCCTTCACAACAGTTGGTCAGATCAAGAACACTCTCCAGGAGGTAGGTGTATGTGTGTCAAAGTTAACAATCAAGAGAAGACTTCACCAGAGTGAATACAGAGGGTTCGCCACAAGATGTAAACCATTGGTGAGCCTCAAAAACAGGAAGGCCAGATTAGAGTTTGCCAAACAACATCTAAAAAAGCCTTCACAGTTCTGGAACAGCATCCTATGGACAGATGAGACCAAGATCAACTTGTACCAGAGTGATGGGAAGAGAAGAGTATGGAGAAGGAAAGGAACTGCTCATGATCCTAAGCATACCACCTCATCAGTGAAGCATGGTGGTGGTTGTGTCATGGCGTGGGCATGTATGGCTGCCAGTGGAACTGGTTCTCTTGTATTTATTGATGATGTGACTGCTGACAAAAGCAGCAGGATGAATTCTGAAGTGTTTCGGGCAATATCATCTGCTCTTATTCAGCCAAATGCTTCAGAACTCACTGGACCCAAAGCATACTGCAAAAGCAACCAAAGAGCTTTTGAAGGGAAAGAAGTGGACTGTTATGCCATGGCCAAGTCAATCACCTGACCTGAATCGATTGAGCATGCATTTCACTTGCTGAAGACAAAACTGAAGGGAAAATGCCCTAAGAACAAGCAGGAACTGAAGACGGTTGCAGTAGAGGCCTGGCAGAGCATCACCAGGGATGAAACCCAGCGTCTGGTGATGTCTATGCGTTCCAGACTTCAGGCTGTAATTGACTGCAAAGGATTTGCAACCAAGTATTAAAAAGTGAAAGTTTGATTTATGATTATTATTCTGTCCCATTACTTTTGGTCCCTTAACAAGTGGGAGGCACATATGCAAACTGTTGTAATTCCTACACCGTTCACCTGATTTGGAAGTAAATGCCCTCAAATTAAAGCTGGCAGTCTGCAGTTAAAGCACATCTTGGCCGTTTCATTTGAAATTCATTGTGGTGGTGTATAGAGCCAAAAATGTTAGAATTGTGTTGATGTCCCAATATTTATGGACCTGACTGTATATATATATATATATATATATATATGTGACTGATCATTACATACAAAATGTTAACTTTTATTTCCATATTGTATTTTCATAAAAGTTTGCAAATTTGGTAGTATTTTAAGTAGTAGTAATTAACACTGAGGTGAAAACAAGACAAAAACACAAAATATTGTTACTGGGTTTTTGTTTGTGTTTGCAACAATGTCTATGACAACATTTTGGGCATCAGCTACTTGTTAAATTTTAATTGTTTGCACATGTATATGGGTTATTTAAATGGAATACCTTTTGTCAAATAACCCAGGTGACACTAAAGCAATAATGAGCTAGATCATAAGATCAGTCACATCAGATTTCACCAGGCTTCAAAGGGAAATCAAATCTACTTCACTGTAAGTTTCAGAGACAGGAAAAGTCACAGCCATTTTGTCCTACAATTGTTCTCTGTGAAATATGCAGATGTTGACTCACTTTTCTGCCTATGTGTACGTAAACAACAGCTGGGGAGTGTCAGCTATTTATATTGTGCTTATTCTCCATGAATCTGGTGGATGCATCTAGTATCTTGTGATTGTTTATGAATAGATAGATACATCTGTTTAAATGCTGTGGATGTAGCTTAACAGTGTGTTTGTTCCTCTTCAGCGCGTACATCAACAAAGCCAGCGATGCTTCTCAGCAGATCACGCTCATAGACACTGCGTTACATTCCCCAGAAGGCTTAGCAATGGACTGGGTCCATAAGAACATCTACTGGACTGACTCTGGACACAAAACTATCTCCGTAGCGACTGGCGATGGCAAGAAAAGGAAGGTGTTGATCGACACAGAGCTTGGGGAACCGCGTGCCATCGCCGTTGACCCAAGACAAGGGTAATGGTATATTATATTTATAATCAGCCAAAAGTTGTTCTCAACACCCTAAAGAAAATATTAAACCTCCTCCCTCCAGCCTTTTCAAACCCTCTGTTGCATTAAATAATAATAAATAACATAAATATGATGAACGTTGCATGATATGTGTCAACACCCCATGATTTTTGAAAGCCTTGTCAAAGGTTCCTTCACTTCGTATGTATCATTTATTTTTTTACTGGTGCTCTTAATGATGAATCTTTCCCCTCAGGGGTCTTTTCACCATATTACAGAAGTAGAAGAGCATGAAAATCATGCAAATGAGTCTCAAGCTGGTCGGCATACCAACTAATTGTTGCCTGTGGGTAAAGTGCCCACTTCACTCTTATAGGAGCGGAGCTATGTGCTGACTTTTTTTAATGAGGATACTCTCACCTATTCATCTTGATTTTTGACAGGTGTTGAGCGTTGAAGTTTCAAGGCCATTGCTTTCTAATTTTCCACTTAAGTGCATCTGTTTATTTGGTAACATGAAGCTTTTGCGGCCCAAACAAAGGGAACTCCTCCAAGAACTCCACAAATTTGTGCAGAATAGTAATGTCATTCACAAAATTTTATATCACCTGCCCCTTGAATGGATTTTCAAGACTTCAAAGATGACTTAAAGTGGACCAAGCTTTGAAATAGTGAAGTGACATTCAGCCAAGTATGGTGACCCATACTCGGAATTCGTGCTCTGCATTTAACCCATCCAACGTGCACACACACAGCAGTGAACACACACACACCGTGAACACACACCCGGAGCAGTGCCCGGGGAGCAGTTGGGGGTTCGGTGCCTTGCTCAAGGGCACCTCAGTCGTGGTATTGATGGTGGAGAGAGCGCTGGACATTCACTCCCCCCACCTACAATTCCTGCCGGCCAGAGACTCGAACCCGCAACCTTCGGATTACAAGTCCGACTCTCTAACCATTAGGCCACGAAAAATATTTCATAATCCTTATTCTTAATCCTCATCCAGTAAATAACAAACTGGAAAAATGATGGTGGCAAAAAGGTTGAGAACCACTAGATCTGTCCATGATTCTGATTATGAACATTTTGTTTGTTTTGACCCCCTCAGGTTCATGTACTGGTCAGATTGGGGAACGCAGGCCAAGATCGAGAAAGCCGGAATGAACGGAGTGGATCGACAAGTTCTGGTTTCAGAGAGGATCGAGTGGCCCAATGGGATTGCGCTCGGTAAAACACCATTTGAAAGTTTTGCAGTTCAGTCAAATCAAGAGTATTCACATCTTCAAATATAGACAAAATAGAGAAAAAGACACTGGAGAATAGCTGAAAAGACAACAAAAGATGAAAGAGAAACAGCAGAGAGCAAAACAAAGCATATCATACCAAAAAGCAAGACACGAGAGAGCTGCGTTTGCCTTCATTACAAGAGACATCAACCAAAATACTAGAGGAGAAAGGGAAAAAAACATTAGGATTGAGAGAGACCAAACAAACCCAGAAAGAGTGAGGCAGAAGGAGAAGAAAGAGTGTTAAAAATGAAGAGCAGCCTCCTGTGGCCAACAGGGCTTTGAATCATTCACCTTCATTGTTTCTAATCAATCACCTGTCAGTTTGGGAAAAACTAAATGGAATTGCTCAAGCAACGCTGTCAATATCGCCATCATTTCTCTGGCTCACTTAACATGAAAGCCATTTGAAAAAGCAGTTATGGTAGACGGATAGACAAAAAGATATTGACAAAAAAGGTGGAATTGAGAATTGCTAAGTCTGTTTAGAAACAAAATACGTTCATAATGGGAAAAGTAACCTTGCAAAGCGGTGAGATTTTGAAGTGTTGCGAATGTTTCTCAAAGACTGTTTTTTCAATTGTGCCTTCCATTTAATTTCCAACTGACTTTTTTTACTTGAAATATGAAAAATCATACACTATGAAATATAAATGATCCCTTCAAGTACTTCCCACTATTCAACGTTTCCACTCATGTTAAATTAAAAGCATTTGTTGTATTATTAAAGTGCTACTTATATGTTCCATTAAAAGTTCTTTCCTCTTCCAGATCTGGCTAGCAGACGACTCTACTGGGTGGATTCCAAGCTTCATCTGATCTCCAGTGTGGACCTGAATGGAGACAACCGTAGAGTTTTGCTGTCCTCCATGGATCATCTTGGACATCCCTTTGCCCTGAGTCTTTTTGAGGTAAGCAAATTTATCAAATAATTTACTGAGGTACTCATTCATGCAGGCACAGATGGAGCTGCATTGGCAAGAACTTCCTACGCTCAGTTTGGCTCCATAATGCAACATAAACATGTTACTGCTCACAGGGTGTAGTTGGAGAACAGGGGTCTCACTGTGAGACAGTAACGCTTGCCAAGAGATGTATGGCTGTGGCACCAGCCAAAGACACAAACCAAATTAAAAAGCCTTTTTGCTTTGGCAGCTTCTAAGGCACCTGAAGGCAGGACCCGGCCCAAACAATAGATCACCTAATGCCCTTCATCAGGCCAGTCGATGAGCCAGCTCAGTAAGAGGGCACCCTGAGGCCAAACCCTAGAAGAAAACAATGTTTTTTCTTCATTCTTTTACTTTTGTCCAGGGCACACGTGAACTGAACCACTACTTTGCTACAGTATCCTTGAGGCTGGTCCTAAAGTATTCCATAAGGTCTCCACTTGGCTGTTGAAGTTGCAAAACAGTAGGGGACAACTGCGGCAAAAAAATGCCCTCTAACTTTAGGGGTGTTTTGTAGATGTGCTTAAAGGAGCATACAATCTTTCTGTATGAAACATTTGTGCTTTGGTGCCGGAGTCAATTCCAGTTAGCTCATTATTTTGGTTCATTATTTTTAATTGCATAATTTCTCAAAATTAAGTTACATTTTGTTTTCTCCAAGCACACATTTCCTTTTGGCAGTTGACAGCTTAAAAGTGAACAAAAAAGCATTAAGTAACGAAAATTGAAACTACTAAATGCCTTTGTCTTTTTTCCCATTTCCCTTTTTTCTAGTTTTTTTCATAATTTACTTACCTTTGTCATTCCAAACCCATATGGCAATTAATTTTTCAGTGAAACACCATGAAAGTCGTCAGTACAACTTGTGCCCTATTTTCCACATCTTCAGGGGAAATACAGTAGCTTTATGTGAAGAACCTAATGTTAATGAGATAATAATAATATAATAATTTAATTTAATAGTATTATGTATTTGGGATCAGTAAGATTTTTTTCATAGTTAATAGAAATTATTAATTTTATTCAGCAAGGATGCATTAAATAGTTTAAAAGTGACTGCAAAGACTTTTAAATTGTTTTCAAAAAAGGAATGCTGTTATTTTGAACATTCTATTCGGTAAAGATTCTTTAAAACGTATCATGGATTCCACAAAAATATTAAGTGGCAAAACTGTTTTCAAAATTGCTAATAATAAGAAATGGTTCATAAGCATCAAATGATTTCTGAAGGATCATGTGCCACTGAAGACTAGAGTAAAGTTCAGCTTTGCCATCACCAGATTAAATTTTATTATATTTTATTAATTTTATAACATTTTTTTATATATTAAAATGGAAACGTTAGTTTGAATTTAATTAATATTTCAAAGTTTTACTGTAAATAAATTATTTGCTGTATTGCAGACAGCTTTAGTGAACTAAGGGAATTATTTTAGAATATTAAAGAAGACAGCACTATACACCACATATTGGCTTCCAACACAGCAGACCTCAAATTACATATTAGAAATTTATTCCATTTTCCTGTCACCTTTTCAGACGATGTGTGACCTTTACATTGCCCTGTCTCATAAAACAGGCCAATATCTCCACACCAGCTTTCACATTATTTTATTAGTTAGTAGGAAGCACTGAAAATGTCAAGACCAATCCAGTTCCACAGGGATAGTTGCTCCTTCCCAAATGAAGCGAAGACTTTGATGAAAGGTTTTAATAAAGACTCTCCCCTCGCTCAAGGAGTACAAATTTCAGACTTGGATGTTAGAAGCCAGCCTTTTGTGTCATAGATTAAAGCAGTTATCTATATCAGATATGGTGCCTTCGTGGCCCGTACATTAGATGAGAGCTGCAATGCGGCAGAATTTGAATGCTGCCTAGTGCAGATTAAGGAGTCCTACTGATCAACAGCCACCAGCAGGAGCACCTGACGGAGCTCCACTGGGATCCAGCAGCCTGACCTTTCCAAAAAAGCACGGCTCTGTAAACATCCTCTAATACTCTGAGCCAGCCGCCCACTTGGGCATGCTCAGTCCTCTCAATCTTTTTTTTTTGTGCCCTCCCCCCTGTCCTTTTCTTTTGTTACCCCAAAAACACCCCCTCCCGAACTTCCTCATCCATTTCCGCATCCGTTTGAAAAGAAGATGAATCTTAGGTTGTCATAGTAACAGACCATCTCACCATGCACATTTGCAATATTTCTGTAGCGGCTGATAAGGACTGATCAGAGGAGGGAGGCAGACGGAGAATGTTGAAAGTGGTATTGTCAGACAGTGGAGCATGGGCTTTCAGGCTCATGTAGGTGAAGATACAAAGGAGAGATAGAGCTGCGAGCTTTAATTAGTCTGATGAAAAACCTTTGTGGTCCAAAAGACACAGAAGCCTTTATCTTCATTGTCATCTTCCTCCCTTTTCTTTCCTTTTTTTGCTGTCTTGCATCATATATAGAGAAATAAAATACATGCCCTACCGAATAATACCGCTTGGTTTTGATTTTTCTTTTAAACTTTCTATTCAGTTTATTAGCTCAAATTCCTAAACATTTTAAGTTTCCATTGAAAATGTTAAGCAGCACAATAATAAGATAATAATAAGAAATGTTACTTGAGCACCAAATCAGAATGATTTCTGTAGGATCTGAAGACTGGAGCAATGGCTGCTGAAAATTCAGCCATCACGTGAATAAATTACATTTTAAAATACATTAAAATAGAAAGAAAAATATTTTGAATTATAATATCTGTTTTACTGTGATCAAATAAATGCAGTCTCTATGAGCATAAGAGACTACTTTCAAAAACATTAATGTTAATAATGATACAGACCCTGAAGTTTTGAACAGTTGAAAAAGCTGGGCATAAAACTAACAAGTCACTTGCATTTATTCTTGTTTCCACACTTTTATACAAAGCAACTTGTATTCAAGATACACATTTACATATTATCAGTTACTGTGTTCATTGCAAGTGCTGTATTGTAATGTTTGAACCTCAGGACTGCAATAGCTCCAACTTGTATAGAATTCACATTCTATATGTTTCTACAGGACCGAGTTTACTGGACAGACTTGGAGGATGAGGCCATCTACAGCGTAAACCGGCTGACAGGGCATGATGTGACAATGCTGGCTCAACATCTCAACAACCCACTAGATGTGGTGGTGTTCCACGAGCTCCGGCAGCCTCAAGGTGAGAAATAAGCGTAGTACAGATAGAGACCACTTTACATCACTTTAAATGTGTATAGATTGGCCATTGTCAGGGAGTAACTAAGTACATGTAGCGGTTTATTAACTACATTTTTCAGCAGTGTGAATTAAAAAAAATAGGGTAGTTACAATAAAGGATATTTCCTGTAGGGTATTCCAGTAAAGAGATTTTTATTTATTTATTTATTCTTGGCTATTGGATTCATTCAACTTTATTTTAGTGAAGTAAAGAACCCTTTTACTGATTTATCTCGTTGTTTTATTATCTGCTCAGATTTAAAAAAAAATGTATTATAGAATCTGTTAAAAGCTTGTATTTTGTTAACCGTTTTGTTGGTAAATTGAGTATCTGATTATTTCAGCGACTATTTCAAAAGCTGGCAGATTTTTTTCAGCATTATTTATAGTTAATAGTGAGCACGTTTACACCACCATTCAAAAGTCTGGAATCAGTTTTGAAGGAAACCTCTTATGCACACCACAGCTGTATTTATTTAATAATAAAAAAATATATATAATAATAATATTATACAGGAAATTATAGTGAAATATTATTGCAGTTTAAAATAACTACTATTTTAATGTTTATACATTTATTCTTGTGATCGCAAAGCTGTATTTATTGGAAAAAAATTGTTTCAAATATTTTTTTCCAAAACATATATTCTTAATATTTTTGTGGAATTTTTTATTTTTTATGAATAGAAAGTTCAAAAGAACCGTACTTGAAATCTTTTGTAACAATGTAGTCTTTACTGTGCCTTTTGATAAATCTAATGTGTCCTTGCAGAATAATTTTTTTTTACTGACTTTTTGAAAAATAATCTTCCGTATCTTTCAGGTTGTTTTATCTATTGAGCTCAAAAGCCAGTGATAGATGTTATAATGCATTAGAGGACTCATATCACGAGGAATCAAATTGTTCCTGATCTTTTAGATAAAAGACTTTGATGTGCTGTGAAAACACTTTTCAACTTCCTCCCCTGTTCACAAAGACAATTTATTAAAACTAAGCCAAAAAAAACTTTGTTTTTCATTTCACAGGTAAAGAGTCCGTTTCTTAAAGGTACAGCAGCAAAGAAAAAAAATGCCTCTTTAATTATTTTTGCCTTTCAGGAGCTAATAGAAACGATGCTTGAATGGTATTATTTTCACAGTGTCACCTTTTTGGCATTGTTATAATAATGAGAGGCAAATCTTTGCTGACTCAGTCTTTTCCCCAGTAATAGCAGTCCTATTATTGAAAAGCATATTTATGGTGAATTTTTATTCTAGAGACAGGCAGAGAAAATGAAAGAAGCATGTATGTGTGTGCAGATTTTGATTCTTTGTTTTAATCCTTTTATCACAAACAGACCACGTGCAGCGTGCCAGCAGAAGAACCCATTTACAGTCTTCTCACATTAATAAATGAGAAGTGCTGTTTAAATCTAAATCAAAGAATTAAACGTTGCTCTGAAAATGCAAACGAAAGCAGGAAAAAACACTTATGCTGATCGAGAAATGATGAGAATGGAATCCAGTGGATTTTTGTATCTCAAGTGCCTCTGAGTGAAATATTAATCAGTTATGCATCCCTGCAAAACATGATTTTATGAGAATGTGTAAGAAAGAGCTGCACATAAAATATTATTCAGTAAAAAAAGTCTTCTGGGTATTGTTTGTAGAGCTTAACAACCTTTCCTAGAGATTTCCATTGTGCTGCATTGCTATATTGTTCAACTGACAATAACATAAAAAAATGATTCTAGTTGTTCGAGCTCCGTCAGTTTCTGGTCATAATACATGTATGTATTAAATCTATTAAGTTTAAGTACAAATATAACTATTCCTCAAGCCAAATAATTGATGTTCTCTTTCATAGGTTCACTCAACGCTGCGTAGCTTACGCAATGGGGAACACCCCTAGGTGTGACGATTGTCTGAAGCCCTTATAGAATCACGCCAATTCATTGGCTGATGGCGCGAGATGCCGCCCCTACGTCATACGTGATTGGCATAGACCCGCGATCGCGCCATCTTACTCCTCAGATTTTCCTCTCTTCAGAAGCGTTCGCTTCTCGCGGTTTTTCTGGCCCATTTTCGAAGACGTTAGTCTGGGATTCTTTCCACTTCAGCGACCGCATCTGTGGAATTGTATTCTCCTAGTGGTGTGTGGAATGGATTTTAGTCGGTGCCAACCGCCGTGCTCTCTCCTCATCGCGAGTGATGACCAGCACGGTAAGTGCGTCAGATGTGTGGGCCTGGCCCACGCGCGAGACGCTATTTTTTGGCATTTCCAATTGCAAGTACTGCGAGAATTTTACTTTAAAAACCTTGCGCGCTAGACTCGCGGTTTTTGACCGAGAATCTGCCGTTCTCCCTCGCCGCGCTGCTCCGGAGGCCTCCTCCCTCCGCGAAGCCGGGGCTTGGGGTTCGGATGCGGAGCTCGAGGCTATGGAGAGTGAGCAGTTTTCACTTTCTCTCCCTCCATCGCCTGGGCGTTACCGCGCGATTTCTCCGGTCCAGTTTTCTCGCGGCTGTCTTGCACCCAGCCCGGAGGCACGGGAAGCCGTTTCCTTCGGGTTGGAGGATATTTTGTATACTGCGGCCTCCGACTCTGAGGACTTCGGAGCCTTCTCCGGCCTATTCTGAACTCGTGGACGTTTTGGCGCGCGCCACTGAGAAGTTGAGCTTAGATTGGCCGGACGAGCCTCGCGAGTCCCAGTCATCTAAGCTCGACGAGCGTTTCCTCAGTGGCTCTGGTTCGCGCCCGGCGAGGAGGAAGTTGCCTTTCTTCCCTGACCTGCATCACGAGATTTCCAGGTCTTGGAAGCAGCCTTTCTCTTCCCGCCTCACTAATGCGGCGGCCGCTGACTTCACCAACCTCGTTGGTTCTGTGGAGCAGGGGTACGCCGCAGTCCCGGCGATCGAGGACACGCTCGCTGCACACCTCTCGCCGACTTCCGCCCCCTCGTGGAAGTCTCGCCCTCTCCTTCCGTCCGAGCCGTGTAGAACCACCTCTGCTTTGGTCGGTAAGTCCTACATGGCGGCGGGACAGGCAGGCGCGGCTCTCCACACTATGGCCATCCTTCAGGCCTACCAAGCTGAGGTACTGAAGGAGATGGATGAGGGGGATGGTGTGACCCCCGAGGCTGTTAAGGAGCTTCGCAGGGCTACCGACTTGGCCCTCCGTGCTACTAAGCATACAGCGCGGGCGGTTGGACGCAGTATGGCAGGTTTGGTGGCAACTGAACGCCACCTGTGGCTGAATCTGACGGAGATCAGGGAAAAGGAGAAGGCTTTCCTCCTTGACGCCCCGATCTCTAGCTCTGGCTTATTCGGTGATGCGGTTAACACTGTAGTCGATAAGTTCAGGGCTGCTAAAACGCAGTCAGCTGCGTTTAAGCAGTTCATGCCACGTCGTGCGCGCGAACCGGCCTCTGCCTTTGCCTCTGCCTCATCTTCTAGGGAGCGCCCGGCCCCCAGAAGGGAGCCAGTCGGTAGAGTGAGCGATCGCGATCCGGTGCATCCCCCACTATACACGGTCTGGGGAGCCCGTGGTCGTTCCGCTACTCGCCAGCGCCCCCGCAAGCGGATAGACTTGAAACGCCCGAACAAGCCCCCCGCGGCGGCTTCTTCGGGTCGCTCCTGATATGAGTATCAGGAAGAGGAGAGCTTCCCCCGCCTCGTTGGATCGCGACGGACCGTTAAAACGTTTCTGTCCGTCTCTGAGTTGCTCTCCTCCGCCAACTGTGCCATCCTCGCCGGTAGTGACGTCTCGAGGAGCGCAGGTCACTTCCCCTCTTCGGCGACCATTGAAGGTAAGAGACACTTCAGGTTTTCTCCCCTCAGAGTTGCTGCAGGCTGCAGACATTGTACACGCGGTAAGGGACACCCAGCGCTTTCCCCCCGCGCCAGTATCTCCTGCCCTTGCCTTTATGGCCTCATTAGGTCATGCCTCTGTGCACGAGGACGCTGTGAGCTCTCCTCTGCTTCAGCTAGGTACTTGCCCCTCCCTTCAGGGGTACGTTCAAAGCAGGGACCCCGTGTTGGTATCCCCCTTGATATGTTCCACTCCGCTACCTCTGTCGGCCTTCCTCCACGCCTGGAGGGACCTGCCGGGAGTGTCGCCCTGGATTCTTCGTACAATCCAGTTTGGTTACACACTCCAATTTGCACGCAACCCCCCCCCGTTTCAACGGGGTTCTTCTTACTGCTGTGAACAGCGCCAACGAGGCTTCTGTCCTACAGCAGGAAGTCTCCTCGCTTCTGCTCAAAGGGGCAATAGAGGAGGTCCCCTCTTCGGACCTAAAGCACGGCTTCTTCAGCCGTTACTTTCTAGTCCCGAAGAAGGATGGGGGTTTGCGTCCTATACTAGATCTGCGCAGGCTGAATTACTCTCTCTACAGAGGGAAATTCAGGATGCTGACGCTCAAGAGCATTCTTTCCCAAGTCCGAGAGGGGGACTGGTTCGTCACTGTCGACTTGAAGGATGCCTACTTTCACATCCAGGTGGTTCAGAGACACAGGAAGTTCCTCAGGTTCGCCTTCGGGGGAAAGGCTTACCAATACAGGGTTCTTCCCTTTGGGCTAGCTCTGGCCCCAAGGACGTTCACCAAGTGTATGGATGCGGCTCTAGCCCCGCTGAGGCTCCAGGGCATCCGCATCCTCAACTACCTGGACGACTGGCTCGTTCTAGCCAGTTCCAGGGAGCAGGTGATTCGTCACAGGGATTCTCTCCTTTTCCACCTTCGTGCGCTTGGCCTCCGGCTGAATGGCCAGAAGAGCGTGCTCACTCCAGCTCAACAGACCACATTTTTGGGGGTCTGTCTGGACTCAACCTCGATGCAGGCCCGTCTGGCCCCTGCTCGGGTGGAAAGCATCCAGTCGTGCTCGGCCCGCTTCAGGCTAGGCCGTCGCGTATCAGTGGGCTTGTGTCGCAGGCTCCTGGGCCTTATGGCAGCGGCTTCCCCGGTTCTCCCCTTGGGGCTGCTCCATATGAGACCATTCCTCTGGTGGATGAAGTCCCTTGGTATTCACCCCTCTTGGCCATCCCTCCGCCTACTAAGAGTGTCAGGCGCCTGTCTTCGCTCCCTCTTAGTGTGGCGGGACCTCAATTTTCTCCACACAGGAGTGAATATGGGGTTAGTCTGCCGTCGCCAAATGATAACGACGGATGCTTCCCTCTCAGGGTGGGGGGCGGTCTTCGAGGGAAGACCGGCTTGCGGTGTTTGGTCAGGCAAGTACCTGACGTGGCACATAAACGGTCTGGAACTGAGAGCGGTTCACCTAGCTCTCACTCACTTTCTTCCATTCCTGGCGCACTCTCACGTCATCGTCAGGACGGACAACATGGCGGTGGTGTCTCACATCAATCGCCAGGGGGGCTCCCGATCGCGCACCCTGAACAGGCATGCACGTCGGCTGCTTCTTTGGGCACAGGGCAGATTCTTGTCCCTGAGAGCGGTCCATGTCCCAGGGGTCCTGAACCTAGCGGCGGACTTTCTGTCAAGGCAAAAACTCAGGTCGGGGGAATGGATGCTGAACCACCGGACGGTGGATCAGATTTGGGAACGTTTCGGCGCAGCAGAGGTGGACCTCTTTGCGTCTCAGGAGTCGACTCAATGTCCCCTTTGGTTCTCCCTCTCTCATCCTGCCTCTCTGGGGATAGATGCGCTAGCGCACCCATGGCCAGACATGAGTCTGTATGCTTTCCCTCCGATCAAGCTCATCCCAGCAGTATTGTGCAGGGTGAGGACATACGGAGTCCGTCTTCTCCTAGTAGCCCCGTTCTGGCCTTCCCAGACGTGGTTCTCGGAGTTGGTCTCCCTTCTGGAGGGCGAGCCGTGGGAAATTCCAGTCAGGAAAGACCTGCTGTGTCAGCTTCAGGGCAGAATTTGGCACCCACATCCGGAGATCTGGAAGTTGTGGGTATGGCCGATCATAGGTCGCCCTTAGCTTTTGGTCTCTCAGATGGAGTCCGTGAGACCATTAATAGTGCCAGGGCCCTTTCCACTAGGAAGCTCTACTCCTCCAAATGGAGGGTTTTTGAATCCTGGTGCTTGGCTCATGTTGTAGACCAGTTAACTGCCCGGTTGGTTCAGTGCTGGAGTTCCTACAGGATAAGTTTTCGGCTGGAGCGGCCGCTACCACCTTGAGGGTCTACGTTGCGGCTATTGCTGCTCGAAGGGACTCAGACGATGTCCCGCTGGGTAGACATCGTCTAGTATCTTCCTTTATGCGTGGGGTTAAGCGCTTGAGGCCGGTTCGTCCTCCTAGTTTCCCTTCTTGGGACCTTTCTGTTGTCCTGAAGGGGTTGATAGAGTCTCCTTTTGAACCTCTAGAGTCAGCTCCCGTGAGGATTCTGACATTAAAGGTTACTCTTTTGTTGGCGTTGGCCTCGTTCAAGCGTGTGGGAGATCTGCAGGCTCTGTCGGTCAGCGAGTCCTGCACTGAGTTTGCTCCTGGTCTAGTCAAGGCATTTCTGAGACCTAGGCCTGGTTATGTCCCCAAAGTTCTCTCTACGTCTTTTCGTTCACAGGTGGTAATGCTGCAGGCTTTCTCTCCCTCCTCCTCGAGTGAGGGCGATGATAGGCTTCATCTGCTCTGCCCTGTTAGAGCCCTGAAGGTGTATGTGGACCGTTCCAGCCAGTGGCGTAAGTCCCTACAACTGTTGGTGTGTTTTGGTGCAGGCCGCAAAGGGCTAGCCGCATCTAAACACACAATATCCCACTGGGTTAGGGATGCTATTTCGTTGGCCTATGAGGTGCGCAGTCTGCCTTCACCTCTGGACATCAGAGCTCATTCCACCAGAGGGGTGGCCTCCTCCCAAGCTTTGTTTAGAGGGGTTCCCCTAGAGGACATTTGTATGGCGGCAGGTTGGTCCTCTCCGCATACTTTTGTGAGGTTCTATAACCTTGATGCAAATACAGCTCCTGGTTCCCAGGTTCTCTCTGTTTGAACCAGCTAGGTTTGTAGTGCTCTGGTCTGTAATGGGCCAGGTCTGGCAGCGCGTTAGCTTGGCGTGTGTGGTATTTCGTTCCCATTGCGTAAGCTACGCAGCGTTGAGTGAACCTATGAAAGAGAACGTCTCGGGTTACTTGCGTAACCCATGTTCTCTGAGTAGGGAACGAGACGCTGCGTCCGCTGCCAAGCTCCTCTTGCTGTCGACCTGCTTCTTCGACAGGAAAATCTGAGGAGTAAGATGGCGCGATCGCGGCTCTATGTCAATCACGTATGACGTAGGGGCGGCATCTCGCGCCATCAGCCAATGAATTGGCGTGATTCTATAAGGGCTTCAGACAATCGTCACACCTAGGGGTGTTCCCCATTGCGTAAGCTACGCAGCGTCTCGTTCCCTACTCAGAGAACATGGGTTACGCAAGTAACCCGAGACGCTTTCTGATGCATATACTCTAGGATGCCATACACATTACAAAAGACAAGCATGATTACTGACTGTAATATTGTAATAAATAACAGTAATATTGTGAAATATTATTACAATTTAAAATACCTGTTTTCTATTTTAATATATTTAGTTATTTATTCCTGTGATGATGTAGCCATTACTCCAGTATTCAGTGTTACATGATCCTTCAGAAATCATTCTAATATACTGATTTGGTGCTCAAGAAACATTTCTTATTATTATAAATGGTGAAAACAGTAATATTTTTATGGAGGTTATGATGCATTTCTTTCTTTTTTTCCTGAAAGTTCAAAAGAACAGCATTTATTTGAAATATTCATTTTTGTAACATTATAAAGGTCTTTACTGTCACTTTTGCACCCAAACATATAGATGGTAGTGTAAATTAAAATTATATACTTTTTCATACTCAAAACCACAAATTAAGTGATAAATGACTTTTGCAATATAAACATACATTTGCTTTGGTTAATTTATATAAATGGGTTTTCTTAACTGGTTAATATATCTTATGCACTTTATGGCCATGGGCAATTGCATAGAAACCAATTTTGAAGTGAATACAAATGTGGACCTTTTATTTCCAAACCCCATGTGTTACAGCTTTCACTGAAAATGAATGACCTCCAGTGTTTGGTCAGTCAATGTGAAGGCATCTTAATAGTTCAGCTGCCATGTTAATATTTTTATGTTTGATCTCGTATATACTACTATGCAACCAATCCAGAGACTAATTCAACTCTGTTTTTCCCTATAGCTCCAGACACGTGCAACATGGGAAGTCTGCCCAATGGCGGCTGTGAGTACCTGTGCCTCCGAGCTCCTCAGATCACAGACCACTCGCCCAAATACACGTGTGCCTGTCCCGACAACATGGAACTGGGCCCAGACATGCGCCGCTGTGTGACAGGTAACAAAATACAAGGTCAAGTTTAGGTCAAGTTTACTCATACTATACACTTTAAAGAAACAAACGTCACCTGATTCAGGTTTGGGAGTTGAATGTTGTCTTTTAGACAAACTCAAGAGATTACAGGAAGTCAGCTGACTCCATATATCTGTTTTGTTTGTTGTAGTCAAACCCAAAACAACAACTTCTGCAAGTACAACCACTACTACAACACCAGAGCCTTCTACTACCGTGACTCCTACAACCACCACTCCAGCTATAAACACAGATACACCTACAACAACAAGTACAATCTCTACAACTACACCTACAGCGACAATATCAAGTACAACCACCACCAGCCCCACCACAACCACTCATTCCAGCTCACATCGTTCCACCACCACACACTCCACAGCCACTTCAATCACAGTGACCACTCAGTCCAGCACTACAGCACCAGGGAAACAGCCAACCTCCACCCAGACGACAGCAGATCACAGACAGACGTCTACAACCATCCACGGCAACAGCATACAAGGGGCCAATGGTAATCTTTCTCATCGCGGTGAGTTTCCCTTTCTGATTTTGTGTCAGTCTTATTTGTCTGCTTCTATATTATTCAAAATTATATTACAATGCATAATATAATACAGTGTAATGCAATAACTTGAGTACATCTTTTCTATGAAGAGTATGCTTTAAAAATAGCTCTTTAAAATATATATATATATATATATATATATATATATATATATATATATATATATATATATATATATATATATATATATATATATATATATATATATATATATATATATATATATATATATATATATTTTTTTTTTTTTTTTTTTAGACAGGTTGTAAAAGATTCAGCTCTTCAAAAATGTAATGAAATTTTCAATTCATCATTATTTGTATTTGTAAAAAATATTTTTACCTTGATTCATTAACTTTAAAAAAAAAATAATGGTTAAGAAGGTGTATTCAAGGTGTTGGGAAAAAATGTACTTTTACTTGATGGTTACACCATGTGACATTTTAGCATCATTCAAAAAATTAAACCTTTCTTGAATATGGTATAAATATTTTTCTAAAGCATATGGAACCAACATGAATACAAAGAGTGGAGTTTTTTTATCATGGAGATTTAAAAGTTGACAGTGACAACAAAGCCATTCAAAATTCATTTTTTTTTATTATGTTCTTTTGAACTTTCTATTCAGCACAAAATCCTAAAAAAAAAACTGCATCACTGTTTTCAGAAAATATTGCTCAGAACTGTTTTCAACATTAATAATAAGAAGAAATGTTTCTTGAGCACCAAATCAGAATGATTAATGATGACACTAATGAAAATTCTGCTTTGCCATCACAAAAATAAATTACATTTTAAAATGTTAAAATAGAAAATACTTATTTGAAATTGTTATAATCTCTCACAGTATTACGGTTTTTACTGTATTTTGATCAAATAAATGCAGCCTTGGTGAGCATAAAGTCTTAAAAATATAAAAAATCTTGACTGAAGTAATGGCTGCTGAAAATTCTGCTTTGCCATCACAAAAATTAATTACATTTTTAAATATATTAACATAGAAAATGCTTATTTGAAATTGTAATAATCTCTCACAATATTACTGTTTTTACTGTATTTATGATCAAATAAATGCAGCCTTGGTGAGCATTAAAGACTTATTTCAAACAAAACCCTAAAAATCTTACCAACTACAAACTTTTGATGTCATTGACCTTTATGTAAATATTCATTGGACTGTTATATAAGAGCAATATCGTGATATTGTGTTGTTTTACTTGTATTGAACTTGTGTTGTTTTACTGAATTCCATCAGCACTGATATTTACATTTACATTTACATTTATTCATTTAGCTGACGCTTTTATCCAAAGCGACTTACAATTGCTATATATGTCAGAGGTCGCACGCCTCTGGAGCAACTAGGGGTTAAGTGTCTTGCTCAGGGACACATTGGTGTCTCACAGTGGATTCGAACCCGGGTCTCTCACACCAAAGGCATGTGTCTTATCCACTGCGCCATCACCACCATGATATTCAGCTGAAGCTCATATAATTGCTCTCCTACAGTACTAATACAGCAGTCCTCAGAGTCTGTGAAACTTAATGTGTGGTGGAATTTGCTTGCCAAGCGTTGCTGGGCCACTTGAGAGTGATAGATGAGGCAGCAGTGGTCGCCCAGGGTCCCAGAGTGTGTCTGTGCTGAATTAGAACAGCCAGTGAAGAGAGCGGAGCAGCCAGCCCTGACTGATGAACATTGCCCTCAGCCTTGTTCCTCTCCACACTCAGTGTTTCACTCTCACCCCCTACAGCCTCTGGGCTTTGACTGGGGACACTCAGGTACACGGCCACCTGGACACAGCAGGAAAAAAGGCATTAGTGACTTCAGTAATAGGATCTACATCCATGATAACCCTCTGAAAGTCTTCGAAAGGTCTGTCGAGACTAAAAATATGGAAAAACAACCAACATTTTAGTAGCCTTTACACCTCTCAGCCCATAATCAAAGCACAGAAGCGCTCATTCTTGATGCTAACCATAAATTTGGGTTCTTGAATGTTTTATGACTGCCAGCATATTACATGGTAGACACGGTGAAATTCTCCATTAGATAAAACCTGTACATTGCTGCACTGAGGACAGTGATGAATTACGCCAGCACCCTTTCTGCCTTTTTATGGCTGCTTGCTAATGAAGACAAAAAATTGTCTGTAGAATTCTACAAATGTGGCTCTTTTTTTAAACACTTCTGTTGGATCAGTAAGATTTATTTTATTTATTTATTTATTTATTTTATAAAGATTTTTTTCCAGCAAGAATGCATTAAATTGTTCAAAAGTTACAATAAGGACTTTATATTGTTAATATTCTTTTAAACTTGAAAAAAAATCACAGTTTGAATAACAATATTCAGCAGCGTAAGTTTTCAACATTGATAATAAGAAGTGTTTCTTGAGCAACAAATCAAAATATGTGACCCTGGACTAAAACGCAGTCATAAGGGTCAATCTGAAAGCTGAATAAATAAGCTTTCCATTGATGTATGGTTTGTTAGGATAGGACAATATTTGGCTGAAATACAACTATATGAAAATCTGGAATCTGAAGGTGCAAAAAAAAATTGTTTTGAGTTAATGAGTTTGGATACACTCCTTCATCTTTTCACCAACATATGGCTCTGTGAATAATGATTTTATGGATGTAATAAATCCTTAAGCAAGAGGAAAAATTTTATTCTCTCTTAATAGTAACTTAAAAACCCCCATTTAAAACAGGAACTACATACTATAGACAAACAGAAGCAGATGATGCAAATTAATGGAAACCCACATGTCACTGGTATCACATAAATAACACACTCACTGTAGCTTTAAGAGGATCCCCTTACCGATAATATGTTTTCTTGATTACCTTTCCCTTTATGTGCAGTTTTTACTACATGCACTGCAGTTGTTTTGTTTCCTACCGATTTTCCAAGCCCTCAGGCTTTGTCTGTATCTGTATGCCAATGCTGTACCATCTAGTCCTCTTAATCTCCCGGCTCAGACTCCATTATCAGACACTAATTATGCTGTAGCTAATGGAGGGCCACGTGCTAATTGTGAGATTGAGGTGGGATTTATATGGTGGAAACAACCGCTCAGCAGAAACCTTAAAAGGGAAAGCAACAGCACAAAGCAAAGTACTGTATGAATAGCAATATATGGCCTTGGGTAAATGGACAAGTAGCAGTGTAAATGGACACTTCACTATACAAATTGTAGAAGAATCATTTAAATGAAAATGGCAGTGAAAACATACCTGTTAAATACTGCAACCTCAGTCAGTGTTTATTTTGATGCTGGAATAGAAAAATCTGTTTTCATTTGCTTACTCTCAATAATTGTGGACCATACGGTGCTGTTTACTAAACTGCAGATGACAGGATCTGTTATGATCTTGTGATTTAAATATAAAGTTAATACAGTCTTTCTTTCTTCATCTTTCGTTCCTTTTTCTGTTTCAGCTGGCAGTGGAAATGACCACTTCCTCCTTGGTAGCAATATCACCGTTGCGGTTCTGGGTATAGTCATTCCGATAGGTGAGTATTAAAGTTAACTAAGCATTTTATCCTGCATTTTGAATTCAGGCTTGTTCACCCAGTGGATGAACAGCTTTTGCCCTTGAGCTTTATGTGCACTACCTGCTTTGGAGACACTTATGGTGGTCCTAACTAGCCATTTATAAACTTGCTGCTGCTCCATTTAGCTTAATATTCCAGGTTAAATACAACAGTGCTATCGACAGCATGCTATTTATTCCAAAAATAATTTTAACTCCATTTTGAGTTTGTTAAAACTACAAAGAAAAACTTACAGAATGAAAGTCTGTATGGCTGGCATATCAAAGGGTTGAAAAGCAGAAATGTGAAGCTCATATTTTTGCCATCTGATTTTAATGTCCTTCTTTGCAACAAATCCATTTTCTGCACTCTGCAAACATATGATGCATAAAAAAATTGTAATATGTATTCTTAGAGATGACTCGAAATAAATCAGTAAAAGATTTTTTGGAATAATCTGTCAATTGTTATTCCAGCATGGTACACAATGTGGAGGACATATATTTTTGCTTCTCTGATAAACATTTTTATTGATTTTTCAAATATTACTTAAGTAAACATCTTACATTTAGATAGGAATTATTTGTATGAAAAGGAATTTAAACATGAATTTGCTTGTTGCCTAGAAACAGCATTGTGCAGTGAAATCGATGTTTCAGTTTTTGTAAACTCCACTGAATTAAAAGATTTTTTTGTCTTTCTTTTCATTACGTTTCTTTACAAATATTTAAATAAATAAATCAAGAACATTTCTTTTAGAACATATTTAATGAAGCCCATTTTATTTAAAAAAAAGTTAATTCAACTTTTTTTTAAACATTGCTTTCATAATTTTAATATATGATTTATATTATAACTATTAAGTCAAATTTGTATTTTCCAGGTTGATGAATTTCTGGTTTACGTGTTAGCAAAACTTTTTTCTCTGGGTGGGATTTGCTCTATTAAAACGTGCTTTGTGGATATACATTTATATTTAATTATATTTATAAAATATATTTATAAATTTTTATTATATTTATATACTTATTTCTATATTTTTCACAGACGAGTAAACTCATGCTTCAGACTAGTCTGAATATGGTTATACTTTGGTCACAGTGTGATATTTCCATAATTTAAAAGAGCTTCTACACATTAGATTATCCACAGATGCTGTCGATTGAGCTTGAATTGTATTTAATCCAGAATGTTCTTTCTAAATTAATTGTCTATTTCAAAAGTGTATATGACAGCAGCCTACAACATGTTTTTAAATATGTTGTGCTCATTATGAAATTAGTGCTTTATAAATGGTTAATTTTTGATCCTACAAAAAGAAGTGTCGCTCATGCATTTTGATTTTGTGATCATTCTCTCGGTTAGTTTCTATACATCATCCTTTTGACGGTTTGATCAAACTAAATAACAGTACATATATATATAAAGTACAGTAAATGTGTATATATATCATAGTTTCTACAGAAAGTCTCTGTCAAAAGGACTTGATGGGCTTCATTGATTGTCTGAGCTGTGCCTGGAGAGTGGTTTAGTGGGATTGAAATGACCTTGTCTGTACTCATATTCAACTGAAAGATACTAAGCTTTCTCTAAAAACTGCTTTAACAGCTCTTTGTAATTGCAGTACTTCTACGGCCACCACTCTTATCTTAAAATTGTAACGTTTTTCTAAATGCTTTTTTTTATTGTAGTTTGGTTAAAAATCGAATGTAATTCTTAGACAGAATGCATTCCAAGTGTTTATAGCGAGACAATAGAACCTGAGTGATGGAGGAAAACACATCATGAGGAGGTCTCTGCGGCCCCCCCAGACAAAAGAGCAATTAGGAAGAAGATCCAGGGGACCAGAGCAGCCACGGCTGATCTTTTAAATTAGGGAATGGGTTAGCCAGCCGCTGCAGGAAAGCCACACATGGTTATCAATTCACCCTGAATAGCAATGTGCTCCCCCTAACCATTCACATGTAGGCGTGTGTGAGCATACACACAGTCCAATTCGATTTCTCCTGGTCCCCTTAGACCCCTGCTTTCTCACTGAGCAGCATGTGAGCACCCCCTTCACATATTCCACTAAGCCACTACGTGTCTGTGTCTGGGTGTGTGAGAGAGTGAATGGGAAAGGTGTGTTTTTGGCAGCCCTAGTTTTAAAATATTCATATATGCTAGTAGTGATATGATCAGACTCTTCTTAAATTATGTACACCACCATTCAAAAGATTGGGGCTGGTAAGATTTTTGAATGTTTTTGAAAGAAGTCTCTTATGGTCACCAAGGCTGCATTTGTTTGATCAAATATACAGTAAAAACAGTAATATTGTGAAATATTATTGCTATTTAAAATAAGTGTTTCCTATTTTAATATATTTAAAAAAGTAATTTATTCCTATTTCGGCAAAGCTAAATTTTCAGCAGCCATTACTCCAGTCTTCATGATCCTTTAGAAATAATTTTAATATGCTGATTTTAATGTTTTTGTGGAAACCATGATACATTTTTTTCAGATTTGTTTACTTTGATACATAAAAAGTTTAAAAGAACAGCATTTATTTGAAATAGAAGGCTTTTGTTATTATACCATAACCTTTCATTAGTTAATGCATTTTGACTAAATAAAAGTATTTATTTAAATCTTACTAACCCCAAGCATAAAAGCAGTTTAGAATGCATTTATAGAAAGGAAAGGGGAAGTGGTGTGTGGCCAAGTATGGTGACCCATAATCGGAATTTGTTCTCTGCATTTAACCCATCCAAGTGTACACACAGTAGTGAACATACACCCGGAGCAGTGGGCAGCCATTACGTGCTGCTTACTATGCATTATACACTGTTTATTGCTTTCAGTTTTTTATTTTATTTGAAACAGTATGCACATTTCATCAGTTACACAACCTCACAGCACTAAAATTAATTTTGTTACCATCAAAAATAAAAAAAATTCCCATAACTTTTCAAATTTTTAATTGTGGCACACATTTCAATGAAACCATATAGCCCAAGTCTGCCATGATGCACCTTAAGGTTTGAGTGTGTGAGCTTGTACAGTGCCCTCCAAAAGTATTGGAACAGTAAAGTCAAAATTGCTCTGTTGGCTGTGGAGTCAAGACATTTACAAATATGATTAAAAGATGAATATGAGACAAAACTACACAATGTCACATTTTATTATTGGGTGATTCAACACAGAGATGTTTTACCAGCTAAGAAGATCAGCACTTTTAGAGTTTCATTCCCCTATCTGATGTGAGCATAAGTATTGGAAGAGTTGCCTCACAGGTCTTTCTAAGTGATCAGCTGTGTCCTGTTGCATTAATTCTTCAAATTTTAAAAGCAGGGAATGTGTCGTATCAGTTATATCCATTACTTCTATATTCTGAATCTTGCATTCGATGATGACACACAAACCAGGATGAAGATGAGGGAGCTGACTTTGAGAGAAAAGCAAGCAATTTGGAATCTAAAAGAAAATAAGTCAATTAGAGCTATAGCAAAAACAAAGGGCATGGAGAAATCAAGAGTTTGGAAACCACCAGCGACACCAGCAACCAACAACTACCTGATCGGCTGAGAAAACAACAGTAGCTGATGACAGACAAATCATAAAAGCTGTGAAAATGAACCCTAAAAGACGTGTCTGTAAAATCACCAACAACTTCCAGAAAGCTGGGGTGATGCTCTGACAATCTACTGTCCTCAGGAGACTCTGACACAGAATAACAGATGCTACACAGCAAGATGCAAACCTCTGACCAGCACTAAAATTAGAAAGTAGTAGTAGTATTATAACTTTATTGTGAAGTGACATACTGCCAAGTATGGTGACCCATACTCGGAATTCGTGCTCTGCATTCAACCCATCCAACGTGCACACACACAGCAGTGAACACACACACTGTGAACACACACCCGGAGCCGTGGGCAGCCATTTATGCTGCAGCGCCCGGGGAGCAGTTGGGGGTTCGGTGCCTTGCTCCAGGGCACCTCAGTCGTGGTATTGAGGGTGGAGAGAGCGCTGGGCATTCACTCCCCACCTACAATCCCTGCTGGCCCGAGACTCGAACCCGCAACCTTTGGATTACGAGTCCGACTCTCTAACCATTAGGCCACGACTTCCCCCTAAAAGAACTAGCACTCCCCGTTGGGGAATCGAACCCTGGTCTTCCGCGTGACAGGCGGAGATACTGTCCACTATACTAATGAGGACAAAACTGCAAAGCGAGCAAGCCAGGAGTCAAACCTAGAATCTTCTGATTCATAGATGCATTATCCATTGCGCCACTGGCCCACTGTCCACCTAAGTGGAAAATTGTCTTTTGCTCATCAACACAAGATAACAGCATACAGAGTAAAATAAAATCACAATAAGTAGTCACGTACACTGCTTAGATACAAAGTTGCTGAATTAAGGATTCTAATTGCTTTGGGGATAAAAGACCTCTTAAATGCATTTTCATTTGCTAGAGGAACTCTATAACGTCTGCATGACTTCAAGAGCTCAAGCTGGCTGAAAAGAGAATGAGAGCCATCTGCAAGAATAACTCTCACCTTCTTCTTTGTCCTTTCTACATAAAGTTGTGTTAATTGATTCTGAGGCCTGCCAATTATTTTATTTGCCGAGGATACAATTCTGGAAAGTTTATTCTTGAGTCTGCAATTTATATGCTCGTACCAGACAGAAAGATGAAAGGTTAAAACACTTTCAACAATGGATTTATACACAAGTTCCAAGATGTGCTTACTAACACCAAGACCACTAAGCTGTCTGAGAAGAAAGAGTCGCTGAGAGCATCTTTTAAAAATGTACTCTGAATTATCAGCAAAAGTCAACTGAGAATCCAAAATTGATCCAAGATACTTCAAATGTTCCACAATTTCAACTTGTTGGCTCTCAAGTGAAATCGGCACACGTCACATCTCGTTTTGTACATATAATTAATTATTTAGTCTTGGCAACATTAATTTCTAATTGGCTAGAGCAACACCAAGTTTCAAGAGTCTTAATGTGGGTCAGGTAGGCCAGATCATATGTATGGTTCGTTTTGTCCAACAGGCCAACCAGGGTCATATCATCAGCGTATTTAAATAGTCTAAAATTTTCCTCATTAATTGTAAATTCATTAGTAAAAATAGAAAACAACACAGGGGAAAGAACACAATCTTGTGGGCAACCATTGCTCACAGTGAGCACATCAGACATCACCCCTCTAACACAGACTCTTTGTGGACAACAAGATAGAAAATTTCTAATCCAAAGGACGAGCCCTTGATTAATATTAAGATCCACTAGCCTTTTTAAAAGATGTGTCTTCATTGAATTAAGACAGGCTTTAAGACCGTCTTCTTAAGACCAGTAGTCTTATTCGACTTTAGTTTTCTAAGACTTGCAATAACATCTGTCTGCTTAATAACTATAGATTCCTCTACACTAAGATTTTTACTTATCTCATGACATTGTGTCTTACCTTCCACTGTATCGAATCTACAATAAAAGTTATTCAAATCATTAATAAAAGTTTGACCATTTCTGACCGAACTATTATCTTTTTTATTTGACCTGCCCATAAGTGTATTTAGTCCCTCCCAAGGCAAGATTGGAGTTTGAAAAAAAGCACACAGGTGAGCCAGAAGAGTTTTGGAACTGTGTTTATGGACCGATGAGACAACGATTTACCTTTATCTGAGTGATGGGAAAGCAAAAATGTGGAGAAAAAAGCAAACTGCAAATGATTCCAAGCATACAGCCTCATCTGTAAAGCATGGTGGAGGTGGTGTCATGGCATGGGCATGCATGGCTGTCTCTAAAACAGGCCCTCTCAACTTTACTGATGATTTAATGTATAATGACAGTAGCAGAATGAATTTGGAAGGGTACAAAACCGTCTTGCCTACCAATATTCAAGAAAATGCCACCAGATTCATTGGGAAGTGCTTCATATTGCATCAGGACAATGACACAAAACACCCTGCCAGTTCAGTCAAGGAATTTATAAGGGCAAAGAAATGGAAAGTCTTAGATTGGCCAAGTCAATCTCCAGTTTTAAATCCGATTGAACATGAATTTCACCAGCTGAAGAGGAGAGTAAAGGCAGAAACTCCCCAAAAGAAGCAACAATTGGAACTGGCTGCATTAAAGGCTGGGGAGAGTATTTCAAAGGATAGACCAAGAGTCTGGTGATGTCTATGGGTCACAGACTCAGTGCTGTGATTGTGCTCAAGAGATCTGCAACTAGATAATAACTTTTAATCTTTTATATCTGCCTTATTTTCAACTGTCCCAATATTTATGCTCACATCAATGAGTGGGATGAACTCTAAAAGTACTGTTCTTTTTATTTGGTAAAACATGTATGTGTAGAAACGGCTAATAATAAAATGTGACATTCTGTAGTTTTGTCTCATATTCATCTTTTAATCATATTTGCAAATGTCTTGGCTCCACAGCCAACAGAGCAATTTTGTCTTTACTGTTCCAATACTTATGGAGGGCACTGTATATATATATATGTATATGTATATGTGTGTGTGTTTGTCATTATGCGCCGCTCTGTGTCCCCTGGCTGTGTTAACGCCCCCGCCGTATGTGTTGACTGTGTGTTAAACGCATGCAGTTCCTATCCTTGCCACAGTGGTCATCGGCCTGCTGTGTACCGGAGGCTACCTGGTGTGGCGCAACTGGAGGAGACGGAACACCAAGAGCATGAACTTCGACAACCCTGTTTACCGCAAGACCACAGAGGACGACGACGACGAAATCCACATCGGCCGCAGCGAGCAGATCGGCCACGTCTACCCTGCAGTGAGTGGCAGTGCCAGACAGCCATACCTAGCACTGCCACTGGGGGGCGGTATCCCAGACCCGGCAGCTCACTGGTACTCAGGGGCACCTATGCTGTCCAGCGCAAAGTGAACAAAGGGAGGAAGGCAGTCGGATAGTGATTAAAATGTGGGCTACGACAGTGTTCCATAAGAGAGGGCATTATGCTGCCTCTTCCCAAACACATTTATATTCATAATTCACCACACATTTTCATTCAAATGTATGTTTAATTAGTGTATGGATTACCATGTTAGGTTTCATTAGTCTGTATGTGTTTCCCATAGAGTCCAAAATCGCATACTCTCTGAGTAGGTACTTCTTTTGAATAAGGAATTGCTAATATTGTAGTATATAGTATGAATGTGTGTAATATGAATTTAATCCAGATCTACAACGTGTTGTCATTATCCCCTATCACACAGTAATACCAGTAAATTGCCGTAAAATTACCACAATGACTTACACTGGTAAATACAAATATGTGCTGTTTTTACCGGTAAAGCACCGTTCACACATTAGTTTCAAAATACCAGTAAATTCTGAATCAGAAATGACCTCTTAATGGTTGCACCTCTTAGTGTTGTGTTTGTAAACATGGAGGGGTATACGTGGTCAGTGTTTTTGTTGATGTCTTCATTTTTGTGTCAAACGTTTACATTCATGCAGCTGCTTTTGGCCCAGAGACATCGTATTAGTCGACTTCAAATTGAACAGCGCAGAATAAAAACATCCTCAGCAAATTTTGAATTTCAATGGCTCTGGATTGGCCCAGAGTAGACGTCTTGTGTCAGTGAGTTCTGAGATTGTACATGCTAATACCGGTAATCTCGTTCTGCCTTCACACAGAGGAGATTACCGGTAATTTACTGGTAAAGTTACAACATCTCATACCGGTAAACTGCCGGAATGAATTTACCGGAATTTTGAAAAGGTCCTGTTCACACATGATCTCTTAACGGTAATTTAAAGTCTGAATGTGTGAAAGGTGCTATTGTCATGTGACCTATCATCTCTTTACCTTGGCATAATGGGATAGTAAAGCGCTCATTCGAGGCAGAAATAGTAGGTTACCCAGGAACTTTTCGCCTATTGTTTTATGACTACTATGAATTCACACATACTACTCTTTTCATATACAGTTTTCTCCTACTATGTACAAGGATATTATGCGATTTTGGATGCAGCCACAGTCTTGGTTTCTCGTGTTGTGTGTGTGTAAAGCTTTAAATGCTTTCCATGTTTGAAAGCTTTGAAATTGTGCTCTCCCATTATCCCATTGTTGTTTTTTTATGAATTCAGTATAACTGCTTTAGGGATGAGCAACGAGCACCTTAAATGACTGGACAATCTTTTAATATATTCTTATTTATTTATGTAGGTGTTTTGCTGGTAATTTATTTGGATGATGTAATGATTGATTCATATATTTGCATAACTGTCGGCCTGGGCTGAAATAGTTAACATGGTGCTGTTGAGAGCTGTTAGTCAGATGGAGGGATTATAACAGTGCAATTTGAACTTCCTGTGCTACAGTCGGCATGTCAAGCACAAGCAGAGATAAAGACATCAGTCACGCGGCAGAAACGGGGCGGGGCGCCCCACCCCAGTGGCATAACAGGATTCTCTCAAGCGCCCCACACGTCGCGCCCTTCACTGTGTGTGTGGAGGATCTGCATATCAGATGTTTCTGTATCCGTCTCCTTCTCCATGGGCCTTCTTATTCTTTCCAATGTGTTTATTTCTCACCTTCTTTCTTTTCTCTCAACACGTGTAACTGTTTTTTATCTGCTCTCCGCAGCGCGTGGCGCTCAGTCCGGACGATGACGAATTCCCCTGAGGGCAATTCTTGCACTAGCTCTCTCCTTCTCCATCCCTGAATCCATGAATCCTTTAGTCCTCCATCTCTCCTTCCATCGAGGAGGTCGCACGAGACAACGCAGCAAGGTGCACAGAGCCAAAAGGACACGAGCACTTGCTCTCCACAGCCGAGAGCTACAAACTTGGTTTGTCTTCTCGTAGTGTCTTTTTCAGCCCATAAACCTCAGTCGGGCAATAATCATTAGTTCTTAAATTAACTACTAGCATCATTCCTGCTCTGTGTCTGTAGTAGTAGGTAGTGTTTAATGATAACTAACTTCATAGCTCATCACGTTTGTAGTCGCTAACACTCAGTGGCTCTCCTGCTGCACTCGTACTGTAGTTTTTTAGTTAGAAATAGTTTTTGAGCTGGTTTGAGCTGCACTATGGCCATTTCGTTTGGCAAAACTTGTTGGGAGAGAACTGAGAACAATCCATCCTGTCAGCATGCAAGATACATAGAAGGAAAATATGAAATAGGATGGAGATGGGATGTGGAAAATTCATATTTGCAGACATACTAAACGCAAATTCCAACATGTGGCTGTTATGCATTCATCTAATCTCACAAACAAATAATATACCACAAATAATAAGATTTACCTCGTAAATAAATCAGAATCTGTACTTTTCTGTCCATTCTTCCAATGCCAAGACTAGTATACTTTCATGTCTTCCATAGTCACTCCAGTCAGATTTGACCCTTGTAAAAGATCTGCAGCCACTAACTGGAGATGAAGGGTTTCACCTCCCAACTTTGAGAGGCAATATGTTTTTCCATTTTTATCTACTTCACCAGCACTGGGGCTTCCATTTTTCTCAAGTTTCTAGGACCAACTAAATTCTTCCTGCCCAGGCACATTTATAACCCTAAAACTTTAGCTCAGGACATCAGTTTTTCTAAAATATTATCAGTTATCGCTACAATCTGTGTGGTTTGTTATCACAAACACACTAATAGATACGGTAGCCAGGGTTTGATAATGGCTAAAATGCTGTTTTTTCATATCTACAGTCTAGATCGCTCCCTCTCAGACAGGCAAAAACACACTCACACACACACTCTCGCACAAACACAAATGTGTCTTTTCCGCCCCTACATTCGTCATGCCTTGGGTAAAACTCTTTAGCATTTAGCATGCTGACAACAAGACACCGCCTGCCATATTGGGTGGCTTAATGATGTGATGGATTAGAGTCGTAGATCAAAGCTTTGCTCCTCGCGCGGCACAGGAAATCTCTCCATGTGATGAATGAGTGCTTGGTTATTTCTGTATCACTGTCAGAGAGACACTGACTGATTGAACGGATGTAGAAAAAGAAAAAAAAACTGAATTTGATCTACCTGGATATGCCTGCTGATAAAAATTTTTTATTTATATTTTTGCTGGTTTTAGTTAGACTAGTCTGAATTGATTGTTTAAAGGGGTTTGATATATTTAAAACAGTGATTATCAATTTTTTTGGATAATCCTTTGTCCAAGACAATAATTGAAGGATTTCTAATCTAGACTGAAATACATAAACTAAAAAAATATGTAATTTAAGACCTATTGGGGGACCCCTGATAGTTTTCCATTTGCCCTGGTCGAGAACCACTGATTTACAGATCTTAGAGACCATCAAGGCCATCTAAGCCTCATCTAAACCAGCAAAAACAACACCTAAGGCTGGATTAAGGTTTTCCAGCATTGATTAAAACTAGGCATGTGCCAGTATGTGTCTGTGTACTGGGGTGTGTTGATCAGATGGTTTTGAAAAACTAGTCATGTGAGTTGCCCTTTGTTGGAGACTACAAAAAGTCCCTGAGATACGTATGTTTGGTTCTGGCCTGCATGTGGGTGGTCTCGCATTTGGAGTGGTTCTTTATTCCTGCCACCTTTGCTCTTCTCTGCTGTGATGAGGCATCTTATGTGCGGCTCTTGTAAAACATCCCTCCACATTTCAAAGAATCCTCCTTTAAGTCACTGTTTGTTTGCCATTAGGAAGAGAGACAGTGTGGGTTTCGATGCTCAGGCTTTTGTCTGTGAGGATTATAGAAGCTGCAGCTTGTAGTTAATTTTCTGATCAGATGAGTTTGAGATGAAGACATGGTTTAGCGATAACTAGCCTTTTGTCATCGATATTATAGTAGTTTGAATCTTCAAGAAAGTATAATGGATAAATCGATTTTCTAGATTTTTTTAAAAACGGAAGCGGTAACATTTTAGATGCTTCAAATACTTTAATAATATATCAGTTCTGAACATGTGAAACTTTAGTTTTTGATTTGAAAATCTCAAACTAGCAATACAGGGTAAACAAACTGCTTCATGTGCTTTTTCAGAACTGTAATAAAATATTTTTTGATCATTATCAATGGGTGCCGGGGGGAAAAAATGCTTAAACCAACCTTATCTAGTTTGCTGGTTTTAGATGGGTTTTGGGCACTTATCATTTGGTTTAGACTGAAAGACAAGCTTGTCAACCAACTAAACCACCTGGACACCAGACTAGGAGACCAACTAAGACCAGGAAAAAAAACAGCCTAAACCGGTTTTAGATTGGTTTTGGGCACTTAGGCTTGGAGACTAACAAAGACCAGTAAAAAACAGCCTAAACTGGTTTAAAAATGTATTTTGGACACTTATTGGCTTGTTTAGACTGTACGAGAAGCTTGTTGGCCAACTTGAACCACCTGGACACCAGACTAGGAAACCAACTAAGACCAGGAAAAGGTCTTAACTGGTTTTAGATTGGTTTTGGGCACTTGTTAATTTCTTAGGCTGGGAGACCAACCAAGACCAGCCTAAACTGGTTTTAGATGTATTTTGGGCACTTATCAGCTGGTTAGGGTTAGGTTAGGTAAACCAACTAAAAACCAGCATGGCCAGATCGGAAGACCAATTAAGACCAGCAAATAAGCTTAGGCTGGTTTAATCAGGTTTTTTGTTAATCAGAAGGGGCATCATGCGCATTTTTTTCTTGACCCCAAGCTCATCGTTGTTATCAGGGAAACTTTGTAACATTGAGCTCTTTAGCTGTCAAGGTTTCTACAAACAGATCTCTTAGCGTATTATAATTTAGTATGAGTGGGACACACATTCAATAAACACGTGCGGTCTGCTCACAGAAGGTTCTAGAACAGGCTTTTAGACCTTGAATTTTCTGCCTCTCTGTACAGTAGATACCACACAGTACTTTGTGACCGTTGTCCATCATTCTTACTCTATGCATATGTACCGGCGAGTCCTGCCTTCCTATAGCACTGCAGGGACTCGCTACGCTGCTCCTTCACCCCACTCCACTGTGACTAACATTTGTGATGTCCGTAACTCCTCCTCATCACTGTCTACCTGTCATCCCCATCAGCCCAACAAGTAGGACATTGCTTTCGAAAGGGCTACCATTCTTTTAAAATGGACGATACACTGGACGATAAGCTGGAACCTCTCCTGGAACAGTGCTCCTTAGTTTGGTGGACTTGTAGAGCTGAACCACTGACTCTAAACGGATGAGTCTTGTTCTCCACACCCATAACATATAACGATAACATTCCCATCTGTACTCTTTGTGACCTGTGGAAAAAAAAATTTTGCTTTCCCCCTATGAGATCATGTTGACATGATGTATATTACTTGAAGATCTGTTCATTTTTTGTATGGTTTGTAGGTGTTAATTTCAGGAGAGGGGGAGGAAGGAGGGCCTGTCATTCCTGTCATTTGAGGAAATGTGCGTCCCGGTTATTCCATAGCTGTTTGGAGACATTTTGTATGCTGTTTGTTGCACAAACTTTTTCAAGAAGCCTTCTGCACTGTGTAAATGATTACATAGGATGGGGGGAAGGGTGACCGTTGCAGTCCAATGAGTCTGAATCATGATTTGTAAATATGTTTTCATACAACAAAACTTTTGATAAGGTTTTAAACATTTCTTGTATAAAGAAGATGTGTATATTAGTCTCCTGGACGAAAAAGAGTGTAGACCATACATGGATTTGTTTGTACTCAAGAGCACTGGATTTCTTTACTACTTGATTGTAACTAAAATTAATAATCTGCCAAAGTGTTTTCAATTTTTTTTTTTCTTCTTCCTCCTGGTCTTAATTTAATTTTTGCTTTTTAACCGTAAACATAGCAGAAATAGTGTTTAATTTGGGTCTGTACATTTATTTAATAGATAAATTAAATTGTAATTCTATTTAATAGGTTACACTCAGTGTTGAAAGAGAGGGTTACAGTTTAATTTATTGGTGCCTTGTATGTGTTCATGTATATTTTCCAATAATGTTGTTTTTTTTTTTTTGCTTTTCTGGTGTCTGTCAGTGGGTCAGAGGTGGGAATAGGGAGGGGTTTTAACGTTAGCAAAACTGTACTTACATGGAATATCTGTACTGTATGCCAAAATGGTCTCACTCACGTTTCTATGAAATTCAAGTTGTTGATAAATATCTATATATTGATATATTAAATTGTTAAAAATAGCTCTTTTGTCGCTCTTTGTCTCCTCCTTAACCATTTGCATTGGTTAAATGAAAAGTTGTTTGTGGTTCTGTTGTTCCACTGCATACCAGCTCATGATTCTTGTCAGTATGCCGACATTGTGGTTATGCCTGGCTCCCCAGAGGAGACGGTGGCTCTGTGCCTGGTAATGGAAAGAGGATCTCCCCCACCAGGTGTCACACTGTGATTTTGCTAATGTCTGCGGTGAGTATTAGCCTCCAGGGAGACCTAAATAAAATGGGGAAACTGTTTGAACTCCCAGCGGCTGTCCCTGACAATGGGCAGATTTGATGAATGTGATTTTTACAAAGTTGCCATGGTGTTCACCCGAAAATCTAGATTCTGTAACCATTTACTCACCCTTATGTGGTTCCAAACCCGTATGACTATTTCCTCTGCAAAGCACAAAAGACATTTTGAAGAAATTCAGATTTGGAATGACACAAGGGTAATAAATTCATTTATTTTTGTTGGTCAAATATCCATTCAAGTCAATATCCTTGTGGGCAAGTGAACCGACATATAGCTCTATTACACTATGGGCATCCCAAGTTTGAATCCCGGTTTGAGGACCTTTTCTAATCCCACTTTGCTTCCTGATCTTTTAAAGATCATTATTTTGTGTATTTGGTGTAACAGCAATGTCGGCATACTGACAAGATTCATGAGCTGGTATGCAGGGAAGGGCGATTCAAATCAAAGATTATAATGTTGTGATTCACCTCATAGCTGCTTGATTTGGTTTAAAAATGAGTGGGAAATATACTTCGAACCAAAGCTGCTGAAAAAGTGGACACTATTCACTCTATAACTCTTTATGAGCTGATGATATTGAAGAATGCTGCTTTTTAAGCAGTCTTTAATGGTAGCTGACAATGGTTTGCGTAATGAAATTAAGCCCTCCTCAAGCGGATTTGGCCTGCAGTAGAGGACCAACAGTTGTGAGGGCACCCTGGTTCGTCTCTACATAGACAACCCTATTTATCATTCTCTTTGTTGGTTCAGTTACTTTGCCCATTGTAGCAGTCTCTGAAAACAGTTCTCAAAGAGAATCTATGAAAGATTTTTCCCCAATCCCTAATCGCTGCTGTCCCTCAAGAAATAAAAAGGATTTTTTCACAAGTACAGTTATTTCCTCTTCCTCTTTTTTCAGCTTTATTTTAGAACCGCAGATGACATTTAGCACTCCCTCTTACTGTGCGAACATCCAATTATTATGCAGCTGGTCCCTCTGTGGCAAAGGGAGCTGGGTGTGTCTGTGTCATCTGTCTAGGTGAAAGGGGGACAGAGCATTCGCTAAAAGCTATTAAGACTTAATTACTGCTAAAAAATTTGCTCTTGTTCCAGGGAGTGTGTTGTTCACAAATAAACAAGGAGCTGGAAAAAAGGCATGGAAAGCATGAGGGTAATACTGATTAGGATTGGGAAATGAAAAGTAGCATTTGGGATTAAAACCCAATATGCTGCTGTATCTGTTTCCCTCCTTCCTGCTTTTTTGTTAAAGGGACAGTGCATCCAAAATTTTATTTAGCCCCAATTTCATTCCAAACCTGTTAGAAGAAATGCTACTATGCAGTTACTATGAACTTGAACAGGAGCTTTCAAGTTTTTCGAATCTGACTAAATTTGTTCCAAATCCCAAAATGTTAATTTTCTAAACGTGTTCTGCACATATATATATAAAAAAAATAAAAAAATAAAAAAAAAAGTATTCTTGATGTATGCAAGATTTCTCTAATCATTTAGTCAGTTTAAACCCCATCCCTACAAGCTCACAGTCTGCCTCCATTTTTGAGTGCCACACTCACAACTCAAAATCCTACCAACAACCAATAAAAACAAGTCTGTCTTTCTTTAGTTTTATAAGATGTTACACTTGGATCGACATCTCAATATGCAAGTAAAAATCTATTGCTTCTTTCCATTTCATAGCAACTTTAAATTTCGTCCCACATGGCGCACTATACACTATGTACTCAACTAATGTACATGAGAGTCTTATAGCCCCTTCCCCTCCGTTATGCAATTAATACCGCAAATGCAGAGTGCATGAAATGCCCAACTCTCCACGCTTTGCTTTTTTTTTTTTTGGTTGTGCACTTTTTCTTGAGACTTGAACCTGCAGGTTAAAAGTCCGACTCTCTACCCATTAGGCCACGACTGCCCCGTCACGATTTATCCACTATTCTTTGATTTGATTGATGTAATAGAATTAATATCACTAAGTCTCACAGATAATGAAAAGTATCTTCACAAGACAAGACCTGAAATAACTAAATATAATAAATATTATCAAAAAGCTCCTGTCTTCTCATGGCTGTACCAGTACATTATTAATAACTCTCATTGTTTTGTACTTCAACAAGAGTAAATGATAGAATTTGAATCTACCCCCTTTATTTGATTTTGATTTGATAGACTTTATTAAACCCTTTATATGTGATTTTGCATTTTAAATCACATCTCATTAATGTAATAAAAGTCAGTATATACTTTAGCCATACCATTCCAATATTTAGTGTATTTTTCCTCTCTCACCGCCTCATAGGCTCGAAATGCTCCTTTGTCATTTCTTCTATGATTGTTCATTTGTGCTTCACATCTGTGTCGTCTCCTGTGCTATTCTCTGTTTTATTGTGAATTGCACTCGTCCACTGTGAATGGAGCCAGCAGCTGAGAGATCTCCAACAAGTGTTCCCCAGAGAACGACAACCAGACACGTTTGTAGAGTAAAGCTGCAATGCTTGTGTGAAGCCAAACGTTAAACTCTGCGTTTAATATTCCAGGAACATTTCAGCAGTGTTCAGGTCATACACTTCAGCGCACTGATGTTCCGCTTTCTATATGTTAAGAGATTTAAAAAAAAAAAAAAAAAAAAAAAAAAATCTTTTTTTTTCTCCATATTCACTGTCTTGGGCTGGTAATAAGATTTTTATGTGGTCCCATAGGTGCCCAGTTGGCCCTTGGGTTGTTTAACCCCATGCTACTCTTGTTAAATAATGTGCTTCGAATTAAACAAAAGCAATTAATGTTTGTATTTTGTTTCCAGGTATATTAAGAGCAACACTGACACCTGCTGTACAGGCATATGAATAGACAAAACTCTTGGACCATATCACCAATTTATTAACTTTTAAAAGGTCAATTTGCTTGGTGTAAACCTAGTCAGACCTTATGAAAGACACGAGGATGGAAAAACAAACAAGAAAAGATTCTCTGAATTAAGAACTGCTTAATATCTTTATTCGGCATATAAGCCACTCCACTAAAATGTGGTAATGAGGTGACAATCTGATTCACTTCAGTAATCGCAAGAGACAACATGGATTTGGGTAAATAGTCTGAGTTTAATGAATGAGTAGTTTGACAACTATTTGACACCCTATAATGTTTCTGTACTTCTTTTCCTGAGCTATGCAGACATGAATGACAACCAATTTACAGAAATTGTAGATTCCATTTTACTCTACCCTTTCTGATAGGAATAACAGAGGTCCTAGAAAACGTTAAAAAAAAATGTTATCTTAAGGATGGGTTGACATTCTCACAGTGAGAAAATGAATAAATAGCACCATTCATTTCTGCTCTGCCTTTTAATTCAAGACCACTCGCTCCAGCCTATACAAATATACTCTGTATACTGGCCTCATGCGTCACCAATATCTGATTAAAAAAAATAAATAGCTATCAAATACAAAAATAAGACAATATTTCATATAAAGAGGAAATATCTTCTAAAAATGCTTTGTGTTAAAAGACCAATAACAACCATTCACTTTGGTCAAATAGGAAATTCAGAAATGAAAAGGATGGAATGTTGCAACTTTAGAAAGACATTTTTACAACTGCCTGAAATATTCAAAATGTTCCAAATACAAGTGTATTTTTTTTTTTTTTATAATTTCAGATTTCGAATATTTACAGTATTACACTTCATATAAAATCAGGAGGGCTTTTCCACTGTGTGCATTTACAGCTGAAGCAATGTTACGCACACCAAGCGACAGAAGTTTCACAATAAAATACAGTCTGTCAGATGTTTCTGTCAAACAACCTAGAGCAAACAATTACGTTGATCATCTTAACCTATATTAATAAATAGTGCTACAGAGTTGACTGTCTGATATGACAGTCTATCATGAGTGTTTGAGATATGAACTGAGCTCATCGGCAGTAATGTGAGAGGACAGAAATGTGCTTCATTTGCATCCCTGAAATTCACACACACATCTCAGCTACCTTCATGCTTAAAAACGGCCTGTATCAACCCCTCATCTGAGGTCAGGAGTTCTGGGTTTCTGCTGGTGGGTCAGACGGTTTCTGTTTTGTTGTGGGGGACAGACACCTCACTGCAGGGCTCTGTGTCAGTCCGAAGCATTTTGAGAGGTCTTTCACAGTGTTCTTCTTCCTCCTGTTTGACTGTGATTTCCATGACTTGTGTGCTCGGGCTGCTGGTGTCAGGGTTAGAGCAGGGTGGTGTGCTTGCTGAGGAAATATCTGGACACGTGGCGGAGCCGCTTGTCTGAGATGTCTCATCTGTGACACAGAGAAGGGGCATGGAGGAATGGCTTCCTACACCTGTGAAATCAGAAGAATACCGTCCTTTAATATTTAAACTTCCTAAAGACATGTAATGCATTGAATATAATGAAAAATTGTTTGTGGATTAACTCCACAAATTGTCACTTAATGAAGAAAATTAAAAAAAAACTTTAATCTTAACACGGTCTTCACATTATCAGACGAATTGTTACAAAATTCTTCACAGTATGTATAGTTGTAATGTTTTATAACAATTATGAACACAGGTGGTATATATTATACTGTAAATGAAATGAACTGTCTTTTTATTTCCTTTATATTCTTTATTTTTAAAGAAGGGAAATTAGTTATTAAAGAGCGTGAAAAACATTTTTGTAAGACATTGTATTTCGCCATAAAACTGACAGAATTTGAAAGCGGAGAATTTCTCTTGGTGCTCCCAATTCAGGCCATTAACATAGCTAAAATATAACTTTAACCTCATAATTGCTAATAATCGATTCTCGTAATTTCGATTTTACTCTCAAAACATTTAGACTTTTCTCTTGCAATTACAACTTCATTATTGTAATATTTGCCCTTTATTCTCATCATAGATTTTTTTTTTTTTTTACGTGGCACTAAAACATCATCGTAATTTTACAGTAAAAAATAAATAAAA
Organism: Barbus barbus; assembly: GCF_936440315.1. Lineage (NCBI taxonomy): Eukaryota > Metazoa > Chordata > Actinopteri > Cypriniformes > Cyprinidae > Barbus > Barbus barbus. Next base: position 18,806,874 of record NC_136753.1, read on the forward strand.
TAAGTGTGTGAATCTGATGAGGCTGACCGTTCTGGGCATTTGTGTCACTCTCTGGCTCAGATGGGTGTTTGCTGTTGTTTGAAGATGTGGGAAGTGAAGACGAAGATCCACTGGACTCAGAGCTCTCCAAAATACACTCCATATAATCTCTGTAATGCCAAACAAACACCAGACAGGATATGACCTTACACTGCATCTGATTCTATATACGCAGAGTTTAATTAGAGGACTTAGACTTGTGACCTTTAATGTGCCACACAGTATTGACGACTGACTTACAAAACTCCAGGACGAAGACTGTATTTTCTTTTTCCAAGCTTGGTTTGCTGTGCAAAGAAATCATAACGCTCAGATTTCTTCCACATGTAATAAAAGGCCACACATTCCCCTACAGATCTAGTTCTCACCTGGAAAAGTTTAATTAAGTAACAATTACCTCTGTGAAAAAAAACAGCCAAGTTCACCAACTGATTACTCTAAATTATTCAGTATTTGAACATTAAAAAATTTATAAAATAAATAGGTTTTGGAATGAGAAATGTGACTAAGCACTAACCTTATTTGCTTGTATTGAGCTGAAATCTTTTCCGTAAGTGTTGAGTCCTTGCTCAAAACCTCGACACTCCTCTTCCATCCAAACAGACATTTCCTCTGAGGGAGAGAGAGATTTAAGTTTAGGTGACACATTGAGAGAATGTTGACTGACGTGCTGAGAGCTGCTTTATCACAGGCTTGGATGCTTGTGCTTGAGCTTGGAGCTTTTCATACTTCCCAAAATAACATAGAAAAAACATTACTTCATAGAAGTCAAGAGTTTTGAGATGCACATGCTGCCATTATAAACTTCATGCAGAAGCCACACTATATTTTAGTAAAGCTGTAAATAGATTCAATTATTTTTAATCTGATTTTATATGTTGGTTAATTAGTCAAATTAATCATACCAATATTAGTTGCAAAAAGCCCCCCAAGTAAATACAGTCATGCCCAAAAATATCGGCACCCTTGGTAAATATGATCAAACAAGGCTGTGAAAATTAATCTGCAATATTAATCCTTTTCATCTTTTATTTAAAAAAAAACACAAAAATGTAACCTTTCATTGGATAATAAGAATTTAAAATGGGGGGAAATATCATTATGAAATAACCGTTTTTCTCAAATACAAGTTGGACACAATTATTGGCACCCCTAGAAATTCTTATGAGTAAAATATTTCTGAAATATATTCTCATTCATATTCACAATTTTGAACACTCCAGGGTGATTATGAACATGAAATTATCCAGCCATGGCTTCCTGTTTCACAGAAATATAAATAGGGAGGGGAAACAAAGCCCAAATTCCCTTGATCATCCATCACAATGAGAAAAACCAAAGAACATATTTCTGATGTGCAGCAAAAGATAATTGAGCTTCACAGATTAGTGAAGTGGCTTTAAGAAAAGAGCTAGAGCTGTGATAATTCCCATTTCCACCATCAGGGCAATGATTAAGAATTTCCAATCAACAGAAAATGTTACGAAACTGCCTGGAAGAGGACATGTGTCTATATCGTCCTAATGCATGGTGAAAAGGAGAGTTTTAGTGGTTAAAGACTCTCCAAGGACCACATCTGGAGAATTGCAGAAAATAGTTGAGTCTAGGGGTCAGAAAACCCTTAAAAAAAAGACAAACAGCACCTACATCACGTGTTGTTTGGGAGGGTTTCAAGAAAAATTCTCCTAGCTCATCCAAAACCAAACTCCAGCATATTCGGTTATTAGACACAACTGGAACTGGCTTCTGTGGTCAGATGAAACTAAAAAAAAATTAGCTTTTTAGCAGCAAACACTCAAGATGGGTTTGGTGAACACAGGGATAAAAAGTACCCTGTGTGTACAATGAAATCTATTGCTGTATTGTTGATGTTGTGGGCCTATATTTCTGCTGGAGGTCCTGGACATCTTGTTTAGACACATGGCATCATGGATTCTATCAAACACCAACAGATTTAAAAAAATCAAGTGACTGACTCAAATAATAATGGGCCATGTTTGGATCTTCCAACTGTACAATAATTCAAACACAAACCTCAAAAACAACACAAAAATGGGTCACTGAGCACAAAACCAAGCTTCTGCTGGCCATTCCAGTCCTCTGACCTGAACCCTGTAGAAAATGAGTGGGGTGAACTGAAGAGAAGAAGCACCATCATGGAGCTGTGAATCTGAAGGATCTGGAGAGATTCTGGATGAAGGAATGGTCTCTGATCTCTTGTCAGGTGTTCTCTAACCTCATCAGGCATTATAGGAGAAGATTTAGAGCTGTTGAACTGGCAAATGGAGGTTTCAAAAAGTATTGAATAAAAGGGTGCCATTCATTGTGGCCAATGTGTATTAGAGAAAAACATTTTTCATAATATTTCCCCCCATTTTAAATTCTTATTATCCAATGAAAGGTTGGATTTTTGTGATTTTTTTTTTAAATAAAAAGATCGAAAGGATTAACAATGCAGATTAATTTTCACAGCCTTCTTTGATCATATTTACCAAGGGTGCCGATATTTTTGGCCACGACCGTATAATTCAGGAACATTATTGTGGCACATGGGCATTGCAATGAATACACAGTACATTATCAAAATTGACTTTACAAGTCAATATATTGTTTGTTTTATTTCAACATAAACATTTCATTTTGCAATCTAAAGTGCATTTCATTTACATAAAAACCAGGGGATTAATACAGAAAGGATCTTACACTAGCATATTGGCTGTTTATTAGTAGGGTACAACGGGACTAAACGCCTCGGGGTAAAAGGCGCCTTTGATATTATTTTCATCTAAACCACTAGATGGCACAAAAACGTGTTGTAGCACTTTCCAAAACATCTGCTATTCAAGATATATCGATATATGTATATCGGTCTGATCTTTGATGCGATCGCGCGCAGCAGCGCAAAGTTGATTCTGTGCTTACTTGATCTAATATTTGATGTTTTTTTTTAATATTATAGATTTAAGTAGCACATGAGAATCGCTAAAATGAATGCATATATTTTGAGACAAATTTTTTTTTCAGTTTTAAGATAAAGCAACAGTTTTTAAACAACAAAAGAATGTGTGAAAGTATGGTATTTGGGGTAAAAAGCACCCCTGCTGTTGGGCTAAAGGCGCCGTGATTAACATTGTAATTAATAGATGGCTGACTTTTCCATTTGTTGACATGACATGGTTAGATTCAGATGGTAAATATCATATTATGTTGGGTGTCCATATTAGAGATAATCACCATGTTTAGAATGAAAACATTTAAAAACATGATATTAATCATATTATATAATAAAATATAATTTGGTGTTACTACTGTAAATATATTCAATTATTATTGTCTCTTTCAATACTTTCAGAATCTTTACTTAACATTATTTTGTTTCTGTATTTTAAAATATATTTTTTATATTAACATTTTAATGACAGTATATTTATTGAACAAAAGTGTATTATTTTATTTTACAAAACAAGCAGAAAATAGTACAAACTATGCTAAAGTGATTGTTTTGAACAAGTATTAACAAACATTATTTAAAAAAAAAAAAACATTATTTTAGCTGAAGTATTTGTATCAATACCGTGTGCCTTTTACCCCATGCTGGTGGGCCTTTTGCCCTGTGTGTGGGGTAAAAGGCCCCTCTTGCCACCTCATACATTTATAAGATATTTAAACAAAATAAACAACTTGAATTATTTATTTTCACACAAAATCTGTTGCTCCATTAATGTTCAATACAACGTATATATTTTTTCTGCAATTATACATTTTATGCGCAGATAATAGCACATTTTTTCTTAAGGGGGGCCTTTAGCCCCATTGTACCCTACTCATAAAGCACATAATAATGCCTTATTCTCCATGACCATATTTTAGATCCCTTAATCCTACCCCACATCTAAACTTAACTACCTAACTAACTATTAGTAAGCAGCAAATTAGTATCTTAAGTTAATAGTGAGAATTGGTCCCCAAACTAAAGTGATCAAAAAATGAAGGCATAAATTCAAGGGAACACAATACATCAATATGTACTAGAGCAGTGCTTCCCAAACCTGTCCTGGAGGACCCCCTGCCCTGCACATTTTGTATGTCTCCATAATCAGACACACTCAATTTAGGCCGTTTCGTTTGTGTTCTTGACCCGCCCCTTTTACCGAGGATGCATCGAGAGGTGACTTGTGCGGACTTGATACGGGCCATAACCCAGAATTCAGTTCGTCCTCCTGTCCTCGAGAGTTCGTTCTTCTGAGTTCGAAAGGACGGAAGTCCAGACTCTGCGAACTTGGTATTGAGAAACAGCCTTAGTTCTTGCAGTCTCTACTAACGAGCTGATGAGTTGAATCAGGTGTGTTAGATAAAGGAGACATACAAAATGTGCAGGGCAGGGGACAGCTTGGGAACCACTGTACTAGAGAACACACAGTGAGTTGTATTAGCAACACTTCAAGGTTTGAAAATGCAACTTTCAATTAAATCTCCATTACTTTAACTAATTTTACAAAAACAGCTTAAGGCTTGAATACCTCTGCTCCCAGCCAGTAGAATATGGAAATAACTTTTACTGTACATTCTGATTACACTGCATGTTCTTCATTTTTGTCTTGTTTTCCAGAGCAAATGTGTGAAGATTCTTAAATCAAGATACATTTACTCAAGAAGCAAAATGACAGTTATTATATATTATTATTATAATTATTAAAATAAGAACAAATATTTGCCAATAGACTCTGAACTTAGTTCAAAGAGAAAACAAGTTTTCATACCAAACCGACAGATTTGTTCTCGTTTTAAGCATAAACTCACTTATTTTTGTTTCATTTTTCAAGACTTTAAATGTGCATCTCAAGAACAAAAATAATGAGGTAGATGCATTGCGAAATGGCATTGGCATTTAATACCAAGACTTTATAATTTAAGACTTCTGCTCTTATTTAAGTCATTTTCAATTTGTTGATGGCCAAATTTAGACTTTGTAAGACCTGCAGAGACCCTGTAATATTAAACTAACATCATTTTTTACACACACACACAAACACTCACCTTTGGCAGGCTTCACATTAAATTTCAATCTTCTTAAAGCTTCTTCTGAATTAAAATTGCATTTAAACAATTCATAAAGAGCCTGAAATGTAAGCAAAGGAACTAGATTTACATTACATCTACATTACAACATGATGTCAAAAGGAATCATCAATATGATTTAAGTAAATATGCCATTGGATGGTGACCTGCCTGTTCATTGTCTTTGATGTGAGATCCTTCAGGAATTGCATGGACACCAGTCTCTTCTCCACTGCCTTTAGAGGCCTCGGCTAAAAACTCTACAACCTTTTCTTCTGGAATTAACTCTGGATTCCACAAAAGCTGATCTTCATTCTCATAAACTACATTTATAGGAGACAAGCAGATGAAGAACAAAAATGTGTATGTATAACATATTAAATATATTCACATCACATCTAAATAATCATATCATTCAGATGTGTCACCTTTTTCATTATCCTTATACTTGCAAAGGCCAACAGGAGTCTCTGCTTGATACATTGAACCAACCATGATTTCCTATGAATGACAGAAGAAAAAAATTCATGTCTGAAATCAAAAAAAAAAAAAAAAATTTGAGAAAAATGTAAAAAACAAAAAAAATCTAAAATCTACCTTCTTCCAGTCCTCAGATGGAATATAATCATCATCCTCAGATTCTTCCTCATCCCCTTTAAAACAAAAAGTCACATGGACCCCCATCTTGTTAGACTCTGAATCTATATCACCATCTGCTGGTCCTACCAGGCATCTACTAGATGGTACAATAAATGAAAAACCTCTGTGCAAGTGCACATTTGTTACATTTTAAATAATATAGTGTGTTATGCTGATTTGGTAGATATAAAGAAACATTCTTATTATTTTGAATGTTGTGAAACAGTTGTTGCTGCTTACTATTTTTGCGGAAACAGTGATGCATTTTTTCAGGATTTTTTGTTATATGAAAATTCAAACGTTTTCAAAGTCTTTACTGTCACTTTCACTGTTCATAAACCTTTGAATGGAGTGTGTATACACTACCAGTCAAAAGTTTTTGAACTAACATTTAAAAAAAAAACTCCTCTTCACCAAGCCTGCATTTATTTGATCAAAAGTAAAGCAAAACTAAAATCTTCACACTCAAAAAAAAATTTTTAAAATAACTTTTCTATGCGAGTATATTTTAAAATGTAATTTATTCCTGTGATTTCAAAGCTGAATTTTTTCATCTTTACTCCAGTCACATCATCCTTCAGAAATCATTCTAATATTCTGATTTGATGCTCAAAAAACATTATTATTATGTTGAAAACAGCTGAGTGGAATATTTTCAGGTTTCTTTGATGAACAGAATGTTCAGAAGAACAGCATTTATCTGAAATAGAAATATTTGTAACATTATAAATGTCTTTATCACTTCTGATCAATTTAAAGCATCCTTGCTAATTAAAAGTATTTATATATTTTTTTCCCCCAAAAAACAAACACGCATATATATATATATATATATATATATATATACACACACATACTGACTCCAAGCTTCTGAATGGTATAGTGTAGAATGTTACAAAAGCTTTTTATTTCAGATAAATGCTGATCTTTGGATCTTTCTATTTATCAAAGAATCTTGAAAAAATAAAAAAATAAAGTACTCTGTTAAATACTGATAATAATAAAAATCAGAATATTAGAATGATTTCTGAAGGATCTGAAGACTGGAGTAATGATGCTGAAAATTCAGCTTTGATCACAGGAATAAATTATATTTTAAAATATATTCAAGTAGAAAGTTATTTTAAATAGTACAAATATTTAACAATATTACTGCTTTTGGTGTATTTTGGATCAAATAAATGTAGGCTTGGTGTGTATGGGATAAAACAATATTTTTTGTTCATTCAATCAAATAAATAAATAAATAAATATATATTTAAATAACTCAATTATGAGTCAGTTCAACTCAATTATGGGTTTATATTTCACAATTCATACTTTTTCTCAAAATTCTGACAATTGTGAGATATAAACTTTTTAATTTACATATCGCAATTGACTTCATCTGAATTTAGATTTTTTTTTTTTTTATATATTTTGGGGGTTTTTTTGCTTTCACCATCAAAAAAAGAAAAAGAAAAGAAACATGGAGGAAACAAGCTTTTATAAATGTGAAACATGTAGTGTAGTATTTTTATAATCATACCTTCCAAGTAATTGGATGGCCGAGGGTAGAGGAGTTGAGCTGTGCTGTGAGAAACACTGCAAGGCCGAGGCTCCTCACCAGACGACTGCACATCCTCATCCTCTTGATTCTCTTGATCATCCTCCTGCCTCTCATCCTCCTGAAAGCCACAACAATGATTGGATGGATTTACTATGTTTATGCACACAGCAACATATAGATTCATTGTTTTCATGTAGATCTTTACTTTGAGTTTACTATGGCTGCTGCAATTATTCTCTGAAGAATCCTCCTCTTGAACATCTCCATCCTCTTCCTCTGGAGACCCACCAGTGCTGTAGCCATACAATTTCAGAAGCTCCTCAATGGGCATCTCACCCTCCTACCAAACCAGACAGTAGTACAATGATGAAGCAAGACCTATGAAGGTTGTTTAATAAGCCTCATAATATCATCACAAATGTATTAAATTATTAAAGAAAAAAACAAACAAACAAAAAAAATGGTCCATACTCGAGTGAGGTCATCAATTTCGGCACTGAAGTTGGTCTCTACCTCCAGCTTTTCCTCTTCTTCCAATGTCCGCTCATCATCAAAGTCATGTACGAGCATGTCTGCTGAAGGATCGAAGTCTCTATCCACATTCTGGACCACTGGATGTGCTCCTATTTAACAGACATACTTTTTGTTATTTATTGATATAATTATCTAATGTACAGAAAGATACACGCTATCAGTATCCACACACACACACACTATATTAAATGTACACAAATTATATACTAGAACACATTAATATAAAAGTGGGCTTTGATGGAGCCAACTTTAATTTTGTTATTGCTAGGAAAATAAAAAAACTGAAATATTTACCTTCAGAGCCTGAACCACTTAATGAGGGCTGGAAAGAAAATAAGACATTTTTATCCCAAAAATAAAATTATAAATCAAACTTTAAGAACAAAAACCATAAGAGAAAAGATGTATGACCTAAATCTGATTATGAATTATCATTTACAGTCAGAGGCAAAGCTGATAAACCACGTATAAGCTCATGTTAATGAATGAGGCTCGAAATAACAGTGCACCGGGTTATAATTTATTGGGCACTGTTGTTTCTTAATATAAACACTGAGGAATAAACTGGATGTGAGTTTGGCGCTCAGGCAACAAGTTAGCTGCTAGCTGCTAACACATTCAAATTGGGCGCCCTAACCTGTTTGCTAATTATTCAGGGCTGAATGTTAAGAAGTAGATCAACGTTGAAATATTTAAAATTAAAAATGGGGATAAATTTATTAAAAGGTTGCACTGACCGCTGAAGTGCGCTATTTGCTGCATTTTGTAATGTTTCTCTTACCTCCGCCATAGTTGTTGTAGCTTCTGTGAAGCCAGCGCTAATGTGTTAAAGTGAGTAGAGCTACTACTGTGGTGAATACTACAAAATAAAAGCGCAAAGGTGACGAGCACAACTGGAATATTTGCAAAAACAGATAACTCCGGGTTTTTTTCTGATTTCAAAAATCATGTTTTATGATGTTATCATGTCTTTTATTGTATTAGTTAGTTAGCTTTTACTAAATCAAAATAACCCAACTGCAGTTTGATTGAGAATGTACAATGAAAAACATGATTTCTGAAAATTGACCAAAACGGAGTTCTGTTTTTGTAAACCCTTGTCATTTGGAAAACGAGTATTTCAAAAGTAGCCTTCCCTCTCTTTACTAAGGTTAAAAAACAATACACTGGAAATGTCAGAAGGGAGACATTTTATGATTGTTATTGAAACATATTACCACAATACAACAATTTCAAATCTACTTTGAAAATGTACCTGTTCCACTTAAGACTCACAATGCAGTCAGACATTTTTCCATCATTAAATAAGTTTTACCATCTAGAAATGACTCTAAGTTAGAAAAATATATATATATATATTGGTTTAAAATCATGTAAACTCAAAAAGTTTTTTTTATTTTACATGGAGCAGTCACAAAATGGGTGCTTGTTTGGACACCCCGTCAGCAGCCCATTACAATGGTGTTTTGTTGACCTAAAACCTGGATGCGATGGCTTTAAGTAACAAATAACATATAAACAACCCTAGGGAAAGTAATACAGAATTTATTGCCATAGAAGTGATGGGCAATGTGAAAAATGAAAAAGATTTTATTTTGGTTAACATCAGAAAATGAAATAAAATACATATTCTTTGAGCTGAGGTATTTTAAATGTTACACACTTCCCATTTCTCACTGATACAACCACTGAGAACTCGCAGATATGAATTTGATAAAGAAATGCTTCTTTAACTGAAATCAATAAAAACATCATACACACAACACGTTGAACACATAATACTTATGCTGCAACATGTCATCAGTGCTGAAAGATAAAGCACACAAATGGACATCATCCGTAAAATTTGAATCTCGAAGCAATGAACAAAAGTGTGTCAAAAAGTGGCATACATGAATGAAAGCAGACAATAACCGCAGAATGCATCAGATTTTCCATACAAGTATAGCCCAAGAAATAACTGAGAAATGTGTGATATTTTCAGACTAGCATTTTGAATTTGTAAAAAATACATTAGACATAAATGTAGGAGACATTCTCTTTCTGATTTACCCAAAGACAGCAACTTTAAACAAGACAATCAAAATACTGAAATGTTTGTGTATATTGTATTAAAATGTTCTTGCAAAAACTAATATCCATTTTAAATCACTGACAAATGAAAGCCTGTAAACTGTTAAAGTGCAATTACTACACCATGTTTCCTTTACCGTGATTCCATCAGTAAAAGTTACTGCATCCCATTCCCAAATAGAAAAAATACAAAAGCAGTTATAAGAATTTGTCCAGTTGAACACTGTGCAACACTGAGAATGCTTAACACAAAATATTGTTCTTTAAAAGCGTGTTATCAAAAGACTCAAATAAAACATCTACTTAACATGTACCGTATTTTACACAAACACTCACTTTCCATTTATTATTCAGGGTTTGAAGGAACATTCCTGAAAACTGAAGTTGTGTGACTCTCACAAGACTATTTAATGTATGTAAACTTCCTTTTATAGCTAGAATAAACCTTTTCCAACAATATAACCCAATTCGCAATCCTAGCAATAAAAAACAACTCATAAAAATAAATAGCCTTAATGACTAAAGCCCATCTTTAAAAGTACTCTTCAATAGACAATACAACAGTTGTTTCAACACTAATGACAGTCCTCGTTCCCAATTTGTGGCAAGTGTCCAACATTGCAGGACACAAACCATCAGTTTATAACAGACACCACTTCTTAACAGAAGTGAAAATTAACAGGCAAAAATTTACTCTGGAATGGCACATTCCAGTAGGTTTAAAACTTGACCAAATCTTTTACTTGAGATGATGTCCTGCCAGCATCTGCTATACCTTTTACAGTCAATATCTTCATTTAATAATACATTTAAAAAAACAACAACACACACATCTTAGGAGTGACTTCTTACTCTTGTAAAAAATACAAGAACTCATAGATACAGCTTGGAGCATTATTAACAAACATCAAACCACTGGTCATACAGACACTTTCCCTTTGACCTCTAGTTTGTTGGCATTCTCGCTCTGTTTGGTGGTCTGCTCCTCTGTGAAGGTAATGTAGGAGTACACCAGACTGCCAGCAATACTGAGAAGACAAGTACAGGCAATCAGATCATTAGCGTCACACTAAATCCATGCATCCCATCTGTTTCCTACTGGGAAAAGCTCACTTCTTACCTGATGTTCAGACCAATGAAGTTAGTCCATGAGAAAACGTAATCGCCTCCAAACACCATTCCAATATACGTAATTAATATATTCTGCAGAAACACAAAAGTTGTTAATATTAAAAAAAAAAGAGACAAACTGTATCTTGGTATGTTTAAGAAAAAAAAAAAAAAAACATTCTTACTTTTAGGCAGCCGACAATGGTAGTAGTTAGCGCAGAGTTATACTGAGTGCAAAGTACGGTGGAGTACATTAAAACAAACCTGTAAACGTACCAACAGAAGATGTACTGTTAATGAAATCTCTAATGCCTGAAATCATTAATCTACAAGAAAACAGGTTATCAGATCTTTAAATAAAAAAAAAAATACAGTAGCAACATTTGAGTATTTATGGATTAAGCTTAAACTTACATTAAAAAAACATTATTAACTTATATAATGCTAATATAGCTACTGACGTGCTTAAGTTCTACATGTAAAATGTAAAGTTCATAAAATTTAGCTTTTCTATTCTAAGCTGAAGTAAATACTATTATATTAGAAAGTGTGTTGAGTTTAACATTAACCAATTAACACTCTTTTACTGTAGCATTTTTGTGGGGGCTTTTACATTAAAAATTTTTCTTTTTTGTGTGTGTAAATGTGCAGCCGCATTGGCAAAATTTTCAGCAAAATTTGATATTGTCATTGACTTTCTTTTAGTCAGTGTTGTGAATTCACATGAACATCTTAATTATGAGCAAAATCTACATGGGAAAGTTCTCTCCTAACATGCAGGTTTTCATTGAAATGACTGGATTTCGCAAATCTGTGGTAAAACTGTTTTTTTTTTTTTTTTTTTTTTAAGATTTATTTTCTGCATTTTTGCCTTGATTATGATGGAACAGATCAAACATGACAGGAAGTGAAGTGGTAGAGAGGGGGATGGCGGGATCGGGAAAGGTCCCCGAGTCGGGATTCGAACTTGGCACGCATGCAACTTCTTCATTCTTTATATCAAGAGGAAACTATGCACAAAAAACATTAACATTAGCTCGTTGTGCATTTACTAGCCAATCAATTAAAATATGATCAGGAGCTCAAAGTACTTCTGCAATAAAATAATAAATAAATAAAAAATACGTCAGCACTTAAATGTGATCTTGCATCTGCACAGACCATAGGCACTGGCTGCCGTCATCTGCTGATGTTTGCATTGCTATGATTGATGGCGTTTTATTTTTTGCAGATATATCTAATTTGCTGAACTTTTATGACAGCTAAATTACAAACTAAAACTAACAAAATTAAAACTAAATAAAACACATGAATGCCACTATACATATTTAAATTGCATTAAGTTAGACAGCCCTAGTATTGGCCAAATACAAAGTTTCTATTTTAACTTACCCCATTATACAAGAGAGAATGAATTGACTTATAAAGAGCACATCTGACCAGCCTTCATATTCAAAAGCCTAGGGGAAATAAAATGACATTTATTGATGCATAGAAGAACAAACTAAAAGGAAATAATTGCCTAGCGATCCTTCAATGACAGAGTAATTACCTTAGTTAACCAATACATTTCACAGTTATGGAGCTGTTTGTAAGGGAATTTGTAGGTCAAGCTCTTATATAGTAAAAAGTCACATAACACAGAGGACTTTCCACATTTTTTTCATAGGTTGAAGCTGCAGAGAATTACTCGCATGGTGAGTAAAAAACAATAAATCCACTCAACCCGTCAAAAAGAAGAGAAGAGCTCACCTAAAAGGAATATACCTAACTCCATAAGCTACTACATTCACTCCAGTTACACTGACTGGTATAATGGTGGCTTTGTGCAAGAAACACACTGCCTCCTGTCCTCTCTCCTTCCTGAAGCAGTGCCTGCCAAATAAACTGGGCCTCCCTGTGAACACACTGAGCTAAATAAAATGAGGCATTCATGGAGCAGGGCCCTGTCATCCTAACCTCCAAAACAACTAAGCCTTGTGCGCTTGCTGCTTTTTCAAAAAGACAAGGATGCAGCACACTTTGACTAAGAAAATGCAGTTATTTTTTCATGGGAAAAGAGTTCAGGCAGGAACAGACATGCTGAAATTTAGGTCATTCAGCTTGCTATGATTTCAAGAGAATTTATGACAATCGTGCAGTCGTTCCAACCGGCTAATGGTGTGTGTTCTCTGGCAATGTGAGCTCACTGTAGCTGAGCAGATGGTGTGTTTGTGGTTGCCAGATCATCAGTGGGTATGAGGTCTTGTTGAGAGACGGATTCTTAGGAGTGACTAGAGTCCTGGGGTTATTTAAGGTCTGGCATGTAAACACAATATATATATAACTGAGCATTACCAAAGCATCTGCTGTATGTGTGCAACTGCTTTTATTGCTATTCAAGAAACACATTTATTAATGAGCCAATATCCATCGCTAGAAAAAAAACTATATAAAAAAATTATATTATGTTTAAAAATAAATATATAAGATGTTAATATACAAAAGATCAATCTCAATCATTAGAGAACACTACATATAAAATATAGCGTTTAAAAAAATTACAAAAAAAAAAGAAAAAATGTTTATATTTATATGCATTCTTCAAAAAAAATAATAATAATAAAAATAAAAAATAAATAAAAGAAACTTACCTTATCCATATCTCCTGTGACATGTGCTAATAGCAGTGTTGGAAGAATCATAAATAAAGCATTGTAATAGAGAAGTCCATACTTTCCCAGCTCCTATAACACACACAAAAAGACAGTAAAGCCGTGTCACAATACCCTCTTCTCTCGCACCCTCTACACTAGCTGCAGAGAAACAGATGGTATCCAAACATCTGAAGTGAGCCAAGGGGTTTTCTTCAAGAAGTAAGCATAGGCTGACGTTGTCAGTGCTTTAGATAAATCTGTACACAGTCCACATTCTTCAATGAAAACTGTAGCAGTTATAAAACTACTCTCTCTGGAGTCCTCAAATAGAACACACGACTTCTTTTTTCAGTACAAGCCAGTGGGGTAATGCAATAAACACCGCTCATGTTGCCAGCACTCTCTGTTTCATCAAATACAAGCACAGGCATATCTTCTAAATATATTGAAACCGAACAGGTGCTTGAAATGTTAGAACATGCATACGTGAACAACTTTTGCTCAGACTGGGTGCAGTAAAAAAGATGTGAAAGCACCCAAAAAAAACAATTACGTGAAACATCAGTTCTCAAAAATAGGAGCAGGATAGCAAGATAAATAGACTTATAACTCAATGGAAGACAAAATGTTTCCTTCGTCAAATTATGAACAACAAATTACGCCAGCATAGACAGGTTTGCAAGGAAAACCCTCATCCTCATGAACAAAATGATGCAAAGTGAAATATATTTTGGGAATTATTATATCACAAAACTTAAGTGATCCACGGGGAGTTGCTTCATTTTTGTGTAAGCATAGGAAAGCAGTATATCTCAATTAATGACTACAGAGAACAGCTACTGCTTAAGGGAGCATTCAAGGTATTTCAGTAATCTCTATCATGAATGTGTTTCTTTCCTTACCTTAGAGTCAAGTTTCTGTTTCACAAAAGCTCCATTGGCAGCAGTTAAGACATCGTTCACTAAAATGAACACGTACCCTTGCAGGTCAAAAGCCAAGTCAGCACTGCACAAGAAATATAAGGGCACTCATCAAACACTGTAAAAACATATGTGATTAAATGTTTGCAGACATGGTTGGAGCCTCTTCCTCATACTCAATAAGTAAGATAGTGATGTATAATTAACTTCTATGTTGCAACACAGTCTTATAAACAATAACTTTCCTCTATAAATTAGTGAATAGTTGGCATGCAGCAAGATAAGGCTGAACTCTGTTGGATTTTGAATTCTATCAAACAATGAGCGACTGAAAACCTTTACCTTGCAGCTACAAAGGCCCCTAGAATCATAGTAAATACTGTCAGCTGAACTGACCCGGAGAATTTCTTCCTGTAATGAGGGACATAACCAGTGACATTATCACATTATTAATCAATTAGTTATAAGCCATCAGAAACACTGTAGTAATTAGAGAACTTTCACTTACTTTAACAAGAAACCCTCCGCTAGCATTGTAAAGAGAATTGAAAACCTCCTCAATACTGTAAACATTGGCAGGCTGAAGGAAGATAAAACAAATTAATTAGATACCAATGCATAAAATACAAAATATTAAGGTAGATTTGTTATATGTAATGTTTAAAGCTGTTATGTACTGCATCATACTTCAGTCTTTTTGTCCCAAAGAGTCCTGTTATTTGATTTCCAACATATAGAAGAGGTAGCGGAAATGTCTGAAATTACAAGGTATATAGATATTGAGAAAACATAACAAAAAAGGTGCGAGCAACACTTACAAAGGTGCATTGTTTTGCAGCCCCATGTGGGTATCTTTTCCCATGTAAACAAAAAAGTCTTGCACGTGTGCTCTTTGGGGAAAGAACAAGTGACAACACGCACATGTTTAAAGAGCCAGCATTCCTCACCTTTCTAGGTATGCTACCATCAAATTCTGGAAAGGTGATCACCCGGAGGGCCTTTCCCACCCGCAACACAACAACTGTTGCCAGCATCTGCAGAGTAAAATCATGATATGTGCATGCCGCTCTGCTCTGCAACAATGTGTAAAGTCCGGAAAGTGAGAAAAACTTTATCTGACAAAAGAAAACCCACCTGACCAATGCCAACACATATCGAAGAGGGGAACCTGTTTGGAAAGACTGCTTTTTAGCAAAGACTAAAAGCATAACGTTTTGTTTACATGTTTATTCTATTACTTTTGATTGCTACCATAAAATAAATCATCATATGCAATGTAGTGTGTAGTGTATAATAGTGTATAGTCCGTGCAAAATGCATTTATTTTACAAGTACACTATTTGTATTTACATGCACATATCTAGGCTTCTGAAATTTAAAAGAAAAAAACAAAAAAACAAAGGCAAATTCTGGATAATCATAATTTTAAGTAGTTTAATCCGGGTAGTTGCTCACTTACAAAAATGGGATGTGGTGGTACAAAAAGGGAAACAACATAATACTCGATATAAACCTTAATACTGAATGAGTACCATATTCATGTACCATTGTATATAACGTTACGTGGTACACCAAGGAACTTAAAAGCATACTAGTTTCACAATGATACATGTCTATAAAACATGGTATTAGCACGAT
Organism: Barbus barbus; assembly: GCF_936440315.1. Taxonomy (NCBI): domain Eukaryota; kingdom Metazoa; phylum Chordata; class Actinopteri; order Cypriniformes; family Cyprinidae; genus Barbus; species Barbus barbus. The sequence goes on from NC_136753.1 coordinate 18,823,070, forward strand.
AAGTCCCTAACGTAAAAGCATGGTAATAACATTGCATTTTTGTTTTTAAAGCAGCCAGCTTCAGTCTAACATTGCGTGTTTAAATCAGCACACGGAGATCAAGGTTCGTCTGTACCAGACTAATACTGCTGCAATAACTAAGTTGGCAACTATCCCAAGTATTCTGCATCTAGAGACAGTTAAGCGCTTACAAAATACAGAGTATGTAACTCGAGGAAAAAAGTCTTCTTACCTGTAATTGGTCAGGACGCTCTTGTTCACTACAACTATGAGGAAAGAGCTGATTCCATAAAAGACCGCAGCTAAAAGTTTGAAGAGTACCGTTAGCGTTTGGTCCGCCATCCCAGCTGCTTCATTCTTTGGCTCACATTGCTTCATTCTGAACGCAGCGCCTTTCTTCCTCCCCACGTTGACGCCTCTGAACTTCCGCCATGTTTACAGAGCTACGTATACTGTGACGACGCCATCTCTAATTTGCATACGTCCGTGCGCTGCTCTATGTCGCCACCCTGCGGCAGCGGACTGCAAGATATTTACCCACAGAGCGACATAACACTACGCGGAATAATCAATTACACTCAGTTTAAACTTTCATACAGTTTATTTTTTTATATAGACTTTTTTTTTTATTCACTGGTTTAACATTGTCCATTAGAATATAGCAAAACAGAAATTTATTAAATCCTATACGAAAATAAACGAAACTTTGTGGTTTTACCACAAATAAAACCAAAAAAATATGGTTAGCATAGTTAAACCATGGTAACCACAAATTAACCATGGTTTTCCTACACTAACGATAATTTAACCATGGCGTTTGCAGGGGCGGATTTAGTGAATTGGGGGCCCCAGGCAAATATAGGAATGGTTGAAAATGCACATTAATTTTCTGCCAGGAGGAGGTGCTTTTGGAACGCTCAGCTCATAAATGATACTTTATCAGGTAAGATGAAAATTTACATTTTTATCTGTTCTAAATGTACCTAATACTTTTCAAGTTTTTAATACTTTAATAAACATGGATATGGACAAATACGGATGCTTTATGCAATATATGTGTATGTTTGTAGTAAAACTGTGGTTATACAAATGGTAATCATCAATACGCCAAAAAACCATAGTTTTACACTTTTACTACAATAAAACCATGGTTAATTTTCGTAAGGGATACATAGCAAATCCAGCGAAACACAGACCAATGAAATGCAATAGAATCTCCCTGAAAGCTTTATTTATTTATTCCTTCCTTCATTCATTCATTCACTTTGTGGGTGGCATAAAGTTGTCTTGAAGTTGGACGTTCGATATTCGTATATTTAGGGACCGTCTCTAAAGTTACATACAATATTGGTATACTCTTTTCTAACGTCAATAGCATTTGAGCAGAATGACTTACAGAATGACTTTTACATTTTTGATATTTATTAAAACAAACTGTAAATCATTTGTTAAAAATTCAATTTTTTCAGTACTGAATGGGCTCAAATGCAAATTTAAAGCTCAATAGCATTTGAGCAGAATGACTTACAGTCATAACACAAACGGTAAACTGTTCATCTAGGTGTCAGCTATAATGCACACTTTTTACTTTTTTTGATACTTATTAAAATCTACTTTAAATCATATGTAAAAAATGCAATTTTTCACTACCGAATGGGCTCAAAAGCAAAATGCCATTATTTAAAGCTCAATAGCATTTTGACTTACAGTCATAACACAAAACTGTAAACTGTTCATCTAGGTGTCAGCTATAATGCACACCTTTTACTTTTTATATATTTTTTTAAATAAACTGTAAATCACATGTAAAAAAATTATATTTTTACAGTACCGAATGGGCCCACATGCAAAATATGCCATAGTTTAAAGCTCAATAGCATTTGAGGAGAATGACTTACAGTTGAGCTTTAAATGTGCGTTTGAGCCCATTCGGTAATAGAAAAAATACATTAAAGAAAATCGTTTTTCTTTTTTTTCACATATAATTTAGTGTTTATTTGAATAAATATCAAAAATGTAAAAGGTGTGCATTATAGTTGACACCTAGATTAACAGTTTAGAGTTGTTTTTATGACTAAGTCATTCTGCTCAAATACTATTGAGCTTTAAATTATGGCATATTTTGCTTTTGAGCTCATTTGGTAGCGAAAATTTTTGTTTGTTTTTTTACATATGATTTACAGTAGATTTTAATAAATATCAAAAATGTAAAAGGTTTGCATTATAGTTGACACCTAGATGAACAGATTACAGTTGTTGAAGTTAGAAAAGTGTATACCAATATCGCATGTAACTTTAGAGACGGTCCATATGCGAATATGGAAAGTCCAACATCAAGCCAACATTATGTCACTTTTGTGGTGGGGAAACTGCAATGCTCCCTGTGGTGTCCCAGCGTGCACACTTCACAGGTCAGGTTTTCTTCCTGGAGGACAAGGGTGCTCCCTGGATGGAAGACATGAGATGGGTGCAATAAACTGAAGAGTTTGTACGTGATGGGAACAGATCCTAACCGTATCGTGGATCACAGCTGAATGCAATACAAAAAAAGTTAATGATTGTTCATAGGCCTACACATCGAATGATGACACAGCCTAAGATTTCCCACGATTCTATGCAGGCGATTCGGATAATGAAAAAAATTGTGGCGTTATGATTAAGTTATTGAAAGAAGAAAATGATTTCAGAAATGTCCATTTTTTTAGCTTAACGAAAAACAAGCACTGTAGAACATCAGTGGCAGCTTGAGTATGCATTGTGTTACATCCCTAGGATGTATGTACTTAAAAATTCATTGTTGAAGTGTGTTCCCTCCCATTTGGATGTGGTTATGTCCCCTGTGCTCTCTCTCTCTCTCTCTCTCTCTATTGCATGGTGAAAGAAATCTTTACATTGCCAAAGCTTTAATAACACTATACAATAAAATAAATAAATAATAATAATAATATTTTTTTTAGAGAAGTGCCTCTAGGCATATAGGGAGTGTGTTGGTAGTTCTGTCCCGCTGGAGGCTCTTTCGTCGTGACAGGACCTCACATACCTGGTGGCCAGGTTTGAGCTTGCTGGGCTTTCTCCTAGCAGGTATGGGAGTTTGTCCATATTTGGTTTCTGAAGGAAGTCTTTGTGGTGAGTTGTGAAATAGGGATAGAAAGTGTCCCTAATTTGTGCATATTTAGGGCAGGATGTCAGGAAGTGCAGTTCTGTTTCCACTTCATTTCTCTCTCTCTCTCTCTCTCTCTGCTTGCTTGGCAGTTGCAAATTTTCTTTGTTTATTTGCTTTATAATTAAGTGGGAAGCTGTAGGGAGAGGGTGCCGTTTTATTTTGTGCTCCTGTTTACCCGTTTTTGGTTAGTGAGGGAGTTGAGGAAAGCTTTTGTTGTTGATTTCTTTTACCTGGATAGGTTATTTAGTACTCCTGATAGTTATCTGCTGTTTTGTTTGTTATTTTGGCCAGGCCCTCTCCTGGAGACATTTATTGCTTCCTTGATTCTTGCTTTACTAAATAAATTAAGTTTGAAAAAGCTAAGTGTTGTTGCATTTCTGGGGCAGAGGACTGGGGTGATTCCTCCTCGTTTTATTCATTTCTTCCTTAATAGTTTTAGTTAAACCTGTTACTCCCAACCCTAGACTGGGAGACGGGAACGTAACAATTGGGATTTGGGATCCTGTTTATAATTAGCTTCCTTACAAATTACCATCACACAAAAATTCTGTCTTGAAATATTAGCGGCAATCGCATTTGATGAACTAACTGTTGATTAAGATAGCGCCTTGGAGGACCACGCCCCCTTTCACACTCAAAGACCAAAGTTATGCATTGCTATAGGCTATGTGACCCTGGACCACAAAACCAGTCATGGGAATATTTGTAGCAATTGTCAAAAAATCATTGTATGGGTCAAAATGATCGAGTTTTTCTTTCATGCCAAAAGTCATTAGGATATTAAGACCATGTTCCATGAATCGTGTTCCATTTTGTAAATTTCCTACCGTGATATCAAAACTTATTTTTTGATTAGTAGGCTAATAGGCTATGCATTGCTAAGAACTTAATTTGGACAACTTTAAAGGTGATTTTCTCAATATTTAATTTTTTTTTATTTTTTTGTGCACCCTCAGATTCCAGATTTAAATAGTTGTCTCTCAGTTAAATGTTGTCCTATCCTAACAAACCATATCAATGGAAAGCTTATTTACTGTGCCTTCAGATGATGAATAAATCTCGATTTCAAAAAATTGACCCTTATATGACTGGTTTTGTGGTCTTATATAGCCTGCTTCTTATTATCTTTGGGTTATGTTTATAATGCTGTTATTACATTTATTTAATTTTGTTTTGTTGAGTGTGAAAATGAAATAAAAACAACAACAGCACACGCACACAGGCTAAAAATATTAAAGGCATAGTTTCATTAAAATTGTGACAATATAAAACAATTATTAGCCGACATTTGATATCACCAATGAATAATTTTAAACAGGCTTCCATTTTCTAAGTAGATTAACCGTTCAAAGAAGCAGGTGCTGACTGTTTTTCAGGAAAAAAAATGAATTGAGGTCAGAGGACCACATTTTGTGCATGCTTGATGTTTTTATGTTACAAAATGAGGACAGAAATATGATTAAGTTGCTTTTTAACGCTTTCTCTTTGATGTTATTTTGATGTGATATCCGATAAATCATCCATTTATAATAATATTCATATTGTAGGTATATGAATCTTTCTCATCACTTCAAATGATCCTAAAGTAGTCTAACAGAGGTACTTTAAAGACAGACGACTCTTGAGATGTCATATCATAGGTCAGCAACTGTGCAATCAAATTCTTTGAAGTGACAAAGGATATGAGTAACTAATGAGGGAGATTTTAGCTATTAACACAAAAAACAATGTGTGTGTATTTTAATATGTCTCTTTTCATATTCACAAAAGAAAAAAGTTATAAAGGTATATTTAGCCTATAAAGTTTAACATACAAAATAATGAGATATTTTAAATGTCTTTCTTTCTTTCCTCCTTTCCTTCTTTATTTAATACTTGTGGTCTGTCTTTGTGGTTTAGTGTGCCAGTTTCACACAAACTGTAATTGTGGGACTGACACTAGCATCATTGTTATTGTTTTATTCGTTTTTCAGTTTCCACACCTTTACGGTAAATAACTTGATCTCTTATGAAAAGTTTATTGATTTCATTGTTTCAATTATTATTATTATAAACACCTCTTAATCTACTGTTATTAGTGCATTCTTTGTATTACGATGTATCTCAGATTCACCTTATCTATGTCAGTGGGTTTTCCCCAGAAAACACTTTGAAGATGAAGATGGAAAGTAAGTTTAAACGAGATCAAAAATCTGGGGCAGACAGGAAGGCTGTTCTGTGGTGTCATTTTCACACGCTAAGCACATGTGAGAGGGAACGGGTGAGGAGAACATGGGTAATTCGGTCTTATTTCGTTGTTCCACAGCCTAACATTTTTAGCCATGTATAAGTATATTTTTTAATATCAACAGATCTTGTTTGGGTGTAAAATGCACGTTTAATGAGAGGCATTACATCATAGGGCTTCATGAGGAAGATTAGTGAATTAATGAGTGTTGTTCTCTTTTTCTCCACTGGTTTTCACATCCCTCTAACTTCAAACGTGCCTTTGTTATGTGAAGTTGTCAAGTGATCGAGCTAGTGAAAATCTATGATGGAAACAGGAGAGGAGCCCAAATTGAGGAGAAATCACTGTTTCAAAAGTGCATTAGGAAAGGTTTGTTTGGTTTTCTCTTTTTCTGACATATCCACTTCTTCCAGTGCCGTTTGATGTATCATATCTTACTGAACTACATATTTTTCAGTTTTCTATTTGAATTATCATTATTCTTTAATTCATGACTTTAAAGTTAAAGTTAATGTAACATCAGCTTATTTCATTTTGTGTATGCTTTGCCTGTAGAGCAACGGTGTGATAGCAGTTAACGATTGTTGATGACTAAAAAGGCGGTTTAATAAGTATGCATGTAGAAACACGCTTCAGAGTTTCACAACAGGCAAAAATACCACAAATCTAGGTCATTGCCCCTTAAAAGAGCAATGCAACTCTGAGAAAACAGGGTTGACATAAATAAGATTAGGCTTGTAACATTAAGTATCTCTCATGAGAATGCTGACTATTTACACAGATCGCAAGCTTATCATTTTCTGGTAACATTCTATCTTGGTGTTTTTTTTATGCAGGTGTGTGACCTGTTGTATGTGACATCTTTAAAAGGGATTATGGTATGGAAGGCAACCCACTTTTTGTTCTGACTATATGCTGGTTTGCTTCATGCAAATGCATTTGAGAGAACAGAGAAGACAGGAGAAGAGGCTTAAGGACTAGGCATGAAGTGTGGAGAAAAATATTCACTAATCCTCATAGAGACCCAGAAAAAGAAAGGCATGAAATGGATTTTTTCATCAGAGTCTGGCAGGTGGTCTTTCTTCTCCTTTTCGGCAAATTCTGCGGTGAGTAAAATCATTGTGATTATATTTGTTTTACATTGGAATGTTTTATAAATGAATAGTGTTCTCTCTCTGCTTAGACTGCTACAGAGTCAGTTGTGTTGGAAAGCTGATAGTAGATTCAGATGTCATCCACCTGGGATCCAACTTGACTGTAGGCTGCCAATCAAACACTGAGCGCTGTGGCAGACACTTCGCCATAGTTTTCAATGGAGAGACCATTTTCGAAACAATTAATTGCTCTGTTATAAGAACACAGATAGTCATCAATGAGCCAAGTTTTTGGCTACTCTGCAAGGTGAAGGAGGGAGACACATGGCACACTGTTTGCGGCCAAGATTTCAAGGCTGGCTGTAAGTTCAAATGTTATCTGTATTCAAACGCTCTAACTAAATCAGTTGAAATGATTTGAAAGGTTAATATAGCTTAAGGAGCTTAAGATAGAGGCATTAGCTAATGATCAATTGATCATGTACATGAAATCGAAATGTAAGAATCAAAACTCTATGACATTTGTGATATTCATAAACCTATGTTTCTTCTTTGTTTAAAAATGCTACTTAGTTTTGTACATTCTGTACAATTAACCAGATTTTGACTATGAATATCTAGCTGTTAATTAATTTTCTGCTTTAGACCCTCCAGGTAAACCGAAATTCAGCTGCGTCACATACCAAAATTCGGAGTATGTCAACTGCTATTTGGTGGTCACAACTGAGACGTATTTATTTACAAATTTCACAGTGACATTTTAGTAAGTGTGTCTTATTCAAACGTTATTATTTTAACAGTTTGATAACATCAAGGTGCTTTATCGTATGTCCGATATTTATCATTTCATAGAAACTTTATATAATTTTTTTTTTTTTTCAAATATAGAGATAAAGATCAAAACAGCCTTTCTTGTGTTTTATCTTTCTTTAATGTCTTTCGTCCATGCAAAGCAACAGCACATCCCAGTTCCTCCAGTATGTGATGAACAAAGACGGCCATGTCTCTATTCCACGATCGCTGTTTGTTGAGGACATGACATATAAAGTCCATGTAAGAGGTCACAATGCATTAGGAAAGTCACACTCTACTTTCAACTTCTCGATCTGGGACATTGGTAAGAGGCTAAATTACACACACGTACTAATTTCTGAAGCACTTTCTCATTTTGATCATATCATGATCTCTTGATTGTTTAATCTTATTCTTTCACTCAGTGAAAGTGGTATGAATTTTGACATACCAAATGTGCATAGATGTGTTTAGCTGAATCATGTTGACTTTTTGACATTGTTTTTGTTCAGTAATTCCAAGCACTCCAGATATAGCACGAGTTGTGTTTGAAAATGGCGCTCTTTCTCCTATAATATGCTGGAATGGCTCAGAAGATATTTTGAAACCAATTTTGAGGTTCAGAGAAGCACATGATAACCAGGACTGGGTGAGAGTCAAATGCTGATTTCTTATATAAAAAGGATTTGTGAAAAATGTGTTCTGGTTAATGGAATAGTTCATCCAAAAATTAATATTTGCTGAGAATTTACTCTGCCTCAGGCTATCCAAGATGTAGATGAGTTTGTTTCTTCATAAGAACATTGGGTTTGAAAAAGACTAACATTGCATAACTTGCTCCTCTGCATAGAATGGGTGCCGTCAGAATGAGATTACAATAATCCACACTACTTCGACTACAATGCCTTGTGAACTGAAAAGCTGCGTGTTTGTAAGAAACAAATCCATCGAGACATTTTCATTTTAAGACATCATTTCCATAATCCATAGTAACTTCCTGCAGTGAAATAGTTTGTCCCATGTTGTTCTCTCACATCAAAATCTACCGAAATATTTCTTTAGAACTGTTTCGGACTGTGTTGGGCTTGATCTGTGTATATTTCTCTCCTGACTCAGATGGGATGAGAAAGTAATACTATGAATAGAGGACTCATAAATTAGCTAGAAACAATGCTTTAAAGTTAAAAACATCTTAATGATGGATTTGTTTCATACAAATATGCAGCTTTTTGCTTCACGTGATGTTAATTGATGGACTGGAGTTGTGTGGATTACTGTGATGTTTTTATCAGCTGTTTGGATTCTCATTCTGACGGCACCCATTCACTGCAGAGGATCCATTGGTGAGTGATGTAATGCTCCAAATCTGTTCTGATAAAAAAAAAAAACTTATATCTTGAATGTCCTGAGGGTGAGTATTTTCATTTTTGGGTGAACTGTTCTTTTGAAAGCAAGCCATCCATTAGCTGTCTTAGATATTTTTGCTATCGCTTTTGATCAGGGCCAGGGAAGTGTGAAGGAGCTCCAAGCTGGATGTATTTTGATGCAGGAAGCCTTAGAACCGTTAACGCCCTATCAGTTTGAGCTGAGGGTGTGTGTTACTTCAACAAACTGCAGCATGTGGAGTCATCCCTTCAATATAACCAGCCCAGGAATTGGTAATTCCTTTTTATTCACATTAGTTTAGGTGATGTGTTTTATCAGCATATTGTTTTGACAATAATTTTGTTTTATATGTTTTAGCACCCTCACACAAACTTGATGTATGGAGAGTCATCAACAAGACCAGTACTCATGGACTTCTGAATGTCACAGTGTTGTGGAAGGTAACAGTACCACCTGCAGGAGAGATAAATCAAAGATTTCAAACAAAGGAAAAACTGTGTATAACATAAATTACTACGGTGCCCGGGAGGGGTCGTCTTCGGGTTCACTGAGTTTTGTTGTGGCCACGAGATATTAATTCGTGGGAACATCATATTAACTCGTGGGAACGTGATATTATGTTGTGGCCACGAGATATTAATTCGTGGGAACATCATATTAACTCGTGGGAACGTGATATTATGTTGTGGCCACGAGATATTAATTCGTGGGAACATCATATTAACTCGTGGGAACGTGATATTATGTTGTGGTTTTATGCATAAACAAAGTTTAATGCATAAACAAACCTATGTGACCATAGCAACCCGGGATTATCAGAGATGGATAAAACATTTTTCATTTTCATTTAATATTTGTATATTATTATTATTATTATTAGGTTATATTAAAGTGTTAGAGCTATATTTTTTATATTTATTTCATACATAATATTTTATTATTTCCCCTTTCAATTCGTGTATCGCTTTACCTAATTAACGTTCTGTATAATTATGCTATTTGCTACCATATATTTTGCAAATACTGCAAACGCCTGACAATTATGCCAATACTTTGATTGTAGGCTATTTATGCCAGTGCGTAATGATAAAATGAGTGTGTTTTCATTTACAAATGAAACTATATGAATGATTCATTCCTCAACGAAACACTAGGCAGTAGGCTATAATATTAATAATTATTAATTCATAGGGGGAAAAAAAGAAATATATGTTAAATTCAACCTTTAAACTGCATTTCCAATAGGCTATACATTCCAGTCAGCATAATCATAGCTTTATGTCGAGCATTTACAGTAGGCTTATTTACAAAACTGGTCAGCACGTTATGTAAAGAGATCGAAATGAAGGAAAAAAACAAATATAAAAATATAATAATAGACTAATAATAATAATGTAATAATAATATACAAATATTACGGAAAAAGACGATCAGTTGATGGACACACACAGCTAGCAAGACTGTGGGATGGATTGGATAAAAATGTTTTCTTGTAGGTCTATTTTATTTTATGTACTTTATGTAACATTTAGCCTATTCATGATAAACTTGAATGCTGTGTACATCGCGTGCAATTGCCTAAAGTCCGGTAGCCTATGGTCAATATAATAATTTAATTATGTAATAATTTCTATAATAATTAAAATAACAATTTCTTAATTCAAAATAATCTATTAGTGAATCCCTGATAATCTCAGGTTGCTATGGCCACGTAGGTTTGTTTACACATTAAACTCCACGACATAATATCACGTTCCCACGAGTTAATATGACGTTCCCACAAATTAATATCTCGTGGCCACGACAAAACTAAGTGAACCGAAGACGACCCCTCCCGGGCACCGTAAATTGCTGTCGAACAGTTTGGGGTTGGTAAGATTTTTTATGTTTTTGAAATAATTTGGCACTCAAGCAACTTATTATTGTTATTATCATTAAAAAAAACAACAACAGTTTTTTTGTGGAAGCTGTGATACTTTTTCAGGATTCTTTAAAGAATAAAAAGTTCAAAAGAACAACAAGTAAACATTAAAAGTGTTAATGTTAACTTTCTTAAGTAAGTCTTTACTGTCACTTTTGATCAATTAAATGAATAAAAGTATTAATTTCTTTAAAAAAGTCTCTCTGACTTTAAACTTTTGAATGTTACTTTATATAGCATAAATGTCAACCTCTTTTTAAAAATCTAAACATTTCCATTTATGCAAAAGTCATGGTCATTGTCACATTATCTTAGTGATTAGTAACTCACAAATCTTATTTTTATTATTCATTAAAAATTCTTATTATTTCTTATTCATTTTAATTTTCTGAAATTCTGGTCTGAAATATTAGTGTCATTCACCTAAGTAGATTTCTTTTAATCAATCTCTTGAATACATCTATTCTAAGAGTGAATAAACTAATTAGCATATCTTGACATTACACAACAGCATAAAAGATGACTTTAGAAAGTGCTGACTCATTAAATCTCTACAGGACAGTCCCACATACACTGGCGGACGTGTGCTCTCTCACAGTACGTCTAGAGGTTTCATGGTTTAGCAGCCCACATTAGTTCATGCACTCAAAGTACTATTTGTCATAAAAAATGTTGTTATATATTCACCTTCATGTTGTCCCAAAATAAAGGTTCTTTATTGGAATCAATGGTTCCATGAAGAACCTTTAAAATCCATGGAACCTTCCAAAAGGATTTTTTATTGTGGAAAAAGGTTCTTTAGATTATCAAAATGTCATAGAAAATGGTTCTTTTAATATTTTTTTTTCTTTTGTTTGGGGAACCTAAAATGGTTCTTTTGCTTCGAAACCCCCTCTTTGGAACCATAATTTTTAAAAGTGCATATTACTTTCTTTCTGTGGAGCATTAGAAATTAGTTTGTACACTGTATTCCAGGTATTTTGAAGACTCATGAAAGATTTATGTGAGGAGCAGACAGAAAATTAAAGGGAAAATTCTCTCATCATTTACTCACCCTTAAGTCGCCCCAGATGTATGTGACTTTCTTTCTTCTGTGGAAAGCAAATGGAGATTTTTACAAAAGCATCCATAATATGCCAAGTGGTCATAGTTGGTGCTAAAAAAATCATGCAAAGCAAACATGACAGTAATCCATAAGACTACAGTTGTTCAATCAGTGTCTACTGAAGCGAAATGATAGTTGTGTGTACTATTTTATATATTTTAAAATATAAACCGTAATAAGATCATTTTTTGGTGGACTATCTCTTTATATCTCCGTCCCACTCAAGAAGCGAGTTTGTGAACTAGATCAGTCCAGTCTGAGAATGAATCATTCAACTAGAAAGAAAGAACTGACTAAAAAGAATGAGGGGGAAAAACATTATCACCGGCCTTTACCCTCAACATGAACTCACTTGTTGACTATTTATTTCTCCTTCTTCTTACAGCGCTATAAACCAGAATATTACAATGGAGATTTATTATATTACAAGTTATCTTATAAAGAAGAAGGCAAGATCCAAGAACTGAATTGCCCATCTCACATCACTCATCAAACTCTTCAGCTGAACGCAGCAGAAGTTAACGTCAGTGCTGTGACAGCAGCAGGTTCCTCCCCACCTGCACCTGTCAGCTTGATATATACAGGTGAGAACCTGTTTATTATTCATTTTAGTTTTGTAGGATACACAAAATGTGTTCATTTACAAGGCATCTACATGAGCTTAGTCTAAATGAAAATGTTATATTATTTTCTGTGTGCGCGTGTCGCAGGTAAACCAGCCCCCATGATAACACATTTAGTTCCAGCAGCAGGGGGCAGTGTGCTTCTAGCATGGGACGTGTCTCATTACAGTGAGGAGGTGGAGGGCATTCTGGGATTTGTTGTGCAGTGGCAACAAAGTACAATGCACTTAAAATGGAAGCGATTAGGAAAAGACTATAATTTTACATTCCTACAAGGTAAGAATTTTTCAAAATCTAGTGCTATTGATCTTAACATCTAAGGATTAAAATAATAAAAATGGTTAAAAACGCAGCATAACGTTATGCAGATTAATGTAGTTCATGTAATGGTGTTCATTATTCAAGTTTCATTATGAAGTTCATTTCTGAACTTGTTCTTGCAGGTATGCGAGCTGGTGTCCTGTATAACATTTCTTTATATACTGAAGAAGCCAGTGGAGTCTCAGACCCTGCATTTGTTCAGGTTTACGCAGAGGAAGAGAGTAAGCACGTGTTTACTATATTTGCAGTTTCTCTCTCTTGCTTGTTTTCCATTTTAACATACTTTGAAATGTAATTTATTCCTATTTTTTATTATTTCCTTTTTTTTTGATAAATATAAATATTTAAACTGTAGTATACATTTTCCATAACTGTTCATGTTTATTTTACACTTCATATAAATTCAGATGAGATTTTCCATAGGCCTATTTATAATAAATAACTACGTTTAATTATATCTGACTCAGTTAAATTATAAATGTAATTAACATTAGTGCAATTACTAATATGTCATAAGTGTTTTAGGCTGAACTTTTTTTTTTTAAAGGGGACCTAACACACACAGTTTCACCCAATCTCATGTTAATCTTGAGTACCTATAGAGTGGTACTGAATCCTTCATATCTCCAAAAAGTCTTTAGTTTATCATTTTAATAAAAGAAAGATACAGCTTTACGATTCTCTCCGGAAAAAGCCGAGCTCCTGGAGGCGTGCCGTGTGGGCGGAGCTAAAGAGTGATGAGCACTTGCAGAGATATTTAATATAAATTGTTCCCCCCCTTTAAACAAAAGAGCAGTAAACAAAAAGTGTTACAATAATCCCTGCTCTCCCTCTAAATTGCCACAAGAGGGCAGTGACAGAGAATTTGTCAAAATAAGTCAGTTTATGAGTTTATTAAATACAATAGCATTTTAAAAAAGTTCAAATTTATTATTATTATTATTTAATCCTGCTCAGTTAATCTTTTAATCCACTCTGTTGTTTCTTTTTTTAGAGCCTTTAGCTGGTCCAGATATATCAATTAACAATACACTGAAAAACCAGATTTTGATTCAGTGGGATGAGCTTGATCGAGAAAAACAAAGAGGATTTATCACAAACTACACCATTTACTTCCAGAGACATAGAGACAAGAGACTTCTTCAGAACCGTGAGTAAAACAGCTGTCTGTGAGTGTGTTGAGCTGTGGTTTGTGTCAGTGTGTCTGAGGGGAGGAGTCACATGGTTTGGCACGCAGAATCAAAACTTTTGTTTGTTCCTTAACACCGTCTCAATATAAAAACCAATCATTTTTTGTTGTTGTTTTTGTTTTATTGTTTTTTCACAACACCCCACTAGTGATGCAGTGCACCTTTGTGCATTTAGCAGAGTGGAAAGACTTTACCTGTCTTTGGTTTGAGACTCATCACTGTCACACCCACAGTTTGACAGCAGGGTTTTCCACCATTTACTGAAAGAGTTCACATCCTCTTCCAGTAACCCCACTCCCCTACACTTCTACATAACTGGTCTAAAACTGATGTTCTGCGTGTCGCAGAACTATGACCACAAAATAGTTAGGTTAAATCAGTTAAGGATTTTGGTAGCAACTAACATGGGAACCAGTTTTTAAAACGTTTTATATCTTGTTGCATTGGTGGATTGTTTAAAATCCATAACCAATATCCATGCTTTAAAAAAAATAAAAAATAAATAAAAATTCTATACCAGCATAAGCCTAAGATTCTGGTTTTAGCTTGACTTCCAGCCTGGCCAAGCTTATGCTTAACTGGTTTAGCTGGGGAGCCAGCTGTCTACTTGCTTCACCAGCTCAAAACAAAAGTGCACAAAACCCCGTATAAAGCCAATCAACAGACCAGCTCAAACCAGCTTAGTTGTTTTTGTTTTTCTTTTGTCTGTCATACCCTGATGCAACAAAATATGAAACTAAGTATAATGCAAGCTTCACCAGGTTGAGAGAGAAGCATAAACCTGCTAAAACCATCTTAAAAAAACATCTTAAAACTGCTCAAAACCTGCTATCGCAAACTAGAACCAGCAACCAGCTGTTTGGGGTCTATACGATTTTTTACAATTATCTTACACTTACCAAGGCTGTATTTACAGTATTTGATCAAAAATACAGTAAAAATATTAACTATTTAAAATAACTGTTTTCAATTTTATTACGATTTAAAATGTAATTTATTCCTGTAATAGTAACGCTGAATTTTCAGCAGCCGTCTTCAGTCGTGTCACTTCATGTCACACGATCCTTCAGAAATCATTCAAATATGTTGATTTAGTGCTCAAGAAACATTTATTATTATTATCAATATTGAAAATGTGCTGCTTAATATTTTTGCGGAAATCATGATTTTTTTGTCATGATTCATTCATTAGAACATCATTTATTAGAAAAAAACTACGAAAAAAATACATATATATACAGGTAATATATGACCCCAAACCTTCAAACTGTAAAGTTGTTGTACTATAATTTTATTTAGGGCTATTGTGCTGTTTTAAAAATCCAGTTTAACTTGATCTACAGCGATTTGTCTAAGATTGTTGTTGTTGTTTATTGTTGTGTCAAGGTAATATTTTACTACTGCAAAAAAAAAAAATGTAGAGGTGTTGGAAAAAAGATGTCACCCTCACAGGGACAGGCCCACATATCAGTTTGAACTGAAACTGAAAACTATCTATGGATGGGCTTCACATGCTTAAGATGACTTTCTAATATTATAAAATACTTGTGGTCACACAAAATTATTAGAGAGGAAAGTGCGGTTTATATGTTAGTGGGCATTCATATGCCCTGTCTGATCTCGCTGCGCATCAGTGTATTCACATATTCCAGTGTATTCACATATTCTCTAGAGTTCTCATTAGAATCTTTCGAGGGCCTCTGTCTTCTGTGTCATTTCTGTCTTTAAAGTTACAGCTCCGACTGGCGCGAATGAGACCCAGCAGCTATTCTTAACAAGTGGCTTCAGGCATAACAGGAAGTAGAGACAACAGCGGAAAGCATGTGGCTATGTGCAAATGTTTCTGTCTCCAACATAAGCTACTCTAACCAAGCTGTTAAACAGACAACAGTAACTAAAAAATGCCTGTTATTATCCAGTGGCATAACGGTGTTGTCAAAAAACGCAGAACAGACAAAAAATTACGCAATGGCTTTTTGTCAGTGTTAAGTATCTCCACCCTGCTGAACAGTTACATGAGCATTTTAACTTTGATGTTTCATTCTACAGAGTTACTCTTAGATCTTTTACCCTTAACCATGAAACCTGGCTCAAAGACAAACTGTCAGTCAGCTAGTCATTGCTAAAGTAGAGTGTGAGTGATGCAAATGAATATTTGATATTATTTTCTGCTAAAAGAAACATCCTGGAAGAAACACTCTTCATCTCCTCATGTTGTATGTGTTCTTGCAGAAACTGTGCCTAATGCATTTCCTAGACGTTTGACTTGGGAGCTGCAAGGCCAACAGGAGTGTGTCGATATCCTGGTCTCTGCATGGAATTCAGCGGGTGAAGGGCCCAAAGGAAAACCTGTCACTTGCTGTTCTCACAGCAAACTATCATACAAAACTGGTTCAGACAAGACAACAGGTGCCTTTCCTTATGAAATAGATGAGAAAGATCAAAGATCATTGAAAAAAGTCGTGTTGGATTAGCTAAGTATAGAAACTTTGACCTTAAAATCACATTAGTTTGACCAAAATGAATTACAAACATGGGTATTTCCAGAAAGTCTCTGCTGAAATGATTAATAAGCAGGAAAGAGTGTTTGGAAGTACAATATTTGACAAAAAAAAAGATGCGGATGTGATGTTGCTATATTAAAAAATTGTCATCTTTATTTCCTCATGTCATTCCAAAACTATACAACTTTCTTTGTCTGTGGAAATAAAAAGAAGATATTTTGAAGACAGTTTTTGTCCATAGAGTGAAAGTCAATGAGATCCAAAACAGCATTTGTCCACATTGGCATTCATTGTATGAACAAAAAACTCTTGAGATATTTTTTTGTGCTCTACTGATGAAAGAAAGTCAAACTGTCCCTTTAAGAGAATCAGTATGAGGCTCAGTGCACATTCTGACTACAATATTACTCATTTTGTAGCGTATGGGTTAGAGTTGCATACAGTGCACAAGATACACTCAAAACACTGAATAATATTCATGCATTATTCATAGAGTATGCACCGATAAAGTCCTTTTAAAGATATTAGGAACAGTTAATGCATAATTGTTACAACAAAATCATATCATGTGTTAATCTTAATGTGCTTAATGTGTCTCCAGGTGGAATGATAGCTGGAATTTGTTTGGCTGCTGCTGTTCCTATGGTGATCCTGGCCAACCTGATGTACCTGAAATGTGTGCGGCAGAGGTGATGTGCTGAACTAGGGGGTTTTGATTTCACTAAGTGTCTGCACTTTCATTGGAGCAAGTAGTTTCACAATGTGGCTCATGCCTGCAGTCTTTCATAATGTTACAGTCACAGACAGTGTGAATGTAATAAAAAAGTTAGGTATGTTGTATGTATAACTGTTACTTTTATTTCTCAAAAACTCTCTTTACAGAATGATGAAAATGTGCATGTCCATTGGAGTCTCTTGGATTTTTGAAAATCTACCAAAATTTGATAACAGCAATGCTATAAAACTACTAAAGGTAATGTTGTTTATTTATACACGGTCATTTTAGTTAAATGTTACAATCAACATGCAGCATTATGAGTTTGGAGGCCTTCTCTAAGACAAATGCTACACAAGTGATCTTGTGATGTGGGTTTCTTAGTAGCTCACAAGGTTGGAGGGGGTTACCTTCTAATTCAAAGGTCAAACATGTTGTGTTTAAATAGAAGTACTCTATTTTAACTCTTCTGAAGCATACTGAAATTCATGTATTTGAAAAAATCAGCAACTGTACAAGTATACTGAGGTAGTGTCATGTTTGGCATATGAGCAGATGGCCTGAAAACTGAACCTTTAAAAAATACAAAACATTTAGTATTTTTGAGAAAGTTTTCCGCCAGAATTTGCCCCACTAAGAAGCACAGTAGCTGAAATGTCATGGTTATACATGTCCTCAGTATCCGTCAAAACAATTAGAGGAACAAACTGAACTTCGATTATACGAAACTGTAAAATAAGAGTGCCGATGTTCGTATTTAATTCGAACATGGTTTTTAACCTTTCTGAGGCCTTACCCAATGTTTATGCCTGTTATATATGGAGGTTTGGTTGCTAAAACTATTATTTGTTGTCAATATATAACTCGCTCGTGGCTATGCACAACTATTGGAAATGGGGTTGTAAGAAAAGAGTGAAAAAGCAGACCACACAAGCTAAAACCATCAATGATTTGATTCACACAAACTGTCGAATGGAAAAAGTAGAATGCAGAAATGCGAAAACAGTGTGAACAACCCCTAATAATCTTGATTGTACTTAAAGAGACTTTAAGAGTTCACCCAAAAATGAAATTTCTGTCATTAATTACTCACCCTCATATCATTCCAAACCAAAAGACCTTTGTTAATCTTCAAACACAAATTAAGATATTTTTGATGAAATCAGTTAATTAATGAATTTCTGTCATTAACCATTTAACATATTCATAGGCATTAAAATTATGATACAATATTGCACCTGTTATTGCAAAAAGCATGTTAGAGGTTGAATAGCAGGAGCTACATTGTCTTCATACTGCATGTTCATACTTGTTAAAACCTTTTTTTTTGCTCTCAGGATGACAGCCATGGCCCTTGGGAAGTTCTTCCTGGAGACAATGATCCTCCCTTAACTCCCATTGAGGAAGTCAGTCTGTCTTTGGAGAGACAAAACTCTTATCCAACTGTGCTTCATGTCACAGAAACACCCACAACGGATCTGTTTTGTATTGATTCTCCTTATAAACCTCAGTTATTGACAGCTTCACAGAGAAATGAAGACTTCTCTGAGACTACAGATGAGGAGCTAAAAGAGGAAGACCAGTTCCCTTTCTTGGCCTCTCCATCACATCATGACTTCAGTTGGGATTTAACCTCTATTCCCGTGATACATGGACGTCTTAATAGCTTTTTGGCTATGGATGGAGCGCTGGGATCTTTGGGCATTCTTGAAGAGCTCCTCGCTCCCCCTCAGACAGTCTCCAATAAGAACGGAGGAGTGGAAGAGAATGAGAGGATTGTGGAAACAGGAGATATAGACCAGAGCACTTTTACAAGTCAAACTATACTACCCAATGACCTGGAGAGCAGCCTCAGAGGGCCTGGCTTTAATTCCAGCCCATACTCCCCACAAGGCCTTTGCCGTAGTTTTTCAGTTCCAGAAGAGGGTTAGGCACTCAAATACCATGCCGCAAGAGTATGTCTGAACTACATTCGCATGGATGTGATTTGGCCATAAACACAACCATACAGGATCTTGCATGACATCATCTTGTGCATAAAGCATTAAGTTTTTTTTTCAGTGATTTAACAATGATGACAGACTATTTTCTTTATATTGTCTGCATATATATTGTGGCTTTAGTCAGATACATCTAAATCACATTGGGGTTTCCACACACTCTGAGGATAGTGTCAAAAGTAAGCTGTACTCTATGATGCTGTTTGATTTATTCATAGAAACGTCTTCCTCTTGAATACTGTTTTGACACAAAAGACAAGACACATGACACACTGCACTTTTTTCTGCTTAATTGTACTGAATGTGCATTTGTAGTGTACTTCAAATCTTAAAAGTGTATTTAAAAAAACTATACTTTGAGATTATATAATAATGTTAACTATATAAAAACCACTTAAAGGTGAAGAATGTAGTTTTTGCGATACTAGTGTCACCTAGCGGAATCACAAAAGTAAAGCATATTTTTGAACAACTTTTGCAAATTCCCTCAAGATTATACTTATCTTTACAGTATCTTATATGTTATCTGAGGCTTGAAAGTAAAGAGTTAACATTTGCAGCAAACACCTGAGCTTACATTACCTGTCAAGACAATTTTCAAGTTCAGTGTCTCAATGTAAAGTAGTCAATGAACTATAAACGTATTTTGACAAAAAAAAAACTTAAACACTTTCATGATTGTTTCTTAACACACTTAAGTACAGTCAAAACAAATACAATTAAAGTGCATAAAATGTCCTACTTAAGTGGGTGATAAAAGCAGTCTTACATTCAACTAATTACATAAAATGAAAATTTAAACCCTAATACCATTTAATTGTAATAAACATGCAATTAAGTGTCCAAAAAAATTACATTCATATCACACTTATTTTAAAGTAAATTATTTCAGTAAAAGTGTGCTAATGTGTACTTCTTTTCAAGGAAAATTGAGATGAAAGGGAATCAGATCAAATATGAATACTGAAGATAAGTAATTTATTCAACAAAAGTTTAAAAATGTAAAAGGAAAATGTAATAATCTGAGGTAAACAAAAGGATGAGAGATTATATATACATGTGTTTGTGTGTGTGTGTGTGTGTATGTGTGTGTGTGTGTACCTGGTATTCCCTAGGTTATATGGAAACCAAATGTTCCCACAAGAATAGTAATGTAAATTTTGATTCCCATGAGCAAACAAGCTTATAAATCAAGTTTTATGTGAGAAGCAGGTTTTAGGGTTAGGGGATTGAAAATACCGTTTATACAGTATACAAACCATTGCATCTATGGAATATATACAGTTGTGCTCATAAGTTTACATACCCCTTGTAGAATGTTCAAAATGTTAATAATTGAAACTAAATAAGAGGGATCATGGAAATTGCATGTTATTTTTTATTTAGTACTGTCCTGAATAAGCTATTTCACATAACAGATGTTTACATATACTCCACAAGACAGAATAATAATTGAATTTATAAAAAATGACCCCATTCAAAAGTTTACATACCCTTGAATTTTATTGTGTCATTTCCTGGATGATCCATGACTGTTTTTATATTTTGTGATAGTTGTTGATGATTTGGTCCTCATTGGTCCGGAGCAGTTCAACTGCCTGCTGTTCTTCAGAAAAATCCTCCAGCTCCTGCACATTCTTTGGTTTTCCAGCATCTTCTGCACATTCGAACCCTTTCCAAAACTGACTGTATGATTTTGAGATCCATATTTTCACACTGAGGGCAATTGAGGGACTCATACACAACTATTACAAAAGGTGAAAACATTTACTGATGCTCAAAAAGGCAACAACATGCATTAAGAGCCAGGGGATGTAAACATTTGAACAGTATGATGATGTGTAAATTGTGTTAAAAGATGGATTTCAAAATCATACAGTCAGTGTTGGAAAGGGTTCAAATATGCAGAAGATGCTGGAAAACCAAAGAATGTGCATGCTGGAGGATTTTTCTGAAGAACAGCAGGCACTGCTCAGGACAAACGAGGGACTCATGAAGAACTATCACAAAATATAAAAACAGGCGTGGATCATCCAGGAAATTACACACTGTATTAAGATTCAAGGGAATGTAAACTATTGAATGAGGTCATTTTTATATTCAGTTATTATTTTGTCTCGTGGAGTATGTAAACATCTGTTATGTGAAATAGCTTATTCAGGACAGTATTAAATAAAAAAATAACATGCAATTTTCATGATCCCTCTTTTTTACAATTATTACCATTTTGCACATTCTGCAAGGAGTATGTTAACTTATGAGCACAATGTATGTATGTATATGTGTGTGTGTGTGTGTGTGTGTATACGTATGGGTGCACAAGTCATTCTGCTCATGCTCAAAAAGGACTTCCTGAATGTATGCTGGCCCACTAAATATAGATTTTAAGAGAAAAGTTAGTATAATATTTTAAAGGAACTAATTCATTTCTTATACCAAAACTGCAGGTGTTTCAAAGCTCAGTGAACAGGAACCACACCTTTATATTTCAGTGCTAGTTTACAGGAATGGTGGTAAGTTTGGAGTGTTTATACATTCTAGAGGGAGATTTTCTTGTTTAAAATACAAATCACTTTACAGATCACTTTATGAATATTTTAACCAACCAATGAATAATATCTGATGTATATACATTCTTGAAGTGGGAATGTAATTGATTTCTTCTAATCTTTGACACAGGCAGATGCAAGATAGAACATATTAAAAACTTGCAAAGCTGCATTTGACATGTGTAAACTTGTTAACCTGACATTGACAGGTTATTTATACCATTAACCAGTGAGTCTCACAAGGTTCATTTTGGTTCTCAGCTACACACCATCCTGCAGAGACACTTGCACCGCAAAGCTTTTTAAAACTTCCTGAGAAAGTTCACGTGTCACCCTTAATAATACGGTTCAACATCTCACACGTGAGGAGACGTCATCCACTCGTATAGTTCTTCTCTGCACAAACATTCCACTCTATTATTGTGGTGCTGAATTACACCTTTCAAGATGATTTGTGGGAACTTTAAGGGTGGGTGGGCAGTCTGACCTTACAAAAGCACCTATTTGGTCCCTTTATGATTATGATCATGCATGTACTCACGTGAAATAATGTAGTGCTGCCAAATATTGCACTTGAGAGCAGATGCTTTGGATCAGCGAAAACATCCAATATTCAAGGTTGGGAAAGGTGTTTTGGTTTTTTCAACCATT
Organism: Barbus barbus; assembly: GCF_936440315.1. Taxonomy (NCBI): domain Eukaryota; kingdom Metazoa; phylum Chordata; class Actinopteri; order Cypriniformes; family Cyprinidae; genus Barbus; species Barbus barbus. The sequence continues at coordinate 18,845,311 of NC_136753.1, forward strand.
ACCTCTTCATCTTTTACCATCTGGAAGACATATACTTAATGTTCTGTCGTGTGGGGCCCCAGGGACCCCATTAACACATTTATATATATATCAAATAGCCTACTATGTTAAGGATAGCTTTTAATGCACTATTAAATTTCCCTCACCTCAAACAGAACATGAAGGATAACCTAAAATCGAGGCAAAAACTATAGCTATATTAAAATAATAATAAATTGTATATGAATAAACAGGTATAGTTTATTTATGTTATTGTATTGATGAAATGGTTGTGTGTACAGTGCTTGTAGATTTTCTGTTACTGTATTTAATTGTTGGTCTGCAAATGATTGTTATTTTCAACCCATCATATATTGATATTAAACTGACCTCTTTGAAACATGTAAATACCTTTAGGTTTCTATTGAATTTTTTTTTTTACAGTTAACCACATTGTACAAAAATAAATAAATAAAACGTACAAATAATGCATAATGAACTGTAGCCTTTAAATATGAAGAAATGATCTGTATATATTTTTTCACAGGTGTTGTACCTGTAACCCTATGTTTGTTTGATGTTGCCGCCAGTAGCTACTGGTTGGCATGAAAAACTGGCAATTAATAAATAAAAATGTTACGGTTTTCTTCAATTTATTCTTCTAATTGAAATGTTTCACTCTCATAAACAAATTTTAAAAATGGTTAAAATAATAGTAAAATTAATTTCCATTCTATGAGGTTCATTGATGTTATTAATGTGTAAATAATCCAGTTATAAAGTTTTTACAGACCTCATATACACTGCGTAACAGTAATGACCGTTATGTTTAGTGTGTCATCTGTACTTCAGATTACAGACATGAATAAAAACATTCCTGACTGATTGTGCCCTACTGTATACAGAGTGCACAAGTTACTGATGTCACGAGCGCTCGTTACTCACTCGAGTTCAAGCAAATCACACAAGACATCGCGCGCTCTCAGTTCTTCAATAGGAGAGGGAGGAGATACGCTTGACGGCTCTACTGCCACATTAAAACCCACAATCAGCACAAATGTCCACACCGAACAGTTTTGTCCCATGGGCAGGGGTAAGTAGGCTATACAGCTATGTTATACACTACCAAACCTTTAAAAGTGTTATATTAACCGGTGAACCATTCAGGTCTTCGAGTCTCAAAATTACGCGACATTGACGCGACGTGACAAACGCTCTGCTATTGTAGTATAATGCGTGTAGTATAATAGCCTAACTACATAGTTTCGTTTGTTGTAGAACACGTTCTTTTCCACCTGTCTAAAGAGTGACTTGAATTTCTCAATAAGGATGTAAAATGGGAAGGCAACGCTTAAAATCTGATGAATGGTTGTCCACAGAGGGTCTTTTGTGAGTTGTATGATCTCCAGCACTGAGCTCGATGTCTTCTGAATGTACGTGGTCGGTCCTCTTCATTTTGTGCTTCATCCTAGCTACAGGTGCACATGGAGGTATGATATAATTATTTTCAATTTACGGGATTTTCTTTAGGAAATTTTATGGGCCAGGATTTTACTTGTATTCCAACAAACCACTTTTTCCCGTTATTTGAAGGTCTTGGAAACGTTAAAAAGCATGAAAATAAAATTTTGCCAATATTATTTAATGCTAGTGATCAAATTAGGCTCCGTAAGATTAAGCCCTATTGCAAAAAAAAAAGTTATCTGCATCATTGTAATTTCTAGATTGTATAGCCTACATCATTTGATGATGTGGTGGAAATGGCACTATATGGCTTGATACCATGACACCATGACTTTTAAAAGAAAAAAAATCCCAATTCTGTTTCAACCATTTAATTTGTCACTAAGACAAATGTTGTTGCATGTTTATTGAATGTTGGATATTATTATTGTACAAATAAAATAAATGACTAAGAGAGTCCGCTAACGCTTTTATTTTTAGGTGTCCATAATACAGAGTAATTACCTAGTTAAGTACTTAGTAGTAGCTGTTGTACTTACATGAAACAAAATGTACTTGCCATTTAACTAAGTTATGGAACAGCCTGGAATTACAGTTTGTTATTATGTAGATGTAATTGGCAACTACTGTTACACATATGTAACAGACCGAGTCTGTTCCACAGCTACTTATGTAACCAAAAGATTGTTACATATGTGTTGCAGACTTTATACAACAAATGTAAGTACACAGACATACGCTACTTAAAATAAAGTGTATCAAGATTGTACTTAAGCGTACTTCATGTGTATCTATACTGTACACCTTATCCAGCAGCACCTGAATTTGATTTAACCCACCAGTACACAGCTTAAATACATGTAATACATTTCTAATTACATTACAATAACATAATATTACACAAACATAAGCTACGTAAAATAAAGTGTATCAAGATTGTACTTAAGTGTACAAGCTGTGTAACAGACTCTGCCTGTTACATATGTATAGCTGCCTATTACATCTATATAATTACAAACTGTAATTACAGGCTATTCCATAAATTAGTTACATGCTAAGTACATTTTGTTTCATGTAAATACAACAGCTACTACTAAGTACTTAATTAGGTAATTATTCTGTTATGACACCTTAAAATAAAGTGTTACCGAGAGTCCTTAGGACCAAAACGGTCTATAGTTAAAGAAATGTGAGATTTTATTTGGCCTAAATATAAAAACCTGTTGTTTAAAACACTGTGAGAATGTGGATTTGAAACTACTAGACATGCTAAATTTGTATGGAACATTTGGCTTCTGTGTTCAAATTTGTATTTGAATTTGTCATGGTTTTAATTTAGTTATTATACAACACTATTAAAAACTAAGGATGTAAACACATTATTATGATTGTGGTGGACAAAATGTAATAATTGAAGAAATAACCATAAATAAACATAATGATTGACTGTTGTGAATATTGAGGAGTACGGAGGGATGCCTATGATAGTTACGATCCTGGTGCAAATATCTAACCCAATCACATGAATTTGCATTTCAATGGCACGATTTTCTGTTTCTATTTGGCATACTATTTATACGCAAAAATGGACTTTGGCATGCATATTATACTCAGTTGGTAGGTTTAGGGGTGTGGGGTTGGTGAGTATTATATGTATGCCAAAATGCGCATTATATGCACACTAACAAAGTGCATGTCATATGCACGCAAAAACTGTGTATTATATTCACGTCAAACACATGCATATCGTATGCATGCCAAAGTCAGTTTCTGCATATAAATAGCACATAAAATACAAAAATAAATAAATTGTGCCATTGATGCACATTTTCATGAGACTGGGCTCAAATATCCTGCACTATCCTGTGATGACATTTTTTGTTGCTTCCTCTATACTTATGCTTCTTGCAGGAACAGTGTGCACTGTAAGGTCAAGCAAAGGAGAAGTCCTCTTAGGATCCAACTTCACCTTCTCCTGCATCTTTAACAAGCAATGCACCAAACTAATGTTTCGGGATAAGACACGAATTCAATATAAACAATTCCCCAATTCAAGTGAGGTGTCTGTGGATGTTAAGAATTTAACAGCGCCAAGCATCTTCAGCTGCAATTGTAAGGAGGAGTACTCAGAACCATGTGGAATTGACATCAAACCAGGATGTAAGCTTGTAATTTTCTATAACGTCTTTATTTCAGGGTTCCCACACACGTACATTTCTATAGTGACTATGCATTTTCCAAGTTATTCTGAAATCAGCTGAAATGCAGACTTTATATAACGATTTTATCCTAATCTTAAATAACTGGAAAAGTGGTAACCCTGTCTTATATCATGACACATTATTCAACTTCGCTAGAAATATGTCTTTTAGAGATGAAAAATAAAGACACCTAGTCTTAGTGACAAATTAAATGGTTGAAACTAATTACTGAAACTAATTACTTTGGCAAGGGTGGAGACTTTGAAATTACATGACACAGTCATGTGCTTCTTTTTCAGACCCTCCAGATGTTCCACAAAATCTGACCTGCGTTCAGAAAATGAAATCTGGCAACGTCAGTTGCATTTGGACAACAGGAAGGGGTACCATAATCAAGACCACATGTCAGTTACGGTTAGTCAAATCAGCTTTACAAGGAGGATCTTTTAGTTTACAGATCATATGATGTAACCCAAAGCAGAGACATACGTAAAAGTCTCATTAATTGTGTTACTTGATGTTTTCCCTGTGCTTTTTCAGGGTTCGAGATGACCTGCACCTTGGCTATGAGAGTACTATGAACTCTACAGGATTTTGTCACTCCACCTTCCCCATCAAAAACTCAATAATGTCACAGCTCTTCGTGTCACTCAATGTCTCTAATAGCCTGGGCTCAAAAACCTCAGGCCCCTACACCATCATCCTCAGCAATATAGGTAAAGAAATTCCAAAACTCATAATTTCAAACATCAAAAAGAGTGAAACCGTTCAGTTGAATTCACTGTTTAGGATAAGTTATGCTTAATATGGATGACTGAATTGATTTTTGCGAAGAATTTTTACTGTTTCTTTTTTAGTGCACTCTGCATTGGCTGCATCCTTTAAAAAAAAAATTATAATTATATGACATGCAGTTTTCTGTCCATGCCAAAAGCTGCAAGAAATACTGCATGATGCAAATCAAAGCCAGTCAGTACAGTGTGTGGGTGAGATTTCGTTCTTGCAAAATACTACGGAAGTCGTTCTTAACCATCTTAAAATGTTTTATACATAATTTCTCATCATTTCTAACTGCTTAATTATTTTAGAGCTTGGCATAACTAAAAAAAAAAAATTCTTTATAAAAATGTTTATGATTTTACAAATTTTTACTTCTAGGTCTGGAGATATCACACTTTTTTCCCTCATATATCCAGGTTTTCCATGGAAATCCTGGTTTAGTTGTTTAAGATTATATGCTTGTTTGTTTTGTCTTATAAAAAAAATAATAATAATAAAATCATCTTGAGAGCAACTACACAAAAACTCTGTTTCTCACCTTTTGCTGTCCATGTCGCAGAAAAAAAAAAAAAAAAAAACTAAGGACAGACAAATTGTTTGGCTATTTATGACACAAATTATGCACATTAAATATGTATATAGCTTTGATATGTTGTGCTTGGTTAGCAAGAAGTGTTGTGGGTAGGGAGATTCCAAAGAATACAAATTGGGTCAGTTGGATAGAATTGGTTGTTTTTACACCAACCCACTTTTTGACGTTATTATTACAGACAGCTGCAGCAAAGGATCTTAGTTTGAGTTCATCTAAAACCAAAAAGAATTGTATTGCATTGCATTTCAGCTGCAGAATAATGTGGACTGAAAACTATGTATTGCTTCTCTGTTAATTTACAGTAAAACCCTCAAAGCCTGAAATCGTTAATGTGAGCTGCTCTTCTCGATGGTGCAACCTACACACAGACAATCACAGCTTGAACGTGGTTGAAATTCAATACAGTGCAGTAAATGGGATCTGGAACACCCTCCAGGTAAAGCTTCTGATTGAAAAAAATTAATTAAAAAATTAATTGTTCGGTTACAATCAGATTGAAGTGGTATACAGACTCAAAGCCACTTCTCTGTACCTGCAGACCTATCAGTCATCTGTCTTGGTAACGCTGATAAATAGAAATGCAGAGTTGCACAGTCGAGTCGATTTATGATGACACAGACAAAACCCACAAAACCTCACAGATTAGTTTGGTCGTCAAACCACAAGCCCTCCACGATGACTCAAATCTGGAATAAGAAATGTCAAGAAAGGGGTTTTTCTAAATCCTTATCGTTAGGAAATTGAACCGCTGACTGTTGCTGTTCCCACAATGTACGTCTTGATGTGTCTTTATCAATAACATTATTTCAGTAACTATTCCATACAGTGTAGGACAAGCAGCTTTGCAGGAATACAAAACATTGTCATTATAATGAAAAAAATATGTTTAGAGATCCAAAAATGATCTAGTTGATTCTAAACCTAAAGATGCTTTCCACTGGTGAAAGTGCTTCTGCCATTTGCGTGCTTAAAAGGATAGTTCAAACAAAATGAACGTTTGTCATCATTTACTCACCCTTGTGTCCTTGGATCACAAACGGGGAAATTCTGAATGTAGATGGCATATTGTATTTGAATGTGAATGAAGATATACATAAAATGAACAGCATATTCTTTAAAATTTTTGATTCATCAAAGAATCCTGAAAAAAATGTATCAGTTTCTATAAAAAATATTAAGCAGCACAACCATTTTAAACTTTAAAACTTTACTTTTGATGCTTGCATTTTTCACATGTTATCTTTCTGCATTTCACTAAAGAAGGAAAATAATATTGGATGGGTTTTATGGTGAACTTTTCTACATAGGAATTTCAAAGAAGCGTTCAAACATTCTTGACAGACATTTTAACAGTAAACCAGAGAAATCTTCATAGTCAAGATATAACATCTGGTGGGAAAACAACACATTATATCATATTGTCTCCGCAGACTAATGCTAAGAGCAGATTAAACATATCCTCACTGCAGCCATATACCACATACAAGTTCCAGATCAGGCGGAAAATCAACCATAGAGTAGGTCTGTGGAGTCACTGGAGTCAACCAAAGCAAGCAAAAACCAAAGAAGAAGGTAAGTTGTGAAATATATTGCATGTAAGAACCTTCATTAAGTCACATTTTGTAATTCTTGAATTTTGAAGGCGGTTTTCTTGTGTAGTTATTGTGAGCTGCTTATTTTCTCTCTATTAAAGTCATCTGAAAGCGTAAGAGAGATCAAATGAATGTAGGTAGTTACGCGTGTTCTGGAAAGAGTATTTCAGAAGTATGATGGTGTTAGATAAGTCTTCTGACGTAGGCCAGTCACTTTTTTGTTCAGCATGTCTCAGATGCTTGACATGCTGTGCCAAAACTAGTTAAAGCAATCTTGAGTGGTGACCGATTAAATTAACTTTTGACTTAGTTGAGAAGTGATCACAAAAAAGACTTTCAAAAGACAGGAAGTACTGACTTTTGGTGTAACCTAAAAACAATTGTGGAGTTTGTAAGAGTAATACACCCCACAATATACTGATAATCAACTGTTTACTCAATTTACATGCCAAGTGAAAGAAAAAGAGAATCACTGAACAGAACTGTTTTTCTTCTTCTCTCTCTCTTTAGCTCCTGATAAGGTGCTTGACGTCTGGTACCTTCAAGAACCGAAACCCCCAGAATCTAACAGCGAGTGTTTCCACATATTTTGGAAGGCACGTAACCCTTTTTAATTTTTTTTATTTTTCTATTAATGTTTTATGTAGTGGTGTACATGCTACGGACAGGTCGCTACACGATCCCCTCCCCCCGTACTTTACTTTTCACAGGCGCTTAAAGGTCAAACCACCACTAAGTGATGGTTTGCTTGTGTGAATTGCATCTTCCCAAACACACTGTTAGTCTGAAACCAAAAGTTAGTCTACAGTCAGTTTCAGTTTACAAAAAACTGAGTAGGGGCTTAGAGGAAATGATGGATTTGAGAATTCTCTCTTTTAGAGTCATATTTGTGTCTCATGTCATTAATGGCTGACTCTGTCAAAGATTTTGGTCAGATGCATGCATTCAGACACACTGAACTGCGTAATAAATACTGCTTTTATATTCATGGTCTCTTTCGTTTTAGGAACCGAGTTTATCAGATGCCAAGGGGATAATTCAGAGGTATAATATAAGTGTTCAGGAAATGGGAATTAGGAACACTATCATCGCAGTTCCACCCACCAGAAATAAGAGAATATGCTGCTCTCGTTGTTCTGTATCAGTGTCCGCAATTAACTCAGTGGGTCAATCTCCTGTCAAATTTATTCAGCTGCGTTTTCCAGGTAAGCCTATGTGGTTTTTTTTTAATGTTAGTCATGCTGAGCCAAATAACTGTGGTTTAATAAAAAGACGCTAAACTCAATGCATATGTGGTCAATACAGCAATTTAAGCCTACTTTTTGTGTTTACAGGTCTGGTTTCAGGTTTCGTGTCACACAGGCCATTGAATAATCATAGTGTTGCCCTCTTCTGGCACAAGCTTGCCATTGCAGGCACTGAGTATGTGGTGCATTGGTATCCTGTTGGAAGCATAGAGGCGATTCAGTGGATTAGAGTGGTGGATACCACAGCTCACATTACAGGCAAGTTTAATTTAAATGAGTTAAGAACGATCAAAATTGGTTGGTTTCCAGACTGTAATAAAAGTCGTTTATCTCTTTCTTTAACCTTTTATTCTGCTGTCTATCCAGGTCTGCAGCCTCAAGAATGCTATGACGGTGCAGTTTCCGCTCTGCAACCTGCTCCCAAAAGGGCATCCATTAAAGGCATCTCCACATGGCAATCAGGTTCATTCTTAATGCTCATTCTGCTTAAATCTTCATCAAAATGGATTAAATCAGTATATACTGTATATACACAGACTTCCATTCAAAGGTTTGGAGTCGATAAGATTTTTTATTTTTTTTTAAATACTTTTTATTCAGCTATGATATATTAAATTGATCAAAAGTAAATAAAAACATTTACAAAAGATTTTGATTTTCAGTAAATGCTGTTCTTTTGAACTTTTTTTCAGCAATGAGGCCTGAAAAAATAATGGTTACCACAAAAATATTAAACAGATGTATTTTCAAAATTGATCATAATTAGAAGCGTTTCTTGAACACCAAATCAGCATATTAGAATGATTTCTGAAGGACCATGTGACAGTGATATATAGAGTAATGGCTGCTTTTCCATCACAGCAATAAATTGCATTTTTAAAATATATAAAAATAGAAAACAGAAATATTGTTATTATTTGTAATGTATTTTTTAACAAAAATAAATGTAGCCCTGGTGAGAATATAATTAAAAATGCATGACTCTCCTTATCATAATCACTGTGTTTTGGAATTCACAGCTCCAGAAGAGGGTCCAGTTCCTCAACTTTGCTCGAAGAACAGTGAGAGCTTGAATGTGACATGGTCCGAAATCCCTAAAAGGAAGAGAAGAGGCTGTTTGAAAAAATACACTGTCTACTTGAAGGACAAATTGAAGGGAGATATTCACAATTTCAGTAAGGCCTATCTTATTTTAAGGCCTTTAAACAACCATTAATTGGTGAATAAATGTTGTAGAGATACAATATTTACTGTTGGCTCCCAAGATAGAAACAGCTACTTACTTGCGATGTTCATCAATAACAGTGTCAAATAAACAGTGATATTAGGAGTTTTCTAATGTGGTACACTTTGGCTGCAGGTGTAGACCATCCAAAAAGACAGTATGTCATCAGCGGTCTGTCACCAGGACAGTGTTACAATCTGTGGGTCACTGCCTGGACTGATGCTGGGGAGGGACCCAAAGGAAGTGATCTCCCATTCTGCACACCATCAGACTGTATGTATTTATGCAGATCATAACAATCTTAGTAATCATATGCTGGGTTTTAATCCAAATATTTGGAATTTTTAAAAAAGCACTTTTGAGAAAAAGAAGTTTGTAAACCATTTGATACAAGTGACCTGTGCCATCTTCTTTTAGCTGAAAGAATGCTGTCCCACGTGATCTTGACTGGCGGAGCAGTACTTTTGGCCTGTCTAATCCTTCTGTGCTTCTTTCAGTTCACCTCTGTCCAGAAAAGGTAAGAATAAGCAGAATGCTTTAAATTCTACAGAAACAAAAAGGCTGTTTTTTTATTTAAAACACTGCCATCTCTGTTCTGCTCGATAGATTCTTATGTTGCCAGTGTCTGCTGCCTAATATTCCAGATCCAGCAAACAGCAAATGTGCAAAGACATACACTGATGACCAGGTAAATGTATAGAAATGCCCACTCAGGCTGTAAAATAAGTGAGCTATGACTGCATTTGTGGGCATCAATGCAAGCTTTAGCATCTAAGTTAAGGGTTAGGTTAACATCTATTTCACACAAAAATTAAACTTCATAAAAATTATATCATCATTTACTCATCCAGTAAGACTTTTTTTCTGTGGAACACAAGGGGACAGCAGAAGAATGATAATCCCATTCACATGTATTCATAAATTCTAGTCCTTCGGTTTGATTGGCTTTGGAGTTTTGGAGCCGACTAGTCTTACAAGTTGGTCATCATTTAATTAGTTCCATAATGTCTAATTTGAGGATAAAATGTAAGACTGATTACCCCTTGGCTAAGTAGTTGGTAAGAATATTAAGACATATTCTTAAGGGTTGGTCATATGAATTCCTTCCTATTCTACTCCACTCTCCTGCAATGCTACAAACTTGCAGCTTTAAAGCTTGTTCTTTTAAAAGGTGTATCAATTAGGCTATGATGTATCAATATTCTATTAGTCGCCCACCAACCTGCACTTTGAAATGCAAAACTTCTTTGGCATGAGCTTGTGTTTCCAGATATATATATATACCCCCTGATATATTGTCCAATAGCACTGGGACTTTTCATTCTTTGTATCACCCAACTCGCTTGTCAGTCTGTGCATTAGTGGTAGGATTTTTTCTGTGGCTCTTTCTTCAGGTTACATCATTATGAGTAGCACAAAAAGTTTTCTCGTAGCTTCATAAAATTAGGGCCGAACCACTGATGTCAAATGGACTATTTTAACGATGTCCTTACTACCTTTCATGGGCCTTGAATGTGAGAGTTGTGTTGCTATCTATACAGGATCAGAAAGCTCTTGGATTTCATCAAAAATATCTTAATTTGTGTTCCGAAGATCAACGAAGGTCTTACGGTTTGAACAACATAAGGTTGAGTAATAAAATACATAATTCTCATTTTTGGCGAACTATCCCTTTATATGATTGATCCAAAACACTGATTCATGTAGAAACAAAACAGCTGACTGTCTTTATGAGTGAGTCATTGAATCATTCACTTAAGTGATTTGTTCAAAATCATTCATTTTGATTTAACTTCATTTGGAACTATTTTCGAAAGCATTTTGATGGTATTTTTTAAGTAATTGGCAATATTGTGACTAAAATGTAAGTTACACAATATTAACATTTTGTTTATTGAACTGTTAAAGCAATACTCAATAATTTGTTTTAGAATGTCAAGTAGAATATATTTCGCCTACTTTTTTGAATTCTATCAATTCAGACTTTTCATATAGGCCTACTGTTTTTTTGCCTCCTGGGGAAGTAGTAGGGAAGTAGGCATATTTGGACACAGGGGAGGGCAGAGTCTCAAGTTGCATTTTTAAAGATCCAGAAATCATTCATAAGATCCAGAAAAAAAACAACTTCACATGGTGCAATGGTAAAAAACCTCAGTCTACTGTATATGGTTACATATATATATATATTTTTTTAAAAAGCAGCAAAGTGGAACACAAAAACACATTTTGTGTTCGCACATTTTTGTGGAACACAAAAATTTCCCTAACCTACTGGAGTATTGTAATTTGGTTTAAAAATGGAATTGGATTTGTACGCCAAAATTGTATAAATATGAAATGTAAATGTAATTCATTAACCAATACACACCTGCTCCTGTTCCCACAGAGTGAAATCAAATTCTACCTAGACCAGTGTGACTCCAGCGTGAATGAGGAGCCTGATAACGTGGAGGTGGAGGAAGTTCCCTATCCCTTCATCTGCACCTACATCAAAAGTTTCTCTCAGGAGTCCAGCTCCTCTGATGCCACGCAGATCACCAGGATCACAGACATGACGGAGGACTACATCTCCACTCATGGCGCAATAAGTGGAGGAGAAGAGGAAGATGAAGAAGAAGAGATGGGTTTGGACGAATTTAAATTCTTTCCAAGCACTCACAGCCCTTTCCTGGAGCCTCTGGTTTTAACTGGAGGGAAGCTGACACTGGATGTAGTGAAAATAGACTGCAGCGAGTTTCTGGATTGCACATGATTCTCAAGAAGCATTCAAATTTGACCTGACAGTGACTATACTACGAATGCTGAAAAATAACAATGGACATCCCAAGAATAGTCAGTCAGAAGGACAAACCTTTTCTCCTTGCTCTGAAACCCAGCCATACCTGGGCATCTCAAGCTAATGTTGGACATTTTAAAGTCGCAATGTAACGCAAATAGTGAAAGATTTTCTTTTTGCATATTGTGATGAACATCCAAGTGAAAAGGATACAATGTATGACAGGACTTGCTTCTATCTGTCTGTTGTTGATTGGCTGGAAGCAGTTGATTTTAAGGAAGCGGTTGGTTTAAGCGGACCAAATGTTTGGAGAAGTCTGGCATAGAAGTCTGATGCTTCACCGGAAGATCAAATTATATTTTTTAATAAAAAAAATATAAGGTAAAAAAAAAGGACACATAGCCTGCCTCAGCTCCTTATCTCTGAAATACAGATGATCTAACAGACTGTTAACAGCCCAACAAGAGAACGGATACTTAACGAATGTAAATTGTAAAGGTTTTATGCCATATTCTGAATCCACAGAAATTCCATCTTTCCACTAAAACACTCAGCAGCTGTCCAACACTAACTTTAACACTGTAACTTCAACTCTTTCACAATACATCAATCAAGAAAAAATTGCACAAGTTTCAATTTCCAAGGCAGACTCAGTACTCAAATCTACTCTAATGCAAGATGTTTGACACAAATGCATGTCATCAGCACATCAGTTTTTCATCAGCTCAGCTGAATACTGTCCTAATGTAAAGTTTTTATTTGCATGTAAACCTTTAAAGTCAAAGCATCAAGAAAAAAATAATGTTGTTTTTTTTTATCTTTGTGTGGTTGACTGCCACTACAACTTTAAAATGAAATGGTAAATGGGTCTGTGGAGAGATGGCAACACATGATTTTGGCCTATAGATACACATTTTACCAGTCAGTTATAAATAGTTGTTCCTGTGTATTTCAAAAACTAAACCTCAATAATGAACTAGATTTCAACATTTTCTAAAGGAAAGGTGAATGGCCCATAATAGCACACAGAAATACTGACAGCTGCCAAATGATTTAGCAGAATACAGACTTGAAAGTCAAAGTCTACTGTAAATGCAAACAAACCAACACCAGGAAACATCATATGTGAACCTGGAGCACAAAACCAGTCTTAAGTCGCTGGGGTATATTTGTAGCAATAGCCAAAAATACATTGGATGGGTCAAAATGATAGATTTTTCTTTTATGCCAAAAATCATTAGGATATTAAGAAAAGTTCATGTTCCATGAAGATATTTTGTAAATTTCCTACTGTAAATATATGAAAACTTAATTTTTGTTTAGTAATATGCATTCCTAAGAACTTCATTTGGACAACTTTAAAGGCAATGTTCTCAATATTTAGATTTTTTTGCACCCTCATATTCTAGATTTTCAAATAGCTGTATCTAACAAACCATACATCAATGGAAAGCTAATGTATTCCGCTTTTATGATGTATAAATGAAAAACTGACTTATGACTGGTTTTGTGGTCCAGGAGCATCTGGTTATTTCAGTTACAATAATTAATATGCAATATTTCATTTACAATAAGGTCCCATTGTTTAACATGAATACAATGAATAGTATTTCTACAGCATATATGCATTTTAATTTCAAAATATAAAATTTTTAAATTCAAAACTTGAATCTGTTAACATTAATGCATCGTACTAATATGAACATTGACATACCTTTAACCAAGATTTAAAACATGCTGCAAAAAAAAACAAGCTACAAAGCTTATGTTGGCTAATGCATTAACTGTTTACAACTGGGAACTTATTTCTAAGCCAAACTCCATCTCTGACACCATTTTAACCAACACTACACCATACCATAAGAGACCATATACAGCTACTAATAGGACGAGCATCATTTGCAGATTTTTTTTTGGGGGGGGGGGGTCAAAAGACTTTACATTTACACTTTAAATAAAGGCAGCGGCTATCTCAGTGTAGATGGCAATAGATGCATTTTGAGTGAAAATAGCAGTATTTTTTAAAGATATGCTATTTACAAATAGCTATAGATTCTATTTCTTTGCTAAAATAGCAAGATTTTCTGCTATTTATACTACTTATTGCAAATAGTGGCAATTATCTGCACCTCAGTATTGTCCTACATTATAAAACAGTATGCAATAATAACGTAATCGAGTGCAAATTAAAGTTTTAATTCAAATTATTAAATGCATGCCACCTTATTGGGACAATAAAGCCCTCCCTATACCTACCCTACCAGATACTCTTATTGTCAACTTTTTGATTTATTTCCTTCATTTTTATTTAAAATAAAGGCCTTTCTGATGCAATATGAGATTTGGAAAGAGAGAAAAAAACTTTGGCAATAGGCGGACTCGAACTCGGGTCGATCCCGTCATCTTACCACGTGCGTCACTAAAACCAATGCTGGGCAGAGTTAGTGTAAATAGACACTTCGTTAAATAAAACGTAACTAACCAGCATCAGACATGAGCAAGTTTGAAGCGGTGTCATCTTTGAAGTTAAAGTCCACACAACAACTCTGTATGAATCGACCATCTTTTAATTATTGACAGAGGTCTAATAGCAGGGTAGGAATTCACACATCACTCAGCTGTTCCACGCTGAACAGAATGGGTTTCTTTCAGATCAGTTATGCAGTAAAGCTGTTGTAAAAGCAATGGGGCAAAAAGAAAATGTCATTTCTAACAGGATTTATCCATAACCCGGCTCACATTTTTCAGTAAACAGGAGTGCGGTGTGTAACGTTGCTTCTTGTATTTACACTGGAACTTTGCGTAACAAGAATGATATTATCCTGAGTTACCAGAGTCAATGGCATAAAGACACCATTTTGAACTTTACAGTGGTCATTCAACAAAAGACACTTTTTGTGGGGAGTGCAACTGAATCATCGGAACTACATCAGATCTTGGCATTAAGTTATGAATCATAAATTGTACATTTCATCAAAATTATTTCAGATTGTGTTTCAAGGCCCGCTATCAGGGAACTGAGGTTAATTCTACAATGAGCAGAACCAAAATGCTCTATAATTTCCCTTAGAAATGCAGTAACCTTTACAAATGAAAAGACTAACTTGTAGATCTTACTCCTGAAATGGCTGCCTTGTTATGAGGCTTTTCTGTGTAAAAAGCAAGCTACGGGACACCTTAAGATAAACCGGTGTGCTCTTCACACCTATTTTTGGAAATGCATATTTTCAAGCAGCAGTACAAAAAGTATCCATGAACAATGCATAATTTCTGAGAGAATAAAAGAAAAACAACAAAAGAAACACTGTATGAAAACATCCCTGCTACCTTATTTCTAAATACAAAACCTCAACCAATAATTTGCTTCAGAATAGCAAGAAGTCCGTCCTTTTTTTTTTCTTTTTTTTTTAATTTTCCATCTTTTTTTCTAAAACAGGTAAAATCAGTCCTCAAGGGTGAATGGCATGGATGACAGTCTTCCATCACTTCATCTGCTGAAGGATCCATTAGCATGCAAGCCTCGTAGACAAGGACCCATGGAGGAGTGATCCTCCTGGGTGAGCAGAGCGTGCCGTCTGGGCAGCTTAAGCCAGGGCTGGGAAAGCCTCTGGGTCATCCACGTTGGGGACAGACACTCCACCGACCTAGAAGATGCAGATACAAGAAAAACAGCCCATTGTCATTTAAGGTCCCTCTCTTCACTCCCAATAGATTATACTATTAGAGAGAAAAAAAGGATCTAAAGGTTGTGTGTCTTGTGTATACCAATTTCATTGAATTGTATGGGGAGGACATTCCAGATCTTTTTCCCATTTAAGTCTTGAAGATGGTATGTACATTTGAACAAGATACTTGGGAACTCATATGTGAAAGTGCTTCATCGTTTTCATTTAACAGTAGGCATAGATTAATGCAGTTCAATATTATACATAGGGTATATTATACACCTAAAAGATTGCAAAAGATCAGTGATTCATGTTCAGAATGTTACCCTAGGGGTAAAACAGAGGTTGGTACATTATTGCATATGTTTTGGAGTCGTCCTGAACTTGAAACATATTGGTGAAATATAATACAAGTCGTGACGTATTGTCAAGTATGGTGACCCATACTCGAAATTGGTGCTCTGCGTTTAACCCATCCAAGTGCACACACACAGCAGTGAGTAGTGAACAAATGCACACACACACACACACACACACACCGTGAACACACACCCGGAGCAGTGGGCAGCCATGCTGCGGCGCCCGGGGAGCAGTTGGGGGTTCGGTGCCTTGCTCAAGGGCACCTCAGTCGTGGTATTGAGGGTGGAGAGAGCGCTGTACATTCACTCCCCCCACCTACAATCCCTGCCGGCCGGGGACTCGAACCCGCAACCTTTCGATTACGAGTCCGACTCTCTAACCATTAGGCCACGACTTCCCCCAAACATTTGTCAATAGTTTGTATTTTGTCAATACAAACTATTGACAAAATTGTTAATGTTAGGCTTCCATCTGACCCGAGATTTATGTTATTGGGGGATGAATCAATTGAATGAATCAAACTTGATCAAAGAAAGAATTTACATTTAGTTAAGATGGCTCTGATAGCAGCAAAGAAATGTATAGCTATACAATGGAAATCAGAAAAACTACCAAGTCATATTGTATGACTTAAAAAAAAAACCTTTCGTCCTGTGTCTGTTGAAAAAAAAAAAAAAAACAATGTTTGAAAAGATTTGGGGCAGATTTGTTGCATACATGAATAATTTGGATGTTACATTGACTGAAAATGTGGATGTTATAACGTAACTCAGGGGTGTCCAAACTACGGCCCACGAGGCATCTGCGGCATCCCGTTATCCCTTCTGTGGCGGCCCACGAGGGATTTAAAAAAATTATACGAATCTGCAGAGGTGGGCAAACTACGGGCGTTTTCATCCAGCCCGTGAGACAGTTGTTCCAAAATAGCTAATTTGATGCACTATCAGCAATATCCAATAGATGGCGCTGTAGCCTGTAGTGCAGTATATATCCTCTGATTTACACTGTCCCGCCGCTCCAATGCGGCCACCGGAGCGGATCGCGCCCACTCCAGTCAATTCACCGCACGTTTCAGAAGCGGCTCTCCGCACGGCTTCACTGAAGATAGGTGCCTATTCTATTTTTGACGGACGCCGCGTTCAAGCCGCACACCGAATACAAAATAAAAAGTCAAAATAGATAGCTATACACTACAAAACTGGCACAATTGTAAATAACTTACTTGTTTTAAACAATTTAAAGTGTTCATTTGTTTTGAAAAATGCCTTGCATTGGAACCGTTTTAAAAATGCTCTGTAGACTTTCCAGTATCAGAACAAATGCGTTATCCTCCTGCTCATGGGCGCTGTAATTTTGTGGGGAAAACATGGAAATAATTTGTCATTTTATCTTGCAAAGATATGCTTTCTTCTGTTTCCACACATTTTTATGAAAACGGATATAGTACTGTTTTTCTGGATTATAAATTGTGTTTTTTTTTATCTGAAACGTGCTGCAATTTCCAAGGTCAAGCTCAAACCGCGCACATTAGGATTGGTGATGAATGAGAAAAGGCAAGTGAGTTTGTGCAAAAAAAAAAAAAAAACAGCCCATTGGAGTCAAACGACTAAAACTTTAGGAGTTATTGTTCATCTTTGAGATTATCTAGCAAACCTACTCTTCGCGTACTTCATTTTTTTCATGCTTTTGAACAAGTCTTGATTTGCTCACAAAGGCTGCATTTATTTGACCAAAGAACAAAGGAAAATCATTAATATTGTGAAATATTATTTGAATTAAAATTTAGTAAAATATATATTTTTTAAATGTAATTTAAAAAATTTAAATTTTCAGCAGTCATTATTCCAGTTTTTAGCATCATGATTCGTCAGAAATCATTCTTATATGCTGATTTACTCCTTAATGAAACATTTCCTACTATTAGTGTAGAAAACGGCTGTGCTGCTTAATATCTTTATTTGTGAAAACGGTGATGCATGGTTTTATTAATTTTTTTGATGACTTAAATGTAAAAAACCAACCAAAACAGCATTTATTTGAAATATCTATTTTTTTAACAATGCAAATTGCTTCAGTCACTTGTAGTCGATTTAAGGCATCCTTTCTGAATAAAGTCATTAAATTTGACATTTTGTACTGACCCAAAAGTTTTCAACAATAACATATAAGTCAGCCAAATGTTAACGACGAATCAGTAATCATAATTGAATCAGGTGTGCGTTACCTGCAGATGAAATGCACAAAGAGACTTTACCTTGTCCGGCCTGCGTTCACGAGGTGGCCTGGTAGCAACAGCTCCACGGCCTCCTCTGCCACCTCGTGGTCCTCCACGACCACGTCCTGGACGGCCCAGGTCTCCAAAGTTAATCTCCAGCTGGGATGTAATGTCATTAGCTGGTTTACGGAAGTGGTGATCTCCAGAGGCATCATCATCAATAGAGGCCTGCAGGAAAAAAAGAGAATATGTATGTGAGCTGCACGATTATTTGTTAAAAGATCGCAATCTCGATTCAAACAGCCATGTGATCACATTTTTAAAGAACAACGATTCGCCGCGTCTATTAAACCTTTGAAAAAAATCATACTGGAATATTCAAATCGGTGTCTGCGCTGCTGCTGACACATAGAGCAGATATTTACCATGTTTAGGTAAGAAACAGCTTCACAGTCTCGGCAACTACACAGTATTATTTCTGTCTTACATTCATCCATATTATCACAAAAATACAGGGATGAAAGTTTAGTTCGGCAAAGTATAGTTCAGATAAAAACATTTAAAAGAGCAAATCCCCTTTTGAAATCAACTGGCGCTTCAAATAATGTTTGTCTCAATTGCATTGTTTCACCACCAAGTGACTGCTAAAAAAAAAAAAGGCATTGAATCATTCATTCAAGAGATTCGTTCAAAAACGCTGAATCATCCAGTAATGATGTATTAGGAATCACTGAATCATTCCTTTAAACCACTTTTTCATCATTTTTATATTAAAAATTGGTATATTAAATATATTAAATTTTAAATACATATATATTAAAATGCTTCATTCAAATTAAGTAAACAGTTTTATAGACAGCAGCAATAATATTGTCGCATTACTTTTAGTTCAGAATTGTAGGAGAATCATGATCTCTATTTGAGACAACAACAAGAAAAAAAATTGTGATTCAATTTATCTAGAATCGTGCAGTTCTAGGATATAATATTGTCCTTGAATCCTATGAAACTGAGATTTTAGTTCAACATCCAAATATCTATAACTATTCATTTCTCATTTGGGATGAAAAGGACTGAAGCAACAAAAAATTACAATAGGCCCTTTGGCACCGCAGGAACTTTTTCATGGTACCCAAACTAATTGTAGAACTACCCACTTTTTGGAGTGTTCACACAGCGGGAACTAGGAACCGTTTTAGTTCCCAGAACTCCGTTTGCAGGAACGTCAAAGTAGGGTCTAAAAGAGTTCCATAGGAACTATCGTGACATAAGTGTACGCTGATTGGCTAAACATGTACGAAAACGCCCTCACCCGCCATGATTTAAAACGCCGTGTAAACATACACTGTGTAAACATTCCATGTCCATTATTGTGAAACCCGCAAGACACAGCTCCGATCACAGCATCCTCCATCCTCCTGTTGTTAACGTCATTGTTGAACGCCGTGCACAAATGATGTCGCTGTCGACCGGCTTACGCCAATTCCTAGTACCCACTGTCGGTGCAAATGCAACCCTTTAAATGGTACTGGGAAACAGTTTGCGCAAAAATGTCCCAGTACTTTAGTACTGTACTTTTAGTTCTGGAACTAAAGCGGTGCGAAAGGGGCTAATGAATGTGATGAAATAGCTTCTCAATAACGCAGCCTGAAGGTTTGCGTGTTTTTAAAGAAACACTGGAGTTGTGCTTTTAGAGTAATGACGCCACACTAAATGGAGAGCAATCAGGTTCCTCAAGCACACTTTCCAGGCTACTTACAAAAATAAAAATAAAAAATAACATAGCTTGTCTTGGGGAATGGTAGGGATGCAGCAAAGTTTTACATTTAGCATGAAACAACAAAATGGACACTATGAAACAAAAGCTCAAACGCTGTCATTTTACTTACATCCTCGGCCTTAGACTTGTGCAGAACGTATCCTTTCTTCCAATCGGTTCCCTCGTTGGCCTTACGGATGTTGAATTCCACTTTGGCTCTCTCTTTACTCTGCTCGGCTTTCCATTCATCCAGAGTCATCTCCTTAGCACCTTCTTCTTTAACTTCTTCAACCTCATTCTCCCTGTGAAAACATCAACATTAAAATTGAGTGACAAAGCGCTGCATTCAAGTTAGTTCAATCCTAATTAATCAATTAAGCAGCACTACAATTAAGAAGGGACCTTCAGTAACTGTTAAAGATTGTAAATGTGTTGTGCTTTTAATAGAGCCATTGTTCTCAGATCAATCCTAATGTTACACACTACGTTTGTTTAATTATAGCCGGGAACTTATGCTAATAGTGCCGGCAGCAAATGGCAAGCAATGACTCAGCAGTGCGGCGCTAATTTAGAGCTGAAGTGTACACACTTGTTCTCCGAGTCAGCAGGTGGGTGCTCCTCTCCTTCAGGGGTATCCTCAGTGACATTTGACTGGTCAAGCTCACTGTACAGGAAAGAAATGTATCCAATTTCACAAAACTAACATAATGAACCAAAATACCTCCAACAGACCAGTCTGTCAATCGAATTCATCTGGGTTTTTGGCAGACAAAAGATCTGTTGCTCCACTGACCTCAACTCATCCTTAACAGTGCCCCAGTTATGAGATCCACTCCCTCCACGTTTTTCTTCTGCTTTCAGGCTGCTGAAACAAAAATTAACACTTAGCTTTGATATGTGTCACAGACAGCATTACAATTGGAGTTAACATGTGGATGCAAATGACTTACGATCGGTCGCTGCCGCTGTGTCTGTCAAACTCACGTTTGCCACGCGAGTCAAAGCCGTCAGTCCTGCCAACACCTCTGCCCCGGCCTCCGCGCCCTCCTCTTGCACCTCCACGGCCTCGGAACGGCCTGTCACTGACAGACCTGAAGAGAAGAGATAATATAACAGTTAGTTGAAAGTCATTTCTTTTGAAATTATCTAAATTTGTATCTTAAGTACAGTGCAACTTTATACAGGAACAAGAAAAGATTAAGATCCTTTAAAGGTTTAAGCGGATTAAGAGACAGTTTATGAAATTTTGAATATTGAGTTGAAAAATTATTTTCAAAATGAAACAATAAGAATTGTTCACAATAACATCTATAACATGACTTTGGAAAATAGGGTGAGTTTTCATTTCACGTCAGCTTCACATTATTAGAAATAATAAAAATAAAAACACGAAAAAATAAAGCATTAAAAACAAAAGTATACTTCTGCTTGAATTAAATGTTTTCAATAAATCTTCAAGGATCAACTATGCATTACCACACAAACAAAGGTTAATTGACTCACTTCTCCACCGAGAATTCTCCACCCTCAGCAGGTTTTTCATCAGCGGGTTTGTCAAAGCGTCGTTCACGTGGTGGCCTCCTGTCAGGCCGCCTGTCGGCTGGTGGACGAGCCTCCCCCTGACCTCCCTGCGGCTGGGATCCTGGCTGACCCTGTTGCTCTGGTCGGCGCCCCATTTTCCTCATGCCTGCAAAACAGATTCAACACCCGCTGGTACCAAAAAGTATCAGACAATAATGAATGAGATGGGAAACATCACTAGAACAAAAAGCCTTGTGTTAATTCAAATCATAGAAAATTCACTTCAATTAATGTGCTTAAGTACAAACATGGTCATTATTCACTCACCCTCAAAATTGCTCCAAAACAGTGTTACTCATTTCATTAGTGTAACTCTGAAGGATGAATTACAGCATTTACAACTTTTACTAAAAAATGATGACCAAATAAAGTGAATGCCATTGTCCCTTATGGAAATTAGCCATGGTTACGCTAAACAAACCATAGTTTAACCATGGTGTTTGTAGTAAAACTGTGGTTATACAAATAGTAATCAACCCTGTTTACTACACTTTTACTGCATTAAAACCATGGTTAATTTTATAAGGGGTAGGCCTATCTCATAAAGCTTTAAAACAACACGAGGATGTATTCATTTAATTTATGGCCAATACCAAATTCTCTGAAAAGGAAGAACTTACTGCTTAATATGGTCTATTTTTCTTATTAACTTGCGCAGGAGACGTCTGTGTTTTCTATACTTGCAATAAACCCAACGTTATGGGTCTCGATAATAATGGTTAGCGCCTCTTGACTGATCCCACCCTCCACCTACAGAAATAGACGCTCTCGCGCGCCCCAACAGCTGATCACGCGCCCGCGCACCTGTTCACGAGCCGCTGCCTCCTCTCCTTCACATCAGTCAGGGCCACTGACACCCCGGAAAAAAAACTCTTGACAGCCCTACCTTCAGAAGAGTTGGGGCCGGCGCAATTTTAAAGCACATAATGAAGTTAAAAACCGGCGTTGCGCGAATTACAACAGGAGGGTTTTTCAATGGGAGTGTCAAATCTGAGAGGACAGACTCTTGTTGCCTCTCAAACACGAGGTTGGAGCTGCTCGACGCTAATGAAAAGCCATGTGATAACGGACTGTGCATTCAGAGACTATCACTAAACAGTGTTTCAGTACTGAATGGGAGATTTTTACTAGTATGTGGAGTTAAATGCACAGATACCCGACATTTAACAAACAAACTGATGGTTATCACTAGGCCTGCAGTTCATGGAGAATCTACAAAATAATTAAGCAGCAACAGGTTCTTCTATCGTGCGTCACATAGAAACAATATACGGCGCGAAAAAGCATATTTGCTGAGAGCGCTGGAAGTTTTTGGGATGTCAGGCAGTTCATCAACAATAGTGCTCGACCTCATGGGCTTAACGTATAGCGCCTTTTGCAGACAGCCCACTTAGAAAAAGTGTGAGTAAATGACGAGTTCAATGCAAGCGATGTTTACCATCTTTCTTGAGAGGAACGGGAGCTTGTGTTTCTTCCTTCTTCTCGGAAGCTGGGTTTCTTCTTTCTTTCTGTGACTCCTTTTTGGCCTGCTTTGCAGCCTGCGCGGCGGTCTTGGCGGCACCAGGAGCGGTCACATCCTTCTTCTTCGTTTCTGCCTGCTTTAACACCTCAAACGGATCCTCTTCATCATCAAATAGCTGGGCGAACCGATTGGTTACGACACAGCCGAAACCTTCTTGCAGATGTCCGGGCATGATGGCCCCCTTTCAGCAGGATTCTCCTCCGATTCTACGGGGCTTGAGCGAGCACTTCGCTGCGAGATGCCACAAGATGGCTGGAAAAGACTCGCGCTTCTCTTCCGGCGTAAAAGACATCCGGGACTCTGACCGCAAAGTCGTATGGGACATGTAGTCAAACAATATACTACAGACTCGAGAAGAGAGAGAGAAACGACTCAACAGTGTTATTTGCTAGATTTACTTTTGTACTGTCGTTGTATTAAAATGATCTATTATTGTAAATAGAAGATTATGTAAAGATCTATAAATCTAAATATTTCCCTTCATTTTTTCTTAGTGTCAAAGCTATAACTGTCCATTAATTTTAATAATAATAAGTCATGACGTATTGTCAAGTATGGTGACCCATACTCGAAATTGGTGCTCTGCGTTTAACCCATCCAAGTGCACACACACAGCAGTGAGTAGTGAACAAATGCACACACACACACCGTGAACACACACCCGGAGCAGTGGGCAGCCATGCTGCGGCGCCCGGGGAGCAGTTGGGGGTTCGGTGCCTTGCTCAAGGGCACCTCAGTCGTGGTATTGAGGGTGGAGAGAGCGCTGTACATTCACTCCCCCCACCTACAATCCCTGCCGGCCGGAGACTCGAACCCGCAACCTTTGGATTACAAGTCCGACTCTCTAACCATTAGGCCACGACTTCCCCCAATTAACTTAAAATAGAAGAGAAAGGGCCCTTTTTTAACAAAAAGTGTTTTACTCATTGACACAGACCCCTAATACCCCTTGCAAGGTCATATGACCCCATGACTGGTCTTCTAAACGGCTCCAATTAGCTTTGGACTTCTGGAGTAACCCGATCAAAGCCGTCATTCAGCAGTCTTTGACGAAAATGTGTTATGTCACAAGTTAATTATTGGGTGCAAAGCTTGAATTCTCTTGGTTGTTTATTTATAGACCTAGAAATGTCTGAATAGGGTAGGCTAAAGTAGGATAGGTTGTTGATGTTGTTGTTACAGGCCTGTTTGTGTACCAGGGCCAGGGGAACAAAGAAGGACAAATTATATCATCATCACATAAAAATGATTTTGAAAACTTTTTTCATTGCTTTCATCTTTTATTTACTACTCTAAAATGATTTTATGTATGCATTTTTTATTGTTTTACCCTTGCTCCAGACCCATGTTCACCTAAAATTCTGTCATCATTTACTCACTCTCCTGTTTTGGTTAACATTGACTTCCATTGAATGAAAAATATTGAGAAATTTCTCAGAATTCCTCATTTACACAGAATTCATACATGTTTGCAGTTGTGTAAGTGTGTTCACACTTGGCAGGTTTGGCTCAGTTAAAACATTGGTGCAGTTATGGTGTACAGTTTAAGTGTGAACAAACCTTGGTGTGCACCAAACAAGCTTCTAAATGAACTTTGATGCGTTTTTCCTGAAATAATGGAACACAGCACAAAAATTAATAAAGAACAGTGTTGTGTATATCAGGGGCGTAGCCACGGGTGTGCCAGGGTGTACACCTAAAAATAGATGCAGAAGTATTTAATAAACATGCGGCGCTAGGGAGGGTCTAGCAGGTGCTCCAGCACCCCTAAGATAGACCAAAGCACCCCCATATTATAAAAAATGAAATAAATTAAAAACATTTAACTCATTACGCAAAAAAAAAAAATGCAAGGGAATGCGCGGGCACCTCCATGTCATGCAATAAGCGCGATATAGGCTTATAATCAAGTTGATATGTGCACACACTGATATACAGTGCATATTCATCTAAAAGAGGCAGGGGTGGCAGTGCCCGAAACAGCAGCAGTGTGGAACAATGGCAAATTCTCTCTTTATTTTTTCTTTTTCTTTCTCTTTCTTTCTTTCTTGTTTGATTGTTTACCAAAAATAAACACAGTTTTTAATACAGCATATTTGACCGTTTAAACAACAAGCTTAGCTATGTAAACTTTTAAACTGCTCAATTTGTGTGTTAACGCCTATGTGAAAAAGCTTATTCTGACCAGTACTAAATGTAACATGCAATTGGGTATTCAAAAAGTGCACAAATGTAATCCACAAATACATAATTTATGAGAACTGATACTGTTAATGTTAATATTTTCTGACAGTAATATGCTTAATTTTATTGTTTGTGGTCAAATTAAATACTTTAAATCAGTGTTTTTAAAACAGTTAATTTTCTTTCTCTACGTGCCCTCGCACCTTTAAAATCAGCAATCTTGAAATACTTCTGGTCACAAACATATTTCTTTTAGTAAATATATTGACAAAGCTTCATAGTGAAGTGCGAAACTTTCCTTGAACTGTCATAATGAAGGCAGAAGCAATTGTGATGCCAAAGCGCACAGGAGGACTGAAGACGACCGTGATTCATGGACATTCAGCTAAATCGACTTGTATTTGTAGAAAGCGTAGTCGGGCGCGCAAGGATGCCGAACGTGGTGACAGAGGCGATGATTGAGTCTTATGCGCTCATGTTTTTGGTGATGTCAGCGTTTTTTGTGTACTTTTGTGGCATGGTTTGGACATTCTGCAACCCTAAACTCAGCGGCTTCGCTGAAGAAACAGAGTGCGACACGAGCAGTTTTTCACAAATCCCTCTGCAACAAATCTTCGCGGATCCTGAAGATGTGGAAACAACTCAGCCGGGACATACACGACATTTAACCAGCCACGAATTGCTGGATCAGCCGACACGCACTTACATCGCTTCATCCTATATTGTGGAGTAATATCGTTTAGTTGAAAGAAAACAGCACAAAATATGCCCCAGCTTCATTAGAGTTATCTGTTTATAGTAGTTTACCCGAGCATCTGCAAGTGAGGACTTCAGCGTCAAGACAAAGGTAAGACTGCCAAGTCAGTCGTCGTATTACCTGTGATAAAAATCTCTTAACTAACCTATTTACAAAACATACAAAGTCAAGTTGGTTTCAGCATGCACGTTTCTTTATTAACACAGGGAAGTGCATCTTGATGATCTTCGTCACCATGGCGACCCATCACTATCTGCAACCTCCCTACATTGTCAACTCTCATCCAGAGAATTTCAATCATTAGTTTCTGATATGTACATTCATTTAATGCTATGTAGTTAAATAAATTGGTACAAGGCACTACTTCATATCACTTAGTTGCATTTGCTTTGCACTCTGAGAGCTAACACAGCAAAAAAAGGAATAGATTGTAAAATAAAGTCTTAGTTGGACATATGTATCTGTAGTGCAAGTGTGTCATAAGAGTTAACTTTTTTTTTTGTAGGAAGAGGATCAGATCTGTAAAATACTGTCAAAGTAAAGTCCAACTGAAATCTTAAAACAAACACTATAAACAGTTTATACGTTTTAGGTGAATTATTAATCATAAAATATACACAAAGTTCCACACATATATTTTTATTCATTGGAAAGAGCAGATTCGGTTTCCCTTTTCACACCCTGTGCTGATTTTGGCCCAAATCCCTCAGCAGTGACACTATACTAGATTTTTTTTCATATTAATCAGAACATCTTGGAAGAAGCCCCTTTGGGGGCACAATAAAATGGACATTCAAAACAGCTAAAAATACATGATAGATTTGTGGTCCCATTTTCATCAGAGTCAGAGACTGCTGACTGTTCACAGTAATTACAATGGTAAAAACCATTCACCTTGGAATGCACTGCAACAAAACAAATATAAATTGCACAATACTTACAAGCAGCTCAAACAGCATGCTGATAGCAAAGCCAAAGTTGTACATTCGTTTGCCAGGGAAAGCAATAATTGATGTGCACCTTAAATGCAATGTAAGTCAATTTGGATAAAAGTGTCTGCCAATTGCATAAAATACATAAGTGACGAACGTGATGAGGTTTATAGCCATGCTAGATTATCATAATCATTTCATATTAAGTGTTTCTAAAGATCTTTAAGAAAAATAAATATTCATGAGGTGTTTATCCATTCCTTAGAGAATATTTCAAGATGGAAATATGTTATAAGGCGATAGAATGCATGAGGTTTTGTGTCCATATTTAGTTTTTTGCTTTGATATCTAGATCCTCGTCTCTCAGTTTCTTCCGCACTGTATCCTCAAGTTCTAATAACTTCACATAGAGGGCCTCTGACATGTTTTCATTAATATCCATCTGAAAACAAACATAAAACGGATTATGGACAGTATCAGTAATGAATAGTATATGAACAAGATCAACAGCTGAGAAACATTAAAGTCCATGCATTCCTTTGCATAATTAACCAAATCACAAAGCATATAAACCTTATAGACTATAATTTGCTATTTAAAATAGGCTTACAATAGACTAAAATTGGCATAAAAATAGATAAGTAAGAGAACCTGATTATAATTTCTGACCTTGTGTGGTTGGGTGTAATTGTTTCCAAGCCCAGAGGTCAAACTGTGGTATTTGGCCATCGGGTCCAGTGACTCAGGTTTCTGCATGAACAGCCAAAACTGTGTAATAAAAAACAATAGATGAAAACTGAGACTAGGAGAAAGCAAGGAGGCCCAGACAACCGTGAATGAACTGCAACACTGAGCTTCAAAAACTATTAGAATCAAAGTTTGACATCTTGACTTATTTTTTCCATTCCTTGTACTATGAAAATTTTACAGTTTCACCGTTGTACAATTCAAAGTTCTATAAAGTGATCCAGTACATTTGAATAATTATTCATGGTTAAACGTGATGATGCTTGTACTTACTAAAGCCTCTGCTCCATTGTAAGGTGAGAGGGTAAAAGTGTTGGTGAAAATCCTTATCTGATGAGATAGGACAGGACATTAACATGATGTTAAATTTGTGTGACTTTCCTATTATTGTGCTGATATCCAAAAAGTAAGTAAATTGAGAACCTACAAGCCACATTATTGGCATGATGAGAGTCCAGAAGAATGATGGTAGAATGCCATAGGTGAGATTAGTCATGACCAGACCAGGACAGATCACTGATGAGTACAAACCCTGTGAACAGATTCACTAGTATTCATGACCAAATCACAGTTATGATAATCATAAATAATTACAGTATAAAGCATGTCAAGCAATAAACCATTTTCTCTAGGGAACTGTGAACTTACCCGATTGTTGTAATGACGGTTTAAGGCTAAACTAAGTAGATCAGATGCATATTTCGAGGAGCTGTAGGGCTCACGGCCATTCTGATGCTGTATGTTGTCTAGACTAAAAGCTGATCGCTGGGCATTACTGGAGGACGTCCAGATCACTAGAGAATTGTGGTCTATCTGACACAATAAGGGCTCCAGTTCTTTCACCTGTCACAGAAGAAAAATGCAGTTGGATCAGGGATTGTGCTTAATTTCTGCACCATTTAAAGTGCTAAACAAAATTCTCTTTCATTTTTTGGCCATATTGGTAATCCTGCCCTAAACTTTCACCATTAGTTGAGCCATAAAAAAAAGACTCAAATAAAATCTTTAATAAAGATTTTATTTTAAAGATGTGTATATGTGTGTGTATATATATATATATATATATATATATATATATATATATATATATATATATATATATATATATATATATAAAAAATCAAAAACAATTTCAATGTGTGGCATGAGAGAGAAGCAGAGGACAACTTGACTAGAAATACAAGCCTCACTCCTCCTCACTGCCGTTCCAGCAGAAAATCGATACGTCTCGTCTGGCCTTCGAGGACACAGAGTGTTATATCTACTGCAACTTTAATGTCTGAGCCACTTGAGCCACAATAACACAACTATATAAAGAAGCATGAGGAAAGAACGCTGCTGCCCGACTTCCAGCACTGATGACCAGATGCCTAGGGCAAATGAATGAGCTCTTCAAGTAGCAAACAGCAACACTTCACAAAGAAGCACAGGGCTGCAATTTGAGGACTCAAAACAACTTCAGCACTAGAGACATTTAGATGAATTATTGATCGGGACAGCTGCTAGGGAACAAGTTGTTGACAACAGAAATGAATCCTGTGGCATTTATGGGTGAAATATTGTTCCACGAGATCTTTTAGAGGAAGATAATTTGTTTGATAGTGTTGCATGGAAAAGACAGAAAAAAGTGAAGTGCTCTACCACAGCTATGCTCCTGGAAATAACATTGAAAAAATAAAATACTTTTATCTATATTTGTTATTACGTCTATTTTATTTTTATGTATGGAAACACACTAATTTCTAATCCATCAACTTACCAGAAGGAAATGACCAAAAAGATTAGTGGCAAACACCTCCTGCAAATCATTGGGTGTGACCTTATCTTCCTGGGTGAGAAGACCCTCCCCCGTGGCAAACATACGAACCACATTACTGATGGGTAGAAAAATATAACAATTAATTATTCAGCCAGTGTTTGTGGGTTTGGTGGACCTGCTGCATTTTTGGGTTTTTCATTCAACACAATCAAACAATTTTGTTAAAATACTCAACAGATCTATACTTCATCCCAATTACAAGCAATAACAGCATACAGTGCCCTCCAAAAGTATTGGAACAGTAAAGACAAAATTGCTCTGTTGGCTGTGGAGTCAAGACATTTACAAATATGATTAAAAGATGAATATGAGACAAAACTACAGAATGTCACATTTTATTATTGGGTGATTCAGCACATAGATGTTTTACCAGCTAAGAAGTTCAGCACTTTTAGAGTTTCATCCCTCTATCTGATGTGAGCATAAGTATTGGAACAGTTGCCTCACAGGTCTTTCTAAGTGATCAACTGTATCCTGTTGCATTAATTCTTCAGATATTAAAAGCAGGGAATGTGTCATATCAGTTATATCCATTACTTCTGCATTCTGAATCCTGCAATCGATGATGACACACACAAACCAGGATGAAGATGAGGGAGCTGACTTTGAGAGAAAAGCAAGCAATTTGGATGCTAAAAGAAAAGAGGAAGTCAATTAGAGCTCTAGCAAATATAAAGGGCATGGAGAAATCAAGAGTCCGGAAACCACCAGCGACACCAGCAACCAACAACAACCTGATCGGCTGAGAAAGCAACAGTAGCTGATGACAGACAAATCATAAAAGCTGTGAAAATGAACTCTAAAAGACGTGTCTGTAAAATCACCAACAACTTCCAGAAAGCTGGGGTGAAGCTCTGACAATCTACTGTCCTCAGGAGACTTTGACACAGAATTACAGATGCTACACAGCAAGATGCAAACCTCTGACCAGCACCAAAAATAGAAAGGCAAGATTAGAGTTTGCAAAAAAGCACAAAGGTGAGCCAGAGTTTTGGAACTGTGTTTATGGACCGATGAGACAAAGATGAACCTTTATCTAAGTGATGGGAAAGCAAAAATGTGGAGAAAAAAAGGGAACTGCAAATGATCCCAAGCATACAGCCTCATCTGTAAAGCATGGTGGAGGTGGTGTCATGGCATGGGCATGCATTGCTGCCTCTGGAACAGGCCCTCTCAACTTTACTGATGACTTAATGTATGATGACAGTAGCAGAATGAATTAGGAAGGGTACAAAACCATCTTGCCTACCAATATTCAAGAAAATGCCACCAGATTAATTGGGAAGAGCTTCATATTGCATCGGGACAATGACCCAAAACACCCAGTTTCAGTGCCAGTTCAGTCAAGGAATTTATAAGGCCAAAGACATGGAACGTCTTAGATTGACCAAGTCCATCTCCAGATTTAAAATTCACCAGCTGAAGAGAAGAGTAAAGGCAGAAACTTCCCAAAACAAACAACAATTGGAATTGGCTGCATTAAAGGCTGGGAAAAGTATTTCAAAAGATGAGGCCGAGAGTCTGGTGATGTCTATGGGTCACAGACTCACTGCTGTGATTGTGCGCAAGGGATCTTTAACTAAATAATAGCTTTTAATCTTTTATATCTGCCTTATGTTCAACTGTCCCAATACTTATGCTCACATCAATGAGTGGGATTAACTCTAAAAGTGCTGTTCTTTTTATTTGGTAAAACATGTATGTGTTGAAACGGCTAATAATAAAATGTGACATTCTGTAGTTTTGTCTCATATTCATCTTTTAATCATATTTGCAAATGTCTTGACTCCACAGCCAACAGAGCAATTTTGTCTTTACTGTTCCAATACTTATGGAGGGCACTGTATAGTTAATATTTGCCCTTTACCTTTGTTAGATAACATTTATGAATTAAATTGCTACAACCTTGTGCAGGAACGGCAGGGGCAGAAACAAAAAAAACAAAAAACTCACACTCTCTCTCTCTCACATACGCGCACACACACACACACACACACACATATATGTGATATATATATTAAAATTATATATTTTATCATCACATATATGTGTGTATATATATATATATATATATATATATATATATATATATATATATATATATATATATATACACATATACATACACACACACATATAATAATAACTATACTAACTTGAAGTATATACAGTATGCAACAATCAATGCTATAAAAAGTATAATGCTGAATCACTGGCTGATGCATGATGGATGCATTATAAGCAAATTTTGGGTTAATCTGGTTATGCGAATATTACATGTATAAAATACATTTTATAGTATACACAGTTTATGTACATTGGGATACATTGGGGAAGTCGTGGCCTAATGGTTAGAGAGTCGGACTCGTAATCCAAAGGTTACGGGTTCGAGTCTCGGGCCGGCAGGGATTTTAGGTGGGGGGAGTGAATGTCCAGCGCTCTCTCCACCCTCAATACCACGACTGAGGTGCCCTTGAGCAAGGCACCGAACCCCCAACTGCTCCCCGGGCGCCGCAGCATAAATGGCTGCCCACTTCACCGGGTGTGTGTTTACGGTGTGTGTGTTCACTGCTGTGTGTGTGTGCACGTTGGATGGGTTAAATGCAGAGCACAAATTCCGAGTATGGGTCACCATACTTGGCAGTATGTCACTTCACTTCTGTACTGTATTGCATTATTATAATCAAGTGTAGTAAATAATATGATAGTAATTGATAGTACAGTTGAGGAATGTAATGTTGGAGCACAAACTTGCTTTATAGAATATATTTAGAAACTGTTCAAAAAATTTGGGGACAGTAAGATTTTTTTAAAAATTTTATCTGAAGTCTTTGGTCTCTTATGGCCACCATGCATCCTATTGTGATATATTATTACAATTTAAATTTATATTTTCAGTATATTTTTAAAATGTAATTTATTCCTGTATGGCAAAGCTGACTTTTCAGCAGCCATTACTCCACTCTTCAGTGTCACATCTAATATGATGATTTTGTGCTCAAGAAACATTTATTATTATTAATGTTGAAAACATAAAACATACTACAACTACTACTACTATTACTGTCTTTACTGTCACTTTTAATTCATTTAATCCATCCTTGCTGAATAAAATTATTCGTTTAAAAAAAGATATTTTTACTGACCCAAACATTTGAAACGGCAGTGTTATATGAAGAAATACTGTACCTAGAAAACAGGCCTTTATAAAAGGCTTTGTGATCTACCCTGGGATTAGGCATGATACCAGCATTGAGATACAGATAGTCCAATCTGTTGTACCTGTTGAGAGAGAAAAAAAGATGTTTTAAACAAGTTTAAGTTAAATAACACTTTTATATATAACATTTATTTAATGTTATACATTAATCAGTCTAGAGGCTTCAAATGTGCTCCTAAGTGACACCTAATCTGCTTAACTTTGTATAAATGTATGCAAGGCAATTCAAAACTGTTTTTGACAGGATTGGTTCATGTTTACTAATTGTAGGCCTGATTTCACAGACAAGGTTTAGGTTAAGCCAGGATTAGGCAATAGTTCAATTCAAAACATTCAAATAGTTTTTATAAACATGTCTTCGAAAAAAAACAATACTGGTGTGCATAATGAGACAAAACAAAGGCATTGGCATATTTTAAGATCAGTTAGTGCAAGTTTCTTTCAGTTGAAACAGCTCAGACTTTAGTCGGATCAGGCCTAAGATTTATTTGTTAAACCGGGGGCTGGTGTACTAAATTTTAATAAGCACAAAAGAGATTTCAGAACTACAGTGCAGTGCAACTTAAATTTTTAGTCCGTTCCTCATATAAAACTATGAAATTATTACAAAAGACTTGGAATATAGTAGATGAGTCAATGGATTACGATTATGGTGCTTTTTAGAGTTTGACTTCCCCCTGGTCACAATATGCTTAAACTGTATAAAAAGCATAATCAAAATTACCTATCAAAATTATAGTGTATTTTGGCAAACAGGGACTGGGATGTCTTACTTCAGCTTGAACTCCTCAGCAGCCCTGAGCACAGAGCGCATGTTGCCCACATCCAAGTGCAGCAGAGTAACCTGAGCTTGAGGGTGAGACACTAGAAGAGCCTGTCGGGCAGCCTCAGCTCTCTGCATGTTCCTGCAGGCCAGACAGAGCTGCAGCTGGGCATCCTGGCTTAGTAGACGCTCACACAGGGCAAGGCCAATACCACTGAACGCACAATAAACACATGCATGTAAACAGGTTCATATGGAATGAACATGCACATTTATGCAAACAGGGTTATATGGACTGAACATACACATTTATGCAAACAAGGTTAAATGAAGTGAATATTAACATGCAGAGAAAAAGAGACATCATGCAACATGTATTCTCAACTACTGGTTATATGAGAACGCAACTGCAGGATAATACACTTTATAAACAAATTATTCCTAATTTCTTCCTTTCTGTTTCTTTGTTATTTTAAAACAGCATTACTGAAAAATAACCTAAAAGTTATCACTACAAAATAACAGAATGACATTTAAAACAATGATGTGAAACTACAAAGAAAACAATTATACACAGTTTCATTACCTGTTTGCACCGGTTACCAACACTACTTTCTTCATCCTATCTTTACAGTCATATAATATATGACTATGCTACCTGTGATACTGTACTTTCCCTTCGTAACCGTTTCTAATGTGGTATTTCACCAGTGTCTGTACGAATGGAGTTTGCACAGCCGCCATGGTGTGATTGGAGGTCACACTTCTATCGGCCAATCAGATGTTTCCTTTCTGTGACGTGCCATCTACCCTGACCAATCCAGACTTAGCCACTGTCAGACCAGACCAGACTCGGGACCAGGCTAACCAATCGTCGGAAAACAAAGTAATGCGATAGCAGAAAATGATCAGAAACTTAATTTTAAAATCAGATTTATTCGACAGGTAACCAATGCACAAAATGAAGGATTTAAAAAAGCAAATATTGGAGTACACACGATGTTAAAATGAACGTCTTGATACATTCTAGGCTGTACACAAATGTCAAATTCACATATGTATACATACAAATACACGTTTTATTACTGTCAAAGTATGAAACACGTGCTTTTATAATTATAAAATGTCTAGACAAGTTCATCAATTTATTATCTTATGTACAGTTTCCTAACATATACAATAGGTTGTTAGAGAAAAATTGTAAGAGGACTGCTAATAAAAAAAATAAAATAAAAACAGCACAAAGCGTAGATTAGAAAGAATAAGCATCACCTAAAGGAAATTTTGCTATGAAAAAAACAACAGTTTTTCCATGCATTGTGATAAGATGTTGTCAATAGTATAGAGAATATGAAACATTTCCTCTCCTCACAAATATGTTTTATAAAGTGGAATGTGTTTGTAAACAAACTCAAACCCTCAGAAAGGGCTATTACTGTTTCACATGGTTATGGTTTGAAGGAAGAACATTTAATATAGACTTGTTGAAAAACCAGCTGATAAAACATTTAAACAGTTCAGAATTAAAGCATATCTATAATGCAACTTCATCAGTCATGTCAAAAATGCTAAAATTGCTCTATACACCTCGATAAATGACTTTCAAATCCACAACCAAAACACTTCTTATAGACTGGCAGATATCTCAACCAACCCCAAAAGGTGCACACATTTTTTTAAATATGGTCATATTATACAATGACCTTGCAAAAATGATTTACAAGTATACGAGTTAATTACAAAACAGATTTCCGTTACAAAACACTTTTCACATGCCAAAACATATCACAACTTACTGTAAACCATCATAGTGCATCTGTTCAATACAAATCCAGTATTTATCCCACACTTTAGCAACTCAGCACCACCTAGCATATACTCTGACATAAAAGTAAGACAAACAGCTTTAAAAATAAGCTTATTTTAAGATTTTTTTTTTTACAGATAAACAAAATTAGCTGGTGATAATAAATGTACTTACAACCCTATTCGGCCTAATTTGAGATTAGTTGAAAATATAGGACAAATGCAATGGAAATGTGAAATTAGCATTCAGTAATATAACTATATCTGATTTCATCCAACTTCATGCAACTATTGTAAGACATTTCTGTAAAAGAATTATGGCTATCCATAGCTCATTATGCTGAAATGTAAAAGTTGTTTTGAGCAAATAAAAAATAAAAGAGCACAAATTAATTGGACTTAAATAATAACCATTATCACCCTAACAATATTCTTTAGACAATAAAACGAAGAGAAGCAAAACACTTACATAACGCAGTACGCTTAAATATAAACACAGTATATAGGTAGTTGCAGGATAACACTAATACGTATATATTTTTACATGTTCAGTTTAAATGGAATTTTTCTGATTTTGAATTTGAAATTGTGTGACAACCAGATAAATTGGCTTTCTGTTAATCCACTTGAGTGCAAGTGGTCTTTGCAGTTTACTACAAAGAAAAAAAAAAACGAAAATAATAAAATACTTTAGCATTTTCGATAAATGAGATGAAAATATACACAAAAGTCAAGAGACATCAAGATAAAACCAAAGGTGAATCTGAATGTCAATTAATGATTCTTATTTACATTCAAACGGTCTTCGGCCTCAAAATACTGAAAACAACATTAAATCGGAAATAATAAAAGGCGCATTAGTAGCCGATACCTTGTTTTTTGGCATTTCCTCTTTCTATTCAAAAATATTCTTATAGATATTTTAGAATATTTAGAGTAATTTGGAGGAAATACACAGTGTGTAAAATCCAATTATTCTGTGTTAAAGGTGCCTAAATTCATTGCTACATTTTCTTTGTCCTAGTGCTGCCCAGATATTGTAAGCCAGCTGAAGGCACGTAGTTAGGGGGTGTAGTTCAATCGTACAATATATATCAGTTTGCCTTTGCACACTCACAGTGAAAATTGCTACAAAAAAATGATAGATTCTGATCTCACTTATATATGAAAACATATAAGTACGTATTGCGGTGTGTAGTTGACTGGAGTCCTGTGGGCGCACTGAAATGTCTCTGGAAGTGCCAAGGTTGGCACATAAGTGGACACTACGGCTTGCAATCCAGTAACGTGTGATGAATCTCCTGGAAGGATGGACGCTCTTTGGTGTTCCTGTTCCAGCAGCTCAACATGAGCTTGTAGACAGGGTCAGGACACATTGGTGGCTGAGGCAGGTATATCTGAGAATAAGAAATGTATACTCTTTTTAAAAAAAAAAAAAGGTTCTAAAAGGGTTTTTTTGTCGTGATGCCATAGAAGAATTATTTTGGGTTCCCCCAGACAGAATAAACACAAATAGCATTAAATATTAAAATTATTTTCTTTCTTTTTTTAATTTAGTGTCTGTGCAGCTAATTCTGAATGTAACAATATATGGGTCAAACTAACCCCAAACACATTGGAAATTACACACACACACACACACACACACACGTTTGTTTCTGTGAATTGTGGGGACTTTCCATAGACTTCTATTACTTTTATACTGACCAAACAATATTTTCTATTCCCTAACCCTAACCCTAACCCTTACAGAAAACCTGTTTGCATTGTTACACCTTCAGATAAACATAGTCTCTTTTAGTCTCTAAAAAGCTAAAATAGAGGTTTTCAGTTTTTACATTAATCCTGTGTTTTTCATTTGTATTTTCCACAGTATTTTCATTATATTGGACAGAAACCAATGTGGATCAATTTGACCCAACACAAAAGTTCTACCAAGGTTTTGAACACAACACAGGGTTAAAAGAACTGTTATCTTTCTTAGTGTGAAGAGCAAACTAAACAAACGTTTTTGACTATGAAGAATCTTTTGTGCAATGAAAAGGTTCAATGGATGTTAAAAGTTGCATGGAACCATAGATGTCAATACAGAACCTTAATGGATAAATGTATGAATAAATAAGATCAGTTTAATCAGATCTCATCCACCTCTACACAAAAGCAGATAAGCATAGTACCTGTCTCCTTTGATCCCGAAAGAACTCTCCTGTGTTTTCAATAACCTGCTCATCTGACAGCTGTGAGTAAGGCTGCTCTTTGCAGAAGGTAAGCATCTCCCAAAGGGTTACGCCAAAAGCCCACACATCACTGGATGTGGTGAATTTCCCCTGTAAGGACAAAAATCATCATGTGTCAGACTTTTATAGACATAGAATCTGTTTTTACCAACAGAAAAATCACTAGAGATTCATATGAAGCCAAATAATACAAAATTTGTTCTTCTAGGAGACTTTTGAGAGTATAGTTGTGAATAGGTTGTGAATGTGTCTGACCAGAAGAATGCTCTCCCAGGACATCCAGCGGATGGGCAGCACCGCTCTGCCCTGGATACGGTAGTAGTCTCCGCTATACAGGTTCCTGCTCATCCCGAAGTCTGCAATCTTGATGGTGTAGTTCTTTCCTACTAGGCAGTTGCGTGTGGCCAAGTCTCGATGCACAAATTTGAGTGATGATAGATACTTCATGCCTGAAGCAATCTGTGTGGCCATGTGGTGTAGGTTACTGTAACTGTAACAGTTAAAGCATAATGTGAGTCATAACATGGTGTGCTTAAGAACATTACATAAAATTCAGTTTAGCAATAACATGTTGCTTCATCAGATGTCTGTTTCTGTTCGTAATAATGAGTCCATCTTTCTTAGGGATTTAGAGTCACGGTCCACTACTGTAATGTTTGAAAACTTTTGGTATCTACCTGACTGTGGGAGCGTTGCTGAGGAGAGCAATCATGCCCTCAGGCTCATGGCGGGACAGGAACTGATTAAGGTCTCCGTTCTCCATGTACTCTGTGATCATACACAGAGGGTCAGAGCTCATACACACCGCCAGCAGCCTGATGATGTTGGGGTCTTTCAATCGTGACATGATCTTTATCTCCTTCAAGAAATCATTCCTGTAAAGTATTGAATATTAAAGCAACAGCATGCATTTGATGTTCATTAGGATGCAGTATCAGTGTTGTACTTTAATTTATGGAAGTCATGATTGTGACATTTGGGCTTGCATACCTAGCGTTTTTATTTGCATCCGCTCGAAGCATTTTAACAGCTACAAGCACTGTTTGGTTTTCAATGACATCGAAGGAGAAGTCCTCGTCCATGAAATCTTGCATGCCTTCTGCTTCACATAAATGCACCTGGCAACACGCAAAAACAGTCATTTAGCATATTCACCCTAGTAAAAAAGTAACATATTTAAAATACATTTATTTCATACTAAGTATATTTCAAATCTATTAACATATTTACTGACATACATATCACTTGAGACTTAGTGATATAAAAATTATAAACTTTATTTGGAGTACTACTTGTGCACAATGCACATTTATTAATATTAAACCTAAAATGTTTTTTAATTTCACTATTGACGAGGACTGTATGATCTTTGAATAATATCGGTCTTTAAATGCAAGATATTTAAAGTACCTGATGTTTACTTGATATAGCTCCACTTTAGCACAATCAAATATACTTCAGTATATCTTTAGTTGGACTTCAGCACTACTTCCGCAAAATTAAAGTACATTTAGCACAAAATTAGTTGCTCTAATTAACAGCACACCAGTTTAGTATACCAAAAGTACAATTGCAGGTTATTTTTTATTAAATACATTTATTAAATACACATAGTATACTTAATTAGCATGAAATCAATGCATTTCAAATACATTTTAGTATATTTATTATTCAAATATGATTGAAATAAATTTAATTAAAATCATTGAACATACTCTATTCATATGTTTGGGGTCAGTATGATTTTTTAAAGAAATTAATACTTTTATTCAGTAAGGACACATTACACTGATCAAATGTGACATTTATAATGTTACAGAATATTTCAAATAAATATTATTCTTTTGAACTTTCAATTCATCAAAGAATCCTAAAACTTTTTACCATAGTTTCCCCAAAAATATTGAGCAGCACAACTCTTTTCAACATTCATCATAATAATAATAATAATAAGTGTTTCTTGAGCACCAGTTCAACATATTAGAATTATTTCTGAATGATCATGTGACACTGAAGACAGGAGTAATGGCTGTAAAATTCAGCTTTGCCATCACAGGAATACATTACATTTTAAAAATTTTGAACAGTAGCTAAAGAATAGTACAAGAAATGTTTCATTAATTGAGACTGTTATTTGTTAATTGAGAACTGACCTCTCCAAACTGCCCTTCTCCCAACTTTTCTTTAAAGGTAAGCAGCTTCCGAGGAAATTCTTCCACAGCGACATCTTTTCCTGACAGCAGGTCCATGGTGAGGGCGGGCACTGCGTAAGTGTTGCCCCCAGTTACACCCTGCAGGTTGACGATGTCTGCCTCAGCGTAATGTGGGACTCCCTCTTGTACACTGGCTGGAGTGGACTTGGAAGCTGTATTTGTTGAAGCTGCAGAAAAATAAACATGTATATATGCTATTGCATAATATGTATGGAATACCAATATATACTCCATACATCGGTTCTGGAACTCACCGGTGTCCTCTGAGGTTTGGGAAAACTCTGGCAGTTTGCGAACCAGGCGGGAGGGCTCTTGGTAGTCGGGTCCCAGAGGGAAGATGCGCTCATAGGTGGAGTTGGACTCTTGCTCGCTGGGCACTGAAGAAGGGCTGTTGTTGTTGTTATAGGTGAAGGTCTCACTCTGTATTGACAGACTGGCAGTTAGTTCATCGTCCAGCATCCTCCGAGACACCTGAAATGAAGGATGTTTAGTTAAAAACGCTAAAAAAAGGCTACAATATTAACTAGTAGTTTAATGTGTTATACATATATGAAATCATATTTACAATCCACTTATGCATTACTGTTTTTTTTTCATTCATATGCAAAATGGCATCACACTGTTTAGGGGTCATGTAGTAAGACTACAATAAAAGCTTGTCATAATAAACCTTATGTTATACTGTATGTTAAGGTCTGGTGCAGAATGAACCTTTTATGCAAGAAGTTCAAGTTGGAACAAAGACAAAGACATCATAAAGTCTTAATTGTACATGATCCTTCAGAACTGTGATTCATTTTTTCAATATTATTTGATGAAAGTTCAAAAGAGAGCCTTTATTTGAAATAGAAATAATTTGTAACATTATGAATGTCTTTACTGTCATGTTTCACTGTCTCACCTTCTCAAGCATCTTCTGCCACACTTGTCTCCATAGTATAATAACAATAATGGCCACTAAGATGAAGATGATGGCGACCAAGCAGCCAATCAGGATTCGGGTGTTGCTGTCATCTACTTTGTGGGTGGGGTCATCCCCTAAAAAGGGGATAAAGAGAAAGATCACCTGATGATGAAATTAACACTCCAGAGAAGGTGAGTGAAGTTTATTCAAATGGATTATAACACAGAAACTTCTGGTTCTCATCATATGACCGATTCAGGAACAGCGGGAAATCTGACCTGGATGACCGATGATGGGAGGACCGGTTTTGGGGGGAGCCAGGGTTGTGTTGTACATGGCTGTATCTGAAATTAGTGTGTTAAAACAGCCATTATACGATGCCTGTGCTATTGTGAAACGATTTGGAAAGCGTTGTTGTCTTTGCATGAACATTTACTGACCTGACTGGAAGGTGATTTCACTAAACATCATCCAGATGTCAGAAAAGTAGTACTGGCACTTAATAGCACTGGCCATGTGATTGTAGAGTGAGACGGTGACGAAGCGGGCACTGGGGTTGACATCATCCATCACGGGACTGAATGATATGGGTGTAGCTTCCCAGTCCAACTCT
This sequence comes from Barbus barbus, assembly GCF_936440315.1. Taxonomy (NCBI): domain Eukaryota; kingdom Metazoa; phylum Chordata; class Actinopteri; order Cypriniformes; family Cyprinidae; genus Barbus; species Barbus barbus. The sequence continues at coordinate 18,886,464 of NC_136753.1, forward strand.
GAGCGAAAGTAACACACCACCTTCTGAAAGGTCTTCACTCTTTGGGAGAACATGTTGTTGCAATGCACCTGAATCAATTTGGATTAAAAGGGAGAGAGAATACAAAGCATTATTATGGGTGTAAATAAAGGAGAGTTGGGTCATGTAAACCTTTAAATCACCCAACAATTTGCAAACACCTAATCATATAGTTCCAGCAATTAGACTGCACTTTTAACAACACACCCTATAAATTTTATATGATTGAAGAAAAGAGAATCATCAGCGTAGGACATGACAGAAATGTACCTTCATGGTGGTGAAGTTTCGGGTGCGGTCAAACTCAAACATGATCTCAACGTAACCGTTGGGAAAGCTCTCGTTGGTCCAGCCGACATAGTCATAACCTGGCCATACATTGTAGACGTGACTGTGTGTGAAATCATCGAGGCCACACATGCCATCCGTCAGCTGTCCAAGTCCTTCTGTCATACTACAGGGGAGAATAAAGCCAGAATACATATTTTTGCATATATGCAAAAGTTCAAAAGATTTAGGGTCAGTAAGATATGTCTTTTTAAGAAATCAATACTTTTATTCAGCAAGGATGCATTAATTGATCAAATATGACAATAAATGACTCACAACTGATCAATTTACAAAAAAAACAAAAAAACAAAACTATTTTAAATAAATTCTGTTCTTTATATTCATCAAATTATCTTGGGGGGAAACGTATCACTGTTTCCACAAAAATATTAAGCAGCACAAATGTTTTCAAAATTGATGATAATAAGAATTATCATACTCTCAATTCTTGAGCACCAAATCAGCACATCTGAATGATTTCTGAAGGATCACGTGGTACTAAAAACAAATGGCTGCTGAAAATTCAGTTTTGTCATCACAGAAATAAATTTCATTTACATTTATCAGATACTTTTATCCAGAGTGACTTACATTGCATTCAAGTTATAGTTTTTTTACATTTTTAATAGCTCTTGCGTTCCCTGGGAATCAAACTCATGTTGATGGCGTTGCTAGCGCCATGCTCTACTATTTGAGCAACTGGAAAGTTTTCTTTTTCTTTTTATTTTCTTTTTTTCTAAAATTACATTTTACAAAATATAAAGAAGAGAAAGTTATTTTAAATTGAAATAATATTTCACAATTTTGATAAATAAATGCAACCTTGGTGATCATAAAAATCGTATTTGAAAGAAAAAACCTTACTGACCACCAACTTGTAAATGGTACTGTATGTGTGCTTTATGCTACTTTTTGCTGTATATAAACATTATAAATTTTTTTTATAATTATATATATATATATGTGTGTGCATGTTTATGTGGTTTATGAGGACACAAATTTGTATAATGACATGGGTATGACAGAGGTATTACAATATGAAGGTGGTTTATGAGGACACTGCCTATGTCCCCGTAATTCAAAAGGCTTAAAAAACATACTAAATGGTGTTTTTTTTGAAAATCTAAAAATGCACAAAGTCTCCTGTGAGGGCTAAGTTTAGGTGTAGGGTTGGTGTAGGGCAATAGCACACACAGTTTGTTCAGTATAAAAACCATTACGCCTATGGAGAGTCCCCATAAACCACAAAAACCAACGTGTGTGTGTGTTCTGTTTATACCATATCGTCACTAGATGGAGCCATTTAAACATGTATCTTTTTTTTTCCAGCAATGACACAGGTCTCTCTTGTGATTGTTTAATGACTATGAATCTGTGGATTTTTACTTTGAGGTTTTCTGTCAAGAAGGTAAACACGCTTTGCACTGTGTCATGGAAGGTATTGTTCAGGAAGCAATGAGTCAAGTTCTCCTGTGAACATTGTGAAACCACTGTGACTCTCTGGTCTTGGAGCCTGCCGTCACACAGCAACAAGGCAATAACAGACTGGCTATAGTTAGCATGTCTGTATTGTGTAACTGATCTAGGATCAATTTTTTCATGTACCAGGCATCAGGTAAACGGGGCAGTTGAAACCATTCTGATTCTGAATCAGTAGTCAGTGGAGATATATTGACATTTAGTCATAGATTAACATTGCACATCATATTTTGTAGAAGTAAAATAAGACTATTTTGTCAAAGCTAAACTGCTACACACTCAGACTTGGATTGGTGTAACGTTCTTGGTGTATCCTATAACTTCATTCATTCTCAAGCTTGTACTGACCTGTAACTCATGGCTCCATCATACACTGAATCATTGAGATAAATATGCTGTCCATTGAGAGTCATCTGCTGGCCAAGTGGAGAATTATATGAAACCAAGCCATCTAGAAACAGACACAGGAGAACAGAGGTTCTGCGCTATGACATAATGCTGATTCATCCCACTGTAGGACATTGAAGTTTTCATTACAAAATGATAAAAATCCCAACTGCATTTACAATTTCCATAACCGCATATAACATATCATGCAATATTTTTCTAATGTCACAGAGAGAGAGTTTGCAAGGGTTGGAAGACTGCGTCCTCCTCAATGTAATATAATTCAATGTAGTAAATAAAATGAAAATGTTAAAATGAAAATATGAATACATTTACTATAAATTAATATTACTTATATGCGAAGATAAAGATCATTGATTTACATTCTGATATTTGGTCACTAAAGGTCCAACAACTATGATCTGATCCGATATGTAAATATTATATCAGATGATATTATATTATGATCAGTTAAAATGGTCAGCGTTTTAGTCCATTTCAAATGATAATAGGATAATCTCATGCAAAGTTTTAATGGTGAAAAAGATTTTTGAGCGGTGTCACAACCTCATGAAATGTAAAAATTTACAGTTGTTCTCTTCTTGGAAAATGGACCAAAAAAACCCCTAATGACTCATGCTGCACAACCCAAACTTCTAGTTTCATTATAAAATACATTAACATAGAACTGAAAATAGTGTCAAGTGATTTCACTGGCAGTGTCCTTAAAGGGGTAGTTTACCCAAAAATGAACCTGTATGAATTTCTTTCTTCCATGGAACAGCAAAGAAAACATTAAGCATTTAACTCAACTTTAGTTCATTAGTTGTCAGGCTTACCTAGCCACTCACAGCCGTACAGTTCCACACGCATACAAACGTTCATGGAGTGATCGATGACTGGCATGAAGCGGACGAAACGTGCAATGATGGGTGGCTCCAAGTCCTTCAGCACAATGTCATAGGCATTCCTGTTTCCCTCAATCACCTTCACAACAGAAAAAAAAAAGACATTTAGATTTCCAATACACATTGCAAAATTTATGTGGACACCTAAACAACTCACATGTGCTTGTTGAACAGTTAACATTTCATCACAATCATCGTCCTCTCTAACACTTCTGGGAAAGCTTTGCTTTCTTTCAGACACAAATGTGGCATTGAGGTCAGGCACAGATGTTAGACAATGAGGTCTGGCTCGCAGTTGGTGTTCCAATTAATCCCAGAAATGTTTGATCTAGTTCAGATCTGCACACCAGATCCAGTAAACCATTTCTTTCTGGACTTTGGTTGTGTTCTCTAGACTAATTTGCTACCATTCAGCTTGCAAAACAAATTTGCATAAATAGTATTATAAATATAATAATCATAAAAATTACTAATAAGACATTCATAATATGAATATAATATAATAATGAATATAGTATAACAACTGTTTTCTATTTTAATATAATTTAAAATTGAAATTATTCCTGTGATGGCAAATTTTTTCAGAATTTTACTCCAGTCTTCAGTGTCACATGATCCTTCAGAAATCATTCTAATATTTTGCTTTGGTGCACAAGAAAAATGTCAATGTTATAAAAAAAAAGGCCAGTGATTAACATTTTTGTGGATTTCTTTGTTAACTAAAAAGTTCAGAAGAACAATATTTATTTGAAATATTCACAATCACAGTCTTTTGTAACATTAAGGAATTACTGTCACTTATGATCAACTGAATGCAGCCTCACTAAATAAAAGTATGAATTTCTATAAATTTCTACTACACTGTAAAAAAAAAAACGTTGAGAAAACTTAAGTTTAAGGCAACCAGCTTCAGCAGATTTTTGAATTTGCTCAACTTGTTGTATTCAGTTTATACAACAAAAAGTTGAGAAAACTCAAAAATCTCCTACAAAAATAAGTTGAGAAAACAACAAAAATTTCCACATGCATACAAACGTTCATTTTTTTTACAGTGTAATAATATAATATAATATAAATGTGTTTTTAATGTGCCAAAATAAAAATAAAAACAACAATAATTAATAAAGTAAACTGAACATTATTATTATTATTATAAAAATAATTACATGAATCCATTAAAAAACATAATATCCTTAAACCAGTCAAATTGTTTAGTCAGTCAATCTCTATATTCTTCTTGTGTCTCCTTAGATAAAAAGATGTAATTTATAGTAATATATAATCAGTTGATTAGATGTTGGGTTTTCTATGATAGCACATAGGCTAGTGTTACAGCGTGTACCTCTTTGCCCTGCCTGTTGCGCCAGGAGATCCAGCGGCTGCCATCACGGCTGTATTTGATCTTGTATGTCTGGGCAAACTCATTCCCAATGCCCCCGGCGTGACGTCCCTGAGTGCCCACCAGAGTGATGAAATGCAGAGAACGAAGGTCTATCTGCAGGAACTCGTTCATATTCTCAGGTTCTCCTGCTATCTCAGGACACCACGCACCATCTCCTTCCTCACAGTCAAGCCTAAAATACAAAGAAAATTTAGAAGAGAATAAAAGACATGCAAGATTGTGTTTAATTTATAGCAATCTCTCTGGGTCCTTGGCCTCTGGGCTGAACCACAGAAACTGCAAGCTGCAATTTTCACAACTTACAACTTTCAAAACTGTTTTATGGAGATTTTGTCTACTGATTTTTTATTTTTTTCCATAAACACATTTCATCAACTGTAAGTTGTTAAACATCAGTTCAATCAATTTAACACTGTACTTCTATCCCTCAAAGCCTCGTTTTCTCTCAAAAATTAAATATGGCATTACTCTGACTAAGGTCTATAAAATTTGTCTAAAATAGTTCATTTTGGTGAAGGGGAATGTGTTGGGAACACTTAGAATCAGTGAAAATTCAGAAGTAATACATGGAGGAAGTATAATTACATCATTTTAATGAGGCCACCCATATTTCCCCAGATGTGGTTTAATCCCAAGATAACCTGCACTACAGCTCATGGAAAATACTGCATGTGTGTGTCTGTGTGTGTGTGTGTGTGTGTGCTCATACCGGCCATATTTTGCTGCTGTAGAGTCAGACCACTGACTGGAAGCTGAAATATCTTCATCTAAGATCTGGCCTCTGGACATTCCTAACGGGGACCGACACACACCTGTAAAAAAAAAAAAACCCAAAAAACTTGTGTTTTTATCAACTTTTCTGCAAACAATGCTGTAAAGTTCCATCAATTTTGTAGATATAAATCTAATTTCAGATATAAAATCAGCCATTTCAGTGGCTTCCCCTTATTTGACTGAATGAACAATAGATATAATAGTTAAAATGTAAACACTTTTTAGCACTTTTATGAATAACATTTCATATTACGGATTGATTCATAAGTCTATGCGAGAAATAAACAACACAGAAATGCAAAAGGTTTGGTCGATAAGATCATTTATATGAGATAGATATTGCTTTTTACATTTCATCATTATAAACTGTAAAAAGGATCTGGTCATAAGTATTTTTCTTTGTGTTCATTTAATGGAAAACAGCACATAAAACATGTCAGCATTATTTCTATTACTTTTTTCCACATTTTGCTTCTTGAATTAAATATTCTGAATCTACAGTACTTGGAAAAAAAACAATTAAGTAGAATTTTTAAACATTCAAAAATGGACTGCTTTTAAAGTTAGATTTGGCCTGTGAGAGAGAAGAGGTTTTGAAGAACTCTTGGGTAAACAAGAATGTAGGGTTTTAGACCACCATACCACCCGCTGATGACTGGCACGATTTATCCATTTGATTGAACAGTATATTTTAGAATCAGTATTTCATATTTTGATTTCAATAATCACATAATACTGCCAGAGCAAGAGAGGATATTTATATAAACTCTCTTAATCTCTTGTAATATCTCATTTTCTTTGAGTGTCAGTGTGAAGATCCGGACATGTAAAAAAAAAAAAGTGTACAAGGACACTCCTATTCCAAGTGGCCCCTCCATTTCAACAAAATAGCCTTTGTGATCCTGCCAGCAATAGCAAGGATAGTGGTGAAGGACGTTTTGTCTCTCTTTTCATTTTTTTTCTGTCTCTCCTCCAAATGTTTGCTTAAAAGTCAAGATGGGGGAAACCTCAGAGGCTTGGTTTTGGCAATGACGAGCTGATATAATCCAAAACGAGCTGAATCCCCCAACAAAAAGCTCTTCCAGATGTAAGAGAACGGCATCCTCCTCCCCCATCACTCACTCTCTCTGTGGCTGTTTCCCTTACACACATATGTACTCATGCTTAAATATAGACATATTTATAAAAGCTAAGTGGGCAATATATATTGAAAACTCACAGTAGTGCTGTCAAATGATTAATCGCATCCAAAATAAAAGTTTTTGTTTACATTATATATATGAGTGTGCACTATATATATATAAATGCAAACACATACATGTATATATTTAAGAAAACAAAATCAAAAGGCTGAAAAATTCTAATGTATATATAATGTTTAATAGAAATAATCATTTTCTTTCATAAATTTCATACAATAAATACTTGTAGCTGTATCACTCAGCTCTAATATTCAGGCACAAAGTGAGAAAATGTATGTGGTTTCGTAATTCAGAGCAGAGTTCTCATAGTTTTGTGAACGCAGGCAAAGCAGTGTTAGACAATTGACACGAGAGCGCCACACAGATCAAATGTCTTGTGAATACCCCGCACTATTCGCCTGCAGACACAGGGCCAAATGTGTGTTGACAAATGGTCTCACAAAGCCACAATAAAAAAAGCAGTCCGATATTTGATTTAAAAATTCCTCACATAATATGCAAATATGAACATAAGGCAGTGTACACTCAATGATGAAATCAACAAATTGAATTTGTGGTGAATACTAATTAATAGTTTAATAAAAAAAAAACAAAAAAAAAAACAAAGTGCTTGAGTAAATTTACAGGCTCTGACCTGAAATGCAGCCCATAAGAGATATGTGTTTTTCTACTCTCCAAGAGCGGATGGTTACAGCCTCACTATCAGGAGTAAACTTTCAGTTACTGAGTCTAAAAATATCCCTCACTTTAGAAAGGTGGAAAAATACTCATGTTGTGTGAAGAAACTGTGGCTTTTGGGGTCTTTCCTCTCTCTCTTTCTCTTATGGGCCACTCTGGTCTTGTGCAGTAATTCATTGGTCCGAGTGGCGCTTCCCCCCTCCTGCCAACCAGTTTTTTCCATCTTTAATCCTTGTGAATGGCACATTTGTTCCACCATGTTTGCTGTCTAACTGCAAGGTCCAAAACCTTGCACACACACACATGTATACTAATATACACACACTTTTAATCGTGCACATGATAACTGCAAGAAGAGGCACTTGCATTTTTTTCTTTTATTTTCTTTCTTTTTACAGTACAAAAAAGAGTCTATTATTCAAAGTGGAAAAAAGCAGGGAGTAGGATGGTATAACTACAGTCTTTGGGAATTTTAAACAGAGGAAAGTTGGCAGAGGAGATCCCATAGCTACTGAGTTCGGCAACACACTTTTCCAGAAGTAGGAAAAAAATGCAGCTTTTTTCCAGCGGAAATATGAAGGAGCAAAACTGATATTTAAAGAGGTTACAGCATCTCTCTCCTGGAAAGAACGGAAATTCACCACCTTCGTGGAAAGCAATCATTTATACAACTTATCTGAAACACTGTCATTAACTTCTGTCGCTTAACTGAATTAGTCGAATACCAAAACTCTAAACTTGAGAAAGTCTGCTGCCGTGACTTATGAGCTGCAGAAACAAATATCTGAAAAACACACAGAGCCTCCGGAGCAAAAAAAGGGGAGAAAGTAAGAAATAGAAGCTGTTTCAATACACTTTCCTGTTGTCAAAATGTCTGGTATGTACAAGCCACAGACTCCAGTCTGATTGTTGAATCCATTGTAAACGCGCTCCTGCTACATTCAATAATAAACTCAAAGCAAGGTCACATCCTCACACAGAGCTCACATGCAGTTCAATGAGGTTTGAGTGATGGACTCTATCCCGTTACATTTCACCACTCCTTTAGCATGGTGCTCTTTCCTTTCTAACCACCAGCCTTTGAAAAAGAAATTCTAAACTGAAGATTTTTTAAGTGTCTGTGATGAGAAGTAATAATATTCAGCAGCAATTACAGGATACCATGATATACAGCTAAGGAAATGTTTCAAAGCACTGCAGTGTATTGATCCAGACTGTAAAGCACAGCACAGAAAAGCAAAGAAAAAAAAGCAACACCCAGTTGGTGATCAATATTGATCTTGTTGAGACGATTATTTCCACCATAGCATTATAAATCTGGATTTTCAGAACGAAGTGCACAGGAACCTTTCATGAATGAATGAATCTAATGAAACTTGTAATTTCTCAAGAACATGTTCTGCATGTTAAAGTCCCCATGAAATAAAGTTTTATGGCTTTTTGTATGAATATGTTAGCCTTTAGGTTATCTATAAGCTAGTATGCTCCAAAAAAAAAAAAAATCAAGTTTACATTCAAATCTTACGGTCTCTCATTTCTGCCGATATAGATCAACCATTTTGATGACATCACTCTGCACTTCAGCTTCTCATCTAACTTTCTGTCCAATCAAATGCTCTCTAGAATCTGAAGCGTCCTGCCCCCTACACTATAAATAGACGCTGAAGTGCCAAAAAAAAAGCATACAAAATTATATAATTACAAAAATAATAAAATGGGGAATGTGAAATTTGTTTTTCAGTTGTGACATTATTCTCGTATTAACAAAGCACAGAATTGTCATTAACAGATGGTAAGAATTTCATGCTAATTATTTCCACCATGTCCTATTAAATCTGTATTTTGATATAAAGTGTACAGGAACCTTTTGAAAAATGAATCTAATGAAACGTGTAATTTCTCAAGAACGTGTGTGGTAAAAAAATGAAGTAAATATTGTAAAATGAATCAATGATGATTTCTCTTACTACTATTATGTCTTATGTATAAATGCCTATACACAATTTACTTCAATTATTTAAATATTATGCTGTTTCTAACATTATATGAGAAGTTTTTTTGCTTAATTTTCATGAAGATAATGTCACAAATCAAAAACTTAATGGTCCGAATAATTAATTTTCCTTTCCCAAAATGTAATTTCTTCTTTCTTTTGTTTTTGGGGTAGAAATGCTTGACAGGATCCCTTCACCCATTTTTCTCAGATACTTTCAGACTGGAAAGTAACAATCCAGAACATTGAGGCAGCAACAGAACAGCTGAGTATAATTCTGTTATTTTTGCTTGTACCACAAGCCATCCAAAAACTTTTAAACAATTCAGACTCCCTTCACATAAACCACACAGTGGGATTTTTAACAAAGCATTTTACATATTCCATGTTTACTTTGAAACAGGCCAAACACTACTTTGTAGTTCGACCAAGCAAAGCGACAGTTAAACAGTCTGGATTGACTGGTATATCCTCCTCTCCGATACATTAAAGCACAATATGGCAAAAAAAAAAAAAACATTAAAGAACATTATGCATTCCTTGTCGTATTACATTGGCATGCTTCTGAACCTTAAACTGCACTACAAATACAAACGTGTGCGTTTTAAAACTCAATGCATTATCAGTTAAACCTTTAATGTCAGCCTAAGGTCTTAATTTGTTAATTTATGGCAGGGGAAACTGACACATGATCGGTAGAAGGAAGCAATGTATATATATCACCTTGGGTAATCGAATTCAGAAATAATTCGAGAAACAGCCCAATATAGCACAAGAGCACAGTGTGGTTTTCATCCTGGGGGATACAGAAGAAACTGCCTCAAGCCATGGTGGTATTAGCTGCTTTCCAGACTTATGCTTTAGTCTCTACTGTACGGCTGCTCACCATGAGCTGGCTTCTGGTTTCCTTGTAAAATATAATTGAACCTCACATTGACATCACACGTTCCTCCCCACAAACCACCCATGCTAGAGAGAGAAAGCTAAAGTTGAAAGACACAGATAAAAGAGAAGAAGCCATGAGAACCAGAATGGAATCTGGGCATCTTCCAGACCTTATTCAGACCTCAAACGTAGATTGATCACAACTACAAGGCTGCCAGTTTCAAAGCAGTTAAAAAATAACAATGCAACTTGCAGCACTCTGACCTTTAGAAAAACTTAAATTCATGGACAATAAAATTGGAGATTGTGACCACATAACCACAACAACTGATTTCCATAGTGACTTGTCTCATAAATTTTCAAACAGTTTTTGAGCACATTTATGTCGCCAGTGTCCACACCACTGTAGCTGTTCAATTAGTATAATATTGTAGACTACTAGTAGTTAAAGTTTGGGCTCAAGTTCCAACAAAATCCACCGTTAATTGTGCTGTTGAGTAAGCCATTAAACCCTAGGTCACAGTTTCTTTAGATAAAAAACTAAACAACTAAATTTAGTTACAGCTTGAGTCATTTAAACACATTTGTATACAGTGAAAAAATAGATGTATATCTCTACCTGGATTTACTTGAGACTTGACAGCTCCCAATAGGTAAATGAGGATAAGGAGTGGAAAGAGCATCTTCCAAAGCTGCCTCATCTCAGGCGGAGACGGGACGTTCATTCCTGGAGAATGAGACACACGGTTAAAAAATAAAAGTATGACTTCATTTCACCACAGACATCCAGGAACTGCTCTAACATGATTTCTCTTTAATAAAACTTAAAGAGCAATCAAATGTACCCCAACAATCCTTGAGCAAGTTTGAGCCCAGGCTTAAATGGAGATTTCACCTTCATGTTATACATTCATTAATACAATATTGTCAGTATTTATGGCATTTTAAACTGTAGAAGACATTTTGAAGAATCTCAGTGTTAGTTTTTTTCCACCCATACAATTGCAGCCAGTGGGGCACAGTGATGTTTTGGACCCCATTAACTTTCATTGTATGGGCAAAAACCTTCTTCAGAATATCTTTCCATAGAATATGGAATCATTCAAGTTTGAAATGACAAGAAAGCGCTTTCGCTCGTTCTGCCCAAATAACATCTACCACCCACACCTTAAAAATGAGTGTCTGAAAAGCTAATAATCTCATATACATTTCATGTTCTGCAAATCTGTTAGCATGACAACTGTCTTCATCCTTTTACTTTTTATTCTCCAATTATGAAAAGGCACTGAGCCATGACACAAATTTAATGGGAAAACAGGTTGTTGTTATTTTGAGGCAATGGAGTTAATTTGGTCAGTAAAGATGCAATAATTGCCTGCAGAGCATAATGGAATTTCCATATTCATTATACTGACATGAGAACTATGAGAACAACTAAGGGAAAACTTCATAAGGCATTGTGGCTAGAGTTGAAGAACTTTATAAAGAGTTCAAAGAGAAAATACATGCTCTCTGGGTTTACTTCAACTACTGACCATCAACAGAGCCTTTTATGACAAATTTTATGTACATGTCTGCTTTGTACATATTATGTTGAGCAAACACAGACACACAATAAAACTAGCCAGCTCATTTTAACATTCATATTTGCACTGATAGATTATGCAGATGTTAAATAATGCTATAAAAAAAAGGTAAGAAAAATGGAATACTGCTAATTTTTTAATTGCTACTTCATAATACACATACATTTAAATACCTGACATACAAGTTTCTATAAAAATTATATTAAAGTATATTTTAGGGTACCCTAAATGCTTCCCAGTATGTTCTACGGTACATTTTAACCATATTTCATATGACAAAACAAGCAATTATGAAATTACGGTAACACTTCATTTTAAGGACCAATTCTCTCTATTAACTAGCTGCTTATTGGCATGCATATTACTAGCATACTGTCCATTTATTAGTACTTATAAAGCTCATATTAATGCCTTATCCTGTATGACCATATTTTAGATCCCTTAATCCTACCCCATACCTAAACTTAACAACTTTCTTACTATCAATTGATATGCAGCAAATTAGCAGTTTACTGAGGGAAAACTCTTAATTAACAGTGAATGTGTTCCCTATTCTAAAGTTTAACCAAAATTTACATTTACTATAAATTTAAACTACAGTATAACACATTTTCATTCAATTGCAATAATGTCTTTAAACATTATATTCAGTTTGAACTGCAAAATTATGCTAAAGAGCAATTCCCTTTCACAGGTGACCTTCTAATAGTTCATAATTATTTATATATTTTATATTTATAGACAATATGAAGCAGCTTAAATGTAGCTCAAAATACCTTTGTCTTCTATGATTACTAGCTTCTTTCTGTAGCGTTCAGCTAAGTTTAGCTAATTCCTCTGTAGTTAATCATTTAAACTACACAGTCCTGCCCAACACTATTCAGTACATGTTTGCAATGTATATCTTATTTAGGCACCGTTTTAAGAATGTGACTCTTTCATTTTAACGGAAACATAAGGAAAAGATACTTATGAAAGATTTTAACAATACATAGCAACAGTAAAAAGTATATTGATTTAATGGTAAAACAAAAAAGAATGTGAATGCACTTTTAACATTTTTACTTATGATTTCATGCATGATTTCTTGCGTATGTCTGTCAGACAGCAATTCATCAGCATATATGTGTGACATTCTTAGCAATAATCATCAACCTGAATGACAGCATTTGATTTAACAACACAGATCGCCTCCTTGAATACTGTGCTTTGGGACAGCCAGAGGAACACAATGTATTTTTAATAATATTTTAATGAGATGCGCATTTGCAATGCATTGGCCTAGCATTCATGTCTGCATTTGTCAACTTGCATTTGTCTACTTGAGTATGTTTCTGGCCTTAACATAATTGTTTTACATTTTTTTTTAAACTGACCAGGGGATGTGGAGTGTCTGACTGTGGGTCAGACGTTACCTCAGAAAGAGTGTTAGTGCCAATACGGATGACCAGTTCAGTCAAAATATCACTCCCACCTTTACTGATCATAATATGAAATATACCGGCTTACTACATTATTATTACACAACATGTATTTTTTCAAGTACCAGTGAACAATAGAATTGCTTATGACACATAATTAGGGGTCTGTAGTGTCAGGATATATTGCACAAGACTCAATTTTACATGCCAATTTAATTCAGAAAACTATACTTAGTCTTTTAAAGACAGATGCTGCAGAATAAAACAAAATTTGCTTTAATTATAATGGAGAAAATGAAACATACATGCTGGATTGTAAACAAGCACAGGATTACTCACTGCTTTTGACTGTGCATGACTGTCCTGGCTCCTTGAAAATGTCTCAACATATGATTCATGATGAGTTATGTAACATAAAAAAATAAAGGAATAATTGATTCAAAAATATCATCATATGAACTCACTCTCAGTTCATTCAAAACCCATCAAAGTCATTTTCTGTGTAACTGCAATGGTAAGAGAAGTTTTCAAATTTCAAATAAGACAAAAAAAAAAACACATTTACATTTAATTTAAGGAACAAAGTAATTTGTCCAATTAGTCAGCAACATTACACAATGCCAGGTTTATTAGTCAACTGGATTATTAGACAAACTATATACTGAATAACTATATATAAAAACCTTATATAAACTACTATATAAGTAGTTTCTATTCTACTATATTCTTGGAGCAAATTCATTGTAATTGAATGGAAAAAGAGTAATTTTTCATTATGATACACAATGTCTAGTACTAAATATAACCAATATTGTAAAACCATAAAGTGTAAACTGGCAATGCATCATTTTTAATAACGATGTCTTCGGTAATCAATCTTTGTTATGTCACTAGAAACTAAACGTATTTTATAATTGAAACAGCAGCATGCATATTTATCAAAGTCATTTAAGTTCAGCTTAAAGTCTTTAAGGTTGGGACAAAAGTGACTTTGGATCTCTGCTGGAAACCTTAAGAAGCCAAGAAAAGTCTTCATCATCAGCCAAACAAAACTCTCCTCACAGGATTGAAGTAGGAGTGCCCTATATAACATGAACATGTGTGATCATCAGGCGGATTTCTGCCTCTTCTGCCTCATTTAAGTTTGAGCGTTTCAAAGAGGTCTTAGAAGACCGACAAAGGCCTCATAGACTCAACATACAACACACCCTTTGAACATTCACTACGGTAATAAGGCACACTAATCATAGGAACTCCCTAAGTATATAACAATAAAGTTTAATGTTACTTTAGTCGACCACCAGCATTTGTACTTCATGAATATTACAGAGTGTCTCCAATGTTTTTTTGACATATCTGTCACACTAAGAATGCATGGATTTCATTGTATTTCATAAAATAGATAGTTTTGGTCTTTAGTTATGATTGGCGCTCAAAGCCATTTTGGCTGAACAAACAAATTGCTTAGCAGAAGAATTATTGAATTATTGCAAAAAACATTTTTGTTGTGTATTTGTATATGCAGGCTCCATATTATGGCTCCACAGCCTCTTGGGCCCTATTGCTACGGTACGGTATGCTACGCTATGCTACAAAACTTCAATTAAATCTAAACAACAACAAAGAAATGAAACAAACAAAAATTCAATTAAACAAAAAAACTTGACGAAAACAACAAAAAACAAAAACCACAATAAAAGAAATTCTATTAAATAAAAACCTAATGAAAAAACAACAACAACAAAATAAAAAATAAAACAAACCTCAATGAAACAAAAAAACTAAATGAAACAAAAACAAAAGACTAAATAAATAAAACAAACAAAAACAACACAAAAGAACAATGAAAAACACTGAAGTGATTTTGAGAGGGGCAGGGCTCTGAGAGCTCAATAATGAGAAACAACTAAGCTCTTCCTTTTCATGGTGTCTCTTATAAATGTGCTTTGTCTCCCCAGGGACAACCCTGTTTAGTTAACACGTGTGACTCTGCAGACCTCTGTGTGAACTCCCAAGCAGAGGGGATACCACACACACACACACACACGGGAAAGAGCAGTCATGACCTGGGTTACAAGGACCCTCAATTATTCGCTGCAGTGCATACCGGGGTTACAACGCAGTGGGGAGAGGATTCTTTGGTGTGCTATTTTGCCAGCATTTCCCAAAGTCACATTCCCAAATTTCAAACACTTAACACTTCGTTTTTTAACATTTTAGAAATATCATAAGATTGTCAGTTAATGCCACTGCAAATACAATATTACACTGTATAACATTCTTCTATTTATTATTAAATTGTATTGTGTATTGTCTTTAAGAATAATAATTGGTGCTAAATTTTGGTTCTAATAAACCGGTCTAGTAAAGCTGGTAAATGTTGATAATGGATAACACCAAGGTGTCATATGTATCCAAAAGTATTTGTATTCAGTATTAAATTACCGGTTAAAAGTTCAGAATATTTTAAAACGTTTTGGAAGAGGTCTTTTATGCACACCAAGGCTGCATTTATTTGAATAATAAAATACAGTAAACACAGCAATATTGTTTATTACAATGTTTTTAAATATTTTACATTTTCAATTTATTCCTGTAATGGCAAAGCCTTCAGTATCACATGATCCTTCAAAAAAACAATATAATATGGTGAGTTGCTGAAAGCTTGATATTTTACAGGAAACCAATATACATATTTTCAAGATTCTCTGATGAACAGTTTAAAATAACAGCATTTATTAGAAAAAATAAATCCTTTGTAATATTTTGCATGTCACTTTCAATAATTCTAACATATTTTTGCTGAATAAAAGTATTTATTTGTTTATAATTCTCACTTACCCCAAAGTTTTGTGTATCAGAAAATTTTAGTGTCATGATTTCCACAAAAATATTAAGCAGTTTAATAAAAAATTACTTATTTTCAACACTGAGAAATGATTCTTGAGCACCAAATAAGCAAAATGAAATTATTTCTGAAGGATCATGTGCCACTGATGTATGGAGTAATAGCTGACTGGTATTGTACAGTACCTTATGGTCCATGCTAAAAAACAACAACAACAACCATTTTTCATTCTCTCAGCCAGTGAATGCTGGGAGTGCATTACTTTCAAATGCATTTCAAAAGGTCCCTCAAGTATTCCTGCACTTCATAGAAACATGCGGTAGTGTATGTCCCTCAGTTTATGACCTTCATGCTAAAAAAATACTTCAGTCAGAGTGTGAGCAGAGCAGATGATCTAGGTCACACTCAGACTGTAGTCAACATATGGAATTACTGGACGGTTTCCTCTGAACCATTCATATGTGCTCCACACATTTACAGCATAATATATGATTAAACGGCCTGCTGTGTTTGAAATTGGTACCAGCCCAACGAGGCCATTCCTCAAATGTCACGAGTCATGGTGTTCACATTGAGTGATCCTGCACAGAGGCAGATGAGAATAATTGAAGAGGACATGGGCAGACGGCGCACAACGAGGGAAGTAATAAGAGATTTGTCTCTAAAACCAGTCAGTGTGTGCATGCTAGAGGTATACTGCATTATAAAGCTGTCGTGACCTAATCATATAATTTGAGAAGACAAAGTAGGCAAACATTTCAGAATATGGATGGTTTTTTAAATTTCAGACACTTCAGACTTTCAGACAGGACCATTTCAAGACTGGCACGCTATATTTAGCAACTGTTAAAGTTTCTCATTTGTGTCACCCAAGTATTTTGGAATGTTTAAAATCATTTTACCAGGGACTCCAAGGAATTATAAAGGAAAGCTCATGTTGCAGCTTTCTAAATCATCTGCCATGCTTCATTCATATGCTTCAAAGAAGACATTATAACTTAAATAGTGTGAGTTAAAAGTATATGTAGTCACTTAGAATAAGGAACACACACTACTAAAAGAAATGGGGTTAGTATTTTTTTTTAAGTATAGTGAAATATATGCTGTTCTTCTGAACTTTTTTTCATTAAAAAAAATGATCACGCTTCCCACAAAAATATTAAGCAGTCCAACTGTTTTCAACACTAACCATAAGAAATGTTTCTTGCACACCAAATCAGCATATTAAAATGATTTCTGAAGGATCATTGGACAATAAAGAGTGGAGTAATGGCTGATTAAAATTCAGCTTTGACCACAGGTCAAAGGAATAAATGACAAAAAATTTAAACGTAGATTTAAAAAAATATATATAATAGAAAATATATTAAAATAGAAAAGTGTTATTTATATTGTATAAATTGCATCACACGTCTTTCATTATTTTGAATCAAATAAATGTATTTTAATCAAATAAAAAAGAAACTTCTTTTGGTACCTGATAACCTTTTTTGACAGTTTTCCTGGAGGGATTTGGACCAGTTACTGTTTACTAGCCCTGAGATTCAGTAAATACGACTTTTCTATAAGTCTAAGAAAAGTGGAATGAAATCAGGACACATTCAGATCTCCCACATGATCTAATCTCTGTTTCACTGAAAAATAGTGTATTTGCCACACCAACGCAAGGAAGATCCATCATGATTTTTTCCTAGTATATTTGTTTTAATGGGTTAATGCGAAGAATATTCCACATGGAATTCTGGAGAAAAAAAAACACTTTTGCCATCTTAGATGAACTCTTGGCATATAGCACACACAGTGTTTATTAATGGAACCTTGGTAACACTTTACAATAAGGTTTGATTTGTTAACATCAGCTGACATGAACTAACAATGAACAAATGTATTTATATGAATGTAAATTACAAATGTTAATAAATCAAATAAAAGCTATGATTGTTAATTCAGGGACGTTAATTAACTCTAATGTTAACAAATGAGACCTTACTGTAAAGTGTTACCAGAACCTTTAAGTTCTCTTGACTTTAAGATGCGGACTAAAATAAATAATTCTCTAATCTCATATTTGATACATTAGTATGCATATTACAAAAGAATACCTGGAACAGAATGGTGCTATGACGTTACAAGGTCATAGGTCAACTCCCAGGGAATGCATGGACTCGTAAAATGTGTGTATACATACTGTAGGCCACTTTGGGTAAAAGATATGCATGTGTATTAATAATAGTTACCTGAAATTTCACAAATAATGGTTGAATGGGAAAAATTTGCAGTGTAAAATATCAAAAGCCTGCAAAAACTTCAATAAGATGCTTTAAATAATAGTAATAAATAGTCTCACAAGAACTTTGCATTAGTCTTTAACAATACAATTAATTAGTCATCAAAAAAAGAATAATAATAATTTGGTGGAATTTAGAAAAAGCAACAAGAGCTGTCATTATAAATATTTATTTCAAATTAATTCTGCAGATTATTGTGCTCGACCTCTAAAATATTTTCTTCAGAAAAAAGGTACTGTGAATAGTAAAGCAATTAAACGTCTTAGAAGCCAGTTTGATTAATTGTATATTTTTTCATGTTAATAATATTTTGCAAGTATGTATATATAAAAAGGTATAACTCCCATTGAGGCAATTAGTATGCCAGAGTTAGGAAGACTTAAAATAAGGGCAAAAATGTTTGTCTATTTAATAGAAGTTTGATGGTGAGAAATCAGTTTTCCAATTATCCCCGAGATAACAGATTCTAACAGACTCTCAGTAACAAGCTAAAATACTATTATTGAGAAAATATAATTTCAGAAAATCACACCAAAACATCTTTTTTATCTGATAACAGTAAAACCATTAGTGAATTGAAGGAACTTATTAAACACAACACCTAGTACAGAGGGCCAATAGTGCACATGAAGGCCGTGGCCCTTGTAAGACCTCTAAGGATTTAGCTGATTCCAAACCACAATACTGGCTCTTCAGTGCAACTTGGCAAATCGAGTCAATTACACATTATACTACGTCTTCTAGGTGCTTTAGTCAACATCATTCACATGCAATAGGTGAAGACCGCTTTTAAAGTAAAAACGTGGCCTCGCACAGAGCCTGGTTACCTCATAAACAGCATGAGGCCCATATCAGGAAAAAGGAAATGAAAGTCAAAAATAGTGTCAGTGACTTTGCAATGAGGACACCTGTGCTCTTTGAATTTAAATAGTGGAGCTCATAGCAAGGTATGTATGCAAAAGCTACTCCATTTTTACAGTGAAATTAACATCTGGGATGAATGCTGGATTTTACAGGTAAGTGTTTTCTTAATGTGCTGTGAAAACCACAGCAATAAAGAGTAGGGCTCGCAAAATTTCTAAATCCCTGGTGGCCCTTCGGGCAGGTACTCTTCAGATTTTGGTAGCCCGAAAATTAATTTAACTAGCCCAAATAAAATAAAGACCATAAATGTCAATCAAAAACCTTATATCAACGAATATCAAGGAAAGAGTTTTATTTTACTATTTACAAGGTATCTTCAGAATTCTTAAAAATCTATTTAAGGCAATTTGAAAAATTATTTCTTAGACAGTTTTAAATACGTTAAATGGTATAAGGCCTTAAAAACTCTTCAGTTTAGTTGCATCAAATTTAAGGACCCATGGGAGCAATGTTCCCTCTAATTTGTTTTCTTGCTGAGCAAAACTTTTCTCTCTTGGGAAGACATTTCGGTCACCTGAGCAAAAGCATTCTTTATACCAGACCTGTACAGCACGCACACAAAAAAGTGTGTAACTTTTAACTTTAATGAGCTATTTATATTTGATTTGACCCTTGATGTGACTAAATGATGTACATTTTAGGTTACCTGAGAAAACATTTTTACTGTACAATACACTGCAGTTCAAAAGTTTGGGTCAATAAAGTTTTTTAAAGAAGTTTCTTATGCTCATCAAGGCTGTATCTATTTGATAAAAAATACTGAATATTGTGAAATATTATTGCAATTTAAAATAAATGTTTTCTATTTTAATATACTTAATTAATTCCTGTGAAGCAAAGCAGTATTTTCAGAGTCACATGATCCTTTAGAAATCATTCTAATATGCTGATTTGTACTGCTTTTTTATTTTATTTTATTTTTTATACTGTATTGTTTGGGACCTGTGATATTTAAAAAAAATAAAAAGTTAAAAAGAACAGTGCTTAGTCAAAATAGAGATTTTGTATTACGATATAAACTATTAAAAGGTTTGGGGTCAGACATTTGTTTTCTTTCTTTTTTAAAGATACTTAGAAAGAAAGTTAAATAAACTTTATTCAGCAAGGATGTGTTAAATGGATAAAATTGATAGTAAAGACTTCTATTGTTAAAAAATATTTATATTTTGAATAAATGTTGTTCTTTTAAACTTTTTATTAATCAAAGAATCAAAGAAAAAAGAAACACAGGTTCCAAAAAAATATTAAGCAGCAGAACAGTTCCAACACTGATAATAAATCAGAATATTAGAATGATTTCTGAAGGATCATGTGACACTGAAGACTGGAGGAATGATGCTGAAAATTCAGCTTTGATCACAGGAATAAATGCTATTTTATAGTATAGGTATTAAAATAGGAAACCAATATTAGAAATTTCAATAATATTTCACTATATAACTGTTTTTTCTGTATTTTTGAAATTAATACAGTCTTGATGAGCAAGAGACTCAAAGTCAAAGACTCAAAAACAAGGTCAATTATTTATCAGGTTTATAATATAGCCCTAACATAATATATTATCAAAACAAACTATTTAAACTGATAGAATAGAATACAAACTGAAGCAAAACTTAAGCTGAGATCTGTAATTTAAATATAAAAAACTGAACTTCTATAGCTGTCTAAACATCGTTATGAAGTACAGTTTGTACAATACTGTTGTGTGACTGTACATGTTTCAGAGTTTTGTTACCGCTCTTTACCCATCCTCCGCTATTTCCAGCACTTAATCAGGCCACTCTTCTTTAATACATGAGGACATTTTAGTTCACGTCATTGCGTTTGCGTCGTCTCTCGTGTTGAGCGCACCACAACCATTGAAGTATTCAGTTTCTACAGCGACTCATTTGGTGAGTCTTTTAAAGCTTTTATCTTTCTGCACTCTTTCCTGTGCCACATCGAGGATGCTTAAGCCATGAAAGGGTTTAATCAAAAATCATCACACATCTGTGTTAAAGAAGACTTAAGTCAAGTCATTAAAATAATATATTAATTCATATTTTTATTTTACAAAATATTATATTAAATCAAAATGAAGTTACACTAGATTTTAGGCCATACTATACTACTTTAAATCATTAAAATAATTATATAGTAGAATATAATATTGTATTTAAGTTATGTTATATTTTTAACAAAAACTAGAGATTTTTAACACTTTACAATAAATCAGTATGCAAGTTATAAATAAATGAATAGTTTTCCTATAAACTTTGTTCGGAACATAAACAAATCCTAACTCTAACCAGTCTCTCATTACAGAATCCAGCACATAAGCTAATGACAGCTTCATATAGACTGGAGGACAGATAGGTCATACATTATCCAGAGGCTTCAATTCAATCTCATTGCACATCGGTGTCAAAATCTGGTTTCAATTTGTGGCCCTGTAAGTGAGAGCGTTCCAAGATCTGAGATCGTCATTTAACCAACCAAATAACCCGAAAATGACAGCGAAGGGCTCTTCAAACGCCACCTTTCAAGACAACTATATGCACTTTTGGTTATGCTGTAGAGCCTCCCTTCACTTCTCACTGGTAGGATTTTATCATAGGCTTCAAAAATGATGGCAGTGAGAACTTCACAATAATGTATTTCAAAATCTTGCACAGTTTAGAGATTTACTTCAAGATTAGATGACACTAACTTCCTCCAAACATTTCTACAGTGTAAAAAAAAGATATTTTTCCCCCCCCGAAGTCCTCAATAAAACAAAGATTATTAGAGAAGCATGTTTTAAAACAAAACATTATTTCAGTTTTTCAACTTCAAAATTTCATGTTTACTTCAATGTGTTATTTGCCATATTTTGTAATTGTTTGTGAAATCTACGAGCAATTTCTACACCTTTTTTGTCAGTGTAGCTTAAAATAACAGAGTAAGAGTGCGGCTTAGTGTAATTCAGATCTGAAAAGAGCACAACTACAATAGTGCAATTTATTTTGCATACTACATACCACTGATCGTATTTACCAGTCTGATATTCACACGCCTGTAAATTTAGGTATGAAGAGAACATGTGTTTTTCATTTGAAACCTTTTTCATTCCTCCCTAAAGCAATGGTCATATCATTGCAGATATTTAACTTTCATGGAAATGCATAAATCCAAATCAAATGGCAGTTCCAGCAAAATTAGAGCCAGGTGATAGCAAAAACAGATGCAAGTGCAACGGCACATGTTACAGAACCATGAGGTTTTGTGATGAGTGGATGTTTTCGACTTTTCTTCTAACCTATTTGGGGCAGCACATGTGACTGAAAAACGTCATTTTGTCTTTTTAAACAAAAGTGTCATACTGGACAAAATTTAATCACAATTAAAAGAATAAAGGGCCACAAACTAACTGAAGTTTGCTAATAAAAATTATTTTAAAATCAAGTAAATCATAAAATCTTGCCTGTTTAATCTTCAAATATTGAAATATTCTTTGTGAGACAACAGAGCTTTGAGGCATTGCATAATCATTCGCAATTTAAACAATTTAAATCGCTATAAGCAGTCAGAAGTACTTAGAGTTGAAGATCATGTTCAGTTTTTTTAGACTGCTTTTTACGGTGTAAAGCTATATGGTCCAGTGGGTCATATTCTGGTGAACTTCATCTGTGCACCTGCACAAAACACACTGGAATGTAACATATACTCTCTCCTGAGCTTTCTAACTTAAATTACACCTAACAACTTCGCCAGTGGAAAAAACCTTTTCCATTTCCTTTCTGAAAGCAACAGTTAGCTTACGAAGTGTTGCATGAATCATACAAGACTCAAAGCAAGCAGTGGGTGCTTTCTTCCTGAAGCGTCAATGAAACATATTTCCAAAAGAGCAGATTTAAGCTAAAAAAAAGTTGAATGCTAATCAACTTTAAAAAATATATTTGAAATAGATTTACATTTATTCATTTAGCTGATGCTTTTATCCAAAGCGACTTACAATTGCTATATATGTCAGAGGTCGCACGCCTCTGGAGCAACTAGGGGTTAAGTGTCTTGCTCAGGGACACATTGGTGCCTCACAGTGGATTCGAACCCGGGTCTCTCACACCAAAGGCATGTGTCTTATCCACTGCGCCATCACCACCCCATATATATTTTTATGATCATAAAATATATATATTTTATGATTAAGCATTACACAAAACCGAATATAAAATCAACTGCAGCAATTAATTACAGGCAACATCTGCTTGCTAGTTTTCAAATATGTTTTCATTACATGCACAAATGCATACACTGAACATATTTTTTCTCTTTGTGCATCCAGACTAAATCAGGTTAAGGAGGAAGAAAAAGAAAAGTATAAGGTATATGGACACACACATATTCTGTTACCTATTCAAAATCTTACATCAGTGTAACAAGTGAGAAAAGTGAAGTCTTTTCTGATTTTTTTTTTGTAAGAAATAGAGTATAAAATTACCTGCAACCAAATCTAAAGTTAAAAAGAATGGTTGAATGGATGGAGTTTAATATGGGACCGTGAAACCTTTCAAGTAAAATTCTAATGTAATGTATAATGACTCCATATTCATTATTAATATCTTTGCAATGTAAACATCACAAAAATATGCAAATGCATTAATATGGTACATTGAGTTATTGGATATGCATCATCAGTTTCTGCGCCATCTCTTTATCCACCAAGTGGTCTGAAAGATACTGAAGATATTGTCATGCAGGATTTCTATTACTCCTTACCCTGCTTGCACCCAAAACATATGCAAGCACTAAATTACACAAAATATCCATCTATCAGGCTGGAAAATCTTCATCGACTCTTACTGCATTTGGCAGGTTGTTGAATTACATACTGTGCATGTGAAGCAACCGCTTTTTAAGCAATATTATTTCAAATGTTCATTGTATTCAGTATCCTGATACACCGATCAGCCGCTTGCTGAACAAAAGAAAAAAAAAACATTAAAAATAAAATCAGCTTTGGCTTAAATTAAAGCTTTGGATTCTTAAATGCTTACATAAATGAAGGATATATAAACGGACCATACGCAGTTCAGAAGAATCATATGTTGATGTCTTGGAAAGGTCATCACGGTGTAACACAGGTAGTGAGGTCATGTCGTACACACACACCAGGTTGAGTTGCACAGTGGGAGGATATGCAGTGACCCCAAAAGTATTTAAATCTTTTTTAAAAATGTCAAAACAAGTGACAAAAAAAAGAAAAGGTTTTCTCATAAACCTGCATCAAGGCAATTTTTAGAGGAAGTTGGTTCACCTCAAGTTCACACAGGTTGCCCTAGCAAAGCAACAACAGGTGTAAAGTCATAATTTATGATTATACTAAGTTTGAGAGAAAAAAAAGTCTAAATACTTGGCGTCATAATTTTTAATTTTTTCATAAACAATTAAAATTTTGAGAGATTTAGAGAAGAGAGGCTCAACTGTCCAAATACTTTTTACAGATATTTAATTCACTGTACTTTAATTTTTGTGTGTGTGTATAGAAGCCACCATTCAAACTGATTAGAATTAAGAGGAAATAGCATCCTCGTGTTAACTCAGACAGCTTTCTAAAACAAAAGTTGTATTCTTAATCTGATGCAACTATGAAAGGGGCACATTTTTAATTTTACAAAGCTGGGTAGAAAAGGAAAGGAAAAAAAGAGACCGTTCGTTCTGAGGAACAACAGGAGGAACTAATAGGCTACAATAATGCATAATTTCCGAGCAAAAGCACGTATTTTGAGTACACTTTCGTGAAATTTAACAAGCTAGAACATATGACTACCTTGTTAAAAAGTCAATTCAGAACAGCTGGTTTGCAAAAGTTCTCTGGATCAAGTCGCTCTGCTATCCTCTATTTTAGTCTGCCATGCAAACAGTGGCTGTCCTATGCAAGTTTTAACAAAAAGACAGCAGAACAGCACTGATACACATCCAGTCATCTTACATTACAATCAGTCATATACATATTCTCTTGAATCCAACAAAGGAAATGATCGAACTTTCTTTAACAAAATAAAAGAAAACAAAGAAAAGAGACACTATGCAAACTTACTGCTTGGGCTGCTGTTTTCAAACCATTTGTCCAAGGATTTCTTAATTCCAAGTAATGTGTGTGTAATCAGGAGGATAAAAACAAGGCTTTTTCTTTCTCTCCGAACCTCTCTTTCAGATCTCACATTCAGGCACAGTAAGCTGATGTAAGACACCGCTGGATGAGGGGAAAAAAAGAGCAAGAGCGGGAGAGAGAGAGAGAGAGAGAGAGAGAGAGAGAGAGAGAGAGAGAGAGAGAGAGAGGCTAAAAAAACTAACATTCTGAGGATTCTTGGGAAAATGGCAAAGTCCCAGAATTCTTCGTGCCATACAGAAGGTTTCAATTAAGTCAGACTTTTTTTTATACAGTCCAACATCATTTAGAAAAGGCAAAATTCAGAACAGCAAATATTAACTTTATAATGCCTTTCAGAATGTTCTGAACATTTTATGTGCATTTGATCTTAGTTATTTTCCTTTGCCATATGTTGGCTCTCACTACTGGTAGTTATTTAAAATTTATCGAAGGCGCAGTGATTTTTTCTTTCCCTGTGTTTCTTTGCATTTATTGTCCTGTATATCCTTCTTATAAAAAGTATTAATTCATTCTTGGAAAAGCATGGATAGGGTGGGAGCTGATACCACAGCTAGATCTAGTTATAACTCTGGAACTGTTCATCCATATAAAGTGTGATTAAAATACCCATTAAGTATTTTTTTTTAACCTTAAAAAGTGATTTAAGTGATTGTTAGGTAGTTCTCATTGACTTCTGTGCATTTAGTTTGCTTCCCATTTAAATCCCTCCTCTGTCTCTATAGAGGAAAATCATTCTGCAAGATAATGAGAAAAGCAGTCTCAACTTTTTTTTCACCATTAGCTTTGGCTAGAGACAGGATATTCAATTATAATTTATAGATGGAAAACTGATACAGAACTATTGTTATAGGGGGGAAAAAAGCAAAAAAAATTCAAAACTTCTGCACTGATCTGAGGAAACACAAATCTGTACACTGCATACTAATTTGATTACCGCTGTGATCGTCGGAGACTCCATCGTCCGGCACGTCCGTGCTAGCTGAAGATAAAGTGCACACTCACTGTTTCCCCGGTGACTGTGTTCTGATGTTTCTGCACAGATACCCGCGATCCCGAAGGGCGACGAGAGCATCGGTGCTGTCATGCTGCACGCGGGGGTTAACGACACCAAGCTGCGGCAGACGGAGACACTGAAGAGGGACTTCAGGAGCCTGATCGAGACGGTAGGCCTACTCAGCACATCGCTCGCGACGACGATCATCGTGTCAGGACCGCTTCCCATGTATCGACGAGGACACGAAAGGTTCAGTAGACTTTTTTCTTTAAACGAATGGTTATTGTCATGGTGTAAAAAACAGAAACTGCTCTTTGTTAATAATTGTAATATTTTCTGGGAGCGTCCTAGGCTCGTGCTGATGGCCTGCACCCCAGCAGAGTCGGAGCTGAACTCCTGTTGGACAACATCTCCAGGACGCTACGCTCCATCTGACTAGTAAACCAATTCTCAACTACTATGATGACTTTTGTTCTACCCACTTAAAAGATAGAAGTACTTGCGTTGTCCAATCTATACAGACTGTGTCTGTTCCCCGAATAGCGAGGTCAAAATATACATTTAATGCAGGATCTAGAAAAACGCAAAATAAATGAACAAAAACAATTTTTAAAGCTTGGGCTCCTAAACATTAGATCACTCGCACCTAAAGCAGTTATTGTAAATTAAATGAACATAGATCATAATTTTGATGATACTCTGCCTGACTGAAACCTGGCTTAAACCAAATGAATATTTTGGTCTAAATGAGTCTACTCCACCAAGCTACTGTTATAAACACGAGCCCCGTCAGACTGGTCGTGGCAACAATATATAGTGATATTCTCAATGTTACTCAGAAAACAGGATACAGGAGGTTTAACTCATTCGAAATACTTCTGCTTAATGTTACACTGTTAGATATGCAAAATAAATCTCTCCTGTCTCTTGCTCTGGCTACTGTGTATAGACCGCCAGGGCCATATACAGATTTCCTAATAGAATTTGCAGATTTCCTCTCAGAATTGGTCAATGCTGATAAAGTGCTAATTGTCGGAGATTTTAACATTCACGTTGATAATACAAATGATGCATTAGGACTTGCGTTTAATGACCTAATAAACTCTTTTGGAGTCAAGCAAAACGTCACCGGGCCCACTCATCGTTTTAATCATACGCTAGATTTAATTATATCGCATGGAATTGATCTTACCGATATAGATATCGTAACTCAAAGTGATGATGTTACTGATCATTTCCTTGTATCGTGCATGCTGCGTATTACTGATATTAATTATATGGCTCCGTGTTATCGTCCGGGCAGAACTATTGTTCCAGCCACCAAAGACAGATTCACAAATAACCTGCCTGATTTATCTCAACTGCTCTGTGTACCCATAAATACGCATGAACTAGACGAAATGACTAGCAACATGAGCACTATCTTCTCTAATACATTAGAAGCTGTTGCCCCCCTCAAATTGAAAAAGGTTAGAGAAAAACGTACTGC
The DNA here is from genome assembly GCF_936440315.1 of Barbus barbus. NCBI lineage: Eukaryota > Metazoa > Chordata > Actinopteri > Cypriniformes > Cyprinidae > Barbus > Barbus barbus. Next base: position 18,914,203 of record NC_136753.1, read on the forward strand.
GCCATGGTACAAGAGTTATACCCATTCTCTCAAGAAAGAAACTCGTAATCTTGAGCGCAAATGGAGAAAAACTAACTTGGAAGTTTTTAGAATTGCGTGGAAAAACAGTATGTCCAGCTATAGACAGGCTCTAAAAGCTGCCAGGGCAGAGCATATCCGAAAACTCATAGATAATAACCAAAACAATCCAAGGTTTTTATTTAGCACAGTGGCTAGATTAACAAATAAACAGACACCACCCGATCTAAATATTCTCTCAGTTTAATAGTAATGACTTTATGAATTTCTTTACTGATAAAATACATAATATCCGAAAAACAATAACAAATGTAGATTCTATTGCGTCTAGTATTTCAGCTTCATTCATCGCACCCAAAGAAAAACTGCAGTGCTTTACAACTATAGGACAGGAAGAGCTAAATAAACTTATCAATGCATCTAAACCAACAACATGTTTACTAGATCCTGTACCCACTAAACTACTGAAAGAGTTGTTACCTGTAGCAGAAGAACCGCTTCTCAATATTATTAACCCATCGTTATCTTTAGGTCACGTCCCAAAACCATTCAAGCTGGCGGTTATTAAGCCTCTTATTAAGAAACCACAACTAGATTCTAATGAACTGGCAAATTACAGACCCATTTCAAATCTTCCGTTTATGTCTAAAATTTTAGAAAAAGTTGTGTCTGCTCAATTGTGCTGCTCCTTGCAAAAAAATGATCTCTATGAAGAATTTCAGTCAGGTTTCAGGCCTCACCATAGTACAGAAACTGCACTTGTTAAAATTACAAATGACTTGCTTCTTGCTTCAGACCAAGGCTGCATCTCATTGCTAGTATTACTTGATCTTAGTGCTGCGTTCGACACTGTAGTAGACCATGACACACTCATAGATCGATTCCAAAACTATACTGGTATTCAAGGGCAGGCTTTAAGATGGTTTAGATCCTACCTGTCCAATCGCTACCACTTTGTTCACTTAAATGGGGAGTCATCTCAATTATCACCAGTAAAGTATGGAGTACCACAAAGATCTGTCCTAGGTCCTCTGCTATTTTCAATATACATGTTGCCTCTTGGTAATATTATTACAAAATACGGGATTAGTTTTCATTGTTATGCTGATGATACTCAACTATATATCTCATCAAGACCAGATGAAACTTCTAAATTATCTATGCTAATAGATTGTGTAAAAAATGTAAAAGATTGAATGACCAATAATTTCCTCCTATTAAATGCAGATAAGACAGAGATATTACTTATTGGACCAAAAAAACAGTACACAAAATCTCTTGGATTACAATTTGCAACTAGACGGATGTACTGTTACGTCCTCTAAAGTCAAAAATCTGAGTGTTATATTAGACAGCAACTTGTCCTTTGAAAATCATATTTCCCATGTTACAAAAACAGCATTCTTCCATCTTAGAAACATTGCCAAGCTTCAAAACATGCTACCTGTTTGTGATGCAGAAAAGCTAGTTCATGCATTTATGGCCTCTAGACTGGACTACTGTAATGCACTGCTAGGTGGTTGTCCTGCATCTTCAATAAACAAGCTACAGATAGTCCAAAATGCAGCGGCTAGAGTTCTTACCAGGTCAAGAAAATATGATCATATTGCCCCAATTTTACAGTCTCTGCACTGGCTACCTATTAAGTTCCGTATCATTTACAAAATATTATTACTTGCCTATAAGGCCCTAAATGGTTTAGCTCCTGCGTACCTAACTTGTCTTCTACCACGCTACAATCCAACCCACTCCCTAAGGTTGCAAAACTCTGGACTTTTGGTAGTACCTAGGATAGCAAAGTCCACTAAAGGAGGTAGAGATTTTTCACATTTGGCTCCCAAACTCTGGAATAGCCTTCCTGATAATGTTCAGGGTTCAGACACACTCTATCTGTTTAAATCTAGATTAAAGAGACATCTCTTTAGGCAAGCATTCACATAATGCATCTTATAATCTTGTACTGCAGTTATATCTGATCAAATGTACATTATTATTATTCTTTAGCTTGGGTTGAACAAATCATTTTTGCTTAGATGGAACAGCAGCTACGCTAATTATGTCTCTATTTGTTTCTCTGTTTCTGTCATGGGATTAACATCCCATGGTAACTAGGAATTACAGAAGCTTCAGTCTGGATCCAGCCCTTAAATGATCTGAGATGACCGAACACCTGAGAAAAGATAATGCCAACACCTCAGAGGATGCCAAAGCTCAGACAACATACAGAATTACCAAATTTTGCCATAAGTTGAATATATTAAGGTTCTGCAATATACAAATATATTGTGGAAACTTAATTTCCTGTAGAGCTGCTTTGCAACAATTTATATCGTAAAAAGCGCTATACAAATAAACTTTAACTTTGAACTAAAAATCAAACAGTTTACCAAAATTAAAAGCCTAAAGAATGGCCCCTAAGTTACTTGTCATTATCCAAAACCACTAACAGTACATTATTTACACTAACCATCTGCCTGGGTTCATGTACCTTCCTCAAGTACAGAAAAGTGTCAGGATACTAAGAGATCCAGACTGTGGATTGTCTAAATTTGATCTTGAACAATGAACATTTGTGCAGGCAATCTAGTTAGAGGCCTTCTATTAAATACATGATTGCAACACTGCACATTCATTTTCCAAGAAATTATTCTTTATTTATTTTTATTCTCTAACTTTGTTTATACAGGGATTGAGATTAATGGGCCCACAGTAGGTCAAGGCATATTTCTATTCATTTTTCACTATAGCAATGAGACAAACACTGTCCAGATTCAACCATGTGATTAGTGTAAACAGATACACTTCAAAATGTTTAAAAACATTTCTCTATTCAGCTTTTTTTTGTTGTATTGGGGTACAATGAAAACATCTCAGAATTCCTGGAGAACCAAATTAATTGGCAGGAACTGATACTTTCATTGCCAATTGAAGGCAAGACAAATCCAAAATCCAAGAATTCCGAGAATTTTTTTTCAACGCATCCAAAAAGGAAGACAAAAAATACCATGCTTAAAAAAGATATTGAAATATGTCTGTTTATAGTAATCACATGCTTGAAACCAGGAAGCATTTGTCTCTGTTTTAATGTGAATGCAAAAATTGCAGCAATTTTCTCAAATGTCAAATTATATGTAATGTAATGCATCTTGTAAGTGCAAATGTAAGTCGAGACATTCCTATAAATGGTAACTGAGAAAAGTATACAGAAATGAAGGTAAACAAACAATGTATCATTCATCATGATAAATTATTTTATACATGAATGTGCACAAACAAACATAGATGGTGCAGACAAAGGCTAATGGGAAAAGTGTGATAGGTAGAGAGCAAAAGAGAGAAGGTGACTCAAAGCGTACACTTTCTGAAGCACCGTCAGTGGCAGCAACTGATTTCAACCAATCAGAACCTCTCTCATAAACCCTGTGCTGGAAATCTGATGCAATGTCACATTTCCACTCACTTTTTCTCGTCGAAAACATACCTGTCCAAAACAGACATCCATAGAGAAGACCAAACGTTGTTTTACATGTAACTACATTTTCAAAGAGTGGAACAGATTAAGCGGAAATGCCTGAAATCTTAGCAGTGGCCATTCATGCACTGTGTATCATTTGATACATCGATTTATAAATTAAATGGCTGAACTCATAAGTTCCAATTCTAGAAAAAAAGCACTGCACATTGATATAAAAATAAGTCTTCGCAAAATAAATAGATTCTAAAATGATTTGATTGTGATTAGCCTTCTGGCACCCTTCGTTCATTTTATTGCACAAGAATTTCACGGTTCCCTCCACCCTGGCAGGAAGTGAGATGAAGAAGAAGAGATAAAGAGCATTCATTTTGGTTTCAAGTGCAGTAGCTGGCTCGAGGTTCACAGGCCGTTCTTCACAAGCTCGTGGACGCCATTCTCATCAATGACCAGAGTGGGCTGGAAAGCTTTTCCATTCACAAGATGCTCCAACCCCTTGGAAACAAGACAGGCTATTCATTTTTTGAAACCGGAACTGGCAAGTAGAGTACAAGGCCTAAATGTTTTCTTTTCTCCTTGCACCTAAACAATATATTAGATACAAATACTCTGGGATTGATGTTCAAATTAAAATAGGCCTTTGTGACTCTTACCTCACCACCATAAGACACAAGAGGAGAGATCTCACATTTGATTGGCAGGTCTGTTCCATCCTTCAGGCTGTGGCACCAAAAAGAGTTATAGATTTTTATATGTATGGCATTGCCAGATCAAGCATTAATCATGTCATATATGATATTAAATGATTTTAAAGATTACATAAATTAAAAAAAAAAAGAGAAATTTTTGCTTCAGTAATCAAAATAAATTCCACTACAAATGATTCACCCATTAGATACAATTTAGATCACCACAATCAATGTATGCACGATCCAAATATTTTGAATACATTTAAATATTCATAATACAAAGTTCTGCCAATTTGCAGCCGAGGAAAACTTGATTATAAGCACCTAAACCAGATTATGTGTTATAATGAGCAGCCTTGTTCCATTCAGCATGCCTGATGCTCATTTCCCAGCATGCATATTATTCTGCCCGTTAGTAGCTTCTGGATGGGTCAGAGCCGGTTTAAAAACCTTTACCACGGCCATCTGGGATTGGACACCTTCTTCCACTGAGCTCTAACAGCTAAACGGAATCTACTAAGAGCGAAGCCCCTTCACCATGCACTACATACGACAGTGAGAATAGTTACTTCTGGCTGACTTCAGGTGTGACTGTCCCTGCTGGTCCATGTCTAGAAATGTTACACAGGAAATATAGTGTGGTTACACTGTAGCTGAAGATAAAGGGGAGTGAAACCGAACACAGGTGGGAAGGAAATGTGGGTTTAAAGAGATATTTCAGCTCGAAATGAAAATTCTGTTATCATTTACTCACCTTTATGTTGTTCCACACCTGTATGCTATTATTTTTGCAGTAGAACACAACATGAGAATTTTCAAAGAGCTCTTTTCCATACATGACATAATTGCTGTCAAGATACAAAAATGACCAAATAAATAAAAAAAAACAAATAAATAAAATATTTATTTTTAGAACATAAAGCGATGTGTGATGATTCTTCAGAAATTCTCATTTTGTGTTTCATAGAAAACAATAATAGTGTAATAATAGCATATAGTTTTGGGAAAGCACCAGTGTGAGTAAATAATGACAGAATTTTCATTCTTGAGTGTATGTCTCACCTGGGTATAGCAGGTGTAGGGGTTCCATTCTCATCAACGAAATGTCCTCCTGCATTTAAGATCCAGCGGTGATGCAGGGACATGAGGGCCTGACGGGCTGTAGTGGGGTTGTCCTTCCCATCTTGACTGTCTGCATTTTTCAATGGAGAAAACTCATCTTCTCTCAGAACTTCATATACCACAAATGTTCTGCCACACACAAAAAATGTTTCAATAAGTTAGAACTAATTGAACAAGCCTGAAGCAAACCTTGAAACAAAAAACAGCAGAGTATAAGATATTTAGATTTTCTAATAATAGTTTAATATACAAAAAAAGATAAAAAAAATAAAAGCTGGAAGTATTTTATATTTTGATTTGATTTTGACAATTTTAAAGGGGAAAATTCAAACTGTCATTGCTTATGTCGTTCCAAACCCGTAAGACCTTTGTTCATCTTCAGAAAACAAATTAAGATATTTTTGATAAAATCCGAGAGCTTTCTGACCCTGCATAAACGGCAACGGAATGTAGTAAGGACATCGTTAAAATGGTCCATGTGACATCAGTGGTTCAATCTTAATTTAATGAAGCTATGAGAATACATTTTGTGCACAAAGACAACCAAAATAATGACTTTAAGTATATCTTCTTCTGTGTCAGTAAACATAGCTTCATAAAATTAAGGTTGAACCACTTATGTCACATGGACTATTTTAATGATGTCCTTACTACCTTTCTGGGTCTTGAACGTGATAGCTTCGTTGCGGTTTATGCAGGGTCAGAAAGCCCTTGGACTTCATCAAAATGATCTTAATTTGTGTTCAGAAACAAAGGTCTTACGGGTTTGGAATGAAATGAGGGCGAGTAATTATTTGTGGGTGAACTATACCTTTAATCCAGTTCACTCAATATAATTTTAAACTATTCAGCATACAGAAAAGATGTTATGAATTATCTTCTTGTTTTGTATATGATTAGCCTTAATTCTATTCTTTAAGAGATTCTGGAGGCTCTCTGGGTCTTTGTTTAAAGCATAAGAATTAATATCTCATAAAAGTGTATGCCAGAGCAAGGGTATCATTCAAAACGTTGACATTTTGAGAAATCTTTTCATTTTTCAAAAGGAAATTTAGAATGGCATGAGTACACTGCACTGTCTACACACTGTGCATATTGTATAAAACCTGTAAAATACCTAAAACACCAATGAAACGGGTGTAAATGAGCACCCTTCCTGCCAATTGCACACATACTAAAAACAGGAATGGAAAAAAGTCCGGACACTAACTTGGCAAACTGGAAAATGTCGAAGACAAATTTTTCCATTTTAATCCCATTGGGTTTGTCAGGTCTGATTAGCTGTCCTTGTGTGTTCACGAAGGGAATTTTCTTCTGTGCCACATGGTGTTGCAACTGTGGCTCATGAGTCCTAAAAGTAAGATATAGAGGTATAAAGGCTGAGCGATGGACAGGCAGACAGAAAAGTGAAGCATGTTCTTTCAGTTAAAATTTCATAAAAATGACAATAAGAGAACACGTCTGGCAAAGTCATCTGTGTTTAAAATACCAGACACTCAAAAACTGCAGATGTTCCTCTTCTGACTTTACCTCATTCTCAGCGCACATTAAAGTCAGCTCCATCCTGTCTAGTATTTACAAGACGGCAAACCTCATTGGAAATAGCTCATAGAAATAGCTGTACTGTTTCATATGTTACGGAGATCATTGCCTAGCGACAAAATATCATTAAACGGCTCCTAAAGCTGTGATTCAGAGAGGAGTAATCAAAAATTAACCTACATACTTTGCCAAAAATAAATTGAAAATATTAATTGAAAACTACTGTGACATTAACATCTGACTCATACAATGCATGAAGCACTCTCTCAAGATTGACTAACCTCACGATCTCTTTGAGGAATGTGAGGGTGAAGAAGTGATTAGCTATGTTGCCGGCACTGAACATTAATCGTCCATCGGCGCTTCGCTTCTCTGCTGTTGCCAAGGTAATCTCGCTGTACTCCACTACTTGATAACGCCCATCCACCTTACAGACCACGCCCACTGCCTCTGTTGGATTGGTCTTCTCCACAACCTGCCAATCAGAATCAGTAGATGAATGTTTGGATACAGCACAACATTAATGCATTTCGTTTTTGTCAGTATCAATGTATCCAAAACTTTCCTGCACAAGCAATACCATGCAGATTCACTAAGTTCATGTCCCAATTTTTTTTTAAATAATTTTTAAGAGAATTTCTATTTAGATCATCTAGCGCTCACTGTAAAATGTCTAGCTCCATTATCACTTTAATAACAATAATAATTACATTACTGTTAAATATAATCTAAATGCACTTTCTACTCAAAGAATCATGGAGAAAAAATTTAAGGTTTTCACAAAAATATTAAGCAAGACAACCATTTTCAACTGTGATAATAATAGGAAATGTTTCTGAAGAATCATGTGACACTGAAGACTGGAGTAATGGCTGCTGAAAATGTAGCTTTGCCATCACAGAAATAAATTACATATAAAAAAAAGAGAATGCAATATTTCACAAAATTACTGATTTTACTGCACTGGTAAGTGTAAGAACATTAAAACTAACTAAGAAAACTAAAACAAACAAAAACGTACCAATCACAAACTTTTGAAGTTAGTTTTGATGTTTAAATAGCTTATTTCATGTGATTTACTTTTATAGACACATATACATATATATATGACAGTAGTTAGGATTACACAATAGCTGAAAAAACAGTTTACCGTAATAAACCCTATAAACTCTTGTTAATGATTTCATTTGATTTAGTTTGTGTTGAGTTTATCAGCTGTCATAAAAATTGTATCACGTCAACTGATAACAATTTGCAAGTACATCAAGTTCTAAGTCCAAGACTAAAACCATTTGTGACCCTGGACCACAAAACCAGTCTTAAGGGTAAATTTTTCGAAATTGAGATTTATACATCACATGAAAGCTGAATAAATAAGCTTTCCATTGATGTATGGTTTGTTAGGATGGGACAATGTTTGGCTGAAATACAACTATATGAAAATCAGATGGTGCAAAAAAAAATCTAAATATTGAGAAAATCGCCTTAAAAGTTGTCCAAATGAAGTTCTTAGAAATGCATATTACTAATCAAAAATTTACTTTTGATATATTTACGGTAGGAAATTTACTAAATATCTTCATCGAACATGACCTTTACTTAATATCCTAATGATTTTTGGAATAAAAGAAAAATCAATAATTTTGACCCATACAATGTATTTTTGGCTATTGCTACAAACATACCCCAGCGACTTAAGACATAGCGACTTTGTGGTCCAGGGTCACATTTGTTAAAGAAGTCTTTTTAACATTTAAAGGAATTTAGGTTGAAAAGACACATCTATCAATACTGAAATGTCATTTCTGTATAAGTACTAAACTAGCTGCTGTGTTTGAATGGGCCACACACTCCTGTGTGCTGTGTTTGCCTGAGATCTGTGCTAAATTACAGCAGAGGGAAAAGCAGAAAACCCTTTCCATTCATCTGAGTAACAAATTACAAACTTCTTCGTTGATGAAGGGTTAGCACTGGGGGGAGACATCCAGCTGAAGCCACTTTAAGTGCATGCTTCAGAAATGATGAGGGGTGGGTGGGTCCAAATATTCTTACCATCGTCCCCCTGTCACGCAGGAACTGTTTAATTGCTAGCAGCTTCAGAGAGCTCAGTATTCAAAACCAGCTGTTGAGTATTTATGTCTGAACCAAATGTCACATGCAAACACTTTCATGAATCACATTTTGTACGCTAACGATTCAGTTTGAGACTCAAAGGATGCTTTTTGTTCATACTGTGAATTAGAAAACCAAGGCCACACTTTAAAAAAAAATATCCCATTTAGAAAGAACAGAGAGAAAGAATCAGAACACTTCTGTGAAAAATTAGATAAGTCGGAAATATTTGTCCAGACATAAAACAAGCACTTCCAGATTTCAAGAAATACTATTGTCATTACATCAGTAACCGGTCACACAAGAAAAACATGCCGAGTTTCACTCTAGCGTAAACGGTTACTCCAGAAACACTCCCACTGTGCGTCATTTCATAATAATTGTCACAGATACACGTTTAGCATTTTGTATTGGGTATCTGCATTGTTAAAAACATCTTCAGTCCGGATAATGTAAACAGGAATGCATGCAAGCAGGTTCAACCTAGTCATTTGAAACCAACTGCATCATAATAACCACTATAATACGTCAAAAACTGAGGCTACACTGAGAATAATGGCTAAATTAATTGGTATCCTGCATCACCAGGCTGGTTATATAAGAGTTTTAAAGGCAATTTGGCTCCTGACTGGAGACCATTTAAAATGTCCAGAATAACCACTGTTCCTTGTAAAAGTATTTTATCCCCTTCTTGCTGTTGTGTACACAGACTGCAAAAGCACATGTGAACAAGTTACCTGAATTTACACTATAACAAACCACAATTAATTGCTGTAGGATGTGCAGCTAAGCACAGGGTCCCATCAAAACATTCCTAAAGTAAACTTCACTACTATTACAATTTACAACTATTTTAATGTGTTTTAAAAAAGTAATTTATTCCTGCAATAGGAAACATTCCTTATTATTATCAATGTTAAAATCAGTTTGTGCTGAATTTTTGTGGAAACTGACTTTCTTTTTCCCCAGGATTTTTGATGAATAGAAAGTTCAACAGCAATTATTTAATACAGGAAATTAAAAAAACATTATGTCGTTACTGTAACTTTTGATCAATTTAATATGTCCTTGCTAAATAAAATGTAATGTAATTTCTTTAAAAAATAAATAAATAAAAAACAGACCCAAAACATGTTTGAATGGGGTATATGTTGAACGTCACCTGATCAAACCCAGAAAAAGCTCCATCTGCTCCATCTAGTGGACTAACAAAATAGGCTTTGTTTTAAATATGTGACAATTCTATAATACATAACTAGGAAATAGCCAAGTCAGGGAATCGACCACAAATACAGATATATAAAAACAAAAGTTGTTTAGATAAGGTGCACAAGCTTAATGATGATACAACTCTAAGCTTGTGGATTTATGAACAAATTTGTAATAGAACTGTATTTGCATAAAAGCTTTTTGCATAATGTATAGAAGAGGAAATACCTGCAAGGGCAGGGCTGGGTATGTTAAGGACTGACCTTTGCACCACAATCGGCTCCTTTCAGTGTACAGAAGCCAATGAAAGCAGGGTCGGCCACTTTCACAAGAATGTTGTCTACACAGTAGACATGGATGTAGGAGATTCCTCTCGTCTCCATGTCCTTCACAATGTTCTGTGTCCCCAGAGCTCTGTACAGGCCCCCGTTTCCATCTGAATGTGAAGATTCACAGAAAATATACAAGTTCTGAATATTTACTTGAGTATTTCTAATTATGATGTTAGCAAGCTGTTCATTCATGATATCATGCTGAAGGCTAACTGAAAGGCAAATTAACCTGGATATTTTAATGGGCTTTAGAAAAGTGTTTTTTGATTAAAATAAGTGAAGTGAAGTGACATACTGCCAAGTATGGTGACCCATACTCGGAATTCGTGCTCTGCATTTAACCCATCCAACGTGCACACACACAGCAGTGAACACACACACACCGTGAACATACACCCGGAGCAGTGGGCAGCCATTTATGCTGCGGCGTATTATAAGGTATATGGTTCAGATTACTTGAAGAGGCTTTGATGTTTCGTTCAGCAACATGCATTATTTATAGGCATACCTCATATGTGAAGTTGCTTAAAGTTGTCTATACAACTAGAGATAATAACCTTGCTCTAAAAACTTACCTGGTGCCATGGACAGTTTGCCTTTGCTCTCTAGAATAATTTTCCCATTAAAGTCCACAGCGGGAAGCATGCCTTGCTGAAAGAAAAACACATTCTCTTCCTTCAGGCCGAAGTATTTGTGTTGCATGAAAAAATCTTTGGTCATGTCCATTGTTCTGCCACTTGTCATAATGTACCTGATGAATCAAAACATTGATCATGTCATTGCAAGACCAATCTCTTGAAAGAATCTTAGCTTAAAGTGTAAAGGCCATTGCAAACTGAGTATGAAATGTCTGCACGTTGAAAAATAAATACAACCTCATATTGTGTCAATCAAGTTTGAACATTGCCCCCAAAACTTTCGTCCGTCATAAACATTTATTTTTTAAATCAGACCGGGTTCCATTTTCTGCATTTTCGCATCCGTAGCAAGCATTTTGATAAGAAAGGATGACGAATACGAAAAACGCATATGAAAATTTCGGACTCAGTGTGCAAGGACCTTTAGTCTATTATTTTTGAAAGGCGTCTTCCTCACCAAGGCTGCATTTATTTGATCTTTTTTAATATTGTAAAATGTAATTTACTTGCAATCTGAATTTCCAACAGCCATTACTACAGAAATCATTCTAATGTGCTGATTTGGTGCTCAATAATAATAATTTCTTAATATTATCACAGCTGAAAACAGTTATGCTGCTTAATATTTTTGTGGAAAACATTATACATAATTTTTCAGGATGCTTTCATGAAGTTCAAAAGAATAGCATTTATTTGAAACAGAATTTTATAAATAATTTTCTACTGTCACTTTTAATGCATTAACTTAATGCATACATTTTTTTTCTAAAAAATTACTTTTAAAAATATATGATGGTATGAGCATGTTTTTTCTGGACAGTAAATTCTGGATGCTAAAATTATGGTGTTCTTTAAAGTATATTGTCACATGACTATGACGATCATACATGGACATAGTTATCTGTCTTTAAAATGATGAGCTATGATTAGAGCTGATCATTAGGGCATCATGTGTCAGGTGGCAAAGATCAGTTCTGCTGGGCAGAGATTGGCTCTAAAATTCTTTTTCTCTTGAGGTCTGACCTAGTTTCTCAGGACGACATGCTGGTCCAGTCAACCTGATTTCACACTGACTAAACCATGTAATGATATTCATAGCAGGGAGGTCGCTTGCATTACGGTAAGTGGGGAGAAACTTCCTTAAGATGAAAACAAGTCTGGTAATCCAAGTAATTAGATTGAACAATCATTAACTCAAACTACTTCCTTGGGAATTTGGAAATGGTTGTCTATGGCTTCAAATGTAAGTGCACTGTAACAGAACACTTGAACAGAACATTTGAATTATGTTTAATGCTAATCTTACCATGGAATACAGCACTTCCTTGAGTGCAGTTTTTCAGCGAGCTGTTCCAATCTTCTGATGCGTTCGGCCTGGATCTGAAAGAGGGTTTTGTGAGAGGGGAGGCACACGTCATACATGCCTTTTGGATATGATACACCCAGCCGTGTCCCTTGCCCTCCAGCCAATAGAAGAACCGCAACTTTGTTCTCTGATATACAGCGAAGGCCTGTGTGGAATGATGGGAGGTTAGGTCACTTTAGCAAACAGACATTAATACCATGTCATACAATTCAAGGAATAAACAAATATAGGTCATTGCTCCCATTACTTAAAGTGAAATATGCTACATTAATGTACAAATGAAATCAACTATGGTGAGAAAAGAGACGGATGATGTAGGTATAAAATGTCTGGATTCTTAAACAACAGTTTGTGTTTAATTATTTGCAGATAACAAGGGTGATTATCATCGACTTTTATGAGGCCTGGCTTATCTAACATAAATTACTGTTATGCTAGATGTTACATCACCCACACACAGCCTTGAATATGCTAAAATAGGACTTTTATGCGATTAATTTAAAAAAACAAACAAACAACAACCTTGAATTAAATTAATAAAAAAAAAATGAACTGAACAAAGATGACACAGAAAAGTCATTGGGTATCATAGTAATATGGTCTTATTAAAGATGATGTGATGCTGAATGAGCTCAACATGACTTCAGCAAAGCAATTACGTCAAATCTAACCAGAACCAGATGTTTTCAAACTGTTTTGAAGCATCCTCGCCCAAAAATGGAGTACTGGGACAAAACAATGTTTATTCAAATTTGAAACCTATTGTTATTTCAATAACTGAGTGCCTTTTTAGACAGACTCTGAGCATAAATCCTAAGCTGTTGATTTCTTATGACTCTTGGGTCATGATTAAGGTCTAAGGATGGTTCTCTGGGGTCCATTTGGGTGGAGAAGACATTGTATCACTCATTATGTTTTGTTGCACAACATTTTTTTCCGCTCGACAAAGATTTAAAATAATTACTATCACATTTGGGTTATATTATTAAATTAAACATAAGTTATTAAGCGTTTGCAGTTGTTTAAAACGGCCTTTTATATAAATTTCTCTGCCTGTCCGCTTGGTCAGACTGGGAAACCAACTGGCTGCTTGGCCAGTTTGGGATGGCACTTAATGCAGAATAATGTGCGAGATGGACCAGGAGTGCTGTGAAACATAAAAAATATCTGAACTCACCCTCTTCTTCCCATTCTTTGAGACATTCACGATCGCGTGTTACGCTTCCCAAAACTTCTCGGGGCACCGGCTCCATTCTGGTGTCCACCTTCTCCTGTGAGTTCTGCCCAGACGTCTTCATGGCAGTTTTAAAGAAGTTATTGATCTCCATGAAGTTTAGGCTCTCCAAATCAACAATCATTTCAGCTTGTTCCTCAGGGCGTAGCTGGTCCCAGTATTGGAGAACATGAGACTGTCCGGCTTCAGTGAGTCTCTCAGTCAGTTTGCTGGTGTCCATGGTCTTTCCTTTTGATCTGGATCAGTTAGTGATGGAGGAGAGGCAGAAGCAAAGTGACACTGAATCTCAGTTTCAAACAGATCTACCTGTATTATCCCTCCCATAAATTGATAACTACTCTGTGTTGGACTCTGGGTTGGCTACGTCTAAGGTCAGGTGTGATCTTTACCTCTCCTCAAAAATCAGTATCATTTTTAATTGGCTGGAAGACAACATAGACCATTCCTGGTAATTTGAAAGCCTAGTGGACAGTAATCAAGTTTGATAAAATTCTGACACGTCCTCCATTCCTGATTAAAGATCACACCCATAAATTACAACTCTCCTATACAATACATCTTGTGCCTACGTGCTCAACATTAATGAATGAAAACACATTGTTTACTGACAACAAGGTATCAATTTTAGCATAGCCATTCATAAAAAGAAACATATAGTCTTTAGATGTCAATTACCCATATCTAGCCCACATTTGTCCTCAAACTCAAATCGATAGACTGGTTTTTGATAAGAGTTTCGTGGCGGCACTGTCGCCTGCACCCCATCCTTGACAACAGTACAGCTCTCTGCTGAGCCAAACCTTGCCAAATGTTTCTGATGGTAAATTTAACAACATCATAACATTCTTACCTTTCGAGCAGCCGTTGACCACTTAATACTTCCCTCTCACTTCAGTAGGACTAAAGACACGGCTACATCTCCTGAGAGCACCGCCTTCACTGTTTGAGATCCTCCTCCGACATCCGTCAGAGACTGACGTGGCAGGACACACACGGAAACACCAAACCTGTCTTCAGCAAGCTCCACCTCCTTCGGACGTGAATAGACAGGCGAGCCGTCATTCACAAAGTCGTAGCCAACAGCGAAACAGAGATCAGGTCAAGCGCGGGGCTTACTGAACAATAAATAAAAACGCAACGGAAAAATACATTTTTGTTCTAGATTTATTCATTTAGTCTATTCAAAAAAATTGCCCAGTAGCTGGGGTGAATTAACCTACGTTTTTATTGTTGGAGTTTTCATTTTGACGGCACCTTCTGGAGAGCCAAATGTAACAATATAAAATTAATATGTCATTAAATAATATTTAATTAATTAGTAATTAATTAATAATACTGACTTGAACATAATAGCAAGTCATTTACGCACAATTTAATTAAGATAATTAGGGGCAAATGCTTATATATATATATATATATATATATATATATATATATATATATATATATATATATATATATATATATATATATATATATATATTCCCAAAAATATAATAAAAGTATATATATAATAAAGAATTATATAATAAAATATAATATATACAAAGCCAAACATGTATTAATAATATTTTACAATACATGTACTTTTTCTAATTTCAATTTATTTAATTTAATAAAGTATTAAAAATGGAGTAGAATGGAGCATATTCTACATTTTTAATATAGAGTTTGCAGATTAAAATTATACTTAATTTGCTTGACTGTAGAAAACACGACTTTGAAGAGAAAAATCGTCATTTCCGGTATCATGGCCACCATAACAGTGGCAGGAATTTGTCAACTCGGTCCAAAACTGGGTTTTATGGATCCGCTGTGGCTTTGAGGCGCCAACTCGGCTTTTCGGTTCTTTAAGATCCGACTATGGTGCGGCACTTCGCACCAATTTGGGCGTTTGCGTTAAAATATGGCATCTGAATCCCTGTTCGTCAGCAGTTGGTAGTTAGCTGTAAACTTTGGCATGCAGAAAATCACTATGCAAAGATCAGTTTAGCAAAAAAAAAAAAGAAACGTTTCTGCAAAGGGCAACTAATGGAGCAAACACTACTTATTATACACCTGATAGCATTTAACTCCGATTATTACTGATATTATTCATGGCTTGTAGTTCTGGCTCCAGTGCAAAAATGTCCAGTCCAAATGTTAGCACACCGGCGATGGCGGTGACACCAGACGCCGTGGATCAGAAGACAAGCCCGGTGGTATTTGAGATTTACGGAAAGATCTGGAACGTGCAGGCTCGTTTGGGTCAGGGCGTCTCGGCCTCGGTGTACCGGGTGAACTCCGGCCGGGCGAGCTCTGCAGTCAAAGAGTTCCAGGTGGACGCGCAGGGCGGAGATTACGGGTACCTCAAGGAAAGCTCTGTACTGGAGAAGATTCAGGGACATAAAAATATCGGTAAACCATACAGGGATCAAGACGAGCTAACAAATACAGAATTAAACCAGTGGTTCTCAATCTCAACCAGGGGGCCAGGGACCACTCTGCAGACTTTCCTGGGTGCCCCAATAAGTCTTAAAATTATGTAGTTAAATTAGCATAATCTCAATTAAAATGCTAAAAACAAAAGTAATGTACAACATAAAACTGACATCATATTTTTGAGTTTATTTACAACATCAGTATCAAAGGTATATATCAGGTTAGATATGGGGACAAAGGGGGCCTTGGAGTCAAAAAAAGTTGAGAACCACTGATTTAAACAGCGCTATATGCCAATTTATTGGTAATAAAATCATGCAAAAAGTCATCATTTCTGTTGAACTGATGTTCCGTTCATTGTAGTAAACATGATTTCCCTCCATTACACAAAAACAACTTTCTAAAAATTCTGAAGTAACATTATTTACGCCCTTTGTACACCAGTTTATAATAATTGAATTTTTTCCATTTTTACCCTATTCATTCATAGAGAGCTGTAATCTATATAATGGTTACAGCTACAAACAATTTCCCGGTTCTATTTGTGCTATTTCAGATATACTTTCTACACAATTTGCCTTAGTCATCTTGAGTCCTGGAGATCCAAATGCTATTCCAGCATTATAATGTTGGTATTTTCTCTCTAGTGACGCTGTATGGAATGTTCACCAATCACAACCCATTTGGTGTGGCCACTCATTGCCTGTTGTTGGAGCTTTTAGATGTGAATGTGTCAGAATTGCTGGTAAGGGTGAGTAATCAGGGGCATTCCATGTGGTTGATTCAGCACTGTGCCCGTGATGTTTTGGAGGCCCTTAGCTTCCTGCACAGAGAAGGTTACGTACACGCTGACCTCAAGCCCCGCAACATTCTCTGGAGCGCTGACGACGAGTGCTTTAAGCTCATTGACTTCGGCCTTAGCTTTAAAGAGGGACACCAGGTGAGGAGTTGATATGGCTTGCCTGAGACACCCAAATTTATTCACATACACAGACATACACTACCGTTTAAAAATTTGGGCTCTATAATTTTTTTAATCAACTTTTTTGGAGTCTCTTATGTTCACCAAGTGTTCATTTATTTGATCGAGAAGAGTTGAACAGTAATATTAAATTGCATTTCATTCCTGTGAAGTCAAAGCAGAATTTTCATGCCTACTCCACTTTTTAGTGTCTTGTGATCCTTATAAACCATTAATATGCAGATTATATATATGCATTAATAATATTCTGCTGACCTCAAATTTTTAAATGGTAGTGTAGTATTAATGTGCCTCAGTATTTAGATATGAGTTGGCTGTGAGCCTAAGGGTTCTTGTCTGTTTCTTCCAGGATGTGAAGTACATCCAGACAGATGGATACCGGGCACCTGAAGCCGAGCTGCAGAACTCACTGGCCCAGGCAGGTCTGGAGAGTGACTCTGGCTGCACAACTGCTGTGGACCTGTGGAGTCTGGGAATCATTCTTCTAGAGATGTTCTCAGGAATCAAACTGAAAGAAACTGTGAAGTCTCAGGAATGGAAGGTCAGCTGATACCCAAGCAGCTGTGAAGCTGTACTCTCCCTGGAATATGACCTTAAATCTTTAATGTTATGTCAAATGTAAATCTTGAATTTGTCAATTTTCTCTTGAGTCTACTGTTCCTCATGTTATTTTGACCTCTTATGCTTCCTAAGATAGCATTGTGTTGTGTCTTTACAGGATAACAGTTCTGCAATAGTAGACCATATCTTTTCAAGCAATGCTGTGGTTTACCCGGCTATCCCTGTTTTTCATTTGAGGGATCTGATCAAAAGGTAGGACGTAATCTAAGCGGTGTACCAGTGTGTTCTTTAGACATGACTAAAATGAGTAATGTGTCTTTACATTCCCAGTATGCTTCACAATGACCCTAAACTGAGAAGCACAGCTGAGGCAGCATTAATCAACCCTTTCTTCAGCATTCCCTTTGGTTTGTATGACACTGCATCTAAAAACATTGCTACTTTGCCCAACACTTGGTGTAACACTTTGTGAGTGAGGAACTGCTTTGGGTTTTAGCGCCTCATATTGAAGATTTGGTTCTTTTGCCTACACCTGTCTTGAGACTACTAAACGTAATAGACGACAACCACCTGCATAATGAGGATGAGTATGAAGGTAAGTCTTTGTCTTTTTTTTTTTTTTTTTTTTTCTCTCTATGGTTTCTTTATTTAGTAGGTCCCAACGTGACATTTATTTCTTGGTTTTCTTAGATATAATAGAAGACATGAAAGAAGAATGTCAGAAGTATGGCACGGTTGTATCCTTATTGATCCCAAAAGAGAATCCCGGCAAGGGACAGGTGAGGAAAATGACATTTTTAGTAGCAAATGTGCTTTATTTTATAGAAAGTGTTTTATTGTGTCTCTGTAAAATTGATATGAAAATATCCTTATCCAGTAACTGTAAATGACGCCAAACCATGGAAATGTTTTGTCCCAAAAGTGTGGGAATTCTGGCAATAACAATTTTTGGTTTATTTGAAAGCAATGATAACTTGCAGTTCAGTAAGTGAGCCTGATGATAATTCAATAGCAATTCAGACAGATTAAGCGGGTTTATTTTGAGAAGGATTCATTAAATCGATTCAATAACTTGTGAGTCATTTTGACACATTCCATTACAGAAACTCATAAGAGTTTATTCCTTTTTAATTAAACTACTCTGGTTACACTATGTTCAAGACAATGCAATAGAAAGACTTGTCTATTTATTGTCTTTGTATTTTATTATTTGCACTACTTAATTACATATACATTTAAATATTAATATAAATAAAAAATATATAAATTTATTTTATAACTGTAATTTAATATAATATTTACAAAACAAAAAATGAATATATTCTCTGTAATTATCTGTACTTACATACTATCATATCATGACCAGCAAGCAGCAAAAATAGTGGCGCAGGAGTCAGTTCCACCTCCTATTGGATAGAGAGACAATAATTCAGAGTGTACTGTGCTAGATGCTGTGTCCAGTCTTGAAGATTTATTATTTATCGTCTCTTGGCAGGTGTTTGTGGAGTATGCAAATGCTGGAGACTCCAAAGAAGCCCAGAGACTGCTGACAGGCCGAACGTTTGATGGCAAGTTCGTGGTCACTACGTTTTATCCACTGAGTGCCTATAAGAGAGGTTACTTATACCAAACTGTGCAGTAAAGCTGCACACACACCTCCATACAAAACATGTCAATTACAATCATGTGACTGCTTTTAAACCCTTGATCTGTGTATTATTCTATTGTGCTACCTTTAATACTTACTTGTGTCACTAAGATCAACATTGTTGTGAATATAGGCACACATGCAATTGAACTTGGGTGGAACAAGGAGAAACGTTTTAGTGCCTGCTTCCTACTTCCCTTTTTTACTAAATGATCACATCATAATTAGACAGTTATATTTACCGTGTGATAGCTGGTTGCCAGACATTCAATATGTGTGCTTCCATATTTTGATTAGTTAATTTTTTTTTTTTGCAGTGGGGTTGATGCACTGCTTTGGTTTACACTGCCTTCTAAACAACAGATCACTTCAGAGACTAGGTTTACATGCGTTTTGAATGTCTACGATTCCAAAAATGTGTAGTTTATGTGGCCTGTTTTCTTCCGTTCTTTTTTTCCGTTGTTAGTTTTAGTGAAGGTATGTAGGTATTTCCAGTAATTATGCACATATTTATAAACTACTGGCAAAATGCACTGGCCTGCATGCACTGTGGTGTGGTTAACATTTATGTTCAACTTGACCATGAAAGCTGTTTAACCACATTTAAACTGAAGATGGAAATCTGCAGAGAGAGCACAAATACGACAGAGCGGGTAGCCTTGTGCTATAGATCATTCTTAAGTGACTTTTTTTTTTTGCTTATTCAGGGTTGACTGGAATGAGACTCTATATGTCCAACACAAAAGTCACAATCTGTCTCATCCAAAACCTCTCTGGATATGTTTGTTGAACATTATACTATCATTTTAGAATTTTGAACTTGAATTCCAAAGTATAATATTAGTTTAAGCACAAATTGTGTCTGAAAACTCATCAAAAACATTTCAAGTGGACTTCTTTGGGAAATACTCAAATGTGTGGTATGTTGTGCAAAGCAACGTAACTCATACCTTCATAGATAGCACACATATGTGAAGATTCAGGAGCAAATAATCTACTTTGTATCTTCATTAAGCTGGACTGCCCTGACGCATTAATAAATAATGCTGTTGTGAGACTCACTTACTTTACTATCAAAGATACAGTAACAGTACAGTGTTTCAGAAAGGCTTAAAGCTAAAATGCTTTCTACAGTGATATCTAGTGAGTGATTTTGAAATCGTAACATTATTTAAAGGCTTTTCCAGTTGTGATAGGTGTAGTGTTCCTGGTATCATTGTGTTTTCCAGTCAGTTTGTCTGTGATTGCATGATGTAGAGTCTTTAATAGTTCTACAAAGCTTTCTGACACAAGAAATTCTTCGTAAGTGTGTTCTCATTTACTTAATGAATATCGCCTGATGTGTTTTCAGTCATCCAGGTTGATTGTTTTTCTTTCTACCGTCCAACGAATGCCATAAAGTCAGTTTTCTCTGTCCTGCAGTCTAGAAATATATGACATTCACTTCCAGGGCAGTGAGCTCTAATATGATAAGTGTACAAGACAATGTGAGGAAAGAACTGGCTGGTTTTCTAGATGTAGATTTTAAAAATACAAAACAGCCTTTTTTGTGGATTAGATGGCATTGTGGCAAATAGTTATTATTTTTATTTAAATTTTTTTTCTTTTTGGTGGGAATGTTTTTGGAGTGTTATTGTAGGAAAAGGGCACTTTGGTTATGCATGTTCTGAGTGTGAGTGATTCCAGATCTGGGCTATTTACTGAAATTCTTTATCTGAGCATTGGAAAGAAATTGTGATTGATCTAGATTTTATACACTCATCTCTCTCTCTCTCTCTCTCTCTCTCTCTCTCTCTCTCTCTCTCTCACACTTGCACGTTAATGGTGATGACATTTCAGAGAATTATGGAGATGGTGAGCAAGAGATCTTTTAGTATCCTGCCCATATGAATCTGGACTGCTGCCAGTGGTAAATGTGACTCTTGGAAAGAAAGATTCAGTTGCTAAAACATTTGAGCTTGTCTGTCTTTAAATGCACTAGGCATTGGATTGTGCTACTACGTGTTTGGATACACTTCCTAAGCACAAGAGAGAACCTGTATGAGTTTGAATGAATGAAGTTGCCTAGGCTGCTTATTTACATTGTCTTGTTTTATTCCTCTTCCTGTCAGAGAAAACCTACAGTGAACAAATAATTGGCTTTCAGAATGTTAAATAATAACAGTATACATATATTTACTCAGAAACAAGAATTTCTGATATTAATTACAAAATATATAATATTATGAGGAAACTATGCTGTTTATGAAACATGCAACAGAACATTAATGAGAAAGGGATTTGCTGTAATTTTAACAAATGGGAAGCTTCCAGTTTGACAATCTAGCTTGATGTTGAAATGAAGTCGTCTTAAATGGATGATGAAAAGATTCAGATTCATATAAGTGAATATTAGTGAATTTGACAAATGTGACAATAGCAATAGTCAGTTTAAGTGCATATTGTGCCTGTGAGCCCGTTATTAATATAAATCCACAATAAAATGATCAATTACTTTTTGCTCAAACAATATCATTAAAGCTGCTCAAACAGAGCCCTGAGGCCCCTTCTAACACTTTTGAAAAGCACAAAGATTTCTTTTCATAATTAACTACTGCATAGAACCTGAGATGGGTGTCTGTCAGGGATCATTTCATGCTGCCTTAATTTTTTTGTATGCTGTAATGTCACAGTCAGTAAATGCTAGACCGTGAGAAAAGTGCCAAAATTGTTTCAAAGCCTTCCTTTTTTCCCTGCCACCAGCAACCCTGGAGAAACACCTAAGCCTGCAGGGAAACCATACATATACCTTTATCTTGAATTGCATTTAAATGCCTTTAGATGTGTCCAGGAACATTAAAATGTGTTCCAGTTGGGTGCCAGAGATCATATGAACAGTAATGCACAGTGCTGGAGTTTGGCTGGCCTTTGTGTTTGTGTGTAGTGAATAATGAACCTCCCAAGAGAAAACACTGCAGGGTGTAACCACAGAAAGACATGGGAGTGAAATGCTCTTTGGGCCTTAATAACCCAAGAAAGGTTGGAGAACTAAATGGCAGCATGAACGGTGAGAAAGATTTTGAGTTGGTGACTACTAGAACAGACATATTGAAGTTCTAATCAGGAATAGAGAAAATGCACATGAACATCCTTGTCTTCTGCCTTCATATTTATGATCATAATTTCTTTTGTAACCCTCTTTAAAAATGTATCGGCTGCTTTATTGGTTTCAATATTGCAATAAAGTCATATCACCCATATCTCATAGCATGCATATGACCTTTGAAGGAAAAGGGCAAGAGCTCACCTGACAGTACAGACATTAAATGAGGAAGTGTGAACATATAAGGCAGCAAGGTGATAAGTTGACATGAATCATGTATAGATAATAAAATATAAGGGTATAGGTCACAGACTGAATATGTGGCTTTGCTAAGGTGAAAAACAATCGAGAAAGTCTTGTATTATGGAAATCAGCTTTTTTCTGCAATGCATTGAAGAATCAGAGGTTTAGATTCTTCAAATCACTTGTTAATTGGAAAGCTGAGTGAACAACAGAAGCGAGTTTATGCGTGATCTACTGTTTGCAGTGAAGTCATGGTGACATGCTGACTTCACAAAGGTATATAATGCATATGATAGCATGATCAAAAGGTTTATAGAAATGGTGTTTACAGTACATTTGTGGTACGTAAGTGCATTAGAGTGGTTGAAGTGCAGGGTTTATAGGATCGAAGCAGTTAGGATAATGATGTGAATTCTGATGAAATGTCTCTCAATGTTTTGTATGCAGATTCTATTTATGATTCTTCCCTTTAAAAAATGTTTATGTGCTTTCATATTGAATCTTTGCCAATGATTTCATTGTTACTGAAAATACAGATTTCTACAGTGAAAATTCCCTCTAAAGCATTACAAAAGTTTTACAGTCTAACATTTAAATAGATATTTTGTGTAGATGTTTAAAGTTTAAACCTCACTATGAATTTGGTAACAGGAGATTAAAAGGAGTATGTTCAATAGTTAAGGTAAATAATAATTGAATTATACATTGTGGTGCTGGTGGCCTGCATTACCATTATGTTGCTCCATATTCAGACAATCATGTGTTCTTGTTGAACCTTCCTCGTGTCTTATTATCCCTGTGGCTGAGATGTGATTGGGCGAAAGATAATTCTTTGTGAAGCTCTGCCTCAAAGTCCACATTATATGTGGCAGGGAAAACTAACCTAAACTTGAATTTGAGCATGCTACAAAGTATAAAAATGATCTAACATTGAGTGTGAGGATGAGTGTTTTCTGTATTAGAGTAAACGCAAAAGTTGAGCAGATGATCGTCCACTAAGGATCATCGGAGACTGTGACTTAACAGCTCTGGATGGAATGAATAATATTCATTTTTCTCACAATAAAATGTTAATGTCTGTATCATGACCTTGTGTCTTTATTTAATGTGTTTTTTTTTCTAATTAGTTGCTTCAATTTCTGAAGCAGAGCTGCTTCATGACAGAACAGCATTTATTCCAATTCAAATGAGAAATCTTATAATGGAAGGAACCAACATACACTCATGATACAGACCACTAGATGGCAGCTCTACCTTTCAGACAGTTATATGCAGCTGCATTAAAAATGAGTAAGGTTATTGTGGAAATGGATATCATTACTGAAAAGCAAATTATGCACATCATAGCTGTAAAAACATGTAAGAATAAAGCCTTTATGTATAATGCATTTTAAAGGGTTATTAATGCATTATAATCGTTCACAATATATCCCAATTTAAAATGCAGTGTTACAACGAAGTGTTATAAGTGTTATAATGTATTAACTGTGGTTACATTTATTCACGAGATTGTACAATGCATTATAAGGTGCATTACAAGGCACAATTAATGCATTAAATCTACTTTTATAATGCATTATACATAAAGACTTGAAGAATTATTAGACATATCTGTCCAATAAGAGCTCCACCAAAAGCTCTACATGTTCCTCACCTTTTGCATGTTTATGAAACATTTGATCTAATTTATTTGTCTTCAGCTACCACAGATATATGTGACCCTGGACCACAAAACCAGTCATAAGGGTAATTTTTTTAATCATTTGAAAGCTGAATAAATGTTTTTTTAAATTTAAATTATTACAAGTCACCATCAGAATGGTGTCAACAATAAGTCACCATTCTGATGGTGACTTATAATAATTTAAATGGTTTATGTTTCTTTCCTACGCTCCCACTAAGCGTCATTACTTGTGAACAAGATTCAGCGAAAAAGGCGGATTGCTTTACAGCAGCAACAAATGCAACTACACAGACTTAGGGGGCTCTAAAGTCGTAAAAATACACAAAACTACATACAGTTGCTTTAAATACATTGTGATTTTTCACCAAAAGAAATGTAAAAATGTCCACAGATGCGGTCTGGGCTTACTAATAAGTCGTAAAACAATGTAGGACAAACATTTCAGTCTTTCTGGTTTTGCCGTCTTTCTCATTTAGGATTTGGGACAGTAAATAGCTATCCCCTCCTGGCGAATACATTCCTAAGACCCCCATGGCATGTCTGTATCATCAGTTTCCTGCAGTTCTCTATAGCTCCACATCCCTGCCAGTTTAAAGGTTCAGAAATTTACTGCAGTCTAATAAAAGGGGCCTTGTACGGGGCTCTCATTGAGGTAGGCATTTTCCCAACATTGTCAACTCAATGAATTACAAAAGAGGAGCCATTTTAATGAGGGCGTATTAATTAGTGCAGGATTCTCTGGAATGAAAGGGCTTGTTCACAATCAGGCAAAGTGACAGATATGTGGTGTAGAGAGTGAATGTTAACCTGCATTGCAGCCTTTGCCACTTGAATGTGCAGAATACCCATGCATGGCTGCACAATCTTGTTTCAGCATATGTATGGCAGAATGACAGAGGAATCCAGGGGATGTTATGGTTCAGGATCACTGCCTTCTGGGTACACAAGCACTTATCTCCACACTGATGATGTGCACATGCACCTACAAACACAGGTGGCTTATTGCACAATTAGCATGTTTCCTTGAGCCCTGCACTGGAACACACAAGAAAGCATGCTTACCTTACTTTTTTTCTCCTCAGGATTTAAAGCTGTACAACACTTGGCTGTGTTTTTGTTAACTGGATTATGTGTTATTTTGAGAGAAGGAATATCCAATTTAAAAATCATACCGTAAAGCAGCCTTTCTCAATCGTGCTTCTGGAGTCCAAGCCTCTACACAGATATGAATGATACCTCAAAATATGCAGCTTTTTGGGAAGAGGTGGACTATTTGTTTTTGCATATTATATTATATTATATTATACAATGAAGAATATCTATATATATAAATTGTCATATTATATTATTCTAAAATTGTCATTTTTATATTATATTATTCTTATAAAATACTGTATATAATATGTATGATTTTTTAATTTCTATAAATATACTTAGGAGTCATATGGATCGCTTTCATTATACACTGAAAAAAGCTAATCATTTTTAGTAAATTCGATTAATAATTTTTTTCAGTGTACTTTGTTTAAACTTCTGAATGGTGAGATCTGCATGTGTAAGCATTACTTATATTTACAAATGTTATCAAAGTATACATTTTTAGAAAGAAAACTCTTAGTTTTACATAGATTTATGTTGTATTATATGATATTAGAAAAAAACCCTAATATACAATAATATAATACTGGTGGTTTTGTGTCCTTTTGAACTTCTGAATCAGAGATTTGCATTTTTTTTCTGACAAACTAAACACTTGGTTTTGCATAGTTTTATATATATATACAGAGAAACTGCAGAAAGAAATGTGTGCAATGTTATTCGTATTTTAATTACTTTTACACAATAAACAAACACTGGCAGTATGTTTTGATGCTTTTTTGTCAGGGCCATCCTTGAGAGATCTGCTCTACAACTGGACCCGGATCAGCATGACACAGTGATGCTTCATGCTTTACCACACTTGACTGAACAGCAAAAATGTAAAACATTGCCTTTGGTTACAGTGGATGGAATCGTAAGCTGCGGGGACCACAGAGCACAGGTCTGAGACAGCCAGAAGAGCATATTTACTTTTCCGCTGTACTGCCCACTCCTTACTAATGCCAGCTATTTTCATTGTGCTGCTGATTTCAAATACGCTAAAAATAGAACAGACGCCCTCTCTCTCTCTTCGTTCAACTCTCTCACCTTGTCACTCAGACATAGCCTGAACATAAACCTGTAGATAAATCAGGAACCTACTGGGGGAAAAGCTCTTTACTAAACGTTGCACCTTATCTGAAACAAACATACACACACGTGTGCTGTACTGTGACGATCAATAAGACAGATAAATGATAACTCAGTGGGTTGAAGCTGACTCATACAGTCTCATTGTGTTCTCTTCTAGCACTCGGAGGTCAGGATATCACTGATGGGAATCTGTGTGAGACCCAAACATCAATGATTGGTGTGATTGCAGGCCACGGGGAAAGATGACCATATCCACATGGCCAGGAGTCTTATGTGTTTTAGCACACTGCATTGAGTGATGGCAGATTGTTATCAGCGTCGCTGTCTCCAGAGCTCAGGAACATTTATCTAACTGTCAGTTTCCAGTTTGCTGGTAAGATCCAGTAAGTGGTCTGGACTGTGCGTTTTAAGTTTAAAGGGATACTGTACCCAACAATCAATACTCTGTCATTCTGTCAGCTTCATGTTATTCCCAAATGACTTTCTTTCTGCAATGAAGCACAAACACAGAAACTGCACTGGTAGTTTTTATATACAATTACAATGAATAGGGACTGAAATTTTAAGCTCCAAAAAGGATGCAAAAGCATTATACAAGTATCATAAAGTGGTCCATATGACTCAAAGCCACCTTTGTTGTTTGAAACAACAAATTTAAGTCATTATTCACTATTGATTCAATGCTTTGAATTTAATTCAATGATTCAGTTGAATTTCAACCTGTTTCTTACACAAAGCTATATGGCTTTAGAAGATTTCAAATATAGTGCACACGTCAAATAGTCCACTTTTATGATACTTTATGGTGCTTTGTGTCCTTTTTGAAGTTTGAAAGCTTTAGTCTTTGTTCATTGTAAATTAAAAAGAGCCACTAGGATCTTTTTTCTTAAAGGAAAGTTATATGGGTCTGGAATGATGTGCAGGTGAGTAAATAACAATACTTCTGTTAAATAATATTAAATATATGTATATTATAGTTATCATATTTCTTATGTTTCTCTATAAAGTTCATATGGCTTCAGATTATTTGGAATATAGAATTTTGTGTCCTTTTCGAAGCTTGAAAGCTGAATTCCCCATTCAATTATATGAAAAAAAACATTACTAGTGTAATTCGATACTTCTCCTTTTGTGCTCCATCACAAGAGTGCATGGTTGTAGAAGCTTATTCTTCACTGGACGACTCTTGTCATAAACATTCCAGTTATTTTCACATTATAGGCAAGTGGTAAATTTTGCATGTCAAAAATGCATGGGCTTTTGCTCAGTATGGCTGTACAAAGGCACAGCGGTGACCTTCTCTCACCATAGTAACACAATAACAATCCAAACTCTGTTCTTATTGTGCCTGCAGAGTCTCTTTACACAAACAGCATTCTGGGTCTTCTCTTGGCAGACAGATGAACGGGAGCTGGAATGTAAACAGGAGGCAGATTTGTGAATACGCAGCATGTCATCTTTATTTAGCACCCTACTGGTGACATGATTATTTTTCCACTTTTCACAGTATAACCCTCCTGGTTCAAACTGGACTTCTAGCTGAGTATTATTATTGAATAAAGAGTCATGCAGACTCTCTTGGACATCTAGGAAAATAAATTATGGTACAACAAAAATACATTGGAGGAGTTTCTACTTTTAAAAACATAATTGGTATAAAGAATATATTTTTGAACATTTAAATGATCTATTGTATAATCGTGTAATTATAATGTTCTTATTTTATATGCCTTTGATGCATAAAAGAGACTTAGGTTAATAATGGAAACTGATAAACATTCATAAGGGAAGGGCCTTTTAATCAATTAAATGCATACAGCACTTGCTATTCCCAAAGGTTGATATGAATCGTTGGAGCAAATATATAATAATAATACCCAAGAAGCCAGATTACTTTATTTGTATCTTCTAGGGGAAGTTGATATGAGCTGTTTTTCTGCTCAGGAGTCCAGACAGTGCAGACAATCTGAGCACAAATGCCAAATTACTCAAATCCAGCCCCTATGCTATAACAAGGAAATCCTCTTAATTCACCAACTGTTAGATCAGGAAGGAAGTACTAGAAACGGTCTTATCGTTGGTGCAAGTGCTAACAGACTAAAATATCAGATAAACATATCCCTGCGTCTCACAGACCCTGCACAGATTTTATTGAATTTGATTTGATCTGCTCCTTTTCCCATGTACTTGGACCCTGTTGAGTTCTGTGTTCAGCTATGTTTTAGCACATACATGATGTTTCAGCAGGTTTAATGCTCATCAGAAGGTTGAGCATTATGCTGTGAATATACCAAATATTTTTTCAGTTCGTGTGTATGATAAACTTCAGCAGTTTATTGTTTTAAGTGCAAATTGCAAAGGGTTTAAGTATGATTAGAAACAGTATATTCAAATTGTGTATTTTTGGGGTCACTATGTCTGTTGTACATCAGCCTCATAATTCATGACCTCTAAATCTATGCTTTGATGCTCACTATCAAGAGGCTATTGTATAAAGTGTGGCTGAGTACAAACTTTCAATTTTGAGAGGAACAACAAAACAAAAAAACACCATTGTCTCAAAATGTTATATGTACAATGAAATTAATAATTTATGATGATAACGAAATGATTTTGTTTGATGATGGTCTCTGAACTTTGCATTCTTGTACACTGTAAAAAAAAAGTTGTTTCAACTTAAAATAATTTGTTACCCCACTGACTTAAATTAACATTGAGTAACTTAAAATTTCAAGTTGACTAAATTAAAAAATTTAAGTCAGCGGGGTAACAAATTATTTTAATTTGAAACAACTTTTTAGATCAATTTTTTTTTTACGATGTATTTTTTTCACTCCTTCCCTACCTTAGGAAGGAACAGTTTGTTAAAAGTTAAAAATATATTATTGATGGATTTGTTTCTTACAAATACGCATCTTTTCACTTCACAATACATTAATTGATGGACTGGATTGCTTATGGTTTATTGTGATGTTTTTATCAGCTGTTTGGATTCTGACGGCACCCATTCACTGCAGAGGATCTATTGGGGAGCAAGTGATACAATGCTAAATTTCTCCAAATCTGTTCCGATGAAGAAAAAAAAACATCTACAGCTTGAATGGCCTGAAGGTGAGCAAATGTTTCATTTTTGGGCAAATTATTCCTTTAATACTTCTAACCAGGAAAGAATGTTTATAGCTTCTAGGAGCAAGTTCAGCAGGTTAAAAACAAACTAGAGGAATTTGACTGTATGACTAAACAAGTATTCAGTTTAGACTAAACTAAGAGGGTGATCTGAGTTTCTGTGCGAATATTGGACTGATATGATAATATTTTCTGCATTTCGAACAAGCCACAGCTTATTTATGGAAACACTGGGGCATCCAGCCAAAAGTGCATTACAATAATCAAGTCTTGAGCTTTTCTGCATCTTGAATAGAAAGATATTTTGAAACTTATATTTATGAGGTAGAAAAGCGCGGTTATGAATGAGAGACATTAGAAAGAGCCCTTCAAATGCTAATGCCATGCTTGCTAATAATATCAATCAGAAAGAACAACAAAGGTGGCACACCATATTTTGCCATTGATAGCTCAGATTTGCACAAACAAGATATTAGAAATCTGACAAAACCAGATTAATGACAGTCCACAAATACCACCACAATTCATTAACATCTTAAATATAAAACAATACATGACAGAAGAAAATGAGGCACAGAGGTTAACCTCATGCAAATGCAATGTCCCTTGTTAACAATATTCATTGATTCACTGATTTATTCATGCACGTATGCATTCAACTATATAAATGATTGTGGGTCAGATTTAAAAAAAAAATAATATTCAACACTATTAAGAATAAATCATCCATTTATTGCAATTAGGTAGTTATGCTTATCAAACCAGGCCTATGTGAGGTTTCAGACCACATTATTTGGATATTCATTGTCATGTAAATTCAGAACTATACAGACCGCAGACCATTGTTTTCGATTTTTCTAACACCTTTTCAGACCAACCTCCTGTACCTGCAGGTTTCGCTGTTTTTACTGCTGCTGACCTGTAAGTTGCAAGCTACGTATAAAGTAAGTTCATATGCTTCATATCACATTAAATAGAGACTGTGTCTGTTCTCTGTATTGCCAAAAGCATATGTTGTCTGTGTGCAACAGGAAGCACTTGAAGTGGAACAATGCCTGCAGAACTGCCAGAAGCTCCAGGTGGGTGACGTAGTAGTTCCTGGTCTGTTGTTGTCATAATGAGTCTTGCCGTTGGAAACTTTCTCTCACATTTCAAAATTGGCTCTTTTAGCCAATATGACAACTGTGGTATTTCCGCTCCCTTTCTCATCTCCTGGGACCCTGCTGAGTGACTATACTGGGAAACTGGAAGTTTCATCTCTGTTTGTGTATTTTACCTCACAATAACAACATAAAAATACAAAACATTTCTCAGTGAATAAAATGCTCAAAAGAACAACAAAAATACAAAAATTGTTTATAGGATTGTGCAGATAATAATAATTTCTAATGCCTCAATATTTCAATGTGAAACAGGTGACCAAAGATTCCAGTAGGCTATCATTTAACACAATCTTTAATGATCCTGGAACAATAGCAGTAAATTAATAAGTGTAACTTATAAACATTGTATAAGGGACTCTTTTAGGGCAGAATGTTTTGGGATACAGAGGGTTAAATATTTAAGGGTAAATAGGACTGAAAAAGAGACAAGAAAAAAGAGACAAGAGAAATTCTTCAAACCCTGCAGAGAGACATACAAGGACAACAAATGAATTCTGACAATGCATTCTTCATGTCCTGCAGGAAATCCAGCACTAAATTAAAGTATCCCTCCCTTCTCCGAGAAGTCTGGTAGCAGCAGATCCGTCCAGTCTGAAAAATGTCTCATTTGATCTTAACTCTTAATATAAGCAATCCTTTGTAGTGAGATTTTATCCAAAATGACTTTATATACATAACCATTCAAAAGTTTAGGGTTGTTACGACCAAGGCTACATTTATTTGATCTAAAACACATGTGAAATCAGTAATATTGTGAAATATTACAATTTAAAAGAACTGTTCTGTTTTAATATATTTCAAATTGTAATTTGCTCTCTCTCTCTCTCTCTATATATATATATACAGTCATGGCCAAAAATATCGGTACCCTTGGTAAATATGATCAAAGGAGGCTGTGAAAATTAATCTGCATTGTTAATCCTTTTGATCTTTTATTTAAAAAATTTACAAAAAGCTAACCTTTCATTGGATAATAAGAATTTAAAATGAGGGGAAATATCGTTACGAAATAAATGTTTTTCTCAAATACATGTTGGACACAATTATTGGCACCCCTAGAAATTCTTATGAGTAAAATATCTCTGAAGTATATTCCCATTCATATTCACAATTTTGAGCACTCCAGGGTGATTATGAACATGAAATTATCCAGCCATGGCTTCCTGTTTCACAGAAATATAAAAACAAAGCCCAAATTCCCTTAATCATCCATTACAATGAGAAAAACCAAAGAATATATTTGTGATGCATGTATATGTGTATATATATATATATATATATATATACATATATACATACAATACAAAAATATCTATATATACATACTATAAAATCTCTAAAAATATCTAATAGTAGACAATGTAGTCCAAATAAATCAAATGCAACAGAATGCCATTTGACTAAATCACAATTTATTTCATAATGTACTGAATCACAAGTACATTTCGATGTAAAACACCAGTAAAAATGGCAATGATGAACAGATTGAATTGCACAGGAACAGGTGAGAAATGTTTCGAGCAAAGTGGGCTGATGTAACAATGATCATGAGTTCAATTCCACACCAACCCCATATATTATACTAACTGACAGATAATTAAACTCCAAAACTGGTTTCAATACTCCACTGTCATCCATTATTCTACCCATATCACAAAATCTTTTCTTCGGATTAAAAGCTACCCTCAAGCTTAAAGTAGTCAGTCTAAACAAAATGTCTGGCTGGCAGTGATAAATAGGACACAAAGTTATATTTTAGGAAAGGAAACGGACTACAATAAACACCGAGACGGAATAGAGGATGAAGATCCCACCCACTGCCCCAAATTCACTATCA
This sequence comes from Barbus barbus, assembly GCF_936440315.1. NCBI lineage: Eukaryota > Metazoa > Chordata > Actinopteri > Cypriniformes > Cyprinidae > Barbus > Barbus barbus. Next base: position 18,946,916 of record NC_136753.1, read on the forward strand.
GAATTTACTTCTAACAGCTTGCTTCTTAAATAATTTTTTGAGTTCAGCACAGGCTGAATGGAAGGTAAAACTGTGTAGAGCACCAGAATACAGTCTAAACCTAAGATTCAACATTTCATATTTTGAGGCTATTGGATTAATAGATTTAAATGTTTAATTTCAAAATTATTTAGTGTTTGAAAATATAAAAGGTGCATTGCTTGTAAGCTGAAGTAGACAGATTAGATCCAAAAAAATCATTAAAAAGATAGTAAAAAACTGGTTACTTTGCAGCTAATAAAAAGTAGGAAAATGATTAAAGCAGCTTTAAAATCACGTGATATTGTGGTGATCAGAAAATGCTATGAAGTGTCCATGCACATGAATCTATAAAATATTTCTTGCGTTGAACATGGTTAGCAGGGTGGTCTGAAATATACAGTACAGACAGTTTGGTCTGGAGTTGGGTTGACCGTAACATCATGGTCAGTTCTGGTAAACCAAAATTTACAGGTTCAATCTCATGTAGGACTAACAGCAATCATGCTTTACTGTTATGTCATAAAGCAGGCTATTTAATTCCAGTGGTGCAGACCCTGTAAATTCAGCTCTATAAACTCTATAAAAATACGTTGCATAAAATCCATTTACTGAAAATAAAGGCACCCAGACCCAAACTTCATCATGAATAGTTAGCATAATGGGAAATCACTTTAATATACCCAGCTTCTCAAAATACATTTCAGTGCACTCATAAAACCTTCATATACATGCGTTTTTCCTTCAACATTCTTTTTTCTTCATTCAAACAAACTGTGACAATGATGAGACCACTTTGACTGAAATTAAAATACATTAATCATCACAGAAAAATAAGAAATAACATTCCAGTCAGGTTAAAGGAATAGTTCACTTAATGAAAATTTGATGAAAATGTACTTGCCCTCAGGCTAAGATGAAGATTTTATTGAAACAGATTTAAAGAAATTATGCATTACATTATCCTCTGCAGTGAATGGGTGCCGTCAGAATGAGAGTTTAAACAGCACAATAATCCACAAGTGATCTTCACAACTCCAGTTCATCAGTTAACATTTTGTGAAGTGAAAAGCTAGGTGTTATAAAAAAAAAAAAATCTATTAAGATGATGTTTTTAAATCGAAAACAGTTACTTCTGGCTAAAACACTAATAGAGGATCCCACCTAATAGATTCCTCTATCCATATATTATTACTTTCTCCAGTAAAAAAACCTGTGGTCTGAATCAGGGGAGAAATATGCTCAGATCAAGCAGTGTCAAATATTTTGATCTTTGGACTGTTTTGATTAAACTCATTTACATCTTGGATGGCCTGAGGGTGAGTGGAATTTCATCCAATTTTCATTTTTAGGTCAACTATTCCTTTAAGTTCCCACCAAGCATCTTCTCAACTCTAAACGATGTCTAAAAAGCTATAAGCTATAATCTTTCATTCATTCAGCTGTAGTCTCACCAGCAAATATACACAGGCATTTCATAAAACACTTCATATTTGACAGTCCAGTAACACCGTATCAGTGGTCCATATTAATTCATCAACTGCAAATAAATCTGCTTGAATCTACTTTACTCTCAGTTCTTTTTGTAGTGTTCACACTATTATGAATTATGCATCATTGCACAATTGGTAACACAAAGGTAGTTTAACCAAAACGTGGTACAGAAGCTCATAGATATTAATTAATGCTATATTGCCAATACATACATGACAGATCAAAACTTTTCTTACGTCATCTTTCATTAATGCATATCAGCTATTTCATCCCAGCTTTGACTTACAATCAACATCTCAGTACATCTATACATATAAATGACGGTATATCTCTTTAAATAACAGGAACATTGTTAGAATCGGAATAGCCCAAAATCTCTCCAGAGGAGCCACTGTGTGGGATAAAGAACAGGCCTGAGAGAATGTCATGGGAGTCAGGCTGTCTACACAAACAAGAGGATGAGAATCGAGATTAGTGTTGAGTTATAGCATTCCAGGGAATTTCAGAACCCTTCTGCATACCTTCATGTTGACTGAGCCTCATTACTGACATTCCTCGAGCCATCGTCACCTTGACTATTATTACTATGACACTGCTTACAAAGGTAGGATCCTAGACTTTCTCCATCTTGATCTAGAGGTCACAGTGTCAAAAACTACATGGAAGCAGCACATACTACTGCCGTTAGGTGCATAACGCTTTATAGACTGACCCAAGGCCATGTGCGCTCGCTCATACTGCCACCGAGCACAAGTTTAGAGATGTGGTCAGCTAGCCATGGATGTAGAATTGATATGAAACAAACAAAAAAAACACATATAAGACATGAAATGCTGCCCACTTATGAAACTGCAAAGACAGCTTTGGAGGTATAACAGTAACACTGCAAAAATTCTGTTATTTTTGGCTAATTTTCCAGTAAAATAGTCTAAAAAACAAAATACATGTACATACTCTACATATAAAACTACATAAAGAAGACTTAAGTGACTAATGTGAAATATTATTGCAATTTAAAATAACTATTTTCTATTTTAATACATTTTAAAATAATTTATTCCTAGGATGGCAAAGCTGAATTTTCACCAGTCTTCAGTATCACATGATCCTTCAGAAATCATTCTAATATACTGATTCTGAATACATTTGTTTCAGGATTCTTTGATTTGATGTTCATAAGAACAGCATTTATATGAATCTGAAATCTTTTCTATCATTATTAGTCTTTTTATAGTTAAAACGAGTGAAACAATCTTCCAATGCAGTAAGAAATACAAAACTTCACTAACATTTATGATATAACGAGAACAAGTCTTAATATCTTATGCAGTAGTGTTGCTTCAAGTTAATTTATCTGGTAGTTCTACTGGAATATTTGACTGGAAAAAGGCCAAGAAATACTAATTAAAAACTTTTTTGCAGTGTAGTATTGACTTTGGTTTCTGTTAATTGATTCATCATGGTTTTTTTTAATACAGGTCCACAAATACTTTAAAATACAATATTTTAAATTGATTATGGTGCTACGATAAAAAAAACAAAAAAAAAAAACAATAGTGATTTTTATCATTTGAATAATTATATCTATGAAATAACTAAGTACAATCAGTGGTTCTTAAAGGCAAAATATGAAATGCAGAATGAAAGCAGTTTAAATGACTTTTTGTCATCGTTGAAGCCTGGAGAATCAATGATCTTAAGGCTTTCAAGCCTGTTATTCAAATGACAGCAGGTCAGGGTGGGACTCTTCGTTCTCCAAGCTGAGGGTCCGGTAATCCGCTGTGCCATTACCCAACAATTCCCCTTCAGTGACGCTGATGCGGCAGCCCCCTTTCCCTGGACATGGGGTGGAAGCCATTCTAGTTTCTGAGCTGGCCAGTTTCTTTGGGTCCAGATTGTCTTTGTGAATGAGATCTGGAACAGAGAGCAGCAGCTGTGACTGATCGACATCCTCTGAATCTTTCTCATCCGTCACCACAGCTCTGGGCTCATTTTTTAGTTCTAAAATGGGAGTCTTCTCCATCTGGCTGTCGACACAGTCGCCGGGTCCTGAAGGTTTCTCAAGACCGGACTCTTCAGGCCTCATTTCAGGCTGAAGCTCAGCTTTATCTTTGGAGATCTTGTCAGGTGAGGAGACAAAGGAGGATTCTGGGGAGGCTACCACGGGGTCAGAGGATATCATCATGTCCTGGGTGGTCTTCAGGGCCCGTGGGAGACGCTTTTTGCCAGTGGGAGGTGGGGGATCTAGCCGAGGGAAGGAATCCAGGGAGATGTGACTGTGTGAGAGAAAGAAAAAGAATAGACATAATGGGATCGTGCAAGATAGAATGACCACAAAAGATCAGAGCAAATATGTGGCCTGAATTTACTTATTCTCCAACACAGTGGTCCGAAATGACACTTCTAAAATGTAAAGATTTCAAAGACAGATATTTCCCTCTGTAATACAAGACAACACTTCATTTGATTAAATCTTATTAAAGCTAAATCTTAAAGCACAGATTGAGCCAACAGGGAAAGGGGGAAAGTAAACAGCAGAACGGGCTTTCTGTTGAATTCAGAGGATCATTTTTGGGCAGGATAAAAAGACAGCTGGATAACTCATTAGCTTTGCCATATTTCCAATGGAGGAAAGTTGATTGAATTTGACTGAACTTTGAATTGTGAAAGTACACTTAGAATACTTTTGTGATGTTATTCTCCAAGTAAAATGTTTTAACCTTTTTAAAGAAAAAGTATTTCAATCTTAGAAAAAGAAAGCAAAAATTGTGACAAACTAAAATGTAAAAAGTTATTTATTTTAAAATAACTTAATAAATGTATTTGTATTAATTTACATTCTATCCCACATTTATTAATAAATTATTATGTGGGAATGCAGCAACATTGTTTTTATAAAGGTTTATTTTTTATAATGCATTTTAATTGAGCAATTATGTGACAGTAAAGACTTGCATGAAATTGCATTTTTTTAAACTGACAATAACAAGAAATATTTCTTGACCAGACTGATTTCTAAAGGATCACGTGACACTGAAGACTGATTAAAGGAATAAAATATATTAAAAGCTATTTTACATTGCATTAAAATATCACAACATTACTCTTTTTACTGTATTTTTTATCAAATCAATACAGCCTTGGTGAGAGTAAGAGACTTCTTTCAAAAACCCAAAATTTTGAACAGAAGTGTAAAATATATGTTAATATATTAAAGCATGTTGAAACAGGTCAGTGGACAAGAATAGTACATGTAATGGTGTCATTGCCGTCTCAAGTCACATGAGATGCTCACAGTCATATAGTGACACATTCCTGTAGTGAACTTTCCATAAATATCCCATGACGACAACACAAATCCCTCAATAATGCCACATATCTGGCCAATAATAGCCTTACTAGAAATGATAAGAAGTTGGTTTCTTGTAAATGCATCATTTCATCAAATGCAAATTTTATGACAGTGGAATTTGCACTTGGGTTGCTGAAGATAAAACTGTTGATGAAAGCCATAAAGTCTAACACTATATATATTCCTCATCAGGCCCCTGAATTTGAGGTGTTTTTCCACAAATTGTGAAGACTGGGTAACAAGTTCACTGCTTAACATTTGTCTTTGTAGCACTAACTCCAAGTAGTAATGTCTTTCAATGATTGTCTTGGGAAGCGCTACTAATTATGAACAAAGGCATTATTCCCATAAAATGTATGAGCACGTATAATAAAAAAGCTGGAAGGAATGCGTATACTATCTATAGATGTTACACAACTGGTAAGAATCCAGCCAATTAAGCCAAACCCTCGACACAAGTCAAAGTTTGCCTGATGCAACATGCACAAACAGACACATGTACATTCTCTTGAAGGCTGCTGATAACGATGGCAGATGCCTCCCTCCTCCTCAAAGACATGTCAGTCAAATCTCTGCTGTAACGTTCACACATTCACTGCTGAAAGACATATGAACTGCCATAGAGAAATATGAACGGCCATCTGCCAGGACGAATGACGGTATATAAGGGATATACTGGAATAATTAAGATTTTGTTTTAAAAATAAAGTCTCTAATGATCAGCAAGCCAGCATTTGTTTGATCAAAAATGCAATAAATCAGTAATATTGTAAAACTTTATTACAATGTTCTACATTATTCTACAAAAGATTATAACTGAAATAACATGTTAAAATTTATGGCAAAAGATGGCAAAGCTGAATTTTAAGCAGCAATTAGTCTTCAGCATCACACAATCCTTCAGAAATCATCTAATATGCTGATTTGGTGCTCACAAAACATTTGTTATTATCAATGTTGAAAACAGTTGTGCTGATTAGTAGTTTTGTGGAAACAGTGATACTTTTAAGGTATTCTTTGATGAATAATTTGAAATAGTCTTTGCTGTCACTTTTGATCAATTTATGCATCCTTGCTGAATAAAAGTATTCATTTATTTAACCAAGAAACTTCCTAAAGGATCATGTAAAGAGCCATGATATAAATAAATAAATATTAAATAGAGAACAATTATTTTGTATTTAGTTTAAATTGAAATAATATTATATAATACTTTTTGCTTTCTTCGGATGAAATGCATTCATTCAGCATTAGTGAAAATGTACTGGAACCAGATCAAAAATCACCCCACATTTAGAGGAATATTGTGTTGACTTCCTTGTTTAGTTGACATTTATTAGACAGGACAGAAGAGGGGGTATCGGATTGGGACATGACGCAGTCCAGCCCTGAATCTGTCTCTGCAGAGGCACTACGGGCCTTAAATGTCAAGAGCAAGTACCATGGTTGACAACTTCCTAGCAATTTTATTCCAAGCGTGAAGTCTATTGAATATAATGACCGTATTGAGGTCATTGGTGTTTGCAGCTGTGAGGGTGAAATCTTTACCTGTTTCTTGCTGTACTGTGGCCCATCTCAGCCAGGCTGGACCACACTGGCTCCACGTTCTTATTCACCTCTGTGACTCCAATGTCTCCGAGGGTGCTGGGATCTTTTCGGCGGAGCAGGTCGTTTACCTTGGCTCCCATGGCTTTGCCCAAGTTCAGGGCATTTTTTAGGTGCTGGCTGCCTCCTGTCTTTGATCCTGCAGATGTGTCTGTGGAGGTGCTGCTGCCTGCCTGACGAAAGCTCAGCTTCGGCTGCTCCGCAGCATTCCAGTTCTCAAACATGCTTTGGTCCACTAAGGAACAAAATAACGAAGGTTTTCAGACAAAGTGAGGCACTGGGGAAATTTGAATGAAAACATTCCTACCACATTAACATTTAAAGGCGAGCTGAGACTTCAGAAGCTTTTGTACAGACATACATGCATGACTGTTTAAAACTGAAGAGTTTGTTCGACAAACTCAATATTGTTATCTTTTATGTTTTCTAAGATCTGTAAGATCTTTAAATGTAGGGATGCATTTTCATGTTTTGGCTGATAACTGATAAATAACCAATGAATTGAATTTCTAAACTATTTTATATAAATACATTGGTAACACTTTACAATAAGATTCCATTAATTAACATAAGCTATAAATGAAACACTTCTAAAGCATTTATTAATCTTAGTTAATGTTGATTCCAACATTTATTTATTCGTTATTAAAATGAAAAGTATTATCTATTAATAGACCGGACTAACAATGAACAAGTATTAACAACTAATGTTAACAAATATTAATACTGTAACAAATGTATTTTTCATTAGCAATACAAATGTTAGTTAATGCATTAGATGGAACCGTATTGTAAAGTGTTACCAATAAATGTATAATAATTAATATTTCTAAACGCTACAAGTGGGTTTAGGCATCATAGCCTTCTAAAATACATGAAAACTGGATACATTTTGATAAAAAATAAATAAAATAATAATAATCAGATGATGGTCAAAAAAAGAACAATTAAATATTCAGCATATCTGATTTATATATCCAATATCAACAGATATAATTTTAAAAAAGTACAGATAAACAATATGACACAGATTTTGTGCATCCCTAATTTCATGCAGTGGTAATTAAGCATTTTATACATCACATGTTGAACAATAGACAGCAGACACAAGTTCATGCAAAAATAAATAAACAAAAACCACAAACAATGACATTGGCAGAAAATGGACATCAAAATAAAATAAAATAAAATGAAACAAAAACAGCATTTGGCAGGTCACAAGAATTCATGTTTCTTACCTCAGAACCATTATTTCATGGTTTGCGTTTGAGTGACAAAGAGAGCATAATTTATTGTTTGCAGCTAACAAAACAGTATATGAATTCTCATACATGCAACTAGAATAGTATTTATAGGCCAATGGACATCACAAATGTTAAAAAAACACCAAGAATTTACCTTTTAAAAGGTGACTGAAGAGATGGAGACTGACAATGACAAAGACGGAAAGATTTGCAATTTGCCAACAAAAGCAGCCCTGACACGGTGTTCCATTTCAACTTCAGCTCCAATTTAAGCCATTCAAAGCCGTTTACAATAAACGCTGTATATTAGTCTGGCTCTAATCAAATGTGATTTTAAGAAACTCTTTAAGGCATTTGATGTGGCATAGTTATTTCCAGCTTGTTAAACTCAAATAGTTTCAACACTTGCTCATGGAGGAGTAAGAATTCTCATTAGCTTGTGACAGTCTCTCAGTGACGACAAACACGGGCCACATACGAGACTAGACAGGATTTTCCACACAAATATTTGACAAAGCAAAGTTATTTTGATGCTGACAATGTCTTGGCTCTGCAGGCAAGGCAAACAGATGAATGAGGGAAATTTGTGTGCCAAAAACAGCATGTTGTTGTCATGGCAATCAGGGGAAAAAAATGACAAAAAACCCACAACTTACCATTTGCGACAGGTCTGCTTTTCTTTTCTAGACATGCCAAGACCAGCTTAAATCATTCACAGAATTGATCTTCAAAATGTGCGTCATCACACTGAATTAATTTAGCTATGAAGCTTAAACTAGCACAACATGCTGCTATAATGAGTACTGGAGAGAAATGACCAGGAGAAAAGAAGGTACTTGTCTGTGGTTTCATGTGATTGTATCATTGCAAATATTGATCTGTGGTAGCACACCAATAGGGCCATTTGACATCTGAAAGAAATAATTGATGTCCAAACTACTAAGGACTTCACTGACTGACATGATATTTTATCTGCTAATTACTTTTTTACTTTTTTTTACTTTACTTTAATACAGTACCTAGACTAGTTCTACTATGCTTGTGAGTAGTATCAGCCTCAGACGGGCCACCCACATTTCCTTCACTGACCGTCTGATGCATATCGCACGCAAAACTAAAAAAACACTCAATTAGATTGTCTAATTATCTCCATCTTAACCTTGTCTCAGAACAACTTAAAATCATTTTTAAATATAACTGCAAGCAGCAATATGAATATAGTGTGAATGTACAAAACCAAAAAAAAAACCAAATTTTACTATAAATTTAGTTTGATCGCAACAATCATTGTTGTTAACAGATTACATGCCATTAACTAACTGCATGATTTTTACTGTACATTTCTTCCATATGGCCATCACCTCGACATAATCACCACTGATAAGCTACTCCTACACACAATGCAGAAACTCAAATTTTCTGTAAAGGTGCTTGGCAACGATTTGTATCGTAAAAAGCACTATACAAATAAACTTGAAACTTAACTAGTGGCCTAATTCTTTCAAAATTCTTACAGACCTTTAGGGATATGAGTCGAACCGAGTTTCGTTACGATCGGCCTCCATTAACCTCGTCTAATTCATTTTTTTAGATACACAACTGTCCTCGACACTTGTTGCACTTTGGACAAAGACACGGCATACAAATTTTTGAGTCGATCGGACTAACTGGTGCATAGTTATAGCCGTTTTATTATTATTATTATCTTTTTATTCGTTAGAGCCCCACCAAGTGGCCAAACTCCACTTTTTTTTATTTTCTTACTGTGACCTCAGAGTGAGCTCTTATACATCTCTTTCCCTTCAAGAGTTATAGGCATTTTAGTAAAAGTGGTTCCGCCCCTTACAAACATTTTGGTGTCCCGTAGCAAGAGAGTCGAAAATGTAACTTTTTTTGATACTTATGGATATATATATATTCTCTCTAGAGAATCTTTCTGCACTAGTTTGGTTCCAATCGGGCAAAAAAAAAAAAAAACTGGATTATCTCACATAAGCAGGTTTTAAAAAAGTTCAAAATACCCTAAAATTTCATGATCAAATCCGAGGCATTTGTTTTGTCTGTAATGAGCCAAGGATTCCAATGAGCGTCACGGTTTAGGAGTAATTTTGTACTTTTGATCGCTGTAGCACCCCTGTCAGGCTGATTGGGGAAAGCCTTGGTGGCGTTGTAGATGGTGTGAGTACTACTATCCCTCCAAGTTTCAAGTATCTACGACTTATGGTTTGGTCTGCCCGGTCAGTTTTAGCTGGAGAATGCTGATCCTTGGGCATTCTAACATTTACAATAGGGTTTCAGTGCTATGCTCTTGAACTCCTAAAAAGTATTTACTGGAAACTGGACCAGACTTTCTTGAAAATCACAAGTATGGTTCTGTGAGACTAGATTTTGAGTGAGGAAGAGAGAAAGATGGATGTATAGCAAATCATCAGCTTCCACTTTTTAGCGTAACGCAATGATCATTGGTTTTGATCCTTCTCCACAGGGCTGGACATTATCGTGTAGCTCGAGGCTGCAGTTTAAAATACCTCACTGAGACTCCACCGCAGTAGCAAATGCTAGGAGGGCATCTGACACGCTGCTATTCTGGGCTGGTTTATGAGCTCCTGATGTGTCCCAGCAGGAAACCTCTGGACCAAACGCTGTCCAGCACACACATGCACGGGCCACATGGTACAGGGTTGCCGCTCTTTTTGACCATGAATTTCCATGACATTTACAGCTATTTGAGTTTAGTGCAAGACGACATAAAAAAATCCTTTTACAGCATGTATTTACAGTACAATTTTTAACTGATTAAATATTTTAGTGTTATATAATATAAATAAAATACAGTATAATATAAAATTCTAGAAATGTATTTTAGAAATTATAATATAAAAAATTTAAAAGACATGCTATTTGACAGTGACATGTTTTATAGAAAATACAACATGTAAATATAAATTATACCTTTTAAATATAAAAATAACATTATTTTCTAAAATTATAGAAATAATTATTCTAGACATAATTCTAATACAATTATACATATTTTTACAAAGTCTTGGAAAAGACATATCCTATTTGAGATATTGATGATATTTTTATGGGAAATATAATAATAAATACATATAAACTATACCTTTTTATATAATATAATATAATACTTTCTATATTTCTAAATGATATAATACAGCAAAATTTGATATTTTTAAGTCTTAGAAAAGACATTCTATTTGATGTATAAATAAATGCAAATATATATGAAGACATTTTTTTAACAATACAGACTGTCAAAGCACTTAACAGTATCAAATTGGAGGATAGTGTGTCAGTAATGTATAATGTATTAACCATATAAAATCTGGTCACTTTTTGGTGCGATTATTTTTGTATTTCATGATGCATTACATCATTACAGAATCAAAAATGAAGCGATGACGAAAAGCCAAACGCTTACCATCTCTACTTGGACAAATTGGAGAATAACAATGAATAAATAAAGCAATTTAACCCATTATCTCCAAGTTGGTTGACCTAGATGTTCAGGTCAGCAGAAGATGGGTCAAACATCAATATTTCATTTGAACACCGTTTCTAGCATGAATCTTTAAATACAATGGCAGGGGGATGGGAAAAAGAGTTAGCCCTGGATAACACATGATGAGAGGGTCAAGGTGGACTAACTCTAAATGCACTTGCACCATCTGACTCCCTGTTATCAACTCCATCATTAACACAAATGAGGTGGAGCACTATAGTGGCACAGCGGCCGAGAATAAAAGCATCAATCTCAGGACTCCTAAATGAAAAGAGCAGAGAACTTCTGAAGTAAACTGCACTGTTAGGACTATCCATTAGCTTCATCTCTATTGAACAGCACTGCTGGCTGACTAGTCTCCTTGGTACTGTAGATATACTGAAGAACATATAAGGGTAGAAAGGAAATTAATGAATAAAAATCCACAAAAGAGCAACAAAAACAACACCACCAAAAACCGTAGATGGCATGGAAACTTTTCTGGTCAATAGCTATTTGTATGTTAAGCAGCGTGCTGAAACCTACAGCATTACTTTAAAAAATGCATTGGCAAAAAATTTATTTTTGAAAGACGATAAATCTCAAAAAATGTCAGAACAGTCTTCAAATTAAGGTGAGACCAAACAACAGCACTGAACACATCAAAAATAGATGTTGAGATGTTATTATGGCAATGTTCTGCTACTGGAGAGAAAAAATAACAGAGAACATAACAGGAGACGAAGCCCCCATTTTTATCCGGCTTCAAATCTCAGATCAATAATTAATCAAAGCTTCCAACACATCAATGTCAAGCAGTAGCATGCATGCAACACAATTCTGTGAAATATAGCTAATTATGTAATTTTTTTAAGGGGCAGTCTTTAATTTCATGGTGTCACCCTTGTGGGGCATAAAGGAGTTCAAATCAATTGAACTGTATTGGAGCTCACTTTTTAAACATGAAGGATTTTTCCAGCCAAGTGCAGCAACTGTGCCCTGGAACTCCTTGGGTACCCAGGTCATAATGTCTAATTTTTTAACCCTGACAGGAAATAGTCATTAATAAATATGGTGGCCCTGTAGTGCACAACACAACGAAATCGCCACAACACAATGCACAGGACTAATTTTGTTGTTTTGTGCTAATTGTGTTGCAGCTTGTTTCCGTTGGGTTTTGTTTCCATTGTGCTAATCTTGTTGTGTTGCGGCTTGTTTGTTGTGTTGTGTTAAAATTGTTGGGTTGCAACTTGTTTCCATTGTGTTGTGCTAATCTTGTTGTGTTGCGGCTTGTTTGTTGTGTTGTGTTAAAATTGTTGGGTTGCAACTTGTTTCTGATGTGTTGCGACTTGTTTCCATTGTGTTGTGCTAATCTTGTTGTGTTGTGCTAATTTCATGGGTTGTGGCTTGTTTGCGGTGTGTTGTGGAGATTACGTTGTGTTGTGCACTACTGGGCCACCATAAATAAAGCAAAGAACGTATACTGACAAGAAGTGAAAGCCAATAGAACGTTCCATTGCAACAGCAGCCCTGCGCTTCCGCCATTTTGGGGTGAAAGCGACTGGGCACTCTACTAGATTCTAGCTGTCGCTAAGGCAAATATCAGCTGATTTGTTTTAAAAAAAACATACATTAAAGCTGAAATACAACCTGAACGATGACAACAATAACCTAAAATCACTAGACTAGTGATATTCAAATCCTTTTAACCGTTTATTTTACAGAATTTGTGTTTAAGTCTTCCCTTTTTTTATTTTTTACACAAAACCTTTGCTCTCTAGAAACCATGCCAGTTATGAAATTAAATTAATGACAGAAAAAATTTGGAATGTTGGACAATAAATATATAACAGGAATATAACAGCTTAACTGTAAACGGTTTTTGCAGTATTGTCTTATTAATGTCCATTAAAGGAAGATGTAAACAAAACTTTTTTTTATGTAATATTTTATGTATAATTTTTATGTTTTCTATGGCTAGGACCTGCAGTTTCTAAAAGGAATTAAGTTTACTAATAGACTAAAAACTGTTAAATTTAGCAGGTGCATAAGATAATGCTTGGTCCCACTTCAAAACACACAATATTTTTACACTTTTGTGAATAATCACCTTTCAGGGTCTTTAAGAAAACGATGAAAGGCAATATTTTTACGGTCACACTGATAGTTTTTGCAGTGGATTGCCCAACATTGCGTTCTTTATTCCACTTCTCTTTCATTGTTATTCTGTCTATTTCTATGTATCTGTGCTGTTGTCCAGTTGGAATTTTCACCCCAAAATGGCCTCCGTTACCCAAAAAGCACCAGAGTTTTGCCTCTTGGTCTTCTATACCCTCTGAATAAAGGTTTATGGTCCCTACAATAGTTGGAGCTGAACATTTCAAACTAAAGTACCTTGGCAACTTCAGGAGAAAGAATGTTCTCCAAAGCCTCCAGAGCGAGCAGGTGGGCCCGGACATGAGCCTCTAATTCAGAGGCACCCGTGTTTCCAACAGCTTCCCTCAGAAGCGGCAGCTGTACTAAAATGAGATGAGATATTGTTATGCAATTTCAATTACGCCACAGGGAGAAGGATCAATCCGACAGCCGCTCGTTTCCCTGAGCGAGCAAAGATGAGACAGGGACGCTCCAGAACATCCTTTAAAATTATACAGCGAATCAGATGGTGTTCTCTGCACTTGCTGGTTTTGTGAGCACTACACGTTTTAATGATTATTTCTATTTCTTGAAGCAGTTGTGCGTGCCTATGGCGTCTGAAGTGGTTCCATTTGCGTGCCAGCGATTCTTGGAATCGCAGAACGACTGAACCACAGTTTAACTAGGAAAGTCAATTAAATGTATTCATGATGGATATATGTGTAACTTAGTGTGCACTTGCTGCTAAAGAAATGCCAGTTTGTGTAGGCACTTTTAAAAGCTAGTTCAAATAACTTCTTGATCTGGCAATTCAACTTGATGCATGTCACCAAATATCCACTGAGAATGACTCTCACACTGAATGAACACAGTCACGCTGTGTCACCGCAAAGCTCTTAAAATGACACAACTCATTTAAAATGGCTTTGAAATGAGTCATATACTTTGAAAACCTGCAGTAACCTACAGGAGGGGCAATTCATGGTTTATTATTCATGACACCAAAGGCTGTTTTCTGTGGAATAATTATTGAATTATTTCTTTCTCAAAAACTAACAGTGGCCAGGATTCAAGGACAAGATCAATGTTTGTCGATGACAAAATTATAATTTTTTTATAATTAGCTTTGCTTCCCCAGGCATCAGTAGCATATAACAGAAATTCACTGCCAAATTGCTAGTGTTTTCACTGATTTTCATGCCATTGCTATGCAGTTCTAAGCAAATTAAATTTTTAATCAAAAGAGCCCACTGTTAATGTTCCAAAAATGCTTGCATACAATAGAAGCAGTGATGTATGCGCCTTAGCAAACACTACTAATACAAATATACTGTGTCCTTGAAGGAGAAGAAATCAGTGTAAAAAAAAAAAAAAAAAAAATACTGGTTTTGTGTTCAGACAATGACACGTTTCCCTGTGGAGGTTTTAGACCACAGCTCACAGCTGGGTCTTGGCCTCCAGACCTGCTGCGAGCCAACACGACTGATCATGAACCCACATTACAGACGCAGCGAAGAATCTGTGGGAAGATTGTTACAAGCCTGAAGGAGATTTAAAGATGGTAAATTCTTAAATTTTTTCTTCTTGGTGGAAAGAAAAAAAGATATCAGTGCATAAATGGAGGAACATACAGACGCTTAAGACTAAACCAACAACAGAAAGAGCTTTCGATGTCCTTTATGTGTGGGAAGAATTGCTTACCACTCCATTATTACCAGTCTAATTGTATGCACTTGTCTGCCTCTAAATGACACTGGGCACACAGAGAGAAACAGATAGAGCGAGAGGGAAAAACTGGAAAATATAAACAGAGAGGTTAAAGAGTCAGTAGTTTATCAGAGAGATACAGGTAAGACACCGAAATATCACTTTTTAGAAGCACAGAAAAACTAAACGCAAGAAAGCAAAATGTGTACAAAAGTTAATATGTGAAGCAGTCAGACATGACAAGCTCTTCTGAGTATGAAAATAATGAATAAGGGATGTGGGTTGTGAAAACTCTGACACTCTAATTGGGGTTCCTGTTGGTAAAGATCTGACCGGTTTAGACGCCACGTTACCCTTAGGGTATAATTAGCTTAGCGTCCTCAGTCCACAGTCATTCAATTCAGAGTCTGTTCTGTTGTGCATGCTAAAACATGGTAATTGTCTTTACTTTGAGCACTTCTGATGAAAGCTGATCTAAGTGGCTGAGCATATCAGCGCAAACATTGCTAATACCGCCCAGGAACAAATCCGCAACTGTAAAACTGATGTCATAGATACAATATCACAGGCTAATGTATAAATTTGTTCTACATTTCACTTGTATCCTTGCAGTTAAAAACAATGACTTGTTTGTGAATAACCAGCAATCGCTTGTAGACTCTAAAGAGCGATAACACATACAGCGGTTTCCAACGTCAAAGCCAATGGTGGCAATAGAAAATGGGAGTGTCCAGGGATGCAACAAAGTTTAACTTTATGCAAATGAGTATTGATGTGATGTGGCAGCTACCAATAGGAGGGAAGATGCTGGTGAACATGATCTGCCTACTGTGATTTAACTTATATATATATATATATAAAAAACATTTTTTTGTTTGTTTTCTTTTTTTTTTTTCTATCATTCGCTGTCCACATGCAAGGATATAAAATATTATGACTTTACAATGATGCTAAATTTGTTAAAAACAAATCATACACCATTTACATACTAATCTATATATACTATATATACTAAATATATATAGTATACATACCCATATAATTTATATGTTACATTTCAAATGTTAAACTATTTAAATATAACATAAAACATTATATTTATAAATAAATCTATTATTATTTTTATGCAATATGCATAATCTATATGTGCCATTATATATAAACAAAATATCTAATGGTATATAAGATGTATACTTATAGTGCATATACCACTATATATTTAAATCAATCAAATCTATCAATCTATCCATCTAAAGTGTTACTAAAATCATGCTTGGAAAACTTGGTGTGTGTGTGTGTGTACACATATATATATACACATATATACATATACATATATACATATACATATAGAGTGTTTGGAAGTAGGGATGGCCATTATGACCAACAATATAGCCACTTGGCGACCTCCATCGCTGAGTGTATGAACATTCCATTAGAGATACAAGATTCTGGCATTTGATGTGTGTCCCTAAACTCTAAAATGGAGACAAGAGTATTTACTATGCTTTGGGGCTGTTTGCTTTTCAATATATGACATAAAATGTGACAAACTAAACGGCCACCAAACGGTTAATGTCACCTTGGTCTCCCAGATTTATCAGCAGTACAAACAGCGGTAGACGGTTTGACAATATTGACATTGATTGACTTGAACCTTCTAAGCAAAGCATCAAGCAGTGTTTTTCTAAGTGCGCAAAATCTCATTAAACAGCAATTTCATCCTCCAAGCAGTCAGAGGGGCCGTGTTTGTTGAGCACATTGAGCAGACGCAGAGTGCTCTCGTCCTCCTGTCCCCAGCTTTCATCACTCTCATCTGTGTTTGACTCATATTCGGATGCGATTCCCGATTCACGGAATTTTAGCAGCTCGAGGCTACCCAGAAGCTCGTTCCGTGATGAGGGCGAGATGCCTTGGGATGGTGTGTCGGGACTCTCCTCCTGTTGGGGTGGTCCCGGAAGAAAGCGGAAACACTCAAACTTGATCAAGCAATGGTCCCTACCTATTGGACTGCCCAGCGGCAGGGATAGCTGTGTCCCATCGTTGAGTGGAGGAAGGATGGCATCCTCTGATCTGGGGGTGGTGGGGTCGCATAGGACTGGGGGCACATTGGCACGGAAGGTGATTTCCAGGAGACTGTCTTGGGATCCCACTGTTAAGAGAAAGAGAGATTGAAAATTAACTGTGAATAATCTCATAACTTTTTCTACTTAATCATACTAAACTAACAAAACTGCCTAAACAAAAAGATTTTCATATCAAAACATTTTTGGTTTGGTTTTAACACATCTATTTTCTCTTTCTATTATAATATACTTTAAAATATAAATTAATTCCTGTGAAGCAAAGCTCAATTTTCAGCATCATTACTCCAGTTTTCAGTGTTACATCATCCTTCAGAAATCATTCTAATATGTTGATGTATAATCAGTGCTGGAAACAGTTGTGCTGCTTAATATTTTTTGGGACCTGTGATACTTTTTTCAGGATTCTTTGATAAATAAAAAGTTAAAAAGAACTGTTTATTCAAACTTTTGTGCTACAAAATGCACTACTATTTAAATGTTTGGGGTCAGTAAATTCTTTGTTTCTTTTTTTTTTTTTTTTAAGAAATTAATACTTTTATTCAGCAAGGATGTGTTAAATGGATAAAAAGTGATAGTAAAGACTTATATTGTTAGAAAAGATCTGAACCAGAATTAAACCAAACATGGTCGAAAGTAAGTTGCTAGCTAACCACTAAACAACTATTGAAAGCATAAACCATCATGATGCATGTTAAAAATTTTAATTAATTTCGAAACTACTGTTTCAAATTATCTTAGCACTGTACTGTTTCAAAGTAAAACTGGTGTTCAGTCCTTCTACTCACTCTTCTTTGTGGATGTCATCTGCCTTTCATATTATATAACGCTTCATAATGTCAGTTCTGCTCCACTTTTTTTCCCTTTTCTTCTGCTCCAGAGGGTTAATAACAGTGCTCCCAACACATCCTCACTTGCCCTCTCTGAATAGATCTGATGTGTTTCAGCAGCTTTCTTTCACTCTTGCCTTTTCACTCAGACCCTCCCATCTGTTCCACCTCTCTCCCCATCACATACAATTTCACTTTGCCTTTTAACTTCTCTCCCATCATGGCACTCCACAGGGGTTAATTTCATGCTTATTTTAAAGCACACTTTCATATAGACCAGCAGCACCTGGAGATGTGCTGTCTTTCACATTAGCCTGCATGATAAAAGCTCTCATCCTTGACTGTCCCAACTGTCACACTTAAGTCACGTTGTAAAAAACGGCTGTAAATGACAGTCAAATCTCTTCTCACGTCCTCTTTAATAAATACACACCATTTTACTCTGAAGTGAAGGTTAGAATCTAGTACCAGCATCATTCTCAGGATGTTTTCATAGCTAGTCCTCTTTAAAAATAATAATAATTTATAAAAATAACAACATTATTATTATTATTATTATTATAAGTGAGAAACACATTAACATTTAGCAATTTAATAGTAATATTAATAATAAAGTCCAAATTAGGGCTGTGAATGTTACCATGTTAACATATTGGGATTAATTCAATTAATTAATATTCATGAGATTAATTTAGAAACTATCCAGGTATATAACTTATAATTAAATCAGTTATTTTTGGCCACAAGAACTAAGCAAGTTTGGCATTAATAAATATATAAAATAAAATAAAGACAGACAGATAGATACTCATTCACTATATAATTACACTTTTAGGATTATTTAAAATTAAACAAACATTTTGTCGTCTATAAAATGAATGTGAGTTCTATTCCATCTAATTTTTTTTTGTGTAAAAAAAAAAAACAAAAAAACTTAAAACTTTTGCTCAAAGGTTTAACTGAACAATCGAAATGCAATACTATTGTACTCATGCATGGATATACTGTACAGCCTGAGGATGTCAGTAGATTAAAAATTAATTGTGAATAATGCATGATAATCATGTGCATGATTCTATTAATTGCATTATTTTTAATTCTAATACTGCTTAATCTAACAACGACTATAAATAAATATTTTCATACCAAATTGTATATTCAATCTTAATTCACTTTTTTTTTTTTTAACAACAAATAATGCAATAGAGATGTTTTAATGGATGCTGAAGATCAACAAAAGATGCTTTACTGAAACACAGACCTCCTGTGCTTGTGCTTATTCTTCCATTATGAAGGGTGTTAAACAAGGCACAATTAAAGGTGCAGTAGGAGATCTTGGAAAATGCTAACTTTAGCCTGATAGCACTGAAAGCAAACGTCCCACCCTCCCTGCAATCGCTGTCTAAAGCCACGCCCCCTGCACGCATACACACTCACACTAGAGATAACATTACTACAATAGGCTACATCAGCGCTTCCCATTTGTTGATGTTTGTCTGCACAGCGTGCGTGACCGCGCTGATGACGAATCCTGTCTGTGTGAACCAAGTGTGCAGAGGTATGCAAATACATACATTGACAGGCAGGTAGGAAAGTCAATAAAACCGAGCGTTTTGATTGGTCGGACATTTTTTGGTCCTACGCCTTCCACAGAATATATAAATACAGACAAATACATTTAGACCACTTAACTTAATGATTGCCATCGGGATGTGAAGAGACTTTCAACCAGCATAACAAAAAATCTTTTTGAAGACAATCACCTATTGCACCTTTAAAATCTGCTACAAAAACAATGGAGGTTTTTAAAGTTACTTCCTAGCACTGATGAACACAGGAAATCATACTCACTAGAGCCATTTCCAGCCAGCTTGAACTCCAGCTCCTGAACCTGTTTGACCAGGAGAGAAATATGCTGCAGTAGGTCCTTATTCTGCAGCAGCAGCTGGTGAACTCGAGCCTGGGCCTCAATCCTCGCCGCAGCTTCTGCAGAGAGCTGATCCTTCAACAGATGAACCTGAGGAACATACCAAAGTACGCTTGTTTAACTACAGCAGAATGTTCTACCTACAACACAGATACCTCCAGCAGTTAATATGCTGTATTATCCTAGAGTCGCCTCTACTAAGGACAAAAACTCAAACTGGCTTAATTTACTTTTCAGCTCCAACTCAAAAGCATTATGCAAGTTTAAAGTGATACTTTTAAAAAATAAAAGAAGAAAAAGTTTTAGGTTTTCATTTAAGGCCATTATTTCATAGTTAATATCAGAATTTGCCTTTGTTCAGCTTTGGAAGAATTTGTCTGAACACACTGGGATCATTGTCTGGGCTTCAAGAGTTCAAGGAAATGAAAATAATCTTTTTATTGTAATTCTGAGAATTTCAAAGTCCTACTTGAATTTATTTATATATTTAAGGTTAAACATCTTTAAAAGATTTTTATCTACAATCATCCCATTAAGCAATTTGGTATGCAGTTATATTTAATATATTTCGAATGCATTTATATTGAATATGAAAAATTCATGGCAAACTTTAAAGTGTTACTATGAAGGTCATCTCATTTACTCTGTAGGTAGCGGCATTCATGCAAAATTAAAGAGCGCTTTCATCCGAAAAGCTTCTTTAACACCACATCATGAAATAACCTTTTAAAAAAGATATTTTATGTTCCTGATATCAGCTCTATTTTAAGAGTAATGATGAAATACGAAGAGCAGCAGTGGAAGGAAAAATGTCTGTTATCTCTCTTAAAACGACAACATAATTATTATTCAGTATTTTTATATTTAGTTATATAAATGATACAAGTTTACAAATACAAAAACTTACATAAATATATTAAAAAATAATAAACAAATAAGCCATTAAATATTACAGATGAATATTATCACTGAATACTTATTTAGTATTCAATTTACACAGCTTTAGTCAAGTAATAATTAACTTAATCCTAGATAAAGGAATTATCTGGAATAGTCTAACAAACCTCAGTTTCCATAAGTACCAGAAAAAGTCCTTCACACATTTTGTTATGAATTACTGCTTGGTTTGTCCAGCTAATGACAAATGGCCAGCTGTAAAGATTTCCAAAGCGATTATGATGCACTTGAGTGTCCTTCACATGTCCTACGATTCCACCCAGCGATAGATGGGCGAATCCATTTCCACCAGTGGCTTATCCTGAGCACCGTCTAAGTGTCTGTTTGCTCCTAAAGCCACCGCGGCTGCTCTCCAAGGGGTCTGGGGTGATTTATGACCCATCTTAAACAGTGTGCCTGCTCGTGCTGCCTGCCCTTAAGAACAATACATTCTCCAGACAAAGCCAATGAGCCATCAAGATCAGGCCAGCAGGGAGTAATGCGAAAGACTGAGGAAAAAAAATTACCATACTGTAAATGTGGTTTGAAAGCTTAGTTCAGGTTGAGCCGCTTGCCATCAGTTCTTGAGTGAAGTGCTTGTACGCATGTGTGCGTGTATGTTTTCTGACTAAGAGTGATTGTCTTTGGGAAAAGAGCTGCCTATAATGACAAAAGATGTTGTTTTCAAAAGGATATGGATGTAAATGTATACAAGCCTCATATTTCATGCTGTCATGGTTTTATATATCAATCTGAGTGGGGTACATTCATCAACAAGGCAAGTCAGGGTAAATGTTGGAGTCCTTTGATGATCATCATTTTCCTCAATGACATACAGAAGTAGTATTTCTTTTCCTTGTCTTCAAAAAAGTAAACAACAAAAGCAACAATGTTTAACTGTTTAACGTCAATGCATTACCACTGCAATCAGTTATTCTTTGTTTCATTTTCACATCTACTAATTAAGCAATTAAAGGTTCACAGTCCAATTATGGCTACAAAATGAAAAGAGAACAGTAATATCTTTGACTGTATGGCAGAAAAGATTAAAGGGGTCATATGATGTTGCTAAAAATAACATTATTTTGTGTAATGCAATGCGTTTATGCGGTTTAAGGTTCCAAAAACACATTTTCCACATACTGTACATTATTGTTACTCCTCTATGCTCCGCCTTTCTGAAACGCGTACATTTTTACAAAGTTCATTGTTCTGAGAAGCGAGGTGTGCTCTGATTGGCCAGCTATCCAGTGTGTTGTGATTGGCCGAATATCTCAAACTTGTGACGAAAATGTTACGCCCCTTACCGTATTGTGATGCCATGTCCCGGTGCAATGAGACAAAAACAATAAAACCCATTATAAACGAGGCATTTGTTGCATCCAGTGGGGACATAATTACTGGTTATAATGACTTATAATGTCTTTTTACGAGTCTCGTTGCATCGCGCCACGTAAACATTACCATGTCTGCATTTGTGATCGGAGAAACAACAAACGCTATTCTACACTGCTCAAAACTCGTGTTTGAATAGTCAGTGGCAAATTCTTTAAATATGATAACATACTTAAAGGCTGTGAGTCATAAGCGTCAGACTGTCCTTGCAAAGTTGGAATTGCCCCACTTTATAGAAACAGCCTTTGTGCACAGCTGGCATTGTAGGCTACTCTCCCAGGTTCAGGAAATAGTCCTCTATAAAATGCGCTGCACACACTCTAATATTTGGGTTGAACTGTTCTAGAACAGTGTTGTAAATACAACTTTAACACTGATTTCTAGTTGTGGACTCTTTTGGAAACCCAAACAAAGTACTTTCACTTTCACAACGAAACACAGCGTCTCCAGGACATGGCGCCGGCGGCAGCAACAATACTTCATTGAGAATATTATTTACACCTTCTATCATTGTGTATACATTTGGGTGGTGTTATGCAAATCTTCCCACAGCGTGACGTAGACATGTGGGGGCGTGTTTAAATGAGCCGTTTTAGGAGGGCGTGGACGAGTCTTTAGCTTTTATAAAGAATATCTCTTTGGGTTTGAGAATTTAGTCTTTGCAACTTTAGGGATAATATCTGCGTAAGAACAGCTTGTAAGACTCAAAAGAGAAAGGAAAACTTGGAAAAATCGCATCATATGACCCCTTTAACAATATTTTCTGGCAATAATATTAGCGTGTAGAATGAGATATATTAGTTATAGAGCTGGGTCCCACTTTATATTAGGTGGCCTTAACTACTATGTACTTACATTTAAATTAATAATATAATACAATGTACTTATTGTGCACATACATGTATTTACATTGTACTTATATTTTTAAAATACCTATATGTAGTTACATCTGTAATTAATTTATGTACTTACATTTATAATTACACTGTTGACCCACCCCTTACACCTTAACCCACCCTTAAACCTACCCATACCACCAAACCTGTCCCTAACCTTACCCGTATCCCACCTCAATAGCAGCAAAAGTGTTTTGCAATACAATATGAACCAAATAAGTACATTGTACTTGCATCAAAAATAAGTACATAGTAGTTAAGGCCACCTAATATAAAGTGTGACCTAGAGCTGTTGTAAAAAAATAAATAAAAAATTCCATTTACAAAATAAATAGAGAAGAGTATGTTTCAACATCAATGGCGTGAATTTCAACAACTTAACCAGGTCTAAAGTCTCTTAAGGTAAAGTCCAAGTAGGCATGTGCGGGTATCAACTGTTCTTATCCTTTTAAAATCACACAACACAACACGAAAAGAAAAGAAAAGAAAAAGAAAAAGAAGAAAACAAATCAGAGCCTCACAATCCTTCTGGCTTTTGGATTAAAGTTCATGGGTAAGGAATGATCAATGCTCCGCGTCTGCATGCGCTAGTCTTATGTAAAAAGAAAAACACTCCTAAATCTCACATTTACACTGTTTTCTAAACTCTTTTCCATGCTTTCTCAAGAGAACAGATTTAATGGGACTAGGATGTCACCAAATGATTCACTTTCACTGACATAACCTAGAGAGCTCTAAAAAAAGGTAATTTGTGTGATTCATGTTCTAACAATCTATTTAATCACACATATTTAAAGTGGAGACTTTCATGACCATAGTCATTTTAAAGCACAAATGTATTTTTTTCTTCCACTGCACTGTAGTTATTACAAGGTTTTTATAGGGCTGTTTATTCCATTGTTGCTGCCCTCAAATGGCACAAAGAAATTACATCAAATATTTCAGTGCTGATTTTCCTTTAAACTCCCCATTGAAAGCTGCAAGAGGGAATAAAAAACAATTTGTGGAAAACAAGCCGTGCTGAAATATGAAGCAATCAGAGAGGCTATTTTCTATAAACCCTCTGTATCATCTCTCAAAAAAAAAAAAAAAAAAAATCAAACAGCAACCATAAGACTTTCATTTAAGAGAAACCACATATGACTCGTGTGGTACTAGAACTCAGATTCACAATAATTTTTGCCTGAACTGCTCTGATAAAACATCTTCAATATACAAACGTGCAAAACTGATTTTTGGGAGATTTGACATGGGCATCGTTTTCAGGACATGGCAGAAGCCAAATGCGTTTGACTCATTTTATCTGAACTGAATTGTTTAAAGGAGAATCTTCCACCAGACTATGATTAAAAGTAACACAAAACACACAAAAACCTTCCTCCACAAATAACCCACTCCACAACTAATCCAGACTTCAGAAAAGCAAATATCGTTTCATCTGCGGATCATTTTCCCTAAGGATGAGAGCCACTGCAAAACAAATGGAGAAATAAATGAATAAGCGACGACTGACTTGCGTGTGCCGCTTTGATGGCATGCTTCAAAGCGTCTCCTCTTCTTCAATGACTGAAGACATCACAGCAGCCAGAGCAAAGCCACAGCTTGTTTCTCTTTGAGCGTGTTGTGTTGCAAATCTGGGTACATTTTCAATTGGCTGGCTTTGCTTATCAGAGTTATGACAGGATGGACATCCCTGACTATCCTTAACACACCTCAAAGCGACATGCAGACACAAAGATGTGGGTCAAAGGAGCGTGGAACAAAATTCCACCCCGTAACACTATTGTAAGAACTGTGAAGAGTGCCAAGTGTCTGTCTGTCTGTCTGTCTGTCTGTCTGTCTGTCTGTCTCTCTCTCTCACACACACACACACACACACACACACACACACACACGCACACACACACACACACACAAAAGCACTCTCTTAAGAGACAGTACCCTCTGGCTGAGCATAATGCTTATGAAAAACAACGGCTTTCTCCTCTTGCCAAACACGGTGTAGAACTGTGGCTAAACAAGTAAACCACATGCTTTCAAAGGCTGAATAAATAAACTAGTCTAGTGCTGAAAAGAACGAAAACGCTTTAGACAGAAGAATACAGCTGTTTTGTGCACTCCAAGCCATTTACAACCAGTTCTAATGTTGGGATTTGTAGCTAAGGTTCACACTGAGACCACCGTAGCTGATAGGCAATAGTTTTTGTAAAGTACTACTACAAGAAATAGATTTTCTTTACAGAATAACTATGTTTGGTGAACACCTAGATTTTACTCCACAGTTAAGTTTATATAAAATAATTTCAGATTTCAATAATAAATTGAGCAAACAGTTTGACCAAACAACTCAATTATTTAAAAAGGAGATGAGACCTGAAAAAAATCCAAGATTGTCAGTGTAGAAACCTTTTACACAATTTTCCTGCTCAAATTTCTGGAGGAACACTTATTGTTTGTATTATTTATTTGAGGGAAAAATAAATAAACAAATCACTTAAACTCACCTGACCCATAATAAAACATAATTTGCATAATGCACAAACACATTAATAAAACCATCCTCAAAAGAATAATACATGTAATTATAGAGGCAAATTAGATGAGCTAGCTGCTCTTTTTAATCATACCCCCCCCCCCCCCCCCACTACCCCACACAAACGTTTGTTTTTGTGAAAAGTGGGGACATCCCATAGGCGTAATGGTTTTATTCTGTACAAACTGTATGTGCTATTGTCCTACACCAACCCTACACCTAAACCTACCCCTTACAGCAGGGGTGTCAAACTCAATTCCTGGAGGGCCACAGCCCTGCAGAGTTTAGTTCCAACCCTGCTCCAACACACAAACCATGTATTTTTCAAATAATCCCGAAGGACATGATTAGCTGGATCAGGTGTGTTTAATTAGGGTTGGAGCTAAACTCTGCAGGGCTGTGGCCCTCCAGGAACTGAGTTTGACACCCCTGCCTTACAGGAAACTTTGTGCATTTTTACTTTCTCAAAACACTCACTCTGTATGATTTATAAGCGTTTTGAAAAATGGGGATATGGGGCAATGTCCTCATAAGTCACCTTCTCATTGTAATATGTCATTATACAAATTTATACCCTCATTTGTCTCACACACACAATCAAATGTTTGGGCCAGTAAGATTTTGTACTTTTATACAGGATTAGGATGATTTCTGAAGGATGATGTGACACTGAAGACTAGAGTGACTGCTAAAAAATTCAGCTTTGCCATCACAGGAATAAATTATATTTTACAATATATTAAAATAGAAAAGTTGCTTTAATTTGTAAGAATATTTCACAATATTACCATTTTTGATCAATTAAATGCAGTCTGTGAGCATAACAGACTTCTTTCAAAAACAAACAAAAAAAATCTTACTGACTTCAAACTTTTGATGTGAAAACTTATACTAAGTTGTACTAAGTTATATTAAAATGTACACAACACCACCCAGAAATGAACCTAAATCCCTCAGCTTCTACAGGTCTATTAAATGTCCATTTAAAGTGCAATGTTGCATTTACTCCATCTCACCTGGGCCACGGCCACCTGTGTCTGCTGCTGCTGTTGGGTGAGCTGCTGCTGGAGCAGCTGGAGCTGGTGGTGTACAGACAGGGGAGTGCTGGCCGGCAGCTGACTGCCTGAAGGAAGTAGCAATTTAGGGGAAGCCAGCAGGATGTTGGGCTCTTCAGAGGGCTGGAGAAAAAGAGAGAGAACAGTTGTTTTGTCAAGATCGGTTATTAATCTACATGTTCACGATTAAGAGTATAAAAAAGTCTTCTGAAGCCATACGATAGCTTTGTGTGAGGATAAAGAACGACATGAAAAAGCTGAATAAGTTGAAAAGCATTAAAACAGACAATGCAGAATTGGCAAGGGCCTTTAATAATCAGCAAAATAACAATACAAACTAGTTTAGCAGTCATTAGTGCACAACAAACTCCATTTCATCCCCTGTGCTTTATGCCAATGTCTTTAGTTTAAAAACAACTGCATGCTTGCCATTAGGATACATAGCACCACTCTGGTCAAGCTCTGTGGTCAAAGATGTCTCTTTGCCGGCCCCTGCTGAGGCTCAGATATTAATTACAGTAGCACTTGCAGCTTGTGTAGCTGTGCAAACAAACAGAGCTCAGAGGTGTGGGAGGCAGTCAACTGCGACGAATTATTAGTTTTACCCAACACAGCCAACTTATTTATACCCCGGTCGGGATGAAAATATGGTAATGCCAGTTGTCAGATATTGACCTCCCACGTACAGAATGAGGGACTGAGTATGAAAGCCTCAGCAGCAGCGGCCAGAGATAAGACTGATTTTGGCTGAGATTGATGTGCTGCAAAGAGCCCTTTGAAATATTCAGGCATTGCCTGGTGCTGAATCACTAAACGGATGGCTAGACACACAAAACCAGGCCTCAGTCTTTTGAAAAATCGAACATGAGCATCTTCTAGACATAAAACTGATATGGACCCCCTAAAGCATGCATTTCAAGCGTCATTTTTTTTCTTTCTTTCTTTTTCTCCAAAGTTAAAATGTTCTCTTTTCCCAATTTAATGTGACAAGAATGCAGTTCAGAACCTGATTCGGTTGTGCTTCAAAGCACTGTTTGGAGTGGTCTAAAAACAGATGATTGAAAGTTTTGGGCAGGACTACCAGTACAAACAATGGAAAACAGCAGGTCAGAAGGGGACGATGGGGTGAAAAAACATTAGAATGATTTCTGAAGGATCATGAGCCACTGAAGAGTTACGTAATTACTTCTAAAAATTCAGTTTTGCCATCACAGGAATAAATTACCCTTTAAAATATAATTTTTAAAAGTAATATTTGATCATATTTTTGATTTTACTGTATTTGATCAAATACATGCCGCTTCGGTGAGCATAAGAGACTGGCAAATGACATGTAGTCTAACTTAAATGTTTTGAATGGCACATCTTGTATTATCAGTGAATGAGGCCTATTATTTCTAGATTGGGTTGAAAAAGTAAATTTTCCTTTAAACAATTCATGATAAAATGGCAAAAATTACTTTTTATATATTCCCAGAAAACCATGGATCCAGTGAAGGAGGCTTTTACTTAAGATTGATGTCAAATAAGATTGCAGGCAGTATATTGGAAAAGTTGTTCACCTCAGCTTCTCATGTTTTTGATTTCTCACATATTGGCTGAGGTCAACTGATGAGGATTTCCTTCTGTGTGTGTCTACTGACAGCTGTTTATTTGGGCAGTGCTGAAGAATGGCATGTTGTAAACAACACCTGCTCTCACAGACGCCTCACAGTGAATCTACCTCAGCCGGAGAGATCGGTGACACCCTCTGAATTCATAGCTGAAAAATCTGCATATTCTACATACATCTTCTGCATACATTTCTAGGGAAAATATCTTACTGAATTATATTTCTGCTCATCTTATAATATAAACTGAAAAATTTAAGATAAGCATGACTCTGCTGATAAAATATTTGCAAATTTTGTGGTATGCAAGTTTGAAGTCATCATATCACAAAGCATAAATCATGAACAAAATCATTTGTCAACAGTGTCTGAACTGAGCACACTGCAACTGCCTGAAAATCAAGCACAGGAAGAAGTTTGAACGGGCTTAATGAATATTTTCTTAATGAATTAACATTCTTAATAAATGATTCAATGATGAATATATTTTACAGACTTCAAATTTTATAGCACAGCTCAACAAATGCTGCAGAAACAGATCCTTGATGTGTGAGACAGACTAAAAGGGCTTTTCATGCTTTCTGAGACATGAGATAAAACCGGCTATAAATGAAGAAAGAAAAGTTCCTTCCACAATGTGTTTTTCTTGCTTTAACTCAACAAACGCTATGCTAAATAGTTATAACCCCTGAAAATTTAGCTACAATTAAGAAAATGATACCACAGGATGATTTAAAACTGATTTTCAGTTCCATCTATTGAATTGTCACCACTGACAGATTAAAAAAAAAAAAAAAAAAAAAAAGAGAAAATTAAAATCTCATGGTTTTGATAGTTTATGGTGTCAAAAACAAACGTCCACATTTATTGCATGCAGTAGCCATTTTTTCCTGGCGTTTTACTTAAAATGAGGCAAATTAGCTAAAAAAACAAAATCCAATTTCTTTTCAATATGGGTAATGGAGTTGGCATAAGCAAAATATATACAATATTACGTTTGCAATACAAAATCTAAGCAAAAGCAAAGATATAGGTTAATATTTACAACTGGTCTTTATTGCATTTATTTCCATACTGAATTGAGATCTGTTATCTACATACATTTAATCATCCAAAGCTGTTTACACTGCAAAGTTGGCACAGAAACCACGTTGCGTGTTGGATTATCGTGCACAGCTGACAGAAAAAAAGACACGAGTCATTATGACAGCGACAAAGTTTACGACTGCTCTAATTTGATATTTCATTTATGCAGAGCTTAAGCTTTTGCTACTTAGCAAACACCAGCATTTCCTTGTGGAAATGCAAATATAGTTGATCTATGATGGTTATTGGAATATTTCCATCACTCCACAGGGAATAATTACACTATCATCTGTTCTGCTGTGTAACAGGAAATACAATGCAGAACAGTCTTTGGTAAATGGTTGAAGAAAACACATCTGCTAAAAGGTATCAAGGGAAATAGCGTTCATTTGAGTGCTTTCAATTAACCGCTGCAGAAAAACCTAATTAGTTAATCTGTGATTATGTGATGGATGTGTAATCAACAGCAGCTACTAAAAGCATCTAGTGCTGCTTTTGCGATCATCACCAGGATCCATGAACACCTGAGGTTTTGGACTGGGTCAAATATAAACCTACAGAAGCAGAAAAAGATCAGTAAGGAAGTATATGGATATGCCAAGAAAACAAGAGGAAAAAATGGAAAGAAATTGAGAGACTAAGAAGCAGTGTCTATATATGAACCAATAATACAGCAATCTATGGCGTACACTGCTATTATAGTACAAATAACCTAATTATATTTCATTGGATTGCAGACGCCTGTGGAATAAGGCCACTGGTGGAGGACGGTTATTAAACAAACTTATAATTATACAGGTGCTACAGCTTACATACAGATCTCCATATTTTCTGAAAGGTCACAGCAGATGCCTTGGATTTTCTACAGCAGCTGTCTTCATTTCAGAATTTTTTTCATACTTCAAGGTGGAGAATAACAATATCAGAAAAGATTTTGCTCTTATTTTCTTTGCTCTATGCCAATGTTAATCCATTATTATGGTAGCTGCCGAATGTTTTTCAACTGAAAGTTCATACAGAGGGTAGGTAACTGTAAGAAACTTGTTTAGGTTCTATGAGATTTATGTGTCACACAGATTTGTGTTGCATTGCCAGACTTTTGACAACCAGTAGAACACCTTCCCCACTTTACAGCTTCGTCTGCACAAGCAAACTTCCAACCTAGACTTTTCTGTCCATCCACACATAAAACTTTTTCCCACAACTGTTCAAGTTTGGGGTTTCTTTGTTTTGTTTTTGAAAAAAAGTCTCATTCTCACCAAGGCTGAATGTATTTGATCAACAATACTTTAAACACCGTAATATTGTGAAATATGGTTACAATTTAAAATGACCATTTTCTATTTTAATATATAATTAATTCCGGTTAAGGCAAAGCTGAATTTTCAGCAGCCATTACCTCTTTAGTGTAACACGATCCTTCAGAAATCATTCTAATATGCCAATTCGGTCAACAGTATTTCTTATTATCAATGTTGAAAACAGTTGTGTTGCTTAAAGGAATACTCCACTATTTTGAAAATAGGCTCATTTTCCAACTCCCCAAGAGTTAAACAGTTGAGTTTTACCGAAATCAGTAAAACTCAACTGTTTAACTCTTGGGGAGTTGGAAAATTAGCCTATTTTCAAAATAGTGGAGTGTTCCTTTAATATTTTTGTAGAAATTATACCTGTGTTAATACATTCTTGCTCAAGTCTTAATTTCTTTAAAACTTTTGAACAGTAGTGTAAAATACAAAACAGAGTTTTGCTCACTGACACTAATTTACTTACTTTGTCTCCATCAATCTCTCAGCATCTGAAGATTTGTTGGCACAAGTCAGCCCAACTTTATCAAATCCAGTAATTACTTTTTACTCAAAAGTTGTTTCAAGGCACAAAATTGTTAAAAAGTGAGCCAATCAAATTGGAACAGCTGCTTTTGAGCCAGTTCTTACTATTTTCATGTACAAAACTCATCAGATAGTCAGTGAACATACTGTGAGCGGTACATCTGAGGCTGAGATTAAGACACCTACTAGTCAAAAGACTTCACCGGAAAGTTTGCAGAGTCTCAAAGTGTATATCGACTTTACAAAGCAGATAAGCTGACTGTCATCCAGAGCAGAAACTTCTTGGAAAAAAATGTTTATTCCTACATGTATCCCTCTTAAACATCAAAAAACGTCTTATCTGGCACGTAAAGCTAAGATGAAAATGTGCTGAGGTCTCTGATAGTCTAGGATGGATGTTCTGTACTTGAAAGCAATGCATTTAAAAGTAGATTACATCTAACAACAAACTAATCCACCTCTGCCTGAGAAAGTCTGCACATCTTGCATAAAAAAGAAAATATGCTGAGTTTTACAATGCAAGTCTTTCTTTCATGCATACAATTACTATGCTGGTCTTTTTGATAATTGGTGAAACAATCCAGGAGTCTAACAGCGCTGCATATTCATTATACAAGAAATAAAGACCTGAATGTAAATAAGGAGTTTTTTTTAAACATTGTTTGATATTCCAGTCAGACACAGACGACACACATCGAAACACACTCAGCAGCACGTGAAATACAACAAGCTTGGGAGCAAAATGCTATAACTCATGTCTGTAGACTAGACATATCGCCTCTCCTGAACCTGTGCAATATGTCGAGCTTTCTGAATGTGAAGTGTCGGTTGTACCCTAGTGAAAGCACTGGGCCCTTGAGGGTAAACGAGCAATGTTCAGCTCACAGCTGGGCTGACTGAGATTTGCAAGCGGCCACACAAATGCCCTCATTGCGTTTCTGCTCAGGGCTTTCTGCAAGGCAGATTGCTGCCTCCTGTTTATTGACTTTTTTTTTTTTCTCTCGGAGATGTCCTTGACAGTGTTAGAGACGTATAGAGGGAATTATTGCGATGTTACACAAATTTGCTTTCTTGCTTCTGGGTTTCTCAGACAAGAAGCTTTTAGTCATAGCATCAAGAAGCACATTATGAAATGTAAAAATGTTTGTTAACATTGATTTTCATAGTAAATGCAAAAAACATTTTTATTTTATATATATTACTAAAAAAGAGGTGGTACATATTGGCTACCTCTGAATCTTCATAAAACGAATAATTTGAAAATAAAATAAAACAAAATAAAATAGACAAAAAAAGAGATTTATTAATTTTGTTTGATAAAAACGTGACTCATCCTTTAATAACAAATAAATAAATGGCTTAAAAAAAGGTTTAAATCTAAGAATAATTTACATATATTTGGCAGGTACATTTATGTACAGCAGCTTACGAATTATGAATACAAGGCAATAACTCAAGAATTGCTAGCAATAAATAATTTCAAACATTGTCTAGAATAGTACAAGCTAGAACAGGGAGGGATTTAAGAAATATTGAAAGATTAGAAGTTATTATTATTTTTAATTTAGCGGTTAATAATTTCACAGATGAACCATCACCCATTTCTTGAATATTATCAAGGATTAGATTGCCCAGATAAAGTTAGAAAGATAATGATGAATTTATTCATTATTTATTTAGTTTGATAAATGGGTGCCTTACCTTAAATAAGGAAAAATGAAAGAAAGAAAGAAAGAACAAAACCTCTTTATTGCTGTAAAATCAAATAAAAAACAAAACAAAAAAAAACAATACAACCAGTTCAAACAAATCCAAAGTACAACAGAAAAAAAAGAAAACCAAAAAACTAAATTAACTCAACATCAACCCAAAAAACAACACATTTTCTTCCAACAAAACATAGCACATTTTTAAGGCACCATGTTTTTCTAAAGAACGACAACAAAAGAAAAGGAAGAATGGAAGGAAGAAATGAAGGAAGAAAAAAAGGAAAGAAGGAAAACGAAAGAAAGGATTTATTCATAATTTTGTTCAATCAGAAATGCTTCAAATGTGATAAAACACCCTTACCGTGATATAAACCTACAGTAGACTACATTCCACTTGTAGTCTAGCAGTCTCATTAATAAGAAAAAGCAAAAGTGCAGCTCTTTGATCTAAAGATATCTTGAGGCTTTGTGGCCCTTGAGCTTTTCAAAGTAGCCCTGAGGACAAGAACATGACATTTGGGGACTAGAATACAATGCTGAAGGACTTTAACAGCAAAGACAGTGAGGATGTAAGTGAGCACTGTTACCTTTCTCACTAACATGACAGTCTCAAGACAA
This sequence comes from Barbus barbus, assembly GCF_936440315.1. Taxonomy (NCBI): domain Eukaryota; kingdom Metazoa; phylum Chordata; class Actinopteri; order Cypriniformes; family Cyprinidae; genus Barbus; species Barbus barbus. Next base: position 18,980,485 of record NC_136753.1, read on the forward strand.
TAATGTCTGAAATGTCACAAGAGAAATCCGTTTGCATTGTTATAGTTATAACACTAAAAGTTGCCTGAGGGTACCGGCACACCCTAGACAATAATACAGCTTCAAAAAGATCAGACAAAACTAATGTGTCTATTAAAACATAGTCCACATGGATTTCCTCCATTGAGATGTATAGAACAATGACCTGAAACATCAAACAATCTCAAATAACCACTTTTTACAGCAAGTTTATAAAGGATCCTTTTCCCACTGTGGTGGTTCATTCAGCATCTTGAAAAATATAGAATGGCATTAAATATCATGAGCTGAGATGGTTGTCAGACACCGTCAGAAGGAGAATCAAAAGAGGTCCAAGCGGTTAAATAGCTAACTAACACTAAAGATGATTAAGTGCCACCATAAAGCTGTTGGCTTTTATTGTCTTCCACGCTTTCAAACTAATGTTAAATGTCACTGTAACACATTAGCATATGGATAGAAGTGAACGAACTAATCATGCATTGAATAATCGTGCATCCTTTCGAAACGCGATCTAAATTTATGACTGAATGAATTATAAAGACAAAAGGGCTTTGATATAATTTCTGAAAGATCATTGAGAGTGAAATGCCAAAGCTTTATCAGCATTTAGACTACACATCTCAGCATAGTCGATGTTGCTCAGTTCAAATTCATTTGTAGTTTGGCATTTTAGGCTTCTATTGTTACCTAATAGAGACGATTCAATATCTGTTTGGTTCCCTACGGTTAACAGTGTTGGTGCAGAAAGTGCAAAGGTTGTTTTCTGTATGAATACAAAACCAACAGTAAGAAAAGTGTTCATTTTATTTCTAACTGTGCATCTCTTTTTTTCTATTTCATTCTTTGTTAAAGATTACTGGAGAAAAAGCACCTTACGGCTTTTCTGTTTCATTCGTGACACTATTGCATTGTCATGCCAGAATACAAGCTTTTCAAAGATGACAGAAATAATACACACACTGCACAAATTTACAAACATACATACATTACTCTATAAGATTTGTGTTTAAACACTTAAGTGTAAAAAGAGACTAACTTTTCTAGGTATACAAGTTCATCTCTCAAGAGCTCATGCATGGCAAACATCAAAGTGATAAAACTAAACTGACTGCAAAGGCTCTTGACACAGAAAGCTTGTCCTTTTCACAGTCTGTTCTTTTATGTCCCCTCTCAGCTGCAATGAAATGAATGTGTTTAGAGGAAAAACAAAGGAAAAGGATGCTAATTAAGGCAAATCTACAATCTACAGCACCATGGCAAAATAAATTGTGCCTAAGAGCTGTGAGCTTGCTGAATTGAATATGATGGAAGAGGAAGACTGGTAGCTGTGAAATAATACAAACACTAGAAATAAATATATAAAATCTATATCTATATGCTTATATGTTAAGCAGACAGTATTATCTAAAGCAACTCAGAGTGATATATTGGCAAAATGTGCTATATGTTACATGGGAATCGAACCCATGGCCTTAGCATTGCTGGCATCATGTTCTGTTATTGTGTGCAACAAGGACAGTGGGTTTCTGTTGGCCAACTAAACAACAGAGTGAGCAAATAACTCTTAATAAAAGTTACTTATTCAGTTACTAAACAAATGTAAGTTATTAAAAAAAAGTGATTAAAAAGTATATTATTTTTATTTTTTTAGAAAATGACAGATTGTATTGCTAGATAAGACCCTTATTCCTCGGCTGGGATTGTGTAGAGCCCGTTGAAGCTGCACTGAAACTGCAATTTGGACCTTCAACCCATTGGTCCCCATTGAAGTCAACTATAATGGAGAAAAATCCTGGAATGTTTTCTTCAAAAACCTTAATTTCTTTTCGACTGAAGAAAGAAAGACATGAACATCTTGGATGGCATAGGGGTGAGTAAATTATCAGGAAACTTTAATTCTGAAGTGAACTTATCCTTAAATTAAACTGGAATGGTGAAAGGAGCTGAAATAAGAACCACAAATTTCTATAATCCCATCTATCATAGATATGAAAAAAAAAAGCTCAAACAAAACAAACAAATAAACAAACAAGCAAAAAAAAACACCAAACAAAAACTGGAATGGTGAAGGGGGGAATTGTCATTCCTAACACATGACAAGCTAATAACACGGTTGTCAGAATTAAAAGGTATAATTGCTGGTTTCTGCAGTGCAAATTTGGTTTGTGATGAAAATAATACATTTTCATCAGTTATTTTACCTACAGATCGCTGCATTTCTTACAGATTTTTGCTCATGCGAAATTGGAAACAGATGAAGTAGCACTGTAAGATTACATTTGTTGGAATGCATTATTGAGAGAGCATTTGAACAAGTTTTGTACCAGTTTAAATCATGCTTTCACCTGAAAATATTCAGTATCTAGAAGGAACAAACAAATTCCTTGAGAACAATAACTTCACGCGCGTGTCCATTTCCATCATCATAGCTTTCACATTCTTACTGATTTGAGTGATCCTTCTTTATCAAGCTAGCTAAATACGTTTGACGTGATTTCTTGCTAAATATGCAGTTATATTACGGGCCGTTGGCATGAATTATACTCATGATGGAGCGGTAGTGGAGCGCTCTTGGAGCGAGTGAAAAATACGACGCTCCGACTTTTAAAAAATCCGCTCCTCCCTCCATTCAAAATCATACCGCTCCACTCACATACTCTGGTCACATCTAGCACAGACATGAAGCAGCACACCAAACATCCCTCTGGCTGCTCTAAAGTGTCTATCCACCAATCTGGTGCAAACAGCAATACATTGGGGAGGATTTTCTGAAATTGAGCACTAGGGCAAAAGTAAAGCGGCCTCTTAACTGGATACATGGGCTGAACTCAGTTCATCATGAATTATCCAGAGAAACTGACATTGCTTTGAAACACATTTTGGCTTACGGGTACCATCTAGCATTTCAGGCCTGAGGGCTCTTGAGAGCGAGCCTCCATACCACCATTCCCCAAAATCCCATCTCCAAACACTTCACATGAACAGTCTGATCTGGATAGACACTACTTCTCCAAAATGAAGAAACAGGGCTAATATTTACACAGTCTTCGCACTTTCAGTCTGTGATGTCTAGCTCGCTCCTCAGGGGTCTGGCTGGTTTTAAAGTTATTCTACCTGCATCCAAAAGATATATGGGCCCTGTAACTAAAGGGAACTAATTTGTGGTAGAAACCTGGCTGTTTGCCTGGCAGAGATTGTCTGATATGATCAGAGCTACACAGTAGCCTCATTTCTCTATATTTCAGCCTCTGCTATGAAATTCCCACAGCAGTAGGCTGCCACAGAGTTTCCAGACTGTGATACTGAGGTCTGACACTGGGTAAAGTTCAGAATTGTTGAGGAAGACTAATTGCTTTCATTAGTTATTCAGTGACAGTTTTGTGCAGAAATCCTCCAATGCACACTGCGGTCTCTTATAAAACGGGATGCAAACACTTGTGCACACTAAGAGTCCCTGGCCCATTCGTTATCAAAGCTCAGAAAGGAATGCCATTCAAACTTCTCATTTTATTAGAAAGCGTCTGCCAGTTTCCAAAAACAATATGGTGGGGTGAAACAGAGATTTGCTGCTCTAATTAACTGCCTGCAGGATAGGAAACACAATAAACATGGTAATTTGTTCTACTTTGCATATTAAACAAGCAAGCACACACACACATACAACAGAATTCCCATTTGTAAATGTTATTTTAAACTGTTGTAAAGCCAACCATCCCACATTTAATGGGTATAATATATAAAGATTCAAGCTCTTTATATTAATTAGTTGATGCAACAAAAATAAAAGAGAAAATCAGATTTTTAAAATGGTTCTAAAATGACCCAATTAAATAAAATGAACAAAATAATGATAAAAATAAATAAATAAAATAATAATTAAAATAAATTAATAATATCGTAAAGAAAAAAAAATTAAAAACATTTTCAATTCTATTTAAATTAAATTGGAGTAGCACACCAGACCATTTAGAGTGTTATTTATTTCTCCGCCTTCCAATTTCTATTAGCAATTATAATAAAGTGACAAGGTCATGTTCAGAATGTGGATTAAAAATGCTCTTAAAAACGATAAGGTCACATTCCTAAGTGAAAACACCAGCCAAAATAAATTATGTACATGTATAAATTTCATTTTAAAAGGGACAAAAAGATTAGTATTCTGCTCACTAACTAATTTCTATTGACTCAGATTTAGGGAGCCTGACCTCAATATTATAGACCAAGAGCCTGTCAGCATTACAAACATTCCCATATATTTGACTTACTAATCAATTCCACAAATCGAGGGGTGAGAACCAGAAAGGCGTAAGTGACATTTCACCAACTTTACAGGAGAGCCAAAACAAAAATGATACCATAGTTTGATCTGACTTTGTGTACTGATTTCAGTTGTTTATAATAAAAATTTGCACACTCATGGATGAAAGTACTTTTGCCAGTTGAAAGAGCTCATTAAGAGCTTTCATTTGATATATATATACACATCTCCATTTCACCAAAGATGTCACTTATGCCTGTCTGGTTCTCACCTCCCTAAATAGTTCTCCAACCATGAATCAGGTAAAGTTTCTCCTTAAAGCATGCACTGGGATTTCAAAACATTTCAACTACTGAGGAGGAAATTAATCTATTAAATAGCTAGGTTTAAAAAAAATACTCCAATATAAGCTGATGTTCATATCGGTAGACTCAAAAGGCACATGGAGTTGACAGAGCACAAGCACAACTGCCTGCAGGCTTACCGAACAGCTCTGACACTTGTACCAACCCTAAAAAAAAACAGCATGAACTCCTACACACTCAGTCCATTTCCGCTCCACAAGTCCTTGAGGATGGCATGAGTATCCCTGTTCTGCAGTGTACAAGAATCTAAAACGATCTGCTTACGTAGGAGTACGACAGAACGCTCTCAGAGGCTTTATTCATGAAGACATTTGCTGAAAAGCTAAATTTAAATCTCCTGCGAAAAGTGCCAAATGTACACATGTATGATTCAGTTATAAAAATGACATTTCTTTGAAAACCAGAGAGAGAAAATAATTATTTTTTAAGATCAAACAACCTCTTCGATTACATTCACACCGTTGGCGTTTGGAACTGACAACTGCATTTACTGGTAATCTTATACTGTCCCATTCACACAACAGCAGGCAGAAAAGGATAAATGACTGCCTATATGATCAAGCAACCAAAGTCAGTGACTTGAATAATGTCTGTTACCATGGTAGTAGTAGCTGATGTCAGTAGAAAATGTCAGTGGGTGTCATATCACACATATCACATAAACTTGTGATTAAAGTTTGTCCATGACTCCAGTAAATGTAAGCTAGTCGGAAATAGTTGTAAAATTCTGGCAAATATCTTTTGATATATTATGGCCAGAAAACGATAAACAGCCAATATTTTTAATCTATATTATAATAAATTCTACATTGTTACTATTTTGAATAAAAATAAAATGCTAAAAATTTAAAAAGAATTGATATATGTGTATTGTTTTTGATTTAGGCGTAATGGCATTATAAAATGTACAGAATGAAAAATAAGCATAGATTTTGAGATTTGCTAAAGATTGAAGTTTATATAAAAAATTAAGAAGGCATTAAATGATAGCAAAGGTAAAAGAAATGTAAAAATAAAATGAGCAAAAACAATTAAATATTCAGTATCTACAGATATATCCAATATCAACTGATAACGAATAAAAAAAATATTGCTCATCCCTAAAATAAATTTATTAAACAAAACAGGACAAGGACATTCTTCTTTAGTTTGAATTTAGCCAGTCTCTTCATATGGAATCAAGACTACGAATTTCTCAAACATAAATCCCAAACCAAAGAAAACCAGCAGATTTGAGTATCTGGAATATAGTCAAAAAAAAAAAAAAATCATTATGGTACTTATTTAAAATTTGAGAAGCAGCTCATGCTCAAGGAAACAATGAGGCATGAGTTTTATCTAGGAGCCACACTTTTGTTAAATCACACTGCCCCCTTTATCCATTAGACTACCACTAAACCTCACTTGAGTTATACTGGATTGCAAAATTTCCATTTGGGTCAAAAATTTTGAAACCAAATGAAATAAGGACACAGTACCTCCGAGGCTGGCATGGAAGCTTTCTCTGGCACAGAGTAAAAGTTTCTGACTGGCTTATAAATCATGGAACAATCATCTGAGACAACCCAAACATTTCTGACATTGAAATTTCCTGAGGAGAGGAGTGTCTTATCAGTCTCAGACATGATTCCAGGCTCATCACCGCAGACACTGATGCAACAAACCCACAAAATTATGCCTGAGCGGAAAGATAAACAGGCATCAGCGAGGTAGAATAAGCTATATGGACAACAGAAAGCCTGCATTCAATGGAATGAATACTCCTAATGCTATTTTAGGCTGACTCGAATCCTCAGTCCAACTCTATTAGAATGCTTGTCATTTGCATGATCCAGATGGTGACACTTATCCATAGAGACGAATCCGATGCAATGCAACCGATACTCCAGTACCTTGTTTGTTACCTTCCTCTCCTCAGCACTAAACTGTCATTACCATAATGATTCTCTTGAAGAATGTCTTAGCTAGTCAGAGTCACAGTTTCATTACATAATCCTTTGCAGCACAGCGGCTTTCACACTACAAGATTATGCTAATGAGCTTATAGCTACATCTGGACCCCAAGCTGAACACAGCCGTGAGCATCAAACAAACCTAATCTGCAAAACAATAAATACGTGCTGAATAACCTTCCCTCGATTACTCAAGTTAATTGGAAGATACAGCGCAAAGGATGTGTGCGTAAAAGCTGATACACAACATTTTAGCAAACCATTTCGAGAGCGCGACATTATAGAAGATTGTGGTTAATTATTGATATGGATTGAATAATTAAGTGGGCAAGCGAGCTGCAGCTGGATACCTTTTTGTCCTTGGTGACATCTTCCTCTTTCTTGGCTGCATCCAGGTCAGTGACTCCGCGACTGAACTCGTCCATTGTGCTGTCAGGGAGGGGAAGCTCCTCTGCATCAATGTCTGTCTCATCTGCACCTGGCTTTTCGGCCCCTGTGAGCTCCCGCCCTTTGAAGAGAAACAATTCATCTTGCTAAATAATTATTACTGAGATGGAAAGCATGATATAGGGATTAAAGGAAAAATTCACTGAAAATAAAAATTAAGCATGAGGCTTTTTATATGTTTATGCCATCATGCATTGGTTTGTTGGTACAAGGAAACTACAGAGTTTAAAAGGGACTAACTTGCTGTTAGTTTTTATTTTTTGGTTGCTTTTATTCACACAAAGGTATATACACAAACAGATCTATTCTGACCAAACACTGATGTTGACTGTGTATCCCCTGTGGGACGGTGGTGTTACTGATATGGGGCCCCATGTATGTTTTGACCACACCTTCACTCGGTCTGTACAGCAGGTCTGTATTTCTGGAAATGGATAGTTGACATGACATGGCAAGCAGTGACAGCCGTGTCCTGTGGTGCGACATGCTATACTACATGTAAAACTACTCTGTACAACATTCTTGTACTATAATTATATATCATGCATTGGATTTATTCCATTAAAAATTAATGTCACACTATAGTAAATATAAATAAATAAAAACACAAACATATATACACACACACACACACACACACACACACGCACACACACGCACACACACACACACACACACACACAGTCCCCTCAATAAGTATTGGAACAGTAAAGACAAAATTGCTCTGTTGGCTTTGGTGTCCAGACATTTGCAAATATGATTGAAAGATGAATATAAGACAAAACTACAGAATGTCACATTTTATTATTAGCCGTTTCAACACATAGATGTTTTACCAAATAAAAAGAACAGCACTTTTAGAGTACATCCCACTCATTGATGTGAGCATAAGTATTGGAACAGTTGAACATAAGGCAGATATAAAAGCTCTTTCAGAAAGGAAATTTGGAAAACAAATGTTTTTACATTGTATTTATATTTGAAAAAACACCTGCATGTAACTACATCTGTAATTAGTTTTTATAACTACATTTATAATTGCACTGTCCCATCCCTTATAACTTAACCCAGCCTTAAACCTACCCATACCACCAAACCTGTCTCTAACCTTACCTGCATCCAACCTTAACAGCAGCAAAAGTGTTTTGCAATACAATGAACACAATAAGTACATTGTACTTATTTTTCAATGAAAGTACATAGTAATTAAGGCTACCTATTATAATGTGGGACCAACATTTTTTTTTTAACTGCTTAAACAGGCTATAAAGCACTATACTTATTTGTCGGCAGGTTTTACAGTAATTTAAGCAGTTACGCGGTTGTTTGGCTCTGAAGTGTCAGCTCTCCATCCGGTTTGCTGTTTCCCTATGGAAAGGGGTTATTAAGGTCTCCCTGTCCTATCACTGGGACAGCAATGGAGCTGTTAACCATAGTGAGTCCCATCCATGTGACACTGCAGCGAGTTGGTGCTGGGGAATCCTGTGCAGATTAGATGCAGCGCGTGGGTGAATGAGAGCTCATTTACATTTGAAAAGAAAACCTGTCCAGAGGGAGCTGTGGGAGGATGATCAGCCTGAACCCCTGGCCCATGCACCATGAGATCTGCCCCTCAGACACAAGCAATCATAGGTGTTGTTCCATGCTGCCTATCAAAGCTCCCGGCTCACAAAGACTTCCTCTAACGCACTGCGCTGGATTGCACCAAAATACCTCGAACAACCACATGGATTTTCCCTTTGCTAAATCAAAGTGTATCAGGGATCAGCAAGAACATCACACATCTGTAATCCCATCACACCAAATTCAAGGGGCACAAACAGACAATCAATTAGAGGGAGACTGAAGAATAAAAACCTGTTGTGAAAGCTGACTACACTGACTTCAATTAGGACAAAGAAGTGGAAAGAAAAGAGGATCCAATTCATTAAAGTACCTGTTACTCCAGAATCTGTGCATGTCTTGTCAGTGTCACAGTCTTCCTGGCCATCTGCGTTTTGCTGGGTGTGCTGCAGGCTAAGTTTATGACAGACTTCAAAAGCCTGACCCACCGTCCGCACTATCCGCATGGCTTGGCTCTACAGAGAAATGAAAGAGAGCTTAGTATTATTATTAATGCACTGAAATCAAAGTCAAAAATTTAAAATGCTAAAATGTATCAAAGAATTAATAACAAAATGACATTTATTAGAAAATAAAAGTGGATGAGTGTGTACATTACACATTCTGGACATGCATTTCTTCTGCATATTCTTTAAATCCAGCATAACACTATTTCCTTTAAAAATAAATCAATGAGCAAAAAAAGCAAATAAATAAAAAAATACACAAGCAAATACATAAATTATGCAAATAAATATGCAAGTAACTAAGCAAAAAAATTAATGAATGAGCAAATTAATAAATAAAGGATATTCATCTATTGACAGACTATACACTATATTGCCAAAAGTACTGGGTCACCCCCTTCTAATGAACATGTTTGACTACTTTAGTCATTTCTATGAGTACATTGTTGTTTGGTGATGACTTTTTGGCTCAATGTCTGCATTTAAAGTCACACCAGAGGTGTTCAACTGGGATTAGGACTTGGCTTTCTGCAGACCAGTCAAGTTGTTCCACACTGACTGAATCAATCATTTCTTTTTGAACCGTGCCTTATACACAGAGGCACTGTCATGTTAGAATAGAAAAGGGTCCTGTCCAAACTGTTGCTATACAATTAGAAGCACACAATTCCGTAGAATATTTAAGTTTGTTATTTCTAATTTAAGTTTTTTCTATGTATAAACTGTTTATGTAATAAAATATATGTTTTCATAGTTTGTGTTGTCCCTTATCAACAAAAAATGATCACAAATTAAAAAGGATTCATGCCAATATTGTCTCACCTTCGTGCTTTTTTGCAAACTCTAATCTTGCCTTTCTATTTTTGGTGCTGGTCAGAGGTTTGCATCTTGCTGTGCAGCATCTGTAATTCTGTGTCAAAGTCTCCTGAGGACAGTAGATTGTCAGAGCATCACCCCAGCTTTCTGGAAGTTGTTGGTGATTTTACAGACATGTCTTTTAAGGTTAATTTTCACAGCTTTTATGATTTGTCTGTCATCAACTACTGTTGTTTTCTCAGCTGATCAGGTAGTTGTTGGTTGCTGGTGTCGCTGGTGGTTTCCAAACTCTTGATTTCTCCATGCCTTTTGTTTTTGCTATAGTATAATAACTGACTTCCTCTTTTCTTTTAGCATCCAAATTGCTTGCTTTTCTCTCAAAGTCAGCTCCCTCATCTTCATCCTGGTTTGTGTGTGTCATCATCGATTGCAGGATTCAGAATGCAGAAGAATTGGATATAACTGATACGACATTCCCTGCTTTTAATATCTATCCGATGATATTTAATTTCTATCCAACGATAGCTGCTCGCATCTCAGCGTGTCTAACAGACATTTCTTGCTGGATGATGGACCATCACCTTCAACTCAGCCTAGCTAAGACAGAACTGCTTGTGGTTTCAGCTAACCCAATCTCACCTTCCAGTTAGGCTCATTTGCCATAACTCCTTCAAAAACAGCCAGAAACCTTGGAGTTGTGATTGATGATAAGCTGAATTTCTCAGACCACATTGCTAAAACTGCCCGGTCCTGCAGATTTGCATTATATAATATTAAGAAGATCAGGCCTTTTCTCTCGGAACATGCAACACAACTCCTTGTTCAGGCTCTTGTTCTGTCCAGACTTGACTATTGCAATGCTCTCTTGGCAGGTCTTCCAGCCAATTCTATTAAACCTCTACAATTAATCCAAAATGCCGCTGCATGATTAATCTTTAATGAGCTGAAAAGAACGCACGTCACGCCTCTGGTCATCAATTTGCACTGGCTACCAATAGCTGCTCGCATTAAATTCAAGGCATTAATGTTTGCCTACAGAACCACCACTGGCTCTGCACCCCTTTACCTAAATTCATTAATTCAGACTTATATGCCCTCTAGAAGCTTGCGTTCTTCAAGTGAACAACGCATTATTGTACCATCCCAAAGACGCACAAAAGACTTTTCAGACTTTTTCATTAACTGTTCCCATCTGGTGGAATGACCTGCCCAATTCAATCCGTGTAGCCGAATCCTTACTCATCTTCAAGAAACGGCTAAAAACTCATCTGTTCCATCTTTACTTGACCCTCTAACTCTAGCACTCTCTATTCTAATTTTATTTGATTATGTCTTTTTATAAAAAAATAATAATAATAAATAAATAAAAATTAATAATAATAATAATAATAATAATATTTATCTGTACTGCGTTAGGCTAACTGAGACTTGTAATAGCACTTGCACGTTGTCGCTCTTTTGTTGGTTTTGATTGCTTATGTCCTCATTTGTAAGTCGCTTTGGATAAAAGCGTCTGCTAAATGACTAGATAAATAAATAAATAATATCTGAAGAATTAATGCAACAGGACACAGCTAATCATTTATAAAGACCTGTGAGGCAACTGTTCCAATACTTATGCTCACATCAGATAGGGCGATGAAACTGTAAAAGTGCTGAACTTCTTAGCTGGTAAAACATCTATGAGTTGAATCACCCAATAATAAAATGTGACATTCTGTAGTTTTGTCTCATATTCATCTTTTAATCATATTTGTAAAATGTCTAGACTCCACAGCCAACAGAGAAATTTTGTCTTTACTGCTCCAATACTTATGGAGGGGTGTCTCTCTCAGTGTGTGTCTCTCTGTGTCTCTCTCTCAGATTGTTTATAACGTATAAAGTAGACACAGGCAGACAGATAGATATTGTATATATAGAATACATATTGTATATGCTACAGATAGACAGACAGACAGTAAATAAAAAGAAATGTTGCTGAAATAGTAAATATTCTACAGGTTTCAAGAGCAAAGCCCTGCATCTCAGTGGTGTGTGGATAATACTCATCGGATTTAGCTCAGAATGTCAGGGAAAGTCCACTAAGAAGTTCTGTGTTTTCTAGCTCAGGATGTCTGAAAGAATCTCGGTTGTTGTTCATCACCTTGCCACCTTCATCATTTTTTGGACGGTTTGCAATATTGGATGTCTATCTTTTTAGCAACTGAAAGTTAGTCAAAATCTGACACTAACAGAGGTCATTAACAGGGCTCTGAAGTCTCAATTCAGTCAGGGAACAAAATCAAAGGGACTCAAACAAAAGAGAAATTCTTTGAAACGACTCATACCTGTTCATTTGATTAAGCGTGACAGCTTTTGTGTCCCTTCCCACACTTTTAATTTCAGATGGTATGCTATTAGCCAGCAAATGTGGAAAACAGGAATGTAGCCAAACATTTAAACAATCAAAACAGGAAATTCAAAGTTTAGCAAAAACTTTAATCTGATATTAAAACTTAAGGATGCTCTAAAGCTTTGAGTGTTAGATGTTTTTACATACTATAGCTTGCACAAAAGTAATGCAGTAACATCACATATAAAGGGTATGGAAAGAAATTTAATTGGAAACCGAAGGAAATTTGTCAATTTACTTTCAGTTTTCCATGGAATAAGTCTCTAATTGTTAGTTGTGACAAACCATTAAGTGTTAAAATATAATTCAAGCTGCATTTAAACAATGGATACAACCGTCGGTCTGCAGACTCCATAAGACCACTGCACAAAAATGACCTATTCCACAAAATGCTGAAGATCTGTTATCAGTATTTTGATAGATGGTGGCAAAAAAATATTAAACAACATTATTTCAGTTAAAATGTTTGAGTGTAGAAAGTAAAAGGTGAAATTATCAGTGCAGATCTATTTGCAGTTTATTGAGAGCACACTTGAGCAGTTGATGTACAATTAACCAGAGCAGCTCTGAATTGCTCCGTCTGTAATGGACAGTGATGCCGGGGTGAAATGGGCCAGACAAAGCTTTTAACTCAAATGAGCGACTTCTTTATAAAGAATCTTTGTTAAATAAAGAATACTGTTTTACTGATTGCCTTTCACCATGGCCAAACTTCTGCTGTATAAGTCTATGGCTATTGGTGAACTAAATTTTTTTAATGACAAGAGAAGGCTTTCATAATAACTGTTTTCTATGCTACATAGTTTTTAATATTGTGGCAATCTCATTACAGAGTGCTCTTTTTGTATGCTATTTGCAATGAGGCATGAAACAAAAAGTCAGATTATAGATGACAGGAAAGTTGTATTCAGATTAGTGTCGTGTCTCTCCCAGCCTTTCACGTGAAAGTCTGTTCACATTTATTAATCTTAGTTAATGTTTATTCCAATATTTACTAATACATTACTAAAATCAAAAGTTGCATATCTTCATGTTATTTAATGGACCTGAGGTAACATGAACTTACAATTAACATTTATATTTTTATGAACTAACATTAACATCTATTAATCAATACTGTAACAATGTATCGCTCACTGTTATCTCTAATGTTCGCTATCTCATGTATCACTAATATTAGTTTATGCATTAAATATAGTTAACAAATGGAACCTTATTGTAAAGTGTTACCAAAAAATTTAACAACACTAATTTACATTACTGATAAAAATAAAACTGTTTAGTATTGTGCCTGTTACCTTGATGACGTTTTGTTTTTGTGGGAATGACCCTGTGCATCCACTTGTTTTATTATGGTGGTTATTAGTACATTTTGAAGGGTTAGTTCACCCAAAAATGAAAATTAGCCTGTGTTTTACTCACCCTTGAGGCATCCTAGGTGTAAATTACTTTATTCTTTCAGACGAATCCAATCGGAGTTATATTAAAAATTGTCCTGGCTCTTCTAAGCTCTTTCACTGCAGTCGGCAGGTGCTTCTGTTCAACAGTCCACAAGACGTCAAATAAAGCGCGCACAGAGAAAAGTGTTTATTTCAATTGAAATATGGATATTTTTCTTACAGAAACGCATGGATTCGCTACAGGAGACCCTTATTCACCCCCGGAGCCGTACGAGGCATGTTTTATTATGGATGCGCGCACTTTATTTGACGTCTTGTGGCCTGTTGAACAGAAACACCCACCCACTGCAATTATAATGCTTGGAATAGCCAGGACAATTTTTTATATAACTTCGATTGGATTCGTCTGAAAGAAGAAAGTCATACACCTAGGATGCCTCGAGGGTGAGTAAAACAGGCAAATTTTCATTTTTGGGTGAACCAACCCTTTAAGGTAAAACACAGTTTTTGTCATCCTGTAATACTAGAAACATTGGCACTATTTTTGACAGTAAATTTCTGGAGGAGCTGCCTTTTTATTGCAAGTTTAACAGGATATTTTTTTCAGTGAATTTGAGGGGAAAAAACAACTACCTCAGATGATGTGGTGACTTAATGCAGTCATACTGTATTTGTTCAATACAATAGCCATATGCCTATTATATTTGACGTCTTGTATTTTCACATACACTTCTTGTACAGTCTGTTCTCAAGCGCTTAGCACTCGAAGATCCTTGTGTATACAAACTTCTGTGATGATGTGATGTGTCATAGTGACAACTATAGCCTAGCATAGTGTTGTCAAAAATATTGATATTTCGATAAATATCGATACTGAAATATCTGAACGGTACCAATATTAATTTCCCGAAGTATCGATACACCGATACTAGCCGAGCTGTCACTTTCACTTCTCTCCAAAGGCGCGTGGACAAGCACCACACGTGACCGCACTCGTCTCCTTCACTCTGGTTAAATAGCAAAAGTGAAGTGAATAGAAAGATGACTGCTCTGGTTGTTAAAGAACACAGCAGGAGCGCTATCTGTAGGGATCTATGATCTCCGCGATGCAGAGAACGCGCACGGAATCCAGTCATAAAAACGGAATTTACAGTTTAACGCGGAATGTCACGGAATTTGTCAAAGTTTGGATGAATTAATCAAAAGTAGGTCATTACACTCAAATCAAATCGCGATATGGACTAGTATCTGTAAATATTAAGCTGCAAAAGTGGATTTAAATATGAATCCTGCATGTTCTGCGCGTCTCTGTGTGAATGTGCTGCACGTGCGGTTGTGTTTACTAATGTGGCGCTCGCGGTGATTTCAGCGTCTGCCGTCTCAATGAGGACATAAATACATCAAAAATATCTCCAGAACTGATCTGAAAGGCACTTTACGAGCATTTTACCATTTAATTTGAGTAAAACTAGCGTCATGTCATACACACAGAACTTTTAGAAGTATTCACGGCAACCCGTCAAAATAAAAGTTCGGTTTAACTTAGCCTATTAAAGACCGTGTGCCAGAAATAGGCTATATTACTATTATTTAGTAGAATGTACATAATTCTACTACTTACTACTACTGTTAATTTTTTTTAAGAAATAATCACAAAATATTTTAATTTTAATAGTAAATCCCCTTCATTTGCCAAAAATGTATACGTTTAATTTTCATTAATTCAAATATAAATTAATTAAAATAGTTTTATGCCTTCATCTGATATCCAGTAAAATTTAAATACACAACACAGAATTTCTGAGGGGGAAAACACATTTCATAAGGCTACTGTAAGAATAAATAAAAATTGTTTGTATGCATTCAAATAATAGACATGCTAAAACACAGAATTTGGTAACAATAAAACATAAGGTGAGAAAAAAATAAAACATTTTATACGGCCCTAAACGTGTCATTTTTATTACACTTTTAATAAATTAAATGTTAAATTGTATAATTGTCATGATTTTAATTAATTAGACATGCTTTTAGATTAATAGCATTTAATTTGACCATTAAAAAAAAGTCCAGAAAAATTCAAACAGAAAAAAACGGAATCCAGAAAAATTAAAAATTGAATGTAGAAAAAAATTAAACTGAATTTGGGGAAAAATAAAACTGATTTCATAGGGCCCTATATCTGGAAATATTTTGGTTATGAAGCAAATGAGAATATCAACAAATAGAACTTTGGATTTTAATTAGTACATGTATTAGTAAACGTTAGTTTCAATTAACATTTAACTAAGATTAATAAAAGATTAATAAATAAAATCAACAAACTTTTTTGTTTTTGTTCATGTAAAATATACCGCATGTTCTCGACTTGTTACATTTATCTTTAAATTAAAAAAATTACCCCCTTAATATTGTGGCAGTTTTTTTCTCCGTGGTATTGTGACAACACTAGCCTAGCATGAATTCCTTTCCATATTTATAGACAGTGAGTGTAGGCACCAGTTCTGGAGAGGAAAAAAATTATTATTTTCCCTCTGAAAAATTTTTTATTTTGATTCTCGTGACATTGTAGATTAATTGCCAATATTAAAAATAAATATTTAAACCAGTCAAGCAGAGAAAAACAGATTCAGATGTCAAATCCTTTTCAGAGGTGGTGGGCGTCTTTAGACAGTTATTTAGCTTTCATATTTGCCTCCGATTCAAATCCAGTGCAGAAGCATGAAAGGGATCAGAATTCAATAGCTTTAAGAATTAAAAGCATGCCCTGTCAGTATATCATTAACATGCACCGCTGCTGGATCATTGTACTGCTTTGCTTGCTAGACCGACTGAGAAGAAAAATATAGCCATTCTGAAAAGTGCACTTCAGTTTCATGGCCAAGGGCTGCTGTTCCCTTTTTTCTGATGGGTTTTTTTATATGCCCTGAAGTAAAATGAAACAAGTGTGCTGAAGAGGGAAGGAACTGTCAGTAGCCTTCATTCGCTTAGAGCTTCAATGACAGGATTCTATTGTCCAAGGAAAACCATCAGCACTCAATGTCCTGACTAGTAGACACACTCAAGAGATGCCTACCTTTTTCTTTGATTTGAAGACATTACATCGAAACACGTTGCTCTGTCCATCTCTTGCTATGTAACTGAAGATCTTCAGATCTTGAGAGTCGTGCGATACGTAGAATATCCTGTAAAAAAAAAAAAAAAAAAAAAAAATTATTCTAACGTGCAATACTTTCAAGGACAGTAGATTTAGTTGGAGTAAAAAGGAGAAAAGTATTTACTGGAAAATGTCCTGTTCCTGCATCTGCGTCATTTTTCTTGCTATATTTTGTTCCAAACCACCACAGTGCACCCTTTTATCAGGAAACCATTAATGTTGTTTAGAAATGACCTTTGGCTGTGTATTTTTGTTGGACATCTAAACAAAATTGTGCTTGAAGTATAGCAAACAAAGCAACATGAGTCAATGAAGCACATTCAGATCTATTGTGACACTGTGAGAGTACATTTACCCCAAAGCAAACAAGACTTATAGCAAGGATCAAGTAGCAATGCAGATCAGAGTGTAAAACACTACATAAACCAAAAGATAAATAATTGACACCATGCAAATCCAATTTCCTCCACAACAGAGTAGAGGATTTTCTTTAGAGCTTGACAAAATGACAATGCAGCTGTCACAAGGCACTGAGGAAAATCCTGAGCAGCAACCTCGTTGAATAAGATGAATAAAATGCGTCGATGTCAATTGCAACAACTTTCATGCACATCCACAGAGAACCTCAAATGTAAAACTGCCAAAGAAATGATAGACAAATAGCTAGATTGCTAGACAACATGACACATTCACCAAGAAAAAGCAAGCTGGTTTGGTGCGTGCCGGCTTGGCAGGGGTACTTCGCTTTTGCTATTTTTTTGTATTTTGCTACTCACTAAACCTTGACAGACAAAAAAAGAAAAATCTTAGATTGTTTAAGTGGGTTTGTCAGAGAGTGAATAACTGGCAGCAGGAAGCAGAAATGCCTAAAACGGCATTCAAATCACCACACTACAGATATGAAAGAAACATAATAGTACCCAGAGACTCTTCATTCATTTGTGCAGTCATAACTAACGAAGTGACCAGCAGTGTTATAGCATTACATAAAAGTAATGTCTCAAATCTAAAAAAATTATTTTAACATCAATGTAGCTTAAACAAACAAAATAATGCCACTTATTTTATATCAATGTAGCGTTGCTTTCCATTTATTATTGAAAGTACACTTTAAGAACTCCTTTAATACCACAGCAAAAACTACTAGCCTAAGTTCAAACATGATTAAAAGGCAAGAGAACAGTCAGTAAATAAGAACAAAGACACAAATGACAAGCACAGATAAATACAATATAACAGTTACATATAAAATAAGGGCTAACAGTAGTATTCAGTTACAGAAATTTAATAATTAAGGGTAAAATAACACTAAGCACTATATTGCAGGGTCAAACAGAAAAAAAATGGTAAGGCAAATGTATATTACTGATTACAATTATCGGTTGTAATTTCTTCACCATCATTGATATCAGTATACTTTTACCAATTATCTGTGAATATATCAGTCATGATATACATCACACACCTCTAATTATCTGAGACATTAGAAATCAAATATTATATCGATCTCGCCACTAAGAGCAAGAGCAGGTTGATCTTTTGTGATTAAAGGCCTGACAGTGAGGAAATCTGTATCTAAAACTCAAACATCCTGAGTTATTGTTGTATTAGCCTGGGAAATATTTATTTACGATCACTATAGTCTTCATATGGACTAGTGCAGACTTGATATGTATCCAACACTCAGACTACTGAGAATGTCAGCATGTAACATGTCAGTGCTTGCCGATACAAGATTGCAGTGATGCTAAAGGTATTGAATACACCCTGCAAGGAAGATGTACCTAAACACCAGTCCGCTCAGGGGTACATTCTGATACACAGTGCTGGACAGATGGGTGAAGAGAAACCCTACTCATTAATTGAATGCTCCTCGTTGCTGTTGACACTTCAGGGAGACATGCCGCATCAGCGATTTGCACAGATGACACATGCCGTTTAAGAGCTTTTTTCCCCCGTCACTTTAATTCATCAAGTCTGAAAGCAAAATGAGGAGCTGAAATATCTGCTGAGTATATGTAATGTACACCACTCCGCCCATCATCATAGAAAGTGATTTGACTCCACAACCATTACGTAGCCTTATTTAACGGGTTGCTCTGCTTGAGAAATGTCTGATTAAGAATATGAGCATATCTACTAGAAGGCAAAGTGCTGCTTTGCTCATTTCTGAGATATATAAAATGCCAATGACTAAGTAATGCTATTTCTATATTCTAAGCAAGCGTGCCCATTTAACTTGGACAGAATAGGATAGAATAGAATAAGAAGAACAGAATAGAATAGGCAGAAGTGATGATACATTAGCATTAAGATCTCAAAGCATTCATCCTCATTATCAAAAAAAATCAATAGTGATGACTTTTAGGGATGCCTGGCTTAGCTAAAATGTGTTTTGCAAGGTCCCTGAAATAAGTCATATACAGGACATTGCACATTTGTATTTTTTTTCAGGTATTATTACTCATACTTGCAGTGAACCTAAGAAGCCTATTAAACTGGCATGCAACAAGCTCTGTACAGTTTATGTTACAGATGTAAAATACATACAATTATACCTCAAATTGTTGGATGATTAAATATAAGGGCTGTCATTTTAGCATGTTAATTAGTTACAGAAATATAACGCTATTAAATATTTTCATGCAGTTAATGCACTCGCCCCGCCCCAGACCTGTACGTTACATTTCATACAGTTGACTGTATGATGACATGATGGAGGGCAACAACAATGTAGCCTATAAAATGCACTTAAATATTCCCATAAAATTTAAGATATTGGGGCAAAAAATGCCCGTTTGAGTTTTTGTCTTGTATATACATCATATGTCAAGCGATATCACGAGTGTTGTTTTTGTTCCGAATAATATCAGTGCATATTTTATGTGACAGTTCAGTAAATAAGTTGTTATATTTTAGGTGGGCAACAACATTGCCTGTTTTTTTCTCAATTTTGCCAATGATACCTATAAAGCCACAGCAGAACTGTTGTGCATGTCTGAGCAACACATTGGTGATTCGTTTCTGAATGAATCGGGTGAACTAATGATTCAATGGCCCGTACATAAACATTTACTTAATTCCTGAATGAATCAGGAGCTTGAAGGAATCGAATGAATGAATGAGTCAATGACTTAAAGACATTTACCGCCACCAACTGCCAGTTTTAGTTTCTTATTTAGAGTTTTATTTCATTAAATAATAAAATGAAGAATACAAATAAAGTGATAGATCACTCAAAAAGAAAAATTCTGTCAACATTCACTCAATTGACGTTACTGGTGTTGCAGCTTTAGACAAAAACAACAGTGCTTGGGTCCTGGCCATTGGTGAAGAACCACTAATCTAGAAACCCCCTCTCTAGAAACACGGAAGCAATCACAGAAACACCCCAGCAACCATTCACGCCACTACAGCTAGCCACAACATGGCATGACAAATACCTAAAACCCATCCAGAATACCCTAACAACCACCTACAACACACTAACATTGCAAGTTTTGTACATTAAATGTAAAATTAGGTCAAACCAAAAACTGGACCAATTTTTCAAGATGTTGCTCCATTCAGCATGTATCTGCCCTATACCTACATCACTTCCAAACTCCCCTGCCCCTCTGGTGAATCTTTCAGTATGTTTCTACACAGGCAAGTGCAGTCATGAGGACTGTATAGACGGAGCCATGATTTCCTCTGCACTTTACTACAAATGAGAGATCTGAATTATTGATGCCTCTTATTATATCTCTGTTAATAACAGCAGGCCAGTTCTCCCTGCTCCTGGTGCCAAGTTTATGCTCTGGGTGACAATAAAGACGCACAAATGTCACCATTGCTCTTCAGAAGGGGGGCAACAGCAGGCATTCTCATATTTTCAGAGCTGACATGGCCCCAATCCCATCATCCTAAGAGAGTCCCCATACACACATGATTCAGTCTCTTCAGCTTGCAATCAAACACACTCACAAAAACTGTCAAAAGCCTCCTGGGGTTGCTGCTCCTGGTTTAGCATGCTGTTGGATAGCAAAAATCATTGTAATCACTTAACTAGGCACAAATTACAGTCAAACTCAAGTGTTATCTTCATGGAAATGATTTAGGATGTGACGGCTTATTCATTCATTGTTCTTAACCAACTCGAAATGTTTTAAAACGAAATGCCTCTATTCAAGAGGGCCAACAGACCCCAATCATTTACTGGTTTCAGGTCTGCCAGATAAAAATAAATATTGTCCTGACATGTCATCTGCCTCATCCAGTGAGTCAGTGGATTGCATGGGCATGTTGTCAAGTTCAAGCAGCAAATTTTGGTGAAGATGATTAATGTGTTTTGATTAGGCTTTCATGCAATTCTGCATTTTCTGCGGGGACACAGCCAAACAGGATTTTCAACTGCACATTTATACTGTTACCATCAGCAGCGGTTACATAAGGAACAACTGCGTTGCTAAAAGGCTTTGCAAATAACAAACACTTCTAAGCACTTTCTCCTCTAGCTTATTTGCTGCAACTCTGATAACCATACAATATTTGCATTTTCTGCAGAGCTACAGAAATGAAAAGCACAGAAGTACATGCTGACCGAACTTTGTACTGCAACTTTAAAAAGCCTAAATTACATGGCATCCAAATTGATTAATTTTCTCAGGGTTTTCTCTAGTTATTATGTGAAGATACACAACTGCTATTACATAATCTACGTGAAATGTCACCATGTTCTTGCAAATACAAAGTGCATGTTGGGTCTACTGCCTAATTCCTATGATTGCACAAAATGAGCTCATGAATATAAAATTGCTCACTTTGGCATGATTGTAGTAGATTAGAACGGTTACGGTTCAAAAAGCAGCATCTTGAATGATTCATTTCTCTACTATGTGGTATGAATATATGATTACAAGTCATAAATACTTCTGAAATAAATTAGTCTAACTGTATTTTGTGTCTACTTCAGACATTCCAGCATTTTTTTCAGTCGTGGCCTAATGGTTAGAGTCGGACTCGTAATCCAAAGGTTGTGAGTTCGAGTCTCAGGTCCGGCAGGAATTGTAGGTGGGGGGAGTGAATGTCCAGCGCTCTCTCCACCCTCAATACCACGACTGAGGTGTGTGTGTGCACTTTGGATGGGTTAAATGCAGAGCACAAACTCCGAGTATGGGTCGCCATACTTGGTCGTATGTCACGTCACTTCACTTCGTTTAGAGACAAAGGCCTACACAGACATTAAAAGTTCAAAAAAGCTCAAACATGTAAGATCCTGAAATGTAAAATGATGGGCACTGGCAAATTTGCTAACTAAAACTGATGTAGTGATTTAAAAATAAAGAAATTGATACTTTTAATCAGCAAGGATGGATTAAATTGATCAAACAATAAAGAGGTGTTATAACGCTACAAAAGACTGATATTTCAACAAAATGATCTTTCTTAAAGCATTACCATTGCAGGAATAAATTACTGTTTAAACTACATAAAAGAGAAAACTGTTATTTTAAATTGTAATATTTCACCATACTGTTTTTACTGTATTTTTGATCAAATAAATGCAGCCTTAGTGAGCATAAGAGACTTAAAAAACCTAACAGCACTCTCAAAACAAATCTAAGCTAAATCCTGAACTGTTGGGTCCCTTCAGGCTTGGATCACATTGCAGACCTCTGTTATACATTTGTACATGAAAAAGATAAACGAGATAAAATGGCAAGAAATGTAGAAACGGAAGAGGCTGAAAGCAAAATGAGGGCTTATGTTGAACGTCAGCATACCGCTGACATGTTACATTTGAAAAGCTGAGGAATACACTTTCTCTCCTGAATTTCAATGAACTGAAGAACTAACAAACACAATATTTAAATACACAATTGTTCATTAAAACAAAACAGTAGCTCACCACTTCATTACTGGCAAAAACCATCACATATTCTTTTATTTTCTAACTGTGCTTTTCACAAGTGCCATCAAACAGACGAGAGAATTTAAGCCTAGACTGACTTTCCTGACTTGGCTGTTGTACAGAACCATGGAAGAAAGTAAAACAATGAAAGGGAGAAAGACGTTCCTGACAGTGAAGGAGGAAAAGAGGTCTTGCTCTGACACTTCATTAGGAAAGCATAACAACAGCACAAGCCTTTCCAGCACACCGCTTTAAACTCTCTAGCTGACTTGGAAAATGTTTTTGTTCAATTTTGCAGGGGTCTTAGCAGTTAGTACAAGTTCCAATGGGAGTTCAGGTTCGACTTGCGTCATTTCCTGATCCTGTTCCCTTCAATTCTTGTCAACATTTCCTGTTCTCTCTCTGCTATCAGTATAATTATAACATGAAAAAAAGAAAAGGCCTTTTATTGCATGATTCCCATATTCAAATGATTGCAATCATTAATACAGCTATAATGAAAGATAAGAAATGAAAAGTCTATTGACTGACATTCACCTTCTGCATCCAACAAAACTGCGCTGCCATTGGCGTGCACACACACACACGAGAACCTGGGAGAGAATAGGGTGAGCAGATGGCCACGATATAACATCAGGACAGGTCAGAGATGTGAAATGCATGTGCCCTAACACGATGGGCGGCCTGAGTTTGAATCTGTTGTGAATAAAAACATTCACTTCAGTCACACCAGACAAGTTAAATCTAAACTTTAACTTAATAATGAAATCAGAACGTGTCAATTGAAAATTTCTTCTTAAAAAAAATGAATGAACACTTCCAAAAGTGTTTGTATTTGAACAAATAACCTATTAGATAATTTATTTTGACAAGCATTAAAACATCAGCATGTATTTCTTAGAAAAACAGCGGTAATTTGTGCATGCACACTAGATATTTTCAACTTTCTTCTCAATTTTAAGGAAGCAACAGAAACAGTTATGCATTATACTTGCATTACTGGGCCAAGTAAGTATAAAATAGTTCATTTAACAAAAATGTGTCAAGTTTAGTCACTATTAAATAACTGCATGTAAACTGCACAACAGATGAAATTATTTAAAAATTAAACAACAGCTAACAATCTGCAAACTGACAAAAACGTGTGGAAAAACTATATTGGAGCAAAGACTATTTTTATTATTCTGCCATGTTCTTTTTCTCTCATCACAGTTTCATCAACAGTAATTTTGAATTATAATACTTTATTATCAGTTTATGCAGCATCTATGTTATTGCTGACAAAACAAACAAACAAGTACAGTTTCTGCACTCCATTTGTTGGGTGCATTGATTCAATCTATATATACAGTCATGGCCAAAAATATCGGCACCCTTGGTAAATCTGATCTGTTGGAATTTGATAGAATGATGCCATGTGTCTAAACAAGATGTCCAGGACCTCCAGCAGAAATACAGGACCAGCCCACATCATCAAAAATACAGCAGTATATTTCATTGTACACTTAGGGTACTTTTTATCCCCGTGTTCACCAAACCCATCTTGAGTGTTTCCTGCTAAAAAGCTCTTTTTTTAGTTTCATCTGACCATAGAAACCAGTCCCATTTGAAGTTCCAGTCGTGTCTGATAACTGAATATGCTGAAGTTTGTTTTTGGATGAGCTAGGAGAATTTTTCTTGAAACCCTCCCAAACAACATGTGGTCATGTAGGTGCTGTTTGATTCATTTTTTTTTTTTTTTTTTTTAAGGTTTTCTGACCCCGAGACTCAACTATTTTCTGCAATTATCCAGCTGTGGTCCTTTGAAGAGACTTTAGCCACTCAAACTCTCCTTCTCACCGCGCATTAGGACGATATAGACATACATCCTCTACCAGGCAGTTTCGTAACATTTTATGCTGATTGGAAATTCTTAATCATTGCCCTGATGGTGGAAATGGGAATTTTCACTGCCCTAGCTCTTTTTTTAAAGCCACTTCACTAATTTGTGAAGCTCAATTATATTTTGCTGCACATCAGAAATATGTTCTTTGGTTTTTCTCATTGTGATGGATGATTAAGGGAATTTGGGCTTTGTTTTCCCTCCTATTTATATTTCTGTGAAACAGGAAGCCATGGCTGGATAATTTTATGTTCATAATCACCCTGGAGTGCTCAAGATTGTGAATACGAATGGGAATATACTTCAGAGATATTTCACTCATAAGAATTTCTAGGGGTGCCAATAATTGTGTCCAATGTGTATTTGAGAAAAACATTTATTTCATAATGATATTTCCCCCCATTTTAAATTCCTATTATCCAATGAAAGGTTAGATTGTTGGTTAATTTTTAAAATAACATCAAAAGGATTAAAGCAGATTAATTTTCATCTTTGTTTATATTTACCAAGGGTGCCGATACTTTTGGCCATGACTGTAGACAGGAAAGATCAATAAAATAAAAAATGGAATTCCTTTGATTACCAAAAATGCAAAAACAAAGCACAAAAAAAAAAAAAAAAAAAAAAAAAAAAAAGTCAACATTTAACTTCATTGATGAAAATAACACAGCTACACTAATCAGTTAAACTAAGACAAATTATTAATGGTAACCAGGCTGAAACACTGTTGGGCATGGGACAAACAAACAACAACAAAAAAAGGAACCCAATTTTTTCAGGAGATCTGTAAAGGGGAAACATATATCACCTTTAAATGTCCATTCTTTAAGAGGAATAGATGAGTTTGTACAGTTATCATTTTTGTATTTCCTTTAGCAGCTTTGATGGACTTTGAATGGATGTGTCTGGTATGCAGTGACAGGGCAGTAAAGAGAGAGGAAGGCGAGAGGAATCTCAATCTCAGTGTCGTAAGCTGCCAAGCAGGTCAATAATTAAGAGCCATCCGTCCATTCCTCTGAGCTCCCACTGACACATCTAATGAGACCTCTCTCTGCTCTTGGAAATCTGCAAG
This sequence comes from Barbus barbus, assembly GCF_936440315.1. Classification (NCBI taxonomy): domain Eukaryota; kingdom Metazoa; phylum Chordata; class Actinopteri; order Cypriniformes; family Cyprinidae; genus Barbus; species Barbus barbus. The sequence goes on from NC_136753.1 coordinate 19,006,209, forward strand.
CACACACAACTGTCTCCTTCTGAAGACAAATGGTGTCACCCACTTCAAACATCTCATAGTAAAAACAAAGAAAAACAGAGATATGCAGAAAACACAATAAAAAGGGACTCCAACTAGGCCAATCTGGAGTTTGGATCATATAAATAAATGCTGTGGATTTAAAAAATCTAAGATCATTAAAAATGCTCCAAATTTTGAAAGAAAGAAAGAATGAATGAAAATTATCAGAACAATTTGGGATAAATAAATACATTTTGCTGCAATTGCACTTGAGCTGCATTGGCTCTTTAAATATGTAAAACCTGATGAACATGATTTAATAAATTTTCCAAGGAAACATTCCATCTTGTGCTTCAAAAGATACTATAACATCTGACAGTGTGTATAAAGGAATTCACATGGTCAATGAAACAAATTTGCTCATTTTATTAGTGTAGAATTTTTTTTGGAAAAAAGGTAGAATCTTAAATATGTCTGTATCATTTAAAGTGAAAACTTTGCTATAACTGGATCACAAAAATAAACGAATACATAAAAATAAAGTTCAGAACTATTTATGTTAACAGCTATAAAAGCTATATAGAATCTCTGCTATAATTGGATAATAAAAAATAAATAAAAATTTTAAAATAGTTTATTTTCTGGTTGAAAACAACTACAATGAAGAAACAAATATTTCTGTATTAATTTAAGTCATAATTTTGCTTTAAAATATATAAATGAAAAAACTTAAAACTGCATAAATAAAAATATATAAATAAAAACTTAAATGTTCTTAATTAAATACAGAAAGTGCAGAAGCTTATATTTCTTTATCATTTTAAGGTCACAACTTGAATTAATTAATTTTCTGGTTTCAATTAAGAAAAAAAGCTTTTTATGTGGTCTAATGAAAAATAGATAAAGTAAAAACTATATAAAACAACAAATAGAAAAAGTAAATGAATAAACACTTTTATAAAAAAGGAATGAAAATAAAACTGGTCTCACTATTTCAAATCTTTTCATTTGAGAAAAGTAGAGAGTTGCAGAGCAGTTCAAGACTACACAGCTCATCAAAATATGCTTCAGAAAAAATTACTATGCAAATAAAAATGAGAGCCTCAAGCCTTAACTACATTGTGCTTAAGGTGCCTTTCCAATGTTCAATGTTCATCTTTCACATTACTAAATTCCCCCAAAGTGAAGATGATGCAGCCAACCCCATGTACTGTATGAGCTGTTCAGTTAAACTTTAAGGTTGGCTAAGGATCAGACTGTGTGGGATATGTGGAAGTTTTATGTGCAGCCATCCAGATTAGTCTTAAACCAGCAAAGTCTCAAATACGAATGTTCCTGAGGTATATGCTGGGTTCTCTCGGACGATCGCCACTAACGTTATAGCTTATGACTTTCCAAGCCTCTTGTAATGGAGTTAACACTAAACAGGAAAATAGACAACCCTCTGTCTATGCAGTAAGCCTTGCCGAGGGCAAATCTGCCTCCGCTTCTGCTTTATCAACAGCCATTCAGAGCATACCGACAGTAATCACATACAAACAGAGGACGTGCTCGGCACATTTCATTAGCCACACACCTCACAGTCCGCAAGGCCTCCGGAGGCTCATTTAGAAGACCAATGTGGTGGACCTTTTATGTATTCATGGAATATCGGATGCAGCACTACAAGCTAAATGTACTGTGCGATGAGGTTTACGCAAATGGAAGTTCGGGTGCAGAGCTAAGGAAATTACGTATCTGTCTGGCACATAAATTGATAGCATTCATCTGTGACTTTCTTCAAGGAACACATACAATAACAACAGCCGTTCAGTCCAACTCTCACACACGATTTAGCTAGCAGGATATTTCCAAAAAGCTATTTTTTTTCAGCAAGGAATAAGTATTCCAAAATAAAGCATTATGGAATGGATGGTATAGTCTACAAGTTTAAATAAACCTGAACGTTTATTAACAAAAACAGTCCTCAATATGTTGCAGTCCTAAAGCCATATACATTTACGTTTAGTTATTTAGCAGACACTTTTATCCAAGGCGACTTTCAAATGAGGACAATAGAAGCAATCAAAACCAACAAAAGAGCAACAATGCAAGCGGTTAGCCTAATGCAGTACACATAGCAACTGTGGGGTTTTTTTGGCTTTGTTTTTTTTTTTTTTTTTTATAAAGAAAACAAGTAGATAGAATTAAAAAAAAAAAAGAAAGCTAGTGTTAAAGGGTCAGAAAGATACAAAGAAGACAAATAAATACAAAGAAGACAGATGGATAAAACAGAATTAGAATAGAGTGCTAGAGTTAGAGGGTCAAATAAAGATGGAAGAGATGTGTTTTTAGCCGTTTCTTGAAGATGGCTAAGGACTCAGCTGCTCGGATTGAGTTGGGCAGGTCATTCCACCAGGAGGGAATAGTTAATGTAAAAGTCTGTGAAAATTATTTTGTGCCTCTTTGGGATAGAGGTCTGCAAGCCCGTCGGGACCCGTCGGGGCCCGACACGCTGAGTCCATTCGGGCCGGGCTCGGGCCTTTTTTTTTACAGATCGGGCTCGGGTCGGACTCGGGCTCATTTAGCTTCTCTCCTTTAATTGTGCCCATATTACGTGCAGAGCACACATGGCGACTGTATGAAATACTGATTATATTATAAATATTACACATCCCCTACACAATACGCAACGCATATTCGCACACATTAGCATACAGGTGACAGTTGACCATGCAGAGCATCATGGAGAATTTGGAGAGTGGTTACTAATAAAAGTTCCCAATGCTTCGGGAAAAGCTGCATTTTGGATCATCCATGCATTTGATGATGATCCTGACTCACCGTCTAACCATGGATGCGCCTTTAGAGTTTTTCAGAAGCGCTCCTGCTCGAAACCGAAACGGCTTTTTTCCCCTTTATTTAATTTTTTAATTTTATTTAATTCAACTAACATTGTGGAGCTGTTTTATAACTATAGATTTAATTTTAGACAAGTCGTGATAATTTGAGAAGGCTAAATATATCAAACATACAGACTATGATCAACTCACTATATGCCACTGGCCGCTTGGTCGTTACTTTAAAAAACAAAAAATACTCCAAACGTTTTTCTAAATTAACTTAAAATAACGAAACAAAATACAATCACTTTGCCATTTCATACACAACTGAAGTATTTTAATAGCTGAAACAGTATAAGCTGTTTTGGGAAAAGGGGAAAAAAAAAGACGGGCTCGGGTCGGACTAGGGCCAGTAATTCTGATAAGATGTCGGACACGGGCCGGGCTAGGGCCTGAGCGTCTCGGGCCTATATTTTAGGCCCGTGCAGGGCTCTACTTTGGGATGGTACGCTAAAGTGGCATTCACTTGCAGAACGCAAGCTTCTAGAGGGCACATATGTCTGATGTACTGAATTTAGAGCCAATGGTGGTTTTGTAAACTGTAAAAAAGAAAGTTGTTTCAACTTAAAATAATTTGTTACCCCACTGACTTAAATTTTTTTAAAGTTGAAAACTTTTTGAAACAATTTTTTTTTTTTTTTTTTACAGTGTAGGCAAACATGAATGCCTTGAATGCGAGCAGCTATTGGTAGCCAGTGCAAATTGATGAACAGGTGTGACGTGCATTCTTTTCAGCTCATTAAAGATTAATCTTCCAGCGGCATTTTGGATTAATTGTAGAGGTTTGATGGAACTGGCTGGAAGACTTGCCAAGAGAGCATTGCAATAGTCCAGTCTGGACAGAACAAGAGCTTGAACATGGAGTTGTGAAGCATGTTCCCGAAAGAAAGGGCCTGATCTTCCTAATGTTGTATAAAGCAAATCTGCAGGACCGGGCAGTTTCAGCAATGTGGTCTGAGAAATTCAGCTGATCATCAATCACAACTCCAAGGTTTCCGGCTGTTTTTGAAGGAGTTAAGGTTGATGAGCCTAACTTATTCTTGTTAATATCACTTAATATTACTTGCATCAGTGGTAGAAGACAGCATGGCAAAAACTATGCCATCCAGTATCAATTCCAATCAGCCAATGTGTCAGCAGTTTTCCTGCTGGCCTTCCCTCGTCTACTCTGCTGATGAAAATGTCTGCTGAATAAGTTTTAAAGAGCACCAAGGTCATTCCACAAGAGACATCTGCAATTCAGATCTACTGCCATTGAGAGAAAACATACAAAATTATCTGTGCAGTTTATTATTTGATTAATGTGTTTATATTCATAATTAGAAACTAATATTAGTAATATTTTGCAGATATTCACACTCTTATACTCAATCAGTTCTTAAATAACAGGCTTACTGATAAATGCTGCCATCTGGTAGGTTAAAAAAAAAAAATAAAAAAAAATAATTAATGCTGAAATGCCTTTATAATTTGTGTGTTTAATGGGGGAAAACACTGTTCAAAAGTACAAAAAAAAAAACAAAATTATATTTATATAAATAATGACCCTCTAACACTAACATTCTCTATTCTTTTTATTTATTATATTAAAAAACTTTGCTACGTATACTGCGTTAAGCTAACTGAGACTTACACATTTTTGCTTCTATTGTCCTTTTTTGTAAGTCAATAAAAATGGTTTATTTTCTGGTTTAACTAAAGTTATAGTGCAGAATTTCAAATATTTACTTCTCTGTTATTTTACAACAACTTTTATTTGATCATAAATTAATCAAATATATTTGCAAACAAACAAATAAAAGCTTTGCAATGCGGTCTTCGACACCCACAAGGATAACTGAACTCATCTGACATTCATGTCTTTTATGGAACTACTAAAACTGCAATGAAAGCTTTGATAAAGCTGAATGCACATCATTGCAGCAATCAAATATTCATTTCTACATATGAAATAATTAAAAGTATAAGAAAGACCTAGCTAAAGATAGTTACTTGGGGGAAAAATGTCAATACTTTTCTAGTTAGCGAAAGTTTGAGAAGAGGCAGGAATCACTGAAGGAAATGATTAAATGATCAACTTCTAGATGGAAACAAGTCAGAACTTTAATAAGACACAGACAACTAGACCCTTGTGTCAGTATGGAAAAGATTTCCCAGTAGGGCTTACAATCTTTCCTGCACACTTAACTGATAAAGGGTAGCAGAATAGCAGAAAAAAAAATCTTGGGAAAGTGAACTAAAAAGAAAGCTTTTGGGAAATCCTACATTGCTGACTCTTCAACAGCTCATGCTGGGTTCTGCATCACTGTTCAGAATTCAAACACAAAGCTTCCCACTGTTCCTGCCAGTATGCAGACGCTTTGTTCTTTGTAAATGTGTACACTGTAAGCACACATTCATCTGTACATCTTACTAACAAAACAGGAAACTGGATATCAATCTAGACAGAGCTGTTCATCGACAGACTTTTGAACGGTATTTACTTATTAACAAGTGGAAAACACCAGAAATAGTTTCGCATAATAACATTAAACTAAAAATGCACCAGCTGCCATTTCAGCAAAGCTGAAAAATGCAAATAAAGGGGAACAACAAAGGCTATTTTCTCTCTTTGAACTGAAGTTGCATTCACTAACTTCAGTGTGATCAAAGCTTTCACTGGTCGTACAGCACAGGAAACAATTTGGATAAAATAACCTTTATCAGGGTGTGCTTAGAACAACATTTGACAGCAATGCCATGTGCGATCAAAAGGAAATAACATGTGAGAACAGAAGTGTGTGACTGTCTACTTAATGCATTTAGACTAAAATCAAACTGCCACCACTCATAACCTGGTCTTCACACCCTTTCCCTAGTGACTCAAATTAAACAAACTATTGGGTAAATGGTCTGATACAGTCAGATATCCTTGTTTACACCTGGTATGCATTTTGTCCTATGGGCCCTCCCTTCGAAACCCAATCACAAGCAATCGCATTTGGCATGCGTGTCAGTACCAGGTGTAAACAACTGTCTGTCTGACCGCTCGTCATCAGATGATCCATAAAGGATGTTATTAAATGGTGAAGTTGGAACAGAGCATAAACATTGAAATACTGCTTAATCAGGTTAATGTGTGGGGGACATTAAACAAAACAAACAATAAGGTGAAACTGCAACAGTCAACACAGCAACACTCATTAAAGGAATAAAATGAAGAGTCTCTGCTTTATAACAAAGGAACTCAAGCAGTAGAGGTATGGCTTACATGATAAGATTTTCTCCAACACCCACCCAATTATGGTCCGGAATGAGAATGAGAAGCTAATAAAATAGGTATTATAAAGGCATGAGATGGCATTTAGAAAGAGCTCTTTTGAATTTTCATGGGCTATTTTAGCAGATGCTACAGTGGGAGGATCTGAGGAATAAGCTGTGGTGGTCTATATTCTGAAACTGCTCCCTTAAAGCATGAGGCCGATGCAGGCCTCAAAGAGTGAATATACAGGCAGGATTTGTGGCCGAGTGTGTGTTTTACGACCATGAGGGTTGTTCCATAGGGCTGTTTGTCAAAGTATGTGCTAGGAAAACTGGATTATTCCCAAATTCTACAACATAAATCAGAGAATTTTTTAATGATCACACTTTGTGTGGTTAGGTCATTCAGAAAAACGTGTACTTGCATATTATTAACACTATTTTCCACGGTTTCAAAAATATTACTAATAATAACAATAATTTATATAAAAAGATGTAACTAATAGTTTTATTCAGCAAGTATACGTAAAATTGATCTTCGGTGACAGTAAAGACATTTTACAAAATATTTCTATTTCAAATAAATGAACAACTATTCAATTTCTTTTACTAGTTATAAAATAATCATGGTTTTCACAACAATATTAAGCAGCACAACTGTTTTCAGCAACAAGAAATGTTTCCAAATTAGTATATTAGAATGACAGCTGTGCCATTACAGGAATAAACAGTTTTAAAATGCATTAAAACATAAACAGTTATTTTAATAGTTCATTTTATTTTCAACAGTTTAATGGTTATTTCAAATTGCAATAATGTCACTATTACTGTTGTACTGTATTTTTAATCAAATAAATGATGCCTTGGTCAACAAAGGACTCCTTTAAAAATTTTAGAAAAATCTTTCAAACTATAAACCTTTGAGCAAATGTGGTGACATTTATATTAAAAGAGTATCTCTCCCAAACATAACCACACATTTCAACTAGACAGGCAGTATAAAGGCAAAAAATTATTTTACATTTGTGGTGTTGAGACCTGAATTATATTGAGGGTTGGTTAAATTGTACAAGGAGCAAGATATGAAATTTCCATCTGATGACAAAGACTCCCAAGGAATGCAAACTAGACAAAAACCTTGACAAGAAATATTAAAACCTGCCACTGGGCATTCAGCTCTCCATGCATTCTTCAGTGTTTGCTATACAAACAGTGAATGTAATCCTTGTTGTTCTGATCAGCCAGATTCTTATTTATAATTAAGACGGGTGACCTGATTCATATGCTGGTCAATCAGCCACACACATTATATGGATTTAGGTGAAAATTTCAGCGGTAAGACTCATAAACACATCAATCAGAGCCTGTAGGTACAAAAACCAGCCACTAATTTATTATCTTGAGATTATGTGCTTTTCGTCTAGTACACTGTAATATATTCCGCCTCCTGTGGGGATTGTGTGAAGTATTTCACCAATGAGATTGGTGAAGGGAATATGAGGATCTGGAAATCATATTTTTCTTGCCAAACATCTCCTAAAACCATATTTCTACACAATAAGAGAGACTGCAAGCAATCTGCAGTAAGAGACAGATGCATTTGGGATGCATGCATGCCTGCCAATTATGGAAACCTTGCATAAACATGAAGATGCCAGTATGTGAGGTATCCATCATGATCGAGTTAGTTTTAATCATGGAGTCATGTATACCGGTTGCTTGTGTGGATACTCTGGCACTAATGGGAATGCATTCATAAAACACCACTAATGGTTTGTGTGTCCTCAACACACAAACAAACACAAATAAATGCACACGTGTTCACACACATACCCTTGAGCAAGGACGATGGAGAAAGCTTTTCATATTCTAATGGGGATGCTGTGCTCACATGTTGCCAGGGAGATGAAGCATTCTGGGGCTTTTGCAGCAGTGCTGATGTAGATGTTGGCAATTTTATTGGACCGATCCCAACACTGTGATCCAGGAAAGATGAAGTGTTGATGAACAAAATTATTGCATGCATGCCTTAATATTCAAGAAATATTTTTAACATCTGCTCATTAAGCAGACTTAAATTTACTTATGGCTAGGTTTGCTCACCAACTATATGAAAAACAAAAGTGAACTGATGTTACAGTGAAGTTACATTGTAATCACTGCAAAATTTTAAGAGTTAGGAAATTAATAATCATAAGACTGCTGCATATGGTTGTTTACTAAATGATGTAAACTGTGACAAAAGTCTGACAGAAAACCAGCATGCTGAATAGGCATTCTTGTAGCTTAAGTAGTAGAGACTGGCGATAGCAATAAAGTCATGGGCTTGATTCCCATGGAATGAATGAGCATTATAAAAGTTGCTCATCTGCCAAATGCATAAGAAAGTTATATATATATATAAAAAAAATAAGTAAAAAAACAATAAAAAAAATACAAACCATACTGCATTAATAGAACTTGCATTTTGTGGTAAATTCTGCATTGATAATAGCCTACTTTTTTCTTCTACAATTCCTACGTTTTGCTCACCAAGATGAATTTATTTAATCAAAAATACAATAAAAACAGTAATCTTGTAAATTATTATTAGAACTTAAAATAACTGCTTGTCAAATGATCATTCAAAAATCATTTATGATATGCTGAAATGCAGATTTCTTATCAATAACAATTTGTTTTTATTTGTCAGTTTTGATCAATTTAAAAAAATGTTAATCTTACTGACCCCAAGTATTTATAAACAAATATACACACTAATAGTGTACAGTTTATATAATATATAGATTTACAGTATTTAAAATAGCAATAAAGAATAACCTGTAATCTCAATATCTGAATATGTTTTTTTTAACTGAACTTTGAAAATGTGAGTATTTATTATTTAATTTATTGAAAGGCATTTATTCATTGCATTTTTTATTTATTGAAAGGTGGAAATAATCAATGGAAATAATTACTTATATTAAATAGCAACCCACAAACAAATGCAAAATGTAATGTTTTTTTACTTCATTCAAAAAAATAATGTCTCAAATTGCTCACAACCCAAGAACAGACTCATGAAAGATCAAGCATAAATCGGCTTCTCTATACTCTGTACTTAAATGTCTTTTTTACAGATACACCAACATGACCGCATTTCACTGAGTGCCCTTGAGTCTCAGGGATAAACTGAATCCTAAATAAAATACTAGTATTCCAGGTGGCTGCAGTATTGTGGATACAAGAAAAAGACTGTATCTCAGCCATCAGGTCATGGGCTGTGAACCAGTCATGTTTGAAGCCGTTTCAAGCTTTATAACAAGCTCCTTGTCATCCTTTCACTTCAAGTCTCAGAAGACAGTCCTGTGGTTAGCATTGGGTGTAGTTTTTATGACAATGCTGTTGTTCCCCACCAGCTTTGAATCAGCCTGACGATTAGTACCGGGGCGTAAGTGCAAGCGAAGATTAATACTGATGACATAGCGCGGTAGTCCTCTCATTTTTCATTAAGCCTGTCAGCGACTGGTAAATTGGGTCCTGCATTCTCCTCAGCTAGGCTTAGAGGAACACAGTCAGTGACTGTGTATGAAATTGCTGTAAGGTAGCAATGACGACAGCCACCACCTGGGTTCAAACCATTGCTTTCTTTTGACGAATCCAAAGATTTAAACTCTAACCACAACATCTCATTATCCGGGCTTTGACAGACACAGTCGGCAAACAGCATGCACACTGATCTCCTCCACAAAATTCACTTAGATTCTACTTGAGACTCCAGGTTGCATTCAATACAATGAGTAGTTTGTGAAATGTTCATTGATTTTTTTCCAATCTGCAAACCACCGGATGTTCTAATTTGCATAATCAAAAGACTAATCCCAATGTTAATTGAGCCTCCCACTGTCTAATTACTTAAATGAAATGGAGTGCAATTAAATCTCTCAGTCTCATTTATTAAATTGTTCTGGTCAGCAACTGAAGCCTTTTAACAATTTGAAGTCACATACTGTATGTCGATCTGACTATGCATGTCATTTGGGTGTTTGTTTGACTTTTATTATTATATGAAATGTAGCACATTAACAGTGGCTAGGCATGTGTGGCATTTGAGAGCCCGTCACTGCAAGTCTCATATTATAGAGAAATACCGAAGATAATCACAGACTTTAAAAAGGACTCATCTGTGCGGGGTGACATAGGTTGCTGCAAACTAGTCCAAGTTCAATGGAGAATTACAGCCTGAAAACAAAACATCAGTAACAGCGAAATCACATTGGCTACATTCACACAGCAGCAAAATATGTTTTTCTGTACTGCTTGAAGTGCTAAACTAATTACATTCATATGGATCTCAGTTATGAAAGCACATTTTATGTATCTGAAATGACTCAGTGGTCACAATCAAATTGAGTGAGAGAGTTTTTTTTGCTTCGTGGGTTGTTTTCTTGTGGTCTATGTTCAGAGTTAAAGATGCCATTTATTTTCATCATTATTTAAAATGTAAATTAAATCTTAAATTAAATCTGTTAATCTAATAAATGCATCATAAAAAAATAATCTCTCTTCACAAGACTTGAAACTCAACCGCTTAAATCATTTAGATGTGTTTTACTGTGCCTTTATAAACTTTTTTAAAATTTTGGTTACCTGGACTTTCAAAAATTACTGCGTTTTGAAGATTAACCAAAGTCTTATGAGTTTAGAATGACATGAGGTTGAGTAAATAATGTCAATTTTTCACTTCTAGGTGATCTATCCCTTTAAGGCTGCCATCTTTTTCTGGTTAAGAAATGAAAGAAAATAGGAGTTTTTTTGTGGTTGCAGAGCTAGACTAAATGTTGCTTGGGCGGAGAAGAGAATACAAGCAAAACAGCAAAAACAAGACGGAAAAACAAAACATAAATTTTGTTATGTAAAGCTCACAAGTTGAGATCTTTATTTTACTAATAGATATTTTAGACACAGATATTTTAAAGATATATTTTAAGATTAAGGAATTCCACATGTCCATGTTTAAATTGAAACGGTAGCAAAATATGGTTTTCTGCCTTGTTTTGGGGGTTTGCTAAAGAAGAAAATTAATTTGAGATGTTCTTTTTACAAATATATATTTTAGATATATATTCTAAAATAAATTAGGAATTACAGATGACTATTTAAATATTCACAACTTGATACTGTACAATAATGGTGCAAAATACAGGGGGGGAAAACTAAGATGTAGTGCAACATCTCTGTCTGACATGAATCTGTACGTAAATAAAAAACACCTAAACACTGAAAGAACCAAAATACCCATCACTTCTATTATTATGGTCATTACTTTCAAGTTAGAGAAGGAGACTGACTTCAGTTACCCATCCATTCAGATATAATTTGATCATAACAGGCTGTTTTACAGGCAATCTGCGACTCGCACCTGCTACTAAAATAGTGGTCAGTCTTAAACACTGACTGTGAACGCTGCTATTGTGAGTGTGAAGGTGATATATTTAGGTACACAGTTTAGGGGCAAATATGACATGATCATTTTATTCTCCCTTCCCACCGAAAGCCTCCCATTGAGAGCTGACACAGCATTACTCACTTACTTTCAGGACTGACAGCTACATTGGTCAAGTGCTGAATGCAGTTAAAATAAAAGAGATATTTTATGAAGCTCCTCACCTGTATATTGGGTCTTGCATCACCATCATCTTGCTTTCATCCCAGGTCCATTCTTTTTTCTGCAGGAAATGAAAGTGATCATTTCAGTTCACCACAAGCCAGGCTTTAATATATGATAATATATCCGAGGCAGAAGCCTGGTCTATCAATTTTCTCATTTAAGTTACAGCACCAAATTAAACCAAGAGATAAAGCACCTGTGTAAATCAATAAGTTATGTTTAAATGAACAGCACGAGGCAACTTAAGATGCAGAAATTGCAGGGACTGACTGTACCCATTAACTTTGAGCTAAGCATCTTGCTAAAGGACAAAATCATCCCAGAAACCACCTTAAGGCAAAGTGTCTTGCCAAAGGGTGAACACCGCAAAGCAGGACTGTGAGAAAAATAGATAGAACCCTCAGTCTTTACTTGAAGCTTATACTAGATTGCTACCAACATCCCTATCTAAATTATGACCTGCAGTTATTGTTACTAAAAAACAAGGTAGAATCTAAGCAGACCAACCATGGCAAACTGACACCGAATCAACTTGCCTCTAGATATGTTATGTAATATGTTCATTTTGGAAGTTAACACTTAAAATTAATACATTTCTACTACAGCCCAATAAAACAATTTATGGCACAGTATTTTCATTCATAAAAAGCCAATTATAGATAATGAAAAAGGTTATAGATAGATAATTACAAGTTCCTGGTGCATTTTATGTGCATACTTTTTGTGCATTTAAAAAAAGGATTTCATTGCATAAAATTAATTTTATTGCATAAAATGCCACGTAACATTCAGTTACAAGTATCGCAAACAATATACTTCATACAGCAAAATTATTTGTCTGTAATAACTGAATTTTGTAGCATCTTTGTGCTGTTAAATGGTAACATTTGTATGAGTGTGTGAGAAGAATAAATAATAACTAAATAAAATGAATGAATGAATGAATTAATTAATTAATAAATAAATCTAACAATAAAAAATAATAATAATAATAAATACATGCATACATGACAAAATATTATCTCCCATTTAACAAATTAAATGTATCCTAACAAGTTTTAAACTAGAAACTTTTAGTTTACCTTTTTCTTTTTCCGTAGCGCTACTTTCACCCCATCCACAGACACGATGATGTTGACTTTCTTCTTTTTGATATTCTTCACTTTAAATTCATACTGTAAAGAGGAGAGGAAAGATAGAGATCATTATGGGAAGAAATATCAATACAGAGTAATTATTTTTCCACCCTTCCAGGACACCCAAGGATACTTCTATTAATTAAATTCAACCCAAGACCCCATTTAAATAGAAATCATGCGGTCCGTCCTCTCCAAACATCAATAACTTCACCCTTTTTTTATTGGCGTATTCCCTTGCAAAGAACGAGCTCAAATGCCATTAACATTTCAACAAATGAAATGCAAGATTGGAACTTTTAAATGAGCCAAGCGCATATCAACCGTGTGAAAGTCGGAAAGGGAACAGCAAAGCCTTTGAATCTGGATAGAATAGAGTTCTCTAGTAAATGGCTTTCTCTATAGCTTCTCAGGAGTTAACTTTGTGATGCATGCAGAGCTCTTCCGTTATTCAGAGAGGCATTAGCCTGCTTAGAGATGTATGGATGAGGGTGTTGGTACAAACAACTGTGAGCAAACACTCTTACACAAGTAAACAAGAGTCTCCGCAGGGACAGCACGAAGAGCAGCGTGTTCTCATTTTTCATTCCTACTCATGTACAGTATACAAGTTCATAGGGATATACACAATATTGTTAAAAAGTACACTAAGTTGCCATTGGGCCTTAATTAAAACACAATGCCAAATTCAAGCCTAACATCCTTCAAAGCAACATGCTGAAATTTTTACACCATCAATATCACTACAGCTGAACAGTCCTTCTAGCTATTTTGCATCTTGTTTGTTCACTAGCCAAAGTTTAGATAATAAGAAAATTCGATTTTTATGCGTCTTCCTGCTTACAGACATAAAAGAAAAAAACTGGATTCTATGACCCATTTTGGCCTGTTTTGGCAAACTGCAATTCAGACCAGCCACTGTTGTCACAAAAGCAGCAACATGTTTAAACCAAGATGCAAAATTCAGAGTAAAATAAATTAGATCAAATACAATATGAATATATATGTATCAAATACATGTAAATATCAGTAAATTATAAATAAACCATTAAAGGGGTTATCGGATGCCCGATTGTTGATATGATTCTTTAGGGTCTTAAATGAAAAGTCAATAACGTACTTTGGTTAAAATTTCTCAATAGTAGTGTAAAAAACAACCCTTTTTACCTTGTTAAAATTAGCTTTTTTTTTTTTTTTTACAGCAACCCATGTGTTGCATTTCCTTTTAAACGCTAATGAGCTCTCCTCATTAGGGGGCAGTTGTGGCCTAATGGTTAAAGAGTTGGCCTCGTAACACAAAGGTTACGCAAGTTCGAGTCTCAGGTCTGGCAGGAATTGTAGGTGGGGGGAGTGAATGTACAGCGCTCTCTTCCACCTTCAATGCCACGACTGAGGTGCCCTTGAGCAAGGCACCGAACCCCCAACTGCTCCCCGGGCGCCGCAGCATTGGCTGCCCACTGCTCCGGGTGTGTGTTCTCGGTGTGTGTGTGTTCACTGCTGTGTGTGTGCACTTAGGATGGATTAAATGCAGAGCACAAATTCCGAGTATGGGTAACCATACTTGGCCACATGTCACATCACTTTCACTTTCCTCACCCCGCCCCTCTCTTCTGTGGGGTGACAAGCCGACCTATTTACTTTAGCTGCAAAACTTAGGAAAGGCGATTTGAAAGTGAAAGTGACAAATTTGCAAAGATTCATAAAAAACCCTTATACTCACTTCATTTGTAGGTGAAGCTGCACGGATCACAAATGATTCGCGCAAACATAGATGCATTTAGATAGATTGGAGGGTGCATTCCCTTCAAAAACGAAAGTAATGTTAAACCTCTGTGTCTTCAGCGGCTCAAATGTTGGGAGTAAATGACGACTGCTATGTTCATTATTACATCTAACATCAAAACACCTCAATCGCTTAGAAGCCATTCTTGTATATGTCCCTGCTCCGGCATTGAAACAATGGCGCTCGGACTGTTACAGCTCACACAGGGTGGGTCTAAGGTAAAACGCTAGTGTCAATCAACTACCGTGGGTGCGACAGACAGACTCACCGACAAGAGGCTGAGAATGGCTTGATTTGAAAAAGGGGATATTCTTTATAGAGATTAAAAAAATAACACTGGTCAAAAACTAAAATTTTTATCATTATAGGCTGGTTGTGTACACACTACCAACACACATTTATGTTCAAATAACAAGATAGATAGTTACGTTCAAATAACTATCAAATGGTGCTGCCTCCATTACTGTGCTACATTCATATATTCATTCAATATATTAGATTATTAATAGCCTTTCCTTTTCGGTCCTATCATAGGACAGAACAAGAAATGGTATAAATAATTTTTCATTGGGCAAAAGTATCAAAAGTATTATAATACGAAAAGCTCCAATACAGAGCAGCACAAAGCGCTTATGTGCAGCCAGTGCGCAGAATGATGTGCTTAAAGCAGCACGGAGTCACATAGAAAAGTTCAAAGCACAAAAGGAAAGAGATACTGATGCATAGTTTATTAAATCTGTGTGATAGTTTATTGAGCCTTTTAACGGTTTTAAATTTCAATTACTGTGTGCTCTTGAAGAGAGTTTCATCGACTTGACTGTTGAAAACGTACGCGACACGCAGCTTGAATGCTGAATGGAGGATGACAGACAGCTGCAGCAGAGAGAAGAGTTTACGTGAACTTGAATAAACAACTTGTAATAAACAACCGTTCATCCAATTGACTTGCTGCAGGCCCAAGAGAGTGCAGTGTCACATTTTGGTGCAATATGGACACGTGACACATTAATAAACTTTTAATAAACTACAGAAGAGCGCAAGCCAGAAGCGGCACACCTCACACGGACAGAGCTTATATGCTTCGAGAATGGACACTGAGCTACTGATACAAAACACACAGGTCTGTTAAGAGCAATACTTTTAATAAGGTAGCCTAACATTTTTCTAACAAACAATCACTCCCAAATCAGAAATTAGCAACACAGTAATTACTGACATCGTAAGGGTGGGCTATTTAACTAAAAGAAAAACGAAGTTCAACGAACTGTAATAAATAAAGAACACTGTAGCGTACTTTCAATAACAGCATTACACATTTTAATTAACGAACAGTTTAAATAAAATAAAATATTTATTTTTCGCAAGTATTTTCCAAGCAAATTAAGGGCACATTTTCATCATGTGTAAACATGGTGGATAAAAGCAGCTCGGATTTTTTTTTTTTTTTACACCAACAATATACTACAGGCATCCTTCTTACAGAACTCAGGTGATTTTTCAAACTTGATGTGCTGTTGTGGTACGCCACTTTCAAATTGCATATTTGGCACACTGCCTTTGTCGTGTCCTCACTCAATTTAAAGTACTCCCACACAGCTGAGGTCTTCTGCAATTTTGTCTTCTCTTCCAGGTGAACTGAATCATGACATTCATGACTTTCACTCATGGGCGATTCATATTCAAGCGCGAATGAGAACAGTTTTGCAGGGGATGCCAGGTGGTCAAAAAAAAAAAGAATATTCGATTCTCAAAATTGAAAATCGAATGTCATCCTACCAAACGAATATTCAACTAATCGAATATTCTGGTCCAGCCCTAGAATTTTCATTATAATAAAGTATAACTAATGCAATGCTAATGGACATAGGCCTTTATCACTGCTTAGAATACCATGAAATATGTTGAGTACCTTATTCTATGTAAGAAGCCACATCATCTCACAGAGGGACTTATTTCAAACACTCGGCTGATGTTATGAAGTGAGTTTGGAGTAAAAACATGTTATTAAATGTGGTATTTTCACGTGCTTTCAGATGGAGCAGCATTTACTACACAGAGCCGTAGTTCACTGAGAAGCTACGCAAACAGCTGTCATTAAATCGCAAACGATTTCTTCGATTTCATAATCGCGCAATAATATCGTCTGCAAATAATATTTTTTTGTGTAGCTTGTCAGAGAACTACGGCTCTTTGTGGTAAATGCTGCTCCATCTCAAAGCAGGTGATGGAAATTTACTACTAATCACAGAACCGGCTTTACTGACAAGATGTGCATGACAATCAGATTCAATTAATCTTGCAGACCTACTCCCAATCCTTCGGTCACATACTGACTTTAGGAAGCTCAATCATTGTGACATTCACAATGTTGATTAATTAAAAAAAAAAACTATATAACTATTCAATATATCATGCAGCCATGAAGAATATAAAATTAATTCATGAAAACATGCATGGATAAGAGCAAGGAGAGAAATTATTAGCAGTAAACAAGCAAAAGCTGAAATGTCAGGGTGTAGATAGAATCCCCCGCACTTACTTAATGATCTTTATTTTACAGTAAAGGGCCAATCCTCATTCTATATAATTTAACACTCAGCACAGCATAAAAAATATAAATAAATTTAAAAAAATAATAAATAAAGCGCTAATATACAAGCTGTCAAGGCCACCACGTGCACCTACGTGTTAATACTAACCAGGTGATGGCACGTTTACCGCTCTTTTCCATTTTCACCCCCTCTCTGCAGTAATGCCTTCCTGTTAGTCTCATTTTAATTGAGTTTCTTTCAGCCACCTGGACCCCATTTCTTGTCTCTCAGCAGGTGCTGAGTGAAATTTCATCTAGTTTTACACATTGGGGTCAAAGAAGATACAGACACTGCTGTCTGTAAGAGACGTATGAATGAAAGATTTAAGCAAAATATAAAACCATTTCACTATACCCTGCCTAAAACAACTTTTGTGATTCAACTTTCCTTTTCAGGTTCTGACCATACAAAATTTGGCTGGTGTTTAATTCTACAATGTTTACATGAAAATAATCGTGTGCACTAAATACTGAAGAAAGAACTCAATTTGCTCAAGATGTGCATAACAGGCATGGCAAAAACTTTACATCAGTCTTGAAAACAGAACAAAGTTGAGACGTGCTCAAAGTCAAACAATGCATTGAGCATTGAGCTCGTCTTGAATCCCTTTCTAAGCTGAACCTACAAGGTCACAGCAAAGTTCAAACAATCAGATGAGAAATCTAACTGTGCTTTCAGAATGGTTTCAGAGCCAACCCTGAATGTTTTACAAGGAGAACGGAGAAAAAAATCTATATCATACAAAGTTGAATAAAATATGGCAGTGATTCCTGTACTGAACCATCAATGAACCAAAAAAGCAACAAGCAAGAATAAGAATCCTACATCATTTGAGTTATGCAACATAAGCACAGCAGCACAAGTAGTATGATTTATGAACATATTCTTCTAATAAATTGTTCAAACGAACAAACTATGAATCCTTCACTAAAACAACTGAATTGACTAGATGCAACCAGAGTAACCTCTCCGACTTCACAAAATGAAGCAGTTTGTTATGACAACATGCAGTTAAAAAGATATACAGTTGCACAGATACACCTTTCCAGACACTTATTATTTTTTAAACATTGTTCACTAAGGGATTATTAGACACGTTTGCAAATCAATTTTTTTTTTTTATATTTACTGAAAAAAATTGGACATAACTACAGCTTGTGAGCAACTTTTATTAGATCTATAGCAATAATATCCAACAAAACATTTCAGAGCAAAACCAGAAAGATTTTATGACTTTTAGGCCTAGAAAGAAAAATAAAGCAACATTTCATAATGTTTTTTTCCATGATTGTGGGAAGATTGATATATTGTACACTACTGTTCAAAAGGTTGGGGTCGGTAAGATTTTTTTATGTTTTTGAAAGAAATCTCAAGATCATCGTGGTTGTATTTATTTGATCAAAAATGCAGTAAAACAGTAATTATGTATTATTACAGTGAGTTTAGTATAGCTGTTTTCTATTTTATTATATTTTAAAATGCAATTCATTACTGTGAGGTCTGTATTTTCAGCAGCCACTTCAAGTCTTTGGTGTCACATGATCCTCCAAAATCACTGTAATAAGAGTCAGAATCATCCCTTATCATCATCAACAGTCATGGAAGCCATGATACATTTTTCTCAGGATTTTTCTGGGAAACACTAGTGTTAATCATAGAATGAATTGGCCAGAGGACTAACTTCTTTAATGAATTGTTTCCAATTACTCAGTGAACTGCAGATGTCTGACTCGTGAAATCTGCTACACAAACAAAATCCTGTAGGAAACATTTTATCTTTTGAACAAAGTATTGTTCCTCAGACAAAAAGGTGATTCAAGTAGCCAACGTTCATTACGGTTTACAGCTTGACTGAATAAAACCTTGGGACAACAATACACTCTTTACAAATAATATGGCAGGCAACTTATCTACAGATCCCATTATATCCCTAAAAACATGCTTATTCTGCTACAAAAATTAAGGGTTCATAATTGCTATTATCTATTATACGCTTCACAGACAGCAAGGACGTGATTCCTCTGCTGTGAGGTGGTGAAAATAATGCACAACTAACAGAGCAGAAGCCACTCATTTGATCTACAGCGCACCGTTAAAATGTCAGGCTCATTTCGCTCATTGCAACAGCATTCACAATATCCTGCGTTAGTCGCCTTTGAGAAATGGCACCTTTCAACAGAATGACATTCACACGCTGTTGAGGCTAGATTAGGATTTTAGTATCCCTCCTGGGATCAGGAGATTCAGTGGGATACATTGCCAGCAATCTACAAATCAAATCCTGGGTCACTCGTGACAGCTACATGAATGTACACAAGCGGGGGGCAAAGACTTCCTTTATTACACTACTAAATCTGACACATTCATTCATTCTTTCTATCTTAACATGTAAGATTAAGAGTTGATTATTGAGCCACCCTGAGAGGTAGGGTGATCCATCATAATGACACCCTCCATCATAGGCAGCTCTTTATTTTTATCTTGTCCCCAGACAACAATACTTACACAGCAGACTTGATCATGCATGTGGGTGAGACTGAAAATAATGCTGCATCAACTAATCACTAAAATTTGATCTTCAAGTCAATAATGAATTTCATAAACAATTCGTTTTTGCACTGAGCATGGGAAACACATCTGGTGAAGGCCACTCGTTGACATTTCCGTTAATCTCAATGTCAGCTGCTCAGCTGGGGCACAACTCCTCAAAAACTCAAAAATATGCAGGGTGGTTTCATCAATCCATTTGTACATAAATTGCTGCAGTAAAATCAATTTTCATAGAAACTTGTTTTTTTTATACAATTTATACAACCACAAAAATCTAAAATAGGATTCCTCCCAATGTACAGCATGATCCGTTTGATCTAGTTTTCAAAGGAAATGACTTTTAGGAGTCGATTCTTTTAATAAACAATTCAAAATGACTCTCGAACTCAGTTGTTACTGGTTTAAACCAGTCTGACCAATCCTTCACTCAATGAATTCACTGAATACATCAGAGCAGCTTCTGGAACAACATCTGACTCACAAGTTGTCAATACTTTCAGTTATGTCTGTTATGAAATGAAGTGTTTAAAATTGAAGAACAATGTCACATCACTGTTCAGAAATCATTCTAATATGCTGATTTGGTGCTCAAGAATAATTTATTTATCTATCTAATGTCAACAGCTGCTTAATATTTTTTGTGGAAACCATGATACATCTTTTTTGAATAGGTTATGAATAGAAAATTCAAAAGAATTATTCGAAATATGAATCTTCTGTAAAAGTCTTTACTGTAAGTTTTTTTATACATCATTGCTGAATAAAACTATAAATTTATTTAAAACAATACTGACTTTTTAAATGAAGTAATTTTAAATGCACTAAAAATCATTGAAACTTCCTATTTTGTAATAAATTAACAAAAACATACAATTATACAGCACTGTAAACACAGAGTAAGTCCAGAATATTATACAAGTTCAATAATTTGTGTACTATCCAATAAAAAAAAAATACATGAAAGTCAATGAAAATACTTTGTATTTAGGGCTTCAAACTTATTCATTATAACAGATGTTCAAGGATGTTACAGATGCCTAAAAATATTGTGATGTCGTGTGATGTAAAGGCTAATTCAGACAGGCTAACAGTTTAACATTTCTACCAAGGTCACTCTGACAGTTTCTGGAAGGAAAGAATAGAAATCAATGCACACTGTACTTTCCAGGGTTACAAAAGTCACGGCGTTCTATCTTGTGGCTCTTTACTACACCTCTTTTGATAAGAGTTTTGCATTCTAGAGAGCGAGTGAGTCTGTATCTACAATCCTCCAGCAGCACAATGGGACAGACAATGTGTCAGCATTAATCATCAGACAGGGTTGATCTTGGTGACAATTTCTGCAGCTTATCAAAAAGTAGAGGCTCAAGAGAGAAGCAAAAAAGTCTCAGAATAGACAGACCCTGCTGGAGAGAAGCACATCCATCTTGGAAGTTTATGCAGACAACAGAAAATAAAAAAAAAACAGAAAATCTATCATGAATCAATATCCAGATGATATACAGCACCTACACTTCACTGCCACTGCTGAGGAAAAACTTTGACTTTATCAACAAGCCTTTTTTCCATGATATCAAGACACGGACACGCTCTGAATCAACATTTAGATTCATTCAGTGTCCATGGCTACACAAGATACTATCAAGGATGGTGTTCCCATAGCAACCAATAAAAATATTCTTAAGGCGTCCAGAAGGACAACAAATTGTTGAAAATAAATCGATGAGTTCTGACAAACTGATCTTGAAATATTATCCCAGAGTAACCAACCTTTAGTCTAGCATTAACTTCCACTGAGATATGGGAAACAAAATCAGTTCATTTCTTCTGGAGTAAACAAAGTTTCATGGATTTGAAAAGATTCAATTCTGAATGTCACAAAAGATCTGATTTCATTACGATCTGAAATGAAGAGACAATAACATCTAAGTAAAATGAAAAGCAGAAAGTGATACACTAAATCTCTTTAGAATAAATTACATGATATTAAATTTTACATTTTCTATGCCACAAAAAAGTTGCCACCTTAATTTTAGAGTGTTGAGGGCGTGTTGTGGTTGCTAAGTGGTTTTGGGTGGTTGCTAGGGTATTCTGGATGATTGCTGGGAGGCTGTGTACTGGCCCAACTCAAAAGAGCCCACCAGTTTCTCTGACACTTCGTTCCTAACATAAAAAAAAAAAAAAAAATCACTATCACACATAAAATTTATATGTATAAAACATGATCAGCTGTCCTTTAAAAACATGAAAACACTGGCTTCTGGCTCATTGCTACTTTCCCCTGAAAATGGGCAGAAGGGGGCACAATGACACAATGACTCTGAGCATTATAATTAGACTGGCTGTGAAGAGGCTCTCAGTATAAAAGCCCACTGGGGAATTCAGCCTCTTCACATCCATACTTTTCTCTTTTTCTCCCTCTCACCACTGTCAGAGACCCATGAAGATGACACTGAGATAGAATGCAAGCACAGCCTTGCTCCACAGCTGGAACTTACAGGTAAACGCTTTTTTCATTACAGGAGCAAAGGCAGGCTGACCTACAAACATAAGCCCATTTCTCAAAGCGTAGCAGGCGGAAAACGCCTCACTCTCATTTTGCTTTGCCCATTTCATCACTGTAGACAAATGCCATTTAAGAAGTAATCCAAAACATCTAAGATGAATCTGTGCCTGAGAGCTAAGCGCCAAACGTAATCAAAGAAATCAGTTTGGCCTTGCTATTAAGTTACTGCACTAATATGTAAAAATCCAGAGGGTTTTTATGTATTAAAATGATCCTCGTGCACACATTCTGGAATTGACAAAGTGGGGCTTCAATTTAAAGCTCAAAGTGAGTAATTCGGCAATACTAGTATTAATGAAATCATGCGAGTTATATTCAGCTTTCCAGCACTACCATTGGTCAAGCAAGAAAATAGTCCCGCCCCAAACTCACACCATTGGTCGAGACAATGTTGTTGTGGTGAGATACTCAAAAAAATTATGTTCTCAAAGAGAGCCACATTCTTTACACGTTTTGATGAAATAAACTTAAATTGCTTATTTGTAATTGGAATACAATGATGCAATGGAATTTGGCAATGGGAAATATTTGATCAAAACAGCAAAGTAAAGAAATATTTATTTGATTTATTTTGGCCAAATTAGTTTTGGACGGCCAAAATTTATTTACCCAAACTTTTGCTAACTTTTTCCTTTGTATTTTTTTTTTATTAATTAATTTTAGTGCATCAGTAATAATAAAAAAAAAAAACATTTTCTATTTTCCAATTATATTTAATCTCAGTGGTAATTTAAACTAGGATCGGATCAACATAGGCAACACCGTAATATTTAATTTTTTTTAAAGTTGGGAATAAAACATAACTTATTTTTAGTCTATTTTGCAAGAAAATTCAATTTTAGTCTTTCTACTTAAAAAAAAAAAAAGTTCTAGGGGTTGCCCTCGACTAAGGATTATTCTGGTCGACTAGTAGTCATTCATTTTTAAGCATTAGTCGACTAATCGCACATTTATTAATAAACCATAAATAAATCATAATAATGAGCCTTTAATTGTCTTAATAGCCTAATAAGCGCTCAAGCACATAAAGCTTTCCACAGCACACTGGCAAAAGTAATGATTATGAATGTGTCGGGAAAACAGTAAGGCTGAATTTAATAATTTGCTGATAAACTTGTGCTTTCTTTGTTTTTGTCTTAAGAGATGAATTCGGCGGCACTGACTCGTCATCTCTGCAGTACGCTAGTGGATGCGCCTGTTTCATATGGATTACACAATCAGAGAATGTTTGTTTTCCATTTGAGCTGGTTGATTTGAAAGTAGACATTTCACTCTCTATAGATATATTTTTAATCTCTGTATAAAGGCAAGTATACACTGCCCTCCAAAAATTTGGAAACGCCCTTGAAACGTGGGGTTTCGGACAAAGTCCTTTTTTGTGAAAATTTTGCACTGATAAGGGACAACACAAACTACGAAAACATTTTATTACATAAACGGTTTATACATAGAAAAAACTTAAATTTTCGATTCATCAAAATATCACCATTAGCAGCGATTACAGCTCTGCATAATCTGGGCATCCGAGCTGTCCGTTTATTCAAACATTGACTTGATATATTACTCCAAACCTCCTGAAGGATTGCCCAAAGATGATTCACACTGGTTGGACACTTCTTACAAACATCACGGTCCAGTTCCTCCCATAGTACAGTAGCTCAATTGGGTTGAGGTCGGGTGATTGGGGAGGCCATTCTATGACAGACATGATGCCAGCTGACCGTTTCCTCTCCAAACTTTTGGAGGGCAGTGCATATGTATATAGTTTACAGTTCCTTTTTTTGACACACTCAAGTTCACAGAGACCGAGATGGCAGAAAGCCCATCCAGTTTGCTTTCATTATTTTACAAAAGCACACAAGTTTTGTTATTGTGAGTGCACACAAATGAATTTTGAGTCTTTACAGATTCAAAAGATGTATTACTCTCATCTGTATTACCAAAAATGAGAGTATTTTAAAGGGCACCTATTATGCCCCTTTTTACAAGATGTAATATTGGTCTTGGGTGTCCCCAGAATGTCTCTATGAAAAAGAAGGACAGTGTACAACCAAACAACTCGCTGAGGGCGGAAACTAATGCAGGGCTCTCAGTAAAATCCCGTGGGTGGGGCCTAAGCAATGTGACATCATATTGCTTTGAGAATCAAAGTGGCATGCCTATTGAAACAGCTTTGGATTAAAAAATAAGGAGTGGGTGGATTTTTATCAATGTAGGGTGGGGTTGTGTTCACACACTGCCAACACACATTTATGTCCAAACATGTAAAAGTGGGTTTTCCATAATAGGTGTCCTTTAAGAGCAAGTGACTGTGACCTTACCACTTCCTGTGGATTTTTATATATTTTTTCAGCAACTAAGCGACTTATAAAATTTTGGTTTGACGAATCCTATTCTCGTCAACTATTAGGGGGCAGCCCTAGAATTTCATTTAATTCGTCAGTGTCTCTCACCCACTTCGCTTCCTGTTGACCTACTGTCCTATCTAAATAAAAGGCATTAAACACCAAATTAATAGCAAATTTGCAAAATAGCTAAATTAATTACTAGCAATTTCTGAGTGAAAATACCATTTTACCCCCTAATGTGTCACCGAATAACTAACTAGCCGATTAGACAGGCTGGTAAGTCAAATATTTTTTTAGTCATTCTGATAAGTGAAGTGAAGTGAAGTGAAGTGACGTGACATTCAGCCAAGTATGGTGACCCATACTCGGAATTCGTGCTCTGCATTTAACCCATCCAACGTGCACACACACAGCAGTGAACACACACACACCGTGAACATACACCCGGAGCAGTGGGCAGCCATTTATGCTGCGGCGCCTGGGGAGCAGTTGGGGGTTCGGTGCCTTGCTCAAGGGCACCTCAGTCGTGGTATTGAGGGTGGAGAGAGCGCTGTACATTCACTCCCCCCACCTACAATCCCTGCCGGCCCGAGACTCGAACCTGCAACCTTTGGATTACGAGTCCGACTCTCTAACCATTAGGCCACGACTTCCCCACTAGTGAGATAGATAAGTGTTATGTCTTAATTTACAGTATCTCAAAAGAACTATCTTTAAAAGCACCAACACTTTCCATACTCTTTGAAGGAAGCATTACCATTTCTTTCAATGTAGCAGTGAGTCAACTGTGGTAAACAAAAAATAAAGAACATACAGTGAATGTGTATTTGCGTGGTGGGGATGTTATTGAGAGCAAACAAGTCTCATAATGAACATTGGTTGAAAGCAAACACTAACTGCCAGTCTGTTACACATGCACACAAATATTTTGGCATCATGAGGGTTCTGTCTTTAGTAAAACAAGCCAAAAAATTAATAGAAGCATCATGTACAAATAAACTAAGTTCAAGTTCAAGTTCATTTTGTTTGTATAGCACATATACAACAGCCAACAGGCTGACCAAAGTGCTTCACAGATGATACCACATACACAGAAAAACAGATCAGACAAAATTTAATATAACCCTATAAAAAAATTATAATAAAAAAAAATATTATAATTAAATAAAAAGGCCATATCACAGTAGTCAATACACTAAGAAAAACAAATACGTTTTTAGCAGGGACTTAAAAACAGACAGTGAAGGGGCCATTCTAATCTCTAGAGGCAGGGCATTCCAAAGTCGGGGCCCTGCCACTGCAAATGCACGCTCACCTCTGCGCTTAAGCCTAACGTGAGGGACTACCAACAAAGCTTGGTCACAGGATCGTAGGCTTCTGGACGGAGTGTAGAGATGAAGAAGCTCAGAGAGGTAGACAGGGGCTAAGTTGTGAAGGGATTTATATACAAAGAGTAAAATTTTTAAATCTATTCTCTGACAAACCGGCAACCAGTGTAAGGATTTAAGAACCGGGGTGATGTGTTCATGTTTACGACACTTTAAAAGAATTCTGGCCGCAGCATTCTGAACAAGCTGAAGACGTGCAATCTGACCCTTAGATATACCGCAGTATAAAGAATTGCAGTAATCTAGATGAGATGTAACAAAAGCGTGAACAGCCATTTCTAGAGTTTTAGTAGTGAGAAAATGTTTAATTTTAGACAGTAAGCAAAGCTGATAGAAACTGGATCCGATAACAGAGGAGATATGCTTATCAAATTTTAAATGCTGGTCAACAAGAACTCCTAGGTTCCGAACCCGTGAGGTAGTGTTGTCAAAAATATTGATATTTCGATAAATATCGATACTGAAATATCTGAACGGTACCAATATTAATTTCTCGAAGTATCGATACACCGATACTAGCCGAGCTGGTCACTTTCACTTCTCTCCAAAGGCGCGTGGACAAGCACCACACGTGACCGCACTCGTCTCCTTCGCTCTGGTTAAATAGCAAAAGTGAAGTGAATAGAAAGATGACTGCTTAAAGAACACAGCAGGAGCGCTATCTGTAGGGATCTATGATCTCCGCGATGCAGAGAACGCGCACGGAATCGTAGAATCCAGTCATAAAAACGGAATTTACAGTTTAACGTGGAATGTCACGGAATTTGTCAAAGTTTGGATGAATTAATCAAAAGTAGGTCATTACACAAATCAAATCGCGATATGGACCAGTATCTGTAAATATTAAGCTGCAAAAGTGGATTTAAATATGAATCCTGCATGTTCTGCTAATGTGGCGCTCGCGGTGATTTCAGCGTCTGCCGTCTCAATGAGGACATAAATACATCAACAATATCTCCAGAACTGATCTGAAAGGCACTTTACGAGCATTTTACCATTTAATTTGAGTAAAACTAGCGTCATGTCATACACACACAGAACTTTAAAAGTATTCACGGCAACCCGTCAAAATAAAAGTTTGGTTTAACTTAGCCTATTAAAGACCGTGTGCCAGAAATAGGCTATATTACTATTATTTAGTAGAATGTACATAATACTACTACTGTTAATTTTTTTAAAAGAAATAATCACAAAACATTTAAATTTTAATAGTAAATCCCCTTCATTTGCCAAAAATGTAAATGTTTAATTTTCATTAATTCAAATATAAATTAATTAAAATTGTTTTATGCCTTCATCTGATATCCAGTAAAATTTAAATACACAACACAGAATTTCTGAGGAGGAAAACACATTTCATAAGGCTACTGTAAGAATAAATAAAAATAGTTTGTATGCATTCAAATAATAGACATGCTAAAACACAGAATTTGGTAACAATAAAACATAAGGTGAGAAAAAAATAAAACATTTCATACGGCCCTAAACGTGTCATTTTTGTTACACTTTTAATAAATTAAATGTTAAATTGTATAATTTTCATGATTTTAATGAATTAGACATGCTTTTAGATTAATAGCATTTAATTTGACCATTAAAAAAAAAAAAAAAAAAAAAGTGTCCAGAAAAATTAAAACGGAAAAAAACGGAATCCAGAAAAATTAAAGTGGAAAAAATAAAATGTAGAAAAAAATAAAACTGAATTTGAGAAAAAATAAAACTGATTTCATAGGGCCCTATATCTGGAAATATTTTGGTTATGAAGCAAATGAGAATATCAACAAATACAACTTTGGATTTTAATTAGTACATGTATTAGCAAACGTTAGTTTCAATTAACATTTAACTAAGATTAATAAAAGATTAATAAATAAATCAACAGATGCAGTACCTCAAGACATTTTTTTGTTCATGTAAAGTATACCGCATGTTCTCGACTTGTTACATTTATCTTTAAATTAAAAAAAATTACCCCCTTAATATTGTGGCAGTTTTTTTCTCCATGGTATCGAAAATCTATATTTTTCAAGGTATCGTATCGAAGTTAGAAATTCCAGTATCGTGACAACACTACCGTGAGGATCTAAAAACGGATAAACTTTCTAACTCGGGGCTTATACACAGAGTTCTCATTTGGACCGAAAACAATTACCTCAGTCTTGTCTTCATTTAGGAAGAGGAAATTTTGGGCTAGCCATAATTTAACCTCCTCTAGACATTGCAGAAGAGAAGTAATCGCAGTGGAATTGTTTCTTTTGATAGGTAAATAGATCTGAGTATCATCTGCGTAGAAATGAAAAGACACGCCATGTTTACGCAGAATAGAGCCCAGAGGAAGCATGTAGAGTGAAAATAGAGAGGGAGCTAAAATAGAGCCTTGTGGAAGGCCACAGGTCAGAGGTGCGGGGGAAGAGGTAAAATTGCCCAGCTTCACTAAAAACTTTCTGTCAGACAGGTATGACTGAAACCATTTCAGGACATTAGATTTAAGACCTACCCAAGACTCCAGTCTAGATAATAGAGAGGAGTGGTCTACGGTATCAAAAGCGGCCGACAGATCTAGAAGAACAAGAACCACAGAGTCTCCGGAATCAGTAGAGAGGTAAATATCATTTAACACTCTCAACAGGGCGGACTCAGTGCTGTGAGCAGACTTGAAACCTGATTGAAAAACCTCATAAATATAGTTACTTGACAGAAAACATTGAAGTTGATTCAGCACAATTTTCTCCAAAGCTTTTGAAATGAAAGGTAAGACAGAAATTGGCCGAACATCTTTTAGGACAGAGGAGTCCAGTGAAGGCTTCTTGAGCAGAGGAGTGACCATAGCCACTTTAAGACTGGCAGGAACAGAGCTAGTTTGGAGACACTTATTGATAAGAGACACCAAACCTGGCCCAACCGAATTGATAATTAATTTTAAAAATCTCGGGTGAATGATATCGCTAGAACAGAATGAAGGTTTAAGCTTGCCAATCACCTCCTTCAATTCCTGGAGATTGATAGGCACAAAAGCATCGAAAACGGCAGAGGCAGATGACATGATTGGAGAGACAGTTAAAGTTAAAGTGTGGCAGACGCTAAGTCTTAAGTTAGTAATTTTGAATGCAATAATTTAAAAGGCACTTTGTGCACCATTTTGTGCTGGAAAAATGGATTGCTGTCATTGCTGAAAACAAAGGGCTGGCAAAGCCTCCGAATAAACCTGTGGAAAGTTGAATATAAGTGGCAAGAGGAAGTACCGCAGCCCTCACACCCCTTCCTTTAAGGAAAATCGGAGGAACAGTCTCTGACAGGTAGGCAGAGATGATATTTAGCTGCAGTGCTGTGAATCACTACTTCTGTGAGAAAAACGAGATGAATCTTCTAAGACCACAGGAAACTGAAATGACTGGATAATGAGCTATGACTGAATCAAGTTCCCCACTATTTCTTAACTCTGAATATAATTTTTTTTTAAAGACGCACGAGTTCGGGTCTCAAAACAAACAGCGAGGCCAATAAATGTTACAAAGCAGAAAGCAAAACTAGTAGGAATGCACAATATACTCTGCACTATAAGAGATATTAGCCCTTTCATGGCTAGAAAAATGGGGAGGGTGTGCAAGATTATTTTTTTCTATGTTAATTTTTGTCTTTAGTCTATGGCCATTGATCATCCTGCAGGTTTAATTGTTTGTTTACGGATTTATTTTTTAAAATCACAATGAATGAATATTTGTGTGATGAATATTTAATTGAGCATATAGATTACCTTTAAGTTAAATTTTAAAAACACTAATAATTGTGAAAAAACAAAAAAAAAAAAGATTTTTTTATAATTATACATATTAAAGCTGCAGTCTGTAACTTTTGGCGCTCTAGCAGTTAATAAACAGAACTGTGTGCGGAACAACATTGTAGCCGGAGCTACTTCTCTCTGTTTATGTCTATGACGAATCACGCAGGTACTGGGCTACTCCAGCACCTAAACCAGTCGAAATTATTATTTTTAGATAATTATTACATTATTATTATAATCATTATAATCATTTTGGAAAATGGATTCATGGTATACTCGCTTCTTATTTAAATTTTGTAAATTTTGAACACCCCCCAAAAAAAAGGTACTTTAAAGCTGTAATGCATCAACTCATAGCATTTAAAAAGGCTGATTTGATTTTTTTTGTCTTTTATTTTACATTTATTTAAAAATTGTATAAAAACAAACTATCTAATTTTGAACCTTTATATATTTTTAGACTTCTGTCCCTATTGAAAGCCCAAACTTTGATAAATGTTTATATGTGAATAAAAGTTTCAATGTACAAACACAGTACAAAAACAGTAACCAGAAGCTCAAACGTCTTTGCTTGACCTTTAATAGCTGTTTGTTTACAGTTAATGGCCAGAACATGAAAATAATTTCCAGCTTATTAGTATGGGCCAGAATTTATATTCTAACTTTATATGTCGTCAATGCATCACAAAACAAGTACATCAAATATAACCTTAATTTCAGATAGAAATCCAGAATAACAAGACCAAATAAATTCAGTTCAAAATCAGCAACAAAACAACTAGAACAGCATACAAACGGCATATCATGACAATACTCCAATGATAAATAACTTTTCTGTTCGATGTGCAATGCAACAAAATTGAGTGCATGACTTCTGCTTACATATCACAACACTCTAAAAATAAATTCATAAGTGGCGTGCTGCTCCTGATAATTTTTCAGATTTTACATGAGACCCATATGGATGAAATCCCTCTTATAAACAAAGCTCAGCCTTTTATTGTTTAAATAGGCCCTAGATCAGCATAACAGCCCTTCATTGCATAGCCAATTAAAAGCTGCTTGAGAGCCAGAGGGATTTCTCCTTGTGTGGGAGTTGTAATGCACACCATATTTTGACCATGGTTGCACAGAACAAACACAATCTTGCTCTAGGCATAATCTCTTAAATTCTCTCTGCCTTAAAACTTTAAACTTAAAAACTACCATTTTTTTCTCTGACCTTTCTCTCACATTTGCTATCTATATAAACAGAATGGCCATCATCCTTCCTTCAGATGGCCTCCTTAGCTGAATGAGTTCTCAATTTGAGCAGCAATGAATATACAGTGCCTTCAATTTCCACTGAAAAGGAGATGAAGTGTTATTTGGGAGACAAAACACATAAGGTTCTTTTGTTATGCATTTTAAAATTGCCATGTAATAAAGCAGATGAGATCACTTCAGGAAAGTGCCCACTTTCGGCTTTATATTGCCCAACCAATAATCTAGTGGTATATTTCTTGCTAAATGTTATTGTCTTCCTGTTTTCATACTATGAAAATGCTCTATCATATAAAAAAATATTATTTATTACCATTATTTCAATTAAACAACTTGGTTATAACAGAAGTCCAATATGGACTGAACAACATATATTATGTCTCAAAATAAGCATGCAGCTGTCTATCATTCCTTGTATGTTTTCCAATTCAATGCGTGTGTGTCAAACACTGAAATATTGGTATTGTAACAACAGCTGTATGATCACGGAGTGGTATGAGGCAGAATAAATAAATCTGGCCTTCAGCAGAAAGGCTGCGAGTGTCTCCACAGCCATTATTAGTTTGGAGTCTGGATGACTATTGGCAATCTGCTTACTGCAATTCATAAAGTTAGCAAGTGCCCTACAGCTCCACATTTCTGCTGTGAAATCAAATCCAACACTTAAAACCACGAAAACCAGGGGGATCTGCTGTGGGAATGAAACAGATGACTACAGCATTCCCTGTCCCTCTGGGTTCAGAGAAACTGCCGTTTTTATTATTGAAGCTGACTGGCCTCACTTGCAAGCTTATCTGTCTCAGAGAGAGATATAGCAAAAAGGGTCTCATAGGAAACACAAAGAAGGCAGGACAAAATCTTGGAAGAAATCTCTCTCTCATGTTAAGGGTTTGGCTGCTAAAATCCGAACTGACAATGGAAACAATCAATATGCCGTCAGGCTGAGAAATACTATGGTTTGTGCACAAATTTCTTTGATTTCCTTGGAGTGTCACTGATGGGCAAAAGCTACAGACAGACAGTCTTATCCACTATGTGCCAGCCATCACTGTGTGAATGTATCACATATAGCGTATTGTTAATATAATTTTCCATTTTGTTATAGTTAACAACAGAATTAAGTGACACAGAATGGCTAAAAAACCTGACAATATCTGTGCAAATTGGGGCTGAAATACTGAAAATTATTTTATCATCATTTCAAAATCAATAATGGAATGAAGGCAAACATGGAAAAGAGGGGAAAAAAAGCTCAAATCCTATAACTTTAAAAAAATTACCAGATACCAGATACATGTTTTTGGTCTAAAGCAACTAGAGCACTCCTGGCTATGTGAGCCAACATCAAATGGTGTCATTTAAAATGGATGGAGTGTGATCTCTTATAAAGTGCCTTGTTAAATATTTTAGTAAAGAGTCAGCAACAGACATCTGTCAAAGAGGAAAAACGAGAGGGTTCATTTCTTTATGAAATATAAACAGATTGGAGTGAAGAGTATCTAACATTCAGGTGTCATCATCATGTGGTTTGGCAGTCTACAAATATGTGGATGACACAAGGCGATGTTTTGCATATACAATTCTGCAATTTCAAATTGCAAACAGAATGCGTGGTTGGTGCAAATGGGAGAAATGCTATGAATGCTATGTGATATGTGAATTACAATAATAAAACACATCTGAAATGAAACTTTTAATGCCATTAATTATAGTGACCAGCTGTTGTTTAATTTTCTTGACTTGAAAAAAAAAATGCTAATGAATCTCTAAACAGTTTAATCACTATCTTAGTGCACTTAATTTTCAAGTATCACTCAATTAAAGATCTTCTAGCAGGCCAATAATAGCAGATTGAAAACCTCATCAGAAACCCTCCGTCAAGATAATTTGTTTGTAATTGAGAAGGAGTGATTGGAGGCTGGCCTCCTTCACTCCACTCGAATAAAGCTGCCAATACAGATAAGATAAGAAAGAACGTAAAAATACACCTCATTCACAAATGATTACAAGTAGTGTATGTATCATTATATGCAAACAAGGTTCTAAGGTAAGGTGTATATGCACATGAATTGATATATTTTGAAAATTTTTGTACTATTTTTATGCATACGGTATTTGGACTGTCAATGAAGAGAGCAAATATAAATATTTTTGTTTTCCAAAGATGAAGCAATGTCTTGTGGGTTTTGGAATGACATGATGCATAAATGACAATTTTATTATTTGTGTAAACAAAAATACATATACATAAATCATTCATTTGATACAATGGCCAGATGTTTTTGTAAAGCTATAATAAGATATAATAATACAAAAGATTATTGATTATAATAATTTATTCTTATGATTTTTAAGTAACTTTTTATTTCAGACAACAAAAAAGAAAGTAGTAAGACTTGTAGGGTCATATATATATATATATATATATATATATATATATATATATATATATATATATATGTGTGTGTGTGTGTGTAAGGTTTCTAAATCTTAACTTAATTTAATAAATGTAATCAAATTCGAACATTGGCTCACATTATTGCAGTTAACTGAACCTTGTTATATTGATTTTAAAGCGACTTTTATTGGCAAAACCCCAGAGGTGGTAAACTCCTTTGAGAAGCTACTACATTTTTCAGTGGTGTTCACTATCATCCAGTTGTCCTCATCTCCCTCGTCCTACTTCTCCCCTAAACGGAGCCCTGACAGTGCACAACAGACGACGCATGAAGATATGCAAGCCTCTGAATGGAAGCCATGTAATTGGAGCGTTTTCAAAGCCCCCGATGCTGTGAGTGAGTAATGTATCAAAGAAGTGAGCTGGCAGGATTTACCCTGCTGCAAACGGATGAAGCAGCTCTCTTGACACTCAGCCAGTGTTAAGAGCCACCACTATCTCAATGTTAAATATACGCGCATTTTCTGTGAGGCTCAGCGTTCAGCTCAGTTTCCTTCAAAAGTCATTGAAACAGTCAATTATGAAAAAACTAGCGAAGCCATTATATGAAATGAGCAGAAATCACCAAGTTAAGTTTCAGAGATACAGATACTAAACTTGCAGCTGTAACATGCGAGAAGAATAAATTGAAAAACGAATATTGCAAAATGTAATTCAAGTTCAAGAGACTTCGCCGTGACTCTGGAATGTGAGAGTATTTCATGTGCGGTTGAATAGAGGTCCTTTCAGAGGAAACCATACAGATTTGCTGAATAAATGCTCTACTCGAGAGGCATGATGTTTCGGTCTTGTGAGTTAATCAAAAGAGGTTTGAGCTGTTCCACACTTTTCTCTATAACTCCTACTGTTATTCCACAGACTTTTGTGAGGTTTCCATGGTTACTCCCCATTTCCCATTATAATCATCTAGATTCCAATACCTCCTGAACCCTGTAGTCACAAAATATCAAACACAGAGAAACCATTAGAAGAAATTTGTATTTGCGTAATTTCCCATATGCATTTGTGGGTCTTCATAAATGCTCATTAGATGTACAGTACACTGCTGACAAAAACACAATTTATCTAAAAGGAGAAGAAATAGTTGGTGTCTATGCCTCGTCATACAGCACAATAACAAGAGAACAATGGCTATGACGCATTCTTTTGAGTGTATGAAGGCAGCTCAACAAAAAAAGACAATGAAAAAGTTATTATTGTTAACCAAAAATCATTAATAAAAAAAAAAAAAAAAAACATTTGAAATAAACATGAACTAAAATAAAGTAGAACCTAAAAATAAATAAACAATTAAAACTGAACATAATAAAAATATTAAAAATATTAATAAAAACTAAAATAGTATATCAATGCCACTAAATATGAAATAATTCTGTTTATTTGAAAAATAACAAATAACATAGGACTGCAATGATTTTTAAAATGGTAAAAAAATGGTAAAGTAAAATGGACCAAAAATTATTTTTTTATAAACAATCTTCTCTATAAAGAGTTTAGTATTCAAACAGGGCATAAGTCATCAATAAATTAACCATTACTATAAATTTATGTATTAGGCAATGGCAATGTTGTATGCTAGTCTAAAGCCCCAAAACAGTGGCTATATAAATTATGGAAAAAAAAAAAAACAGCAATTTGTATTTTAAATTAATAATGAAATTGGAAACAATTTTTTGGCAAGATGATAAATAAAACAAAAAACTAAATTATCAATTAAAAATTTTCCGCATTAATAAATTAAAATAAATTCATTTTTAATATGCCATACACAGTGTCACAGATTCCTACCAAACATTTGACAGATCAATTAAAAAAAAAAGTCCTAAACACTCAATGTTGTGTTCCAGTCTAGTTTGTTAGACACACTGTCCTGTCTATGCTGTGAACTAAACAAAGGCTAAGTGAACATCCAATTGAAACCCTTTGGACTGCAAACATTTTGTTGCAAATCCTACAGAGGCTCAGCATGAGTTGGAGATCAACTGTTATAGTAACCCAAGTTCAAAAACAGGCTTCTCTTTTCAACTATTTTTCAAATACACTGTTACAGTACTTCAGACAAAGAGAGAGAGAGAGAAGGATAACCAAAACAGTGGCTGGGTATTGTTGCATCTAAGGTGCAGAAAAAGTGCAAATGCCATAATGATTTAATTGGGTAAATTATGTTACATAGTCGTGAGAGACAAAATTATGTTTTAGACTGTGATTTGATGTGTATGAAGTTTGTAATAAAATAACTAATGGCTAAATCCATGATAAACCAAAGAGCCAGAAGCTGAGATCACAGCAAAAAGATTTCTGAACTTGGCTTTTTTTTTTTGCCAAGACCCCTGCAAGTTTGGCTTTGTTACGCTTATTGTTAGCCAAAAAGCAAACATTCCCCTCAAAGTTATGCCACCGTGAGAGGAAAAAAAAATTACCTTCTTTCTACAAGACGCAAAAGGTTGGCATCTTCCCAGAGTAGGAATCATTTTCATCAGAAATTATTTCCAGTTTATTAACCTTAATTGCGTAGCCCTGAAATCTAGTTAGAGACCTTCACGCCCCTGAAAAGTATAATAGTCCCACAAAGAACATGAACAGTGTCGTTTTTAAAACTGTCAAGATGTGGTTCACTGATTTGATTATTAGTTCGTCAAGCATGAGGTAAGTGTACATAATTATAAGTAAATAAGAGGCTTTGGTGCAGAAAGTGTACGCTGATGGGAGTATATGGAGGCATTAATTATGATTGAAAGCCATAGGTCGCACTGTCATTCTCCCCAATTAACACATGATCAATGTTAAACACCAAGCCCATATCATTGTAATAATTGTGGCCTCAGCAAGAGACTACACTGGA
The DNA here is from genome assembly GCF_936440315.1 of Barbus barbus. Lineage (NCBI taxonomy): Eukaryota > Metazoa > Chordata > Actinopteri > Cypriniformes > Cyprinidae > Barbus > Barbus barbus. The sequence continues at coordinate 19,042,690 of NC_136753.1, forward strand.
AGTTATTGTGGCTTAGAGGCTTTCATTGGTGCATATAATCAATTAGCATTGGGACACCAGAAGGAGCGTGTAGGACTGCATCTGCCATGGCCATAAAAGAGCCTATGTGGCTTATGCTCGTTTAGTTACACTGCTTGCAAAAATTGCCTCCCAGGGCTCCAGACAAAAAAATCGAGTAAGGAGCCATTGGCTCCTATAAAAGAAAAACTTAGGCGCCAAATTATTTTTTTAGGTGCCACAGAATAAAAGTGGTTTATTTTATTATTATCATTTTATTTTTCCCCCCTATTTTAACATTTCAATCATTTTGTCATGTGTTTATGTCTCATCTTTTCTAGGCTTTATCAGCATTTTAATCCATCTTGTAGATGATCAGGTCGACCGGGGGACTAAGGTTCACTTAAAGTGTGAATTAAATGTCTTTTACAACTTGAAATATACAGTCACAAAGAATTGTTCGTTACACAGAATCTGTACCAATATCATGGACCATAAGCATCACTTGGCCACTGAGTGCAGTGCATCCTATAAATGTTGTCACGTCTTTCACACATTCAGTCTGTTTTTCTTCATTAGTAAAATGCAATTTTATAGGAGGAGTTGAATCATGTACAACAGAATAAGTAAAAATATTAATATGCAACAGCGCATGAATATAGTAAAACGCTCCTCTTTATAGTTATTTTTCTAGCTGACTGATGAGTTTATGGACACTGAGTGGTTATTCTGAGGTAAATGTATTACAATGCAATGTTTACAAGCTTTATACATTTCCTCAGTTTGAAACAATGAGCTTTTACATAAAACATTTCAGTAAGTTGTACTATAGGCTTTCTTATTGCCTACCTTTTGATCATGTTCATTTCATACTATAGTAGTAAATCGAAATATATAATGGGTTCACTTGCTGCTTTAACTGAGGTGCTAAAGAGATCGCGCCTGAGCATTAAATGCGATACTCTCCGCTCGCGCGATCCGGACGCATACACGGACCGTGTGGACGCGGGGTACTGGTGTTTATATTACCGAAAGTGTGCGCTTGTGGTCCGCATTAAAGAGCACCCAAACCGCATAATTTGAATTTCGTAGCATTTTAAAGCTGATACTTTGTTTATTAAAAAGTAAGACAGCACAAAGCTTTTTGCGATTACTGGATGGCAAGTGCGCTTCAAATAACAGGAAGTCCATGCATTAACAGAACACAGCATATAGACTAAGATCTCGATAAGAAGATCGACCGGACAAGTGTAAATGCATCTGGTTGTTGAAACCACATATGGTAATTTTCCTCCTCCCATAATATTAAAATAATAGACGTGTGAGAGCGTTTTATAGGCTATATGGCATGTTATAGTCAGATATGACAGCGCAATGCAACACGCATCACCGCGGATGAGTAGCGGAGTATTTCTTCAGCAAGCGACGCGCAAACTGAATGAACCTGAAAGTAAGTCGCAGACGCTCAACACACAATCTTCTTCATTAAAAGTAGCGAGACTAGCCTATCTTTCCAGTGCTGATGCCGCGCGCTCTCTTGATATTGAAATTAGCTGATAATTAATAAAATTATCCATTGCTTTCATTGACGTGAACTCCGTTATATTTGCATATGAAGCGGGAATTGAAGAACGGATTTATATCCGTTTTGCGAAGACACATTTATGTAAATGACCATGTAAATGTGTAAATGGGGAAACGTTTTAACAAATCATATATAGATATCCGATCAGAGAAAATGCATGAAGTGAGCAGGTGTAAACGGGCCCTTTCAGGTCTGTTTACACCTGCTCACTTCACTGCGTTCAGCAGACTGTGTGCGGCAGAGACGAGGACTGTTTGAAACTCTTTTCCAGTAAAACTTTGATGCGCATCGTCTTATGTAAGTTTAATACGTGAACATAACAAAAGATGTGAGCGCAAAACAATCGGGAAAAAAGTCCTTTCATGCAAATTATATATAGTCGCCAGTGGCGACCTCAGCAAAATCTTCACTCGCAAATTAATATTTTTGGTCGCAAATGCGACCATTTTAGTCGCAGTTTGGAGCCCTGCCTCCTCTGCTCGCTTACAATGTGAAAATAAGGGCCGTGCTTTATCACAAAAAACTCGGCAATGACAAGAATGAGATAGGGCCTTTATTTCAGATTACTGAAGGAATTCCTCACAAAGCTGTTAAAATTTACTTATCAAGTCGCTCCATCCACATATTACTTTTTCCTTTTTAAACACAAATGGAGATGTGAGGCAGAATAACCAGGCTGCTCTTTTCCAATAAAATGTGCTATAGCCCATGTCTTCTGAAGATATCTTTTTGTTAGGAATATAACTCAGTTTTATATAGTACACTATAAACTACTTGTATAGTGGGGTTTTTTTTTTTTTGGTCTTTTCTGGAACCTTATACAAAATGAACCATTGTGGGGTCAAGTTTTCTTTGTTTTTTTTTTGTTTTTTAAGTGAAGTGACATACGGCCAAGTATGGTGATCCATACTCGGAATTTGTGCTCTGCATTTAACCCATCCAACGTGCACACACACAGCAGTGAACACACACACACACACCGTGAACACACACCCGGTGAAGTGGGCAGCCATTTATGCTGCAGCGCCCGGGGAACAGTTGGGGGTTCGGTGCCTTGCTCAAGGGCACCTCAGTCGTGGTATTGAGGGTGGAAGAGAGCGCTGGACATTCACTCCCCCCACCTACAATCCCTGCCGGCCCGAGACTCAAACCCACAACCTTTTAAAAGATAATTTAAAAATACTTTAAGCAAGAATGCATTAAACTGATCAAAAAAATGTGAGTAAACATTGTTTACATTGTTACAAAAAAAAAAAAAAAACTGTTTTAAATAAATAAATGTCATTCTATTGAGCATTCTAATCAAAAGGAAATAAAAATTTTACTTGAGTGGCATATCAGCATATCACAATGATTTCTTAAAGACCATCTGACAATGCTACTAAAATTCAGCTTTGCCATGACAGGAATTTTAAAATGTAAACTGTATTAATATTCAGCCTTGGCAAATATATATAAAAACACTGAACGTTAGTGTATAAAATGTGTAGTGATACCAACATCTACATTCATCATACTGAAAAGAGCAGCTGAAACACTTTACCTAAGATCTTATGTTTCAAGTGAAAATATGTTGGAATTGCATGAAGGTAATTTAATGATTTTTTATTGAAAGCTATGCAAATGACACCAATTACTGGCTAACCAGTGGCCCACAGTGTGTCACAAAACTGAGGAGCTTCCCATCATTAAAATGTATAGGTCGCATTATTTCCTGAACTGGCAGAGGTGCCTGTGATTTCCCTGCCTACTGAGCCGCCTAAATGCAGACACATGCCCTGAGGGGTCAGCAAGGCTGTCTACCTTTCCAGATGACGTGCAATAAGTTCTGGCAGGGCAGTAATCCCTCATTTCAACCAATTACTCTGAGAGGGCAAATTGTTTCAACTTCAGTGAACACCGAGTTATAGTACATTACTGGAGAAAAAGACACAGCCTTTAGACCTTTCTGGAATGTCAGTTACGGACACATATGAAAGGGAATAAGAGGTTATATAAAAAGTGATATTCCTCAATAATTGCATATGGTAACGATCGACATTATAATCTTATGTATACCATCCAAACCACTTCCTCGTGCCTGGTATTTGACATAGGTGTGGTGCTTGGTACCGTAAATGCTACAAATGTTGCTATTGTTGGTGTATCCACACAAGCAAAGCGTTGACCAACCATGGATCACGTTCCTTCCTTCCTGACAGGCCTGATTTTTTTTGGCCGAAGCACTGATAACCATCCCAGGCCACTGTTGTATGTACATGCACACCCCATCCTTCATCGCAGTGCGGTTTGTCTCATTGTTCTTCAACTTCCTTTCTCCCGTCAAGTTTTCCTGCCATGGCTCAAATACCCCAGGCCTCTACGAGAGCTATATGAGCATATGGTTTGGGGGCTGGGCTGTGTGAATGGAGGGTGGTTACAATTTCATGCCACCAGTATGTGATAAATCCCAGAGCATCTGCCAATGTCATTACCTGCTTGATGTTACTGTTCTGGCTTCAATGGACATCAAGGTGTATTACTTTAGGCTAATAAAAGTGATATAATGTGACATTTTTAAATTTACATTTATTCAATTAGCAGACACTTATCCAAACAACTTACAATTGAGGAATACAACAAGCGATTCATCATACAGAGGCAAGTAAACATAAGAAGTGCTCATAATACAAAATTCAGACATTGTTCAGAATTAGTACAAGCTAGCAAGAGGGGGGGATTTAGAAAAATGAAAGCAAAGATTTGTTTTCAAAGTTTACCCAAAAATGTCAATTTTCTCACCTTCACTTTTTCTTTTACTTAAAATATTTTGAGAAACGCAATGGCTATACATTAAAAGTTTTGTTACTGACATGCATAAAAATCTTTTTTTTTTTTTAGGTCTGCAGAAGTCATGCAGGTTTCGAACAACGTGGCGGTGAGTAAAAATTAAAATTAAAACTTTGGGGTGAACTCTTTAATGTAGTGTTGTCAAAAATATCGATATTTCGATAAATATTGATACTGAAATATCTGAACGGTACCAATATTAATTTCCAGAAGTATCGATACACCGATACTAGCCGAGCTGTCACTTTCACTTCTCTCCAAAGGCGCGTGGACAAGCACCACACGTGATCGCACTCGTCTCCTTCGCTCTGGTTAAATAGCAAAAGTGAAGTGAATAGATGACTGCTCTGGTTGTTAAAGAACACAGCAGGAGCGCTATCTGTAGGGATCTATGATCTCCGCGATGCAGAGAACGCGCACGGAATCCAGTCATAAAAACGGAATTTACAGTTTAACGCGGAATGTCACGGAATTTGTCAAAGTTTGGATGAATTAATCAAAAGTAGGTCATTACACTCAAATCAAATCGCGATATGGACTAGTATCTGTAAATATTAAGCTGCAAAAGTGGATTTAAATATGAATCCAGCATGTTCTGCGCGTCTCTGTGTGAATGTGCTGCACGTGCGGTTTTGTTTACTAATGTGGCGCTCGCGGTGATTGTGATTGACCGCCTGCCGTCTCAATGAGGACATAAATACATCAACAATATCTCCAGAACTGATCTGAAAGGCACTTTACGAGCATTTTACCATTTAATTTGAGTAAAACTAGCGTCATGTCATACACACACAGAACTTTAAAAGTATTCACGGCAACCCGTCAAAATAAAAGTTCGGTTTAACTTAGCCTATTAAAGACCGTGTGCCAGAAATAGGCTATTACTATTATTTAGTAGAATGTACACAATACTACTACTTACTGCTACTGTTAATTTTTTTTTAAAGAAATAATCACAAAATATTTTAATTTTAATAGTAAATCCCCTTCATTTGCCAAAAATGTAAATGTTTAATTTTCATTAATTCAAATATAAATTAGGGTTATAAATTAAAATTGTTTTATGGCTTCATCTGATATCCAGTCAAATTTAAATACACAACACAGAATTTCTGAGGGGGAAAACACATTTCATAAGGCTACTGTAAGAATAAATAAAAATTGTTTGTATGCATTCAAATAATAGACATGCTAAAACACAGAATTTGGTAACAATAAAACATAAGGTGAGAAAAAAAATAAAACATTTCATACGGCCCTAAACGTGTCATTTTTGTTACACTTTTAATAAATTAAATGTTAAATTGTATAATTTTCATGATTTTAATTAATTAGACATGCTTTTAGATTAATAGCATTTAATTTGACCATTAAAAAAAAAAGTCCAGAAAAATTCAAACGGAAAAAAAGAGAATCCAGAAAAATTAAAATGGAAAAAATTGAATGTAGAAAAAAATTAAACGGAATTTGGGGAAAAATAAAACGGATTTCATAGGGCCCTATATCTGGAAATATTTTGGTTATGAAGCAAATGAGAATATCAACAAATAGAACTTTGGATTTTAATTAGTACATGTATTAGCAAACGTTAGTTTCAATTAACATTTAACTAAGACATTAAATCAAGACATTTTTTTGTTCATGTAAAATATACCGCATGTTCTCGACTTGTTACATTTATCTTTAAATAAAAAAAAATTACCCCCTTAATATTGTGGCAGTTTTTTTCTCCGTGGTATCGAATATCGATATTTTTCAAGGTATCGTATCGAAGTTAGAAATTCCAGTATCGTGACAACACTACTTTAATGTAATGACAACTACTAAAATAGAATTAAGAACAAAAAGTAAAACAAATTAATATATAACAAATACCTTAAAATTCGTATGACAATTTACCATATCTGAAAAGTGGATTTAAGTACTAATAAGTAAAACTGGGTTTTCAAAATTCGATTCTGATTGACAAGCTTGCAATTTTTTGATTCAATTGATTCGATTCAATTCAATATAGAATATATTTGATATATATCAGGTAGAGTGCATGCCAAATTTTCTCAAGGAAAAAAGGTAAAATATACATGAGTCAGTTGGCGCTAAATTACTACAATATTGAAGGTTAAAATTAACTGATTTGTACAAACACTTAAATTACACTCAATTACATTTTTAATAATAAAGTTACAATTACATAATTATACATCTACTCCAATTCTTTTTTTGAATATAAACATATATGGTGGCTGTTTATTTATACATAAATTAAACACTGAATAACAGTAAAAAATTACAATGAATGTTATATGGTGCGTATATTTAGCAAAATACTCCTATCTAGAGTTAATTTTTCTAGATGACTAACAAGTTGTCACCGAATGCGTTTTTTTTCTGAGGTAAATGTGACGCTACATGACATTGTTTACAAGCTGTTATATTGGCGTCTTTGTGCTGATGAAACACTGATTGAGCGATTACATGAGACAGGATACAAAATTCTGCAAGTATACTCTTTCTTTTAACATAACTTCGGATGTTCATTCGTGTTTATTTCATGCTGAAACTGGTATTAAAGCGGAGGAGATGATCAGTTTGCACATGCTTCACACTGCCACTTCTCTTGAACTGAGGCTGATTGGTCATTGTGTTCACGTGCTCAATAGATACATCTGTGATTGGCTTCAATGATCAATGAAGTGCTCGGTGAAGAGATGATCATTGAAGCCAATCACAGATGTATCTATTGAGCGCGTGAACACAATGACCAATCAGCGCTGTTTAAGAATCTGCTCAACAACGCTCAAATCTTAGCGGGAAATGGACACTTTTAAAATTTCAGTACCGAATGGTATCGTGGTCGTTACTTTTGACAACACTAAGACACCATAATAAAATGGATATCATTTGAAATCTGAGACACTTTTATATCAAAAGTAGCAAAGCTTATTGTAACTTATTGGATGGGAGGTGCGCTACAATGTTTCATTCATTAACTGAAAACAGGCTAGACTTGGGATTTAAGAATTGATATTGTTTCATAAAAATGAGAATTGATTAAAAACAAGAAATCAATATTTTTTTCTTACTAATACTGTAAGTACTAATAAACAGCATACTACATAATGCATATGCTTCTATGTGTTTTATTTTTTATTTTTGATGACTATTTTTGTAAAGTCTGGAAAACAAAATGAGTAGATGCATCAAAACATTCAACTGCTTGCAGCTAGACCATAAGAGATTATAATTTAGTATATAACAGATGTTGGCTGGCCCTTTCAAGGTGAAATTAGGCAAAAAGCTAATTTATCCAACTGGCTTGAATGCAGCAAACCCACTCCACTCCATAACTCTACTCTAGTATAAACTGCATGTCAATCCCAGCACTGCATAACTCCACAATTGTCCTGTTAACCATAATATGCATCATCATTCAGATGATGAACAACCATCAAATCAGTTTCCTCAGTTTAACCATTGCACATTACACAAAAGCTACAATCTCCTCATATAAAACCAGCACATGAATAAAAAATATCAGGCTGCCAAGCAATAAATGGAGGGGAAGGTCTGACTTGTAGGTACTTATTGGGCTGAAAGATATTATCCAGCAAACCACCCCCTTGGAAAGAAGGCTTTCAGTCTGCAGACCAACAGAAGAGACAACGATTTTTGATGCTGATGAGGCCATGATAGTGTCTGTAAATCAATAATGAAGATGGAAGCTTGTTAGGAGAATAATCAAAGCTATGTGGAACATAGTAATGACTCAAGCTGTGAGTGTGAAGGAAGGACTCAAAGAATTGGAAAAACAAAAGTATCAGGATAATTATTAAAACAGTTAGAGTTCTAGCAATACAGACAATTAATGCTTCAATATTTTAAAAGCAAGTGCAACTAATTTGTATCTCCAGAGACAGAAGGATTCTGACATGACAGGTCTGGAAAGACTTTAGACAGAAGACAATGTGCACTTGTATGATTGCGTTCACATATTCACTGTCAGCTCATTACTGCAGCAGAATAAAAAAGGCTTTCCCCTGATTTAATGACAGATTGTCAGCACTTCATTCAGAATAAAGTGTAATAATGATACCAATGAATACTTGGCAAAACTCCACATACATATTTGGCAAATTTCTGATTATGTTTAATTAATTTACATCCAAGTCAAGTAAGGCAATTAATTTGCCTTTTATAAATATGCATATTAATGCAGTATTCCTGTAGCCAACACTATGTCAGTTTTTCCTATGAAGGTGGCCAAAATTGTCCCGTAAAACCAGACGCTTTGGAAACGCCTTAAATTTAGTTTTCCATTTTTGAGAGGCAGCACCAAGGTGCTGAGAAAATTCACATCATTGTGAGCATTGATTTGTTACCACTGGCCCACTGACCGCTAACTGGCATGAACACTTTATGCCACAATTGTCCATTTGGTCAATAATTCACATGGCAAAACTGCTTGGCAGAATGATTTTGGACGTGAACACGAGATGTTTTCCACAAATTCTAGAGCATGCAGCCAACCTAATCCAACAACAGCAAACTGACTCCAATAGCATTCATAGTTAAAGCTGCAGTCCGTTACTTTTTTGGTAAAAAATTATCTGAAATCAATATTTGAGCAAGTACATAACTAGCCAGTGTTCAAAACTATCGCCTTACTTTAGCCCGATTCACAACGGTTAGCTAATAATAAATGTTTTCTAATTTGAATGGTATGAGTAGGTTTTCACAGGAAATTCGAGCATGCTGCTGCGTCATTACATCACATATATAAACAAAGAATTTGTCCCTGCTACTAGGCTAATCGCATGTGAGGATCCTGCAGGTGATGGATCGTTTAGCCTTTTCTCACATCATTTTGATTGCGGCTTATGATCCAGAAAGGAATATGCGTTTATGAAACACATGTTAATGAAAGTAAATTATATTCCAGTTTTAAAACTGCTTCTGATTACAGATAGCCTGGGATTACACGAGATTTGTATTTTACTTTTGGAGGGCAGTGTATATGTAGTAGAATACTAATTTTCCCTAACATTAATGATTGGTTTGAACACCAACTTATACTTACACCAAATATGGTGCAATCCTTGCTTAAATTAATATACAAAGTAGTACAGGCCAGTGCTTCTCAACAGGATGATTTATGAGTATTTAAATTAATAAAATATTATTTAGACCATCAAAATCTAATCTAAAATCAAATTCTAAAAACACCCCCCTTTAATAAAATATAATAACACTGTTGAAACCACTGTAAATCCATTAAATATATCACTCCTCTTAGTTTAATAAAAAAGAAAAAGAAAACAAGCAACTTTGTCATAATTACAGCAGAAATACAAGAAACAGCTTAGCCTTTATAATAAAGTTTTATTCAAATATTGTGTTGGACAACAGGTGACTTGAGTCAAAAAGGTTTAGAACAACTGGTATAGGCCATAGAGAGATTAATTCACTCCAGGGTATGAAATGGGTTAAACACAACAGTAGAAAGAGAGCTATAAAGGGAGAAAGAAGCAAGTTCAATCACAGCACTAAATCACAGTTCAAAGATATTCATAGTGACTGAACCACTCCAGAGAGTTGTCTTAGTGTGGGGCATATTTTATGTTAAAGAATGATTTTCACACAAAATGTAAAAACTCAGGTTAGATTAAAAAGATCAATAGATGTGGAGTTTATTGATGGATTACAGTGGGCGCTGCACTGGGGACATTAAACTTGAATAAACCACATCAAGTGAAGGTGTTTTCTTGAAGCTTTTTAACTTATCAAGTGATTTCTTAGCATCAAGGACATTATTAATGAAGCTGACCTCAGCTAAAAAAAACAAAAAACAAAAAAAAACTAAATATGCAACAGGACCTGGTTGCTGGATTTATCTCAGAAACGCTTAATGACTTTTTTTACCCTCACAGAAAGAGAAAAAAAAAAGAAAATCACAAGGAATGAGTTATACCTCTGAGCCTCTGGAAGCGTTAATTAAAAAGGAGGCTCAAATTAGGCCAGAATATTCATTTGTTACAGTGAAAGGTCTCAGAAAAAGGGATGCATTTAAAAAGGAAAAAACAAAACATGTTTTTAAGATGAATTTTGCCTGTGCGGTTGACGGGGGTGAAAGCGATCCTTCTAACAGATCGCAAGGCAAAGACACTCCAAGGAGAAAGGAAGAGAGTTATGAGTCAATTTACTGTTCTCTGTTACTATGGTTAAGAAGGGGACGGGCTCGAGTATCCTATGGCTTTGTTGTTCTGACACTAGTCAATGTTACACAGAGGATGCTCAGTTCTTGAGGGGATAGAGAGCTTTTCTAAATCCAAAGAGGCCCTTTGGAGACAAAATGAGGCACGTCAACAGAATGGATCCTGGCCAACAGCCTCTCTTATGGCTGCACCCTGTACAGTGCAGTCAAAATGTCATCCAGTTTAAGTCAGATGGACAAAAGTGAACATTAGTAAAGACAGAGTTTACTAATAAAGTAAAGACAAAAGATCGATTTTTACCCATTTGATTGGCAGCCAGGTAAATACTTACCTATCGTAACAAAGTCATTTTGAAATTTGGCATAAATTGAAAATTCACCCTATTTTCTAAATGCATGTTATAGATCTTATTTTGAATGATTTATCCATGCCTTTTTCCCCATTATTAATCGACCTTGTAATGTTTAATAGAAATGTCATAACTGACCCTTCTGGTGATGTATGCAGGACTGTATGTATGATGCACAATACAGAAGAAAATATCTACTTCAGTCGCTACTTTGGATTTATCGTGAATTTAAATTCAAACAACAAAGTTATACATTAACCAGCAGCCACAGTTAGACTAAACTAAGTTTCCCTCCAAAAGGTGTCTGATGGAGGGGGACAGAAAGGGAGAATCAATAATGGTCACTGGAACACTCTGTGACCTTTCTGCTTCAACAGAGATAACTGAAGGAGAACAGAGAAACATCTATTCAGCGACAACTTCAGAGTTACTGTTGAAATCCATTGTGAAACCAGTAACAGTACACTCTTAAAAATAAGTTCTTTATTGGCTTTTAAGAGCATTTAACATCCATGGAACCTTTCTACTGCACAAAAGGTTCTTTATATGTTCTTCAGATGATTAAAAGTTTCCTCACACTAAAAAAAGGTTCTTGTACGAACTATTCAATGAAGAGTTCTTTGGGGAAGCCAGAATTGTTCTTCTATTGCATGCAACCTTTATTTTAAATGGCTTTGGTAAGAGTGCACAGCCGGGGGGAATGAGGCACTCCGATCTTTCACATTCGGATTCAGGGAATGTCTTTAAAATTATGCTGCCATATGAACATAAGGCAATTCATTTTGCAGACAGGATTCAGCTGGGACTAGTATCCACCAGATATAACAGCAGTGAATAACAGCAAGGCAAGATTACCTAATTTTAGCTTGAATAAGTGAAGAAAAAGCCTTAAAAATAAAAACGCTATTCATAACTATAAATTAGAAGTCAACATTTCCACTTCCACAATGTTGGAGGAAGTATCTCAGCCCAAAAGAACTCATTCATAACATCACTTAATCAATCAGTTAATTAAGGTGCCGTTTTAAACTGCAGGCTTGACCATCTTAAAGCTAACAACATATAATGTAATAAACTTGAGGCACAGCAATAAGAGCAAAGTGCGCTGGACTACGAGTCTGAAAGCTTTTACGGGAGGATTGCAAGCCCGTAAATATTCCCCTTTCCAAATCTGACAGCAATCTACTCAATGCTAATCATCTCCACAAAGATAATGCCATGATCAAGCCCTTTCTTACGAGGTGTTTGTTAGGTATCTCGTAAATCAATGAAGCTAGAGTAAACAATCAAGTAGGCCTATAATTTAGTCCTCAATGAAGGCACTTGTCACACATTGGTGTAACACAAACTGCTACTGCTGCTTAAGTGAATCTCCATCTTTGAAGCTACAAAGGCTTAAAAAGTCAAGGAAGGGTGGATTTTGAAGCCATTTATTGTTTGTGATGCTCAAAAACAAAAAGACAGCAATTTGAGGAAGCGTCATGTGGAAATAAAGTGAAGCTAAGAAACTGGCAGTCTAATAACAAATCACTATAAAACTAAATTGTTGTTCAGGACATAAGGGAAGCTGTTATAAGGGATCTACACATGTGTTTACATTTATAGCTCTATTATTAGATGATTAAAATAACAAACATTCTTTGCACCTAATAAAAACACAACGCTACAAACATTTCGGACTCCAGCTTATTATACTCGGTAAATGGAATCTGGGTGTGGTGAAAATTGCCAGTGATTGTAGGCTTCAAGCTTTTAATTCCCCAATGGACTCTAAATCACCCCTTCCTGAACAAATAGAGTGTCTCTCTCTCTGTGTTTTTAATGTAACTATTGACCAAAATGTCTGAGGCACTGGATTTCACCTCAATATTTACACTTCTACATTATTCGATTTAAGTTAAACCTAATCTATTCACAATTCCCTGGGTCTCTTCATCCCACGTTCCTTATCGAGGCGATGGCAATTAAGATCAAAGGCAGATTAAACAGAAATGATTTCAGACAGCCATTGAAAGGTTCTCCTTTCATTTACAGATACCACATCATTTCCTACAAAGTGAAATACCTGAGAACTGAAAGCACTGACACCAGAATTATATTTAACACTACACTGAAACAATTTATGCACTACACTCTTTGCATGAAGCCTTCACATTAACATTACCATCTAAAGTTGCAAACTGCATTCTAGAGATGTTACATGACTCCTCAGACTGATGGAAATGTCCTATATTGGAACATATCATATGCCATGATGCACATTTAGTAAAAGAAGTACACAATAGCAACAAACAGTAAGCAATAAACAATAGGCCATAACAATACAGAGAAGCTGCTTGCCAAATAAATTAGAGTGAATGGGACTTGAAACCAAACAAGTAGGATCTCTTTTGTCAATATTATTGCATAAAACTGTCCCTCAAAATGCAACTGTTCCTCATATTTTAAATAGGAAATATGTATATATGGTTTTTAAGTAATATGTAAGCGATTATTACTTGCAATGTGCTGAGCAAAAACAAAGTGCAAAAAGTTATAAATCAATAGTTCTGTCCCGTGAAGAATAGGTTTTACTCAACTATGCTTACATTTGTAGAAGAGTGTAAAAAAAATATGAAATCAATGCAAAAATAATTAAACAAATAAATTCTCAGTTCAGTGTTGTCATTGTATGCATCTTGTCTTAGTAGAGCAGTTTACTGCAAGCTCAAACAAGTTAACTTCAAACAATGCCGTCAATGCTTTAACTACTTAACTGCTACAGCATGATTGGTTTTGTGTAACTTTTGTGTTTGAGCTTTACCACACAATCATTTCCTGCTTTAAAAGCATGTATGGCTGCCCATTAGCCAGCAGACCATAGCAGGGGGTCCAGCACACTGAAAAGGTTAATAGGATCATTTGCACCTGGTGTCTGCTGCCATGCTGGAATCCAGGATGTTGGTAGGAAAAAAAGCCTTTCAACTATTATATTCAAACCACTTCTTACATCACACTTCCCTGAAATAAGTTTCATTGTACATTGCAATAGCTGGGCCACACAATGCAAAATTTACCAGGAAAAGGAAATAGATATCTACAGGTAAAACAACTCTCCCTGCCAGCAATAAAGTAGTGAATGTTAGAGAAACTGCCATGAATACAGCTAACTGAAAACAACAAGATTACACTTAAGAGACTCAGTGTTAAGGAATGAAATGTTATCAGTTAGCTGTTGTTTTCCCTTTACTTTTTATAAGTGGAAGGAGAATAACACATATGATGTTATGAATATGATGTTTCATACAACAGAGGACATTTGTGTCATTCAGTGAAACAGGAAAACATGTACAAAATGTGCCTGCTAAAGTTTACTTTTATAGTAGGTAGCAGTAAACACTAGCTTTCTACATATGAGGACTTTAAATGAACTAATCCATCTACCAACAGGGAAATGTCTTTAAACACAAAACACGATAGCACTGTAGGATATCTTTATCAAGGGGGTCTAGCCACACAGGAAGCCCATGCATTCTCATCAGTGATTGGTGGGCGCCAAAACTGGCCCTTTAAGTGCTTTACACAGAAGACCCCCACTTCAAAGAGCTCCTATCTGTTTACACACATGAAAATCCACAAACACTGTGGTTGCCAAAGGCGACATAACGTACACAACCGGTGAATGTGTATCAAAGCAACTTTGACAGGGCTATCAATATCCAACCCTTTCATTTTGTAAGCAATTTGCTCATAGATCTGTCCTGCTTTTATATTTTGATTGTTGCTCGAGGCATGAAGAGACCACCCGTGTGGAATAGAGGCCGAGTCGTGCACGCCGTGGCGCTTTATTAGAATAAATAATAAACGAAATACTGCCATTTGTAAACTTTGTAAGCTAACTCCACTTTAGGAAGCAGTAAAAGTAAACTGGTTCCATAAAAACTCACCCTTATTCGCCTCATGGCCGCAACAATCTCCACACGGCTGTTGGGTCGAGCCACATCCAGACTACCGATATACTGGAAATCAAAGCCAACGAGATGAAATGTATTAGATCGGCTGTCGACAAATTGGGCTTAGTGTGGCATCAGAATTGACGCGCTCAATTAAATTGACATTACGGAACGTAAACAAAGTGGCAAACAACTTTAAACGTTTCCTGGGACTGGAAACAGGATTCGCAGCAGGATATAAACAAAACATGCCGCTGAAAAAGAAACTTACCTTTGCTTCGAAATTAATCCCATGTTGGAATGCTTCCTCGTTATGTAAAGGAATCCGCAAGTCGTGTCCATCATCGACTAAATTGTACTTTGTTTTGGCAGGCATGGTGACTGTTTTAGTCCTTCTCCTCAGTTAAAAACACAAAAAGCTCGAGGGGAGTCAGAACTCAGTCTAACTCTTGCGAACCATGCCTTTTTTAGCCCAAGGTTACTCTTATTTCTCATGCGTGCTCGCTTTTGACAGAGCAACTTTTGTAGAAATCACTATCTTCAATCCGACGTCGCCGAAGTGGCTTCCAAGGTGTACGTTTGAGCAAATCTGAATGGTCTGCTCACTAGTTCCCATTCAAGCGGGCAGCCCTAAGCTTTAACTGGTGTAGTAGTGCCAAAATCCTGCTTCCTGGGCTTGTCCGTTTCCAACAACTTCACGCCAGCGCCATGACCGAGCCCACACATCCTTTTCGAAAGGATTGTTGCGAGGGCAGAGCGCCATTGGTTGAAAGGGGGAATTCCACCTGCTTTCATTGGAACACGGCTTCATCACAGGTTTGGAGGAGGAGAAAAATACCTCGCTTCACATTCAACACCCAACAATGGTGTTCAAGGAGAGCGGAGAATGGCACCTAGTGGCAGACTTCGGTACACCGTGGATTAAATCGTGGCGAGTTGGCAACTCATTCCCTAAGGAAATTAGAAAACGTAAATTATGCTGTGATTTTGCCAAGTAAGATATATTCTGGGACCAGCATCTTTTGTTGATCCTGGATCAACAATATTGTCTAAAAACATAGACCTAACCAACCCTATCCCTACCCCTAAACCTAACCCTACCCATAATTTATCCCTAAAATCTGAAGGAAAGTTGAGTAACAAGGGTATACAAGCACCTAACTGTGGGTGTATAAAACTAACATTTCCTGTAAACTTATCCCTCAATTCTGATTGGTTGCTTGGAATGTTGTTTCCGGATCAACGGGTATGTTGATCCAGGAACATTTTGCACTTGGTGAAATCAAGTTCACTGCAATTTCAGCTGCATAAACATAGCCACTATGTCTTAAAAACTAGTTTGACCAACTATAAATTAACCAAGATGTAATCAATCTTACTTTTCTAATTCAAATTGGGCCAATCTACCTTTTTGTAACTGTCTTTATAAAGAAAAAGAAAAAGCGTTTCTTCAGCTTTGCGACTGTCACTTATTTTTTCTTCATTTTATTATATGATGATTTTTTTAATTTATTGAAATAAAAAATTTTCTCCCATAAGTTAGAAGTAATTTTATTGTGCAAAATTTCTCAATTACGCAGAAAGTGTGCAATCAGTCTTAGCAAGACAAAGTTAACTTCAAAAATAGTTAAAATATTTTCAGTACATAATTTTCACCACAGAATACTACTAAACACAATACTGAAAGGCATATCTGGAAATGTCTATGATGCCAGAATTCCCCTGACATGCATGCATGTCCATTTTTGGACTGTTGGGAATAGCACCTGTAGGCTATGTTGTCATAAAACATAAAACACCTGCATCAGCATGGGGAAGTTTTTTTCTACTCACATAGATTTGGCATATCCCTTACAGCCTTCTATAGAAAAATGACATTGTCTACAGTACTGTACAGTACATTGTCTATTGTACTACAGTAGCACACATCTTAGAGACAGCACAGATACCAGCAGAGTTTGTAAGGAATTCTCTTGGCTTTCCTTAGTCTTCCGCTTTCCTACTCTTAGGCTACATTTGTTATTAATAGTCTACCACATTATGTAGCATTATGGCCACATTTTAAACATGAAGAAATATTCCTATCCTCCTTTTAATCTCACATTTAGTGCTCCTCTTTTTCTGTATTGTGTACAATGTAAAATCACATGTCACGTTTCTTTCCCTGCAGTCAGAACCCATAATACTCAATCTTTATGTACCTATTACAGAATTTACAAATATATTAAACTATTTCTCTCTTCACACCAACTCATTTGACCTTGTTGTTTATTTGATCTTGCATGGCTGGAAACCTGATCAACCTACTCTCTAGACATGCCTGTTCCTCTTTAACCAATCAGGGGTGCATTTCCTAAAAGCAACTATGGTTGCAAGTTCCGTCATTAGCAATAGAGTTCAGCGGAACATGCGACCATATTGGCTAAAGTGCTTTTGGGAAATGCACACCAGATCGATATAAAGTAGTCATTACCAGCACCTGTGTTGGTGTGGTTAGTATTGAATCAGGCCACACAGGCAAATGCACTTTTATTTTCTTACCACAAGGGTGTGACAGCATGTTAGTTGGAAATAGTAGGCTATACTGTAGATATACCTGTAAGTGCAGCTTTTACCCATATTGTGTCATCTTTACCTGTGACACACAAACATCTTTGATGTAAACACAACATTTTCACTTTTTCACCTCACATCCTTTTGTATACATTTTTACCAGAAATCAAAAAACAAAAATGACTTTTTGTGTATATATACAGTGCCCACCAAAAGTATTGGAACAGTAAAGACAGAATTGCTCTGTTGGCTGTGGAGTCAAGACATTTATAAAATATGATTAAAAGATGAATATGAGACAAAACTACAGAATGTCACATTTTATTATTGGGGGATTCAGCACATAGATGTTTTACCAGCTAAGAAGTTCAGCACTTTTAGAGTTTCATTCCCCTATCTGATGTGAGCATAAGTATTGGAACAGTTGCCTCACAGGTCTTTCTAAGTGATCAGCTTGTGTCCTTTGCATTAATTCTTCAGATATTAAAAGCAGGGAATGTGTCGTATCAGTTATATCCATTACTGCTGTATTCTGAATCTTGCATTCGATGATGACACACAAATCAGGATGAAGATGACGGAGCTGACTTTGAGAGAAAAGCAAGCAATTTGAATGCTGAAAGAAAAGAGGAAGTCAATTAGAGCTATAGCAAAAACAAAGGGCATGGAGAAATCAAGAGTTTGAAAACCACCAGCAACCAACAACTACCTGATCGGCTGAGAAAACAACAGTAGTTGATGACAGACAAATCATAAAAGCTGTGAAAATTAACCATAAAAGACATGTCTGTAAAATCACCAACAACTTCCAGAAAGCTGGGGTGATGCTCTGATAATCTACTGTCCTCAGGAGACTTTGACACAGAATTACAGATGCTACACAGTCATGAATCTGGTCCATGCATTTCCGGTTAATCACCACCAGAGGTCACCCACTCACCACATGGACTCTTGCACTTCACTACAATCCCCATCATTCATTGCATTGACGACACACACAGCTGTTTTCACTGATTACACAGCTGATCACACTAATCACTCAGGCTTTATAAACCATGGACTTGCTCTTGCTAGAGGCCGAGTGTTTGTATTGCGTTTATCACTCTCCTTGCCCTTGCCCTTGCCCTTGCCCTTGCCCTTGCCCTTGCCCTTGCCCTTGCCCTTGCCCTTGCCCTTGCCCTTGCCCTTGCCCTTGCCCTTGCCCTTGCCCTTGCCCTCTGGATTTACCATTTTTCCTTGCCATTCGGACTCTGTTTGCACCTCGATTGGATTATTGCTCTTTTACCTGGATTACCCCTTCTGCCAAGCCCCTTGGATATTGTACGCCGATTGCCGACCACGCCTGTTTTCTTGAGTACTCTTCTGTCTTGCCCTCTCTATACCTGTTTGCTGTTTGTTTGACCCTGCCTGTTATTGACCATGTCTGTAAATAAAAGCTTGCACTTGGATCTTCATGTCTTGTTCGCCCTGTTACATACACAGCAAGATGCAAACCTCTGACCAGCACAAAAAATGGGATGGCAAAATTAGAGTTTGCAAAAAAGCACAAAGGTGAGCCAGAAGAGTTTTGGAACTGTATTTATGGACCGATGAGACAAAGATGAACCAGAAAATGCCACCAGATTCATTGGGAAGTGCTTCATATTGCATCAGGACAATGACACAAAACACCCTGCCAGTTCAGTCAAGGAATTTATAAGGGCAAAGAAATGGAAAGTCTTAGATTGCCCAAATAAATCTCCAGATTTAAATCCGATTGAACATGAATTTCACCAGCTGAAGAGGAGAGTAAAGGCAGAAAATCCCCAAAACAAACAACAATTGGAATTGGCTGCATTAAAGGCTGGGAAAAGTCTTTCAAAGGATGAGACCAAGAGTCTGGTGATGTCTATGGGTCACAGACTCACTGCTGAGATTGTGCGCAAGAGATCTGCAACTAAACAACTTTTAATCTTTTATATCTGCCTTATGTTCAACTGTCCCAATACTTATGCTCACATCAATGAGTGGGATGAACTCTAAAAGTGCTGTTCTTTTTATTTGGTAAAACATATATGTGTTGAAATGGCTAATAATAAAATGTGACATTCTGTAGTTTTGTCTCTCATTCATCTTTTAATCATATTTGAAAATATCTTGACTCCACAGCCAACAGATCAATTTTGTCTTTACTGTTCCAATACTTATGGAGGGCACTGTATGTATATGTATATATATGATACATCAGAGCAAATTGATTTTTAAATTTGTTAGAAATTTATTAGAATACAATGGATACCTACCACTGGCTAAAAATAAATAAATAAACGTCCAATGTCATTCAGCCCATTAAGGCACTCACAGGTGGATTGGTAGCAGAAGTTGCCCTTCAGATTGTAACAATGCATTATGTGCCCCACTGGTCCTGTGAGCTCTGAAAACTGAACAACTGCAAACAGATGGGCAGACATGGCAAAAGAAACTGTAAATAATGTTAATGTTCCAACTCGGGTCCAGAATCCATCAATTTTATGAAGCCCAATCCAGTAACCTTGAAGAGGTTGCTGTTGAAAAGTCTCTTTGTTCTGAATTATCACACTGTAGTTCTGCTTTAATCGGTCTGTAGTTTTAATGGACTGCATTCACAGATTGTTCATGGTAAAATAGAATGCATACAGTCTAGTTACTAATTGTTTTTATTTTTTATTTTTATGTACGTAAATTAGCAGAAAATCTATTTTAACTGGATTAACACAATATAGAATGACACCTAACAGACTGAATACATCACAACAACACCAGTGTTGCTGGTTAGAGGACTTATTCATTATTATTGATCCAATGATTTGAAGATGGTTGTCTTTGAATAATATGCTTTTATTAAGTTCTTTAATAATACTAATTCTTTCTTAATATGATGGATCTTCTATGGGAATTATTGTGATATAGTTGTTTAACTCTACTTCACGACTTGCTTTCCTGAAAAATCAGCCAATATAAGCACTGCAGTTCTAGTTTCTGGATACATCCCTCTCCAAGGCTGAGCGAGGAAACCTCTAAGGAAACTTTTGTAGTGCTTCAGGCCAAATAATAATTTTTTTGCTATTTAGATAAGATACACTTTCTGCCAGGGATATTTCCCACATTTATCACTGCTAAATGCATATTATGCACATTAACATAATCCAGTATGCTTCTAATGCTGCAGTTTTTTCGTATTCAGCAATAAAAAAAAATTAACTTTTCAACCATCTCAAACTCTGAACATGACTGGAGTATAAAGCCGGAATCTTTCTATTTTTAAATTGTTTGATCGCTTGGCAGAGGGAAAAAGTTGGAAAAATTGTTGATGTTATAAAAGTAACCACTGGGGAGATGTGTAGGCAGAAACTACTGACTCATACATTTCCTGTATTATCTTCACTGTTTGTTTAATAAAAGAGACTGATAATTTAGGTTGTGAGAAGCCATAGAAAGCGATGTTCTGACATCATGCCTTTTATCTCCCAGCTCATGGAAATGCAAATATTTTTTTTTTTTCAGGTAGTGCATTAAAGTTATTAGGTAGTTTGCAAATACAAAACTGTACTAAAGTAAGATATATATATATATATATAATTTTTCTCCTTCTTTCACCCTCTACTGGTGATTTTGAGGATGTACAGCTCGCTGAAAGGCTGATTTGATGTGGGTTTGTCTAATTAGTGAGCACAGGTGTTGCATCCAGGTTACAAGGGTTTAAAAGACCTTCAGTGTGTGGCTTTTCAGAAGAGAACAGAGATTTTGTGTGCAATGTTGATGGAAAGAGTGTGACTTTTGGAAGTCATTACTTAAAGAGATGTTTAAAAAATGGTAGAATGAATGGTTAATGTTGAGTCTGGACTTTTAGTACCTGAACTTGAAAATAATTTAGAGTTAAAACATGGGATGTGCATTCATGGAGGAGAGCTTGAGGCAGTTGCAGCAGAGGGCCATTCATTTGCTAAATGAAACCTGATGTAAAAATCAAAATGGTCTTAATTGAGGAAAATGCTGGAAAATGTATGCAATGTTATGCAGTTTTTGTAAAAGATCTAAATATTTGATATGCTGCTGTATATCCTGGATCACAAAACAACTGTGCCACTTCAGGGGAAATCTGTGGCCAAGTCACTGGCTGTCCAGGGGGTCAGATAAACTGGCTCTTGCCTGAGTGTTTAAATCTTTAAAGATTTGAGCATGACCCCCTTCATCAACAGATGATCTGCTTAACCTGAATTAATAATGAAGATTCCCCAAAAATATGGGGCACAGGAACAGCTGAAACAGGATGTGAGGATTCCACATATAATGTCTATAACTCTTGTACAAACAACAAAGCAGCTAAGAACATATTTGTTTGTTCATGCCTGTTGGCTATTCACAGTGTTGTTTTTACAAGGATAGAATAACATTTTATGTAGGCCATTGATGTATTATGTGCTCTGATGACAGTATTCTGCATTCTGTAGCAGAAAACTGTATTTTGCATATGAATTAAATGAATAAAAAAACACCCTACTGCTATTGAAATAAATTCTAATTGCAAAACCTTTAAATATTACGAAATATTAAGTATAGCACTTCTAGAGTTATGCCAATACAATAAAAATCCACAGAGGGGCACTGCAGTGCAAGATATACAACTAGAGGTCAAAAAATTGTTTAAGCATTCAGTTTCAGTTAAACTTTTCAATCAGTAATGCCGTTATCACACTATTCAATAAAATTAGATTTTAATTCTTATATAGATTTGAATGATCTATAATGAGTTTTAATCTTTGTTAACATTCCTCTCTATATAAATAATTATTTCTTGAAATATCATTGAGTGTATCAACAACAATGAACACTGACATACCTTTATTTATTTTTATTTGTCAACCCCGTCTGGCAATAATGAGTGAAAAGAAGAAATAAGTATTGTCATCTATTAGTGATAACTTGGTAGTGATAAGATCATAAAAAAACAAATAGTTCTTTGTTTTTTGTGCCCTTAACCTACATTACAATAAGTATGTCAGATGGTTATCAATTAGATCAGTCGCCAAGATTATGTCAAAGTATATGATGCAACTCATCACTGATAATAGTCAGTTTTGAGGTCACTGTCTGGCTATTAAGTTTTCTGTGTTCGTTGTGCGTGCTGAAAGCTTCTCTATGAATTGGTAAAAGGTCAAGCTCAAGGCAAATGTGGTTGAACAGGTTTTTTGTTTTATAACAAGGCTGTCAAACACCACAATAACAATCATTAATCTATGGTTGGACATATCAAGGCTAATTTGGCCTGTAAACCATATTCACCCATCAAATGTTGACACATTGACCTTGATATGAAATTTCATCGTTTTTGGTTGTTTGCTGATAGCTTGGTTTCATTGGAGTACAGAAGTATTCAAGGCAATGACATGCTTTATAAACTTGACCTTAATAAACCAGATGCTTTATTGTAGCCAAGGACAAATGTCTAAACAGTCTTCAAGAGTTACTGGTGTGTTCGAGCCACTGGACAGAAAGGCTGTATTTGTCTGCTAAGTGTCACTGTTGTCTTGCTGTTTAATTTAATTTACATTTTGAAACAGCCTTTTTGAAGGTTCAACTGCACTGTAATTGCATAGTGTAATATCCAACAAGTGGATAGATACAGTATGTGGCTAAAAAGGTGGCGCAACAAAGCACTTATAGCAATTAAGTGGTTGGTTGCACTTTTAAAACCATTTTAAATAGAATCACTGATGAAGAAAATTGAATTCAACTTTGAAAACTCCTAAAATTGAGTAGAAATGACAAATTTAAATGGATTAAAGTTAAATGGATAAAAAGATGAAAACATGTATGCATTGATGTAATGACAGTTTCTACAATACATCAGCATTTCTTGGAATGATGCCCTTATTGTGTAAAGGAGTGTGTAATGTTGTTACACTGTCCATGTTGATGTCTGGTCTCTGTTTACATGAACACTAATGGTGCAGGAACAAACACTGGCTATTTGAGTCATGACAAGGTTGGAGTCGTGACAGATCCTCTCATGGTTCACCTAAATTACCAGCAGGACCCGCTGAGGTAAATATTTATTAAAATCATTCATTCGTTCCGTCTGCCTCTAAACACTAAGAATGTATTTTACGTCTTTACTCTCTTCCTCTGTTTTGTCTCTGAAAGCTTAGCCACCAGGTCCTAAATTAGATTGTATTTTAGGTAATGAGGTTCATCTTTGGTTTCCTGATAGGATGACCAATCTCGCAGCTTTTACGTAATCCATGACACATCTGTGCCTTATAACTTTGTTTGCCCTGGCTGATGACCTGAGGCTACGAATGTCTTTTTGACATTTACAGAATGATAGTAGCCATGGCGTCATTCACAGGTTCCACGATGGAAGTGCGCATGATCTGGCCTGATGTTCCTCTTTGCGTCCAGAGAGCTTTTCCAGTCCCTCTCCCACAGCCGAGGCTTGATTGTTGGACTGCAGATCCCCCAAAGACCTCCACTGAGGGTCAGGAATCCAGTGCTCCTTGTGTCCAATAATTCTGTTCCATATGGAACATGTGACACGTACAGTAGCTGCAATGCTCTTGTTATATAATTGGATTCAATTGCTTGGATTGGATTCAAAAAGACGTTTAGTGTAAGAGCCTGACATACATTCAGCATTTTCACCAGTTGTAAGTTAGAACCTATTTACAATAGATCTACTAAATATTTGAGTGTTTCCATTATACATAGAGTTATACTTAAACTAAATATTTACAGGAGCTTCCAACCAGAAGTAACATCTGGAATAAAATGGCAGACTGATTGGTTTATTGAGATCATGTTTTGTGTGACTTTACTTTGGTCTTTAAGACATACGATGATGTTGACATTTACACTCATTGACATAAAGAGAACATAAGAAGAGCTTCTTATGGCTGGAATACACTACATGACTTTTGCCCAGATTTGTGCCCCCAATTTACACTCTGGAGAAGTTGGATTAGTAGTTGCCGAAATTCATTGCCTGTCTGCAGATTTGAATTGGCAGATTTCATAAAAAATGACATAGTGTATAATGTTTTTCATGCATCTCCTGTTTCTGCTTGAGATTATTGTGATCAGAACAACTAGAAACTCTGGTGGTATGTGATCCTCAGTTGTTAAGTGTATGATGCCTAGCATTTAAAAAATTTTCAGATTTTAAATACCATGTATTGTATTCCAGCCTTTAGCATCTTTTGAGCACAGAACCCATCTAAACCAGTGGTTTCAACCTTTTTGTCTTCAAGGTCAACGGCAGCTCCATTTTCATGTTTTTCCTAACTGCTGGACAGACTACAACTCATTCTTTCGCCAATGTGACATACCGTAATCAATATCACACAGTGTTAGTTCGTTTAGGCCAGAGGAAAACTGTCCCCTGACTTGGTTTCTCCCAACATTTATTTTTCTCCATTTCTGTCACCTGATGGAGTTTGTGTTCTTTTCTACTGTTGCCTTCTGGCTTGCTTATTTGGGGTCTGAAAGACACGTAACTTTATTGATATGACCACAATTTATCAATAGACTGTACTGACTTACACCACTGGATGAGAACAAAACTTAAACTGAATTAAGCTTGATGATGGCTGCATTGTTTTCTGTAGAGATGCTTTACAACGGAATTGTGTCTTGCAACATCGGCGCTGCATGGTTTAGAACTGAATTGCTCAGTTATTTCCCGTCTATCTCCGTGAAGCTGCTTTGACACAGTATAGTATAATTATGTTATAGAAATAGTTCTCTTGGCTTGACTTGAAGGTTGTCCACATTTTTTATTTCTCCTGCAGATTAATTTTAGATACAGTTCCTGAATACCTGTTTACATATTTAATATACACTTGTTGTGCTTTGAAATAATTTATAAGTAGAATAGATTTCATGATTATTTATAAATATGATTTTTTATTCCTAAATATATTGATGTTGACAGTTGCATAATACAAAAGAATGTTAAAATATCAACTATAACCAGATTAACTAAAACATACAGCTTTTCAACACTTCAGTTTACAAATTCGAAGACTGATTGGTTCAATAAAGGCATTATGTTATACAACTGCACATTTCTTATCAGATGGCTAACGACTTAGCTAAAACTAACTTTTAGATTATTGTCATTATAATGTCTGTCCTTTAGAAATTTCAGGATGACACCAGCTAAAATAATGGACTAGTATAAAAGGGAGTCATTTCAGTCTCAATATCATTCACTATCTGATGCATTTGCTGCCATTTCAATTCATTCCGGCTAATAGCGCAGACGAGACGCGACCTGAAAGCACTACATTACTATTAAATGGAGGGAACGACTGCCAGGGGCCAGAAAGATGATGCTCTAAAATACATGCCACAAAACAGAGAGCCTCTGATCATTTCAAACCAATAAATGAATTCACACCTCTGTAAGCTGTAGAAATGGACTGTTTCATCAAATGGACCATCTCATTGTGGAAAAACAATTCCATTATCTTGTCAGTCTTGATTTCACAACAGATGCTTGTTCAACGAGAACATTAATCAGAGAGGTTTAAATCACATTTTACTTTGCAATTCGTTGATGAGACAATGTGTGAAGAAACCGTGTGTCCAATGATTTCGTAACACTTAGGGTTGAAGTTCAGTCTGTTAACGGGCCTAATCAGCATCAAGCAGTGATGAAAACTGAATCTGTCATAACCTCATTCTCTCTCAGCGCTTTAAAGTGTGCTGAAGATGTACTGATTTAAAGGAACAATCTCTTCAGTGCACAGGTTTCCAAACACACACATGCATAAACAGTCAAAATCTGTGATGAAAGGGCCAACGAGCCCTTAAACGCCATCTGGCCAAATATCCCGCTCTCTTTGTGCTGCCTGGCACGTAGCTCCCACGTTTATTTATGTTAGCGCTAACAGACACGACCACATTAATTCCTCACACATGCTCCCTCGCATGGGTCAAACACTTTCTCACTCTCACAGACAGTTGGGGGACAAAGAGGTTTGTTTGTTTGTCATTATTTAAGTGTGTCATGAAGCATCTGACAATATGCTTACTGGAATAGTACACTGCACAATCCATCCACATCAACAGTATTAAACAACTTACGGTAACTGTTTGACTTTTAGTCTGAAAACATCTTTACGTCAATAATATCAAGTCAATATTTAAAAATAAAATGAAAATAAATAGAGGTCATCTTCCTGTCATCCTTCATACCTATTTTCCATTCAGAAATAGGGTTGTAAATGGCCATAAACATTACTCGTCCTGGGAGCAATGTAGAGACAGCTTAGTGGCACCTGTTTTATAAAACATTTATCTTCTGTCTTGAGTTACGGCATCAGTCGTTGAAATACAACAGATAACCAGCAGCTGAACTTTAGACTCGGATACACTCATATGTTTTTTTTTTTTTTTTTAATCAGTTGTATGCTTAAGATGTGGCTGTCTTTAAAGGAATAGTGCATTGAAAAATAAACTTCAAAATTCAAACTTTCTTGCATGGAACAGAAAATAAATTTTGATTAATGCGGTGTTTGTTCTTTTCCAGTGAATGAGGCTGTTGAGCTTCAAAAAGGACACCAAATCACCATATAGTATCATGAATATAATATCGATGGCTCATGTCCTATATTCCAAGTCGTTATTCACTGACAATCTTCCACTCCAATTATGGAAGACGCAAACGGATCAGTGAGTCACGCGAGAACCAAATCACTCAAATTCATGAACAAATCATTAACACTGTTTTTGTAAACTAGATTCAGTGAACTGATTCATTGAAAAGATCTAACTCAAAAGCACTTTCTGTTAGTGAATTGGATATTACTACTTCAGTCATGAACACTCAGTCCAAGTAGTCTTTTTCTCCCATGAAGCTATAGCATAACTTTTACGATTCATATGAGCCATTTTTATGGTGCTTATCTTATATTCAATAGCCTGACAGTCCCAGTCCTCATTTATTTTCATTGTATTAAAAGAGTGGCCAAAATATTCTTTAAAAATTCACCTTTAGTGTTCCAGGAATAAAGTCTGTCTGTGGACTTTAAAAGTCTGTGGGGTTTGAACAACGTTGACTAAATGTTTTAGTATTAATAGAGTCTGTTTTCATAAAGCAAAGAGGCATGAGTGTTGTATCATTTCATATAACTGAGCTCATAGCGTAAGAATAGAATGATGTCTTTGCTGGTTTTTGTGTTTTCGTGTGTGTGTGTGTGTGTGTGTGATGCAATATGGTATTAACATCTGATAAGTGATAGGAAAAATGATTACAGTTTTCTTTATTACTGAAAATTGTTCTAAAGCTACTCTTGCAACAAAACCCTTTGATGATCTACTACAGACATGACTAAAAATGTGGCGTGGACACAGAGTGCAAATACAGAACATTCTGAAAAGCCAGAACATTTGCTTGCACATGTTGCTTCACTGCAGCTCTTCATTGACTGCACAATGACATTTCTGCACTGACAAGACTGTTATTATGATGTCTGTCCATGGCAGCATTTTATTGAGCTTGTTCAGTCAGACTTTGATTGAGTGTTGAGCACTGTGTTTTTCTCTCTCCCAGTTTATCTGGGGCCGATAAGACTAAACTCCCGAATAACACCTGTCTCTCATTCGAGCAGAAATGTGTACTGAAGGCAATGCGTAAAAGCAGTGCTGATGGACTAACTCTAGCGTAACAAAGGAGAATGGGATTTGAGTGAAGGCGGGAACACAGTGTGTTGCGCTGATAAGCTCTTTTTAAAAAGCTAGTATGAAAGCTTCCTACATGGGCAGGTGTCTTGTAAAAGTGCAGTAACAGTACCAAAATTTTGGCGAAATTTTGTGGGCAAAAATATCCATTGTCTGTTGTCAATAATATAGTAATGCATAGCTTAGAAGTCGCTTTCAAACCAAGGAGCTTTCTGTTGGTTGCAAAAATATTTGTGGGGGAATGTTCATAGCCTTATGCGAAATTCCAGATTGCATAGATTCCTATTGAAATGACTGAATTTTGCCGATGAAAATTCATGCACAATGATAAATGTGACTGCTCCTTTAAGGCATCACCATGGAAATGACCATCTGGAACACTCTACATAGGCAGGAGCTCAGCAAGTCAGGCAAATAGTGATCTGAATGGGACAACGCAAATGACTCGCCTCGCAAATGATTTTGATAGAGTTTGTTGTTAGCATGTTGCCAAGCAAGTGAAATTTTACTGAGCTGTATTATTTATACTGTTCAGTCTAAACTAAATGTCATCTGTCAATTTACATTAAATGTTCTCACTGATATCACAATGCCTTCTACTTAATGCTGTACATGTGATGCTAGCTTGTCCTAACCAGCCCTGATGCATGAATAAAAGGCCATGTTAATCAGTTTTGGCCTAATCAGCCACGATACGTGACAAGCATCAGGGGATTCTATTTCAGAAACAGTTTCTAATTCTGGCATGTCATGACTGGAACAACAGCACACAAACTAAGACAACAATAATCTCAGCCTACTGTTTAAATGCTTCATTTTATGCTAAACTAGTCTAATGTGAATTTGAATATCATTTTGCCTGACCTGTACAGCCATACTGAAAGCTACAATTAATAAATGACCTCAGATCATGAAAATATTCTCAATATGCTCGAAATGTGAACGTCTATTCAATGTAAGATTCACTCACTCACAATGCATGTATTTGTAACAATGATGAAATATTCTTAACTATTTCATTGTGAGTGCAGTATGTTTGCAGAAAGAGCCCACCTACGCACTCTCCTGATTGGCTAGGATATTTGATTGATTGTGTCAAGTCTTGCAGTCGTGTCACGTACCGTGTGCACAAACAAATTGCTTGTCTCTTATCGCACAGTGTTGCAATTTGTTTCAAATTAGATTTATTGGATTGCAACATAAATATGATGGCTACCTTTTTGAATGTCTTCATTACCCCCTAAATATTGATTCCAAGGGTAGTTCATTATGTTTTGAAACAAAGCAAGTGAACAATTCTACTTCTTTTATTTTGTTACTGTACCAACAAAATGTTTTTTTGTGGTTTGTCTCATTGACCCTGATGGACCACAATCCCGTTTCCTCTTTTTATGAATGTTTTATGGTGAAAAATGACCTGGACAATCTAAGGCCACCATGACTCCATTTCCTGTGTAAACGTAGCAGTTGGAACTGATTTGATATAACATTACTCTGAGGTGAACCATTCTGTTTTTGTTTTTTTACCCATGATTTGATAGACTGAGATACAGAGCGACATTAAACACTGTGGAGCCAAAAGGGGTGATCTCACCTCACTGGCTTGTTTCTCATCTGGAGTCTGGTTCTTTGATCAATACGCCTGGTCTGCATCAACTGAAGTATGAACTCAGAAGTGTTGTGAGGTGATGTATAACATATCGAGCATGAAGGAGTCTATCCCTTCATGTGAAATGAGCCACACTTTGAACCCCGGTCAAATCACTTGCTATGACCTGAACCTACACTTCAAATTGAGCGTAAACACTGCACACAATAATTGTTCAGTGGTTCCGTGTTTAAATAAATTTTCTGGGTTCAGTACATGTTAAGGTCAGTTGCCACAACTTGTGACATATATAGTGTTGATTATCTCGATTAGATTTGAAAAATTCTTGAATAAAAGCAAAGGTCTAGGCTACATGAGGGTGTTACAATGGAAGTGAATAGGGACAATTTGTAAACATTACAATACTCAAAATTTCAAAAGTATAGCCACCAAAACAATATACATGTTGGATCATTTTAGTGTGGATCAACGTTTTCTGCGTAAAATGATATCCAATTTTACAACTTTGTTGACTGTCAAAATTACTATCAAAACAATGATTTTACAGCTCAGATAATACACGTTTTAACATGCAAATTAATAAGTGCTTTAAAAAATGTATAACCTTCACATTTCTGATTTTACATTCTGCTTTTACATTTACATTCACATTTCTGCTTCATCCCAAAACTGGCCTTTGACCTTTCTCTCTCTCTCTCATTCATTCATTCATTCATTCATTCATTCATTCATTCATTCATTCATTCATTCATTCATTCATTCATTCATTCATTCATTCGGCATTGCTGTATATTCCACAAAGGCTATTGATTGAGCCTAACTTCTAGTGAACCTTGAATATTAAGGTGACAATCACAACAAGAACCTGTCAGACCTGGACAAATTAATTGCCAGAAAAAAAAAATCAATAGAACTCAGGGCTACAATCTCGGAAAAGTCTGCATGTAATCGGCCTGTATTTCCACTTTGAGGCATAAACGTAACCGTCAGATGACAATTTTCAGAAATTGCCCTACTTTGTAGTATTGCTCTTGCACATTCTGTACTAGGCACATGTCCAGCTTTTAAACATCTACACATGCAGCCTCAAGACATGGTCAAAGGTATGTAACATTAGCTATTTTCCAACATGCTAATCAAAAACAGCAATTTAGTCTGATTTTTTGGCAGGTAGTTAGAGGGAGAGTGGCAGAGTCAAAATTCCACCAATAATGGTAATATGCTATGCACTGAATAAACAATATAACTGCGTGTGAATACTAATACTAATACAACTACTAATACTCCTACTAATAATATACATGGTTATATTTTTTTAGTTATTGTTGTTTTGTTTTGTTGTTGAATTATTATTAGAATTATGTTATATTATAATAATAATTATTTAATTTAATATTGCCATTATTATTATTTTATATATAAATACAATTTCCCAAAATAACATTTTAAATAAATAAATAAATAAATAAATAAATAAATATGTTTATTATTTAGTAGTGGTAGTAGTAATTTTGTGGTTAGCTATGAAAGTGGTTTCTGTTTCTGTTTACAGATTAATCTAGCGATCTAGTAATCATTATCTGCAGGAGTCTGCACTGAATGTGTAATCAGCAAAAGACCTCTGAAGTTTCCAATATCTAGTTAAAGCTTAATGGAGCTGAAAGATGCACATGCTTCGAGTCACAGCCCCACATCTGGGACCAGGTAAATTATGATAAGAAGAAAAATGTTGGCTAATACAGGGTGGAGGTGACTTTTCCCCTGAATATGACCTTATGTGAGCTTGGTTATCTCATTCTCACTTTGCCCTGGATTAAACCATTGTTCATTCATACGCACCTTATATGGCCTATAGCTGGTGCAGTTGAATGAACTGGAACTGATAAACTTGCTGCTTTGTTTTTTGGTTCTGATGTCAAAAGTTTGTCTTTAGATCTCTGCAGGCATCTGACTAACTAGAACTATTGATAGGATTGGTTCAATATTTTGCATGGATGTGTCAACAGATTGAAATAAATAGGGTGAGAAGATATGTGCTTTTAAACAGGTTTTGTGGATGAAGTTAGTATGTGAGGAGTGAGATGAAATGATGATGAAATATTGTGATCTTTCTACATTTTTCATAAAGATATGCTTTATAATATGCAGTGTTCAATTAATTCCTAATGTAACTGTGAAATGTTACTAATATTACTAAATTGCAGTGTCTTTCTTTCATGAAATCATTGCTAGTAGGATTTCAATGCGCCCATAAATTCAACATGAAGTGCATTTCCTTTGCGAGAGGATAATAATTTATGATCTTACACATGATCTGATATGTAAATCAGGGTAATGGCAGCTATTACATTACAGCCGGGGATTAGGAGTCTGTTCCTGTCTCCAGAACATTACAGAATTTGGCCTTTTGCCTTTTCCTTTTAGACTGTAGTAAATACTTTTTTCCATTGAGGAGATTTGTATCTTGATTTAGTTGATCAGTTCAAAATAACAAAGGAGCCTTGACATAAAGTAAGTATTTTTTTAAAGGTTTTATTGAGATTTATTATTTGGACAGAAAAAAATGTTCAGTTTCTTTGAGCACAGCTTTATTTTAATTTGTAGCAGTCCTAATGTGTAATATTTATTTCTTGCCACAGATTCCTTTCTTCAGGGCAATAGGGGGTATGAACAAATTAATCCAGGCATGGAGACCACACATATTTGACAACTTAGAGGATGTAGCTTTTGTGACCTTAGGGGCTGCATGGTGTCGTGGAGGTCAGTCAAAGAGTTCAAATAAATTTTGGGCTGTGATTGTTTGTTGAGACCGCTCTGGTGAGTAAAGGCAATATTATGACATTTTCAGTCAGACATAAAAAACATGACATTTGCTGATGAAATGATTTGCACTGAAAATTTTAATACCAATTTTAATACCAATAAGATGGAGATATATATTCAGGCTTGTGTAACAATTCTAAAAATGCACACTACATGGGTAAAAAACCCCAACAAAAATTACATTTATAGCTACATAAATTACAGTTAACCACTATAAATTCTACTATATTTCATTACATTACATTATTATGAATTTTGGCTTTTAATTGAATTGAATTGAATTGAATTGAATTGAATTGAATTGAATTGAATTGACTTGAATTTAATTTAATTTAATTTAATTTTTTATTATTTTTTATTATTGCACACATGTACAGAAAAAAGTCCAAAAGCAAATAACGCATGTAAAACGTGCAGGACAAGTACACCACAAAAATGCCATCTCATGTTTATTATACATCAGTGATCTAGGTACAACAAACTCCTTTCCTTTAATAAACTTTGGAAATTAACTTGGTTTTGCGTCTGCTTTGTTCGTGCCTCTGTTCTGATTGGCTGGCTGTTGTGTTCTGGAGGCTGGGGCTGTATAAAAGGATAGTTGTAGGAGGAGACTGCATTGAGATTGTGAGGACCTGCGTTGTGACACTCAAGACTTTTTTTCTCTAGCGTTGGATTTGTATTACACACCAGCACCATGTGTAAAGGGCTCGCTGCCCTCCCAGCAACATGCTTGAAAAGGTATGAACTACCTTATTGGAAATTATTGGTGATATTATAATTTTTAGTTCAACGTTCAAGATGATATATGTTTTCATGCTCTGAATACTCTGAATTGGACTAAGAGCAAAACAAAGCAGCTGTTTGGGTATCAAGATATTACAGTTTGCTTTGATTCGTTTAATTATATGTTAACTTCTCCAACAGCGCCAAAGACATAAAGCATAAGATTGGCTTCCTGCTTCAAAAGCCAGATCCACTTCAAGAACAGAAGTCTCTGAAGGAGAAGGAGAAAGAGAAGGAGAAGGCGAAGGTCACCGTGGTGAACAGGTAAGGTTAGACCAACAAAGTTTACTTTTCTATTCTATTCTATTCTATTCTATTCTATTCTATTCTATTCTATTCTATTCTATATTTTCAATAATATTTTATTATTTACATTAATATAATTTTTGATATTATAGATAATTAATATTTTGATATTACAGTATTTAAACATTACTGAAGCTAATCTGATATTATTTACATTTACAAAACCATTTATATATTTTGTTTATTCCTTCCTCTGATTCTAGAGTCCCTTCTGCTGAAATTGAGAAATGGAAAACCTCATTTAACAACCTAATCAAAAATGAAGGTTAGTGTCAAGATTATTTAGTTATGCAATAAATAAATCAACCATCCTGATCAAATCTGGGAAACCAGCATGTGTTAATGATGAACAGGCTGCAGCATAGTAATGATTTAATGAGAAAAAGCCTGAGACTTCTGCACTGACCCTTGTTTATTCGGCCTTGTATTTGCTGTCAAAGAGCCCATGGTCTCATTAAAGTCTCTGATAAAGGAGACTGTATTTCGGTCAGTCTGATAGGCCATGACCATATTTTTTTCACGCACCAGAGTGTGTGCTACGTGTCCGCAGACTGCACTGGTGGCCCCTGAAGAGCTTGAGTGTTCTGCTCTGGTGGGCTACAGGGGTCATCAACCACTAGGACAGTCTTTAGAGAATCCCCCCAGACTCAAAGTCCTGACCCAGAGTCTTCATTCCAAAACCTCCTCAGCATCCGCTCCCTAGGAATAATGAGTTCAAATGGAGATTTGAATGTCTTCGGATCAGGGTTATTATAGTCACCTAAAAAATTCACAATAAATGTTAACTGAAATAAAATATTACAAACTTAAACTTATTTCAGTTAATTTCCATTTCTCATATTCATTTTGTTTTTAGTTTGGATATATATTATATTATTGAATATATAATGCAATTTATTGTTTTTTTA
The DNA here is from genome assembly GCF_936440315.1 of Barbus barbus. Classification (NCBI taxonomy): domain Eukaryota; kingdom Metazoa; phylum Chordata; class Actinopteri; order Cypriniformes; family Cyprinidae; genus Barbus; species Barbus barbus. Next base: position 19,077,277 of record NC_136753.1, read on the forward strand.
GTGTATTGAGTCTCACTGAAATTCTTTCCTTTCAGACGGTCGGAAGGCTTTCACTTCCTTTTTACAGTCCGAGTACAGTCAAGAGAACATTGAATTCTGGGAAGCCTGTGAAGATTTCAAGCAGACATCAGTGGACAAGATGAATGTGAATGCTAGAAAGATATTTGAGCGATACGTTGAAGCTGATTCCCCTAGCGAGGTGAGAGCGCTGCTTGACTGGAATATATCTATTCCCTTATCCCATCTAAACTGTACTCATAAATCTCCATAATTTTTTTTAGGTGAATTTGGATTCGGTCACTAGAGAACTCACTAGAAAGAATCTGGAAAGGTGTGACGCATCCTGTTTTGAGGAGGCTCAGAGTAAAATCTTCACCCTCATGGAAAAGGACTCGTACAGGCGCTTCCTAAAATCCAAACTGTTCCTGGAACTGTCTCAACCACCATTGGACAACAAACCCTGTAGTTTAGAGAAGAAAGGAAAACGTCATGTTTCTGACCACAATCAGTGCTTGCCTAGTTATGCCTAACCAAACCATCTCCTCCTAGATGAACAAAGTATATGACGAACTTTGCCATAATGTGACTTCCACTCATTTGGCTTTATAAAGCTCATTTATGTTTATGAGTAAAAAGGCGGAGTTCATTAGATGGTTCCGTCATTGTGATTGTAACACTTTTATCTTTGCAGCAGCGTTGAAAGTGTGTAGTTATCCACTGCTTGAGCATGACGGTGATGTTCTGAATGGGTTTTGTTCAGACAATGTTTTTACCATCAACAGAAATAACCCCCATCTACTCCTCAACCTTGAAATTCCATTGAATTGGCTTTGGGAAAACAATACATCTGTGACGTAGTTTACAACTAAATGACTGTTACAGACAGAAACTGGTTTTTGCTTAGGATTTTATTTGAGCTGTGATGAGAATAGGACCATTAACATCACTTTTAACCAACTGTATTCTCTTTACTCTTGTAATGTTATGTAATCTGCATATTTATATATGTTTATATATAAGCTATCTTAACTTCAGAGGTTATGTATGTTCTTTCTACTTAAAATGTGAAATTTCCAGCATTTCATTTTTGTATTGGCCACTCTTCATAATCCACAAAATGACAAGTGAATGTGATAAATGTGCATGTGTAATGTATAACCTGCCACTGCCACTGATTTACAATGTGTTCCACTGTGAAACCGTGTCTTGGCTTTAAGGCAGACATTACATATCAAACCACAAATGCTCCTGTTAGAATAAATGGCCAAATGTGAGTTGTTTACATATTTGTTTACTGGTTCCATATTTATTTTTGTCATATTTATGAATAAAATGACATCATAAAATTCAAATGGTCTCATACTATTAGATCCAACAGACAACTCCTAATTTTACGTTTTAAAACAAAATGCAATTGAAGATTAATATATATATCTTATATATATATATATATATATATATATATATATATATTCAAACATCTTAAGAACACACTATATATATATATATATATATATATATATATATATATATATATATATATATATATTAGGGTTCATATGCAAAAGCCTCCATGTGCCATTTGAAATTTGCTTCTAAAATGAGCATTTTTATCATTTTTATTTGGCTCCTATGTGTAGGTTCAGTAATTTCACTTTAATGGCAATGAATAGGTTCTTTTCATTGCAATTAAAGTGAAATAACTGAACATAAACAAGAAAAGCATTTGGTTACTGTCTATATCTCCTTACTGAAAGCAGAATCTTGAAAGTTTTTTTTTTCCATGTCAATAACCATTATCTCTCAAAACATGATGATGAGCACTCATGTAGCTTGAGTGTGACGTAATGGAGGATTGCAGCATGTTGTATGTGGATGTTTAGGACATTGAGTGAAAGAGTACAGGAAGTTCAGCTATCTCAAAAACTATAAGTTCTCTCATGGGTATTTCTCAGATATTCCTAAAATTACAGAGACCATTAGAAAACTATGTAGCAAGACTCAAACTGTGCATTTGAGTAAGATTACTTATTAACTCTTTATATTGACACGCTCATCATGTCTCCTATTTCTCCTTCCTACAAAGAATTATTTAAAAACAGAGTTACAACTCTTAACAGCAGAGGAAACGACTACCTTGGCAAAGTCAATGTGACCTAGCACACATGCAAGCACATGGTTTTAATTAGGAGTGTTTTTAAGATTTTTGAAATATTGCGAGAGAACAGTCAATACTCTTTTTGAATGCACATACTATATTATCCAGTCTCATCTCATCTCTCACCGTGCTTAAAACAGTGCAGAGAGATTTTGTGAAGTAAAAAGTGCGCAAAGAGGCTGAGCTGTAGTGGGTTCATTGCAAGACGAATATAGGATGGGAACATTCAGTTCTTTCATGTCTTTCATGCCTTTTGAAGTAGGAAACAGAGAAAATCTAGGGACGTAAACAAATGATGTGACACTATTACATTCAAATGAAAACATAAACACAAATGGAGTAATGAGTGAAAATGATTAATATAAAGTATTGCTGTATATCTCACACAGAGCTGTAGGGTACAAAGGAAAAGCTTTTTAAAGTGTATGATGATTGAAAACATGATTGATGAAGCAACTGTGAAAAGATATGATCAAAGAAGCTTTACTGAAAATCATTTAAAAATAAAGGCAATGAATAAGGGGGGCTTTTACCCCCACATTCAGGATCTAAAAAGAATCCGGACCCCAAGGGAAAGAGCGGTGTAAATGGTATAAAATACCAGTTTATAGAGACAAAATTAACATAGGACAATATTTCTGAGTAAAACAATCAAAGAAATACAGGAAATAGCAACTTTAGCAAATGATAAACCATGTACAGCTCATTTGGAACATTCTTTAAAGGAACAAAAACATTTTCTTGTTTTTAGTAACCAAACAATGTATATTCAACAGCTACAATGCTGAAGGCATGTTTCGGAAATGACTCTTGATTGTGTTTGTCACAGTTGCTGAGCCCACTTTGCACATGCTTTAAAACAAATTTCTTCTCACTTATGGAAAACTATTTTTTTCAGAAACGGCATCCTCCATATTCCTTCCCTGTCTACTATATAGTAGTGGCATTTTAAAGCAGATTGGATCTAGTCTTGAATTAGTGTCCCACTTCAAAATATTTGATTGGTTATTGAAAAACCAATGATTTTATTCTTTTGAACAAACATGAAAACCATAATACTCAATTTATACCAATAATAATATACTACTTATGCATATTTGCCTAAATAAATAAATATTCTACACCCAGGGCTAATTTATTAAAGAACAAATATTTTAAAATGTATAGTTGTATGCCCTACATTGTGTGCCAAAAATATAAATGTTATAAACAGCACTTTTCATAATAATAAAAAAGGAACACAGTTTGAAAGCAGCAGGATGGGCTTAAAATCACAAAAAATCTAAAGTAAAAGTAAAGTAAAAGTAAAGTCGTGATGTATTGTCAAGTATGGTGACCCATACTCGAAATTGGTGCTCTGCGTTTAACCCATCCAAGTGCACACACACAGCAGTGAGTAGTGAACAAATGCACACACACACACACACACACCGTGAACACACACCCGGAGCAGTGGGCAGCCATGCTGCAGCGCCCGAGGAGCAATTGGGGGTTCGGTGCCTTGCTCAAGGGCACCTCAGTCGTGGTATTGAGGGTGGAGAGAGCGCTGGACATTCCCTCCCCCCACCTACAATTCCTGCCGGCCGGGGGCTCGAACTCGCAACCTTTCGATTACGAGTCCGACTCTCTAACCATTAGGCCACGACTTCCCCACAGTGGGGAAAGTTTACCCTAAAGTGCAAAATAAGTGTAAACTTGTCAGGGGTAGAATGTTCTATAGGAATTACAGTTAATGCTTAAAATAATAAGTTATTTCACACACATGCACGCACACACAAACACACAATAATTCTGTTTATATAAGTGTGTAAATAAAAAAAATTAATTAAAATTGCATCAATTTTACCCCATGGATAAGTCATGTTATGCATTGCAACTAACTGTTGTTTAGGAAAATGTTGTGGTGGGGCCTGTTTTAATTAGGTGTTTTGGTGAGAAAATATTTTCAAAAGAGCGTTTTTATCCCAAGGGCTTTCAGCACCTTTGCACCCTGTGCTTTATGTTCAATTAAATTCAGCACAAAGGCAAATGCTAGTGAAATTGAGATGTTGCTGATGACTTTGAGTGAAGGATTATGGAGGTTGCCATTACCATCACAGTTATTTTGACAATCCAGCTTTGAATATAATAGGTAAATATTTCACAAAGTTACTCAAGTCCCATTATGTGCTCACATTTGCTAAAAACAACCTACAAAAACAATTCAATAACCATCTGCATCGCTGTTATACATTCCCAAAAGAAATGTGTGACTTCTCATCACCTCTCGTCTACACTGACTTGACATGTTTTCCCTTTGCCCACAGTTACAGAGGAGCAAATGAGGGTCTGCTAGAGCAGAGAACAGGCTCTTTTTCATGACCGATTTATCTCTTTCTCTTTCTGTTCTCTGTTCTGTGTTCTCTGTTTCGTGGCAGGATCTTGCTGCAGGACAGCAGGCTGCTCATTATGGCTCAGCACAAGGTTTGATGTAATTACACTCTGCTCTGGTGCTTCAGGTGCTGCAGTGCCTGTTTGATCATTGTTATTGAAGTGGGCACCTTTTGAAATGGCAGACACATACACACAGAACAGCAATGAACTTGCTTGAACCAAAAAAGAATGAGCCATATTTGTATACTGCATCTGAAAACCTATTTATAAGGAAACACTAGAGGCCGAATTAACCGAGTTGGTTTTCAGTGCCGGTGACTAAACAACTCCAGGTCAGTTTAACCAGGCACTATTGGTGCTGGTATAGGACTTTCCAAGGACATTTAAATGAAGTCATTAGCTGTGTCCAAAATCGATGAAAGGTTAGAACAGAGCAGACGACAATGTGCAGTCGGAATTATTCTGAAACTGATATTTCAAGGTAAAAAACGTACAGTTGATTTAAAGTACTAAAATGTACCATTTAGGGGTAAATAAAGTGCAAAGATGTAGCTTTTTCCCTTATGGCACCGTAGGGACAACTTAGTAATTTTTTTTTGAGAGTGTATGAAATGCATTAAGGAAATAGCTGCAACAATATAATAACATTGTTTTGGATTTTTGGGTGTTTGCTGAAAGAAAACAAACAAAAAAACAACTGTTTTATAAGCCAAACTTACCAGTTCAGTATTTAGGTTTCCTAGAGTTTACATTCACCTGTTGTAAATCTTGGTAGCCATCAAAAACAGTGCAAATTCACAGCTGTCTCCTTAATGAGAGCGGTCTGGTTTTACTACACAAATGAACATATGAAGTGAGTATTTATAGAGGATTATCTCTCCTTCCATCTGAGCCCTACGCAGTCATTATCTGGTTTTGTTTTTGTGCGTACAAGCCACATTTGTTTCCATTTGTGTGTATGCGCAAATAGCAGGAACAGCATTATTGTGCCATAAGGACACGATTAGCATCCTGGTCCACACACACACAAACTCAGTCACACTCTTGTACCTTGTTATAGCTGCAGCTCGAGCTGTCGTAAGACTGGTGTTAACACCTGGATAAGATTTAATATTGTTTGGCCCTGGTATGGAAAGAAACGTGACGTAAATTTGGCATGTGAATGGACAGGCTATTTGTGATACAGATATACAGTGGCCATAAAAGTATTTGAACACACAATGTATGAATGCATTTATTTTAAAGAGGCACCGTTTTCAACTAAAATGTGTTTTGGCCATTCATTTGCATGACAACAGCATTGGGGGGTCTGAAAATGCAAATTTTTGTAAACAATACCATTATCATCTCTTTGTAAACTACAAAACATGAATGTGTGTTCAGTCTAAAGGTATATGTGCATAATATTTCTGTCCAAAATGCCATTGCCAACTACTGGTCTGGCATGCATAAATAATACAGTGACTTTAGCTGTTTTTGTGGATCTGTGTGAGTGGGGATCGTTTTGACAATGTTGTCCTGTAGTATACGTGAAACAAAAATGCAAAGGGAATGTTTTTGTTTTTAGTACTTTGTTGTCATGTAAATGTACCCTAATACAAATACATTTAGACAATTTTAAATGTGGCTCAGAGTGTCCAAATACTATTTTGGTCCACTGTATGTGATTTTGTACTTTTTCACTGGCTTAATGTAATATTCTGATTTGCCTTCTTGTCATAACAGAATGTTCGAAAGGATTTAACCTTGTTTAAGCAGAGATTAATTGGATGCATGCATTTGCTGTTTAAATTAAATGAGTTATGTTTTTGTATGTCTTTGATAAATGCAGCACAACAAAAACAATTTAATTAAGAACTGTTTTGCTGATCCTGACCTATAGTCTGGACAAAGCAAAATGGAGATGCTCTTTTGTTTGGCATTTATGAAAAGGGTGCCTTTTTGATGCAACTCAGAAATGGTTGAAGAAATGTCTTTTCGTTCTGTCAGTACACAAGGGGTTTAACCCCTAGTCACGAGTCATACGTCTATTTCTAGGAATGAGAGTGGTAATGAATGTGAACATGTTTGCGTCTGACATTATTTATTTTGGCAACCTCTCATCGCCCATCTGCTTCATCTCAATTTTCCACCTCTCTCTTCCTCTGTTTTCTTCTTATATCTTTCTATTCTTCACACTGGTCCTCTCATCTTATCATGGTTGTGTGAATAAAACACTCTGGACGAGTGGCTAAATGAAATAGATGAGAGAGCTTGCTGTGCGGGACGTCAGGAAATAGTTGCATTATTATTTAAATTTAGCATTTTAACAACATTCTCCGATTTTACTGAAATTACATGCTTGCTGAAATGGCAGTACCATTAAGCAACGTTGAGTAATTCCATGATGATTGAAAACAATTATAATAGAGGAGGAAAACAAAGCTTAACTTTAAAGCGTCTTAATTACTTCCGTTCAATCACTAGCTTTGCTTGGTAAAGAAAATGACAAATTGACAAATTAAATAACAGAAAGGACACACTCTTATCTTAATACTTTTTACCTTGAAGACCAAACAAACAGACAAAGATAATAAATTAAAATAATTTATAAATGGCTGATATGTACATCTGAAAAAAATAAATAAATCTTCAGAACTTTAATGTGATTATGGATTTTATATGATCAACTACAAACATACATGCATATAGTTTATGCAGATTTCTTGTATAGGCAAGGTACTCTGTCAGTCCTTACTGACAATTTTGACAAAATTTGGGTATTTTTTTAAGCCAATGTAATAATTTTAAAAGATTATTTTTAAAATTGAAGTAATTCTTGTTGAATTCATTCAATTTCTCTTTAATTTACTTTACATTGGTGATGCCTAATTATTGATAGCCATATTAAACTAAACCTGCCCTGCAGTGAACTAATAATTTGCTTTTCGAACATCAGTAAGGACTTCTGGAAGCACCTACCACTGCTCATTTATGAATGAATGCTATTAGATTTAGTGACATAGCTACACATAGTTTAATAAAGTAACATGCAAGAGTATATGTGTCTGTGAAACACACACGTTTTTTCAACTACTTACACACAAAATCTTTACTTGTCACACAATTTCTGAAACCTGAAACTCAAACACCAGAACCACACACCAAATCTGCAAAACCATACACCAATTCTTGGCCTTTGACTCGGTTTTCAATTTCATAAAACACTTTTTGCAAAACACAAAACACAATTCTATATGTAACACACAAAAATCTAACAGGAATTATTTTTATGGCAAAGGTGTTTGCAAATGTTTGCTTTTGAGATGGGTTTGTGATATTTTGAATGCAGTGCTACATTTAGCAAGAGATGTGAGGCATTTTGTATTTGCAATTCTTGGATTTCTGTGTAAAGTTTTGAAAAAAAGAGGCAAAGTTTTGAAAATGTGTGCAAGCAGCTGAAAAAAAACTGTAAATAAAAACATGCAAAAAACAAACAAAAAAAAAACACTGAATATAACACATGTGGGTTACATATATTTGATGTTCCTTTCTGTATGCTATAACTTGACTTACAACTCACGACTGGCTGCACATGCTAAGAGCAAATAATAGATGTTAACTTCAATAAGATTTGGCAGCAATCATTCTTGTTCATAGTATAATAGTTTATAGATCTTACAGTGTGTATATATTTATGGTACTGTTATAAATGGTTGCTGTAGAAATTCGGAAAAAACACTCGGATGTTTGGGGTTTCCATGACTTAATCTAAATGTGTTCTGCTTTAAAAGTGACATGGGAATAAACATTGCCTTTAGAATAAAAAATAATGTGCCCAGTGCTTTATAGAGATTCCCTCTGACTTGATATTCCCATCTTAGCAACTTTCAATAGCGGTAACCAAAACAACAAGTTCCCAGAGACTGGAGTGCATCTTAACATGTCACACTTTTTTTTTAAAGCTTTGAATTATAGTAAAGCTTTCAACACTAAGTGTGTTGTTCCCCATAATTTCCATTGGTTTACCATTTGGGCATTTTAATGTTAACACAGACATTTCCAAGAAAAAGCCCACACCCTCCCATTCCCATTCCCCAGCCTCTTACCCTAGATGAACATGCTGCTTAGGTGCTCAGGTCAGAACGTCCTCATCAAAAGTACATGAACCACTTCTGCACTTATCCGGAAAGCCATAAATTACAAGTGGGGATCAGTTTTAGTCTTTATTGAGTCTACAGGGGTCAGAAAGGAGTGTGACTCCAATTAATAGGACATATATACAAGATTTTAAGAGGCGCTTCAAATCCTTGTAATTTTGCACTTGTACAAATTATATGTTTGCTAATGACAAATCACACGTTTATAAGGAGCAATACTGTGTCTTAAACCCTAATCAACTTCTTTTATTGAAGTTCTTGACTTTGACGTTCAGAGCACTGGGCAGGAATCACGTTATATTTAACAATTCATGTTAAGATGTTCTTGTTAGCAGTGGGCCAGTTCAGTAGCTGCAGGGAGATATTGCAACCGTGCCCGATGTTTTGCACTTTCACCAACTTTGGTATCATTTAATGAGCTTTAGAAATGTGTCAAAATGTGTATAGTAAAGACTTTGAGTAAAATAGTTTTCTGTGACATAAATTTGTGACCAAAGTAACGAGTCTCCCTGCAGCTGGACAAGTCAGTTTACTTGAGGAGTTCCTGATACTGCTCAGACCGCAGGAACCGACCGAAGGAGTCTTTCTCCATCAGGGTGTAGATCCGGCTCTGAGCCAGCTTGAAGGTGGAGGGAGAAAGATCCACCAGGTTCCTCAGAGTCACATCTTTGGTGCAGTGGTCGATGTTCACCTAAACGCATGATATTGGTGATAAGGAGGAAGTGTGTAAAAGTCAGTCACAAAATGCTTCAAATTGGACAAAAATAATGAGTCAGAAACATTATTTAAACTCTGACAGTTCCTTAGCACTCTAGGTGGGCTGTGGAGCAGTCAGTCTTCTGGAATGAAGTCATCCAATTTGACTTATTCCCTGCAGTTTTTACGAATACAGGCCTGATTAGAGAATTGTATTCTTTTTTATTTATTTTTTTCCTAAACATTATCATGACCATACCAATTTCCTTACATAACCTGATATAGAAAAATGCTTCAGAAAATCTTTGAGTTGTGTTATTTTAGATTTGTTTTGTTGGTCCCACTTTATATTAGGTGGCCTTAACTACTGTGTACTTACATTTAAATTAATCATTTGGTACAATGCACTTATTGTGTACATACATGTTTTTACATTGTACTTATATTTTTAAAAATACCTATTTGTAATTACATCTGTAATTAATTTCTGTAATTACATTTATAATTACACTGTTGACCCATCCCTCACCTTAACCCACCCTTAAACCTACCCATACCACCAAACCTGTCCTTAACCTTACCCGTATCCCACCTCAATAGCAGCAAAAGTGTTTTAAAATACAATATGACCACAATAAGTACATTGTACTTATTTTCTGATGTAAGTACATAGTAGTTAAGGCCACCTAATATAAAGTGTGACAGTTTTGTTTTATTGTAATATGTGCAATCAAAATGTTTGATCATAATATTGAATGAACAGCACTAAAAAAAATGACGTAACTATACAAATATTGATGTGGAAATAATCACAGAATTAGAAAAAGGTTATATATAAGATGTCTACTGTACTGTTTGCATTTCATTGATTTTAAAAATCGTTATGATCGCTAAGAAACAAATGGTTCTCCATCAGACCCGTTATTCATCTCCTATGAAAATATGTTTCATATCAGCTGTTTATATCACTGTATAAACGCTGAGGCCAATGTTCTCCCCACTAAATTTCCCCCAAGGAGCAATAAAAAAACTTGAATATGATGGAGTATTTGTGAGTTTTTTTAGTTTTTTTTTTAGTTTAATGAACTTTGATTAAAATAAATTGACCTAGAGCTCCACATTACCATAGATTTCCACTGAAGTATTGCTCCTGATTTTTTTAGGTCAACATAAGCTTGTATAACATTTTAGGAATATTGTTTTAACTACACGATTGCTGGTTGTGTATATTTGATATTTCAGCACCATAGGCTATATATAACTTAATAAAGATGCAGTTTTCCACTTAAGTATTTGCCGGGTCATTTTATAGAATTTTTCTAATAGCCAAAAGGTTGTAGGTTCTAAGCCTGTGCCAATAAAACCCGCTTTTAAACCAACACTATTAAAAAATAATTTTTTAGTAAATGATCATGCTGCATAAAAAAAAATAAAAAAAAATGTTTGTATCAATGTTTGCACAGCCGTGTGCTAAGGTTTAAATTATAGTTATGTAACAGCCATTAAATTACACACACATGCAAACCTTGATAAATGTAAATCAATAACTGCTTCCTTCTACCTCTGAAGCACTGTGCCTTTTATCTGAACTGTAAATCTAAGTGTGATTACCACGAAAAAAAAAAAAAAAAAAAGGCAAAACAAACAAACCTCTTTGGGCCCACCGGTCTGAATGAAGTCTTCATAAATCTTTTTAGCTTTGATGGTCATTTTCAGGGGGGACTTGGTCTTTTTGAAGCCCTCACAAGCCTCCCAGAATTCAATATTTTCCTCGCTGAACTCAGATCTGAGGAAGCTCTTGAAGGTGGCCAGGCCATCTATGGAAATAAAAATGTGGAAAAGCTATTAGAGTGAGTACAGCTTTGTGTGTTGTTTTTGTGCTAATGTGTTGGCGACATGCTGCCACCGGAGACCCCGGTCTCACCAGCTCTTAACATCCTTATCCAAACATTACCGCCGTGCATGCCTAGGGCACACAGCCCTTAATGCAATCCCTCATGAGTCCATGTTGTATAACAGCATGTGGTATTCAAGTACTATATGATTCAACCTCTGTGGATCAATGAAAGTAATTATTCACTATTCAACGCAGATTTATTTTAAGACTTGTTTGTGTGGGAATGATTTCAACAAACAGTGGTAAAAAAGTCAGGCAGCATTTAGGGTAAATTAATTTCAAAGAACATAATAGTTTTTCAACAGTGTCAACACAAAAGAAATGCTCTTATCTTTGAATCAAAAAAATACATAATGCAGTATGGACTGATTAGGCTAATCTACAAACAATCCACTCTAAAATAAAATGAACTGAAATGAATTTTTCCAAGGCAAATTGTTACAATTAAACATAACAAACTGGCCTTGAAACAAAGAACTGAATGAATGACAAAGATTTGTTTTCCCAACTATAATTGACTAATTCAGCCCTTCTGTGTAGACAAAGGATCTTTTTTGACATTTTGTTTTTATGGGTTTGCTTGTGTTTGTTTTTTTTGTAAAGAACAAACAACGAATCAGAAAATTGGTTTTACACTGATAAACAAGAGTTTAATCATTTACTGTTGAATACACTTTAAAGCTGGACTACAGAAGCAATTGTTGTTCAGACTGTGTTCTGTACTTATGCAGATTCACAAAACAAAGGCCCATTTACACCAAGAATGATAACTATAATGATAAATTTATTAGTGTTCACAACAACAAATGATAACATTCTTGCTGTCTGCTGCTTTGAATGCTCAAACAAGTAATTCTTCTGTTATTCTGTTTCTTTTAAAATGATTTTTAAAACCATCTTTGGTGTGAACAGGCCTTAAGCATACAATGATAATTTATATTTTGAACAATCAAGTTCAATTTGGTGGGATATTTCAGGTTTACCACATTTATCTTTTTCATCTTTGCATGTTTGTATAGTGAGAAAATATGGTCTGGCTATTATGGCAGGTAATTTTTTTGGATATACTTCTCATTGGATTTTCTTGCAATCTTGCATCAGAAATATCCATGAAGAGAAGAGCAATGATAACCTTGCAATTTTTGTTTCAACCACAAGTGGCTATTTATGTAGTGCAGCTTTATTTTCAATAAGGATTATAAAAGAATAAGGTGTGTGCAATTCTATACTTGCTCCTTCTATAATGTTCCTAGAATACACAAAAACTAAAAAGTAACCTCATGAGGACATCCACAATTGGAAAAACAATAAATGAAGCAAAAAGTTTTCTTTTAAAATGTTCTAGTAATTATAATTAGCTCTACATGAAAACACTGGAAGTCTGTAAGTCAATATATTTATATATACATGCAACTCAGAGAGAATCTTTTTTTTTTTTAGCTACTGTTAGGAACATTCTCGTAGATGCGTAGCTTTTAAAGGTTAATATGTCCGTTCAAGCACAAGCTGTTTACGCATACCGAATCAAATGCATTAGTGCAACATAATAGACTTCCAGAGGTTCTAAACTGTCCAATATAAACAAAGTTTTAAAATGTGTTTTGCATAGTCAACTGCTAAACTAAACCCTAAATTAAGATAAGTATTACATACTTACAGCTGTTGGAAAGGACCTTATCAAGGGACTCACGCCACTGGGCTGCTTCTTCAGGTGTGGGTCTGAACAAAACAAGTAGATTTCTTCACTTAGTTGTATTACACTTTGTATATGGCCAACAAGCTACATGTAAAATTAAATTACATGTGGTCCAGAAATATGGTAATTACACATAGGGGTGTAACGGTACACAAACATGATGGTTTGGTATGTACAGCAGGAGGAAGAAATACTAAATAGGCCTATATATATACAAATTGCTCTTTCTTTAAATAAATTCAATTGGAATTAAAATTTTCTATAAATCTACGTTTCTATAAATGTATAAAATCTATAAAAATCTGCCTCTGCTCTAAAATATAGGGAGCCCTTTTAGGCCTACTATAAGGTTACAATTATTTAACTTTAATTTTTATTTTATTTTTACCTATAATAATCAACACTCAAATAAAAAAAGTATGCAAACGTAAACTGCACTCAATGCAGTTTTTAAATAACTTCTAAATTCTATAATTTCTATTTGTTGTTGAAGTAGGCTATAATCATTTACATAGGGGCTGTTATAACTTGTTTAATAAAATATTTATTTAAATATAGCCTACATTACTAAGACATCACCAACAGATAAAGTAAAATATAATTAGTATAGTCTAATATTTTGCCAAAATGCTCTTCTCTAGACTTCATTTCTCTGGTGAACTGACGAGCTGTGGACGCTGATGACTTGCCTGAGGTAAGCCTAAATGAAATGCTACAGTTTACAAGCTGTTTAAATGTTTTTATCGCATCTTTCTGCGAGTGAACCACTGATTGTGCTATTCCATGAGGCATGAAATGTTAATTCATGTTTATTTCACATTAAAACTAGTATTAAAGATTAAGGGATTCTTTGACAGAGAGTCAAAATATCGAGCAAACATCGAGCGAAAAAAAAAAAAGATGAAACACAAACAGGGAGTAAACATTGTTTTTAAATTTTACACGCCCCAAAGCATTGGCCTTAGCGTTGCCAGCGGTACTGAGTGTAGCAGAGGCCAGCAGGTAAGTGCTATGCAAGTAACACCTCACTCCCCTGATCTCAACAGTAGCCCCTAACTGCATCTAGGGGGTGGAGATGGTAGGTTTAAGGGTCTTAACTTAAAATGCATTATTACGTTTGTTGCATTTGTCATGAATTCAGTAATATCTATTGTTTCTGTCCTGTGCTATTTATTCATTTATTTACTCCAATTGAAGGCGCAATGACCCATCACCCCAAACGTTATTTTACATTTTTATGATTGCAACTCAAATACACCCTATACATGGGTAGGTTTAGGTATATGTAAGGTGGGAGGAGTTGGATCTAGACCCAGCCACGCCCCCTGGATCTTGTGTTCTGCAGTGAGGACCATCTTGATGTCTAGTGACTGCCAACTGGCCTTTAGCCACACCGTACATCCCTACTTACACAGAAAGTAGGTATTTTTAGCAATATATGATAACCAAAAAAAGTGAATGATCTCCCAAGGAAATTGTTATAAATTAATTGTATTTCCACATTTCTTGTCTAAATAGATATTATCCAAGTCTTTTGGCCTAACTTGATTACTGATGTAACTGTGTTTTCTATGCACATGTATCATCTTGTGTTTGGGATATTTAATTTAGTTTTTTTTTTCTGCCTGAAAAAATACCACCCTATTAACAACACTTGCATAAGGCATTACGTAAGTAAAAGGGAGCTGAAGTGGTCTGCAAATGTTTTTATGGTCAATTTGGACACAATTTTCATTATAAACAGACTCTTGCCGTTTTCCATTACAGGATGTACTAACATGGCCTTCCTAATTTTTTTCTCTCTGACTCCCTTGCTCTCTACTCTTCAGCCCCTTTCTCTACATGTCCAACTTTTAGTGACGTCTAATAATCAGTTTAATTATGGGCATTAATAGATGAATAGGTAGTTAATGTGCTCTTATTCTCATGCTTTTTTATGAATTCACACTGAACTTTACTTCTTTGCTGTAGCTTCCCAAGTAAGAACCTTTAAATTAGTTTAATTTTAAAGTAAACTACAGCAGAATACTTAAAATAGTTACCTACAATACAAGCTGCTAATTGATGGGATAAGTGATTTTGATTCTTTAAAACCCAAGTAAATTTCTATTTTGGTGAACAGCAGCATTTAACTACAAAGACATAAAATATATTGCAGGGACTATAGAAATGCACCCTGAAGAAGGCTTGTTAGTCAAAATGTGCTTGAAAAATGACATTAAGATACTCAATGGCCTGTGGAATAAAGGCCTTTTTATCCTGACAACATGAGCACCTTGGATTTACCTTTTTGTCCAGTAAGCACCATTAGTTACCAATTTGGAGACCCTTGACACACATTTTAAAACAGAGCTAAACTGAGCTTCCGAAATGTTCTGTTTGCACTTAAAGGCGGAAAGCATCTCAGGATAAGTATTTAAACCATCAAACCATCCTTCTTTAAACATCATGGTGGATGATTTCCACCATTTCAGGTGAATGATTTCCAACTGAAAACACCAAACAAACATCCTGAGATGATTTCCACCGTTTTAGGTGGACAGTTTCCACCTGAAAACATAAAACAAATCATCCTGAGATTTTCACCTTTAAGTGCAAACAGAACATTTCAAAAAGTAGGTTCAGCTCTATTTTGAAACTTAAAAAAATATATGTGAATGAATGGTGACATGCGTTTAAGGGACCTTTTTGTATACTTAGACTTTTTGGTCTAAATGAGCATGTGAGGCATGTGAGGAGACACATGCAGAGCTGAAGTCCTCGTCAGTAAGGAAAAGAAAAAGAGAGAGGAAGCAAAAACATCTGAGGGAAAGTTAACGAAGCCAACAGGAACTCACTTCTGAAGCTTCTCTGGTTTCTTCTCAGGCTTTTCTTGGTAGGGGATAATAAGGTCGATGGAATTCTCTGGCTTCTGAAGCAGAGTTCCCAATTTAGTCTTGATCTCCTTAGCCCTGAAGACAGCACAAACACAAATCCATACAGATGTCCATTAGCGCTTTTAACATACACTAATAAATGATTCATGTTATGTATGAATTGAATTTCAAAACAAATGTCGAGGATATTTCCAAAATGTACAACATAACTGTCAACAGATTATATAAGCCTAGTGTCATCTATTTTCTTCTTTCAGAGAATGATAATTTGTTTAGTCTTTTTATCCTTTTGCACGTCAGCTAGAGAACGCTTTTATTATTGCCTTGTACAGCTGTCATCAGTACAGTAATTACCACATTTTGACAGATGAGACAATAAATGAACACGTGTTGAAGGTGTTCAGTTCACACCTATTTAGAACTGTTTCACACTCCCTGTAGAGTTAAAAACAGATGCAAGATCCTTTTGTACGGTTTTGTGACAAAAACACATATTCCTCCCAGATGACTGGGGATGAAGTGACGTCAACAAACTTGATGATTTGTTGAGGTTTCATGAACATCTTGCTGCCACAGACAGATCTACTGCTCCAAAAATACTGACGTCAATGCACACATTTCTCAGCTTAAAAGCCCACAAATTAAAATGACGATTTTATGGTTCAATTATATAATGCAACATTATAAACCACCTCATGTTAACATCTTAAAACTGTCTTTCTGATGTACAAATACACTTTTCAGAAGTACTCCAGGCCCTGGGCCAAGCATTAAGACCTAAGACAAGAACAGCGATAAACATATGTTTACACAACGAATGAGCCAATGACACATGTTATTTGATCAGAAAATGTCTCAATAGTCACAATAAATGTCTTCATTGCTGTACCTAAAATCTATTCTCAGGAATTCTACGCCAAATCTTGTTATGAACAGAGAGAACTAAACAAAGTTGAGGGTGTTCTGTTTTTTTGTAATATTGAGGAACCTTGATGTTTTCAGAGAAAAAAATGTAAATGTATCTAAATGGAAAATAAGATAAACTTAAAATGTACAATACAATACAAATTTACAATACAACAGATACAATCCTTCATTTTCTATAAAATTTACGTTGGATAAATGAAAATGTTTAACCAAAAGACAACTCTGAGTCCATAAAATGAATAAAGTCTTCCCATATACAATGATCTATACTCACTACCTAAACCTCATACAAAACACCATATAGACTTTCTCGAAACGGTATTTTGAGAATTCCCAGCTGCTCCAGACTAGAACAAAGCACTGATTGCCAAAGGAGGCTGCCAACCGACTTATCTAACTAATGTATCATGGGGTAAATTTTAATCCATGATGCTAAGATGATTTGAAGATCTTACCTTTCCAGACATGTCTGGGGCAGGGCAGCTAATCCTTTACACATTTTCTGAGCTGTTCACTTTAGGTTTGCACAGTTAGTCCACCACTATGAGTTGTTGCCTGCTCTCTCTTTTAGAAGCTGTCGTCCTGCTTCCCTCTATTATATGGAGAAAGTCTGCTGGCCCCAAGCCAACAACTGTAGAGCCAATCAAGTCCTGGCTCGCAATTACAATCGGAGCTGAGAGAGCTCTGGAGCTCTGTATCAACACGAGAGGAAATTTTAAACTTACCAAAAACACTATATCTATGCCTAGTAACAGACAATTCAACCAGTTATTACTATAGAAACAAAGTAAAAAGTAAAATCAAAGTAAAGTAAATTAAAATAAAATTAAAGTAAAATCTAAATTTAGTTACACTTTATTTAAAGGTGTACTTGTTACAGTGCATTATTAATTAACTATATGTATTTACTATATGGTTAGGGTTAGGATTAGGTTATGGGTTACTTGCATGTAATTATGTATTATTTATTGTTATTATAATAGTAAGTACATGTAATATGTAACAAGGACATCTTAAAATAAAGCGTTACCATAAATATATTCAACAAATGTTGAATATTAGATACATTAAACAACTTTCGGTAACACTTTATTTTGAGGTGTCATAATACATAGTAATTAACTAATTAAGTACTTAGTAGTATCCGTTGTACTTACATGAAATAAAATGTATTTATCATGTAACTAAGTTATGGAACAGGCTGTAATTACAGTTTGTAATAATGTAGATGTAGTAGGCAGCTACTGTTACACATATGTAACAGGCCCAGTCTGTTACACAGCTACTTGTACACTTAAGTACAATCTTGATACACTTTATTTTAAGTAGCTTGTGTCTGTTGTATAAAGTCTGCAACACATATGTAACAATCTTTTGGTTACATAAGTAGCCGTGGAACAGCTGTGGAACAGCCTGGAATTACAGTTTGTAATTATGTAGATGTAATAGGCAGGTACTGTTACACAATAGTTGCCAATTACATCTACATAATAACAAACTGTAATTCCAGGCTGTTCCATAACTTAGTTAAATGGCAAATACATTTTGTTTCATGTAAGTACAACAGCTACTACTAAATACTTAACTAGGTAATTACTCTGTATTATGGACACCTTAAAAAAAAGCGTTACCCAACTTTCATTGTAAGTATTGACACACTGACACTTTGTTTTGTTATATTTTATTTTTAAAGATTAAATATAATCTTCATCTTCCAGAGTCAATCTAACCATAATAACTACTAGTTATCTATTAAACAGAAGAATAACTTTTTTGGATGGCCATAATCATATTTAGAAAGTTCACGCATGAAATGCAATATTATCATTATTTGCATTTAACTGCTTTCTGTGTACTCACATTCCTCAAAGTCATTAAAGTATATGAAAAACATATTCTGGTGTTCTTTCTGAGGAATGATAATGGAAAATGTGGACACAGTATTGTCTTTTCTGGGAACAACAAAACAAACTCTCAATTACACGGATCTGCAAGAACATTCTTTGCACAGTTACAAAAAAATTAAATAAATAATAATAAAAAATAAAAAGATGCAATGAAAATAAGGGGGGTGGGAAAAAAAAAAGAAAACCAATCCTAATCAAAGGTAGTTTGAGTACTTTTTATAATGGAGAAAAATTTTGATCTGTTGCTGTTGCAAAAATAAGTTTTATGTAAGATTTATAGGGGAGTTTTGTTGTGTTTCATAAACACCACCCTTAGCATAAATCAACTGCATCCAACTATAATTTAAGTCAGTGTTTTACTAAAATGACATAATTGCATTTGACCAGAAGGGCATTGCACTTGTTTAAACTCTCATTGTAATGTAATGCATTTAATTTTTTTTTAAATATCAATCCAATCACCTGACTTGGTGTGATTTACTGTCAACTTAAGAATGTTGTTTTCATCAGAACGAAAGCATACAGCAAGTTGCCATGCTACAATAAATGGGTCATTAATAATAATAATAAATAATAAATGCTATGAAGCATTTCTTTTCAAATCTGGGTAGCATATGGCCTACACTGTAAAAAATGGAATGGGCTATTTACTTAAAAAAATTATGGTAACAATATTACACTTAATATTTTTGAGTAGTTTTTACAACTTGATTTTTTAATGGAATCTACCTGAAAAAATCATGTAAAATCTCCTAAATTAATTACACAATAAATGTATTATAATTAGTGAAATGTGCTCATTTATTTTAAGTTGATTCTCAAAATTTCAGTTTTTGTTGACTGAGTTATTTTGTACATTTAAAAGACTGTATACAGCCAAACAGCTCAAGTAGGAAAATACTTGAGAAATACTGGAAAGTACTGCACTAGCACTAGCAAAGCTACTGCTCATTGAACAAGGTTTGATGCCTTAGAGGTGTAGTATCCAGAACCATATGCGCTACTCTTCTGCACAATGGTAACTATTGCACTGTACAATGGAATCTTCAATGTAACAGAAACTCTTTCAAATGTCAAACATAACTGAACATTAAACATTAATAGATGTTTCCCTTCACTCAAAAACACATAAAATAGCATTTAATTTCAAAATTCACTCTCCATCCAGCTATATGCAAAGCATGCTGGGAACTAACAATCACCTCTAAAATAAAACTGCAAAATTGAGCTAATTCTCTTAAAATAAACAGGTAGCCTTCTTTCCTTTTTTTAGTTTAATGAGTTCCTCAATTCAAGCCTCAAAACTGCTGAAGATTCCTTTAAAAAAAATGAGGAAAACACATCTCTTGGTTTTATTAGTAAAAAGTCCTCAATATTTTCTACACAACACTGAATCACAATTTCTTTAATGAAATATACACACTATTTTTAAGTATCACCTTAATTTTTTAAATGAAAATTACAAGACCCATGATTCATTTTTTACAGTGTATGATTTGCATTACAAGCCCACACAATCTATTTTTGCTAAATATAAACATAGGAGCATCACGCTACAGCAATGTTTAAACGTTCTCTCTTTGTTTCCAGGTATATTTAGCGTGAAATAGATGTCATTACTCAAATATGCTATGATAAATAATGGAAACGTGGCCTGTGGCAATATTCATGGATTGGACAAACACGGAGCAGTTGGTAGGCGACAGGCTTGTATGCTTAAGGCACGTTCATGACTGAAGTTCTGGTCTATTGTATGTATGTCTGTTGCTCATTACAGGCGTTGTCATCACGAGATGCAGAAAATAGCATTCTCTTTCTGTCAAGCACTGCAATCAAATAGGTTCGTCATGGAATACAACATATATAACAATGTCGGTTTTGAGTGCCAGACGTGTTGGAAACGTGCAAAATAAACCCACCAACGCTGAGCTGATGACTGTATTGTCGCAGTGGACATGAATGATTTGAATCGTATAATCTAACCTTTATATTATCCTTTAGTTTCCACACAATAGAGATGTCAACGCTGTTTGTTTATCTGGATGAGTGGATATACAGTGTTACCACTGACAACAGAGAACAATTTAAAAATATTGCGTGTTAAGGTGTGCATTAAACAATGTATGTGTTCAATATTGTGAGATATTAACTCGCAATTGCAAGAACAAAAGTCAGAATAGTGAGATTTAAAATAAACACCAATTACATTTTCTAAACAAACAGAAAAGCAAAGAGTAAACTCAGAATTCAGAAAATAAGTCTGAATTATGAGTTGTGAACCCAAAAATCACAATTATATATACTGCGAAAATCAAAATGAGTTTATATCAGAATTGTGAGAAAAATGTATAAATTATGAGATATAAACTCAGAAGGTCCAAAATGTGAGAGAAAAAGTTACAATTACCTTTTTATTTTATTATATGTTCTTTTTATTAAATTATACAGTATAAGTGCATTAAGTATAGAGTGACTATTTTAGTTGTTCAGCGCTATCTGACACATCTGCTATAAAAATGAAATATTTTTCGGGTAACATTATACTGATCAAAACTCAATATATGGGCTCTCTCCTTGTGCAAAGCTTATATCAAAAACTCAACTTGCTGTGTATCATGTTCAGATACCATTTTTGTCCAACAATTGGGCATGTGTACAACAATTGCTCTTGCCTTGAGCAAAATTAAACAATTTTAACCTAATAGACATCTTTACCAGACAGGAAAGCAAGCAAAACTTTCTCTGAGGTGCCAGCAGGAATTTCTGCAAACACTATTATCACTTAATCGCAGTTTTTTTTTGTCTCAGTCCAAACGATTTGTTTAGACTTGCAGCTAATGTTATGGCAAGTCATTTCCTTCAAAATCACACAACGGAAGGAACTGATTAATTCATATCATTGTTATAGAGGCTGGTGTTCAATGATTTTATGATTATGGTTGAACCACATTTCACTACTGTTTTAATAAAGCCAAGAACCCTGTTACATAATCTCCATACAATTGTTTTTTTGAGGACCATGGAACTCCAAATTGTCAGTGAAGTAATTCTTAAATCGTTCATATGGGAAAGAGAATTTGAAAGCATTTTATTGTAAATAAGCTGCAGTCACAAAAAGACAGAATATGATAAGATACTATTATACAAAAGCTCTATGTACTAGTGATAAAAGCTCTATGAAAGCTATATGTACTAGTGATAAAAACTCTATGAAAGCTATACGTACTAGTGATAAAATATGTGAAAGTTTTCACATATATATTCAAACATCATTTGAAATTGTATTAATATTTTGGTAAGTATAAGACTTTGGTACTTTGGTAAGTATAAGAGTCCATTTCAAAAACATTTTAAAATGCTTACTGTTTTTTTTTTGCGTGCACCTTCTAGCCTAACATGTCTCGAGCACTTTAGTCAATGAAAATGATGCTAAGAATGTTCTTCTGATAATGTTCACAATATGTAATATGATAAGGACATGCCAAACCCAATGTGACGTTGAAGCTAATCCATCATGTCTGGTTTAGATCTTCTTCAATCAAGTGATAGCCAGCAAATGTTTGCGCAATAACCTCACTGTGGCAGATATATGCCGGTTATAATGCTCCTTTGTGATTTGATTATAATATGATGAGTTACAGCCAGCATAATAAGACACTATTGCGAACATGGTTCAATCTCTCAGTCCAATTTTCATAGAAAAGGCATGACTGTATATTGAAAAGAATGAGAATTTCTTATTAAAAGTGATGCATCTGTTGAGTGAATTCACACCTATGATAGTATTATCACGACCACTGTAACAAACAGTGAATGTAAACTAGGTTAGTAGGTGCTGGATTTTACAATAGTCCACATCCATTATCCTGTCTCACAAAGCTGTAAGCTCATACTCTGTGTTATACGAATGTCCGCTGACAGGATGCTGCAGAATAAGGCCAAGTAATGAAGCCTCATCTGTCATGCTGTGCAAGTTTACTGAGTGCACTTGGCCAGCCAAGATCATTGGTGCTGATTGTACTTGGAAAGCATCATGGTCGAAAGCATTTCAGAGGCAGGTGTCAGATATTGCATGGCTGATATGACCGACTCTTTCAGGCTCTGTGCTAGAAAGCTTAATGTGAGCCACATCAGAGTTGGAAAAGGACTGAAAATCAATGAAAAATCTTCTGAAAAAGAATCAAATGGGTCCTTTTGAAAAGTATGTTCTGGTTTGTATTCAGCATGGAAAACAGAACATGCTTCGACAGATAGCTGTTAGGGTCATCACATGCAAACCATCCAAACAGCTTTGCTGTGATCTTTATGGCAGCTTCCATCATCATAAAGTTGACACGGTGCAGGGCATAGGCTGAGAGTTCATCTTCACACAGTGCACCAGTACAAGTCACTTGAGAGGAAATTAAAATAATGTTCCCACAGCATCATAAATTGATTACATTAAATCGTTTATTTGCGAAGGCTTTTCCGGAGGACCCTGGCTTAATAAGGGAAGAGTTCTGTGCATAAATTATTTGCTTTGAATTAATATGAGACGTTACATAACGGCACATTGAGTGGAAAAAGGACAAATAACGTGGCCTTAAACCCAATCCCCTCCTTAGAGAAACAAATCACTTACAACTGAGAAAAGTTGTGTAAAGTCGGCCAGGAAACTAAATGTTTATATCAATTTTGGTAGTCTTTTACCAAGAAAGACAGAAACAGTCTGCATGAAATAGGCTAATTTATTTAGTGTAGTGCTTATTATGAAATCTTTAACTTTATTTTAATATTGCTATTATATATTTTCAAATATGCATGTTTAAACATTTCAAAGCTATTATTTATGTATGCATACATTATATAAAGATAAAAATGTTTAAATGTAAGACTTCTGCAGACAGAGAATGCCTTTTTGATAATGTGACTATACAAGCAAAAGTCTTAAATTTGCATGATAAAGAGATGCCAAAGCAAACTTGACGTTGAAGCTAATCCATCATGGAAAATATGTGCTGTCTGGTTTAGCACTTCTTAGATCATCAAGTGATAGCCAGCAAACAGAAGGCTTATGTTTGCGCAATAACCTCATTGTGGGAACCATAAATATATCCCACCCTATGGACCTCCCTAATCTACAATCTTTGGCTGAAATTGGAAGGAAATGGGGAATAGACTACTTTTAGCCAGACTTTTTTATTTTTATAATGACATTTTAGTAATCACATATGACCTATGATTAATGTCTAGAGAAAAATATGCAGATACAGTACATTCCGGAAAATTGTGATTTGTGCAATTGTTCAATGTTAATGGAATAGTTCACCCAAAAAATGTACATTTGCTGAAAATGTCTTAAGCCATCCAAGATGTAAAGGAGTTTGTTTCTTCATCAGAACAAATATGGGGAAATTTATAATTACATCAATTGCTCACCTATGGATCCTCTGGAGTGAATGGGTGCCGTCAGAATGAGAATTCAAACAGCTGATAAAAACATCACAATAATCCATAAGTAATCCACACAGTGTTTGTAATAGAAAAAAAACATCATTAAGGCATTCTGTTGTTCTCTCACATCAAAGTCCACTGACATTTTACCATTTTGGACTGTTCTGGCTTGTAAACAGTGCTTTATCTGTGCATATTTCTGATGAGATAACTGTTTCACTGGAGTAGTTACAATTAATGACGTAATGTTACAGATAGAGCACTGATATTAGCTGGAAGCAACAGTTTGAAGTGTGGATTTTTTTGTGAATTACTGTGACATTTTTATCAGCTTTTTGGACTCTCATTCTGACGGCACCCATTCACTACAGATGATCTATTGGTGAGCAAATGATGTAATGCTAAACTTCTCCAAATCTATTCTGATGAAGAATCAAACTCATCTATATCTTGTATGGCATGAGAGTAAACTTCCATCAGTTTAATTTTGGGTGAACTATTCCTTTAAACGACAAAGCTACAGCTGTTAATGCTTGAGAAATACTATGCTTTGTTGATTTTTTTCAATTATAATCACGCAGTCTAAAGCCTAATGATGAGTCTAAGATGTGATTTCTCCCGCATATGTGAGATTTCACCCTCTGCTCGTACAGCTCCACTTGATATTCAAGTGTTTCATGCTACCATTATAATGATGAAGCATGTCTTTAAAGCCATTGTTTTTCAAACAGCATGTGTTCTCAATTATGCTGCCTGAGGCCAAAACAGGTTGAACATTCCTTGTTGTCAAATGTTTCTGGATCAGTTCTGATGAACAGATTGGCATGCTCTTTCAGCTCAAATATGGTGTGTTGTGTGTTATGCTGTGTGGTCAGCTGAGTGTTTTTTTTCAGGTTAGAACAGGTAATAAATACTACGTGCTATGCTTAAGGGTGGAAATGGCAGCACAGAATGACATTATTTAGGTTGCATTCAGTAATGGAGACAGAACTGCACCCCTCAGGGTTTGAAAGGCTACCAACATCTTGAATGCATCTATATACTGTCTCACATTTTAGGCCTTTTCCCACTTTTGGGCACAATTTCCAAGCGCAGTATGAAATCAGTTATTACACAAAGTTGTGGATGGGTACAGAAGTAATAGTCAATGTAATTCCCCCTGCCGTCACTATGAAAATCCTTCTGATCAGGATGAATTTCCATATGATTTTTAGTGCTGGTGGACAAAAAGGCCTGTTTGGGGCATCAGGACAGCACTGTCCCATGCTGGGAAGTTCAGCAGGGTAAAGAGGGAATACCCATGCTGAACTATTTTTGGAAATAAAAAAATCCCAGCCCAAATAAAATACATAAAATAGTTTAGAAGTCCACAAATTTATATTTATATACACTATATTGCCAAAAGTATTGGGCCACCCCCTTCTAATGAACATGTTTGACTACTTTAGTAATTTCTATTAGTACAAATCTTAATGTTTAAGCATATAATGATATTCTAGGGAATTGTGTGCTTCTAATTTAGCAACAGTTTGGACAGTAAAATTTAGTAAAATTCCCATGACAACAGTGAGGACCCAATAATGACATAACAGAAATGAGAAATGGCAGCTGATGCAGAGGGCTGACTGTGAAAGCTCCAATTCACAGGAGACAGAAGCTCCAAAGCCCTGAGGAAAAAGGTCAGTGGACAGAACAGTTTTTCCTTTTCACAAGGGAACAGCAGTGAGCCTTTTCCCACGCTTGGAGTGCAAAGCAACAGAGGGATGACCCTTAAATATTAGTTTGATTGTAATATACTTTGAATGAATTTACAAAGCGAACTGGTAATAAATATAGAGTTTACAGTTAGCTTGCCATAAAATGAAAAATTTATTCTCAACCAACCTGAATATTTTTGATGATACGGACAGGACAGAAGGAACAAATGACTCAGATCCAGTGGCTGAACGTCTCTGTCATAAACAAAAGTGTCATGATGGGACGAACAGTGCCTGATATGTAACATCTTCCTGGAATAGCTTCTCATTTTTTTCAGCACCAAGGGAATGTGTTTCTCAGCATGTGTTCACAGTGTCCCTCTATATCCTGCTTTCAAAGGGTCATCTGAGGATGTATCAAAAGAGTAATTGCATTCCTTTGACAAGGTTCATAGTGAGTGTCATAGGTATGTTCGATCAATTCTTTCATGCTGTCAGTTTATATGTCAGATGCGAGCATGAGCATTATGGAGCAGAAAGGTAAAAAAAAAAAAAAACATTCTGATAAAATATTAATAAAGGTTTGCAGATCTTCATCAGCCATTGAATATGCATACATAATTTTGTGTTCATAGCAATGCTGGCTCATGAGTGCTCCCTAATTATTATTAAATTATTGTGGTACTGTGGTCTTTCTTTGGAAGATGCTGCCCTCTGCTGACACACATTTTAAAAACCTATTGGAAATTATCTAGATTGAAATGCTATAATGTTAGATTGAAAATAATATAAATGTTATCTAAAATAAATGGAGAAAGTGACCAGGATGCTGTCATCGTTGCTTCATGGGTACTGAACTCTTTGCATAAAATAAGACTATAAAATAAGACTACACTGGTTAAAAAAAGGACAATTCCTTTATTAATACAATACATTGTGGCCTATTTTTATAACTATAAAAATAATAAAAGCGCTATAATAAACAAACAAATAAATAAATATGGATCTAAAACTGTGTATTTATGCAGTGGTATATACAAAATAAAATAAGCTCAAATAAAAGAAAATCTAAAATAAAATAATATCAATAAAATATTAGAGACTATAAGGATATTTTACACTTTTAAGAGCACTAATTAATAATAATAATAAAATAATAATAATGTTATTTATGTAGCTTTCAAATATAATTGTATATTATAAGCTGTAAAATATATATTTATGTAGTGGTAAGTTATTGCACCAAAGCAATAAAATAAATAAATAAATAAAACTAGAGCCCTAGAGAATAAAATAGAATGCACACTTTTAAGAGTGTTTATAATAATAATTATTGTTATGTATTATTACTGTTATTATTTTGTGATTCTGTGCTTCATATTTGTTGATTTTAAACTGTGCAGTGGTAACATCCTTAATTGACACAACAATTCTGTTGGTGTCTTGATGCTGATCTCCCACTAGAAGGCAATGTTTCATAAATAATTACAAACAGGAAATAAAGCAGATTCAAATCCCTTCACTTCCTGTAAGTACATATAAATATAAATGGATATATTTAATACAAAGGCCAACTTTAGAGATTGTCATATTGACATACAATGCATATATTAATTAAGATATGGGAAAAGCTTCATCAGGGTGAAATATATTGTCACTCGCTGCTGCTACTGCGTCAGTGTTCTCTGTAGTCTTCATGAGGGCCTAGCATTGAGGCATCGCTGCATCAGGCTGTATATGTGATGCTTGTGGGGGATGCATGCACTGACCTTGATGCTCCTGTCTGACTCACCATGCACACTGTTTTATTGAAGATTTCTGAAGACGTGGGCCAACAAACATGATAAAATTAGCTTTGAGGTCAGATGCACTTTAAGTCTGTGAATGGACTTGCTAACGCTGGCTTTCACTTCTGACGAACAAGGTGGTAGGTTTATGGATTGAATTAAATACACAGGCAAACAGCCATTCAGAATGAATTCTCGGCTCTTACGTTTGTAAATCAGACTATCACACCTTCAGAAATGCTTGGAAAGGACAAATATGATGGAGTGCAGCTGTAAAAATTCAAAGAAGGAAATCGCCATATCTGAATGCATTAACCTCATGAATGCATTTACATTTATGCATTCGGCATTAACTTCAAGATCAAAGTGAACAGTTTCAGCCATGAAATATGTGTTATTTTTACAGGTTTGTCTAGCAATCATAATGGGTTTAATAGAAATATCCAATGCAAACCTTTGATAAGTGCACTTATATTCATTAAAATATAATATAATATAATTTATTTAGATTTATATATGTGTACAAATACACACAATTATACACATACATAAAAATATCATTAATAATATTATAATTTATTAAATACTTTTATTTATATGTATAGGTTATGCATGTATGTATGTGTGTATTTGTTTGTTTTTGTGTGTGTGTGCATATATCCTAAAACAATTAAGTGTGTGTGTGTGTGTGTGTGTGTGTGTGTGTGTGTGTGAAAATATATGTGTAAATATGTGTGTGTGTTTACTTTTTGCATTTGGCAGATACTTTTATCCAAAGCAATATATTCACACACATAATTGTTTTAAAATAATTTACACACTATATTATAGTTTTTGTTAATATTTAAAATTTTTTATTAGATTGAATTGGTTTGTTTTCATTTTAATTTTACCTAAAGTTATAGTAATTTTAGTAAATGTTTATTTTTTTAAAAAGATGTCTATATATATATATATATATATATATATATATATATATATATATATATATATATATATATATATATTATTAAGTTTTAGTTGTTTTAAACTAAACAAAAATGAGAAACGAGAAAAATGAGAACGTTCCTTGGCAACTAGCTGAAATAGAATAAGTTAAATTTGTTTTATTTTATGTTATTTAATTTTAGTTAATGTTTATTTTAATTCCAGTAATGAGTAATAAATTATTCATGGTTATAGTTTTAGTTAACGAAAATAACCCTGATACAAAATATATTAAATTAATTAATCATTAAAATAATAAATCAAAATAATAATAATCATACAATTAAACTTATGAGGTGATTTATTTACTATGGTTACCATGTTGAAATTGATTTCCATGTTTTTCTTTTTATTTTATTATTAGGTTTTTGTGGAATGTAAACCCAACTGTTGCTCTACTCTTGCATAACATTTTAGCCCATTAATCTTTTTATAATCAAAGTTTGAGATCAAATTACTACAAGAGCGCAACACTCAAGCACATGTAGCCCCTCTTTAATCAACAGGACCTACATCTGACAAGAAGCATGAGACTTCTAATGTTGTGTTGACTATATGTTGTATATCTACTGGATCATCTGCTAACCACCATTTGGCTGATGAAATTAAAATATTCAGCCATTGCCAATGTTTCGTTGTAGAATCATATTCCGTGGACAAATTGTGATTGCTTTTGTGGATTAATGAGAATATTCATGTGATTATTGTCTAGGCGGTGCAATATAGTTTAATGCACAGTCTAGTGTGAAAGCAACCAACGACATGATTTACAAATCAAACAACGGCCCTTTATGCCATTACATGTGCAAACAAATTCAAAAGCTAACAAATCTTTATGGCTGCTCGTGCAAAGACGTTATCAAATGTATTTCCTCTTTCTGAACTCCAGTATTTGATTTTCGAACTGGTTGATGAACTTTCTCATTACTGTCAGCTGGAATGATGTGGCTTAATCTTGAGCTGAGAGAATCATGTGGACAGCTTTGGCAACTGGGTCCAAACGGTTGCCTTGGCAACTGTGTAAACCTACACTTGAAGCTGTTTGTTGCTTGTGGGCATTGATGGTTAAATATGAAACACAAGCTTGGTCTGGCCAGTCATGTGCATAACAAGCCTGTTTACCTCATAGTGAAGCATCTGTGATAAAGCTGGGCTTTACATTTTCATTCTGTTCACATTAAATAAAAACAGCTACAACTTTTAATAGGAACAAACATGGGTTATAAGAGACTAGTAACTAAAGCTTCAATTGAAACTAAAGCCTAAAAAAAAGAACTGAAAAATGAACAGAAAGAAAATAAAAATGTAAATTTAGTTTTTTTTTTTATTTCAGCTGGTTGCCTCATATTTATTTATTTTAACTTAATGTGCTTAAATAACGAAAACTAAAATGGAAATAAAAATGAATAAAAGCTATGTAGGGAAAAATGTGTGTGTGTGTGTGTGTGTGTGTGTGTGTGTGTATATATATATATATATATAAATAACATTTCAGCTTTTCTTTCAGTTTGACCCGCAAGTCTAAAGATAAAACACACGCACAAGATGTGAAAGCATATTATCACTTTAATACAAAATTGTATTCACTTTTAACATGGAACTAAACAAAATCATTTTAAAAAACATTAAAATAAATATTAGTGCACCAACTTTTAACATTTTTAAGCCTTATAGCAGTCCAGACAGATTGCCATTGTCTTTTCATTGTTGAATTTTAAAGCCATTCTTTTTCAGGATGATTTTGCTAATATTGTTTTATTTGTTTATTTTTTAAAATAAGATACCACCACTTTACCATGGTACCATCACAATACTTTTTGTAACGGGTTATTTATTAAAAAAAAAAAGGATAAATAAATTAATGCATTAAATATTCAAAGACTTTTCTCCATTTGATAAACTTTACAAAACACATAATTTGCTTTTTGAAAGTATGCTATGTGCTTTTAAGCTCATGCATACTTTACTAAAGTCTTTATCTCCTTTGGGTTGAGTACAGATGTTTGTGCAGATGCGTCTCTCTCCGCCAGCAGCTCTGCCGTTCCCTATCACGGACAATATTAAGGGGATCTGGGAATGCAATCACTCTGATTCTGTTATGCGGTTCTCTTCATCTCTTCATGGCACTCCGACCGCCTCAAGCAGCCTTTTTAGGGTCTGCACCAGTCCCTTCCATGTCTTGCCCAAGCTTCCATCTTATGCAAAACCAAAAAGCACCTACATTTTTCATTTTGGTTTTTCATCTTCAATTGGTGGTCTGGCCACAATGGCCTTTTTGCTTTTTGCCTTAACACTCTTCACTGTGAGCTGGTTGACTAGATTTCGGTAGGCAGCGGAGCGCAGGAACCGTGGGTAACAGTCCTTTTCCATGAGAATGTAGATGCGGTACTGGGCCATATCGAAGCAGGATGCTGTAGGGCTTTTCAAGTTGGCTTTAGTAATGTCTCGGGTCTCATAATCGATGTTAACCTGGAAGCAAATGGGAAGTGAGTTCAAACATCTGCAATTTAGGACCACAGGATATGGTGATTCATTATGTATATTTACCTCTCTAGGAGCTTCACTTCCGATAAACTCCTCATAGATCCTCTTGGCTTTGGATGGCATCTTAGCTGGAGACTTTGTGCTTTTGTAGTCCTCACAGGCCAGGTAGAAGGCAATGTTTTCTTCACTAAACTCAGATACCAGGAAAGCTCTGAAGGCATATAGTCCATCTGATAGTGAGAGAAAAATGGGGTTAGAGAAGAGATTAGTTGTGTAACGTGTCTCATCAGATTAAAGCCCCCCACACAGATCAGACAGCAGGACAGACACATCTGTGCACTGCAGTCCTATTTCTAGCATCTAAATTTAAACCATGGATTTGTATTATCATACACCGTAAAAAATATTTTTCAAAGTTGTAAAGAAAAGTTATTGGTATGTTTTATAAGAAAACCATTTCAGTCTTTCTATCTCAGTATTTCACATTAATTGCCATTTCTTTGTAGCTATTTGTGAAATCTGCTAACAATGGAAGGGAATTTTTTCTAAGTAAATCTTACTCCAAATGTTTTTTTAATGTATGTCATTACTGAGGCTGATTTTTACTTGATTTGATAATTTTTCAACATTATATTCATCATTTGCTTAACGTTTTTAAACATAATGTAAAATGGGGTCATCTTTAACTATTACATAATGAAAAAAAAATTATATATATATATTTTAAAGTTGATCATCAAAGATTATTGGAGTACATTTTACAAGAAAAAACTATTTCAGTCTTTCTGCTTCAAAATAAATTTTTTACAATTTGTTACTTGTTGATTCTTTGTACTTATTTGTGAAATTATTAGCAATTTCTGAGTGATTTTGTTTTTAGTGTGGACTTACGTTTGCTGGACAGAAGCTTCTCAAAAGACCGTTTCCACATCAGACATTCCTCCAAGGTCAACCTGCATAGATGTAAACCAGTCAGAGAAGAAACCGTAGAAAATCATGCAAAAATAAACATGGTATCAAATACGCAAAAGCCAGTGCATTCAATAACTGAACTTACCTTGGTTTTCTATATTTACATAGGCTGCTCAAGTCTCGTCGCTGCAGAAATCCACCAACGCATGCCTTTAATCTTTTGGCCCTGATGTTAGAAAAACATTTATTTAATACACAACATATGTACACTTTAAAAAAATATACACAGCTCTTATAATAAGATTAAAATCCCCCACATATGTTAAATCAAAGAGTAGAGGTTTACGTTTAAGCCTTCAAATGATTTGTATAAATTATTAAAAAGCACAAAAAATCCTTAAAAATGTCAGTATGAGGATCGTACCTTTCTAGGCAATTGTTTGAGAGCCCTGTTATTCCTCTACACATTGGAAAGCCAGAAGGGAAATAAATATCCATTGTGCAGTGTGATCTCTTGGTGAAATTTATCAGCAGTGTGTCTGCAGTGAGGGAACAGGGAGTTTATATAGAGAAGGAGGCAGAGCATCATCTCTCCTCTCGGCCAATCACAATCAAGTTCACTCTCCGCTCATGTACTGTGTACTGTGCATTCGTGTGTATGTGAAAAGGCAGGAAAGTCCACAGTGATGGCAATGTTCACAAGTGTGGTTATTGTAAGTGCCCTAAATCAGGTAATTTTAATGTTCTTTTACGCTGCTGACACACTGTTCCACAAATATGATTATTTCAAAAGCATAAATAAAAACAACAACCCCAATTCTGAGTCTTTGCTGTTGGTCAAATGACAGGAGACCTACCAGAAAAGTATTTTCCTGTGGATGATCTTGGTGGTCACTGATCATGTTTTTCACAGTTATCTTAATAGGCTTTCATATTGTAAATAAATAATGCAAGCAATACTCGAAAATACAAAAGCCAACTTGAATTGGCATATTCATTAAATTCTGTCTCCTTTTGCCAAAAATACAGGAAATGTTTGTTTGTAGATATATATGAATGAATGATGAATGAATGATGCATTTATATAGCGCTTCATTGTGTATAGCTGTACACAATAAAGCGCATAATATATATATATGCATAAGCATATAATGTATATATGAATATACTGTATATATATAAAAAGGAGTTCTGAACAAAGAACTTACACAACAAACAACTAACAATAATGTCTTAAAGTAATTTCCAGTATTATCTGTGAATCAAAAAATAATTCCTACTCTCTACATATCTCTGCCTCCAGCGTGAACTTCACTGAACATGGGCATGACAGTCATTTGCTCTCAGATGTTATCAAAATACAAAGGTTTTTTCTGTGGGCATTGTAATGTTTGTTACTCTACAGGTAGGTAAAGTTACCGATAAATCAGTTGTAAGCCAAAGTACCTTATTGCATGATATTACATAAATTATCATTCATTCATTCTAATATATATATATATATAGGCACAATTTGTATTTGGTTTGCACAATAGACAGAGACACCTTTTCCTAACCAGGCTACATGTCCTAAACTGCTGTGACGTGGTACAGTCACATAACATATTTTATGTTTATGCTTTTCATCAGAAGTCCAATGAAGTCAAGCGTCTCGCTTCATTGATTCACAAGTTGAATCAGGACAGCTGTACCTAACTTGTTCAAGCTGTGCACAGAACGAGGAACATTTGATTAGGTTTAATATCCCAGAAAGATATAGTACCTGAGGGAATCCCACCTCGGATCAATAACTTATGTCAGCAAC
This sequence comes from Barbus barbus, assembly GCF_936440315.1. Taxonomy (NCBI): domain Eukaryota; kingdom Metazoa; phylum Chordata; class Actinopteri; order Cypriniformes; family Cyprinidae; genus Barbus; species Barbus barbus. The sequence goes on from NC_136753.1 coordinate 19,111,050, forward strand.
CACAAAGGTCTTTCTCTCGCCCAACATGACACTCAGGATAGAAAAGACCAAAAATCTGGTTGTATGAGGACAAGGAATCTTCCGCATCAGTTGGCCTTGAGATCTCTGCGTCTGCTCGGATAGATGTTATTCACTTTCACCCCACTGCCTGGAAGCAATTTCTCAGATGTGGAAGACATGCAGAAGACATGCAGAGGGGAAAATGAGCTTGTTTTTGATAGCTTCTTTTTCCTTTTTACAAATAATATGCCTTGCATAAGGGGAATTATACCACCACAGAGATATCCCAATGGGTAGTGCAGGATGAAACCCTTTTGCTGGGTCTCTTCATAGAGATGATAGTGGGTATCCCACTGCTGCACCATGAGAACAGGAAATAAAGAAGGTGCAATCCAGAGGAAGTCTTACCTCAGGGCACTGCTAACATTTTTTAATATTAATGAAGAGATAAGTCTTCACACGACACAATGATCAAAGTACATTCATCACATTATAAATATTTCTGTTTGATTCTGAAACCATTTCAGGATCTCAGGATGGAAAGCACCATCCTATTTGTTTTAACATAATAAGAGTTAAAGAAAGTAGTTGGGAAAGTAGGCCATACTGGCAGCTGTAACCAAGTTTTTCACATTTGTGAGGCTCTTTTTTCAGACCATGACTTCTGTGTCCTCCAAATGACAGAATTATCATGATAAGAACGATTCATCCTTGAACAAAGGATACTTGTTTTCTGGAATGATGCATATTTTTTAGTCCTAGTTTGTAATTTTCCGTCACTCATGATAATATTCTATTTTAAATTATAGTTTACTTTACATTTCTTAAAGTAATGTTATTACAGTAAACAAATCCCTGTAAATGCTACATATAAATGGTTTAAGCATACCTAGCTTGAATGGGCCTATGAAACACAAGTTATGTAAATCCTTCATAAATTTGTGCTGATGTCAATTGTTCATGTTTCACAAACAATGCCTATGTTTATATACAGAACAGTGGTAAAATGTGATGAATATATTGCATACCTCGGGTTAAAATGATGAGCAATGTTACCTTCTGGTTAATACATTGTTGTTACAATATACCAAAATGGAGATTAATTAAAGTCCAAACTGTTTTTCTATGAGCAAGGGAATATGAGTGTTATTTTACTCTCATTGAGATACTTTTATAATTTTGGAATCAGATTTTGTGTTTATATTTTCTGTATTTATTTTAGTTAAATTGTGTTTTTGTGTTTTTTAAATTTTTTATTTGAAAGGTGAACGCTTCTTTAATTATTCCAAATGCTCAACATGTAGACTATAATGCATACTAATATATTTATATATATATATATTTATATATAGAGCCAAGGTCAAGGGTTCAATTCCCAGGCAATTGACAAATGTACTTTTTGAATGCAATGTAAGTTGCTTTGGATATTCTGATACTCTTTCAAACATAAATGTAAATTCTCATTTATAATGATATATCAATCATGTATTATTAATGTATTCATTAAAATTAGAGCATTCTTTTGGAAAAATGTAAAAGGGATCTTCAATCCTTAGCTCAAATCAGATACAAAGCTCTATGAAACTCCTTGAAAACAAGAGTTAAAAAGTTCCAGTAATTACATTACAGTATGTCTATCCCTCTCATCATTTATTATACTGCGTTTGATGAGAGTATAAGAATATGCGCTTCATGTTTCTGAAGTAAATGTTAAGTGAAATTTTATACGACAGGCATCTATACACTCAAATTTTGAAAATAGCCATTGATGGATATTATGATCACCCAGAACCTTGAATGAAAGGCCACTAATATTCCGCTTGCTTGTTATGCTACGATTAGTTTCCTGGCAGTACGGGGGAAAAAACAACACACTCTCACAGCGCTGTGCAAATCTCTCGCTCGGGGTTGTTGTCAGCTCTAATGCTCCTGATGAGCTGTGAATTAGCCCTGAGACTCAATGAGTGGGGATTTTGTCTGGGAATCTACCTACATCAGCTTACTGTTGGTAAAGACCAGGCCTGTGATGATTCCTGGCATTACTGCTTTGAAAACCTTAAGTATTGGCTAACATTCAAAAAATGCTTAAAGTACACTTATAGTATTAGAATAGTTTAATACTGAAGCTGTGTAATACTCAGTTGATTCTCATTATAAGTATATGATGTTAGCAGAAAATGTCAGCTGTTGGTCTTGATATATCACGAGACAATTTATTGTACAAATTACATATTTACTCCAGTTTTACTCTGGTTGTTCAATATAAATAATAGTTTGTTTAATATAAAGTTGCAGATAATCTGCAGAATGTCATATTGATACTAACCATGGGTATTACTTACATTCATTTAATTTGGGCATTTCCATTCATTTAATTAACTACTTGACATTAACATCTCAACAATGAGTAACTGTTTGCTCATAGCAAAAATATCCATTATGCCACATTTTATTCTCAAACATCACCACCAAATGGTGTTAAAACTGATATTCTATTATATTCTTAAGAATAAATAAATAGACAAACAAATAAACACAAACTTGTAAATTGATTTTAAACATACATTTTTTTTTGTGATTAATCATGATTAACAACTAACAACAATTTGTAATCAAATTTATTTACATATTGAAATAGTAACTTTTTACTAAGAATTGTCAAGGCTATATTGCCAATACCAATATGTAACACTATGCACTAGTAGTTACTATGATTTCTCTCTATGTATCAATCTGTATGAGAAGATACACTAATGGACCAGTGCTAGGTTCGCTACAGGGGGGCAAAGAATTAAACAAAACCACATTAACAACAAGAATTCAACCACATTAACAAAGAAACAGACAGACCAGGAAAATGACTTGAAATTGTCGTTTACTTTGAATAAAAGTTGAATTGAATGAAATTGAAATGAAATGACAATAAAAAACTGAAATAACACCAAGTAACCTCTTTTCTTTTAGAAACCAAGTTTTGAGCTCCTTTGTAGTTATTTTATTTAAATAATTTTATTGTGCTATATTTGTTTCCTTTGATATTTAACTTCTATTTTTGATTTTTTTTTTGGTTTGTTTCCTTTTTATTTGATTTTTTTTTCTGACTTTTTCTAGATTCTTTGGAGCTTTGCTTATTTAATTACTGGTTTGAGTAGGAAGGTAAATAACAAACTAAAATAGTTCAACAGTCAAATTCAGTATATGAAAAGTTCTCAGTCCATAAGTGTGAACGTGGGAAAAGAACTGTTCTTTGAATCCAAACGATGAATCCAATAAGCACAAGAGTCCCTTTGTGTAGTGCAAATCGTTCAATAGTGCAAAAAATCAGTTAGTGTGATAATCAGCGTTGAGGTAATTTGGTGAGAAATACCACTAGGAACAGATGAATTCCACTTGTAATAATGAATAAGGCACTGATCACTTGATGAACCTCAGGATTTTCTTCTAATTGTCTCTCTCAGGGTTCTCTAGCTGGGTGTCGATCACAGCTTAACTCAGTCTCGGGAATTATTTTTACCTGTTTATACAAACAGCGTCGCAACATCACAGACAACTAACATGACTGTTAAACTCAATATATCTTTCACACATAAACTCAAAATGGTTGAGAAAAAAAACTATTTGAGCACTTCAGTCACTTAATACATATGAGATCAGTTACATAAATGATAATCGTCTGCTTAAGCTCTTCAGAAATACAATACATTACACATGACATGTGAACACTAAATGCAATAAACGCTTCAAAACATTAATACAACATATTAACACTTCATTGAGAGTTGAACATCATGTTATTTTGAAACTCACCAAATACCCATTATAATCAAGCGTTTCAGTTTTTGTTTTATTATTGAAAATATAATTATTGCAAATCATATTTGTTCTTTTTCATTAATTTTAGTCAGCTCATTTCTGACCAAGGTTACAAATACCTTTGTTAAATTGATTTTTTTTCCCACAAATTTTGAGGATTAAGTAAATAATGATAGCTATTCAGCAGAATATGTAAATCATATTTATTAGGCAAACTGAAAGTTATTGTCACGAACAGGCTAGGAGACACGGAGGAGTAAGGTCAATACAGGGTTTATTGGGAAAGGTGCAAGGGTGAATGCTGAGTGGAGGAGCGGGAACAGGATCCAGGAAGGGAAGTCGGCGGTGCGCACTGCCGCGGGGAGGAACAGGACCAGGAAGAGCCAGGAGCGGTGGAGAACAGGAGCGGTGGAGACTAGGAGCGGTGGAGACTTGGAACAGGGGGAATCTGGAGGTCTGCAGGTAAGTAACACAAGGTTAGTAGTCAGGCTAGGTTCGGGTAGTGAACGGTAGACCGGACGAGGAAGGAGTGCTTGTGGTGAGTGGATATAGTGCTGTTCATTAGCCGGTGACAGGTGCGGGGAATCAGTACTCAGGTGATTGGGATCTGGCTAATGAAGGTGCAGGTGACTGTGATTCTCTGACATTACCCCCCCCTCCAGGGGCGGCTCCTGACGCCCTACCACGGCGACGGGGGCGGCCTCGGCCTCTGGGTGCGGGACGACTAGGGTGATTGCGGTGAAACTCTTCGAGGAGCAAGGGGTCGAGGATGTCGTCCCTGGCCACCCAGGATCTTTCCTCTGGGCCATACCCCTCCCAGTCCACCAGGTACTCGAGCCGGGCGCCCCGTCGCCGCGAGTCCAGGATGTTGCGGACCCGGTAGACCTCAGCCCCATCGATCATCTCCGGAGGAGGGGGTGCGTCCGGTCCCGTGGTTCCTGGTGTAGAGGGGGAGAAGGGTTTGAGCAGTGAGACGTGGAAGGTGGGGTGGATGCGATACCTGGGGGGGAGCTGAAGCTCATAGGTGACGTCGTTCACCTGCCTCTGGATCTTAAACGGACCTATGAAGCGGGGACTCAGCTTTTTGCAAGGCAGGCGGAGACGGATGTCCTTTGTCGACAGCCAGACCCGATCTCCTGGCTGGTATTGGGGGGTCTCGGATCTCCGGACGTCCGCAAAGCGTTTATGTCTCCGCACTGCCCGCTGAAGATGGATATGTGCTGAGTCCCAAACCCTCTCACTTTCTCGGAACCAGTGGTCCACAGCTGGAACCTCCGCTGGTTCCTCCGTCCAGGGGAACAGAGGGGGTTGGTAGCCGAGCATGCACTGGAACGGGGTGAGACCGGTGGTGGCCTGGCGAAGGGAGTTTTGTGCATACTCGGCCCATGGGAGAAAACGGCTCCAGCTGTGCTGATCGGGGGAGCAGTATGACCGGAGGTAGCGTCCGAGCTCCTGGATCTTACGCTCAGTCTGGCCGTTGGTCTGGGGGTGGTAGCCCGAGGACAGGCTGACGGTGATTCCCAAGAGGCGGAAGAAGGATCTCCAGACCCGGGACACAAATTGAGGGCCACGGTCCGACACAATGTCCTCCGGTAGGCCGAAGTTGCGGAACACATGGTGGAATAGGCATTCGGCGGTCTCCAATGCCGTGGGCAAGCCCCTGAGGGGGATGAGTTTGCAGGCCTTGGAGAAGCGGTCAACCACAACTAGGACACAGGTGTGGCCCTCAGACTCAGGGAGGTCGGTGACGAAGTCCACACCGAGATGGGACCAGGGCCTCTGGGGAATGGGCAGGGGAACCAGTTTGCCCGCGGGCAGATGGCGAGGAGACTGGGACATGGCACAGACTGAGCACCCTCGGACGTACCTGATGACATCCGCGGTCATACCGGGCCACCAGTACCGAGCTTGGAGGAGTGAGAGGGTTCGCTGGCTGCCTGGGTGTCCAGAGCCCGGTACTTCATGAGCTGAGCCCAGAAGGGTGAGGCGTTGGGAGCGGGGCACATAAATTTTCCCTTCTGGGCCTCCCTGCGGGGCGGGTTCGGTGAGAGTGGCGTCACGGATGTTGTCGTTAAGTGTCCACTGGATGGGGCTGACTATGAGGGCTGGAGGGAGAATAGGTTCGGGGTCTGTGGGTGTTTCTGGGGCATGCAAGCGGGAGAGAGCATCGGCCTTGGTGTTGCGGATTCCGGGGCGGTAGGTGATGGTGAAGGAGAACCGAGTGAAGAAGAGGGCCCAGCGTGCTTGACGGGGGTTTAAGCGTTTGGCATCTCTTAGATACTGGAGGTTTTTATGGTCCGTGATGACAGTGAAGGGGCAGGCGGCTCCCTCCAGCCAGTGACGCCACTCCTCCAAGGCTAGTTTGATGGCCAGCAGCTCTCGATTGCCAATGTCGTAGTTTACCTCCGCAGGGGACAGCTTCCGCGAGAAGGGAGCGCAAGGCAATGGAGGAGTACATCAAGGAGGCTCTTCAACAAGGCTTTATCCGGCAGTCAACATCCCCCGCCGCCTCGAGCTTCTTCTTCGTGGGCAAAAAGGACGGAGGCTTGAGGCCCTGTATAGATTACCGCACACTCAACGAGCAGACCGTCAAACTCCCATACCCGCTTCCCCTGGTCCCGGCCGCCCTCGAGGAACTCCGTGGGGCCCGCATCTTCTCCAAGTTGGACCTGCGAAGCGCGTACAACCTCGTGAGGATAAGGGCGGGCGATGAGTGGAAGACGGCGTTCCACACTCCATCTGGGCACTACGAGTACCGGGTTATGCCGTACGGCCTCTCCAACTCACCGTCCGTCTTTCAAGGCTTCATGAACGAGGTGTTCCGGGAGTTCCTCCACCAATTCGTGATCGTCTACATCGACGATATCCTGATTTACTCCCGGAACCTGGCCGAACATCGCCACCACGTTGAGCAGGTCCTCCAGCGGCTCAGAGAGCACCGGCTCTACCTTAAACTGGAGAAGTGCGAGTTCCATCGCTCCACGGTACAGTTCCTCGGCTATACCATCAGTCCCGAAGGAATCCAGATGGACCAGGGGAAGGTCCAAGCGATCCTGGACTGGCCCCTGCCACAGACGGTCAAGGAGCTACAGCGCTTTTTGGGCTTCGCCAACTTTTACAGACGTTTCATCTGCCAATTCAGTCGACTGTCGTCACCCCTCACCTCCATGCTCCGTGGTAAGCCCAAGTCTCTGTCCTGGAGCCCCGAAGCCCACGAAGCGTTCCAAAAGCTCAAGGAAGCCTTCAGCACGGCCCCTATCCTACGCCACCCGGATCCCCAGCTCCCCTTCGTCGTGGAAGTCGACGCTTCCACCACAGGAGTCGGGGCCGTGCTGTCCCAACACCACGACGAGCCTCCCAGCCTCCATCCTTGCGCTCCGGGATGGACAGGGGGTAAATCTTACCCTTGGGAAGTTTTGCCCCAGGCAGCAGGTCAATGGCACAGTCCCATGGCCGGTGCGGTGGTAGGCGAGTGGCTGCCTGTTTGCTGAATACATCCTGGAACGCCTGGTAGTCAGATGGGACGGTACACTTCACCTGGGGCTCCGGACTTTCTACTAGAGTGGAACAGACTGTCAGGGGGGCGGGGTTCGTAGGGATCCTCTGTACTGACTGCAGGCAGGACTGGGAACAAAACTCGCTCCAGCGAGTGACTTCGCATGGATCCCATCTGACTACTGGAGAGTGGAGATTGAGCCATGGGCGTCCCAGGATGATATCCACCGTGGGCCCCTCCAGTACCAGAAAGGTGATGGACTCCTCGTGTAGACAGCCGACCCGGAGTGTTACGGGAGGAGAGCGATACCTCACTCTACCACGCCCCAGCGGTTTTCCCTGGATGGTCTCGACTCGGAGCTCCTGGGGTTGCCGCCTCCGGGGGAGATTGAGGTGGGTTAGTAGGGCTTGGGAAATGAAGTTCCCCGAGGAGCCCGAGTCGACCAGGGCGGAGACTGTAAGAGAGGAGTCTGGGGTGAGGAGTTGCACTGGCATCAGTGATAATGAAGAAATATCTGGCTCAAGTTGAAGGGTACTCACCGCGGGGCGTGGAGGTCGGACGGGGCATTCCCGGATGAAGTGTCCTTGTTTCGCGCAGTAGAGGCATAGGTTGGCCGCGAGGCGGCGCGCGCGTTCCATGCGGGAGAGGCGGGCGGTGTCTACGAGCATGGGTTCTGGTACTGGGGAGCTTGCAGCGGGTGAAGCTGACGGGGGGGCGGACTCATCCTCGAGGCAGGCGGTGAGGCGTTGAGAGATGCGAGAAGCGCGTTGCATGAAGGTTTCTAGTCCTACACTGTCATCGTAGATGGCCATCTGGGCGCGCAGGCGGGGATTCAAGCCGAGGCGGTAGGCACTCAGTAAAGCTGCTTCGTTCCAGCCGCTTGTGGCCGCTAGAGTGCGAAACTCCAAGGTGTAGTCATCCACGGACGCCTCTCCTTGGCGTAGGCGAAGAAGACGATCCTGCACAGAGATGCGTCCCGCGGCGACTCCGAAGACCTCCTTGAAGTGGCTGGTGAATGCTTCGTAGGAGTTGATGATGGTGCTCTGCGCGTCCCAGATAGCCTGCGCCCATAGCAACGCCTTGCCGGACAGGAGGGAGGTAAGAAAAGCCACCTTCGATCTCTCGGTGGTGAACTTACGGGGTTGTGCCGCGATGTACAAGGACACTTGAAGCAGGAAGCCGCCACACCCCGCCGCATCACCCGCGTACTTGGATGGAATGGCCACGGGACTCTCAGAGGCAGGTGGTGGGACAGGTGGTGGAAGAAGGGAAGCCCGGAGAGTATTGACCAACTCCTCCAGCGTGTCGACGGCCGAGGGTGGCCGGGACTCCATGACACGCGGTGCTGTAGTTGGTCCGGTCTTCTGTCACGAACAGGCTAGGAGACACGGAGGAGTAAGGTCAATACAGGGTTTATTGGGAAAGGTGCAAGGGTGAATGCTGAGTGGAGGAGCGGGAACAGGATCCAGGAAGGGAAGTCGGCGGTGCGCACTGCCGCGGGGAGGAACAGGACCAGGAAGAGCCAGGAGCGGTGGAGAACAGGAGCGGTGGAGACTAGGAGCGGTGGAGACTTGGAACAGGGGGAATCTGGAGGTCTGCAGGTAAGTAACACAAGGTTAGTAGTCAGGCTAGGTTCGGGTAGTGAACGGTAGACCGGACGAGGAAGGAGTGCTTGTGGTGAGTGGATATAGTGCTGTTCATTAGCCGGTGACAGGTGCGGGGAATCAGTACTCAGGTGATTGGGATCTGGCTAATGAAGGTGCAGGTGACTGTGATTCTCTGACAGTTATCAGATTAGTTACAATTACAGATCAAGATCAATCTTTTAACTTTTAATTTCATGAACTTCAGCTTGGAGAATGAATGGATGGATAACCCTATTTTCAAATAAAAATTGTCATTCATCTGGAAAGAATATCCAATTTTTAATGTTTTAATATTTTTATATTCAGAAAAACAAGTGTACAATTCTTGTTAACAACAGGAACACAATGCACTGATATTTGAGTTTGTTGCTGCTCTTCATATTTTCTTTTGATCATGCAAGAAGATGCTCAACTGATGAGAAGCATCTAACAGAATTTGAATATAAGATCAAATATTGCTGTATACCTGGCTGCACCTAAATCCCAGGTTATCACTTCTCATGATCTCCACATCAGCACAGACGAATCCAATAATGGTGATATTTAGAAAGTTAATTTTGGAACTTTGAACACTGGAATTCTTAAACAAAAAGAAAAGATTGCAATTAACCTGAGCTCCCATCTGAATGGTTCCCCTCATTCTCTCACGGTAATACAGATTTGATAGGGAGGCATATGTCTGTGACTTGTGAATCTATTTGTGATGCCTCCAGGGAGGACTTTGCCCCAGGCCAGCAGATGTTCTCTCTGTCTTAAACTGTGTTCAGGGAACACTGATCTGAAGAGGTGGAAGATCTAATTATTCCATCTGGGCTATAGCCCTTGGAAGAAACCAAATGAGCCAAGGGTGTCACATCTGTGTTCTGAAAGAGATTTTATAACATTTGCAGTCTGTCTGTGGTCATTTGAAACTATTTATTCCAGAGGATTCTATTGTGCCACATTGTAAAAAGCAGGAAGATGTAGATTTTATTTCTGAATGGATTTCTATTCTTGCGCATCTTACAAATTACTGCAGTAGTTTCTCTTTTTTTTTAAGTAGGCTGCTCAATTTAAACTTTCACCCCAAAATGAAAATTTGCCTGGGGGAAGAAACTGTTCTTGTGCCTGGCTGTCCTGGTAATTGGTGCTCTGTAGCGTAGAGCCCTGCACGGGCCTAAAATATAGGTATTGCATAGGGGTGTGCGATACTGCAAATTTTGGCATTGATCCGATATCGAGTAAATACAGGTCCAGTATCGCCGATACCGATACCTATTCCAAAACATAAACTTAAATGACCAACAACAATTAAAAAAATTTAACAATACTAATGTTGATATGACTAATATTATATTCACCTTAAAGCTACGTGGATATTATTTGCCTTTCTAAAAGGACTTTGCAGGCAGAGGAGCCCAGAACATGAAAGCAATAAACAGTTTCATGTTAAGTATTTTCCTCCCATAGAAAAGAGTTATAAAAATAATTAACGTGGCTTAAAAAATTAAGAATGTAATATTAAAAGACAAAACTCAGTATACACCTTATTAATGTTTCAAACTAGATATACAAGTAAGCAGATGTGCCCAGAATATGAAAGCAACACTCAAAGTTTTTACATTATGCATTTTCCTCCCATAGAAAACCATTATAAAGAAAAGTTTAACGTAAGTGGCTTATTGAATGAAGACATTGATATGAAAAATAACTATTAAACCATAACTCATTTATTATTGAAAGGATTTTAGTATGTTATACTGTATTTTCAGTCTGTTTTATAAATACTGTAATATTTGTTTGTTATTATCGCAATAAAAAAAAGTGATATGAAAAGGCCAAATTCGGTATAGTTTATAAAAATATATAGGCCTACTATGTACAGGTAAGCAGAACCCAGAACATTAATGCAACACGCTGAATTTCATTTTCTATAATTGCAATATAAAAACATTTAATATGGTACAATTAATGGAGGAAGACAGGGATAAAGACCAAATAAATAAATAAAGACTAAATTTGGTATACAGCTTGTTAATAAAATATAACATGTTACAAGCAGCTGAGCCCAGAATATATATGCAAACATGCTAAACAACATGTTAAGCATTTTACTCCCATAGAAAACAGTTATAATGAAAATTTAATGTGTCTTAATGCATTCTTTCTTTGCTTAATGTAATAAAATATCCGTTTGCCGATTGCGCTCGGAGCCGCTGAGTCACGTGATGGCATGACAACCAAACACAGCGTAGCAGGGGAGGAGCAGCAATGTTCGCATACGAGATGTGAAAAGAGCGGCATATACTGAGTAGAACTGTTTCATCAGCTCCGGTGGCAGGTTAAACTTCCTCAGCTGGCGAAGGAAGTACAACCTTTGTTGGGCTTTTTTTTTTACAATTGAGTTGATGTGAGTGTCCCAATTCAGGTCCTGAGAGATGATGGATCCCTGGAACTTGAATGTCTCCACTGCAGTCACAGTGCTGTCTGTGATGGTGAGTGGGGGGAGTGCAAGGGGTTTTCTCCTGAAGTCCATGATTATCTCCACTGTTTTTAGCGTGTTGAGCTCTATGTTGTTTAGACTGCACCAGACAGCCAGCTCTTTAACCTCCTGTGTGTAGGCAGACTCGTCACCGTCCTGGATGAGGCCAATGAGTGTGGTGTTGCCTGCAAACTTCAGGAGCTTGACAGAGGGGTCTTTAGAGGTGCAGTCGTTGGTGTATAGGGAGAAGAGCAGTGGGGAGAGAACACAGCCCTGAGGGGCACCAGTGTTGGTGGAGCGGCTGTTTAACATGAAATTCCCCAGTCTCACTAGTTGCTGCCTGTCTGTCAGGAAGCTGGTGATCCACTGACAGATAGAGCTAGGGACAGAGAGCTGGGTTAGTTTAGTATGGAGGAGTGTAGGGATGATGGTGTTGAAGGCCGAACTAAAGTCCACAAACAGGATCCTCACATAAGTCCCTGTCCAGGTGTTGCAGGATATAATGCAGTCCCATGTTGACAGCATCATCCATGGACCAGGTAAAATACAGGTAAAATGCCTTAATGATGGATTTGTTTTCTTACAAACACACAGCTTTTCACTTGACATGACATTAAAGTGGTCATATGATGTGATTTCCTTTCTCTCTGGAGTGTTACAGCTGTTTGTGTATAGATAAGATCCGTAAAGTTGCAAAGACTAAAGTTTCTTTATAAAAGTTAAGACTTGTCCAAGCCCTCCTAAAACGGCTCATTTAAAAACGCCCCCATATATCTACGTCACTGTGTGGGATGATTTGCATAACACCGCCCAAATGTGTACGCAAAGAAAGATGGCGTGATTTTTATTTTCGCTTTGTATTGTTGCTGCCGCCAGCGCCATGTTTTGGAGACGCCGTGATTTGTTGTGAAAGCGAAACTGCTTTGTTTGGGCTTCCAAAAGTTGACACAACTAGAAATCAGTGGTTAAGTTGTATTTACAACACTGTTCCAGAACAGTTTAACCCAAATATTAGAGTGAAGAGTTATTTTACGGAGGACTATTTCCTGAACCGGGGAGAGTAGCCTACAATGCCAGCTGTGCACAAAGGCTGTTTCTATAAAGTGGGGCAATTCCAACTTTGCAAGGACAGTCTGACGCTTATGACTCACAGCCTTTAAGTATGTTATCATATTTAAAGAATTTGCCACTGACTATTCAAATGCGTGTTTTGAGCAGTGTAGAATAGCGCTTGTTGTTTCTTGTTTCTCCGATCACAAATGCAGACATGGTAGTGTTTACGCGGCGCGATGCAACACGATGCGTAAAAAAACATTATAAGTCATTATAATCAGTAATTATGTCCCCACTGGATGCAATAAATGCCTCGTTTATAATGGGTTTTATTGTTTTTGTCTCATCATGCATCACAATACGGTAAGGGGCGTAACATTTCACATGCTTTTGGTATTCGGCCAATCACAACACACTGGATACTTGGCCAATCAGAGCATACATCGCTTCTCAGAACGATGAACTTTGTAAAAATCGACACGTTTCAGAAAGGCGAAGAATAGAGGAGCAACAATAATGTACAGTATGTGGAAAATAATGTGTTTTTTAACCTTAAACCACATAAACACATTGCATTACACCAAATACACAAAATAATGTTCTTTATAGAAACATCATATGACCCCTTTATATGATGGATTGGAGTCATGTGGATTACTTATGCCTTATTGTGATGTTTTTATCAGCTGTTTGGACTCTAATTCTGATGGCACCCATTCACTGCAGAGGATCTTGAATGGCCTGAAGGTGAGTGAATTTTCAGCCAATTTTCATTTTTTGGGTGAACTATTTCTTTAACATTGCACTTTTTAATGCACTGATAGTCAAATAAAAGTAAAATTAAATTTATCTCTCTATAGTATCTCCCTCAAAGCTAGTACAGCAATTTTTCCTTCCTTTGTTCCATTGTGAATGTGAAAAATGAAACTTTGAACTTTTGAACCTACTGTATGTTACTGTAAAACAGAAAATATTTGTTATAGTGGAGTGATTTAAAATCAGTTTGTATATTTCTTTTGTATTATTTCATTTCAACTCAAGGTATAAAGCTTCACACACATTCAAACAGACAGTACATTTTTAGCCAAAAAAACCACAAACCAACACTGTTTGAAGTGACATGCTTTACTTGATCTAGTATCATCACAAGAACATGTCATTGTAAACCATCAGAACATCAACACGTGAAATAAGCTTAAATAAATTAATAAACATAAATGTTACATTAAAAATATCACTTCTTCAGAGAAAAAATAAATATATTCAGTGTGCGTATGTGTGTGGGATTAAAGTATTTTTAAATTTAGATTTTAAGGGAATCAGAGATGTTTGAAGGCCGAGGCTGCATGCAGTACACAGCAGGCATGTCTTAAGTAGTTTTATCGACATATATCAGTGTTAATGTGTACACAAGTTACATTGAAGATAAGAAAAATTAATTATCATACTCTACTCTTACATATGACCCATTTAGAGACCGATTTACATTTACATGCTAGCCAGCATTCAGAAGAAACATTGACCATTCTATCACAATTCAAGGGAGAGAAGATAGTCACATGTTACAAATAGAACTGGGCAAAGAAGCACAGTAAAGGGTCATGTTTAAGTTTAGATGCACAAACCAGCAAGGAACTAGTTCGTCTTTTGACCTTATTTGATTACTCTCATCTAATTATTTTGTAAACACACAGACTATGCTATATATTACAATTAAAGTCTGCTCAATATCTCAATATAATCTAACCAGGCAAGCAAATAAACATTCACTTTTAAACAGATTTCCTCTGACAGTATATCTGTGTCCTGTTCAGTAAGTCCTGATAGATCTTTGATCTTATAAACCGAGGATAGGAGTCTTTCTCCATGAGGCTGTACACTTTAGCTTGGACTTCACTGAGACTGTTGGGAGTTGGTTCCAGAAGCCTCTGTTTGGTTTCTTCTCTGGTCCTGTGGTCTATGTTAACCTTGGAAGATAAGAGTTAGAGAATATTCAATTCTGTGCAATTGCTCTTATAACTTCTTAGAATTCAAATAATGTTTGGCAAAGCTACTTCACACAAAATCTCTCACTATCTCTGGTGATCATGTTTCACGCTTCTAAACTGTTACAAATTTTAATCAGTTCATGGGTTGTCTGAGCAAAGAGACCAGGATTATTAAATTTGGTAGGTACGTCCAATCTTAAAGGAGCTATTTGTATTTTCTGTGACCTACACAGTCAGGATGCTTAAGGACAGGGCTGTGCTTCCCAAATAACAAGCAGTGAATCACAAAGTATCTGAAGGTCATGCTGAACAAGAAGATGATCTTCAGGTTTGAAGCCAGGGAAGAACTGAAGTGAGCGTTGGCGGTGCTAAAGTACAAACTCCGAGGGAGGAAAAGTCTTTATAGAACAGGCCTCAAACTCGGAAGTGCATTATGTAAGCAATTAAAAACAGTACAGTTTTATAAAATGTATAGTTTATATGATAAAACTGTATGCTTTTAATAAATGTTAAATGGATAGTTCACCCAAAAATGAAAATTCTGTCATCATTTACTCACCCTCAAGTAGTTCCAAACCTGTATGAATTTCTTTGTTCTGCACAAAGGAAGATATTTTGAAAAGTTTTTAACCAGGCTGTTTTGGGGCACCACTGATTTCCATAGTAGGAAAAAAAAAAATACTATGGAAGTCAATGGTGCATCAGAACTGCTCTGTTTCCCACATTCTTCAGAATATCTTCCTTTGTGTTCAGCAGAACAAAGACATTCATACAGGTTTGGATGACAGATTTTTTGGTGAACTATCCCTTTAATGTTAATAGTATATGCACACACACACACACACACACACACACACACACACACACGCCTTAAGTAAAAACAGTAATATTGTGAAATAGTATTAAAATTTAAAATAACTGTTTTCTTTTAGAAAATGTTCAGCTACCGCCCTACCAACATGATTTGATTAAAAAAAAAATGCTAGGAAAGACAGCACAATCTTTCAACTTATGTTTGGCTGTAATGTCTGGAAATGCTGCATACAGATTGAAGTGTTTATAATATGCTCTGTAATTATTAGCAGGCTTAGCTCTGGTGATTCAAACAAATTCCTCTCAAGCAGTAATGAACATACAGTACCCACACGAGTACTATATGTTCAGGTGTAGTTGCTATGGTTTTATAGAAGCAGTCAACATACCTCTCTGGGCGCATGAACGTCAATAAATTCCTTGTAGATCTTATTGGCCTTAGACATCATCTTAGCAGGGGATTTGATCTTTTTATAGTCCTCACAAGCCAACCAGAACTCAATGTTTTCATCACTGAACTCTGTTTTGAGGAAGGTTCTGAAGGCTGCCAAACCATCTATGAAATAAAGGTAAATAAGATTATTAAGATAACCAATATATCTTTGTCATGTCTAATATGCCAGATCTAAGCCACACTGGATACTGGAAATTCTTCCCAAGGACACCAAGCTAGTTGCTTTTATTAAACAAAAACATTTATTTTCTTTGTCACATTTGTGACGTGTTTCAAATGAGAGGTTGTAGAAACACTGGAAAAATGTGCCTTTACCTACAAACCTTTCCAAACTTTTGGAGGGCAGTGTATGAATTATCTTCCTTGCGTGGGTTGTGCACTGGCACAGCTCCAGCGTGGATGAATCTAATGTTTTGAGGAGTATGCGTGGCTGTCAGTCACCGTACCAGTGTGGATAATGTACTTACACTGACCTCCAAAAGTTTGGAAACACCCCTGGCAAAGTGTGGTTTTGGACGATATCAGCATAAATCCTTATCATTTTTTGGTGCAAATACATTAAAGTAACTTGACATTATCATTGAAGACCAGCAATAACTATTTTCATTTTGATTACATAATAATGGCAATATATACATGTCAAAGTCATGTCAGGGCCCTTTGCCAGCTGTGATGCCTTGTTACTGGTTTAAACTTGGTCCAGGTTTTTAAAAGATTTTTGGGTCAGCACACCTTAATAGCTTCAACAACTGATTGTCAATTCAAAGTCAATGTTTGAATAAACGGACAGCTCGGATGCCCAGATTATGCAGAGCTGTAATAGCTGCTAATGGTGGATATTTTGATGAATTTAAAATTTAAGTTTTTTCTATGTATAAACTGTTTATGTAATAAATATGTTTTTGTAGTTTGTGTTGTTCCTTATCAGTGCAAAATTATCACAAATTAATAAGGATTCATGCCAATATTGTCCAAAACCCCACTTTTCTAGGGCGTTTCCAAACTTTTGGAGGGCAGTGTATGGGTTTTCTGATGTAGTAAACTTGCTCTGAAGCTCACCTGGTACAGAATTGTACTCTTAATAAAAGAACTCTAAGACTGGTAGAAGCAAACTAAAATGGTATGGTTGCTTCAGCAAATGCTGAAAAAAGATACATTATTTTCAAACACATTAGAGTATTAGCCTTTTAGCACCACTCACCGGACATTTTATTTCTGTACTGCCACGATAATGAAACATTGACAGATTCACATTAATCTGCTCCAGATAAAACTGAACAAGCTTTTAGCATGACTCACTGCACATTTCATTTTGAAAGTGTCACAAAATGTGATAGAAGAAGCATATATAATTCGTTCATCATCATATGGTCTTTTGTGCTGTAAGGCATTTTATTTGTTATTTTTTTTAACCTGTATCCTTTTTCTGTAAGGTAGACTTCTCTTGGTTGCAGTTAAAGTCCATATAAACAGCAGGGTGGGTAAATGAGACAATAGTGTTCTCAGGAAATTCAATGAAAGGACAATCAAGAGGCAGTACAGAGGCAAAATGTTCTCCTGCTGGCAAGGGAACAAAATGTTCTCCTTTAGCGTGGCCATTGCTTGTTTTTTTTTTCTTTTATTTGAAAACTGATTTTCTGCATGAAGTATGTATCTGGCTCTATTGGACACAGGAAGCCATTTATGTCTGAAATGCTTTTTACAGATCGTGCTACCTAAGGGGAGATTTTACCCAGCATACAATGGTAATTAATTGACAGTCAGTGAAAGTCACAGCCATAACAGTCAGTGAAAGACATAACATCTGTTATTAACATTATATCATCATCATTATATCAACAGAGTTTTGTTATTCAGTAGGACAATGACTTTTTGTGCTTTGTTAGCTACATTATGTGATAAGATGTGTCTCATAGGTTGTAATGCATTCAATGTCACATACGCAGCAAATAGAGTTTTTGATTCTCTTGTGAAAAAGAAGTACACTTTAGCCTACTTTTAAAAAACTTTTAAGAAACAGTCATGAACGTGTGCTGTCTTTGCTAGCTTTTATTTTATTAATATTATCTGCAAGTACACATTTTTAAATATACTCTTAAGACTTTAAGTACATTCTTTAAGTACTTTAAGTACAAATAAGGATTTTTTAAACTCTGCTGCTCTGTCTTTCACGGAAACCTGGCTGAATGAATCAGTGAAGATGATATGCGTCAGGTCTCAAAGAACAAGAGAAGGAAGACACCAGGCCCAGACGGAGTGACACTAGCCTGTCTGAAAACCTGCGCTGACCAGCTGGCCTCCATCTTCACACAGATCTTCAACAGATCACTGGAGCTGTGCGAAGTCCCTTCATGCTTCAAATGCTCCACCATCATCCCCGTGCCAAAGAAACCCAAAATTACTGGAATTAATGATAACAGACCTGTGGCTCTAACGTCTGTGGCAATGAAATCATTTGAAAGACTGGTTTTGTCTTATCTGAAGGACATCACTGGACCCTAACTGGACCCCCTGCAGTTTGCCTACAGAGCAAACATGACTGTGGATGATGCAGTCAACATGGGACTGCACTACATCCTGCAACATCTAGACAGACCAGGGACTTATGTGAGGATCCTAAACTTCAGCTCCGCTTTTAACACCATCATCCCATCACTCCTTCAGCCCAAATTAGGTCAGCTATCCATCCCCACCTCTGTCTGTCAGTGGATCATCAGCTTCCTGACAGACAGGCAGCAGCTAGTAAAGCTTGATAAATTCTCATACAGCACCCGTACGATCAGCACTGGTGCCCCCAAGGGTTGCGTCCTCTTCCCACTGCTCTTCTCCCTCTACACGAACGACTGCACAGCTAAAGTGCCCTCTGTCAAGCTTCTGAAGTTTGCAGATGACACCACAGTCATCGGTCTCATTCAGGACGGTGACGAGTCTGCTTACAGACAGGAGGTTGAGCAGCTGGCTGTCTGGTGCAATCTTAACAATCTGGAGCTTAACACGCTCAAAACTGTGGAGATGATCATGGACTTCAGGAGAAACCCCCCTGCACTCCCCCACTCACCATCTTGAACAGCACTGTGACTGCAGTGGAGTCATTCAGATTCCTGGGCACCACAATTTCTGAGGACCTGAAGTGGGACAATTACATTTAGTCCATTGTGAAAAAGGCCCAGCAGAGGTTGTACTTCCTTCGGCAGCTGAGGAAGTTCAACCTGCCACAGGAGCTGCTGAAACATTGAATCCGTCCTCTACACTTCAATAACTGTTCAGCTCAGCTGCCAAATCTGACCTCAGAAGACTACAGAGGGTAGTCCGGACTGCTGAGCGAATCATTGGTACAACCCTCCCCACTCTCCAAGAACTGTACTTATCCAGAGTGAGCAAAAGAGCTGACAAAATCACTCTGGACCCCTCACATCCAGCACACTCCCTCTTTGAATTGTTGCCATCTGGTCGATGCTACAGAGTTCTGAGCACCAGAACGGCCAGGCACAGCAACATGTACTTCCCTCAGGCAATCCATCTCATGAACAGTTGACAATAAACGTGGAACACACAACACTATTATACATTATTTACTTAACACACATATTTATTTACATATCAAATTTGCACATATCGTACCTGTACTTACATAATTGTCTATATTATATATTGTGATTTTGCTATTTTGTACATTGTTTATTTTGTATATTTGTATATAATTATTTTTATTATCTGTGTCCTTTCCTGTCGCTGTCATTCTTTTGCACTGTGGAGCTTCTGTCACTATAACAAATTCCTCGTATGTGTAAACATATCTGGCAATAAAGCTCATTCTCTCATTCTCATTCAATACAATTAAGCTTTCTTGCTAAGGTGCACTGAGTAGTTGCAAGTGATTTGTTTCATTGTTTTATCATCCACCACACTCTTCTCAACAAGTTTCATGATTTGAGGTATCAGTCATGTTCATGGTATAACCAGGTGAGTTCAGTGCATTAGGGGATTCTCTCAGCTTTAGCAAGCTCTGCTAATAAATTACATCTGAATGATTTGTTTTCTGTCGTAGTACTACTATTGACAGATTTCAGAAGTCTTTAGCATGAACAAATGTCCTGTTAACAGCACAGAGAGAGGCTATTTGTGGCACGTCTGGGGTGTCAGTGCTGTGAGATTCAGGAAAAGACACGCACACACAGTTTTAATTAAAGCTGGAACTAAGCCTGAGGAAATAAGGCCTGTCATTTTGTGAGCAATCGACAAGAGAAGTCACAGCCAAACGCGTGACTCACAGGGAAATGGCGTCCTTCTTATTAATATGGAAATCTTCTTACATAAGTTGCTGGTGAACCATATCATGGCAGAACTACAATGCATCTCTGTAGACTTGCTACTGACCAACTAGCCGAGAACAAAAGTTTTAAGCAAGTCTGTTAATGGGACAACATGTAGCATAATAATACTACATTTCATAATATTTCAATACAAACATCTGCTTTAAAAATGTATTGGAGTGTGGTTGGTGAACAGCATTCAAATCAATACATTATGGTCCTATTTAGATTAAAATAAGCATCAATGTATATCAGTGGTTTTTGAATTAGGTAAAATTATTATTTTTTTACCTTAGGGTGAATATAAGGGGAAAAAATTTAATTAAAGGCCACTGTAGCATTTGGACCAATCAGACACGCGATTTTGCATTTGATTTAACAAATCAATTAGTTATTAGATTAACAAATAATCACAGACCCCTCACCCACTACACAGACTGGGTGCCCGTATGTCTGTGATGACTCCAGGCCCCCGGTTCCAAGGCAACCAATCTGATAACACCAGATTTAATACTCAAAGGAATGCGGGTAGAGCAACACTCAATTTATTTCCCCTTAGGAAAATGGACTCTTCTCTAATTAATTCATAGAAAAACCTTTCTGTGAATGAACACACATATCCTTCAGGTCATTGTATATTATTACTGTTCTTTTATATATTCTTGTGTATTGTATCCTGTTTTATGCATGCTTATGATAGATCACTAGTTAATATCACTTTAACTGTATCGTGTTTGGTCTCTATCAATTCTTCTTCGGATTATATAATTAAGAGTGTAGATTATATGTCGATACCTATGCAACATACAAGTGTTCTAGGAATCTTTAATAGTTTGTATATCAACTTCCAATCCAGTTCATTTGCAAATTACCATGCATGGAGACAAAGAGTCGTAAACTTTCCCTCCTAAAGTTCAAGTTACCATAGGCTTTTTGACTCCCCAGAGGTGTGACCTCTATAGCAGATAAAGCTCTCATATTCAGTGACGCCCCGGCAGTCTGCGGTTCTGTTAGATTCTGAGAAGATGAGGATGTGAGCTAGAACTCTTCTGCACCACTTAACATTTGTGCCAAGCCTTGCGGCCTTGTCTTTCCATTCAACCAAAGCTCCTCGGACCTCAGCAGATCTCTTTCTTAGCTCTTTTTCCACTCTCTACCTGGAAGAACATTTCTACCTCAGAACATCTTTGGAATTCATCACTCTTCAACCCGGAAGAAGGTGATCGGGAGTCCAAAACCTTGAAACCATTAATACTTTCATCTGAGCCTGCATTCCGGACACTCGTTACGACCAAACGCATTGCAAGTATTGTACATTTAACTAAATGAAACAGAGGTTGTTAGTACAAGTTATAGACCCCGTTATAAACGGCACTGATGGTTTTAATCACTCTTTCCATATTTGCATTCTCTGGTTTTCCTTATGGTTTCATCCATCAACTCTTTTTACACCACTTAAGTACACTCAAAGAATACACAATCGTTGCAGTCACAACATCCTGGCAATACTGGTGAAACGAAGTGTGCTTAATTGTGTAGAATGTGGGCTTGTCATGCAATTCAAGTCTCAAAAGTTACTAGTCATCCAATTAGGCACATCAACTATAACTCCTTCAAAAATAGCCAGAAACCCTGGAGTTGCGATTGATGATCAGCTGAATTTCTCAGACCACATTGCTAAAACTGTCCGGTCCTGCAGATTTGCTTTATACAACAGAAAGATCAGGCCCTTTCTTTCGGAACATGATTCACAAGTCCTTGTTCAAGCTCTTGTTCTGTCCAGGCTGGACTATTGCAATGCTCTCTTGGCAGGTTTTCCAGCCAGTTCCATCAAACCTCTACAATTAATCCAGAATGCGGCAGCAAGTCTTAAACGAGCCGAAAAGATCACACGTCACACCTCTGGTCATCAATTTGCACTGGCTACCAATAGCTGCTCACATAAAATTCAAGGCATTAATGTTTGCCTACAAAACCACCATTGGCTCTGCACCCCTTTATCTAAATTCACTACATCAGACATATGTGCCCTCTAGAAGCTTGCGTTTTGCAAGTGAACAGCGCTATTGTGCGATCAGTGGCACAAAATCACTTTCACAGACTTTTACATTAACTGTTCCCTCCTGGTGGAATGACCTGCCCAACTCAATTCAAGAGTCCTTATTCAAGAAAGGTCTAAAACACATCTCTTCCATCTTTATTTGA
The DNA here is from genome assembly GCF_936440315.1 of Barbus barbus. Lineage (NCBI taxonomy): Eukaryota > Metazoa > Chordata > Actinopteri > Cypriniformes > Cyprinidae > Barbus > Barbus barbus. The sequence goes on from NC_136753.1 coordinate 19,133,292, forward strand.
CCCTCTAACTTTAGCACTCTCTATTCTAATTCTATTTAATCTATTCTTGTTTTATAAAGAAGCAATCAAAACAATATATATATATATATATATATATATATATATATATATATATATATATATATATACAGTATATACAGTATATAAGTTTTGATTGCTTCTTTTGTCATAATTAGTAAATTGCTTTGGATGAAAGTGTCTACTAAATGACTAAATGTAATGTAAATGTAAAAGTAGATTTAAAATGTACTTGCAGATAATATAACATTAATAAAATAAAAGACCACTTAAGTGTACTCAGACAGAGTACAGTTTCATGAGAGATTCTTAACACACTCAGTCAGTAAGCTTTTAAAATGTAATAACATCAAATTAAACGTTTTAGGTTAAATTACATTTTAAATCATTGTGTTTAATAATTTTAAATATAATCTCTTAAACCTTTATCTGTCTCTTTATCATGAATTTTAAGAGTGTTTAAATATTACATTTATCAGCATGTCACTATTTTGAGCTTTATACTAGACTATTAAGTGCATTTATAACAAGAGGGGGAAAAATATATCAGGGAAATTTTACTTTTATTTCAAAAAAGTTTTTAACTTTAATAATAATAATACTAATGTAATAGTTGCTTTAACAGAACATTATTTGAGAATTTAAGTTTTTATTTTATTTATTGAATAGTTACATGTGCTAAATATTTCAACATAGATGAAATGTGACTTGGTAAATTTATTTTTTAAAGAAGTCAAAAGTGTCCCAAATTGAACAATCACTCAAATGTGCTCAATAATTCAGACACAAACACATAATGAAAGTAACTTACATTTACTGGACAGCAGAGTGTCAAATGAATCTGCCCATCTGGTCACTTCATCAGTGGATAACCTAAGAAAGCCAAACATGATCAGCTACAGTTATAAGACAGCCAATGAACACTTTTCCTTACTTTTTTACTAAAGCAACATATTACTCACTTCAAGTATCTTGTGGATCTCTCCTGAGCAGGAGGCAGGAATTCTGAAAAATCGCTGCATGAGTCTGATTTGTTAGACAGGCACCCTAGTCTAGTTTTCATGGCCCTGACAAAAAGGAAATAAATACAAAGACAAAAGCAATCTTAAACAACAAGAGATTAGCAGCTGTCAATGACATTAGTGTATTCATAAGAGACTGGAGATGAGTTATTTTTAGAACATACCAAATTACTGATAATAATAACAGCTCATGTGTGCATAATAACCTGTTTGATTTAGATTGTAGTGATGCTTGCAGACGTTACCATGAACCTGCATTATACAACATACCATTGCAATGTTCAGTAATTATCTGGAGATGTGGATTCACTATTGTAAACATGAATATTCCCTCAAAATGTGAATCATTGAAATGCAGCAGTGCACCTGGCCCTCAAATAAGGCATTATCATGGATTCTGCTCATTTATTTACATCATAGAAGAATCAATCAGGACCGAGAGTGAGACAGCGACAGACAGCGAGAGAAACAGAGATACATACATTAACTCTTACATAAATTACAAGATAAGTGGATACTCACTGAATGTCCTTGCAATGCAGTTTCTTCCAGTCGGTTGTACTGTAGGAACAAGTGAAGAGCTGATTTGCCAGTGAAAATGAATAAGATTTACACATATATATACCACTCCTCAGTGAGCATATTTTGTTAATCACTATTCCCATGGTTCACAATTACTAGTATGCCAGATGCCACCTTTTTCCCTTGATGCCATATAAAACATTTGGACCAACATAAGACTCACGTTATTTTGCTTGTTATTGCACCTGCATTTCCAGGCATGTTCAGTTCTTCTAAAGGAACATTTCCCTCCAAAAACATCACTCTCTTACCATTTCAATCTATGAGGCTGATGCAACCGATTGCTTTCACATTTATTCTTAATTGGGGACACTGCATGAAATTGACCATTTCTTCTTTTTATGAAGGATCGTAAATTGCTTCACAGACACTAATAGGCATGTGTAATGCATGGCATGAGTAATGTATAAAAAACAGGACTTTGTGTTATTGTACACTTTGATTGGAATCAGAAAAGGAAGGCATGTCTACCACGGACATTAAAGGGAAGGTATATTCCAATTTAATCTGTGTGCTTTGGTATTAAAGTTATCATTAAAAGGTGGTTTGATAATGGTTTGCTAATGTGACTAATTACTATTGAAGAGTTAAAAGTTCTCAAAACAATTAAGAAGGGGTTCGATTTTCCATAAACCAATTAAATATTGTTTTATATCTGAGGTATTTTATGTTATTTAGAAGCTGCATGTTGCTAGTAGGATGCACTAAAATAGAGTAAATACACTTCTAGTGAGGCCTCGCAGAAATGATGAAACATATTCTAATTGCAGACTGTCTAAACAATCCGAATTCTCTCAAGATGGGAATATTTTAGTGATGCACTGGATGCTCGAGGCTTATTCTTCATTTCCTTGCACTGGATGAGAACACGTGCCATGCTATTTATAAAATGCACTGACAAATCTATCTAGACAGGGAGAAGCCAGTTCATGTTCTATGCAGCCATGCAGCACAAATGGAGCTACAGGGAGTTTGCTAACTAAAAGATACTCTGATGTCTCATCCTTATAAAATCATCATGAGATGCAGAGTGAAATAAAAACATGGCTAACTTTCTTCTTCCATTTTTGTGAAGGTTCGGCAATTTAATATTCTCAATTTGCCTTTGATGTTGGGATCTGAGATTCTGTGCTCAGAATAATTTCATTGTTGTTGGTCCTGTCTCATATTTAAATAGGATGCTAATGGAGATGAAACTCCCAAATGCTGAATTTTAGTTTGTTTAGGTAAGTATACACTGTTGGAAATACAGTTCATAGCAGGACAGTGTAATCACAATGTTAAACTAAAAATAAAATAAAACAAAACAAAACAAAATAATAAAATAAAACAAAACAAAATAAAATAACAAAACAAAACAAAATAAAAAAGTAAAATAAAATAAAAATAATCTTTAAATAATACATATTTTCATTCTAATAATAATAGTATAATTAAATGATAAATTAATAATGTGAAAACTGGCACATTGATTTTGAGGGTTTCCTCACAGATAACTCATCTCAGGAAAAGTGCACTGTGCACCCTACCCTTGTGCTCAGTAGAACACGTGAAGGTCCCTGTAGTGTTACTGTCTGATGGAGCTCAGTGAGATGTCAGGTTTCCCGCTGAGACTCCTCTACCCACTTTCAATGTGCTATGCCATCTGATGATCTACCCTCGCTCTTGCTATTTTTGAATTCCAGGCTCTTTGGCTTGTCCATATTGAAAAAATAATGCAGTTGCTTTTACCAGCCTTGAATTAGTTTTGCTTTCCGCGTTCTGGAATAGACTCTGTAAATATTTAACCTTGAGAGAGTCTAAAATACTTAACCATCAAAGTTCTCCAGCAACGCTAGACAATATGTTAACTCATGTATAATAAATTGCTTGTGATGGTCCTCATTTGTCAAGTCACTTTGGATGAAAACATCTGCTGAATGATTAAATGTAGATCTTGGTGTGAAATCCCGCAAGTTGCTTTGCTGGTCTTAGCTGGTTTAAACTGGTCTCCTGACCTGGTCAAGCTGATTTCTAAGACAGAATATCTTAAACTCTTCAAAAAACCTAGGAGACTACTTAATCACCCTACACTCTTACAAATAAAGGATCTTTATTTGAATTAATGGCTCCATGAAGAACCTTTAGCATTGCCTTTGTGTAAAAGGTTCTTACATTCTTAAAAAATATTCTTTTAAGAACTGCTTAATGAAAGGTTCTTTGGGGAAATGCAAAAGCACTGCAAAACCCCTTTTTGGAACCTTTATTTTTAAGAGTGGGAAGAAGGTTCTTAAAATGGTTTTACTATGAAAATTGCATAAATTGTTCACCGAAAGGTTTTTGAGGAATCCAGAATGGTTCTTCTATGACATCAATGTGAAACCTCCTTTTGGAACCTTTATTTTTAAGAGTGCACTAAGAAAAAATGGTTCTTCTAAAAACTGTTGACTGAAAGGTTTTTTGGGTAACCCAACAATGGTTCTTCTGGAGCATCACTATGAAAACCTCCTTTTGGAAGCTATATTTTAAAGAGTGTGGGTTGAATTAAGCTGTTTTTCAGTTTGGTATCATCCACCAAAAGAACATGTCTCCTAGGGGTTTGTGAGAGTGAGGGTTTAGCTCCTGTTTTAGCAAGGTGCGTCTGTGCCCCAGAGACATTACCTTCATTTACACCCTGTTTCACACTTTGCCTTGACAGTTGCCGGGTAATGCCAGGCTGCAGCCCACCTACGGGTTTTCTCTTCTATTTTTGTCAATGTCCTTTCCTCTTTGAGGTCCTCACCTATGTAACATGATGGCTACTGTCTAGTCAAATCACATTCGGTCCAACAAAACTCTGAAGTTAAGGTCACTGTTGCTGTATTTAGATATCTTCAAAACAGCAAGCCCTGTTTTACTTTTCTAGGAAAAATTAGTAGCTTTGAATTATGTGAATAATACTGAAAAATGAGAATAAGTGCTCCTTATCTGTGTGAGGTCTCATTAAATCTGGGACAGAGAGACATTTGTTTGAAAAAGGTTAGCACATAGTGGCTGTTCCGCCAAATGGGCCATAATTCAGACAAATTGGATAGAACTGCATTTGTGTGAATGTGGTAGGAACAGTAAGCATTAGCATGGTTATATGAGGAACACTTATTCTCAAATACCACTGTCAAGTTTTAATATATTCACACTCTTGTTGCTAACAAGCACAATTCAATGATGCCAAATTTAGTTCGGGGGGAAAGAAAAGGTTCAGTCAAATATGCATGGGTAATACTTTATAATGAAACGATGGTACTAAGTCTTTTAAAAACATTATATAAAACATTATATGATCTGCTTTTTATACACTTATTTTGAAAGCCCTCATGAAAAATAAATATACTTAAGTGTATTTAAAATACATTTATTTTATACTATAAAATAAGTATACTATAAGTATGCTATAAATACATTTGCATATTTATGTATTTAAAAAAAATACCCTGTTATTGTTCTTTTAGTAGGCTAAATTGGAACAACAAATTTTGTGCTTAATGCACTTTAAAGTAGTGCTGAAGTCCAACTAAAGATATACTGAAGTATATTTGATTGTGCTAAATTAGAGCTATTGCAAGCAGTAGCGTAGCTACGGGTGGGCCTGGGTAGGTCCGGGCCCATGCACTCACTTTCATCTGTGGTCCACGCAATGAGAAGTTGGTAATTTTCCAAATGGATGTAATTTATTAAACGATAATAATAAATGTCTTATTTCACTGTAACTTTATATATATTTATTAAAAATATTAAAAGCTTGTGTTCATGGTCAGTTGCAGGTCATTTCTTAGTTTTCCCTCTTCACGCTTGTCAAAATGATGATTCGTCCGTTTCTGTTAGTCCCACCCACAATGTTATGTTTACGGCGTAAAGATATAATAGTAAAATGCACGCGTTTGTGAAGTTAAATTTGAAAATAGCCAAGGGAAGCAAACATAAATCAGATCAATTCCTTAAAAAGTAAAAGTCTTAGCAATAAATCCGGACCGTCTACAAATGAAACCTGATAAACCACCTGCGGGTGCTGGATTTATCGATCAGAAACTTCTGAACCAAGCCTGTTTGAAGCATCATATAGCATAGGTAACTTACAGTGTTTGATCCACTAAACAGATGCGTCCTTTGTAGAAAAAAACACATAAATGTTGTGCTAGATCCTGGTCGCCTCAACAAACTGCATAATTTGCAGCTGCGCACATTTCTGCGGTCCTCGATGTGCATGAACTGACAAAGACGCTTGATTATGAAATCATCTGCGAAGCCCCATTGTTTCAGACTGAGGTAATGATTCAGATAACTCATGAAGATTAGCAATACATTTGTCACCGTGTTTATTCTTTGTTAACCTTAGGTCAGGCAAATGTTAACAGATACAACTTTTAATTTTAATAATGTCCTATTAGTAAATTTTGAAATGAACATTAACATAACAAATTACTAATGCATACTTTAGAAGTACTGTGTAATGAACCTTGGTGCTGTATTTTTTGTTGGCAATTTGACATGCAGTTATGCTACACACTTGGCCCACCCAGTTTTATGTAGGCCCACCCACTTAAACATTTCTGGCTACGCTAGTGATTGCAAGTAAACTTCAGGTACATTAAATATCTTGCCTTTTAAACTGGTATTATTCAAAGATCATACAGCCCTCACCAATAGTGATATTAAAACGCATTTTAGGCTTAATATTAAGAAATGTGCATTGTGCACAAGTAGTACTCCAAATAAAGTTTAATTATAATTATTTTTATATCAGTAGCCTAAGTCTTGAGCTTTTGTCATTGTCATGGACTTTTGTTTGTGTTTTCTTTCCCCATGTGCTCTGTGACCTAGTTTCTGTCTCTCGTTAATTGTGTCATTATGTTCAGGTGTGTCTAGTCATTATCCTCATTCATGTTCTCCATATGTTACATTCAGTTCAGTGTTTCTTCATCCGGTCTTGTCTATGTATACGTGTGGTTGCTACCCTCCTGTGTTGGATAACCCCTATGTGGATTATTAAAGACTGTTTATTGTTATTCTTCATCTTCGTGCATTTACTCCTGCACCACACTGTGACAGAAGACCAGACCATAAACAGTAAAGTGGCGTGTTTTCCCTGCATTTTGTTTTTCGTTTGTTGAAAGTGTTTCTGTTGATTAATTTTGGTTTTTGTTCATAGACATCGCCTCATTAACATTGCACCAAGGAGGGGGCAACACCTTGCTGAATGGAACAACCGTTTGTATTTTCCAAAACAGCTGTAACCTGGAGGACTATGTGGAGGAATTTCTCAACACCTGCCACCATGCCAACTGTGATGATGTTTGTTTGAAGGAGGGATTTTGGTGTGGTCTGGACGACGATCTCCGCTCAGTCCTATTCCAGGAAAATTTGCACTGGACCCTTAAGAACTACAGAAATTTCGCGCTGTGGGTAAGTGAATCCACACTCACAGTGGACGAAGCAGAGGTAGACAGTAATATCAGTGTCCAACCACACCTCGCAGACGTCTCGCAGCCAGACCCAGAGCCCAGCCCACCATCACCCCGAGCCGCAGAGCGTCAGCCCGAGCCCACCGCAGATGGAGAGCCAGAGCCCATCGCAACCCACAAGCCATCGCAAGAAGGAGCAACTGAGCTGGAGATTGCTCTGGAGCCAGAGCCTCGTCAACTGTCCGATCAGGTGCGAGAACCGGCTACATCGCACGCGACAGTGGATGTTACAGTGGAGCATGAGGGTGCTGAGGAAAGCCCCGTCCACTGCATCTCCGCTGAGGGTGAGCAGTCGCAGGACTCTGAGGACTTAATGGATATGGATATATATGCAGACATTCCTATTCTGCTTCCGCCTTTATCTGAACTCTCTAGCAATCTTGAACTGTCTACCTGCCTGGATTTCCCACCTACCCTCCCTCTCCTGCCTCCTCCTGTCATCCTTTCCACTTCAGCTCTGCCACAGCTGCTTCCCGGCAGCCCCTCAGCTCCCCTTCAGCCCACCATCTGTGTGGTGGGATCGCCGCGGGTCTGCCAGTCTCCAGCCTCTGCGTCTCGGACTCCGCCTTGGCTCTTCGACCCAGCAGCTAAACCTTGGCTCCTAACGTCCTCGTCTCCACCATCGCCCGTCTGCCCACCAGCTCCACCGAGCTCCCTCGTCCCTCCGGCTCCACCTTGGTCGGTCATTGTCCTGCCATCGCCTCAGGACTCTGCTCCTTGGCTGTGCCTTGTCGCTCCTCCCTCCCTCCAGCTCCTCCTTGGTCCTCAGTCGCTCCAGCTATACCACGGACCTCCGAATCTCCGCCTCCACCTCGGTTACCAGAGCCCTCGGCTCCACCGTGGCCCTCTGGATCCTCGGCTTCGTTCGAGCTCATCGGCTCTCCATCTCCACCTCGGGCTCCACCACCACCTGCTCTGTTGCCGTCAGTCTGCCCCCTGGAGTTGTCAGCCCTTCCTCTGCCATGGCTCCTCTCTCCGTCGGCTCCACTGTGGGCCGCCATCATGGCTGCGGCCTGGGTCCCGCCTGGCTCTGTCCTGGCTCTTGCCTCTGTCTGGTCCAACTTGGCTCCGCCTACCTTCATCCATTTCTACAGCGTGGGGTCGTGCCTTCCGGGAGGGGGGCGAACTGTCACAGTCATGGACTTTTGTTTGTGTTTTCGTTCTCCATCTGGTCTGTGACCTAGTTTCTGTCTCTCGTTAATTGTGTCATTATGTTCAGGTGTGTCTAGTCATTACGTTCTCCATATAAGTTGCATTCAGTTAAGTGTTTCTTCATCCGGTCTCGTCGATGTATACGTGTGGTTGCTACCCTCCTGTGTTGGATAACCCCTATGTGGATTATTAAAGGCTGTTTATTGTTATTCTTCATCTTTGTGCGTTTACTCCTGCACCACACCATGACAGCTGTATGTCAGTAAATATGTTAATAGATCTGAAATATATTTAGTATGAAAAGTAGATGTATTTTAAATACTACTTTTTTACTAGGGGGAAATGTGTGTAATGGAATGGTAAAGTAAGAAACACCACACTCATTGAAAAAAAAAAAGACAAAATATTTAACAAATGAAAGGGCCTTATGGCAGTTCTATTTTAATAATTAATATACTATTAGTATTTTTATTTTACATTTTGGATTAGATTTTATTTTAATATTTTTAAATTAACTTAAATTTTCTTAATTTTAGTTTTAGTTAACCTACAGTATGTTGCAACTAGCTGAAATAAAATGCTTTTAGTTATATCATTTCTTTCAAAGAACAAAAAGGTGTTTTATGGTTTTAGTTTCCCCGTAGAACGATCCCCGTTCACATGAATACACGAAAATGGCTACAAATGCTGTATTATGTCAGGCCAGTAGTTAATGTTCCTTTGTAAAGAATCACTATGCACACATACTTAGAGCACGTAATACATATGATCATGACGTCACCGTTTTTGAATTTTTGTAGTTTATACAGAGTTAATGGTATAATTTTCGAAAACTTTGAAACCTGTTTTCAACAGTTTGTTTTTCCAGCACCCCAAAATGCTGTTTTGGCCAAAATGAATAAAAAGTTGTCAGTGACAGGTGTTCAAATTCTGTGGAAATCTGCAGAGCTTTTTCTGCATGCAGATTCAATGTGGGTGTACAGATTAGTAATTCATGCACAATAAATTATGAGTTAATAAAAACATAATAAAAAGAATTGGTCACACTTTATATTAGGTGGCCTTAACTACTATGTACTTACTTTTTGATGTAAGTACAATGTACTTATTGTATTGCAAAACACTTTTGCTGCTATTGAGGTGGGATATGGGTAAGGTTAGGCACAGGTTTGGAGGTATGGGTAGGTTTAAGGGTGGGTTAAGGTGTAAGGGGTGGGTCAACAGTGTAATTATAAATGTAATTACAGAAATTAATTACAGATGTAACTACATATAGGTATTTTTAAAAATATAAGTACAATGTAAATACATGTATGTGCACAATAAGTACATTGTATCAAATTATTAATTTAAATGTAAGTATGTAGTAGTTAAGGCCACCTAATATAAAGTGGGACCAAAGAATTAATTAAAAATAAATATATTTTAGCATTCTTTAATTTAAATATGTTATACTATAAATAAAGTAGTGCCAAAATGTCACTGATGCATATCATTACTGTGTAAAGTGTTTTTGCCAGTAAAACTTCCATTGGAATTACTTAATCACACATTACGCATACAATTATGAGTCTCTTACATTTTTATGTGCATCGTGCTTCCAATTTCATTTTAACTAATGTTAAGATGAGTCTGTACAGCATAATGAAACATATCTTCAGTGTGTCTCAAAAAGAGCAGTGGGTGGTGAGTGTGGGTGTTTCAAAGTCTCTCCTCATCTCTGTCACTTCCCCTCGCTGACATTTACAAACCTACAAAGCCCTCACAGCTACTGCTGGAGAGATGGATTAGCTGCCCAATCCCTTCAACAAACACACAGTTTTCATTGTGCATGTCAGAAAATTAAAAACAATGTGTAATTTAAGGTTACAAATTAACCGATTAACTGATATTATGTAAACGTGATACTATTTGTAGCTATACACAATATAACTCTCTATTAATTTCCTGCACTTTATAATGAAAAAGAGTAATTTATGCAAGCACAGATGAGTAACATTCACAAAACAACAAAATATAATAAACTGCACACTTCCCATCGTTCATAAATGTTACAATGTGAAAGCCAAATAGATGATCTGTTTTGCTTTGTTCTACTCAATTCCCTGCACAAGAGAAGACATGACAGAAGGACAGATGGTGAGAGCTGTACACTATGACAAATATCCTAGACACACAAAGCCAGTGTGAGCAACTTATGCAACAATCGATCAGGGATATGAATATGGAGCCTTTACCTTTACAGTTCACTGCCGTTGTAGATGACAGCTCTTTGATTCAGGCTGGAGAAGCTGCTTTATTCGACGGGTTTAGCGTGGCTCTGTTCTTGTGTAGAGATATCTACTGTTGCCCACATGTAGCAATCATCACACAGCGTGTTCATTGGTGTGAAAGCGTGAGGGAGCGAGGAACGAGAGAGAGAGAGAGAGAGAGAGAGAGAGGAGGGAGAGAGATGAGACGAGAGGGGAGAAAAATAGGCAGAGGGAGAGGCTTTGTCAACACACTGGTCTCTCCGGAGATTCAAAGGGCATTACTATGCTGCTTTGTTTTGCTCCATCGAGGCTTTTCAGAGTCATGTTTGTGTTGCAAGGTCTCACGCTGTCAAACTGTTATTCTGCATGGATGTATGTCATAGACCAGAGGGAAATTTCAGGTCTTGTACGCAGGTTTTGGCTGCGGTAATGGGTTCCTTTGAGGAGACTAAATCAAGCCGGCGTAGACATCAAAGCCGCCTTTTCATCCCGCGCTCACCATGGCAAATCCTTGCTGGGTTTAAAATGGGGACATGCTGGCCTCATTTGATAGCTCTTGTCTGAGTATGGGCTGTAGACTAACTGCTTGAGTACTCAGCCTTCTCAGCTCTCCACTGGAGGCATATTATGTCCTCAAAATGGTGTCGTATCATCTTAGACGCTCATATGAACACACACAGGTACACGTGAACAATGCACAGCGGCCATGCTGCATGAATTGGAGGTCGAACTATTCAAAGCTTTCGTTAGAGCTCATGCACTGCCACTGAGAAAGACTTATATTCAAATCAGTTTTAAAGGGAGTTGTCTTTGTCGCATCAAGCAAATACATACTGCTAACTAAGCTACTACATCCTGGCATATTCACCACAAGGCTGAGCATGATCCACTTGAAATAATATCTATAGCCTATTAATATCCCCACAAAGGACATGATGTGGAAATCCAGCCTGTTGGTTCTCAAGGACGATGGGCCTTTTGTGTAGCAGCTGTTTGATAAACTCTTCATGCGTGTTAGAATTAGTCTCCCTCTCTGGGGCTGAGGAGATATGCTCACTTAATGACTCATTTTCAAGGAAATGTCCATGACAATGGACAGTGGACTGTCTAGTAATTAATTTTTACTCTTTTTATATTTTTCATTCAGTCTAACTGCCATTAGCATCAAACTGCATGTTGAGATTTCTTTGTATTCTGTGTGTCGAAGAAATGCTCAATACACTGAAATAAATGCTAATATTATTGGCCCTGTCCCAAACGGCACCCTGAACCCCTGCGGTCTTCCTTTGAGTCCACACTTTTGTGACGTAATGCTGCTTTGACTGTGGGGTACAAGTCTGCAGCAGAGCTCACCTCAGTGTCGAGGGCATATAGAGGCCACAAAGGGGGCGCTCGCGAGCACACTTCTTAAAGCTAAAATGACGAATGGAAACCCCTACTGTCTCATGGACTTAACAGAATTGAGCACACTGCTTCCACTGTATGTCCACAGGCAGTACACACAGTGGCATGCACACAAATACAAAACAACATGGTAACACAAATGACACTAAAATAATGCAATAAACAAAAGGGATTTCAATGAAAAACAATTGAATGTGAAGTGTCACATATAGAATTCTGAGTGTCAATTTACAGTTTTTCACAATTAATCATAAGAGGACTTGTTCTTTGTCACTTCCAAAAAGTGTACATTAACAGTATTTACTGTAAAATTCCATGTAATGTCTCATTACAACTATTACATTATAATATTTATTATGATCTATTACAGTTTTTCACCATACAGCGTACTTTATTACTGTTAACTAATTAACAGGCTTTTACTGTTTTAATATTTTTACAGTTTACTGTTACAGTTATGATCATGTTTACAGTGTATCTCATCTATTTATATATATATATATATATATATATATATATATATGTATGTATGTATATCTATGTATACCCCAACCCAAAAAAGACGAAAAAAAAAAAAACAATTATTGAAATTATTGAACACATCTAAGAATGATCATCAGAAAATAGGCAAGTGGTAAAGATGTGCTGAGTTGCTGGACCACTGTATCAGGATTAAGCCCACTCATGCAGCTCAGACATTACACAATACGCTCTGCATTACCTGTTTAGACTTCTTTTTTCCGGTCAGTGCAAGTTGACTTACAGTGCAACACTTTCATCACCATATCAGAATTAAATTTGTATTCTTATATATACTACATTAAATTATCATGAGGTTACACAACAAGCCAACGCACTTCCGGGTTCTTCAGTGTATAATGATCAGTCATGCATTAAACAGTGTACACTGCCTGGCCCCCCAAAATAATAAAAAATAAAAAATTGTCATCTGGATTTAAATAAGCAAATACTAAAGAGTTTAGGATTGGATCATTATTGCAGTGAGTAATATGTTTCTGGCATGTTATATGTTTTGCAACAATTCTTTTAACCCTGATGCAGTATAGCTTTTAATTTCTTAAACTACCATGTTGGAGGACATACTCATGTCCATTTCAGGATGACAATGTCAAAATTCATTGGACCCAAATGTGGAATAGTGGTTCAGAGAGCATGAATTTCATGTATGAATTGGCCACCACAGTTTCCTGACCTTAACTCTATTGAAAGTCTTTAACATGTGCTGGAGTCGACTTTACAGAAAGGTTTGACTCTCTCATTGTCAATACAAGATCTCAGCCAAAAAATAATGCAATTCTTGATGGAAATAAATGTTGTGATGTTGCACAATGTTGTTGAAACAATGCCACAATGAAAGCATAAGGTTATCAAAGCAAAATGCAGTACAACGAAACATATTAACCACTGCAATACTTCAGCTTTGCCATCACATGAATAAATTACATTTTAAATATATATCCAAATAGAAAACAGTTATTTTAAATTGTACTAATATTCCACAATATTCTTCAAATAAATTAATTTACACTAGATATAAATCTATATATATATATAACGTCCCCTGAAAGATATATACATATTTTATTTAAATCTCTTTAAGTTGCACTGACATAAATCTGTAAAATAAACAGACAGACAGAGTGATTTTAGTCAGAGCTGGTAAGTAGGGTAGCACATAAATGCTGTTATCTGGTCAGAGGGAACATCCCAGTTTAATCAGCCTCAAAGGAGGATTTACTAAGCTTTCAAATCGCTGGAAAAGCCTGATGAGATGAAGGCTGATGCTCTTTTGAAATGAAAAGATATGACATCATACAGTATGAAACAAAAATACAAACAGTAAATGTTTAATTTTATGCTTTTGAATATAAAGTAACTACAAGGTGCAGATGGATGGCACTAATTATAATGTATAGATACCAAAATCAAGATAAATTAATATGACTTCACATTCGTAAGAGTGGTTGCAGACATTTCTAACTTCAGAAATGTAATTTTAATCCAATTATTTTACCTCTACAAAAACATTCTGTTATGCTGCTTTATATAGCAAACTTGTATTTGTATTCATATTATTTTAATTTAATATAAAAATCATAAACATACTGGTTTGCAGCGTAAATAGATGTACATCACTTTGTTATTCTTGTTATTTACATATAGACTGCCTTAGTGCCTACCTACTTTTTTAATGGTGTTGTCTCTGGAAGATTTCTTTCTATACATTTTTTACATAGGGATTTTAAAAAAGTGTTATAAGCAATGAACCAAGCCAACCAACTCTGACTTGAATCATAACATTAAAAACGTTTATTTAAAGCCAAAAAAAGGGGGGGGGGGGGGAATGCAGACAAAAAAAAAAAAACAATGGTACAATGGTTATGGAATGAACTACAATCACATGAGGCATTGTCATTGACAAATTAAAAATGTCTTAGATTACGTATGTAACCCCAGTTCCTCGAGGGAACGAGACGCTGCGTCTGGAGATGCTTTGGGGACACTTTCAGTGTAACCAGCACTGAATACAAGTGAAATCTGTCCAAAGGATGGGCGAGACGTCACGGGCGAGGTGACGTAATGACCAGCTAGTATAAAAGCATGTGCGGTGAAACCGGCGCCAGCTTCTAGAATGAAGCAAGCGCTGGCAGGGATGCCAGAAGTGTGGCCTCGAGACGCAGCGTCTCATTCCCTCGAGGAACTGGGGTTACATATGTAACCTAAGACGTTCCTCTTCAGGAACTCGAGCTGCGTCTGGAGACGCTTTGGGGAACGAGATATCCACGCTGCCAGACTTACCAATCCCTGCCCAGTGTGTATCCATGCTGAGCACATCTAGGGCAAGAGGACGGAAGAGCCTGGAGTGGCCCGCATGTCCAGGCCGTAGAACCTGACAAAGGTCAGGGGCGTAGACCATGGGCCCAGGGCCTGCAGATCCCCAACTCTCTTTAGAGAAGAAATCGCCAGAAGAAACACAGTTTTCAGGGTGAGATGGCGATCCAAGATCTCCTCAATAGGCTCGAAGGGAGTCCTACAAAGAGCATCCAACACCACAGCCAGGTCCCAAGGAGGAATCCGGGACCGTACTGGGGGCCTTAGCCTCAGTGCACCATGGAGGAAACGTGTAACTAGGGGGTGTCTACCCACTGACTGTCCACCAAGAGAGGCCGAAATCGCTGCCACAGAGACCTTCAAGGTGGAGTGGGTTAACACTGCAGAGAGTCGAGCCTGCAGGAACTCCAGCACTGTACCAACCGGGCAGTTAACTGGGTTGAGCTGGCGATCTCTGCACCATGAAGTGAAGAGTCTCCACTTCAGGGCGTACAGTTTCCTCTTTGAGGGAGCTCTGGATTGGAGGATGGTTTCAACCTCGGTTGAGAGACCGGAAACTATGAGCAATAACTCCGGGCGGGGGTGCACAAGGGTGCCTCCTGCCTGTGAGAGGAGATCCCTCCTGACTGGAATCTCCCATGGAGAGCCGTCGAGGAGGGATATCAGGTCCGAGAATCACACTCGGCCCGGCCAGAACGGAGGCTACTAGCAGCAGCCGGACCCTGTCTCGGCACACTCTCTCCAGAACTCCGGGGAGCAGAGCAATCGGGGGAAGGCGTACAGACGAAGCCTCGGCCACGTTTGTATCATGGCATCCAGCCCCAGTGGAGCTGGATGAACTAGAGTACCAGAGGGGACATTGCGCTGTCTCCTGAGTGGTGAAGAGGTCCACCTGAGCCTGGCCAAACACTCTGCAGATCTGCTTCACCACCTCGGTGTGAAGCATCCATTCCCCGGGCCATGGCCCCTGTCTCGACAGGATGTCTGCTCCCGCATTGAGATGCCTAGGGATGTAAACTGCTCTTAATGAGAGAAGTTTGCCCTGGGACCACACAAACCGGATTCTCTTTCGTGAGAAGGAACCACCTCGATGGTCTCCTTCCTTAAGAGAGTATCTAGCTCTTGTTCCATTACCAGAGCCTGCTCGGGGCCCACCAGAGTGGAATTCACCCTCTTGAATTGAGGCGGACGAGAACCGAACTGGATTCTGCAGCCTCTCTCTACAGTGCGCAGGACCCACTGAGACACATTTGGCAATAGTTTCCACGCTGCAAAATAGGCAGGCAGAAGAAACTGGGATATATGCTCGCTGGAGATCGCTGCGCCCTGGAACACTGAACGTGGCAGGGTTGGCAGACCGATCTCCTGAGGGCACTGAGGAGAGACGGGCACCGAATACGGCGGTGTATGCCGCTCTTCCCCAGCGGGACCTGCCCTCATGAGTCCTGGGCCATGGGCACCAGGACTGCCTCAGCCGAAGTGTCCTATCGAATTGACTGTCCTCAGACTCGTCATCTTCTAGGAATACTAGACTGGTAGAACCAGAGCCTGCAATGCAGGACCAAATGAGACACGCTTGGCAGGGGCTCCCACTCCCACTGGAGATCGCTGCGCCCTGGAACACCGTACGTGGCAGGGTTGACAGACAGATCTCCTGAGGGCACTGAGGAGAGACGGGCACCGAGTACCACGGTGTACACCATTCTTCCCCAGAGGGGCCGGCCCTCAGAAGTCCTGGGCCATAGGCGGCAGGATGTTTCTGCGGAAGGACGGTCCGCAGATCCGCCTTCTGCTAGAAAGCTATGGCCCAGGAGCGCCACTCTGACTCCAACAATCTGGGGAGTACGAGAAGTGACGCCCCCTAAATGAGTAGCTGGAACATCGGTTGGGGCTGCTACAGACCTCAGAGGTAAGAGAGGTAAAGCATCGTGCTCTCACTTGAGAATGCTTTTTTCTTTTCTCAAGAGGCTCCTATACACATATACTGTATATGTATCTTTTACATCATTTAATTCTTCAAAATTAAATGCAGAAAAACAACCAGACGAGTAAAAACAGTCTGATATTCCACCATTCCCTCCACCTGATCCATCTGCGATCCCCACGAGTGCAGCCACCGCCCCGCTCTTTTCGGCGAAAGCAGGGCCAGGACCACGAGGAACGCTGGTGAAAGCTACCTCCTCAAAGCTGGTGAAAGCTCCCTCCTCAAAGAGAGCCCTCTGAGAGCAAGTATACGCAGTGACAAACGTTCACAAAGCGGGCATGCACACGGACTGTAATGCTATCTGCTCTTGCCCAAGTGCTAGTTCCCTGCGCTTAAATACATTGTGGAGCTTATATCAAGTGACTGTAAAACAAACAACACTAAATAAGACTTACCTCATAGATCGACAGACACACACAAAGTAGCAGTTGCTGAATGACAAAAAGCTGACGCCGGTTTCACCGCACGTGCTTTTATACCAGCTGGTCATTACGTCACCTCGCCTGTGACTTCTCGCCCATCTTTTGGACAGATTTCACTTGTATTCAGAGCCGGTTACGCTGAAGGCATCCCCAAAGCGTCTCCAGACGCAGCTCGAGTTCCTGAAGAGGAACTATGGTTTTACCAATAATTCTGCAATTAAACATGATTATTTTAAATAAGCATATACCAGCAGTTAACAACAATTATCAGTTATTGTTAAAAATCAGTGGGAAACCAAATGTTTTCAGAACAGACTGTTGTGCTATAGCTGCTAATGCATTGTGAAACTTTTAAAGAAAATATCTTACATCTATGTTGCAAAATAAGGTTGATGAATATATGTAATTTTGGAACAAAGGGTCAAAGGTTGTCTGGTTATATAGATGCTGTAATTACTATCTTACCTGAGCAGCTTTCTCTATTGATGGCTATATGAATATATTTTTTGCAACATATATTATAAACAGGATGACTGAGAATGCTGATATTACCATATTGTTCGGGAATAGTATTAATGGAGAGTTGTTGAGCATTGAGCGCCAAGCACACTCAACCTGCCAATATAATTTCAGGAGTGATACATCCAAAACAGATGTGCTCATGATGAAATTCATTATTATTTTATCAAGAGCGAGTACAACAATGACACTCATGTTGTTGGAGGTGAGATACAAAAGGTATGTCTACTCAATGGGCTGCTTAACTCAGCTGCCCTCAGACAATTAAAGATCAGCAGTTGTGTTATTGTATTCAATTCAATTCAAGTTTATTTGTATAGCGCTTTTTACGATACAAATCGTTGCAAAGCAGCTCTACAGGAATTTAAGTTTCCACAATATATTTAGAACCTTAACATATTTAACTTATGGCAAAATTTGGTAATTCTGTATGTTGTCTGAGCATTGGCATCCTCTGAGTTCCTCTGAGGGGTTGGCATTATCTTTTCTCAGGTGTTCGGTCATCTCAGATCATTTAAGGGTTGGATCCAGACTGAAGCTTCTATAATTCCTAGTTACCACGGGATGTTAATCCCGTGGCAGAAACAGAGAAACAAACAGAGACATAATTAGCGTAGCTGCTGTTCCATCTAAGCAAAACTGAATTGTTCAACCCAAGCTAAAGAATAATAATAATGTACATTTGATCAGATATAACTGCAGTACAAGATTATAAAATGCATTATGTGAATGCTTGGCTAAAGAGATGTGTCTTTAATCTAGATTTAAACAGATAGAGTGCGTCTGAACCCCGAACGTTATCAGGAAGGCTATTCCAGAGTTTGGGAGCCAAATGTGAAAAAGCTCTACCTCCTTTAGTGGACTTTGCTATCCTAGGTACTACCAAAAGTCCAGAGTTTTGCGACCTTAGGGAGCGGGTTGGATTGTAGCATGGTAGAAGACAAGTTAGGTACGCAGGAGCTAAACCATTTAGGGCCTTATAGGCAAGTAATAATATTTTGTAAATGATACGGAACTGAACAGGTAGCCAGTGCAGAGACTTTAAAATTGGGGTAATATGATCATATTTTCTTGACCTGGTAAGAACTCTAGCCGCTGCATTTTGGACTATCTGTAGCTTGTTTATTGAAGATGCAGGACAACCACCTAGCAGTGCATTACAATAGTCCAGTCTAGAGGTCATAAATGCATGAACTAGCTTTTCTGCATCAGAAACAGGTAGCATGTTTCGAAGCTTGGCATTGTTTCTAAGATGGAAGAATGCTGTTTTTGTAACATGGGAAATTTGATTTTCAAAGGACAAGTTGCAGTCTAATATAACACCCAGATTTTTTACTTTAGAGGACGTGACAGTACATCCGTCTAGTTGCAAATTGTAATCCAAGAGATTCTGTGTACTGTTTTTTGGTCCAATAAGTAATATCTCTGTCTTATCTGAATTTAAAAGGAGTAAATTATTGGTCATCCAATCTTTTACATTTTTTACACAATCTATTAGCATAGATAATTTAGAATTTTCATCTGGTCTTGTTGAGATATATAGTTGACTATCATCAGCATAACAATGAAAACTAATCCCGTATTTTCTAATAATATTACCAAGAGGCAACATGTATATTGAAAATAGCAGAGGACCTAGGACAGATCCTTGTGGTACTCCATACTTTACTGGTGATAATTGTGATGACTCTCCATTTAAGTGAACAAAGTGGTAGCGATCGGACAGGTAGGATCTAAACCATCTTAAAGCCTGTCCTTGAATACCAGTATAGTTTTGTAATCGATCTATGAGTATATCATGGTCTATAGTGTCGAACGCAGCACTAAGATCAAGTAATACTTGGTCTGAAGCAAGAAGTAAGTCATTTGTAATTTTAACAAGTGCAGTTTTGCAAGAAGGAGCACAATTGAGCAGACACAACTTTTTCTAAAATTTTAGACATAAACGGAAGATTTGAAATGGGTCTGTAATTTGCCAGTTCATTAGAATCTAGTTGTGGTTTCTTAATAAGAGGCTTAATAACCGCCAGCTTGAATGGTTTTGGGACGTGACCTAAAGATAACGATGAGTTAATAATATTGAGAAGCGGTTCTTCTGCTACAGGTAACAACTCTTTCAGGAGTTTAGTGGGTACAGGATCTAATAAACATGTTGTTGGTTTAGATGCACTGATAAGTTTATTTAGCTCTTCCTGTCCTATAGTTGTAAAGCACTGCAGTTTTTCTTTGGGTGCGATGAATGAAGCTGAAATACTAGACGCAGTAGAATATACATTTGATATTGTTTTTCTGATGTTATGTATTTGATCAGTAAAGAAATTCATAAAGTCATTACCATTAAACTGTGAGGGAATATTTAGATCGGGCGGTGTCTGTTTATTTGTTAATCTAGCCACTGTGCTAAATAAAAACCTTGGATTGTTTTGGTTATTATCTATGAGTTTTCGGATATGCTCTACCCTGGCAGCTTTTAGAGCTTGTCTATAGCTGGACATAGTGTTTTTCCACGCAATTCTAAAAACTTCCAAGTTAGTTTTTCTCCATTTGCGCTCAAGATTTCGAGTTTCTTTCTTTTCTTGTGTTATTATACAGCATGCTCCCCTGTTAACTCTGCTCCACAGTTCTCGTCCAGATATCAGAGAGTTTAAATGCCTCCTACTTTTTTTTTTTCACTCTGGGTTGCCCCCTGCGACAAACATGTACTCCCCTTGTAATTAGCCCACTCTTCCAGCCATTAGATTCTCCTCTTGTGTCACTTTTCATGCAGTCACTGATTACACGTCGGCCGGAATCCCACAAGATCACTAGTGAATGCACAGTGTTCAGGGAGGTTTGTTCATTGTAACGTGATGACAGGAGAAAAGGGACAGTTCTACACCCACACACTGGACATGGAGAGAAGTGGAAGATGAAAGAAGGCCTTAGACGCCTCTGTAGCGGATCGCATTGTATGACCTTATCTGTCAGACTATACATTGATTTTTAACGCTATTTATGTCCAAATGGGAAAAAAGGTGTCAATCATTTGTCTAAAGTTGCACCTGCACATAAAAACACTTCATAAATTTCAAAGAGTGAGAATTTTAATGAAAAAATGGTTGACATTAAAACATGCTGAACAATGGCAATAGAAAAACACTATAGTATAATTATTATTAATGTGCTTTTCTCTGTAGTACAATGTAAGCATTTTACAACAAATATTCTATCCTGCTAAGTATTTTCTGTGTATAAGGTTATAAAGTAACACTTTCCATGAACAACAGGGCTCATTTGGTGTCAAATTACTTTCTGGAAAACATTTAAGGCACAACTCCACTAATTTTCGCAGTGATTGGCCAACTATTAACTATTTTCTAACTATTATCTAACATAAAATGAACATAGCATAAAAAGCAATGAAGAAGCTAGTTTTAATGTCTATACAGCTCATTTAAATGGTTATTTTGGCCTGTCTGACCTCACGGATCCTGTACCAGCACTGTATCCAGCAATGAAAATCATAAAGTGTCATAGATTTGACACACTGTTGTCTGCAGAATTTATATTAACTTATTTCAATTACCAAAAAAGATATTCAGCTGTGTCCCACATGCACAAACCTGTTATTTCATAATTTTTTTAAAACATTCAATATAATTGTGACAGAATTTGACATCATTTGTGACCCTGGACCACAAATGAAATTGAGATGTATACATCATCTGAAAGCTGAATAAATAAGCTAGCATTGATGGCAAGTTTGTTAGGATCGGACAATATTTGGCCGAGATACATTTGAGGGTGCAAAAAAATCCAAATATTGAGAAAATCGCCTTTAAAGTTGTCCAAATTAAGTTTTTAGCAATGCATATTATTAATCAAAAATGAAGTTTTGCTATATTTACGGTAGGAAATTTACAAAATATCTTCATGGAACATGACCTCTACTTAATATCCTAATGATTTTTGCATACATTTTTTTTTTTGATAATTTTGACCCATATTATTGCTATTATTATTATTTGCCATATTGCCATATTATTATTATTTGACCCGTATTATTGCTACAAATATACCCCAGCGATTTAAGACTGGTTTTGTGGTCCAGGGTCACATCTGTACCCTTTAAAGAGCATAACAGGAACACTCTCAAAAAATAAAATAAATAAATAAATAAATAAAAAAGTACAAAATTGTTATTGTCATAAAATAATGACATTTCAAGAAACATTTTCCAACATATAAAATCAAAACGCTTAACAATATTTAGTTTGACTTCCTAATGTGGACAAACAGGTTTGTCTGACATTTATTAAAACATACTATTTTTTCAAGAGCCCTAATTTGTAGACGTGGAAGTGTACCTACTGCAAATAGTTCTTATGTAATGGTTATTAAGCTTAGTTAGTACAAACAAAATGACTATAACCGGTCAGCAGTAAGTAAACACAAGACATTAAACTGGATTATATTTGCATGTAGATGACATAAGAGGAAGTCTTTGTCACAGTGGAAACTGCAAATAGATGACAGCATGACGAAGCATAAAATGAGGCAGTGTGCCAACTTCATTATTATTAGACTCATCTGATAACAGGCTTCCAAGCTACTTGTTTAATGTTGTTCCGACAGACAGATAGATAGATAGATAGATAGATAGATAGATAGATAGATAGATAGATAGATAGATAGATAGATAGATAGATAGATAGATAGATAGATAGATAGAAGGAACAACAATTTTTAATTAATAAATTTCCAAATTGATATTTGTCATGTTTGCATCAGATCTAAAAGAAGCTGATTTGGAGGTAGTGTGTTGAAGCTAATGGGCAGAATGAGAGCAGGCGGTGAATGACGACCCAAAGCTTTTCACCTGATCCAAATGTCTCTAAGGGCCTTTTGCTGTAATGAACTGAGCTACTTGCACACCCACAGACAACTTAACTAGCATAGATGTTAATAGAGGATTATATGAAAGACATGACTTTTCATAAATCTCCCTCCACTTACCATTTCAAATTTACCATTCAATCATCTACAGAGAATTTTCCATTGAATGAAACTGTGGCAATGTTGTCTTTGAAACTATTAGGCTTTATTAAGAAACAGGATGACAACAACAGCACTAGTGTAATAATGAATTAGCATTATTTTCCAACACAGGAATATCATCTTTTTGTAAACGTCATGGTTACAACAGTTTTTTTTCTCCTATGAAAAAGGGTTCAGCTCAGGCCTGACTATACTTTTTTTTGGCCCTAAACAGCAAAGGGAAAAACAACAATAGCAGTCTTGTGGTTACAGCTGGAAGTAAATTATCGCTCATAAGACTGGAAGCATTGACTATTTTTGTTACACAAATGTGGTCTTTGATGCAGACATTTGAACTATTGTTAGCATGGGTTGGTAAATGATTAATGGCTTGTTATATAAACCTTAAACAAAAGATGCTTTATTTTAAGATTTTTTGTTTGTGTATGTGTGTGTGTGTGTGTGTGTGATGGGGGGGGGGGGGGGGGGGGTCTTTCTATAGGCTTATTGATAAATTATTGAAAAGCTATCCATACAAGCTTCTATGGTTGTTTCTTTAGGAAACTAGGTTATGCACGGATTCCACAGCACAAAATCTATTTACACATTTATTAGTGAAGTTGCTCTGCCCTCTAGTGTGCATAAAGGAATATTACTGCACCACCTCCCAATGACAGTACGGTTATAGTCAAGTTCATCATAAAAACCAGGAAATATCTATTAGATATCTGTTAGCATTCCTTTCATCTCAGTGGCTTAGCTCAGATGGTGGATGTAGCCCTGGATGTGCAGTATGTAACCTTCATGCTGCCAACTTGGTTCTTGAGCATTCAGTTCTGGAAGCATTTTTTGATCTGTGACGTCAGAGGCACCAGACTGGGAAAAAAATATGTAAGCACATTTAATTTGAATAATTTGTCAACACAAGAGGGAACACCCATGTCCAGTGTCTTAAAGGCACAGTTCACCAAAAAAAGGAAAATTTGATTAAAATTTCTTCATCGGAACAGCATTGCATCACTTGCTCATCAAGGTATCCTCTGCCATCAGAATGAGAATTCAAGCATCATTACCCACAACTTCCAGTCCAGTCTCCAGTCCATCAGCAATGTCTTGTGATATGAAAAGCTGCGTGTTTTGTAAGAAACAAATATTTTAAGGTATTTTAACTTTAAACCAACCTTCATTTTTGGGTGAACTAATTCTTTAAACAACAAGTGTGAAATATCTTTCTATTAGAGAGTGTATTTTTGATCTTTCTGTTTTACTGAAATGAAAGCAAAGACCAAGTGAAGATATATAGGTTTTAATCACCAACCTTGAACTAAGGTGAAAACAAAGCATTTATTATGATCTAAGTCAGGGGTCACCAAACTGGATCCTGGAGGGCCGGTGTCCTGCAGAGTTTAGCTCCAACTTGCCTCAACACACCTCCCTGGAAGTTTCAAATATACCTAGTAAGACATTGATTAGCTGCTTCAGGTGTGTTTGATTAGAGTTGGAGCTAAACTCTGCAGGACACCGGCCCTCCAGGACCATGTCTGGTGACCCCTGATATAAGTTCTCAATGCATATTTTATTTTGTGGCACAAGGACTCTTGGAGGGAATTTAAAACTTTGTTCCGTTCCCATTCTAGTGATAGGCTATGTTTTCCATTTATATTCTATTCTATTCTATTCTATTCTATTCTATTCTATTCTATTCTATTCTATTCTCATTTAATGTTATAAATGTACAGAGCCCTAAAATAACTTTTGCATAGGTAAAAATACAGAGACTTTCATGTGTTTAAAAAACAAATAAAAAACAACAACAACAACAAAACATGAAGACAAGAAGATTTAATTTTTTTTTAAGTTTTTTTTTATTTTTACACCTGCAAATGTCACTTTAGGTGCTCCATAAAATCCCATTCTGATATAATAAAATATATTTTTTCTTTTTTTACCCAATATGGGTTGTCTACTGTGGTTTCATACTTTATGCCTAGCTGCAATACTATTTTTTTTTTTCTTTTCAATAGCTGTTCTGTCTGCATTCATGAATAGGCCTATGTTGTGTTTATGTAATATTTATGATGTAACGATCACAAACAAATTAAATCTCAAACTCATTTTTTTTCTTTGATTTTACAGTACGATGTGCAGTATTTAAATCCGTTACACAACTATAATTATTATTCTGAATAACACAGCTAGAATTACTAAAGTGAGCGCTTCTACCCTTAACCGCTAGGGGTCTCTCTTGACAACTGTTTATCTTCAATGGTTGACCTAGAGTTTCAGAAAGGCCAACAGGTCATCAATCACTAAAGTCCGGATCATTCCAGCATCTTCATCCAGTGAGAAATATCATTCTGTGAACCACGATGCTGGAAGTGAAAAAGGCTCCTTTTTGCAAAGAAAGCCAAGACATATAGTATTTCCTCCATGCTCTCTATGCAGCTAATGGAAAATAGCTATCGGTCCAGAGCAAGGCATATCCTTCATTGTCTCATCCTACCCCACTGGATCAATACTAATTGCATGCGGTAAGTAGTACTGACCACACACTGTATGAGGTATGCGTTTAATCAATCCTTATGCCCTAGATGAAAATAATGAGCTATAATAGAGATGATCTCATTCAGCACCAGAGGTGAAGTAGGAAGTAGGTCAGAGGACTGAGCTGCTAATGATCTTTCAGTGGGTTTAATATCTTCATGAGCATATGATAATAAAATAAATGAGTCAGCACAGACACATTTGTGGTTATTAATTTTGACAGGCCTTGCGGGGTGTGGTGTAGGATTTATATGCTAATGTATGACAAACAAAAACTCAACAAGTAAACTTTTTAAAATTAAATTGATGTAAGGTGGTCAAGTTAAAGCATTAATTCAGTGAAATGAATTAAAAATAAAATTGTCTTTCTTAAACGCAATTAATCCTGCCCTCTAAGTAACCCAGTCTGTAATAAGATATTTTCCTTCCATACAAGATTATTTTGAAGAATGTTGGTTATTAAACATTTTTGGTTACCATTGACATTTCTCTAAATATTTTTTATTATGTTCCACAGGAAGAAAAAAACCCTGTAGAAGTTTGGAACAACGTGGCGGTGAGTAATTTTATTTTTTATTTTATTTTATTTTTTTGTGTGAACTTTCTCTTTATAAGAGCAAACTAAGAACTATATTGTTTACTTTAGTGTGTGTGAATAAGAAGCAATTTATAACACCACTGTTGTGTTTTTTATTTTATTTCTTATTTGTAATATCATGTAATTTCAACACAGTTAATTAGATTTAGCTCTTACCCCATTCAAGTAGCCTCCATAAGAGTTGTACTTGCATAATGCATTTCTAGAAATAGCTGCCTGTGGGCGTTATGAATATGGCGGCAGACTGAACTGACTTGCCTTAAAGGGATTTTGACCACACAGTGATTAAATTACTGTGCTGTTAGTCTTTAATACAGTTCTCTGCCAGTCTAAAATTATTACTAGGCTATGTAACTGGCCGTCTTTTGAAAAGATAAAGTTGTATGTATATATTATTTAATAGAAACTTACAGTTGTATAACAATACAGTAGGTTAGTTCTTCCTTGCCAGTAAAAACATGGGAAAGTGTTTGTAAGGGACAATAAACAGAAGTGCATTATACATTATGAAAAAGATGTATGCATCAAACTCATAATGGCAACAACATCTGATACAGTTTTCATGCATAATTTTGATTATACATCACAGTATGTGGGCAGAGACAGATGAAATCACTTGTAACATTGCAGTCGGCATGAAATATAAATTCACCCTATCTATTTTCTGCCCGTCTTTTTCATTTTAATGATCTTATTTGTGAACAATTCATCTCTGCATGTTGCATTTATTTATTTATGTTTTTTTTGAACTTGTAATTTTTAATAATATAACTTCTGGTGAAATAATATAACTTCTCTCTGGTGACACATGCTGGAATTTCTTCAGTCATTTAGTCCGCTTAAATGTTGTCCCTTATACTTTCAGTTCAAAGCTCGCATTCAAATCTACACCCATCCAATCAACAAGAGATGAATTGAACCGTGTCCCCATACCACTTTTTTTTGTTTTTTCCACTAATGTGTCATATCAACATATCATGGCTTTAACCATCTTGCCTACACCCAGCCATCATATCTCACAAGATATGGATCTCATGAGCTCTATGTCACTCCCATTGGTAGTTGCCACTTCGAGTTGAGTCATTTGCATAAAGTCAAACGTTGATAATGACCATATATGGTCATATTCCCAGATATCGTCAAAATAACCTTCCTATCGCTCCATCACTATGAATCTCTGTAAGAACACTCATTTTCCTAGGACGGTCAAAAGCGACATGCAGACATTTTTTTAAACCCCAAAGACCTGTTTTCTGGAAATTTCCATTAAAAAGAAAAAAATATATGGGTACAATAAACTAAATTATTTGCAAAGTTGTCCTTACCCAACATCAGGCATACAAAATCTGTGTGACATGATTTGTTGTTTACTGAAACTCTTCCCACTGCTGTGGCAGACTGATGAAGGCAGGCACAAGTTCAAGTGAAAATCCCTGGAGGGGTGTTTATTTTGTTCAAGAGAGTAAAGTAAGGGTGTCCGCTGCTGGAACAGAAAGTTAGGTGTTGTTGTGCTGGGAAGTGTCAGGGTTATCATGACTTCAGGTGCATCTGTGTGGGGCAAGCATGTGCCCCAGATTTCTCACTTCCTTCCAGAGAGGAAAATCAATTGTGTATGAGAGTCAAAGCTCACTTTATTGAGGCGCAGCCACATATTTTGTTCTTTCCTTCGATTATGACTGATGGGGCACAGATATCTCTAGCTCATCCACCGCTCTTGTCCAAATGACCAGACGATTATTGTTGCCCAGGGCAACGCTGATAGGCATCGAGTCGGCTTTCAGTCACACTGTATAACTGAGGCGGGATGCGAATCTGTGAATTAGATGGTACGAAGTGAGTGTTTTCTCTGTCTGTAAATATACAATGTGTCATTATACAGAAATAAGAATTAATGAGCCTATGAATTCAGAATTGGAGTTTTCTGGCTTTTATTCCATGTGTGATAGATCCTGAGATTGTAAAATTTGACTAAATAATTATTTTTGGAGTTTTAGATTTTTTTTGACAGGTTCTGATTTCTTGTAAACTAAAAGGCTATTGGCTGCTTAAAAAAAGGGGACAATCTCTCTCACAACTGCAGGTTAGTGTTATAAACTATATTATATTTTGTAGTACAGTTTTATATATATATACATATATATATATATATGCATATGATTAATTTTTTATTTAATAAAATTATATTTATTTATAATTAAAAATTAAGATTAAGAAAGAAAGAAATTAATTTAGATTAAGTTAGGTTGGATTTAATTTTTGGTCTTATACTTGATATTAGATTCACTGTATAGGAACAAGAGGATTTCCGATACTGCTGAACAAACCAGCAGTCATTTGTCTTGCAGCTCTACTACACTATCAAACAACCCACAAAACATTTAGAGACTGGAAGCAAACCTCCAAATTCAATTTTCAAACACTTTAAGTCATTGTCCAGCTACATCTCTTCATTAACGAGCCGGCACCGTTGCCCTTTTTAGACTCAGTAATCAGTAGTGTAGAGGCATTGTGACAACATACATCTCATCCGTATCATGCCTCTCTCAGCAGTAGGACGTGCCCGACAGTGGAACTATGTCACCCTACACGCCACGCTATATATGACCAGTGACACCGTTGTCAGACTCTGACATATGTTAGTCCTCAGGTACATTCTGGTGCCTGAGGTACAAACTGTGACAGGTAGGTGAGAAGGTGAGCAGCACTTCTCGATCCTGGCAAAGCTAAAATAAGGCTCCCCACTGTGAGTGCTAGCTTTTGTAATTCATGCGAGGACATTGTCCTTCTCCGGCTTGCTTTTGTCAGCTTCTGTTGTCGTTGAAAGTCTGCTTTGCCCTTCTTGAATTGATGATATGTCACCACAAAAGCCTGTTAGCACAGCCCTGTTAGAGTAGACAGGTGGCTTTGCACAGGTGTTAGATTGTGTGAAGACAGCCTGCTTGCTACTTCGAGAGTCTCTCATATGAGCAACACATGAACAAAAACATTTGTCAGCTGGTTAGAGACAGACTTGAGAAACAAATGAACAGCTATAAGTGAGTAGAAGAACCTTTTTTAAGAAGTAAATATAGCAGCTGTTTCCTAAAGGTGTATATAGCACTTACAGAAACTTGATCAAAAAATCTGTTGTCTTTATTTTTGCAAATTCATTGTTTATAAAAGTTATTATATATAATTTTATCCTTATCTTATCTCCACACATTTATTGAATTGTTATGCACTTATCCGTCTTGATCTATCTATCTATCTATCTATCTATCTATCTATCTATCTATCTATCTATCTATCTATCTATCTATCTATCTATCTATCTATCTATCTATCTATCTATCTATCTATCTATCTATCTATCTATCTATCTATCTATCTATCTATCTATCTATCTATCTATCTATCTATCTATCTATTTAAACAAATATACTGTTTATGTGTGTATGCACATGTTAGGCCTATTTCACTGTTATTTAACTAAGTTGCCAAAACAATTAAGTTTACTTGAATATTTGATTTATTTAATAGTAGTGAAATCTTTTTCCCAAAACATTCATAAGATGCATGCATTTGATAATTTTTTTTTTAAGTTTTGTGCAATAACTTAATTAGAAAATATTTCTATAGCTTCCTCCATATAATATATTGAATGATGCATTATCATCTTTCTAAAATTCTTAAATCTATATTCTAAAATCAAAATTTTAGCATCTTATTTGTCTGTGTACAGATATAATTTTTCTTGAAACACATTGGCCCGGTTTCATAGACAGGGTTTAGTCTAAGCCAGGATTAGGCCATAGTTCAATTAAGACATTTTAGTAATTTTTATAAATGTGCCTTAGAAAAAAACATTACTGGTGTGCATCTTGAGACAAAACAAAGGCACTGATGTATTTTAAGATCAGTCAGTACAAGTTTCTTTCAGTTGAAACAGCTCAGAATTAAATTTTAGTCTAGGACTAGGCTTAAGCCTTGCCTGTGAAACCGGAGGATTGTGTTTTCTTTGGTACAGTCTGCAGCAATTCCATAACACGTTCATAAGGGGGCACTGTTGACACATCAGCGCTGTGTCCATTCGAGAGCTGAAACATGTCGATCACCGACCAATATTCTAGAAAATAGCTTAAAACAAATGATTCATTTGCAAACGTTTGTTTGGAATCCAATGCATCTTCAAAGACTGCTAGTGCCATCTGCTGACTAATTTAACTTCAGTGGCAGAAATGCTCCGCTGATCTGTGTTTAAATGAGAAGAGTTATAACAGTTTAGGTTTAAGTTACTCTGTAGGTGGTCCTGTGCCAGAGTGACACAGATCTTATTATACTGACAAAATCTTTTAGGATGAAGGGCAGCTTAGAGTGTCCTCAACTTAAAGCAAATCGAGGGATGCGTGCAAATAACAAATATAAGCAACACAAGCCAGGGATTCCCACAAATCTCCTTTGACATTTTGTTTGATGTACCACTGGGTCACATAACATTGAGTGGCACTTATCGACAAACACCTGGATTTCCGAAGCTTTGGTTTATTCAGGGTATTTGTCGACTGCACGTGCGCTATTTGGGGGACATGAAGGATACAACTCCCTCTAGAACCTTGACTTCATTGTCGTCAATAACAGAGCAGGATAGGGCAGGCGCTGGCTAATGTCTTACGAACAACCAGGCATAAACCTTGAGAGGATTGTTGCTATTGACAAGTTATTCAATATTTAAGAAACTGTGGCCTTTTCATTTTGCTTTGCTTGCTCGAAAATTATCGTTAATAATAAAATGAGAAAATATAGTGCCTTGGAGACAACAAAGTGCCTGGTTATCTCATTGTGGTTCGAGATTTTATTGAGTCTCACCCATTAGTACTTAAATTAGTCTGTTTTTTTTCAGATTTCATTTTTACAACTGATTTTAAGATGCTTCATACTACAAAGTCTTGATGCTGAGAGAGTCTCACAAACCAGCTTGAAGAGCAATAACTTGAATTTAGTCATTCTCATGATTCTTTCAAGCTGTCAGTCTCAGGCAGCATTGAAGTCCTATTTACCCAAAGCAAATGGACAATCAACATGATTTGCCACAGTTCCCAGATATTAGAAGTTTATTAATCACCAAATGAATCATAAAATAGATTTTGCATGGTGATGTTTCTGCCAATTAACAAAATATCTATTAAAAGTTGCGCATTAAGCCTCATTATGGATCATTAATATGCAGCGAACAGCCAGGCCTAATCAATCAAGGTCACTACAGTTATGATGTCCTACTTGGAGTGATGTGGGAATAGATAGTCACCATTTCATAATCATCTAGGTTCTTGTGGAAGAATGAAACTGACTGAGAAATGTACAGTGCTGCAGCTCTCCCTTAAATCAGTATTTTCAGGCAAGACATTGGTTTCCATACACAGTGTTCTTGACTTCTGTGAATATTTTTATTTCTTATACAAGATGTTAACTGATGGACTGGACTCATATTTTCATGTTTTTATGAGCTGTTTGGACTCTCATTCTGACGGCACCCATTCACCGCAAAGGAACCATTGAGGAATTATTGTTATGCAAAATTTCTCCAAATTTGTTCTGATGATGAAACAAACTCATCTACATTCTGGATGGCTTGAGGGTGGGTACATTTTCAGCAAATTTTCATCTTAGGTGAACTATTCCTTCAAGTGCACAATACACCGCTATTCCATCTGTGTTTTCAATATCACAGAAATCATTGAACTCCACAATATTTCAATTGCATTTCATGCACAGAAACTGGGGATTTTTTTGTAAAAAATTGCTTGTAAAATGGTCTTCTGTTTAAACAGGCACTATTCCCTAGTGGACTTCAGTAACTGCAAAAAATAGCGATAATCCAATGCGGAAAGCAAAATTTATTTGCCGCTCCAGGCAATACAGCTGCATAACATTAACTTATTACACTAAACAATAACTGAAAGTAGAGACAGGGGAGAAACAATCAAAGAGATGATAATCCTCAGAGACATCCAATTGGCTTTGGAATGCCAAATTTATTATCATAATTAAAATAGACCTTTCTGTGAATTGTATAAGGTCAAACTAAGCTCAGGGCGGATAAATTTTGAATTGGAATTCATTTATTAATCATATTTCTCTCTTTGAAGGGTTTAAATTTGAAACTCGTGCTTTTCTGACCTTGCTGCTGCATTGACTCTTTTGCCCTTCTGTTATACTTTCTGTCAGAGCGGTGTAGGATTTTAGATTAGCTGACTAAATGACACAAATGACTTCACTTCACCTCTCAGGTCTGCTCTACACGTCCACTGGTTTCTTGTAACCATTCACATTCCAACGAGTGCAGTGTTCATGCATTTAACATCACTGCTCGTGGCAGTGCAGCTCTTATAAATATCTGACAATTACTGATGTGCTTCTCTTGTTTGCGGTAGCCGAAAATCATACAATCCCATTTTGTGATGACTACAGAGTTTTTCACCTCCTTCTGCTTTCCCTCTGTTTGGTGGTTAGAAAAGCCAGCGATTCCTAATGCGGTGGCTGTATACAGTGCACAGCAGATTGGCTATATATTGATGAATTGCTCTGCAGGGTGAGGGTAAAGCAGCAATAATTAGTGCTGGACTTCAGCCTCCTTATGTAGGTTCAGCCAGGTAGAGATGAGAGCCTCCCCTCACTGTCTTATCTGTCCGACCAACCGAGGCCGGGGGGCAGAGGGGGCTTGTAATAGTGCCACAACATTGGTAGGTGATTGCCTGCTTATTAAGAGGGTACTGGAGTGGAACATAACATTTTCAGTTTCAATTAAGTCTACAAGAGCATATATAATGCATTTTAAGACCTTACTGCATGCGGAGCCTTTTGAATTCACATGAGGTTGTTGTTGATATGACACTGAAATTAGCTCAGCACGACTGATCATCAGAGCCATCAGTCTTGAGTCAGAACACTTAATATGGTGGCGTATATGTATCCTTGCATAGGAATGGTGGTCAACAATCCTTGTAATGAGAAAAAGATGCACAAATCCTTTGTTTCTGACCATCAGAGGGAAAGACAGAAAATAAATACAAATAATAGATACCATTGATATGTCTCATTGTACATTTTTAGTAATTATAAATATATATATATAATTTTTTTATAGATATTATTAAATCTTGCAAAATAAAAAATCCTAGTGCATTTATGTAGTTAAATTTTTAAAGTAGAATACAGAATTCAAATTGTAGCTGATTTATTCATGTTCATTTCTGGTTAAAATTTTCTGAAACCGGTTTCATCTGAGAGTTTTGAGCGTACACTGTAATGCATCACACATGCTCACTGAATTGGGACATCGCAGCGGGAAGGACTAGAAAGTGTTTTACAATGAATTATTTGTTTTAGGCAGTCAAAAGTAACCGACAGAATGTTGTGTCTTCCTTGCTTAGCATAATTGCCATTATGTGAACTATGGATCTGAAAAATATCATTATGTTAATTCCGACAATGGACGAAAACAACCTCAAGAGCTAACTCCGCGTGGAATAATAGCTTGGTAATACTTCATTACCGACGTGGAAAGCATTATTTGTGCAACAATAGATTTGACCTCAGGCTTTAAATTGTTTTGGCACTGTTTTTCAGGAGAGATGACTGCAGCAATCCATGTAATGTATTTGCATGTGTAGCAATAAAAGTAGAGCATGTTAGAGCTTCAGATGTTTCACGAAATAAATTCACTGGAACCAGCAACGCGTAGAAAGCGCATTTTACGTACAAAATTGGTGTGTTCATTCATTTCTCATTGTCATTCCCACTGATTTGTGCATAAAACTCAGGTACTCCAAGTAATTTTTGTGTTACGCCGACTGATATGGAATATGCATTTATGCATGTAAAATGGATTGGATTCCACTAAAATATTAAACAGCACAATTTTCAACATTAATAATAAGAAATGTTTCTTTAGTACCAAATCAGCATATTTGGATGATTTCTGAAGGACCATATGACACTGAAGACTGGAATATTATATGGATATGGAAAATTCAACTTCACTATCACATGAATAAATTACATATATCTACATATAGATTAAAATTGTGTGTGTGTTTGTATGTATAATATATATATAGATTGTAGATTATAAGATAACACTATTTTACAATATTGATGATGATGATTAATTAATGTGTATATCTAAATGATATATTATATTATATACTTTTTATGGATTAGTGTAGTGATAATAATAATATAGAATTGTGTTTAATAGTTTAATAATTTAGAATTATATATATGTATTTATAATATAATACTCATCTAAATCTTTAATATCTCAGACTTTTTAACAAGGAAACAATCAAGCAGTGCATCTGCTAAATCAAATAAATCTAAGGAACTATATTATCGGACATTTCAATTTTTTTTTAAATATTTTCTTCTTAATAAATAACCCGTGCCACTTTTGACACCAGGATAAGTGATGGCCAAAATTGAGAAAAAATGTTGCGCAAAACCATAAAACCTTGGAGCGTGCATAAAATTTTATGGACTTATGTAAGTGCATAATGTACTGATTAAATCCAAGCCTCTAACTGCTGTCCTCAGCGGTGTCTTGGGGGGGAACAGGGGACTCTCCATTGGCAGGCATCAGCCGAAAGCTGCCAGCTTCCATCTCTGCCATATCGCCCTACAATCTAACTAACTTTCAGAGCCCGCTTGACTCCTTGGCTGCTCCTCTCCCCTTTGATGTCTGTTCTCTTTAGCCAAAACCATTTGCTCCTCTTCCTTCAGAGCTTCCGGCTGTGCCCTCTTCATCCCTCCTTTTTAGTAACTCCTTTGCTTGTTCGCTTTCCCTCATTCAGACACCCCTTTTTCTTTTCGGCCTTCATCTATTCTTCCATTTCTGAATCGCTGCCTCTCTATCACTTAGCTCTATCTGGCCTTTATTCTATTACTCTCTCTCTCGACCCTCTTTTTCTCCTTTTATTGCATTGCAGACTCTCTATCCCTTACCTCCCCCCTCTCCTCATCTGTTCCCCTCTGCCTCCACTCCAAACTATTCCCTCACCTCTCGCTACATCAGAGACATTTCAAAGCTAGGTCACCGATAGCGTTCCTATCGATAGCTGTTGTGTCCTCACCTTGCTAGATCAGAAGTCCAAGCGTGTCTTTCTTTTCTAACGCTCTCTCGAGGGCAGACGGCTAATCTCTTCATTCAACCCACTCTGTTCTCGATCATTTTTATTTTTTTAGAACGGTTGATTTCATTAAAAATGTAGCGACGTACGCATTAATTACAGCCTTGAACCATATTGGGCA
This sequence comes from Barbus barbus, assembly GCF_936440315.1. Lineage (NCBI taxonomy): Eukaryota > Metazoa > Chordata > Actinopteri > Cypriniformes > Cyprinidae > Barbus > Barbus barbus. The sequence goes on from NC_136753.1 coordinate 19,168,420, forward strand.
TCAGAATGGTTTGGCTGAACCCAGATGGATGCAGTCTGACAATGTTTAGTATCTTCTATAATTGCATGCTTTGGCAAGTATTGGTGCTAATTTTTTTCCCCCTTAGCGAGAGTGTGATTATCTCGGTCTCTCTTCCAGTGAAAGTGTGTCGATTTTATCATGCTGTACCCCTTGTTTGTTAGTCTACACAGTCAGTCATCGGACACTGTGTATTTTCCTAAGGGGCCTTATTATCCCTGCTGTTCGTGGAGACCTGTATTCATCTTATGTCAATAATTTTGCACTAAGTTTGTAGAAGTGAAACAAATCAAAAGGCCAGCACCACTAAGAGGCGACTTCTTCATGATTTACATGTAGTTTGGTATCATTTTGGCCCTAGTAATTGGCATGTAAGGGTGGCAACGACTTGGGAGGGTGAGCACAATCTGATGTAAGAAGGGGAAAGAGAGGAGCATGGCTTTTCTTTTAGCCAGAGCAGAGGACGACATTAATCATATCCCAGAATCCCATGCAAAAATGTAGAGCTGTGGGTGAGATAACACGCTTTAAAAAAAAAAAAAAAAAAAAGAGCTGTGGCACCATTTATTGAATCATTGCAAATGCATCTCCCTTAGGTTCCACCGCATGCTTTCTTTGAATCATACCATCTCTGTGCCTTTGATTTCATTGTCAGAAATGATGGTGCATGCTAGTACATCTCTTCTCTCTTGATGCTTCCTGAGAGCCTGTGTAGTCATTTGTCTTCTGTAATGATGACTGAGGGACATCACACACTATCAGTTGGTATGCCAGTCCTAATACTGCAAAGCCGTCTCTGAGACAGGGCGATGTCTCAGTGCCTGCTTCCCTCATTGAATACTGCTCACGTCTCTCTTTATCTCCTGCAATGCATGGTACGGAATAGAGAGCACTGTGATTGTGAGCTTACATAACTGTGATTTCGATGATTACTGATTGTTTTTGTAATATTGTGGGTCATGGGTGAAATTTTAAGATATTATTTAGACATGCTTAATTGGAGAGATTTTAAAATTGTATGTTTTCAAGTGGGTGGGTCATCTGAAAGATTAATCCATTTTAAAAGTGCCACTTGGTATTTTTTGTAACATTTTCTGCATAATGAATAGTGTATCTCTTCTCTGAAAACAAAGTATGCTTTAGCATAAAAGAGTACTTATGGAAATAACAAACTTTAAAAGAATTTAAGTGTTTATTTGAATATTTATTTGAATTTGAATGTTTGAATATTAATTGCACTTAAATGAAAATGTATTATAGTTTACATTTATATTACATGCAATTAGTTATTATGGCCCACTTAAGTTAATCTCAAGTGCATCTTTGTATTTAATTTCATAATTCTGTTGTGTTTATAATATGATTAAATTGTACTGCTGAATGTGTTTACGGTAAATGAAAACATACTTTATAATTTCTCTTTAAATTTTTTATGTAATTTATTTAAATATATTTTGTAATTACACAGTTTAGTACATTAGGTTGTTTTATTTTAAGGTGTCCTTGTTACAGTGTAATTATACATTTAATTACTGAGTAATATTAATTAACTACATGTACTTACAGTATGGTTAGGGTTAGGATTAGGGTTTGGTTTAAGGTTACTTGCATGTAATTATGCATAATTTATTGTTATTATAATGGAAAGTACGTGTAACGTGTAACAAGTGCACCTTAAAATAAAGTGTTACGTACATTTATATTAACATATGTAATATCAAACAACATACTACAATTAAAGCTGCAGTCTGTAGGTTTTGCCTCTTTGTCGCCATCTCTGTTTGAAAACCTGGAATTGCAGTTACTTGCAGAATTATCTTGCTTGCGTGTGATGTGCTCTGGCATGGCTCCAGTGCGGATGTTGTAGATATTCACTGTACTTCAGAATCACAGATTCTAGCCTACGTCTTGGAATATATGACCCAAATAAGAATTTTCCCCGAATATTGTCATCTGAACAAGTAAGTAACAAGTCTGCCACATTTGTTCTGACCAACTGTGGAAAAAAGCAATAAATCGCGCTACCAGTGATGATTAAATCTAACAATCGGTTAGCTCATATTAACATAGTCTCATCCCAACTCGTCACATATTGACGCTTGCTTTTTGACGCTCAAGGTACCCCTTTAGCGTCACTTTTCGATGTGAAGGGAAGGTAATTTTTTTAAATAGGAAACACTTAGCGTATATTAATAATTTTTAAATAAATTATGCCAGTACTTGCATCTGCCTCCTATATCTTGCGTTTTCTTCACAGATGGTAGGTTTAGGGGCAGGGGTTGGGTAAGTCATATAAATAAAACTATTTTGACTGTTTACATTGAAAAATCACACCCCTACATATATGCAATAATGGCAACCTTATTATGATGATCAAATTCCCAATATCGCGTTAGCATATCGACAAGTTACGCTAAAGGGGTACCTTCCCTTCACGTCGAAAAGTGATGCTAAAGGGGTACCTTGAGCATCAAAAAGCGACGCAAAAACCAAGCGTCAATATGTGACGAGTTGGGATGAGACCGGGTTGCTCATATCACACCAAACCGTGCAAATTATTACTTTTGTACTGTTATAATTTATTCTCAAATTATTAATGTTAACAACATCAGCATTGCGTGACTATGGGCATACTGTATTAACATGTAGATTTCAATTTATTATAAGCTAACCACTGTGAATCGGGCTAAAGTAAGGCGATAGTTTTGAACACTGGTTGGTTATGTACTTGCTCAAATATTGATTTCGGATAATTTTTAATCAAAAGTTACAGACTGCAGCTTTAAAATTATAATCAACTGCTTTAATAAATCAACACATCAAAATAAGTATACTTCTTTAAACCTTGACTAGGGGTTTTTAATCTTGAAAGTAATGTTTTAATGTTTTATTTTTTTGTCCTTGAAGTCCTGAGAGTAACTATTTTCTGTACCTAGTGTAAAACAGATTTATGAAAGGAAATGAGAATGAAATGTTAAAATTCCAATAAAAATCCACATTTTTGCTTTTTGCATTAATTCAGCCAAAATTACCCCTCCCCCCAATAAAAAAATCAATACAATATATCAATGAAAATAAACTCTCTTTAGGTGTACTTAAGAGTATTATGTAATATTACTGTATTATTTGTAGGATTTCAAAAATTTTCTTTTAAGATTTGAAGCACACTACAGGTTCTGAAAGATACAAAAGGTTTTGAAAGATATGTTTTAAATAATGTATAATAAAATACACCCTAGTCACATCAGTAGCCTAACAAATGCTGATTTATTTTACATGGAGTGGGTCGCCCTGCAAGGTCTGACATGTTGAGATTGTATGACCAGCTGAATGTCAATCACTTAAAGCTCAAAATACAGCAAGAGGCGCAACACTAAACATGACGGCTAAAGAGGTCTGTCTGAATGTCATTAGCTGGAGCAATGCTGCTTTAAATGGAATCAATTTAATGACACAACTTTCAGAGAGCGCAAGCTGCCGAACAGCTGAAGCACAGCACACTATTTAGAGCTAATTATATGAACTTAACCTGACCTTCTCCATAGAGAATCATTTTTTACAGTGACTTTTGTAAATGTCTACAAGCTGAAGTCTTGTAATTTTGGAATAAGTATTCATAAGTTGTCTGGAAACACCCCCCCCCCCCCCCCCCCCCCTTTTTTCTGTCTTTTGTTTCTCTTGGGAAATGTGATGGGATCAAATTTGCTGACCTAAGGTACTGAATCCAACATTAACCCCCTACCGATTTTATCATTAGGCCAATTACTCAGTTAATTACTGAGGAAGGTGGGGAGTTCCTCTTCATAATGCCATAATCACTCTTTGGATCAAAGTTCATTGCCATACTTCACTTTTTGATTGTGTGGTCTTTGTAAGATTAAAAGAACGGTTTGAGAATATATTGTGTTGTTATTTCTGCAATATTCTCTCCATCCAGACCTTTTTGAAAGAGAGATTGCTATAATTATTTGACCTTCTATTTAGTTTCCAGTTGTACATTTATTTTTAGATGTTTCTTTGTATTTATCACTAGTGGCCAGCCTAAACTAAACTAAACTAAACTAAACTAAACTAAACTAAACTAAACTAAACTAAACTAAACTAAAATAAACTAAACTAAACTAAACTAAACTAAACTAAACTAAACATTAAATTAAATTAAATTAAATTAAATTAAATTAAAAATTTTATTAAATTGAATAATAATAAATTATAAATAATAAATTAAAAATAATATTTTAATTACAAGAAACTGATCATTTTGCACAACATTTCATCACTTAAAATGTTTGACAGAAAATGTGCATTATCCATTAACAAGGCTGTTAGTGAATTTTTTAATCAGCCAATCAGTCAATTTTGGGAATCACCCAGTCAGGCATGGTTAGTCCACAATGATCTCAAAAATGTGCAAATATTGGTCTTTATATCCACCAATCACCATTTATCACACTAGTTTTGAAAATCCCTCTATAGAGATTCCATTCAGTAAACATCTCTGGTCTGCTTTCAGCTGGAAGAGCAGTCATAGAAAAGATGGGGGATTGTGGGACTAATTAGAGTTCTGATATTATTTAATCACTGCCATATGGCATTTACTTTCACTGAGCAATGACCAAACTTTTATTTGAGTTTGAGTTCAAGACTCTAATGGACAAGAGGCGGGGGACAACGAGGCCTGGCGTTGAGGTATAAAACAGGAGCTAATAGGTAGGCTTATGCCCCAGGGGAGCGTCTTTGCCTTATTGGCCATCCATTCACAAGACAGCAGCCTATTCTCGCCATGGACAATCAGGCAATTAAAGTTCCATAACCGGTAGCCATTCAACGCAAACGTTCTTTTACAAGAGCCTTTCAGCAGCCGCAGAGCTCTCTTGCTGACATGCCATCATAACAATGATGAATAGGGCCACACATTTATAGTAACACGGCTGTAAACGCTAATGAAGGGGTGTGTTACAACGACTCTGATATATAACTTCTCAAGGCCACATAAAATCCAGCAAAATTATCATAAGCATCGGAGAGGAGATTGAATTGAGTAATAAACAGGTTATCGTTTAATGAGGAGAAAGAAGAATGAAAACCGAATGCATTTCTGCACTTATGAAGGGCGATCCTCACGACAGAAATGTACTCAATAAAAGCAGAAGGACATGACTATTGTGGCATTAACAAGTACTAATCGATTTCGGTAGGCTATTTTGTTCTTCAAAAATATTGCGCGGCTTAACACAATCACAACACGTTTAGAGAATGCTAATAGTGCTTTGTGAGATCTCTTGGATACAGTACCTTCCAGATCATTTTTACTCATATACATTATATTTCCTCTGATACTACCATGAGTTGAACACTGTTCTTAAACATGTGGTGCATTATTTTTTTAGAATGTGAATATGCAACTTATGTCATAACCAAAAGATTTCAAGTCACAAATCAACAGTATCTTCTTACAGAGCGCCCAAAATGTATTTGGAATGTTCGCACTTAAAATATTTTCATATGCTGGATGTATAATGTAAGCTGTAGTTCATCACAATAACTATGGATATGTTCTCATAATGTTTGACAACTAAAAATAGCTCAAATAGTTCTTGTCTTTTCAATTACTGTATTTATTTATTTTAAAGTATGTCTTAAGTGTCCAAATACAAGCAACTGAAAAAAGAACAAATGTCAGGGCATGTCAAAACTTCTCCAGGCCCCCAAAACACCCTCAGACCCCAGAGGCTTAAGCCAGTGAAGTGATGCATGAAAGTCTTTAAAGTATTATCACATCATGTGCACTACCATTCAAAAGTTAAGGGGCAGGATGATTTTCAAAAATAATTTTCTGTATATAAAAATAATATTCTCCAAAGATTCTTTAAATTGATCTGAAGTGATGGTAAAGATATTTATATTGTTACAAAATATTCTTATTTCAAAATAAAATGCTTTTCTTTTGAACCTTTTGTATTCATAACCAAATCCTGACAAAAATGTGGAAATATTTTATTATCGTTTTTACAAAATGTTAAGCAGCACAACTGTTTTTAACGTTGATATTTATAAGACTAAACAACACTTGTACAATGTATTAATAAAATAGAATAAATTGTAATAATATTTCTAATTATTATTATTTTTATGGCATTTTTGATCAAATAAATGCCTCGGTGAACGTAAGAGACTTAAAAAATAAATACATTTAAAAAAAAAAAACAAAAAAAAAAAAACCTACCCTAAACATTTCAATGGAAGTTTATATTCATGTAGATAAACAGTAGCTCGACCTTCAAAATTCAATAATCTGACATTTTATAACAAGTCTAAGTCAAAGGTATTTATGTTCAGTAGAATCTGCTTGTTCTAGTGGTGTATTTATTGCTTCTTTTAATGGTACTTTAGTCAATGGTGAATATTCCACTATTGATTTTTTGATGCCTCTGAACAACTGGGTGGTATATAATTGTTTCTACAGCAGCACAGACGTGGGTAGATCTAAAAGAAATACCAGACCAAACGATGTTTGATGTGTTGTACTGTCTTAGAAGTTGTTTTACAAGTTGCACACACACACACACACACACACACACACACACACACACATATATATATAACCTTTCTCTAATGTAAGTGATTTCATCAAATGCTATGGAACTGAATCAGTCGTCTGGTCCTGAAAATAAATGATTTGATTGGTTGAGGTAAGAACAGTCTGAGCCATCATGCAAAGATTTGTTTTCCTACATTTCTGGCCAGCATGCTCTGCTCTATTACTATTCAGCTCTTGTTATTTTTAATGGAGGTTATGCTCTGGCTAGCACAGTCCAATTGAGGAGAGATAGAGCTTGTGATTTCTGCCCTATCTACTGCAGGTGTTGCTGTCCACTGTGAATAAAAGACACATGAGATAGAACAGGCGCATGTGAGGACTTATCACAGCTAGCCAAGGGTGCAACAGATAGCTATGCATACAAGCCACAGGCCAATCTTTACTGGACAGATTATTCTTGAGGTGCTTTTCAAAGTCATAATAAAAATAGTAACTGTAAGGAAGTTTTGTTCTACTAAAACTTTGAAGTTGCAGAATCAGGAGTGGACTACTTCATTTTTCAATGCTGAAAAAATCTGAAGGCTGCAGATCTTTGTAGTAAACTTTGTGAATAGTAAGTTGGAAGGAGTTGAGAACTTAGAGAACTATACATTGGCAGTCAGTTTATTTTGGAAGAGCAGTTGCTTCCTTATTCCTTATGCAAAAATTCATCTAATTGTTGTTCCAAACCCATATGCCATTATTTACCTTTTTCTTTTTTTTTTTACCATAAAACAACACCAAAAAAGGAAATTCACTTTAGTGTGTGCGTGTGTATGTATGTATGTATATGTATATATATATATATATATATATATATATATATATATATATATATATATATATATATATATATATGTGTGTGTGTGTGTGTGTGTATGTATATATATATATATATATATATATATGGTCACACTTTATATTAGGTGGCCTTAACTTCTATGTACTTACAACAAAAAATAAGTACAATGTATTTGTTGTGTTCATATTGTATTGCAAAACACTTCTGCTGCTGTTGAGGTGGGATACGGCTAAGGTTAGGGACAGGTTTGGTGGTATGGGTAGGTTTAAGGGTGGGTTAAGGTGTAAGGGATAGGTCAACAGTGTAATTATAAATGTAATTACAGAAATTAATTACAGATGTAATTACATATAGGTATTTTTAAAAATATAAGTACAATGTAAAAACATGTATGTACACAATAAGTGCATTGTATCAAATGATTAATTTCAATGTAAGTACATATTAGTTAAGGCCACCTAATATAAAGTGGGACCATATATATATATATATATATATATATATATATTGTGAAGAGTCGGCTGCCTCCCCCCTTTCTATCATCACCACCCCGTCCCGTATTCGCCGCCCTTCACCAGGCTCCCGACGGGAGTGGGTGTGTGAGAGAGGAGGGGCGCTAAAACAGCCAGGGCTGGCGGCGTGTGATGAGGCACATCTGATGTGACTAGAGCCTCATCACTGCCGCCGTTTAAATGCCGAGCGCGCCTCTCCTCGAGAGACCGGTCTCTTCCCCCGTGCATGCACGCTGGTGTCCTCGTGGGTCCAGGAAGGGAGCGTTGAGGGATTTCCTGCTGCCGCCAGAGACGCGAGCCGCTGGACCCGCAGTCCAGATGACGCCGCACTCGTGATACGGCCGACGGGCCAGGATGCCGGGCCGTAGAGTCCCCCAGAAGTGCCGCGGCCAGCTGAGGACGAAGCCGCGAGCGGAAGCCACCGCCCCTCGCGCCCCGGACCAGGAGGGGAGCGCGTGCGGCCACCAGACTCCGCCCCTTCCCTGGACCCTTCCCTTCTGAACACTGCCCTCCTTCACTAGCCCCGCAGCACGACGAGGACACCAGATCCCTGTTTATTTTGAACACTTTTCCCCCTTTGGACACTTTATTTTAATATTTTGTTTAATAAAAACCTCTCCGAGGCTTGACGCCACGCCCACTGTGTCTGTCGTTTGCTCCTCCCGCCAAAAAAAAAAAAAAAAAATATATATATATATATATATATATATATCTACACTGCCCTCCATAAGTATTGAAACAGTAAAGACAAAATTGCTCTGTTGGCTGTGGAGTCAAGACATTTGCAAATAAGATTAAAAGATGAATATGAGACAAAACTACAGAATGTCACATTTTATTATTAGCCATTTCAACACATACATGTTTTACCAAATAAAACGTACAGCACTTTTAGAGTCCATCCCACTCATTGGTGTGAGCATAAGTATTGGGACAGTTGAACATAAGGCAGATATAAAAGATTAAAAGCTGTTATTTAGTTGCAGATCCCTTGCGCACAATCACAGCAGTGAGTCTGTGACCCATAGACATCACCAGACTCTTGGTCTCATCCTTTGAAATACTTTTCCCAGCCTTTAATGCAGCCAATTCCAATTGTTGCTTGTTTTGGGGAGTTTCTGCCTTTACTCGCCTCTTCAGCTGGTGAAATTCATGTTCAATCAGATTTAAATCTGGAGATTGACTTGAGCAATCTAAGACTTTTCATTTCTTTGCCCTTACAAATTCCTTGACTGAACTGGCAGGGTGTATTGGGTCATTGTCCTGATGCAATATGAAGCACTTCCCAATGAATCTGGTGGCATTTTTCTTGAATGTTGGTAGGCAAGATGGTTTTGTACCCTTCCAAATTCATTCTGCTTCTGTCATTATACATTAAATCATCAGTAAAGTTGAGAGGGTCTGTTCCAGAGACAGCCATGCATGCTCATGCCATGACACCACCTCCACCATGCTTTACAGATGAGGCTGTATACTTGGGATCATTTGCAGTTCCTTTTTTTTCTCTAGATTTTTGCTTTCCCATCACTTAGATCAGTGGTTTTCAACTCCAGTCATCGCGCCCCCCGCACCTGAACCCCCCCCCCCCCTGCACATTTTGTATGTTTCTCTCTTCACTTCAGACCTTTGTTCTATTCGACCTTAAGTGCCCTGCGAAGTGGACTTCACAGGATATTCCGCCATGATTCCAGTTCGAAGCGAGCGTTTATGTTCCATTCAAAGGGCATTGAAGTGTGCGAGACGTGAATTTAAATTGTATTTATTTACAGAGGTATATTTTGTCACACTTCACTAGTAAGTTTCGTCTGTGTGTGTGGCGGCGGTGGCGTAGCGCAAATACGAGAATAAATCTGTGAATAAATAAGTTCCGAAGTGAAGTAAACGTCAATGGGTTTCTCATGCTTAGGGAGTAGGGAGCAATGAACACTGTGTAGGAAGCATGACAATTGGAACACAGTTCATTCATGGAACTCTCTTCTAATGAGCTGATGATCTGAATCAAGTGTGTTAAACAACAGAGACATGCAAAATGTGCAGAGCGGGGGGGGGGGGGGGACTGGAGTTGAAAACCGCTGACTTAGATAAAGGTTCATCTTTGTCTCATCTGTCCATAAACAGTTCCAAAACTCTTCTGGCTCACCTTTGTGTTTTTTTGCAAACTCTAATCTTGCCTTTCTATTTTTGGTGCTGGTCAGAGGTTTGCTTCTTTCTGTGTAGCATCTGTAATTCTGTGTCAAAGTCTCCTGAGGACAGTAGATTGTCAGAGCATCACCCCAGCTTTCTGGAAGTTGTTGGTGATTTTACAGACATGTCTTTTAGGGTTCATTTTCACAGCTTTTATGATTTGTCTGTCATCAACTACTGTTGTTTTCTCAGCCAATCAGGCCATTGTTGGTTGCTGGTGGTTTCCAAACTCTTGATTTGCCCTTTGTTTTTGCTATAGCTCTAATTGACTTCCTTTTTTCTTTTAGATTCCAAATTGCTTGCTTTTCTCTCAAAGTCAGCTCCCTTATCTTCATCCTGGTTTGTGTGTGTCATCATCGATTCAGAACGATTCAGAATGCAGAAGTAATACATATAACTGATTTAACACATTCCCTGCTTTTAATATATGAAGAATTAATGCAACAGGACACAGCTGATCACTTAGAAAGACCTGTGAGGCAACTGTTCCAATACTTATGCTCACATCAGATAGGGGGATGAAACTCTAAAAGTGCTGAACTTCTTAGCTGGTAAAACATCTATGTGTTGAATCACCCAGTAATAAAATGTGACATTCTGTAGTTTTGTCTCATATTCATCATTTAATCATATTTGTGTATGTCTTGACTCCACAGCCAACAGATAAATTTTGTCTTCACTGCTCCAATACTTTTGGAGGCCACTGTATACACACACACACACACACACACACGTATATGTATACTGTATATATATATATATATATATATATATATATGTATATGTATATGTATATGTATATGTGTGTGTATATGTGTATATATATATATATATACATATATATATATATATATATATATATATATATACACATACACATCTTTTGTTGTGCTATAACCATATTTCAAAGATAATAGATTTATGAAATTACATTTGAAGACGTAACTATAGAAGCTAAAACAATCTTCAACTATTTAAACTGATTGCATTTAATGCAAATTTAAACTACAATACGTTTTAATTTAATTGCAAATAACATGCAGTTGAGTCTTTAAAATCATTACATAAGTGTTTTTGGTAACACTTTACATTAGGGAATATTATTCACTATTAACTAGTTGCTTCTTAGCATGCATTTTACTAGCATATTGGCATATCCACATCTCTGAGGTTATAAGAAGAACTCGATTCAAAATTCAGTGTTTAAATCCTTTTTGACCATTCTCGAACTCCATACTGTAACTGTTGCACTTCGCTGTGATTTGCATGCAAATTTATTACTGAAATACTGGAAAGCAGCCTATTTACAAGAGCAATATTTACTAACCTGATCCAATTTAAAAAAAAAAATATTTTTTTTATGATAGACAAATGTTTTGGAGGCAGTGTGTAAATATGATTGACGTTATTATTTTTTAACATGCAAAAATTTCTGCCAAGAAATTTGAAGTGTCCAAAGACCTTAAATGTGAAAAGAATATGGTAAACATTTGAACACAGGCGCATTCAAGATATCGTACTCGGTTACTATCGTAACCTCGGTTCCCTGAGATACGGAACGAGTACTGCGTCTTGCTAAAGACGCTATGGGAAAAAGCCTTTTTTCTCCTTTACTGAAGCCTTATTCAATCACGCAGTGAAACTGCACGATCATTGGTTCGTGCAGTGTGTTAAAAACGAACCAATGTGTCGGCAGCGGAGCTGCATGAGCCTATGGCGACGGAGCCCGCCAGATCCCGCCAGAATGGGCGGGGTTATCTGGCTATATAATCGGCCGTCTGGCCATAGGATCCTCAGGTTTACTTCGACTGAAGCGACGACTGAGTCGTGCAGCTACCTGGCACGGCAAAGTACGCAGTACTCGTTCCGTATCTCAGGGAACCGAGGTTACGATAGTAACCGAGTACGTTCCCTATCGATACTCCACTCGTACTGCGTCTTGCTAAAGACGCTATGGGAACACAATTCAATCACGCCGTGCTATGGTAGAGGAACGACTGTGTAAAATACCTCCATAAGCATTCCATGCTCAGAGGGAAGTATAATAGTATACTCGGGCTAAAGCGAGCTGAGCTCGTAGGGGTCACGCTCGGCCCGGGTCATTCCATGCATTCCTCGCATACTCAGCACTTTCAGGGCTGAGATATGCAAGGAACCCATCAGAGAGCTTGAGTGCCCGTGCAGTCAAGAGTTCTCCGTTAGGGTTATTCCCACAACGTAAGTCATACTCATCTAAGCAGATAGGACCCTGGCCTGCAAGGCCGGTACGTCCAGCTTATAAAACCTTGCAAATGTGGACGGCGAGGCCCAGCCGGCCGCCGCACAAATGTCTGTAATAGACACACTGCTAGACCAGGCCCGTGACGAGGTAATGCCTCTAGTCAAATGGGCTCGTACTCCAATGGGGCATTGAAGGCCCAAGGAAGAGTAAGCCAGCGTAACGGCATCCACTATCCACTTAGAGAGTCTCTGCTTCGTGACCGGAAGCCCTTTGGCGCGGTTACCGAAGCTAACAAAGAGCTGTTCCGTGCGCCTGAAGGAGGTGGAACGCTCAAAGTAGATCCGTAGGGCTCTAACATGGCATCACAAAATTAACTCCCGGTCCTCCTCGGAGGGAGGAAGCGCGGAGAGTTTGATGACCTGAGCTCTGAACGGAGTGGAAAGTACCTTAGGTACGTATCCATGCCTTGGTTTTAGGACGACCTTGGAGTCGTTTGGCCCAAATTCCAGGCAGGCGGGGCTCACAGAGAGCGCCTGCAGGTCTCCTACTCGCTTGACTGACGCTAGTGCTAGTAGCAGAGCAGTCTTCAGCGACAGTGACCAAAGGTTCGTGGACTGGAGCGGCTCAAAAAGGAGGGCCCCTCAGGGCCCTCAGCACAGTGGGTAAGTCCCATGTAGGGACAGTAAGGGGCCGAGGCAGATTCAGCCTCTTGGCACCCCTTAGAAAACGGACGATAGCATTGTCCCTGCCCACTGATTGGCCCGCAATAGGGGCGTGGAAGGCCACTATTGCCGATACGAACACCCCGAGTGTGGAGGGAGAGCGTCCTTTATCCGGCAGTTCCTGCAGGAAGGACAGAATCACCGCCAACTCAGATGTAGGGGGGTCCTCACCGCGGTTTAGACACCATTTGGAGAAAACCGCCCATTTAAGGGCATAGAGGCGTCTCGTAGACGGGGCTCTAGCCTCAGAAATGGTATTTAGCACTCGCTCTGGGAGGCTGGTAGGCTCCCGTTGAGCGGCCAGAGGTGAAGCGCCCACAGTTTGGGAAGAGGGTGCCACAAACCATTCACCTGAGAGAGGAGATCTCGTCTCAGGGGCACGGACCAGGGGGCTGCGGTTAGCAGCTGGGTCAGCTCTGACATCCAAGGCTGGTTCTCCCACAGGGGGGCCACCAACAAGACCTTGTGTCGTTGTTCCCTGATTCGCCTGATGACCTGAGGAATCAGAGCGATCGGAGGGTATGCATAAAGGAGGAGGTTGGGCCAGTCGTGGGCCAACGCGTCCTTGGCCTTCGAATAATAGGCTGGGCAGTGAGAGTTGTCTTTGGAGGCGAAAAGGTCTACTTCGGCCTTGCCAAAGATTCTCCAGATCATTCGAACCGTCTGCGGATGGAGCATCCACTCTTCTGAGGGGACGTTGCTCCGTGATAGCATATCCGCTCCTCGGTTCAATCTGCCCGGCAAATTTGCTGCTCTCAGCGAGCGCAAGTTGAGCTGAGCCCACTCCAGAAGTCGCTCTACCATAAGGAAGAGGCGCTTCGAGGAGAGACCTCCCTGGTGATTTACATAGGACACCACTGACATGTTGTCTGAGCGGATCAGCAAATGTCGTCCCTTTAGCTCTGGCAGGAAAAACTGGCAGGCTCGACACACTGCTAGCATTTCTAAGCAGTTGATGTGGAGGTTCTGCTCCGCCTTCGACCAAAGGTCGGTTTGCCTTCGCACAGCGCCCCCAACCCATGTTGGAGGCGTCTGTTGTGACAACTTTCCTGCTTCAGACCATCCCTATGGTCACACCCTTTCTGAACCATCGTGGGTTCTTCCAGGGGACCAGGGCTGTTACACAGGCCTGGCTCACCCTGATATGTAGGCGATCATGTCGCCATGCGTGGGGTGGAACCCGTGGTTTCAACCAGCGCTGAAGGGGCCGCATGCGAAGCAGGCCCAACTGTAGCACCGGCGATGCTGTGGCCATGAGGCCCAGCATCCTCTGAAACGCTTTGACGGGGCGAGCGGTGCCGCTCTGGAAGGAGGCTGCGAGCTTTTAAATGGCCAGAGCGCGTTCTAGCGCTAGCACAGCTCTCATCTGAGCTGAGTCCAAAACTGTTCCCAGAAACGACATCCGTCGGCTGGGAAACAGCGCGCTCTTGGCAAAATTGACCCTGAGCCCCAGGCATTCTAGGTGGCTGAGGAGGAGGGCTCTGTGTGAGAGTAGTTGTACCTCTGACTGGGCCAGAATGAGCCAGTCGTCGAGGTAATTGAGAATGCGGATTCCCATCTGCCTGAGAGGGGAAAGAGCCGCGCCCATGCACTTCGTAAAAGTGCGTGGGGCCAGGGACAGTCCAAAGGAAAGGACCGTGTACTGATAAGCCACTCCCTCAAAGGCGAATCTCAAGAATCGTCTGTGATGGGGGGGCTATCTGGACGTGAAAGTATGCGTCTTTCAGGTCCAGGGAACAGAACCAGTCCTCTGAGCGAATTTGCGAGAGGATCTGCTTCAGTGTGATCATCCTGAACGACCTCCTCACGAGGGCGCGATTCAGGCGTCTGAGATCGAGGATGGGCCGGAGGCCGCCATCCTTCTTGGGAACGAGGAAGTAATGGCTGTAAAGCCTGATTCGCTCTGAGCTGGAGGAACCATTTCTATGGCTCCTTTTTTCAACAGCATCATCATTTCTGAACGTAGAACGTGAGCGTTCTAGCCGTCTACAGAAGAGGAGACCACGCCGCTGAAGCGCGGGGGTCTGCGAGCGAATTGGAGTGAGTAACCTCGTTCTATTATCCGTATAACCCATTCTGACACTCCGGGGATGGCCCTCCAGGCCTTGGCCCGCGTGGCAAGGGGCAGGATAAACTCGAGTGGCAGGCCGCCAAGCGGGGACCTGAAGCTCGTGATAAGAGGGAGAGGAATGTACTCCCTTTTGAAAATGTTTGTGTTTTATTTCCTTGCTATAACAGCGATCAGTTGTGTGGGCGCTTTTTGAAAGGGCCCAGTGTTCACAACAGTATTTACCACAAACTCATTGCCATCGGCACCCGGAGCTAAACGGGGTGTTTGGAGGCATGACAGAGGCCATTTGGGCCGTGGGCACAGCCCAGAAGCGTCAGGAGTCTGAAGCTGTCAGTTATAATCATAGTGACAACTTGCTTTCGATCTGCCTAAAAGGATCAACCACTCTTAGAAGAGGGGTATTAATTACCATTGTGTAAACACACCAGCAGATCAAAAGTGCCGCGCGCATCCTCTCAGATCCGCTCGTAGCGGACGAGGGGAGGGGCCATCTTCACTGAAGCAGGCGAGCCAAGATCAAAGAGTGAAACGCGGGGCTGCCCTGGCGTAAATTCACTCAAGCTTGATCGCGCGAACCCTGGAGCTTGCAGTTTCTTCCCCGAGATAACTGGGAGAGTAGAAACACTAGAGCAGGGGAGGCGTGGCCACCTTCATTGAAGAAAGGGACCGTGAGCGCGGCAGGGACAGACTGAAGCTTTCATAATGAAAGTAGCGCTGGCAGATCAAAGAGCTGCAAGAGGCGCTAATACTTAGTGTAAACACACTGGCAGATCAAAGACTGTATGCAGAGTGAAAAACGCGGGGCTATGCCGGCGCGAAAAATCACTCAAGCCTTTTTTTTTTTTTTTTTTTTATCCGTCTCCTTCTCCGAGCTGACTGGGAGAAGAGAAACGCGAGAGTCGGGGCCGCCCAGTGCAGCATGTTACAATGTGCACAGAAGGATTGAGCCACTCAATGTAATGAGGCGCGCTAATCCACACGCGCTGGCAGATCAAAGCGCTGTATGCAGAGTGAAACACACGGGGCTATGCCGGCGCGAAAAATCACTCAAGCCTGAACGCCCAGCCATGCGATTTTACCGTCTTTTTCTCCGAGGTGACTGGGAGAAAATAAACGTGAGTGGGTGGCCGCCCAGCGCAGCATTTTACAATGCGCGCAGAAGGATTGAGCCACTCAATGTAATGAGGCGCGCTAATCCACACGCGCTGGCAGATCAAAGCGCTGTATGCAGAGTGAAACACACGGGGCTAAGCCGGCGCGAAAAATCACTCAACCTGATTGCTCAGCCTCACTCGCTGTTCCTGTCTCCGAGTTGACTGGGAGAAGAGAAGGGGGGAGGCGGGGCCTGCTACATAGAGGACCGCGAGCAAATCAGAGTAAAGCCCGGCTTTCGGTGAAAGCAGGCTGCCTGTGTGAGCGCAGTCTCAGTGACGCACACACATAACTTTCCACTCCGGTCCGCCAAAGAGAATAGAGCCGCCCAATGAAGGAGGAGCTCTGATTCTCACGTGTGAACACCGGCGGATCCGAGCGCTGCAGGAAGCTCCGTGGCTCTGATGTTTCATTCTCCGAGCTTTGCTGAGAGAGAGGAAACGGGAGAGCGGAGCTGCCTCCACAGAGACGGACAGCGAGCGGGAAGAGCGAGACTCATACTCGAACGAGCTGTCTCAGTAAGCGCGCAGTCAGTGCGTGGGCGAGACCCAGACAGGCGGCACGCGCTCACTGCTCTTTGCATCGTGCAGGATCCCCTGCACGAGCCACACTCGCTGTTGCGGCATTTGCAACAACGCCGATAAATATGCATTTTTATAGCACTCACCGGATGGCGGCAGCGAACAGACCGGGGCTTCTGCGGGGCTGGAGCGCGGTGAAAGCGGCGTCTCAGCTGGCAGGAGGTCTCTGGCTCAGCTGCGAGGCGTGTCAACGGCGAGGCGGCTTCTTGGGATCAGCGAAGGCGAGATGTCGTCGCTGAAGGAGAAGAAATCTGAGGATCCTATGGCCAGACGGCCGATTATATAGCCAGATAACCCCGCCCATTCTGGCGGGATCTGGCGGGCTCCGTCGCCATAGGCTCATGCAGCTCCGCTGCCGACACATTGGTTCGTTTTTAACACACTGCACGAACCAATGATCGTGCAGTTTCACTGCGTGATTGAATAAGGCTTCAGTAAAGGAGAAAAAAGGCTTTTTCCCATAGCGTCTTTAGCAAGACGCAGTACGAGTGGAGTATCGATAGGGAACAGCAGATCTCTGACTGACTCAGTGGGTTTTTTGTAACTTGCAGATTCTACAAAATAACCTTGCACTGATCTCTGTAGGAAACCTACAAAGAAGACTCCTGAAGAAAACAGCAAATGTGCAGAATTTCTGCCATTTATGTTTCTGGTGCATTAGAATGATATAGCCTAAAATTTGGTCCTTCTGTTTCAATGTTGCAAGATCCAGCAACTGAAAGCTTGTATGATTATGTTGATCGGGTAATTTTGTACTTTGTAATTCTATTTTATGCTTCAATAATTACAGTATGTCTTCAATAATAATATTTGCAAAATTTGCGCACAATGCAAGTGTTATTTTAATTTGTATATGACTTATTAGGTTTTTTTTAGTTCTTTTTAAATTCTTATTTCCAGTTAGTAGTTTTAGTGGTTCCGTGTAAACTGAAAATCAGAAATATTTTAGAAAATGTTTTATTTTAATTAACAGAAATTTTTATTTTTTCTTAGATTGCATTTTATTTAATAAAATAGCCATGCTTTATTTCTTTTGCTCTTAAATGCATGGTATTGAACTTCTAACTTACTATTGTACAAGCTAGTGAGCGTTTTTTTCTTTTAAAAATTGCAGCCCTTTGCCCCATTTCCTCATATCTCTTTTTTTAGATAGGTGCCAGTCAGTCATTCAAGCTTCATGCACATACATTGACTGTCTTTACTAGAGATGTGCATGTGCACTGTATCCCGTGCTGCCTCAGCCCTTTTAACGTGCCACTTTTCCTTCAATTGCATCTGCTCCCAGCAATACAGCCTCAATTTTCTGATAAGAGAAACCTGAATTTTGTCAAGAGATACTTTTTTATAGATATAAAGTAGATAGAGAAGGTAGTAACTCCTATAGAAGTGCCTAATGCCTTCATCCTCTTTGTATGAAGAGAAAGGTGCCGTCTGCATCCACTGATAAAGTGATTGTAAGTGACAGATTTAGAATGGCTGGCAATGTACTTTTATTTGCCATTGAATTAGAGGCCCAACAGAAGGGCTAGAAAGGCCTTTAGACTGACCCGCTGCAGAAAATCACCAAGTCTTTGAACTGCAGTGAAGGCAAGGTCATCTGATCAGATTTGGGGTTAAAACTTGCAGCTCTAGTAATAAACTCGAGAGCATCTTATTTCTGAACGATTATAAGCTAATTGTAGAAGAACTGTGACAGAGATTTGAATACTTCTCATCTCTAACCATTTACAGTAATTATTGTGTTAAAGGGATAGTTTACCCGAAAATTACAATTCTGTCATTAATTACTCACCCTCACGTCGTTCCAAACCCGCAAGACCTTCATTCATTTTCGAAACACAAATTAAGATATTTTTGATGATATTTGATGGCTTTCTGACCCTGCCTAACGCAACTGAAATGTTCAAGGTCCAGAAAGGTAGTAAGGACATCGTTAAAATAGTCCATGTGACATAAGTGGTTCAGTTTTATGAAGGTATGAGAATATTGTTTTTGTGCCCAAGGAAAACTAAAATAACAACTTTATTCAACAATTTCTTCTCCTCCTCAGTCTTCGACGCACGTTCACAACAGTACCACAATGTATGCGTGTACATTCCTATAAAGTCTGAATAAAGTTGTTATTTTTGTTTTCTTTGCACACAGAAAGTATTCTTGTAGCTTCATAAAATTATTTTTGAACCATTGTATTTTAACAATGTCCATCAGGTTTGGAATGACATAAGGGTAATTACTGTCAGAAGTTTCATTTTTGGGTGAACTATCCCTTTAAAGTGATTGTGTTTATGTATCATTCACAATTTGACAAATGAAGAACTAAAAGATCTTAATTTGGATCAGAAAGTCATAAATTCATAAAGACTTGCCATTAAATATTGCATGCATTGCAAAAAAAAAATAAATAAAAAAATCTTCTGTATTTTTGTCTTGTTTAAAAATCTAAACATTCTTAAATCAAGATACATTTACTCGAGATTCAAAATAAAGTTAACTGAAGTCTTGTTTTCCGAGAAATTGAACAAAGATATTAGTTTGTGCTGAAAACAAGAATTATGTGATTTTGTGTTCAGTGTCTTGAGTGAAATATCTCACTGGAAAACAAGACAAAAATACCGAGGAACATCATGTTTTTGCAGTGTGATCAGAAGGTACAGCAAAGGTTACTTCCATATTCTAGTTAAGCTATTTTTTGATGTATTGTGACATTAAAAAATAAAAATTGTCCTAAAATAGTCTTAACAAGTCTTAGATTTAGCTTTATAAATCCTACAGTATTTATAATCCCCAGGGTTTATAAGTATTTGATAGAACCAAATATTTTTGGGGTTTAAATGGAAATTTTGTAGAAAAATGCAAATACTGATGAATTGTTATACGTTCATATTGCAGTGTTTATATTTTTGAAGCATTTCTCAAAATCAGAGCAGAAATTAAATCGAATATTATGCTGTTTCTTCTCTTTGTTGTCCTCAGTTCCTAGCCTCCTTTGACAGTTATGGACTAGTCATGCTACCTCTGTAAATCTGGCTGGAAGCCCCTCCTCAACTCTCAGAGCAGCAGAAACACAGTTCTGTGCGTCTCCAGAGGTCAGGCTGGGCTTTCAGCCCTGAGTGGGCTTTTCTGTGAATCCTGGGTTACGGCCAGATTTAGTGGATGAAATCCACTTAGGCCATTTGAAGGCGCTACAGAAAGTCACAGAGGCATCCGTTCTGTATTTTATCTATGCTTGTACGTACACATGTGCACACTGCGAGCAAATCACTGTGTGCCAGGAGCCATACTGCCCCCTTGTACCAATTTGAGGGAGAAGGGGGAGAAAAAAAGGAAAATGAAGAAAATCTTGCTTTGGCAGTAGGCTTTGACCCAGAAATGTCAAATTACTTCTCTATACCGTATGCTCAGAATAGAGAAAATTATGCAAGGACAAAATCATGTGGCACGAATGATCAAGCTCAAATGACTCCATTCGGATTCACTGCGTAGCCACTAATTTGGGGAACTGACACCAATTTCCAGCAGGCCATGCGTTCCTGCCTGATGCCACCGCCTCCCTCTTCTTATTTACTCCTCTTAAATGCCAGAGAATCATTGCCTTGCTCTGCTTGGCGTGAGAGGAACAGTTTTAATGAGGTCTGTTTCGCTTGTCCACGGCGTCAAGGAGAATTAAAAACAATTGTGTTGTAAGAAAAAGGTAGAAGTTTTTAATGCCGTCTTGACTTTTCCTAACACGACTGAAGTGTTTGGCATTGGTGGTATATATCCTCTTCATATCCAGGCAATTTGACAGTACTTGCAAGGGCGGCGTTGCAAATCTCACTAGGGATGAGTTCCTTCACGAATGGATGAACAACAGTAAGCATTCCACCGGTTTGTATGGTATGTAATGAGCAAATCTATGGGCAAATTCCACACGGAAGTGTGCAGTGCTGTGTCTCACACTGAAGGGGAATATATACATTACTGCTAATTTGTTTTTATCAGAATATTATTAAAAAAAAAATCTGACTGAATTCAAAGGATTAAATTATTTAAATGAGCCATAAATGAAAATAAATTACTACATAAAAACTGCCATAGTATGTCTGTCAGTGACATATAAATAATGTGCTGCATTTTTAGGAAGGTACTTTTTATGTTCATGACATGTTGGTTACATATGGTTTAGATTTTCATGTGATGTAGCCATAAATTAAAAGTAATAACATATTTTCCTTACACCTTGAATGCATAAGAGTGTAAACATCTCTCTCGTTACCTATAAAAATTATATTTTATATAATTTTTAATTTAAAGTACATTTTCTTTAGTATTATTATTTCATAAATAGAAATCATAAACATTAATTCTTAAATATTATTCAGTTGGACCATATGCCATTTTACAAGCTGAACTAACTTGGTTCAGCTAAAGGTCAAATGATCAGATATTTTATGAAACAGTTTTTTTATGGAAATTAATATTAACAATGACTTTCCTTTCTAAATATTTATTATATGTTAAAAATAAGTAAATAAAATATAAAAGGCCACTACAAAGAAGTTTCTCCAAAAATCTAACACTGTGTTATTCTTTTTTTTTTGTTAATATTTAGCATTATTTTTTAATATGCCATGTGAAATGTTTAATTTAATGATATACTAAAACATCTTCCTTACATAAAAGCTTATATCATCTTTCAAAGAACTTGATATAGTCCTAAGAGCCTACAGGGGTCCTATGATATAATTTCCTATTTTTGTTTCTTCATGCTTGTTGGTTGCCCCACATATTTTGGAAAGAATTTTTCAAATATTAATAAGCAGTGAAGCAATGCTTTTTTCCCTAAGAAATAATTATAAAATATTATGTCAAACTAATGCATTTTTATAGAATATTATTTTTTAATCAAGCCCTTCTCTTCATTTGATATCAGGACGGTTGTATCACCTTGACATTTTTAACTTTTGAATGACACTACGAGTAGCATCTCTTTTCTGCTCCAAAATGCCATTTGCAATTCACTCAATTCATCAGATGCCTAATGACCTGCTGTCTGTTCTGTAAACTTTGCTAAACTATGTTAAGTTCTCACTTACCCCTTCATCTTTAAAAGCACAAGTGTGAAATTTAGCTGGCTCATCATCAGCATGTTTAACACCATCTGTGCCTGTACTTGTGTATCCGTGCACTTTGATGAAGTTTTGTGAACCCTTAAGGGTGTTGGAAGGAGAGAAAGCTACAACATGTCTGACTTCTCTAATTGGTGCAGACTGTCCTGATTCCATTTGTTTAGGGATTTAAATGGAAGACCGGCTTAGGAGGTTACCGTGCATCTTGGAAACGCTCCCAACTTAAACCTCTTTAATGAGCCTTCCATCCTTCGGCCAACACGGCTGCTGCAAAGTTGTGATTGGATTGTAGAACGTTATTAAGGTTTTCGACTCATAATAGTAGTAATTTATCCTCTAATATTATTCAGATGAGGGCTGGATGACAGAATCTCTCATTGGTTGAATGAATGTATCCCGCGGGCATTAGTGCACTCAAGTGTCCCATGTGGTGCGGCATGCTGAAATGAGAGAGGTTTAATATCTTATCCTCACTAGAGACATTAGGATATACAGCACCATGAAGGAATAGCACCACTTTTAACTTCCTGCCAGTGGTATATATACTTCATCAGCATGCGGCATGCTGATTTTAAGTCATACTTGAATTCACCGAAAGATCAGAACTATTCAGACAGTCTTTATTTTGTTTGTCCTGTTTGTGCTCTCTCAAGCTTCGGGGGTCCTCCTGCTTGAGAGCATACAGCCAAGAGGTGGCACTCCACGCTTATCAGAGGGTCTCACAGAAACTACAGGACTGTAACAAACTGTGTCCCTCGCATACCAATTCTACTCCATAATAGCAAAGCGGCAAGCTGTCCGCAGGTTTCCTATTTGTGCATCAGGGTCCATTTCTCGAACGCACCGCTGAGCACCTGCCGGACCCGTTGTCCTTACGGAACACCCAAACCCTTGAGCTTTTTACATGAGCGAACATCCAGGTGGGGACCTCACACTCGGCTCCGCTCTGTCACGCCACAGATAATCTATTTAGAGTAAAGGTTAAAGCCAAGGACACGACGGGCATTGGCTGGTGTATGTCTCCTCATTAGGAGAGCAACACCAAATCAATCCTTTGTTCACCCTCCACCCGCACAAAAACTTTCTCGCACGGAGCCCGGAGGCTCTCAAGGGGCACGTACTGTTGATTGCTTATTTTACCTAGGCTCCAGCTGGGGTTGTGAGCCATGCTGGCACGCTGTACGGCAGACTCAATCAGCCGCTGCCCTGTGGAAACTCTGCCAATCACTCGACTGCCTTTGATCCTATCCGGCGCTCATGCCATTCCTCTGCACGCCACTGCGCACATGAAAAGATGTTGGCTTTCACATGTCTGCAGGTGCCTATCGCCTACATGCAGTCTCTGTGGCTACGTATTATCAGGACGTGGTAAAAAACAAGGTCAAAGGACATAATTGCCCTTACATCGGTGCCGCGTACAGAAAGTCTACTGTCGTTTACCTCAAGGTTGTCCTACAAACTGGGACCACTACGGTCGGTTGTAACCCAAGGAAATTTAAATTATGCGTGAACCTTGTAAATAGTCACTTGGAAATTAATTGGGCTCAAGCTTGAAGAATCATTATTGTTGAAGAGAAACTGCTCTAGATAATTTAAATTGGGTGCTTATGTATCTCCCCATCGATTTTACTGCACATCTGTCACAAATCTGAGCACGGCGAATGAAGCACGCAATTGTTCCACCGGAGTCATGGTGAAGTAGGAGCAGTTTTCTGAAAATACAAGTAATAAATTCAGTGAGGTCTGATATTGAAAGATGGGGGTTGTAGAAGGTAGAATGTCATAGACAAAACTCAAAAAAGCAAATGATTCAGTGGCAGGCCACCAATATCAGTGACCAACAACATACATATTTGTATATTGAATTTTAAAAGAAAGTAGCGTGTTGGGAGTTCAAGTGTTGTCGATCAACATGAACTCTTGTTTATGTAGACAACCCCTATGTTTGATGGTTTCTTTGAACAGACTAGCTATTATATAAGGATATCAAAACTCCTGATTAGCGATATAATGGTATATGTTTAAGAAATTTACCTTAGAACTCTGTTGTAATGCAGCCATGTGACCTTAAAGAGGATATTCACATCCTCACAAAGTCAAATGGAGCAGTGAATACACATCATGAGTTTCATTTGCTTTACAGTTTGGTCCAATAATGAGATGTCTCTGTGAGTTATTCTTTCTGTTCAGTGTTATAATTGGCTGAAGGGTGTAGTGATCTGTGAAATTTTTGTGTTCACTGTGAATTTTTAAATTTCAAAGTCTTAGTCCAACTCTATTCATGATTTATTTGCCAACATAATACAGAGTCCTAACAAGGGACATTATCTTTCATGTACATAAGAGTTTTTGTCCAGCCATGACTGAGATGAGTGATAGGATATTTTGCTTGGATATATTTATGCAGCATCACACTAGCTCCGCCAGCCATGAAATCTGATTGGCCAAATCATTCAGTTTTGACAGATAAATTACTTCTACTCTGCATTGATTTTAAACAGGATTTGTTAATCAAAATCATCATATGCATTATATTATATGCTTGATTTGGATTAGATTAGCTGCATTAAAAGCTGAAAGTGACTCTACAGTGTTTCAACAAAAAACCCAAATTCTCTTGAGCTTTTGAAATATAAGAGGTCATTGTGCTAAAAAAAAAGTTTCAGAAGGCAAAACTTTCTCTTAAATCTAAAAGCAGCTTATATTTAAGCCAATCTGCAGAAAATGACAAATTGTGGAATGTGCCACCTAATGACGTAATAGTGTGGCTAAACTCCGCCTCTGCCAAAGAAGAGCAACACTGCCTGTTTGACCCCACCCACCGAATCCCACATGTAGTGTGTAAATGATGAGAGCGGCAAATGGAGGTCTACATAGAAACCAAAACGATAAACTTTTATTTGATGAACTTTATTATTAATGAAGCTCCAGACTAGTCTTTGATTCACTTCATTTTACCATGGATTCGTTTACAAACAAGGCTCAATTTGACGCAGGATTTTCAGAAAGTTTGAAACGAAAAGACGATGCTTTGCCGACTATATTGGATCTGACAGTAATGTCACACCACACAAGTGTGAGTAACTTGTTTTTTATTATGTAATCGCTATTGCTTAGTCTGTTATTAAAGATCGCTTGAGTATTTAAAATCACAACAGCATTCAACTGTGTAGCATATAGGCTGTCAAACATACACAGCTGTTAGCCAATCATATTAGTGAGCGTAAACTTCAGAGTCTACTATCCGCCATGCCTATTCAAATGGAGCGTTCTGATTAGGGGGGTCAAAACAGGACAGAAAATCGACTAATTACTTCTAAATTACGTTTTTGGTGTAAAAATCTTGATATCATTGTAATTGGACCTCAGAGAACCGTGCAAAATAAAACAAAACAAAGGCAGTTCATGACCCCTTTAACTTAGTTTTATTGTGAAGTTACTATTTAAAATTTCTGTACTTTAGATGGATTGCATTCTGAGATAGAGATGAATATGATTTATTCTTTGTTCAGTCTGGCAAAAAACGACACATGTTTTAGCCCTTGTATGGAGACATATCTGTAAAAAATGTATTTTTAGAGACTGAAATGATGAAAATTCCTGAATCCAGTGCCCCCATCCCCTAAAGAGATATGAGATATATTTCAGTGCTCAAATGCATTGTTTGATGATGAATACATTTGTGAACTGATGACATTTACTGAAGATGTACACATATTGCTCAAAGGCAAATGTGTTTAGTATTGAAGATCACTGGTGACTGAAAGAGCAAGATTTTTATTAAAACTCGAGCGGACGACATACAACTATAAACCCTGAGGCGCACATAGAGGATATTACCAATATTTGTGGTTCGATTACATAAAAAAACAGTTTACATTCGCTATTTGAACCGCACTGGGGATATTTCATTTTTTTGCCCTGAGGGAAATAGCTTGATATTACAAATAAGCACTTGACCATCCTTAGATGCCAGTGGTATGAAGATAATATATGCCTCATTTGAGATGGTATTGGTGAGTGGGGGCTGTTCAAAACATGGATGCTAATGAATGTATAATTCCTGGTTCCTGAAATTGGCTGACATGGGCGGCCCATCTGGTACAAGTGTGTTCTGAACACACTGTTTGCCAATTAGTGTTTGAGAGTATATGAATGTAATTTTTGAGTCTGAATTGTTGAATGGTAATTAACAGAATTCCATCAGTTCATCCAAATGCCAATACATGCAACACATTCTCTTTTGGGGTTGAGAAAACTGCTTTATTTTTTCCTATTAACATGATGGCGTTGCCATTGACGGTGCTTCTCATTTTTATGGCTTCTGTTAATAAATCTGTCACTATGACAAGAGAAGCCATTTTATAAATATCTCTGAAGGTGACAGAAGTGACCCTAAAAGAATGAATCACAGCAAAATCATTTTAGCATCTGATTATCCAGGTGTCAGGGTTGTGGGGAGAAGGGATGAGGCGAGGACTCAGTACTGCAGAGAATGGGCTTTATTAATAAAAAATAAACAAACCCAACCAAAACTACCCCGTAGGGGAAAAACAGGACAGCTGGCAGGCTTGGCAAGGCAGGATCAGCACACGGGAAATTACGACGACGAACTGGCGCAGGACTGCAAACACAAGGAGATTATAAAGGGAGCAAATGAGGAGGGTAATGAGGTAAACACAGGTGGGGAAAATTAACCAATAATTAGGAAACAAGGTGGGTGGGGTCAAGACAATTGACATGAGCACATGGCACATAGAACCAAACAAGACAAGCCATGTGCTCACACAAAACAAAAACACAAGCACATGGCCAGCAAAACAAATCACTAGCCATGTGCAAGACAGGACACGAACACGCAGCTAACGAGGAGACTCATAAGCTGCATGTTCACAAAACATGACAAACATGAAAGCACAGATCAAAACAAAACAAGAAAAACACAAACAAAACACACACACACAGACAGAGGACAGGGGAGCGCACGACCCGAGCAAACTCGAAATCGCACGCTCCCCAGCAAGAACAAACCTGGAGCGTGAGTGTCCGAACCCCGACACGAAACCAGAACAGAGTCTGAACAAGACAGGAGTGCCGGGATCCGAACACCACGCCCCAACATGAAACAGAGCACGCAGACAAGAGAGCGCGCAGCTCGAGCACACTCGAAGCCACGCGCTCACCAAAAAACAAGACAAGAAGGGAGTGTCAGGGCTCCGTCACAAAACCATGAATAAACTAGACCGAAGTGACAGAACCCTGACACTACCCCTCCCCAAAGGGACGCCACCTGGCGTCCCTAAGGAGGACATCAAAAACAAGACAGAAACATGACAAAAGACAAGACTAGTACACACCTGAGAACACAAGACAGACAGGGGTCAACACACAGAGACAAGGAAGGGTGGGAGGGGGGGAAGCCAAGCCAGTGCCAGAAACTAAGCCCAGGAAGTCTTTAGGATGGTCCAGGGTGGGACGGGAGGGTTGAGCCAGGGAGGCTCCAACAGTTCTGGAGTCCTGGCTGAGGGCCAGGGTGGAGCTGGAGGGACGGACCAGTGGGGCTCCAGCCTTTCAGGAGTCCTGGCTGCGGGCCAGGGTGGAGCAGGAGGGACGGACCAGGCGGGCTCCAGCAGTCCAGGAGTCCTGGCTGAGGGCCAGGGTGGAGCTGGAGGGACAGACCAGACGGGCTCCAGCAGTCCAGGAGTCCTGGCTGAGGGCCAGGGTGGAGCTGGAGGGACGGACCAGGCGGGCTCCAGCAGTCCAGGAGTCCTGGGTGAGGACCAGGGAGGAGCTGGAGGGACGGACCAGACGGGCTCCAGCAGTCCAGGAGTCCTGGCTGGGGACCAGGGTGGCGCTGGAGGGACGGACCAGGCGGGCTCTTGCGCCTCTGGAACCCCGGCAGGAGGCCAGAGCAGGACCAGCAACTTGGCAGCCGACAAGGCCATCAGAGAAAGGAGCTTGGGCGGCGCTGGCAGGCCAAGGAGGTTGAGCGGAGCCGGCAGGGCAAGGAGCTTGAGTCTGGGCAGAGACTGCAGGGCAAGGGGCTTGGGCGGCACCGGCAGGGCAAGGGGCTTGAGTCTGGGCAGAGACTGCAGGGAAAGGAGCTTGGGCGGCGTCGGCAGGGCAAGGAGCTCGGGCGGCGCTGGCATCAGGGCAAGCCGCTCGGGTGGGGCCGGCAGGGCAAGAAGTTCTGGTGGGGCCGGCAGGGCAAGAAGCTTGGGCGGGGCCGGCAGGGCAAGCAGCTTGGGTGGAGCCGGCAGGGCAAGCAGCTCGGGTGGCTCAGAGACGGCCTCCTGGCCAGCAGAGGGCTCTGGAACGGCCTCCAGGCCCTGAAGGGTGGAAGAATCCTTCCTCCTGTGCCTCCTCCTCCTCCTCCGTCTCTGAGAGTGGGGCACTGCTGCATCATCAGTTGACACTGGGGGCACTGTAGCTTCGTCAGCCGCCGCTGGGGGCGCAGCAGCTTCCTCGGCCACCTCTTGGGGTGCTGTAGCATCGGCCAACACTGGGGAAGCTGTGGCCTCTTTGGCCACCACTGGAGGCACTACAGTCCTTTCAGCCACCTCTGGGGGTGCTGCGGCAGGTTCAACCTCTTTCGTAATCGAGGCGGACCTGTTCTTCCTCCTCCGTTGGTGGGTCATTGGAGGACTGGGGACTAAGTAGTTTGTGAGGGGAATGGGAGGAGGGCCAAGAGGAGGAAGGCCACCTTCCTCTCCACGGTGGTAGACATACCCCACAAACTGCCAGAAGGACAGTATCCCCAGCATTCCCATCTCCCAGGCATGGACGGGCTCATTAAGGTTGGTGTTAAAAATGTCCTTGAGCTCTGCATCACTGATGTTGAGTCCCTCCGCTACAAACAGGAACTGGTATGCAAAATCCTTCACACTGGCTCCCCCTTGCCGAAGAGAAAGGAGCCTGCTGCGTTGAGCAGCCATCTGATGAGCGGAGGGGCAGGGAGATGGGAACAGGAAGATGCCCATTGTTCTGCTGAGTCCTCTGTGGCCAGTTCGTACTGTCAGGGTTGTGGGGAGAAGGGATGAGGCGAGGACTCAGTACTGCAGAGAATGGGCTTTATTAATAAAAAATAAACAAACCCAACCAAAACTACCCCGTAGGGGAAAAACAGGACAGCTGGCAGGCTTGGCAAGGCAGGACAGGGCACGGCAAGGCAGGATCAGCACACGGGAAATTACGACGACGAACTGGCGCAGGACTGCAAACACAAGGAGATTATAAAGGGAGCAAATGAGGAGGGTAATGAGGTAAACACAGGTGGGGAAAATTAACCAATAATTATGGAAACAAGGTGGGTGGGGTCAAGACAATTGACATGAGCACATGGCACATAGAACCAAACAAGACAAGCCATGTGCTCACACAAAACAAAAACACAAGCACATGGCCAGCAAAACAAATCACTAGCCATGTGCAAGACAGGACACGAACACGCAGCTAACGAGGAGACTCATAAGCTGCATGTTCACAAAACATGACAAACATGAAAGCACAGATCAAAACAAAACAAGAAAAACACAAACAAAACACACACACACAGACAGAGGACAGGGGAGCGCACGACCCGAGCAAACTCGAAATCGCACGCTCCCCAGCAAGAACAAACCTGGAGCGTGAGTGTCCGAACCCCGACACGAAACCAGAACAGAGTCTGAACAAGACAGGAGTGCCGGGATCCGAACACCACGCCCCAACATGAAACAGAGCACGCAGACAAGAGAGCGCGCAGCTCGAGCACACTCGAAGCCACGCGCTCACCAAAAAACAAGACAAGAAGGGAGTGTCAGGGCTCCGTCACAAAACCATGAATAAACTAGACCGAAGTGACAG
The DNA here is from genome assembly GCF_936440315.1 of Barbus barbus. Lineage (NCBI taxonomy): Eukaryota > Metazoa > Chordata > Actinopteri > Cypriniformes > Cyprinidae > Barbus > Barbus barbus. The sequence goes on from NC_136753.1 coordinate 19,198,216, forward strand.
AACCCTGACACCAGGCCTGTAATCTGAGATTAGACTAGGGAGATTAGAGTTCGAGACCAAATTATGCATGAAGGAAATTAATATAAAACTTAACTTAATGGTAACTTAAAATGGCTTTGATTCTAAAGAGCCTGTCTCTATGTCTTTGGAAATTCTGAATAACTAAATGTCCCTTGGCTGTGTGATTAATGCATGTAATTTACTTCGCCACATTTTATGGATTATTCATGTTTATCATACAGTGTACAGCCAGAAGATTTATTTGACACTATGCTTATTATGATTATAACTGTAATGCAGATCAAAAAGTGACAAAAAAGTAAATTTAAAAAAAACTCAATGAGGCATTCAAGGCAGATATGCTTGTCCAAGTAATAATTTATTTAAATTTTTATGCATCTTCTATTCTATGTGTATATACATATGTATTAAGTAGAAATAAAATTGTATTAATTTGATCAAAAGTAACAGCAAAGATAAATAATAATCTTTGCTGTTAAAACATCTATTATATTCATCAAATAATATTAAAAAAAGGAGCACAAAAATATTAAATGACTGTTTTCAACCTTAATAATAATTAGAATATGACCACATGATTTATGAAAAATCATTTGACACTAAAGACTGGGGTAGATTCAGCTTTGTCGCAGTGTTAATTTCGTTGACGAAGACGACGACGAAAAATATTCGTCAACGAACCTTTTTTCTGTGACTAAGATGAGACGTTGACGAGCTAAAACTAATATCTGATGATAAAAACTATGACGAAATTTATGCGCGTCTTCATTACCAAGACGAGACGGGACTAAAATGTTATTTGAGGACTACCGGACATTCAAAATACATCCTATAGTAAATTAACTGTCTTGTCTTTCAAAATGTGCTTCTCTGTCATTGGATAAGGTGCGTTTGCATATCTAGTCTCAGTATGGCAGCCGCAGTGGACGGATAGGCTACCAAAACGCGAACTAGCGATCTGAAACAATGGCTTCAGCACCCGAAGGGTTAGGGAGTGGGTGACCAGACGTCCCGTTTTTCCCGGGAGTCACAATTCATTGTCGATTAACTTAAAGTCAGTGAAGGTGCGATAGGCGGAAACGCGCTGATAGAAGTGCTCTCTCTCGCGCACGCTCCACTTCTTCAGTTCTCATACAGCGCACGATCAGTTCTCAGTGCTCAAATACACACACAGCAGTCCAAATGTCTCTCATGTAGAGTATCTCACGGAAATACAGTCCGTTATGGTTTAAGTGAGCTTAAACAGGTGGGTGAAAACTGAATGTATGTCAGTAGGCTATTACATACATACCTTCCGTCTTAAATGGACAGTATTCCTAATTATCTGTCATAAATGTTAACCAACAAAAGATGTTAAATAAATGTATACTTAAGTAAACCTACTGTATCTGAAAAATTAGTTTAATTTATATCTCTACCAAAAAAATGAAAATTTATTCCAGTTTTTCCAAATTCAATCCTTGATTCAAATTTCTCATAACTAAGCTTAATTGATTTGGTCTAAAGAGAGAAGAATTGATGACTATTTTTGTTTGAATACTACATATAAAATAGCTACCAAAATAAATGTTGGTAACTGCAGTTTGACTAAAAGTAATGACTAAAAGTTGACAAAAATGCAATGACTTTTTGTCGATTAAAACTAGACTAAAACTATGAAAGACTCAAATGACTAAAATGTGACTAAGACTATTAAGCATTTTCGTCTCAAGATAAAGACTAAGACTAAATCAAAAATGCCTGCCAAAATTAACACTGCTTTGTCGTCAAATAAATAAATTACTTTCTAAAATTCATTAAGTATGCTTGTATGTGCATGTAAATATAGAATTGTACACCTAATGCTAAACAATCATAATCCATAAGACTTGCGAAATTTAATTACTTACACAACTAAACATTGTTATAAATGTCAAAGACATCAATAGGTCTTTAAAATTAGATTTATTTTATGAGAGAGTGGAATCATAACATCAAATGCATCTTCTTTTCTTTTGACACCGTGCCATCTATTCTTTATCACACCCCCGGTTCCTTGCTGTCACCCACAGTTTCATTGTTTTGAAAAAGCTTTCTGCACCAGAACCTTCTCCCCAGTAAGATAATGCTTGTGTAATGGTGTTGAGACATCATATCAAATTTATCATTCTAATGGCTCGTTATACATCTGCCACATCTGTAATGACCACAAGATAAAAACTGCCGCTTGATTTACCTCACTGACATAGTCCATTGGATTTTAGTTTGGGGAGAATATGCATAAAGTGAACAGCGGCAGGACTGCAAGGGTGGAAGGGCTGAGCCATTTAAAAAGTGCAGAATCATAAAACTTGCCCCAGGGGACAATATATTAACAATAACCCCAACAGGAGTTTATGAGCATAGCGGAGTCTTTCTATTATGGACTCTGAGAGGTCCAAGGGAGAAAGCAGACATTGAAAAGAACTGAAAGTAGGGTCCAATATGGGCTTTAAAACTAGCCACCAAGATGTTCCCCTGAAAAATAAATCTACCCCTAGGGTCATTTTCCTGGTTGCATTCGCACTGTCAGTTGAAACTCTGAAGTGACACAAGCCGGCTGACAGCAATGTCATTTAAATGTGATATTCACAGTGTGAATGGAGAAGTGGCTAAACTGCAGTGTCGGTCCATCTATCACTATTGTCCATGTTCATGGTGTTCGTTCATTGAGTAAGTATATGTAAACTGTGTGTTAAGACGGCTTTTTAAAAATAGCCAAGTAGTGCTCGCTGCAGTCCACAAGATCCAGGGGGCGTGGTTGGATCCACATCTAGGGGGTGTAGATTGTTAGGTTTAGGGGTGGAGATGGGGTGGGTTTAGGGATCAGGGGGTGAGGCTAGGTAGGTTTAGGTATATGTAAGGTGGGAGGAGTTGGATCTGGATCCAACCACGCCCCCTGGATCTTGTAGGCTGCAGCGAGACCCTTCTGAAAATAGCGGGTACCGGTGTTTCTTATGGCATGTGTTTGGCAAGTCAAAGTACACTTACCACTGGTAGTTCTTATTGTAGGATTTCCTGAAGTAGGAGCTAATTTAGTCCCCCCCAAAGGTGTTCCTATATTAAATCGTTCACAGTTCCTGCGGTGTGAACGCGCCAAAAAGTGGGTACTTCCACCAATAGTTATAGGAACTATGGAAAAAGTCAGTTTTATGCTTTCCCATTTTCTTTTCTGTTTAAATTTTTCTGGACTGTATTTTATTGGTTAAATTAAATTAGTTATCATAAAACATGTCTAATTAATTGAAAAATTAATCATTTTAACAATTTAATTGAACTAAAACATTTAATAACAATTTATCAAAAGTTAAAAAAAGTATCCTAAATGAAATATTTTTTATTTGATCAAAATCAGTTTTATTTTCACAAATTCCCAAGTTCTGTGTGTTCCATTTGAATTTTTCTGGATTCCATTTTAATGGCTTAATTACATTTTAATAATCAAAAAAACATTTCTATTCAACTGAATTTATAAAACTATAACAAATTAACAATTTATTATTTTTTATAATAATAGGGCCTTATGGAATTCTGTGTTGTGTTTTGGATTTATGACTTAATACAAATTTATTAGCAAAAATTGTGGTAATTAAATACAGACATCATAGTGATTTAATTTATCATTTATCTATTAAAATGTAATTAATTATGTTTTGGTTAAATCCTTCAAGAGAGATTTACTATTAAAATTAAAATCTGGAATAAACATTGCGTGCTTTATTCTTTAATAAATAAAGTAAAAAATATTAGTAGAAGTGGTAGTACAGTACATTCTACTGTACAATAGCAATATATTTATGTCTCAATTTTATGATAATTGTGGAAATCAAAGGCCCTGTTAAATACATACTGTAAGTTGACTGATACCCCAAGGCAAAATACATCAGTGACCTTTGGAATTGTGTGAAACTCTCTTCTAGAAATGTTGTGCTTTGGAGTAATTGCTATGAGGCTTAGAAATCTTATTTTTAACCTGGTATACATGGAAAGGTCAAATGCACAAATTTAGCTAGTTATTATGCATACCGTTTACATTTGTTATCGCTTTACAGCCCTACAGTCTAGCAGTACACTAGACACTGAAAATCAATACATGGCAGGCCCACAAATATAAACACTTTTTATCTAGACTAACTTCTCAATCTGATAATGACTACAGGGCTTTTTCAGAGGTCATGATGAGAGGAAAGTATCGAGTCCTTCACAGCTGTGGATCAATGCATTTCTTCGTGAACGGAGTGAAAACAACTGATTTGATAACTCTCCTGCTAACAGTTCCAGATGCTAACTGAAAGCATAGCTATTAGTTTAAGAGGGTCATAGCAGAAGTCAAGTACCATTTTTCCAACATAGTCCTTTTTTTTGGACAGCTGATGGAGAATCAGAGTGGCTAATAAACACATAGTTTTAGCTGAGTCATGTGCTTAATGAGTCTCACTTCTACCAGGGGTGAAATCCCATAGGCTTACTGTAAACACTGGTTTTGATGAAACGATGGAGCCAAGGCTACGGCAATCCAATGAGCAACATAAAGTATCATTAGAAAACAGGACAGTTCCGGTGCCAGTTGTCAAAACAGTGCATGACACAATCCCTCATGGCCTGGTGCACAGTTGAGTGGTTGAGAGAAGTAATGGCTTATGTCAGCTTAAACACTTATTGTGTTGAGCGGAAGACTGCAGTCAGCCTGACTTGGCAGACTCAGATAGATCCTCTTTCATCCCCAGAAAAAGGCTGGCCAAGAATTAATTTTCTGCCCAAAGCCGACTGCTGACTGAAAATGGAGGCCGCGGTAGAGGAGCAGTCATGCTTGACATTTAGCATGGTAAACCATTGACCCGCCTCTTGAAAACCTCCCATCATGCAGTTTGAATGTACTAGATGCTCGCAACCCCCCTAAACTCCATTTTAGAAGACAGCATCCGATTTTCGTTAAAGCTCCTCCAAAGTGGGTTTAGGAGTGCTGACTCAGAATAAAGCTTCACACGATGCACTTGTCGTCTATAGAAAAACCTGAATAATTACTCTGACACATTTCTTGAGATGCAAAATTGTGTTCAGAAAAATACTACAAACTAAATTCAACAGTGTGCAGCCCTTTGCAGACATATATTTGTTGAATGAGCAGGCTAAAACATAACATTTTATTGGCAAAATTTTAGTTTGACATTTAACAAATTATTTGTGGTTCATTGTATAGTTTTGAATTTAAAATTTTGTAGTTTTCCTGCTAACAAATTGAGATGTTTTGTGGCACGTTATTATTTGGAATTAAAGCTGTTACAGTGATGAGGCTACATAAGGGACTGGCCGGTACTTCCAATGTACGACTATTAAAATAATCAGTGTTGGGAAGGTTACTTTGGAAATGTAATACAGATTACAAGTTACTCTATTTAAAATGTAATAAGTAGTGTAACTATTTCAATTACTTTATTAAATGTAACTAATTACATTTGATTACTTTTTGATACATTTCTAACAAATGTTTTCTACTGTTAATCATTATAAAACATTTAAATCAGGTTGGGTTAACCTTACTGTCAGGGTTCTGTCATTTCGGTCTAGTTTATTCATGGTTTTGTGACAGAGCCCTGACACTCCCTTCTTGTCTTGTTTTCTGGTGAGTGTGCTCGGGCCGTGCGCTCTCTTGTCTGCGTGCTATGTTTCATGTTGGGGCGTGGTGTTCGGATCCCGGCACTCCTGTCTTGTTCAGGCTCAGTTCTGGTTTCGTGTCGGGGTTCGGACACTCATGCTCCAGGTTTATTCTTGCTGTGGGAGCGTGCGATTTTGAGTTCGCTCGGGCCGTGCGCTCCTCTGTCCGTGTGTTTTGTTTGGCACGCAGTTCGGGTTCGGCCGCGTGCTTTTTCGTTGTTTTGTTGCACGCAGCTCGTTCTTTGGCTGTGTGCTTTCTCTTGTTTTGTGTTTTTTCACTGGATGCGTGCTTTCATGTTTGTCATGTTTTGTGAACATGCAGCTTATGAGTCTCCTCATTAGCTGCGTGTTCGTGTCCTGTTTTGCACATGGCTAGTGATTTTGTTTTGCTGGCCATGTGCATGTGTTTTTGTTTTGTGTGAGCACCTGGCTTGTCTTGTTTGGTTCTATGTGCCATGTGCTCTCGAGTCAATCGTCTTGATCCCACCCATCTTGTTTGCTGATTATTGGTTAATTTGCTCCATCTGTGTTTTCTCGTTACCCTCCTCATTTGCTCCCTTTATAATCTCCTTGTGTTTGCAGTCCTGTGCCAGTTCGTCGTCGATGTTACCCTGTGTGAAGCCTTGCCTTGCCTTGCCTTGCCTTGCCATGCCATGCCATGCCAGTCTGTTTTCCCCTACGGGGTAGTTTTTGTTGTTTATTTAATTTTTGTATTAATAAAGCCCTTTTGCTTCCTGCAATTGAGTTCTCTCTCTATCCTCACACCTGACACTTATAGTAGTATTCAACACTAGTCAGACTTTCAAAACACTTCTTCACTTGAACTATAATTTAAGTTTAAAGCACAGCCACCACAAGATCAGACTTTAGCACCTCTTCTTACTTTGAGATCATTATGATCGTTCTAAATATAGATTTTAAATCATAAGATATAGTTTAATAGTTATGATACTGTTTTTGAAACCAAATCATTGATTCATCAATAGCATGTTTGTTTGCATAACAATAAAAAAAAAATCAAATCAAATCATTGCATTACTAAACGCTGGCATCTAGCAGTGCCTTGGAAAAAAAAACAGTTAAGGACATTGCACACAGAGTCTGAAATTTTCTCGTTGAAAAATAAATTTGTGCATCCGTAGCAAGCATTTTGAGAGGTGTTTTGACAATTCAGAGCCACCATACAAGCGAACGCCATACTCCAGAATGGCAATGAGGGAGTAAAATCTTTGCGTCAAGTTCACTTCGTCTCGCAGCACAAAGCACCGTAAAGATCCTTGCACACTGAGTTCACAGAAATTGGTGGTCTTCTTTTTAATATGTGGCTCTAGTATCACTTGCAAAGCATCAACCTGAGTCACTGACATCCTGAAGTAAACTTCGAATCGCCCGTGATAATCCCGCTGCACCTTAATTAGGAGGGGGAACTCTCCTTCCTTTCTATATCTCCTTATTCCAACATTTCCTTTCTTTTTCTCTTTTTAAGAAGCAAGAGGACAACAAAAATCCTCACTGCTTGAAGACTCCATTTAGTACTGTTTTGCAAATTCTTTCGCAACAGATTAATTAATATGCATCAGACTTAATGTGCAAGGTTTCTGTGCGTGACAAATACGAAAATAAAAAATGCATAAGAAAAATTTGGACTCAGTGTGCAAGGACCTTCAGTCTTAAAACAAAAAACAAAAAAACAAATAGGAAATAAAACAGTTATCGAATAATCATGTGTCTTATTTTGTGTCCTAAACTCCTGAAACATTGGTGTCTCATATTTTAGAGCAGTCAATGCAATTTGGGAATCAATTAAATCTGTCTATGTGTGTGTGAAATATTCAGAATACCCACCATTGTAATCGTTAACATTTTCATAAGTAGGCCTAATTACTGTAATTTGATTACACATTTTTTTTTCTCAGTAACTGTAACATTACAGTTACACATTTATTTTGTAATTAAATTTCATAATTCCATTACATGTAACATGTAACAAGCTGTCAATATGAGCGATCAGTCCAATCTAAGCGGTCTTTACTCATCTTTACTCCTTACTCATTGTCCCTACCCACTATACCAACCCATCATACCTGAGATCTTTCTATTGGTTGAACTTCCCATTTTTCAAATGATGTTAGAAAACACTGCATCATCATCATTGCGACACGATCGGATCCCAATGTCCTATAGCATTAACAAAACAGTAATGCCACTCTTCGAGGATTATTGCAAGAGTCATGAACACTTGCTTCATAAATAAATGTGATCTATGATGGTTTACTAATGTTTGGTGAACTTAGAAACCAAAATGCAGCCCAAAAGCTGCATGTGTACTGCTAACATGTACGTGGTATTGTTTGAAACTATCTAAAACAATTAGGCTTTTTGTATTCTGCTAGTTGAGACCTTTTCAACAATATATGACACAAAACTGTCTGTTAGATATGATGCTTAAAAGATCACATTTCAAGTTAAGTCAAGCTAATTTTCATTTTCATTTGAGCCAAAAAAAGCCATTTTTAGATGTCGAAATCTGCATCTGTAATTTTATCTTATGTACTGTAAAATGATGTACTTTAGTTTGAAAGTAGACACCAATTTCACCAAGGTCCACACACTTTCAAATTTCTGGCCTTTTCACTGAGCTGCAGATATTCAGATTGTAAAATTACAGCTTAAAGTTTTCATAAGAAGAAGAAATCCAAAACTTAGAAATTCAGATTGTATTGGGCCAAAGGTCAAACTTTTGTGTTCCACAGAGAAAAGTAGAGGTTGTCAGAATAGTGGAACCAATCACACAGCTACTACATTTCTATGGCACAGTGAGGTGCCAAAAGCTAAACGAACCTCGTGAGAGATGAGACTGAATTTAGTTCCTTTTTTTGTCAATGACTTTTTGTTCCACCTTAAATGATGCAATGCTTCTTTAACATGTCTGTATCTATATATTGTTCTCATAAAGAAATATAAACCAGTGTTTCTGCATAAAATATAACAATGTTGCTAATCGACCCTTCTGCTCAAACCTAGTAAGCTATACTCCATTAATAAATCAGAATACTGATATTAAGAGAATATGTAATCCAAATAAGACTGCAGAAGCCTTTACTGAGTAAAAGGTCAAACATCCGTTAGATATATTCTAGGAGCTCGTAAACAAGCAGTCCGTCAAAGTCAAACTGATTTTTTCCCCCCTTTTTCCACCCTAGAAGGGGCATGAACCTGAGCCTGGAGCATTTGATCAGCATCCTTACCTCTCCTTGTCATCCTCCACTTTGTCAAAACCAACAGTTGTAACGGCGAGGCCCTGGGCTTTTCAGGCTGACTAGGTGACTGGTGAACCCAGTCTGAAGAGTCCATCGGCTGTCATAACTTTGGTTCATCTGCAGGCATTTATTCTCAGAGAGACAGTGACAGTTATGCAGGCTGATTTTTGTCCCCCTAGAACCAAATAAATCATGTCCAACCTTTGACTGGCTGGACTAGCAGAAAGGGCACAACATCACAGGTCACGATTACAAGTCGACACCCTGCTGAACTTTATGTCAGTTGTCAGATTGGAAACCTCTGCTACTGCTTTGTCACTCAGAAATACTGTTGACAATGCTGTGACAAATTAATTTAGTCTTCCAAACCTTCGTAAACAATAGCAGACAGTGATATAAATAGTAAGACAATGTGTTTGCAGTGGAACGAATGAGGTACAACAAAGCCACAACAATTTTTTTTAAGATTTTTCCAGGGATATGCCTGATGTTCATTCATCACAGTTCTCAATTTCATTTGCTTCCCAATTTTCCTCGCAGCTATTTTACAGCTGCACAAAATGCATTACAATACTGTAATGTAAAATACATATTATGTGACCCTGGACCACAAAACCAGTCTTAAGTTGCTGGGGTATATTTGTAGCAATAGCCAAAAATACATTGGATGGGTCAAAATGATCCATTTTTCTTTTATGCCAAAAATCATTAGGATATTAAGTAAAGATCATGTTCCATTAAGATATTCAGTGAATTTACTACCGTAAATATATCAAAACTTAATTTTTGATTAGTAACATGCATGCTAAGAACTTCATTTGGACAACTTTAAAGCCGATTTTCTCAGTATTTTGAATTTTTTTGCCCCCTTCAGATTCCAGATTTTCAAATAGTTGTATCTCGGCCAAATATTGTCCCATCCTAACAAACCATACATCAATGGAAAGCGTATTTATTCACCTTTCAGATGATGTAGAAATCTAAATTTTGAAAAATTGACACTTATGACTGGTTTTGTCATCCAGGGTCACATATAGGGGATTGTGTAGCACCTTTCCACCTTTCACATTAATAGAAATGTATTTTCATCTCCTGGATTGATTTGTTGCACTATCATGACAGCTGTCCTTGATGAGGGATACACAAGGTCATGTGAATATGAAGTTATGCCTTTTTATTACATATTTAGAAAGGTTTTCTCACAAAAGTTACACTTATACATTCATACTTGCATGTTGGCATTGGTTCATTCATTTATTTTGTTTCATCTTCCCCCAAAAGCAGTAGTTTACTTGAAATAAGAAACATTTTTAAGTGCTGCCTCAAATAAAAATACCTTTCACATTTCATTATTGTCAGTTTATGCAGGAAAATAAACAATTGTTAAAAAGAAATGTTACATTAATAAATTAATGTCTTCTTTGATTATTTTTCCCTGATTGAAGAAACTCTGATTGTTAAATGAACTGTACAAATAAATATCCATGGACTTTTGATTCTGTATTACTTTAACTAGATTTGCCATACAGAATCATTTTGAAATATTTTTTTTTTTAAATTCAGAAAAATAAGCAGCCTTAGCAGATTTAGCAGCAGACTGATAAGCTGATAAACTGTCTTTAAACAACTGAAATGAAATATGTAATTTATCCTTTTTCCATTTGCGCTCGGCCTTTCTGCAAGCTTGTCGTAAGAGTCGGGTATCAGAATTTTGCCACGAAACAGATTTAGATTTGTGCTTATAAGGCTTGAGCGGAGCAGTGACGTTTAAAACATCCAGCCAGGCAGAATTTAGAAGACTTAGATGTTGGTCAGCATCCAGGTCAGGTAGCGGTAGATCCAAAGATAGATGAGAACAAGACTCCATAAAACACTGATTAAAAATAGGCCCAAACTTAGAAGAATAGGACCGAGACAGTGTTACAGATTTCTTAGTAAAATGAGAAAGATTAGGAAGAGACATAGAAAATAAAATCGGCTTATGGTCAGAAAGCAGAAAATCAGATATCTCAATATCAGAAACGGCAAACCCATGAGAGAGTACAAGATCCAAAATATGGCCCTGAATGTGAGCGGAGTCCTTTATCCACTGAACCAAACTAAAAGAGTCAATAAGATTGAGAAACTCCTTTGATAACAAGTTTGACTGACAGCATACATGGGTGTTAAAATCGGCCACTAATAAAAAACGGTCGTACTTTATGGCAATATTGCCGATAAATTCAGTAAACTGCTGTATGAAGTCCTTTGCTGAATGAGGGGGATGGTAAAACACCCCTAATAAAACAGGACCGTTCCAGTCAAGATGGAGAAGTTGAACTTCAAAACTGGTAAACACATCCACTGAGACAGACCGACAGCATTCAAGAAAGGAGTCTTTTAATATAGTTACTAGTCCACCCCCTTTCCTATTCGGGCGGGGAGAATTAAAAAAGGTGCAGTCAGCCGGAACCAATTCGGAGAAGGGAGTTAAATCACCAACCATGGTCCAGGATTCAGTGATTAACATAAAATCCAGACAATGCGTAGTGAATAAATCGTTTAGCAAAAAAGGTCTTATTCACCAGAGATCGAGCGTTGATTAGAGCCATTTTTGGTGGGGGAATCACCTCCGGAGAAAGCGATGCTCTGCTCAGCGAGCGCAGGTTACCGGGAGTCACTCCGTTGCACCGGCGAGGAAGGCCATCTAAGGAGACAGGGGACGGAGACAGGGGACGGAGACAGGGGGAGAATAGGTCGAAGCCACCTACAAGGCAAATCCAGCGGGTGCCAGGCAACAGGGCCGCGGCACGACAACTCGCGGGAAAGGCCAGGCCAGAAGCCAGCCCGAAGGTGTGCACAGATAGCACACGTACGTCTGCAAGATGTCTGTTAAAGATCTCTTGATCTGGAAAGCATCTGCTGTCTACAAACGTCTGACAGATGTCTTTAAGATGTCAGTTTTACATACATTCTAAATCATAAACATCTTAAAGACATTTAATAGACATCTATTTGACATCTAAAAGGAAACGTCCTATAGACGTATTGCAGATGAGCAAACACCCTAAAATATACGTCTTGCAGATGTAAATGCAGACGTCAGATAGATGTCTCTGAGATGTATGTGTGATATCAGGTCAGTCCTCCCCGACACCTGCATTTCCTCCTCTGCTTTCTCCGCGAAGTGCTGAGAGGCCCCCGGCGGATACACACCGGAATGTCCATTAAGAGGTTCCTGTGCGTTTGATTAAAAACGCGTTCCATGTCCTGCTTAAAACTGTCCATATATGAGGCGCGAATATCCAGTAGTGATTGTCGATCATAAGTAAAAAGTGCGCCGCATTTTGAAAACCAGACAGACATCCACAAACAAACAAAAAGGAGCGGCATGCCAAAGACACAGGCGCCATCTTAAAAGATCCCCTATTCAGTGTTTGGAGGTACAGTATAATGCTGGTGGGGTGGTGAATGAAATCTTAAAACAAGTAGACTTAGAAAAACAGGCATGCTTATTCCTGAACTTTTTCCTTTTTTTATAGCTGTATTTATATCAAGGATTTTAAAATTTTGAGGGCTTTCCAAACAGCATAATTGATGCCTACGTATGGGACTTCGGAGGGAGAACACTACTGCCAGCCATATTATGGGGTTGTTCCAAAAAGAGGTGCTAAAATAGTACTTCAAAAGGTTTTTTGTAGAGTTCAACTGATGGACACTTTGCTCTCAAGACAAGATTATTTGTGCTACAGAACCTCTCACTCTGAACTGATAGTTATAAATCTGCTCAAAGTTTGCCAAGCGTAGCGTAAATTAAACCATCTGCACCTGCAAACGTGCTCTGCTTCTGTAAATTAAATCCTGTGAAATCCCTTGCCTGCACTTACTTTAGAAAGGTCTATTATGAACTTTTTAAAACTTTTCCAGAAACCTGGTTGTTGTGTAAGTGATTGTAGGTGTTGTTACACTGTAAATATAAGTTGTTTGGGGTGGGGTTGAGAAATAGTGCATAAAAGAATGTTTTATTTTGTAATTGAACATTTGCTTTGAACTACCTCTCTAAGCTTTTCAATTGTCTTAGTTGAACAGCATGAAGCTATGGAAGACAGTTTCTGCCACTGAAAAAAACTAAATAAATAAATAAAAGTTTACATCTTGGGATTCTTGGGATGTGCACTTAGGATGGGTTAAATGCAGAGCACAAATTCCGAGTATGGGTAACCATACTTGGCCATGTCACATCACTTTCACTTTCAATTCTGACTTAACTTGCAATTGCGAGATATAAACTCGCAATTCTGAGAAAAAAAGTGATAATTGTTTTCTCGCATTTGCGAGTTTATATCTCTCAATTTTGAATTTTTTTCCCACAATTGCGAGTTTATCACTCAGTACTGACTAAACTCGCAACTGCAAGTTTATATCGCGCAATTCCAAGGAAAAAAGTCAGAATTGGAGAAAAAGTCAGAATTGTGAATTTGTGTGCAATTACCTTTTTTTATTTTTTATTCAGTGGCGGAAATGGGCTTCCGCTTTTTGTTTTGCATTCTAAAAGTGTCTACTGATGAGGCCTCTTTTATGTGCTTCTTTTAAATAGGATGTCATATCTAACACCATTATAAATTAGTTTGTTTAATCACTTTTCAGACAAGAAAACAATCTTGCATATACAGTATATGCAGTATTTTTTTAATCTCTCTCTCACTCACCCACCTACATACTCCCTGGTTAGACTCTCTGTTACCATAGTAACAAAGAGCATAAAAACTTGTGGGACTGTATTTAATTTTCAGGTTTATAAATAACGAGCAATGTCAATGACCCTTCAATAGATTTTCTATTATGTGACGATGAAGCAACAAATAAAGGCCTCTTAAAAGGAAATTGCTGTAAGCACCTGACCTCAGCACAGTTGTCTCATTTCAAAACCATTCATTCCTGCCACTTAAAATGAAGGGCAACAGGAAACGTAACTCTTGTATTTAAACAAAATCTCTGTGGAACTTGTGATGTTTGCGTAAACATGGAAGGAATAGTTATGCGAGTGCCATACTTTTTATTGCATAAATATATCATGAGTTGTCTTTCGACTTCAATAAGCATCAGATGTGTTTAAGTGATTATGTGAGTGCAAATTATTTATTTGTAAAAATGTGTTTTTCATCCATATCTTGTCTTTATATTGAACTGTTGCATATCAACACAAAGTAGGTGGTGTTTTGTTCCTGATTGAATCAGCATTGTTGAATAAATCAGTTGAATGAATGATTCAGTGACTCACTCATAACGACAGCAATTCCTAAATGAATCAATGTTTTTGAACAAATCGGTTGAATTAATTATTTGAATACTCACTTATGTACTGACTGGGTTGATGTAACCTACATAAAGAGTCATTGAAAAGAGAACTGAAGAATGCTGAAAAAGTTTACAGAAAAATCTTAAACACAACTGTTTCCAACATGGATTATAAGAAGGAACACTGTAAAAACTGAATAGTTGAGAAAACCTAAAAAAATAAGGCAGCTTGATGCAGTAAGAATTTTGAGTTCTCTCAACAATAGTATTTTAGTTCTTCTCAGTAAAGATACTTTGTTTAGCCAATGTAAATTTGTTTGTTCATGCAATGCTGATTGCCTTATTTTGCTAATAGAAAAATTATTGTCACAGTAACTGAAAAAACAATTAATGTTGTTGAGGTAATTTATTTTTGTCTGTTTCCTGAAAGAAAAAAAAGTATGTTTAAAAAGTCACCACATTATTGCTATTATATTTATTTACAAACGATAAACCCTAATGGATCATTTAATCTTATATGTAGACAACATTGTCTTTGCTTATAAAACAACTTACAAGACTAAGATATCCAGGAAACGAATATAAGTGGCTGAACATTCTCTAGGCCTCAACTAGACACACAAACCTCAAGAACGGTGACAACCAACAACAACAACAAAAAAAATTAAAGGTATTCGGCCAATCACAACGCACCGGATAGCTGGCCAATCAGAGCATGATTCGCTTCTCAGAACGATGAATTTTGTAAAAATCGACACGTTTCAGAAAGGCGTGGCATGGAGGAGCAACAATAATGTACACTATGTATGGCTTGCCATACACTATGTTCACTATCTGAACCACGGAAACACATTGCATTGCACAAAATACACAAAATAATGTTCTTTTTAAGCAATGTCATATGACCCCTTTAAGTCAGCAAACAGCAAAACAATAATCCTATAACAGTAACTGCATCATTTAGTCATGCTGCAATGCATGCTGGGAACTCAGCCTTAAAATTTGAATAATATGAAATTCTTTGTTCAGATGACTGTGTTTGACTAGTTGGGACAACATTTGGGGTAATTTTGTTGGCCTGATAAGGGTTTTTATGTAGTTTCAAGAAAACAGCGTTTTTAGTATTTGAGACTCAATTACATTTTAAAATATAGAAATAAAAATAAATTAATTTTAAATTGTAATGTCCACAATATTACTGTTTTTATTACATTTGTTGATTAAATAAATAATTGGTGAGTATAAGAGACAAAAATCATACAAAAATCTTATGACCCCAAACTTTAGAACAGTTGTGTGTGTGCATGCAATTGTATTACGTTTGAAATATAAACCGGAGAATAAAATGCACCGATGGCATCAGCAATGAAAACAAAATGTTAAAAGTAAAATTGGCTTTAAAAGTCTGTAGCAGGCTTGAGTTGGCTACTTTCATTCCTCTGAGAGTAACCGTGCAGCTCTTCATTTTTCCTTAAAGACTCTAACACTTTGCCCTGTTATCACCTTGCTATTTATCATCTCCCATACTGTACATTAAAATGGAAGATGACTCACAGTAAGGTACCATAGTTATTAAAAAAAGATTTTAAAATGCAGTTTGTCATCTGACAACTGTCCACTTGCATATGCAACTTTGTTTACCTAATTATGAGTCTGATGTAATGACACATGCTCTGTCAAAACGCATATACAACATCGAAGAATTTGCGCAAACATTTGCGCTACAAGGTAAACATAGCAATTAATTTATGCTGTTGTTAGTTTGGTCATATATTTTCCCAAAACAGTGCTAGTACTGCTTCTGCCTGCCATCTGCTCATCACAATTCCCACATTCCGGCTACTTCATTACGCTTGGACTGAGATTAGCAAGTGACACCAGACTGTTCTGCCATGAATAAAACATCAATAACATTCTTGTCCAATAGATTTCCCATGTTCATCTGCATGGAAATGGAGATCGCCTCATTTCTCCACAAGAGAGTACAGTACGTCCTCCTGTACCGCGGCTCAATATTATCACTTCCTTTGAAAAACTGCGCTCCTTTGAGACGCCGTGTAGGGTTGCCCTCACTGTGCCGGAGCTCTGAATAATTCAGTCAGGCCAGCAGGACACCTGCTGTCCCATCAGCACAGCTGGGGCCCCGACTGCTCTCCACAGCTGCCCAGACACATGTCTGCACTAATTGCAGTTTGGGGCAAGAAAGTGGTTTATTCTCCACAAAGCTCAAAGACAAAAGATAGACAGACAGTGAGAAAGATGAAGTGAGGGAGTAAGAGGCATTCTACATCTCAGAATAATCTCTGAGGGACGATTCCCGCTGCGTTACCGTAGAGCAGGACTTGCTTTGTATTGATCTGAGTGGCTGAATCAATTAATCAGGTCCTCATCTTCTGGACTGAAGCAGCTTGGAGGAGAACCAATAGGCCATGTATGATTTATTTGTGCTTGGAAAAAGAATGAAAGTCAAACAAGCATGACCTTGACTCAATCTTCTCTCTTTTTATACAGATTTGTATTGTGTTAAGTCAGAAAAAACACGCACTCAGGAGAGCGCTTGACGTTACTTTTAAGCATTGATGCTCCAAAGCTGCAAACAAACTTTTTTAAATGAGTCATTCTAATTAACAAGTGGCTTTTTTTCTTTCCTTAAGCAAAACGAATTGTTCAGCCTTTAGTATAACTCAGCAGTGTAGCTCAGACTTTATCGGATTGACTGTGCATATATATGAAACTATGCAGATGTATGAATATTTTTATGTCAAACTGAGATGTTATCTCGGAGAACGAGTTGTCACGAGAGGAAGTTCTCAGCTGATTATTTTGGACTATTCTAGAGTGCTGGACTAGGTGAAAAGCTCTTTATTTCTGATGTGTTGTCGGCATACTTTTAAACTGACTTTCACTGTCACAATGGCACCCATACTGTATGACATACATATGGTGCTGATGAATATGTATGCCATCAAATAGGGGTGTGCAGTCAATGCATATGTAATCTGAATGTTGAAATTACAAAATTATTCATTCATGTTTGTACTCAGATAAAGACTAAAATGTTTTAGATTCTTGTTACGACCCTTCTTTGATTGTTAAGCGTCTAGGGACTAAGAAGGGGAACATTAGACCAGTTCGGAGCAATGTCAGAATTCAGTCTGTGTGTGTGAGTGATAGTAACCAATACTAGAGAGAGTAAATCAAGTAAACTTGTTTTATTATTAAAGACTGGAACAAGTGTTTGCACAAAATAATTAAAATATAAAATAAAAGAAGAAAAACTAGACACACCGGCAACCCTGGCCTGTAGGAGAACTGTGGAGAATGAAGGGAGCCTGGACCGTGCCAAAAGAAAGAAAACAACAGAACCAGAAGAAATCTTACTAACCCATTTTAATCTAATTCTAAACTAAGAAAAGAAAAATGTGAAAAGAAAACAATCTTCAACGTCCAAGACGTCACAACTCAACTACACTACCTAACCAAACAAAAACATACAGAAAATGGCACAAGTCCCTAACCTAGGGTGTCTAGACAGCGAAATAAACCTAAATGTGCACCATGTAAGTCACATGACATAACTTACCTACCCCCTTCACCTCCAGTCCAGTTGTAACAAAACTTTGAAAAGCTTTCTAAGGCTTTTAAGTATCAAAGGTCAAAGGCTTCAGGACAGCAATTGGATAAGATGTCTTACATGGCCGTCAAAGCACATTATGAACTAAACCATACAAACGAAGCCAAAACAGAAAAACCACAACACTCGTCCTGAATGATTGACAAGCGAGAGACCAATCTGCGCGCCACCTGCGAAAGTGAAAGTAGAAGAAAGAGAAAAAAAACGAGAGGGCGGCAAAAAAGGAAAACCCAGAAAAAAGCAGAATACAAAAACAGAAAAATACTCAAACAACAACAACTCAGCGTACGTAACATTCTGTTTAAAGTAAAGATAATATGTACTAATTTGACACTCTGTTTGTGTGTATAAATTAGTGCTGTCAATCGATTAAAAAATTTAATCGTGTTAATCACAGCCCTGGACTGTGATTAATCACGATTAATCGCACATTTTAAATACTAGGATTTACCTGTAAATGTGTTGAAATAAAGGAATGCATGACACACTAGTTTAAGGAAATAGAATCTTTCACACCTCCGCCAGGTATGAGACAATCCTTATTATTCTTTTGTTTTTATTCAGCCATTATCAGCCTTTATGCTGGCAATAAAACGTTTACCAAGCCACATCGCTTCAATCCCAGTACACATTTACCCAACTATTATCAAAAGTATTTATCAATAAATACAACTAAACATTTTCTTGCGACCTTACATGAAGTATTATGACAAAATGCATTATGAAGAAGAATTGGACCTGTTCTGCAGGTGCATTAGAGCTAACATTAGCATCATGCTACATAAAACAATTTATGAGATTAATAGTACACTTTTACTCAAAACTCACTTTAAACCACCATCGAGTGTTTGTAATAACATCCTTTGCGATCACATGTGTATAATTTGGGCGGCCGCGGTACATTATAAAAGTTGCCCAAAAAACCGCAACCCACGGCTCTGTCATTTTCCCGCGACTGCATTTTCAAAATAGCCCAATTGTGACCGCAACCCTGGCAACATTGGTTCGCTGTACACTTATCACATATGAGTATTACATATCTCTCGCGCACTGTCTCACTGTTGCTCTCTCTCTCCGTAATCACACAATCCCTGCGTCCCAATGTGCATACTATCCACCCTATCTGTCCTAAATAGTATTGAAAATGACTAATATCACATAGAATTTAGGATGGATAGTGTGCACATTGGGACGCAGGCAATGATTTCCTTTGAAAGAAGTTGGGGTCAAACCTAATCAAACGATTAATTTGCGTAAAATTTTTTTTTTAATTTTTTTGATTAATCACATGCATTAAGGCGTTAACGCTGACAGCCCTAGTATAAATATACACACTCACACATACACAGGCACACACTTAAAAATAAAGGTTCTTTATTGGCATCAATGGTTCCAAAAAGAACCTTTACCCATGGAAACTTTTCATTCCACAAAAGGTTCTTTACAATGAAAAAAGGTTCTTTAGGTTATCAAAATGTTCTTCACACTAAGAAAAAAAATGTCTCTTTTAAGAACTGTTCACTGAAAGGTTCTTTGGAGAATCAAAACTGGTTCTTCTATGGCATCACTGTAAAAAACCCTATCTGCAACATTTAGACAAGTTTATTTATAGCACATTTTCATCCACAATGATAATAGTGGTTTAATTAAAAACTGTTTTAAAATAATTTAAAACAATCATAACATACAGTTTGAATAAAAAAAATAGACAAAAAGTAGGAAAAATTGATTAAACATTTATTTAAAATGTATTAAATCCAAGTAAAAAGAAATGCAATGCTGGCATTAGATAATACAGTACAATCAGCTCTATCTTTCTGTCTGTCTGTCGGTCGGTTGATTTTGTTGCATTGTATTTTTTTAATGATTTTGTATTTTTTAATTATAGAAATATCACTTTATCCTTGTGCTTAACTTGTGTAACCAATTATTTTCAATAGAAATCGTTATTCATTTTGAAGTTATTTTTTTGTGCCATTCCAAATAAGGAATTTGGCTTCAGGCACATGCTGATTCCCAAACTTGCCATGCCTGTTTTATTTGGGTCTTTTGTAATTAGGTAACATTAACACTAGATTGCATCGTAAAACCTTGACATATGGCGACGTGCAGGGTGCTCCTGGTTGGTTTGTGTCGAAAGTTTCTTGTTAGCAAGTTTTATGTTCCCTATTTTCCCTGTTCAGCTCAAGCCTTCAGTCCTGAGGCCTGCAGGTGTGTAGCATCCGCAGAGCAGATGTGATTAAAAGGTCTGTGCCACGCCGGGACCGCAGCGCTACATGTAAGAAAGCACCTGACCCTTCCATCCTCTCCTGTTCATGTGACCCAGTTCTAACCTCATTTATGTTGGATCCCTATCCGTTTCCTCTTTGCCAGTGCAACTGGGATCGCTATTAAGCTGCATTCATCAAATAATTACACATAACTTGGGTGGTGTGGTTCTGGTGAGCTGTAAAAAGATTTTTTTATTTTTCAATTAATGCTCTATTGGTGGGTGGTTTTGGGTTTGGTTTTCTATCATAGCAGACGGCTGAATATAAAGCGCCTGCCAATGCCGTTGACAACAACTTGAAATGGAAAATGAAAGCAAATCCCAGAGGACCCTTCTATTTTTGTAAATAGGCAGGTTGACGTTCATCTAAACGCCAGCCAACACCAAAACATGCAATTAATAGATTAGCTAGGGACGAAATACGGCCTCACAAGAGTGCGAGGAGGAGGATTAAGGCCTTTCCAAGCGGATAGTGACATATCGAGAGTTTGAGGCACAGGTCTAGCCCAGACTAATGAGGAGTGATTTGGGGGTTAGCCTGAGATATAATTACTGCATCCACCTCTTCTGCTCAATGAGCCTTGGTCCTCTCGGGAACGGCCCATTTCCAGTCGGTAATAGGGAGCGAGGCTGGGGTTGGCTGATCAAATTGTCTGCTCAATGGCAGGTTTTTGCTTTCCTGATTGTCCCAAAAGACTCAAAGAGCTTGACCCGTGGATGTGTTTTCTCTCGTTGTCGCCAAATTTAAAAGCCAAAGCTCTCCCCAGGCGTGCTGTTTGTGCTTCGACCCTCTTCCCTGCAATGTTTGATTTATGTGAAGCCATTCAAAGACGAGTCCATAATGAAGTTCTTGCAAGCACAAAAATGTGGACTCCGAAGAGTCGGAATAAAAACGCATACATGCATAACTGGTCCGTCATTGCCTCAGCGTGTAGTAACTTGACTAATGTATTGTGGAAAGAACAAGGGATAACCCAGTTTACCGTGAAACCCACCATCTGGAAGCGTGTCCCTGGTGTTTGTCTCTAACATGGGGACAGGCATTTGAATATGTAGGTGCATTCTGCACTTGACCTGATCCTTGCATGAGAGATGTGCTACAACGCACGTGTTTCAGAGAGAACAAAACAAGGGAAAATTAGCTGGTCAAAATTTCATGAGGAAAGGTTTTGTAACATGTCACTTGGTGCTAAAATACTAGATGAGTTTACAAATTGAGGTTAGATCTTATCTGGGGCTTTCATCTACATTTATAAGTTCTATAAGTAGAAAAGATAGCGCTATATATTCTGCTTGTCAAGTAATTGAAGTTTCTCTGTGAATGACCAGGCGTTCTGAGAAAGCTTGTCACGGGGCAAACTATAATATCGGGCAGATGGTTTACATTGTTAGCAGAAGTTTATCAGTTCAAGATCTTAAATCTATTTTTCTTGCTTTCACAAGTACAGCACGAAAAGCACTCTCCCATTCTCCCATCGACCTTTGTCGAGTTGTCATGACAACATGAGCAGGGGACCTCTGCTTCCATGTCATTGCCTGCAGATCCCTTTGGAATTAAGCTCAGCACCAAGGTCCAATGGATTCTGCTATTACAATACAATTTATTCGTCCGCAGAACCAAAGTTGTTTGTGTCTGTATTGAATAAATTATATAGAGATTTACTTATATTATGTTTTTGGCATTAGTTCTCATCATTATAAGAATTTTGTTTTTTCTATTTTCCACACTGTTTTAATAAGACATGTATCTAATTCAGTAAATTTAAATAGTGTCCTTATATGTTAAATACACAAATATCATTGGAAGAATAGCATCTACGCTAATATTAGTTCTTTTCGACACACTATTTCTTCGTCTAAATACTGTAAAGCTGCTTTGACACAATTTGCATTGTTAAAAGCGCTATAATAGTGACTTGACTTGACTTAAAATGTGTATTGCCATTATTATGACATTGGTAATTAGGTCAAAATTATGGAACTAATTTTTTTTTAATTATAATATTTATTTAAAAAACAAAATCTCTGTGATTTGAATATACCTATTCTATAATGAACATGTTTTTATTAATTTATTAATTTATTGAGAGTAAAAATGTTAGAGTAAAATAACTGTAATTTTGTGAAATATTATTGCAATCTCTGATATTGGTTTCCCATTTTAATGTACTTTAAAAAGTGTCACATGCTACTTCAGAAATCATTCTAATATGCTGATTTATTATCATTTTTAGAACCTGTGATACTTTTTTCTTTGATTCTTTGATGAATAAAAAGTTAAAAAGAGCAGCATTTATTCAAAATAAAAATAACTAATAATATAAGTCTTTACTATCACTTTTTATCCATTTAACACATCCTTGCTGATCAAATAGATCAAATAAATACACTTTTGATGAGCATAAGAAACTTCTTTAAAAACAGAGTAGGTTATATATAGCCTACTTTTTTTTTCATAGCTTATTTTACAGCTTATTAATATCGGGAAGTCATGTGGTCCAACCAACATACAATACAATACAAAAATAACAATAGGAAAAACAAAAACAAAAAAAACAAGCAAGTGA
Source organism: Barbus barbus (assembly GCF_936440315.1). Classification (NCBI taxonomy): domain Eukaryota; kingdom Metazoa; phylum Chordata; class Actinopteri; order Cypriniformes; family Cyprinidae; genus Barbus; species Barbus barbus. The sequence continues at coordinate 19,220,917 of NC_136753.1, forward strand.
CATAATAGAGAGGAACCCTGCAGATCTGTTTCTTTGTTGTGGATACTCTTACATGTCATTCAGCTAAAAACAAATCAAATTGTATATTTTTCATCTCAGAAAGAATTGTTTTTCTCCTCAAGTAAAGTTCCTCTGGACTGCAGAAGATCGTTAACTTTGAAGTGATCAAAAATACAAATGACTTATAAATGTCAATGAGTCTCTGGCGACACGGTTTCCTTGCCGAGCACCGCAATTATCTGTAACCATGTAGTTAATTTAAAAAATTGAGAATTGAGAATAAATCGGGTATGGTTTAAATGTCTGCTGTCAATTTTCATTTTCATATTTTGCCGTCGATCCAGTCACAAAACAGGGAAAGGTCATCTGAAATATATTGTAAGAAGATGAAAAGGCTCCACTGGCGTCACGTTTTGATATCCCGCTCTATTTGCACAACACAGCCGAAGATGCCGGTAGCAGCGCTGTGTCTTTGTCCATGGATTACGCTGAGCCCGGAGGTGACACGTAAAGGTGACACAAGGGTGAGAATCTTCATCCTGTGCGGATGGCCGTAGCGCCCCGTTGGCTGAGATGAGTATCAGCTGAAAATCTCTACGGTCGAGGAAAGAGCGTGCTCAGAAGCTGCCGTCGCCTAACATTCATCATCCACCACATTCAGTCTAGAAGAAATATGCCTTTGGAGCTGCCATCTTTCATGGGAGTCACCGTGTGAAGCCACCATTTGTTTTGTGGACATAAAGTTCCTTTAATTCTGCTGAAAGAGTCACAGAGCTGGGAGGCCTGTGGATAAGTACTTCAGCCATCAGGGTGATTTGCCATTGGCGTACGTCATAAACAACAACGTTTACAAGCAACATATGCTGCTGAAATTAATCTCAGGTTCATCAGGTATTCAGGGGTTCGTGCTTAAATTAAAACTAACATTGATCTTGTACGAGGGGGTAACTTGTTCAACCAGACCCGAAATGCACAGATGTGATAAATAGCTCAGAGACCAAATATTTTCAGTGGAGCTTCTTCATTTAGGTGAATGCATCTTTCAACAGAATACAAGGGCATTCATTTTAAAGACCGCAATTAAAAAGACAGCTAATTTAAACCATTTGATAAATTTCTTGAAATATACTCACCAAACTGCCTACATGCAGACAAATCTGTCAACATTTTTGCAAAAAACAGCTGTAGCTTGTAGAGCTGAAAATAGAGCACACATTTATGTTTGTCCTTTAGTCTTGAATCCTTTTTCCAATATTGAGAGCAAAATTCTGCCCTTGTATCAGAGCACTCAAGGCATGTGCAGACATGTGAGGACATGAGTCAGCGTGACAATGGGAGACTTGGCTGCTTCTACGTGGTCTGCTGGAATATTGACAATTCTGAGATAGATTGGTATAATGGTGAAATGATTGATTGGCACTTTGTGGAGAGAAAAATGTGCATGTGTTGGGAGGAGAGGGGAGGGATAGAGAGATTTAAAGCTGAAGATGAAATTTCTGCACCACTAGCGTTACCAAACTGAATTGAAAACATGATGACTGTTTTCAATCTGGTTTCCTGAACGTTCCCCGTCATTCATTGTTCAGTTAACAGATAGACCCGCCTCTCAAAAATTATTATTTTTTTTTTTGACAATGGCACTCAGCTATATGTCAGTGTGAAGTTTGATGAATGCAGTCATTCAATATTAAACAGAATCATTCATCTTCAATAGAACTGGTTACATTTAACTGAAATGCATTTAAATTAGTGAGCCATAATCTGTGACATAATTATGAGAGAGAAGCCAAAAATAAATTGCAGATCTCTGATGATAGAGATATACGTGTAGAATAGAATGAAGACTGCATTTTTAAATGCAATTATTTTTTTAGTACTTTATGGAAAATGTTGAAGCATTCCATCAAATTTAAATCATAATCACTGTCTGTCTGTCTGTCTGTATATATATATATATATATATATATATATATATAGATAGGGTTCTTTAATGAAATGATGATGAATGAAACAACAGTTTGACCATAGTGTGACCTGATGTACTTCAGACATTCTTGATTGGTTATTTGATTGCTTTAAAATTCAATGACACCATCTGGGCGACAAGATAGTCCTCAAAATACACTCCCAACATTAGCATTCAATAATCGTATTCGTGTCACTGACAAAACGGTGAATTGACAGGGAATTTCAATCACTGTGGTTGTCAGATTACCTGTAAAGGTCAAAAGTGGCAGTCACAATATAGAAGTGAGGAATATATCTTCATAAAATGTATGTAAAATTAAATGGTATAAGTATGAGGGAAAAGCTCCTGTATGCCTTCAAAAAAGCTGTTATTCTTTACCTTTGAAGAAGATCATGAGTTTTTGCTCTTTATGTGAAGCATATCAGCTAAAACGTTAACAGTAAATCTATATCGAGACTATCAAGCCGTTTGATATAAAGAGATATAAATATATTCAGCTAACCAAAAGGAAACATTTACTGGAACAGTGTGAAGTTTCCAAAAGCAGACATAGTTTATATCTTACACCTCTTGGGACCTCGTTCTCTTGAAGGGAATGTTTTACAGGCATTACAAGCAAGCACAGATCTCCTGGGATGCCTGCACAGGCAAATATCACTTTGCCTCATCCACATTTTTTCATTGCATAAAAAGATGGAAATATGCACAATGCCCTGATTTCCAAATGCACTTGTGAGTGGTCGTATGTTACAAACTGAGAACAGAATTTATGAAGTAAGTAGGCCTCAAACAAAACAAGCTGCCTCTGAACTACTACTGTTCTTAACAAAATATAGCCAGAAAAATCATAACAAAAAATATGAGCCTCAACTGAGGAATGTATGTCTTGGTTGGAGATTGTTCTGGTTTTTATATAAAGAAATTCAAAATGTCAAACTCGTATCCGAACAGACATCATAATGGCTAGTTATGGTTGGACCTTCCTTGACCTTAAGTTGTAATGCATTTGGACTACTGTGTATGCTCTGAAGAGACTGTTTGCCTGTGTTTTCCAGATTTTCATTAGCAAAAAAATGGCAGAACTACTATTACGCTGACCCTTGAGGAAATAACTCATGCATTCAAGTGTGGCTGTGTCAGAACAAATATGACACCTTGTTTCTATTGCAACATGTAATAAAATGTGTTCAGAAACAAAAGCAAAAGTGACTATCCTCATAGTGTCTAATAATAATAAATATTGTGTGTGTGTATATATATATATATATATATATGTAGTGCTGTCAAACGATTAATCGCGATTAATCACATTCAAAATAAGTATTTGTTTACGTAATATATGTGTGTATATTGTGTATATTATGTATATATGAATACAAACACATGCATGTATATATTTAAGAAAGATATGTTATATTTATATATTAAATATACTTATATATAATATAAAATATAAGAATATAAATGTATACATGTAAATATTTTCAAAATACACACATGCATGTGTTTGCATTTATATATACATAATAAATATACACAGTACATATGCATATATTATGTAAACAAAAACTTTTATTTTGGATGCGATTAATCATTTTACAGCAATTGTGTGTGTGTGTGTGTGTATGTTTTCTTTATATTAAACAGTATATTAACTTGAAGTTGTTAATACCACATAAATATATATATATATATATATATGTATATATATATATATATTTTACACACATATTTTTTCAGATTGAATATTATTTACACTGTGAATATTGTTACCTAGTCTCCTCTTTATCAGTGCTTTACACAGCCTTTCCCAGCAATTTATATCTTCTGTGGCTGCAGCAAATTAGTGACTTGTGAATTTGTCTCTTTGCAGTCACCTCCTGATTTCACAGTGTGGCCAGATATGTGTCTGCTGGCTGTCCTCCTCATCAGCTTCACCTTCCCCTGAAAGATTGCCCTTACATCTGCTAATTACGCACATAAAAGTACTGCACTGAAAACGAACTCATGCAATGCACATCTCCAATTCATCTAACACATACACCTGCTACTGTAAGCAGAAACTGTCACATTATTTCACCTTTATTAACATATTTCCTTCAGAAAAGCAAAGGGAACTATAGAGAAATAAACACCTTGAATATAATAACTGACCTTCAGAGTAGAAATTTGTGCCAGTGTTTTTTTTGTTTTTTTTTTCCTGTAATTTTTTATTTATTTGGTAACTTAACAGTCAGCTGTCTTAAAATATTTAAAACAAAATACCTATTTAAATGCAAATAAACATATTGATACTGGTCAAAAGATTTCTTATGTTTTTGAAAGAAGACTCATGCTTAACACGACTGCATTTATTTGATCAAATAAAAACAGGAATATTATATAATAAAATCAGTAATATAAACAGTAATATCATTGCTATTTAAAGAAACAGTTTTCGTTTTTAATATTTAAAACTTTATTTAGTCCTGTGATGGCAAAGCTGGATTTTCAGCATCCATTACTCAAGTGTCACATGATCCATCACAAGTCATTCTAATATGATGATTTGGTGTTCATTTATTTTAAATGATTATTAGTGCTCCATTATCAATAATACTTCTTATCAATATTGAAACAGTTTTTGCTGCATTTTTATTTTATTTTTTAATTTATAAATTATTATTATTATTTTAATTTTTTTTTTTTTTTTTTTTCATTTGTGTTTTTGTGAAAATGTGGTGTTCTTTCCCCCTGGGTTCTTTGATGAATAATATGTTCAACAGCATTTATTTGAAAGGGAAATCTTTTGTAAATGTCATTACTGTGACTTTTGCGCAATTCAATGCATTCTTGCTTAATATAATTATTATTTCTTTAATACTTTAAACTATTGAACAGTGGTATACATATGTATTTTAAATATCTAACATTTTGTTAGGATTCAGTGTGCCTACTGTATACCATGTCCCAAAATACCCAAAGACATCAAAAATGTCAAGTGTTTTTTTCTTCTGTGTTGAGTTTTTGGTCTTTTGTCTGTTGTGTATGTAAATGCACTCACTGAGCTGATTCTAAAATTGATGAAATGTTGAAATCGTTTTTATACGACTGGCAGTGACAGCAATCAGAGACTAAGGAGAAAGTTTGGTTTTTCCTCAGGTTTGTCTGCTTAACTGATTCTGAGGTGCGTGTTTGTTTTTAGACTAGCAGTGTTGCAGTGTAGCCATGCAGCTGCATCCACCACCAGTGACAAGAAATTGATTCCTTCAATCTAACCTGATTTTTGGGATTCTCATTACACCAAATGGAACAAAAAGAAAAATGAAATGAGACAAGCTGTCAGATATTTTATTTGACTGTCAACTCTTCCCTGTGGTCCTAATCTCATACAGCACTGTACCAATTACCTCACATGGAGGAAAAGAGAACATTGAAAATGATGGCGGTGTCTTGGACTTTGGAGGTCTAAGATTGACTGAACTGTTTAACATTTCATTTCTGCTGCCTATATTCATCAGCGTGTTTATTCATCAGAGTTCATCACCCCCCTGCTTTTACATGCCATACCGTTTCATTCAGCTACAGATTCATCGACCAGAAAAGAGTATCTTAGATATGTAAACACATACACGGTTTGTGTACATAAATCAAGCTACTGTAGGAAGAACAATCACCATGTGCAAAGGAAAAATATTCAATACCCTCTCTCTGCTTACAAGCTCATATGCAGCTCATCCAGACGTCTCATCCATCTTTGAAACAATAGAACTCTCTCAAAAAGACTGGGGCTCGTCCCAGGTGGATAATTGACAGATTGGCTGTCTATACTAGGTATAAAAAGTCAACATCCTCAAGCTGACAGAACAGTTCTGAGGAGAGAAAATCTATATTTATTTTGGTCACATGATTCTTTCTATTGATCTGTCTTTAATGAATGGTTAGCTGCATTAATCAAAAGCAAGATATGGTTGACGTGAATGAGACATTATTAAATGATTGTTATTTACATCATTATATTCCTCAAATATCTTATTTGACTTGTCCTTTGAAACTTGAGAACGTGGAGACCCTATTGACAAAAAGGACAGATAAATTAAAGTGAAAGTTCACCGCAAAAAAATATTTGTCATTTATTCAGCCTCATGATGTTTTTTGTCATACATTGAAAGTCAATGGGGTCCAAAACAACACACTCCATTCCAGTGATGTTTTTAAGATGCTGACTGGTTTGGAATTACATAAAGGTGAGTAAATTTTAGAATTTTCATTTTTGGGTGAATATGCCATTAAGTAAGCTTCACTCTGCAAATAGCTGGCATTTTGACGCATGTTTGTTCTAGTGCAGCATTTTCAGAGAAGCTTAAAGAAAGCAATTACTTTGATGATTGTTTTTTATACCCGTCAGCAAAATGGCCTTTTGTACCTTTGTTTAGGAGTGCTATACCATATTTATGCTACAATGAAAACCTAACTTCTAATGTGTAGCAATTAGCCGCTGCATTCCTTCACCTCAAAGATGTGCTTCAATATCATCTTGTTTTTACATGCGCTTTGTTTAGCTCTCTAGGGGCATTCTTTGTTGAAACAGGATTTAGTAAATGTACATTTGGGAATTTCCACAAACATTTATCTGTTTAGACATTAGTGCAAAATATATTCACATGAAATGAAAGATATAGTGAACCTATGGGGATCATTTAATGAATTAGAGTTAGGATGAAAACTGCTGAATACTGAATTAATTGCATTGGGATATAAATGGTACATTGGTATTTATTTTGTCCCTTGTTTACCATCTTGGATGTCAAAGTGGAAAAATGTGAATATTTGAATTGTTTGTAGTTTATGAAATTATTTATGCCATTTGTGTTTATGTTTATGACAGTGTATACAGTAGTGTATAAAGTACTTGGACACTTAAGCTAAGCAATTAACAAATGTATGATTTTTGTATAAGAGAATATTACCAAGTGGCATGTATTTAAAGAACAAACAAAACAAAAATTATTTTATCATTAAGTTTTAAATAAAATAATACACATTTTGTTCAAAATGTATTTGTACACTTTGTGGTTGATATTCAAGAATTTTTAAGTTTGTTGAAAAGTCTCCAAATATTTTTTTTTTGACCACAGTATAGACTCTACACACATAGACGCACATAAATATGTATACACACAGACCCTCATTCCCTTAGGCTGAGTGAAGTTTTCACATGACAAAAGCAATGGAAAGTACTTGCCAGTGAAAAATAGAAATGGTTTAGAGCCATTGCTTCCAAGCCATTAAAGGAGGCACGCGGCAATCTCCCGCAATCATCTGTGCTATTTCTCTTGATATTCTGGCTATGCTGGTGACGGGTCACAGGAGAGTAGGTGTGTGATACAGTCTGTAGCTAACTCTCCAGAGACTCTGAAAATCTTCCTCTGATGGTGCTGGCACGCTCTGTGCCATATGATTGCTAGTGTGCTATCAGTGTGAGTTGGGTATTCAGTCACATCTCTATAAGAAATAGCTGCTTTCCAATTTTGGCTAATTTGGTTGATGTTTTACATCATTTTAAATTGAAAGCATATATTACATCTGGATTAATGGTAAATTTGAAACAAGAATTTTCAGTCTGGCCAGTGTAACACTGTACTTCTTTACATCAGAGAGTGGAACCCTCTGACATGCACAAAGAAACATGAAAGTGCATAAAGATAATATAAGTATGAGCCCAAGTCTTTGTTATTGCACTTTGTACGTGCACAAAATTAATTTTTCATATCCACTGTTCTGACATGAGGGTCCTCATGAATCTCCAGAAATCTAAATTTTGAGACTCTAACTTACTAACTCTAACTCGAAGTTATTTACACATAGACATTATTTTATTAACTATTTAGATCTGACTGCCAATTAAATATTTATATGACAAATGAGACAGTTTAAGTATTAAAAACCTTAAAACAAGGATGGGTGAATCTTACAAAAACATGTCACATTTAACCTCAAAAACATAAAAAAAAATATTTAAATCACCTTAAAGGCAGAATAACAAATGTTTGCTTAATGTACAGTATTAAAACTTTTATTTTATTTTATTTGTGTGCTTTTATAAAATTCAGATTTATATTTTTTTGCATTGCAGTAATGAATAATGGTTAGTGGAATTAAATGTTATGAAATTATGTTCAAAATGCAATATACTGCACTATAATGTACATTATAGGTATACATATTATTATTTATTTTGGGTGCAAATATGACCTAGACGTGTTCTTGACTGGATTTATGAGATTTACCAATATACGCATTTGAGTTTGTTTTCCAACAAAATCATAAATATTCAAGGACTTCTTTTGAGAGAAAAAAATCCTGCACATTGTCATGATTAAGGCTTGCTTGTTCTTAAACACATCAGCAGGACATAAATCCACACTCCCCAAAGTGCTCATTTAAGAGCCCATACATTTTATATTTTCTCTGTCTAAACCAGTTACCACAGGATTCACGCTGTGTGAGGCAAAACACAAAGCGATATTATCAAGTATTTTTACCCTCTAATTATTCTGCCTGTTTTGCTTTAGAGTACTTCAGAGTCACAGACACAACAAGTGTTCTGAATGTTGCCTTTTAATGTAAAATGCAACGAAACAAGTCTCTTAAATCGCACCTTCCACACCAAATGGATATATAGCCCTAGTGCCATCACATCCCAAACCACTCTGTATTTATATAGCAAGTGGTATAATAGAAGATAAATTTCAGTGCATATGTTTGTCTCTGTGAGCTCCTTGAGTGAAAACAACCATGTGTGTGATCTTGTTTTCATCAAAAGCTAGCAGGGCAACAAAAGGAGATGAGAGGAGAAAGAGTGCCTTCAGATGTGCCTAGACTACCTGAGGTGTCACTGATATCTCTCAACTTGTGCAAATCACCTAATGAAGACAGCTTTTGAAAGATACAGCTTCTCTCAGATAATTAAATATAATAATAATTAAAAAAAAATCTCACACAACCTCTTCCACCAAGCACATGGCGTGCGGGGGATGAAAGCTTGAAGGGTCTGATTTAGTAATGGAAGGCCTTTTGCTTTAGAAACCAATCCGTAGGCCCCTGGAGGAAACTTATGCAAAAACTGTTTGCCTACCCAAATCATTGTCAGTGACTTTTGTCATTCCATGGATTTAAAGTGATCTTTGAACTTCTTTTTATGCATTTTTGCCCTTTGAATGCTGATAGTTTAAGGAAAAAGCAGGATGGCCTGATTTTGTCGTTTTATTTTTTCCCAAAGTGAATATAGCACTTCGGTCTCTAGTGAAACACTATCAAAGAACACAGAAAATCAAATCAAAAAGAAGCGGAAAGAGGAATATTTCTTGCCTCTAGAAACACTCATCTGAAGTTAGGGATACAACTGCTAATTTAGGTCCTCCTGACAGGAAAAAGTAAGCACTCTTCAAAGCCAGCCTGGAAGTCTTTGTCTGCTTTAGCGTCAACATTCCAGCTTGTTTCTCCAAGGGAGAAGAAATAATTGGCTGCATTGTGTGAGGTATATGTGTCAGATCTGATAAGCGATACAGCCATGATGTACATGAAGACATGAAAGAGACATGGAAGACGACTCTCTTTTGAACCTTCAGTGTGGTGATAAAGTATGCATCCATATTTAATGTCTTGATATGAGATATTGCAGAAATGTGGGTGAGGAATCTAGTTTTTCAGACGCCTACACCTGCAACTTTTTCCCCTGGTGGCTGTCCCTGTTTGCGAGATGTGATTTGTGCGCTTTCCTCTGTTAACGTTTCTATTATGCTAATTAACTGTGGTTTAACACTTCTAAGGAGACTTCAAAGCTCAAGGTACGGAAAGTTCTGACAAAAGAAAGTGGCAGGTTGCAATATTTTAATCCCTGCTGGCTAATTTTTAGTCTTAAAGGTTTTTTTTTTTTTTTTTACATTTTGCACTCTTTTTTTTCTGACAAACTCTTTATTCTTCTATTTAATAGGAGAGATGTTAGTGTGACAACAAAACATTTTTACAAGTGTTAGTGACATCCTGCAACATGAAAAAAGGATTAGAATCTATTTGTACATGTCTCTTATTTATCAAGAAAATATATTTGTCATGACAACAACATTTTGGGTTTTGAGTAAAGATTTATTATTAAATTAAGAAAATTAAACACATATGCTTTAACTCTTGGTGATATTTATGCACTATAAAAGGATTATTAAAAGAAAAAGATCTTACAAAATGTCCAATAATCATTAATCCAATGTATACACACATTTCAGAGTAGTATTTTAAAAAACCCTAAATTATCAAATAATTAATATGGATTTATTTGTTAAAATGTTCTGACACTTCTGTCAAATATGAATCGCTTACTGTATATAATTTTTTTTTTAACTGAAGTGAAAATATAGGGAAAATGGTACAGTCTAGCCAACTCAACTTGAACTAATGTGTTAGAAATAGAAAGTGTAGCCCTGAAACTGAATTCAGACAGGGTAAAAATAATAAAATAAAAATAATCTCCCTTTCACAGTGGAGTGTCAGAGACGGTATTGGGCATAGATTATTAATTCAGAATTTAGCAACAGATAATGAGGATTTTGGGCATGTTTAAGAGCACATGGCTCTCTTATTGTTACAGTATCCTGACAGCCTCATAGCTACAAACAATATACCCAGCAAGCTCCAGAGCATGTCACACAGAAAAGGAGGAATGGGCACTCGGTGCGTTCTGCAGTGACAGCTCAGAGTAGTTTTAATAGGCTGATAAAATGCTGACTTGAGCACACAAAGAAGCTACGGTGGTTTCGCAGTGCTAGGCCGACTGATAGAAACTGGTCTCTGTCACAGGTTTTATCATCTGATATGTTTCTTCGCCATATTTTTACGTTTCTGAGAGATAATGAGGAGCAGGCTGAACCTACCTTGGCCTTATTCACGCTTTCTTGAAACCAATACAAATGAGGTTTTGTCATTGAAAGTTGAAGTAAACACTGGTGACTTTTACACTTGCAGGTTGTAATTTCATTTGTTTAGATGCTATGTTTAGTGTGCTAATTGAAATTTTATTTAAAGTGTCACTCATTTTCTCTCCTGACCATAATGCTTTGAAACCTGTGTGAGGAAGTGAACACCAGAGAGCTTTCGTCTGTAACGATAAACGGATCTAGCTGCTAATTAAGCTGTTTTCAAACAATTTGATATCCTCAGGAGAGACTGTCAACTATACATTTCGCGTTCAGCCATTTGCAATACCTCCAGGACATCAGCATAGCTGTCAGTTTACGTCCACCATAATGACTGTAATCATGTGTAGCTATTGTTGAGAACCAATCTTTCTTTCTGTCTCCTTCCACCATCTTCAAAAAGAAAGTTGATAACTTACCTTTTTACTAGAAGGTAGGAATATTCCTTAAATTTGATGCCTGAAATCCCTTCAGCAAAACTTGACTCTGTATTACAACACATTCTATTCACTTTTGCTTGTTTAATTTCTGAAACTCAAAGTAAGAAAAATTGGTTTTGCTTGAGGTTGAGTAGTTTTTTTGTAATAATAGATAACAAAACAAACTAATAGATCAAATATAGCATAAACCACACATTTTTCTACAGTAACAGCCTCCACACACACACACACACACACACACACATATATTATTTATGCTACTTCGTGGGGACCGAAGTGTGTATGTGTGTGTGCGTGCGCATTTTTGTGACAAATGAGGACTAAATTTGTATAATGACACAGGTATGACATAGGTATTACAAGGTGAAGGTGACTTTTCAGGATATTAACCCATGTCTCCACTTTTCAAAACGCTTATAAATCATACAGAGTGAGTTTTTTCGGGGGAAAGTTGAAATTCACAGTCTCCTGTGAGGGCTAAGTTTAGGTGTAGGGCAATAGCACATACATTTTGTACAGTATAAAAACCATTATGCCTGTGGGATGTCCCCACTTTTCACAAAAACAAACGTGTGTGTATGTGTATGTATGTTATAATTTGTAATTGTTTATTAATTACAAAACCTTACATAAGTTTGGGGTAAGATTTTACATTTTACAATGAGAATTTACTTGATCAATAATACTCAAATAATAAAATAACATAATTTGTTCAAATTATTTTTTTTTTTAAATGTAATTTATATCTGTGATGGCAAACCTGCATTTTGATGACATATGATCCTTAAGAAATCATTCTAATATGCTGTTTTGTTGCTCAATAAATATTTATTTATTATTATTATTATTATTGTCAGGGTTCTGTCACTTCGGTCTAGTTTATTCATGGTTTTGTGACAGAGCCCTGACACTCCCTTCTTGTCTTGTTTTCTGGTGAGTGTGCTCAGGCCGTGCGCTCTCTTGTCTGCGTGCTCTGTTTCATGTTGGGGCGTGGTGTTCGGATCCCGGCACTCCTGTCTTGTTCAGGCTCAGTTCTGGTTTCGTGTTGGGGTTCGGACACTCACGCTCCAGGTTTATTCTTGCTGTGGGAGCGTGCGATTTCGAGTTCGCTCGGGCCGTGCGCTCCTCTGTCCGTGTGTTTTGTTTGGCACGCAGTTCGGGTTCGGCCGCGTGCTTTTTCGTTGTTTTGTTGCACGCAGCTCGTTCTTTGGCTGCGTGCTTTCTCTTGTTTTGTCTTGTTCTGTGTTGCACGCAGCTTGTGTTTTTACACTGGATGTGTGCTTTCATGTTTGTCATGTTTTGTGAACATGCAACTTATGAGTCTCCTCATTAGCTGCGTGTTCGTGTCCTGTTTTGCACATGGCTAGTGATTTTGTTTTGCTGGCCATGTGCATGTGTTTTTGTTTTGTGTGAGCACATGGCTTGTCTTGTTTGGTTCTATGTGCCATGTGCTCTCATGTCAATTGTCTTGACCCCACCCATCTTGTTTCCTGATTATTGGTTAATTTGCCCCACCTGTGTTTCCTCGTTTCCCTCCTCATTTACTCCCTTTATAATCTCCTTGTGTTTGCAGTCCTGTGCCAGTTTGTCGTCGATGTTACCCGGTTTGAAGTATTGCCCTGCCCTGCCAGTCTGTTTTCTCCTACGGCGTAGTTTTTGTTGTTTATTTAATTTATTTGTATTAATAAAGCCATTTTGCCTCCTGCAATTGAGTCCTTGCTCTATCCCTTCACCCACACCTGACAATTATAATGTTGAAATTAATTAAGAAATCAGTTTTATTTCTTCAGGATTCTTTGATAATAGAAAGTTCAAAACAGCTATTTTTGGTAACAATGTAAAAGACTTCACTGTTGCTTTTGATCAATTTAATGTATCCTTGCTAAATAAAATTATTAATTTCTTTAAAAAAATAAATAAATAAAATAGATCATATATGAAATAAAAAAATCTTACTGACCCCAGAGATTTGAATTAGTGTATAAACACACACACACACACACACACACACACACATATATATATATATATATATATATATATTCAAAGTAACATTTACATAAAGTGTGTTTTTAGTGTAATGTTGTAGTTTGCAAAAATGTTTACAAATGCAAATTGATTAAACTTTGAATTTAATTTCTTTTAATAAATAGTATGTAAATATTAAACATGCAAGATATTAAAGTAGCCTACTGATTAATGATGTTACTTTGCACAAGCATGTAAATTTAGGATTAAATTCCAGCATACTCCACTGTTATCCATTCAACTAATTGATTATGATTTGTGACAGAAGGCAGTGCTGTCATAGCAGTGTGATTGTAAAGAGTGTTGACATGTTCTGCCATTTGCTTTTAGAGCCGGTTACAGAAACATTCAAACCTTTAGCGCGCTACTGCATTCATCCAGCTTTCAGGCATCTGCCAGGAGCCGCTCATTAGGGGGCTTGCCTGACTACTGTCAGCCCGGGAGTCTCTCTCGTGTAGTTGAGCAGCCATCACACCATCACCATCCTCCCACCTCTGTCCCCTCATTGCTATCTTTCCTATCTGCACCAGGCTTGTTAAACAGAGCCCCACATTAGTCCGGCTTCTCCCTCCATAGAGGCTCGCAGGCCTGTCAGCCCTGAGGTTTAGTTAATCACTCAGTGAGATCAGCCCTGCGCTCGGGCCCCGGACACTAATAGAGCGACGAGTGAGACTCAAACACAACATGAGGGCCTCGTTAGCACAGCAGGTATTTAAGGAAACATTCCATTTCAAATGAAAGGATAATTTATCTTCTCGCAGAACCATGGGGCCCTTTTTGAGGGATGGCTATGCGTCATCAGCACCAGTGGCATTGGGAGGCTGTAGGCTTGCATCGTTGACACCATCAATTTGACGTTTAATAAATATTTCCGTGGAATAGCTGTATATTTTATCCCCAAATACACAAGTCATTTTGTAGCGTTGGGGGATTTTTGCTGACTGCCATTTTTTTCCTTTTTTTAGACTCAATAGTGATATAAATATACAGCAACCTCTCTCTGCAGTCCAATGTTGGTCCAGCTAACTGATTCAAAACAGTGTGAGTGATTCAGCTGGAGTGCGATTCAGCTCTCTTTCACTCTCTCAAAGCGGCTTCACATCAGCGCATCTCCTCTGCAATACGAGCTGCTGCACGCTGTCCAAGGTTTGCGCTCGCATTTCAGGACAGATGTCAACATTGTCACTTGCTTAATCGGCTCATTGTTACATCGTCACAAAAATGTGTAATTTGCATGTCTTTTTAAGCCAATTGGTACTGGCGCTCTCCAGAGGCTGTTTCAAGGCTGAGCGCTCACAATCACATCCAAAACCGCCTAGCGAGTATCATATTGAGTTATTTTTCGTAGTTTGTTGTTGAGTTTAAGAGGCCAAATACACACAAAATTACGCAAAAATGGCCGTCCAGGCCAGTATCCAGGTTTTTTCTTAAGTAAATGTGAACAGCTGAGAAAGAAAACGCATGTGTATAGGCTATGGATCCGTGCATTATGACTTGTGAGAGCAGAGCAGTTCACATGTCGCGTATTTTGCGTGCACAGGTTCTTTGTTTCAAATGTAGATGTACCGCAAGCGCGGCCATTATAGAGGATTTTTCATATTATGCACATTATAGGTCAGCATAAACGTCTTTCATTGGCGCGTGAGGAGGGGGATCCACAAAATGAGGTGCGGAATCTGATTTCGGAGGTGCAGGATCCGGCTTGTTCCAGCACAAATTAAGCCCTGCTTTAACTACATTAGCAAATTTTTCTATTTAGTTTTTCTTTAGGTAGAAACTCAGTAGAGCTAAAATATAACTTTTTATCATTTAGTAGTGTTGTTAATAGTGTGTGTTTGTATATATATATATATATATATATATATAATTGAAATGCATGAGATTATTATTCAGTAATTACATGAGAACTTGAAGTAATGGCATTGCTATTATGACATCTTCAATTAAAATATGTGCAATTAAATATGTATATATTCATATGCATGTATATGTCATAGAATAAATATTTTATATTTATGTATTTTGTTTTATATAATTTTACATATTGTGCTATTACAAATACATTTCAAGATTGTTTCTATTGATTTCTTTCTCTCTTTTAAGGTAGAAACTCAATAGTGCTATATATTTAGTGCTCAATAGTGCTATATATATAGTGCTAAATATAACTTCTCCCAGTCCAATATTAGTCCAAATTATAGTGCTGGCCAACAATGATGTATGCAGTTCAAACATGTCCTCATAACTAACCCACGTGTTCCCATTGCAAAATCAATACACCCGAATTAGAAATCAAAGCTGGAAGTCAAGAAAAAAGTCACAGGTATTCCATATACTGTAAAACATTTTTCAGCTCTCGAGCTCCATATGTATTACTCTCCAGTAGAAGATGCCACAAACACATTCCTTTATTTATTAAAAAAGAGCCAGAAGCTGAACAATTTTAAATGCACATTGCTCTAAAAAAAGACAATGTGGTCCCCACAGGTAGAACGTTCCCTCAGGTGGGGTCTCAGTGGTCTTGGGTGTTTGGTATTATGCCATATTTTTAGAAAGAGCATCACAGTGTTAAAATGTCGTATATGTGCCATAATGAACTATTCCCCGACTTCCCTCGCTGTTTCTCGGGCATTAATCCACCCGCTCTGTCACGGCAGCACCGGTCCCTTCTCTCATTAGTGCTGGCAGGTATCAGAATGCAAATAATGAGGAACTGCCCGCCAGTCAAACTACATATATATGAGAGCGAAAGAAGGGGATTGGGAGTCCAGGAAGTGCCAAGAGTGAAAAGCAATCATAAATGACAAAATGCCCAGGAGAGCACTCCTACATGCACTAACTGCACAGTGACAAGCCACGTGCCTTCATTTTCGCTGGAAACGGTGCCGACTTTCCTTTCAGTGCAATGTGCCAATCAGCGCATAATGTCACTCTCGTCAATGATCGGAATTAGATGGGGACAAAAGACTGGAGAACGGTTTGCGCCACTCATCCTCAGAATTCCCTTTCATTTTGTTTACTGTATGGAGAAACGATGACATGCAATACAAACAATTATTTTTCCACCCTGTTGATTTCGGCTGACACATTCTCTAGGGAGGGAAAAAGCCAATTTTCTGTATTTTCAAGTATGTCTCTGCATGGCATCGGGGTGTCTCTGTTGGACGATTGTGCGTAAAATCACTGCAATTATTGCAGGTGGTACGTGCAGCTTAACCAATGCGCAGCTATACTACTGTATGTATGCATTATGAATTTGAGGTTTTGACTAACTTAGTGCAATGAAGCTTTAAATCAAATTACAAAGTACATCAAACTCCTTTTTTTCCTCTCAAATGAAATGTTTCTTGGCTCCGGATGACATCCATAAAACTTGCATTTAAAAAAGACTGCAAAGTGCAGACTGCTGCACTGAAATGAATTAGATACTAGGACATTTTCAAATTATTATTACCTTCAGAATGTGATACACAATATATAAACTTTATTATTGCAGTACACATAAACCTTAAAGCCGCAAAGTTAAAAATGTCGCAGGGAAGCGTCTGGATACAAATGAGGTTTGTGCATAATTCCTCACGCTCCTAAAAAAGTTAATGGGGATTGTCCTGTTTAATTGCCTTCTGTGCACACTGGTGCATGTTGTACAGAAAGGCACCAATCTGACAGGAAAATGAGAGTTGCACTAATTACTTCTGAAGCACTTTTAGACTCGTTGTCTGAAAGAGTAGGCAAAAAAATTGAAAATTCTTTTAATTTGAAAAATTCAGGTTGCCTATCCAAAAGCAGCATAGTTCATCCAAAAATGAAAATTTGCTTAAAAGGTATTTATCCTTACGTCATCCAATGTGTCCAATCAGAATTTGGATAAATTTATCATTACATTACTTGATCACCAGTGGATCCTCTGCAGTGAATGGGTGCCGTAATAATGACTGGTCCAAACAGCTCATAAAAGTCAAAAAGTCCAGTCCATCAATTAATGTTTTGTTTAGTGAAAGCTGTGTATTTGTAACAAACAAATTAATCATTATGATTTTATAAGCTTCTTTATCCATAATATTGCTTTCTCCAGTGAAAAGGTCATCTTTCTTGAATCAGTAGAGAAGAAAATGCACAGTTCAAGCACCGTTTACAAGCAAAAACAGTTCTAAACAAATATGTCAGTGGATTTTGATATGAGAGGACAAAAGGGAATGAATGTTTTCAATGATGGAAGTTTTATGATTATGGACAGGTGTTTTGTCCAGAAGCAATGAAAAAAAAAAGTAAAAACACTTTAAATGATGGATTTGTTTCTTACGAACATGCAGTTTTTCACTTGACAAGATGTTAATTAATGAACTAGAATCATATGGTTTACTTGTGGATTATTGTGATGATTTTATCAGCTGTTTGAACTCTCATTCTGACGGCACACATTCACTCCAGAGGTTCCATTGGTGAATAAATGACGTAATGCTAAATTTCTCCAAATCCAAGACTAATTTTTTATAGGTTTGGAAGAATTTTGGAGGGTTTTTGAGTCAATTGCTCTATCCATGTGCCTTATGCATTACATATTGCTTGTTCACACGTGGATTCCTGAGAGAGTCACATCTTGTTTGCATTGCAATCCATTGCTTATTCTTGTTGAATGTGTCTTGGAAGACATTTACACTTGGTCTTTTCATCATCAGACAGCTACTAGAACAGCAAAAAAGCACAAAGTGTAAACCCTCTATGTTCTCTGTTATTATGACTCTGTCACATAGATTAGAACTCTATGCTTGGAATCTTCAGCATGTTAAACAGAGTATACTTGGCAGACTTATTTATTCTTTTAGATTAATTACGTAGTTGCAGTACAGAACCTAATTGTCAGAAAGTGTTTATTGATAAATATATTGGAGGGCTGCAGATCAATGTGAAAACTCTTTTCGACATGCCTGAGCGATTTTTCTCCAGAGCCTGTATCACCACCATTAGCCACATCTGAATGCCCTGCTTCCAGTTCATTAAATATGCTGAAACGGTTTCAACACTGGGCCAAATCTGTGTCTTTCTTGATCCAAATGGAGCTGATGAGCTTTGATTGAAACTTGGATAATTCCAGCGAGACACACATTTATTTTTGGCGTGTAAAATCATTACTTTTTAGGAGGCCCTTTCAACAATTACATACTCTCGATGTTAATATAACTTTCAAACAGAATTGCTTCTTTATGTGCTCAGATGCTTGTAGTCCATTAATTTAGTTTTATTGCCACTAAATTAGTTTCACTTACCCCCTCAGGCAGCAAAATGTAATGTGCATAAATATAATTTATGCCCCTAAACATTTGCACTACAAATATGCAGCTCACACAAATGTCAATTACCTGCCATGTGCAGCCGGCGCACTCTCATATAAAATGGATGGACTTTAGACCATTTCAAGTTAAGGGGGAGTTATTCTTGTTAGAAACGACCCCACATTGCTAGGGCACCTTGTGCTAGATAAGATAAAGTTACACAGGAAACGATTTTCTTGGAGATTTTATTTTTTGTGTTACAGTGTCACCTTCACCTAAAAAAATCGTTCCTACGCTATTGCACTTTCATATTATCTTTTAGTGCAACCATTACATTTATATGGGAGAACATATTCGTTTCGCATAGGCTGGGGTTCAGTAAGGAGATGGTGTCACTTTGGGAGTTTTTCTTGATTGTGCTTGTGTGATGAACTATGAAGAACACAGAATGAGGTTGCAAAAATTGCTCTTCTGGGGAACATTGAGTTTTCAATAGAAGGAGTAAAAACAAACAGTATAGACAGTTCACGGATCGTAGATGTTTGTAGTATGTAATAGGAATGATATAATGTAGAGAAGTTGTATTTGGAGGTTTCTTTTAAAAAAAATATGCATTTTGGGGTTATTTTTGGTATGTAGTATTGAACTGTTGCAAAAATTTAACACCATGACACAAAGAAATGAACATAAATCCTTTAATTGAATTCAGGATGATTGTGTGTGTGTGTGTGTGTGTGTGTGTGTGTTTTAAATGTGCTATTTTTGTATATATATAGTAAATGCTAGATCTGAGGAGACCATATATATTATACATTTTAATAAAATCTATAAAATATTAAACCTTCTATTAGCTGAATTGAGTCTCCTTAATTGCAGCTGTAAGTGCTTGAATAGTAATAGGTGGTGATTATTGTGCCATTGTGAGGGCAGCTTTTCTTTCTTCGTAATTGTGCATTTAACACCTATTTGCTTTAGAAGTGATGTAGAAAGACTGACCCTTTGTTCTGACCCCTTTATAAATGTGCTCCTATGAAACAGCTCTAATGAAAGTTGGAAATAGTACTAGTCACAAATAACAATTATAGTTTGTTGTATAAAGTGCATACAAGTAAGAAAAATATAAAGAGCTAGTTCACGCCAAAATAAATATTCTATCATTATTTATTCACCCTCATGTCATTTTAAAAGGAAATAATTTTCCTTTGTGGAACATAAAAGGTAAATTCGAAAATGTCCTGGCTGGTTTAATGAAAGTGAATGAAACAGGAGTTGTCAAGCTCCAAAATGAAAAAAAAAAAAAAAAAAATCACCATAAAATTATCATAAAATTGGTCCATGACTCGTGCACTTTATTACAAGTCTTCCATATAACTTATAACTCTGTGTGAGAAAAAGGCCGAAATGTAAGCCTTTATTCAGGGATAATCTTCTACCCCGGTGGGCTGTTAACCATTGTGATTGGATCATTGAGCTTTAGTTTTCATTCCCCGTAATTGCATAAGAACATTATTCAAACTTTCTCCTTTTGTGCAACATGAACGAAAAAAAAAAAAAGTAAAAAAGTAATACAGGTTTGCAAAGACATTGCAATTGTGATTAAATAGTGACAGAATTGTCATGTGGGTGAACTAATCCTATAAGAACGAATTAAATTACAGAATTGGGAGTCATTGCTTTTTATGAACATCATTCTAGTAATCAAGAATGCCATTGATTAGATTCCCACTGAAATTAATTTAAGAAAGCCACAAGAACTGGTAATGCCAGCCTTGGGTAGTAAAACACATAAACCACACACCTTTTTAATATGAGACTCAGTTATTGTGGTACACTTGAGTATGGATGCTGGAAGTAGCATTTATGAATCCTGAGCAAGCAAAATCCATCAATTTCTAGGAAGACAGAAGACTGCAAGAGAAACAAACATCTAAGAAAATTATCCCTGCTGTCTCCCAGCTAACATACATTTGTTTACTGTAAATGCACAATTTCTGTATTTGGCTAGGCGGAAATCATTCTCCTGTCATTGTAGAACTGGATATGCAGAAAACAAGTCCCTCCAGATGTGTCTGATGTGCAATATGTCCCAGTTGTTCATCACAAAGATTCAGTCATCATATTTGTGAACTGCATTCCTGATAACTGCTTTCCGTAATGCTCATTAGCTTGGCCCCTTCTGTCGCCCCTTTAAATGGATGTTTTTGCTGGGCCTCTTCTCTGAGACGTATCACAGCTGACTAATCAATAACTCATTTAACTTTTGGTTATCTCCAAATGAAAGTAAGTCGTCTAACTTTTTTCTTTTGTGGCGGTTTCACTATTTGTTCCTTAATGATGTGGCTTACTTCGTCTCAAGGTGATCTTATGAAAAAAGTTGAGGAACTAGTCATCAGGTGTTTATGCCAAAGCATAAACAGTCGAAACCGTTTCTACGAGGGCTTTGCTTTTAATGTGTTTTTTTTTCTCCAGACATGCAGGTTGTCAAAGCTTTTCTCATAGATGAATTGGCTCTCTCAAGGAGAGAATTGTCTGCCAGCTTTTTGAAAAAAAAAATTATGGATAGGTGAAGAGATGTACTACTATTTACTAAAAACCTTCTCTCTCTCTATATATATGCAGTCTAATAATTTTTTTATTTTAATTATATATAAATACTTGTTTATTTAAACTTAAGACTGTACATGTGTGTATAACTGTATAACTGTACATGTGTGTTTAAGACTCAACAGATTCTAAATAAAACCTCTAAATAAAAATATAAGTTATGTGGAATTCAAACAATTAGAGATATTTACAGACGGCACATAAAAATGACTTTTATTTAGAGTATTAACAAATTCATGTTCTATACATTGTATGGACATTACCTTTGTAACTTTTCACAAATAATAGATTTTATAAAAATAAATGTACATGAAACAGCATATATAATAAGTACCTTGCTTATGGTGTTGAGATTTTTCAACAGCTTTCCTCCTACATTCATATTCCAACGAATACCATAAAAATAGTTTTAAGCATCAACAAAACCATCTATTGTTGATTAGGATACTGATATTTTTGAGAGTTACAGTGTTGACAGACAGCATAGAAAAGGCGAAAAAACCTAAAATAAGTCGGAATTCTGCCCAGACACAGCAGGAACCCCTGATTACACTAACAAGGTTTGGCTCACCATGTGTTTACGGCCTCTGTTATGCTTGCAGAGAAAAAAAGAAGTGAAAATAAAAGTCACTTTAAAAATCAATAGACTGTTTCTGGACGAGTCCTACCGCACACATTTTTTATCAGGACAGGGGTCAATGCTAAATTCTGCAGAAACTGAAATGAGGTCATCAAGCTATGAGTTATTGTAAATTATCATTGCAGTTAAGAAAAGAAAAGGCAAAAGGTTTGGCCATTCTTCTGACGTGGCCCATTACATTAGTGCTTCAAACCAGAACTGTGGCATCACCATCAACACTGTATCCCAGCAGCTGTCCAATGTTTTTTTTATTTCCGAATGTATATCAGGCCGTTTAACTACAGTTACTGAAGTAGCTACAAATATACTGCTACCTTGCAGTGCCTTTTTAGCTACATAGTTTGGTAGTTTCATACTCCATCGAGTTGGGCTGCTTGGCACTGAAGGCCTGAAGAGCAGTCTGGATTCGGACCACATCAGTGGTAGAGAGTTTAAGACGGTGGCGTAATAAGCAGGCAAACAGATCCAGAGGTTGTTGGCCCGGTGGAGAGAGTCGGTTGACCCGGTCTCGGATCTCCAGCAGCTGGAGCAAGGCCGAGTCCTGCGAGCCCTGCGTGTACGGGTAGTCCAGCTGCAGGATCAAGTCCTGAATGGCATCCGGATCAAAGTGCATACTATATCCGAACACCTGCATACTGTTGATTTTCATGTAGCCTAGGTTACGGGACGAATCCATGTATTCCAATGGCTCAAAATGGACGCTGCCGTTCCCCTGAGCCGATGCCGTTTTGACACGGCTCCTCAGGTAAATGTGTACCGTCTCAAAAAAGGTCTTCCACTTGTTTCCCAGAGTCAGGGTCCAGTTATAACAGTCAAGCGGGATGTCTAACTTGGTCCTTTCCCAGTCAGGGTAATTGTTCTGGTCAATTGGCATGATCCAGCTCTCAGAATGACTACCTCCAAATGGATTGATGTAGACGGACAGCACGGGTTCCAGGGTGCTGTTTTTAGTAAGGCATATCTGAAGGGAGATCCCTAGGAGCATGTGAACGTGGCTAGATTTGAACTTGTTGCTCTTCAGCGTCAGCAGCATTCTCTTCCTCCAGCTGGGATCGAACCAGTTGTTGAGTCTGACGTCATTGCTTATGAACATGGCGTGAATACTGATCCGCCCGTCTTTCTTTTGCAGCAGGTAGCGCAGCTCCATGTCCTGAAGGTCCGTCTCGAACCCGATGTAGTTGTCGGTAGAATCCGGGATGGTATTCCTACAGGTCCCTTGGCTCAGCATGTAGCCTGGATTGCAGCTGGCACAGCGAGAGCGGTTCTCGTAGGAGCAGGAGGCGCAGTGAGGGCCGTCGCCTACGGAGCACGGGATAACACCCTGGCAGGATGGGTGCTCGTAATGACAGGAGCAGGTCCGCGTTTCCTCCATGTAGGAGCCTATCTGATTGTTCTCACTGCAGTACATGATGGAGAGGATATACTTCAGCCAGTAGCTGAGAGGCCTATGGTGAAGGAATGAATGTGATAAGTCAGATTGTCTCCAAAGTTGTAAATGATACTCAGTTTCATCATAGATAAAGTCTAAAGATTAAGTACTGTGAGTAGCAATATTAGAGATGTCACAAGAATTAATCAGGGTACTTGAAGCTCATGGGAACATGTTTTAATGTTTTAAGGCCAAGAGCCTTAGAGCCTAAAAGCTTTTTTAGACGGTACACACGCACAAAGTTTGTTAAACCAGTAACCAGTAAGCCAAAAATACATTGTATGTGTCAAAATTTTTCTTTTATGCCAAAAATCTTTAGGATATTAAGTAAAGATCATGTTCCATGAAGATATATTGTAAATTTCCTACTGTAAATACATCAAAAAGTAATTTTTGATTAGTAATGTGCATTGCTAAGAACTTCATTTAGACAACTTTAAAGGCAATTTTCTCAATATTTAGATTTTTTTTTGCACCCCAGATTCTAGATTTTCAAATAGTTGTATCTCAGCCAAATATTGTCCTATCCTAACAAACCATACATCAATGGAAAGCTTATTTATTCAGATGAAGTATACATCTCAGTTTCAAAAAATTGACCCTTATGACTGGTTTTGTGGTCCAGGGTCCCATTTCTTCTTTGCACATCAAAAGTTCAAATTAAAAACACATCATCTACCAGATAGGAGTAATTGCGAGTATGTGTATGTGTGTGTGTGTGTGGAAAGCAGCTGAACAATAAAATAAAGTATATACTGTATAAAAAAAGCTGACATGAAAGTACTTTATTCTTTGAAAAATACATTTTTTTTCTCATAATAGATGGTTTTAGAAGAAAAATGGAAAAAATCAATACTTAAAAAAAAAAAATAACACTAGACACTAAATTATTTCCAAATAATTTCATCCATTTTAAAAGAATGAAAAAATGCCATCCTGCAAAAATTAACATAACATGCATATTCAGACACTGTAATGATTCTCTCTGAAGCCACTGGCAAATGAACTCAGTGGAGTGGATCAGCATGATCTGTCACATGGAGTCAAATTGTAAACATCAACTAAAATGTACTCGCATTTTCCATTTCACTTTGTTTTTCCAAGCACAATAACAGTAAAAATTCAACTCATACAGCATTTATAAAGTCTAAGTTAAAATAGTAAATGACGTCTGTGTCATTGTACCGAGTCTGTGAAATTAAGCCATACTGGATGTAATTTTTGACACATTAATGTCACAAGTTAAAAATCCTAACCGAAAGATAAATCATAAACTGAAGAGAATGATATTTGTGCATATTTAAGGCCCAAAATATTCTTAATTCTCCTCTGAACTGGTTTATAGATAACTCATTATTTTCAAGGCTTGGCTTATGCGGCAACACTTCTTTTCACAGTGCAAAAATCTATTTCAGCAATTGCAGAGTCCCTTTTGTTATGCTATCCTGTGAGATAGCCGAAGATTTTCATTGCCATGGAATTTCCACTTGCGCAGAGAAAAACAGTTTACTCTGGATTAAAACATAAGTGATGGCAACAGAATGTATAAATATTCATGGCACCAGGCTGCCTGAGAGACAGTCAGTATGCAGGTGGTTGGCAATGGAGGAAATCTCAGCAGCCTGTCAGCATATTTCACTGACAGCGAAACGGAAATTCACACCAGAGACAAAACATGCGCATGCACATTTATTCCACGAGAAAACAATTTCTCGAAAATTTCCATATTTTTAGACCGTAAAAACATCTGATGGAAGAACAACAATAGCTTAAATAAGCATTTTCGCTCCTCTTACGGAAAATTACAGCCATGAAGGAATATGCATTCGTCAGGGAGTATAATCACGTAAAACCAAAAAATCTGATTCAGAAAGGTAATGTATTTGATTATTTTAAAGCACCGATTCTGTTTAAAGGTATAATGAAAGACAAAGTAATATAAAGCAAAACAAACCGTCAGATGCATAGGAATGCATTCTATGAAAAAAATCATCAAGCTGTTGATAAATTCTGCCTGACAAAAGGAATGAAAAAAAAGTCATTTAAAGGAAGTGTGAAAATCAAATAAATCAAGTGTGAATGATGAACTGACAGAAAACAAAACAGTAAATCAGGAACTCAAAAGCAGTCTAATAAAATGTCTTTTCTATTTGTCTGCTTTATTTTTCTTGCTGCAACTTGAATCATATGTTATCAAAGAAGAAGGATGCTCTTGAAGATAGATCAAGGCAGATTGCAGATACATTTCAAACGCATGCTGTTATTGTTCTCATGCCCTAGACTCCTCAGTCCCGAGATAGGAAACTTTGGAAAGTATGAGTATACTGTACATTTGGACTTGAGAGCTGATGTTATTCTCATATATGGAAATGTTTGTTTTCACCAGTGCTGCAAGATAAAGTCAAGTAAAAAACTTTTCCTGTGTTTACTTCACATTTTAACTAACAGGTTTATAAGAATAATATTAAAATAATCATTAATTATGCATGCTTAATACCCTAATTAATCATGTAATTATTTCCTGAAGCTGCTTGCACATTGTTGTTATTGCAATATGTGTTAGTACAATATAGACACTATAATAACGTCCAAATATCTAGTATACTGGTCAAATGTTCACTCTAAATTGGTTTAATAAAAACATCAATTTATATATATTTTTTTCCACTGCAAAATCTGCCATTTTTTTTATAACAATAACATTGTACTATACATTGACAAAAGTAATATTTCAGGTAAAATATGCAATCCTTTAAAAAGTGTCTTTTTAAAATGTCCATTCTATTATTTTTATGCTGATTAAAAATCATTATCAGTATAATCAGTAAATTGTATAACTGTTGCTGCATTCCAAAAAAAATATTAATTTTCCAGAATATTACGTTAAAAAAGTATTACCTGAAAAATATTTCAGGTAAAATATGCCATCATTAATTTGTTATTATTATTTTTTATGCTGACAATTTTTTTTTTACCAATTATGATCTATTGCCATACACCAAGAAAATATAAAACACATTTCCAGTATACTTATGGAAGCTAGTTTCTGCCACTGAATAAAAAAAATGTAATTGCAACTTTTTATATCACAATTCTGAGTTTTTTCTCTCAATTGTGAGTTTACATCTCACAGTTTTTTTTCTCAGTATTGCATGATTTAAACTCACAATTGCAAGATATAATGTCAGAATTGCAAGGTATAAAGTTACAAAATCAGATTTGTGTGATATAAACTTGCAGTTGTGATTTACAAAGTCATTGCATATAATCTCACAATTTTGAGAAATAAAGTCAGAATTGTGAGATATAAACGTCTCGGTTACGTACGTAACCCTCGTTCCCTGATGGAGGGAACGGAGACGTTATGTCGTGACGACATTAGGGGATTTACTTGAGAGCCCCGACTGCCTCTGATAAGAGAAAAAGCCAATGAAATTTGGCTAGTGGATTTTGCATACCTGAGCCACTCCCCGTGCATACGGGTATAAAAGGGCGACAGGTGCATCCACTCATCAGGTTTTCCGCTGAGGAGCCGAGAACGTGTCCCTGGCAACCAGCGATGGTTCAAGATTGTGGCATGGGGACATAACGTCTCCGTTCCATCCATCAGGGAACGAGGGTTACGTACGTAACCGAGACGTTCCCTATCTGTCGGTCACTACGAGTTATGTCGTGACGACATTAGGGGTCTATGGAAAGCGCCACAACCTGAACCCCGTCACGACCTTGTGGCATGCAGATGTTGACAAGCTAGCGCGTGACAGACAAATGCGATGCGAAGGTCGCAACCTTCCCGTCGCCCCAGCGCAAATTCGCTAACCTTGGTGCCCGCAGGGACCACTGAGTACATTGCTGCTGGAGATAGCCAAGCCGCTGTTCCTTTCCCCAGAAATCGGAAGGGATTTCGACCTTCTATGAAAGACTGCTTCAAGTCTTTCCTGTTTGTTGCTACAGCCCGGCAGTAACGACGGGGAAGCGAGCCTTCCGGAGAAGGGCGCTACGGAGGCCACACCCTGCCCGAAGGGAGGTAACGTGTGGAGACACTGGTATGGACTGGCCCAAGCCTGGGGCAGTGCTACATACGCCTGGACCCTGGGGCAGATCCTACCTAGGAGAAGGGAGGAAGGCTGCCAGCAGGGTCTGACAGAGCTCTGTCAAAGGGAAGACACGGGTTTACCGTGAGGGAAACCGTACCGTGGATGAATACACATGTGGGATCACCCGAAGGGAATCAGGCCACACGGGCACCTAGCCGAGTACAGGGGCTGACCGGAGACCCGGGCAAGCTAACACCGGTACTGGGCCTGGCGTCAGACTGCTCCGCCCAGCCTGACTGCCGGGGGTGCTGGAGGAACTCCGCCAGGGTTCGCCGTCCGGGGAACTAACTGGAGGAGAGAATAGGCGCTCGTATCCCCGGGTAAGGGGGAATGGCGCAGCAAGCGTGACACCGGCCAACTCTTCCCGCCACTTACCTGTTACCCAACACACGGGAAGAGACTGGCTCAACGCGGAGACTGTAAAATCTCGCGAAGGTGTTCGGTGTCGCCCAGCCCGCAGGTCTACAGATTTCTGCCAAAGAGGCGCCGTGCGCCAGCGAATAGGAGGAGGCAACACTCCGTGTGGAGTGAGCCCTCACCCCGAGGGGGCACGGCTCGCCTTGGGATTGGTACGTCAAGGCGATGGCATCCACTATCCAGTGGGCCAACCTCTGCTTGGAGACAGCCTTCCCTTTCTGCTGACCTCCGTGGCAGACAAAGAGCTGCTCAGAGCTTCTGAAGCTCCGGGTGCGGTCCACGTATATGCGCAGCGCTCTTACGGGACACAGCAACGCCAAGGCTGGGTCTGCCTCCTCCGAGGGCAGTGCTTGCAGGTTCACCACCTGATCGCGGAAAGGCGTGGTGGGAACCTTAGGCACGTATCCAGGCCGGGGTCTCAGGACAACGTGAGAGTAGGCCGGCCCAAACACAAGGCACTCTTCGCTTACCGAAAATGCTTGAAGGTCCCCGACCCTCTTGATGGAAGTGAGCGCGGTCAGGAGCGCTGTCTTGGCCGACAGGAATTTCAGCTCGACTGAGTCCAGCGGCTCAAAGGGACCTCTCTGAAGTCCAGCCAGGACAATAGAGAGATCCCAGGAGGGCATCAGGGGTGGCCTAGGAGGATTTAACCTTCTGGCACCCCTCAGGAACCTCACGATGAGATCGTGCTTCCCCAGGGACCGGCCGTCCACTGCATCGTGATGGGCCGCAATAGCAGCCACGTACACTTTCAAGGTGGAGGGCGACAGCCCGCGCTCCAACCTCTCTTGCAGGAAAGAAAGCACCACTCCAATCGTGCATCTTCGGGGGTCCTCCCGCCGAGAAGAACACCAGTCCGCGAACAGACTCCACTTCAGCCTGTGGCAGGCCACTCAAGTCTGCCGCGTCCCATCCAGGAGCCGCACATGGCGGTTCCACAGAGCCGGACGCGGGTGCCGTATGGTGCCGAGCCCCTGAGAAAGAAGGTCCTTCCTCAGAGGGATGCGCCAGGGAGGGGCTGTCGCGAGGAGGGTGAGTTCCGGAAATCAGGTCCGGGTGGGCCAATATGGCGCAACCAACAAGACCTGCTCCTCGTCCTCCCTGACCTTGCACAGTGTCTGTGCGATCAGGCTCACTGGGGGAAACGCATACTTGCGCAGAGCCCGAGGCCAGCTGTGTGCCAGTGCGTCCGTGCCGGGGGGGGGCCTCGGCCAGGGGGAATACAGCTGGCAGTGGGAGGACTTGCGGGAAGCAAACAGGTCTACCTGAGCTTCCCCGAATCGACTCCAAATCAGCCGGATCGTCTCAGGATGGAGTCGCCATTCTCCGGGGAAGTGAGCTGTCGTGAGAGCGCGTCGGCTGCACGATCGAGCTCCCCCAGAATGTGGACGGCGCGCAGCGATTTGAGCTGTGACTGACTCCAGAGGAGGAGATGGCGGGCGAGCTGTGACATGCGGCGTGATCGTAGACCTCCCTGCCGGTTGATGTACGAAACAGCCGCAGTGTTGTCCGTGCGGACCAACACGTGCTGGCCTAGGAGCAGTGGCCGGAACTGCTTTAAGGCCAGATGCACTGCCAACAGCTCTAGGCAGTTGAAGTGCCAAAGCAGTCGAGGCCCCATCCAGAGCCCCGAGGCTGCCTGCCCGTTGCATATAGCGCCCCAGCCCATGCTGGAGGCATCTGTTGTGACAACAACATGCCGGGACACTTGTCCTAAGGGCACCCCGGCCCGTAGGAAGGCAAGGTCCGACCAGGGGCTGAAAGAGCGGCGACACGATAGCGTGATGGTGACACGACGTGTCCCGCGGCGCCATGCCCATCTCGGGACCCGTGAGTGTAACCAGTGCTGAAGTGGTCTCATATGAAGCAACCCGAGCGGCGTGACTGCGGCTACGGATGCCATATGCCCCAGGAGCTGCTGAAACTGTTTCAGCGGAACCACTGTCCTGCCTCTGAAGGAACTCAGGCAGTTCAGCACTGATTGGGCACGCTCGTCCGAGAGACGTGCCATCATACTCACAGAGTCTAACTCCACACCGAGAAAAGAGATTCTCTGCACAGGGGAGAGCTTGCTCTTTTCCCAGTTGACCCGAAGCCCCAACTGGCTGAGGTGCCGGAGCACCAGGTCCCTGTGACCACCCAACTGTTCTCGCGATCGGGCCAGGATGAGCCAATCATCGAGATAGTTGAGGATCCTGACGCCCACTTCCCGTAACGGGGCAAGGGCGCCCTCCGCCACCTTCGTGAAGGCACGGGGAGACAGGGAGAGCCCGAAGGGGAGGACCCTGTACTGCCATGCCCGCCCCTCGAACGCAAACCGTAGGAACGGCCTGTGTCGAGGGCGAATCGAGACATGAGAGTAAGCGTCCTTCAGGTCGATCGCTGCAAACCAATCCACGGAGTGAACTCATCTGCGTCAACATCTTGAACGGGAGCTTGTGTAGGGCCCGACTCAAGACTCGCAGGTCCAGGATTGGCCGAAGGCCACCGCCTTTCTTGGGCACGATGAAGTAGGGGCTGTAAAAACCCCTGCCTCATCTCGGCTGGAGGGACCGGCTCGATTGCACCCTTTGCCAGAAGGACAGCAATCTCCTCGCGCAGGACAGGTGCATCTCTGACTGCCACCGAAGTCTCGAGGATGCCGCTGAACCTGGGCGGCCGCCTGGCGAACTGAATCGCATAGCCGAGTCGAACTGTGCGAATGAGCCAGCGAGACGGGCTGGGTAGCGCAAGCCACGCCCCCAGATACCGTGCAAGCGGCATCAAAGGCCCAATCGACGTGCCCGCAGTGGTGCAGCGAGGGGGAGTAAGGTTGGATGGAACAGAAGGCAGTGCGTTCTGACTCATCCCCACAAAACTCCCTAAGTCCCCGGGGGGACTGGCTAGAGGTGCGCGGGGAGGCATCGCGTCCCCAGACCGCACTCTCTTGGCCACTGGCAATATGGGTCTCGGGTGAGAGTGAGGAGGCATTGCGTCGCACACTGTCAGCCCGCAGACCTGGGAACCCGGAGGGAAGGGAAATTGCTCTTTCTTTGACAATGTGGGTACCACTGGCCCTTGAGCCAGTGGCGGAACAGAAAGAAAAGAAAACGCAGGATTCTCCACCCGGCCCTCCTCCGGGGGAAGGAGCGACGCTAGCCTCGTCGTCTCCTGGGAAAGAGCAAATTCCTCCATCTCCGGGTTGTGCGCGTCAGGGCCGCTTTGTCGTCTTCCTGGAGGACTTGGCGGCCGGCTGAGGCGCAGGGGGCGCCGCACTCCTGCGAGAGGCTCGACGCACCGGCCTAGGTGACGACTCAGCACGGGGCGGAGCAGCTCTGGAGGACGCAGGAGGGCGCCCACGGCGACCAGCAGACTGGGGCCTGGCCCTTGGGCCAGCGGTGGCAGCTGGAGCATCCCGCCGTTTAGGGAGGATGTGCTGAATTGCCTCCGTCTGCTTTTGTACTGCCGAGAATTGCTGGGCAAAACCCTCGACAGTGTCGCCAAATAGCCCCGTCTGGGAGATGGAGGCGTCGAGAAAGCGTACTTTGTCGACGTCCTTCATCTCGGCCAGATTGAGCCAGAGATGGCGCTCTTGGACCACTAACGTGGACATCGCCTTCCCGAGGGACCGCGCCGTGACTTTCGTCGCCCGGAGAGCGAAGTCAGTCGCCGTGCGCAGCTCCTGCATCAACCCCGGGTCGGGACTACCCTCGTGCATTTGTTTTAGTGCCTTGGCCTGGTGAACTTGCAGGATGGCCATGGCATGCAGGGCAGAGGCGGCCTGGCCCGCAGCGCTGTAGGCCTTGGCGGCGAGTGCGGCCGTCAGCTTACAGGCTTTGGACGGGAGACGCGGACGATTCCTCCAGGTGGCGGCGTTTTGCGGGCACAGGTGCACCGCAACCGCTCTCTCCACCTGGGGAATATCCACGTACCCCCTGGCCGCCCCGCCATCGAGGGTAGTGAGGACGGAGGAGGGAGACGAGCGGCTTCTGGCCCGAGAAAGGGGCCGTCCACGACTTCGTCAGCTCCTCATGCACCTCCGGGAAGAAAGGTACCGGGGCAAAGTGCGGCCGCTGGTCGCGTTTTGCGCCGATGAACCAATCATCCAGCCGCGAGGGCTCGGGACTGGGCGGTCTGTTGACCTCCAGCCCGATACTCACGGCTGCCCGGGCAAGCATGGCCGTCAGCTCTGGGTCCGGATCGGCAGTGGCGACAACACCCGAGGGGGGCAGCCCCGCCGATCGTTCATCCTCAGAGGACGAAAGCCCATCCCCCGATGCCGCGATCGACATCTGATCCTCGGGCGGCGCACCGAATGAAATGCTGGCGGCCCCGTGAGGCGAACCAGCGAAATCACTCGGGAACCGGACGGAACAAGCGCTGCGGGAGGAGTAAGAGGTCCGCGGGGACGTGCCCGGCGGAGAAGCTCTTACCGTCACCCTCAGATCTCCCAGAGCGCCAGCCGGCGGTCCTCTGCTCGAGCCAGAGAGACCGGGACGGGTGGCGGCAGAGGGTGCCAATCCTTTCAGAAAGGAAAGGCAAGAACGCAGCGTTGCCATGTTCATACGCCCACAACAGGCGCATGACTCATCCACAAACGCATCTTCAGCGTGCTGGATGCCCAGACACTGAAGACAACGCTCGTGACCGTCATCCGAGGACAGGAAGCGACCGCAACCAAGAGAACACGGACGGAACGGCATCTTTAAAAAGACGCGAACCGCCCAGTGTTTTAGAAATTTGCTCTTTCAGGTGAAGTGCCCAGGGGAATCGCTGCTGCAGGGACACCGCTGTCTGCACCGTAACGCCACCCAGGAACAAACTTCGAGGCAGACGGCTTTGTGGAGATCTGATCTGTTTTGAAGATTTCTCATCCACTCGGCTCCGAAGCAAAAATCTGATGAGTGGATGCACCTGTCGCCCTTTTATACCCGTATGCACGGGGAGTGGCTCAGGTATGCAAAATCCACTAGCCAAATTTCATTGGCGTTTTCTCTTATCAGAGGCAGTCGGGGCTCTCAAGTAAATCCCCTAATGTCGTCACGACATAACTCGTAGTGACCGACAGATAGGGAACTGGTGTAATAAAAACTGCAATTTCCTTTTTTTTTCAAATCTGCGATTTCCTTTTTCATATCAGTAAAATTGAACATTGACGAAACCAATATTTCATAATATTACTGCATGCAGACATAAAAAAACAATGTATTTTCTATTTTTTTTTTTTAATGCTGACCAAAATTATTTATCAGTTAGTATGACCTATCATTTTTATAACTGTTACCATGCATCAAGAAAATATAACACCAATTTTCCAGTATCCTCAATGTTTCTAGAGCAAAATTGCTAATCTGATAATCTAATTGTCCCTTCCAAGGAATAAAGTATTTATCAGAGGATTTCTATACTTTGCTGCATCTGCAGTACATGACGTCCCAGAGCACCCAGCCAGCTTAAGTGATAATATGGGGATATCTGAATAGTATGTCTTTGAGAAGTCAATATGAATATTAATGAACCAAGAACTTTCAACTGTGTAGCTGATCATCGCTTTAGGCTTCGCTTTCACCTCATCTGACTCAAGTAGTTTCCACTTGACTTGGCTGCTTGCGTGGTTAGCATAATTCTCATTTTTGCACAGCCCTGACCCTCTACCATCTTTGAACACTCAGTTTCAGACCTCAGTCGTGAACTTTCTCCTTCCACAGCCCTTACCAAAGGCACTGCATTATTATGCCAGTGCAGAGCCTATAAATTACCTGTTTCCCCGTGTCTTCCATTAAAACACAACCTGCACTTTAGCCTAAAGATGGGAAGATAAAACCTATTCATCCACTAACTCCTGAAATGATTAGATGGGACAGTCTCTATCATTTCAGAGAGGCTGGGACTTCAGCCAAGGTTAGACTTAACACAATTATGCTTGCCACAATTGCCCTCAGATATGGACTGAGTAGTGTGTTAAAGGCATTTCTTAATTAATTTGTTCAGAAGACATGCATTTTAAATCTCCTATTAGTTCATCCATTTGGAAAAAGATCAAGAATAAAGATTCAATGCAACAGCACAATATATGTATGTGGCATCTTGAAAAATAAAGATGTTATAGGAGAACCCATGGTTTGGCCTTTGGATTTTCTTAACATTTTGTGATTCTGTGAAAGAAAAATATAATAATATTTTACAGTAAGGTCTGCTAACATCCGTTAATGCATCAGGTATCATGAACTAATATTAAACAGTACTTTTACAGCCTTGGGTAATGTTAATTTTTACATATATATTGATACATTTTTAATATTTCAAGTTTTGTAAGGGTCAAAGAGGGGTTTTCAAGCATCAAAATTTTTAAAGTTTAAATAAGGTTTAATACATTTTTAAATGTATTGTAATGTATCCTTTTTATATTAGAAAGTGTCCTGTTTAATTAGATTTTTTTCTGAGCAAAATTTTTCCCCGGATTTACAGAAGATAAAAAAAATCTTGTTGGGCATATTTACAATAAGAATCATTATATTACATTAAAAGACTCTATTTAAAGAGCGCAGTCACCAAAAACAAATTAATTTCAGGATTAAGTTTTTACTAATTTAAAATATAATACAATTTAATATGATCACTTTTTCTTTTATTTAATAATATATAAAGGTAAAATATAAAGTAGAGGTCAGGATAAGTACGTTGTTTCATTTTTACATAAATCTGTTATGCTGAATGATGATGGAATATTATTTCACCCAAATGTTGATATTTTATTTTCACAAGTCATTTGAAACATTAAAGTAGACACTTTACTTGCATTTAAAATGTATTCTATGTATTTAAAATAACTTTTTTTTTAAATTTAATTAAATGCAGACACCAAAATGTGACATCTCGTAAGCAAACATTATTATTAATAAACTACAGAATAAAATGATTCTTAAACCAGCTTAAATAATGCTGTAAAACCTGTTGTTAATTGTTGATTTATGATACCTGATGTTAAAAAAAATGTAATCTTGCTGTAAAATGTTACCCCAAAAAAGTCTGTTCAACCCTGAATCCTTCAGGAAGCAATGACAAACTATTTTTCACCTCTCATCACTTTACAATCAATTATAAATTCGGACATTTCCATTTATAACCCATTAGGAACATGGCTCATCTCTTACCTCTGTCTGGGCACAGATATTTTGGGCTGAGTCCGACACCTTTTGCTAAGTTTGAAGAGTTTGCCGACAATCCGCTGTGCTTTGCTGAGCAGCTGTTGAGTGCTAGTCTCCAGCAGTTGAAAGCGTTGTTGAACGCCAGGGTCCATCTTCCAAAAGTACTGCACAGCAGATGTGTTCAGAGCATAGAACGTTGGTAATCTCCTCACAAAATTTTGGAAGTCCTCTAGAAAGGCAGACAAGTGTTGAGAATAAATTACTGGAATGACTTTGCCTCATGTCGGGGAAAAAGAAATCAGTCATGTTTGATAAAAATGAGTCAACAGTGAAACTGGGGGTGGAAGGGGAGCAGGTGGAACGTTATTTTCATTCCTTTGATGAAAATTGAAAATTGTCCTGTGTGATTGAACACTGATAGGCGAGGACAGCTGGGTATTTTCAATGAATTGCTAAGAAATGCTAAGCCTTTTCTAAGAAGGACAGGCTGATTTTGAAGGAGCACATGCGGTTTGACTTCAACAACAACAAAAACATTAAGTTATGACAGTATAGCAAGTCGTTAAAGCAAAGCAGAATCATCTCGGCCACACAAATGTCTTCCAGCGGAGGGAACTTCATTTTCATTCATGGCGAGAAAAATCGATAGCTGTGTTATGGTGGCAAACGCCCCAATCAATGCTACCTAACATCTAACAAGAAATGATCTCAGTGCCTATAATTAACAACACAGATCCTCATCATAGCCTGACAATTCCAGTCTGTGCAGAATTGGATTTTTCATGCAATCAAACATTAGGTAATTGAAAATATTACAAGTTCCATTTTTAGCTATCCATTGATCGGTACAAGTCGCTAAGTTTTGTTTTGATGCGGAAATTCATTACAAAACAAAAACTCTGTGATGCCCCGACCGAATAGAGAAGCGGACTGCTAGATGATCTCGCTCCAGCAGATGATTGTTGTTTATTTATTTGGTTTACAGTCATTAGGCAGTGGTTTTTCACTCCCTGCTGTTGCTGCAGGAGGTAGAGCTCCAACATGGCTGTGATGCACACAAAAACCTGCTCTGTGTTGGCTCATTGCCTAGCTTAGGGACAAGTAAGCCTGCCAAGTCCAAAACGCTGCTTTACCACAATGACAATGACACTAGATCCTAGGAAGCACTTCCCACTATTTCCTTGTCAGCCATCAAATGTAACAAGGTGACAACAATCACTGTGTAATGTCACACCACTACGTGTCAGGGATACTCACAGATCTAAGCGGCATGACAGAATTAACTTGATGCTGGCATGCCTTGGGCTTTACGCCTAATTAGCAAAAAAAAAAAAAAAAAAATCCTAAACATAAAACCTCATGCAAGACAATTATACTGTTTTTCACCCCTAAATGATTCTCATTCGCCTTTCCCCATATGATTGTATCCATAAAAGGAACATTTTTAGTTGCTCTTCTCCATGCAATTATTCTACATGGGAACTAAAAGAATCATAAAAGTGGTCCATATGACTCTGTTTTATTAAGTTAGACAAAAACATACAAAAGACTGACATTTAAGTCATTATTCAACGAGTTAGTGAGAACTGCCAAGAACCATATCAGTCATGAATCAAAAAATCATTCACACTGGTTTTTTAACCAATTCATTCCAAGTTCTGAGTCAAATAAATGACATGTTCACAAACTGCTACTTCTCCCATGAGCATGACAGAACACACATTTATGGCATGCTTGTGTCCTTTTAGAAGATTGGAAGATTTAGTCTCTCTAGTATTTCCAATTACATTGGACAGAGTAAAAACAGTACACACAATTCTTAAAACAATTCTCTTTTGTGTTTTACTGAAGCAATTAAGTAAATGAAGAACTTTTCAATTTATTTTAATTATTCACCATGTTCCTTGAAAAGTTACTATTAAATTTAAAAAAATGTAATATTGCAGAATCTTACCAGACTCTTCAAACTCTTGGTTGGCTTGCATCCATGATTCTCTGATGAGTTTCAGACTGTCCTGCATAGCCTTCAGGTCTTCACTGGGACAGTTGCACTGGAGATAATCAACACTGCATTTGCACCAACAGTCATTATCCCGGCACACAAACTCGCCCTCGGAGTGGCAGCCAATATAACT
Organism: Barbus barbus; assembly: GCF_936440315.1. Classification (NCBI taxonomy): domain Eukaryota; kingdom Metazoa; phylum Chordata; class Actinopteri; order Cypriniformes; family Cyprinidae; genus Barbus; species Barbus barbus. The sequence continues at coordinate 19,258,027 of NC_136753.1, forward strand.
GAGAGCTGCCTCCACAAATCTGCTCCTTAGGTATTCTGGCAGAATTGCCTGAAGCCCTAGAAGAAGACAAATTGATTATATAAAAATACATAATATGCATTAAAAATTAAACCAGTATACCCTACCTTGTAAAAGTTTGGGATCAGTTTTTTTTTTTTTTTTTGAACATTAAATTGATCATCAAATAACACAAAAAAATATCAGTTTTCTCAAAAATATTAAGCAGAACAACTGTTCTCAACATTGACAAGAAATTTTAACGAGAGCTAAATCAGCATATTAGAATGATTTCTGAAGGATGTGACATTGAAGACTGGAGTAATGGCTGCTGAAAATTCAGCATTGCCATCACAAGATTCAGTTACAGTATAATAAAATACAAAACAGTTATTTTTAATTGTAATTATATTTCATAATATTACTGTTTTACTGTATATTTGACCAAATAGTCCAGCCTTGGTATACATAAGAGACTTATTTAAAAAAACATTTAAAAATCTTACTAACCTTAAAACTATTGAATTGTGTAATAAAATACTAGTTAAATTTAAGTGTTATAAGTATCTTTCAAAATATAAGCTACATTTCTTTGAAACCTGTACAACCTAAGTGTGCTTTTACAACAAAAGATGGTTGTGGAATTTTTCTGTGAACATGCTACTGCCTCTTTCAATATCAGCATAGAAGAATGAAATTAAATGAGTGATAATATCATTGGAAAGTCTGGGATATAGTTAAATAATACATGCGCTACCTTGTAAATGAATCTTGTTTTCAGGACTCTGAACCAAAACGGAACTGACAGAATCGAGGTTGTCATAGTTACTGCATCCAAGAGGGCCTGTCCTTGTTTCGGTCACCTTAAGGGAAGACAAGAGAAAGCACATGACAATACTCTGTGCAAAACAAAGACAGAAATGACACTGAGGCCATTAAATATGCAGAGCAGGCAGATGACTGTCCTGTGAAATCAAAGTAACATAGATTTATCCAGTGCTTCTACAAGCTCAAAAAAGGCATATTGTTTTAGACAAACTACACAGAATGTTGTAAAGGAGCTCAAACGTCTGTCCAGAACACTATAATGACTGCACCGTTACACCAAGGACATGAATGTTACTGAGAAAGCTATGGTATTATTTGGACCAAATTCACTAATGTAGTGAAGGGCAATATTTCACAGTGAACGTAATGCACTTTCAGTGTACGTAAATAGTGAAGGTTAATGGACTTGTGGCTGAATGCGACTTGAATTTTACAATCAATTTGGTACATTTCAACATACATATTTCAAATCCAACATAGCTGCCGTTGCAGAACTACAGTATGTTTTATATTGAAAGGCACAGTGTATACTGAAAAGAAATGCAACTGTTAGAAGAAATGGTTGTAAGCCAAATTAATTAATGTTCCAGAGCAGACAAACAGGTATGTTGAATATCAATATTACTGACATCTCACTGACAAAACTATCGTCACGGTATCTTTGTTCCCATCTAAGATTTGTGTTAAAATGGTGCGCCATTGCAGCTCAATCATTCCTGACAAAAGCTTCAGTTTTTTCCCTGACAAAAGTCACTATATATCAAGGCTCGGCTGACACATGGGAAGAAAATTCACTGCCTGTGGGCAAATATATCTCCCTACCTGTCACTTACAAATTGTTCTCTGTTCTACATTGTCTTTTTTAATATTTCCCCCTGTGAGTGAATGAAAGTCTTAATATTTCCCCTGGTGAGTGAATGAAAGTCTTAATATTTCCCCCGGTGAGTGAATGAAAGCCTCCATGTCGTGTTTGTAGATTAATGGTGACCCGAGATCTCCGTCAGGCGAAACTAACTTTTCTTCTTCTGTGTTGGAAGAAAAATCGCCTTTGTTCGACATCTACTCGAGGGTCACTGGATAAACGGTGAAGCGGATAAAATGAGACAAAGTAAACACTATAGTGAACCCTCCAAGCAGAACGCAGTTGTTGTCATGCAAGTGAACCACTGAAAATGACTGAGGACCTGGAAAAGCCAAGGAAGCATTTCTAATGTGATACACAAGCAGCAAATCCCCATTATCGAGAGCTGCTTTATTTAATTTCCATTCAGTGTGTTGAAATCACTTTCAAGCCAGTGAGAGTGGTGAAAGCCAAATCAGGAGCAAAAGCACAAGTTCAGCAAGCCTACCGCTGGCATTTCCATTCCTCTTATTGACGCGTCCACGCAATTAATTAAAATCCAAGGAGCCTCTACAGGGATCAGCAGATTAATTTCTAACAAAGACAGATGTCCGACTTAAAGGGAAAATTGACCAATTGCAAGCATAAAGATGGGTTTTTCTATGCATAGCAATGAGCCGGCCCGCAACAAGGGCCCGATGGAGCGGAGCATGTGCAGAACTTGGGCTTTCTATAATGAAACAGAGAAAAATGGAGAACTGTTGCTGCAACTAGTGCATCTGAATTGGAAATTCTGAATTTACCTGAGTGTGCACTATGTGCCATCCATTATAGATGCTGAGTACAAACCATGTGGACTGAAAATTGTGTATTTTTTTCAAATTATCTGCAGTGTTTTATTTGTGCTGACTACATCAGAACTTCCAGCAGCAGGCTTTAATGAGATCAGTAACTGGCATATGGGTCGCTTTCAGTGTGGCGACTGAAGGGATGTATTCAAGGAAATGGGTCAGTTGTGACTTGTAACATTCACTCACAATCACTCTGAAGTTCATAAGACTGTTCCCTCTGTTTTTATTAAAGAAGACCTGGCTCCCACGATCCTATACATAGTTACCGTGCCACTCTTTTGTCTCTTACTGCCAAGCTAAGAGACTAAAACCCTGCACTGTAAATAGAATCGATAATAATCACAGCACATATGCCCCACTTTTAGGAAAAAAAATTTGCATACCCTGGTGTGTAAATAAAGACAATAAAAACATGACAATAAGACGGTAAAAATCTTTTAAAAGTGACTAAAATGATTAGCTAAATAAATATTAGCCATCCATTTCTCAAACAGTAAATAAGGAAAAACAGACAATTCTGTAATTCCCACCTGTGATTAATCCAATAAAGACTGCGAAAAATATCACTGAGTGGGCCAGCGTAGCCACATATTTGAATAATAATGGATTTTAAGATGCCGATCCCAGCTTTTTTGATACGCTAGAAATGTCATTAATGTTTCATAAGCACTGGTGCTTATTATACAAATGCTTTGCAAAGTTACGGCTAGAATGGGGTCTGTATTTAATCAGAGAGAATTAGGCAATAGGAGTTTTCCTATTTGCATCAGGCATGTTTTCACACTGCATTGAAACAATCTTTGAGATATTCGAGCAGCTGTTTTCATAAAAAGGCTTTTTCCAGTGGGTTAGCGCACCCTTAGTTTCAGTTGGCGCAATGGGGGAAGCTTATCATTGGAGGAAAGTGTGCATTAGAATGGAATTATACCCTTCTTTACAGAAAATAGGACTTTATTGAAAGCAGCAGGGAATCCTCGGCGAGGCTAGTAGTGGTTAATGCTCTCAGCTTCAGCTTGTGAAATCTTAGAATGAAACACAAAGGCATGCTCTCTACAAGAGAGCTTCATCTGCGTAAATTAGCTGGAAATTCTTTTTGATTTTTCAAGCGTTCTTTCCTTGCAGCCGCATTCGGAAGTTCTCGCTCTGGTTTATGGCAGTTAAGAGGGAGAGACTGGGGGAGGTTTAGAGGTGCTGGCAGAGTTTTCATGCCTCCCAGCTTGTGCTTGGGATGGTTGACTGATGACCCAGGCAAATGTCAAAGCACTACCAGTGGCAAAATGCCCAACTCTTTCTCCGAATCATAATCTTTCATAAAGTTTTCTACAGTTCATATACTCTGCCACTGAGTTGGTGAGAGAATTCATATCATGCAAAATGTATTCCATTCCTTAACAGAGAAAAATGTGGTATGAGTACGCATTGCATAGAAGAATGTGGAATAAAAAATGTAAAAAAGAAAAATGATTGTATTATTGAGTAGTGTTAAAAATAATGTGTAGTATTATTTAAAGAGAGAGTTCACCCAAAAATAAAAATTCTGTCATCACATACTCACCATTATGTTGTTCCAAACCTGCATGACTGACTTTCTTCTGTGGAACATAAAACGTATATATATATATATATTTTTTTTTAACCAAACAGTTTAGGTTCTTATTGACATGTCCTTTGGACAAAAACACAAAGAAAGTTAATGGGAACCAAAACTGTATGGTTGGCAATTTTTTTTTTTAAATAACCTATTTTGTTTTTGGCGGAAAAAGTCAGGTTTGGAATGACATGAAGATGAGTAAAAGATGACAGAATTTTTTATTTCTGGACGGACTATACCTCTAAACGAGACCTGTTATGCCCCTTTTTACAATATGGAATATACTGTAAGTCTCAGGTGCCAGACCCAGATTGTGTCTATGAAGTTTTAGCTCATAATACCCCACAGATCATTTGTTATTTCATTTTGAGAATGCATATTTTGAGTGGAAGTAGAAACATGCTGTTTTCTGAGTGCACACATCCGAAGTACATGCACAGAAAGCGTCTGTCACACAGTGTCTTATTGTGCTTAAACTGTTAAATACATACAGGTTTGCGTTAAAAACACAAATGAGCTACCAAAACAATCGGTTATGTCTGTGAAGGTAAACAGCTGGGAAAGAAATTGCATGTTTATATTAGATCTGTGTGGCATCAGCGTAATATACAGTAAATAAATCAATAAATCCACTGCTCTCATTTCTTCTGAGGATGGGACTCTAAACAGTATTCTGTGCTCGTCATTGAAGCCAAAGACAGAACAGTTAGCATGCTTTGCGCCAACGTTCGCCATGGCATTAGAACTTGCGAAAAAATGGCGGCACCGTGGGTGGAAACTTGCAGATTAAGGGGCGGTAATATTATATTAAGATCCCCTTTCTACATCACAGGGGGAGCGAAATGGAGTAATTTATTTCTAATAAGAATGAAAAACAAGTCACAGAATTTAGATCAGAATATAAAACTGATGCAGATAAGTGGTATATAAAAGAAGTGTGTGTCTGAGAGTGTGTCTTTGCAGGCGACTGCCTGGAGGAACTGTCTCTGTGACATCTGTAACACGGGGGTATGATTAATCAATATCGGGTTGTTCAAATGAATTGATTAATCAGAAAATTGATATTTTTACTGATCCCCATTCATTAGAAAATCAAAGTTCTAATGAGTCCTTGACCATTGCCTAGTGTTCATCCAAGCCTATAAATTCTGGCCACTTAGCATGATGGCTCGCAAGTATATCACCAGAAGGCACGTCGGGTGACATCTTGCAGTCGGACATTAAAATGCACAGACCTGAATACTCCAACGATCATATCTAAACATGCTCTGATTGTTATAAACCTCAACCAACACTCCTCTCTCCTGTAAATCAAAACGAAATGCTGTGATGGATGTCAACTGGCACTCACCGCATTTTCTGTCCACTGTCGTCTCTGACTGTGGAGGTTAAATATTCATTTATTATTGGCGGTGCAGAAAATCCTCCTCATAAGTCTCTTATTCATTAGAGACTGACACCTCGCTTATATTCAAAATGGCTGACGAATGGGCCGGGCTCTCAAAGAAATTATTGAAATGGAACAGATAATTTGTCACACTGATGCATAATTCCACCAGCACCTTCATATTTATTTATTTATTTGCTATATTCCCTCTATACCCTCCCCCAATAAAACAGCTCTTCCATTTGAGCAAACCACTCTCGCTCAAACGTTGTATGTTTGCCACAGAAAGGATCGCCAGTTTGGTGTAGAGAGCCTTTGTATTCACATCCGTCTTCATCCATGTGAGGTAAAAATCCATGGGTTGAATTAAAGACTGCTGATCCTGAGAATATTTCACATCAATCACCTGAAATGCCAGGCAAATAAAGGCATCTAAAAGGACCTCCATCTGCTCACTTCCATCAAAATAGCTTATAAGCTCTTAAGCTAAGACACTTGCTGTCAGAAGGCAATGTGTCTTGCTCCCGGTAAATACAAATCAACTCAATCAAGTAGGGTTGGGAACAGAGTTGCATTCTTTTAAATACCGGAACCGACTAATGCTGTCTGTTCTTGCACCGATGCTGATTTAATACGATACTAACAGTGTTTACTGCACTACTAACAGCACTATCACAACACAGCTAGTCCAGTTATAGAAGGGCTTCTTCTCATAAATGATGATAAATACAGCACAACCAGTGCAGTCCAATTCTTGAATGAATGACTCTTATGAACCTTCCTTTTTAGTAAATCAAACACAAACACAGCTTACCACTAACAGTGAAACCTAAATAAATGTAGTTACTAAGTGGTTGTTTATATGACAACATGTAGTTGTCAGCAGTATTTTATAAATAATAATGAATATCTAACCACATTTTTTAGTATAATTTTTCTTTATTATATAACCAATTACTGAATTTCATTCTTGATGCCAGCACTAAAAAGAAAGAAATCCCACCACTAAATTTATCGAAATCATCTCAGTATTTCGTTATTGACTTACACTACCATTCAAAAGTTTGGGGTCAGTACGTTTGTAAAAATGTATATATTATTTTAAAAAGGACACAATTCTTTAATTTTTTATTATTTTCTGTTATATTCATCAAAGAAAAAACAAAATATTAAGCAGCTAAAATGTTTTCAATAACTATAAGAACAAATGTTTCTTGAGCACCAAATCAGCACATTAGAATTATTTCATGGATCATGTGACACTTAAGACTGGAGTAATGGCAGCTTTGCCATTATATCACAGGAATAATCTATATTTTAAAATATATAAAAAAAGACAGTCATTTTAAATTGTAATATTTCACAATATTACTGTTTTTTTTTTTTTTACTGATCAACTAAATGCAGCCTTGGTTGAGAATTGGACAAAAACATGCACACAAAATGTTTTACAAATACTCTTGAACAGTAGTGTAATCACCCCCCCCCCCCCCCCATATCACTTTTTTAAAAATATTAAAATAATATTTAATGGAGTCATTAAGGAACTGGAATCATTATTTACAATTCCCATCCTTATAATGAGGTCAACAAAGATTAGTACATAGTACATATGACATATGAGTTTTTCAAACCCCCATTCTAACTCTAACTTTCAAACATGTATTTAGGAGTGCATAGAATGTACTGTGCAGAAGGCATTTAACTTATTTAGTGCAGAGTATGTGGGCTGCTGTTTCAAACACAATCACTGACCTGACACATATTGCTTGCTACGGGTAACTTGTTTTGGATTAACTGATATATGATGTGTCAAAGAGGTTAAACCTGAATATGTGTTTAAAAAAACTGTGCCTTTCGAACGCAATTTAACTTAATCGAATGCTCCTCTGTGTGTACACACATTATTTTGTTCAAACCTGTGATTTATTAATACCTCATAATTTCTACGACCAAGAACAAAAATGAAGGAAAAAAAACTGTGCTTCTCTAACATTTAACCCACTTCTTTCGATCTCCGAATGATACATCTGCAAAACAATAGAAACAGCCGAGCTCAAGTCAAACTCCTTTCCAAAAATAAGCACTCAAACGGGGGGTCAGGTCCCCAGGTCTGTGCGCATCTAGGCCACAGGGTTACCTTGATGGCAGTGGAGGCAATCTGGAGGTGGTGCAGTTTGCGCAGAGTGCTCTCTCGGTCTATGAAGTAGGAGGCAGCCAGCTGGTGCAGGGCCTCCAGAGTCAAAGCCGTGCCATTTGAGTCAGTCAGGTCTGCCGTCCGGCTTAGCCTCCTCTTGTCCACAAATATAGTCAACGCCTCCTCACCTGCAACAGGGCAAAGAAACATAAAAGAGTGAGGAACGCTGGGGGAAATGGCTTTATACAGTCAAAAAATATTTATGTTAGGAAGAGCAAAGCAAGGGAATTGACTATACAGTGAATGTCTATGAAGGGAATAGGAAATGGACAATTTATCAAATAAAATATAACACTTATAGATAATGAGAAAGTAAACTGTCATTAAAATCATGTTAACACTATACATAATGCAGATGCATAGTTCATGAATATGAGTGTACATGAAAATGTATAAATTAAAGATAAAATTTCATGTTAATGTTTTTAACGAAATCGTATTAATGCAGCTGTCAAACGATTAAAGTATTTAATCGCAAATAACATTGTAATTATTGAGTCCAGCAGGTTGTGTGGATGATGCACGTAGAAGAAAAAAATAAAATAAAATAAATAAATATGTATATATATATATATATATATACACTATATTGCCAAAAGTATTGGGTCACCCCCTTCATGAACATGTTTGACTACTTTAGTAATCTCCATGAGTACAAATCTTAATGTTAAAGCATATAATGATATTCTAGGGAATTGTGTGCTTCTAATTTTATAGCAACAGTTTGGACAGGACCCTTTTCTATTCTAACATGACAGTGCCTCTGTGTATAAGGCAAGGTTCAAAAATAAATGATTGATTAAGTCAGTGTGGAAGAACTTGGCTGGTCTGCAGAAAGCCAAGTCCTAATCTTATGTATATCAGTTATATATATCAGTTATCAGTATAATCTTATGTAAGCTTATTTTGTTTACTAGGATGAGAGTTGCTGAAATCGCGTTTGGTCTCGTACTGTATCGTGTATCTTGTCAGTGTGTGCACTTGCTTGGCCATTTGTAGTTGATAAACAGGAAAGTGGGTCCAGCTGAATTGAAATGATCATTTGTTAGATTGGTATAATAAAGGTTATTATACCGCGGCAGCGGTCGCGGCAGTCGTCGTGTGAAGCCCTCTTAGTGTGAAGACCAAAGAGTGTAAAGACCATCGACTCTACCGTGCGACTCCACCGGGCAGGGACACCGGCAAGGGATAGTAGTAGCTTTTTATTTAATTTTTTCATTGATATGTTTATTATTGAAATGTTGTTGTTATATGCATGTGTTAATTTTATTTAATTTCTTTATTTTCTTAAATATGTGGGTAGATAGTATTTATAGAGTTGTAACTTTTTAGTTTTAGTTACTTTTTCTTATTTGTAAGTCGCTTTGGACAAAAGCGTCTGCTAAATGACAAAAGTAAAAAAGTAAAGAGTGTAAAGACCATCGACTCTACCGTGCGACTCCACCGGGCAGGGACACCGGCAAGGGATAGTAGTAGCTTTTTATTTAATTTTTTCATTGATATGTTTATTATTGAAATGTTGTTGTTATATGCATGTGTTAATTTTATTTAATTTCTTTATTTTCTTAAATATGTGGGTAGATAGTATTTATAGAGTTGTAACTTTTTAGTTTTAGTTACTTTTTCTTATTTGTAAGTCGCTTTGGACAAAAGCGTCTGCTAAATGACAAAAGTAAAAAAGTAAAGAGTGTAAAGACCATCGACTCTACCGTGCGACTCCACCGGGCAGGGACACCGGCAAGGGATAGTAGTAGCTTTTTATTTAATTTTTTCATTGATATGTTTATTATTGAAATGTTGTTGTTATATGCATGTGTTAATTTTATTTAATTTCTTTATTTTCTTAAATATGTGGGTAGATAGTATTTATAGAGTTGTAACTTTTTAGTTTTAGTTACTTTTTCTTATTTGTAAGTCGCTTTGGACAAAAGCGTCTGCTAAATGACAAAAGTAAAAAAGTAAAGAGTGTAAAGACCATCGACTCTACCGTGCGACTCCACCGGGCAGGGACACCGGCAAGGGATAGTAGTAGCTTTTTATTTAATTTTTTCATTGATATGTTTATTATTGAAATGTTGTTGTTATATGCATGTGTTAATTTTATTTAATTTCTTTATTTTCTTAAATATGTGGGTAGATAGTATTTATAGAGTTGTAACTTTTTAGTTTTAGTTACTTTTTCTTATTTGTAAGTCGCTTTGGACAAAAGCGTCTGCTAAATGACAAAAGTAAAAGTAAGTAAAAGTAATCCCAGTTGAACACCTCTGGTGTGACTTTAAATGCAGACCTTGAGTCAAAAACTCGTCACCAAACACCAATGACTTGTACATATGGGTACTGTCATTTTAGACACGTCCAGAACTGTTTCAACAGAGATTGAAATACAATTTTTAAATACATGAACTATGTTTTCATCTGTTGGAAGTTTTGGAAGTGCATTTGTCTATTCTAAAGAAGGGGGTGTCACAATACTTTTGCCCATATAGTGTATGTACAAGTCATTGGTGTTTGGTGACGAGTTTTTGGCATTTAAAGTCACACCAGAGGTGTTCAACTGGGATTAGGACCAGTCAAGTTGTTCCACACTGACTGAATCAATTATTTCTTTTTGAACCGTGCCTTATACACAGAGGCACTGTCATGTTAGAATAGAAAAGGGTTTTGTCCAAACTGCTATACAATTAGAAGCACGCAATTCCCTTGAATATCATTATATGCTTAAACATTAAGATTTGTACTCATGAAAATGACTAAAGTAGTCAAACCTGTAGTCAAACCTGTTCATTAGAAGGGGGTGACCCAATACTTTTGGCAATATAGTGTATATTTATATAAAGACACCAGAAAGTATTGTAGATTTATGCGACAGATGTATATGTAATTAATGTTTGTGCAAATGACCATGTGTTACAACTGTGGCATTTTTTTAAACTTGTTTTTTAATTCACAGATATCAAAAACAGATGTCAGAGCTCTAGACCTTTGTGTGTTCACATTTGCAGATATCGGGTTGTCTAAAATGTTTGGCAGATAAAAATGTCTGCCAAAATGCATAAATGTAAATGAACAGTCAGCATTGTTCAAGTACCTCCGAGTGTAGCTGAAAGCAGGAAGTGTGTGCCATATTTCCTGATGATGTTCTCGGTAATGGCACCGAGGGTGGGTCTGCGGCCCAACTGTCTGATGGTCTGCATGAACTCTGGATCGAGGGGTAGAGCCACGCCATTGTCCTCTCTCTCCAGAGCCAGGCTGTTCACCTTCCAGCGCCCAAACTCTCTGCAAGGTCACGCAAAAACACACACACATACACCCTATTTGGAAATGTCCTTCATTTGAGCCACAATAGACACAGGAGAGAGAAATCCTGAACATCATTTTTTCAACAGCTGGGAGAGTTTGTTTTAATATCTGGTTCAGTGTAAGCCACAGTACAGTTTAAGCTTTTTTGAAATTGCAGTCCTATATGTTCCCCGAACTAAAAAATAAAATATATATCTATATATATATGTTTAATAGAGGTCTGAGAAACCTTCACGCAGCTTGAGTACAACTCATATTCAGTTAAGACCTGCTGAGGAGAAAATGCGATGACTGCATGACCCCCGTGCCTGCAATTCAAATCATATTATGCATGCTCTTTATTTTTTTCGAACTTCAGCTTTAGGAATTGCTCTGGACTGCTTTAAAAGCTGTTGTCCTCTACATAATGGTGCAATTTGTTTTTTTTAGTTTTTTTTCCTGTGACTTTTGCACAGAAGAAGAGATGGGACTAATCTGTAACAATGGCAAGCTTCTTTCTTTCACGGATAAAAGGTAAGAGGAGTCTGTTCTGTGAGAACAGCTGGAATTTTGTTTGAGGAAATCAGCTGGCACTATCCCTTTTCTGTCTTTCATTTACAGCAAAAGCTGCTCAGCACAATACAGTGAGAATGTTTCTTATATAACTTTTAGTGCTGCAACTTTATTTAATACTTCAGAATATATAGTATACTTTAAAAGAATGATCATCACTATATTGAGCTACCAGTAAGATGCTTCCACTATGCTACTAATAATTTGGTATGGTAAAAGAAAATACTAGCTTAGAAATGCAGAACGCAAAACACAAATGATCAGTGCTGGCCTTCATATATTAGTTAGTATATTAAAGGGATAGTTCACCCAAAAATTAAAATTTTGTCAACGTTTACTCACCCTCAAATTGGACTATATATATATATGTATGTATATATATATATATATATATATATATATATATATATAGAAGATTTGGAAACCAAACAGTTGATGGTAGCCACTGACTTTCCCCCAATATTATGGAAGTCTGTGGCAATCTGTTTAGTTACCAACATTCTTCAAAATATCTTCTTTTAAAATTCTACCCTACCAATATTACAGAAGCTGGGGAAAGACACTTTAAGAACGATGTGCATTTAACGATTATTTTAATTTTAATATTTATACAGTATAATTTATCATTCAACATATTTTTAAGGGAAATATGAGACATTTACTTGTTTTATTATATTACATTAAAAGTTTCATTAATATAAAATATTAAATGGTTTTATTTAAATATAAAATGCATCTTATCAGTTTCATTGACTCAAACTGAAAATATGCAAATCTCTAAACTGAAAACTGATCTGACGAATAAATCTTAGACATGTTGTCACAAATGTCAAAATTCAGCAGAGCATACACTTGGGGTCATTTTGCTCATTATACCCTATATATTATATTACAGAATATGGCTTGCTAAGTGTTTATAATAACAGATGGCACTTATTGACAGTGGAAAATAAGAGCAGCAAAGACAATCAGATAGAGAAAGACAAATGGAAGGGAAGAGGGACAGAAAGAGATGAAATGAAGAGGGAAAGTATGATCGACACTGTGTCAGAACAAAAGTTCTTGATGGACAGTTATGGATGGAGCTGGAGGCTAATCCACCACTGAGCCCACGCTACAGCCTCACAGCAGGAGAAGGCATATTGAAGAACTACCTGCCAACCTTCCCCACAGAGACCCACGGCTACACGGAGTCAACGGTGTGAACATGCTCCAGAGGAAGCAGTCTGAAGCCAACGGGAGACCGAGAATGTCACAGTACAAGCAAATGAGACCTGCTTGTTATAATGTCGGAGGCAGTGCTATGTTTGAAACATCCGGAATGAGTTGGATTTTTGCTATATCATGCAACACGCTCTAAATGAGATTTGTGGATAGGCAAAAATGGTTTTGTGTGAAGTTAAATTGCATTCGATTATTAAACTAATTAGTTTCAAGTTGGCTAAAAAATGTATTTGATTATGAAAAAATTAAATTGGAACAATCAATCATGCTCCATTCCATATGTAATTTCAGTAATACAGGATTTTCCATCCATCTAGTTTGAACTATGATATTAATGTTTTTGCAAGTTCACAGACAGATGCTAGGTATCACGCCTCACCAACCTACGTTTACAGAAAGCAAGAAGTACAAAATGAGTAAAAAGCTGTTAACACAGAACACATTTTCACATTCAAAAACAGTTAACCTAGAAGTGCAATGGAATGGAACAAAAATCAAGGGGTCTCAAGACTAGTTTTTAAAAGTTGGATCATTTTTGATATGACAGAGGGCACTTCTCACCACAGTTTTGAATTTTTTATACAAGTGGAAAAAAAGGGGAAAGAGAGAATTCATAACTGCATGCAACAAAATGCATATGTATGCAAATAAATGCTGTTCAATTTTTATTCTGCAAAGACAGTAAAGACCTTTTATAATGTTAAGAGATTTATGTTTTTAATAAAGCCTGTTCTTTTGAACTTTCTATTTGTCAAAGAATCCTGAAAAAAGGTATCATGGTTTCCACAAAACTAGTAAGCAGCATAAGCGTTTGCAACCTTTATAGTAATTAAAAATGTTTCTTGTGCACAAAATCAGCATTTTAAAATGATTTCTGGAGGATCATCTGACAAAGACTGTCTTCTGAAAATTAAGCTTTAGCACAGGAATATATTACTTTTTAATAATATTTCACAATATTACTTTTATTGTTTTTTTGGTCAAATAAGTGCAGCCTTGGTAAGAAAAAAAAATCTTACAGCCCCCAAACTTTTGAACAGAAATATTTATTCAGTAAGCCTGCAGTGCATTACATAGATCACTTGTATCTGTGAAAGCCAATTCATCTGAATTTGCACTCTGCATTGAAAATATATGTGCATGTTCTTTTGCATTTTTAATAACGTTTGAGGCTGTTATTTCGCTACATTGACCTACAAATCGGTTAACGCACTCACAGCAAGGACGGGTGGCATTTGTATCTAAGACTATCTGTGTCAGGCTGCAACTCGAACAGTCCATAAATCTAGAAACTCTCATGTAATAAATGCTTGATGCACGGAAACATGTCAAAAGGTGTCAGTCACTGATTGAGAGCCTGTTAGTCTGTCAGCATTCATGGAGAAAGCCATGTACAGTAGATGCACAACACTGCAACAGTATACACACACATAAATACATTGCTTGTGGTTTATTGTGATATTTTTATCAGCTGTTTCAAACTTCATTCTGATGGCACCCATTCACTGCAGAGGATTCATTGGTGAGCAAGAGATGTGATTACGTGATTACATTTCTCCAAATCTGTTCTGACAAAGAAACAAACTCATCTACACCATGGATGACCAGGTGAGTAATGACCAAATTAGAAGTCCAATTACCACAGCTGTGTTCATTTGATCAAAATTATAGTAAAACAGCAATATTTCTAAAATTTAAAATACTTACATTTTAAACACATTGGTCCTGTGATGCTACAGCTGAATTTTTAGAAGTCATTACTCTAGGCTTCAATGTCATGTGATCCTTCAGAAACCTTTTTTTCAGGATTCTTTGATAAATAGAAAGTTCAAAAAACAGCATTTTTTAAAAATCTAAATCTTTTGTAACTTTCCTTTAAAAAATTTATATATCATAGTCGTCCATCATGAACAACATCTAAATGTTTTATCATCATGAAAACAAAGTGTTTTCGTGTTTTATGTTGAAAATGCTAACAAAACATTCAATGAAACCTTCTTGACAGCTCTAATTTCAAAAGTCATATAAAACTATCATAGTACTTGGTTTATTGCCAACTACCAGCTGTGTTTATATTGTGGTCTTAACTTGATTTTTATTTCAAGACTAACCTGAGGCAAATTGAGAGCTCAGGATACACCTCATTAGTTGTGTTTATCAAACACTTCTTCATGATAACATTAATCTGATGTAAACACGCTCATTAAGGCCTCACTCATTTCACGTCATAAGTCATTTAGGACTGAAGAAACTTTTTTGGACCTAAATTTAGAGCTAATTGGTCAACAAAGGACATTCGTTATTTATTCAAAGAGTATTTCTTCATATTGAGTCATCAAAGCCCCAGTCATCATCGCTCCTGTCAGTTGTGAGATATGATTTAACATACGCACCTCTGTGAGCTTCCATCATTCAATTCCCATAAGGGAAGCCCAACAGCTCATCTCTCTCAGTCGAGCTCTGGCCCTGATAAACTGAACTAGGAAAACAATCTACCACAGCAATGACCGAGCAGCCAGTAGGTGTTTTGTCCTTGATTGTGTTTCCAATGCAAGTGCAAGCATACTCAGGGGATATACATGTCTTCAAACATAAATAATGAGACGATTAGCTAGGGCCTGACGCTACTAGCCTGATATCTCTCTCTCCCTCTCCTTCTGTCGATCTCTCTCGTTCTTTCTCACACACACTCCCACCCACCTTCTCTTGTTCTCTTATATAGGGTGAACTAGGGTATTCTGGGATACTCAATCTCTGTTGTATACATTTCTGATCTATGATAGCTTCAGCATATTCAGTAACATAAGTACACTCTAAAAAATGCTGGGTTAAATACAACCCAGCACTGGGTAAAATATGGACAAACCCAGTGTTTTCAACCAACAGTTAGGTTAAATGTTTAACCCAGCCTTCTGGGTAGTAACCCAACCATTGGGTCAAAACAACCCAATCGGTGGGTTTGTCAATATTTTACCCAGCAGTGTACTTATTATTATTATTATATAAAAAGTATTTTAGCCTCTGGGTGTTTTTGGGAGGCTGAAGATGTTTTGACATGCCCTGATGTTTGTATTTATTTAAGCTACTATAAAATATTAATGACTACAGTCTGATTTCACTATATAAACTGTGCTTTAATAATATGTGACCAGCTTGAATGCACATTTGCATTTTTGCATGAATTATGTCCTGTAACTCACCTTATAATGCATTGTGGGATTTCATGAATACTTATAACTTAATACTATACACTTTTAGAAAGTATAATGCAGTAAGACACATGGAAAACAACCAATTTCAGATGTAAAAAGGAATATGCAAATATTGCAATGTATTTTAACTTTTCTCACAATTATTTATGAAAATATATAATGCATTAGAATGTACATTATAAATACCTAATGCATTCATATAAAGGCTTTAAATAAAATATTACCGCATATTCTAGTTGGGTTGTTGTACAATAACATCCTATTTGTTGGTACAAAGGTCAAAAATGCAAAGAACGCCCACGATTGCCATAATTCACCCAAGTTGCTAGCTGATTTGATTGCTTTTGGAACTACTTCCCTTGACGATGCAAAAATAAACAAAATAACTGACCATATTGTGTGTAAAATGTGAGTTATTCGAAATTAACTTCTTGTTCAAATAACCTTTTTAAAAAGCAATATTGTGCTGTTGGATTTAAATTAAATTCTCCTTGACTTGTATAACATATAACTGGTGCAGGAAAATAATATAATAAGGACAAAATAAATCCAACAGTCAAGAAGAGGTGTGTAATGCAACCATTTCATTCCATGAATGAAAAAAAAAAAAAACTTGTCAAATATGCCATACTGGAAGCCCTTCATGTGTTTAATTTGAAATTCCACACCGGTGAACATCACAGTCTTTTCTCCGGTTTGATTTCCAGGACAACACCGTTATATATTTATTTAATAAGAGCAGTTCAAAGAATTTGTACAGAACTTAGCTGTCAGTAATGTCCTGTACACAGCACACACACGACTGCATTAAGTTAAATATCCCTTTAAAATAGCACAAAGTAGAGCGACTAATTGAGCAATCAATGATCTGAGGCTTTTATGGAAAATAATCAGACATTATTGTCATTAGGCTAAACATTTTCCGTCTAAATCTATTTGAATGCTGAAGAGGCCGGAGGCTAATAGACCTCTAATGCTTCAGGCATTAATAACACTTATGACTTGTACATTTTCTAGGATGTATAATAATTCAATTATATTTATTCCTCTTAAAACCTTTCAGATGCTTTCTTAATTGGAAATCTTGATTTATTCAACATCATCCTTATTCCAAGCTGGATAAGCAGCGGTCTGGCTATGTGCTATGGTTATAAATGTTTTTAATTAAGCATTTTACAATTTTACTTTAAGATTAATTACATTAATCTTGAAAAATGTGAGCCCTACGTTTATAGATTTGACCAAATTCCTTAAATCCCTTAATAACTTTGTTTTATATATATATATATATATATATATATATATATATATATATATATATATATATAGACTTGTATACTGAAGTAATGACTTACTAATGAATAAAAAGGTAATAAAACTTTAGCATCATCAACACGACCACATAAAAGCAGACATTAAAGTCATACAGCTCAACTCTCCTTCTCTGCATACATAATTGAAGATATTTAAATATGTGACCATTTATCATCTGAAAACACTAGCAAATATTTTAAACACAACCACATTTTTCAAATATATGACTAAGATGTATTCCTATCTTCCTAATACTTTTAATTCCAGTAAAAAATCAAAAGTACACATGTCCTGTCTAATTCGGATGTAAAAACCATCACAGACTCTGTCGACTTTATACATCAAGTCCCATTCCAGAGTGCAGTAAAACTTCAGCAAGACAGTGTTTGCGTGGGAGAATTGCTGCTTATCCTCATTGTTGCTCACAGAGCTCTGGCTAAGCCGACAATTGCTGTCACCTTGTGCTTGTGGAGTTTCGCTATTAGCATCTCTGGGAGGAACAAGTGAGCACGTATCTGCTCCGGCAACCTTTTCCGCTGCCATCAGCTTGTCCGTCTCACCCACCCATTCTCCCGTGCAGAACCCTCCCATCACACACTTGTCAGGCAGCATATGTCTGGTGTTTTATGAGCTCCCTTTCATGCATCTGACAGGAAGGATAGACACTACTGACTCTTTACTGTACCCTTGGGCTCTGTTCAACCTTTGGCGGAAAGTAAATGGGGAGAATGAGAATATAACATCTGACACAAATTTACCTTAAATCTGTCACTGCACACCTACCTATGTTACCACAAGCAAGTTCCTAACAACAAGGTGTGTTTTCGAAAATACAAACAAACTGCAGATGCTGATGTACAATTTTGAGGCGAGAATTTTAGGGATTTATTATTCAGACCAACCAAGCAGGTGGGACAGCGGCTCAAGATTTATTTACAGTGATCGTGTAATGAACACAGATTTGAGTTTTGAATATAAAAGCAGCGCTAGACAGTAAAAACTAAATAAAAAATAAAAAGAGAGAGAGAGAGTTTTCAAAGTTATAAATAAAAATAATGGAGTACATGTAACAAAAAAAAATACTATTTCAGTCTTTCTGCTTCAAAATTTCACACTTGATTCAATGTCTTACCATTTCTTAGTAATTATTTGTGAACATTACTAGAAATTCGATGTGAAACGTGAAACTTTCTTCTACACTTTTCTCAGTGTGCAAACCAATACAACACTGAATTTCAAAGTAGTCTATAAAAAGACTAAAGAAGAGGTGACAGAATGCCTGACACATGCACACACGCATATAGGCTTATAAAACTGTTCCAATGTCACACATCATTATCTTTCCTCAAATGTCTCATACAAGACAAAGAAAGTTAAGAGGCCAGGAAGCAGAATTGATTCTCTCTCAACTCAGATCTATAGCAGATGCAAACCTGTCCCACTCTGTACTGCCAGTGTGAAAGCAAGGTACTTAAAAGTCATTCAGGCACAAGGGAAGTTGGTATAGGAGCCCTGTCTAGCATGCAAAGTAAAATCAGGAAGACATGTGCACGCCAACGCACACACATACATGCACACGCGAGCTGCTGGTTTCCACCAGCAGGGGGAGATCTGACATTGAGAAAGCACAACTGTACTTTTGTTGACTCCTATAGTCTGCCTCTACCAAAAAAAATAAAAAATAAAGCCAGTGGAGCATTCACAGATACACACGTATGTTGAAGAGAGAACGTCTGACTAACCCCAATGTTGCCATCTCCATCTGTGCCTGACGGCCACTGCCAAATGAGCGTGTCAGTCAGGTTCAGTTCAGCCAACACTTTTGCTGCTTTTTTCTCCTCCCCTTTTGGGCTGTTTATCACTTCATCTAATCCTCAGCTCTAACTCACCACAAGCTCCCGCAACACCTCACCTCACATCAGTTGCAACTAATAATCTGGTATTAAAAGTTTTGAATCACACTTTGAACTTGAAAACAGTTGTCTAGTTTCCTGACAAAAACCCTTAAAGTGACTGTTTATGAAACACATTGTTCACCCAGCATATCAGTAACATTATGGCATATTAATTTTTTTTTTTACATTTATCAGTAACATTTGAGCATATTTGAACAATTTTAATTACTACCTAATTACTACTTTCACACAGTCCATATCGTCCATAAATGTTTAGCGTATAACAAAATACCATATATTATATTATATTATATATATATATGTATATCGTTTATATTGCATAGCAAAAATAATACCCCAAAATTTCCATCAGTACACTCATGTGGCAATATGCATTTGGAAGTTCTCTTCTATTCTAATCTAAAGTTTACACACCAGTAAACAAAATAAGCCTGCCTCCATCAAGGTTTCTTGTTAACTTCGTTATATGGTAATATGTGTACAAATAAATGAAAAGCACCATGTAATTCTGGATATCATGAAAAATTCCAACACATTTTACACACCAGTGGCAATAAATAACAGAAGTAATTATCCAACTCACCTGTAAATTTTATATTTGGTTGTGAAGCCCTGCTGATAACGCTCCACAAATTCTGAAAATTCCTGTGAGTGATGAAAAGGCCCTTTATCTGAAAGGAGCCACCCAAATGGACCAGCGGCATCATGGGAGGCTGCCACAGGGGCTAGAACCCAGCAGTGAAGGCTTAGTACAACACACACCCATAGACTCATCAGATACGCCAGTCTAAAATCAGTACACTGGCAGCTCATGCTTCACCCTGCGACTCGACATTCTCTCCAAACTTTCCCCGCCTTCTGAAACAACAAAGACATTACAGTAAATTCAAGGGTGTTCTGACACCCTTTTTCTAACACAGCTGTAAAGACAGTTAAAGTCCAGGGTTTTCAATCTGGGGTTCCTAAAGACTGAGGTCTGTGGAGACAATATGGTATAATTATATACTTGATCACTTCAAATTCTTAACTATATTTTTTTAGCTTTCTGACTATTGTTAAGGACTGTAGTATTAATAATTATTGCTCTTAATGAAAGTTATTATAACGTGTTACCAAAAAAAACCTCTGATATAAAGTATAAAATAGACTTAAAATATTAAATTTATTTCCATATTATATTGTCATTTTTCAACAATTTTCGATACTGTGTTTCAGAAACATTCGTCTCATCAATACAGTAAAATTTTCACATGCATTTCTCTAACGCAAATAAAAGGAATATGCTTGCAATTAGCCTATAATTAAAGTAAATGTTATTTTAAATATGGTATTATATTTAAACTTACTATAATTGTAGTATAATTAAATCATATTTATTATAGATATAAGTTTACCTTCTCCAGGTGTCCGATGTTCCAAGCACTGAAGTCAACAACCTCTACAGTCTACAGTTAAACGCAAATGATTGTAAAAGCAAAGCATAGGGAGATTGTTGAGGGTGACCTTTAAAAATTTGGCTCAGTTCAACTTGTTTTAAACAGCATCGCGAAGCGAGAAGAGCCCTGGAAACCCAGCATCCAACTCTCTGCTTCCGCTATCGAGTATATTTCCAACGTCTTGTGCCGTATAATCCGGGTGAAGAGAAGAAAAAACTATCGCGAGGAGAAGCGGGCGCTCTGTCTTCACTCTTCTCTCTCCAGGTAGACAGGTCTCTTATGAATTGGAAGTTACGGTGAAGCAATCCCATAACCATTAACGTCTGACGCGATTAAAGTCTACTGTTTCCCCTCGGTCGACACATTAACTTAACCCGGTGTCAAAGAAGCACTAAATACATGTAGACTCCGGAGGTCCACTCTGTGCAACTGCGCGTATGTCGGATGCTCAAACCCGACGCTTCCAATACACACCATGAAAATATCCAATTTATTTCAGAGACAAGCCTCCTCCACTCCTCATTGGCTGCGAGCGGGCGAGAGGGGCGGGGTTTCGGTGCTGAGAGAATGCACTTTGTCAGGGTCTGAATGAGTTTGAACATTATGTGCTTGTTATGAAAATAATATTATATTTATTTATGAATGGGACCTTTATGATACAAAATAATAGCCTGCTCTAGCTGCAGGATCGACATTATATTCAGTCAAGTCGTTATCAGGCTCACAACATTGACAGTGGCAAACTATATTAGAACATAGCTTAGTAGGTTTGGATTGAGATGTATTGAACTTATTGCATATACCTTCTGAGCTCAAAAATGCATGCATATAAAATATATACTTTCAATTTTGTATATTGCCTAATTCAAAAGGGTTGCAGGAAAAAAAAACTGGATGTTAGGCAGGATGGAAAATAAGAGTTTTCATGTTACAGGAACATGGAAAAAAACCTGCTTTAATCAAAGTACACATTATTTTTATTTCCATTTTTTTTATATGTTCACTTTATTGTGATATTGCAAAAATAACTAAATACATAAATAATAACCAATATGATTTCTGTGTGGGTTTCATATTTTATGTGAATTTATTAACACATATATTGAAGGAAAATCTACTGCATAACAGGAATCCTGACTCTTTAGGATTATTATGCACAATTATACATTTCTAACATAAATAATTGAACTTTATGACATTTCTAAGTATAAGGTTGCACTGGTTATTCAAAATAAAATAAAATAAAAATAAAAATGACTAACCTCTACTCAGACAGATGAATAAATGTGTTGTATATTATCTCAAACAGTGTCCATGGTAATGTTCTTAATAAAACGTTTACATTAAAAAAAAGGGAGTGCACTGGACTGCCCATGCTGACAACACGAGAATGAGCAGAAACAGTCAGACATTGGCTTCCAATTGATTCACAGTGATCGACCGTGAGAGGAAATGAGCAATCTTGGGAGGAAAGGAAGGGAAAGAAATCAAAGACAAAATCAAATCAAGTCCTCGCTGTGAGCAAGTGAGAGAAATATCAGCACCGTTTTTGCCGAGATGTTTACAGATGATGCAGATAGTGAAACGACATCCACAGGACCAGCAGCAGATCAGTGGATAGTGCAGAAAACAGCTGTTTGACAAAGCTGAGACAGCACTCTTTAAAGCCAGTCGACCGCTGAAGGCGGAGTTGAGATCTAGATCGTGGTATAGTGTGCTAGATCACAAAGCAGGAACATTTATCAATGCATAGACAGGAAGTCATTACAACAGGTAAATATTCACTTAAAATGCAGCCTTGATGGAGTCAATGATGTGTTCTCTCGATGAAGAGTAATCAAGAAAGCAAAGTAAAGATAATATTTTAATTAGCTACCATCTTGACAGCTGAGGCAAGGTATTTTTGCATTTCTCATTGGATGCATTATGCTTATTTGCTTTTTTCCTTATTTCTCTCTTCTTCCCTCACTCTCCCCACAATGGCTTCGGTAAATAGGCTAGACTGTGAAAACATAAGAAGTCTTTGGACAATATAATTGCAGGCAAGAGAAATTCACTCCTGCAAACAGTTCAGCACTTGTTCGCATAATTAGCTTGAAGACGCCCATTACATATTAACTAACTATGTGCAACCAGGTAAAAGTGGTGTTTATCAATGCAGCATGTTGGCACCAGAGGTTTCACAGGCTATTAATTGTCATAAGCAGTGTGTGAAGCTTTAGTCTCAGCCATTGCATGTGTAGCTGCAGTGTCAGACTCTCTTCTGGCTGTATGAATCACCCGAATAGTGATGAGGCCAAGCCAGTGTCATGCTCTCCTTCTCTAATGACTCTGACACATGAGCTTTGTTCCACAGTAACAAGCACTATTGCTACAGCTAGAAATGTCTAATGATTATGTCTGAAAAAATATTAACCCTCCCGTCTCAATGCTACGTGGTCAATGTGCAGGCCCATAAATCAGTCTGCAATGTTGCAAGTTTGTAAGTAGCTATGTTTAACAGCTCACTTGCAACATCCGATTCTTATAAAGAATCAATGTAAATGCTAGTATGCCTCCAAAAGCATAAAGGCTTTATTTTCCTAGTTCAGTGTGCAAATACACTACACACAATAAAAGCCAAACATATGAGTTATTATTCTAATATCTTCTACTTCATTCTGTTCTTTGGGTTAAAAGAATAGTTCACCCAGAAATGAAAATTTGCTTAAAATGTATTCACCCCCAGGTTATCAAAGATGTAGAAGAGTTTGCTTCTTCATTGGAACAGATATGGAGTAATTTAGCAGTACATCATTTGCTCACCAATGGATCATTTGAAGTGAATGGGTGCCGTCAGAATAATAAAAAAAAATTAAAAAATAAAAAACATCACAATAATCCACAAGTAATTTGCTTTTAAAAAGTGCTTGAACTCAAACGATATGACATTTTTACTGGAGAAAGCAATATTATAGAGGACTCGTAAAAAACTTTGTTATTTGATGGAGTGGAGTTGTGTGGATTACTTGTGGATTATTGTGATATTTTTATCAGCTGTTTGAAAGCTCATTCTGATGGCACCCATTCACGTTTGTCCCCATCTACCTACTTTGTGTGCAATAATACAGTATCGGATATACTGTATGTTGAAAAAGATAACTCAGTAGAAAACAACATTCTTAAAGAAAAAAAATTCTGAAGCATTCAAACATAGCAAGTCAATATTGTTGAACAAATAAATAAATATATAAAAGAAAAAAAAGATGGATAAAAGAAAAAGGCAGAGTACTGTCATTCAAGACTTCAGGTCATTTGCTAATGGCATTTTTTTATAAACCACTGAAGAGATACATTATTTGTGTGATGCTCTGCCTTCAAAATAGATCCATCTTGATATTAGATTTTGTCATGGTTGAGAAGCAACACAATTTTCCCTTCTTACTCGTGGCGTGACTTTTTGCTTGGATAAGGTGGACTAAAAAGAACTTGGTGGCATTTGTCTGGGGAATGAAACGATTGTACAGGTCATTGATAGAAAATGGCATATCGCAGCACAATGAATTGTAGAAGTTGCTTGATGAATGGCACAGTCCATAGGGTGAGCCTGGTGGACATCAGTCTGGAAATATCAAATAGCTCAAGAGTTTCCTTTTTTATTTTATTCATACTGTATGTTCATATAATAGCTCCATTATTAGCATGACAATAGAAAGAAATTGAGATATGTATGGCTAGGCATACACACTACAGTAGTTCTCAACTAGTGGCTCAGAGTGTTGTGCAAATAAATAATAATAATTAAACTCATAAAAACAGCTACAATTAATATAGGTTCACTTGCTTAGTGCAGCTAATTATTATTGCCATTATTTTATTTTTTACTATATATATATATATATATATATATATATATATATATATAATTGTATTTTTTTTAAAATAAATAAATAAATAAGTTCGGCACTGTCTTAGGTCCCTATTTTGTTAGCCTTGTAGCAAAACCATGTGAGAACCACTCCACTACATCAAGTGTGTGCCATTTTCATAAGCAATATGCACACTGAAGTAGCAACCTTTTGTTTGTTTATTTATTTGCTTATTTGTTGATTTCGAGTGTTAACATGCAAATCGATATTTTAAAAAGATAATAAAACACTAGTGACATCTAATAATGTGATAGATGTGACATAATTATTGTTTTTCCTGCTTAAATTGCTGATTAAATGTTTCTCTTGGAATAAAGATCAAAATAATAACACCATAATCTTCTCAAACAGTCGTTAAATCTTGCCAAAAGAGAGGCTTAGTTATTAAAGGACCATTTAATAAAGATCTCAGTTTGAACATCGTCTTTCTTTGCCATCTGTCTTTAAGTAATCTCTGTCAATGAAAAGGCTGGCAGCATTCTTGGTTTGGCTTGCCATCCTTTATCATGCAGCCAAAAAAAAAAAAAAATCAGAAAAACAATCGAGTCCTTAGCATACTAGCACTGCACATATTGTGACACACATAAGTATGAGTAGGAGTGATCCGATGGTTCTCTAGCACTTATGAGGTTATCTAGCACTCTAGCCTTATGAGAGTTCTGTATCACAAAATGCTTCATTCCGGGTTCATCACAAGTTAAAGGAATAGTTCACCCCAAAATACAAATTTGCTGAAAGTTTACTTATGATTAGGCCATCCAAGATATAGATAAGTTTGTTTCTTTATCGAAACAGATTTGGAGTAATTTAGCAGTACATCACCAATAGATCCTCTGCAGTGGATGGGTGCCATCAGAATGAGAGTCTAAAAAGCTGATAAAAACATTACAGTAATCCCACAAGTAATCAAGAAGACTGCAGTCCATCAGTTAACATCTTGTGAAGTGAAAAGTTGCTTGTTTGCAAGAAACAAATCCATTATTGATGTGTTTTATTTTTAAATATTACATTTTACACCTTGACAATGCAACACCATAAGCACATAAAACACATTGATAACTGTAAAAAAATTAATAAATGTATTTGTTTATTTATTTATTTTTTTTAAGTTGAAATATATTTAAATAAATAAAAATATATTGCAAGTGCTTTTTAAAATAAGATTTAAATTTTTGCTTTTCAATTCTTTAAAAATTGAATTTCATAGTAGCTGCCTCACCATAACGTCAACTTAAAGGGGTCTTAGAACTTAGAAACCAAAATTCCCTTGGTCTTTTAACATATAAGAGGTCACTGCACCATAAAAACATCCTGCAAGTTTCAGACCTCAACATTTTCTTGTTAGTCTAAAAACAGCTTATATTAAAACCAGTCTGCCAAAACAGCTTGTGGGATGTTCTTTATGATGCAATAGTGTGAATAAGGACCACCTCTGCAGAAGATCATCAATGCCTGTATCTACATCACTGCCTGTTTAGCCCTGCCCACTGATTCATACATATAGTTTTTACGAGAGAGACGAACGTGCAGGTCTACGCAGAAATCAAACGATAGAGATGGCTCTGAAGACAACAAGGCGCTGTGCAGTGCCAAGTTGTGGAAAAACAGTGTTGTGAAAAATCATTGAGAGACAAAGAGTGGATGCACTTTATTTTTAATGAAGTTCCCGATCGTGTCCTTTGTTCACTTCATTATACTGCGGATTCATTTTCAAACAAGGTACAATTCAACATGGAATTTTCAGAAAGATTGAAACTGAAAGACGATGCTGTGCCGACTATATTGGATCCGACAGTAAGTGTGAGTAACTGTTTTTATTATGTGATCACTATGGGTTTGTCTGTTAAACAGATAATTTGATATGAGTATTTATTCAGTTTTACCCTAAATCACAGCAGCATCTATCTGTGAAGGACGTAGGCTGTCAAAGTGTTAGCCAATCGTAGCAGTGGGCGTTTACTTCTGAGTCTACAATCCGCCACACCTATTCAAACAGAGCGTTCTGATGAGGGGGGTCAAAAACAGGACAGAAAAAATAGCCTATTACTTCTTAATTATGATGTTTTTTTGACGTAAAAATCTTGATGACATTTTAAGTGGACCTCAGAGAACAGTACAAAATAAAAAATCAGAGGCAGTTCATGACCCCTTTAATGTTAACAAATTCTGTCGATTGGGCCTAACCTTTATTGAATCTGGAGACAAGACCTTGAATAAACTATAGTAGCTTCGAGCTACTTTTATACCAAGGGCTCATCTTGCATGCAGATTATAACTATCCAAAGGAAACCTTTAACAATTTTCTGTCATCAAGATTTTGATTTATTAAAAGAGGAAAGGACTACTAATTAATCTACAGGGAGAGGCATATTATCTGTCATTCATCCATCCATCCATCCATCCATCCACTATGTCAGTTTTGTTTTTGAAGAAGTAATTTCAAATGTTTACAATGGTCTCAGGGCAATATGTACTGTTAGTTCTGTTAGGACAGTAAGTTCTGTTAACTCACCCTTAATCGAATGGTTGATCTCACTCACTTCATAAGATATCGGAGTAATTGAATGGCAGTTAGGATAGCAGTGGGGTTTCGCTTGACTCAAGGGGAATAACCAAGGCAGAGTCAACAAGGAAGTGTTTAAATGACTTACCGAAAGCAGGCCAAGGTCTTGCTGCTCCCAATGAAACGGTTTATTTACGTCGCACTTGCTTCAGTTCCTTTCAAAGTTCTTTGAGATATTTGGTATTTTCTATAACAGGTATTCCTGAATTAAGCAATTGGCTTGGTAAACATTATCAGTTTAATCACAGTAATTTAACTTGGAACGGTGTCTGTGGCAACATCAAGGACAGAAGTCAAGGCTGCTGATTTAAATTAAGCTTTTATCTAATGTGCCCATCACCTTTGGTAAAAGGGGAAGTCTTATAGGACATACTTCATTCACTGAACGATGGCGCAGTAAATGAACCAAATCCCACTGCTGAAGTGTCAAGTAATGATTTCCCTAATTACTCTTTAATTCAATTTCAGAATATATTGACACCCTTCAGTGGCTTTTGCATCTCTTTTCCCCCTTTCTTTCTCACGCTCTATCTCTCTCTCACACACACTCACAAACATACAACTCCCAATCTTTCTCTGGAGAGACGCTAGACTCCTTTCATGCATGACTTGTGACTGTTACAACTCAATTTTAATTTATTTATTTTATGTTTCATGACCTCTTGCCAGCTTTATCTTTATTGCAACAAATAATAAAAAAAAAATGTCATGTTGACACTAAAGAAGAGGAATCTTTCTTCCCTGTGCACTGTTGTATTTTGATATACAAATGTGTGTGCAAGCTTATCAGGGTTGGGCAAAATTCTTTTTTTTTTATAGAAATTGGCTCCTAGAAATTCAGTTGAACTAGTCAAACCCCACATGATGTTGAATTGGAATTTGAATTAGAATGAGCGGAAGAGAAAATTTGTGAATTGCAATTCAACGTGACACAAAAGATTAATTTAATTTCCATTTCATTAGTTTGGAGGATTTTATTTAGGATAATTAATTATGACTAATTAAGCCTGTTTATTCTGTAATATATTTCTCAACTAATTAGGCATATTTCTCTCTCCTAGTTTTTACTTTTATGTTTGCAATACAGCACCAAATTGTTCACCATATTGCTTTCGTATATCTTTCAAAACTGTGAATATTGGCATAATATTGCATCTCTTGATTATGTATTATTTATTATATGGCGCTGGAATACACTGAAACAAGCATTTTCTGTAAAGCTGAATGTGAAATCATCTAATACTGATTGTTTTTATTTATTGTAATGGACTATTTTTATAAGAAAGATTAAGGTAATATACAGGTAAGATATGAAACTATTTAAATTCAAATCCATGTCAGTGCATGTCAGAGTATTTTATTGCAAGTTAATTTGTTAAAATCTGATTATATGTCTATATTTTTATATTTATTTATTTAGTTGTCAATAGTATGTATGTACACAGTCAATAGAAATTCACATAATATTTTTCAGTTAGGTGTTATGGATGCAACATCTGTCTTTGTGCACTTCTAATTTAAGTGTATCCATCTCAATTATTAGCTTTAAATGTGTATAAATAATACTTTTAGAGCAGTTACAGGAATTTCTTTGAATTTCATCCCACACTAGTACTTTTTAATGAATAAATGTGAATTAAAATGCACCCTCTCTGCTACCTCAGTTCAAATTCAGGAACAGAAAGGCATTCTCAGTTTAATTCTTCATGGCGCACAGTGCTGATGATACCTTCCCCTGATTAGGAACAAATGTCCCTGCAAGGAGCTCCACACAACGGGAGAAGTTGCCGTTAGCCGCAGGGTACATTAGCATGGAAGTGAGATAGAGAGAGAGAAGTCATTGTTAGGATAGCACGCAATATGTTTTCTTCACCTAAACTATTGTGGGGGAAATTAGCATAATGCTGGCGTGATGAGGATTTTTCTAAAAAAAGGGGGAAGGCGCTGCAGCGAAAAGGAACAGAGGAACAGATCAGGACTTAGAGCTGGAACAGGTGCAAATGCACAGCATAAAGGCGGCAAACAGAGGAGTCAGTGTTCAGCTCTGTCAGAGGAGTGAAATATTTAAGGGATTTGGAAACAGTGAGCGTTCTTAGGCCCCCCCAGCCATCACTGTAGACTGCTGTGCTTGGCCAGAAAAAAGAGCTACTGAGGGAATGGCAAAATCTGTGTGATTCTGTGTCCCTCCTAGAACCAAGCATCCCTAAAACTAACACAGATGATTGAACTTTTATGCTTTTGCAAGGAAGCCGTTATCTTCTATGCAGGGTCAGATGAAATGTCAAATTCTTTAAGACGGGTTCATGTAAAATGCATTTTTTCTTAACATTGCTGCTTTGCAAGCAGTGCATGTCTTTGCTTCTCACAGTCCACCTTGTATGGCCTTCAAGTGTGTCACACTAAAAAAGCTTTACTTCTAAATAAATAAATAAATTGCCATTTAGAAGATTCTAGTCATATCAGTGGTCTAATACAAGCTTCCTGTTATTATATGTGGAACTGAGTTTACAGTGTTCAGAAAGCTATCCATTAGCATTCCCATTCATCTCAATCGCAATTGCTCTACTAAAGTTAACAGTTTGAAGTACAAAGACTGTATTTTATTATATATACTCCAATAATCTTTGTTGCATTTGCAACCTGTAAAAATATTTTTTTCAATGCATGGTGCAATTGTTTTAAAAGGAATTTTATTTTATTTTGTTTGACTTTATTTTATAATTTAATTAAATTTTTATGTTGTTATGTTATGTTATCCACACTGCAAGTATACTAATAACATCTTCCAGCAGTGGTTCATGGGGCCATTCTAATCAATTGGCCAGTGCTGTTTTTCCTATTAACACACACACACACACACACACACACACACACACACACACACACACACACACACATGTTGGGTTTCCATGTTTTATGGGGACATCCCATAGGCGTAATGGTTTTTATACTGTACAAACTGTATGTGCTATTGCCCTACACCAACCCTACACCTAAACTTAGCCCTCACAGGAAACATGCTGCATTTTTAGATTTTCAAAAAACTTTATGCTGTATGATTTATAAGCTTGTTTCCTCATGGGGACCAAAAAATGTCCCCACAAGATTAAGATTTACTGGTATTACTATCCTTGTGGGGACATTTGGTCCCCAGGACGTGATGAATACCAGGTGCACACACACACACACACACACACACACACACACACACACACACACTGCTCATGTTTTATACCTGTTGAGCTTCCATTTATAAATTAATTTAAAAGGTCCCAAGAAAAGTGCTTTAGCATATAGTCTTTAAAAAAATCACACAGCACAACACAATAAAGCACTTGAATGAATGCATTACCTGTGTTCAAGACATTAAATTACATTAAGCATTAATTCTAAAATGGCAGCACTCTTTCACATGCATATTCATGAAGTCTTGTTGTCATTTATTTATAGCAAAATTCTTCTCAATAAAACTGTATAAAGATCGCAAATAGCGATTAAAACAAATTTAATAGAACAAAGTTTAGTTAATTCTGATCTTATTATTAGATCTTTATGATGAATAAATTAATCACATTTCTCTTCTCACACAATGTGACAATCTTTACAGCACTGATACCCTTTACCAGTCTCCTTCAGCTCTGTGATTTGTGTCTCAAGCTGATCTGTATGATGAAATGGCCTCATATGCTTACCAGTCACTGCTTTCTAAGATTGTCTTGGGCTGGATTAAATGTGGACAATTTAATGTTCCAATGAGTTTGGAAGATGCTGTACTCAGTAATGCTGAAAGAATATTTTACTGTCTCTAAAAATATCTGACTTTTCAAATCTTTTTGTGGAAAGATTTCAAGTGGGATTTCAGGGCTAGGCAGCAATTGTAAGCATACATAACCAAAAACTAGAAAGCAATAATATTTCAAAAGGGCTCTAATATGTCTGCTAAATGCAAGGTGTGGAACTTTTTTCCACAATCATTTACAATCTGTGTTGATCCAGATAAATATCATTTTCATTCCTGGTAAACAAAGGATGAAGGCATTGATAGTTTTTTTTTTTGCATCCAAGTATATTGCAAATCAATAAACATGTTACATTTATTTATTTATGCATGTTTCTACTATTTAAAATTCTCTGTAGCACCTATACAGTCCTTGGGTTTGTTGTCCAGCTCAATTCGAGTGCTAAATGACTGATAAGATTTAGTGCCTGAGGTTGCTGTTGTGTTTAGATGGCGAGGCTCATCGAGTTCCTTCACAAATGTCTTATTTTTTGCTCTGTCTTTGACAGTGTGGCCTGTGCTGTCCTGCTGCTGGCACATGACATCTCAAGTACTGCTTTTGTTCTGTGGGCACAGTTGTACATTGTACTGTTGGACAATATGAATGGGAGATTCGTGCTGTGGACTTCAGAAAAGGGTCCAGTATGTGAGTACAGTTTGTGGTTTGGCAAGAAATATTTTGCAGAAGTATAAAACATTTCAGAGATATCTTTGAAATAATAACTGGGCCCTCATGGAATCTGCAGCCACAGAAATTATTACATTTATGCATTTAGCAGATGCTTTTATCCAAAGCGACTTACATTGCATTCAAGTTACAGTTTTTACATTTTATCAGCTCTTGCTTTCCCTGTGAATCGAACCCATGACTTGTCGTTGCTAGCGCTGTGCTCTACTATTTGAGCTACAGGAAAGCCGTGACCATTATACCAAATTTCCAGTCATTCATAAGATTCTACAAATCCCTCGCTGCATATGTGTTCATATATTAAATATTTTGGCATGTTTCAGCTCCATTTAACACATTTTACCATGTTTAAATTCAGTAAATCAATAAAATTCAGCACTGAAAATGCAGAATAAGGCAGCAGATTCCGTATAGAGTCTGCTAATAGCTCTCTCCTGAATTTAAATGCAAACATTTTGTACAAGTACACACACAGCTTGTTCTGATGCTTTGCTCTTTTGTTGCTGCCTGTATTTTGTATTAGCATGAACAAAACTAGTGGGTGCGCACTAGTGGAGCGCCATAGGGCCTGTTGTAGGTATTTACTTACACAAATGGTGTGAAAATGATGAGTACGTTATGCACTGCCTTTCAAATCTGCTGCCCAAACCTACCCCCCCGCTCTCTCTTTCTCTCTCACATACGCGTTTCCTCCTTTTGGCTGTAAGTTTCTGGTAGAAGCCTGTGAACGGGATGCAGCTCTTGGCTGCAGTTATCTTTGCAGAGCAGGTTGCATTCTTGATGCGAGTTCCTGTGATGAAGTACTCCTGAAGAGGATGTTCATCTGTTCTCTTCATTATTAGTTATGTCAGACAGTCGTTTAGACATCATTTGCCATGCTTGGCATTTCCTTATCTAGATTTTAGCATTCCAGTTGGTGGAGGCCTATTGTCACTGAATGCCAAAGGGACATTACAGGGAAATGAGCAGTTTGGAGAGTATAAGAACATTAGTTGAGTAACCAAATTAGGTCTTTGGTGAAGAACAGATGAACCGTATGCATTATCAAATTACTATTGGTACACATGGGATATATTAAAATAGAAGCATGTGTACAACAATGGCTCATATTGAAAAGAGGGTCAGACTCAAACGCATAATGGCTTGTTTACTCTTTCTGTTTCATTAAGTTGATGTTACTCACACTGTGATGTTTAAAGCCATCATATGATACTGAATCTAATGGAGTTTGAATGTAAAAATAGACCACAAAATCACATCTATTTTTTGTCAGAAAAGTATTAATACAATCCAGTTGCTTCAACAGGGATTCTAAGTCTCCTTTTCTTCTTTCTTCTCTCTATATAATTATATAATGGTTTTACCATATACTGTATGTCCAAAAAAAAAAAAAAAAAATTATGGTAATTTGTCATTATATTTAAAAGAAATGTAACATGATTTGTTAATTTCTTCAATTCTCAATTGTGTGTTTTTTGTCATGCATGTACACACATTCAGACATTTGGTAACAGGAATAATTCCAAATAAAGACAGGTCACCAGACTTTGTCCTCTGTTCTAGCAGGTCTCTCTTTGGATGCTTTGGTGACAGGAGGAACGATATTGAATATCACTGTTATTATGTTGCAGCCTGGTGGTATTATATTGGGACAGATTTCCAATGATGGCTTTGCTTTTTTTTCCACAGTGGAAAGGTAATAAAGTACTGTTGTTATTGTAGTGTTATGACCTCCGTCCTCTCACAAAACCTCTACCATTTTATTATCTATATCTATTTATCAACTGAAAGAAAATGGCAAACTTATGGCAAACTTCTGAATTTGCTCCTCATAACTTTTACCGACAGACCCATTAGCAGTTTTCTACGGAAGACCAGAAGAGGATGTGTTTTTCACAGTCTGTGGGCTCTGGAATGCCATACAAAAAATAGTTTATACCAGCATGTTTTTCAGTGATTAGCAATTCACGATAGCAGTTCTTCATACTAACTAGCAATTTATATGCAGTGAAGAGGTATCATCAGAATGAGAGACTCCAGTCCATCAATTGACATCTTCTGAAGTGAAAATCTCCGTGGTTGAAATAAACTGATCCATCATTAGGCACTTAACTTTAAACTGTTGCTTCTGGCCAGAGTACAATTCCATGATCCATAATATCGCTTCCTCCAGAGAAACAGTCCTCTCATATAGAAATCCATTGAAATATTTATATAGAACTGTTGTAAATAGTGCTTGATCTGTGCATATTTCTATCCTGATTCAGACCAGATGACTTTTTCACTAGAGAAATCAATATTATGGCTAGAGGACTCATATTTTAGCTGGAAGTAACCATTAAAAAAAATGTAATTATGGATTTGTTTATTACGAACAAGCAACTTTTCTTTTCAAAACATATCCACTGGGGAGCAAGTGATGCAATGTCAAATTTCTCCAAATCTGTTCCCATGAATAAACAGAGGTGAGTAAATTCTCATCAAAGTTTCATTTTGGGGTGAACTATTCCTTTAACTCAATCAATCAGTTAAAAAATAAATAATAATGCTTTTGAAGAAAGCCTGATGAAAAACTTTTTTTCATTTTTAATAATAAAAAAAAAAAACTTTCTGCAAAGTCTTTTATCATTCTACATTATTTAATATATGGAAAGCACTAACAGTGACTATTGTAATCTATGATGATTTTACTGATGGAACGAAATATTTTCTGCCGTTATATATTGCAGTCTAATTCTTCCTCTCTACCCCCAGTGACATAAAAGTTATCATTTGATTCACCTTCTCTAAAAAGATGTGCGTTATTTCCAGACACTGAGTAACCATGTGTGTGCAGAAACTTCTCCAAAGGCCATGTGGCCAGCCAGCATCATCTGGATGATGCATGAGCATATAGTTCAGGGTGACTGGTATTGCCTTGGAGCTTGCCAGTGGCCAATCCCTGATTCCCCAACACTCAGTTTTCTTCACTTCACCATCTCCCCGTGCCTCCATGGTAACAAGGCAGCGGTATGTGGGGAAAGTGTATTCTGCTGATGTGTAATTACCCCGAAGGTAAGTTGTCTATTTTTCATCCAACCTTACCCCAATCAGCCCTGATGAGCCAATTTAGCTATGAGCATTTCACAAGCCAAAAATAATACTTTAAAGATGATAAAACAAGGTATCCTGATGAAATAATTATCAGATGGGTAATTTCTGCACTCTGTAGTGATGAATAGAATGTCACTGTAATTTCAGGAGCATCTTAGCATATCCGTTAGAACATGCATGCTTTTGGAGTTTGAATTTTTCATTAATGTTGTGCTGTATGCTCATAATTAATGCCTCCCTTATTGAGTTGTTTATTTTCTCCCACTGTAAGGGTGAATCATCTTAACAGAGTGTTGCACCACATGCATTCACGCAATATCTGCTGAAGAGCACTTACTCACAGCGGAGGAAAGGTGAAAGTACATCTTGAGATTTTGTACATAAGATTGGACTTTTGAAAAATTAGTCCTGATAAATTGGATTTGTCAATCTTATCATATGACAGTGTGTATTTTTCTGACGAAGAATATGAAAGTTTAGCAACGTAATCCAGACTTGGAGCTACATTTATCCTGTCGCCGTTTTGTCAGAGAAATATTATGGCATACACATTCCTCGTTTCATTTTTGCTATCCTTTATTCATTA
Source organism: Barbus barbus (assembly GCF_936440315.1). NCBI lineage: Eukaryota > Metazoa > Chordata > Actinopteri > Cypriniformes > Cyprinidae > Barbus > Barbus barbus. The sequence continues at coordinate 19,293,289 of NC_136753.1, forward strand.
GTCCTCATTTTATTTAATTTATGTGACACTATAATGTATCCTGCCATACTGGGGACACAAAAAGTAGCAGCACGTCGCTAAAGATCTGCCGGTCCTGCTTCTTTCGAGTAGAAAACTCTGCTGATGTTTTTGCATAATGATGCATGAAATAATGTGTAACTTATCTCGTCTGCAATTTTCCTATCTGCATCTTTTTAAATGTGTGAAGTTATCAATGTGTTGCAAATTAAAGCAATAGTTCATCCAAAAATGAAAATTCTGTCATTATCATCTCTGTAATTCTTTATGACCTTCTTCTGTGGAGAATAAAAGGTGAATGTTTCAACAATATACTGGCCATTCTTTTCATATGAATAAAGTTAATGTGGACTGGAGCTCACAATTTTTAAAATGGCATTAATGTTTGGTAACACTTTAGTATAGGGATCAATTCTCACTGTTAACTAGTTGCTTATTAGCATGCCTATTATTAACATATTGGCTGTTTATAAGTACTTATAAAGCACATATTCTAAATGCCCATATTCTACATCCCTAATCTTACCCAATACCTAAACTTAACAACTACCTTACTAACTATAAACAAGCAGCAAATTAGGAGTTTACTGAGGCAAAAGCCATAGTTAATAGTTTATTAATAGCGAGAATTGGACCTGAAAAAATAAAATGTGACCAAAAGTTTCATACTTGTGTGTTATTTTCCAGATGCTGCCATGTAAAGCTTTGTGTTGTACTTAGACTGAAATCAATACTTAAATTCTTGACATCCACCATCAAGTGGATGAGACTCAAGTCTTCAGTTTCAATGGTTCAATGGCTTATTGGAGAGGAAGATTACCAGTGGATAATGACTTAAATTGTGGGCTGTGTTGCCACATAAATTATACTTTTTAATAAAGTTTGATAGTATGTTAGAGTTCAAAGCTTGAAAGATTCCCTATTCATGTTAACTTCATAAAAAAGAGCAACCAGTAAATTATTCAAAACTTACCCTTTTATGTTCCACATAAGATGGAAAATCATAAGGGATCTTTGGAAGACACAATGATGACAGAACTTTCATTTTTACTCCTTAAATATATATAAGAGTAAATTAATCTTTTTGATGAAGTTTTGATTATCTAGTTTATCCATTTAAATTAAATCTTATATGCAAATAAGGAAAACAAGACATTTTTTCTTATGTTTTTACTTTTACTTTAAAACAGTTTTTAGCCATTAAACATAGCGTTTGTAAAAGTTATTGCAATAAAAATAACAATAATAATAATAAAAAAATAAAATAAATAAATAATAATAATAATAAAAGAATCTGCACAAGTATATGGCTAGAAAACCCTAGGAATTATAACTGAGTTGGCCCTGGTCACATCCAGCGATTTATGTGGAAAAATGTCATCTTGTCCTGTTGTATAAACCGTGTTAAATCATTTTCTTGGTATAGAAAGCTATTTCAGTCAATTACAAATTCAGCCAGATGATGACATGCAGTTTTATAAACAACTTTGCTCTGTAAATTCATCTTCAGTTGACAAGAGTGAAGTGTTTTCTGACTGGGCAGCCAAAATTTTGCTCTTATTGCCCACTTCAGTGTCTTATGTGTTTTAGTGTATCATAACTCGCACAGACAAATTGGATTTCAGAAATAAACCTGGTGCTTCTGAGAAGCCCTGTAAATATAATGAATACTCACTAAACCACTTGCATCAGTGTTGTCCGTCTCTTGCCACTTAACCTCACAAAATATATTCACTCTATCAGGATATTTTATATACCACAGTACAACCAGACATTATTCATTTTGGCCAAAGAGAGTAATTATTTCCAGTGACCACAGCGAGCCACAGATCTGTGACATTTTGTTCCATTATCATAGAAAGCCAATGTCAACACACACACACACACACACAACACACACACACACACACACACACACACACACACACACACACACACACACACTTACTAGGAGAAAACTAATATCAAGGCCATTTTTAAAATTTCCTGTAAGGGAAGAATACAATTTAGTGCTAGGGTTCATCCATTTGCTTATTGTGCTGGAAAATCTAACTGCAGTAAACTCCATTAAAAAAAAAAAAAAAAAAACAGTTCTGGTATTTTCTTTATTCCTTTCACCTTTCATTCTCTTAAAACCTTCATTATTCCTTACCCAGAGTAACTCTGTGACCATTATTATTGGAAATAATTCAGCAAGGGTACAATTTAGTGGAATCTATGCTCTGTGGTTTATTAAAAGGTCTGCCTGCATTGCATCTCTATCTAACAGCATAAAGGCTGAGATTTTTTCCCCTGCATGGAGCAACTGGGCAGCAGCTGGCCTTTAAAGATGTGATCTTACTTTTGAAAGACATCATGTTGCGTTTAAAAATTATTTTTAAAGACGCTCACATGAAAGAACCGAAGCCGTTCTAAACTCATATTGCCTGTAATCCACTGATGATATGCTTATGTTGATGTGCAAAATGCATCTCTGATTGGCCTTCTCACAGTTAGTCTCTAATGCGAAAACCAATTTGCATCAAACATCATTTGCATTGTGTGAATATAATTATGAATCATAGAATTGTCAGACCAGCATCTTTCACAAGTACAATCAAACTGCAGAAAACACCCACTGCAGTCTGTGCACAGGTTCGATCCCAAGTTCATCAGCAAAGACAGAATTATCCAATACTAATACTGAATTTGCTCTCATTGTTTTGACACTGCTCGTCTCTTGACTTATTGTAATGTGAAAAAAAAGATACATGAATATGAATGGGAAAGCAATCAGGCTGTCAGGCGTTGTCCATCGGGAGCTAGTGTGGGAGAAAGGTGCAAATGAACTGTGATGGCTTTGGAATATGTAAATAATGCTTACAGTTGAATGATTTTATTGTGTTTGTCTGCTTAAACTATAACAAACTGCCTGACTGTAATAGTGTATTTATATATAATTTTTCCTTGTTTGAATCTGTACAACACACATGACAGTGAAGTCCTATCACATAGCTAAAAAATCTGGGTGCATGTACAATAATAGACTTCTATCATGGGCATCTGTAGGATTTCATGAAGATACATAAAGAAACCTGACCAAGCAAAGAAGTGCCCACTTACTGAGGGTTACCTGGAAAAACATTCTGCAAAACAACACCATAACATTCAGTGTACTTTTTTTCCAGGCCTGGTTCATGCTTTGCATTACACTGTGTTGCTTTCTGTGGCTTTTTTCGATTAGCAGCATCCTGATGATGCTGTGCCCTTCTTTTACCAGACCTCGTGATGCTTTCAGATTAGAGTTCTCCTCAGCATTAAATGCTAAAATGAGATGGTATAGTAAGTTAATTGTATTATGTAAATATTTTAGGTGGATGTTTTTGATTGTTATGCTGCAACTCTGCATTTTCACCATCTTGGCATGGCATGGCAAGTTAAAAGAAGTTCAACATTTAAAAATGCATCTTGAAACCCTGCACTTTAAATACAAAATTGTTTTGTTTGTGTATCTCTTAATGTTTTACTGATTGGAAAGTCACTCCAATTATTCAGTAAAAAAAGCAGTCCGAACAAATCAAACTGAACCGCAGTTTTCAACCGAATCCATTAAGATTTTGCATAGGTGTACCGGTTTGGAGAATACACTTAAAGCCTGGCCCAAAAACAATTAGCAAATCACGAAAAAAAAAAAAAAGCAATAGAATCAAAGCTCACAGGAGTATACAGTAGCTTTTCCACAAGCTGCAGTAAATCTACATAGATGCCATGCAAAAAAAAAAAAAACTATTATAGCAGTATGACACTAAAATAATGCAAGAAACAATCATTTAACAACATAGAACATAAACCCCTATCTGATAAGAAAGAAACAGTTATTTGACTGGAAAACCATCAAATGTAAAGTTTCACAGGGAATGTCATTCTGGGAATGTCATTTAAACCTGTTAACTGTCACGGGCCCACTGGTGGGCCCACTTGCCATTACGTTTCAAACAGTAATATCTTAGTCTGAACCTAAAGCAATCTTGACAAACTATATATCGTTTGAAAGCTTAAAGACTCTAGTTTTCATATTTGGTGACTGATTTTTGAAATATTTTACAGAGCAACCGTAATTTATTAATTTGTAAGAAGAGTATTCATCAGACTCAGAGAGCGAGAACTGGCCTTTACTTTGAAATAGTGATACATATATAAAATCATGAAAAATCAGTCATTCATGTTCATGTCAAGTGTTCAAAAGATAACATTCATTCTATTTTTTGAGAAAAAAAAGGTCTAAAAGTGTTTCGAATATAAAGAAAAAACAATAGGTTCTAAATTTTTGATGCAGCATGAACTATAACGTACATCCAGGGTTCTTGTTGCATGTCTTTTATGTGTTTTTTAGAGGTTGAATTGAAATCAAATACTGCCATACTACCCTTCTGAATGTGATGTCTACGTCATAAATATTGAGAAAAGTAAGGAAAAACATGTTTCAGATCACTCGAACCATATATGGAAATGGAGCCGCTCTTATATGGTTACTAATGGGGTTTGATGGTCATCTAGTGGAAAAGCTTGGTACTACGCCCAAACAAAATATCACTGAAAGCTCATTTTTTGAGCTATCAACCTCAAATTTGGAACACAACTTCTTCAGATTTTTTTTTGGGATTTACTAGCAGTTTTAGAGTAAAACATGTTTTGTAAAATATATATTTTATATAAAATATAAATATTTTAATTTTTACATTTTATATTTCCATAAACTAAAACTTCCATAACTTTTTTGTAATATACTTTTTATAACTTTTTCACCGCTACGATAATCTGCTAAGTGTCTTCTTTAAAAAGATACCAACCTTAAGTATCTGCTCCAAACCATTCTAAATTTATAACAATTTAAGTTGGAAATGTCATTTCCAGGCCTATACTCAAAAAGTGGAACCGACAGTTAACAGGTGTACATTTTAAGATGACTGGTTCTTTTTCACTTTTAAAAACGGCAAATTTAACAGTATATTATTGTAAAATTACATGAAGCTGTATTAGTTTTTCACAGTGTTTCACCTTGCATAGCTTACAGTCTTTTACTGTATGTGCCACTGATTTCTACCGTATTATGCATGTTCTGCTAAATGTATGTGGTATTGAAATTCATGTCCTACTTTGATATCTCAGTGAGTCATGTCATCTTATCAGTTAATTGTGTGGCCGCTATCTTATATTAGAAAGAAGACATTTCTTTACACTTTTATCCTTTTGCTTGTCTCCGAAAAAGTAGGAATCCACCCATATATCTGACTTCTATCTACTGGTCTATCTTCTTGCCTATCACTGAATTACTTGGATACTTACTCAAACTCTTGCTTGCCTGCGAACCCTCAAAAACTGCTGAAACTGAGAAGAAAATTGTAAAAGAGGCTGAATAGCCTTTTTTTCATAGACTTGGCTTGGAGGAGACCGTCTGTTTCCAGCACACAAAAAATCTCATTATATTGTACAACAGAGATTTGACAGTTCTATGCATGGAGGAGAGACAATACAATGCATTAGACAAGGCCTAGGAAAGCTCAGCCATTATACAGACATATGAAGCTAACTATCAGTGCACCATTGTATTAAGTAAAGGGAGAGTTATATGGCACACAATAATAATCATATTTGACACTGTCCTTGCATTATCCACCGTGAAGGTTGGGAAAGATGTGTCTGTTCGGTACACTATGGCAGCATAGAGTCTTAGCGCAGTGACCCAGTTAGGGATATAGACACTGGCAAATATATCTGCGAGGATTTGCCAAAGGGCACAGGAGATAAGTGACAAAATGGAAAATGCTTTAATGATGATCATAAAGGTCTTGTGTGGTGGAGTGTTGGGGGCACAGCTTCAGTGTTCCTCCTCCTGTTAGCTGTTCACGCAGCCAGCGGGAGGAAATTTCACTTTCCTTACCCAACGAGCAATAAATAACCATAGTATGCCTGAGCTTCTACATAGGCAAATTGGCACCCTTTGAACAGATTGGTAGGGTATTGCGGTACACTGTTAATTTATGTCTACTCAACGCAATAGCCATCAAATTCTCAAACGTAATAACACTAAATCACAAAATAAAGATCCGTAAGTGTATAGAGATTATTGAGATGGTAAAATAATTAAGCAGGTAACTGAACAGCAACAGAACCATGTTGTTTTATTTATTTATTTTTCCTTTAATGAGCAACCGTGAAGATGAAGCACATGTAGGTTGCCATATGGCCTGCACTTACACCTGTACGGTATGTGATGATGAGGACACTGTCTGGTACTGAAACCCTTAACAAAAATAGTAGCTTATGTGTGACTGCAATCAGTTGGCATTTGTGTTTACATCAATGTGTTTAATTCATAATTAATGGAATTTAATTTGTCTTTGTTCTCCGTGTTGTTGCTAATCATGCTTACAACACAAACCATTGTTTCTGTGCTCCAGCAGAAATTTGTACAGCATGTCTGATTCGTCTTAACGTGTGAATCAGGCAGTTAACCAAATTATTTGGGTTTGTTGGATTGGCTAGACTTAATTTCAACGAAGACCCATCTTAATGCCACTGCTTACAATAACATTTTAGAATTGTGTGTTTACAACTTTGTGGCAGAGTTTTGGGTGGCCCTGTTTTGTTCCAGCATGTCAATGTGCCAGTGCACAAAACGAGATCCATAAAGAATATTGATTTTCTTCACAGAGTTGTGTTGTCACTCGATATAACATTGCATTTTCTCTGGCAGTATTTCAGCGATGAGGCAGTTTGTTCGCTACTTCACTGTTTCAAATGCGAACCAGCCTGTTCTATTAGCAAGTGAATCACTTGAGTCGGTTCTTTTAATGAATCAGTCAAATGGCATCGGCTTTGTTTTTTTTTTTAAGTTTGAATCATTTCAGTCACGCGACAAAAGAGAGGAGCGTTTTACCTCAAGTAAAATAACGCAATATTTTTCAAAAGAGAATGACAGCGCTGGATTAATATAAAATGTATCTACAAACAATGGAAACAGGCATACAAAAATATGTCGTTTGACAGCGAGGGAAGAGCAGCAGTCAACTGGCCGTGCAGTGCTGTGATTGATGCAGGTAAACAAAGTACAAACACTACAGGAAATCATCGATTTGCATATGCATTTGCATTATGACATATGTGTTTTTTAAGGGGGGGGGGATTCTGCTACAGTCATGCGAGTAATTTTTAATGATAGCTTTGGTTTGCACTGAGCTGACAATAACATTTTAATTATGTTATTGCATGAAAACATAATGTTTAATAACATCATACTATTTTTTGTAAGGTAGGCCTATGTAAGTGTAGGCTATCCGTTAATCCCACTCCACTTTTTTGAAAATAGGCTCATTTTACAACTCCCCTAGAGTTAAACAGTTGAGTTTTACTGTTTTTGAATCCATTCAGCCGATCTCCGGGTCTGGCGGTAGCACTTTTGTCTTAGTTTAGCATAGATCATTGAATCGGATTAGACCATTAGCATCTCACTCAAAAATGACCAAAGAGTTTCGATAATTTTCCTACTTAAAGCTTGACTCTTCTGTAGTTATATCGTGTACTAAAACTGACGGAAAATGAAAAGCTGCGATTTTCTAGGCCGATGTGGCTAGGAACTATACTCTCATTCCGGCGTAATAATCAATGAACTTTGCTGCCGTACCATGGGTGCAGCAGGCGCAATGATATGACGCAGCGCCTGAAAGTAGTCCCCAGCTAGGTAACCAGTTATGATATAGCTGAGGACTACTTTCAGGCACTGGGTAATATCACTGTGCCTGCTGCTGCACCCACGGTACGGCAGCAAAGTTCCTTGATTATAATTTTTAATAATAATAATAATAATAATATAATTTTAAAAACAAGAGAAAATCGTATTTTATGTTTATCATTATTTTGAATTAACTTTTAAAGATGGGCTTAAATGGTACAATGCCACAAAACACAAGCAAACTATAGCCAAGACAAGCTAACCTCGAATGAAAACATTTCTAAACATAAAAACAAAACTAAACATTTCTTAATGTGGGCACAATGAAAATGACTATGATGCATGGTCCACACAGTATATTTAAGTTCCATGAATGTTTTTGTAAACATATCTTACATTTTTAAAGATTGTTTTTCACTATTACTCACTGTGGTATGCCCACCTTATGTGTTTCAATATTCACTGTGGAACCATTTAGCCCACTTAATGTTTTTTTAATGAGGAATCCCTCTAATTACAAACTTTGATCAGTTTTTCTGAGTGAAAGTGCTTAATAACAGTTCTTTGTTTGCTTTTACCTTACTAATCTTTTACTAACTTATTACAGAGAGGCCTAGAAATTACACACTGTTTAGCACCATTATAGATATATGTTAATGTGTATCATTTATTTTCAGCAAGAAAATGACAAAAAAATGGAAACTACACCACCTGTCCAAAAATCACAGAGGCATGTCGTCTTTACCATGAGGAGGGCACAGTAAAACAAACAAAAAACTTATACTAGCATAACAGTTTGGAGTGGACAGAAAATATTTAAGAGAGAGAGTGAAGGCCAATATTAGAGTTGATGCTGATCAGGTTGAATGTTTTTGGTACAGGTGATGAGCGCTAGCAAATATTAGTAAAACTTTTTTTTTTAAATACTTCACTCTCACTTTATAAATATATTGATGCTTTACTTCTTTAAAATCAATAAGTGTTAATTTTGTGAATCAATAAATGTGGGCTTAAATGTTGCCAAAGTACCAATTACGCCCATGCCAGACTTTGATTTTATTCATAAAATATTAAAATTTTATATTCTAAAATGTACATCAACTAATCAATACATTTTCTCATGAGAGATACATCTTGCATTATCAAATGATTAACAAATGATACAAATGATTTTTCTTTTAAACAATATATATGAAACACACCTTAACTTAGATTTTGGTGGGGCTTAATGGGTACACTTACCTTCTTTTGGAAATGGTTTTGGATTTGCTAATTGTTAATCACTGTTTTATATTTCATTGAAGTAGTATAGACATAGTTTTGCAACTTGTAACGTATCCTGCCAATATTGGGTGAACAGCAAATTTACTGTGCTGCCGGTTGAGCTACAGGAAAGGCTTTAAGCTAATTTGATGATTTATAGTACGTTTTTGGTTTGTTCATGCACAGTGTGCCCTTTTAAATGATCCTGTTTTGTGGATAACCAAGCGTAGTAAACAGACGTCCACTACATTTATCGTTACTCTCAAAATAAGTTACAGTTCCCTCTCATCTCTTTTGACGCAGACATCAATGCTTTCATCTCCAAACTTTTAGCCCTGATTAATAAGCCATTATGCTTTTTAACTTCTATGAGTGGTAAATAAAGCAAGATATAATTATATCATGCTTAATCAAATGAGATGCTTAAAGTGCTGCTTTAAGATAATAAACAATTCAACACCATTGAGTAAGTCATGGGACCAAACACTCACATTCCTCTGAGCTGCAGTGATGGTTATGCTTTGTGAATGGTAGTACATTGTGTATAGCCTAGCTGTGTCTGTGAAAGCTTTTAGAGAGAATTAGACTATTACCATCAGTGTGTGAGTAACACCCCATGACAAAATAAGCTACAATATTGATGCTGGCATCAAATTATTTTCACGTTTTAAAACTTGGAACAACAGAGGTGTTATATTTTGCATCCCTGACCTAAAAGAGTATAGATCCCACCCCCCCCCCCCCCTCCCCTCCCTTTTTTTTTGTTTTATTCCAGCGTCTTGCCCTTGGCATTGTTTGCTTTTAAGAAAGTATTTTTATTATTGACCATAATGATGTACATTAATTTCCTTCATGCACACATTCTGGGAGAAAGGAAAGTCTGAAGGATTAAATTGCTCTGTTTGGCAGAGGAAAGCTTTTTGTTCTCTGCTCTGTGCGCTTTTTGCAACTGCAACTAGGGAATTGGCAGCGCCGCCAAGATTAAAAAACGGCCAGAACCATTTTGAGCCAGTTTGTAATCTTCTCAAGCAAAGGCCTGACACACATTTTTTAATGCCACATAGTGAAGTATGATGACAACTAAGAGCCGCTATAAGGATCAGGTCTGTTGGGTGAAGGTCAGGAGAATTGCTGATGGGCTGTTCAGGGTCAGCACTCATAGCCCTACAGCCTAACAGCCTTCCGGAGATGGGATGATGGGAGGAGACGAGACAAATAAACGTTGCATCTTACTGACATTGACAATTCAGTCAACATAGCAGGTCACTATAGCTGTAGTTTGCTTTTAAACAAGTTAGAAATTGTTTTAAGACTAATATGTATAATTTTTTTAATAACAGAACCATTCCTAAACCCCCCAATGCAATCAGAATATAAATTTTGTGGCTTATTAGCATGTAGGCCTTTGCATTCACTTATTTATTTAATTTTTTTCTTCCAGGAAATATATATATATTTAATTTACCCTCTGATGTTCATTCGTGGTTTTTTTTCATCAGTCATTTAGTAGAAGAGAGGATCAGTTTACTCATGCTGCAGTTGTTTGAACTACAGCCATCTGCCATATTATGTGCATATTACTGGATGAATTTTATAATAGAATGATATAATTGGAAAGCTTTTGAAGAAAAAAAAGTCAACCATCAGTTGTTTTTTTTTTTCTTATCTCTATATACAGGTGCATCTCAATAAATTAGAATGTCGTGGAAAAGTTCATTTATTTCAGTAATTCAACTCAAATTGTGAAACTCGTGTATTAAATAAATTATATGCACACAGATTGAAGTAGTTTAAGTCTTTGGTTCTTTTAATTGTGATGATTTAGGCTCACATTTAACAAAAACCCACCAATTCACTATCTCAACAAATTAGAATACTTCATAAGACCAATAAAAAAAACATTTTTAGTGAATTGTTGGCCTTCTGGAAAGTATGTTCATTTACTGTATATGTACTCAATACTTGGTAGGGGCTCCTTTTGTTTTAATTACTGCCTCAATTTGGCGTGGCATGGAGTTGATCAGTTTGTGGCACTGCTGAGGTGGTATGGAAGCCCAGGTTGCTTTGATAGCGGCCTTTAGGTCATCTGCATTGTTGGGTCTGGTTTCTCTCATCTTCCTCTTGACATTGAAAATGAGAGAAAAAAATCAAGTTGACAATAACCCATAGATTCTTTATGGGGTTCAGGTCAGGCGAGTTTGCTGGCCAATCTACCACAGTAACACCATGGTCATTGAACCAGCTTTTGGTAGTCCTGCTGGAAAATGAAACCAGCATCTCCATAAAGCTTGTCAGCAGAAAGTGCTCTAAAATTTCCTGGTAGATGGCTGCGTAGACTGTGGACTTCAGAAAACACAGTGGACCAACACCAGCAGATGACATGGCAGCCCAAATCATCACTAACTGTGGAAATTTCACACTGGACTTCAAGCAACATGGATTCTGTGCCTCTCCACTCTTCCTCCAGACTCTGGGACCTTGATTTCCAAATGAAATTCAAAATTTACTTTCATCTGAAAAGAGGACTTTGGACCACTGAGCAACAGTCCAGTTCTTTTTCTCCACAGCCCAGGTAAGATGCTTCTGACGTTGTCTCTGGTTCAGAAGTGGCTTGGTAGCCCTTTTCCTGAAGACGTCGGAGCGTGGTGACTCTTGATGCACTGACTCCAGCTTCAGTCCACTCCTTGTGAAGCTCTCACAAGTGTTTGAATCAGCTTTGCTTGACAGTATTCTCAAGCTTGCTGTCATCCCTGTTGCTTGTGCACCTTTTCCTACCCAAATTCTTCCTTCCAGTCAACTTTGCATTTAATATGCTTTGATACAGCACTCTGTAAACAGCCACACCTTTCAGTAATGACCCTCTGTGACTTACCCTCTTTGTGGAGGGCGTCAGTGTTCGTCTTCTCCATTATTGTGGTTTCAAAGAACAAGAGATACCCGGAATTTATACTGTAGGGATGGTCATTAATTGAAACTGAAATGTAAATATTCTAATATTTTGAGATACTGATTTTTGACTTTCGTCAGCTGTAAGCTCTAATCATCAAAATTAAAACAAAAAACTTTTGAAATGTTTTACTTTACATGCAATGAATCTAAAATATATGAAAGTTTCACTTTTTGAAATAACTTACAAGAAAAAATTAACTTTTTCACGACATTCTAATTTATTGAGATGCACCTGTATTTGTGTTTCTTTACAAATGGCTAAATGCTACTTCTGACTCAAACTGATAGACCATGTCACAAATATTCTCTAGAATAAGAAAATATATCTTACTAATATCACCTGCATCCTTAGAAAGTAGGTTCTGACATATGGTGCACTCAATCCTCCTAGGAAGTTGGTATTTACAAGTTTAGCTGGAGCAAGATGGCGACATACCTTTTAAAAAAAATACACCAAGGTTCTACAAAGCGATGAATAATGCGCGTCAGGTGCACTCTAAGACAGGTCTGTAAAAAAGGACCCAATCTACTGTGTTAATATAGTAATTTTCTGTACAGTTTTTATTCAGTTTTTGCGAAGATGCAGCCGTGTATTCTACATTCTGAATATTTGATCAGAATTGTACAATACTGTCATATTTTGGGAAGTTCAGTTTTATTGTGAATAAAAAAAAGGAATTTTATACATTTCAATATACTGTCAGCTGACGGTCAACCACAGTCGCTGCGTCCATTTCGTTCGCAGGGCTGGGGAGTAATGAAATACATGTAACGGCGTAACGTATTTAAAATATAAAATATGAGTAACTGTATTTCGTTATCATTACATTTTAAATATGTGGTAATCAAATTACAGTTACATCCGAAAAGTATTTTTGATTACCAAAGTGATTACTTTGAATTTTAATGCAATTTCTTAATTTAATATTTAAGTAAACAGTTTGGGGATTTTAACTCTTTCAGTGGTGAGTTTAAAATATTCTAGCGGTCCCCCCAGAGTGAGTTATTTTAGAACGTTGCCCCTAACTGTTTCCATGGCGATGTGTCATAATTGTCACATAACACACCGCAGCCACAATAACACTAGCCCTGCATCCACTATCTGCCCTAAATAATATAAAAAATTACTAATATCACACAGAATTTAGGATGGATGGTGTGTATATTGGGACGCAGGCTAGGTGTGTTCCACTTGAAACGGCGCTGCGCAGAATGATCAGTGTATGACATCAAAGTACCGCGAGAGCGACAAGAGAGCAGATGGATCCTTAAGCTTTCGAATCGCTCTCGCAGGACTTTGATGTCATACACTGATCATTCTGCGCAGCACCGCTTCAAGTCGAACACACCTAAAGTATGACAGATGGATCGCTTTTATTTAGTTTTTCCTTTTTTATTTAAAATATTCTCAAACTTCCTTACCATGTCACGAACAATCTGATACTCTCACAAATATTTGCAAATGAGTGTGTTTTGTCATTTAAAAACTTTTATAAATGATCTTGATGGTGATCTGTAATGTGAGATGGGCGTCGCCATGTTTGTTCGCGCTGCAGTTCAGAGTCCTGTCTGATTTACAGCATGTGAATTCATCAATTTCTCCCAAAATACATGCAAGTAAGTGGCCAGTGAACTGATTGAAGAATAGAGTGAATTTTATAGTTACTTACACTGCGTATCTGATATGAATAAAACTAAATTAAATTTTAATGGATTGTTATTGTTGCTTCCATAGGCATCTGTGTATACTTTACAAGCTCTAAATGTATTGTTTTACCAGTAATTATGTGTATTTAAAAGTCTGAAACCTAAAATAAGCATTATGTGGTTAAAAACACCGCATAATTGTGATATGACAATCGCAGTGCACATCTCTCTCTGGCTCAGCGCCAGTCAATGCCCGAAACCACAGTTTGAATTTGGCAGTTATGCGACGTCACCTAACACTTTCATGGGTAGAAGGTTGGGAAAAACAAGGATTAAGGGTTGCCTGGAACACAGCATTACTCCCAGGGGCACAGAAATAAAAATCCCATATGTGGGACCGTACCGCTCAAAAGGTTAACCAATAAGGCAACTGATTCTCCGTTTAAAAAAAAAACAATAAAAAAAGTGCGTGCAGCCGCTTGTTCATTTAGCAACTCATAGTGAGAGTACGCTCATTATCACGACACAAAAAATGGACGACACAACAGCAAGCCATTAGCGCAATGCATTTCTCTCGTGGAAATATAAATCTGAAAAAGGGCGTAACATCAAAACTTCTATCAGCATCGAAGGATGCAACGTCTAATCTGAAAAAAGCATTCTGAGGAAAGTTGTTCTTGATCTTTGAACATTTTTATCCAGTAACTCGTTTTTCTATTTTCTCATATTTTGAGTGTTGAATGGTTATCATTTTTAATATTTCTAAGAACTTAATTGAAAAATGACACCAAATTCTCCTAGAATTCACACTTTGCATTTAGTCAGGAGATCCATACGATTCATGCATGAAATAAAAGTTTATAAAGTCAAACGATAGCTTTGTGTGCTTTTCAAATGAATAAAGACTTCAAGTTCATCTGTAATGTTCAAGAACAGATCATCTTTGGTGTGGTAATGCGAGTTCATGATTCGATTTGTGAACTGATGATTCTTTTGAGTCAATCTTTTAAATTAATAATTTCTTTTGTTTAACGAAACCAGTGTGAATGGTTCACATTAAACTGGATAGATCTGGGGTAGGCTATGCTTCCCAAAAGCATCATTAGCGAACTGTGGTTGTTAAATTACGTTGAACTACAACAACATTACTTACGACCGTAGTTGCTTTGGGAAATAAGCCCTGTCAATTTTGACTCGGCGATTCTTTTGTGCCGATTGCTTCTCCATAGAGAGGATTATGAAGTAATCACTTAAAGTTTGGTCCATTCATTAAACAAATCTTTATTGTATAACTTGGAGTAATGTGCCAGTTGTTTGGGCTACTTTTATGATATGTTTGTGTGTTTGGATTCGTTTTGAAGCTTGGAATGCAGCACGGAATCCCATTCATTGTATTCAAATTTAATTTATATTGATTAGTAGATTTAAATGACATAAAAAATGTTTGTTGTTCATAGAAATACGGTGGAAACTGATGTTAAAAAATGAATGGTAGATGTCACTTTTATTTAGAGTTGGAAAACATTCAAATAAGACATCAAGTATATGTTCCCTTGTGTTACATAGCTTAAGTATTTCAAAGTATTCTAAAGTATTTAGATTACGTTACTAAACCTGAGTAATCTAACAAAATACATTACTGATTTCTTTTTAAAGCATGTATTCTGTAATCTGCAGTGAAATACATTTTAAAAGTAACCCTGTTCGTTCGCCATGTTTTCTCAAAACCCAGAGTTTCCCACTCGAATTATGTCACTGTAAAAACGATCTCATAAATAAGATCTTTCCGTCATGATGCACCAAGAATCCCACCCATATTTCCAGTTTCAAAAGCCTATACAGGACAGAGAATTGCGCTCTAGTGATTTCATGGGATCTTTAACGAATTTCTGTAACAGGTTTAAATCCCACATTCAGTTTGCAATTCGAACTGATTCAGTCCTGACTGTGTGCTTTATAAACTGCACAATACCAGTCCCAGTGACCCTATCAATTCACAGTTTCTGCATTCATCCTATAATTCCTTATTATACCAAATCAAGCTACTAGGTATGCTCAGTTCACAATGGGATTGGAGACAGATCTTTGCTTAGGGACTGCAACTACTGTATTTTTTTTTAATTACAGCTTAAAAGTTTAATGCTGAGTGTTCACTGAATTTGAAGCCATTGCAGGGATAATCATAACTAATGTATTTTAATAATGAGCAGGTTTAAGAGTCAGGCGAGGTTGATTGTGGTGGCTGCAAAAGCATGATTGTCAGCCTTAGGGCGAGGAGCCCTAATGGGGATTTATTACATGCCAAAGAGAGTTCGCATGCCTTCATTAAAACATCTTTTTTACTGTCCAAATGCCCTGTTTTAATTAAAGGAAACAAACAGCGAGCTACGTTTACTGTTCCACTGGCCATTGAATGGTTGCCATTTGTTCTAGTAGATAATGGGCATAATTAAACTCAGATTTGACGTTACTTTAACCCGAGTACCACCATGAGGGACATCAAAAAGAAGAAATATGATTATCACAGCTTTATGCTTATGCGTGTTTTGTCATAGTGCAAATCTGTTATGATGAATTTTCTTTACTTTATTTTTTAATTAAGCAAAGCTTCTAAAACTGGTGGAGTCTTGCAAAACTAGCGCAAACCCAAGATACAAAAGTTACTGTGCTCAGCTGTCGTTTATTATTGACACCTTTCAGTCATGTCCCCCAGTGACTTTTATAAAGTCATACCCAAACCACAAAAAGATACCAGGAAAATCGGCTTTGACCCTCCCAGAGGCAGCAGTGACCCATATTCTGTCATCCGATGACAGCTTTCTGAGGTTACAGGGGGGACTCCATCCTAGTAACCATTTCACAGGTATGAAACCAAACACCTTCCCTGGTTTCAATGAAGCAGTGAAATAGAATCTAATGGGCTCTCTGAATGGTTCAGCATTCCCTGTGGGAGTACTGTGGTAGTAAGGGGTGATGTTAGGTGGGTTAGACACAGTAAAACCTTCATGCAGAGTCGAAAAAGGAACATTAGTCTCTCGCCTGTACAGCTGTGGGCCCAACAGTGACTATGTGATGTGGTTCACAATGAATCTAAATGATGGGTTAACGCATTGAATATTTTAGCCACCAGACGCATTAAGAACATCCAGGAATTTGTCTTCACAGGGGAAATAGTGTTGTCGAGGAGAGCCCACTGTAGGGGGGAACTCATTAATCATTTCAAGCCATTGAACCGTGCAGTTCTTCTACCCCTCTCAAGCATCTCTGCTATAGAGAGGCACTCTCCTCTGCAAACGTTATTCCAATGCCCTTTCATTTATCACCCAAAATCAAATTGCATGCTTCTGCTTAATAATAGAAACCTCCCAAAAAGCTCTCCTGATGTGTCTTGTAGGGTTCAGTGTGCTTTGAGAAATGACTCTAGGAGGAAGTACATCCTTTAAATTAAAAGCGATACTCAAAGATAGAGAGTGTCAGTTTTGCTGATATGCTTGAGCATGGGGTGATTTGTTTTGACCTTGGAAATGCCTACGGTTGACAAGGGTTATCTAGGGCATGCTATAAATGTTTCAGTTGTATGAAGGATATGTATGGATAGATAACAATTTGGTATATATTGTCCTCTATCTATATACTAGAGTCAGTTGAGGTGTTTGCTAAGGATATTACAGGCTCGTCACATAATGTTAGAGTTGAGTTTTGGGGAATTTGAATAATTTAAAAGGTACTGTTTATTATATCTGCCATCTAATGAAATAGTGATATTTAATGGAGTGGACATGCTTTCCTGATAACACTTTTGTATGTTTTTTAAGAAGTTCAAGAAACAAAAGCTGCTGTTCATTTCCCAAAAAGCATAAAACACACATCCCATTGTCATTCATTCATTCATTCATTCATTTGATTGATTGATTATAATTAAAACAAATAAAATAATTATTCTATTTACATTTTGTTTAATTGATACAGTGGTGGACATAATTATTGACTAAATAATTATTGAATAAAAAGCCTGTAAAAATAAATCTGCATCGTTAATCCTTTTGTTTAAAATATTAACAATACAGATTTTTACATGTTTTTGTTCACCAAGAGTGTCAGTAATGTCGTCCACCACTGTATATAATTATATGTATTTGTTAATATTTATTCAACCTTTATTTGTAATTATTGTATTTCTAATTGATTGTAATTATGTATTCATACATTTATAACTATTAATTTATAATTATGTGAATTAATGTTTTTAATATTATGATTTTTAATAATATATTTTTTATTCCTATTTATTTTTTCCCCACCAAATGACATTTATTTATACATGATAAATTAAATAAAATTCAAATTAATTACATAATAAAAACAAAAATCGGTGACCATTTTAAGTTCATGTAAATGAAGTGATCATGACTTGTGGGTTTGGTAGATTCAGTTTAGTTGACACAGCACCAATCTGTGCTGAAATGTC
Organism: Barbus barbus; assembly: GCF_936440315.1. NCBI lineage: Eukaryota > Metazoa > Chordata > Actinopteri > Cypriniformes > Cyprinidae > Barbus > Barbus barbus. The sequence continues at coordinate 19,311,345 of NC_136753.1, forward strand.
CAGAAAAACTGTTAAGGTCAGATTGTCATGTTGAAGGACCTTGTTAAAAATAAACATCAGCCACTTGATTTGCTATTGAGCAAGAAAAATAAATATTTGGCAGACTTTCCCTATACCTTATTATCATTGGTTAAATGGTGACTAGAATATTCACATTATTTTAGTGTTTTGGATTAACAGCATGTATCCTACACCCTCCTTTTAGATTTAGTTTGACTATGGAGTTTATGGAAAACCAAATGTACACCAAATTGGCATCACTGATGTCTAAACATGGACAATCATGTGTTAATATCAATTTCTAAGATGTTACAAAGTCACACGGAACAAACAGCTTAGTTTCAGTAAAGGGTCATTTTGGACTTTGAAGATAGTTTCAACTTCTGGAAGTTAGTTTACATGGTACATTAAACTGTTGTATTTTCAAAAGATCAAGGAAAATTAGATTTTTCAAGAAATGACCCCTTTAATAAAGGGAGGCTTCTGCTTTCCCCCAATAAATGATGGACTGCTTGAAAGATTACTTTGTTTTTATGAGTGGCATTTCATTTTAATTGGTTCATTATTTCCAGCAATTGCATCTTCAAATTCCCTTGATTGCTGCAGCTGTGGTTCATGCTGTGTCAGGATAGCTGAGGTTGTGAACACACACACACACACACACACACATACACTCTCTAAAAGGCACATACTTCTATTTGCCAGATGGACATATTAAATCAGTGCTTGCTGGACCTGGCAGGATGTTATCAGAAGCCATCGACAGCTTCCACTGTGGGTGGATATTGCTATAAAATAAGAAAAAAGTGCTGATGTTATCGAATGATGGATTTTGGTCATAAGGATGTGATGGTTTTCATTTCCTAATTGAGCATCCCTCAAATAGTGCTTTCAGACATGTGTTCTATATTTGCAGTCACGGATTATGCCAACATTTTCTTATTCATATTCTTTGCCAACAGCGTGCTATTCCATTGTGTGGATGTAATGAATGTGTTAAATGATGCACATCCATCTTTTCAAAGATCTCAAAAACTATTTGGAATATTGGGACTTCACACTGGTAGCGATTCAGGTGACACGGAAAAGGAAAAAACTCTCTGAGGACTGGAAGAAAAGAGTTTCATATTTTAAAATGTGTCTTTTAAGAATAGAGTTATTGAGGGGGAGCGAGTTATTGTCACATTCTCAACAGCAATATGATGGTCGATTCAATGGAATGATAAATGGCTCCAAATATTTTCAGGCTGAAAGTGTTTTTTCCCCTATACCACAGCCCTGACAATGAAAATCTTGCCACCGCTGCCTCAGAGATATTTTATCTAGGAACTTCTGAGGTTTGGAGGGAAAAAAAATTTTTTTTTTGTTTGGTCTATCAGAGACAGAGACATGAAAAACAGTTCACACAAATCTTTTTTTTTTTTTTGCCATTGATACCTGTACATTTTCCTTCTGTAAGGATTTGTCTGTTCTCGGTTTTGGGAATCCTAAACCTGACGAGTGCTGTTCTTATCTGACAAGCTGGTCTGGGAGATCACCAGACTCAAAGGACTGGTTAGTCTAATCTTTGAGCATTTAGTAGCGCTCTCAGCCCTCTAGGATATTAAAATGCACCATCTGTTTACTGAAACCTGCTCAGCATGGTTTTCATGCAAGACCTTGTCAGTCAAATTTATGGTTGAGCGAATGGGCATGGCAGCATATGCTAGGCAGGAGAAAGACATAAATATACGAGATGCATTTTAAAATGATCAAATTTTACATATTTACAAAAGTGTGTGTGTGTGTATATATATATATATATATATATATATATATATATATATATATATATATATATATATATATATATACACACATATATACACACACACACACACACACTTCTGGCCCCTTTTGCATTTGGAAGCTGTATTGTGAACCCACATTGTGCGGTCAAAGGATCTCTCTATACAAGTGAAACAGATGATTGTTAGGCTTTAAAATCAAAACAAATCCATCAGAGAGATAGCAGGAACATTAGGAGGGGCCAAATCAACATTTTGGTGCATTCTGAGAAAAAAAAAAGAATGCACTGGTGAGCTCAGCAACATACAAAGGCCTGAAAGTCCAGGTCAAATCGGCAATGACCCAAAACATACAGTAAAAGCAACCTAGGAGTTTTTGAAGGTAAAAATTGGAATATTCTAAAATGGTCAAGCCAATCACCTGATTTCAACCTGATTGAGCATGCATTTCACTTGCTAAAGACAAAACTAAAGGCAGAAAGACCCACAAACAAGCAACAACAACTGAAGTCAGCTGCAGTAAAGGCCTGGCAAAGAAATCACAAAGAATCACAAAGATGAAAGCCAGGTGAGGTCCATGATTTCCATACTTAAGGCAGTCATTGCTTGCAAAGGATTTCCAATAAAATATTAAAAATGAACATTTTATTTATGATTATATGTATTTGTCCAATTATATTTGAGCCCCTGAAATGGGGGGGACTGTGTATACAAATGGTTGTAATATTTTTGTTCAGCCCCTTGAATTAAAGCTTAAAGTCTGCGCTTCAATTTCATCTTGATTGTTTCATTTTAATTATATTCTGGTGGCATACAGAGCCGAAATTATGACAATTGTGTCAGTGTCCAAATATATATGGACCTATATACACACACACACTCACACCTCTATCTATCTATCTATCTATCTATCTATCTATCTATCTATCTATCTATCTATCTATCTATCTATCTATCTATCTATCTATCTATCTATTGCACTTTTTTCTTTTTTCAGTTCTAAATTGTCCTTGATTAAACGCTGCGTTTTTATTTAATTTTCAGATGAGATGCCAACAGTACTTGAGCCACCAACTGTTATTTTACCTTGAAAGTTGGCAAAAAGGTCTACATCCATAATGAAGGTGCGTCAGGCAGCGCAACGAGGAAATTAGCTCAATTTATGGTATTCGGCGAAGGTCAAAATGGAGAAATGTTGTGAAAATATAATATACCGCAAACGCATACATTCGTATCCGGATGGGATTCGAATTCTCAAGGGACCCATGAGTTAGCCGAAAAACAGTAGGTAAGTAATTTGCTCTGTAATTTTTACCGAGGCAGTGTGAGGAAAAACAAATTTACCTAACCTCCTTGGGGAAAACTATGTGCACCCGATTCGTGCTTTAGGCAATCACCCATTGACATTACTATCCACGGCAACTAAATGGACTTGAGGGCTGGAAAACAGTTACACCCTAGCAAAGAAAGCTCTTTGAACATACAACCACCATGTTGTTAAGCTTTGATCTTAAGTCATTTCATTGTGTATTTCACCACCCACAGAAAATGGACTGTATTCTTAAGCTTTCGTGATGCACAGCAAAACCAATACCAGGAAATGTGTGGCACCTGCCCTCAAAGAATAGGAAGGACACAAAAGGAGCATACTTGGAAAGATCAAGGGTTTAACCCTTATTTGATTTATTTTTATTTTTTTTCCCACCTGCATAAATATATCTCATTCCAAATTCCATGCTTGCCAAGATTGTCACAATGTCTCATTCTTGGCACTCAGTTTACCAGTCATCAGTTTTCCCCACTAGCAAAGGTGACTTGACCAGCATTTTATTCTTTATTGTCTCTTGATAATGCATTTTTTTCCACATTGTATTCAAGAAAAGAATGAAATCGTCTTTAATAGCCATTATATAGTCATATTTTATTCTGACTTTTTTCTTAGCAGTATTTTTGCCATATACATAATATTGTTAGTTTATTTATAGAGCACATTTAAATTTAGCTTACACTGACCAAAGTGCTGTACAAAACAATCATAAAATACAAGATAACAATACTAATCCATCAATTAAAATTCAGGAAAGACCATAGAATAATGATGCGTTGAATAATGAACCATTGAATACATTTTAAATAGGAATACTGCTATAAAAAAAATATTAACTGGATTTTCTTTTCGTTTTATTCCACAGCTTCTGTGAAAACTTTTGTGAAAGCATAAACTACTATATTTTGTCAAATAGTGAAAGATGGAATATTATACTTTGAGAAATAACAAAACATTCAGAACATTTGAATTGCAAAAAATATTACATTTTTACATATTGCATTTAAAATAAATGTAAATTTAAAAAAATAAATAAAAAATAAGTTAGTAAAACTGCAAGGGAAGGGTTAGTTCACCCTAAGAGGAAAATTGTCACAAATCTTTTCTCAATTGTTTCCCCTTCATTTTCTCAGTAACACAAAAGAAAAAGTATGAGATGATGGTGATTTGTTAACTTTTTTTTTTTGGAGACAAACATTGACAGTCACAAAGTAAATAGAAATGGTCCATATATGACTTGTACACTATTTTTCCAAGTGTTCTGACGTTTTATGTGATGAACAGTTTGAAATCAGTCATCATTGACTAAAAATTGTGTTTTTTGCAGTTCATATCTGATGCAACTTTGATCTGCACAAGAACATGCAGCATACTCCGTAAGAAACTGCACAGAAACTCTTCAGCTCAGTTCAGCACAGTTCTGGCATGTACTGTCAATAAAGCTGGTTTGAATATGCGAACATGAGCAAGGTTTCAGAGCTTTAGGACAGTCTTCCATGCCTCCTTCCATGCCTCCAGGTCTATTCCTGTGTGTCCTGAACTCTGCCTTGGCTTACCTGCACTCGTTAATAGTTAATAGCTTTACTGACCATTAGAAGCAATCTTAAAAATGGGACATCTGGTAATGGTTGTTTTGAAATGAAATTGTATTTACTGAAATTAGAAGTATAGGTCTTCCAGAGGTTATCTTCATTGTGTTTTCTTGTGTTCTATTCTGTGCATTATGTTCCTTTGCTCTTTGTAAACAAGGCCATGGCAAATTAATATATAAATAATATTGTTCCATCTGTTTCATTTGAAGGATTTTCTCAGAATTCAGGGATTTTGTTCTTCTCATTGCTGTCATTCTTCAAATAACTGTCTTTTTCGTTCCGGTTCCTCTCTCTCTCTCTCTCTCTGCAACCACATGTTTGTCTGCCTCATTTCCTTCAGGCCACCCACCAAATATGCGACCATATCTAGACAATGTATGTTTACAGCAATAAACAAATTAAACATAACAGAGCTGCAAAAACAACAGGAGCATGAGTGAAATAAGCCTACTGGCGTGAATGGAAATGGCAGATGGAAGTAAGGAGTGCCGCCCAGGAGACACATATCACATAGATAACTGATGCCAGCCCAACTGCATCTGACAGGAGGCTGCGATATTTAATCAGACCTAGCACTGAATCAACACCACCGCCAGCTGCAATTCAAATCCCTTTATATAACCCAAATGCCAATTAGCTGGAAATAGCACAGCACCACACCCTCTTGTCAAACTATTACATTATGATGTGTTGGCAGAGTCTTAGTTTGGCGACCTGACAGTAACGGGGTAGGTGTTTGACAGTGCGCGGGTCATAATCCATTGATGCAATTTGCTTGTAATGTAATTTATAAATTCAGAGACATGTGAAATACAGTGTACAGACATCTTTCTGCCACTGATAGCTGTATGTTGTCTTTCTATAAGTATTTGGCTTTGAGAACTTGATTGCACTAGTAAAAAAAAGAAAGGTTTTTTATTGCCATCTGTGGTTCCACGAAGAAACTTTAACATTCATGCAGCCTTTCTAGTGGACCAAAAGGTTCTTTACAGTGAAAAAATGGAAGGATTATTAAAATGCTTTTAACACTGAGTAAAAAAAAAATACACTGAAAGGTTCTTTGGAGAACCCAATTGTGGCATCATGCAAAGAGTGCACGACTCAAATTCAGTAGCAACTAAGAATTAATTGTAAGTTTAATTTGTGGAAAATTCAGAGCCAAATCAAACCAGAGTGCATTTGCAGATGGTGATGAATGGCTGTTTTGTGTGAACAAGAATAGTTTGGTATATACTGGAATTTTAATAATAAAAAAATTGAATAAATGTTAATTTTTTCGGTTGAAACTGAATATGTGTTTTTTTTAATTCTCATTTCCTCAATTATTACCTCAAATATTACCTTTTATACCTTTTGCTGTCATCTAATGCTTAATATTTAAAACCCCAATTAATTTAATAACACAATCACAAAATAAATATATATTTTTTTCATTCTGTGCATTATAATGTTGTGATGCCTAAATTCACTTGTTTTGTAACGTAAATGCCATGAGGCTAGGTTGGTTTGAAATGATTGATTTTAGTCGTTTTATTTGAATTTATTTAGACAAAATAGCATATTATTTCAATGTAGGTCATTTATCTGCCATATCATGAAAATAGTTATTGGCGTACTGGTAACATTTTATGCTATTTTATTAAACATTAAATACTGACAGGATTTTGGGCTTGAAATAAGAGTTTATGTGTGGCAAAATACATATTTGCCGCCTTTGCTTTAAAAGAGGTAACACTGTTGATTCTACATTTGGACTGCTAGATTTGCTGTTTCGCACTTCATTAGAAACTGTGAACATTGATTGAATGGTGCAACATAATAAAAAACCAATAAGCCAGAGCGTAGTTATAAAGTTGCCTTGGGAATTCAGAAATAATGGTAAATATAATGGAATTTCATAGCAAAATCAGTGTTGTGGTGTCAGCGAGAGTGAAAAGCAGAAAGTGTTGGTGATGTTTTGTATTCTCCAAAGACCTTCTATTGTCCCTCAGCATGGAGTTTGCCTAGGCTAATTGTATTTCTGTATACATTTCAGGTTGTGACAAGTCAAAATGATGTTCTCACATCATGGGAAATGATAACAAAGTAACTACATCTGGAAAAAAGTAATCTCTCCTCAAACTACTGCTAAATTTTGACCTCTCCCTGGTGGTGTTAAAGGAGATTATGTGTGAGAGGCTTCTGTGGAAAGCAAAAGAAGTTTGAAATGCAAGTGAAAAGGAGAGAGAGAGAAAGTTGCAGCATTCAGCTCCACATCACTTTCTGCAAACCGTCTTCCAACACCTGCTACTAGCTGTAAATGACACATGAACTGTTCCATTTGATAGCACAACTGGAGCTCTGAAAGCCAAAGCTGCCTAAGTAATGACATCTCTGCAAAGCCTATGTACACATTATCCCAGTGGAAATTAGCTGATTTTATAAATGATTTGAATTCTATCAGGTTGAAGGAAACACGTGGACCCTTTAGAAAAACCACATACCCGAAGAGATACATTGAACTGCTTATGATAGACTTTTAGAAAAGGTTTAGAGGCACCATATGCTGAGCAAGCCAGTTTCAAAGTTATTCAATCAGAGATGATTACAAATTTAGCGCACTGAATTGAATCCTAGCCAGGTCGTGTAAGCCTCAGTAAACATTTCACCTAGAAAAATTATTGCAAAATGCTCATATGTCAGAGTGACCTATTGCTAATCATTTAAATAGCTGCTGCTGCTTGTTGAACATTCTTTTAAAAAAATATTTTGCATGAACCATCAAATGCACTGTCCATTAATGAGAAGTACATGCCATGCATGCTTCCCTAAGGAATTATAATCTGATTCAGAAGATCAAACATGAGTAAGCATAATTTCAAAAGTGTTTTTTAAATACACACAAGAAAATATAAAATTCTGTTCATAATAGTTTAAGCATTTCTCGCTATTCTTATGAATTCCTGAGAGAGTTTATGGAGCTTAATTGCTCTAGATCCTGATGACAGTTTAATTAATGTACCAGTTCTTTTTTGGCTTAAATAGAACTTCAGCGTTTCACAAATTTCATAGAAATATTTATTTATATATTATTGCATCTACAGTGGAACTAAAAATATTGAACTAAAAATGGGGATGTGTAACCCTGTTACATGTTATCAGGAAACGGGTATGGTAGAATTGCCAGCCTTGCAAGTTAAAACCATTCTAACTCTGTCATCATGACCTGGTTTTCCTTTTAACTTTTGCATTAAGAAGAGATGTGATGTAATTACCCGAAAAACACTTAAATGGAGCAAACTCGACCCACAGGAATAATGTCAGTAACACATAACCAGTTCATACAGACAGTTCAATATCAACCAGTTTCCACTGAATTCATGTGAGTGCTTAAAAAAAATAAAAATTAAGAGCTTAATTTTTATGTTTTTTTTAAAACCTCTGATCACACTGCTTCTGAAAAGTTTGAGGTCAATAAGATTTTGTTTTAATATTTTTGAAAGTAGTCTTTTTGATTTTTATATATACATGTACTTCTGTGATGGCATTACTCTAGTGTTCAGTGAAATCCTTCTAATTGAAATGACTGCTAATTTAATTTGGTGCTCCTTTTTATTATTTCAATGTTGCAAAGACGTTGCTTAATGTTTTTGTGAAAACCATTTGATAAATAGAAAAAGACAAAAATGATTTGAAATGGATTTTTGTCATAATGTAAAAATTTGTGCTCAAGTTCTCTTTCCTGAATGACCCCAAACTTCTGAATGGTTGTATATAGTGCTGTAAAGGTTTTCTGTTCATTTTACAGTTAATAGAAAATCACTTTTAGCGGTAATGCTGCGGATGTCAACAATAGAGGTTCAGTTTGATTTTAACCTGGAATATTCTTCTGAAATAACTCTCTGTCAGTTACATTCTTAAAGTTCTTCCGTTTCAGCATCTCAGATCTTTTTGCACCATGGAGTCAAATTGAGTAACAGAAATGTACTTACAGGCTGCGAGTCAGAAGTGCCAGACTGTCCTTGCAAAGTTGGAATTGCCCCACTTTATAGAAACAGAGTTTGTGCAAGCAAACATTGTACATTCCAAGTTCAGGAAATAGTCTTCCGTAAAATGTGCTGCACACACTCGAATATTTGCATTGTACCGCTCTGGAACAGTGTTGTAAATACAACTTAACCACTGATTTCTTGTTGTGTCCTCTTTTGGAAGCCCAAACAAAGTAGTTTCGCTTTCACAATGAAACAGCGTCTCCAAGACATGGCGCCAGCGGCAGCAACAACACTACAGCGAGAATAGTTCTGCCTCCTTTCATTGCGTATACATTTGAGCGGTGTTATGAAAATCTGCCCACATCGTGACGTAGACATGTGGGGGCGTGTTTGAACAAGCTGTTTTAGGAGGGCGTGGCAGATTCTTAACTTTTATAAAGAATATCTCTGGTTTTGAGACTTTAGTCTTTGCAACTTCAGGGATCTTATCTATGCACAAACACTCCAAAGAGAAAGGGAAACTTGAAATCGCATCATATGACCCCTTTAATGCCAAACTCTTGAAATTAAGTTAGTCTGGTAAGTTTGCTGCCTACTGCATGTACAGCACTCCAAATTACGCATATGAGATTCTGTTACAGGTAGGATGCTACATTAGAAGAAAAACAGCTATATGTAGGCAGTAGGCAGCTCACTATGTGTTGGAACAGAGCCAGTGTGTTTCAAACCCTGTGAAGACTCTGCACACTCCACGAATGACAGCAGAAGAGCCTTGCATGCTGCTCGATGCATGGTGAGTTTGTCATTGAGATTCCTCATCACATGTTCATAGTCTCAAAATAGGCAGCGTCTCAAAAAAAAAAGTTGGGCATGCTTAAAAGGGGGGAAGATCATGCCTCTTCATTCAGTGCTTCTACAGTACATCACTTCTTACCAGTACCACAGGCCACAAGGCACTCAACACTACACTCTGCTGTGGGAATGAAAGATCTCTTACTTAAAGGCTCAGGTAGTTTTTTCACTTTAGAATTCAACCTCTTTTGTTGTATTGGGTTCCCTTACCTTAAAGGGGTCATGAAATGGAACATCAAAATGTACTTGACATTTATGCATATAAGAAATTACTCTACAGTAAAAGCATACCACAAAGTTCATACCTCAAAGCTAACTCCTAAGTTTAAAGTATTTTTTTTCAACCCTTCTGAAATGGCAGGATTTGAAATCCTTATTTATAACATAACATAGCATATCATTCTTTTCTCAGATATTCTCAACTAGTGGTCAGCCAATACATTGCCAAGGCCTATACATGTTTCCTTTCTTTGTATAAAGGGGACATTGGATACATGTTTTCCACAAGTTGGTACGACTCTTTAGAGTCTTCATGAAATGTCTGCAACATACTTTGGTTAGAATTCCTCAATGGTTGTGTGAAACAACACCCTCTTTACTTTGTCAAAAACAGTTCGCTTATGCCTTGGGCCGACTCTGTACAGGACAGTCTGTCAGTGGTCATGGACGAGGCCTGAACAGTGTTAGGGGTAACGCACTACAAGCAACATGAGTTACATAATCAGATTACTTTTTTAAAGTAACTAGTAAAGTAACACATTACTTTTTAATTTAGAAGAACATATCTCAGTTACTTTTTCAAATAAGTAATGGCAGTTTCCTATGTAGCCTATTGTCTGACAGCTCTCGTGTTGCCATGTTGAGAGAAACTGGGAGTAAGTGCAGAGGCGTTGTGTGCGCTGTGTGAACTTGATGCTTACTGTAGTTCTAGACTAAATATGAAGAGTTTGGTTCCAAAATGTGATAAACGCCATTCAAAAACTAAATAAATAAAATAAAATGTTTCCTCCAACATCAGTAATTGTATCTGCTCGGTATTGAAAATTACATTTAAAATTTTATGCAAAATGTGATATTCGGCGTGTTATTCTGCCATGTTTTCTCCCTACCTTTCCAAATCGCGTCAAACACCAGTCTCCCTTCTCTGCAGAATGCGATATATCCGCTCAACCAATAACAGCGCACCATTCCACGCATTGTAAACAGTACCAGTAATGGCAGCGCTTTGAATACACTCTGCATCCTAAGTTTTCCTCATCTACTTTATAAAAAGTAACTAACCTAATTAGTTACTTTTTAAGGGAGTAACACAATATTGTAATCCATTAATTTTCTAAGTAACTTTCGCCAACACTGCTGTACAATATGACGTCATACTGCTCAGAAAATCAAAACAGCCTGATAATTCAGACTATTTAGGTATTTTGGGAATTAAAAAAGGATTGAATGGATTTTTATCATTGAGTGGTTGTGTCCACACACTGGTAAAACACAGTTAGATGCAAAAAAAATGAATTTTGCATTTTTTAGACAAGAGACAGTAAACTTATGAACATCGAACGTGAAAGTGTCATGCATTCAGACGCTGATGTCCTCATGTCGAAATAAAAGTTCAATGCGATATGAAAGTAGAAGTGTGCTTCCAGCACATCGGCTTAACAGAAACACTCATTAGCTGATATTTGGCCATTTTTTAATTATTGGTCAATAAGTTTCTCTTTTTGGCTGATATGTCGGAAGCAGACGTAGATTTTGACGGCATTGAGTATGACAGCATCTGAATGCATATCACCTCCATTTACGTGGGAATGCCTGCTTAAAGCTTTCTCTTTTAGATGCTTGCCAGCTCAAAGTGACAGACCCTACAATTTTTGATTATTTTATTTTTTATCTTTGGTTAAACTAAAGAGATAAAGATCAGTTAAACATTAAACATGAATTGACTTACAAATGATCTTGTTAACTTACAAATGTTTTGAAGTGCTTCTTAGTTTTCAGGAAAATGGCTGGAGAGATTAAGTGCTACTTATGTGTGACTAACATTCTCCTTAACCTGTTAACCTTTGCCAGAGGTTAGGCGCACTGTCGCCTGTTAGGCGCCTGTCAGGCGCACTGAACGCTCTTTGTTTGCATGTGTCATTGTTTTCTAATAGAATAAATGAAATGGGACAAAGTTAATCTTGACAAACTATATATCATTCTAAAGGTCTAAGCCTCAAGCATCGACGACAGATCGCTGTTTTCCGATGGAAAGCTTATAAGGAATGTATTTGCTACATTTGTGTAAGCAGTACACATCAAAACATGCAGAATAAAAAAGCAGTACGTACCATTATTATTGTAATAACGAGCCACAAGCGCGTCCACTGCTGAAATCCCAGTTTAGTTAGAGAGGTAAGTGTCCACAGAACAACATCCCAGCGAGCACTTTTAGTCCAGCGAAACAATAACGTTGAAATGAGGATGAATATTCCTTTGTTTACATTTAATTTCTTCGGGAGAGTTATTGTTCGCGTCCGTTATGGAATAAATTACGCTCAAAAACAGCATCTTGGTGGTAAAAAAACAACACGGTGTTGTAGCATACAGTTTTACAAACAGAATGAGACCGTCCACTGAAAAAGAAGTCTCAGATAAGCGGAATATAGTTTATTTGAGTTTGGCGCTCTCTCCTGAGTGACGCAGCTGTCATCTGAGCGGGGCGTAACTTAGCGATCTGCTTTTTCCATAAAAAAACGTTCTTTTATTTTTTCTTCAACATTTTTTATGTGTGTGTGTGTGTATTGTGTGGGGAATGTGGCCGTATCTGCATGATTATCATATATATGGACGCACATCAGCGTGTTTATTACAGACTCTATGACGGCTATCATTGTGATTCAATGATCAGCTATTATTGATTATATGGCCCATCTGTATGATTATCATCTGTATGGACGCACATCAGCGTGCGATTACTGACTATATGACCATGTCTGCCAATATCACTTCATGTCTGGCAATCATAATATATACTTCAGTATACATACTATATACAAAGCAATTTTTTTCTTTTTTTTTTTCCCTTTTTTATTACTCAAATAATTAATTTTTTATTTTTTAGTGCTCAAATAAATCATTTATATGATGTCTAAAATTCTGTCTATTATTTTATAATTAAAAAACTATGGAGGAATATATATAATGACTAAAATAGTTTGTATAATTCTGCAATACATTTGGTGGTTATTTTTCCTCAAACGGGGGTGGGGGGACTATAAATAGTTTCAGAAAAAAATATTGCAGGAATTTAATTTTTCATGGTATCTTCTTCAAATTTGAAATATAAACTCATGAGACACGTGGCTTTCAACCCATTACTTTTCTGGATTGCTCCAGGACTTATTTCATGTATTTGTATAGGAAATAAAAAAAACATTCAGTGTGGAAAAATATTTTTCAAGGCACATCAGTGTCTATACCTTTTTATCTTTTTGAGCATTATCAACTCTGGATGATGGATAGTAAAGCCGAGATTGTCTTCTTTCCAAAGATACCTAATTTGTTTGTGTAGCACATTTTGTCAGGAACTGTTACCGTTTTAATTTAGGTAGGTTATTTTCACCTGTGAGGCCCAAAATGTGGGGCAAAGGTTAACAGGTTAATGCTTTGAAAAACTCAGCCAAGTTGAGCAGTTATACATTAATGGATTTATCTGTCGGATGTCAGAAAGTTGTGGAAATACAAGCCATATTTGCAGCTAAATTTCCTTTTTTTTTTTTTTTGAGATAACTAAAATAGCATCTGCTCTCCCCTGTATAAGGTTACATGTGAAACTGAAACCAATTGGTGTTTACTCTGGACCTGGTTGAAATTCTGGTCATGAAGAAGCACCTCGGCTGCTTTTTGAATTCTTGACAAAAGGGAGGTTTGTGAAAAATGCAAAGCCTGAGAAAATGGTTTTTATTTGAAGTTGTTCTGAAAGTGGATTGTTTCCCATTTTAGCCTCTAGCTTTCATTTTTAGAGGGGGAGTGTTATTGTAGGTGACACACAAGCCTGACGTCACATAATCCTAGCAGGTGCTACAGGCAGCCTGCCCGTTCTGTGACTGGCCACAGAGGAGTTCCTGTCAGCCCTGCTTACCAGTCTTTGCCCTGCTTTTGTTTATTTGCAAGGCAGATGAAAGGTCTGTTGCAAAACACGGCTGAGTACTATAGCTGGAAATTGTTCATTCGCCAGGACAACCAGCTATGAGGTGTCATCGCAGATGTTTAAAGGAGTTGTTTAACACAGGTGCACTGGTGTCCCTGGCGGTTCTGATGGAGGTTCAGCACTGATATGTGATATTTCTTTATTTGCATCTCATTCAATAGTGCAGCAATGCTACAAATTAGTAACTATTTTCCTATGTTATATTAGGAGCCATTAGTTTAATCACAGACAGTCCACATTGATATAAATGTTCTTTCATATTATTAATGGCATGAGTAATCTATAGGAGTATAGCTAATGTAGCATTCTTTTCCTGCTTCAAGACAGAAATTTGTTGCTGTGGGGGAGCTTAAATGAAGCTTTACAGAGACTTCTGAAATTGCCTCTTCTGTCTTTTTATTTCTTCAGTTGTCACTCCTATGTCACTGCATTCACACAAAGACTCAGAAAAAGGCCAGGGGGATTTTTAATGCTTCTGCAGACCAGTCTATAATACTTAAGGAAGCTTTTCTTTTTCTTTTTCTTTTTCTTCCATTTACCTTGGCTGTAAATGCCATGTGACCAATTACCAGAGCTGTACGATTACTCAAAATAAAAATAAAAAATTGTGAAAGGTTTAGTGTGATTATTAAATTGTAATGGCTGTGATTTAATAAAATGTATGCCCTGTGTTTCAGAGCGAAGCATGTCACTGTGTTCTTATAAGTGACCAGCTCATTATCCACCTGTGTTTGCTGCTTTGGGTCGATTTTGGGTGCATTGGAAATGGAACATGCACCAAAAATCTTCCCATACTTCTGTAATTTTTATTTCACAGTTGAATATATCAATATATCAATCTTTAGATTTATTATTATTACTATTATTATTAGTAGTAGTTTTTATCCATACACTGAAAAAAAAAAAGTGTAATAGTATTTTCTTGTACAACGTACTCCAATAACTTTCATTTTGTATAACATTTTGATATTGATATATAATCACAAAATTTAGGCCAAATTGTGCAGTCCTACAAACAAGCACAGCAATTTTTTTTTTAATCGCATTCACAATTTTCATCAGGAAAAAAAAACAAAAAAACAACAACAACGAGTGCTCATTTTTGCATGAACTAGCCTACCCCTTTGAAAGTTTCTTGATGTTGGCCGTAAAATATCGCATGCTGTTGTTTCGGTTCTAAACAAAGCTTTCTTTTTGTCCGGTCATTAATCTAGTGTGTGTACTTTTTCTGTTTTAGTTTAATTTTGTGATGGATCAGTGGGAGCTTTGAAGGATACAGTATGGAGGTGAACTGAAGGGAGACAAAAAATAAAAATGTGGCTTCAAAACTATTTTTTTTTTTACACTTCTCCAATCACATGGAAGCTTTGTTCACAGACAACAGCACAGCCAAAAGAACAATTTAACAGATGGTTTTCCCAATTAAAAGCTTGCAAGAAAAAAAAAAAAAGGTTCCTGTAGTTTTAATTTTACCTTTCAGGTTATCTCAGAATGAAAGATGAAATTTTCATATGGGCCCACATTAAATAAACACATGTCAAATGGAGGGGCCAAAATTGAATGGAACGAGAGAATGTGCCGGATGAAAGAAAATGGCAAATCATTACCAACAATGTTTGAGGAAATAATGGTGTTTTCAAAATCCCTTATGAAGAAAAGATTCCATGCGGCTTACATTAAAAGCTAGCTATTGATGTGCCTTGATTACACCTCAATGTTCAGGCCCACGTTCAATCCGTAAAACGTTAATTCGCATTACTCTTGTCAGAGGAGCAGGGCTCAGCACAGAGGGGGAACTCACAATATGTTTTCCAATATGGTGTGATGAGTGAAGTGTCATCTGTAAATTGTTCTACATCAAATCTGCCTTATTGATTTCTGTCTGTTGGTCTGAAAATCTTGTACTGTCTGGCTCCTCGTGCTCTGGGGGAGAATTATTACTTTTTCATCAGCTCATGGATATTTCATCTTTATTCCTCCTGCAAATGCATTGCCAGCTGCTCAGTGAGATGGGTAATGTGCCCTGGTCACGTCGATCATATGAAGCAAATAAAGTCTTGGTGCCAGTGTTAGACATCAAACAGACATGCTGTGCATGTTGCAGCCTTACTTGGAGCTCGCCGCTCTGAGCAACTTGACACCTGTCACGGAAGTGCTTACATCTGTTTCGCCTCTGAGCACGGAAAATAATTAACACTGTATCCAAAGTTGTTAATAATGAAAAATGATCACTGTAATTAATACAATCTGCCACTCCTCCTTATTCTCTCTTCCCCCCCCCCCACCTTTTTGCTGCTATGCTGATAGAACATAAACTGCAAGGAAATTACCTACACTGTTCATTTGTATGCTCTTATGTTCACAACAATCAGTCAGTTTCTCATATATATATATATATATATATATATATATAATTACACTTTAGTAGAAGAATATATGCAAAATATGTTGTGAGGTTGTAATGCAAGAAAGGCTTTTCCATACTGTTTATCATATGCATCGCTTGGGGAGTGAAAGAACCACCTGGTGTGCCAGCAGCTTGACTGAAAAATGTTTCTCGGAGAGGAATCTTCTCCCCAGGAAGGACCAGATGAGTACCACATTTTCCTTTTACACGAGAAATAAGAAAAATGGTTTCTAATCAAGCACTGTGGGGCAAGTTTTTCCTTACCAAACAGTGTATATATTATATTATATTATATTATATTATATTATATTATATATTAATCAACCAATATTTATTAGTAAAAAAAAAAAAAGTTGACCAATGAATAAAATGAATAAATTCAAGCATACACAAAACAGTGTATATATTATATTATATTATATTATATTATATTATATTATATTATATTATATTATATTATATTATATTATATTATATTATATTATCTACACTGTTTTGTGCATGCTTGAGTTGATTCATTTTATTCATTGGTCACTTTTTTTTTTTTTTTTAAATATCAGTTGATTAATATAATATAATATAATTATGTAAACATTTGAAAACGACCACCGTTGACCATATTGCTTACAAATAAATTAATCAAACAGGAATACAAAAACATACAATAAACCAATCAATAGTGGGGGAAAAAGAACCCTAGGGAAAAATAAGTGTGTTTTATGGTTTTAAAAACAAATAATATATTATATTAAGAAAACCTAAATATAATACCTGATAGAATTGCCCCATAGTGCTTGAATAAGAAGCATGTTATATCAGATTTAATATTAGAAATTGATAAATGCAATGCAAAATCTTAATCAATCTGAATCTGAACTATAGCTGGATTTTTGGCATCTATACACTTAATATACAGTACAGTACTAGAACATATAATTGAATCACATTAAATTTTATTCAGTTTTTTTAGTGAATTTCTGACATGAAACTCAAGTGTTACATATTTCTGATTTCAGAGAATATTGTGTATCAATATTTCCACGTTTTAGTAAAATGTGACTTGCGCCCCACTGCCCACACGACCCATTATATTCTTGAATATAACAAGTGAAATTTGTCATTTAACAGGCGCTTTTAATTCAATGTGAATTTCTGCTTAATTGCAGGAACCCCCTCGAGCCATTTGAGGTTGGATGCCTTGATCAAGGGAACAGTGACAAAAAACGCAGTATAAAAGTCTCATCACCTCTGTAGTTCCTCGGTCACCCCTACTCGGGTTTGAACTCATAGCCTTTGCATTAGCCCAGATCTTTAACCACTGGAGTACTGCTGCCATAAAACATTGTTCATCATATGTTATCATCACTTGTTATCATATAACTGTCACTGACTGCGGTTTTATTTTATGGGACATATACAATCACCCTGTCATCTGATGGAAAAAACAAGTGAGATAAGTGATGATGAGGAGGAGGAGAATAAGCTATCCTCCTGAATATGTGCCAAGAGAGTTATATGGTGGAGAAAAAAAGAAAATAAGAAAATGATGCATCTCCTGACTGAGCCAGAACCACAGATGGAGATATTGACAAGTAAGAAATAAAGTTTAGTGAGAGAATAAATCATAACATGAAGCAGTGACGCATAACAAACTAGATTAAAAATACAATTTAATATGTCACTTTTATAATGCTAATATATATATATATATATATATATATATATATATATATATATATATATATTAGTATACATGTTTATAAATATGCATTGTGTGGAGCCACATTCACATTTTGATAGTTTTATTTACTGACAGATCCCCATGAAGAAAAAAAAATTGCTAATTTACACTGAGTTGAGGTTTTTCATACAGTAAATATGACAGGCCCTGAAAAGCAAACAAATGGGTTCCTTTTCGATAACATAAAGACATTGTATCTATCGTAACACACCGTATATTTTGTAATCATATAGATTAATCTCAAAACATACTAAATTATGTTTTGCTTATTTGAAGATTGCCACGGACACACACAATGTACAACAGAGTAGCTTACAGTATTTGCTATGTAAGTTTTGGGAGTCCTTTAGGATTTTATCGATCCTCTGTGAAATGATTATTTAAATAGTGAAGTCAAAAGGATCAGTAAAAGCACTGTTTATCTTTTTCTTCTCACATTGAAAGCCTGATCTGGTGTGACCCCATTGTAACAGGGGAATATTATTCCCTCAGTTTGTTTAATTCATTTGTGTTGAGGGATTTTCTGTGTTATTGTCCTTGGATCAGATCACTTTTCAATTGTTAGATGGCAACATAGACCTCTAAAGCATTTAATATTGTATATAAATTGATAAATGACTCTCCTAGTCTCTTGAAAGACCTTAATACACAGAAACAATTATAAAGACAAAAGCTGTCTGTGTGCTGGAAAAAGGTAGCACTGAGCAAATGAGTAAAAGTTTCAAAACAAAAGATAGAGAAACAGCAAGGGCAGAGTTATTTTTTGTCTCTTTGACTCTGTTCACATGCCATATATGGTTATTGGAAAAGAAAAGCTCAGGGAATCTAATTTAGGTATATTTAGACATTACTGGACAAGCAAAGTTGATGCGTGTTGCTTTAGATTTTTTTCTTGCAAATGTTGGCAAAATGCAGTGCTGCTGTTGCACATCCTGACACAGGTCTCTGCTTGGGGCAGCCTTCACATATATAAAACGTTTGCAAGCATATGAGTCTTGGCAGGGAGTTGCTATAGCAACTCTCTGGCCAGATGTTCCAAAGATAACTGTAAAAGCACCTGACTGTGTGGATGTGTAAGACCACTAATTTCAGACAAGCTAGTTTGAAGACATACAAGAGAAATTTGTAAATTATGAATTAATTTATTTTTATTTTTTTAAGACAAGAATGTTTATATTTTATGACTAATGTCCCGGAATTGATAGTTAATGTGATCATTACGTGTATTGTGAAATATTACAATTTAAAATAAATTTCTATGGTAGTGTAAATATAATTTCTTCCTGTGATTGCAAAGCTTAATTTTCAGCAGCCATTGCTCCAGTTTTCAGTGTCACATGATCCTTCAGAAATCATTCTAATGTGCTGATTTGGTGATCACATTTCTTGCCACAGTTGAAAACAGTTGTGCTGTTTAATATGCAATATATTATTCTTTATTGTAAAGAAATGTGATTTATGTTCAGAGATGTGATTCCTTGATGAATAGAAAGTAAAAAAAAATCCTTTGGCTGATACTTGGTAATAGGGTATGATAGATACATTAAATAAATAAATAAAGAATAAAATAAAATTGTGTGTATATATATATATATATATATATATATATATATATATATATATGTGTGTGTATATACTGTATATATATGTATATATACTGTATATATATATATATATATATATATATATATATATAATTTAGATGTTGTTGCTCTCATATGTTTTTTTATATTATTTATTTTATATTTAAATATATTTTAATCTTTTTTAATAAGTTAATATGCAAATAATGCAAATAACACCATACAATGCATTATAAATGTATGTGGGGAGTATTTTGTTGTATTAAAATACCTTCTTTTTTTTTTTTAAATACCTTTAGATATGCTTGCGTGAATCACAATTTGATGTTCTGTAAATAAAATCCTTAAACAATTAGGGTTAATGGTTAACTTCTTTTATTTATTTCTTATTTTCTTTTAGGCATATTTTCATTTTGGAAATGAAAAAAGTTATGTTATTTAAGTGTCCATCACCCACTTGCTTAAAACTACTGCAGATGGCTCTAAATTATGAGTTGAAATTGGCAATAACATAAAAGCATTCCTCATCCCTGTTGCCAAAATAATGAATAGAACCTCCTTTTTACTACTTTCAAAGATGCCCATAACTGTGAACTCATGAATTTACTTGCCAAACTAAACAGATCTGAACTCGTCCACCACTAAGTCTACTAAGCTGATCCACTAGGCAGATATGAAATAAAGATACACACAGGGCTGAAGGCTTTATCCTGTGCTACACCTTAATTCCTGCCGACTCCATGTCATCTTTTGGCTTCTAGAAGCAAGGTGTACCTGCTCTATTGCATCAAATAACATCTTTGAGACTGACCTTTTCACTATACAATTCACCACCTTTTGATACCACAAGACGTTTTCTTAAAATGCTTTAAAGGGGACACTTTTTCAGCATCAGAGGTGCAGAGTGCACCCAAGAAAGCTTGTGATCTGGACTCAGTGTCCTGAACGAGGGAAGAAATATCCAGGGACAGTTTGAGTGCGGTAGCATTTCTGAGTGCCTATCAGAAGGACCTCAAAGAAAATAAATAAATTAAACTGCTCCTAGTGGAGCATTTTACTTTTCACAGCAGAGGCTTGAGCTCGAACTATGGATTGTGCTGCAGTTAAAAGTGCCTGTTAATGTCATTCTGACAACAATATTAGGTGGTTTTTTTGAGCCATTGTGAGGTCTCTTTTATTTTCTTATAGAGTATTATTACCCATTTGCTAAGATTTCATTCATGTAGGATGGATTGGCTTAAATATGATTGCTGTCATCATATAACCATCAAGTCAATTGTTCAATGCTCTCAGGATATGAAATAATACAAAAAGTTGCATTTTTTAGCTAGTATTTCCCAACTAAAACTCATATTACATAATATAAAAACAATATATTTATAATAATATGTACAGTATTTATTATAAAACAGACCATGTAGCAATACAGAGAAGCTGTATGATTTTAATACCTAATTGCCATGAACTAACAGCTGCTTATCAACAGTAGCAAATCTGTAGTTGGATGTCAAAAACTTGACAGTGCTTGACAGAGCATCTGTTTTGTTGCAGTTATTCAGTTAGATGTTAAAAATAAATAAATAACTACAAGAACAAGCAATGAATCTATTATTTATCAACAATTATACATTAATTTAACTATATTGTTTTAAATTAACTTAATTATAAGACACCTCAAAGCTGAACATCTGGCTAACAATTAAGCCATGCATCTTGCTGTTCATTAGTCTGTGATATAAAGGTCCATTATGCAACCTGACATGCTGTAGTAGTTTTCCATGTTTGATATAAAAGTGTAAATTATTATTGTAATGAATATTGTTTTAATAATATTAAATGGAACGTCTTAAATATTAAATGGTCTTTTCTAATTATTATTATTTTTTTATCGATTTGCTATTTGAGAAATGAAATGAGGTTCAGGCCAGCTGGTTTGGGTCTTGTTTATGACCCAAATTAGTCTTTTTATGCCCATACAGATCTTTATTATGACATGGCTTTATTGCCATGAAAATGGAATGATTATTCCAAAATTTGTGGAAAAATCTGATGTAAACGATCACTGTGATGGTCAGTCATTGGCATTCCATAAGCTTGTTTTGGCTAAATCCTGCGGATGAGTGAAGAGTTATACTGATATGTCCCAATACAGTATAAAACAAAAGGACCTTTCTCCGAATTGGAATTATGGACTGGCCTCTCGGCCAACAATGATGGCATCTATAAAGTGCTGGCTTGGATCGTTTTGTCTTTGGTTTATGTGGCACAGCAGTTTGAGGTCCTCTTGAAATCAAAATGAGAGTTTTGTGGCATTTCGTCCATGTTTGTTTCCTTTGTATGCATCTATATGCTTGCTAGTGTACTCCTAACCATCTCCTACAACATACTCCCAGTCCCAACAACATGAAATAATCTACCTTGGACCAATCATAAAGTGACTATAATGGAAGATCTTGCTGAAATGCCTGGGTGAGAGAGTCTGGAAGGGTACCCCTAGAGCACGTCAGCCACAGGATGCTCAGACACACGAATTTGATTCCTTGCCCTTGTCTTGTCCACACCCACTGGAGTTATTGCCAAGCAGTGTCCTTGTAGAATGCCTATAGGCTCACCAGCAGGCTATCATGGGCTAAGTGTAATGGGATGTCATTGAAGTCCCAAAGTCAATGGTACAGTCCCACTCCTACATTGGTTTTCAGTGGGTAAATGACAGCTTCACCTTTGACAGCACTCCATGCATTTGGTAGTTGAACTAATAGAGCACCTATAAGTGTAGCAACGATCCTTAACCAACTCAATGAACACCCTGCCGGGATCAAATATCTCTTGCTGTATGCTTTATTGCAAAAGGGAGATTGGGTTTTGTGCAGCTGTTTAAACGGCAAACTTGCCTTCAAAGCAATGTAGGGGAAGTTGAGATGATGTATGAAAAGTATGTTGAGGTTGCACTTGTATTGCTTGCTTAATGTAAAACAGATTGAACAGTGTTGGGGAAAGTTACTTTTAAAAGTAATGTAATGCATTACAATATTGCGTTACTCCCTAAAAAAGTAACTAATTACGTTACTTAGCTACTTTTTATGGAAAGTAATGCGTTACGTTACTTTTGCGTTACTTTTTAAATATGAGCAGAACTTGATTGTTTTTAATACAATAAGTTCTAATTATAGCAAATGTAAAAGCCCTTTCACACCAAAAAGTGTAATGAATAAACCTCAGGCTGAAGGAAAAATAAATTCACGTCTGTAAAGTAGAACTCAGGAGAAGAAGGTTCAACACTCTTCAGCAATAAAAAACAATGAAGCACAATTGTTAGTTTATCTAAAGTCATTTTTGCTTATTAGTATGGTTGAACTGGATCATCAAAGGTCAGCAGCAAATATACTGATTAATAAAATGGGATTAGATACATTTGTGTTGTTTAACATATTTAATTATTGCAGGTTTGCGTTATATTCTGAGTTTGTATTTCACTGTTTTAATTCATTTAGATGAATACTAAATCTGTTTTTTTGCGAGTGAGATGAATTAATTAACATTCACATTTAGCATATGACTACAGTATATCAGTCAATAAATGGGGAAAAAAGTAACTGGCGTTTCTTGTAAATTAAAATGTAAAGCGTTACTTTACTAGTTACTTGAAAAAAGTAATATTATTACGTAACTCGCGTTACTTGTAATGTGTTACCCCCAACACTGAGATTGAATGCAATAAAAGCATGAGCTTTTGTGAGGAATGGACTAAAATTGTCAATGACCAAAGTCGTTTTTCCCCACTGCTGTAGCTTTAGATCTTCATGTGTTTTTCAAACTTGCCAGGTGGGGGTTTTTCATGTGGCATTAGAATCAGTAGCATTTGTTGTCTGAAATATGTAAAAGTGCTATTTGTTATTTTTGAACTGAACACAAATGAGATTTGAGAACTCCCAAGATTATCAGTGATTAATGAATTTAATTTTGGTCTATTTCTCACCCAAAATTTATTGCATAGCTTCAGAAGACTTACAGTATAGCACACAGGCTGCGTAAACTACATTTATGGTGTTTTTTTTTTTGTGGTCCCATTTGGAGCTGGTAGGATACATCACCACATCATTGTATGAAAAAGAACATCTTGGCCTAGCAGCCTAAAATCTGCCTAACATTTTGTATTTCACAAAGAAAAACAAATATGAAAACAATAGAAATTTGCAATTTCCTTTTAAGTGCAGCCAGAAAAACAACAAAGAAACATGTTTCCAATAATACTTTGAAAGTGAAACACTCCAAATATGTTGAAAATATCACAGCTACACTGATACATTTACATTTATTATTTAGCATGTAGTAAATGTCAAAACGTTATTAACATATGCTTTGTTATCAAAGTATTACCAAAATCCAAAACACTTTTTTGTTCACCCAACTGGCTACAACTTCATTAAAAAAAAAAAAATATATATATATATATATATATATATATATATATATATATATATGGTCTGGGTGCATAAACAGAATAAAACATGTTGTCAATAGAGCTTACGTTCTGTTTCTAAAAGTTCTCTTTAATTATGTGCTGGTTAAAGGGAATCATGTAACCTACACAGACAGTAATTGCAGTGCCAGTGTCTGAATAAAACAGAAAACTCACACAGAAGGTTGGGATTGCTCCATAGAACAGTTCAACTTCAATAGTTCAACCAATACCATCTAATAGCTACAGAAACATCTGCCCTTCTGCACCTTGTAGACAACAGGAAAGCATACAGTATGAAGAGCAACCCTATATGTCACATCATTATTGATAAAAATCTTTGTGTAAACAAAATATCACTTTCAATGCATTCTGGGTAGAGACATCACACCTTTGTGCATTAGTTTCTTCAAAGGGTAAATGTCCTGAGTTGGTCTATCATTTCTGATCTTCTTGTTTCTTATCTATTCTCATAATGATGACGCGGACACCATGAAATTTCAGCTGTTTATAGTTGTTGTGAAGGTCAGAAGAGGAAAATAATTTATTTTACATTGAGAATATGATTACCTAAAGGGCAACCACTGTAGATGCACTTTTACACTTTTACTGTTATTTTTTTTCCCACAGATTTAATCTTGAGAAAAAAGAGCCTTTGCATAACACTATTCCCCAAATACTTGTGTTGATAAGATGGAGTAACAATTGCTTGTACTTGCAAATGCAAAATAATTTTTAAAAAAGTACAGTTTTACATGAAAGACAAAGAAAAAGTCAATAGCATAAAGGCATTGCTATTTTGACCCACATCTTCTGTTCCTCTGAGTGTCTTTGTATGAATGCCAAACTAAGCATTTAACATAATAAATCTTTTTACATTCAAAAGCACAATAATGTGTGAAAGCTTTTTGCTCTGCTTCCACATAGCAACAAACAGATACTTAGCTAAAACATGTAATGGAATTATGTATCTACAGTACTATTAAACATATTACAGGTCACATTATTGTATTTAAATCTTTCTTTTTCAGCCATTCATTACAAGCTTTTGTTTTTCTATAAACAAACAATGTAACCATCTCCATGTAGGTGAACCTTTATTTTACTCATTTTACACTGCCTAATGTACTGTATAGCTGCACCAAAACAATAATTACACAGTAAAGTTGTAAGCTTACCTTAATGGGTAATAGTGATGTCTGGTGCTGGAGGCAGGAGTACGTCTCCCAGCACGCACGCAGTATGAATTAATCAGACAAGCTATGTTGTTTGAGTCAGTGTTGTTCTGTTCTGTTTGCTCTTTTTCCTTTAAATTATGTTTCATGCGATGTTAACCGCATCTCTTTTCTTAAATAGAGTCTTGCTCATAGTGGGTATGTGTGGAGGTGCCAAATCACCTCTCATTGTTGAGTGCAGAACTGCCTTTTTTATAAAGATGTTTGAGCAAAGAGTCATAAAAATACACATCTCATGTGAGGGCGTGATAACCATTACTCTAATTCCACTTCTCATCTGTGTAGGTGTAATTAGCATTTTAAGTGCCTATGCCTAATTAATTCATTAAATATACCACAAAAATTAGAAGTCACAGTCAATAGAGCATTTCTTTCAACCGCTAAAGTTTTCCTGAAGTCGCAGCCATGACTCTTGAGTTAAATTATCTGAGTGAAAAGCTTATTATGAGCCATCAAATAACCAAAATGGGAAATCAATATACTTTGTACTTATAAGCCTTTACTAACTTTTGTTATTACAAAATTAATAAAGAGGCATTCACTAAAATAAAGAGGCAGTTTAATTGTAACATTAACTATAAAGTATCTATCTATCTATCTATCTATCTATCTATCTATCTATCTATCTATCTATCTATCTATCTATCTATCTATCTATCTATCTATCTGTCTATCTGTCTATCTGTCTGTCTGTCTGTCTGTCTGTCTCATCTCATCTTTTGTATAGCTCTTGCATCATGGCAGCAACTAAATGTAATCTATCTGAAAATTTACTCTTTCGGTTTTCTCTATTATCGTGATGGAAAAATCACATTTTTGTACATAAATGACCTCCCTCGTATGCTCCCCTCCTTCACAGATAGGATGAAATGATTACCTCTTCCTGAAAATGCTGTCACATGCATTTTTGTATATGGTTGCCTAGAAACAAGGGGTGGCTCATCTTACCCCGCAGCTCATTTTACTTCTGTCTCCTCCAGTCATTAATAGATCTTCTGTTTATGTGTGTGTTGAAATGGTATAATTAGTGTTGCACTGCTTTTGCAAGTTTTGCACATTTGTGCTTTTATTTATAAGCTATAGCTCAAATTTCCAATTAGAAAAGCTTTTTTTAACCTGTGGGTAAAGAGCCCAGTGTTGCACTCGCATTGTATCACCATTTCCATGCATTTATAAATGGAATGTGAGTCAGACCAGTGACGTTAGGAAAATAATTAGGAAACCCATGGTTACATAGATGTTTACAACTAATGAAGTGTATCTTTCACAATCTGTCAGCTGTCTCATGACCACTACCTGGTGACAAAATCAGTACTGATGTGGTCAAACACTCTGTGGTTCTTGAATAGCTGCTCTCACCTCAATCTCTCTAAGTCATTATCTGTCTTTCGAGGGCATTTCTTTGTGATTGCCTTCTTAAACTACTACCATATTGTCATTGTCCATTTGAGGCTTTAATGGGGGTTGTTCCCTTTGGTTTCAGTTCTCAAGGCAGTTTGCTGTGGTAGTAATTCCAGGAGACCTTATTTTAAGCAGTGCTCTTATGAAGCTGAACTTTTCCTTATGTGCCACTTGAAAGGACTTTTGAAAGGAATATGGAGTTTGGATAAAATGTACAAAAAATTTATTTATTCTGCATGTTGCTATGAATGGGCTTCTAAAAATAACTGTAGAAACATTTTCTGTTCATTGCTTATTTCCCCTCTGTGTTATTTAGTTGCGTGTAAGAGGCTGCAGTGTAAAGCTGAGATAAGCCCTAGATGTTGTATAAGGATAGCCATCAAACCTATTTGATATGTCTCAATTGATTTATGGTTCATGATAAGTATCTCTTTTCAGGATGCAAAGGCTGAGGTGACAGGCCTGAATACTAACTCTTGGGAGCAAAATAACGAAAAACAAAACAGCTGTCTGCTCTTTGAAAAGCTTCTTTAAAACACCTTTAAAACTAAACAGAGCAGGGTTATTATAGTTAACTAAAACCATTAAAAAAGTTACTTAAAATTATATATATATATATATATATTCTAACTGAAATAAAAGTTTGAAAAGTAATCATATTTTAAGCTAATTGCCAAGGCAACATTTCTCACTTTTGAAGTTGAACTTGATGCACTCTACTAAAATAACTGAAATAAAAATTAACGTACATATACTGTACAAAATTAATAAATACTGAAACTTTGGAAATGGAAAGTATAAAAATGACTTTAAATATTTATATTTTTATATTTATATCATTTAAAATATTAATAAAAACATAATGGTGTATCAATGATAGAAAAATAACACTGATCTCAACTGACTCAGAGACACATCTAGTTGAAATGTGTGCATGCTACTGTGATGCAAAGTTAAAGTGTATTTGCAAATAATTATATATATATATATATAGAGAGAGAGAGAGAGAGAGAGGGGTTATTTTACTATGAAATGAAAATAAGAAAATTGTTTCAAAAAAGTAAAGGATCATTGTAATATTTTTCAATATTTTATGAATCCTTTATCATGTACAATAAATTGAGGCTTTTTTTTTAATCCAAAGTGAATCTTTTGTTTGATAGCAGAATCAAGCAGGATCAAGTGAAAAAGACTCAGCATGAAATAAATAATGGGATAAATTTGATATGCAGAAAGTAAATCAATATCCATTTCTTTTTGCTTCTGACACATATAATTATTTCTTTCTTGTCTCTTTCTTTTCAGAGTCTTCTATCACGTCCTTGAGGGAAGGCCTGTTTGAAATTGGCCTGTAATCATTTCAATCATATCAGTAAATTAATAAAATACAAGCAGCAATCTAGCTTCCTTTTAGCAAATATATTGAAATAACCCCACAGTGATAGAAAATGAAATAACATGTGGTGGATGATGTGAGAGACAGTTTTCATTTTGTGCCAACTTGAAAGGGCGGTGGCGGGGAATTAATTCATGACTTCTGTGTCTTCAGGCTCTCTTATCAAATCCAGTCTGAATAAGGCCATTTCACACATATGCATGGAGAATTGAGAATTGTATGTAATTATTGCTTCGCGCTGGCATACTTTACAGTGCTAAAGATAAATTAAATGATAAGCATTTTGCATATAACCATGGTAATTTCCTTATCTGCTGAACAAGTTAAAAACTGAATGTGTATTTTGGTTGCATTAGTACAAACTACAAATGTTGACATGAAATTGCGTCTTACTTTATTCTCAGTAGAGAACTAACAACATCACACAGACATGCTCTGACATGACTATTATATATTCAGTATATATATATATATATATATATATATATACATACACACACTTTATATACTTTAAAAAAGGTATTCTAATTATCTGTTGTTCTGACAAAGTTTGTAACCATGAAAAGTTTCAAAGTATGTCTAATCATTCACTTTACAGAAGGAACACGATGTTGCTTTTTAAAACCGTAAGTTTTATCAAAGTGAGATGTACCAACATCAGCTTTTGAAATGTCAGTCTACAATTATTTGCCCCTAAGCACAATTTGCTCCATATTAAGCAATCTTTGTCTTTGTAGCTGTTCTTCCTTTCTGTCTGACTCATATGCAGAGCTTTGTTCCACACGGTTAAAAATACAGGCCGTTCCATGTTTGATTGGGAGCTGTAAGCAAACTCTCTGAACTCAGCTCTGTAAGAAATGTCATTCGGCTCAAAACCCTTTGATGAAGCCATCACTGTCAACTTGTATTTTTTCCTCGGTACTGTATCTTTTCAGGCACGCGTGATATTTGTGAAATGCGCAGCTTCCTGCATCGTATGCCATTATAAAGATTGATTAAAGAGCAGCTGTCGAGAGAGATGATTTTTTGCACTGCCAAACAGGAGTATTCAGATGGCGACAGCACAGCAGCATGGAAGTGCTTGCTGAAATGGGCTAGATGGAGACAAATGGCACAATCTTTTTTTCCTCATTCTATCTGTCTCCTGTTCATGTCTGTTTGGCTCGTGGTGTGTCTCTTCTGATTGCTGACCTGCTGTCTATTGAACATCATGTGCAAAGACCACGTAGAGGGGGACAGCCACATGTCAAAGACAAAAGAAACAGGATATAGAATAGGGGGGAGTGGGGCAAGTTGGGCCACACCATGTATCTAGAGAACTATGCACAGTATGTATGTGACCATATATTTAGGAACAGCCTATGCATTTTTTTTTTTTTTTTTTTTTTTGTCAGTGATTAATTTAATTTAAAGGGATAGTTCACCCAAATAATAAATACTATCATTTACTGACCCTTATGCCATTCCAAACTTCTATGCCTTTCTTTCTTCTGTGGAACATAGATGATTTTGAGAAACTAAAATAAAATAAATGGCTAAATAAAAATAAATATAATATAATAATAAATACAATAACACACGTAATTATACAAATAAATTAAATGGATTTTCTTTTCTTTTTTATTCTTTTTTTTTCTACGCAATAAAAGTCAATGGGATATTTTTGAAAATATTTTTCAAAAGTTTAGATTTTTTTTAGGAAATTTGACAAGTGCTTTTCTAACATGAAAAACTAAATATTTTTAAGAATGTTGGTGCACTGTATTTTTTGTCCAATGTATTACTAAAAACAATGTATTACTAAAAATAATTTCAGTCCTACTACTTTAAAAAAATTTATGTTTAATTCAATATATTACTTGCTGATTCTTTGTATTTATTTGTGAAATTTATTTGCATTATTATTTCTACACCATTTCGTTTTCTTCCCAGTGTAACCAAACTGGTTTGGTTTCCATTGACTTGCATGTTTTTGTTTGTTTGTTTGTTTGTTTGTTTTGTCCATACAGTGGAAAAAGTGGTAGTCAAAGAGAACCAAAACTGTTTGGTTACTAACATTGTTCAAAATATTTTCTTTTATGTTCAGCAGAAGAAAGAAATGCATGATTCAGGGTGAGCATATATGATGACATAATTTTTATTTTTGGGTGGACTATCCCTTTAAGTATGAAGCTCAATTACACTGAATATTATTAGTACAAATAAACACATTTATTTATGAATACAAAACATTTTAGTAGCATTTATTAATTTAAATAGATTCCCTTTGCTGCTTTTTTTTCTGTAGCTCTGCATGCTAACTTGACTGGCTGTTTAAATGAGGGTATGCAAAAAGAGAGAGGACACCTCTCTCTCTACTCAATCTGTCTCCCTCATACATAAAGCCTCAATTTCCAGCTGTAAATTTTTTCATTACACTGGAATTGAAAGGAAGAGGGGGACTTTTCACTCCTCTCCCTGATGAGTTCATACATTTGAAGTGAGGCTTTGTCAGTTGAGAATTAGCACACTGCACATGCACTCTCTTAATGTTCCAGGAGGCAGGATTCACATCAGAGTCTTTCAGAGTGAGGGTGAAATAGAAACTTTACACCCAGAGCTGTGTGTGTGTGTGTGAGAGAAAAGATGTCAGGAGAAGCATATTAGCCACTCTTCCATTATGGCACAGTTTGTGCAGAGAATTGGATTGTAAGATAGAAAACACAGGCCTAAGGTGGAAGTGGTGGAAGAGTTTGTTTAAAATGAAAAGACTTCTTTTGGGAGGTATTTATATTGCATATAACCTTCCAAGTTACCCATTATGAGGTCCTTTATAATCTGCTAAACATGCAAACATTGCAGTGAATCTCATTTGTAGGCAAATAAAACCTCTTCTTAGAGTCTTGCCCTTGTCATTTAACTGCTTTTGAGTAAAAAGGGACACATGAAACCTTTAAGTGCACTTGGCTCTAGAGTCCTATGTATTCCTGTTGTTAATGCTGATTGATAGTGACAGGGAGCAGGTGAAGGCTTTGTAAATCTGTTTGTTTAATGCAAGTTCACAGTCAGACTTTTTTCTTTTCATTCAATTCACATGGGTTCTGAGCTCGGGTAAACTGCCTCAGGGGTTTGATGAATGTGAGTATCCACTTGGTTTGAAGATACAGACTATGACAAAAAGCATGTTGCTGCTGCTCTCATAAATGCATACTTCAAAAGAGGACTGATACAAGCAATAGAATGCAAGGACTTAGTGCAAATTAAATGTAGCTGCTGATGTTGTTCTTCATTGGATTTAGGCAATGAATGTTACACTGTTTGGATTTAAAGATTTCATTAGCTTTTAACGAGTACTCTTTCGTGCCTGATTAGATGTTTCGCAAAAGTGCTTTGAAAGCAAACTGGCTTTCAGTCTGCAACAGGTAGAAACAGTTCAACTATTTTATGAAGATTTGGTTTGTCAGAAATATAAGACAAATGGAAAAAAAGCAAAGAAAAAGATAATCAGAGCACTAAAGCATACGTGTAGGTGAATAGAGAGGGCTATTATTATAAAATAATGTAATGATCCAATAATATTTTAATTTAAAGTGTGTATTTATTATATATATATATATATATATAATTTTTTTTTTTTTTTTTTTTTTTGATCAAGTCTGTCTTTGTCTATAGTTTGTAATCCAGACTTTTATCATACTGCTAATGGATTATCTTGCCTAGGATGCTGTATATGTAAAACAAAAGTAAAACCATAAAGGCCATTTTTAGTGTCTAGAACATAATTCAATAACATGATTTTCAGTGTAGCATTTTTGGCTATAATCTGTATGAAACCAGCATAACCAGGGTACCACAAACCTTTGAATTTTTTATTTGAATTATTTGTACAAATATGTGTCAAAAAAACGCATTTAAGATTTAGGGAACTTATAAACTAAACTTTATAAAACTTAAATAATAAAAATAGCAGTAGTGTTCTGAAATTAGGCCTTGATGTCTTAAATGTAAATTCATGTTCCAGTTACACTTAATGTTGACACATTTTCTAGGTTAAGTAAACATTGCTCAAACTACAAAAAAAAAAAAAAAAAAAGCATTAATAAAGTAATGTAAGTAAAGTCTATTTATTGAAACCAAACTTTTTTTTTTTTTTTTACATAATTACTATAAGAACACAGTGACTATTTCCAGATTTCATTTATACTTTATTTGTGAACTGATGTTTATTATAGTTCTTTAATAGTCAACAAATTTTCGGATCATCAGTCAAGCTTGGTAAGCAATGGTCACAGAATTTGTCTTCTCATTAACACCATTATTTAGCTATTCATTCAGATCAGTTTGTGAATGTGAAATAAGAGGCGGTATTTATAGCATGAACAACATAATAGGCTAATAATAGCATGATGCAGACATTGCCTCCTGTCATGCATTCTCAGTTACCCCCCACCAAACCCATGGTCCTCCTTTAGGGGGTGTGTTAAAGCTCCGTAAACTCCAGAAAAAGATCACAAGAAAGATGTTCTGCTGCCTCCTGCTGCAACTTTAATCGCTGATGTTGTTGTTATACAGTGTTGCTGTAGAAAAATTTGTGATTTATACACTATTTCATGTCGTATTTTTTGTAAAATTTTCCTTGTTTTATTTTTTTACCATGAGTTATTTTCTGAAGAGGCACTGCCTCCTTTGATTCCGAGGATAGGCCCCTGATTCTATGTGTAGCACTGAGGGTTAGGGTGATTGAAGTGTTCTTAGTGAAGCCCCAAAAAGCCACGGGGGCTCAATAAGGGCTTACTTCCCTCTCAGACGTGGCAGCACCGCAGTGCATGCTGATAGCAATAATGTGACAAACGAAATGAATGAATGCATAAATAAGGGAGTAAGAGGCAGATCCTTAGATGTGCGCAGTTAGACCGGTGTCACACTGAGCCATGTGTCTTTGTGAGCTGTCCTCATTACCAGGCTTCTTGGTCTACTTTAAATGTGAGTGCTCTCAGAACGAAATGGCTCCCACAGAAGGACCATGAGGTGTTCTTGCAGAATTTTCAGAAAGTTTCTTACCCTTAGGAAACTTGGCTCAGATAACAATTCTGCAAGGGGACGCCAGAAGCACTCAGATAAGTTCCACATTAGTCCATTATGTATATATGAACAGCGTTGGCTAATGTTTTGGTGACAGTGTTTTCCTCAGAGCCACTAAACAGCCCAGAGTCAGTGCACAAGGTATTGTCAATGTACTCATACATTTGACAGCATTTTTTCTGTACTGTAAGATTCTAAATGTCCCAGTAAAGAAACAGCCATTGTTATAATACGAAATATGAATTCAAAACACTCCTTCTGACAGTGTTTTCACAACAAATCACCTGCAAAGGTTCTCATCATTCTCCAAGGAAAGCATTGTTATTGAATCCTCAGCTACTCTCGGCTGCTCTTCATATGTAAATCATCAAATTTATTTGCTTCTGACTAAATTTGTTACTGTACTCGCAATTTACGGTGTTCAAAAACCTTTCCTAAGAATTGCTGTTATTGATATAGCTCTGGCTTACCAAGTGAATGATCAATAAGGCCTCATGAATGCTTCTCTTTGATTTATTTTAATATTTCAATCTGCTGCAGTGGCAATTTCATTTTATGAAGCAATGATTTGATTGTACAGAAGTCTATTAATAATTAAGTTCTTCAGTATTGTTTAAAAATGCTGAGTTGTCTTCCCGGTCATGTAGTTTGCATAGACTAATCATGTTACATATATAATGTTCCAAATCAAGGCTGTATATTTGGTTTTAACAATTTTAGAGACATTTTACAAATAATTCAAGCTATATTGATGCGCAGTGTTTTCATGGGGGGGGAAGTCGTGGCCTAATGGTTAGAGAGTCGGACTCGTAATCGAAAGGTTGCGGGTTCGAGTCCCCGGCCGGCAGGGATTGTAGGTGGGGGGAGTGAATGTCCAGCGCTCTCTCCACCCTCAATACCACGACTGAGGTGCCCTTGAGCAAGGCACCGAACCCCCAATTGCTCCCCGGGCGCCGCAGCATGGCTGCCCACTGCTCCGGGTGCATGTGTGTGTGCGTGTGTGCGTGTGTGCGTGTGTGCGTGTGCGTGTGTGCGTGTGTGTGTGTGTGTGTGCGTGCGCATTTGTTCACTACTCACTGCTGTGTGTGCGCACTTGGATGGGTTAAACGCAGAGCACCAATTTCGAGTATAGGTCACCATACTTGACAATACGTCACGACTTTACTTTATCTATAGAGTGAAATCGCTGATACAGCTGAGATTACTTGTTCAAGTAAGTTTAAATGCTATTTGATTTCATAAAATTATGTAACATCTTATTTCTAAA
Organism: Barbus barbus; assembly: GCF_936440315.1. Lineage (NCBI taxonomy): Eukaryota > Metazoa > Chordata > Actinopteri > Cypriniformes > Cyprinidae > Barbus > Barbus barbus. Next base: position 19,345,616 of record NC_136753.1, read on the forward strand.
TAATTTACATTTCGAGAGCCACCAAAAAAAAAATAAAAAGATAGAATTCATATGTGACCCTGCACCACAAAACCAATAATAAAGGTCAATTTTTGGAAATTGAGATTTATACATTACATTAAAGCTGAATAAATAAGCTTTCCACTGATGTATGGTTTGTTAAGATATGATAACATTTGTCCTGAGAAACAACTACTTGAATATCTGGAATTTAAAGTTGTCCAAATAAAGTTCTTAGTATATTACTTAGCAATAGCATATTACATATTAATGCATATTACTAATCAAAAATTAAGTTTTGATATATTTACGGAAGAAATCTTCATGGAACATGATCTTTACTTAATATCCTAATGATTTTTGGCATATAAAAAAGTCGATAATTTTTACCCATACAATGTATTGTTGGCTATTGCTACAGATATAACTTATGACTTGTTTTGTGGTCCAGGGTCACACATATATATATTATATATATTATTATTATTATTTTTTTTTTTGTATATTAAAATATACAACAATAATAACATTGATAATAATAATAGTAATAATGATCATCATCATCATCTAGATTATTTTATTTTTAATCTTCTTTTTTTTTTACACTTTCATTATGATCTATGGATACCTTGAATCCATGGCTCGAAAATTAATTTCTTGGGATATACATCAATTATAAAAGTAAACGGTCCTCATGTTACCATTACAGTGCACGCCATTGATGCTATGAGCATTTCTATTCATCTGCACTTGGTATTATGCTTGTAGAGGCTCTCCAGTGCTTTATCTGTGACTCCCACACAGGCCTCCATTTCTAATTTTCTGATAACAACAAGAGCAAGAACTCCTCCCCTGAATGACACAACTTGAAAAGCCAAATGTGCAATAACATTGAAAGCGTTTGCTTCTTGTTACAGATGAAGAAAAAAACCTATATTGTATCAAAGAGAACTGAAATGAAACAATGAAAGGGTTTGTTAAACACTGCTAACTGAGCATCAACATAGCATCTGCTTTTGGCAAGGACATTCTTTGCCATAATCTTCACTGTACCTTTAGATTCAGTTCTTGCTGGAGAGCAGAAGCCAGTCCTGCCTTCCTTCCTCTTATCTACATATGCAGGCTATCCTGACAACCAACCCCATCCATCCAGATTATTAGTATATAATATTATTAAAAAAGGGGCATCCCACAAAAGATTCCAATCTGTGTTTTTCCCCATTGCGTAAAAATGTGCCATACAATTTCATGCATGGATAGAAGATGATTAAGTGATCATAATTTAGATTTTAGTATTACAACTATGACTTGTGGAAATTTATGAGGAAAATGTATAAAACGTGGTCCTGCAGTGTTAAATAACGAGAAAACTGTTGACGATGAGTCTGGTCCTTATTTCAAATGCATGAGGCTCGGAGGGGATTTGACTAATTTAGCATTCAGATTGCAAATTACACATTGTTCACTTCAATTAGGGCTTTAAATCCCACTCACAGTAACACACTTGCTGTATAAATTATAGCCTAATATATCATTAGGTCTTTATTACTCTCTCAGGACCCTGCCTGTTTCACTCATTTGGTGTGTAGACTGGGGTTCTGTGTGTAGTATTAATAAATGTAGGAAGACCCTATGACTGAGGTCTTAAATACGCTATGCAGCAGTGTAAGGGTATTCATATGTGCACAGAATTAATTTCTTAGAATGAACTTTATGGCAAGTAACATTTTGGCCAGAGTATTGGCCACAATATAATGAACTGCTGTGTGGCTTTGAGCAACAGTAGTTGCGTTCTTGAATGAATAAGTGCACTCGAACAAATCAATGGAGTGAATGATTCAATGAAGACAGTTCTTTGTTTCACTCCAAACCAGTCTGAATGAATAAATAATGGTGTTCATGGGAAGACTAATTTAAAAAGTTAGTAAACAACTCATCCACTTGGATATTATTGTGTTTTCAAACATTCAGACTTGAATTGAAAACATGATCTTTTGGTAAGCAATCCGTTAAATGGTGAAATTAAAGAAACATCTCCGTGTCTGTGACTTTCATGACACCTGCAGCGTTTACAGAGTTAATGACTGGTGATTTGAAAATAGCTTGACATAAATTAAAAAAAGGCATGCAATATGAAATGTGTTACTGCATTCTTGAGAAATGCACTTAAAAAAACAGAACATTAATTACTTTGTTAATGTAAAAATACAAAATAAAACTGTGTTGCTTTTTTATGTTTTTGTAGTAAGTAATGTAAGTATGCTGTATACGTGTTTTATTGAATTAGTTTTTAATGTATTATAATTTCTACTTTGTATATGTTAAAAGTTTTATGGTGTACATTTCTGTAGTGCAGGCAAATTATTAATCTTTTGAGATTTTTAGAGTGTGTGGATGTTTTCCAACAAGTCTGCAGTGTTTGAAATTAATCTTTTTAGCTGTTTTGCCTCCTCACTTTGAAAGTTAATAAATGAGAGAGTTTGGCCATGCTGTAATCACCAACTGTCTTCACTATAATGAAGAGCTGGCAACATCTTCATTTAGCCATTTTTTAAAAGCCGAACGGCTACATTAATTAGAATTATGACCATTCTAATGAGGATTCATGAATAATATGTAGAATACAAAATGAGGCCATAAGTTCTCAATTAGCATAACTTCTCTCTCATTTTCCCTGGTAAATTTGTGAATTAAAACCTTTAAACTAGAGCCTGTATTGGTATAATGAACACGCCTACTTCTAAATATTTTTAATCACTGATAAACGTGTTGCGAACAGTGAGAAAATAATGAAGATGAAGTTGAACAGAATTTAAATTAACCCGCTGAGGGCTGCAAAATGAACATGGCCACAATAATTACGACCACATGAAATGTACTTCACCCATTAAAAATAATTTATTTTTTGTAATACAATTCCTTCCTAACATGCTCCAGGAAATTGTCCTGCTCTTCATATCCTGTTGGCCAGTGGTTAAATTTGAAATGGAATGTAAACTAGGGTACTGATTAGTCCAAATATTGACTTCTGGTTGAAAACCCATTGTGTCACGAGTTGACAACAATTCAAGCAACAACCGCCAGCATGCCAGAGCATCAAGCTCCCAAATCCGTATTTACTTCAAAGGCAATATTGGACTTGTAGGTTGAACTGACTACAAATAAAACATCTATGGTGCTAAAACAAACATTCCCTCTGCTTTTAAGGAGACATAAGAATCCCTCCAGCCATACAGCTCTGAAGATTGTGTATTATGTGAAGAAACAGGAGGGAGGTTAAAGCTCATGCTTTGCGTACCACAGTCAAAGATCATTGATTGAGTCTGTTGAAGTTTGAATACCGTGTATTGAAGTCATCTTTTGCTCTGTGGTGAGGTCCTGGAGGAGGCGGAATAGACAATTAAACAACAATACAGATTGGATTTGTTTAAAGTATTTCACTGTCAAGGGGGCAGTAGAACATTCTGAATAGGCGTTTCTATAGAAATCCAGGGCTATTTTGAACACCTTTGCTAGGCGTAAATGACTGAAGTTCAATAACTGTAAAATTACCAGAGGAAACATTGCACAGCTTGACTCCTTTTTACCCCCTGTTTTATCAATATTCCTCAATTGAAGGCACATCAAAAGATTTCCAGCAATTTGAATGTATGTGCTTGGGTTCCATCGATTGGACCAGGTAACCTTCTTTGATATGTGTATGTCGCTTTAGAAATGCTAGAAGCTATTTCCAAAGATTTGATCCCGGGGCCACTCCGCAGTAAGGCAGCAAAGTTCTTGCCCTACACATTACACTAAAAGCAAAGCCATGTTTTTGAACTCGTATAGCTAACCTCTCTACATAAATTGAATAATTTGCCCTCCTTGCTGTCCTACCGCCAGACAGTTGATTATGACACGTGACCCCAAAGTAATAACTTCGAGAGGTATCTAGAGGTGACCTCGGAGAATTGCACGCACATGAACTTGTTTTGTCAGAGCGATCTGTTAATGATATGCGCACTTGAATTTTTAATTTGGCTGCGAGAAAGAACATGACAAATGAGACATGCACTGGGATGCTCAAGGATAGCGTTGCCCGGATGTGAAAGCCAAGAGACATCTCATTGCATTGAATTAATTTCATTTTCACATGTTCATAATAGCTTGTGGCTATGCCGTGTCAGCTGTTTCCTAGATTTAACTTTGAGCTTTGTTTGGAGTAGAGGTACGGTTGACGTTGAGTGACCGAGTGAAGACAGTACTTGGGAAGAAGTCCTTTAAAATTCCATATTAGTCAGCGCCACAAGTCACAATTACTGTGAAGAGATAAAGTGTAAGTGACATTCAGATGGACATGATGCTTCTGTTGATAGCATCCAAGCATTTGATTGTCACCTTTCAACGTGTAACACAGATATTTGTTTTGTCCTTGATGGAATATTCTGGGTTTAATACAAGTTAAGCTCAATCAACAGCATTTATGGAAAAATGTTGATTGCCAGATTTTTTATTTTTTTATTTGTCCTTCATTTCTTAAAAAAAAAGATTGCAATGAGGCAGAAGGAAATTTGACCAATTTTTAGAGGATGCAAAATCAGAAATGTGAAACTTATATTACAAAAGTACTTACAATTAATTTTTGTTAACATTGTGTATTATTTGAGCTTTTTTAACATTTTAGACATGGCGTTATGTGGTCATGGTGATGAAGTATAACTGTAACTGTGATTTTTTTTTTTTTCATACTAAAAAGCATTAATTATGATATTGTTTATGTTTTGAGGAAATAAATTTGAATCGTTTCACACGGGTGGTGATGGCGCAGTGGATAAGATACATGCCTTTGGTGTGAGAGACCTGGGTTCGAATCCACTGTGAGACACCAATGTGTCCCTGAGCAAGATACTTAACCCCTAGTTGCTCCAGAGGCGTGCGACCTCTGACATATATAGCAATTGTAAGTCGCTTTGGATAAAAGCGTCAGCTAAATGAATAAATGTAAATCAGTCCAATAAGTTCTATTGTGCCTCACTGTAGCCGAGATTGTTTGTTTATTTTTAAAGAAGGAACTAAATTGTGATGGACTGTTATTGTAAACACAATGTAAAACAGTTTTATTTTCTTTTTTAGACCTTGATGGACAATTTTGGATTCAATACAATGTAAATTAAACAATCAACAGCATTGGTGGAAAAATGTTAATTACCACCTTTCTTTCTTTCTTTCTTTCTTTCTTTCTTTCTTTCTTTCTTTCTTTCTTTCTTTCTTTCTTTCTTTCTTTCTTTCTTTCTTTCTTTCTTTCTTTCTTTCTTTCTTTCTTTCTTCAGGGTTGCCAGCTTTTCACAACAAAACCCACCCAATTGCTACACAAAACTAGCCCAAATGTAGTCCAATCGCGTTTCGAGGGGTAAAAATCATGCTTTTTGGTGGGATTCCCCTGGTAAATAATTAGCAATATGTAATATGTAAATTAGCATTACAGGGGTTACATATTACGTTATTGAGGTCGCTTCAACCCGCAACAGTGTTAAAGTAGCTCAATTCCACGGGACAACAATGGACTTGGCAACACTGCTTCCTTTAGAGTTTGTCCCTTGTTTTATTGAAAAATAAGCAAAAATCAAGGTTACAGTGAGGCACTTACAACAGAAATTAATGGGTTTTTTTTTCTTTGACAATGTTCCTGTCACATAGCAAAATGTGAGAACTGGCTTTTGTTGCTTCTATATCAGCTGATGGGAATCACTTAGCGCTCTAGCATCTAATATTGTAAAGGTGGGTTATGAGTAAAATTATCTTGACAAATCTAAAGTAGGATAGGAAATAGGAAAAATGGCAGTCTGTCTCCAGATCAGGTTGCAACTCCCACTCCAGAAAAAGGAACTCTATCCGTACTGTTTATTTCAGGAGTGAGTAAACTGTAGACATTAACACCAGCTGAGTCTGAGTGCACCTGGGCCAACTGCAATTTTCCCAACTGATGGAAGGCCCCTTGGTCATCACCCTGAGCTAAAAAGTCTAATTAATGACATGCACAAATAAGATGCATGACTCATGAATATTAAATAGATCTAAATATATCAAGCATACTGTCTATGCAAGTTAATATCAAATAAAAAGAAGTAGTGCACTGTCTGGACTAAATCGAGCAGGGGAAGGGAATGTTGTTATACAGTGTAAAAGTTAAATTTTAATATGGTGTAAAAGAAAATCTTTTAATCCTAGATGAAGGTTTAATTTGCATGATTGTATTATGTAAACAGAACAATGAGAAACCCTTTTTCAAATATGCTTAAGTTAAACTGGATGATATTTATGTGAGGCCTTTAACAACATGTAGGTTTTATTTGCCTTTTTCTAATTGAAGATTAATTACATTTGGATTTGTGGCAATACACAGAGCTCCCTTTTAGCTGAACAAAAAGTAGTAAAAAAAAACATCTAGGTTTTGGGAATATAATATTTCTAGATGGTTTTATGCCTGTCAGTAGTCCACTATGTGCAAAAATTAGGCATCTTCAATGTAATAAAGTTCCCTTTCTCTGTCTCTGATGCAACTGACATTGTCATCTGTTTTTAGCACTTGTCAGCCCCGCTGCTGAGAAATAATCAGTTTTATCTTTATCAAAAAACTGACTGGATTTCACAGAAATTGTCACTTCATATACACAGGACATGTCTTGTAATGATTCCATTTCTTGTTAAGAAGACAAACATTCATTCATTTTAAAGCTTTCACTTTCACACTCAGTACTGTATGTATCCACATGATTCAATTTGCGATTTTCCGAATTACTGAATATCATTCTAAATATTTATCATATTAAACATGTGCAGGCATTCTTTCAGCTCTGCAAAGACATTGCAGCCACATACCATGATGCCTCATGCCATATCCATACAGTATTTATCTGCACTCTCTCATAAACACACACACACACATTAAGAAGACAGAGCGATACAAAGTAAGAACATCATGATAACAGCTAGGTTTGCAAGAGCTTTTTCACCTGACTGTCAGTAAAACGCAGCGTACAGTCTGTCTGTAGATTCATGGGAGTATAGGCTCTGTGAGATTATGCTCTTTTAGAAGAGTGCTGTGTAGTGGAGCTGAACAGGCTCTCTTACTCTACTACATCCCTCTGTCTTAGGACTGTTTCATCTTCCCATCCCCCCTTACCCCATCACTAGCCTTTTCTCCTGACTTTAATCATCTAATTTTCCAAGGTATAAAAGTTGGTTGTAGGCTAATTTAAATCCCAAGTAATGCTAGCGCTGTCTCATATCCTGGTCATAATAAATGGAATTGTTAAAGGTTGATTTTCAGAGTTTTCTTTTTTTCAGGTTTAACATTTGTCCTAAATTTGTTCCTTTACAGCAAGATGTGGAACAGTGAACTTATATGAAACTGGTTAACCACAATCTTCAAAGCAAGTGCTCTGTGAAAGAAGGTACCAGAGATTTTTGTACCATTCAAATAAATTTGCATTTTTCTCCACTTCAAAACAATAAGGCCTGGTTTCACAGACAGGGCTTAGACTAAGCCAGGATTAGGCCATAGTTCAATTAGGACATTTAAGTAAATTTTATAAATGTGCCTTAGAATAAAAAACATTACTGGTGTGCATCTTGACACAAAACAAAGGCACTGATGTACAGGTACATCTAAAAAAAACTAGAATATCATGAAAAGGTCAATATTTTTTGTCACTCATTTCAGAAAGTGAAACCCATATATTATATAGATTCATTACACATAGAGTGAAATATTTCACTCTTGAAACTCTTTATTTCTTGAAATTTTGGCTTACAGATAATGAAAACCCAAAATTCAGTGTCTCTGAAAATTAGAATATTACATAAGATCAATAAAAAAAAAAGGATATTTTAAACAGAAATGTAAGGCTTCTGAAAAGTATGTTCATTTCTATGCACTCATAGATTCTCTATGGGGTTCAGGTCAGGCGAGTTTGCTGGCCAATCAAGCACAGTAACACCATGGTCATTGAACCAGCTTTTGGTACCTTTGGCAGTGTGGATAGGCGCCAAGTCCTGCTGGAAAATGAAATCAGCATCTCCATAAAGCTTGTCAGCAGAAGGAAGAATGAAGTGGTCTAAAATTTCCTGGTAGATGACTGCGTTGACTGTGGACTTCAGAAAACACAGTGGACCAACACCAGCAGATGACATGGCAGCCCAAATCATCACTGACTGTGGAAACTTCACACTCGACTTCAAGCAACATGGATTCTGTGCCTCTCCACTCTTCCTCCAGACTCCGGGACCTTGATTTCCAAATGAAATGCAAAATTTACTTTCATCTGAAAAGAGGACTTTGGACCACTGAGCAACAGTCCAGTTCTTTTTCTCCACATCCCAGGTAAGATGCTTCTGACTTTGTCTCTGGTTCAGAAGTGGCTTGGTAGCCCTTTTCCTGAAGACGTCGGAGTGCAGTGACTCTTGATGCACTGACTCCAGCTTCAGTCCACTCCTTGTGAAGCTCTGCCAAGTGTTTGAATCAGCTTTGCTTGACAGTATTCTCAAGTTTGCTGTCATCCCTGTTGCTTGTGCACCTTTTCCTATCCAAATTCTTCCTTCCAGTCAACTTTGCATTTAATATGCTTTGATACAGCACTCTGTAAACAGCCACACGTTTCAGTAATGACCCTCTTTGACTTACCCTCTGTGTGGAGGGCGTCAATGTTCGTCTTCTGGACCATTGCCAAGTCAGCAGTCTTCCCCATTATTGTAGTTTCAAAGAACAAGAGATACCCAGAATTTATACTGTAGGGATGGTCATTAATTGAAACTGAAATGTAAATATTCTAATATTTTGAGATACTGATTTTTGACTTTCATGAGCTCTAAGCTCTAATCATCAACATTAAAAAAAAAAAAAAAAAAAAAAAAAAAACCTTTTGAAATGTTTTACTTTACATGTAATGAATCTAAAATATATGAAAGTTTCACTTTTTGAAATTTGAAATAAATTAACTTTTTTATGATATTCTAATTTTTTTTAGATGTACCTGTATTTTAAGGTCAGTCAGTGCAACTAGTGACTAGGCTTAAGCCTTTACCGGGTGTAAAGGTTCTTTTTGGCATTTATGGTTCCATGATTTTTGGAACCATCTATGAAAGCTTTTAATTACACAAGGTTCTTTAGTGGAAAAGGTTTCCTTAAATAATTTTTTTAATGTTCTTCACATTACACTTGTTTTGGTTGTTTTGGTCTAGACCATAAAAGTAAATGATACATTTAGTCCTGTTTCTCTTAATGTTCACATTGTCATTTTTAACACAAACCCAAAGATACAAAACAAAAAGCAAAAGGTCACAACCTAATTGGACTGTTTTTATGGCTTATATTTTGCAAACTTACCGAATATCCGAGACTGCTGTGTGCTGGGCTAAATATGCTTGAGTGTACATACATTGGTATTTTTACCAGCTGAAAACGCACTAAAAGCTTAGAAAATGTGTAAAGGAGTCAAAACAGTGTCAAGAATTCCTGTGTTGCACACACAAATGAATAGCTACTGTAAGAGGACGGAGGTTTCAAAGCCTGTACCGAACTGTAATGGGCATCACAGCTCCCATGACAAGAGGAGCCAGGTATGCTTGAGCATTCTGTTCTTTCTTAGGGCCGCATCTTGTGACATGACATCCTATTTTTGGTTCGTTTAGATGTCTTTGGTCCAGAGTGTGTTTGAAAGCAGACTCACCTTTTCCAGGGGTGTTTGCAGTGCACCGAGGTTCAAATTACAGTGTTCGCACTTGTTTAAATGGACTAACACTAACATAGCAGTTCATTTTAATCGAACCAAACCTTCCAAGTCTAAACATGCATATAAACAAATGTGGTTCTTCTTTGGCTGCAAAATCTTTATTTTTAAGAGTGTACTATGTCAGTATTGTATTTTTTTATGGTAAATCTTTTAGTACTGGGTCAAGTTTTGTATCTTTGTGGCGCATTCACTCTCCAAAAGCACTGAGGGACAGTCGAGGCCTAAATTAAATAGTCTATTTCCCTTTGATAGGACAGTTAGCTGTGAAATATGGAGGCAGCCAGTTGTTGTCTCAAGCTTCTAGTCCTGTTGAAAATTGTTCAATCTGAATATTCTAGCCACTGACCTTATTAAAAAGCTTATCACAGCACTATACAAACCAGTTGACATGAAATTTGAACAAGCCCATTGTTACTGTTAGACTTATTCTATGCACATTGCATTTGCATTAATTTACATGTCTTTGTGAATATTTTATGGTATACCATCAGAAAACTCCCACATTGGAATATATCACATCTTTATTGTATGAACAGGAAAACACGTTATAAATTAATAATAAAATATCTGCACACATTTAAAACTATACACAATATGGTTCATATACAGTAAATCAAAACTTTTATGGGGATATTAGAAATATAAGAGACTTTTTTATATACATAACCTTCATCATTTCCAGTCTGCTGTACACTTATGGAAAGGTTTTAAGACTTTTTATGCTGTTTATGCTGTGGTCAGTTCCATCTAACATTTATTTACTCACTTGGTAGATGCTTTTATTCAAAGAGACATACTGTGCATTCAAGGTAAACATTTCCTGGAATTTTAGCACATGACCTTGGTGTTGCCAGCACCATGATCTACCAGTTTAGGGGAAGCAGAATGTATACCCATACATGTATGAATGTACAATAATAAATTTTTTTATTTTTTATTTTTAAACTCAACAAGCTCATCTGTATGGCTTGTTCTTTTATTGGAGTCTACTTTGAGATGCTGTAAATTATTACACAAGGAAGAATGTCTGCCAAAAATGTATTCTGTCATTATCATATATTGAAAACGTATACAGTGCTCTACGTGAGACGTTACTCAGACAGAAGGGTGCATTCAGAAACAATTTGATTGCAGCACAGAGCTATAAAAGAGACAGAGGAAGTCCTTTGTTCTGTCAGCCATTGGGCTGTACAGTACATCCTCAGCTAAAAAGATGAACAATCTAATGTTTGTCCATCATTTATATGTTGCTATTTTGTCTGTTGATATTGCGTGTGCTTTTTTTTTTTTATTTGATATGGAAAGTCTACCTTTGTGATTAATTTGTTTCTGCACATCAATATCTAAATGCTAATATAATTATAATGTATTCTTGCTCTAATAATTAACATGTCAGGTGGGTTAACATATTAACACATTACTGAGAAAGCTGATGATTTATATTGTGTATCACTAAGCACACTGATTGCAGCTTGGGAATATTGTTTTATTCTTGCTCAAAATGACATTTGTTAACAAATATTTAATGTATTTATTTATTTTTTCATGTTTTTGTTGTTTTATTTTTTATGTGTAGGCAGTATGGATTATCAAAGAATCTCCCCCATGTCTTAGCCCAGTCAATTAAAATGCCTGAGATTCGACTTTCTAATAACTGGCTAGTCTTGTCAGGATTCTACCATGCAATTACGAGCAGAAATGCTTCTTGGCATCACAATTATAAGTTTAAATATAGCTGCAAACAGCGATTCCGGGGCCAAGCCTGCGAATGGTCCGTAGAGCGGCGCAGAGCGGGAAGAGCATAAGAAGCTGAAATAGAACGTACATAGAAAAAACATATTGGTTCAGAAGCACAGAAGTTCAAAACTGAATAGAAGTTCAGATGAGAACGAACAAACACACGTTTCTGATTCAAGGCGAACAGCACGGAAAATCCAGCATCTGGAAAAAAAGCAACGATCACACCGCTTACTACCACAGTACCTCTAGCAGCCTGGGCATGCACCACTTTGGATTCGAAGCCACAACCTGAAAGGTTTGGAGCCAGCGGCTTAGCAGAGCACGCCACTCAGTTGATGCACATTCAACAGACTCCAGAAGAGAAGTTTAGGAGTGAGAATGAGCGATTTACAATGCTACAATATACAATGCTGATCTGGATAAGAAACCAATCAAATCAGCACAACCTTACAAACAATTTTATAAAGCTGCTCCACGTGGGATTTGAACCCTCAATACAACAGGCTTCAAAGGAAACGGCTTAGCCAAGCGCACCACTCAATCACTGCACATTCAACAGTTGCCTAGGAGAGGTTAAGGTGTGAGAATGAGCTCACAAAAAAAGGTTCTTTAGCATTTTCACCAGCATAACACGCAAAGTAAAGTTAATTGTAAAGCAGCTTATTGTTAATTCGATAGCTGAAGAGTCACATTAAACAGAATGGTAATTGTTTAGCTTGTAACGTAGTAGAATGCTAAGATTACTGGCATAACACAATGAACACAGGTACAGTCAACTTCCGAGAGGTATTTCTCGGAACGGTAGTGAATATCAAAACTCTGTTCAGTCATTTCTGTTCAGTCATTTCAAGATTAGGTTAGAGGTTTAAATAAGGTAGAATTGTTTTTTGTTTCTTTCTTTCTTTTGGCGTCACTAGTGTCCCCTTTCTCTTGGGTTGATTTGCTTAGTTTTTTTGTTCATTTTTCTTTTTTTTGAATTGTAAATTTGTACATATTGGTTGTCTCTTTAATAACTTATACTTTTGTAAATATACTTTATAGTTAAATGGATTATTTTCCATTTGTATAATAAATCACTTTCGTTGGCAGTTCGTGTCCTTGCATTGTTTCTTGCCGCCTCCTATCATTTTACAGATTTTGCCATAATCTAAATGTTACTCCTTTTTCCCCTAGACTAATCTTAAAGGGGTCGTAACAATTAGATTTTGAACAAAATTGCACAAACTTTGAGTGAGGAGTAGCGAAAAAACTGTTTTTCATTTACTTCAATATGGCTGACAGGCACATTCATGGAAAATGACAAATGAGATATTGTCAGAATCGGCATATCCCAGGGAATGAAAAGAAACAGAAATAACAAAATTTGGACAATGCTTTCAAAAGTTATAAGCAAAATAGTGAATTTTTTGGTATCTCACGACCCATAGATGGCGCTGTTCCCAACTTTGGCATATATCCTCAGTTCATGGTGTCGATTAAGCGTGCCAAGTTTTGTGTCTATTGATCAAACTTTGGTCGAGATACAGCCTCTGAAACAATGTTGGGTCGACCTCATCGACCTTCGCAGCAAAATAACTTTTTTTTTTTAGCTAGACGTCCAAAACATTCTGTTCAGTCATTTCTGTGCAGCTCAGTCTGAAGATCATCTGAGCCAAGTTTGGGAAGAATTTCACAAATTTTGAAAAAGGAGTAGCAATAAAAAGTTTTTTCATTTAATTCAATATGGCTGACAGGTACATTAATGGAAAACGACAAATGAGACATCGTCAGAATCGGCATAACCCAGGGAACGAAAAAACATAAAAATGACACATTTTGGACAAAATTTTCAAAAGTTCAAAAGTTTCAAAAGTGCTTTAGCAAGAATTGTTATATCTTTGGAACACTACGTGGTGCTGTCTTCATTTTGCCGGGGTACCTCAAGGACATCGTGTTCATGATCCCTACCAATGTTTGTGCAGATAAATCAAATGGTTCAAAAGATATTGCAATTTATGACAAATTTCAAAATGGCAGACACGGGGTTCAGCCAATACTGGCAAAATTGACATCGTCTTATTTGGCATGACCCAAGGAATCCATAAACACAAACATTTTAGTTTTCTGACTGACTGTTCAAAAGTTATAAGCAAAAATGTGTATTTTTTGTATGTCATGACCCATAGGTGGCGCTGTTCCAAACTTTGGCATGGACCCTCAGATCATGTTGTTGATGAAGCGTACCAAGTTTCGTTTCGATTGATCAAAGTTTGGCCGAGATACAGGCTCTGAACCAATTTTGGTCGACCTCGTGAAGTTCATAATATCATAACTTTTGAACAAAGATGAATAAAAACAATCTGTTCAGTCATTTCTGTGCGGCTCAGTCCAAATATCATCTGATCCAATTTTGGGAAGAATTGGACAGATTTTGAAGGAGGAGTAGCGAAAACAAAGAATACTGTACTTTTTAAAATGGCTGCTACTGTAATGGGTGGAGTCTTAATGTAAGTTATTGAATGTGATCAGCATGAAGCGAGTAATCGGGTGTACTTAGTTTCATTTTTCTAGAATTAGGGGTTCAGGAGTTATTGCCATTTCAATTTTGAATTTTTGAACTAGTGGTGGCGCTATAGAGGTTGTCCTAGAGACCCCAAAGTTGGTCAGATCACTATTCATGGCCATCACTACAAGTGTGCCAAATTTCATAATTTTCCTATGTTCCGTTCATAAGGCTGCCATAGACTCCCATTGGAGAAAAATACAAAATCATACAATAACATAACAATAGGGGCTATAGCCCTTCGGGCTTGGCCCCTAATTACACTAGATAGCTATCAAGGAAGTGGCGGCATCAGGGAGAATCTTCCATCATCTGACGTGGCCCCTGTAATGGAGGGGTGACTTAATGAATTCAGTGTTTGTGGTGCCGGCCAATTTTGGGTTGTGACACCAAAATGCCTCATAAGCATTTTTGACCTGTCCTCCAATAGAAATGAAAGGGAGCGGAAAGTGGTGAGAAACAGAAAGGGAATTCGGTTAACAGTGTCCAATTAACTTGGCAATTTGCCCTGAAGAAACTGCAGCAAGATAAAGGATTAATGTCTTCCATTGTTATTTAATTTCTAAAGTGCTCTTTTAGACGAGTCATGTGAAACATTGAGAACAACTATGCTTTTATTATAAACACTAATAATTCAAATTATTGATTATACGTTTTTATGATCTACACCATCAACGGAGAGTATCCAAAGAACAAAGTATAACAATGTGTCATAAGAGACTGTGCTTATTATTCATAAAAGTTTACCTAATAAACATACATTAGTGAATGTACTTACGCTGTATTTACTTAAATTTTATTGAAACTCAATTCACTAGGGGTATAATGTAATACCTACACCAATATGCCATAATTCATACTACTACTAAAATCAAGTAAAAACAGTAATATTGTGAATGATCATTATTATAATTCAGATTAACTTTTCTATTTTAATACATTATTAAAATATAATGTATTTCTGTGACATTAAAGCTGAATCTTTAATGTCACATAATCGTTCAGAAACATTTCATATTATTACTAATGTTGAAAACTGTTGTGCTGCTTAATATATTTGTGGAAACCATTATACATTTTTTGTCATATTTGTTGATTCATTGGTGAATAGAAAGCCCATTCAAACAACTTTCAGTAGATTTATTTTATTTTTTTGGTAGCAATATAAAATCACATACTAGTTTTGTAAACAAGTTACAGTCAGTCTATAGTGCATATATGTATGTATATAGAAAAAGCAACTTTAGCATTAAAAATCACACAAAAAGACATGCACAAAATTTGCAACTGGTTAGGTTGGTGTTTTTTTATTTTTTTATTTTATTTTTATTGTTTATATTAATATGTTATTGACTAGCACAGGCCTACCATAAGCCAGATACAATGAACTGGCCCTCATTTCCTTGCAGCTGTTGGCCAGTGCCAAGCAGAAGCCTAGAAAGTGCAGAATGCTTGGATTACAGTAAATATGGCAGGATCATAAGAGCATGATGGACTTCTGCTTCAGGCCAGGAAGCAAATGGCCAGCTGAAGGCTTACATTTCAGTTCAACTGAAAGAGTGTGAAGGCTATATTCTGCAAACATTAACTTTTTTCTTCACCTAACAGCACTTCAACACATTGTTTGGTCCCTTGCTTCCTCGCCATGGACAGACAATTGCGCACACACCCAGTCCACTGCTCCCGCTACCTTCTGTGAGTGTGTGTTCCTCTAATGAGCCTTAGCACCTCACCATCACCATGGTTACCAGCATGCATTCCACCCCCCTGCACACAGACTCACACATGTACGTGCACACACATACACACCCTTAAGCTCTAAGTAAGAGCCTGTATCCCCAGCAGGACAAATCTACAGAAGCCAGCCTCAGGAGTCTCTCACAGTCTTGACAATCTACTAACACTTACAGAAGGTAGCAACGGTTACTGTTATACAGCTAATACTTCCACCTAGGCTTTCAGTGTAATGAAATAATAATAATAATAATGCTTTTCTTGGATGAATACATACTTTTCTGTATCCGCGATGAAAAGAGTGTGAAGGGGTATAGAATATGCTCGCAATTCGGTCTACTCACAACGCTATCCAAAATAGAAGTAAAATTGACGTTTTTATTTTTTATTTTATTATTGTTATTTTTAAATTATTTAGCTTCTAAGACATATATTATGAATAGTTACTGCTAAATTTGGTGGTCTAAGTCCTTCTCCACCATTCACAGGGCAATGGTGGCACCGGAATAGAATTATTCATGTTTATGCTTAGTTAGAAATGCAGAATTATGTAAGACACGTATGCTTACATGCTTCTGACTACATACAGACATTATTTAATAACATACAATATTCAAAACATTGCATTTTATTTTTAGTAATTACTAAACATGAACACTCAAATGTGTGACCACCTGGGTTTGTCATATTTGATGCGCCAATTCTATATTTGATGCTAACCCATGTGGAAATGCAATATGGCACATACTGTCCTTTATATCAAGTGTGATATCAGTGAAGTGAAGTGACATACTGCCAAGTATGGTGACCCATACTCGGAATTCGTGCTCTGCATTTAACCCATCCAACGTGCACACACACAGCAGTGAACACACACACACCGTGAACACACACCCGGAGCAGTGGGCAGCCATTTATGCTGCGGCGCCCGGGAGCAGTTGGGGGTTCGGTGCCTTGCTCAAGGGCACCTCAGTCGTGGTATTGAGGGTGGAGAGAGCGCTGGACATTCACTCCCCCCACCTACAATCCCTCGAACTCGAACCCGCAACCTTTGGATTACGAGTCCAACTCTCTAACCATTAGGCCACGACTGCCCTTAACTAGTTGCTTATCACCAATATGTGATACCACAATGGCGATATATAATTTTTACATATGCACATTCTCTGGGTAGATGAAGATATATGTTAAGAACCTACAGTATATAAAATCCCCATAACAAAATTTGTAAAGGTACATATGTTAATAAAATATGTATGATGATTTGGTAACACTTTAGAATAGGGAACACTTATTCACAATTAACTACAAGTTTTCCCTCAATAAATTCCTAATTTGCTGCTTACTAATAGTTAGTAAGGTAGTTGTTAAGTTTAGGTATTGCGTAGGATTAGGGATGTAGAATAAGATCATGTAGAATAAGGCATTAATATGTGCTTAATTAGTACTAATAAATGGCTAATAATCTAGTAATATGCATGCTAAAAAGCAACTAGTTAAGAGACCCTAAAATAAAGTGTTACCAATTATTTTTACATGGTATTATATTTAGCAATCATGTTCATGCATAATGATTGGTTTTATGTATACTTTTGGGCATTTAATATGTGCAAATATTGCATTTGCATATGGGAAATACATAATTCTCATTATTAACTAGTTAATTTATTAGCATGCGTATTATTAACATATTGGCTGTTTATTAGTACTTATAAAGCACATGTTCTACATCCCTAATTCAACTTAACAACTACCTTACTAACTATTAATAAGCAGCAAATGAGGAGTTTATTGTAGCAAAACTTGTAGTTAATAGCGAGAACTGAACCTTAAAATAAAGTGCGACCGAAATCTGTCCCAACTTTCATTCGCTGTCCACAATACTTGAAGTATTTTTGTATTGCGATTTATTGTGACACGATACGTAAGAAACACCCTTGTTTTTGAGAAAACAATGTTTCTTTGTTATAGAATGCCTTGTAGCCTTTTGAGGTTACTGTGTGAACTTGAAATTGTACTTGGCAAATGTATGAACATAAATGGAAATCAATTACACTTAGTACAAGGGGTTGATAACAGTGAAGCATGAAGCATCTCTGCGTTCCTACCACAATTTTTTTCCCTCTCACCCTCCAATTTATTCTTTCATGAAGCATATTGATGTAACTGAAGGTCTTATTAAATCAGACAAGTTCATTTGTTTAAGTCGTTTAAGCCCCACAGGTCCCTAATGGCTAGTGATTTATAGCAGGAAAGAATTCGGCATTGGGGCACTTTCAGACCTGTTCGCCCTGTCGCTCTATGGAGGTGTCACATTACTTAGGAAATTAATGCAGGAGGAAGTCACTGTTTTTGGCTGGAGAATTAATCACCAACGAGACGGATGAGATGGAGAGAATGCTCTAGTTTTTATTCCGCCACGCAGACGCTACGCTCCCCTCTGGAACGGTGGCTGGGGTGCAACGCTAGTTCACAAAGGCTACGGCCGAGAAATGCAGCGTTTGTTCTAAACAAAGCGGGTTGTTAATGGGCAAGGTTCTCTTCATGCTGCATGCATATAATACATCAAACCTTTCATATCCTGGGGCACATCACATTCTTTGTAGTATGGAGTGTTCCTGAGAGAATAGCTATGGTGGGTTATTGTTCTGGCTTCGTTCAGGAGGTCAAGGTGATGCCAGATATTAGCCTTGATCACACCTCTTCTTACTTCCATTATGGTAAGCAACCAAAATCCAATCTCTCACTCACATGTGCAATAAGAACCTCAGCGGGAACTGCTAGCTGCTAACCTAACAAACATCTATGCTTTCCTTGGAGACAGAGAGGAGCGCTTGTAATGTAAATTGCCACAGCATATTGGTTTATCACCGACACCTCTTCGTGAATTCCCACATGTAATATAAAGAGAGAAAAAATTAAAGAAGAAATTTTAATTTAATGTAATAAGCTACTGTATTACTGATGTTTGCAACCCAGGTTCACTGGGAAAACATGGCTGTGGCGACAATTGTGGAAAATTGTATTACGTTGTTTCTTGCACTTTTTGTGACGCTTTCAATGTATGATTAACGTGAATCTTAATGTGGTAGTTTTATGACGTTGGTTATATGTATCACAGCAGTTTGGAAATGAACTGTCAGATGAGTGAGCCTAAACGTTTAATCATGCTTTTTTGAACCACCTACACTGAACCTAACCGATAGTTAACAAATTCAAATAAGATAAAAACACATCAAAGCTCATTAAAGCAACCATGCCATTTTAGCTTGCTTCTGCAAGTCTTGTTTTTTTTCTTTCTTTCTTTTTGAATGACTCCAGGTTATCTTTACCTAAAACTAAATCTAAAACCATAATAAAAACATTTCTGTTACTTTAAACAACAACAACAAAACTATAATATTAATAATAATAATTATTTAATATATATAAAACAACATTTTTATTACAGCTATTAGTCAATGTAACATTTATTTTCATTTAGTTTACTAGTAAAATAAATTAACAAACTACAATAATTAACAATAAAAAAGGTTAATCCATAAATAAAAAATAAATCAATAAATAAAATGCCAGTCACACAACAAAATTAAAAAACACCTTAAATCCAAAATAAATTCAAATAAAAAAATGTACATTAAAGCAACCATTTTAAATTTTACATTTTTATAATTTTATATCAAATATAGTGTGTATGTGTATATACATATATATATATATATATATATATATATATATATATAATAGATTTTTATAATAAATGTGATTTTTTGATATCAGTGATACTAATATAACAGTTGTGACTCATATTTAATGGTACTTGTGTTTAATGGCCGTACATAACAGCCATACGTATGGAGCTGATTATGTGATGTAAACATCAAAGTGTATTATTACACAAATCATGCATTATGATAAAGGTCATAACACTGAATTGTGCAAAGAATTCTGAAAAAATAAGGCTTTATTAATTGATATATAACCTGCCCCTATAATCATAATTTGTGTGAAAAGCAAAAATGTGTTGGTGTTTTACTGCCACTGGTGTTCATTTCAATTGGAAACTGCAGGGATTTGTATACAGGTAAATTTTTAAGAGTTTTGCAAAAATGTAAGTAGTGGCATGTTTTTCAATGAGCCAGACTGAGAAGGTTGAGGTCTATTTGCCCTGAGCCATTTCTGTGAAGGCAGATCCTTCACGTTCCTGTCACAAATCTCTGGTGTTTTAATATGAAAGGTGACATATTAGAAATGAGTGATTCTTGTAATGCGCATACGTGGTGAACGATGGAGTGCAATCGGTCATTGTGAAGTGACGAAGTATGCAGCGGTGCTAATAGTGCAGCAGATGACAAAGCAAGCATTTTGATGGCTTGCGGTGTGGAGTTTATTCTAGAGTAAATATCGTGGGATTTAGAAACGGCCTCATTATGTTGTATTATCTGATATATCACTATTGCTGCCATGGTTTTTTGTGCGTTTTCTCTCAGGGTGCTTTTCAGATGACAGCTATTTCTGCTCAGATGACAGTCATGTTTTCAGCTTGTTCACACTGATGAGAGGTAAATTAACAGTGCTACATTGTGCTTGGTGGGGGATTTGAAGATTATAGAGGGGGAAGTGATATTTCAAGGGAGCATATTTCAGGTGAAATTTTGTTATTTTCATAGTGAAATTCAATTTATCAACGGCACCCTTTCTCCGAATTCAAGCTCATATGCAGGATCACAGATCTATAACTTCCCATAGTGCTCTATCATCAGAAACCTGAACGACATCTTTTAAATGAGGATTTGTGCAAGTGTGATTTCTTGACATCTCGGCATCAGAGTCTCTCTGGAACTTGACCAGGGATCTGTGAGCTGGAAGGATATGAAAGTTTGATCAGATTGACTGGTTATGAAAACTGCATGATTTGATAGCAGCAGGAACTCTTTATTTCCTCCCTCCTTCTCTTTAGGTCTCTTTCTTTCTCGTTTGAAAAAGGAAATGTGATTTTTTTCAATGTTCTATTCATGCACTCTGACATCGACACATTTATATAAATCACACTTGCTCACACATCCAAAAGTCACATTCACGCAGGTGACTTATTCAAGGGGATTGTTTGCCACCTACCGTGTACTGACCCGTAAGAGCTTGTACAGCAGGCTGAGCTTTACACACAAACACCCATAGGCACACTAACGTACACATAATTAATACAAACACACTGATTACTAAAGATTTTTTTAGGTGAAGTTTTTAACAAAGCTCTAATACTTTGTCCCATAGCTGAACAAGGTTGATTATTCAATTTAATTACTGTACAACAAATCAATAAATTTAAGGTTTAAAAAAAAAGGAATAAAATAAAATGCTGCATTTTATATTTTAAGCAATACATGCAAAATCCATAAAATCTATTTATTCATGTCTACAAGCATATTTTCTGTTACCTTTTGCATTTGTAGATTAAAAAAATGCAGATTGCTTTCCTATATCTACTATTTTTCCTTTAAAATTGCAGTAGTTCCCTTTGCATTGGTGAACTGAGAGGCATCTTCCACATGCTAACATCACAAGTCTCTCTCACACTCCGTCAGTTTACACTGTGACTGAACAATCTGAACTACAATTTGGTGTTTAGTAATGCCATCTGTCCTACTTTGTGGAAACCAGAGAGGGTGAAACTACTGTACGAAGCAACAGTGCCACCTTTGGGCTTAAAGAGGAATTTAGGTAGTAGAAGAAATTCCAGTACATTTATTGTACACATCTTGTTTCTCTAACAAAACTGCTGCAGTGATCTGTGTTGATGTATTTATTTATTTATTTTATGACACTGTTGTCCTTGACAACATCTAAAACGTTTTCATAATCTCCTTAGAAACATTTAAATATAAACCGTTTTTACACAATTGTCTAATTTGTGTAAACCATCACATTAATATGAGAGCAGTGAGATATTTCGCTTCCAAAAATATCCTTTAAAATGCTTAAAGTTTTAAATTATAAACTGAAAATGCAAATCTGTCCAACTAATATATGTTGTGACTGTATACATTAAATCTTTACCTTCTGCAGTACATATTACAGATTATCAATAATACATATGCATATTTGTACTGTATTTCTGAAAAAGAAAAAAATTCTGGACGTGGTTTACATTTTATATATTTGGCAGATATTTCTGAAACAACCAGTATTCAGGGTCAACATTTTATTAGTGTTTTTTTAAGAATTAGACACATTGATTTAAATGTTGCTAATCAGACTTTTAGATATTGTGTTTTAAAATCTTCCTTTCCTCTTGTGCTCACTAGATTCATGTTCGCTCAATCAATACAGATTTCTTTCTTTTTTTGGTGCACTAAAGATGTCTAATCATCTCAGTATTAATAATAAGTATTTGAGTACATCTCAGTATTTGCCAATCATCATTTATTATTATTATTATTATTATCAGTTTTAATTTTTATTTGTTATATATTGGGTCAACATTTTTTTTTTCTGATTCCTTTTTATTTGCATTGTAATATTTAAAATAATCCATTTGTAATTTCATCTGTTAATCAGGAAAAAGAAGATTCTTTCTCTGTGGGTGGTATTTTGAGACTGGAAAGAAAATCTCTCAATACGATGGGACACTCTGAAGCCCCAGCGCACACGAGAAAGGCAGAGACATTAACAGATTGTCGTGGCTGACCTGAGAGCATGAGATGTTCAGAGTGATGGCACCTGATGGCACATAAAGAGAGCAGCCTAGAGCCTCTGACTGGAATCACTATGCCACTCCTGCAGATTGGATGAGGTGAGCTGAGAGGAGGGTCCAATCTTCCCTGACCTCAGCAGCGGCCTTACTTTTGTGCCAAGAAATGGAAACTTGATTTACCTGAAGCAATTGATGAACTCCCTTCAATAACACATAGTACACACAGACACAATCACTGCTGGAGTTAGCCATGCTAGAGCACACACATTGATTTCTGTGTGCTCTTGAGTGTGCCTGATTAACATTCTAAAAAACTTGGCAGATTTTCTATAACCAAAAGACAGGGCCAACCCATGAGTTTGTGGGGCACTAGGCAAGATTATGGAAATTTTAAAATGTTTTAAAAGAAGTCTCTTATATTCTCACCAAGGCTGGATTTATATTGATTGCGAAATATTATCTCAAATTAAATGTTTTGTATTGAAATATATTTTAAAATGTGATTTATTCCTGTGATGGCAAAGCTGAATTTTCAGCAGTCATTATTCCAGTCTTCAGTGTCACATGATCCTTCAGATTTTTTGCTCAAGAAAGAACAGGTTTGATATTTTTATGGAAATTGTGATAGCTACCATTCAAAAGTTTGGGGTTAGACAAAAAAATATATATATTGTGTGTGTGTGTGTGTGTTATGTCATATTGTGTTAGTGTCTTCATTTTGCTATAATGTTTACTGTGGATCATCTGAGGGATGATCTGGCACATCTGGGCCCTAGCTGACAGCCTACTGTATATCACCTATAACATGTAACGGCCCAGCTGCTGAAGATCACAGCTGTGAGGTCCTGCTGATGATGACTGGATCAACTATGGTCATCATTTCATTTCCAATTAAAGGTACAATTTTCGAAAGCTGCTTTACTGTTCAGTGTAATGAGAGGAAAGGTTTTGAAATCATTATTAAATGTCCACATTAAAGATTTGTGAGGCCATTTCTGGCATCTTTAATCTTCACTAGGCTTTATACTACAACAGTTTGTCCTCCATCAGTGTGTAGCTGCGTCTGTTTGTTATCTGTTTTCTTAGTTGCCTACCACGCACCAAAGCTCATAGCTCTTATTGAATAAATCGAAACACAGCCATCCTCTGCCAGATACAGTAACAAACACAGACACATTTTGCACGCATTCAGCAATGCTTCTGCTGAAGCTCACACACACACATCTCAAACTTCCTTATCTCACATATTCCGAATCTCACAGCTCTCTTGCCGTCAAGTGGCACCAGCTGACATTGTGGAGCATAATCGCATTTCTCTCTCCAAATGTGACACCCAGGCATCTCCAGACGGGGCATCAACGTCACAGCCAGTCAGCAGGTTTGTGAAATATTTACTGCGGATGATGGTTCATGAAGAATACATGAGGACAGTGGAGCAGTGCTTTACGGCCCTGCCAGGAAGGACTGCTGCTCGCTCGGCTGACAAAGTTTTCACAGGGATGCCTGGCATGAAGAGGTACGAGACAAATTGTACCATAATTCCAGGGATTTTTATTCAGTTATTCTGAAAGATAAGAAAATGTACTCATATATTTGCATGGGGAAAACATATTTTTATTTTTGTGTGTATTAAAACATAACTTTGTCCAGATTTCAGATGCATAATGCAAGTTACATCTAACCACCACAGTCACCTCTGACCCTTAAAGCCCTTTTACACCAAGAATGATAACTACAACAATAATTATATTAGCGTCCTCACCAATCCATTATATTGCTCTATTTATTTTAAATGTGTGTTGCAGTTTTGCCATTTGCTGCTTTAAATGCTCGGGCTTTTTAAAGTCAGGTGGATTCTGAATAATGTTATTATTCATTAACTGAAAAAAAGAGAGTTGTGATATGGACTTCCCTATATATTCTCATAGAGTTGCAATACACAAATGACTAATAATATATGTAATAAAAATATAATATCTACAGACATATATTATATGTGTATATACACACCTTACCTAAATGAAATGCAGTTATAACATCATTACAATGAAATTAAAATGCAAAACATTTTTAAAAAAATGTAATTTATTTCTGTGATGGCAAAGCTGAATTTTTTAGAAGCCATTACTTTAATCTTCAGTGTCACATGATCCTTCAGATATCATTCTAATATGATGCTCAAGAAACATTTTTATTAGGGATAATAAAAAAAACATAATATAAACATTATATAAACATTTTCTTGTCAATGTTGAAATCGGTAAAATCAATAAAATGTCCTTACTGAAGTATTATTTTAACTGTCGTTACATGAAAATGAATTTTAATTCTAGATTAATTTCTCATATCAAGTACATTATAATAGCAAAAACTTCTGGCATGGAGAGACACAATAATCAGTTAAGGAAACTGAAAACATCCGTTCAGTAAGATGTCAAGTTAACCCCTATGGAGAAATTTTCATTGGTCATGCTGTTGGTGGAACAAAACACACTACAACTTTTTCTACCCTGTGCTATCACTTTCACAGGTTCCGTATTTCTCTCTTTCGCTCTGTCTCAAGGTCTCCAGGGTCGACCTTGTTTTCTATCATACAGAACATCATAGTTTGTTTAATCTTCTCTGAACCTTTCACATCAGAGGGCCCCTACAGGCAGCCTTTTTATTACACATCTAAAGACCTAGAAGGTCAGTGTGCATAAGCAATTAATTACATATGCTATCAATGCTAATAATAAACACCTCAAAACAGCACTGCAGGACTCAGCTGACCTCACCTTATGGTTTGTTCAAGGGCACAGAGAGAGTCAACAGGCATTCCAAGAGATGAATGGGTTGACAAAATGCCTCAGCCAGGCCAAACACATGCTACACATCCTTCAAAACATACAGGAAGCAGAATAAAATAAATATATAACTTGCCAACTGTTGCTTGACTCTAGCTTGTCTGGTATTAAGTGTTAGGAGATGGAAACCCAAAAGAAGGAAAGATAATGATAGATTTTCCACCTGTACTTAAAGCAACCGTAAAACTGCATATAGGTGTATTTCATTTTGCCCTTTATCATTTGCCAATCTTGAAAAAAAGTTATTTTGAAAAATAGACCATCTATTTTTTATGTATTTTGTGTTGTTATTTTATTTTTTTTTGCTTTAGTTTAGCTTTTTATGTGAAGTACTGTGTAGATTATTTTTTATTAATTATGAAAATCAAAAGGAAGTGATTCATGAATGTTTGTTTAAAATGTTTTTTTTATTATTTTTTTTTTACATTTTAAATAATTAAATTCATTTAATTTGTCAGAAGTAGATACCACATAATTTATTATATATTAATTTTGATAGCTAAAATTATATATAAAATGATTTTACATTTAAAGATCCACATTTGTAATAAATGCAACTGTATTATATTGCATGCTGCGAACTACCTACATTCAGTAAGGGTAATTTTTTATCTGATATTTGTCCAGTATAACTTTCTTGTAGTGTATTATTTGTGATTCAAACTCTTGTGTTGCCTATACTGATGAATAGTTTTCTGTTGCTCTCCTTTGATTTTTTTTCGGGGGTTTCTAAAAATTGGAAACTCATTAACTTGTCTAATGGGTGACTGAAAGATAGCTAACAAGCTTTATATTTCCTGCTGTGACCCAATCAGATGGATCTGTCAAATCAAACGGAGAACTTGACTGTTATTTGACTTTGATGCACAGAAGCAAAACAAAAGATTAAAAGAGAAACTTTGTGACAGACGTTAGATTCTTAAACTTGGACAAATGCAGTTCTTAGGACTTTTCCCTCTCTTTCATTCGTTCACATATCAGGAAGAGTTTTACTTCAAAAATTATGACATTTGGGGAGGGAACATTTTATGATGGAATGTAAAATTCAGGAAGATTAATAAATTCTGTACAAAGACACTGCAGACCACTCGATAGAGAGGTTTTGTCAAGTGAAAGTTTAGAAGCTGACATTACATTTTTACTTTATCAGTTTCTTTTCTGCATGTCCATAATATCTCTTACTTCATATACAGTATATTATACACCTATCACAGAGTTTAAATATGTATTTTATTACGCCTAAATTAGACACATTGCAGAACTTGATGTCCCTGCCTTAATTATATATTTTATTGTTCCTGTTCATATTAGCATTATGCAGCCAGCATTCAAACTGTGAGAAAAATGTTGTTGTTATTACTCAACAGATGGTGTTTGTCAAACCCCCATGGCTGACTCAAGGGTACTAATAGGGAGTTCATTCTTTTTGGTATTAACTGTGAATTTCGGTGTTGCTGGTCAACAAATGATTCCATGGCAAGCAGACAGATCCCACTGCATTCTTCTATTTCCTTGGAGCAGAATATGACCAAAGCTATATGATTAGACTTTAATGTGTGCTGTGTTTTCAGTTGCTGTTAAAAGGCTCCAGCAGACAGAAAGTCAATTGGCTAACAATTTAACAAGGGGGATATTTGCATGAGTGATTTGTAGATGTGGAATTCACATCTCCAGGCCAAGCACAGTGTAAACCTTTATTCAAGCAGCCTAGAGATAAATCAGACTCCCTATAAAAGAGGTAAATAATATATAATAATAAAGGAGTGGAAATGAGATTCTTTACTGAAAGGGTAAATACATTCATCAGTGCTGTGCAGAATAGCTCTACCATTTTGTAGAGGGCCCTCTTGCATGACAAATGAAGGGTTTGTGTATAATAGAGTGAGCGTACTACAGTTCAACCTCGATTATGAGCACCAGTTTTATCTACATCCCTCATACGCAAGCAGTTTATATGTTGGTGGGCCAATCTGTCAAAACATAATTTATCAGGGATAATATATGTTAATAATCCATTTTAATAAAGTAGTTTAGCTTCTTTAAAAAGCCTATCCGTTCACACTTGTCAACCATTTTAGTGTCAACATTGTCAACACGATTCTCGTTCACTGGATCAAACCACATGCAGTAGTTGACAATGTCACTTTGTACAGAAACTGTACACAATCTTTTCCTTAAAACATAATACGTATATGCATGATATAACCCTTTTCACCAATGCTCGTTTTGGTAATTTACACAGAGATAATCACTATACCCTTTGCAAAAACTTGTATTTTAAAACCCGTTTTTTTTTTTAGAGTCAGCATTTTCAGGCCCCCAAAATGCCATTGTTGTGTAAATAAACTGGCGAAATGCATAAAACGTTTTCAGTCTTTAGTTGAAAATAGTGTCTTATAAACACCCTGTAAAACTGAATCTGTTTTTGTCTGTCCTACAGTGCCATCAAATGGAACATATTGGAACAAAAATAATTAAAGTTTATGAACGTTTCCTGAACAATCCCCCCTTCTTCTATTAGTCAGACAAATGTGTATTCCCACCCCACCTTACACCATTGGTTGAGATGCTCAAAAGGTATGGTTTTAGTGAATGGGTTAAATTTCTTTGGTCACACTACACTTTTCATTCCATTGACTTCCATTAATCGCATGCTAATGTGAGAGATTGTAAACTTCGAGAAATTTCCCATTTTGCTGCGTACCAAAGTTCAGGTTTGGTGAAATTCAAATCACGTGGAGATGTGTAGCCAATGGAGGACCAATACCTCTTACCTGAATTAAAATAACGCAAACTTTAAAGCTGCAAGTTTTCAGTGTTAGAGGGAAGTAGCATAAAGGCTACAATGCCACTTCCCTCTAACACTTTTTGCATTTTCAATTATTATTTGTTATATATGCTAAAGTTGCCTTTTTATCAATTATGCAGCTAAATGTAATGTGATATCACAACCGTTAAAGTGTCCAAAAAAGATTCACATGCTCAAAGTGACCGCAACTTTTGTGATTCATTGAATCATTCTGTCACTTGTCTTATAGAGCCTACAGAAAAGATCACTACATATCCTCAGCACAGACTAGCAAACTGTCTACAATGTGCAAACAATACAATATATAGTGAGGCATGATGTCAATAAAATGTATAGTAAATACATTTGTTGCTAGCTAATGATAACAGCAGTTACCATATGTAGCAGATTATAAACAGGTTTTTATCAAAGGACAGGGGGCAATGTCCTTTGAAACGGCTGTGATAATTTAAAACAAATTATTTTATTTATTTCCCTTTCCTCAGACATCTTGTTCTATTAAAAGCCGTAATTGTTTTATCATTACTGCATCTTGTTGTTTAATGAACTGATCTAAATGTTAATGACATCCCTCAATAAATATTTAATCTGTCCACAGCATGCTCCTTCACCTTGCCAAGGCTCAAGGCAGGAGTCTTTTAACTTAGCCTGTTTATATCTGCCATGTTTTCTGCTTGTAATTGATTCTGCTGTATATTAATTAGTCCCATTAGTACAGCGCAAGCATGTTTTGTTGATTACTGTGAGATTGGATATGAAAGGAAGCAATGCATTATCAACCTTAATGAAGCGACTTGAAAATTCATAAGTGTTGTTTATTTGAGTATGATACTTGGGCATTATTATGGTGCTGTTATTGCAAGGTTATGAGATTGGAAAAAATGATTGTGCTGCTGTTCTTTTGCCTTGTCCTTCCCTTTTATATATCTGTGCCGTTGGGATATTTTCCAGTGTTACTGGGCTAGACGTTCACATTGTGTCTGTGTAGTCACCCTTGTCTTAATATAGTAATCTCTGATGAAGCTGCCCTATTTTACTTGGATTTACTTGCAGCTTCTCTCTTATTACTCTCCATGTCGTGACACCATGTCGCACTCTATTTGGTGAAATCATTACAGTAACGCTGTGTGATAGTGGTTAAAACTCCAAATGCTGTTCCATATTATTGCTTCAAAATAGCTATAGCTGCTGTTTTTAGATGACAAAGTGATAAAAGCTCACACATGGTTGGATAACTACATGAGCATATGCCTTTGAGAGGTGTTATTAGCTTTTTAAGGATAATTGTATACCCTTAAGGAGGAGATTTCTAGTTTTTTAAAAATCTCTCTCACTTTGTCGCACCTCTTTTCCTTTCCTTTAATCTGACCGTAATAAAGCAATGTGGTGACATTTATAGATTCTTGAAATGTTATACATGTAAGACAAATGGGTCATTGCACAGCATTATAACCCCGACCCTTGGGTAAGGTTAATTAAAACAACTTTTAATTAACCTATTGTCATGGTTGAGTGCTTTTCTCTGTTATTAGCAATAGGGAAGTGGAAACAGCTAGTTTGTGGAGACATTTGACACCCAGACAAGAACCTGGATGCATATTTGGTTACTAAAGTTGAAAAACAGCATTTATTAGCAATTAGGACATCAGATACGGTGAACATTTCTTAAATTCATCATCAGACCATTACTTTAAATTTTATTTTATTATATACACATACACTGGCACCCAAAGGTTTAGAATTGAGACCTTTTTGGGGAAAAAGGCTGCATTTATTTGATCAAAATACTGTAAGAAGAGTGATATTGTGAAGTATTATTAAAATTTAAAATAGCAGTTTTCTATTTTAATACAATTTAAAATGTAATTTTAGAAGATGAATTTCCAGCAGCCATTACTCCAGTATTCAGTGTCATGTGATCCTTAAGAACATATTCTAATATGCTATACACTAAAATATTTGGGATTGGTAAGATTTTTAAATGTTTTTTTAATGTCTCTTCTGCTCACAAAGGCTGCATTCATTTGATCAAAAATACAGTAAAATTGTAGAGTTTTCTAAATTAATATATTGTAAAATGTAATTTATTTCTATGCTGAATTTTTTTTACCATCGTTTACCACCAGTCTTCAGTGTCACCTGTTCCTTCAGAAATCATTCTAATATGCTGATTTGCTTCTTAAGAAACATTTCTAATGTTTAAAACACTTCTAATATAATCATATTTCACAATGTTTGCTGTATTTTTGACCAAATAAAACCCTTGGTGAGCAGAAGAGACATTAAAAAACAAACAAACAAAAAAATAATAAAATAAATGTTTAAAAATAATCTCACATCACCTAATCAATTTTAAGACAATCCTGTCCTATCCAATCCAATCCAATAATAATAAATAAAAACCCTTCAAATAAACTTAGAAACTTACCATTGAATTGTTTGTGCAGTCATCCATGATGCTTCTGGCCCTTGCAATGGTCTTTTGGTTCCAAAACCAGTGATGTGATAAAACCGAGGTGAGATTGTGTGATACAGGGCTCCAAGATCATGGTAATAGTGTCCATCCTGAGATTAGTTTCTGTCAGTGCCCACTGCCTCAGTGCCCACTACCACTGCCTAACATTTGGGTGTTATAGTAAAAACTAAGGAAGATCACAAAGTTAACATATTTGTGTTGACACTTTGTATTTAAAGAATAACTCTACAATATCATAAACCCAAGCAATGACTTTGATAATGTACTGTATTTTATTTCATTCTGCTTAGAAATGTTTCCAGGAAACCATGATAATACAATCATTTTCTGTATGTGTGTTTTTTGAAGGGTGAATTTGAGTTGCAAAATGATTCTACATGAGAATCTCTTCCAGCAAGCTGTATGTGCATGTGGATTTATGTTGATTCATTGATCTCAGAGCCCTCTGACACGTTCTAGAGTTGCCTGGTCTTGAGATATAGTCTCAGTGACCGCTAATGCCTAAACATACATATTTAGAGACCTACAACACAGTTGCCCTGACCTCTGTGAAGGGGTCTTGTACGGCCTCTCATACACACACACACACACACACACATACATATATATGTGTATGTGTGTGTGTTTGTGCACTATATATATAGCTGGAAGACTGAAAGTTCGCAGCTCAAGCTGTATTTCTAAAACTTTGAAAAAAAAATGGTTTTGTGTAGTATCTGTATTATTGTTTTGTCTATTAATAATCTATTATTTTTGAAAATTACAGTATTTATCTTTTAACAGCAACTTCTTTAACTGACATAACTTTGAACATGCCACTAAACTCATATTAGCGATGCTTTTAATTCTTGAATGACACATAATTACTGAATTGGAAGATGAAACACACGTGGCCATTTCAGATAATCACCATTTGCGACACTTGGTTACATAAGTGCTCGTTTATTTTAATGGATTTTGTATGTGTTGTTTCATTAAAATATGAATAATGTGTTTTTAGCAGCTAGTTAATTTAGTAAAATGGAATAAAAAAAGCTTTAATTTTTCTTTCAACTTGATTCAAGGACTGATGATGACAATCACTGTGAAATTGTTTCTTTTCTAAAGCCATGAAAGGGTGTGATTATAGGACATGCAGGGAAGATTATGTTTTTTTGTCCAGGCAGATGGAATTGGCTGCAGTAAGAGTGTTGTAGTCATAGTGGAAGAGGTTCATTCTTTCAAGAAAAAAATAAAATACTTACTGCATGTCTTTCTTTTTTTTCTTTATTAGCCTGCTTCTGCAAAATACATATATGAGAGTGATAATTAAATGCAGGATAAACACACATCATTGTACTATTCTATTGCTGTGCAATGTCACCTCTAATCATGGTTACTGCTTTAGTAAACTTATTGATTTTCTGAACAATGACATTGTTGATTACCTCACCAGAGACTTCACTGGTGAACTCATCAATTAGTCCATTGATGGACTCACAGGTGATTTAAAAATTGAGCTATATGAAGCCTGTCAGTAAAATCTCTGGTGAGACCTTCAACGAATCCAGCAAATTTTAGTTACTTTTTTGTAACCATTGAATTGAACTGCTGTCTGTATTTTGTAGATCTGTATAGACCTCAAATATTTAGATATTGGATATCTGACTGCTTCAGTATGTAACTTGTCATTAACCTTTATTGGTATTTTTATTGTCAAGGTTCAAATTGTTAATGAAATAACTGACTCACCCTCAGACAAGATGTAGGATGTTTCTTTATTGTTTCTTAATTTAACAATCATTACATAATTTTTTTCTTACCAATCGATCATCTGCAGTGAATGTGAGCCATCATAATGAGAGTCCAAACAGCTAATAAAAGCATCACAATAATCCACATGACTCTAATCCATCAATTAACATCGTGTGAAGTGAAAAGCTGCATGTTTGTAATAAATTCATCATATTTTTTCCTTAAAACTGTTGCTTAAAGCTAAATTATAAGTCTATCCAAAATTTTGCTTTATCCCAGTAAAAAAGTCAACTTGTCTGAATCAGGAGAGATATATGCACAGATTAAGCAACTGTTTTTACAAGCAAAATCAGTTCTAAATAAATATGTCTGTGGACAAGTGATTGGACTTTTTCCACTGAAGAAAGTTATTCTAAATATTAGAAAGTTATTATAGATTATGGACTTGTTTTGTCCAGAAGCAATGACTTAAAGGTAAATTGGCTTGATGGATTCATTTTTTACAAACAGACAGCTTTGATCCACAAGAATTGATCAACTGGAGTCATGTTGTGTATTATGAGGATGTTTCCGTTTGCTGTTTGGACTCTCAATCTGACGGTACCCATTCACTGCAGAGGATCTATTAGAGAGCAAATGAGGGAATGCTATTTCTCCAAATCTGTTCGGATGAAGAAACAAACTTGTTTGTGTTTCGTTTAACTATTTCTTTAAGCATCTCATAAATTTCCTCATGCTGTAATTAGATGTAAAATGATGACTACATTAATTGTGGTCTCCTAAACACTGGCTTTTATCATTATTTACTTTATTGAAGACTTGTAGTGCCATTAATATTCTTTGATTTTCATGGTGTATAAATTGCAATGTTCATAATCTCAGTTTATATTCTGTATTAAAAGCTTGTCTAATCAATATTAAACTCAGTCACAGTGAATATACAAGCACAACACATTATGTTGCACAAGGAAGACAAAAGTTGCAGTTTTACTTCTGAATTATTTTGCAGAACATTATGCATAATGCACAAGGCTGTACTGCATGGCTTCTGTATTGTGTTTGATCAGTATGTCTTAATCTTTACTGTCATGACATAAAGCACAAAGAAGATATTGTCAAGCTTCTCAGCGGACTACACACTTGTGTTTTGTGCCGTCTACACCACAAAGGTTACAATTATTTTCATGCTTTCATTGGTGAATGTAGAGAGAGATTCCTGTGAGCTAGCTAATTGAGTGAAACCGGAATGTTGTCCAATAATCCAATGCGGCAGCAGCCCACACATTTTCCAATTGTTCTTATATCTAACAGTGAGCTATAGAGGTTGGAACAAGTTCTTCATAACAAGAGCCAGAGGACATAACTATGTCACTTCTTAAAGTTTCCTTCCACGACAACAGTACAGAGACAAATTAAGCTGTTGTCAAAAACCTTTTTATGTGCTACTTTTTTATAGCCCTACATATAATTAAAAATAGCACAATTAGAAGCATATATCACACTGTAGCGCCTTAAAAGTTCAGTTCTGAGTATCTGAGTTTACTGAGTATCACTTGAATACATACGCCTAAATTATTAGCACTGCAGGGGAAATCAGCTGATGTAGCAATTAGCCAGTGGCTTCATTAGCACAGTTAGAATTCATGTGTTTAAACAAGCAAGAGATACAATGAGCTGCTCTGTTTCTGTAATTAGCTATTTTAAATCATGAAACTGGCCTAAAGACTACATCTAATTGCAGCTATATGCAGTATAGCTAAAATACTAATCTTTTTCTCTTCGTGTGAGTGATAATAAAGCCAGAGGAAGGGATGTCTTTGAAACTCTGAGTGAATCTCTAGAAATTTGCCTAGACATCCTCAGAGCTCCTCCACAGACTGGAGTGGTAGCAATTTAATAACTTTTATAGCCCATTTTTAACAACATTCCCACTAGAAATGGAAGAGTGGATTATTACATTCATACATAGTTTTGCATCTTGACAATGAGACGTTTTCTTAAAGGTCTTTGGAGACCCTGAGAATCATGATGTATGTGTTTATTGAATGTTAATTGATTAAATTTTCAGTAAGTATATACAATAATCTATTAGTCATGTTGCTGAGAGCTTTATTGACAATAAATTTATTGACAAAGGCTTGAAATAATTAGCTAGATAGTCCATATGGCATGACAAAATATTAATAACACCCCCAATATTTGTTATAAAACTTCCATGTTCCCATTCAGTCGGTCACTCCAAGTCACGTCGGATGACCGACGAAATTGGGATCTCGCCAGAGAGACCAATCTACTTCGAGTGTAACTAAATGAGCCAATGGACATTGGCATGCGATCGTTGCATCCAGCTGCCACTGATCACAGCGTGAGCATAAGAGGCAGCAGGTGCACCGCATTAATTCATCCTTTCGCTTCGGAGCCGAGCGGTAGTGGTGAAGCTACTGGTCTCCCCTTCCAAAGAGTGTTTCTGCAAGCGAGTGCGGGCGTTATGGCGCAGCAGCGGTGGTCATGTCGGACGGGAGAAAAAGATTGTCTTCCGGCTGACAGCCACACTAGGAGTGTGAGGTGGCCAGCTCCCCTGCGTGCTTCAGCACTAAAAGAGCATTTCTCTGAAAGAGCAATTTCACTAAAAGAATAACACGGGTGATCGTGTCTCTTTAAAGATTTCTTATCCCCGTACGTTTCTGGGTGTGGTCGTTTCCTGGCGCCTCAGGACGGTCACGATTGCTGCTTCACGTGTCTGGGCATTCAGCACGCTGAGGAAGCTTTCGTGGATGGCTCATGTTCTTCTTGTGGGGACATGACCATCTCGGAGTTGCGTAATAGACTCCGTTATGTGAAACATGGCGGAGTCCCTATGCGTCTGCCTCGATCCAGCGTTCGTCCCGGCACCCGAGGTGGCGCTGCATCCGGTGGAGTCAGAGGTGATTTGAGGATGACGGTGAGGGCTTCCCCAAGTGGAGCTCCTCACCCCTCAAGCACTCCGCAGCCGGTGGAGCTGCCGAAGAAGCGTGCTGGGCCCTCTGCTGGACGGGGTGCACCAGGCGTTTCCTTCGGTGCCCTCTCTGACGACCAGATGTCGATCGCTGCATCGGAGGATGAGCGCTCTCTCTCTGGGGATGACGACTCGGCTGCGTTGGAAGGCACCTTTTACTGCACAAAACAAATCTTGTGGCTCCTCCTCCCTCACCACCCTCGATGGTGGGGCCGCTTTGGGGTACGCGGGCATCCCCTCGGTGGAGCGGTCTGTGGCCATGCAACTATGTCCAACAGCCGCTACCACCCTGCGGGGTGACCCGTGTCTCCCCTCACGGGCCTGTAGGTATTCGTCAGGTCTAACTGGCAGTGCTTATAGAGGCTGTGGGGAGGCGGCTTCTGCCCTCCACGCCATGGCGTTACTGCAGGTCCACCAGGCCAAAGCCCTGAAAGACCTGCACGAGGGTGGTCACGACCTGGTGGTTCTACATGAGCTGCGTGCTGCGACGAAGGTGACCGCACAGTCTCTGGGTCGTGCGATGTCCACGCTAGTGGTCCAGGAGCGCCATCTCTGGCTGTGTCTCGCTGACATGAAGGAGCAGGAGAAGGTACAGTTCCTGAATGCTCCCGTGTCACAGACCGGCCTCTTCGGCGACGCTGTCGAGAGCTTTGCCCAGCGGTTCTCGACAGCACAGAAGCAGACTGAGGCGATAAAACACATCATGCGCCGGAGGAAACCCGCTGCTTCCACCCCGGCTGCAGCCCCTCAGCCTGCTCGTTGCCGTGGGCACCTGCCTGCGGCCGCCCCCGCTCCAGCACAGCCGCAGCATCCTTCCACCAGGCAGCGTCGTGGAGCCGGTCGCACGCAGGACGCTCAGCCCGTCCAGTCCCCCGCCAAACCTGGCGGCAAGCGCAAGTGCAAGAGACCCTGAGACGGGCGACCCAGAGATGGAGGAGACTGCTCATCGGGAGATGGTGACTGCACCACTCCCTCCCCCGGAGGAGGGCCGGGTGGAGAATCTTTTGTTTAATTTTGTTTTTGTTCCCAAACATCAATAAAAGAGGGGTTTGGTACCCAAAACATCAATAAAAGAGGGGTTTCCTCAATCTCTGGGTCTCAAGAGGAGGAGAGTGGTGAACCGTGCATCACTGGATCACTTGCCTCCTCCTCTCTCGCCAGGCAGCAGGTGGTTGCCCAAGAGCACCCCTCCTGCCCATTCGTGGAACCAGGTAAGGGCGGTAGCACTCGAGTCCCTGCTTCAAGTCGTCAAACGCCGGGCTGTCACAAGCCTCAAGCCGGGTTCCGCGTGTTTCCTCCTGCACTACACACCCAGACCCCGCCCCCTGCCATCACAGGCCAGGCCATCACAGGCCCCAGGGCGGGTCCCTGTGTTCCACCTCGCTGCCCCTCCACGGGTACATCGGTGGCCCCGCTGGTCCCGCTGGCACGGTCTCTCTGAGCCTGGCTAGCACTCCCCAGTCCGTCTCGGTGGCTCCTGCGGACCATCAGACTCAGCTACGCAATTCAGTTTGCCCAGCGTCCCCCCAAGTTCAGGGGCATGCGGTTCACTTCAGTCAAGGCCGTCGATGCCCCTGTCTTGCGTGCGGAAATCACAGTCCTGCTGGCGAAGGACACGATAGAGCCGGTCCTTCCAGCCGATATGAGGTCGGGGTTTTACAGCCCTCACTTCATTGTGCCCAAGAAAAGCGGTGGGTTGCGACCGATCTTGGATCTGCGAGTTTTGAACCGTGCACTTCACAAGATGCCATTCAAGATGTTGATGCAGAAACGCATTTTCGGGTGCGTCCGTCCCCTAGATTGGTTTACAGCAATCGACCTGAAGGACGCGTACTTTCATGTCTCGATTCTCCCGCGACACAGGACATTCCTGCGGTTCGCGTTCAAGGGTCGGGCATATCAGTACAAGGTCCTGCCCTTCGGGCTGACCCTTTCGTCTTGCGTCTTCACCAAAGTCGCAGAGGCGGCTCTTGTTCCCCTGAGAGTCCCTGTGTGCGCATCCTCCACTATCTCGACGACTGGCTCATACTTGCACAGTCTCGAGAGCAGTTGTGCGCACACAGGGACCTGGTGCTCAGGCACCTCAGCCAGTTGGGCTTTCGGGTCAATTGGGAAAAGAGCAAACTCGTGCCAAGGCAGAGGATCTCTTTTCTCGGCATGGAGTTGGATTCGGCCAACCAGACAGCATGCCTCACCCAGGAACGTGCTCAGTCGGTGCTGAACTGCCTCAAGACTTTATCAGGTAGGACGGCGGTCTCCGGAAACCACCCACTGCCAGTGGTTCTACTCCCTAACCAAGGCAACGCTCGGCACGGATGCACTGGCACACAGCTCAGAGTTGGCTTGCGGCGTCCTTACGCCTAATTCTCCAGAGAGTTCCCTAACCAGGCAAACCCTGTCCAGTCCTCCAGCACTCTGGCGTCCAGACGTGGCGGAGCGTCCGGCGTCAGGCCTTCAGCAATGAATTCTTGAAATCTGGTGTGAGGTCCTACTGTTTGGGTTGCTCAAGGAACGACAGTAGTTGACCTCCTCTGTGTAGAGCCGGGTCCTATCGTCTGCATTATAGGAAGGTAGGAAGGATCAGGAGGCCTACACAGGACACTGGAAGGGGCAGCTCCTGTGGTGCTTTGGTAGGGATCCCAATTTCGTTGGTCATCCGACGTGACTCGGGCTGACCGACTGAATGGGAACGTCTCGATTACGTATGTAACCCTCGTTCCCTGAAGGAGGGAACAGAGACATCACGTCACCGGCTCGGCTCCTCAGCGAAAGCATGAGTTAATACGGTGCACCTGCTGCCTCTTATGCTCACGTTGTGATCAGCAGCAGCTGGATGCAATGATCGCATGCCAATGTCCATTGGCTCGTTTAGTTACTCTCGAAGTGGATTGGTCTCTCTGGCGAGATCACAATTTTGTCGGTCATCCGACATGACGTCCCCGTTCCCTCCTTCAGGGAACGAGGGTTACATACGTAACCGAGACGTTAACCCAGGTCAACCTGCGAAATCAAAAAAAAAAAAAAAAAAAAAAAAAAATATATATATATATATATATATATATATATATATTTAGGTAGTGCAACCTGTACGTGGCATACACTATACACTCTTAAAAATAAAGGGTCCAACATGGTTTTTTTTTCGCAATGATGCCATAGAAGAAACTATGCTCCATTTTGGCTTTCCCATAGAACCTTTCAGTGAACAGAGATTAAAATAACAATTTTTTAACCATCCAAAGAACCCTTTTCTACTATAAAGAACCAATGGAAAGGTTAAATGGATGTTAAAGGTAGTACATGGAACTACAAGCCAATAAAGGACCTTCATTTTTAGGAGTGTAATCTAGGTAATATAGGACAGAAGGAAAACCGAGGAGCCGAACAAACAAATTTGAATTCCTAATTCCTAATTTGTTTCTTGTGCCATTTTGTCTGTGAAGCACAGTTGATTGCAGCTGTTGTTGAAATGGGATCCAAAGGTTTTCTATACAACAATGCTCAGACTCAGGATTCCATCTTCACTGAGAAGCAAGAAGTCTCTAACTTCATATCTGTCTATCTTAAGTACTTCACTGGTGTTAGAACAAGAAATCGAGAGATAACCGCCACTTATTCCTGTGCAACCTGATAGGATTCATTTGTCATTGCTTTTCAGCCCATTAAACAATACTCAGAGCTCTAATAACATCCCTCAAATAACCGAATAAGGAAACAGTCCAGAAGTAGCTGCTGCTTTAGAGAAACTACCTTTTGAGAAATAACCCAATATTATGTCTGAAACAAGTAACAGTTTAAAGACTCCAAATTTGTCTGCAGGACATGCAACGAGAGCACAGAACCAGCACCACAAGGGATGGTTGGATGGTGGAGTTCGGCTTGTAAACCTACTAGTGCAGTGAGGCAGAAAGGTAAGTGCTCCTTTTATGCCTTGCCAGGACGAGATTGGCTAAAACATACCTTTAGGACATGTGAAAAATGGGTTATATGCTTGAAAAAATTTATTTACATAAGAAACTAAATATCAGACTACAGTAAAATATCATTATTTTCCTGAAACTGGCTATTCATCTTCTGAATCATTAAAGCATGTTTGAATGAACAGAACGAATATACCAAATGGTTGCCCAGCTGCAGAAATCAGCAATTGCCACAGTGCTAATAGTTGTAATACAATTGCAAAAAGCCTGAAAGAGATGACAGCGCTTGCTATTTTTTTTAGCTTGTGTTTATACAAAGCTACTAGAAAAAAGATGGGGAAAGCTCTTAATTGTCAATAGTTTAATTAAAATGCTCAGCTCACCTTTACTACAAACATCTAAACAAAGAAATCACATTTTGCATGAAAAAATTACCTTACTAAGGACCCTTGAATATTTTGATTTAAAATATCACGGTAGCATTTGTGGTGTTGTGTATTGAATTTAATTAATGCATATAAGATACAATTTATTTATTTATTTAAATAATTGCAAACTTTAAAAAAAAGAAAGAAAAAGAAAGAAAAAATTAGGAAGATGGTACCAAATATTTAATTTACCTAAAATAATGTCACAATGCGACACATTTTCTTAATGCAAAATATGTTTAATGGGTTTTACTGTTGATTTTAAGCTGAAATTTGACCTGAATATTTCTTTAAAAGTTTTGTAAGATTTGTCTATGTTATGTAGGCAGGGTTAGGTTGGTGTCACACCAATTTGGCTAAAAAGCTCAATCTTGGTCTAATCTGAAATCACTTCCCTTATGCTCTTAGAGAAACACACTCACAGACCAGTGGCCTTCCTCACAGACAAGTTTTTATTTTTTGCAGAGCTCTCAATATGGTTGAATCATGCTTCATAATCCCTTTCAGCCACTGAACTCTGTTGCCCCCTGAAAGTGACTGTTGGCCTCGCTGAGGCTTTTCACAAGTTTTCTTCTTCAGGGAACTTTTTCTAGGAAACATTCAGGACATCTACTGTGATTTTCTAATATATGGATTTTCTAATATATTTTCTGGCTAGTAATACTAGTAATCTGACAAGTAATTCTTTAACTTTGGAAGTGTCTTTGTTAATTCCGGCAAACTGTTCCCCAATTTATCAGGCAAGGGAGAAACAAATGGAACAATAAAATTTCTCAGAAATTTTCACTTTGAATAGTTTGCATAAATACATTGAACATACTTGGACTGTGCCAAACAAATGAATAAGAAGTGTTTTCGATTTGCTTTAGAAAACATGACAATATAGGATTTTAAATTTCATTTAAACAGGCTGGGGTGAGCAATTTATTGCGTATAAAATGACTCACAAGCCAAACCAACCAACGACATGAAACAATAATGATGATTCATAAAAATAGAGCATAGGCACCAAATCTGTTGTGGGTCCACTCGCTCAAATCTCTCCGTAACTGGCATAGATTTGCAGAAAATTAAAGTTGTTTGGCAAATAAATTAGGGACAGTTAGATGCATATTCCCAACATTTTATTATTTAAGCTTTATGTTGCACCTCAAATGACAATGTCAATGTTAAAATGAATTAGCCAGTTCACGGATTAATTCTCTTAAATTCTTGGGTATGCAGAGCATTCACAGCTCATATTATCTGCACACCCCTGCTAAATAAGCTTACCTATATATGCATATATGCATAGTTTAGCATATACATGAGCTGATGAGAATACTTTGTATTGCCGGCAGTCCAGAAGCATGCCAGAAAGGCATCAGTTTCGTAATACCTCAAAAATGTTGCCATTATTCACATCGTCGCCATGCCTGAAGACGGATAATTGTTCATAGTGTGCAACACGCAGATGTCAGAGCAGCTCTGTCGGAGTCCATCGAAGTGAAGGGCGAACATCTTCAAGCTTTCTGATAAGAGAAGACAAGCCTGGCAGGGGATATCCCCTCACACCATCAGCTCCACAAAGAGGATGATGGTGAAGTGTGAAAGACAGGATTTTGCGCTTTTTATTTTAAAGAGACTTTAAAGGAATCATTTGGTGGAATTGGATTCATCGGCATGTTTTCTGTGAGAGGTGGAACAAAGAAAGGGAGAGAGCAATCATAAAAATAAAGTGTTAGGCCTTGTTAATCAGTGATTATATGCTACAGTTGACTCAATTCAAACTTTTCAGCATTCAGTTTGCATTCTCCTGCTGTAGATGGTAAATTAGCAAACTTTAGTCAGAGCTAAACAGTTTTTGAAAGCCATTTGTGATAAATTCTCAAGTTGTCCACTGCTATGGGAAGCCTATGTGATGGCTATTCTGTTAAACAGGGTTTCTCAGCCAGTTGTTCCCAAACCCTTAGAAACTTGTGATGGAACTGCAGGGGGTTTGTGAGATTCTGATAAGCCACCTGTACACTGTCGAGTCAAAGCAGCTCTGTGCCAGCTCCATATATATATCAAAATAACATTTAAATTGTATAAGCATACAGTGTTATTTAAAATAATAATCTATATCAATACAAATAAAGTAAAGTGATCATGCAAGGCTGTAAAATGCATAGTATTTATTGAACCGTTAACAATACTTACAGTCTCAGGAGGCAGTCCAAGTAAGGCATATAGGTTCAGTTGAGCAAAAATGTTGGGAACCCCTGCTGTAAAAGGTCCTCCGCATGTAATATATCCCCCTTGTGGTGCTGTTGGCTGAAAAAAAAGCCCATGATAGATTTCATAACCTTCAGATAATGCTCTCACACTGCTATGGGAATAGTGCCATCCTGAGGAGTTGAGAGTAGATGATAAATGGAGAGAAAAATATTTTAATGGACATATAAAGGACTGTCTTAGGGCTTTTTTCTATTTTTCAAATAGAAAAATATATGCATGTTTTAAAATGTATATGTATGTATGTATGTATGTGTATTTAAGGTTCCATGACTAGAAGAGTTTCCAGTAGTTTTTTTTTTTTTTGGAAGGTTGCAAGGGATTTTGTTCAGGGTTAGATCACACACCATACATTATACATACTTTTGTAATTGGTATACCGATCATTGCCAGCTGTATTTGAGAAATGAGGACTTGACTCAAGTTGTGTTTGTGGTCCTGGAGTCTTTTGTGGCCTTTTTAATTGGTTTTGTTTGAAGAAGGAGCATTTTTAATCCCCTTTATTTTTACAAATCGTTTTATCTTCAAATCACTGTATGATGCATTTCTACTACATTTCTTCTAATAACAAAGCAGTCACCACAAACCTGAATAGTTCTAGTTCCCACTGCATGTTTCTTGGCCCTGTTTAATTCTGTCTCTCTCTATGCTTTCGTGGCCACATGGGACATTCCTTCCTGTGATTATTCAGCAATTAGATGCAGTGCTGAGCTAGAGACAGTTGCCTTATAGCCTATTCTTCATGTTCTCAGTAGGTTTCTG
The DNA here is from genome assembly GCF_936440315.1 of Barbus barbus. Classification (NCBI taxonomy): domain Eukaryota; kingdom Metazoa; phylum Chordata; class Actinopteri; order Cypriniformes; family Cyprinidae; genus Barbus; species Barbus barbus. The sequence continues at coordinate 19,388,322 of NC_136753.1, forward strand.
GTAATTATTTTTGAGTCTTCAATTCGTTAGTGGAAAAAAAAAGAGGTGCACTCAAATATATAGCTTCCAGAAAACACAAGTACTAAAAGGAAACTGAGCTTCACATTTAAAAGAGCTGATAACAACTATAGGTAAGTAATTAATCAAATTATTTTTTTCATTAATATTAAATATCATATTAATATTAAGTAGTGTGAATTAATTTAATGAGGAACAGGGATTTAAAACTGTGTTTTTCACAGTTGATGGATATTATGTGGCATGTTTTGTGATGCCATATGGCCTGGTTGGATCTTCTCAGCCTCTGTTCATTGAGGGCAGTTTGGCAGAACAGGTTTTTATCCTGCTCAATTCTTGATTCAGGGACAGACAGATGTATGACTTTGTGGGCTGTGAAGCATATGGTCCCAAGGACCCATCCTGAGTCACGACAGAGAACTTTCGGATCTTTCAGTAATTGCTAACTTCCCATTGTGGTCATCCAAAAAGCTGTGCTTCCATGCTGCAGACCATGGCATACACAAAATGCTCTGAACTGGCAGAAAACTATTCCCTTTAATGCCATGTACACAGACATATATTATCAAAATGAATTCCCTGGCACTCTAAGTAACCATTGTACCCAAATTAGTTGAATTGTAGTAAACTGTTAAAATTGATGGAATCCAGTGATCTCATGGGATGTGTAAACATATCAATCAAATGAATGAGACAAATTAAACAACAGAGTGCCTTCTCATAGATAAAAGACTTGGCAAAAGCCGGGCTAAACACATCAAATGACATATGAGTGTCATTTCATTTTGTGACAATGCCAAGCATTGTCAACAACACCAAATGCCATTTTATGATGTGCCTAAAAGGTACACACCTGCCCACACCTAAATGACACAACATCAAGATTTTCAGACCAGAATTATGATCTAGGGACACAAAAATATAACCATAACTTTCTACTCTAAATTAGCCATATTGTTGTCCTACGTGAATGAAATGTTTAATTAAAAACAAATTAATTTTGTTAGAGTTATTGCATATGTCCATTACAGCATATGCTTGGCACCATGGACGTTTTTTTGTTGTTATCAAAAATCACACACACACACACACACACACACACACACACATGTTGGTTTTTGTGGTTTATGGGGACTCTCCATAGGCGTAATGGTTTTTATACTGAACAAACTGTGTGTGCTATTGCCCTACACCAACCCTACACCTAAACTTAGCCCTCACAGGAGACTTTGCATTTTTAGATAAAAAAAAAAAAAAACACACCATTTAGTATGTTTTTTAAGCCTTTTGAATTACGGGGACATTAGGCAGTGTCCTCATAAACCACCTTCATATTGTAATACCTCTATCATACCCATGTCATTATACAAATTTGTGTCCCCATAAACCACACACACACACACACACACACACACATATATATATATATATATATATATATACAGGTCCATCTAAAAAAATAGAATATCATGGAAAAAGTCTATTTTTTGTAACTTTTTATATTATAGATTCATTGCACACAAACTGAAATATTTCAAGAGTTTTTTTTTTTTTTTTAATTCAGATGGTTACGACTTACAGCTTAGGAAAATTTAAAATTCAGTATCTCAAAAAAATAGAATATTTACTCAAAGATCATTCAAAAAAAGATTTACAAAACAGAAATTTTCAAGATCTCCAAAGTAGGTTTAACTATACACTCAATACTTGGTTGGGGGTCCGTATGCATGAATTACTGCTTCAATGCTGCGTGGCATAGAGGCGATCGGCCTGTGGCACTGCTGAGGCGTTATTGAAGCCCAGGTTGCTTTGATAGCGGCCTTCAGCTTGTCTGTATTGTTTGGTCGGGTGTTACTTATCTTCCTCTTGACAATACCTCATAGATTCTCATGGTCAGCAAGCTACTTGGAAGTGGTTTTGGCACTGTGGGCAGGTGCTAAAGTCCTGCTTGAAAAGGAAATCAGCATCTCCATAAAGCTTGTCAGCAGATGGAAGCATAAAGTGCTCAAAATCTCCTGGTAGACAGCTGCATTGACTTTGGACTTGACAAAACACAATGGACCACCACCACCAGCAGATGTCACGGCACTCCAAATCAACTCTGACTTCGGAAACTTCACACTGGACTTCAAGCAGCTTGGATTCTGTGCCTCTCTACTCTTCCTCTATAGACTCCAGAACTTAATTTCCAAATGAAATGCAAAATTGACTTTTATCTGACTGGACTGAGCAACAGTCCAGTTCTTTTTCTGCTTAGCCCAGGTAAAATGTTTCTGTTTCAGAAGTGGCTTGGTAGCCCTTTTCCTGAAGACGTCTGAGCGTGGTGACCCTTGATGCACTGACTCCAGCTTCAGTCCACTCCTTGTGAATCTCTCCCAAGTGTTTGGTAGAGCTTCTCATCGGCTTTGCTTGACAGTATTCTCAAGCTTGCGGCCATTCCTGTTGCTTATGCACCTTTTCCTATCCAATTTCTTCCTTCCAGTCAACTTTGCATTTATTATGCTTTGATACAGCACTCTGTGAACAAATATGAAAGTTTCACGTTTTGAAATGTTACAAAAAAGAGAGAACTTTTTTCACAATATTCATTTTTTTTTTAGATTCACCTGCATATAGTTTTAAAAATTAAAATATTGATAATAATAATAAAACATGATTATTGATCACCAACACTGAAAACGGGATGGCTGCTATTATATTTGATCAAATAAATGCAACTTGGGCACAAGAGACTTAATTAATAAAAATAACGTGTATAATATATAATATCGTATATTAATAAATAAGGTAACACTTTATTTCGATAGTCCACTTTAGACATTCTACTAACAGTAAGTAACTTTGCAACTACATGTCAACTGGCAGACTGTTTGCTTAATATCTTCTAACACTTTATTTTGATGGGTCCAAAACATACAACACACTGACTATGAGAAACTTTGCGTGAGTGTGTCAACTTATTCTACTAACCCTAAACCTACCCTAACAGTCTGCTCTGAGAGTTAGTAGACATGTAGTTGCAAATTAATGAGAATTAGTTGGCATGTAGTTACAAAGTTACTTATAGTTAGCAGAATGTCTAAAGTGGACTATCAAAATAAAGTGTAACCATAAATAAAAATATAATATGAAATATGAGAGAAAAATGTCCATGGGAACACAAAATGTTAACATTTAGTTATATTATTTTAAAAGAATGTATTCAACAGTGTCATGTTTGTGGATGTGTGGATGTATATCTGTAAAATATCCACAAATCTCTGATTTTCAAACTTCCTAGTAAAGCCATAGCCTAATCTCCTTGTGCAGTGTGTGGCCTTCAGATGCTGTGTGTACAGAGCCAGAGTGGGTTCATTTTAAAGAGATTATGGTGGCTGGATTGTAATTTCACTCTAATACTATTGGTTGACTCTCCAGTTCCCCTTTTAAAGCAGTGTGAAGTTGACTTGAGACATTCTGGATGGCAACCTTATTGGAATATCAACCACTGTGGAAGATGTGTAAGAGAAATCTCAGGATCCTGAAAGAGGGAATCTCTCTGAGTGAAATGGCTCCTACCTATACCATTTACTTCTCTGTCTGAAGTGGCAGTCTTGCTCCAAATCAACTGTGAAATTGTATTTGAAAGACATTAAACTGGTACTGTTACACTATAGGAGGTTGCTCACAGAGCCAAATCTTATTTCCAGTTGTATACCACTACTTCAATAAGAACCAGTGTAACATTGAAGACTCCAAGCAGCCCACATATGTAATGAAATGTTGAGAATAATTAACTCAACATAATTAACACTAATGTACTAGATGAAAGCCTTTGCCTACTTTGCCTATACTATGCTATACTATACTATAAGCAACATTCAAGAAGATTAGAGGGCTGAAACAAACTACTACACATTTAGTAGTTAACCCTAACCCTAATCTCCTGTGATAAAGAATATGCTAACCTTTAAAATCAATCCTGATTTCAGCAGCAGCTAAATTTGTCTTTGAAATGAAACATCAAATGCATTAAGAAGTTCCCTGGCAAAGGCCAGTTGCGATGACTCAAATTAAATTGAATTGCCAAAGCAGTTGTACGGATACAAGTTGAGATAAAGCAGTCGATTAAGAGCTTTAATAATGAGCTTGCCATTGATGATATTGGGAGCTAAGAACATCAATTGGGATGAGTATCGTTTTTAGTCTTGAGTCGTAGATCTTACGCTGTACAAGCTGTTTTAAAGCAGCTCTAACAAAATCACGCTAGAGTACACATTGTTTTTACCAAGTAAATATATTGTAGCCTCTCTTTTTATTCCTTGTCCCTTTTCTAACAGTGCTATGCTACATATTTTCATTTTGCATGCACACTAAATGCCAACCATTTTCAGCTTGAGACTCACAGAAGGGATTCATTTAATTCTGGTATTCTCTTTCAAAAGTTTGCAGCATGTACTTGGTTAAGTTAATTTCAGTTCTCAATTCACTGAAACAAGCATCCTTTGTGCCAAACACAAAATTCTCATCTGCAAAAGTGTCAAATAGCAGCCCTAGGCGCTTAGCCTACAGTGGCCGTGAGAGCTCAACGCGCTGCAACTTCAGAAAACACATGCAAATAGACAAAACACCAGCAAATCAAGAAAACATCTTCATCATTTTGACAACACATGCGCTGCAAATGAGAAACGCTGCAAATCCTCACAACACATGCAAATTGAGTAACGCTGTAAATCCTCACAACACATGCAAATTGAGAAACGCTGCAAATGCTCACAACACATGCAAATTGAGAAACGCTGCAAATCCTCACAACACATGCAAATCGAGAAACGCTGCAAATCCTCACAACACATGCAAATTGAGAAACACTGCAAATGCTCACAACACATGCAAATTGAGAAACACTGCAAATCCTCACAACACATGCAAATTAAGAAACACTGCAAATCCTCACAAAAACGTGCTGCATGGACCACAATGGAAATGTTTCAAGGGGACCCAAAAAAAGTGACGGACCAGCTGGGATTTGCTTATTGTGCAGTGGCTATTGGTTGAGTTGTTGGTGAACTGAAAGGTGAGTGTTTTTTTGTTGTTGTTGTTTATTTTAACACCCTGATTGCATGATTTCTTTGTCTTTTGGATATTATTAGATTAATAATGACAAATAACACGATTAACGTTATTATGTAAGATGGCTAACTTATCCTCAACTAAATATAATTTCAAGGTTAATGAAAATAAATTTGCAATGCTTCATTAATTGTTAAAACCAGGTCAAAATAAAAATGTCAGTAAGAATAATATTTAAAAATTTATTCAGGCTCTTTTAGTAGGCTAATGAAAGAAAGGACATTTGCATGTGTTGTGAGGATTTGCAGCGTTTCTCAATTTGCATGTGTTGTGAGCATTTGCAGCGTTTCTCAATTTGCATGTGTTGTGAGGATTTGCAGCGTTTCTCAATTTGCATGTGTTGTGAGCATTTGCAGCGTTTCTCAATTTGCATGTGTTGTGAGCATTTGCAGCGTTTCTCAATTTGCATGTGTTGTGAGCATTTGCAGCGTTTATTAATTTGCATGTGTTGTGAGCATTTGCAGCGCATGTGTTGTCAAAATGATGAAGATGTTTTCTTGATTTGCTGGTGTTTTGTCTATTTGCATGTGTTTTCTGAAGTTGAGCTCTCTCGGCCACCGTACTTAGCAGTGGTCAAAAAAGATTTCCAACACGACTTACAGGCCAATTCTGCTTTTGTAAACGCAGATGACAATTCAGACAGGAATTAAATTACCACTAGGTCATTTGCCTGGAAATTTTCTCCACATTTCGGATTCAGACAGCAATAAAATCACAGACTATTGCATGCAAGTGTTGAAATTACATTATGTGAACATATAAAACAATTACTGTCTGAATAAGGCATTTGATCTATGTATAATGTATGTGCACAATAATATCACTTAGATCTTGCTAACAGTTTCCATACTCATTATATTACAATTACACTACAGCGATGGACTGACACAGATATGCCAACAGAGGTCAAGTACAGTTTTACATCCTATGTATTAATATTTATTGCAGTTTTAGTGCTTTATTTATTGTATTTAATATATATATATATATATACACAGGTGCTGGTCATAAAATTAGAATATAATGAAAAAGTTTATTTATTTCAGTAATACCATTCAAAAAGTGAAACTTGTATATTAGATTCATTCATTACACACAGACTGATATATATATCAAATGTTTATTTCCTTTAATTTTGATGATTATAACTGACAACTAATGAAAGTCCCAAATTCAGTATCTCAGAAATTTAGAATATCAATTAAGACCAATGCAAAAAAAATGATCTTTAGAAATGTTGGCCAACTGAAAAGTATGAACATGAAAAGTATGAGCATATACAGCACTCAATATTTAGTTGGGGCTCCTTTGGCCTGGATTACTGCAGCAATGCGGCGTGGCATGGAGTCGATCAGTCTGTGGCGCTGCTCAGGTGTTATGAGAGCCCATGTTGCTCTGATAGTGGCCTTCAGCTCTTCTGAATTGCTGGGTCTGGCGTATTGCATCTTCCTCTTCACAATGACCCATAGGTTTTCTATGGGGTTAAGGTCAGGCGAGTTTGCTGGCCAATCAAGAACAGGGATACCATGGTCCTTAAACCAGGTACTGGTAGTTTTGGCAGTGTGTGCAGGTGCCAAGTCCTGTTGGAAAATGAAATCTGCATCTCCATAAAGTTGGTCAGCAGCAGGAAGCATGAAGTGCTCTAAAACTTCCTGGTAGACGGCTGCGTTGACCTTGGACCGCAGAAAACACAATGGACCAACACCAGCAGATGATATGGCACCCCAAACCATCAATGACTGTGGAAACTTTACACTGGACCTCAAGCAACGTGGGTTATGTGCCTCTCCTCTCTTCCTCCAGACTCTGGGACCTTGATTTCCAAAGGAAATGCAAAATTTACTTTCATCAGAGAACATAACTTTGGACCACTCAGCAGCAGTCCAGTCAAGACGCTTCTGACGCTGCCTCTTGTTCAAGAGTGGCTTGACACAAGGAATGCGACAGCTGAAACCCATGTCTTGCATACGTCTGTGCGTGGTGGTTCTTGAAGCACTGACTCCAGCTGCAGTCCACTCTTTGTGAATCTCCCCCACATTTTTGAATGGGTTTTGTTTCACAATCCTCTCCAGGGTGCGGTTATCCCTATTGCTTGTACACTTTTTTCTACCACATCTTGTCCTTCCCTTCGCCTCTCTATTAATGTGCTTGGACACAGAGCTCTGTGAACAGCCAGCCTCTTTAGCAATGACCTTTTGTGTCTTGCCCTCCTTGTGCAAGGTGTCAATGGCGGTCTTTTGGACAACTGTCAAGTCAGCAGTCTTCCCCATGATTGTGTAGCCTTTGCAGGTGTTTTGAGTTAATTAGCTGATTAGAGTGTGGCACCAGGTGTCTTCAATATTGAACATTTTCACAATATTCTAATTTTCTGGAATACTGAATTTGGGACTTTCATTAGTTGTCAGTTATAATCATCAAAATTAAAGGAAATAAACATTTGAAATATATCAGTCTGTGTGTAATGAATGAATCTAATATACAAGTTTCACTTTTTGAATGGTATTACAGAAATAAATAAACTTTTTCATGATATTCTAATTTTACGACCAGCACCTGTGTGTGTATATATATATAATTTTTTTTTTTTTTTATAGAAATTTGTAGTGCACACATGGACACTACAGTATTTGCACAGATAGACAGTCCATCAGATTCTGTTTTAGTGCGATTTGGAGAAGCTTAGCTTCTCTTCTAGAAACCTGACAGAATGGCACATTCATTTTTATGTTACAACTCCTCTTCCATCCTCAATCTAAAGGACACAGAAAGATATCAGTGCAAGCCATACACTGTATTTGGCAAATCTTTTATTTATCTGTAATCAGATAGACTACATGTTTCTGACAGCTTTACTGTCAGGATGTACAATACACATCTGATCAGTTTACTGCTCCTGAGTTATGTGGATGAAAAGCAGGTGGATCATGTATAGATTTATTTAGAAATTAAATACAACTCTGAAGAGCAAATTCATTAAACTGAGCACCACTTTTAAATGCAGTGTTTCAGAGCAAATACCAGTATCACATTCCCAAACCACAAACAATTTAAATGCTGACTCTATTGCTAAATCTGCACTGTGAGCATTTAAATGCAAAATGATAGTATGTGACAATTTCAGAGTGAGATGTCAAGTCAGTGGCGCTTAAAGGGTGTTCAGTTTTTTCCAAAACAGTGGTGAATAAAGGTTAATGCTTTATTGTGTTTGAAGATAGCATACCACCTGCACTAAACCCTTCCCTAAACCTAAATGATTATGTTAACAGAATGAAACACGAGATAAAAAAGGCAACCATGTCATCTCAGCTGGCTTTTATTGTCAGACTTTGTCTCTCTGTCTCATGTTTCCCCTCCTCTCGTGCCCATTTGGTGTTCCTGTTCCTGTCCTCGTTCCCTTTAGTTATCAGTTCATTAGTTCCAGGTGTGTTGTTGATTATCTAGTTTAGTCTGTCCTTTATAAGCCCTGTATTTCCCTGCCTCTGTGTGCTGTCTAAAAGTGTCACTCTGTGTTCGTCTTGCCTGTGCTCCACGGCTCTCGAAGTTTGTAATTAAAAGATTCCCGTTTGTGAAGAATTCCTTGTCTCCTTGTTCCCTTCCTCTGACGAAGCGTGACATTTATAAGTATATGAGCTTTTTTTATAGTGACATGTTTCAAGAGCAATGCTGTATCAGGTGAGACAACAAGCAAGTTTACCTAGTCAGAAAAGTCATACATATGGAGTAGGTAATGTGTTCACAATGTCAAAATATTTTTATATTTGACATGCATTAAAAAATAATGTATTAATGCATGCACTAATTGTAAATGGTATTATGCAAAGAACCATGTAAAATTAAATCTTTATTAATTGATAGTCTGGCCCTGTAGTCATAATTTGTGTGACAAGGTCTAAAAGTTGTTGTTTTACTGCCACTAGTGTTCATTTAATCTGGAAACTTCACTGAAATGTATATCTTTAAGTAGGTATATTTTTTAAATTTTGCAAAAATGTAGGTAAAGGCACATTTTTTTTTGCCACTCATTTTTCGCCAGACAAGAAAAGTGTCCATGAGTGTCCATAGGGTGGTTTCCTTGTGGCAGGAAAATAAATTTTGACCCGTGTGGACCTGTTAGGTCATTGTCTTTTGGCTATGTCACATCTGCACCTCAAAGACCCCCAGTGCAAGCACAGAAGAAGACAATAAGCATTGGGTTCTCCTCATCATGAGCTCCCAGCAGGGTTATGTTGTCTCACACCTCTTGGTCTGAGCAGCAGTAGGATGACCGTGAAGATCTAAAGTCGCACTGATTCTCTGTCGCATGGATGAAAGGTTCAAAAAGTCACCAAAACAGAGAAGTCAGATGCTCTTAACACATCACAAAACGAAATCAAAATGGTTTAATTCAAATGCTTGAAAACACCAGCGACTTTGCATTTGCACTCAGTATAGTTGTAATAATGGAAGAAACCTATAATTGTTTTGCATGGAGTGATGCAAATGGATTTTAAGTGCATCATTAATTGTCTGTGAGGATGAGAACATGCAAAGAGAATAGGAGAGATGACAGGGTTCCTCTGTTCAGATGACCTTGGAATTCAATTTAGTCTTCTTCCACATCAAAAATCCCTAGCACACCAATGAGATTCAAATTACTGTATTCAAAATGAGTGGCATAGAGTAAATGTGGCCAGACCAAGGGAGTGCAAATCAAGAAGAACTGCTGAAAAAAAAAAAAAAAAAAAAAAATATATATATATATATATATATATATATATATATATTCCTCCGAAAAGTTTTTTTGAAGCAGCGATTGATTTGCAAAAGTCATCCACTATAAATAACTGCCCATAGTTAGCAATTAAACTACAAATGAGGCTTTGCCAGCAGACCTGTATGATTTGATCAAAGGAGTGATGTTTACATGCTTAAATGACTCATATCTGCTTTGAGCCCAATCATGTACCTTATTAAATGCATCCTCTTAATGCATTTGCTCCAAAAAATCAAGAGCACTTTTTGTCATCCTCAAAGAGAATTAATCCATTGAGGTTTGCACAGGTGAGTTAATAAGATGGGAGTGCCTCAAAGAAAGCTAGAGTGTCACAGTGAGTTAGGGAAGCAATATTTTTTGGGGCAACTGGGACAGACATATTAATTGTCTCCAATATATGTTTGCCAGCTGCAATTAGGAGTTGGTGAACATTAAGGAACAAATTCATACCTTTGCTTAGCACAGTAGCAACGTCCCATTCCTACTTCAGGTTCCTGACTATGGGCTCACAGAGAGAAGACTTAAAGGAACTCCACTTTTTTTGAAAATAGGCTCATTTTCCAACCCCCCCAAGAGTTGAACAGTTGAGTTTTACCGTTTTCGAATCCATTGAGCCAATCTCCGGGTCTGGTGGTAACACTTTTAGCTGCAGCTTAGCATAGATCATTGAATCTGATTAGACCGCTAGCATCTCGCTCAAAAAGAGTTTTCGATATTTTTCCAATTTAAAACTTGACTCTTCTGTAGTTACATCATGTACTAAGACTGACGTAAAATGAAAAGCTGTGATTTTCTAGGCAAATATGGCTAGGAACTATACTCTCATTCCGGCGTAATAATCAAGGAACTTTGCGTCAACATAACCAATGTGACCACCTGCTTGCACAAGGAGGATGCCATGCAACCATGGAGAAATATGTGAAAGACGATTCAGAAGATATTTACTTTGGTGCAGATCCTGAACTATATCTATTTGAACCGTAATACACTGAAGATGGAAGTTACCTAGCTGGGGATTATTTTCAAGTGCTGCATAATATCATTGTGCCTGCTTGCACCCATGGTACGGCAGCACAGTTCCTTGATTATTACGCAGGAATGAGAGTATATTTCCTAGCCATATTGGCTATGAATGGATTCTAAAACGGTAAAACTAAACTGTTTAACTCTTGGGGAGTTGGAAAATGAGCCTATTTTTAAAAAACAGCAGCGTGTTCCTTTAAGGATAGTTCACCCAAAAATTTAAATGTGGTTATTTTTTTTACCCATTCTTTTGTTGTTCCAAACCTGTTAAGCTTTTATACGTAACAAAGCAATTTAGTTAAAATGGTACAGTGTGGTGCAAGCAACACCAAGCTAATTTGATTCCCAGGTAGTGCATGAGCTGATGAAATACCTTGAATGCAGTAGAAGTCATTTAGGATAAAAGCGTTTGCCTAATGTATAAATGTAAATGCAAATTTTTCACTGAAAATCCACTCCTTTGAGTTGGATCAAATGAAATCTGAATCTGAATCTATCAAATGAATGTGTTGATCCAGTTAACAAAAGAGTGAATGATTTGTTAAAAACCAGACTGTTCTACTTCTCAAATTCAACTCGGCAATCTGGTTGCAGCAGTTAACAGCTTATTGGAGTTAAATTTAGGTCTGTTTTTTTACACAAAGTTTCTTATCTTACGGTTTCAGAAGACTTAAAATATAGTGGATGAGTTGTATGGAGCATTTTCATCACACTTTTATGGTGTTTGTTTGTCCTTTTTGAAGCTCAAATCAAAAATTCACCTTTTATGTTCTACAGAGGGACAAAAATGGTGTGTGAAGGATAAAAATTAGCATTTTTTTTTTGTGTGTGCTGTTCCTTGCAATCTCTGCCTAAATCATGTAACACATTTGCAACTGTTTCCTCTTGATAAGAAATATTTTGAAACTCAGTTTTGTATTTGTGAGACCAAAAAGCGTATGATTTAAAACAGTAAAATGCATGCAGCATAAAGAGCACTTGCGAGTTCAGGTTTTTGTCATACACCTAGGACCCTCTCTGGACAGCTAGTCACACCGTGAAGAAGATTAAAATGCCTAGGAAATGAGGCTCAACTCTTGGCATGATTAATGTCCATGAAGTGTAATTAAAGACTTTTAGTTAATTCCCTTGTCTTCTGACACTTTAACCAGTTTTAATCATCCCCACTGACTGGTCATGCATAATTGCGGAACCTCTACAGACCGACAAACTATTAACTCTGTAAAATATTAACTGCCGTATCTAAGAGGTATATTTGGGAATGTGCTATAGAACTGAAGTGCTTCCGGTTTGTGAGGTATGAGGTCCATTGGCGGGGACGGCAATAGACTAGTACTTTTTCCTTATGAGTATCTTATGATGGTTTGGGGATTTTTTTGATATTGTATTTAAATTTTTGCCTCAATGTGCTTGTCTTGTTTCAATTGTGATATACTATAGCTGTTCACATGATTGTCATTGATTGCTAACAGGTGTAATCAATTGGAACTCCGTTTGAATCTGAGTACTTATTGAGCTGCTGCCTTTGCATGTATGTGTGTTTGCCTGACGAAGGTCATTGACTGATTTGTTTTTTTTTTTTAATAATAAAGGGAGATTAACAGTGTGCAGATAATTTTTCTATTTTTTGAAAGCATCAAGGAACAACTCAAGCATTATAAATTATGTCCGTCATAATTATTACTTATACTTTCACTTAAAGAAATAATTTCCTATAGAGCCTTTAACTATTGCAATGAAAGCAACTGGATGTATGAATGCATGCTGTGAAATACAGAGAACAGTCAACACTGCTTCACTACTCCAGTTGGGAGATATGATCACTTAAAAAGTGTTAAGGTCATTTAATTGCATTCTGCTCACTGCTCTAAGGCTTTCAATGACCCCTTCAGAGACCTATATATTGTTAAAGGACTGTCAATTCAGTTCCTGGTGACGTTCTGTGCTGGAATTACACAACATATGTTCTCCCAGCTCTTCACATTTCTCAGAAGTTCTCATTATTGGTGTCAGAAAGTTAAATGCATTTGCAATAATCTTGGCTGAAGGGCCCATTCAGAGTTCATTGTAAAAATGAGAAATGATTACTTATAATAATTTTTCCTCCCTCTTATCACTGGAATGGCAAAGTTAAACTTTGGCAGGTTTGCTTATTATGTGACTCAACTGAATCTAAGTTTAGAGGCTCAGGTTTAATGTTGTGTAACAAATGTCAATATTGTTGTAAATTAAAACAAAGTTTATAGGAGTGAGTATGTTTTAAAGGAGAATACTATTTTAGAATTTCACATCTACTTCAGTGTGTCACATGCTGATTCTTTGTAAATGTGAATTTTACTAGTAGCAATTACTGAGTGAAAATTGTTTCTACACCAATGTTTGGCCCATATGTAAAACTACACAGCTGTTTATCAGAAAAATTATGAATGGGAGCATATTTGTATAATTAGACAAGAATTTACTTTCATTTTATGCTCCACTAAAATTTAAGTCCAGACATTCTGGCAGAGATGTAAAAACATCTTTATGCCAAAGTGATAAACTCTCAATATTTCAGAAAGTAATTTCAATTCAAAGGATATGTGGTTAAAATAAAATAAAATAAAATAAATACAATTAAAATATATATTTAATAGCATTATTATTTAATTGTTCTTTCACTATACTGAGATAGACAAGAAAAATGCAAAGACTTTTTGCTTAATGAAAGTTTTCATTTTCAGGTGTATAATCCACCTACATTATTTTTATTCACCATGGACAGGCAGGTTAACCTCTCACCTCATATATTTAGAAAAGTTCACAACAGAAACATGTAGTAAGTTTTCTTTGGTGATAAAATTAGTAGCAAATGATGAAAAAATGGCTTATATTGGTTTGTACTAGTACTGTGAAAGTAATATATAATTTTTCACAGCAGTCAAGCAACACATTTAGATCATAGTCATACATTCAGATCATATCCCTTAGGTATTCTTCTAACCTCCCCTTCAACATTTTACCCACTAACCACCTCAAAATCTCTTAATAAATTTTTTACTACATACTCTGGATTCTGGATTCCTTTGTGATTAGCAAACAACCATCATTAATCTTTCATTCTTTCTAAAATAATTGAAAATTAGTCTACAGCTCAATAACCATTTAGCAAAATAATAATAATACTAACAAGACAAAAAATTAAAGAGATATTCAGACAAGTGAGTAAACACCAAGTGGTAACCTTCCGGTCTCTCTCTTGAAACCGACACGAAAGTGACTTAAACTGCAATTCATCGACTGGCCACTAGAGACTGGTTCCAAAAGAGAGTGGAACCCCCCCCCCCCCCCCAATGTTAAAATGCCCAACTTTACAGCAGAAAAAAAATGTGTATAGTCTGGTACAAAAAGTATTTTATAGCTAATTTTTGCCTTTCATGAAAACTAAGGAGGGTGATTTTTTTTTTTTTATAACTCATCCATTTAAATTATAAAGTTATATTATATTTAAATTATAAAGTTAAAGCCTTAAAGTTCTGCATAATTAAGGGTGTGGCTCCTTGAGTGACAGGTGGATTGCCGATGCTGTCACCACTGTCAAGCTAGGTGGGTGTGGTTTCAGCAACAAGCTCCACCCACATCCCGCCTCTTTGCCCATTTTAATTTATCTGGGAGTGACACACTGCCAAAGTGGCGATGGCAGGCTCCGCCAACTTTGGGCTTTAAAAATGCTCTTCAGAATCCTATGGGTGATGTCACAGATACCACGTCCATGTTTTTATACAGTCTATGGTAAACACTACAGTAGATACATTTTTCCACTTGCCCAGAAATGTATATATATATATATAAAAAAAAAAAAGTGGTGTAGGATTTACTTTGAAAATATTTTCACTCAGAAATTAATAGTATATTTCACAAATTACAAAGAAACTACAAGCAAAACGTGACCATACTGTAAGTAGAAAGAATGAACATCTTTGAAAAATTGGTTATTCACAGTATAGCTTTAAAATGTTAATTTTAATATCATACATAAAAATGACTTTCATGAACCTGTCTGTTCAAAATAATACTTGTAAAATACACACACATACATACACCATATATAAATCCACCTCTATAATTAAGGACAATGTGCTTTTTCAATCAAGCTCTTTCCAGGATGCGTGACTTCAGCCTCATACTGTATTTTTGTAGAGGATCAGTGTCGGATCACATATGTTAGCTTTGTGACAGGAACAGACAGAAAACCATTATTCACTTCCTATTAGTCACATCTTTCCCTCCACCAGAGCTTACAAATCTCATTCTCACTTGTATTCAATTCAAACATGACACATTTAGATGTGTCACATCAGGTCAAAACTTGTCACATCAGGACAAAAGAAAAAGGGAAAAACAGGGAAAATGCTATATATATATCATAGGTAATATTAGGTACATTATCTGAGAAAAAATGGTATACTGTCTGGGAACATAGTGGACTTTTTGATATAGTTATGATTGCATTTATCAAAAACTGGCATTATGGTGAGTCATAGCAATACACCTGTCTTGTATTATTTGAGATGTGGATTTAATTGCTAAGTCTGAGTGAGGAAACAAACAAGCTTGCTAACAAAGTGTCAGGAATGAAGAATACAACACAAGCTTGGCTCAGCACCCTCTTATCCTGCTGTTGGAAACAGGCTAAAGCAGCAAGGCTATTATCTGGCTGAAAAATGAGAACTCATTGACCAGAACTACAGGTAGTGTATCTGTCATTTATGTCACACAGTGAGGCTGCTGGGCAGGGCAATGGACAATATTTGTATTCCGAAAGGCACAATGCACAGAGACTGTAACACGTGGTTATTTGCTCCAGGATTGGTAAATAAACATTTTTATTTTGGTTTAGACAGCAGACTACTGGAAATATGGGCATAAAGATGCATGCCTCAGCCCTGCATCCCCAGGAGCACCATGGGCAGTTCTAGGGTCAGTGGATATCTGAGACTTTTCCCAGACATCTGTGTCTGAGCCCATCCTTTGAAGGTGTATTGGAATAAGATGCACTTTAAAATTAATCTTGATATGTTACATCTGCAAGGAGTCATTTTATCAAGTAAATCTCAGTATTATTGGAGCTAAACCTAAAAAGTTCCCTCTAAAATTCATCTCAGCTTTAAGCATACTCAAAGGTCAGAAATTGTATGTTTGTGTTGTGATTACTATATATTTCAAACACTGCTATATATATATATATATATATATATATATATATATATATATATATATATATAAATATATAATTTATATGTATGTATGTATGTTTATATATATATATATATATATATATATATATATATATATATATATATATATATATATATATATATATATATAGAGAGAGAGAGAGAGAGTGAGAGAGAGTCATCAGTGTTATGGTTATTAATTGGTAATATGCAAAAAAAATCACGTTTAAAAAATATACACTGCCTTTCAAAAATCCTGGGTCAGTAAGTTAGTACTTTTTTTCTTGACAGTTATTCATAATTAAAATAATACTATTTTGTAAACATTTATTATTATGTAAACATATTATTTCTGAAGGATCATGTGACACTGAAATTTGGAGTAATCACTACTGAAAATTCAGCTTTGCCATAACAGAAATAAATTACATTTTAAAATTTATTAAAACTACTTTTTAAATTATAAATGGCATTAAAATATTTTAAATTGTAAAAATATTTCAAAATATTATTGCTGTCACTGTAGGTTTGATTAAATACATGCAGCCACATCTTCCAAAAACATGAAAAATATCTCAACTTTCTGTGAAAATGCTTTCACCCTTCTGTGAGTTGCCATGATTGATATTACAAATTCAATTTGTTGTGTGTTGTTTGTATGTTGTAGCTGCAGAATTAAAAAAAAAAGAAATACACCTGTGAGTTGTGCTTGTGTGTGTGCAAAACCTTCCAGCGCTGTATGATTTTCCGGTGCCTATTTATAGCCCCACGAGTTCAGATTTTTTTTTTTTTCCTTTTACTAATTTTACTGTCTGCTAAACAAAAATCTAATCAGAAGTTTAATCACTTAGAAAAGCAATAGCACATTGCTTCTCAATAAGCTCCCTTATTTAAAGGTATCATTCACGTAATGGTGCGGGACGAGTTATGTTTCGAGTGGAAAAACAAGAAAAATAAGCAGAAGCAATAACAATAGCAATGCTTGCCTTAGCAAACACTGCTAATTAACATATCCAAGCTGAGAACAAGCCTCAGCTGTGATAAGTAGGCTGTATCTGTTTATGTCGTGTTGTGCATATAAATTCATTTTTGTGTATACTAAGATACCATTACATTTAGAACACAACAAATCCAGCATCTGTTTCTCCAGCTTACACATTCATACATGCAGAACAAAAATGTATTTATGCAGACATATATTTGGTGCAGTAGCGTGTTAAAAGAATAACTCACCTAAAAATTTAAATTTGCTGAAAATGTACTAACCCCAAGCCATCTAAGATGAATAGATGAATTTGTTTCTTCATCAGATTTGGTGAAATTTAGTTGTCAATTACCTGTAGAAATACTGTGTTTTTATCAGTTGTTTGAACTCTCATTCTGACGGCACCCATTAACTGCAGACGATCCAAATTTCTCCAAATCAGATCCGAAATAAACCCATCTACATCTTGGATGGCCTGAGGGTTGAGTACATTTTCAGCAAATTTATTTTTTTGGGGTGAACTATTTCTTTAAAATACTGCCACTAGAATAACTGCTATTTTATAGAAACAGTTCAAATTGAAGTGGACCATTGTTCTACTGAACACCATTAGGATTAAACATGTTTTTGAGACCTTGACCTACAATATTATTCTGGGATCTCATATCACTTTAAGTGATGTTTTTTCAATAGTTCCTTGCTAGGGTGTATTAGGCGTCTGACGTTTCTTACAATTTGTCACAAGCTTTCACTTCACCATATGGATTGGTATCTGCATGGCAAAATCTGTAGGTCACAGAAATCTCAGTTTATATAAGGGCACAAGAGTTTCTCAGCCACTGGCTTATTAATGAGAATGCTTTCCACTCCTCCACTAGATTTAGTCTACTCTCAGAGGAAATAACTCATGTGGCTAGGGATTTTTGTCAATGATTTATATACTAGGGAGAGCCAATTAGCAGAAAACAAAGCATGGCATTATGGTCTACATGACAAAAGGAGGGCAAAGGTGTTCGGCGGCCAGCTTGACTGTTAGTGTAACTGATGGATCCATCGATCAAGAGTGGATCTTTATGTTTGACTGATTCGTACTGTCATGATAGCTGCCACCAGCTCTGAGGCAGGAACTGGGTCATGAGAACTCTTTAATAGTCAAAGCTGCGGTGGGTCTCATTTAAATTTGCCTTGGGCAGGAACTAATTGAGCATGTTTTTTTCTTCTGCATTTCCATTTAAATCTCACCCTTAGAAAATGAGAAGATTTAGATAAACGCACAAACAATGATTAACTCGGAAACATACTAATGCAACTCGCACGCTTGACAACCGAGACAAACCCTGGCTTTTTGTTTCTGAATTAATCAGTAAGATTGAGCATCCACCATCATTAGATATCAACGCCAAGATGCTGATTGTTCTGATTTTGCTTTCATTACAAACGTCTGAGAAGGACTGAACACTTTTGGATGAATACAGATATAACTATTTCACCTAAAATAGGCAAAATCTACCATTTTGTTTAAAAAGTCAAATACATTTTTTATGGAATGCAAAAAGAGGAATTATAAAGAATGCACCAGTCATGCTTTTCAATTCTGTCTGATTCATAAATTAATCATTCACTCTATGTTTGCAGAGTGTATCACCCAATTCATTGAAAAGAAATTGCAAATATCACAAAACAGACAATGCTTTAAGGTCTATATGACTTTCCACAAATATTAAGCAGCACTGCAACTGTTTTCAACTGTGACAATAAGGAACGTTTCTTGATTTTCAAATCAACATATTAGAATCATTTTGGAGGATCATGTGACACTGAAAATTGGAATAATGGCTGCTGAAAATTCATGCCATTTTTGCAAACTCTATCAACCATTTCATTAGAAAAGAAATTGCAATGTCACAAATTGGACATTATTTTAAAATCAGACTTTCCTTCCCTCATTCATTCAATAAAGTCATAATGGCTTGAAACAACATTACAGTGCATAAATCAAATAAATTAATTATTCTTTTAACAAACAATTCAGCAAACTAGAAGAAAATGTCATACTGACCGTCATGAATGCAAAAATCATTTATGCTTATTGCCACAGAGCAAGCGTTCATTGCTCTTTTAACTGCTCAACTTGATTTTCAAGAGTCTTAATGTGGCTTTTTATTTGTCCTGTGGTGCATATTTAAGGGTCTTTCCCCTGTCGCTGACATGGAGCATCGTCTTTTTGGGAGCAATTAATGCTCAAGTGTTGTTCGCTGTTTCCCCCCCTCTTGCTTGTGTACGAATGCAGAAAGGTCAGCAGAGCCATTTATGAGCTTGTTCTTCCATTACTCATTTGAATGCTGCTGTTTGACACTGCATGTCCCCCAGAGCCCATGGGAGCTCTATATAGACTCACAGATGCAGGTCTGTGGCGAGATGAGAGATTCTAGGAACATGTGTTGCTAGTAAAAGCGAATTGCCGGTACGTGTAAGTGACTTTTGATTATTTTCAGCGGATGCACTCATGCATCATCTGTCTTGAGCACTTTGATCGGATAGCTGTTAAAGGTATAAACAGTTCCACTTCCAAATAGAAATGGTTTACCCTGCATGTGGAATAATGCAAGGCTTGAAAATATAATCTGTTTTACGCACTCTATATGAAACTGCAAACTGGAAAAACAGTTGGATGCAAACCCATTACTGAGGTTAGCCTACTGTACAGGTTTCATTGTCTTGTTTTCCAGGGCATTTGAATCATGGCATGTGTCGATTTTTCCTCATTATCACTTTATCAGTCTAATTTACACCTTAACAGCAGTCCCCTGCCTGCACAACAGCTGGGGACAAGCATGCAGTATCAGTTCATGTCTAAAATGTTGCTGAATTGTCACAGATACAGCATATGTTCTACTGCTAGTTATTCTAAGAACCTTCACAATTTGTTTTCTAGAGCTTTAACAAACACCACTGATAAAAAATAACAATATTAAAAATAGTGTTGGGTCCAAGTCTACCTTAAATCCGAGTCAAGTCCAAGTCCTTAACCAATTGAGTTTGAGTGAAAGGCATTTATTAATGTCTTATCTTATTTTTATGTTGTTATACTTATTTTTTAATCTTTCATGTTATACATGAGGCTGATTCATCTGTTTCTAAGTCCAAAATGTCTGAGTCCGTATCAAGATTCAGTGCATCCAAGTCCAAAAAAAAAAAATAATAATAATAAAAAAAGAAAGAAACGTTTTTGGCTTAAATGTCTCTTCTATTATGATATTATTTGAAGTTATAATAATAATAATATAAGTAGAAACTTTTAACAAAACTGCTTTATTGCTTATAAATAAATAAATAAATTATTATTATTATTATTTTAAAGGAACTGATCTCATAGACTGACCTCTAGGGACCCTGATGATTAAAAATAACTATGCTAATACATAATAATAAATAAAATTGTAGTGAAAATCCCCCAAAAGTAGTTATTTATAAATTAATATTCAAAAAATTATTTATGTACATATTACATTTATTTACCTTGATAAGTATATTTAAATACACTTTTGAAAGTGTACCTCTATGTATGTACATTACATTTTAGAGTCAACTGGACATTTTATTTAAAATGGTAGTTTTTCAAAATCAAATGAATCCAGAATCCAGCATAAATGCAAGTACCACATTTCTAAGAATCTGGCAAATGTGTTTCAAAAGGATTTTTCCATTACGTCACCCTGGAAGGCAGAGCCAGCCCAAGGCATAAGCGAACTAAGTGGCTGCATAGGGCCCCCAAGAGTAGTCTACATGAAATGACCGTTTATTATTTTATTTTATATTCGTGATATATGTCAATGGACAGTGGTAATTATACAAAAGTGCAATATTAAATAATTAAATATTCTATACATATCATTTTATTATTTCCATAGCGACGTGTTATGCAGGCACAATAATGGCCATGTTGATAATAGCTATGCGCCGGACGCTGCCGTGTGGATCTGTCGGATTAACATCACGTAAATTCACCTATTTCTCCCAAAATACATGAAAATAAGTGGTCAGTTAGCTGGGAGTAAACTTTATAGTAATCTACACAATGTGTATTTGATAGGAATAAAACATGTCATCCATTATTTGAAAGGATTATTATTGCTGCTTTCCATAGAAATCAGCGTGTAGCCTAGCTATTTAACAAACTAAATGTCTTTTTTTACTTAACTGAGGTGTATTTAAATGTCTGAAACCTAAAATAAACTGTATTTGGTTGAAAACACTGAACAGTTAAGAAATATGAAAAGCACAGAGAGCGTCTTTCTTTAAATTTTTTTCTGAGCTCGTCTTTCTCTGGCTCAGCGCGTCAAAAGGTTAAAATCTATCGCGTTTCGGGGGTGGAGGGGGGACAAATTCAACATGGAGGTTTTGTGGCACAAATCAGAGGTGCGTTTCTCAAAACCATTGTTAGCTAACTGTGGTCGTTATTTCCACTAAAATCTATTTGTAACGACAGAACTTGCGACCATAGTTGCTTTTGGGAAATGCACCCCTGGTCAGATCAGTAAAAAATAACTATCCTGGGTATATATTTTTGTAATAAAAATAAGCTTCTGTTTCATAAACTGATAACAGCTTAACATTATTTACCTCAGCCTACATTTTGCGTCTTTGCTATTATATTCCAATATCATTATGCCTCAATTAGCTAGATATAAATTAAGAGTTATTGGTTTATATGTATAGATGATCTCTGTTGTATTTAATATTTATTATAAAAAAGTATGACTTGTAATAAAAGTACAACTTCGATTAATATTTATGTTGTTAAAATAACATTCTGTTCTGTAAATGCATTGTCTGCTGGTTTATTTAGCTACTTTTCAGCACATTTAGTATGCCACTTAATACTTTAACCCCCTTTTTCTTGTTTCATAGACAAGGCTTAAGCCTAGTCCTAGACTAAAATGTAAATCTGAGCTATTTCAAATGAAAGAAACTTGCACTGACTGATCTTAAAACATGTCAGTGTCTTCGTTTTGTCTTAAGATGAACACAAGTAATGCTTTCCAAGGCATGTTTATAAAAATCACTTAAATGTCCTAATTGAACTATGGCTTAATCCTGGCTTAGTCTAAACCCTGTCTGTGAAACCGGGCCTAAGACTTTGAATGTTAAAGTGAAAATTAACACCTGACCACTGTTGTAAGTTTGCAACTGTTACAATTAAAAATCACAGAAGGGTAAAAACATGCAGGCAGACATTGGTATGATGTAAGCAACACAGCTACAACAAACAAAGCTGATAATGGGTGTGTTAGATTTATAGTGTGTGAATAATCAAGCTTTGACAATAACCAGTCATACTGGCGGCACCGAGGGGCCCCATAAAGGCTTGGGCCGGCCCTGCTGGAAGGTTCTATCTGTATTCTGAGTGGTTTTGAGATACTAAGATTCAAAGCTTTTGCATTCCATATACTTAGAACCTTTTTCTGTTTTCTAAATAAAAAATCTCAAAATGTGCACAACTTTTATACTTCAAATGTACACAACCTTATAATTCCAAGGTGATGATTTATCATGGGCAATTTGAAAACACTGCACTAAAGCATGATAAAATAGATATAGGCAAACCGTCATCTCCGAATCATTTGTTGTCTGCTTCAAAACTAAATATTATTTTACTGTTGGGTGTGATCCAATCTCTGTTTTTTTTGTTATTTTTTTCTCAAATAATAGGCTAGATGAAATAATTTCAGTGTTATAGAGCCTCTCATGACCTCACATACATGCATACGCATACATACTCATCATCCACTTGAGAGGTGCCCTTAGGTGATTGAGGGCGGCAGACAGTTAACACAAGAACCATGAAAACAGCACTTCTACTCATATCTGTTTACTTGTAAAAGCACTCAGCATACAAACAACCAATAAAACACTTGCTTATTGCAGTCCTTCTGTTGCTACTCCGCAGGGTTTTGACCCTTAAGGTTACAGGTCTGTAAAGAGAACTATGTGAAGGAAAAAATCTATTAAACGGGTCTATAAATTTTAAACCTCAACCAATCGTGTCTCAACTCTGGAGATAAGAGTCTGTGTCCATACTGTGGTTTTATATATATATATATATATATATATATATGAAGAGTTCAGATGCAAAAGCCTCTAAGTGCTGTCTGAAATTTTCTTCTAAAAGTGATTGAATAATGAGTAGTATTGCAAAAAAATGCATTTCGCCTGCAAAACTACAAATTCAGCTGATTTACCAGGAGCAAATTCAGAGTGAAGCGTCAGCCAGACACCATATGGCTATACTCCTTGTCTTTAATTATGATAAACTGTTGGCTAAACAATGTGCTAAACCATGTGTGTTCCATTAGGACCAGGATGTAAACACTCTAGTGTGGAGGGAGAGACAGGCCACATCAGTGATTATCCTCTCAGCACGAGTCATCACAGACCAACAGGAGGCTAGCTCACTCGCTCCGTCCAAAGCCAACATTAGACGACGTGTTCAGAATTGCATCTGCATTATTAAGATGAATGCATTTGTGGGTAATTTTAGGATATCTGTCTCTTTTTGGGGGGAAATAATACAGTTCACATACTGAAACCGTAAGTCCTAGATGTTAAATATTTTATATAAATCTCACTTATATACTAAAAGCTGTCAGCTGTGAGAAACGATGAATAATGAAATAAAATACTTCATGATAATAAAGTGGAATTCAAGTAAATTTCTAAATTAAATTGAACTTACACTGACACCGTATAATCACTTCTAATCAATCTCAATATCATGAAAATATTACGAAATGCAAATCTTGACAAAAGTAGAATGTTCCCTGTGTTAGAAAGAACCTTTCAGAGAACACTTCAGTTAAAAAATAAATAAATAAATCTCAGGTGGAACCATAGCTACCAATAAAGAATCTTTATTTTTAAAGAAATAATCTACTCAAAATGAAAATTGACTGAAAATGTACTCACCCTCAGACTATCCAAGATGTAGATAGGTTTGTTTCTTCATCACAACAGATATGGGGAAATGTAGCATTACATCACCCAATGGATCCTTTGCAGTGAATGGGTGCCGTCAGACTGAGAGTCCAAACAGCTGATGAAAACATCACTATAATCCACATGTACTAAATCCACAAGCCGCATGTTTATAATAAATCCATTAAGATGTTTTGTTTTAACTCTTAACTGTTACTTCAGGCTAAAATATGAGTCCTCTATATATAATATTTCTCCAGTGAAAAAGGCAATCATGTAATTACTCAATAATCAATTTAAAGAAAACTGTTAAGTTAAAGGTTTTCTTAACTTTAGCATGTTTAATTTAAGAGAAACCGGCTGTTCCTGAAATTGTATTGTGACTGACAGCCACAAAAGAGCAAGTACTGAAATACTGAAAGTTCCACAGTAGTATTTTATGGGTTTTCCTACATAAAAGGCAATGCAGTTCTGTCTGCCTGCCGAACTTTTCTGAGCACAACTTCAGTAAGTTTCTGCCCTGTGCCTTTTTCTCTGACAATTACGCTTTCACTCCAGACAGACAAAAGGTTAGTAGTGACTTCCTTCATGATGGTCACCACTTCAGCAATTAGCTGGTGTTCCAGCAGTGGGGCCGGGTTTGCCAGAGCCTGTGAAAATGCCATCTGTCATTGGGACATACTTCATGAAATGCTCTTCTCTGCCTCAGTGTGACTATTTCCTTCAGGGAGTCGCAAGGATCGTTCAAGTCGAATGGCGCTCCAAGAAAACAATAAATTGTTTGCTGTGAAAAATAATTTGGCAGGGGCTGTGGGTGCCATGTGCTCTGAAGTGTGTCAGTGCTCTTTCTCACACAGCTACCCTGAATAGCAGACTGAATTAGAGCAGCACCGCGTGCCTGACTTTAGGTCACTTTGTGTAATGTACAGTATTTTTAGCTCATCATTGTATGGCTGTGTCATATTTTAGGCTGAACCAGTGAGGGTCATTAGTTGTCTGATCATGTTCTGCACATTTTATTGCACTGTAAAATAGTTTTTTTTTTTTTTCTAGCTTCTGACCTTGATAGGTTCTAAATATACGATTACTATAAACTTTTTTTTGATTGTCATCCACACAAATTGTTGAACCAGTAATGTTTTCACTAAAATGATATAAGCGCATGTGTTAATTATAAAAATAATTATGACTGACAGCTCTATTTGTAGTCTTAAAGTGCATTAATAATCTTTTAAGCATTACACAATTTAACAGTATTTTTAACATCAAAACATTTAAACATTTTCACTTAATGTTACCATGACTACAAATGAAATAGACATACATTGTCCTTGCATATTTTCAACAATTTCTGAGAATAATGGCACACACTCGCAGAAAACTTACGCATCACAGCACAGTGCCAAAGAACTTTGATGTTTACCTCCACTGCACAGTGACTATCCAAGCTGTCAATCCAGCTATTTTCACTGTGTGTGTCCATGAGCACTTCCACGTTTGAGTGCTTTCCGCCAGTGCGAGTATGTGTCTATCAATTCATGTTATATAATTAGTGCCATCTCCTGAACCTCACAGCCTGTTCTTAACAAGGTCAGATGGTCTGAGTCAGTGCTGTCAACTCTCCCTCAGTCAGACCAGATGGTGCCTGCAGCATGTGATACTCTCCACTGGTCCCTCTCTCAAGGTGAGAACACCAACAATGACATTGTGACCCCAATGACATTCAATTCCAGAACTGCTATTTGTCCACTATACAAAAACAATGGGGTGCCCACAATGGGAGCAGAATAAAAGTCAAGCATAACTAATTACCCAGACAATTTATCCATCCTTCACGGCCATTTTAATGTAGGGATAAATAGGACCAATAGTTGGCTGTTGACATGCACATAGAAACACAAAGACTCACTCTGCAGTTTACTAATGTTGTTTGCGAAGAGCATGGACACATGAAGGATAATTGTTTTGTAAGATGGACTGTTACAAAAAGGGTTTCCGTAGAATACAAAGAGAAATCAGCCTCCATTTTTTCTAAAGTGCTTTTCAGCAGTGATAATTATCTGGTCTCGAATAGCTGTAAATGTAAATCTTTCTTCTTTGTCTTTGTTCTTTTATGAATCACAATCTGATGTCAAGAATGTCTAAATCATAATGGACTATTCACACCCAGTGTGTACAGCACCAGCCAGCTATATAATAATAGCTATAAACCTATAATGCACCTATGGAGATAGAAAGATAGATGGATCGATGTGTGAAGGTACACAAAAATGACTTTCTTTTTTATTAGACAGTAATTTACTGACTTAAAAAAAAATCAGCTGGCTGCAACACAAACGTCTCAGGTTACGTATGTAACCATGGTTCCCTGAAGGGAACGAGACGCTGCGTCGAAACGCATATGGGAACGCCTTCAGCGTGACCAGGCTCTGAATATGATGTGTAATCAGTCAAACAAGGGCGAGGCGTCACGGGAAGGGTGACGTCACGACCAGGAAGCATATAAGCACGTGCGGCGGAGCCGGCTTCAGCTTCAAGTCATGAAGCAAGCGCTGGCAGGGATGCCGGAAGTGTGGCAACGCGACGCAGCGTCTCGTTCCCTTCAGGGAACCATGGTTACATACGTAACCTGAGACGTTCCCTTCCAGGAACTTCGAGCTGCGTCGAAACGCATATGGGAACGAGATACCAACGCCGCCAGACTGACAAGTCCCTGCCTGGTGTCAGGACGAAAGGACAGAGGAGCCGGGAGTGGCTCGGATGTCGAGGTCATAGAACCTAATGAAAGTCAGGGGCGTGGACCACCCAGCTGCGTTGCAGATGTCCTGCATGGAACACCTGCCCAGAAGGCCTTGGAGGCCGCCACACCTCGGGTTGAGTGCGCTCTGACTCCCACCGGCGGGGGGAGCTCAGAGGCCTCGTATGCCAAAGCCATGGCACCCACAATCCACATACTAAGAGGAGGGCTTCGTAGCAGGAAGACCCCTCCTAGGCGGACCATAGCACACGGGCAGCTAGTCCGACTTTCTCCACAGGGAGGACCTGTGGATGTATGCGTCTAGTGCTTGACAAGAACCAAGTATTCCTCCACATGTCTAAGGCACGGACAGCGGCGTGACACTTTGACAGCGCGGAGCGAGTCTCCCCTCAGGGAGACCCCCTTGGTCTTGAGCCACCACTGTAGGGGCCTCATGTACAGCAGGCCAGAAGGAATCACGCTGGACGCAGCTGCCATGAGCCCAAGCAGTCTCTGAAACTGCTTGACAGTGAATGGCTGGCCTTCTCACACTCTCTCGACTGCCGTGAGGATCGACTCGATCCGAGCAGGGGTCAAACGAGCCTGCATCGTGGTCGAATCCCACACTACACCTGGATAAGTGGTTCTCTGAGCTGGAGAAAGCACACTTTCCTTGGCGTTTAGTCTTAACCCCCCCAAATCTTTCATCTGGGCGAGAACGACACCTCGATGCCGAATCGCCGCCCGCTCTAATTGAGCGAGGATCGACCAATTGTCGATATAATTGAGTATGCGGATGCCCTGCAGTCCAAACGGGACCAGTGCCGCATCAACACACTGGTGAAAGTGCGGGGTGAAAGTGCTAGGCCGAGGGGAAGAACCCGATACTGATACGCTTTGCCCCCGAAAGCGAACCTCAGGAACTCCCTGTGAGAGGGAAGGATGGGTACATGGAAATAGACATCTTTGAGGTCTGTCGTGACAAATCAGTCCTCGGACCTGATTTGAGACACGATCTGCCTGACAGTGAGCATCTTGAACTTCAGCTTTCTGGCTGAGCGGTTCAGAAGACTCAAATCCAGTATGGGCCTCAGCCTCCCATCCTTCTTTGGAACAATGAAGTACAGGCTGTAGCAGCCGGCGTGGACTTCGTGAGGAGGAACCAACTCGATGGCTTCCTTCCTCAGCAAAGTATCGACTTCCTGTTCCAAGACCAGAGCCTGCTCGGGGCGGACCGTAGTCACACAGACCCCGTTGAACAGTGGAGGTGGCCCATCGAAACTGGATGGAATAGCCAGCCTCTACCGTCCGCAGGACCCAAAGAGACACATTCGGCAGTCGCTGCCAGGCTGCCAAACGATCTACTAAGGGAATCAGTCTCTCGAGACTGACCTCTGGTGTTTCCCATACTGTTTCCCATACGCTGTGGCGCACCGGCAGGAGACGCGTAATCTGGCGGCCGAGGCGAGTTTCTCAGGTCCGCTGAAATCACAGGCGGAAGAACCTGAGAGTAATACTCGCTGGGACCTGCTGTGCCCTGGAACTGCAGGGTTGACAGACAAATCCCCGGAGGGCACCGAGGGGAGACGGTCACCGTGTGCCGCGGTGTAAGCCGCTCCACCCCAGTAGGGGTCGTCCTCCGTAGTCCTGGGGCTCACCCGTCAGGACCTCTGAACGAACCAGACCCTGCAAGGCAGGACCCAAAGAGACACATTCAGCAGCTTGCTGCCCAATGATCTTCTAAGGGAATAAGTCTCTCGAGACTGACCTCTGGGTTCTGAGAAGCGGCCAGACCGCTGTCTCGATGCGGCGCACCGGAATGAGACGCGTAATCTGGCGGCTGAGGCGAGTTTCTCGGCTCCGCGCTGCCGGGCGGACAAACCTGAGAAATATACTCGCTGGGACCGGCTGTGCCCTGGAACAGCGGCAGGGTCAGCAGACAAGTCCCTGGAGGGCACCGAGGTGAAGTGGTCACCGAGTGCCGCGGTGCAAGCCACTCCACCCCAGTAGGGGTCGCCCTCCGCGGTCCTGGGGCTCGCCCGTCAGGACCTTTTGCGCGAGGAGCTGGTATGCGGAGGAGGCTGCGCCCGCCCAGCAGCCACCTGAGTTTAGAGAGCGCGCATACCCTCTGCCCACCAAAGATGTTGTAAGCAGAGCAGGAGCCTTCAAAGGCGATGCCGTTGACGGAGACAGATAGCTCGCAAGCGTCTGTTCAACCCGCGGCATCGCCGCATACCCGCGCTCATTCAGTTCCCGCGGGAACGAATGGCCGGGACGAAATGATTTCACCCGCGATCTCGACACCTCGGTGAGGAGATCGGGGGAAAACGGAAGGCTCCTGTGTAGAAGTAGCTCTTCTGGGGCGAGAGAGGCGGCGAAACCTCGTGAACGCTCGTCACATCAACCTCCTCAGAGGAAGAGAGACGAAGCATTGAGCCCTCATCTCGGGGGAAGAGACAGCTTCCACACCGAGAGACGGGGCGCCAGATCTGGCGGATACGGGAGGAGATAAGGACATGCCCGTCTCACACTCGCCAGCCAGATCAGCCTGCGAGCCCCACGAGTGCAGCCTCGGGACCGGCACCGCGTGGGGAGCTCGCAAAGGCTCCCTTCTCGAAGAGAGCCCTCCGGGTGCGGAGACCGAATCTGCATGCTCCGCACCCAGGCAGACCACGCACAAATCGTGTGTGTCCTCGCTCGTGATATAGCGAGGGCAAGGATGCACACACGACTCAAAACGTGGTCTGAAAGCTTCACCCCTGAGCTTGCCCTTGGCTTTGGCATGATACTGAATGCTTTCCACTTAAAACTAGGACAAACAACGGTAAATAAGACTGACACACACAGAGCGCTTCGCTGAATGACAAAAAGCTGAAGCCGGCTCCGCCGCACGTGCTTATATGCTTCCTGGTCGTGACGTCACCCCGCCTGTGACGCCTCGCCCTTGTTTGACTGATTACACATCATATTCAGAGCCTGGTCATGCTGAAGGCGTTCCCATATGCGTTTCGACGCAGCTCGAAGTTCCTGGAAGGGAACTGCAGTTTAGATGCACTTTGGATTCAAAATATGTTATCAAATATTTTAGGCAGAATTACTGCACTTATTCTAATCCACTCCATCTATTTGATGCACATCTGCACTCATCCATTGCCCTCTTGCTGTTAGGATGAGCCTTTATACAAAATGGAAATACTTGCATGAATTCATAACATTGACAGGTAAGAATAGAACCATAAGATGTGCTTTGACCAGTGTCCGCGTTTTTCAGTGGAATTGGGCTACTTTAACACTGGTGCTGCGGGTTGTTTTTCATGTCAATGTGTTGAAGCAACCCCAATAACCTGATATTTAGCCCCTGGAATGCGAATTGTACCAGGAACCCCATATGTGTATTTTACACATTTATTTTATATATTTCTCCAATACAAATATTGAAGCTCAACTCTAAACACTTTCTTTACATTTGAACAGTTCTTGTTATGTTGATGTTGTTATTCCACTTCCTATCTCTGAGCCCGTTTAATCTGCCACCAATTGTGACATCTGGAAGAGTTACGTACCCTTGCTCAAGTAAAAGACTTCAAAGCCAGCATGAAGATACACTTACGTGAGGTGGCATCCCTGCACCTGCCCCGGTGGGATATGCGATATTTAATGCACGTCTCCCCTGACTCCCACAAACATACACTGCACACATAAAATATGAGCGCGAGGCATCACTGTTTGTTTAAGTAGTATAAGCAGCAAAACAGCCACAAGTTCACCATGTTTATCCATATATGAAAGGTAGAATGTTTAGATGGGTGTTTACAGCTAGTGTGAAATGTGTCTGCATCTATTAGTGTGGCAGGCAGCCAAGAACTGTTATAATCCAGCAATGTGTACTTCCCTTAACTTTACCAGACAACTTAGTATTTTAATGACTTGAAAATGGTAAACATTATGCAACTATTATTGGTACAACTATGAGTGTTATTTTACTGATATCCTGAGTGTTTGGTTGCTATAAATAAGATTGTCTGCCATGAACAGTTTTATAGATGCCTTAAATTTCATTAAAAAAGAAAATAAAAAAAGTCCCAATGCAATATAGGGTTGAGGACATGGGCAATATACTCCAAAGTCGTTTTCATAACAGCCTTCAGCTGAAATGTAGATGCTACAGTCTGAATGACCACCTTTTATAACAAGGGTGCCCAACCCTGTTCCTGGGGATCGACTGTCCTGCAAAGTTTAGCTCCAACTCTAATCAAACACACCTGCCTTTAATTTTCACGATCCTGAAGACCTTAATTAGTTGCTTCAGGTGTGTTTGATTAGAGTTGGAGCTAAACTTTGCAGGACAGTCGATCGCCAGGAACAGGGTTGGGCACCCCTGTTTAACAAGGTTCTCCATCAAAACACTCACCCTGCATTTGACCTTTGCTGTACTTTCCCTGCTTTTTTGCACCCACACTCAAATTGAAGATCTCAACATCTTCCAATCCTGGAAAATTAGATGTATTTACACAATTAACAGTCCTTTGATCTAGGGGAAGAAAAAATAAATAAAAAAAATAACCAGCTGCCATGTTTCATAATGGTCATTGCTGACCTCAGACTGTCTGAGGAGTTACGAGTCTTTCAAAGAGTCTTTGAAATGTCTATAATTTCAGGCAAATTATCAGTCTCTTTACATTAGGTTATCCTTTGTGAAGTATGACCAAAAGGGTAGAATGGTTAATTGAGCGGAAGGGTTTAACATTTGTAAAGGGACAATGCATTATATTTGACATTGTGCAAATCTAATTGGTGCGGACAAAGACAAAAAGAAGCTGTTAACATATGTAGATACAAGCGTCTCTATTTTGGTCTTATAATTTGCTGATAATAGCTAAACCTTTGGTTTTGGCTCTGAAAAAACAAAAACAAAGATAGCACCAGCTTTTTGGAATTTAGATTCCCAGCAATGTAAAAATACTGTGCATATGTGCATGGGATAGTGTGTGTGAGTGCTTCTAAGAGACCAGTACAGAGAAAGATAGGAAAGAGAGAGTCTGCCTGCCTGTAAAGTGAGATAAACCGACAGGAGGTGACAAATTCATAACAGCTTTGTGCAACCACAATTCTGAGGGATTCGGAGGTTGGCCTCAAATAAGGTGACGTGTGACAGGGATTTCATCTTCTTGAACTTGCCATGCTGCTGCAAAAGAGACTGCTTCTGATAAGATGCCTCCTGGAAAGTCACAACATAAAGGGATATGTTGTCATCTGTTTGCCGAAACACCCTCAGAAGGGAATTTGAGGAAGGCATTAAGTTGATTTAAAACAATTATACAGCTTAAAGGGGTTATTAGTGGTTTCATAAATAGACTTATCCACGCCGGCTCCATTTTCTACATGCTAACCTAATCAAATGGATTTTCTTTTTACTGGCAATTAAACATGAAATTACATTCCTCTTTTGGGCATTGTCTTGTTCATGTTTGAAAATCCTGTCACTGAGTAAAGCACCTTATAAGACATAATCACGATCTGTGTGCAATTCTGTAGATATTTAAGAATCAATAAAATCAAAGGGGATAATTCAGTAAGAATGAATTGCACTCCGTTGTTTTGTGACTGTTTTGCCTTAGTAGCAGATTCACTAAAGAATGTTTCGTATGAAATTGCGGTAACAGAGCAATGCCCAAACAAAATATATGCTGAACGCAATATGCATGGCACAAATGCAATCTTACGGGTTGGATGTGAGCACTAGGATGTGGGAGACGAATTTTAAAGACCCCTTTGCAAAGAACGTGTTACTAAAATATAATGGAAGCTAAATTGTGTGAGAAATATAGTAGGGGTGATTTTACTGTATAAATTCAATGTCCAAGTTAATTAAATACATATATTTATTTAAAATATGAAAAAAAAAATTTTTTTTTACCTTTTTTATTTTCACAAAAATGTAAAGTTTTCCTTCTGTTAAAAACTAGTGCTGTCAATAAAAAAAGAAAGAAAAAAGCTATTCATTTCATGGTTTCTGACCAGCCTTTTGAAAGTTTTTGTGTGAATATTATAGTTTAAACTTATAAAATTTAGTCAAGGAATTTTTTTTTTTTAAATCCATAAAATTTTCTGCAGATCCTAGCACCCCCTTGTGCCCCCTCTCCTTGGTTCAGAGGTCTTGCTCCAGAGGTCAGTTTGAAATCCCCTGCAGTAATCTGATATATTAGTTTACTGGCACTGTACAACATCGCTTCACTATTGCAATCCAAATGCAAATAAAATGTGGAATGTGTCCTCATATGGTTATGTGCCTAGTTGTAATGCTCTTCTCCATAATTTGATCATCATTTCACAAATAACTGGTGCTATGATCAATAGAGCAATACACACAAAATTCTATTTACCACCGGGGGGTAATAGCAGGATGGTAAATGTGGCATGAAAATTGCACTGAGTTCGGTAAATAAGGCACAGTCCTAATTTAGAAAGGAGACATACTTTCATAGCATTACTTTCATGCAATGAAAGTAATATGAATGGCTTAAAGGAATAGCTCAACTGAAAATGAAAATTTGTGCAGTGGATGGGTGCCGTCAGAATGAGAGTCCAAACAGCTGATAAAAACACAATAATCCACAAGAAATCCACACAACTCCAATTAAAGTGAAAATCGGTGTTGGTAAGAAACAAATCCATCATAAAAATATTTTTAACTTCAAACGAGTCCTCTCTCCATAATATTGCTTTCTCCATAGAAAAAGTGTTGCTGTCTGAATCAAGAGAGATATATGCACAGATCAAGCACTGCGTACAAGTGGAAACAGTTCTAAACAAATATTTTGGTAGATTTTGATTTGAAAGGAAAATAGGGGATAGACTTCCTTTTTTCTTTTTCTTTTTTAATGGAGGAAGCATTATTTATGGATTATGGACTTATTTGACCATAAACAATGGTTTAAAGTTAAAACACCTTAATGATAAAATACACCGCTTTTTGCTTCACAAGGTGTTAATTGATGGACTGGAGTTGTGTTTATTACTTGTGGATTTCCGTGATGTTTTTATCAGCTGTTTGAACTCTGATTCTGACGGTGCGCACCCATTCACTGCAGAAGATCCATTGGTGAATAAGTAATGTAATGCAACCTTTCTCCAAATCTGTTCAGATAAAGAAACAAATCCACACTGTACATCTTAGATGGCCTGAGGGTAAGCACATTTTCATTTTTGGATGAACTATTCCTTTATTCAAAATATTTAGGGGCAATTAAACTGGATTGCCAGTGGCTGGTGAATAAATCTGTGCCTAAAAGTGTATACCATGCTTAAAATTGCTTAGTGAAATTGGATGTTAAGTAATAACATGAATTTATGTTGCACAATATCAATATATCATGTTCTTTTTCTTTTAAAAGGGATGACCACCTGTTGTGTCTCAAAACAGCTTTCTTCAAAGTCAGACTAGTGCATTCCTATTGAAAAGGTCATTACTGGGTGCTCTGTCTCTCTCTCTTCCTCGCTCTCTCATAATTAGTGCATTAGAGATTTTCAATCTGGCACAGCAGGCAACTCCTATCTGATAAGCCTGACAAGCACTTTTGTGAGGCTATTCTAAGCAAAGAAAAAAGAAACAGTGAAGGGAAAAAAAAGAGAGAGAGGCTAATCAATTCTCAATCTATGTCATAAAGAACATTGTTCCCAAATTTTCTTCAAATCACTTTTCCTCTCATTCGTCTGTGATTGTCACATTTTCCCAAGCTTCTGATTGCATTCTGAACTGGACTGAACTCAAGATTTCATTTTATAAGCAGTTCCAAACTCCCTACACTGAGGCAGTTAGAACCATCATCAGGTTTTCTTTATGGTTGAACAGTTACATTGCTGACACAACTTCAATGTATTGCATTGCAATACAACTAATATTTCTCAAGGTTATGTCTGTCTTTTTACTCTCTCACAAATACCATAAGATGAATGCACTCCGTCAATGTCAAAAGCCATTTAAAGTAAAAAAACATACAACTGATACTGATTTTTTCCTTTTTTTTTTTTTTACAGTTTATATAAATAAATACAGATCCATTTTACCTCAGTGACAGTGACAGAGGCTGACAGTTGAGAAATCTTCAGTCTTTAGTGTTAAGTAACAATCAGTCAGTGTTTTATACTCACCTAACAGCTTTAATGCAAAATAGTGTCACATTGTTCCAGCAGTGATGCATGACTAATCGGATCGGTATAAATTAGGATAAAAATAGGTAAGAGGGACACAAACATAAATGGAAATAAATAACTTCTATATGTTCCTCGAAATGATGCAAAAATGATGGTCAGTGGTATTATGGGCCCATTAATGGCTGTCACTAATTTGCTTGGCTTAATTTCTGCGGATACTCTCACAAGAACAAACCTGCCTGGAGTAGCTGGTTTAATTGGGACATTTGCATCGTAATGACCCATGAGTCAATTTCCTGCTATTTCCTACTTTTATAGTCTTGAAACTCGACCAAAGGCTCAAAGTTAATGAACACATAAAATCAAGTCTCAAGCAAAAGCAAGGTGTACTAAAATATGACATTGTAGCTAGTAGTGTGTCTATTCTGGTTAGACACAGAATTAAACATTTCTTCTTATTTTTCTTTTATGATGGTGATATTTTCTCTCTTTCTTTCTTTCTTTCTTTCTTTCTTTCTTTCTTTCTTTCTTTCTTTCTTTCTTTCTTTCTTTCTTTCTTTCTTTCTTTCTTTCTTTCTTTCTTTCTTTTTCACTTACTGCTGAAACTACAATGAAAAAACATTCAGATAAGCTGTCATATCTATACAAATGCATTCTGTTTTCATACAAATAAGTGTGTGCAAGCTTTGATTCCAAACGACAACACATTTCATACAAATACATCTTAAAAAAAAAAAATGGCACATACTGCTTTGTGTTCTCATTCTGGATATTTATTATCACTTTTCTGTTTATTTCTTTATTTTTTGTTATTATTTTCTCTTTATTATTATCATTTCTTGTATAATTTGTCTATAAGATGTAGTATTATTATTATTATTATTACATTGCCTTAT
This sequence comes from Barbus barbus, assembly GCF_936440315.1. Taxonomy (NCBI): domain Eukaryota; kingdom Metazoa; phylum Chordata; class Actinopteri; order Cypriniformes; family Cyprinidae; genus Barbus; species Barbus barbus. The sequence goes on from NC_136753.1 coordinate 19,424,191, forward strand.
TTCATATAATTTATTTTCACATGTTATTTGCCTTATACATAAGTATGAACAAGAAATGAGAACAGGCTAGCTGAACATGCTTGTGAAATCTGCAGTACTGGAGTTTATTAATCCATATGTCATGCTGTGTTCAACAACAGGCGAAGAGAACTTGCCACCCCCTGTTCCGACACACCTTTTGCCTTTGATATTACATCAGGCACCTCCATAGATTGAGCCTTGGAATGGAACTGTCATGGAATGTTTCAGACCAACTGTGATTATTATTTTGCTGTTCTGGGCAAGCTGACGCTTGCCGATCCATCTGTCATTATGCAAATATTTCCTGTTCTGTCCGCTTATTATTTCCATCCAAGAAGAAAAGTGATGTATTTCATACTGAAGCATTATTCATGTGGGAACCTTGGTTACGTTACATCTCCTTTTTTTTTTTTCTCAGCTGAATACAGAGCTGTTTGACAGTCTGTATAGAGTTGGGATTTGTTACTAAAGTAAAATGATTCAGCTGCATATGACAAGGGAGGCAACTTTTATACTATGGCATAAATAATATTGTACGCATTACAGTCAACATGAAATAACATTCAAAAACATGGAGGTTTATACAATACATGTTATATCACATTTCCGTTATTTCACAATGAGCTCTCCAAAAAAGAATTGGGCACTTGTGAAACATCTTTTATAAAGTAAAGGTTAGACGCAAACACTTGTATTTAATCAAAACACACAACTTTTTTTTAGATGGCCATCAATGGAGAAAGAAGTTATTTGCAGCCAGATGGTGCAGTAATGGCATAACAGCAGGGACTAACTAGGAAACGTTGACGTTTGCAAGCGAACCAGTTTATTACTGTAATGTGACATATTCTTGACTGAAACATTTTCAACCAGAAACAACATGAATATTCAACAAGAACTTAAATGCATCTTTGTTTTGGTCATTTGTTTTTGGTATGTTGAGTTATACACAATAATTCCAGGACTGTGCATCACATAAGATCAATTTTGATTTCATCGGGGTTTCTGTGGATCTTAAAAAGGTTTTAAAAAGTCTTCTTTCAGCCTTCCACAGGGTGCGAACTACGGGGAAGAACTCGGCTCCCCTTAATAAGACATGGGCTCCCCTGAAAACTTGATTTGTGAAATTTTGGGGGTCTCAAAAAATATTGACAATGTGTTATTTTCACGTGCAATTTCAGTTTTGTGTAATGTGATCATTGTGGATTATTATGTGTAAAATTGCGGAAATATCATTAATTCATGCATGACGGCGATTTAAACCTAATTCACTTCAATAAAGATAACTGTACTGTACATGCTATTCTTGTCATGACCATCATGGTGTGGGGGCGCTGCGGTGCAAATTCATTCCACTCATGTTTAGTGCATGTTAACTCAAAGATTCGTAGAAAAATATAAACGTTGGATTCAACATTGGCCGACTGCGCGTGCAGTCCTTGAAATCAATTCTGAAGTTAGCATCATATAGCCACCATGGCAAAAAGAACACAAGGCAGTTTAATTAAATTTGGTTTTACTAAGAAATTGTGTAATGATGACATTAATGGCACGACCGATTCACCTGCTGCAAGACCAGTTAGCACCCAACCCCCCCCCCCCCCCCCCCCCCCCCCCCCGTTTTATATATATATATATATATATATATATATAAAAAGGTGGGCTCCCCCGAAGTCCATGGTATAGTTCGAACACTGGCCTTCCATATATTAAGGCTTAAAAAGGTCTTAAATTGGAGCAGAAAGCCTTATACGCATGAAATCATGGCATATGTTGCATCAAGATACATTTATTTCAATTGTCTTGTTTTCTAAGAAATTAAAGAAACAAGAACAGACATATGTTAATGGGGTATGTAAGTCTTTCCCCCCGTTTTAATTAAGTTGATTTCTCTGAGCCCACTGGCAGATATTTGTTGTTGTATAATCATAAACTTACTTCATTATGATCAACTTATCAGAAAACAAGACTTTTTATTTTATATAATTTTACTTCTCAAGGAAATGTACATTTATTTAAGAATCTTTAGACATTTGCACTGGAAACACAAGAGAAAAATACTGTATATTGTAGAGGTTGGCAGAAGAGATGTTCAAGCCATTAGGTTTCTTTCTTTTTTTAATTGAATTAAAAAGTAATGTTTTGGAAGTTGCATTTTTAAACTTTGAAGTTTTGCTTCAAGACATTTACATTTAGAAAGCATATACTGACGTATCGTGTTCCATTCAATCTATTCCTTTAATTTTGTTTACTTGGTTTTAAAAAGCACTTTAAAAGTCTTTAAACATCTGTAGAAACCTTGTTCATGTTGACTATAAAGACTGAAATTACAACATTAATCACTTAGGATTCAATTTCTAAATATCCAGCAAATGCAACTAAAATGGAGAATATGAAAATAGCAGTGTGTCTTTAAACTGCAAGATCTTGGTTAACCTCTGTAATGGACATGCTCCTGCTGAATTTTAATGAGATAGGTATGTAAATGATAAATGAAAGCTTTTCATTTTGAGACTGTGAAAAGGCTCTTGAAACATTGTGTTCCATTAGCCAAGTCTGCCATTATTTAACAATTTATCAAAATGATTGAGCAGTAATTTAACACGGCTGTCTTGCAAGGCTTGACCTCTTGATGATATAAGATATGCAGGCAGGGCATCTGCAAAGTGCCACCGCTCACAATTACGGAGGAATAACATCAATGCGCCTGTGTGTGTGGGGTGCGTGTTTGAAATTCCAGTTCAGTTGTGTGCTCAATATATATCGAACTGAAAGATCTTCGATAAAGGCCCAGTGCGTTTAGACCTATTGAGAGCCCATATCTGATACAGCTAATCAAATGTAATTAATCTTCATTGTAGGGATGCATGACAACAGTAATTTGCTGTAAAGCCCAAAGCGTCATTACACACTAGGGTGCCCGCAGGTCTTTAAAGGGTGTTAGGTGCTCCATTTGTGTATTAGAGCATGCAGTGAATGAGCAATGCCAGGAACATTACCCTTGCTTTGTATTGTGATACCCACCTCATCAAGATAACACAGTTGGAGGTGTTTCATGCCGTGATAATCTTCATTTTAATTCCCATGGCATGTCTCAAGGAGCATGGCTGCTGTAGAAGCTACAAAAAAAAGACCTTTATTTGGAGCAAGCATTGAAAATTTTAACTTTTGCCTGAAAATTTAATATCTCAAGAATAAAAAGGCACAGTGTGATTGTATCTGGAAGATGTTGACATTAGCATATTGCATGAAGCATTTCATAGTGAATGCTGCTCATGCATGTAATTGTAATAGCATGTTGACATTGATCTCATTTCTCCAGTCAGGTGCATAATATTACAAATAATAATACAAACAAAATATACACACTGATCACCCTGGCATGCAAAAGGAAGACTAATAACTTTTGTATTGTAAGTGTTTTTTTTTGTTTTTCTTTCCTTTTCTGAAATTTAGTTGTGAAACACTTGTAGTGTTCCTAGGCAAAAATGACCGACCTACAAAAATATTACCAGATATTATTACCAAGATATTACCTAATTATTACCAAATATTGGATTTTTTATTTATTTATTTATTTAATCACTGTGTTTACTTTCAATTAGCTCAGAGTTTTTTTTTCTTTTAGTAACTGATTGATTGTAGGCCTCATTGATCTTACCTCCATTTTTCTTGTGTTTTTGCCAAAAATAAGGATTTTAATTGTTTTTTTCACTCAGAAACTTAGGCACATACGCTCAGATCAGTGAGAAAAGACATACAAAACCTGTGCTAATCAAAAGAAAACAAGTTTACAAAAAGATCGAATCCAAGATTACGTGATAATTGTGAGAGATTTGCAATCAGTTTTTAGAAGGCTGGAAATTTTTAACCAGGAACACCAAATTAGGTGGATTTTCAGCACAGCACAAGGGTTAAAGTATATACACTATTGTTCAATACAATGATCTAATGTTATTTAGCATATCAGCAGTCTGCAAGGAACACACCTTCTAAGTCACCATGGTACGTGTATTATCATTTTGCGCACGCATGAATGGGTTCAAGGCTAATAGCGTTTTTGTAATGTAATGCAAATGAATCTGCTCATCTGCAAAATCAGATAGGGATTAAGAAAATACTGAAATAAATATTTTCCTTTACGAAAGATTAACCTCTCACATATTCGTGTCGCAGTAAAAACCTGCAGCCTGCAGCCAGTGTGGGTGAAAGGAAGCAGTCAGGGCTGGTAAATGCGGCAGGTCGGCTGGCGAGATAATGGAAAGGTACAGGCATATTTGACAGAAGGAAAATTTCTCTTCTGTCATTTGAGATGGGCTAGATCAAAGCTCCATTAATCAGAGAGCGGCTATGAGGTGCAGGTGATAGAATGAAAGTAGTAGAAAGGAGGTTTGCTTTGGGGGGAGAAAGAACCGCTGCAGGGAATGGATGGGGTGAGGTGGAGGGCAGGGAGATGGAGGGATCATGGGAAAGGTAGGGAAGGGGAGAGCAGGAAGGACTGAGCTCTTGGGAAATGTAATGATGAAAAGAGTTGGATAAGGGTGAAAGGTCACAGTTGAGACTGGAGGTTGAGGGGTTGACCTTGCTTACATGTGTTTCCTCAGAGTATTGAGGATCACTATAGGGTCAAGGAATGGTAGAGCAGGTGCTGAAAGTGTACGCTAGCCATTCCTTTTCACCTCACAGATTTAGATGTTGATGTCAGAGGAGCATAGAGTAAATGATGGTGAAATATATGCAGTTATTTCAGGGACAGGAGTTAAGGTTTTTTTGGTTTGTTTGTTTTTCTGCAGGAAATGACGCCTTAGCCTATAGCCACATTTGCTTTCGGAATCTGAATTAATTCATATTTCATTATATTTAATTTCATATGTAAGTCAATAAAATAAAAGAGTGCCGATAAACAGTACATCCTCATTGAGACTTTTCACTGTTCACTCACCTTGTTTGTGTGACAGTCTGGGTATTTATCAGTGACTCTTTCGGTGTCTTACTGTCACGAATCCTGGCCATGAACTTCCATTCGTTCACCACCAGAGGTCACCCGCTCACCACATGGACTATTGCACTACACTACACTGCCGGCACTTCACCATTGGACTACAGTTCCCATGATCCATTGCACTGACGACACACACAGCTGATTTCACTGATCACACAATCACACACGCTTTATAAGCCTTGGACTTCCTCTCTGTCAGGTCTGAGTATAATATGCCATATCTGTTTGTCATTGTTTGACGCTGCCTGTGTATTGACTATGTTTATAATTAAAAGCTTGCACATGGATCCGCACGCCTCACGTCTTGTTCGTCCCGTAACAGTTACATAGTTAGGCCAGTATAGGTGGTGACAAGTGACTAAGATTTGTTCCATTTGTTAACATTAGTTAAATGCATTAGTTAACATAAACTAACAATGATAAATCATTCTAAAGCATTTCTTCAGATATTTCAATTAATGTTAACTTCAGAATTTACTAATGCATTATTAAAATCAAAAGTTGTATCTGGTAATGTTATTTAATGGACCTGAGATGACATGAAGTAACAATAAACAGTTATATTTTAATATCTAATGTTAAATTAATAAATACTGTATACAAAGAATTGTTAATTATTAGTACATTTTAGGGAATGCATTCACTAATGTTAACTAATACGACTGTACTGTAATGTGCAGAAATGTTATCTTTAGATTCACTCTCATCAGTTGTATTACGGAGCTCAACATAATATTACACAAATTGTGGTGTTATAAATGTACATTCTTCTTCTTCTTCTTCTTCAAGAATACAACCCAAATTCCGGAAATGTAGGTACGTTTTGTAAATTTGAATAAAATGAAAACTAAAACACTTTAAAATCATATGAGCCAATATTTTATTCACAATAGAACATAAATGTTTAAACGGAGAAATTTTACACTTTCATCCACTAATTGAGCTAATTTCAAACTTGATGCCTGCTACAGGTCTCAAAAAAGTTGGCACGGGGGCAACAAAGGGCTAAAAAGGCAAGAAATTTTGAAACGATTAGAAGTAAAGATGGGCAGAGGCTCTCCACTCTGGGAAAGAGTGCGTAAAAAGATTGGGGAATACTTTAAAAACAACGTTCCTCAACGTCAAATTGCAAAGGCTTTGCAAATCTCATCATTTACAGTGCATAACTTCAACAAAAGATTCAGAGAAACTGGAGAAATCTCTGTGTGTAAGGGACAAGGCCGAAGACCTTTGTTAGATGCCCGTGGTCTTCGGTCCCTCAGATGACACTGCATCACTCATCTGCATGATTCTATCATTGACATTACTAAATGGGCCCAGGAATACTTCCAGAAACCACTGTCGGTAAGCACAATCCACCGTGCCATCTGCAGATGCCAACTAAAGCTGTATCATGCAAGAAGGAAGCCATATGTGAACATGGTCCAGAAGCACCGTTGTGTTCTGTGGGCCAAGGGTCATTTAAAATGGATTGTTTCAAAGTGGAAAAGTGTTCTATGGTCGGATGAGTCCAAATTTGACATTCTTGTTGGAAATCACGGATGCCGTGTCCTCTGGGCTAAAGAGGAAGGAGACCTTCCAGCGTGTTATAAGCATTCAGTTCAAAAGCCAGCAGCTCTGATGGTAAGGGGGTGCATAAGTGCATACAGTATGGGCAGCTTGCATGTTTTGGAAGGCACTATGAATGCTGAAAGGTATATAAAGGTTTTAGAGCAACATATGCTCCCCTCCAGATGACGTCTATTTCAGGGAAGGCCTTGTGAATTTCAACAGGACAATGCAAAACCACATACTGCCGCTATTACAACAACATGGCTTCGTAGTAGAAGAGTCCGGGTGCTGAATTGGCCTGCCTGCAGCCCAGATCTTTCACCTATAGAGAACATTTGGCTCACCATTAAACAAAAAATATGTCAAAGATGACCACAAACTCTTTTGCAGCTGGAAACCTATATCAGGCAAGAATGGGACCAAATTCCAACACCAAAACTCCAGAAACTCATAACCTCGATGCCCAAACATCTTCAAACTGTTTTGAAAAGAAGAGGAGATGCCACACCATGGTAAACATGCCCCCGTCCCAACTTTTTTGAGACCTGTAGCAGGCATCAAATTTGAAATGAGCTCATTTTGTGCATAAAATTGTAAAATTTCTCAGTTTAAACATTTGTTATATTATCTACGTTCTATTGTGAATAAAATATTTCCTCATGTAATTTGAAAGTCTTTTAGTTTTCATTTTATAAAAAAAAAAATGTCCCAACATTTCCGGAATTCGAGTTGTATATTAAGTTTTAATTTATGTTTAATCCTTGCATAAATGTTTTCACAGTCTGTAAAAAGTGTCCATTCTGCTGTGGCTTGGTTTGGAACTATTTTTGTTGGTGAAACAAAAATAGATAAAGTAACTAGCAATACTGTATCTAAAATTAGTCACTTTAATCTGAATGTGACATGTTTTAAATTTTAATATAATTGTTTTCCTTCAAGACAAACTATTCTGTCAAATGGACACACGACAAGAACATCTTCAATAAATGACACCTTTACTCCACAAAGATGCTGTTTTGGGCATTATTTTGTCTCTGACCCAAGTCTCCACCTTTTCTTCTTGGTTTGATGAAACCAATTCCCAAAGCATAAGATTGCCAGACAAATGTTTGCCTGAAGATCACACCCTCTCGCTTAAAAAGGTGCATTTTGTATGTAGACAACTTTCAGATGATTTCCCTAGACAGAACAGCTGAACACACTAGACTGTGTAAAATGACAGGCGAGAAGGGGCTTCTGGTCCCTTCTGAACAGCTTACGAGAATCATGATAAAAACTAATTTTGCCCAGAGCAGACTTCACTTGGACAAACAGGTGCAATAAATTAGCAAATACCTTCAATGCTCGCAGTATTCAAAAACCTGCAATAAACTTTTGCAGGGACGTTTTAGGGTGACATTGTGAGAACAGTGTGCATATTTTATATTACAATGTTTCTGCTTTGCTATTAGTAATTTAATCTGAACAGCGTCAAAAATAAGAGATTTGGATCTACAGGTAGGCCTATTGCAATTAAGGATGGGAATGATACGAAATTTAGCAATCCCTCCTAATGGTTTTGGTTGTTTAACAGTTCCATTAATGATTGTCTATACTTTTGAAGAAGTAGTATGTTGGCAGAAAAAGTAAAATCTCTTTGATTGACTGACTGATTCATTCATTCATTCATTCATTCATTTTTATAAATGACTACTGATTACAACAAAATTCACAATTTGAATCTTTAAATACTCATTTACAATTTGTGATTCATTTTGAGTCAAAATGAAGATAACTAAAATGAGCCTGATTCATTGATGTTTCTGAATCAAAGATCTGCTCATTAGAGTTGTTAGTTGATGAATCCGACTGTAGTGTGGCAGCTAAATTGTAATACAGGAAACACTGTGCTAGTAGAACATGTTGTATACTAGACGCACGTTTGTGAACCATTTATGGCTCATGAAAGCCATTCTTCCTCTAATTATCCTTGATAGTGAACCATTTTTCCTACTTGTAATACAATTCACACAACAGCAGTGAATGGTAATTTGTACACTGCATTTGTAACTAGATGATTTTATAGATGAGGTTCATTACATTTACGTCATTCTGATACATTTCAGACTTCAGAGGAGTGATATGTGGAGTCAGAGGGAATTGGAGAAGTCAGAGGTTGGACACTTTTGGAACAGTCCCTCGAAAACTTAGGTCAGCAGGGATTAATTAGCTTTCTGAGACCCACACAGCAGATGTCAAGGTAATCTTGGGTTGCAGACTGCAGAGGTCAATGCAATATCTCAACTCTGGAGATGAAAAGTGATCTCCCAGAATCCACTGGGTGGACGTACAGGGCTTCATCAGTCACAAACACGTCTACATCACTCAATGCAAATGCAGAGACACACCACTCTGCAATGGCCTCATTACTCAGTTCAGGATACATATTGAGGTCACTCACTGTGGATGGTAGAATTCTAAAACGTCTAAAAATGCCAAAAGACAAATGTCTTGCTAATATACTAAGGAAATTCAAACATGTCCAAACATCCTAAATAAAATGCCATGTCATCTTTCCCAGCTAACAAAAAATGTTCCAAGAACATTTTGTTAATGTTCTCATTAGGTTTTAGCAATGTTATTTCTGAATGTTGAGAGAATGTTCATAATGTGCAGTTTTATGCATTTTTTAGGTTTCTTGGTTATTTGAATGTTGAGAACATTAAGGGGAACTTTCCATTTTCATATTTTTTTAGGAGAGTTTATTTTTGAATGTTCTCTAAACCAGTGGTTCTCAAACCTGTCCTGGGGACCCCCAACCACAGCATTTGTATGTCTCCCTCATTTAACACACCTGATTCAACTCATCAGCTCATTAGTAGGGTCTCTTGAAATGGGTGTGACCTATGTGAGAGACATACAAAATGTGTGGTGTCTGGGGGTCCCCAGGACAGGTTTGAGAACCACTGCTCTAAACCATCTTAGATGAACGTCCAACTAAAATATTTGAGAGGAAAAAAACCTTCCATATACAACATTTTGAGAATGTTACTAAAGACCAGACAGCTTTGAATGAACATTCTATTACTGTTACTGGAAGAACGTTTGTTCATAACTTTAGTCCTCAGAACGTTCCTGTTAGCTAGGTTAGAACAGATCTTTTATTCATCAGCTTATATAAAAGAAAGAAATGCCATATCTCACTAGCTCTACAACACAAACTTCAATACATGTGTCACACAAAACCACAGTCTCTATTCTTTTTCCCTTTGCAGGAAAATCCATTGTACCCTTTTCTCATCTTGACCCTCTCGAGTGAGAGTTCACATCTCTGCAGTGGTGTGCAACTAATGAGTCCAAAAATGTAGCCAGACACTATCCTACCACAGGAGGCCTGGAATGACCACTCTCGGCATTCACTCCGTTAGGGGTTATGGGCAGCGCTGCCACTTCAAATGCAGCCGTGAAATCTGACAATATGTTTAGTACAACCTTGATGAGATGCTTTTATTTTAATAAATGTCCTTGGTTGAAAGGAAAGACATTATAGGCTCCTTTCTGTGGCTGGAATTGTAGTACTGACAGTTTATATAAAAATGTTCAAATTCTTGAACTCTACCAAAACCTAATTCTAACCTATTCTCTGAATTGGGTGCCCTTCAAGTCCCCCAAACTTACTTCAAAGATTTTCAATTGAAGGAAATCACAAAATGCATTTTAACGCTGTCAATTAATAGAACCAGGTGCCTTTGCATTATAATGCAACACAATTGCTTTATTTTTATTTTAATTTAAATATAATGGGTTGCCTAAGTAGTAGACAACAAGCATGTTTGCATGTCCTCACTAACCATCATTACATTTTCATTGAATATCAAACAAATAAAAAGTGCAATTTATACCAAAATGTTGCTGCTAATATAATCATATGTTGGTCTACTTAAACTAAAATATACATATATATATAAAAATGCATTAATTATATATGAAATTGCAATATTTATACACGTCCTCCAGTTTGTTTTCAACCCCGTCACGCCATACTATTTACCCCCCTATAAAAATAATGGATCAATCCCTGTGGCATCACATCCAGGCAGTGACATCACACAAGTCTCTTGAAGAACATGCTGCAAAGAAAGGCACTTGCCAGTATCTTTTCTTACCTATATTTCATGTTTTTCACTGTCAGATTAAGATTGTCAGGCTCAACATTTCAACTCTGTTATATGACTAAATGATAGTAAACAACGGTTTAAGAAGAATTAAATAATAGTTTTGCAAAACATTAAAATGTTATGATGTCCTAAATGCCATGTGATGCTACTGTCTTAGCTAAGCTAACTGTTTTAGCTACTGTTAGCCAAAAACTTCAACCCCGTCACATTCAACCCTGTCACATTTTTTATTATAACAGGGTTGAATCGTTGTGACAGGGTTGAAAGTTTGACACTTCTTAGTAGATTACTCAATTGTAGACTTGTTGTATTGTAATGTGAACTGTCAGAAATAATCAATTATGGTATTTTATGTTCAATATTTCCAAATGGAAAGATCGATTGATGTTAGTGATTAATTAATGCTTAATGCTTTTGATTTAATGTTAAATACTTACTAAAATGTTTGTTTGTTTTTGCCAACTTTAATAAAATAAAATGTTATTGAATGTGATATCATTAATTTTACAGGTAAGAAATCCATACTATATTGAAATAATGATCATCACTTCAACCCTGTTATCATTTTCAACCCCGTTATGCAGAGTTCAACCCTGTTATTTGACAGTTTTTATTAATATTTTCGTGATAAGAAGACAAATTAGGTCAATGTTTGTTTTGCTGTGTGCAGAATTTACAGGACAGTCGGAAAAAATATGAAAGCCTAATTAAATCCTAATGTTAATGCATATTTTGTGATAAGATATGAAGACCAATGTTAGATGCAGTTTTCATGACCTGATTTGGTATTCAAATGGTGAGTATTTAAAAATAAAATTCTACATGCAATAAATGATATCAAACAAGGGACATCTCATTGAAAAGCTTCTACAAAAATTTACTTGAAAATCTTTTTAAATCATATTTAAACAGGGTCCAAGTGGTCTGTGACGGGGTTGAACTCCAAAACAACTTTCAGTAAGAAAAAACACTCGATATCGATTAGAATTTCATGCCTGAGGTGGGAAAATGTATTTTCTTAAAGGTTTGACTAATCCACTATCACATGAAATGATCAGAAATATAACTATTTAAGGTATATAAAAAAAAAGGTATGACCCAAAAGGCACCCAATTCAGAGAATCACCCAAGAGATAGGATAATAGCACAGTTTGTATGTACTTGATAAATCAGGAGAAAATTAAAGGTTTTCAACAGCAGTGTGCTGCTGTGTGCTTAAAAGGTAGTTAGTTAGTTTTTTTTTTTCTTTCTTTCTTGCTTTTTAATGGCATGTCGTTTTTAGCTCACCTCAGAAATGTCATATCCATCTTCCTCCTGTCTAAGAGTTTCTAACACCCCAACACTTCCACTGCGAGTTGGCCTGTCAGCCTAAAAGCTTCCTCCCTCATTGTGATAACACAATCGATAAAATGGAAGCAACAATTCCTCTTCTTCTTCTTCTTAGCCACATTGACTGCTTTATATATGATACACTTGAGTAGATATATAGATTGTAGGGTGCAGCTATTAACATTTGAAAAGGGGGGTGGGGGAGGGTAGTTTATTCTGAAATGAGTCAGAAAGGTTCATCCAGGTCTAAAAAAAAAAAAAAAAAACAGCTCCACAACCTTGTTATACAAGAGTTTTGCCACAGAGAGGTGCTGTAATGATAAACCCTGCTGGATTCTATGCATTGTTTGAAAATCACCTTCTGTTAATTTTATTAAGCAAAAGTAAGACTTCATGTGTCTTTTTACTTTTTATTTTGTGTCAGACTTCTGTCAAAGAATTACATGTAGTGACTCACTAGACTTGCAACATTAACTCAGATGTTTCACTACATACAGAATCACTAAAAGCTGAAGATAAATGAGGTATAAAATAAAAGATAACATCAGGGCTTCTGCCCTTCTGGTGATTTTGAAGTCAAATATACCATATATGATATGATATGTCGCATAAATTCAAATATTTAAGTAAAAAATGCACATCAATTTCAAGAATTTCAATATGTGCAATTAATCATGAAAATCCTTACTTTAATTATATTCTGAGAGCAGGGTTTTTATGTAAGCCTTTGAATGTGTTCAGAAAAGCAGACACCAAGGCCTTTGACAGTGATAAATGCCTGATACCATCAGGGTCTTTGTACCTTTAATCCCTTTGGTCTCTTGTACCAAAAAGGATCAGCGCATGAAGAAGAATACATCTTAAATACAGAGATTATCCATTTAAAAGCAATGTTAACAGTCTTAAAGGTCAAGTGGCTTACATTTGACTTACTGTTTACAAGCCTTTTCAAAAACTTTAATCAATGGTGATAATAAAGGTGTTAATAGCGACTAAAATGGACTTGTCCTTGAAAAAATCTATAACTTCTAACAGCTCTTCAGTGTGAAGTGTTAAGCATTCTGCATTAAGCTCAACTTCAAGGTAAAAAAACAGTTTAACAATGCAAAAATGTGTTTTGTGAAAACTTCTTTGCCACACCAATCAAAGGAAGCCTGGAAAAGCAAGCCTGCTTAAATTTCACATTCAAAACAACCTTGTTCATGCTAATTATGGACAAAGTAATGCTTGGGCCTAAGCCAAAAGTTTGCCCTACTGAAATAAAAAAATTAATTGGCTGTCTAAAAAGGCATTTGTGCACTTTTCGAATGTGTCACACACAATCCCACTTCTAAATTGCATCAGGGACAAAGACACAAAATTAAAATAAATCTTGTTGCATCATTCATATTTAGTTTTTAAATTGACTCTAGCAATAAATCTATTTAAGCAAACGCAGATGAAAGTGAAGTGATACATATGCAGACTTGCCATAAAGAAGATTTCACTCCTCCAGGTGATCTTCATTCAAAGAAAATGCATACTGCATGCTGATTATCCTATCCTGCGTTTCAGATGCAAACTGCTTTGGCACGTGAAAATACTGCAGGTATCTAAAGTTCCTATAGACAGATGGTATTTTTGTTCTTCGAACATAAAGACAGAAGGGTTGTTACACTCCTCACATGCTAAATATGAGAGGAAAAGGATAATGACTGCATTACTGATTATTTTGTTCCTTTAATAGACCTATAATTAATGCTTGCAGGTTACCGATGACTCTGACCGTACACAAAGGATAGCCACCAAATAATTCTTGACCGTTTTAAATCAGAGTAGAGGTTAAAGTAATGATGATTAGGGGTCTTTTTGAGTCACAGGCCGCTGGCTGCTATACTTCTGCAATGGAAACCTCATATTCTTCAGCTCAGCTGAGAGCATCATTTGTCTTGAGTGTCACAAGCACTTGACATTAAAGACAATTGTGTATGCATCACTATGTTTGGAGCCAACGAAAATCAGCCAACCCTCTTGCATTGAATAACCCCCTTTCAGTCCTTTAGAGTCAGTATATATTTAAAGTTCCCTTTAGATGACTTTGTGAAACCTAACTCTGGACCCAGATCATGCACACAGGAAGTATCTATCCTCCAGTGATGAAAGTCAAGCAGTTTCTTATAGCACACAGACGTTGATCACCCAGGTAAGCACTTCAAAGACCTTTTTTTTATTATTATTTTTTTTTTTTCTTGGGCACCAAGTCTGAAGTATTCCACTTGCCAATCAATCATCATACTGGATGATTCAGCTGGGCATTGCTTTGTTGCCGTATACCTGCAGCTTCACTGTTTTATTAAAATGCATTCATGTTCATTCAGATTAAATTTGATGTCTGTAACTTTGCCGATGGTAAAGTATTTTCTTCAGTTTCAGCTTAATTTGCAGAGACAACTAAACCCTTCAAAGGCTGAATAAACTGAAGTTGTTTTTTTCTGCTGTGTGACTGAATCAACACAGAAACCACAAAAACGCTAAAACACACAGATACAGTGTTTATACAGGTGCATCTCAGAAAATTAGAATATGGTGAAAAAGTTATTTTTTTCTCGTAACTTATTTCAAAAAGTGAAACGTTCATATATTATAGATTCATTACATGTAAAGTAAAATACTTCAAAAGTTTTTTTTGTTTTAATTTTGATGATTAGAGCTTACAGCTAATAAAAGTTAAAAATCAGTATCTCAAAATATTAGAATATTTACATTTGAGTTTCAATAAATAACCATCCATACAGTATACATTCTGGGTATCTCTTGTTCTTTGAAACCACAATAATGGGGAATATTGCTGACTTGGCAATGGTCCAGAAGACGATCATTGACACCCTCCACAAAGAGGGTAAGTCACAGAGGGTCATTACTGAAAGGGGTGGCTGTTCAAGGAGTGCTGTATCAAAGCATATTAAATGCAAAGTTGACTGGAAAGAAGAAATTGGGTAGAAAAATGTGCACAAGCAACAGGGATAACCGCAAGCTTGAGAATACTGTCAAGCAAAGCCGATTCAAACACTTGGGAGAGTTTCACAAGGAGTGAACTGAAGCTGGAGTCAGTGCATCAAGAGTCACCACGCTCAGACATCTTCAGGAAAAGGACTACCAAGCTACTTCTGAAACAGAAACATCATCAGAAGCATCTTACCTGGGCTAAGGAGAAAAAGAACTGGACTGTTACTCAGTGGTCCAAAGTCCTCTTTTCAGATAAATTAAAATTTAGCTTTTCATTTGGAAATCAAGGTCTGGAGGAAGACTGAAGAGGCACAGAATCCAAGCTGCTTGAAGTCCAGTGTGAAGTTTCTGAAGTCAGGGATGATTTGGGGTGCCGTGACGTCTGCTGGTGTTGGTCCATTGTGTTTTATTAAGTCCAAAGTCAATGCAGCTGTCTACCCGGAGATTTTAAAGCACTTTATGCTTCCATCTGCTGACAAGCTTTATGGAGATGCTGATTTCCTTTTCCAGCAGAACTTTAGCACCTGCCCACAGTGCCAAAACCACTTCCAAGTGCTTTGCTGACTATGGTATTATATATGGTTTAAGCATATATCCCATAGATTCCCCATATGGAATCTATGGGATATTTCAAGAGAAAGAGGAGAAACAGTCGATCCAACAATCGAGGTGAGCTGAGGGCTCAATAGTGCCTCAGCAGTGCCACAGGCTGATCGCTTCCATGCCACAGCTCACTGATGCTGGAATTTGTGCTAAAGGAGCCCCGACCAAGTATTGAGTGCATAAATGAACCTACTTTAAAGAACTTGAAATTTTTCTGTTTTGCAAATCCTTTTTTTATTGATCTTAGGAAATATTCTAATATTTTGAGATACTGATTTTTGACTTTCATTAGCTGTAAGCTCTAATCATCAAAATTAAAACAAAAAACTTGAAGTGTTTTACTTTACATGTAATGAATCTAAAATATATGAAAGTTTCACTTTCTGAAATAAGTTTCAAGAAAAAATGAACTTTTTCACCATATTCTAATTTTCTGAGATGCACCTGTATATACAAATTTAACTGTCACGATGATTAAGATAATAACTATATTAAAAAGCCTGTTTGAATGATGGAGGTGTTGAAATATTTTGTCCTTGTCTTAGTTGAAGTCACATGGTTTCTTTCTCTTTTGGTTAGTGGGAGCCTGTGAAGTGGATGATCTGTCTGGAACATGTTGTTATCGACATCACAATAGTTTGCTCTCTCTGAGCCTGCAAATCAGGGAGCTGTACTGAGTTCCTCTTGATTATTTTCAAAGCAATAATGTTTTTTCTAAAACCCACTAACAGCACATTTCAAGACATGGTCTCATCAGAGAGTAATATGAATTGGTGAGGTTGTCCATGTAGGCTCCATTTTATTATTATTTTTTTGACACTGCCTCACACTCCTAGCATTGCTTGTTTGTTTGAGTCCCAAATGGCAACTTTTTTTTCTGCAACCAATAGAGTATTTGTTTGGCTTAAAGAAAATATAATGGAAGCTAAAGTGGTATACACTCTCAGGAATAAAATAAAAAAAATGTACAAAACTGTCACTGAGGCAAAACTCTTTCAAAATGATATATACTTTAGGTACTAATATGTACTTTTAAAGCACTATTATGTATTTTTAAGTGCTTATATGATACTAATATATACCATTTAGGTGTAAATACTTTGTCAAAAAAGTCACAAAGCTGAACCTTTTAGCTTTTGTACCTTTGGTACTGCCCCAGTTACATTTTTATTTTCCCCCCTGAGAGTGTAGAAATAAATTAAGTTTAAAATGTTCATCTGCAGGTTTATACATCTAACCGTACACTCTTAGTGTAGAAAATGGCGTTAGTGCAATGACTATAAAATGTAATAAGGAAATTCAAATAAATGTAATAACTTCAATATTGGAAATTTGTAATATCACACTTTATCATAGTATTTTTCTGACACACTATAAATGGATCGTTATACATGAACACATGAATACATGATACAGCCTTAATATTTTACATCAACATTCCATCGAAGTACACAGCAAATTTTGAATGTCCGTCAAAAGAGAAAGATGCATTTCTTAATACTACATGGTGCAGTTACCAGCAGGACTAAAAGGGCTATGCTTTTAGTCAATATGGCAGAGAGTCTAGCAAAAATTCTATTTGGTTTTCACAAGCTTTAAATCCCTCTCATTATTTTTTATATATGTTGCCCTTGCTGTAATCAATGCTTGTCTTGTGTCTTCTAGCAGATTTACATCAGCCCATTTTCCCACTGAAATGAGATTTGTCTGACTATGTCATTTCTACAAACATAACAAATTTCAACACTTTTTACAGGCTCTTTTAATTTGTTCTTGTTGACTATTAAAGAGAGAAAAATATGGGCTACACCTACAATAAGTATTCTCGTTGGCATAATTTAGTGCCAGACTCTGCATATACTACTGAGTTTCACTGCTTTAATTTATTATGTAAAGTCCTTAGTATATTCTCCTACATATTGAGATGTCATATTGCTGTACCCACCAGGGTCTATCATGCCATCTCTTCCATTTGGACTCAGCAACTATTGCAATGCTCTCAAGAGAGACTAAGTATGTCACACACAGAGAGACATACAAAGAGAATGTTAAATCTGAACCCGGATGATGAATGTTTGTGCATTGCATTCAAGGAAAACTGAATCATAGTCTGTCTCTTCCAAAAAAAAAAAAAAAAGCTCCATTTCCATATTCAGCACAGGCCGTGGAACATCAACAGGAAATGAGGGCTGTGACAGCAAGAACAAAAACAAAGCCATTAAAATTTGACATTTTATGAAACAGTCTCAAGTTATAATTTTGAATGCATACATGAAGACATACTAATTGTCACACTTCCATTTACAAAATAAAGGTATGCTTTGAACAATCTAATAAGCCTGTAAAACCTCAAGCCTTTTTGTTCTCTACATGAACACTTTCCTTATTTATTTTTGTCATGTAATCAATGTCATGCAGAGATATTTGTGTTGTTTAATTCATCAAAGTGAGCCAACTGGTAAGATCATACTGTAAACAGTGTGGTTTGAGAATTTTGAAAGACCGAAAACAAACAAATGTTACGAATAAGCATTTTTGATGCTGCACTATTTCTAGGTCACTAACCAAATACGCATATTTGTGGCACGGAGCTTGTTAACTTCTTTGTACAGATGTGAGATGTTCTCGCTTTCACTGAAGCTCAAAATGCTCTGCAGATTCTCAAATCATGATGTATAACATGATCATTGGGTTTATACTGTACAAAGAGTTAATGCAGCTTGAGTGCTGCTGTCATTAAAGCAAAGAAACACGTTCTTTTTTCACTTCAACTTATCACTTAATATGAAAAATGCATCAAATTAGAAAAAGAGCATTTTCTCGAATGGTTTAAGACTTTTTGGTTTGTTTAGGTAGGAAGGATAACGAGAAACATCAACGTCAGGAGAATGAACTCTCTCTTGCCACCCGGCAAGCCTGTAGATTTAATGTTGACATTCCCTAAATATACACGTACGTGCATGTCGAGAGTGAGAGCTGCTGATGACTCACCACATGGGAACATTTTAACACCATTCAGCAGACCGCTGACACCACTTTACAGCATGACTTGTAAATTTAATGAGAGCTTTATACATTGCAACACAAACAGTATTCTAAGTAGAGCTGTCAAATTATTTAAATATGATCAATCTCATTACGTTTTTGTTAAAAACTATTAAGAATAAGGTATACTTTTAGAACATGTTAAATTAAAACCTTTTAAAATACTTGAATACTTCATCTGACATTTTTTTTCCTTTTAAATTGACTTATTATTATTATTATTATTATCAGGCTCATATGTTTAGGACTTAGAACTAGTTTTGGCAAAAACTCTTTGGATAAAACATAGTAAACAGCTGCAAAATCACTCAAATAAATAACAACAACATGAATGAATGAATGAATTAATTAATTAAAAAGTAAATAAGAATTATTTTAATTTTAGTTTTGGAATGACATCCCTCTAATGTTTTTTTATAAATATTTATTTTATTTTATTTTAATGTATACTGGCCATTATTGACCAGTATTGGGGGTAATACATTACAAGTAATGCACAAGTAACAAGTAACATAATCAGATTACTTTTTTAAGTTACTAGTAAAGTTACGCATTAATTTTTAATTTAGATGGGAATATCTGAGTTCAAATAAGTAATGCCAGTTACTTTGTTTCCCATGTCTTGACTGGCAGCTCTCGTGTTGGCATGTTGAGAAAAATCTGAAAACCAGACATTGCAAAACAAGTTCCCAATCTTGATAAAAAAAAACAAAAATCAAACAAAAACAAAAAAACACATCAACAAAAGCAACAGTGCAAATAACACTTTAAAAATGCTACCTCATTGTCATTCATGCGCTGTTGCGTGCTAGAAACACCTGCATTTTACTGTTGAAAAATTACTCAAATTTGTGGATAAATTGTAGCGTTTTCCACCTTGGGATCAAACTCTTGGCAGCCCTTCAGGTAACTAATTGAATGCAACAATGCAGCAAAGTTCTTGAACATTTATTGTGTGCGATTCAATTAAATTTGTTAAACAGAAGTTGGGACTGGATCATAGTTGCTATGAACTGAACCTGAGCAGGAGATTTATAGTTCCCAGCATGCTTTGCACACAACTGGATGAGGAAAGGAATTGTTAAAATTAGGTGTTCTTTGTGATTTGAGCTGAGATGAAAAGGCAGGAAACCTGGTAGTGTTCTATTATTTTTGGCATTTGGAGGGGGTGTTACCATCATTCTAAAGATTGCCAGCTGTGCCTTGGTTGAGTTCTTTTACCCAATGAGATGTTAGTTTGTGAAAATATTCAGTAAGATAGTCTTTTCTTTGCTTTCTGTTAGTTGCGTGCATTTTATGTGTGCTTATAACTAATAGTGAACTGGTTAAGAAATGTTACATTTAGCGATTGGAGGAACAAATCTTTTGGAATCCTTTAATCTGCAAACACTTGCTTCACAAAATGTGATGGAAACATCACATGCTGCCAACACCTGCTGGTCAAAACAGTATGAAGCAACAAAATCTCTGACAAAACATACAAACTTTTACAAACCAATTATAAATGTATTCCAGAAAGCCTTTTCAGCAATCAGGAAATCATCAAATACCATTAAATATTAAAAGTCTGTATATTATGTGTTCCTTTATTAATTTGTAATGTCTGTTTTTTGAACATTTAAAACCATATTGGTTCAACAGATCAATGTCCTTTGATGAGCTATCTGAATTTCAAAACCTGTGTGTTTGCTGCAATCACATGACAGGGCAATTTCAATTTATGCTTTGAAACAGTGATTCGAAAGATTTTAAAGAGGCATGCAGCAGTCATGTCTAACATGAGAAATAACAGCTTTGAATAAATAGTCCAGAAATAATATCTTTCTTCCTTTACTGCTAAATGTAGTCTCCTCTAGGGACTTTTGTGTGTTTGTGAACCTGGAGCATGGATCAGTCACACAGAACAGAATAAAACATTTATAATGTAAAATTAAACTAATTCATTGATGGTGTTCACAAAAAAAAATAAAAAATTAATTGCATTTGTTAGCACATTAACTTTGACAGTCCTATGCTAATATTAGACTCTAAGTTTGATGAAACTTAGATTTATATCTCTGTTAAACATGCTCTGTTAATTGTCTGTTTAGTTTTGCATGTCAAAATAATTCACAGCCATCACGGCTGAGTCAGTATGGTTGATCTGTCAGCAATAGATGATCGTGATTGGTGGCATCTTTGAAACAACATCAGTAATATCAGCAATTTGAACAGTCTTTCAAAGGCCTTTTGGTTCATAATTTTCTTTTATAATTTATTCTGTTTATACCGCATTAAATCCAGGTTTATCTTTTCACGAAACATTATCCTTTACTTGATTTTAAATGCCTGGAGCAGCCCATGAAAAGCTGAATGTAAGACAATATGCTTCTTGTATCCTGTTGAGTGTAACAACAAATGAACAAATGTCTTTTTGAAATGTCATTCAGCCTGTAGCCTGAATATCAGTGAAATAAACAATAATGCGCTTTTTGTGCCAAAGCGCCTGTGGTGTCATCATCAAATGATTTTACATTTGGGAACACAACCAGTTATCAATTTAAACCTTTTGTATTTCTTTCTGTGGTTATTGTAAGTCACAGAAATTCAAGAAGAATGTTTTGTTCTGTACTAGTATTTACTTATCTATTCATTTGTAGTATTCTCACAGACTGCAGATATTCCACTGAATTTATAAAGCCATCAACATATTGTGTTTACGCATTTCTTGTTCCAACCTACCATTAAAATATGCACAAATATAGAACGCTTGATGAGGCTAATGGATTTGCCTTTTAAAGTCGATTTTCTTGCACGCCTCAACCAAAGTTCTTCATTGAATCACATTTTCATACCCTAATGCACACGCACAATGACACAGAAGTCTCAAACAGGCACCCTGATAAAAAGACTTTTGTACAATGTGCCTTTAGTCCTGTTATAGGTCATAAAAGACTCCTGCTCTACGAAAAATCCCGGATGAGTATTTGCTGTGCTAGGGGATTATCTAATAAAAGATGCATTTAGAACCCAGCTAAGGGATCCCCAAAAGCAATTTGTTGGCAATTTAAAATTCTTTCTAAGGTTCTTGTGAGCTGGGACTGATTGGGTCCTATTTGTTTCTTTCAGGTTGAACTTGTCTTATAATCATCTCCTCAGATACCAGAACCAGGAGATCAAAACTCACTGAGATCAACACAATGGATCAGACATCAATCTCCTGTGCTTTTGCACTCTCAAATTTGTCTGGTGAGATCTCATAATCATAGTGCCAGAACTCAAATAAACGAAAATGCAAATAAATGGGCATATTTCTATAAATGATTCAATGGACATGCTTGCCTGAAGTTGAAACACAAATAGTTTTAAATTAAGTTGGATAAATCCATAAAGCACCTTGTTATTGAGTGCATTAATATACATTAAGTAGTCTGCCTGGCTCTGTAGGTCACGCTTAATATATTTGTGAAGTAGTTGCATTCTGGGAACTGGATGCAAATTTTTGAATTCCTCTGACTCTTCATTACAGCGAAGCTCATCAAACAGTTCAGTTTGAAGCAGGTGTAGGCCCTCCCCTAAGGGAATGCTTCAGCTTGTTGTGATCAAGAGGGATAATGTAGGACTACATAATCCTTCAGGAGTGGAACATTTTAGCTTTCTGTGGAGAAACTAGTGAGGATGTAGTTTAAAGAGAAAATTGTGCAAGTTGGGAATAGTTATATATATCTATTTGGACCTGAAAGGGTGCCGCGTATGTACTGTAGCAGGATTTTAATGTTGAAAGCGGGAAGGTTGTTAAAGTCACTTATTTTCTCAAGTCCAACAGACCACATGCAGCTTTTAGCACAGCAGTGTCCTCTTCTATTTATTTTTACTTGTTTATGTCAGCCAGCAGAGTGCCCTGGATTCCCAAAAGGGCTGTTTTTGGAGGCAATATATTTCTGCAGTGTATCTAAGATCAGTGACCTTTATAATTTATTTCTCTAACCTTATGTGCTTATAAGCTTATACTTCGTTTTTCTATGTCCTTGGACTCTTGAGAATGTCTTATTTATTCACTGTATTTATTCACTATTCATTTTGAATTTGATATTAGAATTAGTCATGTTTACCTATTTAAATCTTTGGTGTGTGAAAATGTAAATATTGGTATGGTAACATGCTTCAGAGATGTAACTAGACAATACCAGATACTAATATTTTAGTATTTCAAATTTTGTTGCTACTCATGAGTTGACTCGAATTGTGTTTCTAAAATGCAAGTTACTCAATAGTTACTGTTGTGGTATTGCTTAATTATGATACTATTTAGAATTAAACATCATGTTTAGCGTGTGCATACAAAATTGTGCAACATCAACATCAAAAGGGAGTACAATGGTGCAATTCAACGATAAATTCTAATTGGATGTAAAATCGTGATTGATTTGTGCTCATACAAACTACATCAAGTGGAAAGGACAGTGTGAGTAATAAATTGCTGTTGATACGGTCCTGGCCCTGGACAACAAAATGCCACTGGTTTGTGAGTCGGTGGTTCTTGATGGCATTGATCTCCCTGCGGATCCTTTTGTTCTCTCAGGTAATAAAGCTGCACATTGATTTATTGGCAGCAGACAGCTACCTTTTGCCTGCCTCCTGTTCACTGCAGTATCTGGCCCTCCAGAAACCTACAGTGAAGTCCAAGATAAAGTTAGTGTCAAGTTAGCAATGCATCTTCATCGTGAATCACAAGAACATCACAATGTTTACATTGAGGAGATCAAAGAGGCAACACGGCCACTATTGATCAAGTGTTGGCACACAGCCTCAGAGTGCTTAGTGAATAAAGGGCTAACCTACTAAGTTGATGTATGCTCTTTCTTTAATCTCTGTCTGTGCTGGTGAGTTTTCCATCTTCATCAAAGGAGCTGCACAGTAAATATAATGCAATGTTCAGTCTTTTCTTTTCCATAGCTCTTTCTGTACAATTACAACAGAATGATAAATTGTTTGTCTGGCTGCGAGAAAGACCGATTGCCTATGTAATGTTTTGCGATTTCTTATTGTCATATTTGTCATTACAACAATGTGTCAACTCATTTCAGCACAACTGACAAGCTCTCATTTTACAGGCTCTTGGTGCAGCACGCAGGTGATTTGTGTATGCATTCTGGCAGTAACTGCTCCCTTGGTCATTTGTGTTCGCAGAGTAATTGCTACAGCGTGGGGTGTTCCACATGTGAAAATGTTGCAGTAGCTGCAATGCGGGTAGATGCTCCAAGAAGGCATAAAAGTAGTGATCTTCCCTCTAAGAAGCTTCTTTTCTAGGGAAGCACAAATGGAGAGAAGGTGTCTCTAATATCTTATTATGTGCAACTTTTCTTCAAACATGTACAATTTCCTTTGGTGCACAATCCTTTGACCTTTACATGATCAAATCTGTGCCAATTGCAGGTAGATTTTCTACAGATGTAAAACAGCCTTGTTGAAAATATGCCTTGAATGAGAAAACCAGCCTGGAAAAGCATCATCCTTTTACTTGCAATTTGCAGTTTCAATGTTAAAATCTCTCGGATGAAAACTCGGTCACACTTTATTTTAAGGTTCAATTCTTGCCATTAACAAATCATTAACTATGACCTTTGCCTGAATAAACTCCTAATTTGCATCTCATTAATAGTTAGTAAGGTCATTGTTAAATTCAGGTATTGAGATTAGAATATGGACATGCAGAATATGTGCTTTATAAGTAGTAATAAATAGCCAATATGTTAATAATAGGCATTCTAATAAACAACTAGTTAATGGTGAGCATTATTGTTCCCTATACTAAAGTGCTACCGAGAACTCTCCTAGTCATTGCAAGCACAAATCTTTCTTTTTTCTCATAAAAGTTATAAAAATATTGTTTGCAGTTTATATTCTGTTGGATTTTTGCAGCGTAAAATGCTTATTATACTGCAAAGAAAATATGTAAACTTTGAAAGAGAGTGAGTTACGTAGGTAAGGCTCATTTTATTTATTGTGCTAATTCTAGGTGAAAGGTGCAAACACAGATTACGAAGAGGCGATTGACACTTTTTTTGTTGGCATTAATGTAATCTGTCATCATGTGTTGATTCTAACTCATTAGCATTCACACTGTCTAAATTAATGTACTGTAATCCAAGAAAAAAGTGAGAAATAGCTGAAAACATAAATCTGCCAAGCATGAACAGCAAAAAATAGGCATTATGTACTGATACTGATATGCACAAAATAAGTAAATCAAAACTGTATACTGTGTATTCACAAAGGCACACTGGATTCCACAATCTTTGTCCCATTTTGGCAACGCTGTTACATTCCAGTATAAGGCTCATTTGCAATCATATATATTTTATGGTTCAGAGAAATTTCTTTGTTCTGATGTAACAAAGTGTGTGGTTAAAATAAAACAATGTGTAAAGGAAAGATATGAATGGAAAAATAAAGAAATAATAAAAACATGATTAGACAAATGCAAACCCTGAATTCCAAATACTGAAAATAAACAATGTTTAGATGAATCCAGAATATCAATAGAAAACATTCAGCTCAAATCATTGCATATGTGGCTCCATTCAAAATTTTTCAATATTATAGTCACAGACCCCTTTACACTGTTAAATCAACCCTCTTGCCTTCAATAATGACTAACTGGAGAGAGAGAAAAAAACTTTGGTTTGGCTTAAAACCCTAGAATAACTGTGCCAATGTGGTTAAGAATGATCATCAATAGAAGGGACACATGTAACATCAGCATAGAAATATAAGTAAATCATAATACTCCAGGTTACTGATAATGTACAGGACTTTGTAATGCTTTTAGTAATGAAAAAAAAAAACACTCTCTCTTCCAATGAGATGTGAATAAAAATAAATTAACATGAACTTAACAAGCATGTAATATAATTATGTCAATAAAACTTTCATTATTATTTTATCAAAGTTGTAAGTCATATGTTCAATGCATTTAATTCCTCATTAAGTGCACTCAATTGCAAATATAAAATGAGTTTCATTTTCCAATAAACTAAACCGTCACATAGCAATAAAAATATGCTGATAAATAAATGCAACCATTACTCCATTACAACCATGATGTTTTAATAACAATTTATCTACAAAATTGACTGACATCACTGTATTCTTTGCAAGGAAAGCGCACTGTCACTGAAGCAAAAGAAAAAAAAACATATAAAAATTACAAACAAACACTCCACATATTTTTTAAATCTCTTCTTTGAACTCGGTGTACTGTACAATAAAAATGAGTCTGTTTTTGAGCAAGATGATCTACTTGCGAAAGTAAAGTCACAAAAAAAAAACTGTCATCAGTGTCCAAAAGTGTCTCTATCACGGAAAGTCATTGCAGCTTTGACTTTAACAGTCTATTCTGCATTTTTACAGTTGTTCTATTGCTGTCTGCTGTGATGATTTAGCCGTTAGCTACAGAGTTTAGTGGTCTCATAATCCAGAGAATTGGGGAAACGGGCATTGAAGGACTGAAGCGAGGCGTGAATGCGCACCACCTCATTAGCTGTCAGTTTGAGACGGTGCCGTAATAAGCAGGAGAACAGGTCCAGAGGTTGCTGGCCCGGTGGAGATTGTCGGTTGACCCGGTCCCGGATCTCCAGCAGCTGGAGCAAGGCCGAGTCCTGCGAGCCCTGCGTGTACGGGTAGTCCAGCTGCAGGATCAAGTCCCGGATTGCTTCCGGGTCAAAATGCATACTGTAACCGAACACTTGAATGCTGTTGATCTTCATATACCCCAGATTTCTAATAGGGTCAGCCATTTCCAAAGGCTCCAGGTAAACGCTGTCATTGGCCCCGGTGCCTGGAGTTTTGATGCGGCTTCTCAGGTAAATGTGGATGGTCTCAAAGAAGGTCTTCCACTTGTTGCCCAAAGTCAAGGTCCAGTTAAAGCATTCTAGTGGAAGGTCCAGCTTAGCAGACTTCCAGTCTGGAAAACTGTTCTCGTTCACAGGAATTAACCAACTTTCTGAGTGGCTGCCTCCGAAGGGATTGATGAAGAGCGTGAGCGCAGGTTCCAGAGTGCTGTTTTTCGTAAGGCAAATTTGAAGGGAGATGCCTAAGAGCATATGGACCAGGTTGGATTTGTATTTGTTACTCTTTAGCGTAAGCAGCATCCTCTTCCTCCATGAAGGATCGAACCAGCTATTCAGCCGCATATCGTTGCTGATGAAGATAGCGTGGACCTCCAAACGTCGATCGGCTCTCTGTAGGAGGTAGCGTAGCTCCAGATCTTGAAGATCAGTCTCAAAGCCCAGGTAGTTCTCGGTAGAATCTGCCACCATTGGTCGACAGGACCCTTGACTTAACATGTAGCCGACGTTGCAACTGCCGCAGCGAGTGTGGTTGTCGTTAGCACAAGCAGCGCAGGCGGCACCTTCACCCACAGAGCATGGTGTGGGCACCTGGCAGGAACTGTGGTCATATGCACAAATGCAAGTGTGCAGCTCTTCTGAGAAGGATCCTAGCTGGTTGTTTTCGGAGCAGTATAATAAAGACTGGAAGTAGTTCAGCCAATATGACTGTGGCCTAAGATAAGATAAACATCAATATCAGTTAGTCTGCCTAAACGATGATTGTTGAGATTAAATTGTCATGTATCCAGAGCCGGTACTGCAGCAGATGACAAGATTAAAACTAGCACAAACATAATTCTGTTCTACAAAAAGTAATCTAAAACAGTAAGGGCATTGTTCCCTTCTTCTGTTTAAAATATGGCAAAACTGTCACTTAGCATCTCTCTCTAACAGCAATTGCTTCATGTTTCATTTTCGCAAACCTACAAATGTTCTGATACTGAATGAGATTTGAAGGTCTAAACTTAAAATATAACACTGCTCTGAACTGCTGGTTCCCAACTGGTGGATTATGGCCATAAAATGGGTTGCAGGTCTGTTTTGACAAATCATTAAATTAGGGCTGTGAAAAATAATATGCTAATTGTTCTGATTAATATGGACTATGTAATGTTAAAAATACAATTAATGCAATTTAATGCAGCATCCATTTTTCTCACATTTACAAATGTATGTTTAATTTATTTATTCATAATTATCTCCTTTATGTTCCTTCTACATTAATTTGGGTATTCAATGTGTTAATCACTGATTTTTATTGAATGAATAAACTTTATTTTCATTTATTTAACCATATAATTGTCTATAGTTAGGATAACACAATAATTAGTGTAAATACAAAAGATGCCGACATGGACAGGCTGCTCTCAAACTTCCACACCATGAAGAAAACTATGCAGATGTAGAAGAAAATATGATCCAGATAAAACTTCACTAACATATTTTTCGAAAATGTTTCATTTTAAGGGCATTTGCACAATAAACTGTAGGGATGTATCAATATTGCGATAGCAAAACTGTCTCGATATTATCGTGGTCACATGATGATATGAAATGATAGGCCTTCCGGGCAAAAAGTGTAGTCTTGGGAGTGGAGTTTTCCTTCAGAATAAAAGCTCTACTGCCATTTCAGTCAAAATAAAAGCTTAAAAGTGCAGTATGAATTGCTGATAGCTAGCAGTTTAAATGGGTAACATTACTCCAGTCCAAATTCAAAATATCTCTTTCAAGTATACAAATTAAGAAATAAGTATTGTAATTTCCCTACTGACTTTAGATTTCTCTTCATTTTGAACTCTCAAAGTGCATTAGATAGAATAATTTAATTTGAAAAGTTCTTCATTTGTTTTTTTAAATATAGCAATAAATATCATATCGTGGACTTCATACCGCAATAATATTGTATCGTGAGATTTTAATATTGTTAAATCCCTAATAAACTGTGTTGGTGCTTGGTAGCCGATGTAAAATCTAGGGCCTGAAGCAAAACCAGTTGAGAACCACTATACCGACTTTAGTCTTATTGATTGTGGGTAAACACAAAGATGTCTCCCTGGAGACAAGAGCACTAGTGCTCCCTTTCCCTCTGAAGCACGCTGACAAACATTCCTCACGGCAGCCCGTGGAGTCTGAAATGCAGGCCACTCATGAACACAAGTAATAATGATGATAAACACTATGTGAAGTGTTTCCTCTCTGGATACAGTAATTGGGGGCATTATTCCATTTCGGAATTTAGTATCAGTGTATTTATCACCACAACAATGAGGAGATAATGAGTCTGTTGTGCTCACCTTTCACGTGGTAAGTTGATGTGGGGCTGTTTTTGGCACCTCTTGCTGAGGCTGAAGAGCTTGTAAACCACGCGCTGGGCTCGCTTGAAGAGACTTTTCATGCTGTTTTCCAGCTGCTCATAGCGCCGCTGAAATACACCATCCAGCGACCACAAATGTTGGATCATCGAGGAGTTGAGGAAGAAATTCTGCGGCAGCCTCATCAGAAATGTTTTGAACTCATCTGTTGAGGAAAGAGTACGTTCTCTCAGATATAGGAAATGTTGTCATGTAAACTTGATTGAACAGTGGATAAATGCCTTAATGCACTCTCACTCTCCTTGGCAATAAGAAGGAATCATTTCAGTGAAGAGACATTTTTTCATGCGGTTCCTACAGAGCATTTCATTTTAGCTGATGGGGCAGAATGCTGAATGCCTTTGATGCATCAGAAGGACACATTTACGATACCTGAGAAAGTATGTATATCTGGCACTTCCTGATAGCTCTAATAACATAAACTTTGAAAGTAATTGAACTCAGGGATATTTTGGGAAGAGGGGAAAAGGATGAGAGTGTGGAAGAAAAAAAAATCCATGCGTTTTAATTTTGCTCAAGCATTAATGGTCACTGTGGGGTGACCTCGACAGGCAGTAATACAGTACCTAAACATTATGCTAAGTGCTCTCATTCATATGCTTGATGAAAGATGCTGGATGGGCAATAAAGCATTTTATGGGTGATTAATTCTGCTCAACATACTGTAAGGCAATATGTTGAGCAGGACCTTTTTTTCTAATCCCACACTGTCTCTGAAGGACATTGTGTGTGGAATGTCAGGATTCACTGAAAGTTGTTCATATTTATTCAGACCAGTGACCAGTGTGAAAAAGTACTGAAATTATACTAGACACCACAGGTCAACAGGGTAAAATTTTTAACCAATAGTTATTGCCGTAATTCCCCAGTTGATTATTCACAGTACATTAATATACATTTCTGCGTATTACAAGTTTTCAGAAATCTTACAGAAATCTTACTTTAAAATATGCAAATGATGCATCATCTAATTAAATATGCATCAGTTTCCAGAACACAAATCTGAAAAATCTGTTAAAGCCAAGTTCAAAATAATTTTTTCTCCATATTAAAGTTAAAGGTTCTAACACAGGGAAATTTGGGATATCCTTTTTTATCAGAAAAGTCTGTCAACAGATAGAATTTTCACCATGTTTATAGGAATAAAATATTATATAAATAACAACATGAATTATATATGAACAATCATTCTGTAAAAACTTTCAAAACATAGACAGGAATGAAACTGTAAAGTTTATTGAGTGTGTAAGTGCTGAAGTGGACGTTTCTGGCTCAGTGCAGGAGAAAAAAAATAATAATTTAGAGGAAATGGCCTTTACAAAAATGCACTGTAATTGAAATCTGCAGTCGCGAATAGATAAGGTTTAATCAAATAAACACTTAAATGTGTATTTTGGATGTTTTTTCCCTCACTAGTATGCAAAAAAAAAAAAAAAGGAATATGTTATGAAAGCAAAATAGCCTAAAATCTCAAAGACTGACTAGTATGTAAAGATGGTTTTGCCCGTAGTGTTAGTTAAGAAAGTTAAATGACTGTTTGTCCATCTTCAGCAATGAATGAACAGTAGTAAATTACACAATTTTCTAAACTACTAACTAATAATAATTATACAATACAATTCCAAAATAGGCTCTAAATTAATTATTGTGGTGATTGAGATGTTTCTTCATAGGAACAAACGAATAACAAAAATTATTCAGTTGAATTCAGTCTCCTACCTGAATCTCCAAACTCCTTGTAGGTAAGAGCCCATGATTCAGAGATTCGCAAAAGGCTTTCCTCCATGGCCTGGATATCCATGTAGGGGCAGTTGCACTCTGGGAACTTGGGGTCACATTTGCACCAGCAGTCATTGTCTCGACAGACAAAGGTTCCCTCTCCATTGCAGGCAATGTAACTAAGAGCTGCTTGGACGAAAGTGTCTCTGAGATAATCTGGCAAAATGACCTGCAAGCCTTCAGTTACAGAGAAAAGAAAGACTGTTATATGAATACTGGGTTACCTGATTAGAGAGTCATGTGGTCACAAAGCGCACACACACTTGGTAGAAATGCGGTGCCTGAAGATACCATATTCTCTGTTCAGCAATTGAAAACTTCTTAACAAGTGCTTTTGCCGTTACAGTGATTTTGACTCTTTTCCAAAACCTAGTGAGTATGCATACTGTGCACAATAATCAAAACAAATTATGATCAAACTCAATTATCTTATGATTCATCCTGTGACGGATAGGTTTGACTCAACTATGCGTATAAATGCGAAGACAAAGGAATGTGCAAATTGAGACTATATTTACTGTGTCTTTTAATAATCAAGTATCATGGTTTCCACAAAAAGAATATTAAGCAGTGGAATTGTTTTCAATATTGATAATATCAAATCAAAACCACATCAGCATATTAGAATTATTCCTGAAGAATTATGTGACACTGAAGACTAGAGAAATGGCTGCTGAAAATTCAGCTTTGCCATCAAATGAATTAATTATATATTAAAATACATTAAATTAGAAAACAGTTATTTAATAATATTTCACAATATTACTATTTTTTATATTTGTTTTATCAAATAAATGATGATACATATGAATGAATAAATAAAAAAACATTTTCTTTCCCAAGCAAAACTTACATTTCAGTATTGAATGAATAATTGTATAATCTGCATTTCATTTAAGTCATCTGTCATCTTAGAAGCTATCACTTGAAATATTCTGAAATTGCCTTCTCCACAAGTCATCTTGGGAAGCCACATAATTAAGCTGCCAACATTTCGGAACAACCTTCATGTCAAGAACCTGACTATGATACCTTAAATTGCTCCTTAGAGCAGAGCTCTCTAGCTTTTGGAAAAGAGCCTTTTGTGTTTCACATAAAAAAAAAAAAGCCCACCACAGTATCAAAACTTGACATACTAGATGCAACATTTTATACCTTGCAAATTGACTTTGTTCTCGGGACTCTGAACCAGCACAGAACTGACAGAATCAAGGTTGTCATAGTTACTGCAGCCGAGAGGGCCAGTCCTTGTTTCAGTTACCTGGGAAACAAAATTCAGACCACAAAATTATCAGTTTCACTGTACGGTTACCGCTGTACCATGGTATTTTACATGGAAAATAGTGTTATAAACTCTTTTCCCATGCTTTCCTTGTTAAAATGGATAATAAGCAGCCTGGCTGTGAACAGATGCATTATAAGAACTTCCTGTGCTTGGTGAGTCACTTGTTCCAGAAATGGTGCTAATGCGCATGCAGTGGTGGTCCTCTCACAGATAATCACTTACTGTTCTTCTCATCTTATTGAGAGAGCTGAGCAGGCTGTTGTACAATGTTGTATTCCCCCGCTATGTTATGAAATGTATTTAATTGATTAGCTTCCTTATTCAGAGATTCTTTCACAGCGACAAGGAAAACAGAAGTCCATTTCTCTCTACAATGCAGAATGTTATCTAACCTTAGCGGAGGGTACTTAATGATGGTCAGACTGTGTAGCCGTATTGATTTAGGCATCTCAATTGACCTTTACTGCAAGCTAGACCCACTATTATCCACATTTGCAATAAGAGATCATGCTCGATTTTTTCCTTCTCTTTTCTAGTCATCACTCTCTCATCGTGACACAGAGAAGCACGCATAATTGATTCACACTTTTCTCTCTTATGGTGCCAGTGAACCTTCATCAATTCAGTGATCTCTTTCGATTCGGCCTGTCAGACAATATCTTTTCCAGGCTGACAGTTAGATAAGGTAAGACAAGGTTGTCTTCTGCCACTCCATCACAAACCCACTGAAGAGTCCAGTGTTGGTAACAGGGAACTCTGCAGCATGCAGCTTTGCACTATATGGGTGTTTCTTTTTTGTTTTTGTTTTTATACCAATCTTGACCTTTAATTTTGCACAGATTAACTATTTTACATATTCCTACAAACATACACTACAGTTATAATTTTGTTTTATAATTATTATTATTGTTTTTTTTACATATTAAATTGGTCAATTCTATTTGAAATAAATGCTGTTCTTTTGAGCTTTCTATTCATCAAAGAATTCTGAAAAGAGAAGGCATCATCGTTTCCACAAAAGTTTTAAATAGTGCAGCGGTTTTCAACTGTGATGATAATGAGTAATGTTTCTTGAGCACAAGATCTGCATATAAGAATGATTTCTGAAGGATCATGTGACACTAAAGACTGGAGTAATGGCTGCTGAAAATTCAGCTTTACATGCACAGGAATAAATAACATTTCAAAATAATATATTAAAATAGAAAATAGTTATTTTAAATTGAAATAATATTCCATAGTATTACTGTTTTTAATTTGTATTTTTGTATCAAATAAATACAGCCTTGATGAGCATTATTTTACCAACTTTTGATTGACAGTGTTTTTTCTCTTTTTTTTCTCCACAAGATGCATTTTTAAGCAATCAAATAAATAAATAAGCAAGCAAGCGAGTGTGAGGAAATAAATATATAGACAACTAGTCTTCCATCCTGACCCATCCCTAGCATATGGCCTGAATCCCTGGCTTGAGCAAAAGCTTGAACAGCAATAAAACAGAAAGCTTAGCTCAGCAGCAATTGATTTTTTTTATAACGATCATACCTGATGCAATCAGATGATACACCTATATGCTTTATTATTTAATGCACCATATGATGTGCCATATGGTAAAGGGCTACTGATTGATGAACAAGTGAAGCATGATATTAGATTTCTTTTACAGATAACAGCTGTTATTCGAAGCAAATACTTTGCATGTCACAAAATACCTTGTAATGGCAAATTATAGGCCACCTGGACTTGTGTGATCCTCTGCTGTTCAAGCTTAATGTGAAACATCAACAGTCTGGTGTTGATTCCCACTCTGCATAGTGAGCAGCTATTATGGATCAGTGAAATATCTCAATTATAGCCAGAAAACAATATTCTGTGTGGAGATATTAGCCACCAAGTTTGGCTGATAGAAAGCTTTTCTCCAATTTCACAGCTGGACAAATACCACAGCTTCAGCATTTCTTTTTGAAAGCACCACTAGACAAAACTAAATATCCAGATTTTCCATGGATGGTCTCGCACAGCCAGAGTTTTGACCTGTGGCACAATTTTGGTCCTCAGTTTAGTTTATTTTGGTTATGAACAGTTCACTAAGTCAGGAAGAGACCACCTAACTGAATGACCAATATGCTGTGTTCAAACAAACAGAAACAGACCAGAAAAATTAAACTTTTGATTAATAAATTAATCAAAGTCTCAATGAACTGGACAGAATAGGGCATGTCAGCTGAGACCAGCATGGTGGATTTTGCTTGAAAAATGCTACTGATAACAGAACACAACAGTCAATTCTCTGCAAAAGAGTTTGCGTTGTCTCCTTGCGGTTACAATTCTGACACAGTGTGTGTTTCTCCGACGGTATCGTGGCTGTAAATTCAATTCTGGCTTGGCTTAGAGCTGATCTGGTATGAAGAAATTGTCAAATCATGAGCAAAATGATCCCCGTCGATTGCAGAATGGCTCGGGTTTTCACACATTAGACAAACAATCTGAGCAAAATCACAAAGGTGGGATAAAGCCCGACTTTGTAAAGAGCTTCGCTCCAGTGTTTTCCTCTCACAGTCCCAGCACACCGCTACACTAATAGGCTTTTCGAATGAAAGGAAATTTCTAAATTTCCCCTCCACGGTGCCCAGTGGGGGGAGCTAGAAACCTCATTCTGTACTCCAGCTCTCTTTAATCTGGAATTCATATGGAGGAACATTTGCCTCAGTCTGTCCCGTGAAATGTAGACATGGGTCAACGCCCTGTGGAAATGATGCGTGTGTCAGAGGCCCCTGCTGCTTTTGCGATTCATTCTCTTGCGCTGTTGGAGCTGCACTGTCCTGCCTGGCAGGCTGCTTCCGTCACTCACAGACTCTTTTGCTTTTCTCACCAGCAATAGACAAACACAGCCTTGACACCTGAGATCTGCCCTCCCAACTGTAATAAAACCGTCTAAGCACTGCAGCAGTTGTGTGCCGAGGGAAAGCGCTGTTGTATATAATGGGATGGGGAGGGATCATCAAAGTGTGGACTGGAATATATGTGTCAAACTGTGCGTTGCTGTGACAGTAAATGTCTGTTTGGGGGATTTGTACAGCTTGGTGTGACCAATTTTAATGGCTGTCAGCAAAAGTGTAACAGCTACTTCAAATAGCGCATTGACTGAATCCTTAATTGTGACAAATATGAAGCACCAAGCTTTCTTTGGCTTTTCAAATTAGTTTGTGTTGATCTGTGAGGATTAAAGAGTATGAAAGTAAATTTATGAAACTAAGGCATGGCATATGGCAAGCGTGATATCAAGACATTATAAAGAAAAAACATAAAAAATGGGCTAATTATTAAAGTTGTTTTGTTCTGTGTTTACTTTTTGATGAACCCTTTCCTGGAATTTTTTTTCTTTAGGAGTTCCCAAATAGTGTTTTCTGTATTTTTCTTCCATCTAGTATTTTACTTCCATCCAGCTGGTTATTGCAGATACAGAATTCCATCATTGTTTCTATACAGAGAAATCAGGCAAAAATATTGCTATGCATAAAAATGCAGTCACTAGACTGGCCAATGGATTAATAATGTAATTTGGCTTGGTATTAAATTAAACATTGATGGCGCAGGGGTGGTGATGGCGCAGTGGATAAGACACATGCCTTTGGTGTGAGAGACCCGGGTTCGAATCCACTGTAAGACACCAATGTGTCCCTGAGCAAGACACTTAACCCCCTAGTTGCTCCAGAGGCGTGCGACCTCTGACATATATAGCAATTGTAAGTCGCTTTGGATAAAAGCGTCAGCTAAATGAATAAATGTAAATGTAAATATATACATCAGGGGCATGGGCATGGTAGGCAAGGGAGGCAGTGTCTCCTCAAAAAATTGGATAAGAAAATAATCGATATTACAAACATAAATTGCAAATATTACTAAATATGGCATTAAAAGTATAAAAGTCATTCGTTTTTTATAAAGTAACGCAATCCAACAGCGACACCCGCAGGTAAAGTTACAGCGGAGGCTTGCCTCCCTTCAGTCCATAGACTTATGCGGTGACTTTTCAGGAGGCTCATTGTTCAAAAATGGCATCCATGGCACACATAAAGTATACACTTACAAATATACTACTAGTACACTGATATTTGTATACTTACCACATAAAGTATACTTAAAAATATACTTGTACTTTACTTAAGTATACTTAATAAAATAAACTTGAAGTATACTACTTTTTGGTAAGGGTCTGAGGATATTACAAAGATTAAACAAGTGTTTTTTTTTACTCTAACACATGAAATGTGGAGTTGTCTGCTTTTGCTATAAAACAAACTTTTAATACAGGTCCTTTTCAAAAAATTAGCATATTGTGATAAAGTTCATTATTTTCTGTAATGTACTGATAAACATTAGACTTTCATATATTTTAGATTCATCACAACACAACTGAAGTAGTTCAAGCCTTTTATTGTTTTAATATTGATGATTTTGGCATACAGCTCATGAAAACCCAAAATTCCTATCTCAAAAAATTAGCATATCATGAAAAGGTTCTCTAAACGAGCTATTAACCTAATCATCTGAATCAACTAATTAACTCTAAACACCTGCAAAAGATTCCTGAGGCTTTTAAAAACTCCCAGCCTGGTTCATTACTCAAAACTGCAATCATGGGTAAGACTGCCGACCTGACTGCTGTCCAGAAGGCCATCATTGACACCCTCAAGCAAGAGGGTAAGACACAGAAAGACATTTCTGAACGAATAGGCTGTTCCCAGAGTGCTGTATCAAGGCACCTCAGTGGGAAGTCTGTGGGAAGGAAAAAGTGTGGCAGAAAACGCAGCACAACGAGAAGAGGTGACCGGACCCTGAGGAAGATTGTGGAGAAGGACCGATTCCAGACCTTGGGGGACCTGCGGAAGCAGTGGACTGAGTCTGGAGTAGAAACATCCAGAGGCACCGTGTACAGGCGTGTGCAGGAAATGGGCTACAGGTGCCGCATTCCCCAGGTCAAGCCACTTTTGAACCAGAAACAGCGGCAGAAGCGCCTGACCTGGGCTACAGAGAAGCAGCACTGGACTGTTGCTCAGTGGTCCAAAGTACTTTTTTCGGATGAAAGCAAATTTTGCATGTCATTCGGAAATCAAGGTGCCAGAGTCTGGAGGAAGACTGGGGAGAGGGAAATGCCAAAATGCCTGAAGTCCAGTGTCAAGTACCCACAGTCAGTGATGCTGGTGTTGGTCCACTGTGTTTTATCAAGGGCAGGGTCAATGCAGCTAGCTATCAGGAGATTTTGGAGCACTTCATGCTTCCATCTGCTGAAAAGCTTTATGGAGATGAAGATTTCATTTTTCAGCACGACCTGGCACCTGCTCACAGTGCCAAAACCACTGGTAAATGGTTTACTGACCATGGTATTACTGTGCTCAATTGGCCTGCCAACTCTCCTGACCTGAACCCCATAGAGAATCTGTGGGATATTGTGAAGAGAAAGTTGAGAGACGCAAGACCCAACACTCTGGATGAGCTTAAGGCCGCTATCGAAGCATCCTGGGCCTCCATAACACCTCAGCAGTGCCACAGGCTGATTGCCTCCATGCCACGCTGCATTGAAGCAGTCATTTCTGCAAAAGGATTCCCGACCAAGTATTGAGTGCATAACTGAACATAATTATTTGAAGGTTGACTTTTTTTGTATTAAAAACACTTTTCTTTTATTGGTCGGATGAAATATGCTAATTTTTTGAGATAGGAATTTTGGGTTTTCATGAGCTGTATGCCAAAATCATCAATATTAAAACAATAAAAGGCTTGAACTACTTCAGTTGTGTTGTAATGAATCTAAAATATATGAAAGTCTAATGTTTATCAGTACATTACAGAAAATAATGAACTTTATCACATTTTTTGAAAAGGACCTGTATGTAATATAAAAAAATGTACTTTCATTTAACTTTAATTTTGTAATTATTAATTAAAGTTATTATTACTTAATCAAAACAACCCAACTGCAGTTTGATTTATAATTTGGAATGTGCAATGAAAAAAAAAAAAAAAAAACTGATTTCTGAAAAGATAAGGTGAGTTATCAGTTTTTGCAAATGAACTCATATTTTAACCCATATTTTAATTACTCAGCATCATAGGCCATTCATAAATCTAATTTAATTGAACAGCATGTACAACCAGAGCTACTTTTCTTTTCTCACAGTGCAGAACTTGTCATATACAGCGGTGAATGGATATCTCTAGATGCCCACTCATAGCATATGACACTTTTCATAGCAGGATCATGGCAACAGGGATAGTGAAGAAAAAAAAAAAGCACTTTGTTATACTGAACATGATTATTCTTGAGGAGTTGAAAGAAGGAAGCTGTGGGCTCTGACTTGACTAATGACATACCTTGATGGCAGTGGAAGCAATCTGGATGTGATGCAGTTTTCGCAGAGTACTCTCCCTGTCTATGAAATAGGAGGCAGCCAGCTGGTGCAGGGCCTCCAGAGTCACAGCCGTGCTGTTACTGGTGTAGTCGCTCGCCTCTGCTTTCTTACTCAACTTCCTCTTGTCCACAAATATAGTCAGAGCCTCCTCTCCTAGCAGAAACAGAACAGACCATGCTTATTGATATAGAAATGTTTTACAGTAAGAATTGATCTGTTCTATGCTCTTGCGGAATGTATTAAGGATTCTGATGCAAGTTGTAGTTTTTTATAAGCTGATTGATCATTACTACAGGGCAAAGTAAAAATACAGGGTAACACTGTAGTATAGGGACCAATTCTCACTATTAACTATTTGCTTATTCGTCTACCATTAACACATTGGCTGTTTATTATTACTAATAAAGCACATATTCTGCATGACCATATTCAACATCCTTAATCCAACCCAATACCTAAACTTAACGACTACCTTAAAAAACTATTAATAAACAGCCAATTAGGAGTTTATCGAGGCGAAAGTCATAGTTAATGTTTTGGTAATGTGACCAAATACTGATGTTCTGATTAATCACAATCTTCATTTGAACAATCATTTATTAGTTCATTATGCTGATTCTTAAAATCCCAAAACCAATCTTTTACCCTAACTATTTTTGGTGGCTGTGTAATGTCATATATCAAGTATCAGTGTTTCAAGAACCGGTTTTCAGGAATGGAGACTCCTATGAAAACTTCAGCATAAGAAATTATATTTTATCTGAGATAGAAATGTGAGTTTGCAGTCTGTACTGAACGTAATGCAAAGTTTGAACGAATCAATGACTCTTAGTGAATCAAAGTCATACAGTTTGTCTAGTGTATCCCGATTCTCAAAACAAATTACTATAATCAACTGTTTTTTTTTGTATGAATAGTTCAAAAGACAATTTACCGGTTTAACATAAAACACAGCACTGGCAGATAGTGTTAGCAGAATCAAAATTTTGACTATAATAAATCAATTGGAATCGAATTGAGAGATTCAGTTCTCAAGCTAAATTTAATGAGGAAACCTCTTTCCAGCACTATAATATAAAGCAGATCAGTGTGACTTTACAGTTAATGCTTATACTGTATATGTTCTGTAACTCTCTCTGGCAGTTTGTATTCCAAGCAGATCTGCTGCAAAGCCAAGACTTGCATCTCCATTTTCATGCTCTAACCTTACACAATATTGCTTGTTTTCCAGAGCAGCGAAGGCCACATCAGTTGTGTACAGCCAATACTTTTGCATTACGTGAAGTAACTTGTAAGCACAGACTGCTCAGAGTTTGAGAACTGAGCAAAATAATGTGTGTGGATTTCTGAAAGGTAACCCATTCTGGACACGATGCCATCTGTTTACACCTGCCTCCCACTTTCAATCACACAGTGGAAGAAGTAATACATTATGTGGAAAAGTGATTTTGCTTGGTGTGATAGAGTTGAAATTGAGATGTAAATATGCATGAGATCTATCTGTGTTTATTCTGCATGAAAAACACTAGTTGGTTTTCAAGTTTGTATAGGATTTATGACCTTTGTGCAAAACCACCATGAGGATGTTTCACAGGAATATGTTTTTCTACCTCCTAGTGTAGCTGACAGTAGAAAATGGGTCCCATATTTCTTGATCAGGTTGTCAGTAATTAGCTGGGCAGTGGGTCTGCGTCCCAGGAGTCGAATGTTTCTTATAAACTCCGGGGTGAGAGACAAAGGGGAGTTCAGGAAGTCCCGTCGCTCTACAGCCAAGTTATTCACTTTCCACCGGCCAAATTCCCTGCATGAGAAAAACAGAGACAGTAAACAGGCCTGTCCCTAATGATCTGTTTTCATTAACATTTCTCAACTGTTTTGGACATGATAGAAGGAGGCCTGCAGGGCAACCAGCACTCCTGCCAAGCTGCATCTCTAGCCTCAGGTTCTCAGAGCATGTTTCATTTGGGGGATGAATACCATGCGTAGGGCGCCGCCTCCGAATGTGCAGCTGACAGGTGCTATGCTCAATAAACACTTCGTGACAGAAATCTGCCACGACAGAAAGACTCATAGAAGTCCGCCCTGTGGTGACAACCAATACCTTTCATAAAAGTGGGGAGGAGAAAGAAAAGCTAAATGAAAAAATACCACCACAAAGCTCTGAAATCCTTCCAGGCAAAAAAACAGAGAAACAATGCTCCAGGCTTTGGTGACTCATGCATTTTTGCAATTTTGTCTTCCTCCATAGGACCACATGACACATAGTTGACAATATATCATACATTTGAACAAAAACTAAATGTTTCTAAATCTATTGGAATGTTATTGAATACAAATTAACTGCTGACATTCTGTATGCAAGTCTAAATGCACTTTCAGAAAAGAGTCAAAAAAGTGCCAGAAATCTTATTTGCTATGGTGAGACAGCGGTCTCTGCCTGATTGTTTGTTCTGCACCAAAGTTTGGATGGCAGTGTTCGAATTAACTGCACTAACAAAGTAACTGAAAAAGAGTTCGTTTTAATCAAACCAAAACTGCCAAGTGTAAACACACCCTTAATGTACTAATATATTCTTTTAAGTCCCTATAATAAACCATGGTTCATTTTTGTAAGGGAGGTACTAATATATACCATTAAGGTGCAAACTTTTGACAGCTTTGTACCTTTGTTTTCTGTACAAATCCAATTAAGTAATATTTGTTCAAAGTCTATGAAACTGTTTATATGATTAAAAGGTCTTTTAATGGAAAGGATGAAAAAAATCAGCAAGCTTGGCTTGTTTTTAAAACATTTCAGCTTCTGTGCACAACCATTTCCGATGCACAGTTTTATTTAAGCTGATTGATGCAATCCAAACTGCTTACAGTGAAAAGAAACATGTCTTTAGCTGGGTATCTTTAATGCAAAAACATGCATTAGAGGCCACCAAGTCACTTTTTAAAGTAGAAAAATAGCATGTGGACTAATAAACTGGAACTGGGTAGCTGACATAAACACACCCTAGCAGACCAATGTATCTTCCTTAGAGCAAAATACTAAAAGCATTTGTGCCAACTTATTGCAGGATGAGTAGCTGATGAAGCAATAATAAAACTTGTTTTTAATTAGCCCTGACAGAAACTATTTTGTTTCTTAAGCGAAGGTCAAGACTAATGCTCCTCTTTGTCTCACCAGCAGCAACTCACAATGCATACAAAAATAACAAATTTAATTCATGCAGTTACAGGCAATTAAGTATTCAAGCCTTTTCTCTGTATAATTCTTTCAACCCCCGGTCCTTATTTTAAGCTCTGCGTTATGCAATTATGCATACGCTAAAATAGGCACATGCCTCTACAAAAGGCATTGGCACAATCTCACACTCAATACATCTCAAAACACCCTCCAATCTCTGTGTGCCTCTCTTCTATAAGAACCTGTCCTCTCAGTTAGCCGAGAAATAGTGAGTAACCTCATGCACAGGTGATGGATGGAGCTGGGGTGGCCTTCTGAAAGGGGATCTATCACATTAAATCAGGAGTAATGACAGAGGCCTCCCGACCCAGATGTTTGATTGATTCATTCCAGCAAACGCCCTTAATTCCATCTGCTATTTTGCAATTCATAAGGGGCAAAAGTGATAGAATTATGTCGAAATTATGTCACAAAAATACACATTATTAATGTATGGTCGAAGCTGTTGTTGGATTTATGTCAGAATATAATTTTGGGTAATTTCATAAGCTACGCCCTCAGCTGCTGTAAATAATGGTAATATTGCATTTGGCATGTGCTATACCAACAATTGGGACGATGACTGCTTGCTTGAATTTAGATGATCTATCTTAATTTCACATGGCACCATGATAAGCCACTTTTTAGACTGGACAGTTCTTTGGGAGCTGTGATGAGCTAGCCTTCAGGAGTTCAAAGGTTCCCTACAAAGAGGAAAGTAAAGACGGAAAATCCTCCCTGTCATTCTCTTTCCCGTCACAGCTGAGCACGATAAGCTTGGATTGTCTTATCAGGTGAGGCTTTGTGTGAGAGCAGTTTAAAGGCTTCTCTAGGAAGCACTCTATGGGGCTTCTGCTGTGCTATATGAAATGCTCATTACGACCGAAGTCATCATCAGTCTTCACAACAGCACTGAAACCGATTCTGCTTTCTGTGCTTTGTTTCTCAGCTTTTTGTTGCAGAATAAAAAGTCCTCGAGGCTTGTGTCACAAGCTTTTATCTCTGCCTTTAAGATAGGTATTAAAAAGATGATTTGAATATCATACAGAAGCAAGTGGCCCTAAAAAGAGAAAACTTCAAATAAGGGCAGCTGTCATCATGAAAAGAAATAGCATTTTATGAAATTACCTTTTACAAGCCATTTCAAACTGATTTTCCCACTTACATTATTAAGATTGTGAGAGAGAGAATTGCCTCAGTCTGTGCGCACATCAGCCTCTCTGGAAACTGTCCCGTGGCAGTGAATCAGTAAAGCAGGTGGTATATTTGGACCCTGTCTTTGAATGTTATGACATGGCATTTTCCCAATATTCTACAAAGTGAAATCTCCCAAATAAAAAAAGAACATTTTCCAACAAAGAGCTCATTAAAATTCTTTCAAATTCAATCAAGAAGAACGTGGAGAATTGAAGGAGGGATGAGATGGTGCACTTTCATTACCCAGATGACAGTGTTACACACCACTGTAAGTAGGAGAACCACTTCTGGTAATTCATCTTCTACCTGTCATTGCGGATTATTTGAAATGAGCAATGTAACAAAGCTGTGCTTGAAGGAGAAAAAGCTATCCCCAATGTCATATTGCCACTTTTAATATCTCTAGGACTGCTGTGAGAGATGCGTTGTTGCATGCGTTGTTATCGGCAAGGAAATGCACT
This sequence comes from Barbus barbus, assembly GCF_936440315.1. NCBI lineage: Eukaryota > Metazoa > Chordata > Actinopteri > Cypriniformes > Cyprinidae > Barbus > Barbus barbus. Next base: position 19,467,476 of record NC_136753.1, read on the forward strand.
GAAAAAGAGTGCTTAAATAAAAGGCTCCAGGCTGTGCAACATATTACAGAGAATCTGCATTAGCATAAAAAGATGTGATCTGATCTAAGAATGTCACAAACACAATATGAATTTACCATCCTTTCCATGCATTATCTGTACACATATACTGCACTCAAAAGAACAAGCAATTGATATTAAGCAAAACGACTATTAGATACTTTCTTTTAAAAATTTATATCTGTGATGGTATTGTGTTTGTTTACTTTCAAGTATATTTGGTACATCAGGCTTTTATTGCTCATAGTATAATAATGGAGTTCATACCCAAGGAAGAAAAAAAAAACTGTGAAAAAACCAAATCGACTTACAATTGAGAAATACAACAAGCAATTTATAAGGAGGCAACAACACGAGCCTGATGTATCATATTTCATACTCACATTTTAACCTGTTATAAAAAACATTTTAATTGTTATAAAAATGATGCATGCATAATCAAGTAAACCGAAGTAGCTTAGTCCAGTTAATGCTCATATTGAAATGTTATTAACAATATAAAAGTTGTTCTTATGTTTACTTTATATAAAAAAAAAAATCAATTAAGATTTCACAACAAAAATGCACATGTAACATGACTGGAAATGGGATATATATATATATATATATATATATATATATATATATATTCTGTAAGAAATATAGAGCAAAATGCTTTTTCTTCTAAATCACAAGATAAGATTAAATGAGCACTGAAGCCCTCATAAAAAATGACTAGAGTAATTATCAACAAAGCAATCTTTTTTTAGCAAACAAACAAACTAATCTCGACATCACAAGGCAACAAATAACTAAATGTGACAGCTGACAACAATATCAACAACAACTGTGTAAATACAAGTGGCAAACTGTCAAACAATGCAACTGTTCCATTATTCAAGGCCCAGTGCATATTGAGATAGAAGTGAATGGGATTGAACTGGAAAATATTTTTTAGGCTAGGCCTAAGTATAGTGCTAAGTATATCATAACAGAAAATCTACATTTAAATGCATTACATATGACCCCATGTAAGTTGTTACAATAATATAATGCAGTAAAGATTTAGGAGCTTAATCAGTCTGTCTATTTAATGAGAAATTGCTATATTTAAATGTTTTACCTAAACTCTGGCATCCGTGTGAAAGCTGCTCCTTTTCAATTAGTGTTTTGATACAACACACTTATTTAATCATGGAGTGGTTGTAATCTTTCCCCAACACAGCCTTGCTGCCGACAGTAGCCATCTCGAGGGAACAGGTGATAATGCAGAGTAATAAGAATTAAGAGCCCACTAATCAGTTGGCCACATGATAAGACTATTAATCTCGCAGAGGGAGCACTGAGCCTCTGATGCACCAGGTTTAGACAACAGACTAAAAAAAAAATCTCCAATGTTTTGATGAAGGGCCAATCAGAGCAACCATGAAGTAGCTCCTGCAAATTAGAAGATGTCAACTGTGGCCTCTGAGAACAGATGAATATTCGATAACTGTCCCTGCAGTGATGGAAATTATGTATGAGAAATCACCAGTAATTTACAAGCTGGAATTTCTGTTCACCTTCTAACAGGCAAAATTCTACAAAATAACACACACACAAAAAAACCTTGAACTGCAATTCAACAACAACAAAAAAAAGTGTATTATGTTAATTCTGCCAAGTTCACTTCAGCAAAAAGAAGGCCTTTAGAATACACTACCTTTCAAAACTTTGGAAAAGGTAAGATATTTGAAATAAGCCTTTTATGCTCATCAAGGCTACATTTAGTCAAAAATACAGTAAAATTCTTATATTTTTAAATATTATTACAATTAAATAACCTTTTCCTATTTTAATAGGATAATCAATCATTCTAACATGCTAATTTGGTGCTCAGAAATTTTTCTTTTATTAGCAATGTTGAAAATATTTGTGCTGCTTAATATTTTTGTGGAAACCGCTAGACTTTTTTTGGTAACGATGTAAATGTCTTAACTGTCACTTTTGATCAATTAAATCATCCTTACTGGGAAAAGAAGTATTATTCTTTCTTTCTGTGATAAAACCTTACTGATCCCAAACTTTTGAACAGCATGTATACAGCATGTATATACAAAATATGTTACTGCAAGCCTGTTCATTTATTATTCATAAATTCTGACACAAAGAAATAATTAATGTTGACTCATCAGGTATATAGCAACAAACAATACACAGAACTTCAATTATACTATAGCCTATGACAAAATATGTCACACTCCTGGTGATAATTTCTGTATTTTTGTTCTATATTTAGACAAGATATGTCTAATTACATGATATAGATAATTCTGAAGATTTCAACTCTTGTCAGTCAACTCTTCAGAGACAGTTTAAGTTCTGTTCTGATTTATGTTGATTGTAACAGAAACGTTTTGCAAAGACAACAAAACAGCAACAGGGTTAAGCAGAATTCAGAATTCAAGAATAGCCTCCCTTCTAATTCATAAATTGGAATTTGAATTGGCGTGACATAACAGAAGAGGAATTACTGGATTGTTTGGATTCAAATAAATTCAACACAGATAATGCATTTTGGGAAACAAAGTTTATCTAAATCATATTAATTCATTCTAATAATGCCCAAGGTTTCTAAATGTGGCTAAAGTATTTAAATATAGTGTAAAAAAACTGGATTATGATACTGGATCATGACCCGCTGACCTTCTGACCCAATATAAAGCATAAACTCCAACTAGTACCATCAAAAACCATGGTAAGCCTCAGTTCAATTACAACTAACCTGTAGATCTTGTATCTCGTGGAAAATCCCTGACGGTTCCTCTCCACAAATTCAGTGTACTCTTGTGAGTGGTGAAATGGGCCCTTGTCAGAAAGAAGCCAGTCCAGGGGGCCTGCAGGGCCTTCTTCAGCTAAACTGGCAGAGCTTGTCAGCCAGCAGCGGAGGCTGAAAGTCAGCAACAGCAGCTCCCATAGAGCCATGGGGGAGCAGCACAAGGCTTCAGCAGCACAGGCTCTGGTGCAAGACCACACTCCACCACCCGGCACTGAAGATCACCATGGTTTCGGCCCAACAAACGCTCGCCTAAACACACACAGCACACAGATTCACACAGAAAGAACAAAGATGCATTAGTAAACACTCAGTCATCTTCACCTCCACTCAAGACACTCACCAAAACAACTGTTCCTTTAAGTGAAAAGTGCACACACACAGAGACACAAAGACAGGCAATTAACAGGAAATTCACTTTCCTTGAGGCCATGAAAACTATTTAGGACTCCGGAGAGATCTTGTCAACATAGAGAGGGGAGAAAAGTACGATGATTCTTTGTGGGAATAATCTACTAATTGTCTGTAAGTGAGAAGTGTAATGTATTCACATAAAAATGTTCTCTGCATGGTAATGAGTGTTTTAGTACTTCAGAGGAACAAAGTATCACCAAATTAACAATAAAAGTGAAATAATAAGAACCTCCTGTGCACATGCTTCCAATTTTAGCATCCGCTGTGCAACTGTGCTGGTACATGAAATGGAGAAGTTCTCCCTAAAACTGCTTATATTAATCCAAATTATTTCTAACTCTCAACAAGCTTTTTTTTTTTTTTTGCTTCAAGTGCAAACTGTATAAAAAGGCAAACACGCCAGATACGGTTTAAATCCAAGCACTGTAATTCAGTCCCATGGTAAACGGATGCCATGAGCACATTTTCGACATCTCTTTCAGTAGTTAGTTCTCAGCATCTCCCGCAGTCCCTCCCCTTGTTCTAACCCTGTTATTATTTCCATATTTCCACCAAGTGCTGTCAATCATTCTTCATGGCTGTGACCAAACCAGATGTTGGAATAGAGTCTCATTACTGTATTCTGATGACAGTCTGTCAAGTCATGTGTGCCATGTGACCATATGGGTAGGCGACTTTCAAAAATCATCATACTTTTGTGGAACAGTGTGAAAGGAGATGCAAATACAGATTAAAATACAGACCTTTGCGAAATAATTGCACCACATTGACTTGTGCATCATTGCTTAGTACAACCTCTAATTACAAAAAAGACATGCATATCAAAACAGAAGCGCTACTATGCCTACACTGCAGTACATTTATTTGCAGCGGAATAAAAATTACATAGCCGTTGGTCACGATATATCATTTCATTAAATATCTTTAAGCTTAACATTTGAAATCACAATCATAGGTTGTCCACTTTTGGCATTTATGGCCTTTCTTGGATGATGTATCTACACCCTCATCTCACACAGAACTATAATGTATGTAGCACGCTGATAAGCACATCCATAACAGGGTGAATGCAGCCCCGATCTGGGCTACAATGCTTTCTGCTGTGATTACAGCAGATTTAAAAGCAAGGCTATTGCTGCATGACATCTAATTCTTCAACGCAGACATCCGTACTTCTCCATGCATATTGATGAGGAAGTCTCAGTGGAACACAGTAACCACTCAGTAGGGATTCTACAATGCGCAGCACTTCAGCGCCACAGTGCACCACAAAAAAAAGGCCCTTTCAAATGCCGCAATCACAACGTTTCCATCAGCAATTCTTTTGACTTTCTATTTTTCTGCCTTGAGTAACATGCGTTTTGCTTTTGTGTAAAATCACTGTTTACATTTCTCCCGAGAGCAAAGCATTGTTATATGTGTTCCAGTTCTTTTTTCCCCCTCTTTTTTGGGGGGGGGATGGTAGCTATGCTTGGCAGGTGGTAATGTGGAAAAAAAAGAGACGATTAAAAGATGTGTAATGTAAGTCACAAGGGCAGAGACAAGCTTTGAGATGGATGGTGCTTCTGGCTCGTGTACTCTTCTGAGCATACTGTTGAGTTATTTCAGCTTAGCTCTTTATAAAAAAGCAAAATACTCTCATTTAGTCAGCAACTTTTAGTTAAGTACTTTATTCAAGAGCAGAATGCCAATGAGAGCAGGGTTGTGATCTCTGTAACTCTCCAGTCCTTTGAGATAAAACCTGCAACCTTGAGTCAACAGCTCAGAACTGTACCTGCATCCTATCCTCATACACCAAACATGCAAACATGTTTTCATTGAGAGCACAGTTCATTTCAAAGCAATCTGCTGCTATAATCACATTATCTCTCCCACCCAGTGCAGTAACAGGATTTTGGTTATTATCTGCAGGAATAATATCAGGTATGTGTCATTCCCTGTTTACAGGGGCATCATCACACAATATCTGTGGTTACAAAAACAATACACTTCATACAAATCATCAACGGCGGACGCATGAAAAGCACCAATGGTGCCACTTAAATATAACTGAACACCAAACGGGCTTGAAATATCCTCAGGCTGGTTTGAAATTACATAAAAGTGACAATTCTGTCGGTTCCTACACAACTGTATGTTGATTAAACCACAACATTCTATAAAAAGGCTCTGAAACAATACTTCCTGAGAAAAGAGCTTTCACCAATATAACTGACTTGACTTGACAAGTGTGACGTGTGGAGGACTAAAAGAAAATTGATGTATAAAATGTGTGGGATGAACAGAGAAATAAATGATGGAGGACAAACTGTAAACACATAAATGAGGATAATTAAGAAATTAAATAAGTATCTGCATGAGCCAAATTAAGCAAAGGTCTGGTGGGAGAGAAGATCAAAACATTAGCTAGTTTTCTGGGAAACAAGGAGAAAATAATAATTCAGAGTTACATTGGATTATATCACCGTATAACTCATAAAGAGGTGTTTTAAGCTCTTTATGGGAAGAAAATTATGTATACAGTTTTGCACAATCATCTTAGCCTTGCTACATGACATGCAATTTTTCATTTAAACTAGATGTTGCAAGAGTATTTGTATCATAACCTGCAGGGTCTGCAATAGCAATACAAACACTCGTATTGTAATTTGTCATGTAAATGGTGACTATGACAAGGTCTTGTGTATTCACCTAGAGGGACGAATCATTTTAAAACTGCAGCCATGCCTGATAATAAGAGAGAAGCAGACTAGACAAATAGCTGTCTGAATGACAAAAAGCCAATCTGTTATATGGTATAGCATTTTACTCAAGCGCAGTTATATTCATTAAGCAGCATTGCGACTCGGTCATTTTAGATTATGCTGATAATGTTATTGTGGACAGATTATTAATACATAACTGACTAACACCAAACAGATAATACAAAGAATATCCATTTAGCAATAAATAAATAGAGAAATTCTTCTTTTAGGTATAGAAAAGGCTGTTTCCTTTCCTTTGTTGTCTAGAGTGAAGATGAACATCTCTACAAGGTCGCTGAAATGGGAATCTTTAACATGAAATGACTACAGGAGTTCAGAACTAACCGAACAAATCTTTCATGATTTGTTGGAAAATGCATCTAACGATGAGCTACTTTATGAAATTCTACAGGTGCGTTCAACTGACCTATAATATAAATATAAATAAAAATCTGCATTTACGTTAAATGCATTTACTTACAATGAAAGTGACCTTTTAACCTTTTTTTGTAAAAAAACAACAACAACATTACACCACATATGCTGTTGACTAACTTAACTTCTGAAACTAGTATTGAACCCTGAATCCTTTAATAAAAAGATATTCCGTTAATGATCCACTGTCATCTGCAACTCTGCACATAACCTTAAATTACAACAAGAGCAAGAACTAAAGTAAAACCAAGCTCAAAGTGAAGTGTTATCAAAGTACTTTTGAAAGGTTGAGATGATGAGATCTGGGATCTCTCAAACTTCAGATCTCAATGGCATTTGAGTCAACCATGTTCAGAGGATAGACTCAAGTGTGCACTTTGGACTCAGGGCATCTGTTCAGTTCTTTCATTTACAACCTGTGCAATTGCAATGAGTTTTGGCTGTCTCTGCTGGAAGCATGCAAATGAAGATACGTTCCCTGAGATATTTCCTGCTCTAAATTTGTGTCCGCAGGGTGGATGGAGGGTTGTCTGTCTGTTTGAAAAAGTGTGTATCTTAGGTAAGAGTTGATTACAGGGTTGTATTACAATTTCTACAGTAGGATCCCACTATTTGTAATTCTGGTTCTTTCAGGCTTGTCTTCAAGTCATCCCTGAAACCACCTTCAAAGTCTGAGCAGGAACCGATAAACCTCACATCCTCCTCTCTCTGCTGACTAATGAGCTTTTACTCTTAATTAGCACTGTTATTCTCTAACCCATGACAATCAACAGTGTCTTTCATTGTGTGCCTGAGGGTAAAAAGGTTTCTTAGTGAAATAATGTGTCTGGAATTATTTATCCGTGTTTCGATTGAGAACAAAAGGATGTGTACAAAGAGATTTGCAGTGTGTAACGAATCAAAGAGAATATCCCAGCAGATAGGCAATAAAAGAAATATGAAATACTAGCTTATATCAGTGCATGGGACCAAAAGGAGGAAAAGGAATGACAGCCATTGTGTTGAGTGTTAAATGCAAATCAAATATTCCCTCTAATCTTGCTGTCACTTTGAGAAATGGACCTCTAGGAGCAGACAAGCCATGGAACTAAAATAATTGTCAGATTCTAGATGAAACACTGAGCATCAGACAAATAATATCAATTTGCAGTGAATGTTCAGGTATATTTTAGCATACTGCTGATACAACTGACGACCTTGTGTGTCCATATGCAAAGAAAAAAAATATACTCATAATATACTACAGCAAGTGTATATTTCATATGCTATCTTTGTTGCATCATCCAGATCCATAAATGACAATCTTATAAATACGCATGTCTTTGCGCATTACTCAGAGCATTACTCAAAACGACAATGGAGGACCCGAAATCTGGTGGAAAAAGCAAACAAGGAGATAAAGAATACAAAGAACGGAAAGAAAATAATAAATGTAGTGTTGTTTGTTCACCAGCACTCTGGAAGCCACATTTAATATCACATGTTCCTGAGAGCATAATGTCTCTATGGACATGGCACACATTTTAATATGAAGGTTTGAAAATGCTCAGTTCGCCTCTAGGGTGCAATAATTGCTTTTTTTTTTATTTTTATAAAAAAGACTAATTGTATTACAAATCTATATTCATAAAGGCTTTGATCTTTGAGGAAGCATGAACAACAAGATAGCCATTCTTTTGAACATGGATATAATCATTTATTTGGATGATCCATGACTTAAAAGGCCATAGCTTATGGTTTTGATGAGTCATCCAGTTAAGTGATATTCAGGTCAGGACATGTATGCACAGAGGAAAGGTTTATAGTAAATCGGTTAACCATGACTAATAAATAGGTGGCTGATTTCTATTAAAATTTCTGTTGGTACAGATAAAACCCAACAAAGAATGAATTACAGGTTAGAAATAAAAGTCACAGTAATAGCGCACAGAGCCAGTGGTAATGTACAAGATGCTGATTTAATTGCTGCTTTACTTATTGCCTTTTTGATCGTAAAGTTCTCACTTTTACATTTTTATTTGGCCACATATCAGTGAAAGGCTCAGCGCAATACAGGGAGGGAAAAAGCAGCAATTAATCTCAGAAAACAACCCACGGTCTTCTTTTCTAAATTCAGCCAGACATAGAGTCTCCTCTTCAAACACAGACCATTACGGGTTGGCCCTCACATTATATAAATATACCTAACAAATTCCTTCCAAAATACTTCACATTTAAACTTAAAGCCATAACTTAACTAAAACATTTATGGAAATCTGTAGGATTGAAATGATATGAATGTTGCTTCAGATACAGTATGAAGTTGTGTTACCATCTTGTGAGTTATGATAAGTCAATGTCCTAATTGTAGGTTGTCTGTCCACATCGAATAACTGAGCCGAGCTGAGGATTTTGGGCCAAAGAAATCATGAAGCAGAAATAGTAACAGATCAACAAAATGTCCCTCCGCTGGTTAGAATAAAAACGTGGATTTCTGCTTGTTTTATTGTGTCACTTTTGGTTAGGACACAATGTGACATTGAGGTTTAAAAGGCACACAGTTTTGTAAAAATCAAACAAATTCTACATGTCAAGGAATTCGCAATGACACCCGAAACCTTTTAGCAGCATCGCTTTCATGCATATCTCTTATTGCTTGTCATTTCGTACACGCATCAAGGTTTTTGTTTGCCTAGTTGAAAGGTGTCATGTCACATCTTTACCTTCTTTTCAACTGCGTACTCCCGAGGGTCTCTTTGTTTTCAAGCTCTAATCAAGGAGCCAATGCTTCTGCGCCTGTCTTTTCACACTTTTGTCTCACAGAAATCTCAGCATCAGGATGGATTCGGTGATCCAGCTCATTATCATAAAATAATGGGCTACGGCTCACCATCATAAAGCTCCGCTCCTGCTCGGGCCTGTCTGCTTGCTGCATGTTCAACCAATCAGTCGTCACTATGAAATTTCTGATGTGCTGGAATTGCTGCAGAAGGGCCTTCACGCATGAGTCATTCATTAATTTGAGGACTTGTTAGGGAGCCACTTTACCTGCAAACAGCCATTTGAAGAAAAACGGCCCCATTGAGGCAAATTCACATGACTAGAAAAGGTATTTCGCTGGCTCTCTCGGGCTCTCCTCCATGGCTATATCACACATCAGTATAGGATGAATGAGCCATTGAGCTAGAACACTACTGGATGCTGATGTGTGCACGTATTTGTGTAATTGTCTGTGTGTGCTTGCGCTAAAAGGTCTTTTTGTCGTTTATGTGGCCGCCAAAAGCTCTAAATGGTGTTTTTGGAAAATGGCAAAAACTGTGCCAGCAGATAGAAATGATGAGAGACAGCTGGGATACAAAGGCACACACACACTTAGTTAGACCCTTCACACAGGCAAATGTGAATGCAGCATTCAGTTTGTCAGTGTTGTGGTGCCAGTGACTCTTTTGCAAAGACATCCACTGTGCAGGGGTAACAGCACTCACACTGAGATAATAAACTATGCAGTAAGTAAAACATAAGGTTTCTGTGCCTCCATCAACGACAGTAACAAATCTAGTTTCCAAACGTACGGTTACCAGGTCTACTGCCTGACCCAAATAAATACAAAAAGACTGAAAAGAACGCAATTCTTTTTGGTGCCACTAGTGGCACTGCAATTAGACAGTGAAGTTCAAATAATTAATTAATTGAATAATCTTACATATTAATAATGGTATGCATAAATATCTTAAACTTTAAGTTCACCCAAAAATGAAAATTTTGTCATCATTTACTTGTGCTAAAGTCATTCCAACCCTGTGATTTGGTTATCAACTTTTTTCATTCAAATATCATCTTTTGTGTTCCACACAAGAAAGAAAAATTAATACGAGTGAGTAAAGGATAAATAATAATAATAATAATAATAATTTATGGGTAAAATATCTAATTAAGACCAGAGCACTGAATCTTTGCTGTGCATGCTGTATCAGAAATATGATTCACAGCACGTCTGTTGTGGATAATGAAGAGTCATGTAACACTATTCTGCAACAATCACTGTTTTTTTTCTGTGCTCTCTCCATTGGCCAGATACAGTATTTCTTCATCAGAACCCTCACTACCTCACTGGTGTTGTGTGAGGAGCTGAATCAGTCCCCCCCCCCCCCCCCCCCCCCCCCCCCTTCACATTAAGGTTTAGATTTTCCTATAATTTAATGTAATTTAGTTTTAAAGCAATTCCAAGTAAGTTATAAGCTACTTTACTAACAGATGGTACAGCTGATATAGTGACACCAATTATAGCAAAAATATATTAGCAGCTGATTCACTGGGCAGCAAACTCATTTTATAGGTTTTCTGAAAGAATACAGCTGTGTAGCATATATTAAGCTTGCTTGGCTTTCAGACACTGACTTTGGAATCCCACACTGTAATGGTTAACTGTTCGAGAGGGGGGAAAAAATGGTTCACGGTTATTTTATGCATCACTGGTAGTTACAAAATCAGCTCAAGACTCATTCATGTGAACACGATTAATTGTGAAGTTAGTAACCCTTATAACCTGTAACTTGGATCACAGGCCAAATGCAAATGCAAAATAATCTTCCACTTCATCGTCATATTTTTTTCCCAGTATTTTTTTTCCCATCATACTTTGAACACCTCATACTACTGAATACCTCTAAAACAAGATAAATTTACTTGAGAAGCAAAGCTGCATAAAATATTAAGGCTTGTTTTCAGAGAACACATTGTGAATTAGATATATTTTTCTTGATTTATGCATAAATGTGACAAAATTTTGCAGGGTTTATGCTTAAAATATGAAAAACAAAACTTAATGTCAGATATATGCTCTAAAAAAGTTTTGAGCATTTTTTAAGATGCTTAGAAAAACACTGATTAAGAAAATGGTTTTAGCAGTAGCCTATTGCAACTTGGTGTGTGTGTGTGAGAGAGGGAGAGATAGATAGAAAGAGAGAGAGAGAGAGAGAGAGAGAGAGAGAGACGCGTCTCTGTATCAAACATCACATGGCATAAATACATGAATGGTCTTGAGGCATCACAGCTGTAAATCGTGTAAGAAGCTGTGTAGTCTTGATGGGCTGCTGTATGCTCATGATTCATGAGAACGATGTGACGATCAGGTAGCATTTGTTCAAAGTTGTCCCGCTGCAGCAAGAGGCAACGATTATATTTGCAGCGCACAGTCAACTGATAACAACTTAGAGCATGTCAAAACGAACACGACTGAAAAATACAACTCACCACAACATAGCTCAATGTTCAAACTTCATTCGATAAGGTCCCATTCTTCACTGAATCAGTTTTTTCTTCTTCGCAAGAGTATTTAACGGGCACCAGCTTAAAACCCACGGAAGTAATGAAAACTGTTTGGCGTAAAGACAAAATGGACGAAAGGTCGCGCAGGCAGCACCTAAATATTTAAATTGGTGCTACTTCACTATAGTCCAACTTCGGAAACAAAGCGCTCCCATTATAATGCGAAGGTAAGGTTATCCGTGTAGTTCTCTGAATTATTCCTTGAAGAAGAAATAACCGCATTTAGTCAAACAATGTCGAATAGATAAATCCACTAGCAGTACCGACAGTTAGAAACAGACCGCAGCTATCAGTTAAAGCGCGAGGTTGAGTTTAACATCCGCCAACGGACTGCGACACCGAGGCTATTGAAAGTGCCTGTAGATATTCCTCTATAAAGTCAGTCCCACCACACAGCTCTGCTTGACCCTCCTACTCTGCATCGTTGTCCGTGTGTATGTGTGTGTAAGAGAGACAGAGCCAAATTTCAATGGATAGACGCTGGCAGACGCGGGCGCGCGCCCTCTCTCACCCAAGTCACATGTTTAAAACACAAGTAGCCCTCTGTAATGGCTTTTCGGAGGATATGCATAAAACCCGAGACGAGGGTGGAATGATAAGCAGGCTATGTTACCAAATCTAGAGATCTGTGTAAGTAAGTGCTTAAAGAAAATGCTTTCTCCTTTATTCCGGATAAGTTATAAAACTGTTAAGCTATTACTAATACAACAGTTATACTGTTCAGCAGGTCAGAACCCAATGTTTATCTATTTGTGCAAGCAGTGTTGGTGTGCTTCTACCACTTCATCTTTTCTGAATTAATAATAATATGGAATTATTCTTATTAGAGTTTTTTTATGCAAACAGTATAAATTCTAATTCTCTGTAAAATATTGTAAAGTTGACAGCAAAAAAAACTGACAGGAGTGGTTGCCATTGCCATAAAAAAAATAAAGTGACAATGTTACAAGCATTATGAGGTGACATGTTGGTGACTGTATATTTTATAGCTATTAGCTATTAAATCATGTAATGTTAAAATAATGGCCTATTTAAGCTATTGTAAGGTGTTTATTATTGTAAATTGTACTTTTATAATACAGCTGGTCCAAAAGAAAGCCACATGAACTTGGAAATTGCCCTCTCCTAAATAAAAAAACTAAACTAAATATAGACATTAACTAAATAAAATAAAGTGCGGCATGAATCATTCTAAGGTACAAACCGTAGTTGATATTAAAAAAAACAGTTTAAATAATATCTGATGCATGGGGAAATCTGGAATTACTTAATACATTTTAGCACAATCTATATTGTTTAGATTAAAAAAAAAATATTTAAATTAAATATATTGTCTTTATTACATAATATAATTATTTACCATATCTGGTAAGGTAACAGTCAGCCAATTAACAGGTTTTTGCTGTAACATTTACATTGCATTATTTTTCCAACATTTTTACAGTGTGGCATATAAATGTATCACCTGATTTATTTGAGGTTATTCCGAAATGCGAGCAGTGTGTGTGGGTGCTGAAGTCTCTATCCCTGGCCCTAAGCCTCTGCACATCTGTGCAGTAGGAGTGATTCAGACAGCAGTGGCAGCTAATAAAAATCATACCTCTGATTTCAGTCCTTTGCATCAATGTCCAAATTTTACTATCAGTATAAATCAGAAAAAGACAAGAGATATTTAAGCAGCAGGAGTTCACTACAGCCATGCTTTGATGTGCAACCGATAGGATTTCAGAACAGGAATAACTTATTTTTCATTGGTGTCAAAGTATTGGTTAAACCCAAGTCTGACTACAATCAAAATGGCTCTCCGACCATGGACAAATTCAGCACAAATCCATTACAGAGGTTGGCAAAGTGAGATTGTTTGTCTTCTGGCAATCTGCTGGAACACGCATCAGTCCTGTGTGTGTTATCGGGGAACTGATTGTGATGGATTAGATACATGGGCAACGTCCAGAATGGACATTCTCTGAACGCAACGCTGCACTGGAACTGTCCGTGGTGCTGAACTGCTACAGAGCCATTGGACTGTACAGTGTAACTTTTGCCATATTCATTAATTGTATTGTGAATAGGTGTATTAGATAATAGATAATTATCTATCTATTATCTAGATAACTAGATAATTAGACTAGATAATTAACCAAAAGTAATATTGCTGCTGCCCCAATCATTGATTATGCATGTACAGTACATAAAGACATGTTTGGACTTCAAGGATTAGAGTCATAGCTCTTGGGAAGGCATGTAACAGATGGCCTGTAGTATGTCTGCCAAACCACCATTCGATGGCCAAACTCTTAGTGATGTTCTTACATTTTCTAACATAATCAAGTGCAAATGGCTTCTCAAGAATGTTTGAACTATAGTACCAACTATGATCTATCCTAACGTACAAATTAATAAAAGTAGTGTCACAAGTAGCTGAAATATGTCGTCTTGGCTGAGTCTCAGTCAAACTAGTGGACATGCACTTACGTTTGTTGGCATATTAAAAGCAAACTTGGTTGGGTATGTTGGTATATTAAAAAGAAACTTTGTGTGTTTTTTTTCTGAAAAAAAGAAATGCACACAGGTTTGGAATAACATGAGGGTGAATAAATGATGACAGAATTTTCCATTTTGGGTGAACTACCTTATCCAAAAATTGACTTAAAATGTACTCACCTCTGGCCATCTATGTGTAAATGAGTTTGTTTCTTCATCGAAACAGATATGGAGAAATTTAGCATTACATCACTTGCTCACCAATGGATTCTCTGCAGTGAATGGGTGCCGTCAGAATGGGAGTCCAAACTAATAAAAGCATCACATGTAATCCATCAGTTAATGTCTTGTGAAGTTTAAAGCTTTGTGTTTGTAAATAACATATCTATCATTAAGGCATTTTAACTTTAAACTGATGCTTCTGTCAAAAATACCAGTCTATAATCAATAATAACTCTTCCTCCAGTGGAAAGGTCCATACCTTGTCCTCTCACATCAAAATCTACCAACATATCGGTTTAGAACAGTTTTGAACTGTTTTCGTTTGCTTGATTTGTGCATATTTCTGTTCTGATCCAGACAAGACACCTTTTTCACTGGTGAAAGCAATATTATGGCTAAAGGACTCATATTTTTGCCAGAGGCAATGGTTTGAAGTTCAAACATGCATTAATCATGGACTTCTTTAGACAGCTTTTTGTTTCATAAGACGTTAATTGATGGACCACAGTCATGTGGTTTACTTATAGATTATTGTAATGTTTTTGCCAGCTGTTTGGACTCTCATTCTGATGGCACACACTTTACTCCATTGGCGAGAAAGTGATGTAAGGCTAAATGTCTCCAAATCTGTTCAAATGAAGAAAAAACTCATCTACATCCGGCATGGCCTGTGGGTGAGTACATATTCAGCAAATTTTCACTTTTGGGTAAATTATTCCTTTAAGAGCATGGCATGTTAGTATTGCATAAGTCATGTCACTTTATGCAGTGTAAAATGTTTTGTCAGTTAACCTAAAAAAGGTCTTTGTGTGGTGACATCAAAATGAACTGGTTTTATTCAAGTCAACATATTATTTAATATGACTGAATCAAGCTCACAATAATGTGGAAGTAACTTCCTTAGATAAACAGCAGATGTTCAGTAGATGTTTAGTTTGCTGTGTTTCTAGACCCTAAACAATACAGACAGCCATGGCATTGAATCTTAAAAGCAAATTATTCAAAGCGCTCATTGAACCCACTGGATTCTATGGTTAATCAAAACATCGGTTTTCTTGCCTACAGCACCATTTTTACGTGGTTTGAGGATCCTATCAGTTCTTAAGCTTTTTAGTCCCTGCTTAGCGCAGTTGGAGATTGAGATTATCTCTGAGTTGGAAAACTTTCTCTGGCATTGGAGTCTAATGCGCTCAGATTTTGATGTAATTTGACCTTGGCCTTCCTCAATATCCTGTAGTGAATATAGAGGACAGTTGATTCAGATAACTCCATTTCTTGAGCTAGCAAAATGAATTTAGCTCTGTTGGACTAAGCGCTGTTTCACCCCAGGTCTGTTCATCCTGGTTTATCACTTTCCAGAATAACACCATCCAGAGCTGTTATATACTTTACATTTAAACAGGCGGAATTATTCTGTACCCTCTGAGCTGATGAGAAACACACAATAACGCCCACTGATTAACACATGCTATTTTTTTTATGATAGACTCATCTGCTCTACTGGGTAGAATATTGAAAAGAAAAGCACATTCTGGTCATTATGCTATCATAGGATGAATTACAGCACAATCTTATCGGTTCCTAACCATAATAAAAACCATGGTATTTATTATTTATTTTTTTAGCATTATAAGGCTCCCTACTTTTATGTACTCATACTGTTTTTATTATTACCTTAAAGGAGATGTTCCTATTGATTTTGGCATTGAGTTACCCTTGCTGAGAAAAATCTGCAGACACTTTAGTTGTAAATGATTTTTTACCTCGTTCTTTAACATAATAAAAGATCATCTCCTTGTACAGTGATTTAATGCTTTCAGACCCCTGCTTATGACTGAAAATGTCCCCATGGATGTTTGTTCAATAATATACAGACATGTGAGAAAATGAAACTGAGAAAGATTTCAACACAAGCAAAATCTCTAAGATATTAATCTTAGTGGTCTGTAGTGCGGCAACTAATTTTAATGTATTTGAAAAAGGTAAGGTGTCATTTTCTGTACCTCATGATTGTGTCCAATAAAGATAAAATTATTTCATAATAGATTATAGGTCTGTAAAATCTTTTTTAACTTTTAAAAATGTATTTAACTTTATTTTTTTTAATCAAATAACAAACTATTTATTTTATTTTATTTTTTAGGTGTAACACTTGTTTAACATTATAGATTTTAATATGTAATTGTCCTGTATGCAGTGGCTGAAATACATACAGGAGATATAATGGTAAAGGTGGAGCAAAAATACATCAGGGGCACAAGAAAGTCTGATGCATATACAGGTTGAGAATATGATCTGATAGGCGAGTGATGCACTGTACCTTGGTTAGAAGGATTTTTCTGTTCAATTTTGAAACCCGGCAGGCTACAGCAGTCCTAATCTGGAAGCGAATAGTCTTTGAGTTAGAGAGAAAAAAAAAACATAACACAGTTCACTGCCTTCTCTCAAACACACACGATCAATAGTCTGAGTGGTAGCCTGACAACTGAACAAACAAATGTTATTCTAGATTTATACAGTCAAAACACACCCCAACTAATGGCTCCCGAAAATGCATTGGTTTTAGCCAGGCAACAATAAACACAAAATGATTTGCTAAATTAAAACATAATCCACATATTGCACACAGAAGTCAACTGCTGTGCACTTCAGAGGTTGTTTGGATAAATCTTTGAAGACTGCAATGACGGGTATAATTCAGGGTCATAAGAATGACTGCTTTGTGACAACGTTGAGAAGAGAGCTGGCAAAAAAGTGCATGGCTCAGCATATTATATGGTGCCATTAAAATTCAATGTACAGCCGGTTTCAGACATTGCCTGTACTTTCAAGCAATATGAAGTCAGCTCACCTTCCAAGTTGAAGATATGGCAGACATTGCAAATTGACATGGCATTTCAGTGCTGTGGAGCTATTTATTAACCTTATCACTACTTGAACTTTCTTAACAATACTCTTCCTGTGTGGAGACCTGGTCAGCATTGTCAGCTGCTGAAATTAAAGTGAAATTCTTAGAAAATAGCTTGGCTGCATCTTCAAATTCAAAAGTATGCATGTCTCTAAGAAAGGGTGAGATGTGCCTTTGACAGGCAAACCTGCCAGGACTAGTCAAGTACGTCTTTGCAGCAGCAATAATAGATCGGGAAATGCAGCGTGCTGAAAAGATGAAATACATTTATTAATTATTATTACCTGAATGTTCAAGATGTTCTTGACTAGTTAGGAATTTTAGGGCATTTTCTCTATGGACAGGTATTTTGGCCAGAAGTGATGTTTTAAAGTTTAAATGTCTTGATGGGGTTGTTTTTTACAAACAACCAGCTTTTCACTTCACAAGACATTCATTGATGGACTGGAGTTGTTTTGATTACATGTGGATTGTTGTAATGGTTTTATCAGATGTTTGAACTCTCATTCTGACGACACCCATTCGCTGGGAGAATCCATTGATTAGAAAGTGATCTAATGCTAAATTTATCAAAATCTGTTTAGATGAAGAAACAAATTTAACATTTACATCTTGGATGGCCTGAGTGTGAGTATTTTCAGAAGAATTTCATTTTTAGGTGAACCATTCCTTTAAAATTGTTTAGCCTGGTATGGGTCATTCTAAAACCTGGGTTAAAAGAAACCTGTGCTATCTTTTTCTATGGTAAAACTGTGTCTTTATGGGGTTAATGTCCTGTCATCAGTTGGGCTAGTATTCCTGATGCAGTTTGTCCTGAATAGACTTTTCTTTTGAGTGAATTGCAACTCAATTTCATGACAATTTGTAACAATTGTACATTTTTGATGAATTTGTGGCTAATTCTTATGGATTCTTATGAATCTCATTCATGCTGTTTGCTTACTTCCCAGTAACAGTTATGTTTAGGGTACGGCTCATGCTTACTTAAAAAAAAAAAAAAAAGAAAAAAAAAATTTGTATGTTTTCATGCAATGATTATCATACAATTATTAATATAAAATCACCATCTTGTAAAACAGCTACTTTTTTTCCAGTGAGACTGGGTCCATCAGTCTCTTCTAGACTTCAATTAACACATTTCTGTCACTGTTTTAAATATTTATCTTTCCCCCTCAAGCACTGAAACAAAATATTGTCCATTAAATTTTCTGTCACTATAAAAAGCACATGGATATTTATTGAGACAAGCACTGTTGAGATTGGTTATTTGTTGCTAAAAAACTGGCCTTTTACATTTCTGTATCAATTATTTAATGCAATTTTTAACATACATATTTTTGTTTGGGAACTGTAATATAGAAACACAAATTCCAGACATGTTTTCATAATCAACATAAGCACTCTAAAGGAGTTTTCCAAATATGTTGGTGCTTAAAAAACCACATCAGGACACAATTGCAGTCCACCCAATTCGTTGATAATTTGTTGGCATTAGGAAGCAGACACCTGTTCTACTATTGGGAAATGTGAGCAATGACCATTGTTTCCCCTTCCCCATCTCTGTTATTCTCTTTTCCTGTTACTGCAGAGAGATGGAGGGACTTTGAGCAAACCTTGATTGACAGCACAGTTAAATTACTGCGAAATTCCAGGAGCGCCTAAGCCACTTGGGAGGACTGACTGCATTCTCCTCAAATCAGGCACGGGCATCCCCATGTTCCTCAGGCCTAAATTAACAGTTCTAAAACAGACCCATGAGCCTGGTGCTAAACAAAATGAACGTGGATAATGCCAAGTTAATTAACACAGACCCAGATGCTCAGCCTTATGAATACTTGGTCTGCCAAAGAGGGAATATTCTGAGCTAGATGTGTTTATTTTGACGTCAGTGCCTCTGTGTCAGCGGGACAGGCTGTGTTAGCCTCTCTCGCCGCTTTGCTAATTTAGTTTTACTCAATTGTTTTTCGTGAGTTATTTGATTAATTCCAGCATCCTGGCATGTGAGGACACTGATGGAGGCTTGAAGCTTTTAATGGAAGAGCTGTTATCAGGAGTGAAATTAAAGCCACGACTTTGGCTGATGATAGTGGGAATGGAATTGGAGTCATCTTTTTAAAGTTATAACTGTGATACATGATCTAGTGGGGAAAAGCATTCTATATTCATTGATTTTATTATAGCATTTGTACTTCTTAGTCAGATGCAACCTGTCAAACTCTGCAACAACAGGGACAATGCAACAGAGATCATTAGTCTCAAGCAAAAATTAGATCACACAGCATGATTCACCTTTAAAGATGCCTTCACCAATGAATGATTCATATGCATAGTCATTAGTCTCTGATCTAAAAACAAAGCACTCTTATTTTAATAACCCTTGCAGCTTATATAAATCAGAATTGAATGCCTTAGAAATGTGTCATTCAGACTAATTAAATTTACAAAGAACGCTTAAGCTATTGTGGCTCTATGAAAGTGGCCCTAATGGTGTACAGTTTTAAAGATTCGGATCCTCTAATTTAATTGGATGAGAGTGCTGATATTTTGCCCAACAGCACTGGAACTTTTCACTGTCAGTCTGTGTATAAATGGTGTATTACTTTTCACTGACTCTGTCTGCATTTTACATTGTTAGCCCAGTAGGTAGCAACAAGTGACTGTCTGTGAGTTATGAACTTGTTCATTTAACCGATTCCTTCAAAAACACTGCAACTAAACAAGTGACTGTCTTTATGAGTGAGTCATTGAACCAATCACTCAACCAGTTCATTCAAAAACACTCAGGAATGAAATAACTCATTCACTGCTCATTCATTCCATGATTCGTTCAAAAACAACACCACTATTGTTGCTCTCTAACACACAGCCTAGATAATATTCTGGGGCCAGATTCACAAAACATTCTTAAGAATAATATCTTCTAAATTACAGTTTTCTTATCAAAGAGCTTTAAAAAATACAACACTGAGTGCTGAACTCCTGTCTAAACAGCTGACAGAAATAGTTTGCGTGCTTAATTTTACAGTCATCTGCAGGCACAGCAAAAAAACAAAGTGTTTTTCATTGAGTAGATCAGCAACTCTTCCACAAGAACTGCCATACAATCAAGGACTAGATTCACAAAACAGTATAAGAATAAAATAATATGTAAGAATAGCACTTAGGAACATTTTCTTATAATTTATCTTAAGAAATCGATTTACTCTAACCTATTGCTTATTTGTACACTTGTGGCAGATTTTGTAGCCTACTGTATGGTATAGCTACAATATTTACTTCTTATAATCAAAGGAAGGCAAAATACATGAGTAATGATACTTTCTTGAAGAAAAGAAAGTAACTCTTATCAAGACTCTCTTTGCCCCTCATCAAATGATCAGGGTAATTGAAAGGAGAGATAGCAGTGTGTGTTTATTGGTCAGTGCCTTTATCAGTGCTGGTTTTAAGAAAAGATAATTAGAGGACAAATGAGTGACCAAAGCAACAGGGATATTTTAGAAATCCTACCAGTTTGACTGATAACCACCCCCTAAACCCAATCATTTAATTGACTTGACTTCGCATGCCATATCTCCTAAATTGCAATGGAGAACAAGAGACACACACAGTGAAGGTCATCAGTCATTCAATAACTCACAAACAACCTTTAAACTGTTTTAAAAGACCTGGTTTGATTTTCTCCCTCCATTTTTTCTTTTGATGTGAGATAGTTTCAAGCGGTATGGTAATAGTGTATGTGGAACATTCTTGAAATCAGCTATGGAAGTCATCAGGGATGTGCTGATGTATTCTCAAGATGAATTTGTTCTTCATGCCGTTGCACACATCAGAGGCCTGTGCAATATTTTGTGCCGACTCCGTAGTACATAAAAACATTTTCTCCAGTATGTCTGGTTATATGTTGGTACCTGTGGCTACGTAATAAAACTGAAAAATGACCACATTTTCTCTTAGTGTGGACTGCACAATATTGATTTCTCTGAAGCATAATCAATCCCGCTCGTAAGTTTGAAATCAAATATGTTTTTGAGAGTCATCCTTCAGATATCACATAGAGCATATTCAATATGGGCAAAAATATATGCATGCTACTTGCATGCGTTTACCAAAGGCCAATATTTATTTTATAAACCAAACAATTTGGTCAAATTTTAAAGAGAACTGTTATTGCTCAGGTTTAAACAAGGGCTTTTTTTTTTTTTGTGGGAAAACATGATAGAAAAAAATAAGTATGGTATATTGTATTTTCTATTGCCAAAATAAGATCAGCAATGGGGGGAAAGACATCAGTGCATGTCTTTAAGCCATATGCTATTTGGACACACTTAGGAGCAGAAGCATTTATGCATGCACCATTAAATAATTATAAAGGGCACTTTGAAGAATACCTAGACATCAATATGAGTCCTGAGGGACTCAACTGTGCCCAGATAGATTAAGGACTAGCGTCTAGATTGGCAGTCATAGCGGGGTAAAGTAGACCTATTATCTTTTCAGGACAAAGAATTACATCAAACAGAGACAATATTCTTCCTGAGACTCAATAGATGGAATGTTTATTATGAAAAATAGAAGGTTGTTAGATTACTAGGATGGAAGCCAGATTTTGAATGGCATCCTGTAAACATGATACAACATGCTTTATGAATAAAATATATTTACATTTACATTTATTCATTTAGCTGACGCTTTTATCCAAAGCGACTTACAATTGCTATATATGTCAGAGGTCGCACGCCTCTGGAGCAACTAGGGGTTAAGTGTCTTGCTCAGGGACACATTGGTGTCTCACAGTGGATTCGAACCCGGGTCTCTCACACCAAAGGCATGTGTCTTATCCACTGCGCCATCACCACCCACCACCCACCGTCTTTCTATATTTTTAGAAAGACGGTGCTATCATACTGACCTTGTCCCACTTTTAAAACACCTTTATACACAGATTTTGAGGCTGTCAATATAGTACTCAGTAAACAATTCAAGTCCTGACATCTCAGCTCTATCATACGTTCTTCATGAAATGCTAATTTATTAACAAATAAATCAATTAATTTAAAAACTACACAAGAGTTTTGCAGCCTTTTCCAAATTATTTATTGCCAGCTGATTTGAAATTAGATTGATAAAAAATACTTTTGATGCCCTTCGTTTAGATATTTTTAAAAGGATTGGAGAGTTGTGTCTCAGGCGGGAGCTTAGAAAGCCGAGGTTTCATCTCATGTTGCTCCCACTTAAAGTAAACAAACATCTATTAAACTGGAGCACCAGTCTTTTTCATTAATGTCACCGCAATACTCATCTGGAGTCACATGAAAAATGTATGTAGAGGTTCAAGACCACAACCAAAGACATATCATGAGTGATATGAAAGTATTGTACAGAGTAAATGCCTTATTTATGTCCTGACTGGTTTTACAAATAATGAAGCCTTTAAGTGTCACGACATGTAAGTGTCTCAGCTGCTAAAACTGTACTTCTTAGCATTCAACAAGCTTTTAAAAACTTCATCGTACAGTGTCATTATGGAGTGCTAAGGAGAACGCTTAACCTTTTTACACTTTTTGTGAAAGGTTAATTGGTTCCTTTTTTGGTACGTTCAGTTCTTGCTGGGGGTAATAGGGTTTAATGGAATTAATTTCTTTAGCGTAAACAAATTGTTTAGTGACATGGGTATTTGCCATTTCACTGGGTACAATAAAGTCGGATAGACATGGGCATCTACGAAGCACACAAGCATTTAATTCAAAGAGTCCCTACAGGTCCCTCATTTATCACTCAAGCAGAAGTAAAACAAACAAAGATTTGAATTTAAAATACACTCCGACGGGAAATCCTCTAACCTTGACAGTGGAGCTAAACTCATGTGAATAAGTGTTTTGAATTGCAGGGAAATGTGATTGGGACATATTGACCTTGATTCCATGAAGATTAAAGACAAAATACTAAATCAGCATAATTGAACTGTTGGGGGAATAAAGACTAAAATGCCTTCGAGTCAGAGAAGGTTGGCTCTTTCCTCTACAAGGCTGTCAATTCTGAGGCTGTCATCTGTTATCAGGTGATAGCCTGCTTTAAAGTTGTTTGGTTGGAATGGAGAGGTGCCTCTGACACTGATTCTGTGAAAAGCAGACAGTGATGTCTCACTGCGGCGGCCAAAGAGACAGACTTGCCAAGATTACGCAATCATCTTCATCATCAGGATTGAAGCATGAAAATCTCCTCTTCCAGAATTTGTCAAGATTTTCTATAGAGGTGACAGAGGGTTGTGTTAATGTAGATTAATTTGACTTTAAACCTGATATGATCGCCATCGTGGTAAACTGTGCAAAGCTGAATTTTAAACAATATTAATAGCAAAATTAAATGAAGCGGAAGAATCAAGCAACCAAATGCAAATTGAATTAGAGACCATCGCTAGATACATCTTTCAAAATTATGAAAAAAGCGCACAAATATGATTACAGACTGCACAACTAATATTGTGAATAATCTAGCAAGATTAAAATATAAGGCAACTACACTACGGCAACTGAACAGTAAAAAATTTCTAACAATTATTTGACTACATTTAAGATGGTAAACGAGGAGAGAGAAATGTTGATATGTTGCATAAATAAAAGTAGATTTCAGTCAATATTGAAAGTATACATTT
This sequence comes from Barbus barbus, assembly GCF_936440315.1. NCBI lineage: Eukaryota > Metazoa > Chordata > Actinopteri > Cypriniformes > Cyprinidae > Barbus > Barbus barbus. The sequence continues at coordinate 19,491,475 of NC_136753.1, forward strand.
TATTAAAAATACATTACTTCAATATTTGTGGGTTACTTTTCCACTATTTTATGATTCCACTATTTTAAGATTTAGTGTGTGCATTTTTCAAGAATGTACTATTTCAGTCTTTCTACTTCAAAATTTCTCATTTAATCTACATGTTACTTGGCATTTTCTAAACTTTATTAGCTAATTTTGAGTGGAAACTGTTTTTACATCTTTTTCTCTCTCTCCCTCTCTGCAACATATATCAAACTCTATTGAAATCAATATTTGTGTGGTGTTCAGAGTTGCTGCCTATGAAACACATTCCATATCTGACACTTAAAAGGTTTTGTGGCAGTTAGGATGCTGCCTAGAAATCCAGCTGCTTTTGTAGGCAATATGCAACAAGACAGCTCACTAGGTTTTGGAGGAAAGCTATTGATTCAAAACTGGCACTAAAGGCATGTGAACCTCTAACATGTGACACCTGCTGGAGCTGAAGGTATGATTCCAACCAGATGTTCCTGTTCCTGTTCTTTCTTTCTTTCTGTTTCAGGTCATAGATATTTTTGGACTGTCTTGTATCAACTGCTCACTTCAGGTCATGGCACAACATTTCAGATGTGTTTAGGTCTGGACTCTCCAAAATGTGAAAATCCATCTGCTTCTTCAGCTGCTCCGTTGTAGAATTACTTGTCTGTTTAGAGCCATTGCCAAACTTTGACCCACATTCTGCTCCAACTGACAATTAATTCTAAGCTTCAGCTCAGAATGAATTGTTCCCTCAAAGATTTAAAGCTGTCTGGCTCTTGAGATATGCTGCAATGTTCTCCCTCATTACATCCTTCTGTGTATACTTCTCTTCTGTTTTCCTCCTGGTGGTTTCATGAACATTTCAAGGTGCACCATGGAGGGATTCTCGTTTCATTTTTTTTGTGGAAATGAATTATTGAGCCAGTGCAGAAATATCCATGTTCAAGTTTTTGCCTCTACAGTCACTACAGAAATCAGTCCTGCCAAAAGAAATCACATTTAAACAGAAATCAAATACTCCTGGTGGCCTTTTTAGTTTCTTAATTTAAGCCATATTGTTGTGTCTTTGTGTTTGTTTGTGTGTGTGTGTGTGTGTGTGTGTGTGTGTGTGTGTGTGTGTAATAATGTTGTGCACATCATGTTGCACAATATTATTGTTAATTATTGGAAATTAAATAAAATTATTAATTGAAAGTGATTCTACAAAAGTATCCATTAATTGCTGACTAAAACTAAACTAAATTGCATGATAAAATGTAATGTTAAATGGCGTATTTGCAGCTTGGAAAGTGAGGGGTCCAAAAATGTGCATTTAGTATAGCTATTTATTGCATTTGAATGTTTATTGCTTAACTTGAAAATCACACTGCACATGCTCTCCTGCTTGTGCATGCTTGTGCACTACCTTTTTTGTCAATGTTAAAATCAGGGTAAGTTGCAAACTGATGTCCGAACCCACGATTCCCACCAATGTTTTACCTTAGAACCTTTTCTATGCACATAAAATCGCAAATTGAACGACATTATTAGCTACTGAGGCCCGAATGGACTTGAAATGTAATGTTTTGAATGCTGTTTGTGGATTGCTCAGTTTTTCATGAAATGTCTTTAATCCTCTTGAAGCATTGTACAACCCGTCCTTGTACTGATTTTTTGCTGGACGCTGATCAGAGTAGGAGTGGTGTTGAAAATCTTCTCATACTTTTGACTGAGGATTAATGAATGTCTTCATATTAGTCTTTTCAGTAGCAATTATTTTGTAACTCTTTCCAACCTCATTAGCACTGACAACCATTTTCCTGAGCTTTTCAGAAATATCTTTTGATCATGGAAGGATTCATTCATGAGCCATACTACTACATTCACATACTACATCCTCAACAAAGACAGACAATGTCAGATCAGCATGTTACATGCATTTATAAAGAGAATGCAAGTTATTTTTTATGTAGTAAAATTTTCTTTTTTTCTTTCTGATTAGATGAAGAACAGAGCACATTTTCATTAATAAATCACTACATTTTAAATATTTGCTTTAAATATTATATGTGCAATATTTTTGAGTGTTAAAAATATATGTTGTAAAGGAACACTAATTAAAAAGTTAGAGAAAAAAAAAACTTACACTTTAAAGAAACACTGTTGCACAACCAAATGATCATTAGTCATGCACTTTAAATTCTCATGCATTTCATTTCTGCAGAGAGATGAAGATAACAATTCTTACAAGGCATGATGATGAAGACTGAACTCGGTGTGTGTGCTGGGTATGTCTGGATCATAAGACTGCAATATCAATGCCCACAAAAAGTTTAAGTCATGCTATGATGGTAGAACCCCCCCGGCCTTTGTTGCTCTTCAAGGGAAAAAAAAAATCAACAAATGTCAATCAAAGCTTTCTGGCTACGCTACTGAAGATAGGAGAAGAGGGCAGGAAGGCTCCCCACCTGGCTCTCCCCCACCTTTCACTTCATACCCTACACTTTCATTCTCCACTGAGACCAAAGGCTCCTGTCTCGCTGGGGAAGCAAACTCTTCCGGGATAAAAAGGATGAAGATATTTTGGATCGTTGGCTTGTGTTAATTAGCTCCCTCTGACTGCATCAATCAGCAGGGCTTTGAACTGGAATATCTGAAATATAATTTCATGAGAGTCTGTATGCCACTAATGCTTAATTCTATAAGAAATATATGAAAGGTGGAGGTCAGAATTTCCTCACACAGTAAATAGATGATAGTGAATTCTTTAATATATAAAGATGGCATTTCGTGCTTGATCGTTTTAATTACATAATCTTTCTATATTACGTCCACTGTGTGCCTGCCTTCAAATATCGCAACTTCTGCTATTGTTCTTCAAATGTAACTTCTGCCATTGCCAGCTATCTTTCAGCAGAATATATCCAGGTTAGACTGAACACAAACAATTTTCTCCAATCTGCAGGAAAAAAAAGCAAGCATATGACCAGTAATATCTCAAGTTGTAACGGAGGTTGTCTTGTCCCAAAATATAACAAAGGTTAATCTAAAACTATCTGAAGTGGGAGTCCAAACCGCAAGACCACGTCTTGTTGACGACGAGGGTTGCACTCAGTCTTTACTCGACTCAGACCGAAAGCCTCAAAGGGGGAAAAAACACAAACAAGAAGGTTATTGTTGTTCGGACGCCAGACAAGTATATTATACCTGCCACATTTTTATATTAATTTCATCCCGGATAGCAACGGACAAACAAACCATCCACTACATACAAACAAGAGGAAGACAAAACTAATGCAAACTACAGGAAGAGTACGTAACTTTCTTTGTTTTAATGAGGTAGACACATTTTTTTAATCTCCAAGCACTACAATTCCACTTAAAAAAGAAAAAGGAAAATAATCGAGCAAAACAAACCAAAACAAGACAACGCTTTTCAAATATGCATAAATGAGTGCAATGTATGTGTGACTGTAATGAGTGGGAACACTGAACAAGCTGGCAGCACGGGTGGCTAAGAGTAACTCGGGAATATCAGCGGCGGCAGCCGGTCTTGGCTCCTTTAATAGGAGCATGGTGCGAAACCCCAGTTCAATACCAGAATTTATAAAGAGGCATTCACTGGCCAAGAGAAATGCCCGTTAGCAACAGGCTAAACAGGTAGCACCACCTCCTCTCCATGATCCGCACACTCCGAAAACGAAAGATTCACCCGCAAGGACTGCCTCCAAAAAGGTACGTAACTGGTCAGACAAACTTCACTCCAGTCTCTAAACCTCGTACTATATACACATTGACTCCTCCTCTTAATTAGTGCTGCTTCCAATCCAGATACATTTCATTTGGAAGGCGGTGATAGAAAACATGAAAATAAACAAAGGGGCAGTACAGAAAATATCTGTAATGACACAAAGTCATTAGGGCAAAATCATTGGAGTATAAAATAATGAGTTTTGAACAAAAGACCTTCTTTTATTCCACTGCCACACATCAGTTGCATGCCTCATTTTTTATTTGAAATCAATAAATTAATTATATTTGAAAGTTAAAGTCCCAACTGTCTCATCTCATCCCCTCATTTTATACCAGATTTCAGAGGCAAAAAGTATTATTGTAAAGTATAGAGAGGCTTATTGGAATAGACATGCACTACAATTTTTAAACACATGTATTCATATATATATATATATATATATATATATATATATATATATATATATATATATATATATATATCAGGTCCATAAATATTGGGACATCGACACAATTCTAACATTTTTGGCTGTATACACCACCACAATGGATTAAATGAACTAGATGTGCTTTAACTGCAGACTGTCAGCTTTAATTTGAGGGTATTTACATCCAAATCAGGTGAACGGTGTAGGAATTACAACAGTTTGCATATGTGCCTCCCACTTGTTAAGGGACCAAAAGTATTGGGACAATTGGCTTCTCAGCTGTTCCATGGCCAGGTGTGTGTTATTCCCTCATTATCCCAATTACAATGAGCAGATAAAAGGTCCTTTCAAGTGTGCTATTTGCATTTGGAATCCGTCAACTGTCAAGATGAGATCCAAAGAGCTGTCACTATCAGTGAAGCAAGCCATCATTAGGCTGAAAAAACAAAACAAACCCATCAGAGAGATAGCAAAAATATTAGGCGTGGCCAAAACAACTGTTTGGAACATTCTTAAAAAGAAGGAACGCACCGGTGAGCTCAACAACACCAAAAGACCCGGAAGACCACGGAAAACAACTGTGGTGGATAACCGAAGAATTCTTTCCCTGGTGAAGAAAACACCCTTCACAACAGTTGGCCAGATCAAGAACACTCTCCAGGAGGTAGGTGTATGTGTGTCAAAGTCAACAATCAAGAGAAGACTTCACCAGAGTGAATACAGAGGGTTCACCACAAGATGTAAACCATTGGTGAGCCTCAAAAACAGGAAGGCCAGATTAGAGTTTGCCAAACGACATCTAAAAAAGCCTTCACAGTTCTGGAACAACATCCTATGGACAGATGAGACCAAGATCAACTTGTAACAGAGTGATGGGAAGAGAATGGAGAAGGAAAGGAACTGCTCATGATCCTAAGCATACCACCTCATCAGTGAAGCATGGTGGTGGTAGTGTCATGGCGTGGGCATGTATGACTGCCAGTGGAACTGGTTCTCTTGTATTTATTGATGATGTGACTGCTGACAAAAGCAGCAGGATGAATTCTGAAGTGTTTCGGGCAATATTATCTGCTCATATTCAGCCAAATGCTTCAGAGCTCACTGGACGACGCTTCACAGTGCAGATGGACAATGACCCAAAGCATACAGCAAAAACAACCAAAGAGTTTTTGAAGGGAAAGAAGTGGACTGTTATGCAATGGCCAAGTCAATCACCTGACCTGAATCCGATTGAGCATGCATTTCACTTGCTGAAGACAAAACTGAAGGGAAAATGCCCCAAGAACAAGCAGGAACTGAAGACGGTTGCAGTAGAGGCCTGGCAGAGCATCACCAGGAATGAAACCCAGCGTCTGGTGATGTCTATGCGTTCCAGACTTCAGGCTGTAATTGACTGCAAAGGATTTGCAACCAAGTATTAAAAAGTGAAAGTTTGATTTATGATTATTATTCTGTCCCATTACTTTTGGACCCTTAACAAGTGAGAGGCACATATGCAAACTGTTGTAATTCCTACACCGTTCACCTGATTTGGGTGTAAATACCCTCAAATTAAAGCTGTCAGTCTGCAGTTAAAGCACATCTTGTTCGTTTCATTTGAAATCCATTGTGGTCGTGTATAGCCAAATATGTTAGAATTGTGTCGATGTCCCAATATTTATGGACCTGACTGTATATACAGTATCTAGATAATTGGAATAATTACGTCAACAAATCATTTTAGATTTTAGGTTCCTCCACATTAAATTATTGTTAACAAAACATTATTTAAAGATATATGCTAAAAACTGGTTGGATAAAATAATCAAATCATACTTCAGCACAATTTTTATTAATCTATAAAACCAATTTAAACAAAAGCTTAGCATTATATGTGAAACATGGATAATAAAGAAAGAGTGAATTATTCAGCTCTGCATCCTTAAGAAACTAAAAAAATGTGCAGATTCCCTCCTTGAGTCGTTCTCTCAGAGATGCTGTCACCTAGCAGAGAGGAGAAGAAAAACAAACAGAACAAAGGGGAGAAGAAAGTTTATTTAACAAAAATAGGCAAGGACTTTGATTGATGTTTAGACTTGTGCTTCGAGGTGAAAGGAGACATATGCCACGTCAAACGTGAACGTGTTAGTACACAATGCTGTCTAGCATAGAATTTATTCATGGATTTCGTGACAATAAAAGAGAAAACTTTGCCTTTGAATTCATTACCCTAAAGATCATCTTCTCAAGGGCTCTTTAACTCATGCTCACAAAACCCAGACAAAAAATAGAAAAAAACTCATTCGAGCACAATTATGGACCGGCATCTTTTTTTGTAATTGCACATGAAAAAGCAGCTCTGCAGTTGTTCATATTTCTAGTCTGTGACGACAGTCATATAGAGAGTACAAATGTACCCTGACGATGTTTAGTTTGTCAGAGGACTGACTACCATGCGTAGAGGTGAGTCAACTCTCAGCATGTAGGACATTTATTGATATAATGGCATTCCATAGGAATAAGGGTGCTCTTTGTTTCACAGAGCACGGCTGCTCTTGAGTGAGCACAGTCAAGCTGCAAACTCATTAATGCTGAATTCACATGTCCTTCTGGCACTGACTGATTACTTATTCAACCCCTCTCCTGAGTCACATTTTTACCCTGAAATTTCTTGAAAGGCAAGAGTTATGAGACCCAAACTATGTTGCTCACATACAGGTGGCCAATGTATTATTGCAGATTTTAGTTATTCTGGTTGGATAGCACTGCAAACCATGTGGATGTGCTCTGGCTTTACAGGTGTGCCTTGCTAGCAACAGAAGGCAGCATCTTTCCTTTGATGCAGGTGTTGAAGGTAAATCTTTTACACAGAGAGAAAAAAAAAAAACTTTAGTATTTTTGTCTTGTTTTCATTCTTAAACATGAAAAAATCTTGAAAAACAGCATTTTTAAAATAATGTTTTCTTGTTATAGTCATAAACCTCAGTTTTCTGTTAGATATGTTTTAAAGAGGAAATGCCAAAAATGTATTATAATTAATTAATCCTAAACAAATTTTATTTTCAAGTTAATGTATCTAATTTAAATCATTTTAGACGTTTCAAATGAAAAATGCAGTATTCATTCATTCAATCAATTACACTATTGTCCAAATGTTTGGGGGCAGTAAGATTTATTTATTTATTTGAAAGAAAGAAAGAAAGAAAGAAAGAAAGAAAGAGAAAGAAAGAAAGAAAGAAAGAAAGAAAGAAAGAAAGAAAGAAAGAAAGAAAGAAAGAAAGAAAGAAAAATAAATACTTTTTAATCAGAGAGGATCCATTAAATTGATAAATAGAAATGTTTTAGAAATTTTGAAAATATCTTCATGGAACATTATCTTTATTTTATGTCCTAATGATTTTTGGCATGAAAGAAAAATCATTAATTTTGACCCATACAGTGTATTTTTGGCTGTTGCTACAAATATACCCCAGCGACTTAAGACTGGTTTTGTCGTCCAGGGTCACAAATAAATGCTGTTTATTAAAAAAAAAAAAGCATAATATATTTCAGGGAAAATGCAGCTTTGCTATGTCAGAAACAAATTATGTTAGAAAACATATTACAATAGAAAGCAATTATTTTGCAATATTATGTTTCCTGTATTTTCTAATTTTTTTATCAAAAAACATTAGAAAATCTTACAGACCCCAAACTTTTGAACGGTAGTGTATGCTGAATGTAATGTGAAGTTAGCACAATTGTTTATTATTTTTTAGCACTGCCAGCAGGACTTAACATTACCAACAATAGCAGTATCACATTGTTATAGCTCAACCACTGACAGGTCCAACTCACTATTACAAACTTGGGCACTGCTTGTTTCTCGAAATTGCCCACTGTCATCAGTTTTGTCCAACTGCAATGGACTTGTTTATCTTTGTTTACACAAAATGAGAATACAGTGGACATTGAGTGTGGCTTCTATTCCAAGGGGACTAAGAGGCAGCTTGGCTGTCCTTTTTGATTTAGCGAAAACTATTCCATATGATATTTAGTTGCAGGAAATATAAGGAATATTTTCTTTTTTTCATCTAATTTAAAATTACTTTTACTGGTAAAAGAATACGTCATGCCATTCCAGAAAGAACAGTACCTATACATGAGGTCCATTGTCTTTTAGTATGATAGGAGAATTAAAATTGGTGAGACAACCTTGAGTAAGGTACTGATGGTAAGGAGAAGAGAAAGATAATCATTAGAGGAGAATAATATTCTCTAGAGCAGCAGCTAATTGCCTTGCTCACAGTATCTTAGACATGCTAGCCAGCTATCTGGATAAGGCTGCACCACAGAAACCTTGGGAATCTTTGCACCACAACTCACCAGAGGACAGCTTAGTTTGGCAAGATTATTATTTATATTTTTTCGTCCTCCTCAGCTCATTGCTGCTTGTCTCTCTTGAGGATGGTTCCCATTGAGGGTGACTTGCTTGTGATGGATTGCCATTCTCTGTATGTCAAGTTGCTTTATGCCACTCTAATTGGCAGCATTGGCTGAGACATGGCCATCACTATTTCTTTAAAAGTTTGGAGTGAGTTCCTGGCTGATATTTCAGCCAAGGGTCTGGGAGTCATGTGTCAGGAAATGTATCTGAGCAAATAATATAGTTATATTGACATAAATGGCATAAATTTGCATGTCTTCTGGCAAAATCTAATATGTCAGCACATCAGTTCCTCAAACCTTTATTTGAGGAAGGTTTTGCTATGTTTCCCTCGAAACGCAAATATATGCAAGAAAGGAGGCATGCAATTAGCATACAAATTACTTCAGTCTCTTGCCAGTTGTCAAACATGCAATCAAGCTCTGCATATGTTCTATGGTATGGACCTTATCAGAAATGGGAATATCTGCGAGTTATGTTAACAGAGTTGTTGGCCTCCACCAACCGTGATATGACAAGCAATAAAAGTTTTATTTTTTTAAAAGTTAATCTAAGTTTAGCTCCATCCACGCCACAAAACAGGTTGCAGTGAGTTAAGTGAATAATTTACCAAGCATTCGAGCTGTTTTTATCTTGATATTGTTATGAAGACTTTTTCATCATTTTTTTGTCCACATAACTTTGCCATGCCCTTCCATGGCTGAGAAACCAGCAACCAGCAGCAGTTTCTAATTGAAAAAGTCCATGCCCTCAGCTTCCCTAGGAACCATTTGGGCAATGACATGAGAATTGACTGGAGAAATGTGGGTCTCGGGAAGCATTTTCAAACAGATGCAATTTCATGCTGCTTTAACGAAAAGGAAATCATCTTTAATTCAAGAGCACAAAGCTTCCATCCTCTCAGCTGAGAAGAATGTCAACATGAAATAAACTCATGTAACAGAAAATATTTACACTCATGGACTCTGAGCTTAACGTCTTGAGCTCTGATAGAATACAGACGTGGCCTCAGTGAAGGGATGTGTATATAGGTACCAGCTATGACCTTCCACTAAAAATTGTATGTTGTGGTAGCTACCAACATATTGTATTTCTTCTTAACAATCCAATATTCCTTGAAAAATGCCCAGTTCTGGCGATGGATCAAATATGCACTTGGTCTGTTCTGTTCTAGATAAGAACACAGTTTGTTTCAGTCAAACTGTGTGAAACTGAGCTGAACCAGGGAGCATCATTCCAAGAAATAACTCTCATAAAGGCCAAAGAAATATAAAATGAAAATGAAGCTTTATTGCGTAGGCAAGAATGCCAGATTTACAGCTTTCCTGTTCAAAGCTGTAAAGTGCTGCATATCTTCATCCAGTTTTGTTTTTGGTGTGTAATTCGAAAGAAGCAAAGGAGCAAAGAGATTTGAAAGGGAACTGGCTAAGACCGTGCCATAGTCTGATACCCTGAGAATTTAGCTTTGAACTCGAATGTGTAACAAATGTAATGTTCTGAAGCAAAACTTCTGGTAATATTTTCATGTTTGAAAAGTATTGAGTATTGTAACTGTTTTTACAAGGAGATGAAACATGTGAAAATGGTGTATTTCGTAGACCACATTGATTGTGTAATGTTCTAGATCATGATATTTTCTGGCAAAATAATTGCTCAATCATCTCTGCCTAAATGTCTCCAGTGATTAATTACATCAGCCACATGTTTGCTTCAACATACTTTCATCTCTCTGCCACGATTCTACAAGAAATATTGCATTTGGTTGTTCACATCACAAAAGCATGTGCACCCCCAAAACACTCCCTATGGTGCTTATTGTTAATAAGGAATAATTATTTTAAAAGACACCAAAGTAATTTGCTTTCAGGCGATGCTTTGGTTTTAGATTTATTTTTAATTTATTTTCCTAATGGTGTTTGTAGAATTATTCATATCTGCATGACACCCACATCAAATTATCATTCTAACTGAGGGTTCATCAAAGCTAATCAAAAGATCTTATTTTGAAAATGATTGATGGATTTGTCACTGAATAATAAAATGTGTTCTAATAAATGTGCATAATTTCTCAATAAAAGTACAAATTGAAAATCAAATATTATCATCCACCAATTTCTTGTGTCGGCTGATAATATAACCATTATTGACACTGAAGTGTGAAATTAATCTAGATTTAAATTAAAATATTTCACAAATTTAATTTTCAGGCCAGATTTAATCTGTGTATTTAATGAAAAACGGAGATAGGGCAGGCACAAACCAGAATTACATTTAATATGAATACAAAAATGAACTCTTCAAGTAAACAAATGGGATTTTTTTTAGATATATAATATCTACTGTATAATATTCTTAGAAAAAAATAACATTTTGAAGTAATAAACATTTTGTATGTGTGTGAGAGAGAGAAAAAGAGAGAGAATACGCCATCCCCATAAATCTCTATTCAATGGAAAACAGGCAGCAATTACATATTCACATTCACTGAACTAACTGCTGATTCATTTGCATGTTGCTCAGACAACATGACCTAGCTTTAAACAAAATGTAACAAACATTCTCTGAGACTGGAATGTGAAAGCAGAGCCATAATTACCTTTAGCCTTTCATTACAATTTTTGATCTAAGAATGAGGACATAGTGTTTATATAAGCAGTATATGTGTATCTAGAGACATCTTATTGTGTATAATTTTTCTTTATGCTGATCAACAGCATTCAATGTATATATTCTCATTTGACTTATGAGGTTATTTAATTTGTGAGGCGTTTTTGAAATATTGATTCTCGTAAGAATACATTTGATGTTTGGGCAGCAATTCATTTATGTCAACAGTGCATGATGAATTGAAATGAAAACTAGTTTTTATTCATGTGGCTTGCTTATGGTAGCAGCACTGGATTATTTTGTTCGGTTGGGGGACAATGAAAAACAAAAAACAAATGACATTGATTGTAAATCCTTTGAATTGTAAAACTCTCACATTCAGCATTACACCCATCTCCCTAGAATTACATGTAAAGACACCAGCCTTATTTATTATTGTATGAATGCATACAAAATCATATATGTGTTTTTGTGTTTTTTTGTGTGTGTGTGTGTGTGTGCGTGTGTGTGTGTGTGCGTGTGCATGTTTATGTGGTTTATGAGGACACAAATTTGTATGGGTATGACAGAGGTATTACAATATGAAGGTGGTTTATGAGGACACTGCCTATGTCCCCGTAATTCAAAAGGCTTAAAAAAATACTAAATGGTGTTTTTTTTGAAAATCTAAAAATGCACAAAGTCTCCTGTGAGGGCTAAGTTTAGGTGTAGGGTTGGTGTAGGGCAATAGCACACACAGTTTGTTCAGTATAAAAACCATTACGCCTATGGAGAGTCCCCATAAACCACAAAAACCAACGTGTGTGTGTGTGTGTGTGTGTGTGTGTGATTTGATGTCATTTTAAAGAAAGCTTGTTGAGAATGACCCTAATTACCACTGAGACAGAGATGAATCAACATCATGAGGTGCTTTGACTGTAAAGTGCGGCTCATCAGCAGATGAGATGAAGGGCGGATAGATGAATTACCAGTGTCAGACAAACAACAATTGCGCTTTCAGAGACACATTTTAACTACTTACCAAAACTACATTTTTGCCTCTCTTTTATATTCTGTATGCCACTTTAAAGAATTAAAGGCATTTCCTGGATTTCAGTTCAGGTCAAAGAATGTATTACTACACAGTAACCATTTTAATAATAATTTTAATTTTCCATAGTGTGGACTTCAGCACTACATGCTCTTATTTGCACAGTTATATGCAATATAATTAATGGATGAGTTAGCCAGGATTGTAGTGCAAAATATGCCATAAATCTAAAAACAGGACATTATTTAAGAGCATTGCCATTATTAGTAACTTTTCTCTTTTTTAAGTGTTCAGTGATGCACCAAATAATTTCTGTTTGTTTTTATCTCAAACCACAGTGAATGTGATTCATACCTAAGAGGCATTTGAAAAGTCCAGTAAAATGTCAGAATATAAATGCTTTGAAATGAGTCAGCGGTTGTTGATAGACAAAAGAAAAGAAAAAGAACAAGACATCAAAAAGAACCCTCGCTTGTTTATCATTTATATACTACTGTGAAGTTAAATTATTCATCCTGTAACATCTAATAAACAATAACATTACTGAAATACCCATGCATTATAAATACACAGCCCTTGTGGCTTCTTCAGAGCGTATGCTTCATGAAATGAGAAGACAATGACGTAAAGCTGCTCTTATATTAATCAGCCTTCTCTGCTGGGTGAAGATCTGGAACACACAGTGAGATTGAATCTAAATTGCTGTAATCTTAATATTAGATAACGGAAGGCATTCCCACTGATGTTCCTGTGATTCTATCATGTCTGCAATAATTCTCAGATAATAAGAGGGCTTTTGGGATTTGGCTTTCAATGCTTAATCTTTTAATCACTTCTCAACAGGAAGACATTGCTCAACCTGTGTAACCAGCTAATAAAATTGGTCTTTAAGTTAAGTTAGCTGTGTTTTTTTTTTTTTTTTTTTACTAACATCACAAGTTTAGTAGTTTTCTCCTGCTTTATGCTCTCTAGAAACCTTCTGTGGCTGTGGCTTCTTCATTATAGTGTTGTGGCCTGAATGATAACCTCACTGCAGCACTAGACTTAATTGCTTGCAATCTGTGAAAACCTGGATGTATGAATTTTGAGTTAGAACATACCACTTTTACGACGACCGTCATTATATAAAATAACTTTAAACACGATCATAGACCTTTCTGGAGAATTGAGCTAGAAAATAATTGTTTTCAATGTCAAAATGTTAAAATAGAAGTACTGTGTACAGTAGGGTGTGCAGCGGAGTCAATATCTGTATCTGTAGCAATCTAAAAATCTCAAAATTATTTGTATGCGGATAAAAATTAAGTGACTGAGAATCTCTAAAGTCGCTTTTACTATGCATATTATACATGCAAATCTGAACAAATTATAAGAATACATAAACTGCAAGTGATTTGTGTATTCTTTATTATGTGTGTATATTATTTAATGTACACAATTTAAAACATTTTAAATATATCAAATAGTAGAAAATGTTTATGATTCAGTATCTTTGTTCATATTACTCTTGGCAAGCTCTGATTTCTGAGAGAGGCACAGAGACAGTAATGTGGCTATTTGATTTGCTTTCATTTTATTAGTAGAGTTTACACTCATTCACTTCATACACTCATTACTCATTGTGTCGTGGTATTAGAGATGTATGTATATTATTGTGCCGTTATGCAGCAGACGCGAGGAGTAACTGTGCCTAATAATATTTTTCCTATTATTTGGTAGAATTTGTTGTTTATTTTGAACCTATTATACATGCCTTTCTGAAACTAAATATTCAGCTTTAGGCACATCTTTAGTCTACAGTATATGTTGGTATGCATTTTTCCCATTAAAAAAAATTATAATTGAAAATAATTGAAAATTGACCATTTTAGTAGAAATCTGATGATTTGTGTATTTAAATACTGTATACATACTGCCTACAGAAATGTCCTTCTAAACATCTGAGACTCCGCGAAGATCCATTCTTCGATCCTTGCAGGAACTCCCACTGTGAAGAGCTCATTAAACACTGCTCGTTTTAATATGACATGATATCCTGCAGTATACAGCATCAACAAATATTGGACTGGACACAAATTAATCTAATTTTCTATTATCCGTAACATGACAGATAGTGTCAAGTTGGGTAATTGCATTCATAGAAATAAGGAAAATACTTTTTCCTACTAATTTGCAAGAGTGGCGCTCTCATTCACCGAGAGGGGGAAATGGCTAGTGACTAAAAAGTGTACACCGTATTCTGCACATAACATTAGATGTGATTACAAAAGATGATTTATGGCAAGCTTTTGTGGTGTGTTTAGGCACTATTCATCAAGGGAAGTGATCTTCTGTATTTCCTCTAAAGTTTAAAAAGTATTGCTGTATTTGAGCTTATCACAGATTTTGCATTTGTTTTGTGTGTGTGTGTGTGTGTGTGTGTGCATGTGCGTGTGTATGTTTTATCCTAACATTGTTACCATTTGCTTACATTCATTTTTCTTAAAAATCATATGAAAATAAATTACACTAGGTAAGGTCAAATTCATAAAGGCCACCAAAACACACACATACAAAAGTTCAGTAAGTGAGATTTATTTATTATTATTTTTTATCAAATAAATGCAGACTTGGACAGCATAAGAGACTTCTTTCAAAAACTTTTACAAATCTTACCAACACCAAACTTTTGCACAGCAGTGCATACAGTCTTAGAGGATGTCTTCCAGTCCTTGACTGACATTACAAGGGTGATAGTATAACACACAAGATTTTTGCAGTATGCACTTTTACTAACACTTAGCATTTCAGAGGGACAGCAGGCGAAAATGTAAAGCAAACAAGTCTGACACAGCTGTCTCTTTTTCTCCTCCTACTCACACCTTCAGCAATAAGGGGCAAATTGCATCGGTACAGTAAAACCGCCTTGCCTGACAGGTTAGATGTTGTCCTTTTTTTCACGTTTTAAGTCCTAACCCAACTCAAACCAAGCAAAAATCACAAATATTAGCGTGCTGGGGGATGGTGTAGGTAATCAGCATCTCTTATGACTTCAAGAATATAAAGGGTGAGGTGAGGTGTAGGACACAAATCACTATCAAACATGCATTTCATTTCCTTTACGGATGAAGAAATTACATTTAAAATTCAAATTATTTATTTGACTTTGGCATGGTACTTAACCCATAAAAATTTGACACAAAATCCATGTATAAAATTTGGCAACTTCAGTGGTGCCTCCACAAAAGCTAATCTGACAGGTGAGGGATAAGATATTTCTCTGTTTAAATACAATCTGGGATCTTGTTGCAGCATCCTAATTTGCATATTTTGTCCCAACAGTGTGCATGCTAAATTGTCTGCAAGATTTGGATTAGTGTGTATGCATGCCAAAAGTTGCTGGAGGGTGTATTATATACAGTGGATTTTCAGAGTGTGCACCTGTGTATGCCTTTGGGTTTATAATGCCCATAACCTCTAGTGCTATGGATGAGGAGGAATTCTCTTTTGACCTTTTCAGTTGTAGAAAAATGGCAAGGAATGCAAGGCTGAAACTGGCACCACATTTATTTAAATATATGACCCTAAAAGTTAAGTGAGGGAATAGTTCACTCGAAAATGAAAATCATTTATTCACCCTCATGTCGTTCCAAATCCATACGACTTTAGTTTTTTTCATGAAGCAAAAAAGAAGAAATATTGAAGAATTTGTAGGTTTTTTTTTCTTTTTTTTACATGAAGAAAGTGAAAAGCACCTTCTAAATTAAAAAACAGTTCCACCAAATTTTCATAAAAGTGGTCTAAATGACTTGTGCACATAACTTTTGAGGTGATTTGTATGAGAAATAGACCAAAGTCATTATTTACCTATAATAATTTTCTTTGCTGAGCTCTCAAATCTACTGTCAAACTGCCATTTTGCTTAAAATATAGTGCACAAGTTATATGGAGATACTTTTATTATGCTTTCTTTGCAATTTTGGATCTTCCCAGCTAACAGGGAAGATTCTAATAACTTTGGTTATGAACAAAGATTCTTACAGTAACATAAACAGAACGTTCAGAAGCTATCTGGTCTTTAATAAAATTCTCAAAACTTTAGCACAAAAACGTTATTTATACATCATTCATGGACCATTTCTCTGAAACTTTTAATTAAATCATTTAATTTGTTTAAGTTTTTTAAACATTATTACTTTCAGATGGTTCAGAGAACATTCAATGAAGCATTACTATTATTTGCAATAATAAATAGCCTAGTTTGCAAGATGCTAAAATTTAATATTTCCTTAATATTTTCCCTAATGTTTCCATAAAATTTAGTTTAGTTTAGTTCTGCTTTGCTTTGTTTTGTTTTATATTTAAAAATCTTGACATTTTGAATGTTCAGAGAATGTTCCGAACTAACAAACTTAATTGGAACATTGACAAGTCATTGTTAGAAAATATTTTTGTTAGCTGGTTTAACATTTTCATTTTTGGATGAACTGTTATTTTCAGTAATAAAGAATTTTAGCGGAATTTAGCTAAAATCTTACATGCAAAGCATAGCAGACATAAACAAAATAATAAAATGCAACCACTATGGTATCGGATCCAGGTTTGGTTATTACACACAATGTCAAAATGAGCATATGTGTGCCGTGCTTGGACTTTTCGCAAAATTCCACATCAATCTTCACATGCTAATGTAAACCTTGAAACTGGAAAGCATTGTTCTTTGTAAAACATAACAAGTTTACCATCCTTAATTATTTCCACAGTGACAGGAATGGCACCCAGTGCTCTTTCTATTGGTAACATTTTGACACCTCATTACCTAGGCTGTAAATGAGCAACTAAATGCAATATGGTGAGAAATAGACAAAGTGGGCAGGTGATAGCTGTGGGACGTAAAAGAAAAAGACACTGATCCTCCTTCCTTGTGCAGTGAAAAATGAGGAGAGATTGCTAATGACTGTTTTTATCACATACCTTCATTTATCCTAGTCTGGCACATTATAGGAATGCTTTGATTAATTGGTCTCTCTGACAATAGCTTTAATGAACATCAGGGTCCGACCATGGGGCATATTCATTTGATCTTCATCTGCAAGACGCGACTAATGGAACCTTTGTGAGATGCTTCAATTGGAACATATAGGCTACTATCTGTGTGTGGATTTCAGTACGGCCATTTGAGACTAATTCAGAGTTTGCCTAAAAATAGTAAGACAGATGTTTCTTTAACATAATACAAAGACTTAGAGAACAATAATGCTTTTACAAGAAAGAACATCAAATTAATTTTGAACTGTTTAATCATTTGTAATAATCTGATTTCTTTGTTATACAACTTTTAGTTAAATACTAGTTAGTTCAAGGCCATTGCGCATCCGTCATAAAAAATTATGATCTGGTTGGGTTTTCTGCGTTTTTCGCATCCGTAGCAAGCATTTTGATAGGTGTTTTGACAATTCAGAGCCACCATACATGCGAACACCAAAATCCAGAATGGCGATTGTCAAGTTCATCCACTTCGTCTTGCAGCACAAAGCACCGTAAAGATCCTAGTTCACAGAAATTGGTGGTCTTCTTTTTAATATGTGGCTCTAGTATTACTTGCAAAGCATCAAACTGAGCCACTGACATCCTAAAGTAAACTTCGAATCGCCCGTGATAATCCCTTTGCTCCTTAATAAGGAGGGGAATCTCACCTTCCGCTATATATCTCAGGATTGGATGGACCCAATATTTCCTCTCTTTTTATATTTTTAAGAAGCGAGAGGATGACATCCTCACTGCTTGAAGACTGCATTTAGTACTGTTTGGCAATTTTTTTTTTTTCTTCGCAGCAGATTCATTAAAACGCATCTGACTCAGTGTGCTAGGTTTCAGAGCGTGATTAATTTTTAGGATGACGAATACGAAAATATACGAAAAATACGAAAATGTTGGACTGGTGTCTGGACATTAAGTCCAACAGCACAAGGACTTTTCACAGTTTGTTCACAGATTACATATTTATGCCCATAGGAGGCGACACATGACTTTGTCTTTATGAGTCATGGATTCATTCACTCATCTGATTCATTCAAAACATGGATTTATTCAGCAATGATTGGTTGATAAACATTCATTCAGGAATGAATCAAGTGAATAGCCGTGTCTCATTTTGAAGGCTGTGCCCTGCTGAGGTCACATATGTCAGCCACATAAAACATCAATGCTGTCTCACCTTTTCTTATTATATTTGCCTTATTTATTTTGTCAAATCATTTAAATCATACACAACTAGAATTTGCTCATAATAATGCACATAAAATCCACTTCAAATTGTACGTTACTTTGTGACAAACATTGATCATTTACATGATTGTAGAGCCTTCCACAGCCAAACCTGAAGAAAATCAATTTTTAGGTCAGAGTTTCATCCAGCTTTAATAACCAAAAAACAAGCTTACTTTGGTGCCACAATCTTGGCAAACTAAATCCAGCAAATATTTTTTTATCTTAGAAGCAATCATTTAAACAGGCAGCTAAATTATTAACAAAGATAAAAATACTTGGCGAGTCAATAACTGTCACCTTTATACAATATACCCTGGACTACTTATTTTGTTATTTTTTTTTTTTAAATACTGTGTTTTGAAGGAAACTTTGTGTATGTCTGAGGCTGAAATGGTTAGTGAAATCTTTTTACTTTCATCTCCAAAACTTTATTAAGATGCTACCCTGCAGATGTAACATCATTTATTTTAAAGTATATAATATTCCAACTTTTAAAGAAAGGATGGATCCGAATACATCTGCAGAAGTCAGGTCTAAGCCCTGAATATCAAATGACCCTAGAACCACTCCTGCAGTTACATACATTACTATACAGTCATGGAGGTCTTTACAGTAAAGCCTGCCCACTGAAGAGGATGGAGAATAGACCCCCCTTTATCTTCCCTTCACTGCAATTTTCCCCTGAGACCACTGGCTACAAAGACATAATGCTTTGAGAAGAGTAAGACTCTGTCACTGCCCATGAACAAAGCCACAGGATATTCCAAACATCACATATGTTCCCAAAGGAAGGCTACCATTCCCTGTGCAGCTGCACTCTGGTACATATGTGTTTCTCAAAAACTAAGTTGCTACTACTACCCAAACTGCCACTACTTCGAACCACTAAACTAAACTAATCACCTATGTTGGCTGGAGAGCAATGGCCCATATGTCTACTACACCCATCCCAGGCAATCCCAGGACAGCTAATCTAATCCAGAAAACTCCCCAAGGATCTTGCTGCTGTGCTGTTTGATCTGACAAAGTCAAGGACACTGGCCAAGCATGGCTACATCCACCAGGCCATACAAGGTCACCTCATTCCTTTCCTCTGCTTACTGTGTGAAAGCTCCCCAATGCCTGTTAGATTGTAACAGATCCAGCAAAAGAGGTTATTTACCGAGAAACGCCGATGCAGCAGGTCATCCCGGTACCAATTCCTCTTTAGTGATTAGGTACCTAGAGCAATGTATCAGACCATGTCGGTCGACAAACATATCACTGAGGATATTTTCTCTATAATGTGCTGTTATCTTTGTGAGAACTGTTCTTGTCACCTTTTATGATGATCAAGCTTTTGTGCAGGTTTATTTGTTGCATATTACATTATGTCTCAGTGAAAGTGTCATGTTGAGCTCCTGTCCCTGGATCAGTAAAACGCTGTCCATGCAGCAAACTGATGAGGAAGGTTGGGGTACATGCTAATCTCTGTCAGCTTTACACACAAACTGTTGACATTGGTAAGTTCCAAACATTTTGTTTTTTGTTTTCTTGTCAAGTAATTTTTAAATATTGCAGCTTTATGTAAGCGTAACCATTTAACTGCTAGAAAGCGAATGCCTCTAGATGCAGTTAGAGCATATGTGATTGAATGACATGAACCTGAAAACTAAATGGCAGCTGGATAATAACAGCAGGACTATGAGTTCTGCATTTCTGGTGGAACAGCAATCTTCTATTAATCAACAAAATCTGTCCCCAAGAGATTTCTCCTTGTACTTTACAGGAAAACACCCTCTCTCATTTTCGTCCTCTTACTGAGTCATTACCTGTTGAAAATGGATCTTATTAGGGACTTTTTTCTGCCTATTTCAGACTTTGCACATCATTTACAATGACAGGGACTCAATCCCAAATCCATGGGCACTATTACGAAAGAATGAATTATAGTACAGATTAATCCAGTGTGGAGTGGAGGTATTGTAAGCAGGGGTTCAATGAGGATATCTGCACTACTTTTCAAATATTATTCACTTTCATACATTCAAATAGTTCATCTTGATACGGGCAAGGACCCAAAAAGTTTGAATTTAAATGATAATTATAAATTTTTTCCCCATAAATTAGGAATTCAATAAAAAGTAAATAAAACGTTTTTTTGCAACACAAGAGGTTTACATAAAAGGCCAAAAGTTTAACAGTGTAGGCCAAATGTTTATTCTGCTGATTTTATTTTCAGTGAACAGTGTACATTATCATTATTTAATGATTCTTATTAAATTCATTCATTTTTACTTTTTGTAGCATAAAGTGTTTATGCATAAATATAATCTCTTTCTTGCTGTGGACTAGGTTAAACCAGTCTGATTTGAAATATTTCCTCTCACATGTCCATGTATTTGGATTACCTTTGTATGCTACTTCATCAGTCTGGGCATCAGTTTTCATAACCCAGATAAAGATTGTGTACATTTATGTACAATAATTTAGTGGCTTGTAAAATTTTCACTTATGAAAAAAGAAAAAAAAAACACTTGGTTAATGCGTTTGAGTTGGGATTGTCGTATATGCCTGTTTTGGTGTAAACTTGTTGGGATTTTAAGTCTATTTCTTTAATAAGGAAGATGAAATAATTAGGACAGATTGTTTGAATTATTATAACTATGTATTGTAGGCATAGAAAGACTGCCTTGGTGAATTATTACTTTTATATTCCAGTGAAAAGCTTGTCACAAAGACTAGAATGAAAACAAAATGTATAAACTAGAATGCATTTTTAATAATGGTATTGCTCTGTCCCTCTTTTCTATGCATAAAGTTCCCTTCCAGGAACTCGAGCTGCGTCGAAAGCGCTAGGGGAACGTCTCCAGCGTGACCGCGCTCTGACCAGAGTGTAATCTGTCCAATGGATGGGCAAAACGTCATAGGCGGGTGACGTCACCGACCGGGAAGCATAAAAGCAAGTGCGGTGGAGCCGGTGTTTGCTTTTTGTCATTCAGCAGTCTTATTTAGTGTTGTTTGTCCTAGCACAATCACTTGAATTCGGCTCCAGCAATATGTGCAAGCACTTGGGCGATAGCAGATTGCATTACGGGCTGTGTGTTCCTCCCTGCACACGTTATATCACAGCTGGGGATACACGCAGTCTGTGTGTGGTCTGCTTGAGAGCAGAGCACGCAGATTCAGCTCTCGAGGCAGCTGACTGCCCGTTTTGTGCTTGCTCTCTGAAGTGAGCTATCGCTAGTGTGGAATAAAGCCGGGCGAGCCCCTATCTTCTTCCCTTCCCTAAGACCTGTCTTCCTCTGAGGAGGTGGACGCGTCAATGAAACAGTGTTTGCACAAGCATATTATGAATGAGAACGGCGCGCAGTCAGCTCTTAAAAAAAAAAAGAAGGGGGGCTAATTGTGCTTCTCCCCGCTGGGCATCTTGCATTCCCGCCGCTGCTGAGGCACGGCGGTGAGTGAGACTGCGGGGAAACCCAGCATGGATCTGGCGAACGGGTTGGAGACGGGTTCGCCCTATCTCCTCCTGCATTCCCCAGATCTAGCGCTCTCGCCCGGGGAAGCCCGCTTGTGTGGTTCTTCCCCCTTTGAGTGAGAGCTCGCCGTTGCAGCGCCGTTGCAGCGCCGTTGCAGGCGCCTAGAAACGCTGTCTGTGGTTGACCCTATCTGACATGAAGGAGAAGATAGGGTTTTCCTCATGGACGCCCCGCTTGCGCCTTCTGGCCTGTTCGGCGACGCCGTCAGTTACGTCGTCAACAGGTACCAGGAGGCTCGTAGACAAGCGGTGGCGTTTCAGCGGTTTCTCCTTCACCTATCTCTAGCTCAGGGGGTTGCTGGGTGGGAGCAGCCCTTGCCGCATGCCTGCCCCTCTTCAGAGAGGCACTAAACAGAGCGTGGCTACTCGCACCCCACCGAGGTGGGGTCGTGGGGGCAAGCGTTCTGAGTCGGGGACCTCTAAGGCTAAGCCGGATCTGCTAAGACTCTTAAGTCTAAAAGGTCCTTGGCTAAGAAGCCCTGACGGGCGTGGCCCGGGGCTTACAAGGGCAGACCCCTCTGGGGCAGATCGGGTGTCCGTCTCCCCCCAGTGCCCTCGGGAGACCAGTCTGCCAACTCTGCCAGAGTTCCAGGGCGCAGCTGGCTCCAGCGAGCGATGTTCTCAGTTTCTTCCGCCCCGAAGTGTAGCGGAGCTGAGAAGCTCGCCACCTCTGCGGGGGTCTCTAGAGCTCCTGGTTCGGCCGTCTCCTGCCGGTCCTCCGCTTCAGGGCACCGAGCCAGGAGCTCTGAGTACATCAGAGGCCAGTCTTCAGAGACTGGTTCCCTTAGTAGACCATTTAGGCAGCGTGGAAACTACTGCCAAATGGATCTCATTGGGTCCTGCGTGCTGTAGAGAAAGGCCTTTGTATTCAGTTTGGCTCCGCCACTGCCTTTCAACGGGGTGATTCCCACGTGCGTGGGCCCCCAGCAGGCTCTGATCATGGAACAGGAAGTAGACACTCTCATGAGGAAGGAGGCCATCGAGGTGGTCCCTCCTCACGGTAGAGAGTCCGGGTTCTACAGCCGGTACTTCATTGTTCCAAAGAAGGATGGTAGATCTGCGTCAGTTGAACCGCTCAGTCATGTGACTGAAGTTCAGGGTGCTTACACTCTTCAGTCGTGTCTCAGGCCAAGTCCGAGGACTGGTTTGTCACGATAGATCTGAGGACGCATTTTTCAAGTCTCCATCCTTCCCTCTCACGGGAAGTCCCTGAGGTTTGCTTTTGGGGGCAAAGCTTACCAATATCGGGTTCTTCCCGTTGGCCTTGCACTCTCACCCCGCACTTTTACATCAACGATTGGTTGATTCTAGCTCGATCAGGGCAGGTGGCGATTCGGCATCGAGATGTCGTTCTCGCGCACATGAAGGGGTTGAGACTGAACGCCAAGAAAGTGTGCTTTCTCCAGTATAGAGAACCACTTATCTTTGCGTGGTGTGGGATTCGACCACGATGCAGGCACGTATGTCTCCTGCTCGGATCGAGTCGATCCTCACCTCAGTCAAGAGAGTGAAAGAGGGCCAGTCACTCACTGTCAAGCAGTTTCAGAAACTGCTGGGGCTCATGGCAGCTGCGTCCAACGTGATAACTTTTGGCCTGCTGTACATGATACCCCTACAGTGGTGGCTCAAGACCAAGGGGTTCTCCCTGAGGGGAAACCAACTTCGCATGATCAAGGCAAGGCAAGGCAAGTTTATTTATATAGCACATTTCATACACAGTGGTAATTCAAAGTGCTTTACATAAAAGAAAGTGAAATAGACATTAAAAATCAATAAAAACATGGAAATAAAAAGAATAAAAACAAGGAATTTTAAAATGATATAGAGATTGATTTAAAATAAATTTAAAGAAAATGATTATACATAAAATTCATTGCAGTCAGTTCGGACATATAGCACAGTGCTCATTCAAATGCACAGTTAAACAGATGAGTTTTGAGTCTTGATTTAAATGTGGCTAATGTTTTAGCACATCTGATCTCTTCTGGAAGCTGGTTCCAATTGCGGGCCGCATAATAGCTAAAAGCAGACTCCCCTTGTTTTGTGTGAACCCTTGGTATTTCTAACTGACTCGATCCTAATGATCTGAGTGGTCTGTTCGGTTTATATTCAGTGAGCATATCAGCAATATATTTAGGTCCTGGGCCATTGAGTACTTAAAGTAAAAGTACTTTAAAATCAATCCTAAATGTAACTGGAAGCCAGTGTAAGGACCTGAGGACTGGTGTGATATGCTCAGATTTTCTGGTTCTAGTCAGAATCCTGGCAGCAGCGTTCTGGATGAGCTGCAGTTGTCTAATGGTCTTCTTGGGAAGGCCGGTGAGGAGACCATTACAGAAATCCACCCTGCTGGTGATAAAGGCATGAACAAGTTTCTCCAAGTCTTGACTGGAAACAAAACATCTAATTCTTGCAATGTTTTTGAGATGTTAGTATGCTGATTTATTTACTGCTTTGACATGACTACTGAAACTAAGGTCTGTCTCCAGAATCACCCCAAGATTTCTGACTTGATTTTTAGTTGTTTGACCCCTAGAGTCAAGGTATGCATTCACCTTGAGAACTTCATCTTTGTTTCCAAATGCAATGACTTCGGTTTTCTCCTTGTTTAACTGAAGGAAGTTCTGGCACATCCAACTGTTAATTTCAGCAATGCATTGGCAGAGGGTGTCAATGGGGCTGTAGTCATTTGGAGATAAGGCTAGGGAAATCTGGGTATCATCAGCATAGCTGTGATAGGCAATTTGGTTCTTCATCATTATCTGACTTAGTGGGAGCATATACAGGCTAAACAAGAGCGGTGCAAGAATTTAGCCTTGTGGGACTCCACATGTCATGGCCGTCCACTTAGACTTATGCTCTCCTATACTCACATAATAACCTCTCCCTTCTAAGTATGACCTGAACCATTTGAGTGCCGTCCCAGAAAGCCCGACCCAGTTTTCCAGTCTCTCTAAGAGTATGTTATGATCGACAGTGTCAAACGCAGCACTAAGATCTAGTAGTACCAGCACTGATATTTTGCCAGAATCAGAATTGAGGCGAATATCATTTATTATCTTAATGAGTGCTGTCTCTGTGCTGTGATGTGCTCGGAAACCAGATTGAAAATTGTCCAGGTATCCATTTGAGTTTAAGTAGTTGTTCAGCTGATTAAAAACTACCTTTTCAATAATCTTACCTATGAAAGGAAGATTTGATATGGGTCTATAGTTGCTCAGCATGGTGTTATCAAGATTGCGCTTTTTCAGAAGGGGCTTAACAACTGCAGTTTTAAGGGAGTTTGGAAAAGTCCCAGAAAGAAGTGAGGTGTTCACTACTTCTAAGAGATCAGCTTCTAAACAGTTAAGCACGTTTTTGAAAAAGGTGGGAAGTGTGTCAAGATAGCAGGTTGAAGATTTAAGGTGCTGTACTATTTCTTCCAAAATTTTATCAATTTTTTTAAAAACACACATAGTCACTTCTTTTTGAAATTGCGGTCGAATCTGTGTGACCTCTGCATAACTTGAGGATGTGCCAATCTCCTTTCTGATATTATTGATCTTCTCAGAAAAGAAGGAAGCAAACTTATTGCATTTGCTGTCGGAGAGCATTTCACTGGGAATCTGACTTGGGGGGTTTGTCAGTCTCTCAACAGTCGCAAAAAGAGTGCAAGTGTTGTTTAAGTTACTGTTTATAAGGTTAGAAAAGAAAGTCTGTCTAGCTGTGGCTAGTTCCACATTGGAAGCATGAAGGCTGTCTTTATAGATGCTATAGTGAATTTCGAGTTTCGTCTTCCGCCACATCCGCTCAGCTTTTCTGCATTGTCTTTTCATGCTCTGAACTGCTGTTGATTTTCTCCAAATTGATTTCTGTTTCCCCGTCGTCTTGCTGACCTTTATCGGGGCAATATCATCAATAACATTCTTAATTTTTGAGTTAAATAACTCCAGGAGAAGATCAACAGGGTCTGCAGAAATGCTTGGTGTTAATGACATTGCCTTCATAAATAGCGCACTAGTGTTCTCGTTAATGCATCTCTTAGACCTCTACTGATGAGTAAATCTAGAGTGTGTCCACGATTGTGTGTGGGCCCGTGCACATGCTGACTCAGGTCAAAAGTGTTTAAAATAGTTATAATTTATTTTGTAGTTTTGGTTTCTGCATTATCTATGTGAATATTAAAATCCCCTGCAATAGCAAAACAGTCAAACTCTAAGGAAATCATTGATAACAGTTCAGTGAATTCATCAACAAAGGCTGGAGAATGTTTTGGAGGCCTGTAAATAATGATAAACAGGGTGCGTGGAGCACCTTTCAGCACAATACCTAGGTGTTCAAAAGACAAATACTGACCAAATGACATTTGCTTGCACTGATAAACATCTTTAAACAGAGCAGCTACACCTCCACCTCTCCTAACAGTCCTGCAGACACTTATAAAATTAAAGTTAGGAGGGGCTGTTTCAGTGAGGACTGTTGCACTGCAGCTGTCTTCTAACCATGTTTCATTTAGAAACATAAAATCCAGGTTGTTTGTGGTTATTAAATCGTTGATCAGAAATTATTTATTTTTAAGTGAGCGAATATTTAAAAATGCTAACTTGATGGAATTACATTTTGTCTCTACAGCAGTCTTGGATTGATGCATTATAGGCCGCAGGTTAGATGGGTCAGCCGTATGGCTTGAGAAGGCCTTAAACTTTCTATCGCGTGATAAAACAGAAATAGGCTTGCTGGGTTCCCGCTTTTTCTGTAAACATTTGTGAATGTTGTGGCTAATATAGCGGGGACCCGACACATATCACTGAGAGCTGTTATCAGTTGTTTTTGGTTCACCTACACCAGATGGAGAGGGGTTTGGGCCTTGGTGTTGTGGCAGCGGCCGGAGAGCTCTCGCAGGAGGAGGAGGGTGAGCTGGGCCTGCAGTTTTTGGTGGTTGTGGGGCCCGCCGTTTTTTAGTTGATATCTGGGGGCTTGCAGCGAAAGAGTGGGAGAGTTTGGTCCCAGCATACACCAGTTCCTCCATTTTCTGTGAGAAGCTTAGAAGTGGGGATGCTGGAGAGAGGGAAAGTGTGTCTGGTGAGCAGGGCTCTGGCTCTGGTATTTCCGGTGGCTGTGATATGTCGTTCTGGCTTCCCTGGCTGTTTTCCAGAAAGTCGTCCTTGGGTGCTGAGTCTTGGAGCTGTTGTAATACGTCACAGTCTGCATGTGATGAGCTCTGTGGGCAGGGCTCAGCTGGGATGTCCATGAGCAGTGCTTGTTGTGGCTGCGTGGTGTTATCAGCTGAAGGATTACGGAGGGAGAAATAGATATTGTCTTTTAGCACTCTTGCACCGAGTCTGTTTAGGTGGAGGCCATCCAGTTTAAACAGTTGTCTGTGGCCCCAGAAAAGATTGAAGTTGTCGATGAAGTTGACTCCTTTTATACTGCAGGTTCTTTGTAGCCATGTATTTAGCCCAAGCAACCGTGAAAACATGTTAGTTCCCCTTGCTGGGAGTGGTCCACTGATGAACGACTGGACTTCAAGACTTTGAAGAGTTTCAAAGAGTTCACTGAAATCCTTCTTAAGGAGTTCTGACTGCTCCTTCCGAATATCATTCTTCCCCACATGGATGATGACTCGATTTGCAGTCTTGTGCTTCATCAGAATGTTCCGAAGTTCTTTGTTCACATCAGAGACGGTTGCTTGAGGAAAGCAGTATGTAGTTGTAGTCCTATAACTGATGTTTCTGATAATAGCGTCACCCACTATCAGAGTCCTGGGCTCGGCTGCGCTCTGAGCTGAAAGCCGCTCTCTGCTCGACCTTGAGCGCCTGTTAGTAGCGATGTTAGCTGTTGGCTGATTCGATCTGTGTTTAGGCACATTTGCGGATTCCTCACCCACATTCATTAATGCTTCAAATCTCTTCTCAAGATGTATTGGGGGTGGTAGGATACCAGTGTTTACAAGTCTTGTCATAGCCGTATCTGGGGTAGAGGATGCTACGGCAGCAATACGAGATACTCGTGATAATCTGATGTCTCGACTGCCTTTGGGTCTCGCTCCCTGTTTGTGCCATCGATTTGTCTGTCGATCTGTTTCGGCTTTTTCCTCTACATGTATAAACTGTTGAGATTCACTAGATTCACAGGACTCACCGGCTGTATGCTGAGGGGGTCCGTGATGACCATCTGCTGTGTGTTCCACCTGATTTGGAAGTCCAGCAAGTAACTTTGTTTCAAGAACCACAATCATTTGTAGAAGTCTGTGACAGTTTCTGCAGCAAGTAGATTCCACGGGAGGCATTTTCTCTCGTCTGTTTGGATGTAGACAGCTGTGTTTTTCCGTCTCTGGAATGTAAACTGCTGGGAAAGAATCTTAATTTTCCCCCAAAAATGTGTTGTCTGAGCACTGTGATGATCTGCTGAAGTTAAAATCTTAGAGAGATCTGAGAAAAGTGCAAAAATAGGGAGCAAAGCGGAGAGCAAGTGCAAGAGCGTCCGAACAGTAGCAAAGCCGGAAGAAGGATAGGCGATGCCTACGTGCCTTAGACATGTGGAGCCAAGCTCGGTTCTTGTTTCAGGGCCCGGTGCTGGGAGCTTCTTGTCGCCGCGTAATGCTAGCGACGGACGTATCCCTCACCGGTTGGGGAGTGGTCATGAGTGGCCACCCTGCCCGTGGTCTGTGGAGCGGTCGCCATCTAACGTGGCATATCAATTGTTTGGAAATGTTGGCCGTGTTTCGTCACCCAAGCACTTTCTCCCAGACCTAAGAGATCACCATGTGTTGGTGCGCACCGACAGCACAGCGGTGGTCTCTTACATCAACCACCAGGGAGGTCTGCGTTCGCGCCCCTTGTACAAGCTAGCGCACCAGATCCCTGTGTGGTCCCAGGGCAAACTTTGCTCGCTCAGAGCCATCTTCATCCCTGGGTATCTCAATGTGGGAGCAGACATCCTGTCGAGGCAGGGGCCGAGGCCCGGGGAATGGATGCTTCACCCGTGGTGGTGAAGCAGATGTGGAAAGTTTTGGGCTTTGCGACTCAAGAGTCAGCGCTTGCCCCTCTAGTTCCTCCAGCTCCTTTGGACTGGACGCTATGGTACAGACCTGGCCGAGGCTTCGTCTGTACGTTTTCCCCGATCGCTCTGCTCCCGGGAGTTCTGGCGAGAGTGCGCCAGGACGAGGTCGGCCTACTTTTGGTAGCACCGTTCTGGCCAGGCCGAGTATGGTTCTCGGACCCAATTTCTCTCCTCGATAGCTCTCCGTGGGAGATTCTCATCAGGAGAGATCTCCTCTCACAGGCGGGGGCACTATCCTATCACCCCCGCCCGGAGTTGTGGAAGCTGTGGCCTCTGAGGTGGCGCAGCTCATAGCTTCCGGTCTCTCAACCGAGGTTGCTGAGACCATCCTCCAATCCAGAGCTCCCTCTACGAGGAAACTGTATGCCCTGAAGTGAAAATATTTCACTTCTTG
This sequence comes from Barbus barbus, assembly GCF_936440315.1. NCBI lineage: Eukaryota > Metazoa > Chordata > Actinopteri > Cypriniformes > Cyprinidae > Barbus > Barbus barbus. Next base: position 19,520,881 of record NC_136753.1, read on the forward strand.
GTGCGGAGACCGCCACCTTGACCCAGTTAACTGCCTGTTTGGTACAGTGCTGGAGGTCCTGCTGGCCCGTTTCTCCGTAGGGGTAACTCACTCCACCCTGAAGGTTTATGTGGCGGCTTTATCGGCCTACCACGCCCTTCTCGGTGGCCTTACAGTGGGTCGACACCCCCTGGTTACATGTTTCCTCCACGGTGCGCTGAGGCTGAGACCTCCTGTACGACGTGTCCCTACGGGGACCTGGCTATGGTTTTAGAAGCTCTCTGTAACCTCCATTCGAGCCTATTGAAGAGATTTTTGATCGCATTCTCACTTTGAGACTTCCTTCCTTTTGGCGATATCTTCTCTTAAGAGAGTGGGGATTTGCAGGCCCTTCATGGCCCCTTCTTTTCTCGTCTTTGCCCCTGGTCTGGCCAAAGCGTTTTCTACCCTCGATCGGGTTATTTCCTAGGTCCCCTCTTCTATACCACGGCCTGTCGTGCTGCAGGCCTTCAGTCCTCCTCCCTTTGGGGAGCCCGACCAGAAGCTTAATTGTATGTGCCAAGCGGGGTCTGCCTGCTTCTAACAGACCCGTAGTCGGTGGATTGTGGATACTATTTCTCTGCTTATGAATCCTCAGGAGTATGGCGGCCTCCAAGGCCCTTCTGACAGGGGTTTCGATGCAGGATATCTGCAATGCTACGGGTTGGTCCACACCCCTCACCTTTGTTCGGTTCTATGACCTTGATCTTAGGGCCACTCCGCCCTTCATTCCTAGAAGCAAACGCCAGCTCCACTGCACGTGCTTTTATGCTTCCCGGTCGATGACGTCACCCGCCTATGACATCTCACCCATCCATTGGACAGATTACACTCTGGTCAGGCATTCTCCTAGCGCTTTCGACGCAGCGTCTCGTTCCCTTCAGGGAACCAGGGTTACATACGTAACCCGAGACGTTTTCTGTTAGGGTTACAGTATGGGTTTCAGTTATTCTATCATATATCTCATTAGCTGTGTATAAAAACAATAGAAGTTAATGGTAAGTTCTGATTTATAGTAGATAGATAAGTAAATACTTGTGTGTGTTAGAGAGAACATGCATGTGTTTTAGAATTGTGGTGAATATTTATTTATTTTAGTATAAATTATTATATGAACACTGTTCCAGATGTACATAGAAAGCTTTGAGATTTACAAAGCAACCTTTGAAGTTGTTTAGAAAAATGTGTTGGTTTATTGATTTTAGGGTCCTAAGGGTCTCTCTATCTCTGTGTATATGTTTTCCTTAATTCGTGTTGGCACATTTGAGAAACAAATGGAATGACTACAAGCAACAGTATCTATGCAAAATCCTGCCAATGCAAGCATTGCAAGGAGCCACACTACCAACACTGCATACACAGAGCTCAAGGCATAGAACAGGCTTTAAAAACATAATGCTGCCAGGCTCATTCAGACATTTTCTTGTCTGCATCAGTATTCAGTGAAAAGGTTGTGTGGATTTTTATAACAGCTAAATTGAATAGCATTGTACAGCACTGGAGAATTGTGTTAAATATTCAGTATTGTACCATATTATAATTTTTATTTAATTTACTGTATTTTTATAATAATAATAATAACTATTATTAATAACATTATATTTAATATAGTACTGTCAATTGATTAAATTATAATGATTTCCTTAATAATTAGATTCATTAATCATTAAATCATTCAATTAATTACATGACATGCTGACTGATTAATCAGATTTATTATTTATCTCTTATCTTTTGATTTATTGTTTATCTTTTTTTTTTATTGTTGATCTATGTTGCAATGCGTTAGACAAATGTCTTTAGCCATAGAATCGTGTCTCACTGTCTTTTCAAAGTTTCATTCTATATTTTTATGATTTTTAAGTTTAAAACTGTTTAGCTTTTAAAAAACATTTTGTTCCGGTTGTCCTCCATCTAATATTTTCTAATTGAAGAATGTGTCATGTGTGAACAGTTCTGTCTGCTGTTAGTAACTGTGATTTTGTGAGGCTTGTTACCTCTAGTGTAAGGATCAGGAGCAATGATTGATTACATTTTTTATTTTTATATGCATTATTTCATTAAATTAACAAGTTAAATTGACATTGCTAATTTAATGGTTATATAGGTCTATATAACCATTAAATTAGCAATGTCAATTTAACTTGTTAATTTAATGAAATAATGCATATAAAAATAAAAAATGTAATCAATCATTGCTTATAAATCAAGGTTTTACTACTTACTGCAATTCACCTTCCTTTGTGTGGCCCTCCTTATTATAATGAAAACTCTGTGTGTTATAAAATCACTGAGTCAGATTTTATTTAGATAAAAGGTGAGAGGACAAGTTGGTTGGTTTAATATGACTCTCAGGGCTGTTGTGGAATATTAAATCAATATTGAGATAAAACAAATATTTTTTTATCTTCTGTGTCCATGGGAATTATTCATATGAAATTCATATCAGCATTACCCTATTATCTGAATATTACCATACAATATAAACAGTTGAACGGTGAAATTTAATATTAATAAATTTAATATTAACGGTGATATTATTGTCCAAAAACAGCCATTCTCAGAAGCAGACTATGAGTACAACTTTATGCAAAGCTTTAGTTGTCATGGAAATCGGAGGGGGAAAAAATCATGAAATCATTCTTGGGTAAAATGTTGCCGTCGTTTCAGTAGAACAGTTTATGTAAGAACAAGAAAAGCATTCTGCATTTGTGTTTCCTGAACCAGGCCCAACAGTTGTGTAATACCACATTATTAGGACTTCGAAACACTACAAAATACACACAGATGCACACGACCACTGACAACATGCACACAAATGAACTCATCTAGCTGTTCATTATATTGCACCTATGTGAGAGGGACGGACAGACAGTGAAATATGATACTAAAGTCTTTGTGTCTGTGTTCTACGCTGTCAGCATCTTCAGTAAAGTATAATGATCAGCAGGAGCCCTGGCTTAAACAGCATGATTTGAATTCTGCCAAGTCAGTAATTACCATTCCCCTTTTGTCGAGAGTTTATGTTAGCGAAGGGATTGGATCTTGACAAGTGTACAATGCTTAACATTACCTTCAGAGATACAGGGTCAATCGATGTGGCTAGTTCTGGCCCTTTAGTAAATGCAGATATGCTAAAAATCAATTTCTTCTTGTCATCACCCTTCTATTCAGTTTGGGGCTCGGATATGATGGAATGGACTCGTGCAAGACATGGCTTCATGTCTGCTTTGTGAATATTAGCCCAATACTGCTATTTCTCCAGCTGCTGGATACAATTTAACCATTGAGCTGAAGTCATTAATGAAAGGTCAATGAAAGGTTTAGAGCCTTTAATTATATCGTGCCTTCTTTTGTGAGCCTGTAGGCTGTAAAAGCAGTATTCTGAGAAAGTCCATATTATTTATTTATTTATTTATTTACTAATTAAATTTTAATTCCTGGAGAGTGGAGACATGAATTGTACTTTTGAGAAGTGTCATTAAAATGCTGTACAAAAAATTCCAGTCATGTCAGGTTTGTTTTAGGTGAAGCACGTCACCCCCTCTTAAATTCCAGTGGCTAAAATGAATCAGATATTTTTTGGGTAAAATATAACAAGCTAGTGTTTGTTAAGCATGCCAAAGAAGACAATAGAAAAACTGTTTGCTTGAAGGCATGTATTTTTAACATAACAAACAGCTTATGACCTTTTGCATGGGGGTTGCATTGATTGTTAAAGTACTATTCTGTATAACCAATACTTTTCATGCTTGACATTGGATGTGGTCAAACATCAAATGTGTGTTTTTTCCTTATTCAAATAGTTGTTTTAGATGCAGTATGCAGTGGGTGTCATTTGAATATTAAACTCTTTTCTTTCTTTTTAAATTCTGAATGGGGCCTTGTTTTGTCTCTTTAGAATATGTAGTTTTCTTTGATATTGTAATCTAGGCTTTTTTGTGGCTAAAGAAACGGTGCAGAGTCTCTATATCGGTTATATCTGGGGAAACCATGAATTTTGGAATGGATTCCTTGATAAGGACTTGAAGGGATTTATATGGCCAGTTGTGTTCAGCATAAAATATAAAAAGTTTTGAATACAATCCTTTAATGGACTCGTATGTGTTCCTTGCCACATTTCTCCATCAAAAAGCTTGTCAGGATGCCGCACATACTGTAAATGTCCACTTTCCACTTTTATATTCTGCCAAAGTGAAACCACAAGTTTGATTATATATATATATATATATATATATATATATATATATATATATAAACCAAAGACAGTGCTCTCATTCAATAAATTCTATCTTAGGTCCTCGTCTTTCATTGTATTGACTAAAATTCACTGCTAAACAAAGCTGTGCCACAGTGAAAAGCAGCAAGAGTCAAACACTGCTTCTCAATGATAGATGGATTCAGCTGCTGGCTGCTAGTTTGGGAATTTAGAGAAATGGCTCTGTTCAAGTTCCAAACAACCTTTCTCTAGATGGTGCTTTACTGAGCAGCCAAGCCACTATTGTAGCGTAGAGTACCCAATGCGTTTTATTTACACGTCTTTACTTGGCCACTGCCAAAGGAGAACTAATATTGACCCCCAATCCTCTATAGTCTTCATGATTCATTTGGTAAGCAGAAACAAGAAAACACCATTTTAGAAGCCTGTTATAAACTGCTGTGGCTAAAATCTAGTAGATTAGCATTAGTAAATGTCGGCTAGCAATTAGTACCCTGGGTTCACAATCTGTGGAAGCTTTTGTTATAACCACAAACTGATTTGTTGGCTTTTAAATCAAGATAAAAATAACTACATGAATAAATCTAAATTGTGCAGAGCGACTCTGCAGGTCCACTTTACATTGATCTGTTGGGTCAGTGATTTGCAGCATTCATACCTATCACAATAAATCCCAGGTCTCTCCTTTTTTTGGATGCTGGACCTTGAGTAATAATTTCAGTGCATAACAGAATTAACAAGGAGCAGTTGATTTAATGGAGTTCTTACTGACAACCATGAAATGAATTTCATCCTCGGTGAGTATGCTGACCTTTTTGTTACGTACATTAATTGTTCTTCTCAAATTACATCTTTTTAAAACAAGTCTTCAATATGAATCTTACGATATTGTTAAGTAAAGCATGCATCATCATTGAGCTGTGTTTAAAGATCAGTCATTTTTGCTTGGCTAGAGATGCAATGCATCAGCATGTTCAGCAATTATGTACGCTTTCAATAACGTTTCAGTCAAAGCTGAGATTCGTTTTCTCGCAACCTCTGCTGTTGTACAACCTTGATTGTATAAGAAATCCTTCAGTTAAAGTTTTGTTGGCAAACATCATTATCTTTTCCGCAATTTCCCAAACCCATTAAGTAACTTTTACAAGACCTAGGTTCATCTTCATTTTGGCAGCAAAAAAGCTGTGAGAGGCGAAAAAAAAAAAAACTGGCAACCTAATTAATGCATATTCCAGAGATATTTTAAGTGGTGTTTCTGTTTGGATGTAACGTCTCGGTTATGTATGTAACCCTCGTTCCCTGAAGGAGGGAACGGAGACGTCACGTTGGTGACCGACGAATTGGGATCTCGCTTAGTGAGACCAATCCACTACGAGTGTATCTAAACAAGCCAATGCACATTGGCATGCGATTATTTCATCCAGCTGCCGCTGATTACAGCGTGAGTATAAGTAGGCAGCAGGTGCAGCGCATATTCAGGTTTTTGCTGAGGAGCCGAGCCGGTGACCCGGCCGCTCAGCGTTGGTACAGCAGTCATGGCGATGGGACGTGACGTCTCCGTTCCCTCCTTCAGGGAACGAGGGTTACATACATAACTGATACGTTCCCTATCAGTCGGTCACTCCGAGTCACGTCGGTAACTGACGAATTGGGATCCCTACCAAAGGGCCACGGATACTGCCCCTTCCAGTGTCCTGTGGAAGCCTCCTGCGCCCCTATATTTTGGCGCAGGTCAGGGCTTAGCACAGAAGACCAGTTACTCTTGCTATGGCACTACCCAGTAAAACTGGATAACACTGGGAAAACGTACCCGTTCCACTTGGAACCAGACGCTGCGGAAACCACCCTTCCCGAAGGAGGTTCAGAAGCACTTACGCATATGAACAACCGTTTAGGTGCATATGGAAGATTAGAGGAGATTGTAGTCTCTTGGACAATGGCAGACATCTCACACGGGCTCTAAGGCTATACTGTGGGCTTCACACACATGGGATCCAATTAGGTCTCACATATGGAACCCAGGCCTCTACCGGTTCTCACGGATTCATTGAGTGAGGGGCCTGGCGTCAGATGCTCCGCCACGTCTGACTGCCGAGGGAATGGAGGAGCTCGACAGGGTCTACAGTACGGACTCTCTGGAGCAGTTTTAGCAAGCCGACCCGGCCTTGGAGGATTTAACCTTCTTGCCCCCCCTAAGGACCCTGATGACCAAGTCATGCTTACCCACCGACTTCCCTTCCACGGGGTCGTGGTTGGCAGCAATCACAGTCACATCGACTTTAAGGGTGGAGGGAGACAGCCTTCGCTCCAACACCTGCTGCAAAAAGGACAGCACGACTTCTTCTCGGTGCGAAGAACACCACTCGACGAACAGGTTCCACTTCAAGTGTAAGCATGTCTCATAGACGGCGCTCACGCTGAAGTGATGGTGTCAACTACCTCTTGGGGTAGGTCACCTAGAACCTCCGCGTCCCATCCAGGGACCAGACATGAAGTTTCCAAGAGGTCTGGACGTGGGTGTCACAAAGTGCCCCGTCTCTGAGTCAGTAGATCCTTCCTCAGAGGAATCTGCCAAGGAGGGGCTGTTATGAGGAGCATCAGTTCTGGGAACCAAGTCCGAGTGGGCCAGTACGGTACCACGAGCAGGACCTGCTCCTCGTCCTCCCTGATCTTGCACAGTGTCTGTGCGAGAAGGATACTTGCGAAGGCCCCGCGGCCAGCTGTGTGCCAGTGCGTCAGTGCCGAGTGTTCCCTCGGTCAGGGAGTAAAACAACTGGCAATGAGAGGTCTCTAGAGATGCAAACAGGTCTACCTGAGCGGGTCCGAAACGTCTCCAAATCAGCTGGACCGTCTGGGGATAGAGTCTCCACTCTCCGGAGAGCACAGCTCGTGACAGCTCGTCGGCTGCCCGGTTGAGCAAGCCCGGAATGTGAATGGCACAAAGCGACCTCAGATGCTTCTGACTCCAGAGGAGGAGGTGGCAGCCGAACTGCGACGGGAGCGTAGACCATCTTGTCGGTTGATGTACGCAACGGTCGCAGTGTTGTCCGTGCAGACCAGTACGTGCTTGCCTCGTAAGCGCCTCCACGGATCAAGGCCAGGCGTACTGCTAGCAACTCTATGCAATTGATGTTAGGGCTGCAACAAACGATTATTTTGATAATCGATTAATCTAACGATTATTAGAACGATTAATTGACTAATCGTCGATTATTTCACTGATTAACCAGTAGACTTTGATAATTCAGCTTTTGTGATTAGTTAAAATATTAAGTTATACATATTCTAACATAAAAGTCACTTCAGCTTTAGAAAAGCATATTATGTAATTACAATTATTAAACAATTAATTGGCAACACTTTACAATAAGGTTAATTATTTAACATTAGTTAACATGGACTAAGAATGAACAATACTTCTACAGCATTTGTTAATCTAAAAGTTAGTTAATTTCAGCATTTACTAATGCTGTTTTTTAACAGTTTTTATTAACCAACATTAACAAAGATTAATAGTTAAATGTAATAAATGTATTGTTCATTGATGTTAATTAATACATTAACTAATGTTAATAAATGATACCTTATTGTAAAGTGTTACCAATTCATTATACAAATAGATGTATTTGGCACACAAAATGAAATGACAGAGACACTCTCTCACCATATAATTAGCTACATAAAGAAACCGAATGACACATTTTGCACATTCTGCCTAATTTCTCCTTTTGTAAGTCATATAGATAAACAAAATAAAGGTAAGCGATACGACGCTTTGGATAAACTATTTTATTCACAACATAACATTTTAAAATACCTTATAGGGTTATGAATAATCAAAACTTTCCTTAGCTAGATCAAGCTTTGATCTCTGTAAACCAAACTGTCACTTTAATGAAACTATTTTTTTTCTCACTAATAAAAATATTTAATAATTAGCTAGCTCCACACTGGAGAGCTGCTTTATATCAAAAATCAAATTGTAATTCTAACTGAAAGCGACACTGACTCTGGTTTTTCATGTTTAATACCATAAAGATGCTTGAATTAAGGCTATCTATTGCATAAAGTGCTATATAAATAAACATGATGTGACCGGACATTACTGGAGTAACGTTACATTACTGAAAAGCAGAGCTCATGCAAACATCCACATCGTTGTAATCAGATGCATTTTTAAATGCTGTTTTCACACTGCTGTCAGTTTTTGTTGTGTTTATTTAGTTACTGAGACGAAAGCGCGCAATATATATTAACATGTTCATCCAAACGCCGCTCAAGTTCAGATGCATTTTCTCTGAAGCGCTGTGTCTTCTTCTCTTGAATGCATCCAGGAGGGCTGAACTACAGTCGTGCGCTACAGCGCCACACTGGTCAAACCGCAGTATTGCAGGCTCTAACATTAGGTCATGTGAGATCAAACGACTACTCGACAACAAAAATATTTGTCGACAATTTATTCGACGTTGTCGATAATGTCGACTAATCGTTGCAGCCCTAATTGATGTACCAGCGCAGTTGGGGACCCGTCCAAACCCCCGACACTGCAAGCCCATCGAACGTGGAACCCAGCCGGTGGTGGAGGCATCTGTGTAAACCACAGCATGTCTGGAGACCTGTTCCAGGGGCACTCCCGCCCGCAGAAACGAGAGGTCTGACCACGGGGTGAGGGTTCGGTGGCAGGCCGCGTTGCCACGGCCACCTCGGGACTCAGCCATGGAGCCAGTGTTGAAGCGATCTCATATGAAGCAGCCCTAGCGGCGTGACTGCCGCTGCAGCTGCCATATGCCCCAGGAGCCTCTGAAATTGTTTCAGTGCGACCACTGTCCTGTTCTTGAACGTATTCTAGCAGTTCAACACCGACTGAGCACGTTCCTGCGTGAGGCATGCTGTCTGACTGACCGAATTCAACTCCATACCGAGAAAAGAGATCCTCTGCGTCTGGGAGAGTTTGCTCTTTTCCCAGTTGACCCAAAGGCCCAACTGGCTGAGGTGTGAGAGCACCAAGTCCCTGTGTTCGCACAACTGGTCCTGAGACTGAGCCAGTATGAGCCAGTCGTCGATGTAGTTGAGAATGCGAACGCCCTGTTCTCTCATGGGAACAAGGGCTGCCTCCGCCACTTTTGTGAAGACACAGGGCGACAGGGACAGCCCGAAGGGCAGGACCTTGTACTGATATGCCCGTCCTTCGAACGCAAACCGCAGGAATGGCTTGTGGCGCGGAAGGATCGACACATGGAAGTACGCGTGCTTCAGGTCGATCGCTGCAAACCAATCTCGGGGACGGACGCACCCGAAGATCTGTTTCTGCGTGAGCATCTTGAAGCTTGTAAAGGGACTGCTAGGCGAAGTATTCCACTGCGTCGCCGAAAAGGCCGGTCTGAGACACAGGGGCATTCAAGAACCCCATCTTGTCAGACTCCCTCATGTCAGCCAGACACAGCCAGATTGAGATGGCGTCCCTGGACCACCATAGTGGACATCGCACGACCCAGAGCCCGCGCAGTGACCTTCGTCGCTCGTAGCGCGAGGTCAGTAGCGGTACGAAGCTCTCTGAGAACTTCTGGGACGTGCCCACCCTCGTTTTTCCTCGGATTTCCACGCCAGGTGGCAGCGGCATTTGGACACAACTGCATCACAACCGACCGCTCCACCGGCGGGGTCCCCGCAAACCCCCACGCTGACCCACCGTCGAGGGTGGTGAGGGAGGACGAGCCACCGGATCGGTTTCGGGCAGTGAAAGGTGCCGTCCATGATCCAGTGAGCTCATCATGCACCTCCGGGAAGAAAGGCACCGGGGTGGGGCCCTGAGAACCAGTGCGAGCTACCCCAAGAAACCAATCGTCCAACCTCGAGGGTTCGGGACGCGGTGGAGGTTTACACTCGAACCCGACTCTCTCGGTGGCCCAGGCAAGCATTGCCACCATTTCTGGATCCTAATCCGGCATCGCCGGCCGCCCAGAATGTGGCAGCGATGCCGAATCATCACCTCCAGAAAAGTCTGACTCACCCTCCGATGCAGCGATCAACATCCAATCGTCGGGGGGAGCACCAAAGGATACAACTGGTACCTTTGGTAAACTGGTAAACTCCGGAGAGCGTGCTGACTTGCAGACACCGTAGTCGAAGGCTTTGTCAGGAGCAGCACGACGAACGCTCGGCTCCGAAGCGAAAAGCTGCACCTGCTGCCTACTTATACTCACGCTGTGATCAGCAGCAGCTGGATGCAATAATCGCATGGCAATGTGCATTGGCTTGTTTAGATACACTCGTAGTGGATTGGTCTCTCTCTAAGCGAGATCCCAATTCGTCGGTCACCGACGTGACTCGGAGTGACCGACTGATAGGGAACTGTTGGGCTACATAGGCCAAGTGGCTTATAGGTCAGTGTGGCTTTATAGTCTTTAAAACCGCCACCTGTAGTTCTGGACTCTGTTAGGTGTGACTTTATTGAATAGTTCTGTTATTCAGGTGTATTTATCACAGCAGACCATGGTTTATGAGGCATTTTATAAGGGCAGGCTTTATAAACATTAAGAATGTCCACCGTTTTCTGTTCAGCCTTCCATTAGCTAGGGCTAAAAGGCGCTCCTTGACCACCAATGGATTTTAATAGCAGTTCAGAGGAATGGAGAGGTGCCTATTTCTGCCAAGCTTCTCTGCATGTGCGCAAGATCAGGACACTCTCCGTTTTCTGCCTCTTTGAATGTAATGGCATCATAACTGAAATTGAAAACAAAAATGAACCAATAACATTCTCTATTGAATTTACAATGATGGAAGCTGATGAAACTTTTATTGTCATCATACCCATTATGAAGGTTGAAATGCGGCGCTCTGCAGTTATGAGTGTAGAGAGAAAGAGAAGCGGGAGAAAAATGGTGCTACCGGAATAAAGCAGATTTACAGGCTAATGGACACAAAGACCCTCTAAAATAGCCTCTAATGCGTCCCCCCTCCCTCTGCCAGCTCATCAGTGTATTCAATAATTCCTCAACTCTGTAATCAATGTGTTGTCTCCAAGTAAATGGCCGTAGAGCTGTTCCCTGCACAGAAATTTATAGATCAGACTAGGCTCTCCTAGATGTATGGTAAAAACCTGCGTGAATGTATTGACGTTCTCATCAGTTCAAGTTCTGGACCAATAATTAATAGGATGCCAACATTTGCTTTGAATGCATGCAACCAGGTGCATGACAAATAAGACGCTTAGTAGCTATAGCTGTCATTGAGCATAAAAACATGAAAACAACTAACCTTTTCTAGGATAATGGGATACTTTAAAAAACAAAAACTTGCTGTTGATTATTACAAATGCTAAAAAGTAGATCATAATGCATTAGCTATCATGCACTAAAAGTTATTTTTATAGTAGTTGTTAGTCACGAGTAATGTTAATTTCTAAATATATACTATTGTTCATCTGCAATTTAAATTTATTCAATTAACAAATAACTTGAACCAATACATTTGTAACATTTAAACTACATTTAAAAAAATGAAACCTAATGCAATAACTGCATTAATTAAATTTACAACTTGGATGGAAAAATTGCTGTTGTGAGTGTTGTTGTCATGAAATGCTGAACAATTGCTAAAGACCATTCATTTAAATATCATAGAAAATAGTCTAAACTATTTTTTGAAGTATTACAATCGTATGCAGTATTTACCCTTCTAAACTCTTCATGTGTTGCGATCAAAATGAAGGGGGAAAAAACAGCTTGTAAACTGTCATTTGCTCCAAAGTTGTGTTTTGTCATGAACAGGTTTCTGAACATATTAACTGCATTGCCCAGTTGGTGTTGGTAGGGAACCTTCCAGAGCTGCCTCATGTTGCCTCATTAATTTAGAGATCTAAAAGCGGGCCCAACATAATGGAGCAGAACTTGTGAAAGTCATTTGTCCATCGACTACAGCTGACTGTGGACAACATTATTCACTGGAATTCAACATATTATCTCATTGTCAGTGTTTCCTCTCTTGTCCACCTGTTTATTGATATTTTATAAATCAGACTCTTTGGGTTTGTTATACTACACTTAATGATTCATTAGAACCATAATACAGTATCAGTGCTGTGTGAAATTCTAAGGGGTGACATTTCAGCAGACAGTCTAGTGAGGCAGATTGGCATTTGCTTATTGAATATTCTTTCGAATAATTTCAATTGCTCCATGTCTCATACAAATATCCTAACATGAATCATTCTCTAAGCAATTTACAGGAAAAATGGCCGTAATAGTATTGTAGAATTGCTCTTCGCCATCTGCCATGACAGAATGCAATGAACTTCTGTCAGAATGAAAATTTTTCCCTGAAACTGTGCTGATGAAAGCAAGCACAAGCGCACATCTATCCTGATATAATACAGAGAAAATATGCTCTGGTGGCTATTCACTCAATTACACTATATACATGTTCTGGCTGTACTTCTAAATGCACAATTGTTCTACATTGTTGCCTTGTGTGGTATAGCAAACAGTCTAACTTGTTTATTTTGTCCCTTTAGAGGCTGACGCTGACGTAAACCTAACATTTACACTTCGCCCATCAATATCATAAAATGTCACCCACCAATTTGCTTGCCTCATGCAACACCCAGGCAAACATCCCAAGGCATTCACAGGCTTTAAAGAGAGATTTATTCCCATTTAAATGGAAATGGCATACACTGAGTCAAGTTGTCATTTTTGTCAGAATTCTCGGAAATAAAGAACTCTCTTTTCCCCGTGTTAGAATCAAACAACAACTTCCTTCGATGGACAAGGCTCAGAATGATGCAATTTGGTATCCCTCTTATGTCATGTGAAGATGAAGTGTGTAATTTCTGCACCACTAGCAGCACCAAACAGGAGCGCTAAAATAATGACAGTCTTCAAACAGGTTTAAAGCACTCCAACCGTCTGCCATGTTTCAGTTGAACAGGTACAGTAGTCTTGCTCCAGACTCACACCGCTAGTTGAGCCAAACAAACAGATTGCAATTCCATTTGGTGTCGTTAGTGGGGAAGAAACAGCACCTTTAACACATTATGCTTCCAATGGAACAGTATGGTAAACTATATTAATCTGTCCAAAACCATCGCATTGCCAGCTCATTTGGATTACAATATCATAATGATGGCTGCTGCCCAAAGCGGAGAGAATGCTCCTGTGTAACATGCATAGCAAGCGAATGTGAGGGTAGAAGCACTTGCCAAAGGATCACTTGCTACACTTTAAAAACCCTGAAATGCAATAAACCGCACCACCATATTAATGTGTTAACACTCTTTCACTCATTAATTAATTACAGGAATACAAACTTGATTGACACGTGTAGCATGTGGGAGAGTGTTAGACCATTGCTAAACTGCTAAATAAGATTTCCCCTCATCTCCCCTGATCTCATGCTAAATACACCATCAGTTACTGGCTGGCTAAACATTCGTATTTTTCATTGATGCAACACTAACTTTTTTGACTACTAGTGATTCAAGTACAATTTAGAGAGTTAAGGACTGAATTAATTAATGAATGAGTGATCATGTTTTCATTCTCAAGATAATTGTGATATGAAAATTTGTTTGATGTTTTTGAAAATTGGCTGTAATATTTTTTCTGTGCATCTCATAACGTGAGTGAAGAGGATAGACAATTATTCACAAGTTTTAAAAGAAATAAAGAAAATAAATCAATCTACAGATGAGTGAAAGCATCAACCTTCTCATATTTAATGGCTACATTTTTACATTTCAGCCTCGCATCTACTCTAGCTTAGGACAGAAATTAAATGAATGATTTCTTGAAATCACTAAAATGCAGACTAATAAATGACAAGTGAACATACTGTAATACAATGGCGAGAAAAGAACACATTTTAGTTCATAGAACTAATTAGCTTTTGATTAGCTTTCTGATAGCTTTATGGGATATACATCTACAGTAGGTCTGCTGTATTTATATACAGAAAGATCCAAGATGGCGGCGTGGTCAGATGCAGCGGCTACTCCGGGTCCCAAAGACGGTGCTTTTATGTCTTTTAATGTCGTCTGTTCGTCTCCAAATAGTGTCAGTTTACCGCTAACTCATAAGGAAATCACTCCAAAACTCATCTATGATCACCAAAGTCTTTTGGATATCGGCAACGCATACAAACACCAACTCTCGCCGACGGCTACTGAGAAGCTACGAGGCCTTTGTTTACTGCTGAAGCCGGACCTTGAGACTGCGGCCTCGCCTACTGACGCTACCCGCACAAGGCAGCGTCGCAAGCGGTGTGAGAGAGGACAGAAGCGCGGTAAGCGTGGAGTTATACGAGCTAGGCTAAGCGCTAACCCCACAAGACCGGCTCTTCCAACACCCATGCTCTCAAACGTTCGCTCTCTGGAAAACAAACTGGACCTAATTCAACTCAGTCGGTCTACACAGCATGAGGCAAGGGATTGTTGTGTGTTTGTTTTCACCGAAACATGGCTAAACGACAACATCCCGGACTCCGCCATTCAGCAGCACGGGCTAACCAGCTACCGAGCGGATAGAGATTCATCACTTTCTGGTAAGACCCTCGGAGGTGGCTTGTGTGTGTATATCAACAAAGACTGGTGTAACAATGCTGCGGTATTATCAAAACACTGTTCATCTCTGGTGGAGTTTATGGTTGTGAAGTGTCGACCGTTCTATCTGCCGCGGGAGTTCAAGGCCATTGATATTGTTGCGGTTTACATTCCCCCGTGTGCAAACGCGAAAGACGCACTTTGTGAACTGTACAGCGCCATCAGTGAACAACAAACAAATAACCCTGACGGCTTTTTCATCATAGCCGGTGACTTCAACCATGCAAACCTAAAGACAGTTTTACCAAAGTTCTACCAACATGTGAACTTTGCAACGAGGGAAAACAACACACTGGACTTTGTTTATACAACAGAGAAAAACGCATACAAAGCTGAACCCCGCCCCCACCTCGGGTACTCGGACCACATCTCTGTTATGCTAATACAAACATACAGACCACTTCTCAAACTCGCCACACCAGTTCAAAAGCAGATCACAGTATGGCCAGACAACGCCACCTCAGCACTGCAGGACTGCTTCCAGGACACAGACTGGAACATGTTTAAAGAGTCAGCCACCTTCAACAACCACACAAACCTGCAGGAGTACACTGAAACTGTGACTGCTTACATCAAAAAGTGCATAGATGATGTGACAGTCACCAAGACCATTACCACATGTGCCAACCAGAAGCCATGGATGACAGCAGAGGTTCGTGGGCTGCTAAAGACCAGAGATGAAGCATTCAGATCAGGAGACAAAGCAGCACTCAAAACAGCAAGAACAGCAAAAACAGCTGTATCATGGCATCAAGAATGCAAAACAAGAATATGCTAAAAAAAATCAACAGCAACTTCACAGACAGTAGACACTGAATGGCAAGCCATTCAGACCATCACTGACTACAAGCCCCCGCCACAGGCCAGTGACGATGACACATCCTTACCAGATGCACTCAACCACTTCTACTCACGATTTGAGATACAGAACGACACACCTGCACAGAAACTACTCACATCTCCAAGCGACCAGGTACTCTGTCTCTCTCCAGCCGATGTAAGGAAGACCCTGTCCCGGATTAACCCACGAAAGGCTGCGGTCCCTGACAACATACCTGGACGTGTACTGAGAGACTGTGCTGCACAGCTGACGGATGTCCTAACAGACATCTTCAACACCTCGCTGAGCCAGGCAGTCGTCCCCACGTGTCTCAAATCCACCTCCATAATTCCAGTACCAAAGAAGTCACCAGTGTCCTGTCTGAATGACTATCGTCCCATAGCACTGACCCCAATCATGATGAAGTGCTTTGAGAGGTTAGTCATGCATCACATCAAGTCCAGTCTCCCAAACACACTGGACCCATTCCAGTTTGCATACCGTCCAAACCGTTCCACGGACGATGCAATATCCACCACTCTCCACCTAGCTCTTACTCGCCTAGAAAGACTCTTATGTAAGAATGCTGTTCATCGACTTCAGCTCAGCATTCAACACTATAATCCCACAACAGCTCATCCGCAAACTAAACTTGCTGGGCCTTAACACCTCCCTCTGTAATTGGATCCTGGACTTTTTAACTGCAAGACCTCAGTCAGTCCATGTCGGCCACAACTCCTCCAGCACTACCACACTGAGCACAGGTGCCCCACAAGGCTGTGTGCTCAGCCCGCTGTTCTTCACGCTGCTGACTCACGACTGCACTGCCAAGTCCAGCTCCAACCACATCATCAAGTTTGCTGATGACACAACTGTGGTAGGCCTCATCAGCAACAACGATGAAACGCTCTACAGAGAGGAAGTGGCACAGCTGGCGAAATGGTGTGGTGCTAACAACCTGTCCCTCAATGTGAGTAAGACAAAAGAGGTTGTGATGGACTTCAGGAGAAACTCTGTTGACCACCCCCCACTGACCATCGACGGCTAAACCGTGGAGAGAGTCAGCAGCACTAAATTCCTGGGGGTGCACATCTCAGAGGATCTCACCTGGACCACCAACGTCACGTCACTCAACAAGAAGGGACAACAGCGCCTCCACTTTCTCCGCCGGCTGAAACGGGCAAGTCTCCCACTACCCATCCTCACCACTTTCTACAGGGGCACCATTGAGAGTGTGCTGACCACCTGCATCACTGTCTGGTATGGGAACTGCAGTGCTGCTGACCGCAAAACCCTACAACGGACAGTGAACACTGCCGCAAATATCATCGGTGCCCCTCTCCCCTCCATCCTGGACATTTTCCTTGCACGATGCTCCAGCAAGGCCTCCAGTATCGTGAAAGACCCCACCCACCCCTCCCACAACCTCTTCCAGCTCCTACCATCAGGTAGAGGGTACCGGAGTATCAAAGCTCGCTCTGTCAGATTGCTCAACAGCTTTTTTCCCCAGGCTGTGAGAGCTCTTAACTCCAATCTCCCTGTCCCCCTCTGACCCCCCACCCACCCAACTCATTAATACAGTTGACAACGTTTCCTAAGTGCAATTCTGAGTGTGCTACACACAGGTTTTTGGGCTATACAAACCACCTGTAGTAGCGCACTTATCCCACTATATGCACACTACACACTTTCTATGAACACTCCCTGCTACAAAGACTCAATAAGAAAATGTTTACTTGAGCATTGCACTACAAAATAATGTTTACTTGAGCATTGCACTACAAATCTTTTTGCACTATGCGCTGCTTCCCACAAAATCTCTCTTTAATCTGCACAACAATTTAATGTACGAAAAATATATACAATTTTTTTTTTTGGTTTTTTTGCACAATTTCATGTACAGTATACAGGTCCTTTTCAAAAAATTAGCATATTGTGATAAAGTTCATTATTTTCTGTAATGTACTGATAAACATTAGACTTTCATATATTTTAGATTCATTACAACACAACTGAAGTAGTTCAAGCCTTTTATTGTTTTAATATTGATGATTTTGGCATACAGCTCATGAAAACCCCAAATCCCTATCTCAAAAAATTAGCATATTTCATCCGACCAATAAAAGAAAAGTGTTTTTAATAAAAAAAAATTCAACCTTCAAATAATTATATTCAGTTATGCACTCAATACTTGGTCGGGAATCCTTTTGCAGAAATGACTGCTTCAATGCGGCGTGGCATGGAGGCAATCAGCCTGTGGCACTGCTGAGGTGTTATGGAGGCCCAGGATGCTTCGATAGCGGCCTTAAGCTCATCCAGAGTGTTGGGTCTTGCGTCTCTCAACTTTCTCTTCACAATATCCCAAAGATTCTCTATGGGGTTCAGGTCAGGAGAGTTGGCAGGCCAATTGAGCACAGTAATACCATGGTCAGTAAACCATTTACCAGTGGTTTTGGCACTGTGAGCAGGTGCCAGGTCGTGCTGAAAAATGAAATCTTCATCTCCATAAAGCTATTCAGCAGATGGAAGCATGAAGTGCTCCAAAATCTCCTGATAGCTAGCTGCATTGACCCTGCCCTTGATAAAACACAGTGGACCAACACCAGCATCACTGACTGTGGGTACTTGACACTGGACTTCAGGCATTTTGGCATTTCTCTCTCCCCAGTCTTCCTCCAGACTCTGGCACCTTGATTTCCGAATGACATGCAAAATTTGCTTTCATCCGAAAAAAGTACTTTGAACCACTGAGCAACAGTCCAGTGCTGCTTCTCTGTAGCCCAGGTCAGGCGCTTCTGCCGCTGTTTCTGGTTCAAAAGTGGCTTGACCTGGGGAATGCGGCACCTGTAGCCCATTTCCTGCACACGCCTGTACATGGTGGCTCTGGATGTTTCTACTCCAGACTCAGTCCACTGCTTCCGCAGGTCCCCCAAGGTCTGGAATCGGTCCTTCTCCACAATCTTCCTCAGGGTCTGGTCACCTCTTCTCGTTGTGCTGCGTTTTCTGCCACACTTTTTCCTTTTTCGGTCTCTCAGTCTAGTTCTGTAGGCTACACAATCATGGGGAAGACTGCTGACTTGACAGTTGTCCAAAAGACGACCATTGACACCTTGCAGAAGGAGGGCAAGACACAAAAGGTCATTGCTAAAGAGGCTGGCTGTTCACAGAGCTCTGTGTCCAAGCACATTAATAGAGAGGCGAAGGGAAGGACAAGATGTGGTAGAAAAAATGTGTACAAGCAGTAGGGATAACCGCACCCTGGAGAGGATTGTGAAACAAAACCCATTCAAAAATGTTGGGGAGATTCACAAAGAGTGGACTGCAGCTGGAGTCAGTGCTTCAAGAACCACCACGCACAGATGTATGCAAGACATGGGTTTCAGCTGTCGCATTCCTTGTGTCAAGCCACTCTTGAACAAGAGACAGCGTTAGAAGCATCTTGCCTGGACTAAAGACAAAAAGGACTGGATTGCTGCTGTATGGTCCAATGTTATGTTCTCTGATGAAAGTAAATTTTGCATTTCCTTTGGAAATCAAGGTCCCAGAGTCTGGAGGAAGAGAGGAGAGGCACATAATCCACGTTGCTTGAGGTCCAGTGTAAAGTTTCCACAGTCATTGATGGTTTGGGGTGCCATGTCATCTGCTGGTGTTTGGTCCATTGTGTTTTCTCAGGTCCAAGGTCAACGCAGCCGTCTACCAGGAAGTTTTAGAGCACTTCATGCTTCCTGCTGCTGACCAACTTTATGGAGATACAGATATCATTTTCCAACAGGACTTGGCACCTGCACACACTGCCAAAGCTACCAGTACCTGGTTTAAGGACCATGGTATCCCTGTTCTTGATTGGCCAGCAAACTCGCCTGACCTTAACCCCATAGAAAACCTATGGGGTATTGTGAAGAGGAAGATGCAATACGCATGACCCAACAATTCAGAAGAGCTGAAGGCCACTATCAGAGCAACATGGGCTCTCATAACACCTGAGCAGTGCCACAGACTGATCGACTCCATGCCACGCCGCATTGCTGCAGTAATCCAGGCCAAAGAAGCCCCAATTAAATATTGAGTGCTGTACATGCTCATACTTTTCATGTTCATACTTTTCAATTGGCAAACATTTCTAAAAATATTTTTTTTTTTGCATTGGTCTTAATTGATATTCTAATTTTCTGAGATACTGAATTTGGGACTTTCATTAGTTGTCAGTTATAATCATCAAAATTAAAGGAAATAAACATTTGAAATATATCAGTCTGGGTGTAATGAATGAATCTAATATACAAGTTTCACTTTTTGAATGGTATTACTGAAATAAATCAACGTTTTCATGATATTCTAGTTTTATGACCAGCACCTGTATAAAATGGGATGGATTCAGGAAATATTATATAAATTGTTCACAGGAGCATTTGGTGATATCCACATCCTTATAAATGAAGCTCCTTCTGTATCACTTTAGTAGCCATTAAGACTATGAACAACATCAATTAATCAATATTTTCTTGAAGGATAATTCCGTAATATATATATATATATATATATAAAGATAATATTAACACAAGGGAAGAATAGCCAGTCAATTTGATAATTTGCAGCTCAGAGGACAGAGGTCTCTGTCAGGGAACTGGTTCTGTTCTTTCAGATCAATAATGCAGACCCTAAATTGAAATGCACTCAGCCTGAACTTCAGAATTAGTTTGTAATCTAATGTCAGTTGGGTACAAGCTTCACCCCCCCCCCCAGCCTCAAAATAGAGTGAGCGCAGACAGACATAAGAGCAAAAATTGAACAAGGCCTCCCTGTCACCACTCAGTTAATCTTACCCGTTGAATGTTGGAAGGAGGAATGATTAAATATGAACATATCCGCATGAAGAACACCATTTCATGCCCTTGCCCTCAGCCTCTGAGCTGTCGCTTTCACTGTCTGAGGGTTGTGAGAAAACCTTTAGTTTAATAACCTGCTAAAAGATATTGAATCGGATCCTCAAAACCCGCAGTATATGCTTTATTTTTTTAATGCATAATCACTGGGCTTATCCTTTAAAACATCACCTGACACAAATAAATGCAAATTATGTCATTTGATTAGACTGCTTGACTACTCTGTTTTCACAATGACAGTGATATATATTTTATAAAGTGAGGCCATATGGCAATTCTCTTGTACTAATAACCATGCATCCGTGAAGATATTCCCATAAGCAGGACTGTCTTATTTTAGCACAAGCTGTAGAACTTTAAGACATAATAAGCAGAGAATGACATTGCTTGAGTAAATTATCTCCTGAGATTATTGACAAGTCTCCCACATTATCTGTTTCTCTGTTAAACCTCTCATAAACCTCCTGAACTCGCAGCCATCAGAGGACAAGTGTCCTTTAAGAGCACAAAAGGACTTGAGGGGACTGAACAACACAGGAAGAATGACAGTTCAGATATGAAGAAAACAAATGAAGCTATTTAGATCTTATGGAGAAGAAAAAAATCAATCGCGAAACAAACTTTTTTGTGCTATATCTACTTCATTTTCTTTTCTGTCAAGCAACATCAATATGTACTCTACTTGTCAAAGCATAACGTAAATATCAATACACGCCATACTCATCATAAAATTGACAAATGATAATAAGCCAAGCAAAACAGAATTTATAACATACAGATGATGAGTCCCATCTGCAGGTTTCGAACTTTTTTTTTTTTCTTCTGTTTACTGACTCTCGTGTCATTATAATATTATGGAATATTTGCATAGATTTTTCTTATACTTGGCTTGTCAAGATCCAAAAAAGATAAAAGGCACCATAAAAGCATAGTAACCAAGTAGACCATACAACTTTTTTTAGGTCTTTTGAAGTGCACCATTCATTCATTCCGTCATTCATTTCTTAATATGGGTGTATTTTATTTTATTTTGTTTATTAATTCTTGCAAGGTATTTGAAAACTTACAAAGTCTTAAGGGTCAAAGATGAAAATGGGGTTTTGAAAAATCTAAACAAATAAAAAAAGTGTACTACAGCTATTTTTATACATTATACTGTGTTCTGTTAAAAAATAAAAATAAAAATATAACATTAATTACAAAAGACACCCACTAAAATTAGGGTTACCATTCAGTGTAACCCTAACATTACTTTAAGTATCAAAAAAAAAAAAAAAAACTTAGATGACATTAAAATACTCTATTTAATGTGAAGCCCCAAAACTTAATTGTTATTTTAAACCAATCTTTGCCACTATTCTTCAAGTCAAATGGGTTTTACCTATTTGCCAGCTAGAAGATTTTGATTTAAAATTTAACATTTTGTATTATCACTTTTTATATAAGTACAGTACCGGTCAAAAGTAAGTTGTTGTTTTATTTTTACATAAATATGTATATCTGTTACACTGAATGATGATTGTTTCACTTGTATTTTGACATTTTAGCAAAAGTTACTTGAAAGTTTAAAGAAATCACTTTACTTGCATTTAATACGGTTTTTATGTATATAAAATCAATTTTATTTCCTGTGGACACCAAAATAGGACATCTGGTCTTTGACCCATAAACAAGTTGGTATAGTGTAGCAAAGAAGTTGTTTTATTTATATTTTTTATTTATTTTTTCTTGACTACTTTGCTTGTGTTTTTGTTAGCACCAACTTACATTTCAGAAGATGTTCTAATCAATTAGTTTGTTGTTGCTCAAACTGTTATTTTCAGTTCTGCTTATAGTTCAACATGCTTTGTTTTCTACTTGTGGAGTGAACAGAGTCAGTGATCTATGAAGTGTAGGCATATGAAAGGACCATTCCCTACTGTCCATCAGCAACAGGAGAAACAAAACTGTTTCCCCCCTCTCCTCTTTTGCTCCTTGAAAATGAGACTGCAGACAGAAAGTTGCTGGGATGGAACTGATGTGGGCATCATCTGGAGAGGCTGGTTAAGACAGTCTCAGCTCACTTCACACTGCCTACTTGTGCAGGAAGTCACACTGTCAAGGTCCTGCAAGACAGTTCTATTTCCTCTCCCGAGAAGAAACACTTGACAGTGACTTAACCCTTTTGCAATGACCTCACCAAAATATGAATTTGTTCTCTTAGGTTACAGTAGGTGTTTACACCAAGTTTTTTCATATGCATTTTAACAAGAATATTCAATGAAAATCCTTGGTGTGCTTATTGATGTACATCATTCACACAACCAGCTTCGATGTGTGGTTTCAGAACAAAAGTTTGATTCTGAGCAGAAAATTCTTTAGACAAGCCTCAAAGCACTTTTGACAGAAAATCTTTATTAACAGTATGAAGCAGACATCAGCAAGATTGAACAAATACAATTAGAAACACTTGTGGGTCAAGAAAGCAAGACAAGAGTATAAAGAAGAAACTATATAAATATATAGTTTTTATATAGAAACTATATATATATATATATATATATATATAGGTTTATCTCCAAAAATTAGAATATCATGAAATAGTTCTTCTTTTTTTGGTAACTTATTTCAAAAAGTTAAACTTTCATATATTCTAGATTCATTACATGTAAAGTAAAACTTTTTTCAATTTCAAAAGTTTTTTTGTTGTTGTTTTAATTTTGATTTTGAATTCCAGGTATCTCTTGTTCTTTGAAAGCACAATAATGGGGAAGACTGCTGACTTGGCAATGGTCCAGAAGATAATAATTGACGCCCTCCACAAAGAGGGTAAGTCACAGAGGGTCATTACTGAAAGGTGTGGCTATTCACAGAGTGCTGTATCAAAGCATATTAAATGCAAAGTTGACTGGAAGGAAGAAAATGAGGGTGCACAAGAAACAGGGATGACCGCAAGCTTGAGAATACTGTCAAGTCGATTCAAACACTTGGGAGAGCTTCACAAGGAGTGGACTGAAGCTGGAGTCAGTGCATCAAGAGTCACCACGCTCAGACGTCTTCAGGAAAAGGGCTACCAAGCCACTTCTGAAACAGAAACAACATCAGAAGCATCTTACCTGGGCTAAAGAGAAAAATAACTGGACTGTTGCTCAGTGGTCCAAAGTCCTCTTTTCAGATAAAAGTAAATTTTGCGTTTCATTTGGAAATCAAGGTCTGGAGTCTGGAGGAAGACTGGAGAGGCACAGAATCCAAGCTGCTCAAAGTCCAGTGTAATGTTTCCGAAGTCAGTGATGATTTGGGGTGCCATGACGTCTGCTGGTGTCCAAAGTCAATGCAGCCGACTATATATTAACAAATTCTTTAAAAAAAAAAAAAAGAGTAAAAAATCGCATTAATTTATAAACTATGTTTGATTCTTTTAACCTCCAGTTTTAAGTTAGCTACTTTTCATTATTAGTAAAATAATAATAATAATAATAATAATAGTTTAATTATTTATCAGACTAGTTTTTGAAGTCATGAGTTAATCACAGTTTACGGTAGCTTTATCCCAGATTATTGCCTGGTGCATTTGTCACATTATTATTTAACATTTATACAGAGATGATATCAAATATTTATTTTACAGGAGGAGTGAAGCTGTGTGGATGAAAGGGAACGAGTGAAGGGCATTAAGAGGGAAATTTATGGCAGCAACTGTGGTGCAGTTTCTCTCTCCTGAGCAGTAATGACTACATTATCATCCCATATATGCCCACCACACATCAGGCTCCACACTAATTAGAAGCTAGGTCATTAGAGTAATTAAATGAAAGATTGGTTACCTTATCCAGTTTGACTTTACTCACACTGCACATATCCCTCATGTTTTCAGCTGCTCAATCTAAGACTGCAGAGTGTCTTCATATCCTATTAACTAATCTAATTAAATCCCATGTGGAGAAGGATATTTCTCTTCATGGTTGTTGTCAACCAATTTAATTAGCTACTTATTGAGTTGAATTTAGGGTCTACCTCATCTCTGTCAGCAGATCAAAATAAAGAGCGTATTTTTAAATTCATATCAGATCTGCAGAGACAAATTTAATTTGCCCATTACAATGTTTCATCTTGCTTCTATGTGTAATTATGGCTTTTCTTCAACTTGCTGTGATTTGTAAACAAATGAAAGTCAAATTGAATGTTAGAATATGTGTGCATTGCTTTCTTGTGTTTTATGAGTGGGCTTGAAATCTGTTTATGGCAGATTATGTTTTCATGCATCTGCTTAGAATAGGTTGTGGTCTCATTTAGAATTTAGAATGCAGAAGTATTCTGCCTGTAGGTCCTAATAAAAGTTTTCTAGGGTCCATTGTAAGTTATATTTCAAATTCAACTTGGAATTCTTTTTAGAAAAAAGAAATCTTCACATTGAATCTTCTCTTTTTTAACAGCAGCATAATTTTAGCAAGGTTTATGGTATTATGAAAGATATGTGGATGAGTTATAAACAAAATATAATCAATTCAATATCCTTTCATGATACTTATCTCTAGTGCCAGCTAACATTATCATGCATCTGACATTTATCATCTTAATGGGATGGTTCATTGAAAAATGAGAATTCTGTCATAATTTTTTCAGCATGATATTGTTCCAAACATGTATGACCTTCTTTCTTCCTTGAACACTAAAGTGCACATAAAACATTTTGCAATAAAACATTTGTTCTTCCATCTTGATGTCTCTATTGTGGTTCTGTATGTAAATTTTTATTGCATGTTTGAACTTGAAAATATTACAAATAACCCAAAGTTAGCTCTAGACCTAGCTCTAGTGTGGGTTTGTTTCTGGCCTGCATCATGCATCAGTATCATTTTGTGTAATTTTATGTTAATTAAAGAACTTTATTTATTTATTTATTTATTTTAAAGAACTGATGTCTTGTTCATATCTAGAAAGATTTTTTTTTTTTTTAATTCAGTAAGAATACTTTATGATTACCATCCAGTACCACTGGAATGTGTTCCAGTCTCTGTATCTCTTTTCCTTTCTCCATTTTTTAGTCGTTGTCTTGGTTTCTCTCTCTCTCTCTCTCTTGACTACATGCTTCAGAAAGATTGCTGTCATAATACGATTGGCCCCCAAGAAGAATCAGTACTTGGATGTATTTATTTGCTCTACTTCCACTACATCTAACGGTATTTGTACTTGTATTTATTGTGGCGGTCTGCCACTACTCACTTGCTTTTCATTTATCAAATGGCACACTACAGAGGCTGCACTAACCATGCTATCCCTCCTTATTGTTACTCAAATCTGTGGTTCTGGATATCTCTCCAACAACATATTACACTGTATATAGAAGCCAGCAATACAAAACAGTTGCACTATGGAAGATTCTTAAGTGATAAAGGTTCTCGGTAACACTTTACAATAAGTTAATGTATTAACTAATATGAACAAACAATGAACAATGCATTTTTTACACTATTTATTCATCTTTGTTAATGTAAGTAAATGAAAATACAGTTGTTCATTCATGTTAGTTCACAGTGCAGTAACTAATGTTAACAAACACAACTTGTGATTTTAATAATGCATTAGTAAATGCTAAAATTAACATTAAGATTAATTAATACTGTAGAAGTATTGTTCATTCTTAGTTCATATTTACTAATGTTGTTAACTAATGTTAACAAAGGAACCTTACTGTAAAGTGTTACCAGATTCTCTAATCTGATTTACATTAAATACAATATTTCATCCAAACCTGTGAAAAAAACGTTCATGGTTTAAAGCATCAAAGAAAGCATATTGGTAAATAAACTTTCTGTGTTTGACCTTATCTCTTGATCAGTGAGCAGACTTAGTTTGAGGAGAATGTCATATCAAACTACTTCTGAACTTCAAAACCAACTATATGGAGCAAAGACTCCAACATATGTACGCAGAAAGCATTTCATCATGAATTATGGCTAAACTATTCAAAATTCATGAAATCGGTGTTTGTGATGCAGCAATAAGGTTTGCAGCTTAACTGCTGCTTGATAAATGCACATTGTTTTGTTTTTTCTTTTTCTATTTGTCATCAAAGGATATGTTATGTTATATATTAACATCTACAATATTAGATACAAAAAAATCTTGCTATTTGAACAAATGTATGACTTTTTTTAACCTGTGAATGTTTTCAATCATCCAAGCAATCACATAATGTCCACTAGACTTTTTTGACAAAAGAAGCTGGATTAAATGGCAACCTTTATTCCTCTTTCAAACCACCTGACCTCTTTTTACCATCCTTTGGAAGACTGACCTTTAGATGTCAGTTCAGTACATGGTCATGTCTTGGCCAAATACAAGAAAGGCTTCTTTTGTTGGACCATTTAACATCAGTTACCATCAACATAGGGATGGAATAACTCCTGACTAAAAAAACTCATGATATTGATGAGTTTACAGTATGTAGATATGGATATATTTAGCATTGCATCACTTACTTACCAATGGATTATCTGCAGTGAATGGATGCCGTCAGAATGAGAGTCCAAACAGCGTATAAAAACATCACAAAAATCCACACAGTCCATCAATCAACATCTTGTGAAGTAAAAAGCTGTGATTTTGTAGTAAACTAATAAATCATTAAGGCATTTAACTTTAAACCGTCACTTCTGGTTAAAATATCAGTCAATGATCAACAATATTGATTCCTGCAGTGAAAAACGTCATCCCCCTCTCACTTCAAAATCCACCAACATATTTGTTTAGAAATTAATTGGTCTGTTTTTGCTGGTAAATGGTGCTTGATCTGTGTATATTTCTCTCCTGATTCAGACGAGACACATTTTTAAGAAAGCAATATTATAGAGGACTAATATTTAATCTGGAAGCAACTGTTTGGAGTTACAAATGTCTTAATGGAACATTTATTACAAACACGCAGCTTTTCACTTCACAAGACGTTAATTGGCTGGAGTTATGTGGATTACTTGTGTATTATTATGATGTTTTTATCAGCTGTTTTGACTCTCAATCTGACGGCACCCATTCACTGCAGAGGGTCCATTGGTGAGAAAGTGATGTAATACTGAATGTCTCCAAATTTGTTCCGATAACGAAACAAACTCATCTACATCTTGGATGACCTTAATTTTCAACAAAATTTAATTTTTGGTGAATTATTTCTTTCAGTATTGAATAGTTAGGCTGATGTCCATAAATTCAGTAACCCACTGATGTTGTGGTATATCACTCATGTAACTTTCTCAGTACAATATGCTTCATAAACCTGTTGTTACAAAAATATATATATAAATAAATAAATCTTAAATGCTTATTGCATTAATGTTGTAAGAATCCAATACGCCACAGAGTCCTTCCCTTTATCTGCCAGCAAGATGATCATGTAATGACAGATGATGACAAGTGATGTCTATAGTCAGGACTGTTAAGTGTATAGTCAGGATAGTGGAGGCAAGACCTTAAAGCAGCATCTTCTGACCTCTGTTTTATTTTGAAAGGGCAGAAAAAGGAGCTGTTTGTTTCTTGAACAGACAGCTGTGGATGATCTTTTGTGCTTCATAGATCACTGAGTCTTATCACTCCACAGGTGGAAGACAGCAGCAGAGGGTGGATGAGGGCATTGTAGCATTGAATAGTGCAGGCAAGACCTTTAAGCAGAATTCTTTCACCTCATCCCCATGTTATTGTGCATGGCATTTTTTATTTATTTAATTTTTTGTTTGCTTTGTTTTTTTGGACGCTATCAGCTCTACTACTGGGATTCACTGTGGTGCTACACTCAAGTTTTATAACTTGAATAGTACTTTTTTCTCTAGCTGAATAGGTTTTGTTCCACCAAGATTCTGTAAGGCTCCACGCATCCGGCCCAAAGAAGGTCTCCGGTGGTGGATGAAGGTTTCCTGCGTGCTCGGTCTTTCCAGTGTGCACAGTTCTTCAATTTTAATTAAACTTTAATCTGACTCCATTTTATCATTTAATCTGACTCCATTTCTTTATGACCTCGTATTTAACTTGAAATACAAATTGATTGCTTGTCCGTTTCTAATTTATTATTCTGATATTTGATTATTCTAGTTAACTCTTGACTTTATATTTACTCGTTCATTCGGTTGCTCATGTCTTTAACAAGGATGCAACGTAATCTACTAGAGTCAATAATTACAGAGTAAAACAGAATAAGGTCAAATGTAACAATTTATTATCAGTCAGGTAAATACTGTATGTATTATTTCAATTCCACAGCAATTCAAAGAGATCAAATTATATCAATACAAAACATCGAATTCTCAGAGATAAATCTATGAGTAAAGAATGCATACCTGACTTTATAGAAATACATAGTGTGAGCATTGAGACCCACACTACGGGCGTCTGGTTACAGAAATCGCCCCGATCCTTTTGCCACATTCTCTTTAAGTACCTCAGACCAGAATAAACATCCCCAAACTCGAGACAGGAACTAACAATTGTAATTTGCAATTTAATCAAGTCGAGTTGGCACCTTTTGGGACAGAAGGTAATTTGCATGAAAACCATTAGGTGCGGTCCGCCCTCTACAGTATGCAAAATGTCTCTGAACTCTTAG
The DNA here is from genome assembly GCF_936440315.1 of Barbus barbus. Taxonomy (NCBI): domain Eukaryota; kingdom Metazoa; phylum Chordata; class Actinopteri; order Cypriniformes; family Cyprinidae; genus Barbus; species Barbus barbus. Next base: position 19,549,990 of record NC_136753.1, read on the forward strand.
GATTTGTATTACCTTTTAGTTTACTTCTTATAAGAATGAGACCATTATACCAGTCGCCCTGAGACAATTCAAATGATACCAAACATGACTGTAAATAACACTTGCATTAATGTAGAATATTACATTCTTCTATTGACCAATCTGAGTGAGTGAAGGATGGGGGAAGGAAGGAAGGGATGAAAAGGAACTGATGCATATGTGAGAGAGGCATTTTCTTGTATTCTCTCCCAGTGGGATGTGGAGACAGATGTCTGTATGTTAATGCACTGTGTGTGTGTGTTGTCCATCTCAGGAGTTCACAGTGTCTGAGATTCTGTAATCCTTACAGATTCCTCCCTCTGACCACGTGGGTCAATTCCAAATGATTCCCGACGAGGTCACTTGTCAGACACTTGTTGTGGTCCTTGTGATGTAGTATTTGCAGCTGTGGATGCCTTTAGAAAGGCCTTTGTGTATACCAGTCTCAGCAGGTGCATGTAGCTTGAACTCAGCAGGTAGATGAACGGGTTCAGGGTTTCACCTGTCTGGTTGAGAACAACACGTGTGCATCCTTTCATTTCTTGAGTCGTTCCATCATGGAGAAATCTCTGTCTGTAGTAACACCTCCCTAGGACTTCCTTGCCTCTTTTGTTGAATCTCGTCACCTTCAATTGTGCAGATTTCTGGGCAGATTTCACTAGGTGAAGGGTTCTCGCTGGTTACATACTGCTTTGTGTGAGACACTTAAACAGCATCTTAATAGCTCAACGATTAAACAATGATGAACTCGATGTAGAAAGCTGTGAGATTTGGCACAAGAACATATAACAACGCAAAAAACATAATATCATGTCAACAAGTGCGAATGGTACATTGGGTCTCTGGTATCTTTTGAGGTCTCATATCATAAGATGATCCCATCTTAAAACAACTACTTCCTCACTATCACTCTGATGGATTTTTAATGGTAGTGGAATTACAGAATGCTTGGTCTGAGTGGCTTATAGGAAAAATAGCAAAAAGTCAGTGTAACTTACATGTTTATAAAAATGGTATGCATCATTAAAACATAAATATTCAATCCCAATTACAAAGGTGTAGACATATATCTAATTCTCCAATGCAAAGTCACCTAAGATTTCAAGGTAGTGATCTAAAGTGTGCTTAGGTGTTTATACAAGAATCCTTTGTAATAGTGTGTGTGTGTGTGTGTGTGTGTGTGTGTGTGTGTGTGTATGTGTATGTGTGTGTTATGCAAGCTACGTCACATTCGATGGCATAGTCGAGTTGTAAATTTTGTAGTTGATGAACAGAAGTGCCCACACTTCATATTTAATAATTTTGATAATATTTCTGTTATTAGTGATGTGTTGGGAAACCAGCGGGCCCTCTGGTTTGTCAAAACATCCCAATAACAATCAGAAAGTTTAAATCTTTTGAATTTTCATGGCAGATTTGACTCTGCATTCAGAATTATACATCATCGATTTGTGACAGTAGCCATACAGATGTATTATGTTTTCCATGAGTTGGCAGATGGTTGTAAATCATAACTATTATGTGTGTCTTTCTGAGACTGCCATCATGGGATTAACTAAGTCCTATGTGTGAGAATCTATGTGTTTCTGTCAGTGTGAAGATGGACAATAGATCTTTAGTGGGGTACCACATTTGGAATCTAAGCCATCATTGTTTTCTGTGGTGTGCAGTGTTCATGTCTGGGAGATGGGTGGAGTCTAATCTATAACAATCTGTGTTGCAAAAATTTAGTTCCGGTGCTAATCCGGAAAGGCCATGTAGATATTTGTGTGGTAGTGTGCTTATTGTGAGATGTGACTGGCCTCTTGAAGTGTTATTGCACCCATCTCCTGCAATTTCAGGTTATTTCTAACAATTCCGCCGTCCTGGCTTGATGCATCTGGCATCAGGTGCCTTCCTGGTATCTCACTTTCAAGGAATTGCAGTGGTCAACCTGAAACAGAACCAAATACTGAGAGAACCACAGTTAATTTTGAGTATTTTTCACCTCCCTTTTAGCATTTTTCTAGAAAATTTAGAAGATTGGGTGGTGTTATGTGGCTACATTTAACTGTGGAATATTAATCTTAATCAGTCCTTCTGATCAGATTAAAATTTTGGTTGGTGCTACCCAGCGACGAGTGAATTGGTTTGCATTCGCTTGTGCCACACTTATTAAAATGAAAACCCAACTCCTCCCTTTTGGCACTGGGTAGCATAGCATATCAATCTGTAACAAGATCTAAGTTGTCACAAATAGAATTCACGTGTTAATTCATTTAAATATGGAAAGGCAGGTCAGAGCTGATGCAATGCACAATCACTGTTTTTATGTTTCAAAGGCAAACGGCTAATTGTTGTGACTATTTGTTTCATTTAGTCTTGCTGATCATTTTCATTAAGACAATTGTGAAATCACTCTGTGGCCACATGGCAATTCTATGCTCCTGTATCTGGTTTAACTGTAGCTATATGGAAAATAGCACAGTGTATCACTCAAGAGACAAACAAATTCAACATAGACACACACATGCAACTTAGATTGCAATGCAATTCCAGTATTACAGTTATTCTAATTTCACACAAGAGACACGGTCTAGCATGTATGTAGCATCTACAACCTTAAACCTAAGTGTTTCGTACACTTACAGTGAAGCAGTCATGTGTTTCATAAAGAATAAACTCAACTAGCCTATGTGCACATGTAGTAGCACAAACAACTATAATGTGTGTAACATGTGCACATTGTGTTTAGCACAATTACAAATTTGAAAATTCAAACAAGATCATTGAAACTGGGATGTTTACATATTAAAGTCATCACTATTAAGCTGCTAGCCCACTAGCAAGTGAAGTCAACATCTGGAGGCCTTGCATCAGCAATGCAGTTACCTCACAAAGAGTTTTACATGAGGATGACTTGTTACATGTAAACAATTGATCTTTACTTTTAGAAAGTGAACCTGCTGTCTTCACCATACGGCTGTCTGCTGTGTTCGAATATTTGATTATTCTGTCAAACTCTGATTATATTTTACCCGCTTAGATCAGGAAACTATATCGCTTCGAGTTCCTCACCAGGTCTCCGGCACAATTTAGTCAGTTCCGATGACCCAAAACAGAGGTATTTGGCTAAATATCTGAGATTTGCCGTATTCCCACGTGCATAATCAAAGATATGTAATACTTAGCCCCCTTGGCTGCCCCTCAGGAACTTAATTCAATCGTTTACTTTAGTAGAATCTTCCTTTGACCACCATTTAAGAACGTTAGTCGATCAACTTTACCTTCCTTCAAAATGGCTTTGTTTTGGCCAAGCTCGTGGCTTCTTCCACATAAACTTATCTAAAGTAACATTAAATTAGAACAGAGGTCATCGACGCATTCAGATCTAGGCTGATCAAACAGCATCTGCTGATTCTAGACAGAAACTTACTCGTCTCCTCATCCAAGCACACGTGAATCCAGGTATCGGTTATTAGTCGTCACTAATCCCTGACACAAACTTGTGGAAATATACGAATCCGATAATCTACTTGGGAAAACAATTCTCAGAGTCTGTCAGAATACAATCAAACGTTTACAATTTATTGACCAAGTAATGAATCAATAATTAGAAATTATTTGTCAACAAAACTACACACAGCGTATGTTTCAAACGGCTCATTGCTTCCCTGTTTAATTTCCTCTCAGGTCTATCAGCGCTTCAGGGCCTGCATCTTAGCGCGGCATTCGCCATTTCTTCGCGCTGTCTAGCCCACCCCTGTTGTTCGTAGGCAAACGCTTCGACCTGTGCTCTAAGCTTTTGCAATTCATCCGAACGCGCTTTCTCGATTTCTTTGATACTCGCTATTGTGCGCTCATTTTCGGCTAATGTTTCCTTTACCACTTAATGAAGAAAGATATTTTTATATGCGCAGAAAAGCCATGTTTTCCAGCTAATTCTTTTGCCCACCGGATTTTTCGGCTCCGGTTCTAAACAGAGGGTATTCCGACCCGTTCTAAAAATGTGTCTATATGTGAGATGCAAAAAGCTTTCCCTCAACACAAAAGTAAAATGAAGGAACTTACCGCAGCGGTTGCAGACAGGGAAGGAGAAGCTCAAACCTCAATATTCTCCGTCAGTGAGAATCAAAGCGAAATTCGCGCTGGAAAGACGTTGCTCGTCTGTTGCGAGATCACGGAGGCTGGTCACCACTTTGTAAGGCTCCACGCATCCGGCCCAAAGAAGGTCTCCGGTGGTGGATGAAGGTTTCCTGCGTGCTCGGTCTTTCCAGTGTGCACAGTTCTTCAATTTTAATTAAACTTTAATCTGACTCCATTTTATCATTTAATCTGACTCCATTTCTTTATGACCTCGTATTTAACTTGAAATACAAATTGATTGCTTGTCCGTTTCTAATTTATTATTCTGATATTTGATTATTCTAGTTAACTCTTGACTTTATATTTACTCGTTCATTCGGTTGCTCATGTCTTTAACAAGGATGCAACGTAATCTACTAGAGTCAATAATTACAGAGTAAAACAGAATAAGGTCAAATGTAACAATTTATTATCAGTCAGGTAAATACTGTATGTATTATTTCAATTCCACAGCAATTCAAAGAGATCAAATCATATCAATACAAAACATCGAATTCTCAGAGATAAATCTATGAGTAAAGAATGCATACCTGACTTTATAGAAATACATAGTGTGAGCATTGAGACCCACACTACGGGCGTCTGGTTACAGAAATCGCCCCGATCCTTTTGCCACATTCTCTTTAAGTACCTCAGACCAGAATAAACATCCCCAAACTCGAGACAGGAACTAACAATTGTAATTTGCAATTTAATCAAGTCGAGTTGGCACCTTTTGGGACAGAAGGTAATTTGCATGAAAACCATTAGGTGCGGTCCGCCCTCTACAGTATGCAAAATGTCTCTGAACTCTTAGGATTTGTATTACCTTTTAATTTACTTCTTATAAGAATGAGACCATTATACCAGTCGCCCTGAGACAATTCAAATGATACCAAACATGACTGTAAATAACACTTGCATTAATGTAGAATATTACATTCTTCTATTGACCAATCTGAGTGAGTGAAGGATGGGGGAAGGAAGGAAGGGATGAAAAGGAACTGATGCATATGTGAGAGAGGCATTTTCTTGTATTCTCTCCCAGTGGGATGTGGAGACAGATGTCTGTATGTTAATGCACTGTGTGTGTGTGTTGTCCATCTCAGGAGTTCACAGTGTCTGAGATTCTGTAATCCTTACAATTCTTATATTTCCTTCAGAAGTAGACTTGTCTCCCTTGTTCATATACTTGCACTGTGGTTTGCCAATAGTCCAAAATTTACCAAAAATTTACCAAAATTGCAAAATTAAAAAAAAAAAAAAAAAAATATATATATATATATATATATATATATATATATATATATATATATATATATATTATTTTTTTAAACCTGGTTCATGATGACAATAAGAACCGGCAACAGCCATCATTCCCATCTTTATAACTGCATCTGCCAGCATATTTTGCTTTTTAGCATAAGATATAGCATTTTGGACCTGAACAGCTGAAAAAGACAAGCATTATTGAACAAAATGTTGTTTATACAAGCTTTTTCTATATACATGCAAATGTACAATGTTTTATAGCGCATATTGATTAAATGCCATCTTGACAAACATCTCAATGCATCAATATATAGATATATTCTTTGAAAAGATGTCCTTAGGCAAACATATCCCGCACCAACTTAGAACTCTTCTATTCATGTAGTATAAGTTCAAGTGCTCTATAAAGTCAAAATAGAACTTTCTTTTTCTTATCTGGATTAAAAAGTTCAATCCTTAAGTGAGTACAGAACAAACTCATTTGCTTTTTCAGTCAGTTCTGCCTATTGAACAATTTCTGTTGCCAGAAAAGACACTATTGTATCTCCCTATAGGTAATTATGGTACATTCTAATGAAAATGGCATCTGAGTCTGTGCGTTTTCAGATGAATAGGTGAGAGAAAAGAAGATCAGACCATCTTGAATTATGTGGAAACCAGTCCTTTTTAATGGTAGCTCATAATTTCACAGATCAATGAGCATTACCTGCAGCAGTAAAAGAGGGAAGAATTTGTATGCATGCCAAATTCAATATTTTCATCATATTGTTGAACAAGGACAAAGCCATTAGAAATGTGCAATTAAAGTATTTTTTCCACAAGTAAGTCTTTTATGTTGCTCAGACAATGCACTAACAACATTATAAAGCTCGCAAAGAAAGATTTAGGTAAACATACCATTCAAGGCGGACATAACTGAGGTTGCTGTTGTCAGCAGATGCTTCATTTAGCAGATGCTTTATGCTTTTATCCAAAGAAATGTACAAAAAATAACATGTACCATGATTGTATACGTTTTTTTTTTTTTTCAATACTCATTTTATTAATGGTTTTATCATTTAATAATTCCATGAATCAAAATACATTTCAGCATCTTCGGGACTTTCAATTCAACATCTACAACTAAATTAGCAAATGCTGTTATATTATATTATATTATATTATATTATATTATCTCTGAGACAATACTCAGAGCCTTGAATTTGAGACCTCAGAAGCATTAGAGTGTATTCGGGGAAGCATGGTCTGATTTTTCTACTGTTGAAAAGTGTAAATTTGCATGACTAGGCATCAGTTGAGATAGGTCAGTGAAGTTTACCGTCAAACACCTACAGGTTCCTGGCTGACTTAGCAGGTCTTTGTGCTGTTGAGCCAAGCTGTAAAGTGATATAGTGGTCGATTGATGGCTGCATCCGGGCCAAAATGTCTGAGAAGCAGGCAGAGATACGTGCTGAGGTCGTAGGTAGAGTGTTAAAGGGTAGAGAGTTAGAGAGCGATAACTAAGTATAGACATTTAAAGGGATAGTTCACCTTTTTTATCATTTACTCACCCTCATGTTGTTCCAAACCTGTATGGCTTACTTTCGGCCTTCAGTGTTGTTTGCTCCTCAACATTCTTCAAAATGTCTTTTTTTGTGTGTTCTGCAGGATAAAGAATTGCATTCATGTTTAGACATGAGAGTGAGTAAATGATTTTCTTTTTTGGGTGAACTATCCCTTTAAGTGTTTCATTCTAAGACAATGTTTTGATTAAGTCTTTCTCCTAATGCTCAGACATATTTAAGCTCACATTTCAGGAAAGCGAATTAAGCTCTAGAAATGAAGTAAACTATACAGCTTCCTTTTCAAGCTGACACTCTGGGGGCCGAGACAATGAAACTGATGTGTCATTATGTCACCACTCAGATTCACTCAGGCGGATATGTGGGAGTATTGTTTTGTTATTGTGTTACAAGGGAGTCACATGATACTTTTAATAAGAAAGCAGTTTGAAGAAATTAATCCTATTAACATAGTCCATATCCTCAAGACACGATGAAATGATGTTGAACTGCAGCAAAAGAAAGATCCAATATAGCTTTTTCCCCCAACCAACCATCTTGTCAACATATGTTTACGTGTCCTGGAGGAAACCAACCAAAGTGACATAAAATTCAATTTGCACATTGCCTAAAAATAAAACAAACAAAAAGTTTTTTTTTAATTGTATGAAAGAATAGTGCGTACTAATTGCTCCGGTTCAGTGAATTGAGACTCAATACTCATAATTTTGACTTGCCAAAGGGTCGGCTGGTGCAAAAATATTCAAATTGACTTTAGAAAGACAAATTAAAGGTGGAAAACATAGAAGAGATGCTTATCGATCAGCTAGGCTGCACCAGATTTGTATATATACTATATCTTAAGCCAGAGCCTTGGACAGGGGAATCCATCACTATTGGCAGCTGATGTTGATGATCCAAGAGAGCGTGGCAGGTTTATAGACACGTTTTAAGTGGGCTGTCTGGGCATCTTTAAAGCCACATCACTCAATCACTGCAATAGAATTAGGCCACATATGTGTTGGTAATAGACCACTTAGATGACTGGGAAGGATAATGTACATTTATAGCTACTGTATAACAGTACACAGGTACATACATATAAATATTTATGCATTCAGCATGCATAAAGCATTGAGACCTAGATTACCTGTAAGTCTACTGAGAATATATTTTATGCACAAACAGCTACTGTTTAATGTCTAGACAAAACCATGTATTCATTTTCAAAGGCATCAGCCTCATTACTTTGGAATATTTTGTTGTCTTAGCACTGTAGATGTGTATGTATGAGAGGTTACAGTAAAAAAAGCTTTTAGTTCACACAGGAGCACAGCTCTCATTTCCGTAATTGCTGAACTTGGCCGCTGCCAGGTATATTCACCAGATACTCCCACTTGCATTGCCCTGCTATTTAATCCTAAGGCCCTGTCAAGCGAGACTGATGAATCTTGTCAACGCAAGAAAAGCTCCAGATTGGACTAGTCCAGCAATTTAATATAAGTACTCAATTTGAGACTGAAATGCAGCCTGGATTTTGCAGCAGGGTGGCAATGAAGTTCTGTGTATATATATTTATTAAAATCAATGAGTGTACACCCTCTTAACATCTAATTACCTTTCTGAGTGCATTTTGAAAATCTGAAAATTACCTATATCAAATTTGAATAATACTATTGCAATACCAATTTGAATGGAAAAGGGTTTTATAGAAATCTTGAGTGTGACATCTCTCATGTAATATGTTGCATTTCAAGATGAATTAATAATTTAACAGTAATAATGCTGTGTTAACAGGTCGAGCCGATAACTATATCACCATTTTTTAAACATTTTGAAAATAGTGGTAATAGGTCTTTGGTCCCACCTTATATTAGGTGGCCTTAACTACTGTGTACTTGCATTTAAATTAATAATTTGATGCAATGCACTTATTGTGTACATACATGCTTTTACATTGTACATATATTTAAACAAAAAAATACCTATATGTAGTTACATATGTAATTATTTTTTGTAATTACATTTATAATTACACTGTTGACCCATCCCTTACACCTTAAACCACCCTTAAACCTACCCATACCACCAAACCTGTCCCTAACCTTACCCATACCCCACCTCAATAGCAGCAAAAGTGTTTTGCAATACAATATGAACACAAGTACATTGTGCTTAATTTTTTATGTAAGTACATAGTAGTTAAGGCCACCTAATATAAAGGGAAACCGAGTTTCCTATTCGTGAAACTAATAAAACACCTTAAAACTGATTCCATTGTTTGTTTGTTTTTACAGAAGAAGAAAAAAATCCCAGAGGTTTGGAACAACATGAAGGTGAGTAAATTATAGAATTTTAATTTTGGGATGAACTATCTCTTTAATGAAGAGCTGTTTACAGTTTGAAGACTATGCTTCCAATGAACTTGTAAATTGTGACTTTTTTCATAACAAATTTGTAATAAAAAGTGTCAGCAGCAAATATGTAGTATGGAGGCCTGTAAATTAAGAAGCCTCATCAGTGCATAACCCAAATCCACTTTTATCATTGCAAGCTAAAATCTTTGTGCTGTTAGATCTTAATGTGTTGACAGTTAAATCCCTCAAGCTTTTCAAACTTTGCTCTGGTGTTTGGGATCTATCCATTACCCTGACACCTCATTTCTTTCTGCAAGTGACCTAGAAAGTGGAGGAAGTGGAGATGCATACAGAGCCGCTATGCTTTCAGGATCGTACCACCTGTGCGAAGAGGCTAACCTCTCCACTGCAGGGGCATGGTGTTTAGTGGCTGCCTTGGTTATTGATGAGAGTCAAATCCTATCTGAATCCCAGTGCCATGCTGCTCTTTGTATCTAGGACAAATGGTGGTAAAGTAAGAGTGCTCACTTGAAACAATGGGTAAAATTTTGGGGGTAGATCCTCCAATATAGAAAATACATTAAAAATATAAAATTCTGCTCAGAAAGTGAATTCGGAACAGAAGGTGATTGAGCAAGGTAATATAAGCAAAACATAATATCTCAGTTTGTGCCTCCTTACATCTGGATATAAGATCTTGCTTAAAGATCACCTGCTTTTTCATGCCATTTTTTCTTACTGTAGCATTGTTGGACAAAATTAAATTAATAACACTTTTTTAACAGTAGTGCAGATAACATTTATGTTTAGAATGTGAATATGAAGTTGCAAGTCATTGTCATGACTTTTCCTCTTTTTTTAATCATTATACTGCTGTGGTTCTAGTGTTATTATAGTAATATTGAGATACTGTTATAGTATTTAATATATTATTTATTTTTGTGTGTTTGAGATTGTGTATGAAGTTGCAAGTCATTGTCATGACTTTTCCTCTTTTTTTAATCATTATACTGCTGTGGTTCTAATGTTATTATAGTAATATTGAGATACTGTTATAGTATTTAATATATTATTTATTTATTTTTGTGTGTTTGAGATTGTGTATTTGTAGTTTCTGAATTCATAGAACTTTTTTAATGACAGAAATGGCTTTTAAAACAAAGGTAGGCAGGTTTTAGTGCAGATGTGGAGTTGGATTTTATAGTGAACAAGTGCAGTCACTACTTAATATCTTACTTTAATATTATTAATGAAACTTATTATAAAGTGTTACCTTAGAGAAAGTCATGGGGGCAGCAATTCTCATATCATAAGCAATTACTAAGCCACCCTCAGGCTCAGTAATGATAATGAGAGTTTGTTTTGCTGAGATGAAAATTTGGATGAGGCTAAGCATCAAGTCCTAAGGTGTTGGCTGTGATGTCATTGACTATATATATATATATATATATATATATATATATATATATATATATATATAAAATTAGCTGTGCATCCTGAGCATCCTGTGTGTGTGTATATATATATATATATATATATATATATATATATATATATATATATATATATATATATATATATATATATAATATATGACTAAAATTAAAACTAAAAGACTTTCAAATCACATGAGCCAATATTTTATTCACAATAGAACACAGAAATGTGTCTGTGAACCAAAATTGTTGACACAGGGGCAAAAAAATTTGAAAAGATTCAGCTGGGAGAACATCTAGCAAATAATTAAGTTAACTGACATCAGGTCTATAACATGATTAGCTATAAAAGGGATGTCTTAGAGAGGCAGAGTCTCTCAGAAGTAAAGATAGCCAGATGCTCTCCAATCTGTGAAAGAGTGCATAAAAGATTGTGGAATACTTTAAAAACAACACTCCTCAACGTCAAATTACAAAGGCTTTGCAAATCTCATCATCTACAGTGTATAACATCATCAAAAGATTCAGAGAAACTGGAGCAATCTCTGTGCGTAAGGGACAAGGCCGAAGACCTTTGTTGGATGACCATGGTCTTCGGGCCCTCAGACGACACTGCATCACTCATCGGCATGATTCTGTCATTGACATTACTAAATGGGCCGAGGAATACTTCCAGAAACCACTGTCGGTAAACACAGATGCCAACAAAAGCTCTATCATGCAAAAAGGAAGCCATATGTGAACATGGTCTAGAAGCGCCGTTGTGTCCTGTGAGATGAAAATGAACTGTTTCAAAGTGGAAAAGTACTCTATGGTCAGACGAGTCCAAATTTGCATTCTTGTTGGAAATCACGGACAATAGCATGTTTTGGAAGGCACTATGAATGCTGAAAGGTATATAAAAGTTTTAGAGAAACATATGCTCCCCTCCAGACGACATGTATTTCAGTTGGACAATGCAAAACCACACACTGCAGCTATTGCAACAGCATGGCTTCGTAGTAGAAGAGTCCGGGTGCTGAATTAGCCTGCTTGCAGTCCAGATCTTTCAATAGAGAATATTTGGCGCATCATTAATGAAAAATACGTCAAAGACGACCTCAAACTCCTCAGCAGCTGGAAACCTATATCAGGCAAGAATGGGACCAAATTCCAACACCAAAACTCCAGAAACTCATAACCTCGATCCCCGGACATCTTCAAATGTTTTGAAAACAAGAGGAGATACTACACCATGGTAAACATGCCCCCGTCCCAACTATTTTGAGACCTGTATCGGGCATCAAATTTGAAATGAGCTCATTTTGTGCATAAAATTTTTAAATTTCTCAGTTTAAACATTTCTTATGTTATCTATGTTCTATTGTGAATCAAATATTGGCTCATATGATTTGAAATTCTCTTAGTTTTCATTTTATTCAAATAATAAAATAAGAAATGTCCCAACATTTCCGGGGTTTGTATTATTCAATAATTGGGGTTGTATATATCTGCAAAACAAAGTCAATCAAATAATGTCAAGTTCAGTTTGGATTCCTCCTGTGAATTATTTCCTTAAGTACTCTTTTAAATAAAAAACTATGCTAAAGTGTTTCTAAAGTGTGTCTATGGAATGCAATCAGGATTCAGTGGCACAAAATAATGGGCTTGATGTGACTATTTTTGCATTAACGTACTTAGTTTAGCACCTAATGATCAATAATTTGGAGGAGTGTGTTATGTGAATCACTGAATTGGCTAGTCTCACAGAACACAAAATGAGTCACATCCACCCGAACACTTCTCAATGTGCACAATGTGCTTTTTCTTAGTGATTTAAATACATATATATAGACTTATAACAGTATACAATGCATATGAGGGAATTTGTTGTAAAAAATACTAAATACAATCATTCTAGCTTTGTTTAAATATCTTTAATGTGATAGTTTCATCTCATTTCAGCCAAATGGCAAATCACTTTTCAGACAAAGTTTGTGTACATCATTCTAAGTGGTTATCATAATAAGAGATACCCATAGCTAAGCAGTGCTGGTACATGCTGTTTTCCTGATTACAAGCGCAGCTTCAGAGGTGACAAAGTTAGTAACCTACTTCATCTGTAAGATGCTGCAATCAGTGTGTATGTTCTCAATGCTGCTTCCCCCTCACTCAAGACAGTGATTATAAAACATTAATCAGCTGCAGAGGAGAGATTTAAAATGTGATATAGACCATATAAATCAATGTGAGAACCTTTAAGTGGGGGAGGCAAATTATTGGCCTCTCTAGGAAGCTATCTGGAGCGCTTCAAACCAAGGTTGTGCAGTAATGCAAAATATATAAATGGAATGTATGTTATGCTAAATGTCACTTACATAATCTTTCAAAACAAACCGAATGTTCTAGATTTAAGATCCCTTCAAACGTATATACATTGTTAGCAGGGTAAACGGTTCACAATTAGTCAACAGAGAGTATTTCAACAACTTAGAGCTGGATGTGAAGTTATAATGCTGTGCACATAATATAAGAAATCGATCAAAGCGTCCAGGCATCTTTGTTGGCACAGAGCCAATAAAAGGAGGCACATGTGTGACATGTGTTTTCCAATATCTCAGAGATGAATCTTAGCACCTCAAGGGCGTAACCATAACATTTCTTCATAACAGAGACATTTAGGGAATATGAGGGCACTATTACCTTGCCAGCTTGGTTTCTTCTCCCGAGAAGTAAATATGACAGAATATTATTTCTCTTGCTGTGTTTGCGCACTATGTGACGAGTACTGTAACGTGTGGGAGCATCAGAGAAAATACTACACCATATAGTAATTACAATAAGGTTTAATTTGTTAACATTAGTAGCACATTAGCTAATCATTATTCTTAGTTAATGTTAATTAATTGATTCACTAATACATTATTAAAATCAAAAGCTGTATAGTTAACATTAGTTAATGCATAACTAATCAGACCGTATTGTAAAGTGTTACTGGTAATTCAAACTTAAGGTTTGATTTTGGGTAGTTAGATTTTGAGATGGAAAAATGATTAAATTAGCAAATAAAAGCATTAATGTTATATATTTAGATGCAAGGAATCACATAATACCTTTAAATTCTGATTATTTTTGAAGGCTTATAGAATAGAAAAGATCGCCAACATGCAGTGACAGCTAGAATTTCTTGTCACAATGACAGCTTGTCCAAATGCCTTCCACTGGCTAGATGGTCTACTGCATAGCCCTTCATTAAATGTCCGACAGCTTAATTACGGGAATTCAAATGAGATCCTTGAATTGTAGTTTGACATTTTAACTGCTTTGAAATATATATATATTTATTTATTTTTTTTCTCCAACCGTGATTGTACCAGAAACCTTAGAGCTCTTGGAAGGGTCATTATAAAGGATAAAGTGGAGGATAAGCAGTGAGAAAAATTCTACTCACCTAAATGCACTTTTTTTGTCTTAGACTTTCCTCTCTTTTTTCCCCTAAAATATTCTCTGCATGCATTTTTATGGTAACCCTAGCCCATAATAAAAAAAATACAAATTTATCACAAAAGCACAGATAACTAAACATTTGCAAATATCTTGCAATTCATTCAAAATGGACAAACTTCTAAAGAAGGAATGAGTCTAATCTGAAATTACTGTTTAAGTATGTTTAGATATTTATACTAGAAGACAAGCAAAATACTGAGTAAGAAAATCTTTTTTTTTTTTTTGCAGTTTAAGGAAACGCAGCATTTTCAGAAACGTTTAATCTCTCCAAATGTATGTCGTCAAGATTTGTTTGCTTGCCTAATGCCTTTGTTTTGTGCACAGTTTTGAGCTTTGGCACTTAAACCAAAGCTTACTTGAAGCAAAATGTAATTGAAATGTAAATCCTGAACAAACTGCACTTCTTTTTATCAGTCCGGCCTCTTTTTAGCAGAGCCTAATGTTGTCACTTTGATCCTCAGAACTAATAAGACTCAGAATGGATATTAGCCATGATTTCACCCATCAACCATGGCCTCCCTTAGTGAGTTCCCGTCTCCAGTGGCCTCCAGGTGCTTGCAGTCAAATTTGACAAATGGTGTTGCTGGGCCGTGCATCAGCAAGCCTGGGGCTAACTGACTTATCACCCTGCTATCCCAAACTATTACTTTTAGGGACACTTGGTCTATCTACAGGCCTTACTCACATTTTACCTTTCACATCGGTGAAGTTGAAGTGACTTGACTATCAACAACTTATTAAACAACATATTAACGGTGTAACAGATTATTTCTTGTGAGGCTGGCACCTCTTGTAGCGCAACATTCAGCATATCATTAGCCTGTAAACAATCATTTTTCAAAGTCGGAAATAAAATAAGAAAAAAAATATTTCAGTCTTCTTACTTAAACATATCCAGTTAATTAAATTTTTTGCTTCTTTGTAATTGTAAAATTTCCTAACACATTTTGGAATGTCAGTAGTTTCTACGCCAAATTTTCAGTTATCTATCATAACGTTCCCATCCGTAATCCACCCTTTCTGTCATTTTTATTTTATACGTCATGATGCGCACTTATTTAAGTAATGGATAATGTACATCCAGCCGGGTGTAATCACAGAATAAAGCCCGACAGGCTTATCAGTATATTATCTTGTATAAGACTGAGACACTTTATTTTGCTATAACAACCGGCTGGATGTACATTATCCTGCTTATTACACAGCTGCCTGCCACAAAAGTAGGTAACACTTTATTTTGAGTCCACTTTAGACATTCTACTAACAGTAAGTAACTTTGCAACTACATGTCAACTAGCAGACATTAGAGTATAAGTAGACTGTCGGCTTAATATCTTCTAACACTTTATTTTGATGGGTCCACAACATACAACATACTGACTGTGAGAAACTTTGCAAGTATATGTGAACTTATTCTACTAACCCCAAACCTAACCTAACAGTCTACTCTGAGAGTTAGTAGACATGTAGTTGCAAATTAATTAGAAGTAGTTGACGTATAGTTGCAAAGTTACTTGTAGTTAGTAGAATTTCTAAACTGGACTATCAAAATAAAGTAACCCAAAAGTAAATAAATAGACATTAAACATTGATCAGCGATAGCGGAGTGATACATTAAGCATATAATTACTAACGGTCAAGATAACCCGTAGTACCCAGCAGAGGCTGTGTTATTAGTTTTACCGGTTGTTATCGGGAAATAACACGCCTCGGAATATTGTGATTGACCAATCAGAATCAAGTATTCCAGAGAGCTGTATAATGAAAAATACTGCCTAGTACTGTACAGTAAAAAGTAAGCACACTTTGGACTGCCATTGCTCGCTGTAATACTTCACAGCTAATTACAATAATTAATTTTATTCACAAATAAAATATTTGAAACTGACATTTAATAATTTACTAATTTCAACAGGTCACTTATGTGCTTTGTTATTTGTTATCTGTTCATTTTTGACACATCTATTTTGTGCATATCAGCTTCCTTATACGTAATCTAATTGATCTACTGTATTTAATTTGTGGTGTAAGTTTCAGATTTTATCTATTTATTTATTTGCATAGATTCAGCTTTAACATAAATACTGATGGAAATTATGTGAAGTGGGTGTAGGGGAATGCAATTTTGGGAAATGTGTTTGTGTGCATAAAACTGTATGTATTTCCTTCAGTTTTAGAAGTGGATGCCAAATTTCAAACTAAGGGAACGTAATGGCCCTCAGCCAAATCTTCATACTTTTCTTATCAGTAAACTGGAATGTGTAACCGTGTCATCACATGATCTAGCATATGACGCACTACTGATTCCTATTTGGCACATTTCCTAGTCCTATTGATCAACAGGAATAAATTTGAATAAACAATTTCGCAGTTTGAACTTTTCCAGTCTAACAAACACAAGCATTGAGCCTGACAGCAACAAACTGCATGCACAACAGAGATGTCAGAGGCAAACTTAGGTGTTTCATCATCCCTTTAGAACAAAATCTGTTTTAGTTAAATTTTTAGATAGTATATATTGCTCTAGTGTAACTACTGTGTTTACTCAGGGATCGATTTCTCTTCACTTTGATGGTCCTTTTGATGATAATAACCTTGTTCTGCATATGATTTTTAAGATTTTTTCTGTTTAAACAAAATTTGTACTGTTTTCACAGAACTGGGTACGGTTATTATAGACAAACCAATTCAGCCTCAGGTGAAAATAAATTCTTGCAAACTTAGACACATTGCAGGCCTCCCTTACATAACAAAGAATGCAGTATGACTGTATGTCGCATGACTTAACCAGTCACGATGTTCTAAAATGTGCCTATTGTGACATTTTTCTTGAACAAATCACATCTTAAAATGCTTTTTTTATTATTTATTTTTTTTTTTTTTTTGCAAATCTAACAAAACAGTGTAATAATGCTGCATTATGCAGTAGTCCGGATTTGTCTGGGCCATTACATGTCCGCTGTTGTTTGTCACTGGAAGTTTTTGCTTGGAAAGTACAATGTACCGCTTCTGGATTGTACCTATATTTAATCCTCATCTTGCCCGCTGTCAAACTGAGTTTTTCCTTCTGCATTATGGATTTAATACAGAGGAAGCAACTGTCTTCGAGGAGTATGAGACAGACATTCAGCATTAGCTGGTTTATTGTGGGACTGAAGACTCATGGCTGAAATTTGCTATGGTAAAAGAAATATAATTTTTTGATTGGTGTAAAGGACACACGAAGGTTGTACAGAATACGTCTCTCTCAGTTAACTTGAGAATTACGAGCCATATCATCAGTCACTGTCATTTTATGTTACAATATATATATAAAAAATAACCCTTGGATTTTCTGTACCAGTGTTTATAAGCACACAGATTTGATTTGAAAATATATTAAAAACATACCGGCAACAATTTGCTTCCTTTTGGGTGGGGGGGGCAGGGGAATAGACTAAACTAATAGAGAAAGGCACATTGGCGTAATAATCAAAGTATTTCAATCACTCTGTGCTGTGCTAAATTGTTGGAGCTTGACATTGATTTTCTGGTACCTTTCTGTGAGCTCACTAGAAATGTACAGTTTATATGCTGTATGAATGTATCTATTGGATGTGCATACATATGAAATGCATGTATATACACTACTGTTTGAAAATACATTACACCACACATTAAATGTAAGCTAATTCTTTTGGGAATCTGAAAAATGACAGAAGATTCAATTATCTTTAGATAAACAGATTCCATTATGCACTAAATGATCTTGATATATAGTGATGTCTTAACAAATAACTCTTTACAGTAAATAGTTGAAAATATCAGTATGTTCTATGCTTCCCAAAAAGCAATTGCTCAGCTATATAAATAATAAAGCCACTACTGTGGAAACAAGGTTATACTTCTCAGTTGATGTAATATAAGTGAATGGAGCATGTGTACAAAGTACATTTGGAGGAGTGTGTAGCCTGGAGCCTGTCTGTCTGTCTGTTTGCTTCATTTGCTTGAGTTAGGGCATCTACTCCAGCGGGACATGTGCCATGTGCACATATCTTAAACAATTTGTCATATAGGGTGGTCATTGTCAAAATGACCAGGTCCAATAAAAACTAGTTGTATAGTATAAATCATATTTTATTTAGCCAGTTAGAGTATACAAAATGCATTGTGGCACAGCTGGCTACTTAAATTGAACACTCTAAAAATGCTGGGTTAAATACAATCCAGTGCTGGGTAAATACTGGACAGAACACATGCTGGGTTCTATTCAACCAACAGTTGTGTTAAATGTTTAACCCAACCTTTTGGGCAGTAACCCAACCACTGGGTCTAAACAACCCAATCGCTGGGTTCGTCCATATTTTACCCAGCGCTGGGTTGCATTTAAGACATTTTAACATAAATAATAAATTATATGTTAAAAAATGCATTTATTTATTTAAAAGTTAAAAAGAATAGGGATACACTTTATATTGATAGTCCACTTTAGACATTCTACAAACTATAAGTAACTTTGTAATTACATGTCAACTAATTCTCATTAATTTGCAACTACATGTCTACTAACTCTCAGTAGGGTAGGTTTAGGGTTTAATAAGTTGACATACTTGCAAAGTTTCTAATACTCAGTATGTTGTATGTTGTGGACCCATCAAAATAAAGTGTTAGAAGTTATTAAGCAGACAGTCTACTAATACTCGAATGACTGCTAGTTGACGTGTAGTTACAAAGTTACTTACTGTTAGTAGAATGTCTAAAGTGGACTATTGAAATAGTATTACCAAGAATAGCATATATGTACATGCTATTGGCACTGGCAAGTTGTATATTTTAACAGCACTGTAACATTCGCTTCTGGCCACAAGTACACTCAGATTCCTTTTCACTGGATACTTTTTATAAACAGCCCACCAGCATAGTTATGTGAAGTAGGCCAACCAGCATTTTGCCTGCTGCTGTAGCTCTCTTCAGGTTTTTCTCAGTGATATGGAGAAAATGGCAGTCTGTGCAAACTGGGTGTGTTTTAATAATGCTGGCTGGAGGTAGCAGTGTGGGTAAATTGATTTAAGAAGTTCATGCATGAGACAGAGTTGCTTCCATTTCTGGTAGAGTCAGACTCAGATTTGTCTCACAGTTGAGCAACATCTGCATTCCCCTACGGTATGGAAGACAAATTGATTTTAACTTTTCCAGCCTGTCAGCAGTGTGACAGAAAATTATAAAACAAAATACAACCACTGAATACACAGGATGTCTAAGGCTGTACCTCATTCCACTCCCTAGTCGCCTATGATGTGATTCAGTATACTGTGAACACGAATTTGGCCACTAAATCCACTAAACACTTGGACACTGATGATTCAATTACCTGCGACACAAGTACAAGGTCGCTCGTTAAAATCTAGCTATATAACACACCATGACCAATATCCTTTGTTTGTTTTGGGGGGGTTTGTGCATCCACTGAGCTGTTAAAATTACAGTGCTGTTTTGAAATACGCACTTGTCCTCTGATTCTGACTTTTATTAAAGCAAATGCCAAGGTTATGCAAAACTAGCCATTGTCAAAGACTGTAGAAAAATACATTTTTATTTCTAGATTTATTGTTAATAATGCATTCTGGAAAGTGGGTGAGTTTTTCGGTGCATTGGAAAAATGTTGACATTGGGACATGACTAGATTCCCACAAATTCCCTGGGCAGTGTACTACTGAACCAGGGAGCAGATTGAGACACACTCTAACATGGTAACATGGTAAGATATTGTACTCATATCAAATTACTGTTATTTTTAAAGAAATTGTTCACCCAAAGAATAAAAAATTTCTTCTTTTTTTTTTTTTTTTACCCTCTGGCCATCCAAGATTTATATGAGTGTATTTAAGGAAGAAGAAAAAAAAGCTGAAAAGACGTGTGTTTGCAAGAAACAAATTCATCATTAAGGCAAGTTAACTTAAACTCTTGCTTCTGGCCAAAAGCAAAAAAAAAGGTTCATCATCCATAACAAAGCTTCCTACAGTGGAACAAGTCCATTCCCTGTTGCCCTTACATCAAAATGCGCTGACAAATTCATTTAGAACTGTTTTAGCTTGGAAACAGTGGTTGATCTGTGCGTATTTCTATCCTGAATAACACTAAATAACATTTTCACTGGAGAAAGACATTTTATACATAAAGGACTTACATTTTAACCGGAAGTAATTTTTGTTAAAAACACACAGCTTTTCGCTTCACAAGATGTCTGCTGATGCAGTTGTGTTGATTACTTGTAGATTATTGTGATGTTTGGTTACACTTTATCTTGATAGTCCACTTTAGACATTCTACAAACTATAAGTAACTTTGTATTTACATGTCAACTAATTCTCATTAATTTGCAACTACATGTCTACTGACTCTCAGAGTAGACTGTTAGGGTAGGTTTAGGGTTAGTATAATAAGTAGTGCAAAGTTTCTGATAGTCAATATGTTGTATGTTGTGGACCCATCAAAGTAAAGTGTTAGAAGATATTAAGCAGACAGTCTACTTATACTCTAATGACTGCTAGTTGATGTGTAGTTGCAAAGTTACTTAATGTTAGGATGTCTACAGTGGACTATCGAAAAAAAGTGTTACCTGATGTTTTAAACAGCTATTTGAGCTCTCATTCTGACGGCACCCATTTACTGCAGAAGATCCACTGTTATTCAAGTGATGTAATGCTAAATTTCTCCAAATCTCTTCCAAAGAAGAAACAAACTTGTCTACATCTTGAACGGCCTGAGGGTAAATACATTTTCAGCAAATTTTTATTTTTGGGTGAACTATTATTACTTTATTTTTTTATTATTATTTTTTTTAGAGGATGGTGAAGGTTGGCATCAATGTGAAGACCAAAGTATTTAACAAAATTCTGTATAATGGTTTGTCAATAGTAAGAATATACAGTACAGAACAAATCATGCATATGTCATATAACATATAATCATGTTAAATGTTGTGGGAGAAACAATGTCAAACATTAACTGCAAACAGGATGAAAGGCAGATTATCTGCAAGAACCAAAATCCTAGCAAAATCTCCTAACAAATGTTTAAACTTGTTTTCATTGTTCAATGGCCAACAGAGAAAATCGAAGAACAGCTTCATTTGCTACCACAGTCTTTTCCATTTTCATATACTGCAGTCTTAAGGGTGAAAACACTAGAGATACTACATTAGCTTAGACTCTCATTAGCTTGTGTAGCTGCTATTGAAGTGCTGGACATTTTCATTCTCACCTTTACTTCAACTGTAGAGTACACTCAGAGCCCATGGGAGAACACATTGCGAACAGCCTGAACACAGTGTGTCGAGAATGAGTGATGATGTAAATGCACGGTCTGAAATATCACATCGGAAAACATGTGTTTCCTTGCCTCCAAGATAAACAGAACTCATTATATCTTAGCATTGATATATTATACACGTGCATTGCTGTACTTTTTAACATTTGCATTCAGACACCATATTGTTTCTGTTTCCGAGTGTGACACACTTAAAATATGTGGTAATGTTCAGAACACAGGGGATACATTCATTAAAGATTTGTTATAATGAAAGATTTGGTCATTGTAAGCAAAGGTAGGAGGGGAAAAGCTTTGCATATTTGCAGAGAAAAGCCGGCATTGGGATTTAGGTCACATAAGTAAACCTAGCTTAAACACTTTGGGGTCCATGTGAACCTTAATAACAATTCAATTCATGGATGGTCTACTGTGCAAGCCAGTGGAAGCATTACTGGAATCAAAGTGACCTACAGGTCTGAAACTTTCATCCCCTGACAAAGAAATCAAGATTTAGTATGTAGGGCACACAGAACTAAAGAAAGGAGAGTTCCTTTGCTTTCTTGTCTCATTGTTAAGGCATTTTATGAAGACCTCTGCAATCCTGTTTATCTGTAAATTTACATAAGTTATTTTTGGCATGAAATAATAATCAGGGTTACTGAGAATGTAATACAGAATAAAAAATAAATTATGTCTGTCTCTGTATTTGTTCTGAGTTAATTTACTGTCTACATTTCCCAATAAATCAAATGTACATTTACAAAGTACCCAATCCTACCTATGTCTTCAACAAACCTATTTACAAGAGCAATTTTTATATACTTCGTTGCTGAGTTTAATTGTCACTGTGTTCTGGGGAATAACTATATAGATATATAAACACACAAAAATAGTTTGCTTTCAGCAAAAGAAACCGGTAATGAAAGGAATACATTTGCAAAAATATACTTTCAATTAGCCCTAAAATATGCATTTTGTAAATTAGTAGTTTTAAGCACTATTTTTGCTTTATTCTGACTTGGGCCTTGATACTTTCACAACTGATTTTACATTCACAGAAGAAAATGATATTGATAGGTTCATTAAGAGGTTATTTATTTTATTTACGGTTAGTTAACAGTCTGCCTGTTTATACCATAATTGTCAATACCTATTTTCCAGGGGCCTTATGCAGAAGTAAAGAAGGAAATTCTTACATGGAAAGAAACATTCTCATTAAAGAAATGCTGCCATGGTACCCATGTTATTTGGTTATTTGACAAGCACTCACTACAGGAACGGTCTCTCAGGAGTAACCTGGGGTCAAGTGTTTTGTTTATAGAAACTCAGTAGCTCTCCAGTTAATGGATAAGCTCCATGAAAGCCCAGATAGTAGTGTATCCATAAAATTGATTGTTTTATCACTTTATAAAATGCATTTTAAATGGATATTAAAAGATTATAATTTGCTGGAAAGGTTATTACCCTAAGTACCATTTGAAATACTACAATACTGTAGCTAATTAAATAGCCATACTCGTTTGTTTTTTAGATTGCTCAGATGTGTTTTTTGTTGTTTACAACAAAGCAAAAAGCGTAAAAAGGAGATAGTGTATCTTAAGTTTATTATATATATATATATATATATATATATATATATATATGTATGTATATATATATATATATATATATATATATATATATATATATATAATGTGCATTATTGAGTAGAAAGTAGTTGCAACAATTTAAACCTTTTGTACTCACTCCGAGATCCACATTGTTACAAGTCGGTCAGGTTCTCCCCTCAGCCAGTCACAACGCATAGCCTCTCCGGAATACTAATCACCTGCACCTGTCCCTCATCACCTCATCAATCAGGCACAGTTTATAAGCACACACCTCAGCTTCATCCATTGCCCGATCTCGTTAATGCGAAGTGGACTCAACCTTCTGGTACTATCGCCTGATACCAGCCAAGTGACTTACCTGTGTTACTTACCTGAATTCTCTTCCTCCAGTTGTGCATGTCATCTGCAGCTCCAAACTCCACGCTGAGGTGTGTGCTTCCCGATCTCCGGTCCCCCCCCCCCCCCCCCCCCCCCCCCCCCCGTTCTCCTGGTCTCCGTCTCCACAAGTTCCTGAAAGGCAAAGGATTCCTGTTACTCCCAGTATTCAACTCAGTATACAAACTCGGTGTTGGATTATTCCCCTCAAGTTCCCCGTCTTCAATTCTGACCTACCAATTCAATAAACCATTCATTGTTCATACTTACCCCTGTGTCCAGATCTGTACTCACGTAACACACATATCTTATTCATTTTTATCTTATCACCTTAGACTGACACATTTACTTATACTGATATTATTTCCAAATGGTTCACAATTTAAGGATCTACCACAAAAACAAAAAGTTTAATAATCTTAAAGAAGTCATATTGTGAGAAAATCTAATTTTCCTTGATCTTACAGTAAAAGAGTTCATTGCATATACACTGCAACTTTTAGAACTCAAAACCTCTTTCTAAAAAGAATGTTCTATAAACTAAGCTGCGTGTACTAAAATTCATGGTTGTAACATAAGTCTGCCCACATTTAGCTCTTGGGTGGGGAATGTATGATATAACCTGTTTAACACTGTTTAAAAAAAAAACTTTTACAACATTCTTCAGAAGCATGTTTACATGTCCAACACAGAAACTTAGTCACGGCTGAATGTAAAGATGAATTAAAAAACAAAACAATATATTGTGGGTTTAGCAGTGAAACACACCCAAACTGTAATATTTGTAGCTGCTCTTATCTCACTTATGCCACTATGCATTGTATTATAGATTGTATTCACAGAAGAGTGGTTAGGTCAATTGCTTGAATTCAGTAACAGTACATGTGTTTCAATTTTAACATCCTTGTTTTTCTAGGAATAGCGCTGTTCTCCTACCTTTTTTTTTATTTGATTTTATTTATTGTTTTCACAGATGCTGCCTGGTATCATAAAACATTCTCCAAACTCTCAGCCCTGAAGTACATCTTGCAAGAACATCTAGTTAACCTGAAGATCAAGGCCATAATCCTACCAGCCCACAATCTTGCCCAAACCAGTGGACAAGGACTTAATAGCTGATAAACTGCCAAACTTGCAGCCCAACATCACCAAAAATGGAAACTTTTCATGTAAAAAGATCTACCCTCCCCAGTAATGTGGACTCAGCATGTTTATGCAGTACCTGACAAACCTGTGTTACCAGATGATGCACCTACTTGAATTCAAAATCCAAACAATCCTCTTACACAATCAACTTGTCAAAGTTGTATTGTTAATGAGGACAGGTTTCTTTTGGAACCATGACAAGTCTGCAATGAAAATAGATAGTTTAACATGATAGCCTCTAATTTTTTTGAGTACTTAATCCTAAAACATATACGCCTTGTGCATGATACCCTTTACATATCACTTTGATGCTTCAGATTAGTATGAATGTACCTAGTCCTTACTTTTGCTGTTTGCCAATACAAATAACTGATTTTAATAAACTGCTACTCACTTGATTTCAGTTGTTGTGGTGGTTGTCTGCCAGTTTCCAAGTATTTTGGGACTGGTTCAAGCCGAGTCTGCAGAGAAAAAATATAGCTCTCAACACTGCCATTAGGTACAGACTAAATGTCTCGATGTTGTCAGGTTAATGTGGTTTGGTGAGCATCGCAACACAGGCAGGTAAAGGGACACAGATAGAAACTGTTGGGTTTCTTAACCATCAACAAGTACCTCATTATCCAGGATAAGTCTCTCAACAGCACCTTAGGTTTACAAATATATTCCTCACATGCTACTGAAAGAGATAATTCACCCCCATAAAAAATTCTCAGTGTATATTTTTGTCCATGCAATGAAATTCGACACTTGTTTTGGACCCCACTGGCCTTCGATATTTTGCAAAATGTCATATTTTGTGCTACAAAGAAAGAGGGTAATATATCAAAGCTCTGTACACTGACTGACACTTTAGACCAGCTTAATAAGTTATTGATAGAAAAGTGTATGCAGTGTATCTTCTCTAGAAGCTTATATGGTTCCTGGGTGAAAATATGCTAGATCCCAATATAATGCACATTTATTTTGTAACATTGACAGGTACAGTACCAGTAAGTTCAACTCATTTGGTTTTGGGAGTGGCTTTGAGGTTCCAATTTATCCTTTTCTGTGACATGACTTAAGGTGAGATGCATTCTTAAGCTTTGTCCAGAGTCTACAGTTTATAGTGTATTTCCTTACATGCTTCCATGTGAGATGATGACTTTGTATGGTATCCTATAAATTCGATCTTATCAACACGTGACATTTATAGGGCATGAAGTATCTCTACTTCATGTTCAGCATTAGTTTTGTTTGTTTGTTGTATGACCCAGCTTGTACAGATACAGACAATTCCACCATCCCCTATGAATTATTACAGCTTCTCATCTGTTTACACCCCACTGAGCGTTTTCATATAAATCAAGTTATTAACATAAAAAACAGTGTGAAGAAGAGAGCAATATTAGTTGTAATATACTAAAATTCTTAACTTCAGCCCTTCAAGATCTGGCATGTTCATGAAACTTGTAACAATTGTGGGAGTTCAGCCAGATGAAACTGAAAGAATCACAAATTTCAATGGATCTTTAACCAGCTCACTAGGTTTAAACAGACAAGAATCAGAATTTTCAGTAAATAATTCCTTCATTTTGGCCTCTCATTCATACAAAGATATCACTAGCTTTAGAAGACTTGGAAGAGAGTAGATTGATAGTATAAACTACTTTAACAGTACATCACTTGCCCTTGTTGGCGCTTGATATCCTCTGTTCTTGTCTACTGCTGTTTATGGGAAAGAATATGCTGATAATACACTGGTTGTGTGTGTGTGTGTGTGTGTGTGTATGTGTGTGTGCATGCATGCGTGTGTGTGTGCGCGTCTATCTGTGTAAAAGATCAATCATATTAGTATCTAACAACATGAAGGCAAGTATATGATCACACTTTTCCAGACAAACCTCCCTAACAAGCCAGAAGGAGCAAGGAAGAGTCAATAAACTTCTTGCCAATCAAAAACTGGCCAAATGGATTATGATTAAATGAAAGGACACCAACTTCTTGCAAACTTCCACCCAATACTAGAGACTAAAAGCAGTGCAATACCATGCCCAAGTTTTATAGGAACTGGGTATATATTGACTTATCATTACAAGGCTAAGTTGGCATTTACAATGAATAATATTGTAAACATAATAATGATGAGGTCACATTAATGCAGATGCGCATGAATGCATAAACTTCAATCCTCTGATAAATTTATGCAATACCATTTGGTTTTCAACAACAACAAAAAAATGGTTGGAATGGTGCGGTCTCATCACTAATGAGTTGTCACTTTCATCATTACTGATCTTGCTCTTAAAGAATTACTGGAATGCAGCATCAGAGAATATATCCTGTGAACGCAGTGGCCTGACCCTGAACAGAAAATATGTAAACTAATGGTGTACATAAAACCTAACATAATGGTCTGATGTTCATTTCTTAGGTGGAGATAAAAGACATCATCGCATTTTTATTTTATTTTTTTTTATCAAAGAATGAAGTGCTATAAACTTTATTTAACTTAAGTGCTGTTCTTCTGACTGCTTGTTTGATATGTAGTTCTGCATTTTTACTTTGTAAATAAATAAAATTACAACTTTTTTATTACAATAAAACCATTAGGGAACTAAACATTCCAGTGTACTGTTGAATGAACGAACGAATCAACGAATGAATGAATGAATGAATGAATGAATGAATGAATGAATGAATGAATGAATGAATGAACGAACGGACGAACGAATGAATGAATGAATGAATGAATGAATGAATGAATGAATGAACACCATCAGTAATATTAGTCACTATGGTGTTGATTGATGAAGAGCAACAGACTTTTTTCCCCCACACCCCAACTCCTTACTGTATATAATTTGTGCATTTCACAAGACGGACTGAGGAAATTTCTAGAATTATTTCTGAAAACTCTGTAGAAGCATATCGATGTAAATATATTGGTACAAGTAAATCTATGTGTACTTACTGTCAATCAAACAAATGTATCAGAGTGATGCAGTCACAATATGTATTGTTGGTTACTGGTAAATCCCACAGGTGAATGAAACTGCAGGTGTCACATTTGTACATGCATTGGCAGACTAGGTTTATGGGTGTGCCTCACTAGGGTGTCTAAATTACACCTTCAGGGATGGTTCCAACTAACAAATCTCACAAAGCTTCACCTTGACTGTTACTCAAAGGCAAATATGTTTGTGTCTTTGCAAAGCCTTTGTAATTAACCTTCTGATGGTCGTATTATTAAATCACATCTTCTTTATGTTTACTTCAAGAAAAACAAAATGTAATAATTTTAATC
Source organism: Barbus barbus (assembly GCF_936440315.1). Taxonomy (NCBI): domain Eukaryota; kingdom Metazoa; phylum Chordata; class Actinopteri; order Cypriniformes; family Cyprinidae; genus Barbus; species Barbus barbus. The sequence goes on from NC_136753.1 coordinate 19,577,911, forward strand.
TTTGTTTGTTTGTTTGTTAATTTGTTTCTTTATTTTATTTTATTTTATTTATTTTTATTTATTTATTTATTTGAAAGGTACTAATCTGCTGTTGTGGACACCATGCTGTAAGGGTTCAATGTAACATAAACCAATGACAATTTGCAGTTAAACAATAAATATGCCATCGTTAAACCAATAACATGTAACAGTTATGACCTTATAAAACAGTATACTACAATAAATTATGAACTTTAAAAGTAAAAAGATATAAACATATCTATATCTGAGAGGATTTTGCTTTTGCATCTCAGATATAGGGAAACTGACATGCAATGTACCTGGGGAAACATTGTTTAGAATCAAAGCCATATAGCCCATCAAATAAGTTTAAAACTCAATTTATCAGCAAATACATGTTTGGCAATAGAAATATGAGCAGTGACTAATTGGTACGTTAACTGGTTGTTTATATTCTCATAACTAATACTTTGAGCAAATAAAAGTAGCCCTACTAATACAATATGTATCTGTAGATAAATGTACCAATATTATCTGTTAATCACAGGAAGTATACCTATTAGATAAGCTTTCTTAAAACCCTTGGTCAGAATGAGGCCAGGATCCATCAAGGACTAGTTGTAGAATCCCATCAAACCTCAATATTGTTGATTTTATAGCTGTTGTTTTTTATCGATGAGTATATATTTCCTGATTAATGAGTGTCTTATTCATTAATTATTATTTTAATTTATTTTATTTTTTCAGCTGACATAAGAAAGATCTAGTCACTCAGGGTAAGAAATAATGGTGATGGTTTGACACACTGACATGTTGTTTTGAGAGCAGTTACCTCAATATTGCACCTACCATAATATAAATGTTGCACATACTGCACATGCTTGACCTAAACGTGAATGGATAAGCCTTGATGCTACAGGGGCTTTTTTCTGAGCATTAGTGACAACAATATTATGCCTACAAACAAGTAAGACACACATCATGCAAGAGGGAAATGACGAGAACAAGAAAACAGAACTTTTGGCAAATCTTTTTTAGTAAGACTTATAATGAGCTTTATAATAATTGCTTTTAGTCATTTAGCAAACTATATATATAGTTATTTTCTATTGTCAAATCACTTAACTATATATATAAAAACCCTAAATACATTGTGAGTGAGTGAGTGTGTGTGTGTGTGTGTGTGCATATGACTTTGCAATGTGCTTGCTTATTTTGTAGCAAAGTCACCACAATACATAATCATTACATAAGAACCCAGATACAGTCTTTCCTTAAGTATCTTTGTGTCATAAGTATGTGAGTGTGTACTGTATGTCTTTGTAGGAGGTGCTGCTTCATGATGTAATGACACACCTCCAAACCGCACTATAAAAACTTTATGACAAAAGGTGAGTCCTTGGGAGTGGCAAAAGTTCCTATTGAAAGCAACCGACCAAATTACGAAGAAAGGAAGTTGGCTGTCATCTCCAGAACTTCTCTTCAGGAAAATCTGCAAGAATTAAAATGGCCAAAAACACCAATATTCGAATCAGTCTCCCAGCAGTCTGCTTTGTCTGGCAGATTGCAATGATTATCCTGTTTGGTGTGTTCATCCGTTATAATGAGGAGTCTGACACTCGCTGGATCGAACACAGAAGAAGGAAAAATATTACCACAAATTTAGAGAATGACTTTTACTATAGATATCCAAGTAAGTAACTAATATACCAGAATGTTTTGCTGCAATATTCTATATTTACTGCTATTGCATTGTTTAATTATACATTTTGATGCACTAATTTTCTCTGCTTTCTTTTTTCTGTAGGTTTTCAGGATGTGCATGTGATGATCTTTGTTGGTTTTGGATTTCTAATGACCTTTCTGAAGCGTTATAGTTTTGGTGGAGTTGGCTTCAATTTTCTCATCGCAGCTTTTGGAATTCAATGGGCTCTGCTGATGCAAGGCTGGTTTCATTACCTTGATGCAAATGACGGGAAGATAAAAATCGGGGTTGAGAAGTAATTTATTTTTTTTGTATTCTACTTCTTGTCATTATGAAACATCAATTATATGTTCACCTTCATGTTTAGGCCTCCTTTACCCTATAACGTCACTTGACTGACATGCTTTCTACAGGACACCAAACATTCCATGTTCCATTTTTGAAGCAATGATTAACATACACACCTTTAATCTGTATATGTAGAATTTAACTATAATTTTCAATTCAGCCTCATTAATGCAGATTTCTGTGTGGCCGGCTGTCTCATTGCATATGGCGCTTGCCTTGGAAAAGTCAGCCCAGTGCAGCTGATGGTTCTTACTCTGTTTGGAGTCACCCTGTTTGCTGTTGAGGAGTATATCATTCTTGAACTCCTACATGTAAGTTTACAGTAAATCCACTTATTGTCTTATTACCAACATAAGAGAAGGAATTTGTCATTTTTTATTATTTCATACTTGCATAGGCAAAAGATCCTGGTGGTTCCATGGTCATCCACACTTTTGGAGCATATTATGGTTTGGCCATATCTTGGGTCTTATATCGACCAATGCTATCGCAAAGCAAGCATTTACAAGGATCTGTTTACCACTCTGACGTGTTTGCAATGATTGGTGAGTAGTGAAAGAACATCTCTATCAGCTAGATTATTGTTGTTGAAATTGATAATGGAAAAAGTAAATGTAAATTTAAAGGGCTCTACAGGTGCTGTTGATTTTTCAAGGTATTTTAAGCAACATTTAAATACATATGTATTTAAACCAGTAGTTATTAATCACTAAATTTATAACAGTTTAGTGTAATTGTCTATTTAATCATATTTTGGCATTTCAAAACCTCTTACCTACTGTAAGATAAACCCCCATTTATGTAATATAATTTACTACAGTGAAGGCATTCTGCATTTTCCCTCTCTGTCAGTCAAACCACATAAAAAATCTCAATAGGTACATGTGCAACGTTTTAAAAAATATATTAATTTAGAGTTTGAATCCAATTTCACCCTTTTGGCAATGACGAAAAGTGCTGGGTTGCTGTTTGTTGCTAATTTCGTGTTTTGGAATAAAATAAGATCAAAAGTTCCCTTCGCTTCAGGGGCCTTTTCCTGTTGTATAGGTCATCAAAATTAGAGAATTATTCCTAATTCCTAAGAATTATTCCTAATTTTTGTCCATCTTTCTTTAACAGGCACTCTCTTTCTTTGGATGTACTGGCCCAGTTTTAATTCTGCTATTGCAGATCATGGAGATGGCCAGCACAGAGCTGTTATAAATACCTACCTTGCACTGGCTTCCTCAGTTCTCACTACCTTTGCCATTTCAAGTATCTCACAGAAACATGGAAAGCTTGACATGGTAACCAAATCTCTGGTGAAAACCTGAGATGATCTTTAATTTTTCATTCATAATATAACCCTTAGAATTTCTTGACATTATTTAGGTACATATTCAGAATGCCACCTTGGCTGGTGGTGTTGCAATGGGAACAGCTTCAGAGTTTGTGATTACCCCTTACGGCTCTCTGATAGTGGGATTCTGCGCAAGCATTGTTTCCACACTTGGATATCTCTTTCTGACTGTGAGTTTCTGTGTTTTATAGTACTGAAAATGTTCCAAATAACATATTGAAGTACAATAAGCATATTATTTATTTATAATATACGTGAAACGGTTTTAAATGTACTTTATAATGCCCTGTTAATTGTCATACTTTTTTTTCAACTGTCCAAACTTATTTGAAGTCTAAATTGAAGATTGTATAAGCATTTTTGTAACCAAAATCAATTTCTTTCTTTTTTTCTCCTTATTAGCCTTTTATGGAAAAAACTCTCAAGATACAAGACACTTGTGGAATACATAACCTGCATGCAATGCCTGGAGTTATAGGTGGTATCGTTGGAGCAATTACTGCAGCTTCGGCCAGTGAATCAGTTTATGGACAAGAAGGGTAAATATATATATATATATATATATATATATACACACACACACACACACACACACACACACTGTCACAGTTGGCTTCCGTTTGTACTGTTGCGGTAAATAAAATGAAAGCAAACTATCGCATGACGTGTCATACCATGGTTTCTGTTCAGGTTGGTTAACACTTTCGACTTTAAGGGGGCCGTTGCTAACAGGACAGTCAACATTCAGGGTGGTTACCAGGCAGCTGGTATTTTTGTAGCAATGGCATTTGGCCTTGTAGGTGGAGCTTTGGTTGGTGAGTTCAAATTAAGTTTAACGGGTAAACTACTTAGGTGTTTTTATAAATATGCATTACAGCAGGTATTTTATGTTGTGTAATTTTCCAGGTGGGATATTAAAGCTGCCAATCTGGGGAGACCCAGCAGACGCCAACTGCTTTGATGATGAAGTTTACTGGGAGGTAAGAAAAGTGTTTTTAGATTAACTACATGGTACTAAATGAAATAGAACTGATAGATTTGAGGATTTCTATGTCAAAAGACTACTTGGTTTATAAATGGGGGCAAATAGGATTTGTGGTGTTTATTTTTAGGTTCCTGAGGATGAGGATGAGAATATTCTCTCTAGACACCCAAACATGAACCATGCAAGAGGCATGCCAGATTCGTGAGTATATATGTTGTTAAATTTAAAATATCTTGATATGAAATTAATATCAAATTGCAGTTAAGAGATTAAAAATGGCTGTTTAAAATTATTTAATGTAAATACTTTGTTTGGAATCTCTTATGTACACAGATATCAACGAAGTCATGTGTAAGAAAAAAAACACCCTGAAAAACTCCACTACCCACAGAACTTCAGCTGTGAATGATGTTTGAATAAGAATGATGAAGGGCTTACAGATTGAGACTAGATTAACTATTCAATGTAAATGTTTGAGTCTGTCATGTGCTGTTGGTTGTACAATGTCATAATCCTAAAGCATTTTGTCTGTAACACCTGTCTAACCAGTGTTGCCACTGCTGCTTCCACAAAAGCGAATCCAAACCTGTGTTTATTTCCTTTTTAAATGCTTTATATTCCTACACCAATGATGTGAGACCTTATCTTATCTTTGTTTGTAATCAAACTATATACTGTATATCAGTTCAATATTTTTGCATTAATACTTATAAAAATAATTGATCAACAGAACAGAACAAGATTATCTTGTTTAAACTATAACTACATAAAAAGTTAACTACCCATGCTATTTAACCTCGATAAAGTCAATTATTTTTTATCATATATCAGTTTTTTTTTTTTTTTTTTTTTGGAGCACTGAAGGACATTGACACTACAATGTGATTGGCTTTGACAGGTGAATTTGCATATTTGCCTGGGGCCTTTATTTGAAGGAACACTGTGAGCATAGAAACTTCTTACAGTCTGGAATACTGAAAGCTACATATTCATCAAAACTGTTTGGGCAAAAGTCCAGTTCATTAAAATAATAAGTGATCATTCCCATTAGACAGCATCAGATCTCTCTAGATGATGTCTTGGAATCATTCTTTGCATTTATTGTCACTAAAATCACTGTCTACTAACATAGATAGTCTACTGTGTCTTCCCTTGTCCCTTGTCTTTGTTAACAATATTTTTTTTTAGCATTGGCCAGACATTTAACTAGTTGGCTTCTTTTAACACACCAGATAAATAAATGTGTATGATATTTCTTTGAAAGATGTAATTGATCAAATTAGGGATGGTGCAAAAACAAAACAATAATTATCAAGCTTCTCAAAGTGCCATTTTAGTCTTAAGTGCTGAGAAATCTTGAAATTTACTCCTTTCAAACTTAAGTATAAAAGCAAGTTATCAAATTTCTTAAAGCTAAGAATCACTCTTACACTCCCAGTTATTTAAGACAGCTCGAGAGTTCTCTCAAGTGTAGGAGTTGCCAGTAGGGGCTTGTAACGACGCTTCATTTCCTTGCCACGATGTATTCTCTTGAAAAGTCTTTAGTGTTAAATGTGTGTTGAATGTAAACTCCTATTAGGAATTTAACCATTCAATGGGAATTTATCTGAGAATATTCTTAAATAAGGAAATCTATTCAATGATTGGTCCATGTGTATGTTGTCATCCAAAATCCCGTTTGTGGCACAGAAAGTGTCGTGAATCATCCCTAGGACTGACACTTAAGATTTAGTCCTACACTTTGCTTAAATTACGACTGAGAGGACTGATAACTAAATTTTAAACGCAAGCCAAGAATTTTAGTCTTAAGTCAATTCTTAGCAGTGTTCTTGAGAGTAATTCTTAGAGGCTTGATAAATACGGGCCCTGATTAGCTACACAGCTGGAGTTTTTTTTTTATCTAATTGACCTAAACGTTTTGCCTAAAAGGAAGCGCTTAGAAAAGTGGTAACTAGGATGGGAGGAGGTAACAAGTGAGGCAGCAATTTTAGCTGTAGACTTTTAGATATTTAGTTGTACATTGGTCAGTGCTCTATGCAGACTAGATAATGTGTTGATGTCTGCCCTTGAAACTGACCATTACAGCTTCAAACTAAATCCAAAATGACTGCTCTAAGATGTTTTCATAATTAAATATAAATATTTCAAGCAATTGTAACAGACATTGAAATAGGCTACTGTAGGCTACATGTTATTGTACAGTTTTTAAAGGGTTAGTTCACCCAAAAATGTCTATACGTAATCAATGTAATCAACATTTTTTTTTTTTTTAGCATGCACGCGCTGTCTACTGAACGTACACAACACTGATTACCTTGATTACGTTCTGGGGTACTCTCCAAAATGGGAGATGACGGTAACTCGGGGAGAAGAATTGTTGAATAAACTATGTTATGATTGTTTTCTTTGCACACAAAAAGTATTCTCGTAGCTTTGTAAAAGTATGATTGAACCATGGTTTCGGTTTCCCAATGTCCTTGCTATGTTTCTGTGCGTTGATCGTGGTAATATTCTTACTGTCCATGGAGGGTCAGAGAGCTCTCAGATTCCATCAAAAATATCTTAATTTGTGTTTCGAAGATGAACGAAGGTCTTATGGGTTTGGAACGACATGAGGGTGAGTAATTAATGACAGAATTTTCATTTTTGGGTGAATTAACCCTTTAACAAAAACAACGACACCCTTTATTTTACTTTTACTCTGTTTTACTTGTTTACTGAATCGTTAGCTATTTCGCTAACATGAAATAATTTATCAGTCTTCCTATTTTCTACATAGCCTATCTATAGATTTTACATTTTCTTTTTTCAAATGTGAAGTTTCATTATTTTTATAATAATCATCTATATCTGCAATACTATGGTAATAACATCATACAGTCAGTTTATTTTACTGCAAGAGTTGCTTACACGTGGTCAGAATGTACGAGGCTGACTGGTTGTTGGTAAACTTCTACTCTGATCAAAGGCTCTCATAGATAATGATACCCCCTTTAGACAATCTTGTGATAATACAAATTAATTGCTATAATTTGATCCCTGTGTTATATATCAGAGCTGCAAGTCTTCAAGGGTTTGAAAATGAAACCTTCCCCCTTTAACCTGATCAGTCTAACTTTCTGGCACTACAACTTTAATAAATAGTGTATTCTGTGTGAACTTTGTGAGTCATCCTCTACTTTTCCTTATCCTGTAGTGTATACTTTTCCTTATCCAAGTAGTGTATATTGTTTTTACTGTGCTTCTTGGGTAATCGGTGATGTATCTATAGTACATTATGCAATGTTTGCTTACTAGTGGCTGAGATGACTAAAACCATGTATAATATATTTGAATATCTACGTATTTCTTTTTGAAGCCTTACAGTATATGTATTTTATTCATTGAAACTGCTTATACTGCTTCTTCCAAAAGCCTAATAATAAATATTAAGGGATTTTTAGTTATGTAAGAACCCGAATAACAGTTGTTGATAACAGGTATATCATTGCCAATAGGTTTTTAGGGAATCAACAGTGTTCATGTTGTTATGTTGTTCAACATAAAAAAAAAAATTATAATAATAATTTAATAAGTTACTTGCAGTGTCTTTGTAATTATTTGTAACAAAGCACTTTATTTTACTGTCCTGTTTTTTTTTTTTTTACTGTGCATACTATGTAGTTTTTATAATAATTACAATAACTAGGTAGTAACCTTGAACCTACCCCTAAACCTAACCTACAGTCTTAGGTAAGTACACTGTAAGTACATGTAAGTGCATGTACTGTAATAAAGTCGAACCCATTTACTAGCAATTTCTGAGGAAAAATAGTTTCAAATTAAATCATACACCTTTTTTTTCTAGCCACTCCCCTTTAGATAATATCAGATGCACTATTGTGTATATAGTTTCATAGCTACCTGTAGTTGCTGAGCATCATTTCGCTTGAGACTGTCTGTCATGTATTAGGAAACAAATGAGTTATAGTGTAAACCATGCATTATTCGTTCCCAAAGCAGATGGGTTCTGGTTATGCAGGTATATCCAGTCATGGAAAGTTACTGGAAACTACGTCGGCCCCTGTGCAGCTGAGTAAGTTCTCATTTGAGGGATCAGCAGTCAGTGAGCAGTCAGAATGTACAGTAAAATACTTCTCTCAAAATTGGATTTGTCAGAACAATAAGTTATGTGCATCTGACCACCCTAAAAATAAATTACTAAGACCATATATCAGTATTAACAGAATATGGGGCATTTTTTTATTATCTAGGTTGAAGGGGGACTCCTATTTTTAAATTATGAAAAATAAGTACTAGCAAAATTAAAACCCTGAAGAACAATTACATTTACACTAGAGAATTTAATAAGCTGTTGTACCAAAATTATGAAAACAAAACAATTGCGAGTGCAAATGGAAGTGAGATCCCTTGTAATGGATGATAGCATGCTTGATTAGTATAAATAATTAACATTAATTTGAATTATTTCAGGGGAAACAAATGGGGTAATCATTTATAATTACTATGTAGACTTGGATATACAGAGCAAGAAGGATGGTCCCTTTTTAAGGTGCCTCCTTTATTGTAGACCTACACATGCTAGTCGCAATGAGACCTGATTGTGGTCCCTTGTTTTGTAACAGCTGAGCAAAGAGGATTACACGAACAAAAGCCTCTGTGGATGGTTGAGGAGGATATCCAGAAGCCAATGGGCTTTGTTTACATCATTGTATCTACCACAGAGCTAACACAGAATCACTAAAATATGCAAATATGCTTAATAACCAAAGAGCTGCAGCCATGAAGAACACAGGGGTTAATGCCTAAGTAGAAGAAATCTCTGAATGTTCTGTAAATGGGCTGAAAGTTGCAACACAAGGGGTTAGTTCAATATTTGTATTCCCATGCCGGTAAAGACAAAATCCCAAGCACCTGAATTTCAAGGTTAGCCTTGTAATATTTTAGAGGTCTTTCAGCAGCTGTGAGTGAAAGACACTGGTCTCAGAGCAGTGGTCCAGGGGGCGACTGCAATCCAGCTGTGTTTTTAAATGAGGAACATCCATCTGAGCCTCTTTCCACTACTTATTGGCAAAGGAGAACAATCAGCTAGATAGAGAGAGAGCTCCACGCTGTGGTAAGAATTCAACACACACATACACACACTCAAAAAACATGTGCTTCCACTTAATGAGGAAAATGTACACAAGTACATGATGGATTTGTTTTGCATGTTTTTAAAGCTGAATCCGTGTGTTACGCTTTCTTGAAAAAAATCACTGGAAGAATTATATTTGTTTTTGTTGCATTACACTTCATGGTTGAAAAGACCAATTATGGCTAATTAAGAATTTATAATCACATCTTTCCCTCGTGCTTCACATTCCACTTGGATTAAAGTTGAACTACATGAAATCTATATTTGTATTTATATTTTGCCCATCTACTTGTAACTAAAATGGTATACAGTGCATAACACCTCCACCTTGTGTGTGTTTTATTAAATTGTTGATTAATACTTCTGCTTTCTAATGCATTGGTGCTTTTTTAAAGATCATTATTTTGTGTATTTGGTGTAACTGAATAAGTTGACGTGATTTAATTATCATTATTTTTCAAATACTGTACATTATTGTAGGTCCTCTATGCCCCACCTCTCTCAAACACTTGGTTTTCTACTAAGTCCCTCCTTCCGACAAGCGCAGTCTGCTCTGACTGGCCAGCTGACACAGTGCATTGTGATTGGCCAAACACCACAAGCACGAGTCGGAAATGTAACGCCCCTTTCCATAATCGCGAGCTTTACCTTTCAAAATAAATGTAAAGATAGTTAATAATGATGATGCTCGTATGTGTTTGCAGTACACAAGCTGCAGTTGTGTGACCGTGTCTCCCTCTCTCACACACTCACACACACGACGCGCAAAACTCTGCATTTGAACAGTCAATAGCAAATACTTAAACTAATAACAAAACATACAGTCCATGATTCAGAAGCGCCAGATTGTCATGGCAAAGTCAGAAATACCTCCTCTCCTAGGTTCTCGAAACGGTCGTCCATAAAATGCGTTGCTGTTCTGTTGTAAGTAATCTTAATGATTCCTAAATGCATCTACTTTCGGAAGGCCAAATAAAGAGCTTTTGCTTTCGCATAGAAACACACAGAGTCTCCCTGTCATGGCTGCATCAACAATACTGCGGTTACTGAAACCATGACTTCTTTCTTTGCGTGAGCATTTGGCCGGCATACGCAAATATTTCCACATCATGACGTAGACATGTGGGGACGTGTTTGAATGAGCCGTTTTAGGGGGGCATGGCAGAGTCTTAACTTTGATAAAGAATATCTCTTGGTTTTGAGACTTTAGTCTTTGCAACTTCAGGGATTTTACAGGCATATATGCACAATCAGCTTGTAAATCTCCAAAGAGAAAGGAAAACTTGAAATGGCATCATATGACGCCTTTAACATGTGTATTGGCTGAATTGTAATGCCAGAGATTTGTGTATTTGTCCATGTTGTTAATGCAATGGCTGCTGAAAGTGTTGTATAACCATATAATAATTTGAGCATGTCAGTGAAAAACATGGTTTGGAAAAACAACACTATTCACAGTAAATCAAAACAACTGCCGAACCTGGATGTTTTTGCTGTTCTTTAAGATTAAGCTTTTATATACATTTATAATATTTTTGTTGATTTTTGAATTGATTTTGAATGACCAATGATGCCTGAGGCTGTTGGAATAATATGTCAAATCAGATAAATAATGAAGGTTTTTTCTTTGTTTGTTTTGGCTAAGGCATTAGCACAATCAGAGGTGTCATGCCCATTCAAAGTGAGGGGTTTTTGAGCCAAGAGGATTTTGAATGCTGCTTCCAAAAGACAAAAAATAGCAGATTCATATTTAATATATTTAATATAATCACACCGGCGTGATTAAATCTTTTGCGCGTCATATCATCAGCTGCTCAATTCAAATACAGCACTGCATTATAACCAATCACACATGATTCTGTTGAGTTTATGAAAGGCTGCAATGACCAATCAGAGGTGTTCAGATGAGTCATCGCTAAAATGCTGATGTTTTCTTCACTCGCTCGCTGACTGAATACCTTGTTCTGGCGAATTATCTCGTAAGAAACAACAAAGTGCAAATGTGTGTATGAATCTGTAAGTAAGATATTCATTTCATAGTGTAAACAGCTTCAGTGATTTTAATAGGAGTTTTTGAGAGTGCTTGAACTCTAGACTTCTTTGATAATGTAAATGTTCTTTGCTCTCTTTCTGTACAATGAAAGTGTTATGATTAGTAGTCCAACTTATGTTTTTATTCACATTAGCTTTCAATGTTAAATTCACATTAAATATATAGGCCTAGTCGTATTAAACATATGTTATGGCATGACACCCATATCTGTTAATTAAGTAGACAGACAGGTTTTTATGCATAGTTAATAGATTACATTATTAGGTTACTCTGACCATCGCCCACTATAGATCTACCAACATAATCTATAAAGGTGAGAATCAAAGTATTTCATGATATAGTTAATGATATAGTGAAAGTTTGTAAATAAATAAATAGAACATATGTTGTGGCTGCTGTGTTTCACATGACCCACCCCCCACTCGTGCCCCCTCAAAAATAATGAGTGCATGATGCCCCTGTGCACAATGGTGGTCTTAAACAAACTGAAGGACCATGCAATGAAAGAAACAATTTTGTTTATCTTTGAAACCCATGTTTTTTTATTGAAATCAAACTTGTGAGAAGCCAGCTGTGTTGACTGCCTTCCTTTGTGTTTTCAAAGACTTCAGGGATTCCTGCCTATCAGGTCAATCAGACTATGATGGCACTGTGGTGAGGGTGGAATCCAAACATTCTCATCGAAACAGGAATCTTTTTTGTATGTTAATGAGTGAAGAGGCGGATGTAAATGAGATGATTTAGATATGGAGCTCCCAATCCAGCTCCTGTCATAACAAAAAGTTAATTAAGAAAATAATCATTCTATTCAGCACACTCATTCAACTCTCCCCCACATTCCCTAAAGACAAGCAAAAAAAATCAACTTTGTATTTTTTCTTACAAATGAGAATGTTGCATTAGCCATTCAGTATGCAGCGAGTTTGGTGTTGGTTATTCAAATCAGGGTTGCCTGTGGAAAAACCTAACTCAATTACTTTAGGGAGCCTCAATCGTCTATGCAAATATGCGGATGTATACAAAGTGTTTACCTACAGTGCCAGCCTAGTTTCCCTGGACATTTTCATTGACTAATATTCCTTTAAAAGGTTTCCTTATAACTGGCATTTACCTGTGAACATTTATGCTCCGGGCTATTTATTTTCCCTTATTACATGGCTCTCTGGAATATTTACTTGTGGTCAATTGCAACACTCAGTGCTCTGATAATGTTTTGATAATACTGTATATCTGGGCAACTGAAAGCGTTATTTATTTATTGTGTGTGTGTGTGTGTGTGTGATCATACATCCTTTTGTTCATGAATGAATGACTTTGATCCGAAGAAGTAGCAGGTACTTGGCGGGTGAACTTCTGACTTTTTGGCTTCATTGTAATGATGTCCTAATCTAGAATATATTCAAAGATTGCACATCTGAGGAACTGGTTATTCAAAATAAAGTCTGTATAAAAAGTTTACACACCCCTGTTTAAATAGAAGCTTTTTGAGATGAAAAATTGTGTCCAATCTTTTCCACAATTAAAATTAAGATTGAAACCACCAAAAATCACAACCAATGGGGGTGTTTGTGTTTTATTATTTATTCTCAAAAAGCTGTTGTTTTAAAGGTCGTCATTTACTCACCCTCAAATTGGAAAAGTCACCAAATGCTTGGTCACCAAAATTCTTCAAAATATCTTCTTTTGTGCTCAACTGCAGAAGTAAAAAAAAGTTGTGACGTATTGTCAAGTATGGTGACCCATACTCGAAATTGGTGCTCTGCGTTTAACCCATCCAAGTGCACACACACAGCAGTGAGTAGTGAACAAATGCACACACACACACACACACACACCCGGAGCAGTGGGCAGCCATGCTGCAGCGCCCGGGGAGCAGTTGGGGGTTCGGTGCCTTGCTCAAGGGCACCTCAGTCGTGGTATTGAGGGTGGAGAGAGCGCTGTACATTCACTCCCCCCACCTACAATCCCTGCCGGCCGGGGACTCGAACCCGCAACCTTTCGATTACGAGTCCGACTCTCTAACCATTAGGCCACGACTTCCCAAGACACTCATACAAAGACACTCATACAGGTTTGGTACAAGTGGAGAGTGAGTAAATGATGACAGAAATATGTTGGGGTGAACTGTCCCTTTAACAAGAGTGTGTAGACTTTTTATACCCACTTCATAGGCCTAACATTTACATTAAACTCTCCTCAAATGAACATTCATGAAATTACTTTGAATAAAGACTAGTTTATTTTTGATTATCGAGATTTAAGATCCAATCAGTGAAATCATCTGATCTTCCCATCACTAGGTGACACTGCTTTCTTGTTTCAAGTGCAACTGGTGCAGTCTTGCGTCTCAGTTTGTGACTGCATTGAAAATGAGGACTTCAGAATCTGTGTTTGTATTGGTTTTTTGTTTGTTTGTTTTGTGTGTGTGTTTTCTCTTAGAGAAAGCTTGAAGATAATATAAACTCCTGTTAAAATAATCAAATAATTTCAACTTAAACTTACCATATTTCAAGACTACATATGTATTAATTTATTTAGTAGTGACCATCTGATTGTACATTATCCTTTATTATTAAACATTCACATACCTGTACGTAGACATGAGATAGCTCAAATAACTGTTTCTCGTTTGCTCATTTGGCTAATATACAACTTGCATGCATGAATGCATTAATAACCCCACTCAAAGGAAGTCATATGTGTACCTTTTATGTAAGACTTGTGGTCTTATCTTCAGCCAGCTCAATGAAAATTTGATGCAGCTATCTGCTTATTTCAAAATCTATTTTCAGATCTGTGGGATATTTTCACTAGCATCCCTACATCACATCAAAAAGACTTCAATCAAGCCTGTAAACATCTGACAAAATATTTAAGCATTGTGCATGCCATCTGTTGTCCTTGTCATCGCTTGTTATACACGCATTCCTGTAACAGTGACATCACAAATTTGCTTCCCCTCACTACTAACTAGAAAGTGAATAATTGAAACAGTTGAAAGACCTCATGAGATATGGCTTCACCAAGTTCATGTTCCAAGATTTCACAGTGCAAATATACTTCTAACAGTTGGAGCGCAGCACCAAGGCATAAAAAAAGGAGAGCATGTGGACCAATTATTATTCGTATAGATTAATGCTTGGCAATGTTCAAGTCTGACATATTTTTGTTCAGAAATCCAATCCCCAGCTGAGCTGTTTGCTTCACAAGCAAATCCCAGCTGCATCGGTCTTTTACAACACCTGCTCAGAGTTTTTTTTCTACACGAGCTGCGCAGGTTCTTCGCAGTTGACTAACAAATCACGTCAAGTGCGTAAATGGAGTGGACAGGTAGCCTTCTTTTACACGCTAGTGCCATTCCTTCTGTCATCATTCATACCCATTGCCCACCCTTAAACCTCCTAATTGGTTATTTCCAGTCTCGAGATTTGCTATAGATAAATAATAGTTAATTATGAAGAGCATGAAAGATTGTCCTAATAACTCTATGCATCAGTCACACATTGTTTAAAAAAACACACACATTACAAATAAATATAAAACATTTGTCACCTGCAGTCTTCTGCCAATATGTTTGTGCAGTTTTGTGTGGGGTGGTGAAGTGCCCTGAGCATAAAATATTTTGCATGCTCAATATTTTGATGAACCTGCCTCTGGGGTACAAGGGAGATACGAAGTGTGATGAGAAATAAATATCATAATTTGGAAAACTATCAACATTTTCGGCCTGTTTTTAATAATGCAAACCAAATACGCACATGCTATCTTTTTTTTTGTTTGTGTTAAATTACATTTGAATGAGAGAAGATTAAATATTCATGAATGGTATACCCAGATTTACGTCTTTGTGCTAAAGCATAGAATTAGAAATGTGTATGGTGTTGAAATTTTACAAGATTTGTGGTTATTCTAAAAATCTGCTGCAACCTATACAATATAGATATCTTTTCTTATATTGTACCTGTATGTGAATCATAAAGTTCTATATTCACAAACATTCAAAAGAAGTCTTCAATGTATTGTCAAGCCTTTAATCTGTACACTGCGTTATATGATCAAAAGATCTGACATAACCTCTGTCTGCTGGCATCTCTGTTTAAGACTAATTTTTTTCATCAGCTAAACATCAAAAGAGGGTAATGTATACAAGATGTCACTGATTTGAGATTTATGTGAATTTTGTTATGCTATGGATACATTTAATATGCTATATGTGAGTCAATGTGGAGTTCACAATCTTAAATGAAACTCTGCCCACTGCTGACTTTTGCAAATGATGTCAATCCCATAGAGCTTTATGCTGAGATCTTCTCATAAACTGACAAGTATGATTAACTGTGTTTATGTACAAGGATGATACTAAATTAAAACTGTGCAGATTTCTTTCTCTTTCTTTCTTTTTTTCTTTCTTTCGTTTGTTTTATTTACATTTTTTATTTTAGTTAGTTAGTTAGTTGACTCCCTGACTTGGTTATCAGTGCAGTGACCCAGTAGATTGGATGGTTGGTCCAACTGGGTGATTTAATATGCAGAATTTTTTATTATTATTTCCACCCTTAATTTCAGATGTGCAGAGAAATTCCATGAGAGTCATTATCTATATTTATTGGGCAGATACCTGACCAAAGAGATATGAATTTCATGTGCAAAGTCCACAGATGATGGGGTCACTAACGCTATATGATTTTCATTTCAGGTGCAGCATCTCTCTCTCTCTTTCTCTCTCTCTGTATATATAAGAATGTGTGTGGCTCTGTTTGAAGGTGGTTAAAGGGCAGAGGTTTGGCCTCTCACTCTCCTTCTCAGTAATTACGTTTATGGAAATGGTCTTGGCAGCCTTTGCCCTTTACTCCTTATTTCCTAGTGCAAGAAATCATGGAAATTCATGACTTAATAGAGGAAAAATGCTCCTTTAAGACTTTAACTGAAAAGATGGCACAGATATGTGGCATAAAACTGCAGGAAATGGGGAAAGGAAAGCTGGGTCGCCAAAGCACATATTTTGTCTTTTGTTGATTACTGTCAGTTTCCCCACAGTGATTTATGTAAAGCAATTAGCATGAGTAATGTGGGAGCACACGCTTCTGTGTTTGTTTGTTCTCCCAAAAGAGCAGTGAAAAATTAAGCACCTGCACGGATCTATAACTAGGCTAAGCATTCTGGAAACAAGCAGCTGAGCACAAAAAGGCCTATGAAAGCATTTTCAATTACACCGGATTGGATGTGCTTCCTATCACTCTTTGAATAAAAAATAAGAATTTTATTTACTAGCTAATTATTTGTAAATATATGTAAATTAATGATAAGAAATACAAATATCATATAAAATTAAGTTTTATACTAGAGTTGTGTACACTTTTTAACATGACATGCAGGTACAGTATATGTATGCATCTACAACATGCATGCATCTATTTTATAATGCTACTTTAAATAAATGGTAACACTTATTCACTATTAACTATGACTTTTCCCTCAATAAATTCCTAATTTGCTGCTTATTAATACTTAGTAAGGTAGTTGTAAAGTTTAGGTATTGGGTAGGATTAGCGATGTAGAATAAGGTCATGTAAAATAAGGCATTAATATGTGCTTAATTTGTACTAACAAATGGCTAATATTCTAGTAATATGCATTCTAACAAGCAACTAGTTAAGAAACCCTAAAATAAAGTGTTACCAAATAAATAAAGTATTATATTACTGTATAGCAAATTAGGTGCTTATAAGAATAAAAAAATAAAAAATATGCTGTCCAGTTGTTGTTTATTCCTGTTGCATTTTGCTCTATGATTAGAATTCAGATGGACTTCTCAGCACAATCAGCCAAACATCAACGGAGGCCAAGGACTTTTTCTTGTCCCGATGTTGCATTCCCTTATCTTACTCAGTGCAACTCAAGGCAGCCTGTTCCCCTGACAACACATCCTACTGAGTCTTTTTAAACCACCCCACTATTTTTTTCTCTTTGTTTAGCTCTCACTCTCATCACCATCTCTGTGGTACCTTCTTCTTGGACTGTTAGAAAATCTTGGGCTTTCAGTGGGCCAGCATATGTCATTTCCTCTGACCAAGTGAAGGAGTTCACAGCTGATGGATCTTAGCACGCCTCTTTTCTGTATTTCATTAGATCAGACACCACAGAGACAGTTTAGAGCATTTACAGAGAATGATATTACCTCACAGATCTCTAATCATTTCATGTAAATGTTTTTTTTTTCTTTCACTTTGTGGATTTTTTTTTAAATGTCATTATTGTTTTCTATACATTGTTTGCTTATACAGTAGCATTAGTATCTGAAATGTTCGCTTTTACATGATATTACATCCACACCGCTAGGTGTCAGTATAACTCCAAGATGACTACTATATTAGCAGTGCAAATACCATTCAAAACCACATAATCTCTGAGAAGGTACTTCTTTTTTAATAAATAATTACTTTGCATTCGTTAAAAAAGGACTGCAATCGCCATGTTGTCATTAGTCATGTGACCTACAGCGTCACTTGCATCATTTCAATGGCGTTCACAAATCTTTTCCTGTTGTCTCAGGATAGTGAAATATCCATTGGATGCATACTTGAAGGTTATCTAGTACTTTTTGCATACTGTTTTATAAATACTGAGAATTTGGGTGTAGGCTACTATTCTTTTCGCATACTGTTTTTTGCATACTATTTCTTATAGGAAAGTATGCAATTTAAGATGCAGCCTTGGAGTTTGGACATAGCCCACTGCTCTTTCCACATGATGCTTTTTGTCTACAACTGTATATAGTAAGTATGCGTTTTCAGTTTCAGACTTGAGTGTACATTTAATATGAAGGCAAATAAATAACTTATTTCCCAAAAACAGTAACAAAGCCCCCGTGTATAAATAAGCGATGAAAAACTACATTACAAGTGCTGTTTTTAGTTTCTGGAGTCCAGTAAAATGAGATAAGATGACATAATTGTTTGTCGTGAACTGACACATCACATCCACACATTATTAACCACAGAGAATGGGTGAGTTTCACCATAAGTTATATAAATCTTGCCTCCTGTTTTTGATATTCCACCTCTTGCCTCCCATGGATCCCTCAGGATGTTCTTTTTGGAACCGTTTCTGTTAAAATACTGCTCAGGTAAGGTTATTTCTTTGGCTGAAAAATACAGTATGTAGCTGCTGGCGTTGTAAATGTGTTCTGGCCGTGTTTCAGGTGCACTATTGTGCATCAGGCAATTATAGTCTGAACTGAGGAAGAACTCTGAGACCCACTGTGCTTCTCAGGGCTTTTAGGTAAGCGTTGATTTTCTCATGTTTCCCCCAACTTGTTCTGACACATTTTGGCCAGACTGGGAGTGGTTTTCTGTTTCATCATTCATTTGAATCATTAAAAATGAACAGAAACATCTGGACAGCTGTTATGAGAATTTTACAATTTACTATATAACTAACCAAATATGGCACCAACTATCACCACTGCATTTGATTCTGGTTGTTCTCATCTAGCATAAATGAAATGGACTGCGTAATAGTCAGATGTAATGTGAATGTGGAACAGTATAATAAAACAAATAGCATTTGGGAGTTCGATTCTGCGATGGCCTTACAGACTGTTGATAATGTTAAGCCTATGTGCCGCTTATGTTCTTGACAAATAGCAGGTGGGTACACAATTCAACCCATCTGTTCCTATTTCGCCAGTATAAGGCGAGAAAAGTACAAAAACACACTGAGATTAGGCATATTGATACTGCATTTAAAACGGTAATATAAATGTGAAAGTAGGAAATTAAAAGAAAACCAATGCCAAATTTATGTAATCTGCTATACATAACACCTTGTTATATTAAATAGGGATTTCAGCTGGTGCTTTATTAGGATGCACAAGGCATTTCTCTAAAACAGAAATGTGCGCATTCCCTTGCTGAATACAGACTCCCTCAGAATGTTGTCTGCAGAAACATGTTCAGCACTGTATTAACTTTAGCATTTATTAATCCATGTTTTTCTTCATCTGTGTGGCCTACTGATACAGACAATACAACAAAAAAATATTATGCTTACATAAGACCAATTTGCCAAACAGAATGGAAAGACACAAGGGTCAGTTTATGTTGATAAGAGATAAACCTATAATCTAAATTCTGATAGAATTATGCACCATTTTTATATTTCTCATAGAGGCACATAGAGGAACGGAAGGGGGTCAGAGGTGATCTTATCTAGTTTGTAGTAAAATAATTTTGGGAGGATGGAGAGAAGTCGGTTATTCCAAGTCTGTAGGTCTAAACAGAATGTTCCTCCAAGGGACCCAGTAAAGATAAGACTGCTGTGCCCCTGCTGCACACCAGAAATGGTCTGTGGTCCCAGCTGTGGCTGTGTGAACGTACCTCATAGATTAGACTCAGCCAGCAGCAGCAGTCACATAACATTTCTTCCAGACTCGTACAGTGGAAGAAAGGTTTGTTTTTATCCAAATATCTGTCTTAAGTCACTCCTTTACTAGTGATTCAACAAACTAAAATAATAATAAAAAACATTTATTCCTATATTTATTTTGTGAGTCAGCAATGCACAGACAGAGCAAAGATATGACATGACGTTCTGAAAAAGCTATATTCGAAAAACCCTGAATATCTCGATGCCTGTCTCCTTGTTCTCCCTACAACTGTCCGAAATTTCCACCTTACTGTCTCAAACTGTCCTCCTCCTGTCTTCCTCTCTCAGATCTCATCTATCAGTTACAGGCAGCGTGACATTATTGCCTCTCTCTCATACTAATGATGACAGTGATGTAACCTTATCATATACCTGTAACAATGGTCAAAATCCAGACAGGCAAAGCTCAGACTGAAATGAGAAATATAGCAAGTGTATCAGAGGAAATGCAATCTAATAGGGCCCTCATGTGGTACAAGAGAAATAATGAAAATGAGAAAGGGAGACACTTTACACACAATAACATAACACTTTATTTTGATTGTCCACTTTAGACATTCTACGAACTATAAGTAACTTTGACACTATGTCAACCACCAGTCATTAAAGTATTAGACTGTCTGCTGAATATTTTATAACATTTTATTCTGATATTTTACAGACTATAACTCATGTCAACTCATTCGACTAATCATAACCCTAACCTAACAGTCTACAAATAATCTAATGAGAATACTATGACATGTAGTTGCAAAGTTACTTCCCTAGTAGAATGTCTAAAGTGCACTATCAATTTAAAGTGCCCCTTTTATGGATTTTTGAAAATTACCTTTCATGTAGTGTGTAACGCAGCTCTACGTGAATGAAAACATCCTGCAAAATTTTAAATAAGAAAGTGCACCGTGTATAAAGTTAGTGTCTCTCAAAAGATAAGAGTCAACTCTGAATCAATGAAACGAGTCGCTTTAAATCGAATCCCAAGCCGTCAACATTAAATATTAGCATATTGCCCACCCACAAGTTGGTCTTTTTGGGTTGGTCTGAATGAAAATGCAAATTCATTCTTTGCCACTAGGTGCTGCTTTTGGGGCGGTAAAAATAGCGGTTACCCAGGTAACGCTGTACACAAAGCAGCACTGCACTCACAAACTATCAGGCATATTACAGGCATGGTGACATGAAAATGACACCAATTGGACCAATCACCACAGATTTGCATCACGCAAAGGAGGGGTTTGGAAAAATGAATCCCTGAGCAAATTGTTTGGGAGTCGTTGAGCAAGTAAGGTAAAAATAAATGCATATTATAAGACAATGAAAGAGTTTTTTGACCTTGCATGCATGTCAACCTGTTGTTGGGTACTCCTAAAACCTAAATATGAACCTTTCATTACCCGTAATAGGGGCACTTTAAAGTTTATTTAAAACCCCACTGCAAATGTTTTATTGAAAGTATAATACATTAAATATTCTCAATATACTCGCATGATTCACCAGTTTACAGAGGAAAACCACTGAAATTTCGAAACGTTTCGAAACGCCTTGTTTACTGAAATCACGTGACTTTAGCAGTTTGAAATGTGCTTCGAACCACTGTTTCGAAACAAATTACTCACAAAAGTAACCATTAGGCCACGACTTGGGGGAAGTCGTGGCCTAATGGTTAGAGAGTCGGACTCGTAATCGAAAGGTTGCGGGTTCGAGTCCCCGGCCGGCAGGGATTGTAGGTGTGGGGAGTGAATGTCCAGCGCTCTCTCCACCCTCAATACCACGACTGAGGTTCCCTTGAGCAAGGCACCGAACCCCCAATTGCTCCCCGGGCGCTGCAGCATGGCTGCCCACTGCTC
The DNA here is from genome assembly GCF_936440315.1 of Barbus barbus. Classification (NCBI taxonomy): domain Eukaryota; kingdom Metazoa; phylum Chordata; class Actinopteri; order Cypriniformes; family Cyprinidae; genus Barbus; species Barbus barbus. The sequence continues at coordinate 19,599,752 of NC_136753.1, forward strand.
CGTGTGTGTGTGTGTGTGTGCATTTGTTCACTACTCACTGCTGTGTGTGTGCACTTGGATGGGTTAAACGCAGAGCACCAATTTCGAGTATGGGTCACCATACTTGACAATACGTCACGACTGACTTTATTAAATAATAGTATTATAATAAAATATAGCAATATTATTTATTTTAATTATTGTATTATAATAATTTGTTACTGCAGGTAATAGTAAAATATTCACAGGTGGTATTAATAATAATCTAACTTTTTAATATCAAATAGCATAATATATTATATTATATATTATTATATTCAATATATTTATACTGAAATTATTTAGAATTAAAAATGTTTTACATTTTTGTATCATTTATTTATTTATTTATCATATTAGAAATGTAGAAGGGTAAAATTAATAAATATAATGACAATTTAAACTAGATGTTACAAACCAACAAAGATTACAAACCACATCCATCTGCTGGAGTGCCCTTGCCAGCCACCAGAGGGCACTCTTCTGGACTTTTGTTTGTGTTGTTCTGGTTCAGTTCCCATCACCCCTTTCACTTATTAGTTCTCATTGTTTCCAGCTGTTTGTCATTTAGTCTTATTAGTTCTTCTACATATACCTTGTTCTGTGAGTCCTTGATTGCGTCAGTATTCTTTTCTGTTATGTGTTTCTGTGCTCTGAATTATCTTGTTTTTTCCCTGGTTTTTGGATGATTAACAATAAATTGCACTTGGATCTTCATTGTTTCCCTGAGTATTCCGTGACAGAATACTAAAGCCCTACAGATCCAGCAGTTGGGCAGTGTTCTCTGTTTTTGGACTATGGGCATTTACATTCTTTTTCCAGCCACTACATTCAGGGGATGGAAGTAGGAGGTTTCGCCAAGTTACTTTGGACTTTGGCGGTGGGGCTGAATTATAATGACGATTACTGCCTCGGTTACTGCAGTCTAGTAGTATCATGTCGGTCTGAGCCCATTGCAGTGCTCCCGGAGATGCCCGAGTCTGCTATAACATCTCCAGTGCATAGTGAAGCTTCCCTATCGCTTCCCTATCTCTCCTCGTTTCGGCCATGGAGGCCGCCACAGAGTGAAGTGAAGTGATATACTGCCAAGTATGGTGACCCATACTCGAATTCGTGCTCTGGATTTAACCCATCCAATGTGCACACACACAGCAGTGAACACACACACACCGTGAACACACACCCGGAGCAGTGGGCAGCCATTTATGCTATGGCGCCCGGGGAGCAGTTGGGGGTTCGGTGCCTTGCTCGAGGGCACCTCAGTCGTGGTATTGAGGGTGGAGAGAGCTCTGGACATTCACTCCCCCCACCTACAATCCCTGCCGGCCCGAGACTCGAACCCGCAACCTTTGGATTACGAGTCTGACTCTCTAACCATTAGGCCACAACTTCCCCAAGAGCTGCTCACTCTCACTGCTGTTGCCACAGAGGCTGTCACTGAGCAACCCACTCTCCTTGTCTCGGCCACAGAGGGTGCTATAGATCTGCCCTGCTCCAGTCCAGGAGTCCTCAGAGTCCATTGATGAAACTGCTCCAGTCTGGAAACCCTCAGAGTCCAGTCCAGGAGCCCTCAGAGCCCACTCCAGAACCCGCTCCAGTCTGGAAGCCCTCAAAGTCCACTCATGAACCCACTACAGTCTGGAAGCCCTCAGAGTCTACTCCAGAGCTTGTTCCACTCCAGGAGTCCACTCCAGAGCTCGTTCCAGTCCAGGAGTCCACTCCAAAGCTCGTTCCAGTCCAGGAGTTCACTCCAGAGCCCACTCAAGTCTACAAGTTCACTCCAGAGCCCACTCAAGTCTACGAGTCCACTCCAGAGCTCGTTCCAGTCCAGAAGTCCACTCCTGAGCCCGCTCCAGTTCCTCCCAAGTTGGGAGTCCACTTCTCTCTGTGGGCCGTGGTGCCCACTTCTGAACTCTCAGTCTGCCCTGTTACAGCTAAAGAGACTGTTGTTGAACTGTCTGCCTGCCCTGTTATGGTCAAGGAGACCGTTGCTGAGCTGTCTGCCTGTCCTTTTACAGCTGTCAAGGCTGTTACTAACCTATCTGTGCTCCTCATTGCAGTCCTGCCTGAGCCGCTAGGGGGGTCATCTGCCTTGTCAGCTTCATTGAGGTGGTCTTCAGCTCCACGCTTGCCGCCTGCCAAGTTTCCAGCTCCGCCCTGGTCGCCCACCGGGGGTTCCTGTTCTGCTGAAGCCTTGCTGGTCTGTATCTCCGGCCCCGCTCTGGCTGTCCACCGGGGTTCCTGATAGGCCAGAGCCTCGCTGGTTCATCCTGCCGGCCCGTCCTGGCCTCCTGCCCTGCCTCCTGCTCCTGCCTCCTGCCCTTGACTTTGGTTGGAGCGTCTAGAATTCGCTCCTTAAAGCGGAGGTCATGTCACAGCCATCTGCTGGAGTGCCCTTGCCAGCCACCAGAGGGCACTTTTCTGGACATTTGTTTGTGTTGTTCCAGACTTCAGTTCCCATCACCCCTTGCACTTTTTAGTTTTCATTGTTTCCACCTGTGTGTCATTTAGTCTTATTAGTTCCTCTATATATACCTTTGTTCTGTTAGTCCTTGATTGCTTCAGTATTGTTTTCTGCTGTGTGTTTCTGTGCTCTGGATTACCTTGTGTTTTTGCCTTGATTTTTTCCCTGTTTTTGGTAGTGATGGGAGAAACTAACCTTTTCGAAGCTTTGAATCAATTTAACCAATTGCTTCGCAAAGTGATTCACTGTTTCGAAGTGTTCGAAACACCACACGCTAGTGACGCCTGCTGGTCAGAAGTGTGTAAATGCAACAAAAACTCAGGCTAAAACATGTAAAAATAGATTTTAAAACCCCACTGCAAATGTTTTATTGAAAGTATAATACATTAAATATTCTCAATATACTCGCATGATTCACCAGTTTACAGAGGAAAACCACTGAAATTCCGAAACGTTTCGAAACGCCTTGTTTACTGAAATCACGTGACTTTAGCAGTTTGAAATGTGCTTCGAACCACTGTTTCGAAACAAATTACTCACAAAAGTTTCGGAGCTTCACAAAGCAGTGTTTCGAAAGTGGCCATCACTAGTTTTTGGATGATTGTTTGGTTCTCAATAAACTGCACTTGGTTCTTCATGGTTTCCCCGAGTATTCCATGACAATAATAACTTCTAGGGAAAGCCGTTGCCCTAATCTTCAATACTTAGGAAGTCAATGAATAATTTATAGGCAAGGAGTTCATTTTTATGTAAAGGGAAAGAATAAATATGTTATATTTAAAATACGTTTTCATTCCCAGTGTAGTTACATTATTTAAGGACTACAACTGATTTTCAGTTTAGATTGGCGTTATGCCACTCTAAAAGTATTTTAATAGGCTACTGTTAAGGTTAGGAAAGGGGAGCTGCGATATAACAGTGCTGTCATTGCACTTCAAGCATTATGTATTGTAACACCGGAAAGCAGAACACACCAGCAATTTTCAAACCCATTTGCAGTTCAGGGCTAACCAGAGGATGACTCACCAAAAAGAAAAGTTGTTTCGGATACACAGGCAGTGTTGCTAATAAGTTCCTGTGGCTCAAATCACATACCTAGATGACACCTTCTGTTGGCATAAAATGCGCTGTTTTCTCCTGTTATTGTGTATTCTTACCATTCTATCTGTTATGTTTATGTTCTACTTGGACTCTTACTTTAATATCAAGTTTGATTGTTGTCATTATCAATCATTATCATTAATGATTAATTAATTATAATGATAATGATAATTAATGATAATTAATGATTATCATTAATATCAAGATTGTTGTCATTGTTGTCTTGATAATATAGTTTTGTTCCCATTGCCATTTTCTCAGTTCTACACACCCATTATTTGGTCTAGTCCTCAAGGAATAGTTCTCCCAAAAATAAAAATGTCCTCAGGCCATTCAAGATGTTAATTGGAACAGATTTGGAGAAATCTGTCATTACATTACTTGCTCACATTACATAACAATAATCCACAAGTAATCCATATAAATCCAGTCCATCATATAAGGTCAAATAATGACTTTTTTGCTCTCAGTTGAATTGTATGGATCACTTGTGGATTATTGTGATGTTTTTATCAATTGTTTGGACTCTTATTCTGACGGCACCCATTCATTGCAGAGGAACCATTGGTGTTCCAGTGATGTAATGCTACATTTTTCCAAATATGTTCTGATGAAGAAACAAACTCATCTTGGATGCCCTGAGGCTGAGCAAACTTTTTCAGCAAAATTTTCATTTTTCGACTCTGTCCTTGTCTGAACCATGACTCACTTACTCGATATATCTATATTTGCTCATAAACTGTCATTAGTCTGTCTCTTGAGCATTGTTGTCTTGATAGCTCACTGATGTTTGAGCTATCTACCTAAATTTAGAATTTTCTTAGGAAGTATGATTTATCCTTTATAGGCTTATAGTGCTACCAAAAAGAGCCCTTGCATATGATAACACAGAATTGCTTACAAGCCTGGAAGCTCAAGAAGAGGAGAAAATGAGATGAGTGGAACTCCGATAAGAAAGTGACAACACATGCAGAAAAAACATCCAATCTTGTGTTAGACTGTTTATACGAAAGATATTACAGGCATTCTAAAAATGCCTGTAATATCTCTTTCTAGCTCTGCATGTATTTCAGTATCAGGTGAGCTTCCTCTTATTGTGGTGACAGTTTTTTAAAAAACACAGTCATAATATTATTCTTCAAGTGAAAACATTCAACATGGGCTTGGTGATTAGGGGTGCCTGTGGGTTGGTCGGAGATTTTAAAGGGGTCCTATTATGCTTTTTCACTTTTTGAATTTTAGTCAGTGTATGTTTGGGCATAAAACGATCTATAATGTTACAAATCTCCACTCCAAAGGGAGATATTTCGTTGTTGTCTTTTTTTAATCCCTTTTCAAGAACTACAACAAACAGCTCATTAGTACGGTGCCTGGGAGGGGCCGTCTTCTGTTCACTTAGTTTTGTCGTGGCCACGACATTTATTTGTGGGAACGTGATAATATGTCGTGGCCACAAGATTGTTTTGTCGACATCCTCATGTTGTTCTAACGGTTCGATTCGTTCAAGTCTGCACTCGATGCATCCTCGATATCAAGAACACATTCGGGAACTATCATGCGTCCTCTGTACTTGCGTTCTTGAATTGGAACTGAACTTCGACGGTTAATGATGATGTAGAATGAGAACACAAGGACGCAAGATCGCTGAAGAATGCAAATTGAGAAACAAGTGAACCGAAGACGGCCCTTTCCGGGCACCGTACGTTTGGACTACAAAGTTGTTTTCCTGTATTTGTGACATCACACATTTTAAATCCCGCCTATGGAAATTTTAATGGTTGGCGGGTGGGGAGAATGCCTGGTTGAGCACTGAACGTTTCAAAATCGAAACCCAGTGCGGGTGTTTTTATATCACTGTATTTCTGATGGAAACCAACTGTTTTCAGAAAATTTTGGATGTCATTTTCATTTCATCTTGCATATAATGTCTGATAAAGCAGCGTTTGTGAGCGGAGCTCTGTTTTGTGTACAGCATTACCAGAGAAACCTCGAGCGCTCCTGCTCCAACAGCGCCTCTCGCTGGCAGAGAATAATTTGCATATATATGCGGCCACAAGTGCATTTACACCAAGTGCAAATAGCATATTTTTTTTGTGACAGATGATGTTTACACTAAGTGCAAATAGCGATGGATTCTATTTACACTAAGTGCAAATAGCAATGGATTCTATTTACACCAAGTGAAAATAGCAGTATTTTTTAACGATATGCTATTTACACTAATTGCAAATAGCTATAGATTCTATTTACACTATGTTAAAATAGCAAGATTTTCTGCTATTTATACTACTTATTGCAAATAGTGGCAATCATCTGCACCTCAGTATTGTAGTACATTATAAAACAGTACGCAATAATAACGTACTGAGTGTAAATTCTAATTTTAATTCCCTACACCTACCCTAACCCTACCCGATACTTTATTTTCAACTTTTTGATTATTTCCTTCATTTTTATTGAAAATAAATGCCTTTCTGATGCGATATGAGATTTGAAAAGGGAGAAAAAAATGTTTGGCAAAAGGTGGGCTCGAACTCGGGTCGATCACGTCAAAAAGCATGCGCCTTACCATCTACGCCACTGAAACTGATGTTGAACTAACTTCTTTTTTTATTGTTTGTGGGTGGAGTTAGTGTAAATAGCCTTTGCCAACAAGATGGGCTATTTGCACTTAGTGTAAATAGACACTCCGATAAATAAATTCAACTTTATAACAGTTTCAGTGCAATTCATGATATAATGTTAGAATTAAAGAACAATAAACATAATACATATTACCGTTGCACTTATCTGTACATAGTCAATGCAGTTATTTTTAAGCTGTTGTTGACATCCTATCTAAAACATGATTTAGCCAAAGAAACAACAACAATAACATTACCACTTTAATATGTCTTACAATATCCGTGGTGCAAAGGTTCTGCGCCATCCTCTTGTTCAATATTCTTGAGTTCTGAATTGATATGGCAATATTGACGAACTTGCTGTATATCTGAAAGTGAAAACCCATCCAGATCTCTGGTGTATGGGTTTATGATTGTCCATGTTGTTGTTGGGTTTTATGGTCGATCTAGAGGTTTTAAAGAGTGCATTGGAAGGAGAGTACTTGAGGTTTTAGACCCACTCTAGTTGCAAAGGTGCAAAGAGAAAATGATGTAAACATTTACAGCTGAATAGTCAACATATTTTCAGAATGCTGTAAGACTTGGCACAACTTTTAACAGCCCATCTGCGGATGTATTATTAAGGGAGGTGTATTGTTTATTTCTAAAACAAGTTCAGTACACTCAACTCTGAGCTAAATCCTATGAATTAATTAATAAGGATCTGCCAATCTACGGTATAATCAAAGTATACTCATATGAACAATTCCGTATTAACTGTCTTCCAGCTATACTACCAAACACAGCATTTTTTGAAAAACTTAATAGAAATGACTATTGAAGGCAGCTAAAGGGATAGTTCACCCAAAAATTTAAATTCTTTCAGCATTTACTTAAGACTAGTTTTGTGTCATTCCAAACCTGTATGAATTTCTTTCTTCTTCTGAGCAGGAAGATATCTTGAAAAATAAACTAGCCAGTGACCTAGTATGAAAACAAACAAACAAACAAATAAATAAACTATAGATCTAAATATAGGATATCAGAGACCGAATCAGACAAAGTTAAGATTCGATCAGAACATCGAAACTTGAGAAGCTGAAATTCCAAAGAGGCCCAGGACGTCATAAATCTGTCCAGATCCTAGTGCCAACTAGTCTGAAGAAAGCCTAACCAGCAAGTCTCTTTCACAAAACAGCTTTCAACATTGAGATAAAACCTAGTGTGGGTTGAGGGGGTGGGTGAGAGAGAGAAAGAGAGAGAGGGGGAGAGAGAGAGAGGGGGTCTGTTTAAACTTTTGATGCTTTAATAGTGGTTTAAAAGTAACAGTAAAACAGTTCAGCTGACAGATGCAGACTAAGCTGCAATGCAGGCAAAAATATTTCACGAATGCTTAGATTAATAAAGTTGTTAAAAAATGCTTATAAATCATTAAAAGTTTTGATAACACTTTATAATTAGGTCTCATTTGTTAACATTAGGGAATGCATTAATTAAGATAAACTAACAATGAAAAATATATATATTTTACAGCATGTTAATTCTTCATTGATAGCATGAATTTACAATGAACTAACAATGAACTAAATATTTTTAATGTTAGAAAAATAGTCATGTTCAAAAGATAAAACTTTAAATTTTAATAATATATTAACACATTTTGGAATTAATATTGATCAACATTAAATGGTATATAATTATTAATGATATTAACTAACAACAGTTAAATGTTGTTTTTTAACATTGGTTCATTCACAAATAACATTAAGTATTAACAATATATTTTTACTTTATTTAACATTAATCAAATATTATGTATGTCTTTTTAATCATTATTGAATAGCTGAAGGATTCATATTCGTGTTTGGTGTGTATGAGTTTGACAATTCTAGCCAGGCCAGGCAGCGTCTGTACCATCTGAGACGCTTAAGGGACTTTAGACTTCCCTCTCGGGTGCTTAAGACTTTTTACACCTGCACCATCGAGAGCGTCCTGACGGGCAGCATCACTTCCTGGTTCGGGAACTGCACTATGCAGGACAGACGAGCCCTCCAGAGGGTGGTGCGTTCAGCGGAACGTACCATTCACACCGAGCTCCCTAACCTGCAGGAGATCTACAGCAAGCGGTGCCTGACCAGGGCCAGGAAGATAGTCAAGGACCTCAGCCATCCCAACAATGGACTCTTTTCTCTGCTGCGTTCAGGGAGACGCTTCCGCTCCATGAAGGCGAACACAGAGAGAATGAGGAGGAGCTTCTTCCCGCAGGCCATTCGGAGTCTTAACCTCTCTCCACTCTAAGCACATCACCCCACACTTCCACTTTGCACATTTTCAAATACAATCTGCACTAATTTGTAGAAGGGTTACGTAAGGATAAATGAGTGGGACTTACATACCATTTGTCTTTGTCTTAAGTATTCCTTTACTCACTTATACACTTTACTGCACTGCACAGCACACGGACACTTTATCACTGACATACACTTTACTTTTTATAGAATCTATATAGAATCATATTCTATTTTTATTCTTCATATCTATTTTTATTCTCATATCTATTTGTTATTTTATTTTATTGCTAGTTTATTTCTGTATATATGTTTACTGTGCTTTTTCTATTTGTATTTTTGTAAACTTGAGGTTTTTCTTAAATTTGTTGGACAATTTGTTGGACAGTCGTACAATACATTTCACTACATGTCGTACTACGTATGTATATGTATGTGACAAATAAAATTTGAATTTGAATTTGAATTTGAGCTTGAAACGTTTCTTCCAATTGATTCTTTGTCAAATGTATTATAGTCTTGTTATAGAAATCACATCCAAAAGTATACTTTGCAAGAGTGTGTAAAATTCGGACCATGTGACTGATAACATTTATTATGGAAGGAACACCCCTAGCTAAGATAATAGCCTATCTAATTGGACAAGACACCGGATGGGATGTGTCCAGAAGCCGAGTTTAAAAACTCAGGACACCATCAAACTCCCTCTTTTCTCTCGGTTCTCTCCTTCAACTTTTGCCACCGCGTTTTGATGCTGCCTTTTAATATAAATTTTTAATAGAATTTTTAGCCTCATTGAGAAACTCGAGGGTTAACTAAGTGATTGATGGTTGTTCAGGTCTGTATTGTTGTAAACTTGGGATTTCACATTTTCATTCTCTTAAACTCAATCTTTCCTCACTCTCTCTCTTTCTGCAACGTGTGAATGTGTGTGTTCGTGTGTTAGATTAGTTTACGTCTTAGTTTTATATCAATAAAATCTTATTTATATTGAAAAGAGAAGTATCTTGTGTTTTGAGCTTACAAGTTAATGTCTTAATCTGCCGATCTTGTTACTGTGCTATTAAATAGTGTTTTCACTATATTTTGGATTTTAATATCCAGTGCAGAGTTGATGTCATGGTTGGTGGTTGTAGATATAGGCGCTCTCAACGACGAATAATGAAAAGGTAAATTTATTGGCATCAACACACATTAACCATTTTTAACTTAAGATCGGACAAACACAGAGGGAGAACTGAGGACTTATAAAGGGAGAGGAACAAACGAGGAAACAAGATGATTAATCAAACACAGGTGAAGAATATAACTAATTAACAAAACTAGGTCATGAACTAAAACAGGAAGAACCAAATAAGGACAAAAAGGAAACTAAACAAACAGTTCTGTTACAGATATCGCCCCCCTCCCGGAAGGTGCGTCCCGCACCGTAACAGTAACATCGGGGAGGGGGGGGCGGGCGTCCTGAAGGCTGGAGCAGGACCAGGATAGGACAGGGAAGCCTCCAGGACGGATCAGGAGCCTTGGGAGACCATGGCAGGACTGGAGATTCGGGAGGCCATGGCGGATCTGGAGCCTTGGGAGGCCATGGCAGGACTGGAGATTCGGGAGGCCATGGCGGATCTGGAGCCTTGGGAGGCCATGGCAGGACTGGAGATTCGGGAGGCCATGGTGGATCTGGAGCCTTGGGAGGCCATGGCAGGACTGGAGATTCGGGAGGCCATGGCGGATCCGGAGCCTTGGGAGGCCATGGCAGGACTGGAGATTCGGGAGGCCATGGCGGATCCGGAGCCTTGGGAGGCCATGGCAGGACTGGAGATTCGGGAGGCCATGGCGGATCTGGAGACTCAGGAGTCCATGGTGGATCAGAGTCCTTGGGCGGCCTTGGCGGATCGGGGTCCTTTGTGGCCTTGGCCTTTGGCCTGGCCACACAGACTGGGACTATATGGCCCCCCCCCAAAATTTCTTTGGGAAAGTTCCCCTCTGGGGGCCACATTGGAGGAGAGGGCTCTTGGGGGCGCTCGGGAGGAGCGGTCACATGAGGGCGCTCTGGAGGAGCGGGCACTAGAGGGCGCTCTGGAGGAGCGGGCACTAGAGGGCGCTCTGGAGGAGCGGGCACTAGAGGGCGCTCTGGAGGAGCGGGCACTAGAGGGCGCTCTGGAGGAGCGGTCACTTGGGGGCGCACGGGAGGCGCGGAGCTGGACGGAACCAGCGGAGACGAAGGAGAGCTGGACGGGACCAGCGTAGATGCAGGAGGGCGCTCTTGCAGCGCGGATTCTTGAGGGCGCTCTTGCAGCGCAGACACTTGAGGGTGCTCTTGCAGCGCAGACACTTGAGGGCGCACGGGAGGCGCGAAGCTGGATAGAACCAGCGGAGACGAAGGAGAGCTGGATGGGACCAGCGGAGACGCAGGAGGGCGCTCTTGCAGCGCGGACTCTTGAGGGCGCACGGGCAGCGCGGATTCAAAGGGGCGCTCTTGTAGCGCGGACATTAGAGGGCGCACGGGAGGCGCGGAGCTGGACGGGACCAGCGGGAACTCAGGTGGGCTGGACGGGACCAGCGGGAACTCAGGTGGGCTGGACGGGACCAGCGAAGACGAAGTAGAGCTGGAAGGGACCCTCTTGCGAGGTGCAGGGATAGGAGGGCACAGACGAGGAGCAGGCACAGGATGGCACTGGCGAGGAGCAGGCACTGGAGGGCACTGGCGAGGAGCAGGCACTGGAGGGCACTGGCGAGGAGCAGGCACTGGAGGGCACTGGCGAGGAGCAGGCACTGGAGGGCACTGGCGATGAGCGGGCACTGGAGTCCAAGACATTCCCTCATAAACTACCAGTATTCCCACCGGCACCTGAGCTTCCTCCTTCGGCGGCTCGGGAGGAGCCGAAGTAGGCGGCGGAACTATCTTCGCCGTGGACGGCGTAACGTTCATCGCCTTTCGCGGCGGAATCCTCCTCGTCGTGGGCGGAACATTCATCGCCGTGTACGGCGGGATCCTCTTCGCCGCGGACGACGCAACGTTCATCGCCCCTTGCGGCGGAATCCTCCTCGCCGCGGGCGGAACATTCATCGCCGTCTCAGGCGGAATGAATCTCTCTTGGGCGGTGGGTTTGGGCGAGCGGCGAATGGCGACCCGTTCTCCCCAAAACGGGTGGCCTGGGTAAGCCGCGACAGGCAGCCCGACATCCCACGCTGCACGGGCAGGGGCGAGCCGCAAACGGCGGCGTGAACCCCCGCAAACGACGGGAACCAGCTCGAGCATTTCGAGCGGCTATCTCGTCTTCGGTTTGTGGTCCGATCTTCTGTCACGGTTGGTGGTTGTAGATATAGGCGCTCACAACGACGAATAATGAAAAGGTAAATTTATTGGCATCAACACACATTAACCATTTTTAACTTAAGATCGGACAAACACAGAGGGAGAACTGAGGACTTATAAAGGGAGAGGAACAAACGAGGAAACAAGATGATTAATCAAACACAGGTGAAGAATATAACTAATTAACAAAACTAGGTCATGAACTAAAACAGGAAGAACCAAATAAGGACAAAAAGGAAACTAAACAAACAGTTCTGTTACAGTTGATGTTATATGGCTTGGTCAATGAATCGCTGCTGACTCTGTGATCAGCCGTAAAACAGTGATGCTGTTCAAATTCCCTATAAAATAATAAATGATTCCCTTTGAGCTAAATTAAACTATTTACTGTAAATTACATATTATGTTTTTACGTTACATAAACTATCCCTTTAAACTTACACACACCCCACATTTTCTATTAGGGCTGTGCAATTAATCGAATTCAATTATCATGCGCATCTAGTCAGTAAAACCGGTTTCTTGATTAGTAGTTAATCGCCATCACCTGCTTTAAAATGGAGCGGGAATTACTACACAGAACCGTAATTCACTGACAAGCTAGGCAACTTCATGTTCATAATTGAAGGCGATTCGTCTTGTCAGTGAACTACGGCTGTGTCCAAATTCAGGGTCTGCATCCTTCGGAGTACTCATTTGAAGGATGTTACGTCACAGCGCCGCGACGAAGGCTGTCCAAATTCGTAGGATCCTTCAAATGCGGCCCACAAATACGTCCTCCTTTTCCCCGAATTGGAAGGATAGGTGTGGTGGATCCTTTCCCGTCCTACCTATCCCATAATTCTTTTCGGCAGAGCGTAATGGCGGACGAAGCGAGCGGTAGCGGAGTGGGAGAGGAGTTTCTCTGACAAAACAAGCTAAAGTTTATGCTTCGGCTCAATGAATTTGTAGGAGAAATTAGTAGAATACTTAAAAACAAATAAAAATAGGCTATAATGGCTTACCTGGATGTGACTGTCTTGTAGTCTGATATAAAAAACTCTCCGACAACGAGCAAAGAAAGTATTTAATTTATTTAATTGCTTTATTTCTTCCAAAAGAATTAAAATGAGGAGAATAACTCTTTGTTTGTCCATTTTCCCGCTTCTTGCTTGGCGCTGTCACGGTTGCTAGGCGACAGGATATGAGCAACGGGTAAGGGAGGGAACTGAAAGAAGGGTAGGCTGTCCAAATTCACAAACACCGACTTCCAGGTTTTGCGGACGTCGGAGGATCCCTCCTCCTTCAACCGGGTAGGAAGGATGAGGATGCAGACCCTGAATTTGGACACAGCCTACAGCTCTGTGTAGTAATTCCCGCTTCATTTGAAAGCAGGTGATGGCGATTTACTGCCAATCACTGAACTGGCTTTACTGACGAGATGTGCATGATAATCGAATTTGATTTAATTGCACAGCCCTATTTTCTATTATTTTTTATTATTTATCTTATTAATGTTTATTTATTACCAGATGCATTTTTTTTCCTTTTGTTTTACTGATTGAAAATAATGTATACGTGAAAGCAGAAAGAGTGTGAGAGTTGTGAGTACTAAAAACAATATGGGATTTTTTTTCCAGCTTCCCTTCCCGTATATACCCTGACCAAAACATTTTTATTTATTTTTTTAAACTATCAGTTGGAAGTTTTACTGAACAGGATTCTGTGACTCAAGGGGTCACATCTCATTTGTGTACAGGAAGCAATTAAGTGCCAAGGAATGGCTCACATTCTTAAGCAGGCCAAAATTTCCCTAATCACTCACATCCTTATTATGATCTTCTCTGTTGCTGCAGGAATGAGCAGAAGTCACACTCAGACATTTAAAATATACATAATATAAATTAATAGATAAAAGTGTACATGTATGGTGCATAAACATTCTAGGCAAACTTTCACTAAACTGAGTCTGGTACTAGAAAAGAGATACAGGAAATTGGAGGCAAAGGGACATGCAGGAAGAATTGATAAATCTCCTATGATCTTGGCCTTGATGAATGTAAATCCAAAGTTTATTTTTGCTTTTATTACTGAAAATTCTTAGTTGCCTGTTAAAATTCCTCAGTGGAAGATGATAGCATAAGACCTACATGATCCTCTTCTATGTGTTTTTGTTGTCTTGAGACCAAAACAATATATAACAAGTCTTATTTGTTTTCAAATAAATCTTCCTTAAAATAAAATACAGATAGCACAAAAGTTTTCTTATAGCTTGTGATGATGTCCAGTGTGCAGGAGTGTTTTGAAAGTCTTACATTCTGAATCCAGTTGAGGAGTTCTTCTCCTCCTGTGGATCGGAAGAGTTTGATTGCAACAGAGAACAGACAGAAATGAGAGGCGTGATTAATAGTGGTGGTGACTTCATATACTTTTGGTTTGCATTGTGTATCATACAGAATCATTATGATAAGCATGTTATTGTTAAATTGTGGTCTATCTATCCTTGTATTGTTCAACTGGTTGAGGCTGATGGGATTTAGAAATTTTGCAATAAGTAATGCAATACTTTTTAGAGAGAGTAATTAGTATAGTAGTACTGTTGAAGATGCAATTAGTTACTACTAATAAATACCTTTTTTAAAGTAACTTACTTCACACTGATGCAGCCTCATAAACAACACTGGGTTTGTTAATTTAGGTCACAGGAGAAATGAAACCCTGACTGAACCTGGTTTCTCCCATATTTTCCCTCCCCTCCATTTTCTTGAATTGAATATTGTCTTTTGTAGAACTGCTTTATAGCTTAATCAAATTTGTTCATAAATGAACTGAACTGAATCAACATTGGACTGACTCAACCTGAATAACAACACTACTGTATTTGGTTGAGCTGTTTATTCCTGAATTGAACTTGTTTCATAATTTATTAACTTAAAACACAGTTATTGAACTAAACACTGAACTTACTGATGGTGAATAATGACACAAATGTTGTGTTAGAGCTGCTTTACAGCAGAATTTCACATTTCAAAAAGTTTGCATCATTAATTCTGTTACTTTCCTATTTAATTCTGTGAAGCCACTTTGAAACAATCTGTTATAAAGCACTGTTAAAAAGGCTGACTTTCTGGAAAAGTGTAATCAGTCTGCTGGCATAAAATATGGGAGATTAGACAGCATGCACACACAGAAAGTGATTCATATGTTTTTGTATTAACCATAGATGGAGGAAAATTCACTTCAGCAAAATGAGCAGCACTTGCAAAATAAAAGGAAGGGTGGGCCCCACACATTTATAGAGCAACAGAGGACAACTCTTTTGAAGTCATCATGATAATTTTCTATCGTAACTGTTGCTTTAATAAAGTCACTTCTTGTCATCCTTGGCACAACAGAACTTAAACTGAACTGAACACTTTTTGTAATTGGTTACATGTGTCCTTTGACTTCATTTATTTTTATTAGTGTGCTCTGTAACTGGAGCAATATGTCTAAAATCTGGTCCCATGCACATAGTGTATGAAATGCCAGAGAAAGACATTTTCTACGTATTGTGAGCCCAACTTCGTAAATATACACTAAAGAATGCTGGGTTAAATACAAATAGTAAAATATGGACAAACCCAGCGATTGGGTTGTTTTCAACCAACAGTTGGGTTAAATGTTAATCCAACCTTCGGGGCAGTAACCTAACTGCTGGGTCAAAACAACCCAATCGCTGGGTTTATCCATATTTTACCCAGTGCTGGGTTGTAATTAACCCAGAATTTTTTAGAGTGTAGCTAAAAATAGTCTAACAAGAGTTGATTAATTTTGAAGTCACACTTGAATATCCACAAACATCCTGCCCCTTTAAAGAGCAGCACAAGGGTGTGGCTCCAAACCAGCATTTCCCCACCGACTCATTTCCAAAAAATATGGGTGAGTATATGAGAGCTTTTGCACAAAGCAGTGGAGTCAACGGTTGACTGTAAGGAGGATAACCAGAAATACATGAGGAGGCAGAAAGGAATCTGACAAAGAAAACATTGCAGCTGTTTAAAAAGAGAACTGGAAAAGCTTGTGAGCAACAGGGAGAGCAAAGCACCGGTATCTCTGATCTTCTAGTTCAAGGGTAAGATACTTTGTACTAATTCATTTGTTCTGGCTGTTTAAAAAAAAAATGAGTATAGTTATAGTTAACTAAACTAGTTAGTATTAATAATGAATGTACTTAGTTTAAAAAAAACTGACAGACATACCTTTACAACATATTTGGCTAAAACAGAAACAAATAAAATGCCTAATTTTAAAATCAGTTTCTTTCCTGATTTTTTTTTAAATACATTCAATAACAAATTCAATAAACAAGAAAGAGACAAAAAGGAATTAGACAAACTTTGGGCAAAAAAAGAGAAATTACAGCAAATAATAGCTGGATTTATTTGAAAGACTACACAGTTAAATGTTCCAGCTCTCGCAGACTGTGGTTTGGTTTTTCTGGAAAGTCATTTTCCATGTGTTTTTCAATTTTGTCCTGACTGAAAATTGCATGCTTGCTTGTGTACTTGTTTCCATTAAAGGTCTGTGCAAGGAGACATTTCTTTAAAAAACATTTTATTAAAAAAATTTATTTCTGTTCTTAATACATTTCGAAGTCCAATGCTGTGAATACTGCAAATGTGGTAATCTGTTTTTAAAACAAAGAGAAATGTGTGTGTGTGTGTGTGTAATTCAGTATATTATATAATTGCTAAACAGATCTTACTGACACAGAGAAAAGAGAAAACAACCTTTAGAAAAGTGTTTGTTGGGGGTAAGTGTGAGTAAAGCCTAAGTGTAGTTACAATAAAACCACTGTAGGCCTTTTACAGAACCACATGTTTGTGTCATATGGGTGGAGGAATGATTTATTTCACAATAAGAAGGTTTCCCAAGAGGCTTTGTCACAAATAGCGACCATCCACTTTTTTTCTATCGCTCACTTCTATATGACATATTTAGGCTTTTTGTGTGGCTTTGAGTTTTCATGGGTCCTATTTTTTTTGGTGAAAATGAGGTAACCAAGTAAAAAGGTAATAATAAGAAGACCAGAATTTGACAAGTCACTTCTTAGTTATGTCGAGAATAACAACATTGTTTCTGCTTTCTTTGTAGGAGTCAATGGATCTGGTGTGGTTCATAATTATTGGCATGTGTGCCATGAACGCCACTGCCTCTGCATGTCCAGAGAACTGTCAGTGTAAGACAAGCAAAATCTTTTGCCAAGGCTTTATAATAAAAGAATTTCCACCCTCCATCCCACCAACCACCGAAACCCTCTTAATCTCCAACACCAGCATAGAGTCATTAAAACCAGCTGATTTTGAGACTTTCGCAGAGACCCTCACTGCGTTTGTAGCCAAGGATTCAAGAATAGCTGTGGTGGAACCTCATACATTTGACCAAACCAGAAATCTCGTTGCCTTAGGTTTTAGTGGGACAATGCTAACCTCTCTGCCACAGGATCTGTTTCAAAATCAAAAAGCATTATCAACTCTAACGCTGAGTAACAACAAACTAGAAGTTCTCCAACCATCTCTTCTAACCCCTCTTGTAGATTTGAACAAATTAGACCTAAGCAGAAACCTTCTAACCTCTCTGCCAGAAGATGCTTTTCGGGGTTTAGAAAAGCTGGGAAAGCTCATGTTGCAGAGAAACTCAATCAGACAGCTTTACAGCAGTACTTTTCAAGGACTCAATCATCTCAAAGACCTGTTTCTGCAGCAAAATCATTTAACAGATATACCAGCAGGCATCTTCAATGACCTGGTAAACCTTGAGATATTGCATCTTCAAGACAATAAAATCACACAGCTACCTGCAAATCTCTTTTCAAACTTGCCAAAGCTGAAGAAACTCTACCTCTCCAACAATAGGTTATCGTTGCTTCCCAGTGCAATCTTTTTGAATCTTTCCAACCTTACTCATATATCACTGTACGAGAACCAACTCAGTAGGATAATGCCTGGGACTTTTGGTCCAATGGCCCTCCAGGAGCTCTGGCTATATGACAACATGTTAACCTACCTCGAGGAGAATGTATTTAGCAACTTAACTGAGATTCGCCTTTTAGTGCTTAGTAGGAACCGGATTCAGCACATTTCTCCAGGTGCTTTCAATGGCTTGATGGAACTAGAGGAGATCTCGCTTCACACTAATCGACTCACCAGTATTGAGACGGGGATATTTAAAGGTCTTCCAAAATTAGCTAACATATCTATAGAGAACAATCAAATACATCACATACCCATAAAACTCTTGGATGGTGTGTCCCATTTACATCTCCTGGAGCTTCAGAACAATTCCCTACCAAACTTGCCGAAACCATTTCTAGACTCTTTGTCCATAGTTGATAATATTATGGTTCATCAGAATCCCTGGAGGTGTGACCATGACATAATACCTTTTCGGGATTGGCTTGGACAGTATTCAGAGAAAGTGAAGAACCTTACTTCTCTGATGTGCTATGCTCCTCCAGCCCTGAATGGTAGAAATATAAGAGAGCTGAAGGAGGATGACGTCCTGGTCAGCCAAACAGCAATTACGACAACGGGTGATATTTCACCAGAAAGTACACAGGCGTACAGTGAGCCTACAGAAAGATATTTACCACACACTTCCCCAACCAAAATACCAGACTCTACAACAGTCTCAAAGGAGATAGAGGACACAAGTGGAGGTAATGCTGTTGGTCAAGGTCTGTCCAAAGACAAACTCATTATCATTCTAGCCATTGTCTGTACTGCTGTCATTGTCGGTATCATTACCTGTGTGTTATGGAGGAGGAATAAGCGAGGAAGTCAAGACTTGGACCGTCAAAGAAAAAGAAAAACAAACTTAGTTATCTAAAATTTCTATTAATTCCTCATTTAAAAGTCTTCAATGGATTTATGAAGCACATTCTTTTTTATTTGGCAAATTAATTTTAACAAAGGTTTGTTATTTTCTTTCTTTCTTTCTTGGTTGTTGATGTATAATGAAAAAGGAAAAATATTGCTAATTAGATATGATTTGAATGTTGTCACATATGAAGAAATGTACTGTATTTTCCTTTCTTGCCACTGTCAATGGTTATACACTTTCTGCAGTTCTGTGTTAAACATGTTTTTCCTCATAGCAAAACCACTTTTATATAGTAAGCAAGACTTTCTATATTAAAAATAAAACATGAACCATTAAGGTGTTTCATTGCGAAGTATTTTCAATGTTTATTTTATTTTATTCTATATCTACTACATGACTACATCTGCTTTGCCTATATTATTTTCCATTCAATTTATCTAATTCAGGAATTAACCACGAGGCTGCCAATTAAGTTTAGGCAGTTAATTTATTTTAGGCAATTAATTTAGTTCTTTAAAAAGTTTTTGTTTGTAAAAGACTATTAGAGGACCTTTATCTGTATTTCACCTTTTAACCCTCTGGCCCTCTTCAGTCATTTTTGACTGAAAAATTTTATATTTTGAAATTTTAAAAATCTTAGCTTCATCAGAATGAGATGACACTTGGTGACTTCTGTCACATTAGCAATATGAACACACAAACAAATAATGGACATGATTCGGATATGTTAAAGGGTAAAAAAAAAAAATAGTCACACTTGACTTCTTTGTGGTCAAAAACATAGGAAATGAATGTGAAATACGGAAAAATGTGAAAAGTCAGTGAATCTTTTGGTGGTACAAACTACAAATCAGTCACTGGTCAGAAAAAAAGTGTGCAGCAATCAAGGGGTGACTGTCTGGAATATCACGAGTGCAAAATAGACACCCACACATGCGCACACACACACACACAGAGAATTTAGCTGGTAAGACAATTTTAGGGTTGGTGACTGCAGAGCTGGTCCCTGCGCGGCTCGTGCCTCACCTCATCTAATCTTTTAGAATGTCTAGATATATATCTAAATGCAAAACCTAAAAAAATTAAGAAAATTATTTCTAATAAACAACAGGAATCCAAAAGCCTCTGTATATATCTATATAGGGTGCTAATACAAGAAGGTTACGCAACATTACAGTTGCGTACAACATTACATAAGTTTTTATTTTTTAATGCCTTCAGATGGCCCAATTCTCATTTAAAAAAAAATTATTTTTAATGCCTTCACTATTTTAATGTGAAATATTGCATTTATTAAAAAAATAGTAAAAAAAATAAAGAAATATAAAAATTAAAAGAATACATATGAATTCCAATGGAGAAAATAGCTCATTCAAATTGTATAAATATTGCATAGTACCATAAAATTCCCTCAAAATCATAAATAATAATAAAAAAATATTATTGAACAAAAATATATTACATTGATTTTCCTGAAAAAAAAAAAAGTTACATTTCAAGGCTGGGGAAGAAGGCAAGTGTGACTCCTAAACGAAGAGGGCCAGAGGCTTCACACACTTTACAGAGACATAAACAAGAAAACGGGAACAGTCTAACTGCTCACAAAATTAATATGTATTAAGACAAAAAAAGAAGACTAGAAGAGAATTGAACTGAGAAGAATCCCTAAATATGTGTACTGTGTGAAACATTTTTTGAAAGTGAGTCTGCAATTTTTTTATCTCCTCAAACAGAAAACAAACTGCCCACCCTTTCTAATGCCTTACGTATATGCAGTAAACGCTTGGGATATGTAGATAAGAGTAGTGCACTACGTTTATTCCTCCACATTTGCACTACATACATCCTTACATTTGCTTTTAGGAACATCATTCTAAATCGTCATTCAGCTGCAACTGAGATGAGCAGGTAAGAGTAATTCTCGACATTTAATGAGACAAATGCAGGTCAGGAACATAAAAGGAAAACAACTGCTTTCTAGTTTTCAGTATTGTGGAGGAGATATTATGAATATTTTTCCACCATTGTTCATGAATTATTATTCATGTATCAAATAATTTTGATTTTGTGTAAGTACAATTACTTGCAGTATGCACAAGATATAAAGACATTTATTTATTTATGTTTTTTTATTGTTATTTATTCAAGTCTTTTAATATGATGGAACTCAATTTGCTTTTAATGTTTTATTCTTCAATAGGCATATGCTTTTAAAAATTGCACTTGTATTCATTTACATACTTGTGCACTTGCGCTGGAGCTGCACTGAAGATATATGTAAATCAGGTGATGACTGCAAAAATCAAGACGTGTATGACAAAACCGTGACAGCAATCCCTGAAAAATTAAAGGATGGAGCCGATGAAATATTCTTTGTAAACAGTCAGATTCCTGTGATACCAAAAGGAGTTCTTTCGAAAAACCCTCAAATAAAAAAAATTGAATTCCTCGGTACTTCAACTCACTCTGTAGAGGTTGGAGCCTTTGAGGGTTTGCCTAATATCACGACCATTGAGATATCTGGCACAAACGTGACATCATTACCTGTGGGTGTTTTTAAGGATCTCAACAACCTTCAAAAACTTGTTCTAAAAAACAACAAAATCCATAGGCTTGAAAACAGGGTATTTGATGATTTAAAAAAACTTAAAGAATTACATCTACATATGAATGAGATCAGCTCTATTGAGGAGGGGACGTTTGACCATTTAGAGAAACTCTCACTTCTTCATCTTGCAAAAAACAACCTTAGTTCTGTATCGACCTCTCTTTTTTCCAAACTTAAGGGCTTGACCATTTTCAGGCTTTATGACAACCAGCTAACTGCTCTACCTGATGGGATTTTTGATAATTTTCCTGATTTGGCAGAGATAGCTTTGCAAGATAACCAAATCTCCCTTATACAACCAAATTTATTTCCACACAAACGTAAGTTAACAAAACTCTTTTTGGACCACAATCTTTTAACAGAACTGCAGCAAGATCTATTTGTTGGTTTCTCTTCATTAAAGTCTCTAACTCTGCATGACAATCAACTCATCAGTCTTCCCGACGTCCTTTTTGAAGAAATGCCTACAATAACTGAATTAAATCTAAGCCATAACAATCTCACTCACTTACCAACTGGAGTTTTCAGTCCGCTCAAGAAGCTCAAGAAGTTAGACCTTTCCTCAAACCATTTTTCAACAATATCTGCAGACTTTTTTAAAGGCCTTGAGAAACTGACTGATCTGAATCTTCAAAATAACAAGATAGAGTCATTAAAACAAGAGGACTTTGAAAAACTTCAGTCTCTTTCAACCCTCAAACTGGGAAATAATAGACTACAAAGCCTTCCTGGTGATGTCTTTGTTGCTCTTCCAAAACTCAGTAAACTGTACCTGAATAAGAACCCATGGCAGTGTGACTGTAACCTGTTGCCATTCTTTGAATGGATGAAGAACAATAAGGACAAGATTAAATCAAAAACTCCAGAAGTTTGCGAGTCTCCAAAAAATCTGCTAAATCAATCAATCACCTCTTTAACAGAAGAACAACTAATATGCCTCACAACTTCACCAACTACCACCCCTCTCCTTACAAGTACCGTTCCCATGACCACAACTGTCTCAATAACAACAGCAGCACCTCCAACAACTACTACTTTACAGACGACAACAACGACTACTCCAACAACACCGCAACCAACTACAACACAGACAACCACACAATTCATCACCACAGCACCAACTACTCATCTCACAACTTTGCTATTAACCACAACCAGACTGCCAACCACCACTGCTACAACTACATCTCCGACAACCACAACAGTCCCAACCACGGTATCAACAACTACACTACAACCAACAACTGCCCTCCTGACAACTACATTGATTCCCACCACACCAACAACGACAGTACAAACAACAATTGCGACAACTTCAGCAACCACCACATCTACAACCTCGATACCATCAACAACTGTCCATGAGACGACTACATTGATTCCCACCACATCAACATCAACAGTACAAACAACAATTGCGACAACTTTAGCGACTACAACTATATTAATCTCCACCACTATTACAAGTCAAGAGACAACAGCAACTACCATACCGCCCAGCACGACAACAGAGAAAACAACACCTCTTCTCACCACACATAGTAGTTTCATCTGTACCGGCTCTCCTCAGCCAACTCTCTCAACACTCACTACCACTTACAAGTACACATCTTGCAAAGAACTGATGATATATTATACTACAATGCTGCTGGTGGAAATCTGTTGTACTCTAGTGCTGGCCAAATTCACTTATACATTATACTGCTCACTGGAGCAAAGGGAGAGACTGCACACCCAGGTCAACTTGACTCACTTCTCCTATACTAAGTCTATTGTACTCAGACCAGTTGAAGATGCAGAGACTGTAGCTCTTTGAATTTTTTTTTTTCTTTCTTTTCTTGAACTTCGAGTAGCACCTGGTGGTGGTCACTTATAAGAGTTGACTGTTCCTTAAAGGAATAATTTTCCAAACTGCAAATACAATTGATGCTTAATGGCGCCTTATGCTTTCATTTCATGACCATGTACAGTAGGGTCCACTTGTGTTTTTCTAATAAAAAGACTTTTATGTTATATAATTACATAATTATTATATACAGTATACATTATATAATTACATATTATCGACACAATTTAAGTGAGGGGTTGAATTGAACACTGTTGACTTGATAGACCTGTGTGACTGTTGAATTGAACACTGTTGACCTGTGTGAATATGCATATAAGCCAAGTCAGAAAGTCAGCTTTATTTATAAAGCTCTTTGTACAATAGGCTATAGATACAATGTAAACAGAAATGCAAGGGGGTAAAAATAGTTTTGATTACTTAAGTGAACAAATTATGTATAAGTGTTTTCACTCATTATCACTGTGTGTAGGTCATCAGTAAATGAGTGTGGCATTAAAATGGCAGTGTTTCCCAAATTAAACAAAAGAGCTGTTAGTTTCGAATGATGTGTGAAATATTTTAGAGAACTGTGTTTAGAGTTTTGCAAAAAGTTTGTTTTACAACATCAAACAGAGTTTAATGCATGTAATATGCTTATAGTTTTGCAGACTTGGTCTTGTATATGAGTGAATGGTTCCTCTAAGTGCGCCTCAAGTATCACTATAGTGTCTAAGCAATTTAAAAAAAAACGTAATTATCCTTTGAAGAAAAGCTGTGTAGGCATAAGTATTAGCATAAAGTATTAAGTAATATTATTAAGTATTAATAAAGTATTGTTATTATAAAGTATTAGCATGGAAATATTTTCTGGGCGAATTTTTTGTCAGGAAGAAATGTTCTTCTTCAAAACTGATATGAATGCATGTCTTTCCCGATGTCAAGCACTAGGTGTCAGTGTAGCTGCATTTATTTTGTTTTGTCCAATAATTTCCGGTACCTCTCGCCCAAAGTGATCTAACTCACATCACCACCTGCACACAGTGTCCTTAAAAAAATTGACCTATTGACCTAAGTGTGTAGTGTACATATTTTACAGTGGAGCACAAATATAAAACCTACAAACACGTACAAAACCTCAACCTGCACACAACGAAAAAACATGTTTGTTTCTGTGTAAGACGTTGTCGATATTAGCCTTTATACTAGCCTGTGTCGTCGTCGTCATCATCGTTGCGATGTTTGTAAGACCAATGAAGAATTAATGCAAAGGAAATAGAGAGGTATAAACATCTGTGGTCAAAGTAGCCCATATTCCCATAATGTTTCCTCAAACACATCACTAGATGGCGCTCTGACCAAATGTCCTTTGTGGCCGGTGGACTTTAAACATTGGCGAAATGGCGATTTGTAAATGCTCGGCCATTCACCACAGCTTCGGCACCACGACTGCCATCACCTTTATTCGTTTCTTTAATTCAATTTTTCAAAACTAAAATCTCCTCAAATTATAGGGGGAAAAAATCAGTAAAGAATCTAAGAGTCATTGTTTACAAAGCAAACTCGACACCTACATGATTGAACTTATGAAATATAAAAAGTGATTCTCTGGATGTGAGACTGGTGAGTACTCATACAATTACAGCAGAACTTGCTTGCAAATGCACTATTTATGAATGTTTCATGTTTTAAGCCAGTGATTTTCTGCCTCTTTTCAAAAATATTAGGAACATTACTTTCATAATAACTCCTTTAATGTTAGGAACATTAATTGTATAATGACTCTATTAATAAAAGTATTTAAAACAATAAAATGCTGAAGATATATAAAAAGGTATGAAATATATAAAAAAACATAGCTAGGAACCCCCAAATATAGCTATATTATAGAAAAGTGTTTGATCAATTCTTTGTACTGTTTTGTTTGTACTTGAATTGACTATTTAACCGGTGACTTGTTTTAAGTGCATCTGTACTGTGCTTAAGACAGTTGTCTGTCTTCTGGGATGGTACTAAAATAAAAAGTTTGATATTTGAGAGTGTAATCACAGCCATGAGTTCTCATAGACCGAGAGGGACAACGTTACATTCAGTGACGCTGTTCCAGTTCCAGAGAGACCATATAGAATTGCCATGGTGATGTATGGTGGTATTTTGCAGCCATGGTGATGGCTATATAATGCATATATTTTATCTAGCCATGGTGAAATGAAATGAAAAGGAAAAAAAGCTTTAAAGTCTCAGCTGCATCAGAGTTTAGTTTTTTTATGATGCAAATCACATTGACAAAGACGCATTTCAGATGCAAAACATAAATTGATTAATTGAATTATTTCTGAGGTTTAGATTTAAAGGAAAGGAATGAAGCCCTCGGAATCTCTCAGGAGGACTTCTAAATAGTCAGAAAGAAACTAGGATTTTAAAGACTTTTTTATGTGTTCACTTAAGTTTTTGTGTTCTGCTTATTTATTTTAGGTAAGCTAAGATTTTATTTCAAAAGATCTCTTGATCATTTGGTCCATTCACATCAAGAACAATAACTGTTCTGTTTATTATAAGCACATGCTGCATTTATCTCATCTTCCCTATAAATGCTCAATCTCTTTAAAGCCGGATGGATGGCTGTCAGTGCTTTTTCCATTTTTTTTTCAGCTGAACAAAAAAAGTTATGAAAGTGATTCCAACAACATTGTTCCTCTGTGCCATTGTAGGTATAGTTGTGGTGTGGCCTTCTTGATTCCCATAGACTTAGAATGATAATAAAAACTTTATAGTTCCGATTATGGTGTGAAGGGGCCTATAAAAAGAACACTGAACAACAGAAAAAAAAAAAAAAAAAACATTATTCGTATGAAAACACAAGTATGTTGAGTAAATTAAATATATAATTGAACAGCAAAAAAACCAGGACATTTAAATAGCATTTGTTTCCCAAGGCCAAAAGACGAAGGAAACAAAAAAAGAAGTGCATTTGAAACAGTCTGCCCAATTAACCAATTACCAGGGCTAATTGCAGTCTCCTGAGGAGAGGTTAAGGAGTAAGAGCAGTGTCTCTCTCATTCTCCAACAACATGCCCGAGGCCTAATCAAGTTATCATATCAACAAATCTCTCATCAGGGGCCCATGTCTGACACCAGCAGAAAGAGAGGCCAGTCGACAACTAATTTCCAGCAGCAGGGCGCTGGGACTCGCCTGCTAGGCAGGATGAAAAGTGCCTGCAGAGCCCAGTCGAGCTGCCCTCACCATCCCGCTGGGAGAGCACTCACGCTGGGCACAACAGAGCGCTCTCTCCCTGTGTCCCAACTGGAATGGGGGTAGTATCATCATAGAGAGCTAGAAGAACGTTATTTGGCAACGTACACAAAGAACAGGGACAGACAATGCAGTGATCATGCAGAGTGTGGAGGGGAACTGAAGGGACCTCCTGTGGCCACAAGAGGGGCTTTGGGGTCAGAGTTTTTAGGGCTGGAGTGGTGCATCTCTGAAGAGGTTAATGTACTTGTTATGTGAGGTCAGGGTGCAGGCTTCACGGCAGTACATCACCAGTGACAGCCCCTCAGAGCCATGACTGAAGCAGAAGGCTCTGATCTGGGGTAAGAAGGCTCGTTTTGAAGTCTATTGTATTGTAACTCTGGGGTTAGATCATAAAGTGTGTGGTCAGAATAATTTTGTGGGGTAGATTAAGATGAAGAAGATGGAAATGGCACTAGCAATCAGGGTTTCTGCAGGTCAGGTCTTAAAAACTCCTAATTCGCCCTTCTGCAATTTAGCCCTTAAAGTCTTAAATTCATAAAGTCATGGAGTTAAATCTTCCTCAATATGTTTGTTTTCCCACACAGATATATAAACTGTAATGTAAAATAAAGTCTGTATAGTTAAGAAAAAGTCAGTTATTCTGAACTTATTGTCAGATATTTGTTCTAGTTGTATTCATGAACTCACTTCATTTTGATCAGTTTCACAGTAAACAAGACTCCTTATATAATTTTGCTTTGCAGTTAAATGTATTGTGATAAAAAGTTATTATTACAATGTTGTTTCCTCTTTTTCCAACCAAAAATGTATTAAAAAGTAAGTTTGAAGTTGTATTTTCAAACTTTTAAATCCATCCTCCTTAGACATTTTGACGTATTGTATTCCCTTCAATTTATTTCTTAAATTTTCTTCACTTGGTCTCAAAAAGGTCTTTAAAAAGTTATTTACCTTCATAAAAGCTACAGAAACCCAGTGTAATTACATGTCTCTTTTATTTGATATTATAAGGAATATAAAAATGTCAGTTATCCATGAGTCAAAATACGTGGCTTCATGACTACTTTGCAGAAATTTGCTGGTAATTTATGCTCTCTTATAGACGTGCAGTGACTGATTATTCATTCTCTGGCTTTCACTGAGATGTTTATGTTCTGCTGGCTGATGAGCCATGTGGGCATGAGGTTTGGAACTCCCCAGTGCTAAAACGCGATGTCAAGATAAGAAGGTGAAGGAGAGATCTGGCTTAAAGTATGACTGAATGTTTGACATACTCTGTCTTCAGGCATACGCTGTCCCGTGATGAAACGGCTTACATGTGCAGTGCACACACAGAACACTTTTTCACACTTTATACAAAACTGCTGGAGCAAAAAGATTGCAGTAATGTCACAGTGGATTGTCCTGTTCTTTGTCAGCGGTATTGAGGAAGGTACTTGTAGCCCCCCCTGTTAAAACATAACTGTGGTCTATCACACCTGAGTTCAGTTTCTCTCGCCACACCCAGGCCTGATTACTGCCATACCTGTTCGCAATCAAGAAATCACTTAAATGGGACCTGCCTGACAAAGTGAAGTAGACCAAAAGATCCTCAAAAGCTACACATCATGTTGAGATCCAAAGAAATTCAGGAACAAATGAGAAAGAAAGTAATTGAGATCTATCAGTCTGGAAAAGGTTATAAAGCCATTTCTAAAGCTTTGGGACTCCAGCGAACCACAGTGAGAGCCATTATCCACAAATAGTGAAAACATGAAACAGTGGTGAACCTTCCCAGGAGTGGCCGGCCGACCAAAATTACCCCAAGAGTGCAGCAACGACTCATCCAAGAGGACACAAAAGACCCCACAACAACATCTAAAGAACTACAGCCCTCACTTGCCTCAGTTAAGGTCAGTGTTCATGACTCCACCATAAGAAAGAGAATGGGAAAAAATGGCCTGCATGGCAGAGTTCCAAGACGAAAACCGCTGCTGAGCAAAAAGAACAGAAAGGCTCGTCTCAGTTTTGCCAGAAAACATCTTGATGATCCCCAAGACTTTTGGGAAAATACTCTGTGGACTGACGAGACAAAAGTTGAACTTTTTGGAAGTTGTGTGTCCCATTACATCTGGTGTAAAAGTAACACAGCATTTCAGAAAAAGATCATAATACCAACAGTAAAATATGGTGGTGGTAGTGTGATGGTCTGGGGCTGTTTTGCTGCTTCAGGACCTGGAAGACTTGCTGTGATAAATGGAACCATGAATTCAGCTGTCTACCAAAAAATCCTGAAGGACAATGTTCGGCCATCTGTTCGTGACCTCAAGCTGAAGCGAACTTGGGTTCTGCAGCAGGACGATCCAAAACACACCAGCAAATCCACCTCTGAATGGCTGAAGAAAAACAAAATGAAGAGTTTGGAGTGGCCTAGTCAAAGTCCTGACCTGAATCCTATTGAGATGCTATGGCATGACCTTAAAAAGGCGGTTCATGCTCGAAAACCCTCCAATGTGGCTGAATTACAACAATTCTGCCAAGATGAGTGGGGGCCAAAATTCCTCCACAGCGCTGTAACAGACTCATTGCAAGTTATCGCAAACGCTTGATTGCAGTTGTTGCTGCTAAGGGTGGCCCAACCAGTTATTAGGTTTAGGGGGCAAGCACTTTTTCACACAGGGCCATGTGGGTTTGGATTTTGTTTTCCCTTCATAAGAAAAAAACTTCATTCAAAAACTGCATGTTGTGTTTACTTGTGTTATCTTTGATTAATATTTAAATTTGTTTGATGATCTGAAACATTAAAGTGTGACAAACATGCAAAAAAATAAAAAATCAGGGGGCCAACACTTTTTCACACCTTTTTTTTTTTTATTATATTCATATTTTATTTATATTTTGCATTACTACAAACAAAAAATGTGAACTGCCACACATTGTATGTGTTGAGACTGAAATTAATGGGTAGTAAAAACTTAGTAGTAACACGTGCCAGACAACTGCTGGCTGTTTATGTGATCTCAACATGGTAACCGCCATTTGAGGGGACCCACTCCATGTTAAGCAGCTTTTGTGTCACACTTCATTGTATGGCGTCTCATGTGAGTGTTCATCATTTTGAACATTTGTGACATTTATTTTTTTTATCTTTAAAACTTTTTAATGAGTAAATAACTGAGTGTGCTTTCAAGTACCCAACGGCTAATGCAAAAACTGGCAAATGTTTTGGCAACTTTAAATCCAGTTTTCATGTGTTCTTTAGACTCAGTCATAAGTCTATGCAGATGTTCTCTGCGCTGTTTTGGAGATGTTGAAAAGGCCAAATTGAAAAACTGAATGGAATTAGCCTTTCTGGACAAATTCCACCTAGTGTTAGGAGTCTCTTTTCTTGATGATGTTTCTCTAGTTCTCGTCTCCTCTTGACCAGATGCACTGAAAGGGATAGGGCAGGTATGATGAAAGCCCAGTGGGGGACTGCAGAAGTGGGGTGACCCTTAACCCTGGCACTCACATTATTCTTGTTGGACGTAGGCCACTGAGGCAGCCGGGGCTGCCTGCTGATCCCCACAATGCAGCCTTTTCCCCAGGCCACAGTTGGCAGAAAGACCCCCTGGAGCTCTAGTCACCATCTAAAGGCCTTTCAGCACGGCCCGGCTGGCCAGGGCCAAGTACCAGAGCGGAGGGGGCAAGGCAGGAGGGGGAAAAACTGTGAAAAAAATAATAAAAATACAATAACGAAAGAAAGTGAAGGGAAACAATAGGCTTTAGAGTCCATCTTAACCTACCACAACAGTGTCAACATCTGTGGTTCCTTCTATGCTCTGTTCAAAGGATATAATCTATGGCGAAGAAAGCCTGTTCCCGTGGCTTCCTCAGTGAAAAAGGATACAGTTTTTTTTATCATATTTTTTGTCATTGAGAAAAAAAAAGGTTTCAAAAGCCTCTCTAGCATGGTCTTTCAAGATCAGTTAAACCACACTGTGATGTACGCCAAAGATTGTAGTGTTAAAGCAGAACACAGAATGGCAAAAGTTCACAATCTGGTTGGGGGAGATTTGTCGACATTTATCAAGCAAGGTGATTTGAAGTCTTTCAGGACGCTCTAGATGCTTTCGAGTCGTCTGTGGCCTTGGAAGAGCACCACATGGTTTGTGTGATTGTAAACAGGGCACATGCAAAGCCCAGACATGTAGGAGTGAATTCTCACGGGGTGTTTGGGAGGGAGGCTGTCACTGATTCTTTCTTTCTCTTTCAATCAGACGCTTCTCTGACTCTTTATTGCGGTACATTCCAGCCACAGGACGTGCTGCACATAAAGAGACGTTTCATGTCGCTGACATCAACGTGAAAGGAATCATTGAGTGTCATGACCAGTTTAGATCCCACCCTAATTTATCAGTTACCACCAATTGGTTCTAACAGGGAGCCTGTGGAGATCCAGGTGCTTATCATTATTTCAGCTTTGTTGTGCTTGAAAGAAACTGGCAGGATATGGAATGATGTGGGCAGATATATGTTGAGAAAGACGCTTGTGCTGATCTGAAGGCATATGTGGTGTATAACTGGATTTCATTTGCTTTAAATTGCAAATTAAAGCCTTTCTAATAGATTCATAGATGCAGTTTAGAAGGAAGCATATAGTTATGTGTGTTCTGTTTCATACTAACACAGAGGGCTTTTGTATGCGCACTCTCTTTCAGTGTTTTACAATGCGCTACATCTGGAGTGCATCTTAGAGACTGGGAAAGCAGGGATGGGTGTAACATGTTTGTGCTTATTTATTTAGAAAACAATTAGCCTAGAGCTTTGAAAATTTGCCTTAAGCGTCACTGACATGTCAGCAGTCATTACTCATGTAACATATTTGTGTCACTTAAGTCAGATATAGTCACCAGTGTTGCATTCATATCATCTGCTGTGCATTGATTAAAAAAAAAAAATCCTCAAAATCTAAATTATTTACTGTAAAAAAATTACATAATTTTTGTTGATATCCCTGTTGTCCCTGCATGTGCATTGTGTGTGATTTTTTTTTATATATATAAATTCAACATGGACACATTAATTTAATCCAAATTTATAATGTTACAAAATATTTTGATGTCAAATAAATGTTGTTCCTTCTAACTTTTTATTCATCAAAGAATACAGAAAAAGTATCATGGTTTCGAGAAAAATAAATAAATTAAATATATATATTAAGCAACTGTTTTCAACATGGATAATAAGATATTGATTATATAGAATCATATAGAATTATTTCTGAGGGATCATGTGACACTGAATACTGGTGCAATTACTGTTGAAAATTCTGCTTTGCATCACATGAATAAATTCAATTTTATTTAATGTATAAATATTGAAAACAGTTATTTTAAATTTTAATAATACTTCACATTACTGTTTCAAATATTTTTTTATATTTGCTGAAATACATTCAAAAACTTTAAAAACGTTTATATATATCTATATCTACATATATATCCCTATATAGCAACATTTTCTTTTGTCTGTTGTTGCGATCTAATTGCAGTGTGTTACTTAAACAAGTGTGAACATTTGGCAGGCAGGTGTTAATTTCCCACGTGATGACCTGATTGTTCACATCCTGAGATATGTTTCCAGAAATGCCAAGGTAGGGCAAAAACACAAAACACTAGCCACTCTACAATCTCCTTATATTATAAGAGCAGACCTCTCCAAAAGTGAATGCTTGTAAAATCCTGCTCAATCAAGCATGAGCCTTCAAGCCCTTTTGGTGGTCGCTGTTGTGGCGTCCTTTAGCATGTTAGTGAACCAGGCCATAATGTTCATTACTCTGTCCCCACGAGGGTGAACCAGCTTACCTTTGTCCACCCCAAAAAAAGAAACTACAATTAGAGATGGCTGACCTGAAGCCAATGTTAGGTTAGGTGAGAGGGGTGAGGGAGACCCTCTCGAACGATAATCTCTTGTATTACTCTCCCCATGGTGCTCTTCATGTTCACTTCTCTATCAGGCGGATAACAAGAGCTGTAAGCTCCTTATTGCTGAATTACAATTATTGGAGGAGAATCACATCCCTTCTGACAAGGGGAGGCTCTCTGTAGTAGTGACCCCCTCTTCAGTCACAGCCACTCCTGATGAAGTGCCTTTAATGCACATATAATGAATGTTTCATTGAGCCTCAATAGCTTTTCATCAAGGAGTTACTTATGACTGTGTTGTTTAATGCATTTCTGCTCAGAGGGTTAAAACATTACTAATCCTTTCTTCACGCATAGTGCTAAAATCTATTGCGGATCACAACGAATTCTGGGTAGTGGCAAGCAGAAACAAATTGCAGAGCATTTTGAACATAAGGACTATGTGGGGTTTGAGAAGAAAGTGTGTAAACTATCAGAGGCAAACCAACAAACAAATGCTGTGGTTTTGTTAATCCTCTCATGCCTTAAGACTCACATAAATTCTCACAATTTCCTGTCTATACCATCATTTTCGCACCCCCTCGCTCATAAATTTAAGTCTGGGACCACAAACAGTCTCTTTCCTTCTAGAAAACCCTCTAAAAAAGGTATGTCGTATATGAACTCAGGCATTCTTTTTAGAACAAATTGTACTGTATATAAATTATTTCCTTTCCATTTCCTTAATTAATAGATCTACATTATGTTAATTTCTCTCTTACTTTGATGGGCTGAAATGAATGAATAGTGTGAACTACTGCTTTTACCAACACTTAAACATATCAAAGTTATATTGTACGACTAGTGTCGTTAGTAGAGCAATTATAGCAATTTCTGCACAATTAGTCAAAACAGTCATTACATCTGGTAAAGATTTAAATGAAAGGGCAAGAGTTGATGTATGTGGTTCTCTCAAATACAAGTCTAAAACTAACACTAACAATTAATGAAGCAAGGAAGTTCTCTGGAGAAAGTACAAAGTACAGAGGAGAAACGATATTAATTTGGTGAGAAAAAATAAATGGGAAAGTTTGCTTTAGTGCTTTCATGTTATGTAACTCGTGCTCTATAGTTCTTATAGAATCTAAATGAGGACTAAATCAGCACTTTAGTAACATTGATTCATTAAAGGATTAGTTAACTTCCAGAATAAAACTATCCTGATAATTTACTCAGCCCCATGTCATCCAAGATGATCATGACTTTCTTTCTTCACTCGAAAAGAAATTATGGTTTTTGAGGAAACATTCCAGGATTTTTCTCCATATAGTGGGCTTCAACAGGGACCAATGGGTTGAAGGTCCAAATTGCAGTTTCAATGAAGCTTCTAAGGGCTCTACACGATCCCAGCTGAGGAATAAGGGTCTTAGCGAAATATCATTTTCTAAAAAAACATAATAATAATAATTGTATATACTTTTTCACCACAAATACTTGTCATGCACTAGCTCTGTGATGCATTGGAAAGGTCAAGCGTGACGTAGGCAGAAGTACCGACCCATGCAGTTTACAAAGCAAACGTGCAAAGATTAAATCAAATGCCCTTTACAAAAACAAAAATTAAAAGAAAAAGTTAAAACAAGGATGCAAAGTCATGGACACACAAAGCACAGCTAGTGCATTTAAGGTTAAAATTTATATATTTATTTATTTATTTATTTTTTAGTGACATTCATTTCTTTTCGACTGAAGAAAGAATTACATGAACATCTTGGATGGCATGGGGGTGAGTAAATTGTCAGGAATGTTTTATTCTGGAACTAAACTAATCCTTTAAGTGGCCTTTTTCTTTCTTTGCTTCAGATGACTGCAGTGACCGTTCCTGATGATAGAGTCTGGCTGTAAGTGACTGTTGACTGACCAGCAAGGTACAAGTTGTGATGAAAGCATTAGTCTAAGGAAAGAAGTGTTTTGAACTAATCTAAATTTGGTAATAAAATTCAAACATTTAAAGTGTCAACGATCCGTCTATCAGATAAAGCAAGGAGGCAAAGGCACAAGACAGTAAAACTAATTAATTGAAGTGTTTTCCTTTGTACGTCCAAAAACCAAGCGCTTTTATTTCATTAAATAAGCGAATGACGGCTACTGAACGGCTTGTTTTTATACATTGAGAGGCTTCTGTCTTTGTCGTCATTGAGTCTGTTGATATGGTGAATCATTAGGCCTGGTGCCTTTCCTTTGATGGTCTGTTTTCCTTTTTTTTCATCTGATCCAAAATCTCCAAGGAAAGAGAAAACCCATTTTCTGTCGCAACCCTTTATGCCGTCAGTGAAGTGAAGAGTGGTGACAATAGGAAATTGGCAGATGCTGGTCATGCCACTCAAACATCAATGCAAAAAAGATGATTCATGCCTGTGGTATCTTTATATCAGAAAGGACCATTGCATAGTTAGTCCCACTCAGATGCCCCTAAACTGAATGTGTGTGTTTTCCCCTCTCTAATTTATTTTTATATCTCTTTTCTCTGTTAATTGCAAGGCGTTGATTCTTTAATAGGATTGTCAACCACCAAGGAGTACAGGCTTTAAAGAAATGCTTTCCAGTTGAAATGTGCCTTTGAGCGCTGATTTTCCAGGGCTTTCTTGCTTCACTTTTAAGCTCGATCCAATTCGCAAGCTCTTTCAGTGTAACTGGGATACAAATCCATGCCATTGCAGCTATCAGAGGCCCGCAATGAGCATGAAAAAGTGGCATTACATCTTGCTCTTTTCGTAGGGGCCTTTTTGGCTTATTCTGGAGTGGAGGGCCCATCCATTGCAATGCAGCCTACATCAGTCTGCCAAGAGTCTCCGTTACTGGGATTCGTCATAGAGGAGTCACAAAATCTCAGGCGAGACAATGCTAGCGGCCATAATTTTCATACCGCCCAGACTCTCGCTATCTTATCACTGAAACGCCTTTGTCATGCTAGCATCTGCCACAGAGCTCGCTCCAGGCCAGCCCTTAAAAACAGGGGGAAAAAACTCTTAGCGGGTATCCACCAGGGTGATTTTCTAGTTAGCCGGCATGTCCTCTTTAATTTTTAGCTGTCCAATTTTTCTAGCGGAATGTTCCAGCGTTCTGGTGATAGTTTTGTTTCTACCGAGTGTGGCAATGTATGCGAGCGATAATCGTCCCAGCCAAAAGCCGCCGCTGTGCCTTGGCTTTCGTCTGAAGCTATGCTCACTCCATCCTCCTGTAGGTTACCACAAAGGAAGCACATTTGCAAACTTCCCCTGCAATTTCCCTCTCTCTTTGTTACAGGAGGGAAAATCACATTCTCTTGCTTAGTAGCAGAACCTGGAGGTTCTTTAGTGATGGTTCAGAAATAGACGGGGCATAAACAGACACAGATGTGTGGAGGGAAAAGAGACCTGCTAGTGGGGAAAGATACCCCATGGCTTCCACTTAAGCTTGTTAAAAGACCACAGTATTAACATTACTGTATGCATGTAGTGCCTCTTAAACTAAATGAAAACACTTGGCTGACCAAAACAAATTTTGTCTAAAAATAAACTCATTAATAAAGAATTAAAACTGAGGTAGCAAACAGGATGCAACATTTCAGTTTAAATAAAATAGAATTAATACAATTAAAGCAAGTGAAAAATAAATAAATAAACAAATAAATTACTTAAAAATGAAGTTTTGTAACTGCAATTTTTTATTAAAATAAAAAGTGAAGGAATTTTGAAACTGAAGCGGGTTCTTTTTTAAAAGTTTGAAAAAAGTTTGAGGCTTGAAATTTTAAGATTTATATAGGCCTGATGGATGTGGTTGTATGGATGGATTGATGGATTAATCCTATAGTTTCCACAGTTATACACTCAAAAAAATGAAACACGGCATTTGTTGGTCCAAAGAATGTAATTATGTTTAATTTAATTAATTCAATTTCGTTTGTGCATTAAAATTAAAAGAGTTGTGTTGAGAGAATTAAAAGAAGTAATTCTTCAAATTTACACAGCTCAGTTAATTAAAATGAATGCAACAGAGTTGTGTTGCTTCTGCAGTACCGCATATCGGTCAGTAGGTGGAGTAAAATCTGCACATGCGCAGTTGGAAAATACCACAAGAAGGAACGAAGCACATAACGATCACTCTTCAGCTCATTTAGATCGGCGCCATTTTATGAGAATCAAACACGGAGAATTACACTTCAAAACGTCAACGTGTTTTCCTCTATGTGAACAGACAGGTGAGATTTTCACTTTTTATGCATTTATATTGAGACTATGACAACATTTGAATCATTACTCACTTGTAATACTGTGTTGTGTATAGTATTGTCACGAAGTTGCCATATGCCTCGTGTTTTCTTTCACATTATAGTTAGATACATTTTTGTTTTATGCATTTATGTGAAATTTTATACTTGTTGAACTTTTATATACATTACATCACCCAAAATAAATGTAAATGACATTAAATTGCTAGTAAGGAATGGTTACTCCATTTTAATCAATTGTTTTGTGCTTGTACAGCAGTTATCCCCTTCTAATGTCAGTTTTAATAATTAATAATAATAATTAATAATCTTAAAAGGTGGTGTTGGCACATTGTTATTTAATATCTCACATAACACATTTTAACTTAAGTTTAGTAGTTTGCAGCTGTTCATATTTTGTTATTATTCTTTGGTGACTCCCATTCTTTTTCTCCCTTACAGAGTTTTGAAACTTGAAGGCCTGTAGAGTCCTGTATGTGGCTGTGCAGAGATTGTGGATCGTCTCAGGCCTCCAGATCATAGCTTTTAAAGCACTTCAGGTTGGTACATGGACATTATGGCCGTAAACACAAATATCCATGTGCATATTCTAACTGTCCATGCACTTTTAAAACCTGGAATGCACTGCGGTCCCACTTATCCAGATCACATGGCAGTGAGCAGCTACCTCAAAATTCTAGTTAAACTACACTGATAAATTGTCATGTTTGTGCTGTTACTGACATTCCTTCAGTAAATGATTATTTTCTCCATATAAATAATCACTTGCGCAGTCATGAGACAGTTAGTTGTATGTTTAAGGGCTGCTCATTTAAAACAAACGTGTATGGTACATTCAAATCACACAAGAGCCGAAAGCATTATCAGTTTTCAGTAACAGATTTTAAAGAAGGAATCGTGAAAACACAAGAGGTTAGTGAAACATCTAATGACCCTACTTCAAATGAAGAAACTGAAACATCTTTGTTAGAAGACGATTCCTCTTCTACTGATACAGAAGAGATTTCAGAGAACCTGCCAAAGTTGGTAGAGCTTAAATTTGCTTCCTTGCTGTTAAAACTGGAAAATCACTACCATGTTCCAGGCTCAGCTGTAGATGAGTTGTGTGGGGACTTGCATTATTTGCTGAGTGATGCTTCTCTCTCTTTGTCTCACAGAATCATGCTCTGAGCTAAACATCAATTCCCATAAGCGAAAAGGATCCATTGGAAGTCCTAACCAAGTGAAGAAACCGAGAAAAGCTGAGGTAAATTACTGTCCAGATTACCCAATGGGTGAAACAAAAGAAACTCTTGAAAATCAAAGGATTACACTACTATCGGAGGTGACTAAAAGAAACAACGAGCAGGTTATCAAGGGGCTGATGGACAGAACATTTGCTCTACGGAGGCACGAGAACACTCCCTTTCATTGCTGAATTCAAGAACAGATGGCCAGCACTCTTTACTGAGCGAGAGGTATGTCTTTAATGTCATGTCAGCTGATTAATTGCTTGGATGTTATTATAATTCTAAACTATGATTTGAAGTACTTTAGATGTAATTCAGGTTTGTTCATTTATAGTAAATGTATATTATCTGTGAGTGCTGGTAAAGGAAGTGTATAATGATGTCCTGTCAAAAGTTGATCAGCGCCCTGATTTGTCTCTCTCTCTCTTTTGTTTTGTTTGAAAATTGTACCAGGTATCTGCGGAATTCAGCAGGATTACAACAATTCCCTTGGTGTCCAAATTCATGGGTCAGCTTGATCATTTCTCCTCTCAGCTCCTCAAAAATTTCAAAAAGAAAGGAGTAGCTGCACAGAAGATCACAGACATCCTCTCAGTTTTGGAACAGGTATGTTCTATAAATTCATCATCAATTCTCCTAATTCATGATAGGCCAAACTAATATTTTATCCAAATATAAATATTTTGTTATTTTTAACTCATCATTCAATCTTTTTTTATACTAAAATTATGGATTAAAAGTTAAAGGTGAATTTTCATTCCTGAAGCTCCAAATATCATGATTTTTTTCCTTTTGAAGCATCACTTTCTGCCTCTGTTATACATTAATAGTTATTTTTGCAACTACAATTAGAACAGCTCAGATGTTCAAGATAATTGTGTATCCCATGCAGTGCTTCTGATTTGGGACCACTTGACGTTCGTAAAATAAAGCAGTGGGATAATTTGTGTAGTGCTACTTATATTTAAGATGTACAGCAAAAAGTACTAATTCTCATTTCATTTTGATTAGAGCATCACCATTGAAAAAAAGCGTGAATGCATCCTGAAAGCCTTAGTGGTCTACCTAAATGAAGATCCTTCAAACCTAGTGAAGGAGTACATGGTAAGCTATTTACAGTTGTTTTTTTTTTTTTTTTTTTTTTTTTTTTTTTTTTAAAGAAACTTTTCATATTTTTCTCTAAAACCAGTTCCTATTTTTACCTATTTTTATTGGTAATTGTTTTATTTTGTACTTAATATTTGTACTTGTCTTTTTAGGACACTGAACATGATGAAGCCCAAATTTTGATGAGCAAAACCACTCTCGGAGTCTATGCCATCAAACATGAAGGGGCAGATGTTGCAGACCCATACGAAGATGTTGGTGTCATCATCGAAGGCATCCAAGTACTTGAAAACTTGGACAATGTAGCTAATGCTTGTTCCATGATGGTTGGTCTAATCTATGCATTAAACTTGGCTTACCCCCAGGATCTGAGATATACTTTTGAAATGTTTCAAAAGATTTTCATGGAACTCGATGCCACCAAGCTGTCAAACAAAGTCCAGGTCTTAAAAAATAAACTCCTTTCATAGGCACTGTAACTTGAAACGAGGGTTAAGAGGCAGGACCTGTTTTGTCCATAATGTTGCACTGGCTGTTGTAGCACCTTTTTTTCACTGCTAACCAGGTGATATCTTTAATAATATTTATTTCATCTTTACTTTTGATTTCAGATGTTAATCTTCAATTGATTAACTGCAATGTTGTTTACTGCTTTTTTTTTCCAAGTTTCAAGAAGGTATAGTTTACTAAAGAAGACTATTTTTTCCCCAAGTATATTTTTGAAAATCATTTAATTTAAAGACAGTATTCTTGTATTTTACTTTTTATTGGTGATATTATTTTTGTTACATCTTGTAATGAGTAAAGATTTTTTTTTTTTGAAAAGTGAAGACAGTATTTAGATTTTGTAAACGTTCTTGTCTGAAAAAATGTAAAACATTGTAAAAAATATTATTTTGCTTTCAAATGTCAATCATCCTTTGAATAACAGGTGTTTTTAGCTGATTTCTCAAGAAGGTGTACTTTATACCATTAAAGAAGGCTGATAATTTTTTCCAAGTATAAAAAGCATTTTTGTCAATCCTTTCGTTTAAAGGCTGCATGCTTTTATTTTACTTTATACTTTTATTAGTATTATAATAGTATTTTAAGACAGCATGTAGATTTTGAAAAACATTTTATTGTTGGAAAAACAATAGAAAGTGTTAATTGTAAAACATTGTAAAAATGTTATTTAATAAACAATGAATCTGAAACCTTATTCCTATCTCATTTTTAACATAACAATATTAATTTTAGAGTAATTGAACTTAATTAACTAAACAGATTAATACAAAATAACAAATGTTACATTGATTGAACTAAACAAAATTACATTAACTTTATGTAATTAACTTAAGTTCACTGAAATAAATATTCTTTATTAAAGGCAACTTAACTCAGTTACGTGGAACCTGTTGACATAAAAAAGTTAAGTAATGCCAATGTATCATTTTTTTGAGTGTAGCAAAAGGTTTTTACATTTTAATTAGGGCCTAGCAAGTTAACGTGTAATTATCACGTTAACGCATTAATTAATTAACACCGACAATTATTTTATCGTGCATTAACACAGAGGTTTTTTTGTTTTTTTTTGAAAGCCTGTTGCTCACTGGCTCTGAATACACATAGCCTACATGGGTCACAGGAGGGGTGGGATGTTGATCAGTACTGGCTTGAGATAGCCTAATAGACTGCAGGAGGGCTCACATGGACGCTCCTGAAAAAATTATTTAGGCTAAGCATCAACATTCACAAACCACTGTTCTTTTTAACAGAAAAGAATGCAACAAACTCGTAATCACGACTTCATAAGTGGGAGATAGGAAGTTTCCGATGGAACGAGAAGCGCTCTCGCTCAGCACAGTGGAGTGCATAGTTTTGTTAACTTTGTGGATTATTATTTTGAGCCGTTGACTAGCGATCACACTAGTCAAACGAACTGGTCTTTGGGGGTCAAATGCGCTCGGGCACAGGTTAAGATTATCTATTGTGAGTACACCCTTACTCTCCCACATCCAGCCCACACGAGTCTTTACCCACCGGCACTCGCCCATAAAGTGTTGTCCCGCGCCAAGTGTTGTTGGGTTGGGTCCCACGATAGTGCAGGTCTCTACACAGAAGGTGCCTGTTGTAATGTTATGATCGAGGCTCTGGACTCTGAGCATAACTTTATCATGCGATTAATCGCAATTAAAAGAATTTAATCGTTGCCCAGCTCTAATTTTAATTATTAAAATGTTTAATGTATATCTATAACAATGTACTTTGTGTTTTCTTACCTTGGCATTAAATTAAATAAAGTTAACATTGCTTCATGAATATTTCTAATAAAAGGCTGAGGGAATGACAGCAAATTTGACTTCTTTCTCTCTGTTGACCAACTTAATCGGTCTCTCATTTTTCTGGATTTTCTGGTATTTGGGGAAAATTTGAAAAAGCACAAAATATATTTGTTGTAGTTTCCATTCACCAGAAGTTTACCCAACTGTGAAGACTTCCGCTTCCGATAACCCTGGAAATGGCAAGAAGGTCCATTGCAGTTCAGTAAATTCCACATCCTGTCATTCCAATTCAACTTCCTATGGGTCTGGCCCATTCAGATGTCAACTCGTGAATTAGTGAATTAAAAGTGAGCCAATTAAATATGAGCCAGATCTTCAGTTCTAAATTTTGCATAACCCTGGTAGCAGCCTGTTTCCCATTATTTGGACTGGAGCAGTGCACTTAGGATGCACATACAGTATGTGATGGGGAGCAGCCATACACTGTAAGTCATGTCATTTATCCTGGGGCTCAGAGGGAGACGGCAGATCCTGAGATAAGCCAAACCAGTGAGCTACTGCTTGTGCCAGACATCTCCGATGTGCAACTGAAAAGGGGAAGCCCGTAAAAAATAATGACAATTTACGAGCATATTTTCAAGGGTCTGCAGAGAGGGGAAACTATGTTTGAGATTTTAATTGAAAGCAGAAGACCTCCAGGCCTCTATATAGACCTCTAAACGATATAGAGGATTCTATCTACCTGGAAGACCACTGTTTTTGAAGAACAATGATTGAAAAATATTAAAGACCAATATAATTTTCAAACCATTCAAAAGTTTAAGGTCAATTAAGGTCTATTTAAACATAAATGTGATTGTTTTGAACTTTCTGTTCATCAAAGAATCCCAATATGATTAAGCTGCACAACTGTTTTTAACATTGTTAATAAGAAGAAATGTTTCTTGAGCACAAATCAGCATATCAGTATGATTTCTTAATGATCATGTGACTGAAGATCATAGTAATGGCTGCTGAATTCAGCTTTGCCATCACAGGAATAAATTAGATTTTAAAATAGATTATAATAAATAATTACTACATAATGTAGTAATAAATAATAAATATATATATATTTCTTTAAATAGTTTTCACTTTATTATTGATCAAATAAATGCAGCCTTGCTAAGTATAAGAGAATAGACCAATTTGGTGCCAATTTGGCAAACAGTGATGATGTTTTTGTGGGCGGAGCCTATCTGGTGGCAGAAAACGTTCCAGGTTACGTATATAACCATGGTTCCCCGAGGGAACGAGACGCCCCTGTGTTCCCATGCTCTTAAACGTGTGTAATCAGTCCAACGGAATGGCGAAAGGTCACGGGCGGGTTGACGTAGAGACCAGAGAGCTTAAAAGTGCATCCGGAACAAGCAACGTCAGCTTCTGAGAAGTTGAAGCAAGTCAGTCACTCACAAGGACGCAGGAAGTATGGCATGCGACGCAGCGTCTTGTTCCCTCGGGGAGCCATGGTTACATACGTAACCTGGGACGTTCCCCTTCGGGAACTTGAGCTACGTCTGAAACGCTTTGGGAACGAGAATGCCCACGCCACCATACTGACAAATGCCTGTCTAGTGTGAAATCATGATGAGCACAGTTAAGACAGATGCACCTGAGAGTCTGGAGTGGTACCATACTTCTCCTGGTCTCAAGTATAACGAAAGAAACTTGTACCAACGGGTAACACCCCTTATGAATGACCACCCAAAGGGACGTGGTAAGCAGCTATGGCCGCCACGACCACTCTAAAGGTGGAGGGGGTCCAACCTGCAGAGAATTGGTCCTGCAGAAACTCCAGAACTAACCAACCAGGCAGTTAACTGGGAGTAGCTGATGATTTCCGCACCATGAAGAGAACACAATCCACTTCAAGGACAGTTTCCTCGTTGAGAAAGCTCTGGACTGGAGGATGGTCTCAACAACCTTGGTTGAGAGACCGGATGCTATGAGTTTTGCCCTCTCAGGGGCCACACCCACAGCTTCCACAATTCTGGGGACATTGTGAGGTCACTCGAGACACAAACAAGTCCACCTGGGCTCGACCGAACTTCTTCCAAATCCGCTCCATCACCTCGGTGTGGAGCATCATTCCCCAGGCCTCAGCCCCTGTCTCAACAGGATGTCTGCTCCCTGATTGAGGTTCCCAGGGATGAGCAGTTTCCCCTGGGCCCACAGAAGGATCTGGCACGCCAGCCTGTACAGGGGGCGCGAGCACAAACCTCCCTGGCTGTTGATGTAAGAGACCACCGATGTGTTGTCTGAGCGAACTAGCACATGATGGCCTCCCATATCTGGGAGAAACTGTTTAAATGCTTGAAATACTGCCAGCATCTCCAGGCAGTTAATGTGCCACGTGAGATGGGGACCTTCCCACAGACCTTGGGCGGAGCGGCCACTCATGACCGCTCCCCAGCCCGTGAGGGAGGCATCCGTCGTTAACGTTACGCGACGACACGGAACCCCCAATACGGGGCCTTGTGACAGGAACCACATTTTTTTCCACATGTCTAAGGCACGTAAGCATCGCCGCGTGACCTTGATCATGCGAAACAGGTTGCCCCTCGGGGAAAACCCTGTGGTCCTGAGCCACTGCAAGGGTCTCATGTACAGCAGGCCAAAAGATATCACGTTGGACGCAGCTGCCATCTGACCCAACAGTTTCTGAAACTGCTTGACAGTGAGTGACTGGCCTTCTCTCACTCTCTT
The DNA here is from genome assembly GCF_936440315.1 of Barbus barbus. Classification (NCBI taxonomy): domain Eukaryota; kingdom Metazoa; phylum Chordata; class Actinopteri; order Cypriniformes; family Cyprinidae; genus Barbus; species Barbus barbus. Next base: position 19,643,550 of record NC_136753.1, read on the forward strand.
GATTGCCGTGAGGATCGACTCGATCCGAGCAGGTAACATTTGTGCCTGCATCGTGGTCGAAACCCGCACCACGTCTAGCTAAGTGTTTTTTTGTACTGGAGAAAGCACACCTTTCTGGCATTAAGTCTTAACTCCAGGTCTTTCGTGCGAGCGAGAACGACATCTCAATTAATCTAAAATAGGACGCAACCCCACATCCTTCTCGGGAACAATGAAGTACGGCTGTAGAACCCAGACTCTCTGTCGAGAGGAGGGACCACCTTGATGGCCTCCTTTCTGAAGAGAGTATTCACTTCTTGTTCCATTACCAGAGCCTGCTTTCTACAGTGTGCAGGGCCCATCAAGACACATTTGGCAGTAGTTACCACGCTGCCAAATAGTCTCCTAAGGGAACCAGTCTCTCGAGACTGGCCTCTGGTGTACTAGAGCGGCTAGCTCAGTGCCCTGAAGCGGAGGACCGGCAGGGGACGGCTGATCTAGCTGCTCTAGAGCCCTCTGAAGAGGTAGAAAGCCTCCCAGTACCGTTACGTTTCCGGGCGGAAACAGAGAAACGCTCACGGGAAACCGCTGCGCCCTGAAACACCGGCAGGGTTGGCAGAGCGATCTCATGAGGGCACTGATGGCAACGATTAATGGTCGTTGCGATCAATTTTTTCCTCCAGAATTTTAAATTCTGGCAGTGTCAGAAGATTTCAGACATTTTCCTGCAGTGTGACATCTCCTACGACGACCATCAAACCAAGAACCAATAGGAGCACTGAACTTGACGCAATTAGCGTGACAACTTCAAACTTCAACTTCGTTATTTGTAAAAACAATATATGTACAAAGTAAAGTTTACTTAAAGTTGATTTATTAAGGGGCAGGATGTTTAAACTCGAATAACAAAATTACCTCAAGTTCGCTCTGTAGAACTGGAAGTCCATAAAGTCCTCTTTTGCCCAGCCATGACTTGCTCCACACACGTCTTTTTCGTTTTGTTTTTTTTAACATCAAGGCATGTAATTAATAAAACTAACGCTACACATTGCTGTTGTTTGCTAGCTACCATTATAGCGAGAGAATGCGGGTCACGTATTGATGATGTAAAACTCCGGACAAGTCTTCTTGAGTCCGTCCGTTTTTGTCGCGTCTTGACTGTCGTACAGTCTGACATTGACAACTGAGATCCTACAGTCTGACATGGGGATCATGTTCGTACAGTGTGACAAGCAACAATCGCAAAAGACTATTAAAAATCGCACAGTGTGAGCCCGGCTTAAGGTAATGCATTTCCATTGGTACACCTAGGGTTAATATGAAAAAACACAGGTAGCCCCCTCGAGAGCTGACTGTGCGTGCTTCGCTCCAAAATAAACCACGCATAAAACAGGTGCATCCCCACCCCTTATTATAGCGAGGGCAGGGAGAAACGAGCGATCTAAAATGTAGTATGCTTTTATATGCAAAAGATTGAGATGGCGAGTACTCAATCTCATCCACAATAATGCTAATAACACCAACCTCCTCTGAGGAAGATAGCTGCAGCACAGAGCTCTCACTTAAAAGGGGAAGAGACCGCACCGCGAGCTTCCGAACTCAGAGAGAGCGCGTTTAGAAAAATGCGGTCCCTGCAAACCCAGTCGCCGCTGTGTCTCAGCAACAGCGGGACAGGAACCGCAAAGACTGCAAACACGGACACACTACTCGAAGTGTGCCTCACGGGAGCGGAGCGTTCACGTTTGCGGGAGCACGATGCACAATCAGCTCCCTCGAGAGGTGTATTCACATCCGTAAAGTTAGCGCGGGCAGAGAGAACACACGGTCTAAAGTGCTGACTGTAGCTCACCATGAGAGGTGATTGTGACTGATAGACAAACAACAGTAAATAAGACTGACACATTTCACATTGAGCGCTTGCTGAAAACACAGAAGCTGACGTTGCTTCTTCCGGATGCGCTTTTAAGCTTTCTGGTCTCTACGTCACCCCGCCCGTGACGTTTCGCCATTCCGCTGGACTGATTACATACGTTTCAGAGCGTGGGAACACAAGGGCGTTCCCAAAGCGTTTCCGACGCAGCTCGAGTTCCTGAAGGGGAATGACAGTTTTACAGTGTCGGTCTGTGGAAACCATGGCATAAAAGAACAAAAAAGGTTAATTTTATTATTCTCGCAATTCCGAGATTATATCTCACAATTCTGATAAGAAAAATCAACTCATCATTCTCTCTTTTGAGTTTATATCCCACACATCTGGCTTTTTTTTTTCCTCATAATGGACAAACTCGCTATTGTTGTGTTAAATCAAGTTATAAAGTCTGAAATACGAGATATGAAGTTACATTTGCGAGACAAAAAAAGTAAAAAAATAATTGTGAGACAAAAAAACGTAACGTTAAATGTAAAATGTTATAGGTTTATATATTGTAGGGTACAACGGGGCTAAAGGCGACCCGGGGTAAAAGGTAAAAGGTGCCTTTAATATTATTTTCATCTAAACCACTAGATGGCACAAAAACATGGCTTAGCACTTTCCAAAACATCTGCTTTTCAAGATGCACGTTTGTCTGATTTTTGATGCGATCGTGCGCAGCAGTGCAAAGTTGATTTTGTGCTTACTTGATCTAATATTTCATATTTTTTCAAATGTTGTAGATTTAAGTAGCAAATGAGAATCGCTAAAATGAATGCATATATTTTGAGACAAAAGTCTTATGAACAATTTTCAGTTTTGTTTAAGATAATTAAAGTATTTGTATCACTACAGTGGGCCTTTTACCCCATGCTGGTGGGCCTTTTACCCTGTGTGTGGGGTAAAAGGCCCCTGTTGCCACCTCATACATTTATAAGATTTTTAAACAAAATAAACAACTTGAATTATTTATTTTCACACAAAATCTGTTGCTCCATTAATGTTCAATACAACATACATATTTTTTCGGAGTGAATAGCACATTTGTTCTTAAGGTGGGCCTTTAGCCCCATTGTACCCTACTTCATGCTGTAACTGTAGGGCAAATATAATATGTTCCTTATGAAATGCATATGTGAATATTTTTAGAACAATTGTTTAAATCAATTTATGCTTTAAAAGTAGAGTAATCATAGCATAGGTTTCATTCATTAGTTTGTCCGTTTAAACATCTGCATTTAGCTTCAAATGGTGTTTTTAACCACAGTATTCTATAAAAATTATTTGCATTCTGATTATAACATCCAAAGGCACAACAATACATTTTATCTCTTATTCCGTGCATTTTTGCCGTTTCACTCCACTTGTTACCTTGTGTTTCTGGCACCACAATGCGCGCGCAGCTGCGAGTGACATAACTGTGACGTCTACACAAAATTGGTCTATTTTTTTAAAAACAATTAAAAAAATATTCCTGACCTAAAAGTGTGCAATTACAGTAAACACACAGTGTTACTGGATAATATAGTGTGACAAGTTCATATAATTGATATTTCAGTCTTGCAGCTTTGTGAAATTTGTGCACTAAATGCATTTTCTTTCATGGCAAACTAGATTTTAAAAAAAATGGTATGTAGATGCAGAGGTATACAGATGAGGATGTAACACAGTCTTATTCAAACCAAAATGATGACACACTGTGCTGAGGCTAGACAGCCTACATATGGGCTTTTCATCAAGGCAAAATGGTGCACCCGATAAATGGACCTGTAGTGCTGCTAATTTATGAGTTTTGCTGGCCAGTGCGTGCTGCAGCCTTTGATGGGACACCTGCAGTGAAACAGTATCTTTACTGCTTTATGCAGAAACTCGAGCCAGCCTGAAGGCTAGTTCCATGTTCGTGCAAGAAGATAGCTAAGAATGTGTGTGCGTTCATTAATACATGTGTGTGGGCTGACAGCCAGACATGCCACCTCGTGTCTTTGAAGATTATTATAGGTGCTGGTAGTCAGCAGAGCACGAGGCAGTGGTTTAACATTTACGTCATGCTTGGCTGTGGTGGTAACAATGATATAAAGGTTAGTCACATTCTGAATTGTAGTGATTACACTTCCCCTTGCTGTCATGCAAGTTTTGGCAACCTAAGAAAAAAAAATAATAAGTTTTGTTTTTACCGAAACAAATCAGTAACAAAAACAGAATAAATGATTCAGTAAATGAACAAACAAACAAATAAAGAAATAATAATGAATTATTGGTCAAGCACTTGTACAAATGAACATACTAATGAATGAATGATTAAAGAAGTGAAGGAACGAAAGAACGAGCAAATTAACTAAAATGAATGATTGAGCAAGTAAACGAACAAATGAATGAGCGAGTAAACAAACAAATTAATGACTAAATGAGTCAATTATTGAGCAAGTGAATGAACAAAGTAGATTACAGAATTAAAAATGAGCAAGTGAATGACGAATAAAACAACAAATAAAGAATTAATTAATGAGCAATTGAAAACATTAATTTTAAACTTGATAAAAGCACAGATGTGGTACATTATTTTAGTTATTTACTGTTATGTATTATGTATTTTGTTTTTTTTGTTTGCTTTTTATTTTCCTTTTTTTGTAATTTTGTATTTGTCATTTTTATTGTGTAATTATATTTAAATATAATTTTTTATATTTCAATAATAATTTATAGCTTCAATTATTTCATTTCAGTTTTAGTCATTTTAATATCTCAACTGTTAAAGATGTAGCAATTAACTGATTTCTTTTTTTTTTCCATCTATTTATATTTTTATTTTGGCTTTATTTCAATCAAAAAAAAATCTTCTTTTTTTCACAATAACAAGACTGATGCAGTGATGGAGATGAAAAATCTGATCATATAAAAAATAATAATAAAATCTGTTTGACTTTTATGCCTTCAGTGCCTGAGGTTAGAGTCTCTTTGATAAACACAGGGACCTGCTCTATAATTGGCTAAATTGATGGGAAAAAGTTCCAAATTCCTGAGAGGACAGAGGCCCTGGTTAGGGCATGCAGCGTGTGCAGATGGCTGCTCTGATCTGGAAGTGAATCTAAAGAGATTTCCCTGCACAGGAATGTACCCTGTTAATATGTAGCCCCTCTTAGAAAAGGACCATTGGACTGAGGAAAGCATTTTGAGGTCATATACATTTTGAGAGGATATGCAAACACATAATCAAGCTTTTTATGGTTGTCTGACATCACACATTGTTTTTTGTCTTCACAAAAAAAGTGCACTTTTGATTATCCATGCAGTATCGTACAGTTTATTAATGCAGTTTCCACCTCTTAATGGGTCATTCCTGTTCTTAAAACAAGTACCAGTGTTTGAAATGAGTTTTTATAACACCCTAGTCTGAATGGAATCTACATTTAGACTGAGCAACAAAAGAATGAATCTCCTCTGGTTTCACAGTTACCAGGTTGGTTTTATTGATAATGCTGAAACATCTTAGGAAATGTCATAAGAGCTAACAGGACTCGGAAATATTTCTCATTTCCATTTGACTTATGAACACAGGTCACTTCTAAATATTGGCCCACTTCACAGTTAGTTGGCAAAAGTGTGTTGAAATATTGGAAAGTCATTACTAAACAAACAATGCAGCGGAAGATCCCTGTGAGTGCGTGGCTACGCATATATTCAGGATAGTAAAACTACATGGGACTTTGGGAAAACTAAGGAAGCCTGTTTCCTTCTCAGAATAAAAAGTAAAACTAATTGTGTGATAAAGTTTAAACGGCATAAGTCATACTGTGAGATAAATTTGCAATTATAAGAAATAAAGTTTTAATTGCGAGATCAAGTTGCAGTTTATTGTTTTGCTCCAAGGCAGAACAAAACAGTCATCCACTGCAAATGGCTTAATTAACATGCGAAAATAATCTTAATAAATTGGAAAAAATAAAAAGGATTATATAGGTTTAGGGATAAAGTTAGTAGCTAGAAAATATCATTAGTTCATTGTAAAAACAATAGACATTAATGGAATCCCCTGTCATGATAGCATAGTATTTGTTGGACTTTTTATACGGTTGTGGTCTCCTTCTAGAAGACTTTCAGAGCTAATGAGATTTAAAATATGCACTATGATTTGTCTGGAAAAGTCTAAGGCCTTCAATTACTCAGGATATAATCACCGGCCTGGAGAAGGAGGACTAAGTAAAGGGCCTTGTGTTTAAGCGACTGTGGGAACAGATCAACGCTGGATGACTACAATCCGGACATTAGAGAGCATTACCTCAGCTTCTCATGTTCGCTGTGTGACACAAGGTCGAAGATGGTCTTAACAGCTGTCAGAGTAAAAGCCTAAACTGAGAGGATGTGTGCTGCTCGCTAGTATTTATTTGCAGTTATCCCAGTTATTTCAGTGGTTCGGCCATCCACATAAACTGGTGTGATTAATACAGATGTCAAGACGGTAAATCAAAGGGGGCTTCCCCATAACTCTGCTTATCTGTGTTACTCTTGAACTCATTAGAGCTTAATACCCCTCACAGCTGCTAGCAGGACTGGATCTCCTGTCTCGCCAGTCGGACCCTCCCTGGGGCGCTTTCCCAAATTCCCACTGCCCGTGTTCGGTTTCCTGCCCCTGAATGGAAGCAAAAGAGCCACCACTGGTTTTAAAACAATTACCAGTTTAAGAGCTCCAAATAAGCCGCTTCATGGAAAACAATATAATGACAGCAACTGTTATTTACTGTAATGAATTGGCCCCTATTATGAGCACAGGGTCCTGTGGGGACCGCTTATTGAGGCCTTTCAATGCTCTCCCACTGAATACATGTCAGGAGACATAAAGGCCTCTCAAAGCAACACTAAGACTGTAGCCTTGATGATAAAAGAGTTGCGGTAAGATCATATTTACAAGCCATTCACTAACATTTTAAAGCCTGTTGAGCCACATCCTATTTGGGTAAATAAAGGGAGTCTGTGTGGTGGGAAGTGTGGATGTATACTGTATTCTTGAGGGCTGGTTCAGAGGAGGACTTGACTCAGGCATGGGAAAGCAAATAAGTGGGATTATCTGCCTTCAAAGGTGCAGCTGAATGAATGGTAGGGCACAGAACTCGCACAAAGGTGTGTAAGAGAGAAATACCCTAACATTGGTAGCGATGATACACACACACCTGTTACTCATCTATTATTTGTATGTGTATTAAAGTGCAAAATGCATGTTCAGGCGGTTCTTTGTTGTCAGATACACCTGCTTAAGTCTTAAACCATTCCTGTTAGGGATTAGATCATTAGAGAGAATTCTGCCAAAAAAATTAAAAATTCCTGCACTCTCTGAAAAAAAAGGTACAAAAGCTGTCACTGGGGCAGTATACCTTTACATCTATACATCTTTGTACATAAATGGTCCATATTGGTACCTTGAAGGTAGCTATTAGTACCTAAGGTGTACATATTAGTGCCTAAAAGGTACAAAAGTGTACCTTTTGACAAGGTAAACCTCAGTGACAACTTTTGTACCTTTTTGTTCTGAGAGTGTGGCTTGTCCTGACAGAATGTTGATCATCTACATACTGCTTTGAAGATAAACTGACAAACTGAGCTACTTATATAAATTATAGATAATATATATTCAAATAAAATATAAAATTCAAATAAATGTTGTTTTTTTTATTATTCTTTAAGTAACCTGGAAATTATATCAAGGTTTCCACAAAAATATTAGCACAGCTGTTTTTAACATTGATAATAATAGGAAATGTTTATTAAGCACCAAATCAGCATACTGGAATAATCACATGACAGATGGAGTAACTGCTGTTCAAAAATTCAGCTTTGCTATCGCAGGAATATTTTTTTATTATTATTCTAAAACATTAAAAAAAGAAAGCAGTTATTTTAAACTGTAATAATATTTCCCAATATTACTGCTATTAAAGTATTTTTTTATTATATAATTTGATTATATAATTATATTAATTCTGTATTGATTACATAAGTATTATAAATATCAATTTATGTTTTAGCAACTAAATATTGACATGCAGAGACTCAAATCTTTATTCTTGTTTTAAACCACTTGATGTATCTGAATTGCTCAAATAAACCAATTCACAGAATTGGTATTTTATATGAGAGCATGTTTGATTATTGCCTTATATAGCAAAAATAACAGTAATATATTTATTGTAAAAATAACTGCAATATAACACGTTTTTTTTTTTTTCTTTTTTTTACATCACTGCTTTAATTAGCTGTTTGCTGATGGAAAAGCTGTTATGAGAACAGCTTAAATATTTTCTCGCTACAGAAAAGTGTAGTTGAGTAAGTAGTGTTGGTAGTTTCAGTCTAACAACATGTATTCCTCAACAAATATGTGACCCTGGAACACAAAACCAGTCTTAAGTCGCTGGGGTATATTTATAGCAATAGCAAAAAATATATTTTATGGGTCAAAATTATTGATTTTTCTTTTATGCCAAAAATCATTAGGATATTAAGAAAAGATCATGTTCCATGAAGATATTTTGTAAATTTCCTACTGTAAATATATCAAAACTTAATTTCTGATTAGTAATATGCATGGCTAAGAACTTCATTTGGATAACTTTAAAGGTGATTTTCTCAGTATTTTGATTTTTTTGCACCCTCAAATTCCAGATTTTCAAATAGTTGTATCTCGGCCAAATATTGTCCCATCCTAACAAACCATACATCAGCTTTCAAATTATGTATAAATCTCAATTTTGAAAAATTTATCCTTATGACTGGTTTTGTGGTCCAGGGTCACATATATGCTGATGCCGCTGGACATGTCTTGAGTCGATGTGCAGCTGTGTTTGAGTTTAACCATATACACTGTTACTTCTGCACTCAGTAATGTTCTGCATCTCAACAGCAGCCTACCATCTGCATTCTCACACATACAAACAAGCAGACGCACATATATTGCCGAGCTTCTCCCTTCAGGCAGCCTTGGAGAAAAATGATACCATAGCGCAGAGCATTTTGCACATGCCTTCTCGGACAGTTCCCACACTCAAAGCTGTCTTGGGGTGTCTGACCTTTGCCAAGTGCACCGTCCCCCGCCCCCTCCAAACTCAGCTCCTCTCCTCCCCCTCCCAAGGCCCTCCGGTTTGGACAGCTGCAGCCAAGCTGGCCGCCTTGCTCGTGGAAAACATCCGCCACACATGGAGGGCTTCGGTTGTGGACTCTCTGCCAGAGAGAGAGAGAAGGAAGGAGAGAGAAAAGGAGAGAAGGGTGGAAAGATACCATGAGTCAGTGTGTGTGTGTGTGTGGGTAGCACTTTTCCCAGCCCTGTGGACACATGTCTGCCCGCCTCTCCTGTCACCCTCTCCCTGCGCACACATCCCAGGGTTCATAGGCCTAATCCCCTGCAGCATGGCTCTAATTTAAGGCCTCCCCACCGTCAAAATGTGGAACATAAACAGAACTGAGGTTACATGCTGCAGCCCTGCCTCTTCCTGCGCCTGTGCCTCGGCCCGGGCCCTCAGCCAGCACTCACCATCTGACATTCATTCACTTTTGAAACTGGCTGCACTCCACTGTGTTTTGTTTTTGTTTTTTATCCTTCCTAACCATTAGGTAGCACAGTCTGAATATTTTTTTATTCTGACCTTCTCCTTCCTTGGCTTCTCTATAAGGTGTTTTTTTTTTTTCTTAAAGGAATAGTTCACACAAAAATCTAAATTCTGTCATCATTTACCAAACCTATTTGTGTATGTTAACTTATTTACTTATTTTTGTAATTATTTGTTTACTACTTTCTTTTTGTATTATTATTTGTAATTAAATAATGTATTTATTTCTTATTTACCTTTTATTTGTCAGAATCGTCTAATATTATTTTGGACCCCATTGACTTTGGTTATGTAAACAAAAATATAGACAGTTGAATCATTCCTCAAAATAACTCTTTTTCTGTCCCACAGAAAAAAATAATAATAATTGTGTTTGCAAATGACATAAGGGTGAGTAATTTACTACAGATTTTTATTTACTACAGATTTTTTTTTTTAAGTATCATTTTAACTCCTCCCCAGGAACCCCCAATTTCATGTTTTTTTTTTTTTTTTTGGTTTCAGACTAGCTTGTTTCCTGTTTATTCGCCCCCTCTTGTTTGTGCTCATAAAACTGGTGTGAATACAGAAGAGGATTACTTTGAGATTGAGGTTTAAAGCAGTACTTTATGGTAGAAACCTTTTTGATGTTGCTATGACATTGCATCATATTTCTGTTTTGGCATTCATAACCTTGCAGCAGTAGAATATGACAGTTAAAGGGAGTTACATTTTATCCTATCCAGCTCTGTTGAGCTCACACAAATCTTGCAATGATTCCAACTCAAACATTTGTAAAGAAAATATTTGGTGATGATTGTTATGGTAAACTGTAGTATCCCTCACCTACTTTTACTTAAATGGGAAGCAGTTTGTAAAATGACTCTTAAAGGGATAGTTCACCCAAAACTTAAAGTTCTGTCATTATTTAGCCACCTTCTGGCCTTTCTAAAATTGTATGCAGTTTTTGAAAGAGCAGAATAAATTTAGCTCATGCTTTTGGATTTTGTCTGAGATATTATCATTACAAATAACATGTAAATAAAGATCAAATTGAAAGATGAATTTTGTTTTTGTATTAAAAAAAATGTTGAATTGATTAAGGTTATTGCAAAGAACATGATCTACTGATCTTCTTTTCCAGTACGCATATCTTCTTTACTCATGAGACCCTCTGAGCATGAATCTCAAGCAAACCCTATAAAAGATGTACAGAGATAACACAGAGCTGCAAGTTGTCGATATAAAAAGATCAAAACAATGACTTGTGAGTGTTTTCTCCCCCGCGTGGCCCTTTCTGAAGCGTGGGTCACACCGCGTCGAGGTTACGGCAGAACTCAGTGGAACCTCAGTCTTACTTCAGATCACATACAAGCTGCTCCAGCTCAGGCACATCAAAACCAAACTCATCCCGATGCAGATTTCCTCCACAGACCCACAGGGAACCACCACTATGAGGTGCTGCACCCCTAAACTCACCCCGCTCTGAGAAAGTGCCTGGGAAAAAAAAGTGGGCAGCTTTTTGCTCACAGCTCTCAGCTTAAGCCTCCCCAGTGCCAAGAGCTTTCATGATTTAGAAGTCTGGCACTTGTTTCATACCTTCTGGCTACAAGCAGTTGAAACACTGCTCCTTTTTACTTTACTGAAGGCAGAGGAAAACCTCTAGAGAAATCCATGTCCAGGTTTTAAGTTGCTTTATTGGTGTTGCTGGTCTTTCACTCATGCTGCAGATTTGGAGCTTAAAAATAATATTTGTGATTATATAATCTCTAGTGATCTCTGTGAAGTTTGAAAGAGGGCATTATTGTGACCTTTAGTGTGTACGCCTTCTATCTTTCCTGTAGCACTTTTCACAAATCGGAATATTGTTTTTCGTGCATGTATAAAAGCAGAAGTGCCATGGTTAAGTGTTGTTATATTTTATAGGGTCACTAGGGTAAGATGCGCTTGACCACTAAATTTTGTCTCCACACATTTGTTGAATAGTTATGCTCATATTGATGTTGAGTTTCCATTTGAAAGTCAGCATTTGTGAGACTTCCATCTGAACAGTTTTGATGTTAAATAGGTCAAATTTGTATAACAAGAAATTTGATTAGGATTTGTTATATACAAATCTGGTAATAGTGGTCTATGATGTTTTGTTACCTATTAATATATTTAAATATTGTGGTTTGTCTACAATTCATTTACATTTACAAAGAAACATTTTTCATTCTGAAGCAAAAAAGTTAAAGTTAGACCTGTTTTACATATATAATCATGTATTCAATTAAATATAGAAGTTTTTTAATTTATGGAAATTTAGTGAATCTTTTTGACTGGGATTCTGTTATTGTGTTTGTCTGATTAAGCTGTCCAGAAGCATACATATAATATTTGCTTTTGTGTAGTTATATTTATACTGGAATATTTAATTAATAGCACCCTTTTAAAACAGTAAAAATTATAACATATATTTTATAAAATATATTTTATATATTTTTTATATTCTGCAGAATCAGGCATCTTTCCCCATACTACTTTGTATTATTGTTTTATTTATTTATTTTAATTTATTATTATTATTTATTTAAAATTTTTTGCGAATTTATTAATTACTCTACACTTTAAAATATTTACATTTGTTCTTTAAGTGAAATTATGTGTTTGTGTAAAAAGGGTAGTATTTTTGCAGCTTGGTCCTTGCTGCTAATTTTGTCTAATCCTATTTAGTTGATTGTCACCTGATTCATTAATGGTCCCAGAGTGGGAACAGCTCATTGTAGAACACAATGAAGCAATCTCTTTTCATGAACAGGAGACTAAGTGTAAAACTAAGTGTCGGTATTCACAGCTTCGCATTATCTCATATGATAAATGTTCTCATCTATAGTTATTTTTTCTACAGATAACTTGATTACCTCGTTTCTGCACAGCAGGGACTCGAAGGCACCCCACTAGGGGTTCTGAGAGCTGACCATCTGCTGGGGGTCTCTTTACCCCCTGGTCTGGTCTGGGAGCTGACATTTCACACTGGTGACACTGATGTTAAGCTGGGTGCCCATCTCCAAAAGTCTGGGATGAGAGCACTTCTGTAGATTGAGTTTGTAGACACAGTAAGCATAAGGCCATATGGATGGCCACTCTCTGTTAGGCATAGAATGAACAGAGATGTCTGTTACTGTCATTTCCATTTGTATAGCGTTTCTGACAATACATAGTTTTAAAGCAACTTTACAGAAAATACTTGTTTCGGTGTGACAATTAGGAAGTATTCTGTTATCAGCCAGAGATGATTCCATTAAAAATAATGTCCAAATTGCATTTGTCCAGCTTGTGCTTGTAATGATTATAATATAGATAATATTTGAGAGATTTATCCGTCAATCCAAGACTGGCGTTATCTGGAGTCAAGTTTTGGCGTCGTCTGAAATCTTTGCAAAAGCTGAATCCAAACTGGTGCATAAATGCTGTTTTTATTGAAGAGGGTTTAGACATATTGTCGGCTGGGGTGGCTACATTATTACTCTCTCACCTGCATAAAGATCTTTTAGATTTTCTTGTGTGGAACACAAAATATATTGAAGAATGATTCAACTGTTTTTGTCAACCTGGTCTCATGGCATAAACGTACATGGGTGCACTTTTTAGCGAGACCTTACTGCACGTTTCGTCCGCAGTTTCAAAGAGAAATGTCCACTGAGTGGCGTTAAAACACGGGTCCAATACGTAAACCCTGGCACATTTTTATTACATTGATATAGGTACATATTGCTGTGTTTTTATTTCGTTGCTTCAGGTACGTATTGCGGCGGTTCAGAATTCATATATCCGGGGGCCGTCGCTAAGAATGAATGCTCTATCATGTTGGAAATATGCCCTACACCAAAGCCAACCCTAAACCTACCCGATAGTGTTGACAAATGCAAAACTGATATAAAAATGCATTTCTTGATGAAACCATGCTATTTGAACCACCTTATATGCAGATTTTAACTGTTTTGTCGAGCCGTAGTTACACGGGAACCGGAGGTCCTCGCCTCTCAAGTAGGTCTCCGTACTCTGTGAGTTACTGAACAAACCTACCATCTATGAAAACCCATTGATATGAAGCTGGATATGTGTGATGTTAACGTTCAAAAGCATCAGTTTTCAAATTTTCCAGCATGTTAATACTGTTTTGAAATCATAACATGATATTCTTAAAGTAATTGTGCGAAAATTACGCTTTATTAATCGAAACTCTGTACATTTGTGTGAAAAGGCATAAAAGGCATCAGAGTTTTACTGCTTCTAGTGTTCATTTCTTTTGGAAACTGCAGTGATATGTACTTATTGGCAGTATGTATTTCGCGTCTCGCTAAAAAGTGCGCCCAGGTACGTTTATGCCATGAGACCAGGTAGGTTTTTGTACATGCAATGAAAGCCAATTGGGGGTGCAAACAACACAGGACCCCACTGGACAGGTTTAGAATGACACAACGGCGAATAAATGCTGACATTGTTTCTTCCATTTGGACGGTTAATATTTGGATATGTGTGTCATGTATGAGCACAACCATAGTAAAAGCGTAAGACTTAGTGTGCTCAGACAAGGCCTAAAGTAAAAACAAATCCATATTTCACCCTATACAAGGTATTTTATGTGCCCTTTTGATTTTTGTTTTGATTAATAGTCCATTTCATCTCTGTCTCTGATACCTGCCACAACCAATAAGGCACAAAAACGATGGGCTGTGGCAGAACTAACTTAATTCTTGTCATCCGCCCCTTTGCAAGGTATGGGAAAAATAGCGTGGTCTGAAGTTTTTGGGATGAGAGAAGCTCTCTGAATGAGGAAAAGGAGAAAGGAGCTGAAAGGAAAAGGAACTCAGTCAATGGAAAGGGGCTGGAATGGATGAATAAACCAATACCCCCATCCACAGTGTTGATATTTCCCTCAATGGCTCCTTCTAAAGTGAGCATTTTAAGCCACCCCGACACACTAAATTTGCCCATTGTGGCAGGAGAGGCCCCTGCCTCTCGAAAGACTAGGTAAGGAGGCACTGGGGGCAGATGGAACCTGCCTATCACCTCAATGGCGCCTTTCTACCACTGAGCCTACCCCCTATTCCTCCCTGCCATTCACTAGGTCCAGTGGGAATGTCCCTGGACCTGGCTCTTTGGTAGCAGCCCCATACAATGAGTCTCTCTAGCGAGGTTGAATGTGGCCCCATTGTTACACCCAGGGCCATTAAACCACCTCCTGGGCAAACAAGAGCGTCCCTCTTCCTTTATGAAGGCCGAAGAAGCAACAAAGAGAGGAGTCATCGAGACAGAGAGGGGCTGGCCTTTGTTTGGTGTCTTTTCTGAAGGTCTTCAATAGCTGAACTGGGAAGGGGAGGCTTCTGTTTGGTCTTTAGCCTGCCCATATTGCTGGACACTGTTGTTTGGTAAAGCGGAGATGTGAAGTTAATTGACTGAATGGCCCCTAAACGCCATGCCACAAATAATTTGAGAGGGCAGAAAAAAGCGTATTGTGTACCAATACGTTCCCACTTCTCTCACATGGGAGAAATTCTAGCTGGACTCCCTAAGGTCCAAGAAACATTAATGGCTGTTGAGAGTCCAGGGGAAAATAATACCATGTGGCTATGAAAAAGTACAAATGTACTAGATACAAAGACATAATAATTAAATGTTAAAGGAATGTTCCATGTTCAATACAAGTTAAACTCATTTTACCCCAAATTTGTAGAAGTCTGTATAATCTTGTCTCAATTTGTTTTGAGATTACATTGAGGTGCTTACAATTGTAGTAAATGGGACCAATTTTTGGATTTAAATGCATAAACGTGAAAGTCTTTTTTTACAGTCGTTTTAATGCTCATGGTATTGCATTGTCAAGGCAAAAAACTTGTAAATTTGGATATAACTTGCTAACACATATTGTTTACATCTTGTCACTGAACGGTTGAAACAGTGAGTATTTTGATGCGTCTATTTTATTTTACTTTCAATATAATGCCACAAATGCTTACAGTTAACTTGTAAGCGTCACTAAATTCAAAATCTTCCAATAATGTTTTATTTTAGCATTGCTAATGTGAGATGACCCCTCTATTACCTCCATTATCCAAGGATTACTTGCTTGAGACCGACGCTGTCATCCAGACGGCACTAGATCTGAGGTTGCAGCTATTGCTAAGTAGAGACTCTGGTCTCCAGACGAGTAGAAGTCTCCCCGTACTGGCTTTCTGCCACCTTGCCCTCAAGCCCGAGGCCTAATCGAGTTATCATATCAACAAATCTCTCATCAGGGGCCCACGTCTGACACAACCAGAAAGAGAGGCCAGTCGACGACTAATTTCCAGCAGCAGGATGCTAGAGCTCGCCTGCCAGGCGGGATGAAAAGTACCTGCAGACCCCAGTCGAGCTGCCCTCACCATCCCGCTGGGAGAGCACTCACGCTGGGCACCATGCTGGGGCTGTTATTCGATTAGCTGCAGCGCTAAGTGGGGAGCTCCATTCTACATTCTGAGAGAGCAGCTAGCCTCCCACATGGCTGACGCTCTTCTCAACTATGAAGGGGCGAACGCAGAGACAAGGCAAATCAAAAGGAGTGTGCAACTATAATCTGAATAAAAAGGCTGTCTGTGATTCTGTAATGAGCGGGTTCTTGACACCGAAGACAGCTATAGTGCTTTTATCAATGACGGCAATACAGTAACATCAAGATCAAGCCTACCATTTGAGATTTTAGGACTGGACCCTCCATCCTGCATCACAAATTTGATTATTTTAACTCAGAAGCAAAAGTGCATATACAAATTATTGAACTTAAGTGTAAACATTTTAAAACATAAACATAATATTAAGACTGAAAAGTAATTATAAAGCTACAATACTAATAAGCAAAATGCTCAATTCTGAATGACCTCTCACTGTTTTGCTCTCTTACAACAGTGGTATACAGGTCGGTTTCTCTAAGAATGAGTGCATGAAGAGAGGTGGCAAGTGGGGGCCCTCAAGTTGACCTGACACTCTTCTGCTACCTGCTGTTTCACACAAAGGGAGCCAATCCCAGAACTCCTCAGAAGAAAGCCAAGCAGATAATGAGAGCACTACAGCTCTCGCCTCTATTCGCCCAATGGCCACTTTGTGTGCCATGAATAAGATTTATACTCCAGGAGTCATTATTCGCCAGACTATTTTTTCTTGGGTTCACTCTTTTTGTAAGAGTATTCCCTTTCTCTCTCTCTTTTTTTTTCTTTTTTTTTTTTACAAGCTGAATCACGGAGATGCCCGTCAAGCATTGCAAATTGATTATAGTCTTAAACATTTATTAGATTACCACAGCCGGAGCAAACAATCAAGAGGGTGAGAGCTGTCAAGTAGTCTGTAATTCCACTATACTCTTGTCATTGGGATGCTCGCATGTTTCAGCTCTCCTTCCTGGCTATAGAATTGTACAATTCTGCAATATCAGCATAAATCTTTATATCATGTGGCTAAAATGCTATATGTTCTTATTAATTAAATAATAATGGTAAAATATACATATCATATGCCCAATTGGCAACCTCGATGACTTACATATATATATATATATATATATATATATGTAAGTCATTGAGTCATCTTTTGAACAGTAGTATATAGTGTACAAAAAAAAAATTATACACTATATAATACTGTTCAAACGTTTGGGGTCAATACGTTTTTGTTTTGTTTTTTTTACATTTTTAAATTGCCTTATGCTCAAAAAGGCCAGATTTATTTGATTAAAAACACAGTAAAAACTAATATTGCTATATGTTATTGTATCTATGTATATGTATATATATATATATATATATATATATATATATATATATATATATATACAGGATTCTTTGATGAATAGAAAGTTCAAAATAACAGCATTTTGAAGTATAACTCTTTTGTAACATTCTAAATTATTTTACTATCACTTTTTGTTAGTTGAATGCATCCTATCTGAATAAAAGTTTTAATTTCTTAAAAAAAACAGTTATATATATAAAAAACAGTTATACATGTATATATTTTATATTTAATATGTTTAAATATGTTTTGAGTTCAGATTTATTTAATTAATGTTATGTATATATGATTATATTATATAAGGATTTATGTTGATATTGTCAAAAATCCCATTATGCCTAGGGCATTTCCAAACTTTTCGAGTCAAATATACCACAATAATCATTGCAAGATACAAATGAATAAATGTAACATAAACTTGACAGCACACATACAATGTTTTTTTCTCCTCTTATTCCCTCACACACTTTCTGTGACACGCCAATGCAGCCGTGGCTCTCAGTGGCTAGCGGAGTGAAATAGATTTTTCTCCCTCCATTATCCACCATTTTAATCCCATTTTCATCTCTCTCCTGTCACACAAAGAGAGCTGGCATGGCAGGAGCTCATGGAGTTCTCCTCTGAGCAGGCATGCCATCAGGGTTATGATTAGAATGTCAGAGCGGCTCCGAGCCGGCCTGCTGTTCAGTGGTGGACTAGCACACACTGGATATAAAGCCTGAATTCTCTCCAACCTGCCATAAGGCGAGTCCTCTAAAAAAGGCAACCACTAAAATACCTAAGAGCACCCCCACCTCACACATTTAGCTCCATCCTAAGAAAATGGGGGTGCTCAGATGTGCTCTTCTTTTCAAATGTGATTTTCAATCACAGTCCAGTGATGCTGAGGCCTGCAAATCTGCCACCTTGAAAAGGCAGAGGGAAATGGATGGAGGTCTGTTTGAAAGAACTGTTCACAGAGCACATGGAGAACTGCTCCATCAAAAGGTGGCACTGCCAAGACCCAGGACAAGGCTCTTGGAGTTAATCCCTAATTAGCTGAATCAGCAACAAAACAAAAGCGAGCCAACAATTATTAGTTTAGAGAGTTTGTGGGAATGAAAAGCAAAGTCCAGAGGGAATCATTATACATTGACTTCGGAGCCAATGAGTCACACATAGTTCAACAGTTAAGAAATGGCAAGACCAAAGATAATTAACCCAAACAAACTATTAATTTTAGAATGAGACAAGGGGGCAGGCACAGGAATGATGAATGAATGAACCACGATCATCAAGATTCTTGCAGCTGTCTGGCTTAAAGAGTGAGTTTCCTTTCTTGGTTGCTTTATAACCAGTTGCTTACTAACAACAAAAATTCCATCTTGGATATGTATTTATTTAAGGTGCCATGTTTGGCACTTCTAGCTGTGTTAGTTAAAGATATGGAAGATGCTCTAATGCAGTTTTTGAGGTCAGAGTTCTGTGTCCTGAAAGAGGAGAAGCAGGATCAGTCTCTGGCATTGGCGTATATACTTAAGCAGACATTTAACCCCCATTTGTTGTAGCTTTTGTGTTAAAATAATGGCTAACCATGTGCTCAAATTCTTCTGGTTGGCTGTGTGTTAAGAATAAATATAGTATTGAAATTAAATAAAGACAATATTTATTAGAACAACGTCAACACAAAATGACTGATTTGCTCAGCTTTCATTACATTTATAGGGTCTGCAAAAAAAAAAAAAAAGCATATGTTACAAGCAAGTAATCCAAAATCAAACACTTATAGTCAAGTCTGTTACCTTTTATTTTTATAGCACTCAAATCAGATTCAGTGTTAAACAGGAAAGTAGCAGAATCGATGCAAACTTGAAAAACGGGGCAAATCCAAAATGTTGCTATATTACTCAGTACTTAACATAATTACACTGTAACAAGGACACCTTAAAATGAAGTGTAATCTAATTGTATATATAATTAAAATATATAAAGTATTAAAAAAATTCTGTAACTGATTTAATTTATTTTATTGCATTAAAGTAATATAACGTTTTTATATTAAAATATTTTTATTAAATAATATTTAAATGTATATTTGTTTCAAGGTTGTGTTAAAAATCCTGTCAAAGCCGTTATCAGACCACTTGTCACTTCAGTGCCTAGTGTTTAAAAACTCGAGGGCCCTCAACTCTTATGGTTCGGAACACAAAGCTTGGAATGTGCCCTCGCCGAAGGAGAGTACGTGGAAGGACTTCGCCCATCTCTGTCGCATTATGGTATGGGGTAAACACAAGTGTCTGCCGCTGGTGGGAAAGCTATGCCTAGCTTGGCGTGGGGCAGGAGGGGGTGCGTGGGGGCTCTTTGAGTTTTTGTATGGGAATGTGTGGTTACTCAGTGAGACTGCTTTGAATGTGAAAGAGCACCCACCTCAGAGAGACAGCCCAGGCGGCCGGCCCATGAAAGACGGGTTGGCAGCTGCACGGCACGAAACCAATGTGACTGTGAAGGGGCAGCACGGGGAGCATGCAGTATGTGGCAGAACCCTCCTGGCACCTCACGCCAGCTCGACTTTCCACGCCGCTCACTCTCCACCCTGGGACCTCCACCAACAACCCCTCCAGACCCTGGCCCGCACCCTCAGTAATCCCACAGGAAAAAGAGGGCTATGCAGGTGGTCCCCTCTGACAGCCCTGACTCTAACGGCGCTACGCGTCCTTGCCTGCCATCGCTCTATCCATGTACAGCTGAAGCAGAGCAATGGGATGGTTAGATGATAGATAAAACACTTTTTCAGAGAAGCGGCTGGGGGAAACATGATGCTCTACACCACAGGGATTTCTTCTGCTCTTCAAGCTCCATTAGTACCTGATGCAGAGCCTTTTCTAATTTCACTGGTTCTTTTGTCTCTCCCAGATCTTGTCTGAGCGGGTGAAATGTTTAGATGTTGAACTTTAAATAGGCATTATTCTCTCGGTGCTCTCAAAAGCCTAATAAGGGTTCTTCCTTTTTATGTAGGTCCCTCTGGTAGTAGTCTAGGGAGAATTTCAAAGCCATTGAGATCCTCTCAAGAGCCACTATCAACAGCACGTTCACACATGATTATTTATGATCATGTGCCTCTGGAGAATTTGAAAAAGACTCTTTTTGTGTTTGTTAAATGCTGAGCAAGAAGAATGTTGTTCATATTAAATGGAAATGGGGAATATTACACCCAACCATAACCAAACCAACTAATTTATTTATAAATGTAAAATACATAGATACCATATCTATCTAGCTATATATCTATATATATATATATATATATATATATATATATAAGTAATTTACAAAAAATTACAATAATACACAAAAATTCTATAATTGAAGATAGATTATAGATAGTTCAGTCATACATTTTCTATTATGTATGTGATGTATGATGTAAACTCAATTTTTATTATATCTTTATATAAAAAATGTAATTTGTACACACACTACATTGCCAATTATTTAATATTAACAATTAGAATTTCTGCATTAACTTGCATAGTCAAGACCTTAAAGTGGGGATGTAAGATGCGTTGTTGGTTGACTCTGTGTGCCCTGTATACCTTTATTGTACAGAAAGGAGAGAGTTGTGGGGGAGGGAGAAGAGACAGTAAGCCTGCATCCAATATTTTTTAAAACTTCCTGTGTAAGAGAGAAACAGCACACTACAAGTGATGAAAGGAGCTCATTCTCCCAGTGTGAGATCCACATGGATTCTTCAGGCTCACTTAAGCAGAACCATACACACACATCCCGCTGTCCATCCAACATGATCAAATTCACAAAACTTCCAGTTTATCTCTCACCTGAAGCATCTGCTCCGAACATCTCGCATCTTATCCTAAGGTAGTCTGTCATTATGAATCTATGATTACACACAAATGCGGTCTGTGGGTGAACATGCATTCATTCAGACAGACAGCCCACACTTTCCTTAAAAAGGCCCTGGTGGTATATGTTTTTATGCATTTTATTTTTATTTTTTCATTCAGAGCTGTAGCAAAGATAGAGGAAATCTCAGTCTGTTAGTTTAATCCAGTCTGAATAGTATTACTGCTTTTTACAACTGTGTGCAAACAGACACCTCAATGACTATCTATCTACCTATCTGGCCGTCTTTCCATCCGTCCATCATAAATATTATTGTGTATTTCTTATGGGAATCTGGGCTTTTGTCTAATGAAATTTCTAATAATTTAATGTTCACTTTCAAGCTTCAAAAGGGATGCAGGTTAAAAGAAGTGAGCTGATACCTATTGCAATCAGATCATTGAGTCAGTGAACGGAGAATTCAGAAGATTTTCAGTAAAAAAAAAAAATGCACACAATTTGTATGGACCACTTTTGTGATGCTCTTATGGGATTTGTTTTTTAATTCACTTTCAGCTGAAAGAGTGTCCAGATACTCTGCAAAACCTCATCTTTTGTGCTCTAAGAAAGAAACAACACGAGGGAGAGTAAATTTCGACAGAATTTGAATCGTGTGAACTATTCTTTTCAATGGAGGCCTGCAGTTGTTGTAAGGAAATTTCTGTCCGTTTTTCCCAGGATATAAGGACTTGAAATATTTTGGGCTTCCTAAGGAACAAGGCAGCAAATAACCCCTTGGGCCCTATCAGTGAAATCTACACCACAGAATGATTTCACATTCTCTGTCTGTGTTTTCAGTGACCACCTGTTCAGCTTTCTGCTGAGGACTGATCTGTGTCCGACCCTATTGTAGCACTCCAATATTCTTTACATCTATTACTGGCCAAGAAACTAAAGCCTTTTCCAGTTTCCCCCCATCATTTTATGGCGCTTTACTATCATCTCACCATGGTTACATGTCTTTCTTCACCATTTAACCAGACAAGCGGCGCAGAGGAAAAAGTCTTGTTAGATTTCTATATGTCTGCCCGGCTGTCTCGTATAGCACGACATGCTGTCAAAGAGAATTCTGGGAACTGCAAGAGTTTGCTGCTGCCACTACAAAAGGTTTAGATTTACAGGGATTTTTTTTTTTTTTTTTGAGCCTGCAAAATGGACAGTAACACTGAAACGTTTATAGAAGGGGGCTTCAGTTTTAAAAGTTTGGTTTGAAAGAAAGTTCTTACAAGCATGTAGATTCCACTGAATGTATAAATGAAAACAAAAAGGATCTTTATTGTACAGCACATCTACATTTTACTGCAGTCTACGTTGATATTCAAGACACAAGGAATGTCCATATACTGAATGCGGTGTGTTTATATAGGTGTTTGCATGCGAAACCCCGATAGACTGTAAAATAAAGTTTACATTTCTAATAGGATGCAGAAGACCTCTAAAAATGCACAGATGTTCCATGTGCAGCATCATTTCTTTTAGCACTAAATGAATGTGCAGGCACTGAATGGATATGGCCACAATGTCTAAGTGGTGAAATGCAGGCAGTGATGTAGAAACAATTGCATCTGAATCATACTGGCCCTGCTTTCAGTGAGCATCATGCAGTCTTTAGAGTTACACAGAGATTATAATGCAACTTGACTATTATTAATATTCTCCTAGGCCTCATACATAGAAAGCTCACCTAAATTATGCTAATAAAGGCAGATTTTGACCTAAAAGGGAACGCAAACTGAATACCTCCAGTGCCTTCTTGAGACAGGCCACTCCTCAAAGGAGGATTATAAAAACATTAGTCACAGAATCCACATTTCAATGACGCCACATATTTCAAGTCACTGCTGATTACTCTGACACCGTTTGTAGAGGGTTCTGGCTTTCAGGGTTAAAAGGAAGCCACATTGAGGCACATGGGAAGAGGATATTCGGTCTCCCTCCTCCTGCACTTTAGTGATCTGTTTCAATAATAGATATTTTTAGACTGTTTAATGTGTTTTGATCTATGCATGCCCCATAACAAGTTCCATTTTCAATGGTTAAATGTATAGTTTACCCAAAAATGAATTATGTCATCATTTACTCACCCTCATGTCATTCCAAACAAAAAATTATATTTGACTTGTATTGTATGGGCAAAAAACACACATTTATCAGAATATCAGACAGACTTTTATTTATTTATTTGCTTTGAAAGTAAATAAAAAAAATGAATGAATATAAGTATTTATAGTCAGTCTAATGTGTTACATCATCAGGTTGCTAAAAGTTAAAAATAGTTAAAAATCATATGAAATATCAATAAAGTAATTATTGAGTCAGATTCAACTGAGAATTAACATTTTGCACAAAGAATGTACTGTAAAATTGTTGAACCAGAAGTGTGAAGAAAAAAAAATCATATGTTTGAACAGGTTTGCTTATTAAAGTGGGAAAACAAGTTAGTTTTCCCACTTTAATAAGAACCATGTACACTTTTAGATTTGCAGTATGTCTTTGAAGCCACCAGGGGGCATTAGTAGATTCTAATACAGCTTGTCTCAATTACTTTTTGAACATGCTTGACTGCCCTGCAACTAACTTTCGTAAGAAAAAAGAATACAAACATAAGTAACCCTCTTAAAAAAAATGGACATTCAAAAGATATGACACACGTGATGCAACTTTTGCATGCCCACCCCTACCCGTCTCATTATGTCTGATGCAAAAGAGCATCGGCAGAACAGCAGCCTGTGGGTGTCAGATCAGAGTACCTTCCCAGAGTGATCGCTGGCAAGAATAAAAGCTCTGTGTTGGATCTGAAAGACAAGAATGTAAATAAGCACACAGACAGTATGGCACTTTAATGGCTTGTCACACTAGTGCACTATCGCACTGCCCAGCAATGTAGTTGTCCCGCCACTGGTTTTATACAAGAAAGGGGATTAGCCAGTGGCCCACGGAAGCATCACTGCGGCTTAAACCATTTTGCGTGGACGGTGTGAGAGGCGGTGGAATAATGCCATTTCACATCCCTGTGTTTCAGAAGCTCATGAAACCTTTAGCATGATTTGAGCCTCTCTATCTGGTACCACAAAGTCCAGAAGAATGACAATAATGGGAACAAAACGTCACCTATGGACAAGATTTCAGAATACAAGCACCACCTAATCTAAAGGAAAGAATGTAGACAGAAGCTAACAATAATTTGACTCTAGGATTAAAATGGTGTGTGTTCTGTAAGATTGTAGTACACAAGTTGAAAAACGAACTAAGCTTTAAAACATTTCCTAGAGCTGATATTGGACAAGTTATATGAAGTAGGAATACAACAACAGCCACAGAGTTGCTTTTATGTGTCTGTCTCATGCATATGTCTGTATGCGTGTCTGTGTGTGTAAATATACATCCTATATAGGAGATTCCCAAAGGTCCTGACAGATATCACAGGAAACACGTGTCCTCACACCTGCTTGAATCCTTTTCATCTCTTGTAGTTCATATCCATCTCTCCTTGACCAAAAAAACTTGCAGCTTTAGAATAAAACGAAAAGTGCCGGTAAAGTGTCAGTATTCACACAAATACAAACCAGAGACATTAGACATCCAAAAAGGAAACTTTAATCTTGTAAATCAACTAGTTGATTTACAGGAGCTACAAAAGCAACCAAAAAGTGCAGGAGAGCTACTCCAACTGTACATTCAATATTATGTAACTGGTTGATCCATTATTAATTAGAAGATTTCAAATAAAATGGTGTATACAATAGTTACAAACTGGGTTCACAGACTGTTTTATACCCTTATTATATGCGCTTTATGTCTTTACATATTTGTCTTTGCTATGGAGAAACTTTTAGTTGAGAGGTAGCTTAAAAATATAAGCACATAGCTTCAAATATATATATATACACTGTCATTTAAAAGTTTGGGGTCAGTAAGTTTGTTTGTCTGTTTATTTGTTTATTTATATTTTTATTTTAAGGGAAATTAATACTTTTGATCATGAAATAGATAGGATGCATGAAATAGATCATAAGTGAATCAATGTTTCAACAAAAATATTAAGCAGCACAACTATTTTCAACATATAGTAATAAGAAATGTTTTTAAACACCAAATCAGCCAAATTGCCATCACAGGAATAAATTAGACTGTAAAATATTTACAATAAAATACTGTAAAATTGCAATAGAATTTTAAATTGTGACCATTTTCACTACTGTATTTATTATTACTGCAACATTGGTGAGACTTTTTTTCAAAAACATTAAAAAATCTTACCAACCCCAAACATTTGAACAGCAGCGTATAGATATTAAATACATTCTTATTAGCTTGTTATGCATAATAACAAGTCACATTAAGCCAAAACATTTCAATACTAAGTGGATAGTCTGAAGCTGTACATTTTTAAATTATCCCCCTTTTTGCTACAAAGGCAAACTAAATATATTCCTTAATTCTTTCCATGCATCTATATAGTGTTTATGTATTTGTTTTCCTTTAACTTTAAATGCTGCAGAGCTTTTGTCATCTCATGTGCCAAAAGTGTCACTTTGATTACTCATTGGTCATTCACATTAATCCTTATTTGATCCTGTCAGAATGAAAGCCCTTGACCATTGCTGCTCCTGTCTGAGAACTTGAAAAAGTTGTTTAGATGCTCTCAATCTCAAACCAAGTTGCGCTTTATGTTTATTTAAAAGTGAAACAACCCATAGTAATTAAACAGACACTTTTGGCACAGTGATCATCACATTTTTGTTGGCAAGGTAATATATTCAAGGGTAAATCGAAGTGAATATTATAATGAATCATGTATTTGTTGAACTGCATTTGCTTCCCTCTGAATGATATCCCCTGTACAGATAAAAACACTTATAACCTCTGTAACTCTATATTTAGGGAACATGTTCTTCTTGTCGTGGCTTCCATCATTCCTTCCTCCTTCCCGTCCTCTGCCCTCGTCCTCACGTACGCCTCTGCTGTCTAACTATACTGCCCCAATCATCTCTGCTCTACCCCCCTCAGATGGGCCCTGTGCGTCAGCGCTTGCTGGCAGGCAGGCAGGCGGTGGGGTGTTTGGGCAAGCAGCGGGAGAGTTGATGCGTGTGTCAGAGAGACGCTCTCCCACATTCCCCCGGCGGCTGGCAGTGAGCCGGCTGTGGGAAGGGGGTTCGCCTCTTTCTCACGACCTCTCAGGTTCCTCAGCTCATCTGGGAGCTATTCATTTCCTGCCAGAGAACAGCCTTTCCCCTGCAACTGCAGGAGAGGGCGAGAGAGGGAAAAGGAGTGTGAATGGGAGAAAGAGGGCTGCATAGCGAGTCCAGAGCTTGGTACAGCAATCCCTGTGCTTAAATCATAAATCCCAGGCTTGTCAGGGCTACAATCAAAGACAAGGCAGTAATGATGACGAGTTAAGAGAGAGAAAGAAGCAGAGAGAACGATAGAAAGAGAAAAAAAAGGAGAGAGAGGGAGAGATCTTGCCATATGGTAACACTTAAGAGCCAAGGAGGAAGCAGAGAGGGGGCTTTCGTTTAGTCCTTTTTATTTTTCTCCCTTTTTTCCCCTTCTTTCTCCTCTCGAGCCTCTTGAATTTGCACATAGTGTGGGAAAAGTTAATTGACATGCATGCTGGCTAACCCTCTGGTCATGTTGTGACATGTGCACGGGCGCCCCGGCACAGTGGTCAGCGCACTGGTAACCTGAGCCCCTCGTAAAGCTGTCCTCCAGGGGCGGGAAGGGGGAAGCACGTCTGAAGGGGGTCGGGCGGTTTTTCTTCGGTTGCGCCGCTCGCCTCTGTATCCAGCTGTAACCCTGGTATAAACAGGAAATGAATGCGTGGTCCGCCACAACATTGTAAATCTGCCGAGATGGTGGTGTGCTCAAAGTTAAGGTGGGCAAAAGCAGGGTGACCGTTTTGAGATGAGCGTGTCCTCACAGGCTTTCCTCTAACATGTGGTTTCAATCTCTATACTCTCTGCACCACAAAAGGTGTGATGGAAATTCAAAATGATTGCACTTATCCACACTTTGTGCCTCATAGCAGGTAATTGCAAACACCTGCAATGCCCCCTTCAAAGAATGGCCACACTGAAATAGCTATAGGCAACAAACACCTGGGAAACATAGGGATGCATGAAGAAGGAAACGTTTCATCATGCCAAGTGTTTTCCTGTTTTAAACGAAAAAAGCCGTGTGAGTTGTGTGTAAATATTTCTGCATCCTTTATGCACACAGAAAAAAAAACGCCTAAGCGTATTTAATAAGTAGCCCACTTTTTTAAAATTAATACTTATTATCATCATCAATTATTGAGTGTAGAAATTTTAATAATAAATAAAATGTCAAAATGGTATTATGCAAGTAAAATGGATCGTTATTACCAAACAAGTGTCCTTAACTTCTTTCAAACTGAAAGTGTTGACCAGTCCACTCGGTGGCTCTGCAGGTGTAGTTCACATTTTAATTACTAGATGGCGCTAAATGGTCGTTTGCAGTCGTTCTCTGTGCCGCTGAACTTTGAATTCAGCTTCATCCTCTTGCAATCTTCTTGCTGGCTATCACACACAACTTATAAACAGCATTCAGTAGTAATGTTTATGAAATGTCGTGATAAAATCCTTAAATGTCTGTAAAGCCATATAAAGAGTATTAATTCAACCTTCTTCCAACAGGCTGCTGTTCGTCCTGTCATCGGAAAGGTTCGTATTATAGTTGTAAAAAAAATTTAATTAATCGCTTTTTATGAGAATATTCATGTAATTAGTTCTAGCTTTATAAAACCTGCGCTTAAGCGATTAGAGAAAAATAAATAAAACTAACTTGTTAAACAATAACGATAGAAATGTTTACTTATAATTTGACTCCTTTATATAAAGGCCTTGTTTCGCTATAAATCAATCTAGAAGTTTTTAGCCTATGACAAAGCTAGCGTAGATGCCATATTTATTTTTTTCGCGAATGAAAACGAGGCGACAAGTGACAGATGTTGCTACATTTTGATAAGTGGATTGTAATGATTTTTACGAAAACCCTGTCACAGAAAAATACTTAAAACGACATAGCCTATGTGACCCATTGAAAGTACCCATACTACACGAGGCCGTGTAATGTGTTCCGCCAGCCTGATTTTACACAAGTTTTCCTGAGTTTGTGATAGCCTATTCAATGATTGAGAGAAAACACCGAGCTTCTTTGAAGACTGCAGCATATTTAGTCTAAATCTGCATACGATATGGCCCGAGATGTTGCTTGTTTTAAGGTAAGAATAACAAAAGGTTCACAAACTGTGGAAACAGAATAAAACTAAACACGGAGGCAAACGTTTCATTTTTAATATGTCATTTATTTATCTTCCAAAAAGAAGAAAGTTGAAAGCGCACTCAACATATCTTTGGCATCACAACGTGGAAAAGATACCGCAAATATAAAAAATGCATTGAACGGAATTCAACAATACAAAACTTATTTCAATATGAACTTCTCTCCCTTTTGATCTATACAAATATAGTGCATCATCTCTTAAAACACATTTTCATACAAAAAGAACAAAAAAGTAACGCTGAACAAAGAAAACAAGTGTCATTTGTCTTTTAAGAGTCTTTAAGAGTTTTTTCTGTTTTCTTTCCTTATAGTCTACCAAGGCCGCCAAACGGAATCGGACGTGAGGGACGGTGCTCCCGGAGACACGGCCACCGGAACCGGTGTGCTGGAATTGTTGGCATACACTGGGATAACGGGACCGTTTGGAGCAAAGGCAGCGTTGGGAATCAAAAAGGCGAACTGTCCGTCCGTTGCCGGCACAAGCTGGAAACCTCCGTATACTTTTGTTGCGTCAGAAGTCAAGTTGGAGGGAGATCCGCTTTTGCAGGGGACTCCGCTAAGAGGCACAACGTTGGCTTGCTGAGTCGCGCTGGGGATCTGAACCATTGGCTGACTGAAGGATGGATGAGGAGGCCCGGCAGGTATCTGGTGCTGTGTTGGATAATTCATGGCGTTGATCTGTGTCATGCAGCTGGCTAAGTGACCCAGCAGCCGGGTCCTGACCTCGGTGTTAACCCCTTCACAGGTGGACAGGAACCGGGTCACCTCGTTCATGCATTCACTGAATCCAGCTCTGTATTTCCCAAGAACGGTGGGATCCGTGTTCAGGGCAGCTGTTGGGAGAATGAGGTAAGACATTCGGTCAGATCATTCGGCGTAGATGAACATTAAACAGTTTTGAGTCATTTTTAAAACAGCTTAAAAAAAATTCGCAGAATTCAAAGCAAGTGCAGAGTTCCTGGAAGTTGTCATTATTTTATGATTGTGGCGATTTACCGGTCATTTGTGCCCGCTGCATATTTCTAAGATGTTTCACTGTCATCTCCAGGATGTCCGCTTTCTCAAGTTTAGAATGTCTGGAGCTCTGTATGAAAATAAGGATTTGCTTTAGATACAGGCAGCTATGTGATGAGATTCATCAGTATTTAATCCAGATGTAGCTAATTGTAAGAATCCAGTAGGCTACTTACATCTTTCTTCAGCGCATCCAAGATGAGCGTTTTCAGCTGACCCAAGCTTTCGTTGATTCTCGCTCTTCTTCTTTTCTCCATAATAGGTTTAGAAGACTAAAATGTAAAAGAAAAAAAAAATAAGTCAAATTGTCTAACTACTTCGGGAACTCTTTCTCAGTGCATCGTAGAGCGCATATGCGCGCTGTTTGGAAATAAATGCGCTACAGTTCAGAATCAATACAAACCTTTCTGTGCTCAGAAGCCGTTTTGGGTTTATCAGGTGTAGAGTTCATGCTAGCCGGAGTCGCGGCAACCGGAGAAGAGGAGTTTTTTTCCATGATATCGGCAGGCATCTTCTCTGGGAAGTATCCTTTGAGATTTATTATTTAAAAGAAATCCTCTTGTATCTTCTACTAGAGTGAACGCTGTACGCAGATACAGTTCCAGATATGAATGGATATCCGCACGAAGTGTGCCGAGTTCAACTGGTGCGGCAATGATGTCACAGTCTCTGATTTCACCGTTTGCCAGCGGTCGTAGCAACTGCCTGCCTCAGAGTCGTGTTGGTCTTATTTATATCTCCGACTGCACGCGAACGGCTCGTGTGAAACTTCCCAAACTTTCTTTCCCACAGTAACTTTCTACCAATCAGCGTGAGGGACACGCGGCCCGAGGGGAGGATGGCTCGTGGTCGGCGCCCCTCCATTGGTTGTTTAGCGTTTGAGCGGGTGGCCAATGGCGCGCGGCCGGGTTTAGGGCACAACCGGGACTGCGTTCAATCATTCAGTTTACATATTAACACTTAAGAGCCAGTCTCCGCAAAGAAACAGCAAACTTTGTAATTATAATTCAATACACATATAGATAAATTGAAACTAAGTAAGGAAACTGAAAATATACATACGCCCTGCTCAGTATAGAGAGTTTAAGACGTGAAAAAGTTCCCTATTGCAATATTAATGTTAAAAAGGTCAAATGAAATGCATGTGAGTTTGCCTTTTACTACAGACCGGAATGTGTATGTTACAATGTAACATTTAAGTGGTCTTAATTTTATAAATCTGAAAAAAGTTTTACTTCCTCAGTCAAGTTACACTGTAGGAAATCAGTTCAACTTGAATAATAATAATAACGCAGCATTTAAATATAGGCTTTCAGTTTTAAACATTTTACTTTGTAGTTCATTTGACAAGGCAGCGGTGTAGCTATTTCTTTAAGCGCGTCGCTGCTGTTGGCATTTTGACATCTGTCTGCTCACGAGCGCTATTGTGAATGTGGAGCACGTGCCAGGATGTTTTATTACCTCGGTGGTTGAGGTTTGGCTGGCGGGCTAGGGGTGGCGGTGGTGGTTTACATTAGAGGGAAGGTAAATAGCAGCTGCTGTTCTAAAAGCCTGGGAAAACCACGCCCACTGAGAGCTCGACCGGGCTTATCGGAATGCGAGCCAGTGTGAAGATATTTCAGACCGAAAGCGCGCACTGCACGGATAGCGTCCTTGACTCTTGCTGACAGAATCGGCTCGAATTTAGGTCATGTTTTTATGATCTTCGGATGAGTTCGCAAACAAACGCCACAAAACACTGAATTCATTCATGCTTTTCTCTGCCTGTACTTCGTCACGTCTTTATGTATGCAATGAAAACGCAAATAACAAAGTCCAAGCACATTTTGCGCTTGACGGAAGAATAGATTGTCGAACAGTTTCAACACATTGCATACGTTGCCATCTATCATAAACTAACAGACTTGTCAGTTAGTGGTCTGTCATAACCCACTAACAGTAGAGACTGTGCTTGGAGTGTGTGGTGTGGGTTGGCAGCCTTCTGATATGCACATTTACTGGGGTGAGAGTCTCCAGCTGCTGCAGACCCCGCGACACGTGGCGCGCAAGCGGCGGGGGAAGGCGCTGCTCCTGCCGGCTTTGCGCGCGTCTGCGGGACAGAGCGCCGGGGTGTGATATATCATTGTGGCATGCTGCTGACCAGTCTGCGTTGTTATATGCTTTTCTAATCACATCTGTGCAGTTTATGCAATAAAACTCTTACTGCTGATGTTGATATTAATTAATTGCTATGGTAATAAATAAATAATATGCATACCCTATAACTGCAATCAGATCCACAAAACAATTACACTTTGTTCATTACTCATCTCTTTTGCTTTACAATAATGAACATTGTATTGTACATTTTATTTGTTTGTTATTCGTAGGAGAGACAGCTGTTGGAGTTCAATCAGTTTAAGCAATTAATGTTAATGACTGCTGAATGAGGTAACTGAAAGAGAATTTTCTATTGTTTAATGTTATATGCATTTCATCTGCAGGTTTAAAAAACTGCTAGAAATATCATGGCTGAACTTCTATTTTAGTAGTTGTTATTAATTAAAATGTTTCCAATTTGCATATGCTTTTGAATTAAAATGCTTATGAAATGGGGGAGGTGATGGAGGGGTGGCATAACAATTATTTTGAACAAGTAAATTAGTGTTACAACCCACCCCACCTACTGTTACAACACACCCCAAAAGTGGGGGTAGATTGGAACAGACAGCACTCTTTGTGCTTCACAGTTATTTAAACAGTTTAGGGTTAAGTAGTAGATTTCTAAACATCAATTTGAAGCAGATAAATATGGGAATACTATATCAAAATTTGAGACAAAACAATGAGTTGCAGACAAAATGTGTAACAATAAAGCAAGAAAAAGGTTTTTCCAGCTCTACATATTTTTAATAAATCATAACTACTCAATGTCACATTTGTTTACACTGCGAAACAGATTCATCGCTCTTTCTCACACTTGTAAAGGACTCGCAAAACAAATGTATTGATGTCAAGTAGACAAAGACTGGTAGATTCAGAAACCTGTAGTCTCCGCATGAGTAACTTTCTCATGCTCGTGTTGCACGAGGGATCTAGATGCTGCATTGAATTACGGGCAGGTTACGTTATCCCTCCCTTTACAGCCCCCACCACCACCACCACCTGGACGCTGCCAGTCCCGTGTGTGTTTTTCTGTAGTGTTACCCTTTGTGAGAACATGTTGTTATTGTGTGTATATGAAAAAAAAAAATAGGCTCATTGTTACAGTGTGTATGAATCGCTGACTTACTGAATTGCAGCAATCCATTTCTGCATTTGTAAGTTAATTATGGCTGTGTAAAAAGTCCATATTATTTTGTATCACTCTGTTTTATCGGCACTTTTATTGACATAAGTATAGTTAAAGCAATACTTTCATGCCTTGGTAAAGTTTTTGTCACTGCTTCTCTCTCTATATCTCTCTATCTTGCTCACTCACGTACACACACACTCACACACTTCCTTCTTCAGCCCTTTTCCACCTCTCTCCTCTCTCTCTGTCAGAATCATATCTTTATCAAGGTCTCTCAACCATGGCTGTCCACACACAGCAATAATGTAATCAGGACTAAAGTACGTGAGAAAGTGGGAGATAGCATGCTCCCATACAAGCTGAGCTGCAATCACAGAGCCCGTGTAAAGTTAATGTGTAAGCCACTGATGAATGCCAGCTGCCAAAGGAAAGTTGCTGTTGACGGCTCATAGGGCTCTCTTGAAGGGGTCGGGCAGCCGGCAGTGAGGGTGTCAAGGTGTCAGCCTCACTCAAGGAGCTGTCAGTCACTTTTGACGGCTTACTGAAATGCAGAATATGGCATTGGCAGATATCCATATGTAAACAAATTAAATTTTATAATAGTGTCTTTATTTGTGGAAAATTATTCTTAGATCAGCTAAACAATGCTAAAAAAACAATAAAAATTTAGTTGTTTAGTTTACTTAGAATTCTGAAGTTCTGAGAAATCACAACATTTAGTCTCATGCACTGTGGCATGAATTGGTTGCAGCTGACTATTTGCTAGTTTTTCTTTGCATAGTTGTTGATTGGTTGTTTGTTGTCATGTTTAGTAACTTGTTGTTTTGTGTATGTGATGTTTTCAGTAGTTGAAGCCAAAATGCACTTTGGCCTCTATGTATCTTCTGATAGAAAATTTGAAATTAATTTTAAGCTCAGTATTATTATCAAGTAAATGACTTCAACCAAAAAAGCCATGCAAACCGTTGGCTCCATTGTTTGTTTTGCAATACATTTGTATATTCACTTGTGTAGCTCTGTGTATTCTGTTTGTCGAGAATGATTAATATAGCCTGTAACCAAGACATAAGAAGACAACCACTTGCTGAAGTAAAAAATGTGAGAGGGTGCCGAAGTTTCTTCCAGCACCAAGACCCTTCAAATACAGAGAGACAGGGAGAAAGGAAGCAAAATAAGAGGTGGGAGAGATGAGAGAGGGGAGTGAGAGTTGCTTTGGAGACCCTCCAGCAGTCTTCCCACGGAGCAGACGCAGCAGCCAGAGCGAGTGCTGGAACATAGGCGCCACATACTCACACACAGCAGCAAGGCTCTGAACAGCACAGCCTCCAGGGCCTGAGGGAATCAGAGGCAGGGGCGTGATAAAGCGTTGATTCACAGCGCTCTTCACGCACATGCATACGCACACCTACATCACTATTCCCCGAGACCAAAACACACCTTCACGCGCACACACACACACACACATGGATCACTCGGGGTCACCACCAGCCTCGCAGACATTAGTGCTCTGTTGTACTTAGCTGGGGCTGGGGAGCTTTTCAAACAGATGCCTAGCGCAGTGGTGATTCAAGCCTTTCCGGGCTCGGTTCAGCTCCTGCTGCTGCTGCTGCTTCTGTGGCAGGGGAGAAGCGTGTGCCTTAGGGGGGATCTTTAGTAAAGCTTAGCCAAGTTCTCTCTCCCATGGAGCGGCGTACCAGGGGCTGTGTGCTCGTGTGGAGGAGGCAGTAGAGACTGGGTCATGGGTCACTACGTGAGCATGAGTATCTGGCTGCTAGGCTCAACTGGTTTGGGTGGTGAGTGAATTAACCAGCCTGGGGCGCTATTGCTAATGACAAGCCTTCCAATAGAGACAATACACTTCCCAGCTCAAATAAACGCAAGATCTTCATTGTACATTAACGCACCATGTAACATTCGGTGTGCATGTCGTTTAACTTAATTTAGTCTTTAGACTGAGACTTTCTCAGACCGCAAACATTGAAAACATTCTTTTCAAGTTTAAGATAGCTGAGAACCGATAGCTGTCTTTCTCTCACTGTTGATGATATCTACCAAACCCTGAAGATAAAGAAATATTCTACACACAATGGCCAAGCAATGGGTTTTTGTTTACGAAAAGGATCTTAATCTTGCTGCATTTGAATTAAAGGTTAATAAACCATCCTGTTTCCTCTTCAGGGAGTTGAAAGCATAGGCTCACTTTAGTTATCTTGCATAATTACTTTTAACAGGCAGTGGGAAAGTGTAAATAAACAGCAGGAATAGTTTAACTTAGCTTTACCTTCACCTCTCAATTTACATATTCTCAGTTGTAGGCTATCTTACTGCTCTGTTATTTTTTAATGATTTGTTCACTTTTCTGACAAATGCTCATTTGACGAAATTCTCCAGTTCTAAATGTGAAAATGAAAAAAAGAAAAGAAAAATTGAGGACCTTGCATAAGTGACATGATTGCAAGTTACAAATAAATTCTTCCAAATGAGTAAAACTCAATACTCACACTTTTCAATCCATATCCAAAAATTTGCTGCATGATAAAATGTGCTAACACTTTAGTTTAGGGACCATTTATCACTAGTTGCTTATTAGCATATTAACATATTGGCTGTTTATTACTTTACTTACTTTACTTACTTTTGTCATTTAGCAGGCGCTTTTGTCCAAAGCGACTTACAAATAAGAAAAAGTAACTAAAACTAAAAGTTACAACTCTATAAATACTATATACCCACATATTGAAGAAAAGAAAGAAATTAAATAAAACTGACACATGCATATAACATGCATATTCAATAATAAACATATAAATGAAAAAAATAAAATAAAAAGCGATACTTCTATCCCTTGCCGGTGTCCCTGCCCGGTGGAGTCGCACGGTAGAGTTGATGGTCTTCACACTAAGAGGGCTTCACACGACGACTGCCGCGGTATAATAACCTTTTTTATACCAATCCAACAAATCACCATTTCAAATCACTTTCCTGTTTATCAACTAAAAATGGCCAAGCAAGTGCACACACTGACAAGATACACGATACAGTACGAGACCAAACGCGATTTCAGCAAATCTCAACACAGTAAACAAAATAAGCGTTTCCTAGCAACAGCAAATGCGCTAAACACTGAGACAAGTAAATACACTTACGAGCTGATTTTAAACTTCCGCTGATAGACTGCTTCTCTTAAAGACTATTTCATTACACTGCCTTCTGCTGGCGCTTGAACCCACTTTCCTGTTTATCAACTAAAAATGGCCAAGCAAGTGCACACACTGACAAGATACGTGATACAGTACGAGACCAAATGCGATTAGTTATTAGTACTTATAAAGGCACATATTCTACATCCCTAATCTTAATTAATACATAAACTTAACAACTACCTTACTAACTATTAATAAGCAGCAAATTAGGAGTTTATTGTGGCAAAAGCCGTAGTTAATGGTTTGTTAATAGCGATAATAGGGTCACACTTACAATATTACAAATTTAGTCACACTTACAATAAAGTGTGACTAAAAACGTATATAAAAATGTAATGTTTCAAGAGGATGTCAACACACGGAGGAAGGTCCTGTGCTTTGACTTTTTAAATGCACCGAGGACTTCATTTTGCACTTGAACTAATAAAAGGAGATTGCTGCTAGTATCTCAGCATGTAACCCTTTTGGAGTAAATTAATGAAGTTTTAGCCTTTTGGAACTGTGAATATGGCTTTAAAAAGCTATAAAGATCCCAAAATGCACATTGCTTAACTAAAAACTGATTTTAAAAGTTATTGTTCATTGACTTTGTTTGCACAGTGTAGCTCCAGTGTCATTTGGCTTTTACTTTCAGAACGAAAATACTGAATAAAATTTTGTGTCCAGCATTGATTAAATCTTCATAAATTAGTTATTCCCATGTCTGACTTCTGCTTGGCCTTCTTTTATCGAAGCAGATGTTGAAAATGTGTAAGGGTCACGGTTGCACCTCCACCTCAAGCAAGGCCAGGTCCCTAGATAACAGCCCCCTGGTTCATGAGCCTTGCTCCAACAGAAGATTATAGTCCCCCCCCCCCCCCCCCCCCCCCCCATTCCCTCCACCTCCATCAAGCCCAGCCACCTCCCCTCACTCCAACCACCTTTCCCGTGGG
This sequence comes from Barbus barbus, assembly GCF_936440315.1. Taxonomy (NCBI): domain Eukaryota; kingdom Metazoa; phylum Chordata; class Actinopteri; order Cypriniformes; family Cyprinidae; genus Barbus; species Barbus barbus. The sequence goes on from NC_136753.1 coordinate 19,680,425, forward strand.
AGTTTTCAAAGCCAGGATAACCTTGAGACCTCCGCTGGGTCGCTGCCAGGAACATTAAAGAGCTCTAACCCCCTCCAAGCATGCCCACCCAGCGCACTTCTACCCCATTTCTAACATTTCTACGCTTTTTGTCTAGTTTTACCTTTTTTTGGACTCATTTTTTTTTAGACTTTTCTTTTTGTAAACTGACTGTGAAACATCTCTCTCTTTCTCCCTCTCACACACAAACACACACTCTCACACAAAATGCTGCCTCTCTCGCTCTCTTTCTTTCTCTCTCTATCAAGTCTTGGACAAAAAAGGGGGTAAAAAAGCACCATTCACATGATCTCCTGTGCAGTGCACTATTATCTGTAGATTGTCGAGCTGCCAATTTCAATTTCACCGCCCTATTATCAGGCCTTGAAATAAACGCCTCATTTGAAAAGTAGAAATCAAACTGTCTCTACAGGAGGGATGACTGACGTTGATTGCAAACTAACTATTTGGTGCCAGGCTGCACTTTGTGTGGCTTTTGTCTCTCTCCGCTTTTTTCCCCCAGCTTCACGGCTGTCATATTCCTTTAGTACTGGAGAAGGTCAAGTGCCACTGTCTGAAAGATCTGAGGAATTGGAATCGACTCAGCGTCTCTTTCTCCGCCCCGTTCTTGTCACCGCAGGTTTACATATTTTCATTTCTTTTAAGATTTTCCATTTCTTTTTAAGGTTCCAAAGCATTTTTATTAAATATACTTCAAAGTTAGTGGAAGACTGAGACATATTTGAAATGAGAATATAAGAGGATTGTTTATATCATGCTGTTGCCAATTCAGAAATTTCATCTCAGTTCAAAAAAACTGAAGAAAAAAAAAATCTCTGACAAATTGTAAAATAAAAAAATATGTAATTTTTCAAATATCAATGAAAAACTATTTCATAAAAAAAAAATGCATATTTAAATTTTACATCAAAAGTGTTTATTTGTGAATAAATAGTTCTGGTGCCAGTTATTTTCAATGAATCGGTTAAACTTCTTAACAATATCGTTTGAATAATTGATTCAAATTGTGTGAATCAAAACCAATTTTAACATCCTTAACTATTTCACAATTGCCAAAAATCTAAAATAATACATTTATTAACTTAAAAAAAAAAAAAAAGCAGGTGCTGAAAATGATTCAACTTTGATCCACTGATGTTGATGTACTGCCGTAAACTCAAAGTCTTTCAAAACATCTCCCTGCTCTCTCTCTATCCAGTAGCCACTCACAAGTTCCCATGACATCATATGCCGCCTTTGAGTTCCTGGCCTGTTGCTCATTGTAGCCTAGGCTATTCATTGCATCTCACACAGAAACACTCACACACACATGACCTCATCGCTGGCACATTCTCCCCAGGTTTCACCTTGCACCTCCCAATCACATTCCCTTTCCCCCCAGGCCGTATTAACACTGAATCTGGCCTCTTAGTCTCACTCCACCCATTCAGGGTCCATTGTCTCCCCCTGGACAAAGTGGCTAGCTTAGCCCCGCCGAAGCATCAACTTTCACCCTCAGAACTTACAGTCCTATTGCTGGTACTAGACTGATGCCTGGGAGCTTGTAATTGGTTTCAATTGTAGTTTCACCCATAAGAGGGCCTATAAGCCTAAAACGGTTTGACTTGCAAGCATACAGATTATCATAAGTTACTACTATTCATTCTGACCAGAAATGTAGGTCCATAAACAAACTATTGGTACCAGTTTTATTTAAAATAAAAGGCATGTTTTCTAAAGGGTTAGATTTCTTTCTACATCACTGGCCTGTTTTTAGTTTATGTTGCAAAATCTATGTCACAAATGGAATTCATCCCTTTAGGTGAGATACCTGTCACTTTAAACCTTTTTGTTGTGCTTTTTGTTAAAACAAGCCCACTACCGGTGTTCCATGCCTCACATTCCCTGTCTCTCCCTTCTTCTTTGTATAAATATAATTGTATGTTGTACTGATTTTGCCTCAGGCTCCCTTCCATGATATTTTTGCCTTTTCTGTTTATGCTTCTCCTGTAGAACGGTAATGTATGAATGCCTGTTTCCACCATGAAATTAAAAAAAGGTAATTGCAACTTTTTATCTCACAAATCAGACTTTTTCAAATGTATAAGATATAAGCTCAGAATTCTGACGTTTTGTCTCTCAGTTCTAATATTTATGCAATTTATATCTCGCAATTCTGACTTTTTTCTCAGAATCCTCAGAATTTTGTTTTGTTTGTTTTATGCTGTCAAACAATTAATTGTGATTTATCACATCCAAAATAAACGTTTTTGTTTACATATGTGTACTGTGAATATTTATTATGTATATATATATATATATATATATATATATATATACTAGTGCTGCCAAACGATTAATCGTGATTAATCGCATCCAAAATAAACGTCTTTGTTAACATAATATATGTGTGTGTACTTTGTATAATTATTATGTATATATAAATACAACACATGCATGTATATATTTTAGAAAAATTGTATGTTTATATATTAAATATATTTATATATAATATAAAAAATAATAATATAAATATATATACAAGTAAATATTTTCAAATATATATACTATATGTGTGTGTATTTATATATACATAAAAAATATACACAGTACACACACATATATTATGTAGACAAAAACTTTTATTTTGGATGCAAATAATCGCGATTAATCATTTGACAGCACTAATAAATACACATGCATGTATATATTTCAGAAAAATATGTTATTTTTCTGAAGCTCTCAGAGCTCTTAGCTGTCCATCATTTGCCGTTACTGCAAAAGGAAATATATTAAAATTCATGTAAGGCTTGTAAGGTCAACATGAGGTCAAAGGTTCAGTAAGCTGCTAGTAGTAACCTCTGCCTTCTCATCCCATGTCCTAAAGCAAGATATAACTAGATTAAAGCGCATCTCTGACAGATCAGTCTGGATAACAACATCTGTCAAATTGGGTTCTTCTGTAGATGAGGAGGTGTTCCCTATCTCAAAGACCATCACAAATCCCCCTTCCAGTCATACATAGAACCTTTCCCTACAGCTTTCTATTGACCAGATTTCCCTCTTCCTCTCACTTGGTGAATTATTTATTTTTGGGAAACAAGAAGTTGTTCTCCACGTGATGCTGAGTCTTCTGAGTCTATTTCATGCTTTGCAGGAAGCAAGGAGCCAACTGGACATTTAATTACTCAGTCGCTTATTAAAAAGACGGCATTGCAAAAGCTTTGCATAAATTATAGAGAGAAGTAAATGTGCAACTGAAGTTATTTTTTCCCACAGATTGGCCAATTATACCCTTTAGGAAAAGGGGTAATCCTGGTCCAATCCAGTCTGACTGTCTCTGGCCAGATTGTGACAGATCTCTTCATTCTTCCTTCCCTGCTCTCTTTTTCTATCCTTCCTTCATTTTACTCCTCAGCAATCCCCCTTTTTTTCCCCTCTCTCCTAAGTAACTTTAATTGTCCTGGGAAAGTCATGGTTGGCCCCCAGGTCACAAAGCTCTGGTTTCTAATGAATGTTCCAGTGAGAGGATTATGAGCAGCCATGGGCAGCCGTGATGTAAGAAGTTGTGACAGAAAGGGCATGACTCTCCTTTCTGATCTGAGTGAAAAGGTAGAGAGCAATAGATAAACATAAATATGTTTTTATCACTTTTATATATTGCCTGGGAATCTTGCTTGCTTCCTCCCTTTCTTCCTAATATATCAGTTATATATTTTTTGAAAGAAATGAATACTTATATTCAGCAAGGGCACATTAAATTGACCAAAAGCTGTAGTGAAAGTGTTTATAAAATGTTATATAAAAGATTTCTTCTTCAAATAAATGCTGCTTATTTGAACGTTCTATTCATCATAGGATTCTGGAAAATAAACAAAAAATGTGTCACAGTTTCCACAAAAATATTAAGCAGCACAACTGTTTTCAATATTGATAATAATAAGAAATGTTTTAAGCACCAAATCAATAAAGGATTGTGTGACACTGGAGAGTGGAATAATGGCTGCCAAAATTCAGCTTTGCCATTACAGGAATAAATTACATTTTAAAACATTAAAATATAAATAAATCATTTTAAATTGTAATGATATTTCATAATAGTAATGTTTTTACTCATTTTTTGATCATACAAATGCACCCTCAGTGAGCAAAGAGACTTCTTTCAATAAACATTAACTTCTTTCAAGCACTCCACTCTGCACTCAACTAACTTGACATTTGCTTTTACATAATTGAGGAAGAATGTTTGGCAACTGATCCTGATTAGACGTGCAATTGCTTAAAGTATTTTACAGAGTGTTTCTATTTACATCACATGTCAGCTCTTTCAAAACATAAAATTCATGCAGTGTGTCGGTGATCTGTGTTTGCTGCCTGTGTATTACAGTGTTTGTATGCATGTGTTCATGAGTGTTCAATGCCTTTGAGTGTTACTGAAAGGATCAGATGAGGCCTGAGTTCAGGTCGGCTCATGTCTGGGAGAGAGTAGGAGACTAGAAACAAATGAAAAGTAGGAATAGAGAGTGAGAAGAACAATGTTCCGCAGAAGGAAAAAGAGTGTTCTTCAGCAGCAAGTCAGATCAGAGCAGAGATCAGCCATGAGCAAAAGCTCCATTCCATGGTGCTCTCTGCATCCTGTTCTGCGCTGGGCTCCAGACAGCCTGCAGGGCCCCCCACGCAGACAAGCAGGAGCTCAGCTCTGTGTGTGTAAGAGAGGGAGGGAGAAATGAGGGGCACAGCCGAGCATCATGCAACAATGTGTGTGGGTAGTACTATAACCATGTGTGTGTGTGTGTGTGTGTGTGTGTGTGTGAGATGTGGTTAAATTGACTTCAAGTTGCTAATGTAAGTGCCTGTAACATCTGTGATGTGCGTACAGGTTTGTTCTTAGTTTTTTTTCACTCGTTAGTTCGTTTATTTGTTCCTTCCTTTTATTTATTTATTATTTGTTTGTTTGTACATTCCTTTGTTCATTCGTTCATTTATTCGTCATGTGTTCATTCGTTCACTCATCGTTGATTGCTATGTTTGTTTATACATTCAGTCTGTCCTTCCAATCTTTATTCCTTCAATTCAATTTCTTTCTTTCTTTCTTTCTTTCTTTCTTTCTTTCTTTCTTTCTTTCTTTCTTTCTTTCTTTCTTTCTTTCTTTCTTTCTTTCTTTCTTTCTTTCTTTCTTTTATTTTGTTTATTTATGTCTGTTTCTTTGTTTGTTTGTTTATTCATTCTTACCTGCCTTCCTTCCTTCCTTCCTTCCTTCCCTCCTTTCTTTCTTTCTTTCTTTCTTTCTTTCTTTCTTTCTTTCTTTCTCTTTCATTTTCTGTTTCATCAGTTGCTTCAATCCTTTTTTTTCCTTCCTTCCTTACATTTTTCATATTCTATCCATCCTTTCTTTTTCTTTCTATTCTGCATTCTTTCTTTTTATTTTGTATTCTATCTGCCTGTCCCTTGCATCCTTCCTTCCTTCTTTACTTCCTACCTTACTCTCTTCATCTGATCTTCTTTCTTTCTTTTTCTGTTTGCCTATCAGTTGCTTCCTTCCTTCCTTTTCCCCTCCCTTCTTTCTTTCCTTCCATTCTTCTGTCTGATCTTCCATACTTCTTTTCTTCTCACCTTTCCTTCTATCCTTATTTCTTTCTGGTTTTGTAACTGGGTTTAACAATGAAAGGAGAATAAGGAGAGTATCAATCCTCCCCAGCTGTGGAGGTAACCGTAGCCCCTAGCCCCTGAAGGAGACTGAAGGGCAGAGAGATCTTGACCCAGAATCTCGTCAGCTCTCCCTGTATTCACCTTCACTCTGCTGGAGCCCTCGGCACTCTCTATGAGACAAACAGTCATGTTCCCACACTCATCTTCCTCCCCTCCCCTCAATTGAGTTGTCAATACTTAATTCTACCACAATGTGAACAAATTAAATATGCACCTATTTATACAGTCAAATATGAATTAAGTGAGTTTAAGGTCTCTTGGATCTGTATCGTATTCAATATCTGCTTTTTCTGCAGTGGCACATCAGTATTCCACAATACTATAAACCCTCCTAGTTAGACCGTTTGATCTCTCAAATATGTCAGAAATGTTTCCATACTCCCCTGTGATGGCAGCGGCTTAATCCTATAAGATATGGAATTAAATTGAAAAGCACAAAGAGGTGAAAAGCTGCTTTCTGTAAAGAAGGAATGGAAAGGGGGGAACGAACAGAGTGATTGAAGGGGTGCTTCTCCTGTGGATAGCAGGGGATGCACATTGTGGAGGAGAGTCCCGCAACAGAGATGCTGTAGAAAGTGTACTGATGATTGAAAAGGTTTAGGTGTGGGGCTTATGTCACGGCAGTGGCGGCGCTAGGGCGGGCCTTGACAGGGCTATAGCCCCATCAGAAACTTGATTAGCCCCGGCACAGCCCCCCCAAGGATTTCCAAATGACTTTCCTGTTTTTTTTTTAACTCTCGGTGTCTCATTAACGCTGATAAATAAACATTAAAAACCTAAAAAAGTGCCTAATATGCGGTCTATAAAGAATTGATATTATGGGGGACGGGTCAAGCAACTCAAGCAAGCAACGCGCAAACTTTGCGTAAGACCGTGAACGTCAATTCACTATAGAGAAAGTGAAAGTAAAAAACAAAAACTGACGTCTAACGCTGCGTTAACGGCGCATAGGCCTATTCTCTCTTAGACAACGAGAGACGAATCTACTCTAACATATGCTGATAACGGTATATAACCGTCTTAAATTATTCCCTTAATATTTCTCTATTGGCTCGTACAGTGAAAAACATGAGAAGAAACGTAGTTCGCGTTAAACAGGTTACTTTTGAAAATCAGTGTTAAAGACTGTGGTGTTCAAAAATTTTATTATAGGCCTATAATTCATTGTATAAATGAATAGACCTGTTTTAAAAAACCTTTTTAAAAACATTTTCAATGAGGAGTAAGCTAATAGCCTATTTTATTATCCTCAACAGCGCATCATGCGGTTTTTATTAAATTGAACTTTCTCTCTTTTCTATATTTGTTCATAAATCATATTACTTTGTAAGTGTCATATTTGGCAGTTGGCATTAGTATAATAAATGAGAAGTTTAATACCACAAAAAAGTAAAATGTGCCTTTTTCTAAGCTGCTGTATTTCAAAAAATGATAACTAAAATTTAGGCGTTCATTACTTTCTCTCAATTTATTTAAGTAATTTTTTTAGCTCCCCCTCTGAACTGTTAAGCTCCCCCTTCGCACCCCCAACAAAAAAATCCTGGAGCCGCCACTGTGTCACGGCTGTCAAGTCCATGTAATGTTGACAGGACGGGGCCTTTTTGCCTCTTTTTCCCCTCTCCTCCCCCCACCCAATGCTTGACAGCGCGGCGTGCAGAGTGTGGGAAAGGGCGGCCCAGGCACGCGCCAGATAAGATCACACAACAAACTGCCGGGGCCTCTCCAGGGAGTGCCGCGCATGCTTTCAGAGGCAAACAGGCTCCCGCTGGCACGTAGAGAGGGCCCCCCAGGGCCTGGACACACACGCACATACACTGGCTCGCTGTTGTAGGGGCCCTTGAGAAGAGGGATGAGTATGTCATCTCTCATTTCCCGTCCACTCACCCTCCGTTTCCCCCCTTCTCAGTGTGAGTCATTTTGGTTAGCAAGTCCAAGCATTTTTCATTCACTGTTTATCTTTGAATGGTTCTTTTGACTGTGTTGTTCTGTTTGTTGCCATTCGTGGACCTCTCATCCGACTTCCTGTCCTGATCTATTCAAATTGGTTTCCTTTTCTCTTTACGCTCTTCGACTTCTCCTTTTTTTTTAACAGAACTTCAAGAATGGTCCAAAAAAAAAGTCATGCCCAAGCCTGTGGTACATAAAGACCTTTTTAATGCTTACTTGCTACATACTTGGCATCTGAATACTCTTCACAGAGATTGTTTGCGGCAACAGTTTTTGGTTTGGAAAAAAAAAAAAATTCTCCATAGGCATATTGATTTTTAATCATAATTTAACCTTTAACGGCAGACCTACTTTGAGCTCCAAGATAGTTAATTGATAGAACATGCTTCTGTAATCAGTATTTATTATTTGCACTTAATTTTATGAAAACTGTTTTTATCAATGTAATTCCTTGTGGTAAACTACACTACCCATGATCCTGCAGAGAAATATCCAGATTGCCAATGTTTTGGCCAACCTGCTCCCATTAAGTACTACACACACACATTTCTATACATCTGAATATTTTGCAATAACCTTAATATATATTGTTTCTATACTTAAAATAAACAACTAAAAATCAATGCATTTTTAATTGTTCTTTAATTAATTCACATAATTCGCAAATCTTTAGGCCCGTAGTTAATTCCCTCCAAATGTATGTTGCTTCAAATCACAGTTAGCAAAGCTGTGATTCACCTTGGAGCTCATTTGTTTGGTTCTTGTCTTAGAACACTAAAAAGAAAAAAAACATTGTGGTGTACAAGGTGAGGGAAAATGCTGGCTATTTAAAACTGAAGTACTGAAGTATACTAAAGTAAGAAAAGTAGAACAATAGATATTTCAGTGTTAATGTCCAGTGTAATTTAACAAATGTTTATATGTACTCTGTGAAGCAGTGAAACAGCTCACTAGGTTTTGGAACCTATATTAAAGGATTCACTGTTATTATAGGATGATGTGTAAACTTGACGGAGGGAGAAATCAATCCATCTGCCCGTAGTATTCTTCCATCTCTTCTCATCCACAGTCTCACAACTCATATATTTTCACCCTTTCTATCAAGCTATGTGTTGTGTTACGCTGCCTCACCATCCTCCTCAAAACACAAGCAACACAGTTACTGCTACATTTTACAAAGCTATTTCATCTGATTTATGTAATTCATATTTATGCAGTTTGTAAATGCTACTGAGTATGTTTTTAGGCCTCTGTTTGAGAAGCAGCCATAAAATGTGCATGTTGGTGAACATTTCCCTGGTGTCTTCTTTATGAATGTCTAAATACTCCTCCAAAACAGAATTAGGAGGCAGAGGTCAAGAGAGATACTCTTATCCCAGAGCTACACGCTCTCTTTCTCCCTCTCTTTTGCACACAGACAAGGAGCTTACTCTTACAAAGGAAGTTTGAGAAGCTATTCTCCCAGGTACCTTCTCCTTATGGCAAACACTGCACACCCACACACACGCCTACTTGTGAAGATACACACAGGCCAAAACACACAGACTGACAGGCACATATACAAAGACTTACGTATTATCGAATACGAAAACTTATTCAGGGCACACACAATTTGAGCATTTCACATGCTTGATTCTTGCCGGCATGTCAGAATAGATTTCCTTCCCTTTAACTAAATATTTACATAGGTTTGGACAGGGGTCAGATTGGCGAAAACAAAATAGCCAGTTATTTCCTGTGAAGACAGCTGCCCACATAGCAAGATCTTTAAGGTAACTGTATTTATGTATGTATAACCTATTTATGTAGGTTTGGACAGGGGTAAGATTGGCAAAAACAAAATAACCAATTCTTTCTTGTGAAGATAGCTGCCCACATAGCAAGATCTTTAAGGTAACTGTATGTATGCATGTATATATATGTTTTTGAGTAAAATATCTAAACTGAAATCAATAAAAAGAAAATATAAAAAAATATCTATTTTTAAATCAAAACCCATTTACTTGAGATAAAAAATCACAAGATATTAAGGGCCAGATTTACTAAACTGGGCAAATTAGTGTTAGAGCGCAATTCCATAAAAGTGCTGATGGGGGGGGGGGGGGGGGGGGGGGGGGTTCTGCAGGTAATTTACTAACAATGTGCACATTAAAGAACACGGACGCAGCCAGATCTTTTCCATAATGAGCAGCAGAATCTACCAAGCGCAGAGCAAATTAATGCCTGCTTTAAGACGTGCTTTTTGGGGGCATCAAATAATGACGCAAATACCAGTAATTTGATTTTAATACTCTCCTCCCATAATTTTTGCGTCTGAAAGGGAAATTCCTATAAATGCATATTTAATAAGGTCAGGTGCAAAAATAACTGTGTTCACGCCTTTCCAGCGCTAATTATTCACTGTTTGTCTTTAGTAAATCCTGACTACTATAGGAATATTTTTGGTACCAGTGACTTTCATAGTATAAATAGAACCACTTAAAACATTCATTAAAATATATTCTTTTGTGTTCCACAGAATAAGAAATCCGAGATGAGTGCGAGTAATTAATGACAGAATGTTTGTTTTTGGGTTAACTGTCTCTTTAAGACAACAAACAGCACTGTAGGCACAAATAGTAGAATGATTTAATGAACTAACAAATAACAACAATAAATAAGGCCGACTGTCACAGCGAGGCTTGGTTTGAGAAACGTGGGGTCACTATAAGGTCTGCTCTAATGGGTGATCCTGTGCAGGGTAATTGGGGCCCTGCAGATCAAACGGGAACCTTCATTAGCAGAACTCAAGGGGCCACTAATCCACCATGTTCACACACACCGGGAGAACAGAACGGATGGGGTTGATGAGGGTGTAAGTGTGCGGAGGGGGTGCATCGCCTGGCGGCCATTTCGACAAGCAAAACATCTCACCCATAGATCAAAGACCCTCAAAACTTCTGAGCCATCTTGGGAGAAAGAGGAGAAGAAAAGCAGGGAAAGCTAGTGCTTCTTGTGACTGGCACAGGGTAATCCACCTTGTGCTTAGGCGAGTTGGGGACTTATAGCTAGTAAATTCATACTCCTACTCTAATAGTACTGCAATGCTGAAGGTTTGTTTCCTCACTCATGCTCTATGATCCTAAAGGAGACTGAAGCCAAAGTCGCAATGGAGAGCGTGATGACAGGAGGTCTGACTCCAAAAGCGGCTCCTAATTATCCCAGAAGTTACTGTGACAGAGGTAAGAAAGAGCTACAGCCCCTTCCTCCGTTTCCTGCCTTTGTTGCTGTTTTGGGGCACACGGAATTAGCACCAAGCTGATTTCCAACCCTCTTTTACGTTTTTTTTCCCAGGGCCAGGCTTGCCCGGTCATCTGGAGATGTTTTCATCTTGACCCTGACCAGGGGGGGAAGAGGAAGTTTCAGGAGCCTTGCTTAGTTGCCAATTTGTGATTCAGTTGAGCCCCATTGCAGACGGGCACTCAAGTAAAAAATGATTTGGCCCCCTTTCATCAGCCGCCCCACCCTGCCACCCGCCCGACTTTTTTACTCCCTTCCTGCTCGGGTGTCTCTTTCCAGTTTCTCTTTTTCCCCCTCTTGTCGTCTCCTAACCCATGTTTTAAATCAAAGCTAATGGGTGGTCTGTCGTCTGCGAAGGCAGTTTTTGGTTTCCCAAGCCCTGCTTTTCCGTGCTGAGATTCTAATTGCCAAGAGGGTGACCTCCTCGTTCCTTTAAAATCACACCATGCAGAACGTTTATTTAGGAGGCACAGGGGAGAGGAAGAGGCAGGGCCACGTGGCCTTGGCTGCCACTTCAAAGCCTGGTCGTAGAGAGGCGGAGGGAAGAGGCTATGTACAAAAATTGCTTGGGAGAAACCGAAAAAAGCACAACAGTGGCATGACAAGATCAGCAATTCCGCTCCAGCTCACCGCTTTGTCACCAAAAGCACATCATTTGTGTAGATTTATTGAAGATTCTGTCAAAAAGTGAGCAAGTGTTCTTAATGATAGTGCCAGACAGCCACCTGCTTCATGTACTTTCACAGTCACAGTGAAGTGAAGACCTCCTTGATGTTCATCCTAGATGAGTCTAACAGATGGAGAGGGGGAAACGGCACAGGATGTTGTACTCACTGATCAATTGTCAAAAGTGGGTGTTGCATGACTCATTTTCGTCAGACATTAATATTTTTGTCTGGATAGAAATTAAATTGTACAATCTGAGTATCTGATGTTATTAGTGCAGTGCTGTTCAAAAGTTTGGGTCGGTAAGGTTTGTTGATGTATTTCTGAAAGAAAATCTTTTATGCTCACTGATAGTTTTACAATTTAAAATAATTTTTTTTTTATTTTAATATACTTTAAATGTAAAATATTCATGTGATACCAAAGCTAAATTTTTAGCAGCCATTACTCCAGTCTTCAGTGTCACATGATTTTTCAGTAATCATTAGGGTACGATATGTTGATTTGGTGCTTGAAAAACATTAATTACTATTATCGACATTGAAAACAGTTGTGTTGCTTAATTTATTTATTTATTTGTGGAAAATATGATGAATTTGTATTTATTTATTTAATTTTTTCATAATTCTTTGATGAATATAAAATTGAAAAGGACATTCATTTAAAATAGAAATCATTGTTACATTGTTTTTACTGTCACTTTTAAACAATTAATTTCATTTCTGCTGAATAAATGTATTAATTACTTTTTTTTAAATCTCACTAACCCCAAACTTTTTATCTGCCATGATCAAGGTAGCAGTCTACTCAATCAGACTTTCCGTTTACATGCAAGTACATGCAAGTTCACTGTCAATCAGACTAAAGCAATTACTCTATTCTGACACTAGTCTGAATGAAATCATACCAGTATGGACCAACAGATCTAGATAATGTGATTGTATTTTGTCTTCATCCAGCATGTTTATACGTTAATTGGGCTACAATCGACTTAGGTGTAGTGCTCTTTCTCTGAAAGTCATTGACTCAGATATTGAATAATTGAAATATCAATACAGTTTCTGTCATATTTCTGACAGATAGATGAAGACTGTACACAAACATCCAACTTGATACACAACTGTGTATGTAGTCTTCATTTGTCCGGTCTAATGTTGAGTTCATGACATTTTGCTGAGTGTCATTAGAAAGTCATTTACTACATTTAAACACACTTCCTCTCAGTACAAATAAACAAGACAGCTATAGTTTCCCTCCTCCACACCAGACAGTCTCTCTCCACTTCAGCAGGTCTAAAAATACACACAGACACGCCTGCACACACTTGTACACTCACCCTGGACGAGAGAGGGTTAAGAGCACAACATGGGTTACACACACACACCCCTCCCTCTGTATCTCCACACCGGTGCGAGTGCCAAGGGTGGAACACCGCCCCTCTAAACACACACACACACACACACACACACACACACGTACCCTTGCCACCCCCCTTCCCTCTCTCCTCTCCTCCGCCAGGCTGTGCTTCTGACGCTCAGCACTGGCTCAGGCCCCACCGGCCACAGGCTGTGGAATGTGTGAGAGCCATGTGTCAAATCCCCAGACTGTGGGAAAGTGCTGCTCTCTGCTGAACTCTCCCCCTCTCCTCCCTTCTTCGCTCTCTCTCTCCCTCGCTCTCTCCTCTGGCACTCTCCCGGCGACCGCCCTGCCCCACGTCGGCCGCACACAGGAAATGGAGGGGGCTGCCAAAAGCGCGTCGCCTGGAACTATGACTTCCGAAGAACGTTTTCACGCCAATAACCCCCCCCCCCCCCCCCCCAATCCCTCCCCTCCTCCTCCTCTCTTCTCTCCCACCCTCCTACTCAGTCTTCTTGATGGGGACATGAACCAGGCCTAAGGAGTAGAGCTGTGTTTCTTTATCGCGTTTTTGTTGCACACAGTGCAGTGTATTCATGTATTGTATGCGCTAAAAACATGTTTAAAAAAAAAAAAAGTTAAATCTTTTTTAGCACCAGGATTTTGGTTTGTTAGCTTGCTCTATCTATCTATCTATCTATCTATCTATCTATCTATCTATCTATCTATCTATCTATCTATCTATCTATCTATCTATCTATCTATCTATCTATCTAAATCAAATATTTTACTCACAACACTGACAACAGGGTCTTGATCTGTGGGGGGTTTTTTTGGGGGGGGGGTTATTGTTTTTTTTGTAAAAGAAAATTTTATAAAACATATTTGATGTGTGGTATTTGATTCGATCGATCAATGGATTGATTGATTGATAGACTGATTTTAATACTATAAGAGCAAGTTTTTAAAAATAAATTTATATTTGATTTGTGATATTTGAAGGATGTTATATGTATCAGTTTCATGATATATTAGTCACCTAAACAAAGTCATAAAGACTTAAAATAATAAACAAGTGATAAAAAAATCAAATAGAAATTCTGTTTATCTGCAGTCGATTTTTAACTGATTTTAAGTTTATCTGGTGTAGAAAATACACACGGGGTACAGAGCAATGTACAGTGTCATTTGAACAGAGTTTGCAATACATAAAATTTAAACACTGTTTATAGATAGAACGGATGATGAAATATGCAAAGATCATGTCACGGTAACCTGACTTGGACAACATGTCACATATGTGAGAGTAGGGCTTTGTTTCCAAGTCACTTGTCCACAGAACCGCTGACAAACATAGCAAATGAACAAGACTGTTCCCTTATCTAGAAAGCTTTCTAAAAATACCACTGTACACCTGCCATGAACCAGCCAAACACCCCATAAACTATGCCTTACAAATACACACACAAGCTAATGATATCAACAGCCGCTGTTCATGACTCCTAATGTTTCTTCCAGTATGCGTGTGTGGAGAGCAGAGGTCAAAAGTAAAGGGGCCAGCTGATCCTGCTCACTTGGTGACAAACAAAAACAAGTGCAAGTGGCATCATTCACTCAAAAACGCTGTTAACTGCTATCTTTGACAGCTCACTCATGGCATTTCTAAGCTTTCTCAAAGCCTATAGGCTCAGTAGTGAATGAACAGAGGTGCATGAGTCTTGTCAATTTTGGGGGGACAGCTTTGACAGTGAAGTGTTCTGGATAGCATCCACCTTCCTGTTTGGCAGTGTGGCATTTCAAAGGCTGCTGAATTGGCACAATAAGAATCAGTTCTCTGTGTAATGCTTGAACACACTCACAAGAATCTAACGTCAGTCACTAGACCTAGAGTTCTCACTGGTTACTCCAACACCACTCCCTACCGTGGGAAAAACTCTATCTACCTCTGTTTATTTTATGGGCCCGTGCCACCTGCCACAGTTAACTTAAAATAAGCTTTTCAAAAGTAGACATTCAATCTGTGCACTCTGTTTATTTGATCAGATTCTGAAAGATTTGCCCAAGCATGCTAAAATATAATTGATGGTCTCAAAGTCAACTGAGTAAACATAGTTCACGAGGCACTGAATCAGAATCTTTGAATATGAATAGTAACATAAGAGTCATAGAAAACAACATAAAAGTGCATAAATGTATTGATTGATTTCATGCATTGCACAATCTTTTTTTAGCTCCAGGATCTTGATTCATGAGCTGTATTTTATTTTACTTTCATAACTGATTTACTCAAACTCAGCCGAGTAGACATATTTCATAAGGCATTGAATAAGAACTTACAATATGAAGAGTGAAATAACAGCTGTAGTAAACATAACATGATCACGAATAAAGCATGAGTGCATTGCTTGTTTGTTTATGCATACATTTATGCACTTATGTATTTATTTATGCCTCGTATGCCAATTTAAAAAATATGGATTTAAAAAAAAAAAAAAATCCTTTTAGCCCCAGGATCTCTGAAGGATGTCATATGTCTGTTAATGTTACAGAAAACAACTTCCTGAATGATGTGTAATATAAATTTCTTGAATAAATAAGGGTTCAAATGGGCTGTCAATTTAATTAAAAGTTTAAATTGTGATGTGCTGATTAAATAATCAAATTGCAGTTTGATATTTACAGTTTCACAATATTTAATTTATTGTTAATTTGTATTTAATTGTTAATTGAAGGTCATTGCATCCAACTGCTTCTTTTATATACAGGAATTTATGTAAAGGTGAAGAGGCCTGTTTTGTTTTTAATATAATGGCCAATAAAATTAATTAGTTATAATGTAACTGAATTAACATGTTAAATTGACATTCCTATTGTTTTTTTTTTTTTTTTTAATTGTCATCCCAAACCAGCATATAAAAACCGATCCTCCATCAACTCCACTCGGACATTCATACTAAACCTAATATACAAGGATTATGCTTTAGAAAATCATGTTAAAGATTAGTTGACTACACTTGGATGAGCAGAGTCCAACTGAAGATGATCTCCATGTTGGAGGTCTGTCTGCAGGGCGGTAGTATTTGAAGGGGAATTTGTGATCCAACTGGGAACAGCTGCACCGTCCTCAAGAACATACAATACAAATGTCCCTAATACTTTCTGCCTTTTTGCAGCAAAGCCACTAAATGCAGACCTGGTGCGGCATGTGGAAACCAAGTATCTTCTATACAAACAACTGACACACAATATGTGTTTGGCACACCAGATGTTTCGAATATTCTGTAAAGATGTTTTTTGAAATTGTTTTGTTTTAAGTTATGTCCACAATAATTTAATACTTATATAGTATATGTATATAAAACTGGTTGATGTAAACAGCATTTAGATTCATTTCTTTATTATTCGATTAAATAATATCAATGCAACTGCTCATATTTTTCAATCATGACATCTGTTTAAATTGTTTTAGCATGTTAACAGATATGACAATGTTAATGTTTTTGGTCCTGGCAGATTAGATCTGCTAAGCACGTAAGTCTGGACATGCCAGTAGATAAACAGGCATGCTGCTGTGAGCATGTAAAATAGTGCTGCTGCTGTATGAATAGGCATTAAAATCTAGACAGGTGGAGCTGGGGGAGGTGGAGGGTTTCAGAAGAATTTCAGCTTACAGCAAACACTGAACCAGACTATTTAAATGTTGAGAAAGAAATTTTATTAAAGTGTTAGTTCACTCAAACATGAAAATTAGCCTGTGTTTTACTCACCCTCGAGGCGTCCTAGGTATATACGACTTTCTTCTTTCAGATGAATCCAATCGGAGTTATATTAAAAGTAGTCCTGGCCCTTCTAAGCGTTACAATGGGGGTAAGCGGGTGCTTTTTGTCAACAGTCCAGAAGACGTGAAATAAAGTATGCGCATTTCCATATTTCAAACGTAATAAACACTTTTTTCTCACTTCCACTGACGTACGAGGAAGCCGTTCCGGCGGATGATGTAGGACATATGCGTCGCACGTGCACCTCTGAGATATGCTAGTCTCACAAGTTGCTTTGAGGGCGAGTAAAATGGGCTAATTTTAATTTTTGGGTGAACTAACCCTTTAACTGCAGAATCAGCAGAGGCCAATAATTTGCTCTGTGTAGTGAATAATGTGATTGTTAGCAGATTGTGTGTAAAGGACCTATCGGACTGTGTCATCTAGAGTTTCATGACTTAACTAGATGTTAACTGGAAAATGATGCAATGAAAAAAAAAAAACAGTGTAACTGCCCCTGTTTTAACCCTAACCCAATCTTGGTTCTGGTTACCTGTAGTTAACCTCCACTCTAAACTGCCATCTGCTGTGCTGAGCCAGTGCCATTGAGAGAGCGAGCGAATGCAGAGATGGTGAAGGGGTAACTTTGGGGCAGGCTGAGCACAGCATGAGCACTCTCCTCGTGCCCGGGAAGTTGAATAACCACCATATGCCCCACATTGGTCTGGCACTCTCCCATGAACTCTGGCCTCAGAGCGGTATGCCAGCTTTCAGCCACTTTTCCCACACTCTACCCCAGGAGAAAGGCCATTGGGCTTTCCCATAGGTCGTCCGCCTGGTCTGCCATTAGCCACCTCCTCACCCCCAGCCTCCTGGCGTAATCCTCCTTGGCACCCACGTCCAGGCTCAATTCAATCCCAATGACTGGCTCACAAAAAAGGCCGGGCTGGGCCGGAGACATGGGACCGGGCGCCTGTGTATTGAACCCTCTGTGGCCCGAACGCTTGCGCCCATCATACAATGGCTGAAAAAAGGAGGAATGAAACGCTTGTCTGTCGCCGTCAGCGTTCAGTTGGTGAGACCTGCTGAGGATACAATGTGAGAGTGAGCGTGTGTATGTGTGTGTGTCAGCATGCTGACAGCTTTTCTGAAGCGGTGTGTCATCCGTGAGGAGACACGCTGGCGGAGCACGAGCTTGCCCCCGCTTTCACACACATCTTCCCTCAGGATGGTAGTTGTAAAAGTGCCACCTTTAACTGCACAGTAACAGCAGTATATAATTGATGAGTAAATGGAATAGAATGATTCTTATGTTTTGTCTAGAACATCTAGATTTATTCAAGCTCGATTACGACATATCCTATCCAACATTATATCCGATCTAAATCATATATAGACTATAGTAACAGTAATTAAATTGTTAAACCACATTTTTAAGTATGTTATTTTATTTATTTTTATGTAATTATAATTTTGGGGGTGTAATTGAGTGGGAGTGTATTTGAGTTTGTTTGTTTTTTTTGACAGAATTCAAGCTTGGAAGATTAATTAAATCAGTCTTGATTGAAAATATGAAAACTATTTTCAATCAAGAGTCATTTTCTCTTTAATTTTCATTTGTAAACTGTTGTTTAAAATTCTGAGTTTAAGAAGAATGTTTTTGAAAGAATTCTCTTATGCTTATCAAGGCTGCTTTTTATTAATAATGCATATATTAAAATGATAAAAACTTTTTAATGTTTTAAAAATATTTCAAAACGTAATTTATTCCTGTAATGGCAACGCTGAAGTTCTTCTTTTTTTTTTTTTTTGTAATAATGTAAAAACAATTTCTGCAATGTTTGACCAGTTTAATGTGTGCTGAAAATTAATTAATTCATTTATTATTTACTTAAATTAAATAATTGTTAATTTAATTAATTGATTGATTACCAAATTAAAATATTTATTTATTATTTAATTAATTGTCATAATTATAATAAGTATTATTTTCTTTTCGAAAACAAAAAGCATAACTTTTGAATAGTTTTGTGTATGTAATTTAGTGCACAAATATTAAGTTTTACTTTAGTTACTCTTCATATTTTTAAAATATTGTTTTTAATCTTATTTTCGTTTTTATAATAGCTTGTTTGCGATGATAACTTGCAAAGCATGTGTTACAGCGAAGAGCAAAATGCTGATGCAAACTCATCTCATGAGAGAGGGATGTTTATCCTGGTATGATTGTCATGGGTAGTTAACAACCAATTAAACAATCACTTTTATCAGAAAAGACAATCACGGAGATTACTGTCTATAATTACCAGTTCCTCAAAACATCCTGTCTTAAATGGACATATCACACACACCTAAATGTTCAGTGCAGTGTTTATATGAAACCATACAAAAATGCAGTATTATAGAGCAACTGAGATACCATTTCAGCTTGACCTTTCAGTTCAGTTCATCTGTGTTGTTATTGTTTCTGATGAATCTGAATATCATAGCATTGTGTAACAGATCACCCGTACAAATGAGGAAACAGCATACTGTATATCAGGTGCAGTCGGCCAGTATGTGTGGGACCGGTGGGAGTGGCAAGGCGCCAGGCTGCTCTTATCAGCCCCTACGGCCCAGTCACCACTCCCGAGACACAGTCGCGGAGGGAGCGAGGAGTCCCTTTGTTGTTTTCTCTGATCTACGACCGGCCTTTATGGCATGCTCTAGATCACTATCACTGTGGGAAAGACAGAAATAAGGCCCAGGGAGGGTGTGCGTGTGTGTTTATGTGTGTGATCAACTGAACAACCTCTGCCTTTGACTCTCCGACAACTATCGTAGGGCCTGCTGCTGCTGATATTGCTCATAAAGAAGCTCCCAGCCAGCTGCAGGGACGCAGGCGGATGATAAGAGTGAACTTTGACCTCTTGGTTCAGCAGTCACACTAACAACACAGACATCAATGAAGTCATGAGGTATGTCGAGCCATTATAGGCAATATATGTCAGAGGCAAGCGAAACTATGTTTATCTTGTCATCTGGACTGTGAACATCATATGATATTAAGTGCAAATAAATTTGGACAGATGATTAGTCACATGAATGAAAGTCTGGCAGGAATAGCATCCGTCTTGTTATATTCTTAATAACCTGTGATAATAAAATACATACATTATCTGTTCATAAATATACTTTAAAGGCATACTTCACTCAAAAATGTAAAATTCTCTTATCATTTACTCACTCTCATGCTGTCCCAGATTTATATGATTTATCTTGTTCAGATGAATACAAAGATTTTTTTAAATTAGCCATATTTGTTCATATAGCAAATATGGGACATCCAAAGTGGATGCTTCAAAAACTCCCAAATTGAGTCTTATTGATAAATGAAAAATATTGATATTTTAAACTTTTTAACTTTACTTTCCTGTCATATGCATGAGTTCATGCTTGACAAAAACATTTTTGAAGCGTAATTTAAACACTTTCTGAAACTCAAATGAGAAGTGACATCCTCTGTGCTTTCGCATCACTTCTCACGCAACAAAGTGATGGTTAATACAATCAGAATTCCGGAAATGTTGGGACGTTTTTCAAATTTGAATAAAATGAAAACTAAAAGACTTTCAAATCACATGAGCCAATATTTTATTCACAATAGAACATAGATAACATAAATTTTTAAACTGAGAAATTTTACAATGTTTACCATGGTGTAGCATCTCCTATTCTTTTCAAAATAGTTTGAAGACGTCTGGGCATTGAGGTTATGAGTTTCTGGAGTTTTGGTGTTGGAATTTGGTCCCATTCTTGCCTGATATAGGTCTCCAGCTGCTGAAGAGTTTGTGGTCGTCTTTGACATATTTTTAGTTTAATGATGCGCCAAATGTTCTGTATAGGTTAAATATCTGGACTGTAGGAAGGCCAATTCAGCACCCGGACTCTTCTATTACAAAGCCATGCTGTTGCAATAGCTGCCGTATGTGGTTTTGCATTGTCCTGCTGAAATACACTTCGTCTGGAGGGGAGCATATGTTGCTCTAAAACCTTTATATGCCTTTCAGCATTCATAGTGCCTTCCAAAACATGCAAGCTGCCCATACTGTATGCACTTATGCACCCCCATACCATCAGAGATGCTGGCATTTGAATTGAACGCTGATGACACGCTGGAAGGTCTCCCTCCTCTTTAGCCCGGAGGACACGGTGTCTGTGAATTCCAACAAGAATGTCAAATTTGGACTCGTCTGACCATTAGAACACTTTTCCACTTTGAAACAGTCCATTTTAAATGAGCCTTGGCCCACAGCACAAAATGTTCACATATAGCTTCCTTTTTGCATGATTGAGCCTTAGTTGGCATCTGCAGATGGCACTGCGGATTGTGTTTACCGACAATTGTTTCTGGAAGTATTCCTTGGCCCATTTAGTAATGTCAATGACAGAATTATGCCGATGAGTGATGCAGTGTCGTCTGAGGGCCCGAAGACCACGGGCTTCCAACAAAGGTCTTTGGCCTTGCCCTTACGCACCAGTGTTAATTTTGGCAGGCATTTTTGATTTAGTCTTAGTCTTTATCTTGAGACGAAAATGCTTAATAGTCTTAGTCACATTTTAGTCATTTGAGTCTTTCATAGTTTTAGTATAGTTTTAGTCAACGAAAAGTCATTGCATTTTTGTCAACTTTTAGTCATTACTTTGCCAAACTGCAGTTACCAACATTTATTTTGGTAGCTATTTTATATGTAGTATTCAAACAAAAATAGTCATTAATTCTTCTCTCTTTAGACCAAATCAATTAAGCTTAGTTATGAGAAATTTGAATCAAGGATTGAATTTGGAAAAACTGGAATAAATTTTCATTTTTTGGTAGAGATATAAATTAAACTCATTTTTCAGATACAGTAGGTTTACTTAAGTATACATTTATTTAACATCTTTTGTTGGTTAACATTTATGACAGATAATTAGGAATACTGTCCATTTAAGACGGAAGGTATGTATGTAATAGCCTACTGACATACATTCAGTTTTCACCCACCTGTTTAAGCTCACTTAAACCATAACGGACTGTATTTCCGTGAGATACTCTACATGAGAGACATTTGGACTGCTGTGTGTGTATTTGAGCACTGAGAACTGATCGCGCGCTGTATGAGAACTGAAGAAGTGGAGCGTGCGCGAGAGAGAGCACTTCTATCAGCACGTTTCCGCCTATCGCACCTTCACTAACCTTAAGTTAATCGACAATGAATTGTGACTTCGGGTGCTGAGGCCATTTTTTCAGATCGCTAGTTCGCGTTTTGGTAGCCTATCCGTCCACTCTACTTGGTCCACTGCGGCTGCCATGCAAACGCACCTTATCCAATGACAGAGAAGCACATTTTGAAAGACAAGACAGTTAACTTACTATAGGATGTATTTTGAATGTCCGGTAGTCCTCAAATAACATTTTAGTCCCGTCTCGTCTTGTTAATGAAGACGCGCCTAAATTTCGTCATAGTTTTTATCATCAGATATTAGTTTTAGCTCGTCAACGTCTCGTCTTAGTCACAGAAAAAAGGTTCGTTGACGAATATTTTTCGTCGTCTTCTTCGTCGACGAAATTAACACTGTTACGCACAGAAATTGCTCCAGTTTCTGTGAATCTTTTGATGATGTTATACACTGTAGATGATGAGATTTGCAAAGCCTTCGCAATTTGACGTTGAGGAGCACTGTTTTTAAAGTATTCCACAATCTTTTTACGCACTCTTTCATAGATTGGAGAGCCTCTGTCCATTTTTACTTCTCAGAGACTCTGCCTCTCTAAGACATCCCTTTTATAGCTAATCATGTTATAGACCTGATGTCAATTAACTTAGTTAGTTGCTGGATGTTCTCCCAGCTGAATCTTTTCAAAATTTCTTGCTTTTTCAGCTCTTTGTTGCCTCCGTGCCAACTTTTTTGAGACCTGTAGCAGGCATCAAATTTGAAATGAGCTTATTTAGTGAATAAAAGTGTAAAATTTCTCTGTTTAAACATTTATGTTCTCTATGTTCTGTTCTGAATAAAATATTGTCTCATGTGATATGAAAATCTTTTAGTTTTCATTTTATTCAAATTTAAAAAATGTCCCAACATTTCCAGAATTTGTGTTGTAGTTAAAAAAGTTTAAGATATTAAAACACACAGCTATCGTTTAAAGACAATTCATCAACTCTGTTGAATGGACTACCACCGTGTTCATTTGCCATTCATTTGGTGGTTGAAGCGTCAAATTCGAAGTTCCCAAACAATTGCATTATATGAACTCACAGAGATGTATTATTTTTCTAAAAATCTGCATTTGTGTTCATCTGAAGAAAGAAAGTCATATACATGAGGGTGAGAAAATGATGAGAGAATTTTCCTTTTTGGGTGGAGTTTACCCCTAACAGTCTTTTCTCCTATTATATATTGTTATTGGCTGCTTGAAAATGGGCCATGCAACAAAAATAATAAATTAAAACCAATTTTCTCTTCTCTGTGCAGCTGAAAAATAACTGCAATTTTTTTTTCTAATTGAATATTGACATAGTTTGGATTCTCCACTTGACCTTTGACCTTTTAGAATCATCCGTCCCAAAATTCTTTGTGGCCTCCAGGTAATGAAAGCAGAATAATTAGTACCAAATTGATTTTATTTTTGATTTTGCATTGCATTTTAGGAGTTGAAAGCCAATGTGCCCAGACAGGGAAGCTGACCGTTCTCATAAACATGAGCCGTCTGTGGTCGTGAGGTCATCTGGCAATCTGTGGAAGGTTGGGCTGTTAGCTGAGTCATAAATGAGTTCATGCAGGTGCTGTCAGAGGGTGAGGGTAAATCACCCCTCACTCACATGACCTCAGCACCCCACGCACTCAATTAAAGACCTAATGAGTCACCCAGCCTACCAGGTTAGACATGCAATAAATGAATAAGGCTGCACTGGCACCAGTGATGTCACCTGTATTTGAAAATGAAAGGATGGGGCCACAAAACCGTCAGGGCACTGGAGACCAAGTAGAATTGAGCTGAACTTTAACCCGCACGGAGTAGCTGGTCTGGAGTCGCAGACAGCCTGGGTTGTTGAAGGCTCTGTTGTGATATGTTGTGGGGAATGACACCTATGCTCATACAGTTGTTCTTGCTATATTCAGACTTTTAAATGATACTCAAGGGACGCACGCTGGATGGATGAAAAGAATTTACAATGATGTGTGAGCTGTGAAGAGATGAACGATCAGAAAATAAAATTTGTCATGTCCAACAGCAATGGAGTACCAACACTTTTATAGGTCTTACGTGCTCTGAGCAAAAGTTAACCTCAGATGAAGTGAGAGCATAAATTTGGCTCAGGAAAGAGAAGGTTATTACCTTTTCAAGTGTAAATACTAAAATATCTTCATGTGGGAACAAATGTGATGGTAATAATTCACAGGTTAAATTCAATGTGTTAATACATGAGCTAACAATAAATCATTTTAAAGCATTTATTAATCTACATTAATGTAAATCTATAAAAAACAATACTGCTATTTTAGTTTAATTATCATAATTTATTGTTAAATAATATTAGAGTATATATTAATATTAATATTAATATCAAAATTATGAAATAATTATTGTCTTCTACCGTCTTCCAGGTTTAGAATGACATGAGGGTTAATAAATTTTGACATATTTTTTTTTTACTTTTGGGTTAACTGTCCCTTGTTAACTGTCACATTAATCAAGATTATTAAATGCTGTAAAAAGTATTATTCATTGTTAGTTTATGTTAAATAGTGCATTTAATACTGCTGTTCTATAGAACCTAATTGTAAAGTATGGGGACCAATTCTCACTATTAACTAGTTCATTATTAGCATGCTATTATTAACATATTGGCTGTTTATTATTGCTTATAAAGCACATATTCTACCCAATTATTGCTTATAAAGCACATAATCCTACCCAATACCTAACTTAACTAATTTGCCAACTATTAATAAGCAGCAAATTAGGAGTTTATTGAGTTAATGGTTTGTTAATATTGACAATTGGACCTTAAAATAAAGTGTGACCAAAACATGTATGTGACATAAAATAAATTAAACATTAATTGAAATAAGATAAAATATTAATTTAATTTATTTTAAGTTGAAGTACTAAACTACCTAAAGCAAAACTAAAAAAAACACACACACACACACACACACACACAGTATATACACACATACATATATACACTAAGTAATGAAATAACTAAAAATGTAAAAATAAAATATAAAACAGAAACTAAACGTAAGTATAAAAAATAAAATAAATAAATAAAAACTATAAGACTATATCAATGATATTAAAATAGCACTGTTAAAGTGCTACCAATATGATTATATGATGCTGTACAACAAAAGTCTTCAAAAATATTGGTCTACTCTATTGTCAGCACATTTTAGCCATCCATACATTAGCCTTTAACCACAATATATGGTCGTTATGTTTCTCCATACAGGACGTCAGTTGTGAGGAAGCAGAAGACATGCAAATATTACAAAATAAGCTGTTGGATCTGCATAGGTCAAGATTTGTTGCTTAAGGCAGAGTATAAAGACCTCCCACCATTCAACCTGTGGCAAGTCTGCATGACAATAACAGATCTGTCATGGGCTGCCTGTCAGGAGAGCTCATCTCCTGGGCCTCCATCAGAATGTATGGTAGGGAGAGGCACAGGCCTGAGGTGGACACACCCTGACCGCAAACTGCAGGCCCTTCTGCTCAACAAGGACCATGCTGTTCTTGCCTGTCAGCTGTGATCTTAGGCAGCATTCTAAGAAGTAACCATGTCCTGCCTTGTAAATTCATTTTAAAATGGTAAGCAGTTGAAATGTGTATGTAATTTTACTGGTCAAAGGCTATTATGTTCCTCTTGTGTGACCAGGAAAAAAGCATAAAAGCTGTCACTCGACTTTGTGAATGCTGAGTAAACTAGAACTAATGAGCCCTGGGTCTACGCAAGCGTGCAGTAAATCTACATTCTAACTACTGACAACATCCACTTTAGAGGGTGTTAATGTTTCACACCTTTAGGCCAAGAGCCTGTGATGAAACAGCTTCCTTTTGCAAACACTCACACCCATCTCCCCTGGTGAGTGTTACTCAAGATTTTTTAAAGACCTGTGGCTTTCTTATTTCCCAACAAGGCGATTAGTTGGTCGGTTGGACCGTTCATCCCCCAGTTTTGTTTGTGGCCACATGCTAAAATCCCCAGACCCAAGTCATGAGAAAAGGGCTAATAAGGAAGCTGCTTTTTTTTCTTTTCTCAGTAAAAGTATCTTATCTAGGGTCAGTTTAAACTTGTGCTGTATGTGTGTATGTTGAGTATGTATGAAAGAAATACTTTTGTTTCATGATTTGGAATCATTTTTGTAAATTTGTACATTTTGTATATTAAACTTTGTACATTTTAAATAGTTTTATTCAGCAAGGACATATTAAATTGATCAAAAGAACAACAAAAAAATGCTGTTCTTGGTAATTTTCTACTCATTAAAGAATTCTGAAAAAAGAAATGTATCACAGTTTCCACAAAAATATTAAGCAGTACAACTGTTTCAATATTTATAATAGGAAGAAATATTTCTTGAGCACAGGAGTAATGGCTGCTGAAAATTTAGCTTTGCCATCACAGGAATAAATTACATTCAAAATATATTTAAATAGAAAACAGATATTTTTCATAATAATATTTCACAATAGTACTATTTGTTTGTTTGTTTGTTTTATCGAATAAATACTGCCTTGGTGAGAATAAAAGACTTTATAAAAGACAAAAACATTAAATAAATAAATAAAAATAAAAAAAAACCAACCTCAAACTTTTGAACAGAAATTGGTTAAAATAATAAATCATTGGCTACTGAGAACTAAAGTATATTGTCTTTTTGCTATTAGCGTTATGTGGATTGGAATTGTAAAGAATTTAACAATTCAATTTCTTGTTCCCTAATAATTAAGATTCCTTAATGGTTCCATTAATGATTCTTTTTGTACTTTTTTAATACATTTAAAAAAAAAATAAAGAAAAAATAAAAGAAAGGAACTAAAAGGAACTTGTTATATAAATATAACAATTCTTGCATAGGTGTACTTTTTAGAGGTGACAAATCAATGATTGGCCTTCACTACAGCTATATTGGCTGTTTAAGGGTTAATAGAAACAAATGTCATTTGTCACTTGTCATTTGTCAGATGTCACACATCCTGTATTTGTTTAATAGATATCAGTTCTCAGCTCTGAGCATATATAATAATGACTGATTATTGAATTTCGTTCAATGAAATAGCCTTCTTGGCACATTTCAACTTATAGTATCAGGTTTCTTTGATGTTTTCCAAAAAAGTGATTCCACCGCATTTTGTTGATGCTAATCAGCCAGTCCAAACATTGCAATGAGTCTTGAAGTGGAGCCCATGTAAGAGACCAAAGCAGAGTACACATACAACCGATGAGCAAACACAAACCTAAAGTCAAATCTTGTGAGACAAGCTACACAGTCTTCATCAGCAACAAAGACATGTTCCAGTATCATTGTTGGCACGATAGAGAGAAATAGAGAGGTTTGTTGACCGAGGGGATCGGGATGGCAAACAGACAGAGCAGCTTGGACCCTGTCCCGCATCTGTCTTGCATGGTCTGCCTATTGGGCTGCAAGATTTAAGGGATTGGCCTCTCTCAAGAGGGCTGAAGCCGGCCTTTATCTCCAACCGACACAATGTGATAAAAGGTTGTAATTAGCAGTACAGCAAATATAAAAACCTGAGCTGAGCGCAGTGTGTGTGTTGCCCATACAGAGACAAACCAACAGATACCCCAGAATAGTGATTGGTGGATGGGTCTCTGTAAAGTAACTGCTCTTTGACCTCCCACTCTCATCCTTTGGTAGTTTCACAGTATTAAAATGCTAATATCGGTAGTGTTTCGGACTAAGAAACATTCAGTTAGGAAACACCTGCCATGCTGCTCATGATCAATAAGGGGTCTGAACAGCCTGTTTGCGATTTATAGGACATTACAGGCTAAAATTTCAAATCCCTATTTCAAATTACATTTTATTAAGGGTTACATGCAAATATATAGTATTTACTGTGAAGCCATGCAGACTGTTGCTTTTAGTAACAGGTAGCTAGATTAAAAAAAATTAGACTAACAATTTATGTCAACAGTAGCACGACAAACGTCATAAATATCTTCAAAGAGGTCCCTCTATTTTAGGATCTTTTGTCTTTGTTTTATTTTTACTTTTTAACTTGGTAGTCCTTAAAACAGTAACATTGTCTTTGAAAACAACACTATTGTGTGAAGCGAGGTTTGTGGTAAGATTATGCGTAATTCCAGCCACTGTTTAGTACTTGAATAAGATAATATCTTTGAATGTACCATCATAATTAGACAAATATGTTCACATATATCCTTACATCCTTTTCCTCAAAATATAAATATGCCATAAGCATTGACTTGAAAAGATAGGCCGTTGTTGTACTATTTAATTTTGGATAATTACTATGGAATTATTGCTAATATCTTTTACTATGCAGTTGATAAAAAATGTGGATTGGTTAAAGCAAATATCGCAGGAAAATAAAATTATATGTATCACTGCAACCAACTGCTTGTTCACAATTTTCTTCAAACATCGCAGATCTCACTTAGATCTCAATTATATGATTTAAAAAAAAAAATAATAAATGCAATAAAATAATATAAAATAAAATAAGCAAACAAAAAAATGAGTATGTAAAGTATGTTTACAAAAATAATGAATATAGTTCTCTTACAAGGATTTGCCTCGCATCTTTTTTCTTTCTTTCATTATTTTAATGAGTATATTTGCTCATTTAAGGTGAATTGAAGTGCACTTTCACAATATAGTTGGCCACTTCTTTGTAAAATGAGGTAAAAGTGCTATCCTGAAATGAGTAAAGTGCTTGAGAGGTCCTCTAGCCCATGGAGGGTCTATGAGAGCACAGTTTCCCCACTTTCCCCAATGCTTGCCTCTGAAGGTTTCTTGAGTAAAGGGTCACCTCTTTGAAAGCAAAATGACAGAAGGAGGGAAAAAGTAACAAAGGCTTATTCTCTCAATTGCCCGATCGAAAAGTTTCCCCTACCACACTACAATAAACTCACATAGAAACATGACTATTCTGAGCTAAATTAGCATTCAGACAATAGCCAGTCCATGTACAGCTCAAGCTTCACACACTTTACAGTCTATCAGGCCGAACCAGAGTAGCACTCGCTTTCCCTAAAGACCCACCTCTTTACATCTCTATGGGGCAACTCATTAGCTAGGTAGAAACTCCTCTTTTCTTATTGCATCTCTGTCTTTTGTGATAATGTCAGCTTTTGTCTCCTTTAAATGATCCTAAACAAGGCCCATTTTCTGGTTAATACATATTTACAGCCATGTAAGGTTTTTGTGAGGATCCTGTAGTTTTATTTCTGAGGGTGTCATTCCCTAAGTAATAAAATCATTAACAAGCTGTTGAAGGGTAATTGTTTAGCCATTTTAATTTTGTTTTTGCAGACTTCAATGAGTCTGTAACATTGGAGGAGACAGATGGCCAGACAACACAAGCTAACTTTAGCAACCGACTTTAACCCCACATTGACTTTAGAACTAACACGCTAGAGATGAAGCTGGAATGAAAGTAAAATGAAAGAAATGTGCTGCAAAGACTATATGGCACATTAATACAAACATGCTAGCGATTTGACATCTTGTCTGAAATCATTTATATTCTACAAAAAACATACGTATAAAATTATAGTTTTTTGTGAGATGCTATATTTACTACTTGGGAAATAGTAACTTAGATTTAAACATATTTTAATGAGTAAGTCCAATCTTGAACTGCAAAAATCTGATTTTTTGTGTTTTTGATGTATTTGAGTCAAATCTGTTTATTAGTTTGAACTCTGAACAGCATAAAACATCTTACATTTGAACAAATTTGGAATGAAATTGATTAAAATCTGATTTTAATGTCATTTTGGAGACAGCAAATGCATTAATATGTACAATAAATAGTACAGTAATGATTATGATGCACCTCAAGAGTTCAGTATGGCAGACAGATGTCATGATGGACATAAACAGATGCAAAATATCCAATTTTCTGTCTCCTCTTTTCACAAATGACAGCTACACTGTCTGAACAGATCCAATTTCAAAACAGGAATGTGTAAACGAAGCATGGAGCTGTACGGAAAAAATGGTTACACTACCATCAGTATTTCCCAAAGGATATCAGAACCAACTTTTAGAGTACCAAGGGTCACATCAACACATACAAGCTTGGACACCAGCATTGTCCATGGTCTGATGAAATAGCCTTGTTATCTGTCAGTGTTTCTGTTTTCTAATCCCCTTTCGTTTTACAGTAGACTCTTGGGTGAGGGGTCATCCATTGAATGAAGAGGGCATCTTTGGTGATCCGTGAAAAAGGACGAGGAGTGAACAAAAGATGGAATCCCCTTGGTTACAAAGACAAAAGAGGCAGACACAAGGCCCGAAAGATCGCCCAAATCATCTCCTGTCGACAATGACAAGTTTCTACTAAGAACAAGTGAGGATAAGGGGGGATCGGTGGGAGATAAGCTGCGTTCCTGAGCAGAGATTTGAGCACGAGCCGCTAATTACACTCTGCTTAGCACACAATTAATTTCTCTCTCTGCTAGTGTAGCCTTGGTCCAAATGAGCCCAGAAACTTTCAACCCCATCTTAAATGATCAAAAAGTAGAAATGAGGGTTGAACAGATGCCACAAGACAAAAGGCCTAATTAATGACATAAAGCCTCAAAAAAATGATATAGTGTATTTTCCCTTTAAGCATTATTTTGCACCACATCTTATGATGTTAATTTGCACCTTCTTATATCTATATTATATAGACAAAGGGGGGAAATTTTGATGAACCATTTAAAAGCCTTTCCAGTTAAAGTTTAAAAAAATAAAAATATATATATATATATATACCTCATTGTGGTGAAACAATAGTAAATTCCACAAATAATTACAAAGACATGGCAAATTCTGAATTAGAAACATTGAAATAGTATGTCAAACATACTTCCAAAAATAATATTTGTATAATAATTATACCAAAAACAGCTTTTGGTTGAACCACTTACTACCTGTACTATTACCTAAAGTTAAACATTTGCCTTTGGGTATCAAGTTTCATATTTTAAAAAAAAACATTTGTATATACAACATTTGTATGAGTAGTTTAAGATTACTCTCAGTGCACCCTAATGAGCAGGATGAAGAGATTTATCAGTGGTGTTCCCAATGTTGTTAACAAGTCTATACAATATATGCATGTAGCGTAATGATGTCACTTTTGTTGAAAATGTTTTGTTGACATGATTTGGATTTCCTGGGTCCAGGTTTTGGGGAGTAGAGGAAATTCTTTCTCACAGAAAGGGACAATATAGCTACCCATGCTGAAAACGATGCCCCTGCTGACTTTTACATGACAGTCAATGTAGCAAGAAGCTAATGCTCCAATAGGCTTAGCGAGTAACAAAAGTATCCAGCCTCTGAGAGAGTCAGCCAATATTCTTGGGCCTATTAAAGCACCTGCCGGTTGGCCCAGTAGCTCAGGAACTCCTCTCTTCCGATGGACAACTCAGGGGTCTAGATTAGGCACCTGCAGCGCAGACATCCTCAAGGCTTCCTTCTCTTAAAGACACCCCACAGGATATATCCACAACTCAAAACCTAAGAAGATCTGTCCCTCCGCTAATTATACCTCATTCTTTGATATTTCTCATGGGTGCTTAAAACTAAATTCTTTAAGGACTGAATATGTGATTAAATATAACTCGCAATTGTAATGGGGAATTCTGTCATTTTCTCACTCTCATGTTTCAAACCCATATTTCTCAAATATCAAATCTGGAAAAATTTTATCATGGAATAATTAAAACACAAACAGGAATTCTTGAACAATAGCTTGGCATCTTGTCTTTAAGATAATGACTGGCAGTTCAGTGGCTTATGAGTTATATTCCACAGCAAATCAATCAGCCACTGGGGTTCAGAGATAAGGTAGTACTAGTTTGTGCCGGCCAGCGCACATAACCCTGCTTCCATCAATCTTTGTCCCCTGACTCTCTCACAAGGCATTCACTGCTTGATTCCTCTATCAAACGCTCCTCAACAGACAAAGACAACAGATGCTGTTATCAGCATTCTGCTTGAGGCAGTTCCGTTTAGGCCACTATTCAGATTTTTGAACATAAGGCCTGATTTTTACACCATAGACTGTAAGTACTCTGATTTAATTAGTTATTAAAATTATAATAGTCAATACATTTTAGGCCCATATAATATATGTAATATATATGGATTATATTATACAAAGAACAATATATATATATATATATATATATACACTATATTGCCAAAAGTATTGGGTCACCCCCTGTTTGTGGTAATTTCTATGAGTACAAATCTTACTGTTTAAGCATATGATGATATTCTAGGGAATTGTGTGCTTCTAATTTTATAGCAACAGTTTGGACAGGACCCTTTTCTATTCTAACATGACAGTGCCTCTGTGTATAAGACAAGGTTAAAAAAGACAGGATTGATTCAGTCAGTGTGGAAGAGTTAAAATCAATAAAATGATCAAGATGCTGGTTGTATGTTTTTGTTACATTACTTTTGAACATTACTTCATGATTTTTAATCCTTAGATGAATTGTTCCCTGAGGGATTCACTCAGGTGTTTGCATTTGCATTTCCTGTGTTGACCACATAGTGTGTGATTGTGATGCCATGGCAGGGGTTCTTCAGGTTGGTTTGGAGGGAAACACCTGCAATGATGACACACACACAAACACACCTCAGGGCTAAGAGGTAGGGGGTGAACTGTATGGTGCCAGCTTCCTGTTGGGCTATTCATAAACAGAGTAAGTTAGTAATTATGCTGCTAACCTGTAAAAGCTTTTAACAACACTCAACACTGCAGCTCATGAGTGAGGAGCACAACAGAATCCACCATTAAGCAGAGTGGACAAATAAAGCACAGATGGATTGTATTTAGCTATTCTACTGTGAGAGGAGATTTGTTCAAATCTGTTGACAACTGAGTTTTGGAGACTTTTCCTCCCCAACTTCACACCTGTTATATTTAATGTTGATGAAAAACCAGAATAATCTCCTCTTTCTTTATTGTTGTTGTCCACAGATGCTTCTGATCTGGTGCAGCAGGAACTGTCAAAAAAGGACATGTGCGTTCAAATACAAAAGATGTGATCCTTTTGGCCTTTAAGGTTAGAAAATCCCTCTACACAATCTCCAAAAATGAAACGGCAATGTGGAC
This sequence comes from Barbus barbus, assembly GCF_936440315.1. Classification (NCBI taxonomy): domain Eukaryota; kingdom Metazoa; phylum Chordata; class Actinopteri; order Cypriniformes; family Cyprinidae; genus Barbus; species Barbus barbus. The sequence goes on from NC_136753.1 coordinate 19,713,521, forward strand.
CATGACAAAAAACAAAAGAGCATCAATAGTTTAGTACAAAATCTCTTTTTGCCATGCTTTGGTCAGTGGGTCGACCAGAGGAATGGTCAGCGTAGCAAATCCACAGCTCTCCATCATCCTGAAAGCTATGTCCAATCGCATTCATCCAGAGCAGTAGGTAGCCCGCATGCTACGGCCACTGTGCTGACCATCCCTCCCATTGGCCGAGGCTTCCTGACCAGTTCATGGGTCACTGGCCTGGCCGGACACAAGCGATGCTCATGACAAATGTGGTCTGGGGTGGCTAGTGAAGTGATTAATGGCTGTTCAGATTACAGGCCGTACAACACTACAACACACCCGCTGGGCATCAAACTCAAACAGCAAGGCCTTTGTCAGATGCCGTTCTCCTTGTTCCAAGTGCACAATGCGCTATTGCCAACCTGCATCGTGACGTTCTTCTTGAAGTTTGCATGCCTAAAATTGCTGTTTTCTTGGTTTGGTGGATGAAATATGGCAGACATTTTCGGATGGCCTTTGTGGATTGTTCTCGTATGTGCGTGCTAACAGCTTGAGGCCTTCAGATGATCTTTGATGTTTGAAAATCACATTTTCATTAGTTGTGGTGACCATCTCTCCAAAGGCAAAATTAAGAAATGGCATTGTCACTCATCCCTCTGACAGTAGTTTATCTAATGCCAAACCAGTTAAGTGAATCCATTGCATTTTTGCTCATTGGAAGAAGGCGGCTGGCATATTTTCTTTGCCCTTTTGTTCTTGTTAAGCGATTATGAACAGATGGGCTTCTTTTTACATTTTTTATGCTGGATGTAGATGTCAAAACTACATGCGAACTACAAAGCAAATCTTTTTTAAATTATCTCAGATGAAAAAGTCATTTCCAAATCCTTCGCCATTGCTCACGCCATTCATGAGACATAATGAGTCATTTTAGCTGCGTGCGTCACTAAAAAAAATAAGATCGATGGCGTCTTCGTGAGCAATCGTAGCAACCGAGACAGTTGTGTTTTATATTATTCCACATGAATATTAATACATTAAATAGATAGGAATTTAGTGAGTCACAGTTGTGAATTGTCCAACCTATACAAGGCTGAATCAAAGGCACAGCGATGTTTCTTAGCTTGCTGAAAAGCCCCAGCAGCTGCCAGCGTGTGTGGGTGGACTGTTTGTCTGCATCGGACCAGGGAGACAGGTCTGGGAAGCTCCTCACCCTTTCAGCTAATTGGCCGTGGGCTGGCCCTGAAATTTATTGGCATTTGCGTGATAAACTGCCGCCATTGTATCCTTTTCCTATTGTGTGCTGCAGGAAATAATAGCCCCCTCACCAGATATGGAGCCTGTTCTGGTCAAAGGACGTAGAAAAGCAGCATGGGTCCTGAGGTGACTGACCCGCACTGTGGGACGATGGTATCCTCCTTGGTAATATCCCGTTGCTGGAAATTAGTCGTCAACAGGCTCCTCTTTCTGCTTGTGTCAGGCGTGGGCCCCTGATGAGAGATTTGTTGATATGATAACTGGATTAGTCTGACTTATTTGAGGGTACGGTGGTTGCAGAGCACATGGTGCTCTCCTGAGACTCTCCATCCTCACTTTGCGCCAACACGTATCATTAAAACCTCCGTTCTAAACCATAAAGTTAAACCTGACCTTTGACCACTAGACACTGATTCTCCATATCTAGGATGTAGATTTATGACTGGTAGTCATTAGCCTTTAAGTGCTCAAATATTTGTTTTGATGCAATTAACAAAGTTGAGGCTGGTTTATGATTGATTTTTGACAGTTCATGAACCCGTTTCATATCCATATATTCATATTCATAACCATTTCAAGTTAATGGGACCCAAAAACGAAACCTCGCCCTCATGTTGTTCCAAACCTGTATGACTTTATTTCTTCTGCTGAACACGAAAAAAAAAAAGATATTTTGAAGAATTTGGTTCCCACTGACTTCCATTGTATTTGTTTCTCCATATAATGGAAGTCAATAGGAACTGAAAATCTTTAGACACAAACATTCTTCAAAATATCTTTTTTTTTGCATGTGTGGAAGAAAGTCATACAGGTTTGGAATGGCATGAGGGTGAGTAAATGAGGACAGAATGTAAGGGTAAACTTAAAAGCTCTATTGTAAGTTGCTTAAAGGTATGTATTATTATGAGCGGTGAGGGTATGTAGAAGTTTCATGGAAAGTTTGACAATTAATTTCCACAACACCTAGACTTGGTAATGAGCTTAATGAAACGCTTTATTCCAATGGCCTGCTTTTAGAGTCTAAGGGCCTAATTAGAGGAAGCGCAAAATGGCTCAATTAATTTGGATCCTTCAAATGCAGTTTCATATTAGTTTAGAGTAGTCCTGATCCCAGGTAGCGGAAGAGGTATTATTTACAAATTCACCATGAATAGTTTAGTGAGTTCAGTTCTCTATGTAATCCGTATTTTTCTTGTTTTAGAAGTGAGTTGCATTCTCCACTCTTATTCTACTCATTAAAGTAGTCTCAGGATGGATTTATATCAAAAGACTAGATCCCACTTGAAATGCACCAGTGCATTTAGATGGTTATTGCAGGGTCAATCGCAATTCACTTGGGCATTAATTATAGAGCAGGAAAGCTTTTAACATGTCTCTCTCTCTTTCCCATGCAATCAAACCATCATAAATGAGCTAGTCATCATTCTCACATTGACTGAACTGCAGTGTGTGAAAACAACTATTACTCTTTCTTGAAAAATGTTTCAGGGCTCTTTGTGAAACTAGTTGCTTGAATAATCAGGATAAGAATAATGTATCAAACCCCTTCTCTGAATTACAGTATAATAACTGGTGAAAGATAACAATAATATATTTGTGATTTATTTGTGATTTGTGAATCATAAAGGGCCTTGCTTCAATTTCTTTTTTATTGCAACGTTTTAATGCTAAATTACTGATAATTATTACTAAATAAAACCTTGTAATCATAAACCATATATTGTATAATGTAATTATTTAATAATATTTGTCTTTTATTCGAGGTGCTTAATTTCTGTACAAGTAGTGGAATCAAACAGACTTTTTGTTTGTTTGAGCTGGTTTGTTTGTCTGACCAAAGGATATAGAGAAAGTGTTTAAAACTTGTTTAAAATCCGTCATTATTTTTGCAATTCTGTTTAATGCCACTAGGGGTGTGGAAATTACTCGCCTACTTACTGCACCTTAACAGAGCGCTTCTGAAGCAGCCTTGATATGCCTATAGTTATTTAATTCTCTGGTTTGTATTCCACTTTAAGAACACAACAAAGCACTGTGTCATTCCTTCAGAACTTTCCTCTGACCTGTACTTTCATCCAGACTATCTGTAATGTCTGTCATGTATCTTCCAGCACACACAGGGCATGAGGCCATGTTCCAGCTGTCACAACACACACACATGCTAACCCGACCCCATGGCCTCTCACTGTCCCGACTGGAACATATGCCAAGACTCAGCAGCTCCAGACAGGATGTAGCACATGTCCATCATATTACACCCACCTTTTCCCATGACCCATGGGTGGTATTAGATAAACAGCTGCCCTGTACAAGAGACCCAGCCTCTGCTTACTGATATTTCACACTTGTGTGCCACGCGGACTGCAGGTGGGAATGCCTGAACGGAAGGAGACTACAAGACACTGTTGTTTTTACCAAAGCGAGTTGAACAGGGGAAGGTATTCAATGAGGCGAGTGTTGTACGGTCTCCCTGGTTCAGGGGAGAGCAGCAGGCTGACTGACATAGGTATCCCATTTAAAAACTCAAAGATATGTGCAAGATCACGCAAGGAGCACAGTTTAACAGCAGGGACCTGTTCAGCTCTATTAGAGATGATGGATTTTCAGGTGATTGATTTAATGCAGCACAACAGCAGAATGGTCTTCAAATTTAAAATGTATTATCTCTATTGCTTTTACTGTGGCAACTAACAGTGCAATACTTTGCAGTGTTTTGAAACTGTACAAATTGGTCAAGTTAGGGTTTTCCAATGGATTTGGGCTGCTTTTATACTGTTGATTATGGAAAATTTTAATACAATTGAAATTTTCAGTGAATGTACTTCAATGAAAAAAAAAATTACCATGATTTTAACGGTAAAAAACTGTGAAAATGCTACAATGGTTAATGGTAAGTTCCTGCCAAATTTACAGGGAAAAACCGTAAGCTGACATTCCCAGAATTCCCTGCATTGCACTTCAAATTTTGTTTGAATTTGATGTTTTTTTCTTTGAAATAACTGTTTCTTCTTAGTTTTTTCTTATCAGTTATGTTTATTAGGGTTGTATGTTACATCTAATGTTGTTAAATTAATGTTTATTGCATATTTCAGTTTAATGAGTCTCACCATGTTGGTGTTTAGTGCTTGTGTGAATGACACTGTGCACCTTCTATAAATGTTATCATTTAAACAGTGCTTGTCATGGGCTTTGGTTACTCATGTGAATTTCTCATCTCCACCTGCATTTGGTGGTTATCAGTGTATTTCAAAGGTACAAAACAGATTTTCAGTACTTCAATAGGTTGGCATATTAACATTATATCACTTGTAGGTTGTGTCATTAAAAATACAACAAATTATGCTTTAGAAACACACTTTTCATTATAACACCGATCTAAAAAATAATGTAGACTCCATTTACTTCAGGCTGTAAATATCCCAGGGAAATTAATTATGTGGAGGAAAGAGGCAAACTGAAGCTCATTCAAAGTTTTATGAAACAAATAAGACAGATGTAGCTAAATAATCCTTGAAAAATTAGATCTGTACCTCTGTGAACAGTCTGTCTATACTCTCAAAACGAACAGCAGCAAAATATCCTTTCAGTCAGTCATCAAACAATTAAGTTATATTAACTAATCATCAAAGAATACCATTGAAGACAAACACCGAAATGCCTATATGCTCTGGGAGTAGGAAAAGAGAGAGGAAAAAACAGTACTGACTTGTAATACTTCTAATGTGGTCATGAAAAACAACACATCTATTGAATTAGGTGTAGTTATACAATTATACAGTTTCAGACGGTAAACTGATTGAATATAGCAGTCTGATTTCAAACGAAAGGTATTCCCACAGCGACACAAATTAATAAAGTAATGTTGAGACATTTTACAGCAAAGCTGCAATATATTTAGCTGTCCATATCATTTATCAAAGTGTTTTTTAGAAGTGGGCATGAAGAAGTCTACACATGGAAGTTATGAAAATGCTGCCAAGCAAGCAAATAAAAGACAGCCACTGACAGATTTCTTGTTCCAGTAGCCCTCCGGGGGCTTAAAACATCTTAAAAACTAGTAAGTTTTCAATATAAATTAAATTATATAATTTTGATAGGGGAAGGCATTTATAGCTAACACCACATGTTTGCTACATCTTAATAGTCAATGTCAGGGTGGATGTATTAATCAAAAGCATGTAGAAGTGAAAATCTTGTAAAATTCCTTTCAGGCACCAAGCGTGTGTTGATGTGAAAATGGGAAACAGCATGATGTGTAATGCCACCCCAAACTTCAGCTGAACTATTTTGGTGGCAAGATCAAATAGGTCCTATGCATGCAAGAAATATGTGTGTGATTATGGAAAATCTCAGTGAATAAACACTTTATAATTATTTCACACCACATTTCCTTTGCATGATACCTCCAGATGAGAGATTAGACATGTAAGGACTTGCCTGGATGTGGACACATGTCCTCTAATGTTCAAGAAGACCCCCTCTAAGCAGCTGAGCTAAGCTCAAACTGTCAGGATATCCCACATGCTGTCGAAACCCAAATGACGGGGAGTTCAAAAAGACAGGGCTGGGTGAAATTAGGGGACTTTCCGAAGGGCTGGATATGCATTTAGGGTGGAGATGAGAGTATACAGTTCCCCCAGCATGAGGTGTAGAGGGACTCTACAGGTAGCTGTGGGCAGCTCTCCAAACAAAACCAAAGAGAGGGAGGGATAAATACGAATGTGGGCATCTGACCTGCCTGCCCCTCCAGAAGGAAAAAAAAGTAATGCCATTTTCAATGATTTTCCAAGTGAACGTCAAATGCATATGCTTAAAGTAACTTAAAATGCAACAAAATGCCTTTTAGCATTTACAGCTTGCTCCATATTATTGAAATAGATGTGGCGTACCAACTGTCCCTTTACTGAACCTGTAGATACCTGTGAATGAAATGTAGCTGACATGGCCATTGTGTAAGTGTTTATCATACTGTGATGGACAGCTGTCCCTCCCAGTAGACCTCTGATAGCGCCACCTGCTTTGTGGCAAGAGGTTAGTGACATGTGTACCCTTTTGTGCTGCTACCCAGGATCCATGAGTGTGCTCTTCTGATGAGATCGGCAGTAGGAATGAGTGACGCTTCTGATTGGTGCAGCTGATCTGTGTGGCAAGAGGGACGGGGGATTCTAATCTATTCGAGTCTGGTTGGATGAGAAGTACATGAAAATTAAAAAAATTAAAAATAATCAAAGAAAAGAGAGATAATATGCTGGATAACATGATGATTTACACAATTAAACTAGTGGAGTTCAGCTTGAGTGATGCTGTCATTTAAGCAAATTGGGGTCATAAAAACCCTCTTTAAAAATGTTACTAATGTTAAACTATAAATGCAAAATATAAGTATTTTTTTAGAAGTATTCATATTTAAATAATTTCAAAACTTGATTAAACACTACATAAAGTTTCATGATCTGTATGATCTAGTTTTATGCTATTAAAGGGATAGTTCACCCAAAAATAAAAATTCTGTCATAATTACTCACCCTTATGTTGTTCCAAACCTGTAAGACCTTTGTTCATCTTCGGAAAACACATCACGGGACAAGGATATCGTTAAAATAGTCCATGTGATCCCTTTAAGGGAAGTATTACCTATTATTTTATGTATTATTTAATGAATTTATTGGAAGACTGATATACAAATACAATGGTTTGCCATTGTGTGTGTTTACATGCTAATAATATGCTATATATGTAAAAAAAAAAATGCTAACGATCAAAAATGAGCTCATTTGAAAAGACAAAAAAAGCAAGAAAAATACATTTTAAGATTATTGTGTTTTTCTCCTATTACAACCCTTAACCATTAATAGATCATTTAATATTTTCATATGACCATATACATTGCTGACTTACCAAGTGTAATCAGTGTAAGATTAGATAAATAAATAAAACAAGCAAGCATTTCTGAGCAACAATGTGAGACATTTTCGAGAGTCATTGAAGTGTTGCCATCAGCAAAGTTAAAAAACCAAAAGAAGTCTCACCTGCCCACTTTATAACCCTCAACAGATGAGTGTAGCTCCAAGGATGGGAGTTCACAAAAAGCCATAAGTAATTGCCAGGTTGAAATAGGAGAACGATGGTACTGCTGTCAATATAATTTCCTCAAAGGCCTCAAAATTTACATGGGAGTCTATGCATGCAATTACCCCATAATACAGATCAAGAGATTGTGATTAAACAACCAGTGGCTACTTATGCACCTGTAAATTATAGACAGCTAATTTGGGTAAATCATTAGTATTCTTGATTATAGTCTTCATACAAATATACTCATTTTCATACACTCATTCATTCATTGAAATACCCAACAAAAGCAGCATGGTGATCCTGTAGCTCAATTTAGAGCATAGCGCTCACAGTGGTGTTTGATACCAAAGGGAATCCAGTAAATAAAAAAGGTGTATACAATGCATAGTAAATTCTATTGGGTAAAAGTGTCTACCAAAATGGGTAAATGTAAAAACATAATAATTTCTTCATAATAAACTTGTCTCATCTGCAATGCAAACCAATAATCTGGATAGCATGTTAAAACAAAAAGACAAGGATTTCTTGAAATGCAATGGGGCAAACTGATGAAACAATACAGATTTTTGCACTCATTCCTACTAGAAATGCAGCTGTTTCAATAGTTACTCCCACTTTTGCAATTCATACTTCCCATTGCGAACTTAAAAAGGGCTGAGTCAAAACACTCTGGAGCAGATCCTGACAGGAATTATTTGGTTTTGCGTTAACAAAATAAATGACAGTGCGGCAGCTGTAGAGAGCTCCCCCAAAACCGCAGTCATCTCCTTCCTTTTAGACCCTTGAGATTATGGGATGGTACCGCAACGCTTGTTGGAGCACGGCTGCATATCATCAGAGTGAGGCCTTTCCCATGTCTTAGCTCTGAGTCAACTGACACAGTTTAGGGTGTTGAAATTAACCGTTACCTCCTCCCATCTCTCCCACTCTGGGTGTAAAGCAGTTTAACAGCTTTACAGAGGAGGGTATGCTATCTTGGGTAGCGTGCAGTACTGGGTCATTTCTGATAATCATTGTTGCCAAATTTTGCTGTGGTATTATGAATTAACACCCAGAGTGTAAGTTAAGATAGTTAACAAAGATAAAGCATTTCTTGTTCAACTTTAAAGTTATCTTGATGGTTATCTTGCTATTCTTAAAAGCTGTTTTTAAAATATATTTTGCTTGGTATCCAGGCACATCTTTTTCTCCCCTTGCATTTGCTTCCCCAAACTGGACAGATGGAGAGAGGAGGGATCCTGGGCAGGTAGGCATCTCCAGAATGCGGGGGCGGCTTGGGAGCACTCAGTGGGGGCTGAATGACGCATAACTGCCTCCCACCCACACCCACAGAGAGAGACAGGATGGGGTCATTGTCCCCACACTTTCAGGGTCCCCACCCCTCTTCTCTGGTTCCCAACCCACTCTGCTGAGTGGGCGAATCCTGGGGGTCTAACGCCTACACACACCTGCATATTGAGTGGGATACACAAATGTTCAATGCAAAAATTCCCATCATTGTTTTTGGGGTAGAATCCCCAAAAGAAGTACAATACCCTGAGCATAACAAAAACCTCAGGACAGATGTTGAATCTGCTTTTGCAAATAAGCGTCAAAGCCCTTTTCAGCCAAAGACACTGATTGTTAGGAAGAAAATGTTGAAATCACTGACAGCACAAACTCATGATTTTGTCCATTCACCACCTAAACTGTTTTTTTTAAACAGCTGGCCCATCACTTTGATGTGCTGTATCCCATGAGCTTGCTAACTTAGAGTGGCCATGATTACATAAATTTGGTATTGTGAAAGCAACATGAATAATATCTACTTATGATGTTATCTGGAAATGGATAGATTGGAGCTGCCAACTAGAAAAGAATAAAGGAAATATAGCCTCCCAGAAACATTTAGAGGCAAAGTGCCATAGTTATGCTAACACTGAAACTGAGAAAAATAGATGAATCAAACATGTGTATTACAGTCTAAGAGACCCAATTTTGGTCATAACTCCATCAATATATTTTTCAAACCTTCACTAATGCTAGCACCTATCCTAGCAACCTAGAACAGGGGCATCCAAACTCAGTCCTGGAGCGCCACTTTTCTGCACCATTTAGCTTCAACTTGCCTCAACACACCTACCTGCCTGGAAGTTTCTAGTATGCAATTAAGACCTTGATTAGCTGGTTCAGGGGTGTTTAATTTGGCTTGGAGCTAAACTCTGCAGGACAGTGGCCCTCCAGGAGCAAGATTGGACACCCCTGACCTAAAAGAATGATCAGTCTATCACAGGGATGAATGGACACACAATGCAGTGCAATATATAGTGCAGTTTTGCCAGGGATAATTAAAGTTTTTCGCTATGTTTAGAAGGTGCACAGTATAGTGAGGTTTCATGTGAGATTACATTGCCATAGAAGTCAAATGCAGCATTTCTGTAGCTCAGCTACTAGAGCATAGCACCAGTAATGCCAGAGACAAGGGTTTTATTCCCATAAAACTTGCATACAAATAAACATTTGCAACTTTAAGTTGGTTTGGGAAATGTGTAAATGCCAAATGCATAAATATAACTTGCACCCAGGCCACCAAACAGATAAAGATCTCACACCTTTGGATAAACAACTCTTATCTCCATCTTTGTGAGGTACTATAACCCCATGTTAAAAAATATTCAACATGCACAAGACAAATATATATGCAGTGAAGTGTCGAACACTAGATGTCCAGTGAATTTCCATCAATTAACCAAACTTCAAATGTAAGAGTTGAATTTCCTGCCCATGAAAATCTTTATGTGCATCAGATTCCAACTGCACTTAAACACCAGAGTCCTCTTTGTTTTTCATGAGACGAGTGTCATAAGCATGCATGATTAGGTGAAGAAAAATAAGGGGGCTTTAAATCTTGCTGCAAATGGCCTGTCAACGCAACAGAGCTTTTGAATGCAGGTCCAAATTACAGCTGCCCCACAAGTAAGCAATTACAGAGCTGCTAGCAAGGCAATGTGCTCCATGGTGTGTGGTATATGTGACTAGCACGCAGACCTTGCTAAGAGGCTTCGGGTAATTTGTGCCACTACATTTTCCTAAGCATTGGTCTATCCCCAAATCTTGCTCCAGTGTAATTACATGAAATGTAATGATTCTGCTGATATACAAATCTGACAGTAAATGATTCCAACAGTTTTCCAATATAAAAAGCAGGACGAGAGTCGATGGGTTTCTTTAAATGTATTTTATTTTCTGCCAGAGGCTCCGTCTGGCCATGGAGGCAGTTCGTCTTGGCGCGGCAGACAGTGGTGTTATGTAGGCGCTTCCCAAAAAATGAGGCTCAGTAGCCAGTGTCAGGCCAGACGGAATGAGAGATGTGACGGGGACGCCCACGCGTGACACACGAGTCTTGTGGAAAAATGGGAGGAGGTGAAGTGACGGCCGGCACCACCGCCAAATCCGAAACCTCCATGCCACATGTCACAAGCGAGAGCATTAAGTAGAGCAGGCTGGGCAAAGGGCCTAACGATGTCACCTCCTCCTCTCTGATTCATATTCCACCTCAAACCTCAAGATTCCTTTTGGAGTCTGAGTGACTGCCACTTTATTTGAATTTACCTTGAGCAGTGATCTCTGATTAATCATAAAGGCTGTACTAAGAAGATTATTTGGTTTTGTTTGAGAAGTTGGCAGTTTGGGCAGTAGTCTGGGAGATTGTTGCATTAGTTTGTTCCCAGTAACTGTTAGAATCTGCAAGATGGCATGTGTTAAAAGCACAGTTAACCCAAAAATTAAATGATCTACTCTCATTATGGTGCATCTGTATGACTTTCTGTTTTCCAATTTGAAGAACATAATATGTAATGAGGATTGGTGAATGAGGATTGGGGCTGTCAAAAGACAAGGATGTGGTGATGATCAGCTATCCTTTTTAAAGATTTGCAAAGTCCTTGTTGATGCAGCTCAAGTTCTTGCACTTTGTGAAGCTTACAATCAGGAAAAACACATGGACCGTCCCACCCTTTAAGTCTCAGGTAGAACGTGTGCCCCGGAGCGCATCCCTGCCCTGATCCCTACAGCGTGCCCCAGACCTGTGCCCTGGAGTGACGTGACAAGCGGGATTATCCCCTGTCAACAAGACTCTGATCCTTGCCCGGCCAAGCTCTCTGCTCCAGCCCTTTTCTAAGAGAACCCCTACATTTACCGTCCCTTCTCCACCCACCCCCAAACCAGCACTCTAATCCATCATGCTCTGTCAAAGGCAACCCTGGGTCTCCGCCTCCTCACGGGTTAGCATTACCCTAATCCACTGGGTCTGTGGCCCATTCTAGTGGAACTCCCGGAGTCCTGTTTACCTAGAACATCTGAGTCAACAGCAGCATCGGGACCTGCAGCTCTCGTCTCATTAGATCTCGGCTGGGTGTGCCTTTGACATTAACAGGTTTGCTTGGCTGTCCCACAGACTTCCAGCATAGTAATCCACACAGCAAATACTGTACTGTTGTCGAGGGAAACTATGACAATGCTAAGAGCTGGAATTGCAGTTCAAAGTAGAAATGGTTAACGTCTGGATAACTTTAGAGTCATTCAAAGCGAGTGATTGCATAAGAGGTGCTGACTGAATGCATACACAGTTATAGCACGCTATTGTTTCATTGTACAATGATACAATGAATACTGCAGTCTTTGCTTCGGTTATCAGTGCTTTAATACAGAGAGGTCCGCATATATCAGTCGCTACTGCATTCAATGGAACGAAGGAGAAATGTAAATGCTGAAAGCTTTATTTTCAAAGACAGTGTTGCAGGTTGAGGTTAACAAAACAACTGACCCTCCTCACACCAAATCTCAAACAGCAGTTGGTGACACTCACTTCCATGGGCCTGGAGAAGATACAAACTTTAAGAACCAACACCATCCTCTAGTGGTCTAAATGTGTACATCGGTTCTCCTGTGTTTTGCACTACGCTAACTTTGAGCACTTTTATTTCAGAACCTTCTGGCATGCTTAGACCATGACATAGGATTTTGAAAAATTTGACTATGTGAACTCATTTGTACAAGCAGTCAGATGTTTCTGCTTACATTTATACACAAGATGCCCTTCGGATCAAATCATGCTGGATATCAGGACTTACTCAAGCTTGTGGAGTTCATGGCATTAAAGCAAAGGAGGACCCATCAAACACTAAAAAATTATAATAATTTAAATTAATCTTTTCTCTCAAATCGTTATGCCAGTAATACAACTTGCAATTTTAAAAACGTGTATTGAATATATATATAAAAAAATAAATAATAATAATTTGACCAGTTTTCTAAGGCTTTTGGACCTTACTGTGCATATTGATTTTATCATGTTTTCTAATGTGTATTATTTTCTGAGGCACTATTTATGTAAATTAATATGCAACTAAACCGTCAAGAGGTCAAATGTGCCATGCCCTTTGGGTTCTTATTCTGTGTGGTCTACTTAGTGCATTTAAAAACTATGTAAACAAGACAATTAAATAAATAAAAAGTGGGAGAAATACAGCATAAATAGCTTGGCTCCTTACACAGAGGTAGGTACTCACTTTGATTGTGTCCCACAAAAAATATGTAACCTTCGGGGTAGCCTCATAACCTGGTTCCAGCTGCAATTTTAAAACCACCTATTACGTCGCAGTGACCCAAAGTGAAGTGAAGTGAAGTGACATACTGCCAAGTATGGTGACCCATACTCGGAATTCGTGCATACGTATGGAACAAAGTGCCATAGTCTGCCACTGGATGCAGCTAATAAACAGTGCTTTAGAATAAATAATAATTGGCTACTACTACTATTATTATTATTATTATAATGACCATAAACACTATAAATAGTAAAAATGTAAAAAAGCAGTTAAATTGCACCTGCTCTCAAAGACTTCAAACAACAACATCAACAAGCACTTGACTACCCAAAGTGACTCTCACCAGTGAAATCAAGTGGGACCTCAACAGATCATCTTACAGGAATCAGAAAGCAAACGAAACTATAAACAAAAACAAAACCTCCTATCAATACATGCTGTTGCTATTCATACATGGGGAAGAAAATGAACACATAAGTGAGAAACATGACAGCTGAGAGGAGGAAATGTCCCTTACCAAATAATAATGTAGGCTATTTCATTCTTGAGTCTTCACACATATCAACACCTGTCACAATGGCTGCTCTTAGTGTCATGAATAGCTAAAAAAACCTGTTTATCTCTGGCCTTCTCCCTGTCTCAAATGAAATATTACATTGTAAGTCACTTCCTGTGACTGTGTACATTTTGACACAGTGCCAGCCTGCAGATGGACACGGAGCTGGTAATGAAATAGATTTATGTTCTGTTTAACTCTGCTCTGACCGTAAAACATACAGGATGTTTTCAACTATTTATCCTCTCATCCTTGCAGCTTGCAGAAACCAATCTAATAGGCAGTGTTAGAGAGTAACTACATGTTACGGAATTATGTAATTTAATTACAAAATAAATGTGACTGTAATCTTTTAATTACTAAGAAAAAATGTGTAATTAAATTACAGTTATGAAAATGTTAACGATTACAAAGGGGGTTATACCTAAATATTTTCACACACATACAGATTTGATTGATTTCTTTCCCAAATTGCATTGACTGCTCTAAAATATAAATCCAATGTTGAGTTTAGTACACAGAATATGGCACACTCTTATATTATTTCCTATTTAGATTTATGTACATGCTTTATTTTTTTAAGATTAACTGTTTTTTCCAAAGTGTTGTTAGATGCCAGTGTTTCCCGTCATAGCTGCAAAGATTTGATTTCAAAAACAGTATCATAGCTATTAAACTATATCTTGTTATGGTTTTAAATCTGTATTTAACCTAGGCCAATCTCAAAGTAAAAAGAGGTGTTAAAAGTCTGATTTTGTGGTGACTGTGCTTTAAAAATAATTTGAAAATTCAATTTCTTAATCCAAGTGAAGACAGGTTTTGAAAGTCTGACAGTAATCGGTGTTGAGTCCTACTGTAAGGTTAACCCTTTTGGTTTAAATGTTTTAAAAATGATTAACATTTGTTAGAAATTTAGAAAAGTAATCAAAAAAGTAATCAGTTACGTTACTTTACTAAGTAACTGAAAAAGTTACACTACTTAATACATTCTAAATAGGGTAAATTACATGTCCAAAGGAACCTTCCCAACACTGTAAATAGGTCATTGATTCTGAATTCTGATAATTCTCAATAAACAAAGTTGAAATAGGTTGAGTATCCAGGTCCCAATTTTTGTACATATACAGTATATATATATATATATTAAATGCTAAATAAAAGGGAGCACATTCTTGTTTGGTGAGCCTTTTTGAACATTTCTGACAGGGATGGGAGGGTACCAAATCAAAAAAAAAAAAAAAGCTTGGGAAACACTAATAAGGAATGAGAGGTATACCATGGAGCTGATGTGTTCTCCCAGACTCTATAAGCCATTTCCCAAATGCATCGCTGTAGTCACGGAGATTAAATCAAGCTGTGCTTCAACATCTATTTCCATTCAGCATTGTCTCCTTTATTAATCATTATTGCCACTCTGAATCTAAAGCTGTGTTTTTGAAATAGTTGGCCGAAATGCTGCCCTCAGCATGTGCTCCAAAATTCCCCTTAATGGCTTCTCCTTTGCTTTAGGTTACAGGCTCATTGCATCTTTGAAGAACATGTGGTTGGTTCCCCGGCAGACCCCACATCCCTCTCCCTTCTTTCTCTCTGTATTTCTGGAGTATCTAAGCGTCATAATCATAGTGGCCATGCTGTGTGTGCTATTCTGTGGGCCACTGAGAATCTCTAATCCCTCAATACCTATCCAATAAAGGTGCCCCATACCGAAGCTTCTCATGGCATTCTGTGTGTGTGCTTGAGAGAGACAAATACACAGAAAGACAGAAAAAGAGAGAGGGGTTCATTTTTGATTCCGCGGCAACCCCCTCGCAGTCTTGGATCCCATAAAATGAAAAGGAAAGCCGTGATGTTAACTGGGGCTCCTCTATTCTTCACTGACGGCACACTAGACTGCCATTCCAGCCTCACTAAAGTCTTGTGAGAATTTGATCCCAAGAAACACAGCATGATAGATGAAGAGCATTTCTTTGGCAGATTTTCACGAGTGAATAATTGTAAGCAAAACCCCTTTGAGTTAAATAGGTTTGGATTTTCCAATAGCCAGCCTCTTTCATTATAACTTCATTATGGATTCAATGTCACATCTTGGCCTAGAGTAGGCTACTATTGCAGGAACATGTATGATCCATAACAAAAGATAAAAACCCACATGCTTAAATTGGGCTTATTTAGCTTTCACAGTAAGTTAATAAGCGTCAAGAGTTATAACCTTCACAAATGCAGAAATTTTGTATGGCTATAACAATAGACGGTTTGGTTTTGGCCTTTTACAACTGCTCCCTTTATGTGTGAATAGATTTTTTTTCCAAAAAGTTTATAAACCAGGTCTGAGATGTATTCAAACTGTGAACATCCCTCTAATAAAGACTTAAAATTAGTATAAAGACATAAAATTTGGCATATACATAAATAAATAAATAAATAAATAATACAAGTGTTTACTCCCAAAATATAACATACAAACCTGCATTCTCTGAATGACCAAAAGTGTTTTTTGTTTTGTATTGTTTTATGTTATGTTATATGTTATGTGGTTTTGTACTTATAAAATAAATAAAATGTGTAATATATGAGATAAGGATTAATTAAATAAAATATTACATTAATATAATTATTAAAACATATTAATGCTATATAGTCATTTGATATTTTATATGTGCTTATTTTATGTGATATTTTCGTGTTATGTGGTTTTGTACTTATAAAATAAATAAAATGTGTAATATATGAGATAAGGATTAATTATATAAAATGTTATATTAATATAATTATTAAACCATATTAATGCTATTCATGATAATGTGGTTTATTAATGATAATGTGGTCATAATGTGGTTTAATATGCATCATTAATAATAATTCATATTCCAATGAAAGCGTGGATAGTTTGGAGATACAATGTTGTTTTATGATGTAGAACTTCTAGTCTTTGATATTACTGCTACAGACATTTTTTATTTCGTTCTTTAGATCTCAAAATCTACTTTTTATGTTTATGTATTTATAGATATGCAGTGTTATGTGAAATTCACACAGAATTGAAGATATTTAATGATTTGAGTTTGAAGGCACTTTCCAGCAAAAAATTTTTATCAGAAGATTAGTCAAAGCAAGAAAAAGAGCTCAGCACTGGTCATGAGAGAGATCAGCGTGGCCAAGCCACCCAAGCCCAGATGAGAGGCCAACAAAGAGGAGAGCCTCTCTTCTGAAGATTCCACTCAATATGGAGAATGGCGCCGAGCAGGCCCAACACAGTCATCCTTCCCTTCACGTTCTTCCTCTCCAACCGCACCTGGTTCTGAGCCTGCCAACTCCATGCACTCTATGGGCCCCCTGTCCCAAATAATGCACAAGCGTTTCACAGGAAAAGACAGTGTGAATCAATCAGAGATAGCCTCCATCTCCATTAGAATTCCAAAGACAGAATTCATCTAGATCTCTTGCAAAAAGCCTCAGATGCCAGATAGACCAGATGTGGAGACAGGCAAAACAGAGGATGCTGGAGAAAAAGGAAAAGAGAAGGGAGGGCTGCCCTGAGTTCTTTCTTTGCCTGCACCACTTCCTTTGAGAGGGTTTTCCGAGAGCTGTCTCGTTGTCTTCCCATGGCAACCTCTGAGGTGGCCCAGCAGACTTTTTTTTCAGTCTTACGTAAAACCCCCCTCATAGCTCAACCTCCCTGCTCTGGCTGGCTAAAGTTTCTGCTCCAGTGGCCTTGGACAAGGCCACCATTAACTGCGGCCCTGTGTGGAGAGCACGTGGGACAAAAGGCCCAACACGGTGTCCCAGCCCTCAGACAAGGCTGGAAACAAATGTTACAGGGCCGGCACAGAATAGAATCATCCGGCCGATGTCACTGAATACATTTACCTACCTCAGAGCGCTTTCAGCTGCCTGCTTTTGTTTTATGCGGGGAAGAAGGGAAAGCATGAATGGTGGGCGGGGAGAGAGGCATGTGATGAGAAATAGCAGGGATCTCCACAGTGACCATCCAAGATGCCACAGACAAAAAAAAAAACTCCTTAAAGTTTCGCTCTGGGGACGTTAGAAGGAGCGTTCTTCACAAAACCCTTTTGTCCTGTTATTTTAGAAATTGTTTGGTCTCTAGTATATGGGCATCCTGTGCTTAATACTAATTGTATGTTTGGACAAACGGCTTAGAAATTATCAGCTGATGTTTGTCAACTGATCATTTCTAAGCCACAGTATTCACATAAAAAGCTGGAAACGTTAAAATATGTTTTGTTTACCCACGGATCTTCAAATGTGTGATGACCCACTGTAAACAACACATGGAAGTTGCATAAGTGTCATTATATTAATTTGTTTTTAAATTTTAGTATGATTTTAGGAAGAAAATAAATATTTGTTAATAAACTAAAACAAAATGTTTTGTATAAAACGTCAGATTTGATTATATGTGAGTCCATGAATGTGAATGGTGAGGTATGCAAAAATGTTAAAAACAAAAAAAATATATTTCCCGCTGGGAAAGCCTCAAATTAGAGAAGTTGTATAGATTAAAGTCCACTCTCAGGCTCTTCGAATCACCGCATGGTTTCCGTTTTGATCTCCTTTGCCTTGATAATCTCCACAATCCACTGGGTTTGATTCAGTCATCTTTTTAATGGTATTCTAATCCATTTGCTCTTTGAGTTTTTGTAGAAGTCACAGTTCGTGGTCGCTAACACAAAAGAAATCCGCCAGTGTATGACATTAAAGGTTTTGTGAACTTCTCCATACTTGAATGCACCCTTACATGGCGTTTATGCTCTGGGAAGTGCTGTTTTCATCTTTGTTATCATGGTGATCCTGATTCCTGCTCTTGCTTTCTTTCCAACACATTTTAGATTACATAAATTCATTCTTCTGGCCTTTGTATCGGACATGACTGAATATCTACTAAAGTTGCTTCTTTCACCACCTGCGCTTTGAAATATGAACTTGGAACAGTATGTTTCTTTAATGGGGAGAGGTTGGACTGGGGTGAAATGCTTTATGTTTCATGGCCTGAAGAGGGGAAGGTCTAAAGTATAACTCAGTAGTCACATCATAAAGCATAAGAACTGTTCATCAAGTGTCTCAGTAGGAGTTACACAGGCACAGATGGGCAATGGGACATGATGCCATTGTATCTGATATAATATAAAAGCTTTCTCTGAAACAAGGCTAGATGTACAGTTAAAGTGAATGGAGGACTCCTCAACAGCAATAAAAATGTCAAATAATACTATACTATAATATACTCTTGCAGTCACATGATACAGATTCGCCAGAGATTAATAATGATGCTGTCTCATAATATTGTTTGAAATTTTTTTAATCCTCTTTAACGCATTAGTCCAGTCATTAATGCATGGCAATTGCAACGCCATGGACATGGGTTTTATTTCCCAGGGAATGCATGAACTGAAATATAATATCTCAAAAATAATAAAGTCTTTAAAATCCACATGATTGCTTTGTGTGAGAAACAGACTGGCATTTCTTTATTTACTTCTTTTTGCTGCTTTTCTAGAGCACCTCAAATCAAATATGGCCTCTGTGTTATATTATAAGTATGTCGGTAATATCTGATGTGATTGGTTCTTGGGTGTCTCACGATCAACACTCATGACGTCAAACTTGAAGCATAGGTACCATATTTGATTTGATTTGATTTGATTTTGTGTCCTGGGGTGCTGAGGAGAACAAATATCAGTAAAAAATTTGTTATTACAGTCTGTTTATCAGACAAAGGTACCACATATTGTAGGTTATGTTTTATTGTATTTTATTGTATTTTTGTTTGTTTATTTGGTTATTTTATTTTATTTTTGGACAGTAAAAAACAGCAAACAGGTTTAGAATGACACGAGTAAATAATGACATTTGGTTTGAATTTTTTATATATTTACTTCAACTATTTATATAAAAAATTAAATTAAATTAAAAAAATATTAATTTCCTGGACTTCAACTGATTTGTTAAGCCTGAGAAAGCAAGCTTGGTATGACATGTGACAAACTGAAGACAGGATACGTCTAGATGTCTAGATTAAGGAATTAATCAGGGGTAATTTACATGTTAAAATAGACGTCTTTTGTTCCCATTGGCATGTGCTTTAATGCTGGATGCTCGCTAACTAGATTTGGTTGTAAATGTTTTCTGGCTTTCCTGGACACACATAAAATTGCTTTCGACATATCCAGAGCTCCCCCTCCTATAACCATCACTGTGTCAACAAAAGGCAGACGGGACCTCGCCTCTGGTGACAGCAGAGACAGAAAGGGATGGAGCCTCCAGCAGACGACATCCTGTCCTTACTCAATGAGTCTGTGTCATTTATAACAAATTGGGCCCTGCCTGGGCTACCTGCCTGGGCTCTGAATGCAGTCCCTGACTGACTTCGCCGTCTTGCCCGCTGCTGCTTCCCCCCTGTCCCTTTTTGTTCTCTTTTGGGCAAAGTCTCTCCTCTCACTCTCTCTCCATCTCAAGTGGGCTGGAAGTATCCTGGGAACCTAGCTAACAGTGCAGCCGAGCTCTTAGGACAGCTTGTGAATTAGCCCTTATTAGTCTCCCCCTGACATCATGACCAGCAGCGACTTGTCAGAGGAGTTACGGCTAACAATGGCAGCCCTTTTAACAAGTAAAGGAAAAAGGGCTGTCAGGCAGGGGAAGGCAGCAATTTGCTCAAGTAAGAAGAGTTAAATGACCCCCTCACGTACATATGCCCTCTCTGTCTGTCTCTCTCTCTCTGCCATGATCTGTGTTATCCTCTAGATGCGCTAGCATTAAATTGTTGTTTTTTTTTTATGAGGTGCATGTGATTACAATACAAAATCGATATTTTATCTTTAAATAGCATGTCTACAGGCCAGAACAGTGTCGAAAGGCTTTACAGGGTGTCCTAACCAGGTGTGTGACACGCTGAGGCAAATAATTTTTCTGTCTGTATTGAATGTGAAAATGCTCTACAACATGACACAATCAGAGCCTGTTAGAAAATATCTGATGTTTATACAGTTATGAGGAGCAGATGGACCGATAAAGAAAGCGATAGAATGTCCCAACAACCCTGCTTGTCATGATCATGAATAGTTTAAAAGAATGTTGTATCTGGTTAAAACATGGTGTTAAAGGGGAAGTTTATCCAAAAATGAAAATCATTTACTCACCCTCATGTTCAAAACATTTTTATTTATTTTTTCTGTGAAAAAAAAAAATTGCATTAAATTTATTTTACCCAAAAATGAAAATTCTAAACCCATTCACATTTCGAACACAAATTAAGATATTTTTGATGAAACAGTGGTACTTTTGTGAACGCAGATTGAAGACAGAAGAGAAGAACTTTTTATTTTTGTTTTCCTTGCACACAAAAAGTATTCTCGTAGCTTCATAAAGTTAAGGTTGAACACAGATGTCACATGGACTATTTTAATGATGTCTTTACTACCTTTCTGGACCTTGAACGTGTCAGTTTGCTGTCTATACAGGGTCGAAAGATCTCGGATTTCATGAAAAATAACTTAATTTGTGTTCTGAAGATGAACAAAGGTCTTACCGGTTTGGAACTGCATGAGGGTGAGTAATTAATTACAGTAATTAATGAATTTTCATTTTTGGGTGAACAATCCCTTTAATTATATTATACTGATTTCAGTATCACAGGCATACTATTATAGTTTTAGTTATATTTAGTAGTATTTAGTATATTTTAGTACAAGTATAAAATCTAAAATTTAAAATTTTAATTTAATTTCTTTAACATTTAAGAGAATATATGCACAATGTAGGAATCTCAGCAGCACTTCACTCTTTGTTCTAATGGGTCAGCAGCCCAGCAGTATACTCGACTGTGCAGCTGCTGCAAATTATAATGGAGGAGTTTGCTGGACACAACCATGCATAATTTCTCTCTTACACACACTACTTTCCCATACATCACAGTTCCACGCTCCTACAATTTCTTGAGGTGCCCGACGCACAGCATGCTGAGTTTTGGCCGCCTGCTACAATCCCACATCTTGTCTGCAGGAGCCAGGGACCGAAGCCAGGCATGCAGGCAGCTTGTTTGCCTCACTTTCGTTCCTCCTCCTAGCCATTCATTAAATGTGGGGCTCCAGAAGCAGCAGTCAGGCTGCACCCAGCATCCACCCTCACTCTCATGACACACTGCTATAAAGCAGAGCAGAGTTTATTCTAATATGACTCACAACCTAAAGCACACTGCCTGCCTCTTTCAGGGAACAGATGATGTCATGTCATCTTACAAAAGACCTGTCTATAGTCATTCTGTCAATGCACACAATTTATTGGCTAAGATAAGTTAGAAATTGGTGCAAAACACATATATTGTGCTAGTGCAAAACTGACTTAAAGGAGTAGTTCACCCAAAAATGAAAATTCTGTCATCATTTACTCACTCTCAAGTAGTTCCAAACCTGTATGAATGCCTTTGTTCTGCTGAACACAAAGGAAGATATTCTGAAGAATGTGGGAAACAGAGCAGTTCTAGGGCACTAGTGACTTCCATAGTATTTTTCCCCCTACTATGGAAGTCAATGATGCAACAAAACAGCCTGGTTACAAACTTTCTTCAAATGATCTTCCATTGTGTTTGGCAGAACAAAGAAATTGGAGATGAGGATGAGAGAGGACGGCTCTATGAAGGTGAATGACAGTGTGGAATCTCAGATTTTCCCAGTTGTCTCAGCAGAGCCAACAGGTTGTACCGATTACACTCAATGGTGAGATCCCTCACAGCCCTGGCTCTCCTTCTTCACCATCTGTATCATGTTTCTTGTCTTTACTCTCTCACTCTTGCCCTCTGGACACGGGCCTGGGGTAAATCTGAAAGCCTGCACATTGCTCATCTCTATTGTCCTCTTTTCAGTTCAGACAGACACGTCTGAATTTCAGGAGTTTAAAAATCATATGACTTCTGTCTCACAAAGAGAGTAGCACTGCATAACTCTTAGTATAACTTAAACAGTAGCATGTAGTGTTAACAACACCTAGGTCATGGGTTTAATTCCCAGAGAATGCATGATCTTGTATACTATAGATGTATAGTATGCAAGTTTCTATGTATTTCTAGACCCTAGAAATGGTTTGGGTCCTTGATGCAAGTTTATGTCATTTTTTGCCATTTTATCATAATCTTGTCTACATTTTAAGTTCAATGCCAAAGTTATTAATTACTGTTACTTTATTTACAGTATTTAGTATACAGTACAGTATTTACTTACTTTATTTTTATTCATTTACTTGAAAGAAACTAATAGCCTACTTTTATTCAGCAAGGATGCATTAAAATGATCGAAAGTGATAGTAAAGACATTTATAAAAAATGGTGTTCTTTTGCACTTTCTATTAATAAAAGGATTCTGGAAAAAAAAAATCCACAAAAAATGTTAAGCAGCACAACTGCTTATAAAACATATTAAAATAGATACTTTTTTAAAGTGCCCCTATTATGGATTTTTTTAAATTACCTTTCATGCAGTGTGTAACACAGCTCTAAGTGAATGAAAATATCCTGCAAAGTTTTAAATCTGAAAGTGCACCATGTATAAAGTTATTGTCTCTCAAAAGAAAGAGTCGACTCTGAATCATTGAAACGAGTCGTTTTTAAAAAGAATCCCAAGCCGTTTCATGTTGACGTCAACATGAAACAAATTAACCTTTCATTGCCCGTAATAGGGGCACTTTAATGTATTTTTGATCAGGTAAATGCAGCCTTGGTGAGCATAGGTAACTTCTTTCATAAACATAAAAAACTTACTAACTCCAAATTCTGAAGAGTAGCATATTATACATGATACAGAGAGAGGATATATGTGTATTCACAACGTATTGTTCAGATACACGGATTGTAAGAAAAGGACTGTTTTGATAAGCGTTGAAAGCAAATGTCTACAGAATGTGAGTGCTTATCTTGGGCAGATGGTGGTTAGAGAGACTTGAATTGACTGCAGAAAAGCTTTACACAAACAGCATTGTGCAGAGTTGCTTTTCCATGCCCGCACTTGCTCTAGAGGGCAGTCGGTCGGCATCCTGCCAAATTACACCAGAACAGCAGGGAGTACGTTCTCTCTCCTTTCACCTCACCAGCTTCTCATCTTGACCACTGGCCTCCAAAGAACATTTTGTCAGTGGTCAGCAACGTGCACAATACCCTCCTGGGGACCAAGATCCCCCATCCCATAGGGGGCCAATCCTAGCGATGGACCCATGGACTGAAAGCTCTCAGTAGGTTGTTGACACCGGGTCAACCCTGGCCTGGAGCTCAGTGGGTCAGCACTGGTCTGGCCAGAGAAGACAGAATGGAGAGATCAACACACAGACGTCTGAGCTCTGACCACCCAAGGAAGCACAGATCATCTGGTGCAGAGACCTGTGGAATTCCTGCTCCTGTCAGTGAGACTTAATGTAGGATGTGATACATTTAAAAGTGTCTGCCAAAATGCAAACACTTGTCATCTGTTTCCCTCATTTGGTGGGGAAAAAAACATATATGAATATTAATAGGCTATGGTATATGCCCTGAGACAGTTAATGATTGGTTGGCTAACCCTAACTGGCTGTTTAATCAAATGAGACAACATCTAGTGTTTCATGGCGCAATGTTCAGAGCAGTTATGACGCAAGCTCAAAAAAAACATAAGTGAAATATTGTTTAACCCTGGTTCAAAATTCAAATAGACATTAACTGAAGGTAAATTGTAAATAAAAAGTGTAGCATGCTTTAAAGTGGAGCTTTTGTTCTTATTTGGGATTTGTGCTAGGTCCCTAAAATCAGTCTCCAGTCACGAAAGTACAGCTATAAGTCCAAAATCTCTCAAAATGCTTATCAATATTATGTTTTCAGTAAATTTGCATAATACAAATCTAAAGAAATTGTCCTTCTTTAGCTCAAATTCTTCAAAGCTACTGTTGTCTGGCTAATGTGCATGAAAAAGGCGATGCTTCAAATGTGAAAGGCATTAAAAATGAAATAATCTATTTTACTGTATGAGACTATGACCTGCATATTGAGCGCTACTATTTTCCCTTTTATTTTCATACAAGCCGAAGTATGTCCCTGGTGTAATGCCATGAAAAAAGGATTCTGTTACCTTCAATACCTCCATTAGCACCATCCGTCAGACACGTGTTTTTCCGAAATGTGTGACATCCTTCCTGTTTATCTAAGCTGGCTTTTCTCATCTCCTTTGCACAGGGCTGATAAGTTGAGTGACATGAGAAAACTGTTCCTCTCCACAGCAGGACCTGCTGCTCCAGCCAAAACGGCCAGATGATAAAAGTGAGGAAAGCGCCCGATTGCCTGTAGCCCCTCATCAATCCAGTCCCAATTCTTCTAGCCTGACAGTGTTTGACTGTTTCCAAACGTTTGAGGAAGCCCTGCTGGAGATAGGCCTTATCAGGACCAAGCCAAACTGCCATTCTGCATCCATCCATCTATCAGCTGCTCGGCGGCCTGGAATCACACCTCACCGCTCACTGATCTGATATACTTGTGCGACTATGAAGAACGGTAAGATGACACAGGGATTTAAAACAAATAAAATGCAAAAGTTCTTTAGTGAAAGACAAATAATGCTATAAAAGAAGCTACTGTAAATCTTATCTTTGGCTCTATATTTTATGGATTTAGGTAAAGATATATTTTATGGATTTAGGTAAGAAGCATTGTGATGTGTTTTGTACCCTAAGAACTACAAAAACACTTTATCTCTTGAGGGTCAATGGCTTTTTACTTACTGTGAGACTCATAGATCTATGTGACTTCCACTAGCTAGTTCGCTCCCATCCTCGCAACTTGCAATAAAACAACTGGCCAATTAACACCAAATAGAGACATACTTGGATCCTGATCTGTTCCAGATTAATGACTGGCCACTGGTTTCACTCCCAGTGGCCATTCATCAGGCTGCACAAGTAGGTCACTTCAGCATCAAGCATTTGGTCAAGTCCACAGGGGCTCAGCACTCACCAAAGACTCCAATTTGATTTAATTGCTCGTTTTGGTTTGTGACCTGAAAAGGCCCTATTGGCAAGACTTCACAGTAATTCTGTTCACAGCTTTTACTAAAGACCAGAGTTATGAATGGTTTCAGGATGCTTTTCTGTACAGTTAAAGCATTTATTGTTATGTTTAGCTTTGGGAAGTTAATAACTAAAAGACATTTTTCAGCAATGTGACCGTTGCACAGGGGCTTTTAACACAATTTAGCTTTTTACAGAAGGAGCGAGCAAACTTGAAGTGGTGTAGTATGACAAAACAACTTTTTTCTGTTGCACTTTATTGCGTACAGAACTTTATAGCAGAGCAATATGAAGAAATTATTAAACACACTCACCTAAACTGTCCTCTCTTAAGTTGTAAGTTGGGAAGTCCAATTCATATTAATGATTCAGATCTGACAATTCACTCAAAAAACGTCATCAGTTATTCACCCTTATGTTGTACCAAACCCGCTTGAGCTTCCCTTTCCTTTTCCTGTTGATATGTAAATAAAAGCCTAAATTAAATTGTTAAATCATAAAATGATGCTCTTCAGGAAACCTCTTGATTCATATGGATCTTTTACAATTTCTTTATAAACTTTTTGCATCAAAGTTGTGGTGTAATGGACTTTCAAAGGAGGAATAACTTACTAAGCTGCATTTTTTAAAGGTTTGCTTAACTGTATTTCAAATAATTCATAATTTTGACTTGTCAAACTATACTGTTTCATTCTGTGCATTCTGTAGCATTATTTATCATGTAGCAACTAAAAAGGGCTGCCTGAATTTGAAGAACAATCCTCATATAGATTAGAATACACAAGTAAAAAAAAAAAAAAAAAAATCCTGCCATAAACAACAGTATATCCCATAGATTCCTCTCTAGCCTCTTGACTATTAGCTTTCCCAAAATATGATTATCGTGTTTAAGTTTAACACACTCAACAAGATTTAGCTCAAATAGATTTAGCGGTTTGTGCTTCCTATGAGGGACTAACAGCATTAGGAGCACTGATTAACACACTCGACCCAGACATTTATTGACCTTAATTGACCACTGTGTCAACAGCTAAAGTCGCAATGGACATGGATCTCCGTCACCTGACTGTTATACATTAACTGAATACTTCACCTTAACACATGCATGTAACTAATGGATAGTTACATACATGTGTTAAAGTGAAGACACAACAAGAACTTTGATATTAGAACTTAGAAAAAGTTTAAATCTGTAATAAGAAACGTATTATTTAAAGTTGACAAATATTTAATCCCGTGTTGCTGGTTTAAACTAGCTAAAGAAAACAGAGAACAATCCCTATCACGATCTAATCTGGACATCTGTGTATAAACTAAGTAAAGCTATACAGTTAACACAGACTGCCTTTTTTACATCTCTGTGAAAAGAAAGCAGAGAATGAAGGCTGGAAGCGCATTGTGGATTGCATTTCAAAGCTGCCGTCCTCTGTGGCCAGTCTGACCTTTGAGTCTTGGTTCATTCAGCTAGCGGCTTTTGCCGGACCACTGGACAAAGCGCAGGAGGTCTCAGTCTAACTTTTGAGGTGATTAGAGGAGTGGACACTGCAACACTCTGCTTCAGTGCCCTCTCGGGACCCTCCACTGGCCAGCGAGGCCTCAGGGGCCAAGGTCAGCGTCCACTGTGACCCTTTCGGACCCCTGTCATGTTTGGACACATGCGAGTACAATGCTGCACAGGGGCTAATCCAGCAGATTAGCATACGGGGAGGATAAAAGAGGGCGCAAGGCTATGGACCTGTGCACCCACCGTGGCCAGCAAAGAGAGTGTTGGCATGGAGATGGACAAATTGTAAGACGATAAACAGTCTCATCTTCTGCTTTTTTTAAAGATGGATTTGTGGGGATGTATTATATAAGGAATCATCCCCAGTCTGTATTCAGCATGATCTTTCAATTGTGTCCCAGGTTTAAGATGAATTCAGTGATCGTGCTTAGTCATGCTGTGGCTTGAGCCTTTTGTTCTCTATAAAACATGAGATTAGGTAAAGATTGTATCACAGTGAAATATTGCAATTACTGCAGAATATGTTTATTTGCACCGTTTATTTGTGTGTATGTTTAATTTAGAAATTAAATTAAATAGAATAGTACAAACTTTTATTTTTGAAAGTAATTTGATATAAATATGACACATAATGTGACAGTGATATTGCACTGATATTTAAGCTTAATGAAAAACAATCCTGCAGTTCTGAGAA
The DNA here is from genome assembly GCF_936440315.1 of Barbus barbus. Classification (NCBI taxonomy): domain Eukaryota; kingdom Metazoa; phylum Chordata; class Actinopteri; order Cypriniformes; family Cyprinidae; genus Barbus; species Barbus barbus. The sequence goes on from NC_136753.1 coordinate 19,741,225, forward strand.
TACCCAAAATACACAAGATGTTTGTACGCATGCCAAAACTCCCTTGTTTGACCCCTAGACCCATGGTAACTTTGCACCGTCCTTAATGGAGCATCTCCATCCATGGACAGCAGCTGACTAAGTTTACCTAGTTTTATTTTAAAATATTAAACAAAAATGATAATTTAAGAAAAAAAAAATTAATAAAAATGAATTTAATAAAAAAACGAAAGCTAAAAGTTAACACTAAAAAATAATTTTATATTAAATGAAAAAATATAATAATAAAAAATAAAATGACACATTTTTGTAAGCCAAAACCTGGAAATAAGTTAGCATTTTAGCACTTTCGTTCCTTCATTCCAAAGTGAATGAGTTCTTTGGAAAGGTTTTTGGTTAAATGCCTGAACAAAAACTATCTGTGAATTTAATAAAGACAAAAAGAGTTACTGGGAGCTTAGTGCTTAGTGTAGTTGTGTAGATCTGCTTCAAAATTCATAAAAGTTGCATTCATTTGTGAGGGTTATCATAATGAACAAACTGTTTATTGCAGAGGTTTTTATTTGTTGTTGTTGTTTTTCCCCAATAATTCAAAAGTTAATGGATATATATATATATATATATTAGTGCTGTCAAATGATTAATCGCAATTAATCGCATACAAAATAAAAGTTTTTGTTTACATAATATGTGTGTGTATTGTGTATAGTCATGATGTATATATAAATTCACACAGATACAGCATGTATTTTTGAAAATATTTACCTGTATTTACATGTATATATTTATATTCATGTAATTTATTTAATATCTAAATATGTTTAATATATAAACGTAACATATTTTCTTAAATATATACATGCATGTGTGTGTATTTAAATGTACATAATAAATATACACAGTACACACACATTTATTATGTAAACAAAAACTTTTATTTTGGATGCGATTAATCGTTTGACAGCACTAATATATATATATATATATATATATATATATATATATATATATGGGACACCAAAGTGTATTAGAATTGTGCAAAGTGCCAATATTGACCTGGTGGCTGGGTCCAAACTCTTCCCCCATAAGCTGGAAGTCTACTTGCTCATTTCCTGTCAGGAATGCAAAGCCACAGGCTGTGGGGGGTGGGTCTCGCTCTGACGCTCCTGTGTGTTCTCATTCAGCACAGGGGTCGTGTGTCAGGGGTGAAAGGTCAGGTCTGGAGGTGTGGAGGGAGTGCTGAGGCCTCAGGCAGGTAGGGTCTTAATTGGTCCTTGGGGAGAAGAGAAGATTTTCTATGCCTGTCGGGGAGGCAGTCTGTGATGAACTTGTAGCATTTATGATAATGACTGGAGGAAAGAGAACTGTCATGGGGTGAAAATTTCAGGGGAAATGCCTGTTGGAGTATCTGTATATACTGTCTGTGGAATGATACAGCCAGATGAATGCATCAGGAAATGAATTGGAATTTTTGGAATTTTTATAAAGCATTCTCAAAGTTTGAACCGTAGTATCATTAGCTCTCTATTGCTGGTGGCCTTATCCAATCTTTAGCTAAATTAAACGTAAATACACTTAACATTAACAAGATGCTCTATTGTCCATAACCTCTGACCCTCTCTTCAAAGTTCACTCCCTCATCCCCATGCAAAGTTTTCGCATTTGTCCTCGCCAATTTGTTGACATAACTCTGCCATTACCTCAACTTAGAAGCATCACGGAGTGCTGGGTAATTTCATTAACAAGAGAGGGCCTGCAGCTGCAAAAGGATATGGAGAGATGTAGTGAGTGTGAGGAAGAGGTGGGGATCACATCTCTTGTTTGTCTCTCTCTGAATGACAGGAATGTGTCCATCTGAAGAGAAAGAGTGTGTGAGAGGCAGCAAACGCAGCTGTGTAGAGGCAACGATATGAGAGGGCAATAAATACTGTCATATAGCTGTGCTTTTCTATAATGTGCTGAGTGCAAAATAAGAGCAGGCCTTTTTCAGCTCATTAACCATCATGCCCCAGGGCCTGGGAAGCAGTGCATGAGGGCTGGTCACTATGAATTTCTATCTTTACGCCAAGGAGTGTGTGCATGTGTCAGCTTGACTCATGACAAAGGAAACCTTGCTCTTGTCCTCCTGAATGGCCTTTACAGTACTGAATGGTATTTACAACATTGTTAAAAATGCAGAAGTATGGTCATATGACCTCAAGGATAGCTTGAATCTTGTCTAAGATATTCTCTATAGATAGACAGACAGACAGATAGATATAGTGTGTATATATAGGATATAAAGTGTCTACACAGATAGATAGATAGATAGATAGATAGATAGATAGATAGATAGATAGATAGATAGATAGATAGATAGATAGATAGATAGATAGATAGATAGATAGATAGATAGATAGATAGACAGATAGACAGACAGACAGACAGACAGAAATGGTGTGTACAGCATATACAGTTGGGCAAAAAAGTATTTAGTCAGCCACCAATTGTGCAAGTTCTCCCACTTAAAAAGATGAGAGAGGCCTGTAATTTTCATCATAGGTACACTTCAACTATGAGAGAAAGAATGGGGGGAAAGAATCCAGGAAATCACATTGTCTGATTTTTAAAGAATTTATTTGCAAATTATGGTGGAAAATAAGTATTTGGTCAATAACAAAAGTTCATATCAGTACTTTGTTATATACCCTTTGTTGGCAATGACAGAGGTCAAACGTTTTCTGTAAGTCTTCACAAGGTTTTCACACACTGTTGCTGGTATTTTGGCCCATTCCTCCATGCAGATCTCCTCTAGAGCAGTGATGTTTTGGGGCTGTCGCTGGGCAACACGGACTTTCAACTCCCTCCACAGATTTTCTATGGGGTTGAGATCTGGAGACTGGCTAGGCCACTCCAGGACCTTGAAATGCTTCTTACAAAGCCACTCCTTCGTTGCCCGGGCGGTGTGTTTGGGATCATTGTCATGCTGAAAGACCCAGCCACGTTTCATCTTCAATGATGGAAGGAGGTTTTCACTCTAAATCTCACGATACATGGCCCCATTCATTCTTTCCTTTACACGGATCAGTCGTCCTGGTCCCTTCGCAGAAAAACAGCCCCAAAGCATGATGTTTCCACCCCCATGCTTCACAGTAGGTATGGTGTTCTTTGGATGTAACTCAGCATTCTTTCTCCTCCAAACACGACGAGTTGAGTTTTTACCAAAAAGTTCTATTTTGGTTTCATCTGACCATATGACATTCTCCCAATCTTCTTCTGGATCATCCAAATGCTCTCTAGCAAACTTCAGACGGGCCCGGACATGTACTGGCTTAAGCAGGGGGACACGTCTGGCACTGCAGGATTTGAGTCCCTGGCGGCGTAGTGTGTTACTGATGGTAGCCTTTGTTACTTTGGTCCCAGCTCTCTGCAGGTCATTCACTAGGTCTACCCGTGTGGTTCTGGGATTTTTGCTCACCGTTCTTGTGATCAATTTGACCCCACGGGGTGAGATCTTGTGTGGAGCCCCAGATCGAGGGAGATTATCAGTGGTCTTGTATAATAGATAGATAGATAGATAGATAGATAGATAGATAGATAGATAGATAGATAGATAGATAGATAGATAGATAGATAGATAGATAGATAGATAGATAGATAGATAGATAGATAGATAGATAGATAGATAAAAAAATACAGGAATACAGTATATACTGTGCTGTAAGCTATTTAATTCCAAACATAGCCACTGTTAAAGATTACTAGGATTTGCTCTTACGGGATGCAGATGGCACGTCCTGGTAGTGTCTATAAAAGCATGTGTTGTACTGGGACGTGCTTTGCAAGAGAGCCGATGGATCGCCCTGTTTGCTCAGGGTGAGTCCCAGAACCCTGGGAGCAAATTATCCACCTATTAAAACCTTGTAATTATTTACCTTCCCCTTCCTAAAGAAGGGCAACGTCTCTCAGATAAAGAAGAGCCTCTTGCTTTGCAAGTGCTGTTTGAGTTGAGGCTGGAGAGGGCTTGGACTAGACAGACTACAGTTGCTGTCTATTGTCAGAGCAAACATTCGTGAAAACAGGATCACAGCGATGGGTACACAAACTCGCAATCGCCACCCCCCGTACACACACAAACCAACAGTCTTGGCACACACCCACCCACACACATATTTACACACAGGCATTCTTGTCCCCTGGCTGCAAAGGGTAGGTCCTGGTCTGGTGAGGGGCACAGCAGTCAGCCTGGACAATGAACACAATGGCCATTAGGCAGCAACTGTCAAAGGCTGTAGGGTGTGTATCAGCCATCCTCAAGGTCCTAACCCAATATTTGAGCAGGCCTGTGGGTGTGTTGACCACAGAACGAGCATCCTCATGCTTGGAGATGTATACTTTCAGATCAGACGGGGAAGATGTTCCCTCCCTAACAAGCAGGTGAATAAACATAGTGTCCACAGTATCCATAGTAACACCAGTGATGTTTATCAGCTGCATACTCTGAGGACTCTAGGGCTCATACCAGGTACTGGGCTCCATGCCTTCGTGCACAAGGTATTTTGTGTGTGTCACGAGGACAAACAAGTAATCTTGTGTAGGCTCACCCGACACACGTGTCCTGGACTAAGAATTTGTGTTATGTGACACTTAATTTGTAATTTCCTAATGGAAATATGCTGCAGTATGTTCTATTTAAATGAATAACAAATACAGTATATATAGAAATTACTATTATAAAAAAAAGAAAAGAAAGAAAGAAAGAATTCATACTTTTATCCAGCAAGGACACATAAAATTGTTTAAAACGGTCAGTGAATTAATAATATTAATTTCACAATATTGAAAATGAAAATAAAATAAATGAAAATTATCAAAATGATATTACGGTGTCCTTGTTACGGTGTAATTATACATTTAAGTACTGAGTAATATACCTACTATATGGTTAGGGTTAGGATGGGGGTTTGGTTTAGAGTTAGTTGCATGTAATTATGTATAATTTATTGTTACATTGGTTCTTTAGTACATGTAACCTGTAACAAGGACCAAAATTTCAACTAGATTAAATTTGGTCTCATCTAGTGCTGCAAAGCTACAGAGGAAATGCAACCAGCATTCGGTCTTGTAAAGAATCTCTGCTTCAATGCAAAGGCTCTACACTTGTTTGCCAAAGGCTTTAGCATCTGCTAAGATACCATTCTTGCCAATGAAGTAATGTCACCAGACTCCGTTTGGTGCAGACACACTATACCACTTACACAGTGAATGCGGCCCTTAGAGTCCCCTACGCTGTAGTGGCAAGCCCCTACAAGAGCCACTCTGCTAGGAGGGATCAGCCAGCCTGTGGATACACTTTCATCCTGGCAACCGATCCCCCCTTCGTCCCTTCTCCGTACCAAACAGCAGTGTTTACCTAAAGGATGAAGGAGCTGAGCAAGGACCTCACCTGCTGGCCCCGAGGTTGCCATGAATACCCCAATAATCCCTCTAAGTCCATGCAAATTCACCCAGGCTGAGTCCTTCGGCCCAGCAGAGGCGGCGCTCTGTTGTTGATCAGTTTGCCATAGCAGCAGCCCTTATCTCCACATGAAAGAGGAAGCCTGTCATGATGCGGACCTCGTTCGCTGCCTTCGCCGCCCTCCCGCCATCACAGAGCCTTTCACGGGATGCTGCGTGTTTACTCCCAGCGCTCGGCATGTTAAATTAAACCTCTAACAGTAAGCATTCGTGTCCCTTTATGAGCGAGAGAAAGAGCCTGGCTTGTTTTGTCTTGTGAGTGGAAAAGAGCCACAGAGGGATTAGGGAGCCGAAATATAGATTTGCCATCGGGAATCCATTAAATGGCCTCGTTCCCCCAACAAAGGAGCTAATTCATTTATGACATTCCAGGCCATGAGACAGTGAGGTAATCTTATTGATTTTTCCCACTTTTACTATTCAGATGAATAGTGAAGGAAAGAAAGAAAAAAAAATGACACATCCAGCGCTTGAGAAACTGAATCGTGGATCTATTCAACTTCTCCCATAAGCAGTAGGGATATGTGCGTCACAACCGGTGGCTAATATCTATGCTAAATAGTTATAGTAATTTATGGCACGTCCTGAGTCATAGGCCAGGGGGATGGGGTAGAAAATAAGTGACCTTTGTGTCTTGGTCAAAATCCCCATTGGCCTAATTCAGCTGGGGGAATGGACCCCACAGCAGCAATGGGAAGATGCCTCAAACATAATGCACACAATAGCCAATTGTGCAGTGGTTTCTCTCCTCGGCATAAAGCAAAGAGCCCAGGGGACAGTAAAGGGTGAATGAAGCCTGTTGCTTTTCTCAGGCACGATGACACTCGGTGATGAAGGGGTGTCGACTCAGCAATCAAGAGGGGCAATAGGATCTCATCGTGAGATATACAAGGCCGTGAATTTAAGATAGATGCTAAAGCTGTTTAGCACGTTTACAGTAATAAAAGCAGTGTTCTTAAAAGGTTGAGAAGGCAATAATCATTATTTTTCTCTTTGGAAGAGACAGAAAGAATCCATTTGCAGTGCATCAGACTCAAAACTAAAAATACTAATTTGTGGCATTAATTAAAAATCAGTTTGTGTTCATGTGAGTACATAGCTTCTTTATTGTATAAAAACATATATTGTAAAGTGCTATGTAGTATATAAATATCAATTGTAAGCGCTATATAAATAAATTTGACTTGACAATTGGACCTTTGTTACCATTAATAATTGATTAAAATAACAAAACTTGTGACTATTATTGTTAAAATTACACATTTTCACATGAACCTGGAGTCAGTAAACACACTGATGAAGTCTCATAAACCTAAAACATACATCACAGTTTAAATAAATGACTCATTTTTGAGTCATTTAGAATAAATTCAGTGACTGTAAGTCTGATTCAAATCACTAATGCCGTGTTCACACTATTACTTACGCATTCAAAATTTCTATGCAAAACACTGCAACAGTAGTAATAGGAATGTCACATGCTGCATGTTTTTTGAGAAACAATGTATCATAATACATCCAAAATGTAAAATTATGCAATCTACTGCAATACTGCAGATTAGTGTTATTTTAATTCGGCTAAGAGGTCACTCTGTGATGTATCGATCTTTTATCGTAACTTTGCAGGGCACAGTTCACCAAACTAAAACTTCGGAAGGCAGTGAAATTTGCATAAGCTAAATTGTTTTGATTGAGTTTTAAAAACAACCAGTGCAAAAGAGAAATTTGTTTGCAAATCAAAGACTTAGACTGTATTCATTGTTGCTGCAAAAGCGTGCACTAGCGCTCCTGAACAATCATCTTATTTGTCAACTAAAAAAAGTAATTTGACTCATAAATGTCTGTTTTAGTTCTTTTTTTATGAACTGGAGTCCTGCTAAGCTGCTGTTTTATTTCCACATGACAGAAAATAAGGTAAAGTGGTTAGAACAACACAAGAAGAACAATAAAGTCTGTTTAAAATATGTTTTTAGACAAAATAGTAAAAAATCTTGTAAAAAAAAAAAAAAAAAAAAATCCCAACCAAATAATTAAAAGTAAAAAAGAGTTCAAATATCAAGAGATATTTATCAAGAGCACAACTATACACAAAACAAATGGCTTCACTGCAATTGTCATTAGCTTTTGGCCATATCAGGGCAGTAAAAAATTAAAATCCCACCCTGTCTTACAGCCCTTTATCAACTGCAATCTGTATAGGACCGGGACAGCACAAAGCCCAGAGGGGCTGGCCTGTCCCAAAAGACAAGCCTGTGAACAAATGGTTACATGGCCAAAACAGCCCAAGAGCTGAACTGCTGAATTTATTTCCTTTTTCCCAAGCTTTATTCACAGAGTGACTCTGCGTGGCCACCCTCCCCAAAATAGGCGGGCGGTGAGGTAGACTGGGGGCCGATGACAGAAGGGGCATAGACAGAACAAGTCAGTGTCTTTTGAGGGAAAAATAAAGCTTTGTGAGCAACGGCAGTGGTGGCACATTTGACAGGTCTTTACCAGTCTTCAGCTCCTTTGTGTCACTCACATAATGGACAAAAACACAAACTGAGCCACTGTGGCGTTGTGGCCCGGGCTATTAGTCAACGTGACGGCCTTTGGAGATGCTAATGGCCATATAGTGTGTCCTCCCCCGTCTTCAGAAGCCGGTTATCTGATAGCACAAAGGCATTTCGCTGGAGGTTGACTTCTTCTTCGCCCCTATTGAAATGCTACAGAGTCATTAGGTTAAAGTCTTTCTCTTTTTTTCCCCTCCAAACACTCCTCCTTCTCAGACTATCCTTTTTAACAAACGGGGAATATAATCATTCTCCAAGACGTGAGAGAGGCTGGAGCATATGTATGCATGCGGCCCCTCAGGTGCTGGAAAAGAAATAGAGCACTCTCTAAAAAACAGACACCCCGCAATTCCCTCCGCACCCCTCCGGCGAGGTAACGATGCCAGTAACAATCAAGGCCTTGTGAAATGGGAGAGGATGCCCAGGAGTTAAAGACCTCTTGCCCACTGTGTTATTCATCAGTGAGGGCTGGAGCTGAGAGCTCAAGGGCCCCACGCTTCCACACGTAGCCCAGAGGTCTGGCTCCACAACCCTGCACTGATGATGAGCACAGGCCACGGAGCATAGAGTCATACTTCAGAGCAAGGGCCACTCACACCTAACATACATAATTCCAGCTTCATTAGCTGCAGGAAATGCACATTGACGTACATAGACTCGAAAGCATACAGCATCTAGAAATTGCCCATTAAACAGCAATTCAAAATAACACTGTTATATGCATTTTTTTTTTTTTTTTGTAAACTGATCTAGGGCAGTGCTTCTCATTCTGGACGTTAAGTGGCAACAAGCACACTAGCAAAATGTACTGTTCAAAGTTCAGAAATGCCTTTAAAGGCATAGTTAAAAAAAACAAATATATATATATATATATATATATATATATATGTATTTCTTTATTCACTCTCATGCCATTACAAACCTGTACAATTTTCATTCTTCTGTGGAATTTTTTTTCATGAAATGCTTTTTGGTTAGCAACATTATCCAAAATATCTTCTTTTGTGTTCCAAAGAAGAAATGATGAGGTAATGTAATTTTCCCTTTTAAGATCAAACTGCACAACAATTTGCACTATGTCTTCCACATTTAAGTCTCTGCGGCCACCGGAGCCTCCGTCGCAGTGCAGTTATGGAAATTGTGAGAAAATCATACCTTGAAGTGTTGCACAACAGGGTAAAGCAAAATTTATACAATCCACCTTTACACTAAAGGTATTTAAGGCTCGTTACAGTAACTCATTACTGTAATATTGTTTTTAAATTATTTACTAAATGTTACATGTACTATATATACAGTGCCCTCCAAAAGTATTGGAACAGTAAAGACAAAATTGCACTGTTGGCTGTGGAGTCAAAACATATACAAATATGATTAAAAGATGAATATGAGACAAAACTACAGAATGTCACATTTTATTATTGGGTGATTCAACACATAGATGTTTTACCAGCTAAGAAGTTCAGCACTTTTACAGTTTCATCCGTCTATCTGATGTAAGCATAAGTATTGGAACAGTTGCCTCACAGGTCTTTCTAAGTGATCAACTGTGTCCTGTTGCATTAATTCTTCAGATATTAAAAGCAGGGAATGTGTTGTATCAGTTATATCCATTACTGCTGTATTCTGAATCCTGCAATCGATGATGACACACACATACCAGGATGAAGACGAGGGAGCTGACTTTGAGAGAAAAGCAAGCAATTTGGATGCTACACTCTTAAAAATAAAGGTGCTTCAAAAGGATCTTCAAGCGATGCCATAGAAGAACCATTTTGGTTCCACAAAGAACCATCTCTTCCTTAACTTTTTATAATCTGAAGAACCTTGTTCCACCACAAAGAACCTTTTGTGAAACAGAAAGCTTCTTCAGATGTTAAAGGTTCTTTATGGAACCATTTAGACAAAAAGGTTCTTCTATGGAATCATGAATGTAAAAGAAAATCAAATCAGAGTGTAAAAGAAAAGAGGAAGTCAGTTAGAGCTCTTGCAAAATCAAAGGGCACGGAGAAATCAAGAGTTTGGAAACCACCAGCGACACCAGCAACCAACAATGACCTGATCGGCTGAGAAAACAACAGTAGTTGATGACAGACAGATCATAAAAGCTGTGAAAATGAATCCTAAAAGCCGTGTCTGTAAAATCACCAACAACTTCCAGAAAGCTGGGGTGATGCTGACAATCTACTGTCCTCAGGAGACTTTGACACAGAATTACAGATGCTACACAGCAAGATGCAAACCTCTGACCAGCACCAAAAATAGAAAGGCAAGATTAGAGTTTGCAAAAAAGCACAAAGGTGAGCCAGAAGAGTTTTGGAACCGTGTTTATGGACCGATGAGACAAAGATGAACCTTTATCTAAGTGTTGGGAAAGCAAAAATGTGGAGAAAAAAAGGGAACTGCAAATGATCCCAAGCATACAGCCTCATCTGTAAAGCATGGTGGAGGTGGTGTCATGGCATGGGCATGCATGGCTGCCTCTGGAACAGGCCCTCTCAACTTTACTGATGATTTAATGTATGATGACAGTAGCAGAATGAATTTCGAAGGGTACAAAACCATCTTTCCTACCAATATTCAAGAAAATGCCACCAGATTGCATCAGGACAATGAACCAAAACACCTTGCCAGTTCAGTCAAGGAATTTATAAGAGCAAAGAAATGGAAAGTCTTAGATTGCCCAAGTCAATCTCCAGATTTAAATCCGATTGAACATGAATTTCACCAGCTGAAGAGGAGAGTAAAGGCAGAAACTCCCCAAAACAAGCAACAATTGGAATTGGCTGCATTAAAGGCTGGGAAAAGCATTTCAAAGGATGAGACCAAGAGTCTGGTGATGTCTATGGGTCACAGACTCACTGCTGTGATTGGGCGCAAGGGATCTGCAACTAAATAATACCTTTTATATCTGCCTTATGTTCAACTGTCCCAATACTTATGCTCACATCAATGAGTGGGATGAACTCTAAAAGTGCTGTTCTTTTTATTCGGTAAAACATATTTGTGTTGAAACAATAATAAACATTTTGTAGTTTGTCTCATATTCATCTTTTAATCATATTTGCAAATGTCTTGACTCCACAGCCAACAGAGCAATTTTGTCTTTACTGTTCCAATACTTATGGAGGGCACTATATATATATATATATATATATATATACACACACACACACACACACAATCTCCCAGTTTGCTATGGGAGAATATCGGAATATATCGGAAGCTTGTGAACACTGAAACTTTAGCAGAAGTATAGGCAGCTGGAGTGCATAGATCCCATTAAGAATATTAAAATTGTGTGAGATAGAATTGAATTTTTTTTTTTAATTAATTTACATTATGCATTTGGTATATTCACAGTGACATAGATTGCATTCAAGGTATACATTTGATCAGTTTGATCAAATTGATCATTGCATTTCCTGGAAATCGAATTCACACCATTAATATAGCTAGCACCATGTTCTACTTTTTGAACTATATAGGAATGCTGAAATTCCAGGATGGAAAACCCACCAGTTAAGAACTAAGGCCTTTGGAGCAGGAGATTTTCATACTCTTTTTTCTTAATTACAACATTGGGATGAGTGAGAAATTTGGTGTTTATTCTGGTTAGCCTGCATTCATGCATAAAAACTGTATATTGATGAGGCCAGGGTCAAACCGACTCTTTCAATAGATGTTTTCCAATCAAGTGCATCAAGTGGATTCATATGGTGTTTTCAAGTGCATCAAATGCTTTATAATTTATCCAGTGTAAAACATGAGAAAACATGTCAAAAAGTTTAGCAGCAATCGTTAAATTAACGGCAAGCAAAATTCTCAACATTAGAAATTCACACACGTTGGATATTGTCCACACCCACCCACTCTGTTTAACATACATTTAAAGTCACTTTTATTACTCCTTTTTTTTAACACCAATTTAATAAATAAACCACATCTGATGGGATACAACATGCAAACATTACAATCTACAACAAAAAGGAGCCGACAGATATTCTGTTACAAGCACCACACTCAGATATTTTCCCGTTGTGACGACAGATCCATGATTTTAATGAATTGACTCTAGAGATACTTCACAAGTACATGTATATTACCATTTACATTTATGAGCAACCAGGAACAAATGTGTGGTGTCCCTTACACTCAAAATTAGCAGGACATTAATGTGGATTTGATATAAAACCCAGTGAGACCACAAAAATTCTAGGGCACAAAATAGAAAATGTGCAAGCAAAGAACTAAAAGTGCACTAAAGCTGAAGATGACTGATGAAAATCAGAACCATTTGAGTCCCTCCAAGTAAAGAGTCGTAAAATAAAGCAAAACAAAGTGAGAGGAAATGGTCAAAGGAACAAACAGGATATGCCAATGCATTTTTATCCACCTGTGTGAGCAGATGGTGTGATCTTATAAAGAAATGTTCTGCATCTTCAGGACCAACCCTTATAGCCATGTATTGAATATATTAAACTAAGCTAAGGATGACTACAAGAAAATGAGGTGCAGATGAGATCTACTGTACAAACAACTGCATATATCGATGGCAAATTCTACAAAATAATTACAAAGGATTCATATGGTGGTAATTGTAACTGTGACTTCACTAACTGTGAATATGTCATAAGAGAGATGTTGTATAAATGTTGTGAAATCACAGCTCTAAAATATGAATGAAGGCGGCAATTGGTGATAAGACATTTTTGAATATTTTCTCTATATAGCAAGCCCAATCAATAACAGATGCATTTTACCATTTGGCTTCACCATAAACATCACCTTAACTAATAAAGAAAGTCAGGGGAAAGAGAAACCCGGACAAAGTATTTTATTGGGAACGAGGGATTGGGAGATGTATGTGCATGTCTGTCTGACTGGTTTCTCGTAGAACATGTCTGGTGAACACATTGGTGGCTTTGAAGTGCTGGAGGAAGAGAGAATAAAGCACGGCACTGACATGTACCATTCTCCAGTCGAGTAAGTGCTTCTTCTCCAACAGAGATTAAATATACAGCAAACGGTACAGGTTTCCAGCTCACTTTGCTTACTTTCACTGTTTTGAAGGGGGAAGAGTGCGAGTGTGCATGTGTGTGAGAAGACTGAAAGCTGAAGCAGGATACATTAAAAACAGAGAAGACAAGAAGCTGGGAAGAAAGTTAATTTACAAAGGGCAAAGAGAAAAACTGTTGTATTTAATCAGTGCATTTTCTTCTGTAAGGGCATGACTGTCCAGAAACAAGTTGATCCTGAAAGAACACAAAAGATTAAGAATTATTTCTCATAATTCCCTATATACATATATACAGGGCTGTCCCTTGATTAACTTTAACACATTTTTTTAAGATTTTTGATGAGGACACAATGAATTTCTTAGATGTTTTAGCATTATTTTTTAATGTTAATGTGCTACTTTGGCAGCCCAATGTTATAATATTTTAAAATACAGTTATAATTTTTTTTATTAAAATATAAAAATTATATATTTATATAAATTATTAAATAATATTAATAATACATATTTAAATATGAATAATTAATTAATGATACATTGAATCATTAACTATTTCTAAAAAATTCTCTCTTTAACCATGCAGTAGAAATAAAAACCACCTACTGCTCTATTTCTCTTTGTGAAGAGCTTCAATGAAAGCTTCAAGTTTCTCCTGAATTTCACGTACTTTTTCTGTAAAGAGAAATGCAAATGTGAGTAAATCATATACTAATAATGCTACCATTTCAATGGCAAAGAATTACCATTTCATCTCCCCTGCACTGTACTTGACTGAATTCACTAGTCTTCTCAAGTTCAAGCTTCTCCTGGGAAAACCCCTAAACTGGCCACATCATTGCAAAAACACACTTTCAAGTGGACTCATATGCATACAGATATTTCTAGGTTTTCCTAAAGATAAAGTATCAAGTCGTGTCAAGTGCCACTGTGGGTACATTCTCTGACACTCAAACAGCAGATGGTGGCCACTGACAGTTCAGCACTCAAAAGGTGTATGCGGTTGAGGAGCAGATGATGAAGAGGTGGTGTTCTATTGCACCTCCTCACCTCCACATGCTACTTCAAAGCCTGTCCCCTTCAGGGAGTCATGGAGGAGGAGTAGGAATGGGTGACAACTTTTAACCATGTGAAAGAGTGCGGAAAATGTAATGAAAAGGTTTCAAATATGAAATTCTGTTTCATTCTCCATTTAGAATTGATGTTCTTGCATGGGTGAATCCCACAATGAGGTCCAGGTCACAAATGATTCCAAAAGTGAACAAAAAGAAAGAAAATAAATAATAAAATTAATAATTTTTATTATTAATTTTATTATTAACCCCATTTTTTGGGGGGTTGTTTTGCATTTAATAAAAAAAAACAAAAAAAAAATACTTTTTTTTCCCCCAAAATATCTGACCATTTTTAAATTAAAATATTCAATTAAATTTAAAAATAATGAGACAGGAAGCACCTGATATGGTGGTTTGGTGAGATCCATCCATATAAAAAAAAGGGGGAAAAAACATCAAATTAAATTAAGTCAAATCCAAGATGGCCAATGATGTAAGAAATTATAAATATACAATTTTTTCTTTAAAAAAAAAAAAAAAAAAAAAAAAAGTAAATGTAAAAAGTAGTAAAAAATTATTTTTAAATATTTTTGCATTGAATTCAATCGAGAGTCTAGTTGAGAACCTGAAGTGATTTCCAAATCGGTCACTTGTGAGTTTCATTGACCAGTTGGCAGCAAGGCAGCTCAGTAGGTTTTGGAACAGAGCTATTATGTATGTTATCTACGCACGCAAGACCATTTGTGGCCTAATAGTGTGAGAACAAACAATCTGAAGTCTCATATGACAACAGGTTAACTGGGCTTTTCAAGTGGACATGGCTACAAGGTTGTGGCTGTAACTAAATACTGTCATCTGAGGCTCGTGCAGCCGTTTTAGGTGTATTTGTGGTGTGGGGATTCCCCATTCTCCTCAGAGGTGTAGGATGAAAGAACATCTGGCATCTGACATCTCTAAGGTCTGAAATACAATACTATGATCCACACACAACCGCACACGTGCTCACAAGTACAAACACACAAACTTTCACAAACATCCTGAAGCCTGAAAACATGACCCTTCAGAACCTTCTGCGCACACACGCACACGCAATCTTGTGGCTTAGACTTTGAGTATTTTTTTTGTGCCTAGGGACATAAAGATTAATGGTGAAGGTTAGCGAATATAACAGGCATTAGGTTTTGGAGAGGGCCTTATGACACGGCAGGTGTGGAGATGAAACTCAAGCCACCTGTGGTCTTTTTGAAAAATGCAGAATAGCAGCAGGAAAAGATTCATAAAATTCATTCCATCTGAACAATTTGAGGATACTTGATCTAACTTTATGTAACTCAATAACAGTGACGTATGCATTTATTAAAGATTCACTTATATTTACCAATTAACTGATAAGTGTTAACATGTTATGACTGAATATAATATAATATGAATTAATTATTTAAATTTTATAGAGGAATTATAAATTATACATTACTATTATAAACATTATAAATTATTATAAATATAAATTATACATTTATATGTAATACTTAATAAAATAATATTTTATACTTAAAGAAAAAAAATCAGAACATAAATATCCAATATCTGCAAACAGCAATTGATTAAATATAAAACATAGGCCCCATATATTGTGCATTCCTAGCATTTATATACTGTTGGATATATTTTTGTTAATTTATTAATGACATTTCTGGCTTGCTTTTGTTTTGAAACCAGCATAGTAATGGTTGTACCATTTTCATTCATCAAAAAAGACTTTATAATACACAAATAGAGACTCAAAAATACAAAAATACTAGACATGGTATGAATGAAGAGGACGTGATGGAAGCTACTATTCTGCATGGGCCAACTGCAAATCCATGGAAACGGTCAAATTGAAAACGTGTACGTTTATAGTCAATTAAGTTTTAAAGAAGAATGGACAGCTAAGGATGATGTGAACTTGTGTATATATGGGCTTAAAGTGTCTGAAAAGACTGTGAGAAACAGATATTTATTTCTGGTCGCCATCTGTTTGTTTCACATGGAGGAACGCAGAATGACGGCTAAGAAAAGGCCAAAACAAGACGGTCTTTTCAGCGCCTCGGAAATGTGACGCAGGAGAGAGAACTGCTCCTTCCCCTGCTTCTGTGAGTCCGAGAACAGGGTCCAAACTCCATTTAGACCCCTGTTTACCTAAGAGATGAGCTTTTGGACACATCCATTCATAGGTCTTCTCCCTTTATCTGGTCATGAATATTCCCATAATCCTTTGGCCCCTGTCCCAGCAGCCTCCTTTTTTGGGAGGTGTGGGGTGGCTTTCTCTCTTTCAGGATTCCTCCTCAATCCCTTCTTTGAAAGGGTCTCTCGCCTGATCTCCACATGAAATGATATCTCTTTCACTCCCACTCTTGCGGGCCTCTAAGCCTCCTGGGCCGGAGCGGCAGAAGGCTGGAGAAAGCCCTTAATTGACCTGTAATTAGACTGTGAAACAGTGTGGCCGTGGAGAACAGAAGGACGAGGAAAAAAGCGATAGTCAGGGCACGGGATACCGCCAAGGAGATGGAGCTGCAAGGAGCTGAAGAGAAACTCAATCCCTTTTGATATAAATGGTGGCCTTCGGTATTTGCCATCAAGTAGCACGACCGTTAATAGGGAAAATGGCAAAGAAACTAAAATGTGGCAACAGCCTTTTCAGCAGATCACGTTTCCCTCCACGCCTTCCCGGAAACAAGACGACTAAAGACATTCCACAGAAAATCAGTGTCACGTCAGGTGCGAACCTGTGTGATAAAGCTTCTCAAGCAGCAAAAAGACAACCAGAGAGGTTGTTCTCGCACAAAAAATGTAGTTGCAAACACAAAAGAAGATATTTTGTAAAACATTTCAACTGTTTTTGTTCATGCAATGAAAGTCAATGGGGTCCAAAACTATTTTGGGAAGGTGAGGTTGCGTAAACGAGTGAGGGGGACAAAAGTGATGTATAATCCATGGAAAACAGCGTTTCCACAAATCAGCTCTCCAAGTTATCGCTAAAACATCTGGCTACAAGGAGGAAAGAAACCACTGCCGGAGTTCTGCTGTGGAGAACCTCAGGGTTCAACACAAGGGTAGCTTCCAGCTTACCTCAGAAAACAGGCTTATTTGAGTGTGTGAAATCTTACACACGAGCAGTTAAAGATGAAGTGTGTCATTTTTTTATTTTATTTTAAAACACTTACCCCATCACAACCATAGCAACAACTAGTGAGCCACTAGGAGGCTGATTTTCCAGAAATAACTTTCACTGGAAGGACTAGCTGAAAATGACATTCTTGAAGAACAAATGTCACATATATTTATTTTATCCAAATATGACAAAGCCATTCTTTCAGCATTTTTACCTTTTGATCCACTTATTAGAATCACATATCTTAGACCACATACCATATAGAGCTATGCTAATTGTCTCAATCTGATAATGCAACCACTATGGAAAATATATCACATTACTCACAGGGATGCATGATAAATTTGCAAAAAGTTAATTCATTGAAATGGATATATTAAGGGCCTAGTCCACCCAAAAACGTGAATTCTGACATCATTTACTCAACCTCACGTCATTCCAAACCTGTATGCAATTTTCTGCAGAACATCAGGAACCAAACAACATTGGAGCCCATTGACTACCACTGAATAGACCCCAAAAAAAAAAAATCTTATTTTACGTGGAACATAAAAAACTATTTATTAGTTATTGGTCATAACATTAAAACAATTATCATCTGATTGCTTTTGATTATGGTTTCATGATGACTTTACAGGTAATGAACCACTATAGACTTTTGTTACATTCATCTTGACATACCCAGCAGTCAGAACCTTTGATCTGATGGTGCAACTAATGGGAATTTTCTCTTTACTTTCCCCTTGGGCTACGTGAGAGACTCCTGCTTATGAGGGCTGTGCAGACAGCACTGTGTCAGCTCAGGTGTATGCTGAACTCCTCACCTCCCCTTCACAGCCTCCCTCCAGCCTGGCCTCCAATAAGCATCTAATTACAGGGCTTTGGCACAGGTAAAACAGGGGCAAGTCAAGACGTGGAACAGCCCGAAAACAGTCAACCGGACAATAGACGATCGTCCCTTTATTAGCATTTGAGACCAAAAGTTACCCATGCTGAAAAAGAACGATCTCATAGCTGCATGTCAGTCAGCATAAAGATCCAACTTTGAACTTGCACTCAAAATTGCAGGTGGCCACAGTTGGACTCAATCGCACCTATAATTCTTGGCAACACTGATGGTCATCTTAAAGTGAAATTCTGTCATTTACTCATTCAGTCATTTACCCTCATGTTGTGAGTGCCAACCTTTCTTCTTAGTGTTGTTTGTCCATGCAATGTGAAAGTCAATGGGGAACGATGTTGTTTTTGACTTCAACTTTCATTATAAGGACAAAAATAATAAAACTATTCTTCAAAACATCTTATTTTGTGTTCTAAAGAAGAAACAGGTTACACTTTATTTTAAGGTCTCCTTGTTACAGTGTAATCATACATTTAATTACTGAGTAATATTAAGTACATGTACTTACTATATGGTTAGGATTAGGGTTTGTCTTAGGGTTACTTGCATGTAATTATGCATAATTTATAGTTATTATAATAGTAAGCACATGTAACGTGACAAGGACACCTTAAAATAAAGTGTTACCAAGAAAGCAAGTCATACGGGTTTAGAACTACACTGAGGGAGATTAAATGACAACATTTTCATTTTTTTGGGTGAACTATCCCTTTAACCCCACTTGTATGGAAGCTGAGTATTACACTCATTTTAACCGGGTAATGTGTGTGCAAAAATCCATTGAGGCTTTCCATCAGATCCTGATTTAAATGGATCATTAGGTCGGACAACATTTTTACTGATGATGTTGTGCATTGGTTAAAGGGATAGTTCACCCAAAAATGAAAATTCTGTCAATTTACTCACCCTCAAGTAGTTCCAAACCTGTATGAATGTCTTTGTTCTGCCGAACAGAAAGGAAAATATTCTAAAGAATGTGGGAAACAGATCAGTTCTGGGGCACCATTGACTTCCATAGTATTTTTCTGGTTACAAACTTTCTTCAAAATATCTTCCTTTCTGTTCGGCAGAACAAAGAAATTCATACAGGTTTAAAACTACTTGAGGGTAAGTAAATGATGACAGAAATTTAATTTTTGGGTGAACTATCCCTTTAAGGGTTCAACTTTAGGACTCTTTAGGATTTTAAGTAGAAAACACTCTTTTGCTGCTGATGCCGGGACTGAAATTATAGCTTCAGTAAATCCCTTCTTTTAACTATGAATTGAACAAAGACATGATAAAGGAGCAGCACTATGTCACGCAGTGTCATCGCGACTGGGCCAGAAAGTGAGGCATTGCAACAAGCGCTCTATTTTTACTCGGCGAGGAAGGAAATGTATGGTTTTCCTATTACCTCATAACAGACTATCTGACATATAGATGTACAGTGCAGTGTGCGGAGGCTTCGAGAACAGCCTTGCAGGAGACCAAATGGCAATGGGACTCGATCCTGATGACCGCAGAGGCACTTTTTGTGAAAGGACAAATGGTGAAATGGAAAAGTAAGTTCTCTAGGTTAATTTCCCACTCATTTGACTTCCGCTTCCACAGGTTTGAAGGCAGGGTGACGGTAAAAAGGAGAAGAGGGAAATTACTTCCTTCACTCGGACGACGAGTGTTGAGAGATTTATATGTGGGGAGCAGGACCTTTGAGAGCACTTGGGTGGGGTGATGGGGATGCGTTGGTGGGAGTGGGCGGCCCATTATCAGCTTGCATGGGAAGACTGGGGCTACAAGCCAGCTTCGGGGGGGAATGGGGCTCGCTCCAGCTGTTTTAGAGATGGGAGCGGTTTCCTCTCGGCCTGAAAGAAAGGCATAATCGTCTTTCTGTCACTGGAGGGGCAGGCCAAAAATATGCTTTTCACATCAGAGCGATGGGGTGCAGGGAATATGGTGGGAGCGTGTGAGAAAGAGGAGGCGAGGGTGAGAAAAGGAAAAACACAGAAGCTGGCTACAGATGAAAGGCAAGTGCATATAGCGCTCCATAAATTGATGCATGACATCCTAAAGCAGGCCGTTTATTGTTGAATATAAGTTTATTGGTTGGGTTTTTGAATATGTCTTTGCTGAACTGAACATTAATTTGCATAAATCAATAAAAACAAGTTTTCATGTCAATACAGGGCTCAACAGTAAGAATGACTCAATGGTTGCCAGCTGAAGGGATCACAACAAGTGTTCTTTATGGAGTTAAATTATAGCTGTAAGACTTTGTACTGCTGTGAGTTAAGAATAAAGTTTATTTAAAAAACAGGGTCAAAAAATATTAAGTACAAATATTAGTAAATAAATAAACTAATAATCACAGGTTAATCAGGACCAAACAATTGCCTATTTTCACATTTCACATAAACCAATAAAATGCCAAAACATACAGTCAAGGGAATGATTAGATAGAGGACAAAGCGAGTGAGAGAGAACGACGCTGTAAGGAGGTGGTACACCAGCTTCTGTAGTGACCTAACGCCTCATGCAAACACAGTTAAACCCTGTGTATACAGAGTTTGGGACAGCAACAGAGGAAACGGAGGAGTGATTTTCATTGAGCACTAAAACTGGTTTGCACGTCATCCTTTCACAAGGGAGACAAAATGATGCAAAGGTGATGAGGGGGAGTGTGAGACTGAACATAAAAGCGTTTCTTAAGGACGGGCCAGCACAACACTGAGCTAGTTTAACATCTTTATTATCCTGCAGTAGGTGAAACTGTGGAGAAGCTGTAAACTAAAATTAGGGGTGGGTTGATAATTTCAGATAAATGACTTGAAATGATCCTCATTTTAATGAGCAAACAATGATTCTCAAAAGTGCCATAGAATGGAAAACAGTATTTACCTTGGCATAGTTGAATAATAAGAGTTCTGTACATGGAAATGACATACAGTGAGCCTCAAACACCATTGTTTCGTACTTCTTATGTAAATCTCATGAATAAAAAACACCACTGAAAAATAGGCGAATTAGAACATAACACTGACTGTCGGGATTACTAATAGTTACACCCCCAACATTTGCATATACACGCCCATGTTCTAGACCAGCCGCACCAGTCAAACCATCAGAAGTTCTGCAGGTATTGTGAAGAAACAAGCGAGGACAACAGCGAAAATGGCAGATCGTGGAAATAAATGTTATGTTCCAGGCTGTGCAGGGGATGTAAAGTGCAGGGATGGGTTGGTGTCTTTATTCAGAAAGGCACGAAAAGCAAATAACGCTTTCTAATAAAATAACACAAGTCACTAAAAGAACATGGTTAGCTCCTTGCTAGTGGTAGCCTGTTACATTGCAGTACATAAGATTTCACTTGTCACATAAACAGAGTAAGGAGAGATGACTGAGGATGATGGCGAATGATTTACAGATCCTGAGCACCACTTGACAAGCATCTAATCTTGTAAAATGTGTGGTAAGTACTGCTGCTCTATCGTATAAACAGAGTTTGTGCAATCGCAAAACTCGAAAGTGAAAGTAAAAAGCGATTGTGCATTTGAAAGCAGTTTCAGTGCCCCGCATAGCGGCTCCCTGATGAAATATTGAGTACTGATACTCCCTGAGTATTGAAATATATATTTTCCTCCCTGTGAACTACTGAAATGAGCCAAATAAGCCAATAACAGACCATTTCATTCTAGGGAGAAATCCCAGGGTTGTATATCGACATGTAAAACCGTTTCTGGAGAATTTTTGCCCTTACTAAAGCCCCATACCTTCTATGTAGATATCAGAGAACAATTTAAAATATTGTATCAATGCATTCTATGGCACCTTTAAAACCCAAAAATGGATTAGGAGTTTGTAAATTTGAATAAAATTTAATTATAAAATCTGTTATTACAAAGCCTTACTTCCAATGATGTGGTGTGTTTGAATTTGCCATAATCAAGTGTTTTTAAATTGCCAATACAAATACTAACTCGCCAAATCCATGGCCTAATGTATGATAGGCCTGTTGTTGTTAAACCAATTTACAATCACTTCTATCTCGGGGTGCTTTCACACTAGCACTTTTGGTGCACACCTGGGTTCGAATGATGTCAGAGTTAGTTTGGATAATGTGAACGCTGTCTTCCGACCTCGGGTGCACACCCGTGAACCGTACCCAAGTCCGCTTAAAAAGGGTGGTCTGGGGTACGGTTCAAGTGAACTCCGGTACAGTTCACTGCTGATCTGAACGTAATCGTAAGCTATTAATGCCGTATTATTTGATAAAAATGTGTGTTTGTGTGTGTTTCACTCACTTTCCTGATGAGCGTGACTGACGCGCTGCAAGCAGAAAAGCTTTCTGTTCGCCTTCAGCGTTCTTTAAAGCATTTGCAGTACATTCGAAAGACAGACATTAGTGCTTTATGCACTGAAAATTTGTAAACAAAACGAAAATGAAAAAAGTAATGGATTCCAAAAATTACAATTAAAATACAACAATACAAAAATAAAGTAATGGATTCCAAAAAAAATAAGTAAAAATAAAATAAAATAGCTCATATAAACTTTTGCCTGTGCACATGCTGTAGACATGTATTGCTGCAGGGATGCAAGTTTGAAGCCAGGCTATTTTTGGCCTGATTCCCCCTGCCATCTCTCCACAATAATGTCCAATCACCCCATAAAAAGTTAGCGTAATGCTCAAAATGTGGAAAAAACAACCCACATTTTGGTTGCCACGTCTCAAAGGCTAATTTTTGAGTGCTTGAGGGCCTTTAAAAAGCTTAAAAAAAGAAGTACCTAAAAAATAATTACTCTGGCTGTTTACACATCAATTTTCCAACATTAAAAAGAAAAAATAGTCAAATAGAAACTAAAAGCCAAGTCTATGACTGTCATACAGATTGACAAGAGAGGGAGCCACATACACCCTGAATTGCTGTAATTGAATTGAGTCTATTAGGTAAATCAAAGACTCATAAAACCGTCCTGACATGCCTGCAGTTGCATATTAGCAATTTAGGCAGAGTTCCAGCAAAGGCACAGTGCCATACAGCTGCCCTGGCACAGCATACGCACACACGACACATCACCCACAAGCAGCAGCCACAGTAACAGGCCTGAATGCAGCCATCTTGCACATCTAATCCCACGCATTCCCTCTCTCACTCTCTCTCACACACACACACACACAATCCCCAAGAGTGAAACCAGAGCAGCTCACTGCCTGCCTGCCTGCAAGTAAGGGCAAATCGCTCTTAACACCAGACTTTGCCCCAAGGGGTAAAAATTTTTCTCTTTGTTAAGGGAAGTGCCCCTGTCCTCCCCCAGCTCCTCATCTTCAAGCAGGCAGACAGGTGAGGCCAGGGTCAGCGGCTCAGCTCCCTGCACCTGTGGGAGTAATAGCCCCTCACGGCCTCGCGTGAGCCGGACTCAACCCCTGGCTCAGCCCCAGGTTCCATGAGCCCGTCAATACATCTCTCGCTTTATGAAGGGGGCTGTCAGTTTTTCCAATCAGTCTAAAAAAATAAAAAAAATAGGCAAACAGGGAGCGAGACGGAGAGCGTGTAACAACAGCTCATAGGTGGTTTAAAGATCACGGAGCTTGAAATCCCCCTGCTTCCTAACCCCTCCCGTCCGCTACTGGATTCTGGAATCTTTTCCTGTTGGGTCTTGTAAGGTGGGCGACATGGAATAGATGTGGCTTCAAGACATATTCCCAAAATAAATCGTTCACTTTCCAACTTCTAAAATCACCATCCAGTGGAACAAAACAAACCAAAAAGATCCAATTTTGTGAACTCAGTACAGTTCAAGATTGGTTCTACCAATGCGTCATCAAAGTTAACTGAAGCACAACGCTCAGAGTGCTTCGTAAAGAGTAATGAGCTTCACTGACTTGTA
This sequence comes from Barbus barbus, assembly GCF_936440315.1. NCBI lineage: Eukaryota > Metazoa > Chordata > Actinopteri > Cypriniformes > Cyprinidae > Barbus > Barbus barbus. The sequence goes on from NC_136753.1 coordinate 19,765,247, forward strand.
AAAACCTCAAGAAGCTCTCCAGAAGTCAGATGTCTATGAGGTACTTGTCATAACTGCTGGTCAGAAAGAGATGCTTCAAAGTGGATGGAACTTTAGGAAGAGCCAACTGAGAGAGTATGCTAGGGTCATTAAAGTTCTGGAAATGTTAAATTTTTTAATATGACAATGTGATTTCTGGGAAGGTGAGAAATGAAAGCTTATGCTTATTTTAGGTTTTAAACAATCTAAAACAGGTTTCAAGTGATGTCATAAAAGAACCATTTTTTGTGAATTTCAGTGAACAGTTCTTCGAAGAACCATTTTAAGTGTGAAGAACATTCAAATAATCGAAACACCCTTTTTCCACTATAAAGAATGTTATGAGTAATGGAAAAGTTCCATGGAGGTTTAAGGTTCTTCAAAGAAACATAGATGCCAGCAAAAAGAGAGTTTGAATCAGCTTGCAAGGTGATAACAGGAAAAGAAAAAAATATATTTTGAGAGTAGCATACCGGTGCTTGAAATCAGGCCAGATTGAAAGCCTCACTGTTTAAATGGTTTAAGAATTTAAGAGGTGAGCACAGTTGAAATAAGAACATTTGTTCTCTCAGAGAGGAAGCCAGGACAGTGCATCAAAATACATCAAAAGCTTCGGGAACCCTGGGAACATGATGCCACCACATGCAGGAAAGGCGGCAAGGCCAGACAGGCCCACAAATTCCTCCCTGTTATTTGTAAAGAAATTGGAAATAGCCAGGATTCTGTCCAAACTCATGTTCTTTGCATATCCCTTCAGGATGTGGCAGAAACTCTGGCCCCAAAAAAGGTGGCAAAACCATTGCATTAACAAAAACATCACCTCTAGTACAACACCACACTGCATATATTGTGTATACATAGACAATTTAGTATGCTCACACTAAACACATTTGCAAACCTCAATTATGCTTTTGATGTATCCAACGTACACCAAAATTGACAGTATACTGTGAAAGAAAATGGAAAAATAAACTCTGACACTGCAAATGATCAAACCATTATGACTCCTGTAACCTGATGCCAAATAGAAAAGCTAAAATATCCAAATAGTAATTTTCTACTTCATACTGAAAACAAAATGGACAACAATGACAATATGACGAAAACAGCTGGGTCTGAAATTATTTAATTCATAAGAAAGTTTCTGCTTCAATTCAGAACTTAAATTATGTATTGCAGTCAGAACCATGCTTAATGTGTATTAATTAACAAAATTCAATAAATTGTTAGGTCTGTCTAGGCCTGTCTGTCAATAAATTAAAACAATAAATCATGATTTATGTTTGTTAAATCCCTAATGTCTTTCAAAATCGACTATTGAATAGTGATGCATGGATTTTCCACTAATGCAAATAATTAAATATTAAATAGCATTACATTTATTTTTATTTCATTTTTAACTTTAAAAATACTTTAAGTATTAACTTTTTTCTTTTTATCTCAAAACAATTTTAAGGCAAAAAGTTTAGGAAATCTGCTAATGGTATTTATGACATGTAACATTAAATCATTCTCAAAAATGACCACTTTGCCAGCCCTAATTGTTAGTTTTTTTAAGAAACGCAGCAATTGTTTTTCATATCATGGCAACCATTATTAACAATCCAAGACCCGTCACTAGAGCCCTCTCTCTCTCTCATAAAGACTGACTGCACCTTAATAGAGTGACCATGTGTTTTGTGCAGTGGCAACAGCTAGGGCACTGATGCATGCATGCATGCCCAGACTTGCTTTTATTAGCATAACAGACACTTCTTGGGAGGTCATGCTTGTGTTTTCCCTAAGTGCTGGTTGTCCACCAGGCAACGTCATGCTTTACAGCACAGGAATCCACTCTAAGGGTTACCCAACGCCAAGCATCAGGCTTAAACAGTGGAGGGTCGGACATTTAAGACTAGTGGACACGCTCACGGGACCAAAAAAGCCCGACATCCTGGTCTTTATACAGTATTCAGGCAGATACAAAAGCAGACAAAACAGACGAAGCACTTCTTACTGATTAAAATCTGGTCCAACTCTGTCCTAAAGGATTGTGTCCTAAAGACTTAAGACCTGTTCATACCAAGATCTAGAATTATAAAGATGACTAAAACAATAACTATATTAGCATCCACTCCAATGCACAATAATATTATTTATTATAAGCACAAGCTACTGTTATGCGGATTCTGATTTGCTGTCAATGTATTTATCATTCATTAGCTTGATTACAACAATATAATTTCTCTGTGCCATTAACATGGTAGTTATGGTGTGGACTTCCCTATTCTCATAGCATTAGAATGATTATCAAAACTTTATAGTTAAAGTTTGTTACAGTCCTTGGTGCGAACAGGCCTTTAAACATGTAGAATATATAAAACTGCACATCAAAACATCTGTGTGAATATGTCTTTGAAAAGATTCAATGCTTTATTGACTGATAAAAATATTCTTGGAAGATATTTGTTGAGTTATAAGACAAAATCACTTCATTCATGCTTTTTCCAGTCCACTGCAAAGACACTTAAGCTAGTCAACCCGTTCAAAACAGACAGTAAGCATTTAGAGAGGCCTCTTATATACACAAAGAAATTCTTCTTGCAAAATGCAGAGAGGCTTTTTATGACTCAAGATAGACCATTGTGTCTAAGCACACATTAACCTGGGCGGCAGTGCCATTACCTCACTCTCTGTTATCACAGTAATGACAGAACGTGTGTGCGAGTCGTGTGTCTGCGCCAGATCAAGTCTGAGCATGTCAGTCGTGCCTCCACAAATTGCTGCTTTAATCAGCAGAGTGTTTAACAGTAACCAGGGCTGAAGACATGACAGACAGCAGGCAGTGTGCAGGCAGGAGCTCTCTCACACTGTGAAGGGCAATTAAGGGTTCAAGCCTCAACAGAGGAAGGAACAGGAAAAAAAAGAGAGAGTGTGGAAAGCTATCCGGTACCCTATTCAGAACTAATATCACTTAAATTGAGAAGAAGGTACAATGGAAAATGCACTGGAAGCAGCGGAATTCCGACGGCAGACACCTGACACTTAAGTACAAATGGGTTTGGTCTTTTTAAAAAAACTTTTAGAATACAAACGTGAGGAAATGCTTAGAAAACGCTGATTTGATTAACCTTTCTGACTCAATGTACGACAATAAAAAATAAGAATCAATCAACTGAATCATTGCACTAAAAAAAAAAGAAAATACACATCAAAAGTATTTAAAAAATGCAAATATTTAAAAATTGTATAAACAAAATAAAAAATAGAAAAGTAATGTTGGAGTGAAATTTGTTAAATTAATAAATTATCTATTGTAGATAACGTGAAAGTAGTCAAGTGCAAAACAACACTGCCCTCTGATGGTCGCCCTGCCTTGCTGCTGTTTCACAGGCTAAATCAGGAAAAAGCATGAAGATGGACTTACTGAGGTCTTCTGCCAACTGAACCCTCCTGCCTGTGATCAGCTGAACTTTCTTCTCAGTATCCTCTCCAAAGTCCTCTAATACTTCTTTAACGTTCTTCTCCAAGCGCCGCACTGTTAAAAAAAACAAAAAACACACACTTATTTGTGTTGTTTGAATGTGGGACGTAATGATACAAGTAGTCTCAGTCACTGTTTCCTCCCACTGAAGCCTGTCTAATTAGTAATAATAGATGATTTGTGCTAAGTAACCAGAACTGAAAACTTGCTTGGTGATGAGAACCCACAGACATACCCTCTGTATTAGTGAGCTGTTGTCTAAGAGTATTGCCTGTGATGGCCAACATCCTCTGGATCCTCCAGAACAGAACCACATCATTGCACTCAAGCTGGAACACAGAGAAATAAGTCAAACCATTAGCTAAATAGACCTTTAACATGACCTAACACAAAAATAAACCGATATTACAGTCTTTGGCCGAAAGATTCTATTACACAAAGAATGCAAATTACTTTTCTTTAGTTATGGTTTATTTATGTTTAATATCTGGTTTGCCTTTATGAATAAATGCCCTGTTAATAAAGTATTGAATATGGACACCAACGGAGTCATTTCACAGCTGAGAATATTTCAATGTTAAATTAGCATTACATTTATTGTACTTGTTCATTTTACTTTCTTTTTTTTACTTTAAAATTCTTAATTGTACCTTTTTTTATCTCCAAACTAAATAATATTTAAATAAATAAATGTATTCCCATAAAACATCTTTATTCCCAAAAGTGAAACGTTTGGGAGCTCTATTAATTATTTTTTAGTAAATTTGACTAAAAAGGTTTCTTCTTTACCTCAGAGTCTACAAAGTGTCTCTGGTAGTAGTAGAAACCTCTCCGGCAGAGGTTACAATGTAATAACGCCTTCTGCAGGAAATGACGTCGATAAAGTTGGTGCCATGTGTCCTTGATCTACAGAGAGATATCAGTTCAATTTAGTGAAAAAATATTAAATTTGATGTCCAGATAGTTATGTCAGATATTCTCTCCAAGCGTCTCACTTACTAGTACGGGGTCCACTTCCACTCCTCGGCCCTCCAGGTTTTTGCGCACTGTAGTGACCTCATCATTGGCCAGGTAGGCTGTGTGATCCTCATGCAACTTCAACAGACGCTCCAGCTCATTTTTGGTCTCATTACGGATGTGCTAGAGTTAGGGAACAAAATTATGTGGACTTTCTTATCACTAGCACCAACATGTAGTAATACCACAAACGCTGACACTAAAATATGGCTTCAGGATCATAAAAATGTATAGTGTTGTCTGTTCAACCTGCTCTGGTGTTCGATTTTTCCAGTTCAACCATCTCTGTTTCCAGTCTGGCCCCACCATATCTGCTATTACTGAGTCAGCTGCAACACAGGAAGATGAGTCACACACTCCATAGACTGACAGATAAGAAAAGCCTTTATGAGGGTAGACATACTGTCTTTAAGGCGAGACTGCAGTGTTTCCTCCATGAACTGAATAGCGGCATCCCACTGGGGCTTGTCTGTGATAGAACGATCCTCCAGAGTGTTGTGTTGAATCACTCTCTATACCACACATACATAAGAAACATTTACCAACAACACTTAAGAAACCCCTGTGTGCTGCATTAGAAAAAATCTATTATTTCTGGTAATTATATGTGTTATATTTACCAAGCTGTCCATTGCTCTTTCATTCCACTGGTGTCGTTTGATGCTTTCATCCCTGACAGCTTCCTTCAGCTTATCAAAGATGTCATCCTGGTCTTTCCCTTTGTATTCTGCCATAAAGCGGGCAAACTCCTCCTGCAATGTTTCCCAAGCAACCTGAGTAGCAAAGAAAAGAAGACAGATTTAAAAACTGATTAAGATAAATATTTTAGAAGATTTTGGTAACACTTTATTTTAAGGTGTCTTTGTTACACGTTACAAGTACTTACTATAATAACAATTAAGTATGCATGATTACATGCAAGTAACCCTAATCCTAACAATATAGTAAGTACATGTAGTTAATTAATATTACTCAGTACTTAAATGTATAATTACACTGTAACAAGGACACCTTAAAATAAAGTGTAACCAAGATTTCTATTTAAAATAAATACTGTTTGTTTGAAATTTCGATTTATTAAAGAATCCACAACTAAAAATGCTAGTTTCCACACAAAGTATTAAGCAGCCAAATTGTTTTCAACATTGATAATAAGAAGAAGAAATAATTCTGGAGCACCAAATTGTTGAATTGTTGAAGGATGTACTGGAGTAAATGTTACTACATTTTTTATGAATATTTTAAATAGTCATTATTTTTCACAATATCACAGTTTTTCTGTTTTCTGATCAAATAAATGCAGATTTACTACACTTTTTATGAATATTTTAAATAGACATTATTTTTCATAATGTCAGTTTTTCTGATTTCTGATCAAATAAATGCAGCTTTGGTGAACATAAGGGACTACTTTTTTAGAAAATCCTACTCCTAACTACATTATATAATAATAATAATATATAATATACTTTTTTTACCTGACGATTTGAGAAATTTAACTACCAACTATAAGCACACAGCAATAGCAGTGGTTCATCAGTGTTCATTACCTCCAGTGCTTTATGAGGAAGTTGTTTGTCAGTCCATTGCTTAAGTTTGATGTCTACAGTGGTGTTGAAAGTGCCTGAGTTCGTGGTCTGAGCTGCAGGCAGGTAGATGTTCTCAATAACGTGTGTCGAGACCCTTTCCCAAAGCTTCTTCTGTAAGATGGACTCCCTAAAATGACATAAAATTATGTTTGTTAATTCTTTATATATACATGACCAAGCTGCTATTAAATGTAGGCCAAGTGCACAATAAACAATGTTAATTACAGTGTTTTCAGTTCTCTCAACCATCAAATGAGAGAACACCAAAAATGTACTTCATAATTCTAAACAGTCAAGTGGAAAGTATAGGACTTGACATTAAGACGAAGATGAGAATATTCTGAGGGTGACAGTGAAGCTCATTTATCATAAAAGGAAACCATATTTCATAGCTTCCTGTTTGCTTTGTTCTAGTGTGGTACATCAATACACACACATCTCCAATACCACCAAACTAGCACTGCTCAGAGAAGCCACCCTCCAGCTATTCATCATGCCATTGATTTGAGAGGCTGATGTGGAGCACACTGGGCCCGCTACAAACATCTGATCTATTTCATTTAGCTTGCTCCTCTGGGTTTTAGGTTCATAACTCCGCGTATGAACAGCTTGCAGCTTTGCATTCTGATAGTAGAGTCAGTGCATTCTGATGGTATATATGTAATGATATTTAAATGCATTTTTAATAAACTGACAACCCAACAATTAATTTTGTAGTTAATGAAAAGAGAAGTGCTCACCAGTGTTTTGGTGTAACTTGACTCAAGCTGATCACCTCATCCAAGATCTCATTTTTGGCCTTCTCATACAGCTCGTTCTATGAATGAGGAACATGACATACACAGCATAAAACATACAAAACATTTCATAAGAACTTATAGTGGATTCCAGGATTTTTAAATGAATAAATAACTAATACTAGAAATATATTATTAACTAATGTTGTTTTTATTATTTACCATACATAAATTAGAATACTGGAATGCTGACACTCGACAAGGAGTCCTAGATCGAAAGATTTAGAATAGTTTAATCAGGAGCCAGTTCTTACCCTGTCCAGCTCTCGTAAGCGAGGATAGTTGTTTTTCCACTCAGTCTCCAGGTTAAATCGGGATGCTGGTCAACAGGGAACATGAAGAAAAGTTCAATTTAGATTATTTTCATTAATATCCATAGATTTTTTTTAAGGAAACTTTTTAATCTGGACAGTTTCAAAGGATACACCATTTAGAATTTTTTTTTTTTTAAACTAAGGATAGTCCACCCAAAAAAATGACAATTCTATCATTTACTCACCCTCATGTCAAACCGGTGTAGAAACAAAAGATATTTTGAAGAATTTTTGGCAACCAAACCATTTCAGTTCCCATGACATCCATAGTATTTTCTGACCAAACAACGGAAATCAATGAGAATGGAAACTCTTTTGTTACATTTTTCAAAATATTTTCCAGTTACACAGGATAAAGAAAGACTTACAGGTTTAGTAGGACTTGAGGGTGAGTAAATGATGAAAGCATTTTCATTTTTGGGTGGACTATCCATTTAATATACAAATTTTAAAAACAGCATTACTTAAGGTCACAACTGTGAAATTTCAGTACCTCTAACAAAAAGGTAAAAAGTGTTACAAAATTAATTACGAAAACTGCAGTAAGTATGTCAGATGTAGTTTAAACACAAGTAACTTGGCTATTAATCTCATACTTAAAAAAAACAAATAAATAAATAGATTTTCTATAAAACAATGTGTTCAAAGTTTGCATTGCCACTTATAATAATACAGTGAACTTTGACTAAAACTTTTCAGTGACAGCATCCCTATTCCACAGACACTTCCCATCTCCCTCTGTCTAATTCCCCATACAGGGACACCAGATAGACTGTGCTGTGGCCATGATCAATGCACCTGGAGCCAGGCGTGCACTGTATCAGCAACCCCACACTCCCCAGGGGCCCTGCGTCCCCAGCATACACACAGGCCGGGTGCCTCGCTCATACAATGGAGATGACGCTAATTGCTCTGGTTATCGGGCCGGCCCCAGTGCAGCCGTGGAGATCGATAGCCCACACAAAGGTTTGAGAAGCATCCCGGGTCAGGCAATAAATCTAGAGGCAGAGCATTAGCAGGGGTGGCCTGTTAATTGGCAGCGTGGAGGTCTACAGCGTGCCCTGTGCAGAACGTCTGAGCTGAGGTGAGGTGTGACGGGAATCAGCACGCACAGAACAGGGAAACGGTTCTGCTCAGGTGGGTTTCAGAGTTAAGTGGCTGTCGAGCTGTTGGTTTGGATTCTATTAAGGTTTATTTACTAGGTCTCCTGAGAGCTGATGTGCACTCCGCTTCTCAAAATGCCCTTGAAAATCAGCATTTTATTAGGGGATAAAAACAGCACAGATCAAGTTAAAGGCCTAAAAGCACGGTCCATGTGCCTTTTATATTTAACAATTTTCAGATATGTTGTAAAGCAGTAGTTATCAACCTTTTTGACTCCAAGGCTTCTCATTGTCGACAACAACAATTAAAGGCCCCATGACTTTTCCAGTTATTTGTGAATAAGAATGGACCCATTTCCCATACTATGACGATGTACATTTATATTAAGTTTTTCACATCTTCATTGTTTAAAAAATTTATGTACATTCATAATACTATACTTTGTTTACATTAATATTTAGTCATTTAGCAGACACTTATCCAAAGTGACAAAGTGAGCACAATAGAAGCATGTAACAACTGTTACATTAACTTAGCAAATTTGACATTTCTTTCTTCTGACCACCGTAAATAATCTCTCAATATTTTTTCCTCTTTTGGAAAGACACAGAAAAGCTATCTTAGCTATATTATCTTATAGCTATCTTTTGCTTCTAGTGCAAATGGAAATTAAAAATAAAAAACAATATAATACATTTTGTGAGTTTTCTAGGGTCCCCCCACTTTGGGCCCTCAACTCCCTAGTTGTGAACCACTGTCCTTTAACGATAAGGTGGATGTCAAATGTTTCTTGAAAACACGAAAAACATATGCTCAGTCTGTTCATTGCAAATGTATATAATATGCTTTAGATGATTTTAGGGGAAGAAGAATTATGATTTTTTTACATTACCACTCGTTTATTATTATTCTTGTACGGAAAAACATAGCCTAGACATTCTGTTTATTTTTTATTTTGTGGTCCACAGGGGTGGGGGGTGTGAATAAATAAGATTTGAATCAACATGTGGGTGAGTAGACAGAATGAACTTTTTTGAGTGAACGATTCCTCTAAGATCTGTTAAGATGGAGTCATCTTACCTTTGAAGGCATCTGCTTGTTGTTCTACTGACTCCCTGACCATCTTCCAAAAGCAGTCTGACACAGCAAGACTCAGGTTCTTTGTGGTCACCTGATGAGCTTTCAACATGCCATCCCTTTAGCAGGTTGGGAAAATATTGTACAATCAAAATATGTGACAGATTATAGAACAGATGAGTTAGAAATATGCATTTGACTCCTACCTCAGCAGTCTTGAGCTCTGAAAGAAGTCCTCCTCATAGTCCTTGATGGAGTCTATTCTTTCATTAGAACTGCCTACAAAAGAAGCATGGGACTGAATGATTTCATCTAAGTGCACCAAATTTCAAATGCAAATGGTTTCTAGAAAGATCTCATGCTTACCTTTGCCAGTTACTACAGCAAAGTAGCCCAGAGCCTTCATAGGGAATAATTTGCCTTCAACTATTTGCTGGATCTACAAATGGGGGAAAAATTAATCATTTGAAGCAAATAACATGAAGTAAAAGAAGTAAATGAATGTCATCATCTGCACATAACTGCAGTCAATATTGCTTGTTTAGTTTCAGAGGACATAAAATGCCTCCCTCTAGTGGCTAAAACAGGAAGTAACATTATCATGAGTTTATGTAGTGAAATATCTAAAGATCTTACTCTGCTTGGACTAGCTAGGTTCTTTTCTGCCAGGTCAACCTTGGTAAGAACAAAGATGGTCCTTTTGCCCTGAGGGTCCATCTGACTGACCAGATCAGTGACTATACTACGCTCTGCGTCTACTGAGCCATCTGAAAGAGAGAAATATTAGCAGAGTCGGCTAAAGAGAGTGCTAGTATTTTCTGACAGATATTTTAATGGAAGAAAACTCACCCTGAATGCAGAGGATGATGGCATTTGGATTCTGCATGTAGGCTTTACTGATGCTAAAAATGGTTTCTTTTGTGTCAGCAGCCATGCCGGTTGTCACAGTCTGTATACAAATGAAACAGTCAGTGACGTCAAACATGTTCTGCATAGATGTATATGGTTATATTATGTGTAAAATTGTATGAAATGTGCATAAAACTTACACTGATGACACCCGGCAAGTCAACGAGCACCATTCTCTGGATCCCTGGACCCTTTACGCTTAAAGAGATGGTCTAACGCAGAATAAAAACACATGAATGATGAATATCAAAGTATACGGGCAGATTCAAGTACAAATGTTGTCATAAAAGCAGTGAAGAAAACAAGGGCTCACTTCAGGACTGACTGTCTGACCTTCCTTCACACTCTTCCTCATCCTGAGTTCGATCTCGTGCCTCAATGCTGCAAGCTAGAAACAAAAAGAAACATAACATCATCTCAATGACCTGACAGTCAAATATAGAGACTGACAAATTTGTACTACTACATCATTTGAGTTAGGAAACTTACATCCTCCTCTTTCCCAAGGTCGAACTCACGAGTGCTGTCTTTGAACATTGCTACATGGTGAGGGCCTTCACTCAATGTCACCTACAGGAAAACACATCACAATTAATATAATATTTACTGTGTAATTATTATTCATGTGTTGTTTAACTACTATAGCCCCGTTTCCACGGCAGGAACTTTCCCCAGGAACTAGGGACTTTGGGCCGGTACTTTGTGTGTTTTCACTGCGGGAACCAGGATCTAAATAAAGTTTTGGGTACAAATTTGCCCATCAGAAAGTCCCTGTTTGCGAGATAGTACTTTTTCAAAGGTCCGGAACTCTCGGGGTGGGACTTGGGCGCTGAGCATGCTGATTGGTAGAGTTCACACAGCATTGCATTTCAACCACCATTATATTCGCATATTTTTTTTTTTTTATTACTGTTATTGTGTCATGAAATGTAGATTTAAAAGTATTTCAGGCAAGAATGCAGTAAAACTCAAATCTACAGTTTATTTATAAAGAAAGTGCCTAACAGGTAATCTTTGGTCGTTATTCTATTAATCTATTAATATGTTAAACTGAAAATGAAAAGAAGCAATGCTGTTTGATATAATATTTTGATTCATTGTAATGTACATTCCCTGAACTACATTTCCGCGGCTATTAGTATGTTTAAATGAAAACGAAAAGAGGCAGTGGTGTTGGGCATCATATTTCATCTTATTGTAAAACAGTGAGGAAGATTGCAGCAGCCAAGACCAGATGACTGACGTTATGAACAACGCTGCTGTTCCATTTGCAGAATTACCGGACTTGCGTCCTCGAGACGAACTTGTGAAGTCCGAATTACCGAGGATGCAAGTCTGAAATTTGCGTAGGCCTATATATATATTGAGAAACGCACGCAGACCTACGTCACCAGACTATTTGCCTAATCTTCTCAGTACTTTAGACTGCGATGGAAACAGGTCTGGTGTAAAAAAATAAAATAATAATAAATTCCTGGGACAAATTGTTCCAGGTAATTTCAGTGGAAAAGCAGCTTATCTGAGTGTAGTTTAATTCACCTTGACAGGAGATCTGGTCATCATTTCTCCAGAGCCTCTGGGGAAGATCCTAGCTTGAGCTATCATCTCCAACACACTTGTCTTTCCTGCACTCTGGTCTCCAACTACCACCACCTAGTGAAGAGAAGACAGAAGCTGGTTATGTCTGAACCATTAAGAGGTGTTTCATATAACCACATAACAGGGAAACAATTAGTTTAGTTTAGTTTATTTCAAATATATATATAATAAAATGCAAGAAAAAAAAAAAACATTTTACAGTGAAGAAAGAGGCAAAAAACACATGGGCTTATTTAAAGCATCCACCTAAACAACATTAAACTTTCACAAAAGTATATCAAAGAAATGTGACGCGATCTAAGAAAACCCAACACATGGTGAAATTTTACTTTTTTTAGGGTTTGATATCATATGAAAGCGGAGTTCAACCCTTTCCATAGCTTGACCGTAACAAAAGTTATGGCAATAAGTTGGCTGACAGCTATAATTTTCCGGAATGGAATTTTGGGTTTCACTTTCACTTCACGGGTTTAACGAGAGCTGTCTTTCAGGAGCACTATACTGCAACATTACACAAACAGACGTGTTACCTTGAAGAGGACAGTTTTCCATTTTTTATCATGGGCATAGTCTCTGAACTTTTGATCACCCCTTGTATGATTAGATAGCACAAATAGTGTACCTTGTAGTTTACATTTAGAAAAGCAAGCGCAGCGCAACTGTTTGCGCACCTGTGCATATAACAGACTGTCATCGGACTCCTCTACTTTAGTAACTTCATCATCTGATCCTTCATCTCTGGATGTGAAATAGTCCATTATAACATTGTTTTAGGGCACTGACATCAAGATTGAGCAGACTGAGACAAGCAAGATCGTTTAAGTGAGCAGCTACTTCAGACTGCGTTGTTTTCAGACTGTCCTAATTTTGACCAAATAAAAATTGACATTCAACCTATTTTTCGAATTCCTGACATCCGACGGGTTTTCTCAGATTGCATCACAAATGGAAATAATGGAACCGGAAAAGAAGAAGAATACTGACTCTTGGTAGATGATCTTGAGTATTGTAGTTGGAGTCATAATCTGAGAGAATGTCCAGGACCTCAGAGTACATATCAATCAAAGACTTCTGCACAATATCAAAAACAGGAGATATGCATCAATGAAACCCTGTGACCTGTTCTTTATGTACAGCAATGAAAAAGCCAACCATTCTAAAAAATAATAATAATAATAATTGGTTTATTGCATGTATCACATAATTGAAGAATGTTAAAATCTGACCTTGACTTTTCTTTGGTGAATACCCTTGTCATCCTTCTGCAACACCACTTTCCTCAGTTCCTTGTTCTCCTTTTCCAGACGCTCCAACATCCGTTGGTACTTTAACTGTATAAGCATGAGGGAAATAGATGATAAAATGTGTATAAATCGATTATGATGATAATAAGTGAAAAGGCTACAAGGTTAAGTATGGAAAAGCCAAGGCTTAAAATTAGAAACACATAGCTGTTAATACCTGTGTTCGAAGAAGTTCTTCCTGAAGCTGGTCAACTTTTTCTTTATCAGATGACTGAAAGCACAAGAAACAATGTAGCAGACTATGACCATGTTATTTCTTTTCAGGACAGCTGATGATCTTCCTAATATCCCCCTGTAAGAGCCACTGCACAAACAATCCACAACTCGTGCACTGAATTCCAGCAGGCATCCCAGCAGAGGAAAGGCAAATTAATGCAAAGAGAAGAAATTTCCCTTCAAGGTTTTTCAAGCATTTAATTAATCATTTATTCTTTACACAAATCACCACACTTCAAAAAATGATTTGTAAATGATGCATCAAGAGCACTGAAAATCATTTGTTGGCCCGCACCTGCAATGCAATTGTTGAGTACCAAATCACAGAAAAGCAGTGAATGATTTGAGGAGAGAAAGACACAAAGGAAAACATCAAACACACAAACACACATCTACATAAAAAGCAAGGGTGTGTGATTTGAAATGGTCTTTGTTTATTGCTAAATAAAATGTCCTATGCCTATGTGCAGATGTAATTAGTTGTGGTGTTAGGCAGGTTATATTTGCTGGCTAACAGCTGGAGCAAAGTGCATTGCACTCCATGTGGCAGGACAGCACACCACTCCATGCAGTGAATTTTAACTGTATACGTGGAACTGTGTAAATAAATGGGTTTGCATTAGAGAGGCAGAATGGATCGAGTTTTGGCTTAGCACAAAAATTGTGAAATCATACAAGTTTCACTTATTCTGCTAGCAATGGGTAGAATGCAAATATGATGTTTTTACTTTCACATAAGAAAATGTTTAGAGCAGGGGTCTTTTGAAAGCTGCTTGAATAAAACGAAGCATCTTACTGTATTGTTTAAATGGATAATAAATTGTTTCAAAGACACGCATAGTTTGACTGTTAAAAATCTAAAGGATTTAAAGTCTATGCCACATACCATGAGGTTCAAAAGTCTGAGACCACCCTAAAAATCTGATTCGGTCATTATAAGTTGTAGGAGTTTGCAGAAATATAAACCAAGAAATGTTTCATACATAAAGATTTTGCACTATTTCTAGGTCACCAATAAAATGAGCAAATTTGTGATACTGATCATGCGAACCCATTTGTGCAAAAGATAAGATTTCCTTCCACTGAAGCTCACAAAATGTTCTTTGGAACATTAACAAATGGGGGACGTTTTGCCACACACACTCCAGCTAAAGTCGGTTGTCATTTCTCCTTTTAGGGAATAATCCTGTTTTGTAAACACACAATTCAGTCATTTACGGGAGTGACAACTGCATTCCACATCCGAATTGAAAAATGCAGGTTATGACATTGCAGTGTATACAGAACTAAACTCAAATGATCTTTTCTGTATGTGTCGTGCAAGAAATCCCAGGCTACACTTTGACTCATTAGCGCAGCCGGACCTTGCTAGAAAAAACAACAAATGAGAGTAAGCACATAATAAAGTCAAATCCAAATGTTTTATCTTGAAAGAAGCCACATACCAAAATATAGCAACCTAAACCTGCCTACTTAACTTCATCAACTGGATCACTGATTGTGGTTCACTGAAGTGTTCACAACAGAAAAAAATCCTTTAAAAAAAACAATTACAGGCTTTTCAGCAACATCTAAACAGTAATATAATATTGAAATACCCTTGACCTGAGAACAGTTTAATATTTTTATAAAAATCTACCTATTGCAAAAGTATGATATAGTCATTTTAGTTTGGCCGTTTTTATTTATAAACCTGCCACAGTATCCCCGATTAAATGAAAAAAAAAAAAGTTTTATCTAGTGGTCTCAGACTTTGGACCCCAAGCTATGGGATAGAATAAGATCACAGTGAAATTTGGAAAAATCACGTAGCCATAGAGATGCTCAGATCAAATTAATATACAAGTGCAGATTAAGCTCTTGCTTAGGATATGATCATTCTGAAAGATGCCTACACTGGAGTTGCAAATGACAAAACTCTTGGATGGTTGGAGCTACTCATCTGGTTTGTAATTAGAGTATATTAAAGCTGTAGTTCTCTCACATCAGTCGTTAATACCTCCACCATTCATATTTTTTTATATTCAGCTAATAAGAATTTGGGAAAAAAATATTACCAAGTGTCAATTCATTATATGCTTTCAAAGGCATAATACGGCAACAAAAGAACGGTGTGGGGCAGTCAAAGACTGGCATGAGGGCCACAGCATCAGAGGGGTGGTGGGGGAGTGGACCTTCACCTTGCGTTTGGACTGCGAGGGGCTGGGGTTCGGGGCCGAGCTGGGACTGGGTTCACGCAGCGGAGGCGGAGCATTATTTGCTGCCGCCCGCTGCATCTCCTCCTCATGCTGCTGGATCTGCTGCTGAATGAGAATGAGCTCGCTGAGCAGCCCCTGCTGAGGGACGGCACAGTGACAGAGACGGGCAGTCAATCAACCTGCTTACCAACTAATAGGAGGACATGGCAGAGCTTTTGGGAAATGGTCTGCCTCAATATACTCCTCTTGGTCATACAGTAGTTTTAAATCTAACTCTGTTATGATGAACCTAAAATCTTGAAGAGCACAAGAGACAACCATAAGGGTTCTCTAAGCAAAAGGCAGGGGGAAGATTTCAACTGCGAAGATCAGAGGGAAATACAAATATTTATTCACACTAATAATGTTGAATCACATTCAAGACTTGCACTCACAGTCACTATTGTCAAGATGCTATAATTGCAGTAAAGGCAATTCTAATAGTTTTTAATAGATGAACTAAGATCACATAAAAACTACTGCTATTAACGAAAGCGGGCATTTAAGGTACAATGAGCGATTTAGTTCCAGAGCAGTGCAAAGCCTCAAGCTGGAGGGAGCAAATCTTACAAGACATGTCTTTCAAAAACATGCTGCTTCTGGACATTGGTATTCATTTGATTTTATAATTATGTCTAAAATTATTTACGCACATTATATCAAACCATGATGCATTTATGATTCTTTTTTGAACAGAAAGTTGAAAAGTAGAGTATTTATTTGAAATTGGAATCTTTTGTAACATTATAAACATCTTTACTGTCACGTATAATCAATTTAATGCATCCTTGCTGAACAGAAGTTTAAATTCCTTTAAAAATCTTACTGATGACAAACATTTGAACGGTTATGTACATGCTTAGACTGTTATTATTACTGCTAAAACCTTTTATGTTAAAAACATTTTATGGTCTATATCTTCTTTTATGCTAATATAATATAATGTAATATAATAATATGTGCTAACATGCTAATAAAATATGCTTATATGAAAAACTTCAACAAGTGCTACTTTAAACTGAAAAGTGTTTAGTTTTGCTGCAGATAATGAGGGATTTATGAGTGAGGAAACAGAAAATGAGGGGGAAAAACAAAAAACAAAACTGACATCAAACAGTAAAATATCAAGGAGTGAATTGCTCTCAGAGAAGCAATATTATTTAGAGAAAGTGTAATGATTATGACGGACAAACACGTAGCTGAAAAAGACAATTAGACAAAAAGAAATTCATCTCCAAATTTTCTGTTCCAGTATGACAGTCCACATACATTTTGGCCAAGCGTATGTTCATTTGTTATGGTGGGGGAAGCTTAAAAAAAAAGCAGCTTCACTTCAGCATTAGCCAGTTGCAACAAGCTACTAAAACAGTGTCCGTATTTAACAGGACTACAAAAGTGCACGATAGCCATTGACCAATGGTGTCTGTGTCTTGCAGTATATTTTCAAAACAAATGGCAAATGCACAGCGGTTAGCACCTTAGTTTAGCACCAAGCAACACAGCTAAGCAGAAAAAAGAAACTTAAGCTGCTTCAATTATTATAATCGCTGGAAATACAAAGGATCAAAAGGATCATCATATCATGGTCAAGCTTGAGCATTCAGAAAACAGTCATTTACCTTCTTAAACTGTTTATCGCCGCTGTCAGACATGGCTGCAGATGTTGGTGGGATATCTGTTGCTCTCAGGGTTGATTCACCCGTGGTTTCTGGGGGGACAAAAAAAAAAACATGCAAATGCAGATGTTTTTCCCCTTCTTGAAATACACATTTAGCATTTAGATTTTACACATTTAGAAAAAATAATTGCATGTCAAGTGACAATAAAAATTTGCATGCAAAAGCATATTAGCTTGCATTTTAAAGTAATTACATTATGTCACCATTTCCCAAAGAGACCCAAAGGTTTGAAAAGTAAATGGTGCAAATGTGCTTGATAAATAGTTTGTACATAATATAGGCACACTTTTAGAAGACCGTGTAATAGAATATAATATCATACTTTTATAGTGTGGTGATGAGAAAATGTGCAATTTGTTATAGAAAACATGAACATTATATAAAATACAGGTCTAAACAATCAATCCTTGTCTAAGATGCTAAGAAGAAAATCAGATTAGATAATCAGTAAGTGTACTTTTCAAAACTCTTGAGCTGTAAGAACTTCAAACATATAGGATAAATTAGTCATGAAGATGGAAAGAGAGAAAGAGACAAACACAGGGAATGACCCACAAAATCTTAAGAGAAGAGAAGGTGAAGTCAAGGGACCAAGTGGCAAGACAATTAAAATCAAGAGTAATCACACATTTACAGATGCTGTTAGTGTCTGGAACTGCATCTGGAACTGACCCATGTTAATTGAATGCTTTAGCATCCAATTTAAATTGGCTAAATTAAAAGTCAAACTAATTAAAACTTGAGTCTTTCTAATCCAAATATAGTCTTTGTAATCTAAACTAAATATACACTAGCATTAAAAAGTTTGTGGTCAGTAAGCTTTTTTTTATTTTATTAATACATTTAATTAGCAAAGATGTATTAAATTGATCAAAACTGACAGTAGGTACATTTACATTGTTACAAAAAAAAAAATCTCTTTTGAACTTCTTATTCATCAAAAAATGCTGAGTAAAAGTATCATAGTTTCCACAAAAATATTAAGCAGCACAATCGTTTTCAACTGTGATAAGAAATGTTTCTTGGGCACCAAATTAGCATATCATAATGACTTATGAAAGACCACATAACAATGAAAACTTACCGACCCCAGACTTTTGAAAGCTAATGTAAATATCAACGCAACACTGTAACGCAACTGCAACAGCAGGCTCAATTTATGTTTTCAATTTGACTTTCTGTGACAAGGCAACAGCTGACTAATAACATTATTATGATATATTATGAGATTATTTCCTTTGATAAGGGGTTTTGCTGGTCCATCCTTTGAGGCGCACACCCCATCAACTTAAATCCATTTTACGTCAGTGCAGCAGCGCAGGAGGAATCAGGGCACGCCAAGTGAGGCGTTTACACACCTAATAACAGACGCAGACCAGAAGCTCCATTGACTTCACTACCCAAACCTGCGAAGGACGTGAAGGGAGGGAGAGGAGGAGGAGGGAGGAAGAAGAGGAACAAATGAAATGAAAATAAAATAAAAAGTCTGTAGAAAAAAGTGTGAAGAGCTCATTCCATTGCACACTGGATTGTGTTTCTAACAGAAGAACAGTGTCAGCACAGTGCATACTGAAAAATATGTTAATGCAAACAAATAACTTGGACTGATGTTAATAATCTTAATATTATCATTAGGAAGATGCTGATTATGCATATATGAAAGTGATTATAAGCAGTGCACAGATGTTTTAAAACAGAATGTACAGAATATTCTAATTCATTCAGGTGACAGTCACAAGACCCCAAGGTTAGATTTAGTACCATTCAACTTTAAAAATCTGGCATTTATGAAAAATAACATTGCAGTGCATTTAATTTTTTTTTATTTTTGGAACTCAAAACATAGATGATACACATCAAACTAAAGAGAAAAACAGACACACACTCACTTTAAACCGAATACATGAAGAGGGAGTTTGGTTATATCTTATATGGCCCCAAAATGTTTTTGTTTTGTTTTTTTTTTACTAAATATTGAATAGTATACACAACCATTCAAACGTTTAAGGTCAGTAAAATTTGTTTATGTTTTTGAAAGAACTCCCTTATTCTCACCAAGTCTAAACAGCAAAAAATAAAAAATATTGCGAAACATTATTACAATTTAAAATAACACTTTTCTATTTCAATTAATATTTTAAATTGTGCTGAGGCGGAAAAGGTACATTTTCTTTAAGCAACCATTAGTGTTGAAAAACAGTTGTGCTGCTTTATGTTTATGAAAACCATTATACATTTTTTCAGGATTATTTGATAAATAAAAAAGCTTGTAATTGTAACATTATAAATGCCTTTAATGACACTTTTGTTCAATTTAATGCAACTTCGCTGAATAAAGCATTCATTTCTTTTTTTTTCTTTTACTGACCAAAACCATTTGAACAGCAATATATATTTTTAATGAATCATTACAATTTTATTTAACAGAATTGTTACCCTGTATTCCATTTGTGTCCATCATGAGGTGCGTTTAAAGGACATTGCTTACCACTGGAGAGGAGGCTCTTCAGGAAGGTGAAGTTCTCTCCGATCTTTTCCATATCAGGTAATAGTTTGGCTATGTCTTCTAATTCAGGCAAAGCACTGGCTAGCTTGTCTTTATTCGGGGACACAGAAATAACATTCACAGCATATAATCAGAAAGTCAACACCACCAAATAATTTGCAACTGCAGCATATGCACGTTAAACAGGTTTGATCAGAATATGATTCTACAAATTACTTACCTAAATCAATATTTTCACTCAGCTCCCAAACAAAGTCTGGCACAATCCATGTGTATTGGCTCATATCAGGAAACATATCTTTCCATTCATCATAAGTCTGGAAACAAACAAACAGACAGGCTACATTGACTAGTGATTCACTAATAAATATTTTACCTGATACCAACAGTCAATAGCATTTTTCTGTTTACAACTGATTTGATGGCTGATACTATAAAGAAAATCAGACAAATAGCAAACTCAGAGTGCTAAAATTCAGATCGAACCTTATTGTGGACTCTGACTTTGCAAGTAAAACAACCTTGAGTCAGTCATTTCATATGCACAACGCAACCAAACATACCTTTTTTGCTGTATATCCACCTCCAACTGCTGAGCCCAGCAAGATGTACCTCAATTTCAGCAGTCTGGCAGCAAGACTGGCCACCCAGAAGGACCGGTGCTGTTGATAGCCGTGGCCTCCTGATCGGGATTTGGGAGGACGCATGGGGAGCCTGGAGAGAGAAGTGTAATGGCGGGCAGCTGAGCAGTGAGGTGGTCTCTGTGGATTGTTGTTAGCAGAGTAGCGGTGATGGATGGCACGGGAGAGTGGGTGCAGTTTCTGCAGCGGAACTCTGAACTTCACCCCCATTCTGGAGGGAAGCAGATTCTTGCAGGCAATGCTGAGGAGAGAAGGACAATGTGATCACTCGGTCACATTTAAACATTTCTGAGTCATACATAACATACATAATAATGCTTGAAGAATTTAGCCTTTATTGTTGAAATGCATGGCTCGGTGGCCTGGAGCTCATTTGAAAGCGTTTTGAGCTAGTACAGAGAACTCACAGAAATCACTATCGTTTACTATTAAAAGGTTGTCAATTTAGAGATGTTATGAATGAGCATTATGGTTTTAAGCAAGAACACAAATAAAAGAACTCAGTTCGTGGTTGCTATTGCAGTTTTCCAATAGCCAGAGTGTTTAAATGGGGGAAAGAATACGTCACATTAGCTATTAATACTGTATTGATAAGAGCGTTCATATGATATAAAAGTAGAAATCTTGTTAAAAATCTAGGTAATGTAGAAGTGATTTCAGTTGTGAAAAGTGGGTCGGTGTTTTGGGTGGTGTCTATATCATTCAGTAGTGTAGCCTGTCAGTGTCATTTACAAAACGATACCAGCTAACGGTAACGTTAGTCATTAAAAACTAATCCTCGCAGTTCACATGTATAAATATAGATTAGTGTATTTATATCAGAGATGTGATAAGCCATTTTATATTGATACATAAAATCACCTAGTTTCCAATATACTGTCTCTGCGTTAAATTCAGTAACGTTAGCTGCTGCTGCAAACGTGCTGCTTTACTTACCAGGTAACTACACTTCCGGCTCGTAACATCCTGCTATTAGCAACTAATGGCAAATATAGGTGTCTATCAGATCTCTTTCCGATATAAAATTCAATTCATCTTTCCAAATGGGGCACTTAGGTTAGCTGCATGGCTAACAAGGGCATACAAGCAGGCGATCACCAGTGTCAAGCGCTGCTCGAGTGGAAAGTAGTTCCTGGTCCACAACGTGACGTCATGTTGTCAAAATAAAAGTAAAACAAAAAGAGTTAAAAGGACTTTTAACTGCGTCATTATACTGGTCTGTCAATCTAATTTTATAAAATGAAATTAAACTTGTCTCTTTTTTTCTGGCAGTAACCGTGTTAATTTCTTTTTCTTTTTTTTTAATTCACAAATTTCTTAACACTTTGCCTATGTTTGAAGTGTTTCTTGCTGAGACTTCCCATATTATAAAATCTCTTAAACAAGAATTATAATAACAAATACCTTAAGGGCTATGATTGTCTTATCTTTCTTACTAATTGAGGTGTCTTTTTTTTTTTACATGTTTGCATTTTATCTTTTCCTTTTTGTTTTATGATGCAATTCACTGCAGTGTAGTTTATTTACAATTGAAAAGTGAAAGAGAAACTAAAAAAAATTTAGGCTTAGTTTACTTTCATGTTCTCAGTTTACAGAATTTTAACACTTTATTTATTATTTATTTATTTGACTTATTTTTATTTATAAATGCAATATAATTAATATATATATATATATGCTACAGTGAGCTCGGAAAAGGTAGAACACCACCAAAACGCAATGATTTATAAATTACATTATATTGTCACAAATAAAGTAGCTTTGAGTAGCAGTCAGATATTTGACTATAATATGATTTCATCACAGTAAATAGACATGACATTTCCTAAATGTCTGCTCCTTAGTTTTAAATTAAACATTCTTTATTTAAAAAAATCTTTGCCTATTAAGAGGGTAATGAAACCTACAATGGTCAAAAATAAAGTAGGATATTACGAGACTCAATCAAGTCCAATTAGTAGGCAGAAGAAGATATAAAGATATGGTTATATTTATGATTGCAGTACAAATATATTCCACTAAAGGGACGAATGTGACAGTGTACAGCATAGATAGATGCTATTGACCACCTGGCTTTAACCTTTATATCTGTAACTTAAGATTTACTCAAATTAATTTAGAATTAAAACTTTAGTCATTCTCACTAGTGAAGGTAAGCTGTAAAAGTAATATATAATTTTCTGTGAATGAATGAATGTCCCCTGTCAGGTGAACAAAGACTGTACTGAGTGTGTTATCTTCCTCTTTTGAGTGTCTTCAGTTGGCAAGGTCAAATTCTATTGAACTGGTGGTGCTCTTTGTCTTGGTTCTGGACTATGAATAGTGTATAGACAAGTTTTTCAGGCCCACTGCAAGTGCTTATCATGTAACCTCTTTGGATGATGCCACAGTATTCTAGACTGCCTATTGGGTATGAAAGTGGAAAAAAAAGTATAGAAACAAGTTTTCACTCAGAAATTGCTGGTATATGAAGTACACGCATACATAGATTTTAGTTTATATATTATAGGCTTCTCATAGAGATGTTGATTAAAATACAAGTTTGATTTTAAATTTCCAAAAATTATATTTCAAAACAGTGTGCATGTTCAGTAGTCAAAAAAGTCTGCTGCACTGTATCTAGGCGCTCTGGTCGACACATGATGTAAAATGTCAATTGAATGCACACTGCCATAGCAAGTTTAGATCAATCATAGCTCTTAGCTAGAACACGAGACATGATCAATTTGTGTTTGCGCTAGTAATGCAGTTATGAAACAGGACCAAGGCTGCTGTCTCCCTGTATATGTTCAGCCTAGAAAAACGCCAGGGTCTCTTCACTCATCTTTCAGCGAAACTAGGTTAAGGCCCTTGAAACACACTGAAAATATATTCAAATTACATACTCCATTGCTCCTATGTTAGACGCCTTGAGGACAGTAGTTATCCTCATAAGACACTCTCATTTTCTCCTCAGTGTGGTAAACTGCGTCACAAAGTCTTCTAAGGCCTAATAAACACTCTCAGGCCATGCACACACAACAGCTAGCCTAAATCTAGTTCTGTACAGACAGAGTATAAACTACTAGTGTAAACTAGTATTGTTACTTCAAATTTCAGGATTGACTTGTATTCCATACAAAGAAAGGAGTTCATTCCCACATATAAATGCTGTTGTCATCAAAACCTCAGAGTGTATATGTGACCTCCTCTAGAGACAATTACTTATACTGCACATATGATTGAACACAACCAGGATTGGCTCCAATTTTAGAAGCATGTCCTTTTCGAACCTTAAGTTCATTATGCAGAGCTCTGTTTAGAAACCAAGAACAAATATTGTCCTCTCTGCTTTTTTTTAGATGGGTGAATATGGGACTAAGTGTATTTTAGTGTAAGAAAACACCTGAAATAGAACCACAAACAGAGGGGCCTTTATATGGTCAAATAAATCAGTTGCTTCATGCAAGTTTGCGCTAAAACTGGGAACAAGACTGGTTTAATAATATACATTATTCATCCATGTTTAATTGCTCTTTTTGACAAGTAGTAATTGTATTCGGTCACACTCAACTCAACCCTGAAAGGCCTCTTTTACTCATAAGACATGAATCAGCAGCTTTAAACCCTTGAGAGTGTTATAATCTAAATTATGTGAATACCTGCATAGGATAGCAGGATAATAAGATTAAGATCCTTGAATAGCTAAAAATGATGGTAAATAGATGGTAAATGGTAAAGACCATCAACTCTACCGTGCAACTCCACCGGGCAGGGACACTGGCAAGGGATAGAAGTATCGCTTTTTATTTTAGTTTATTCATTTCTATATTTATTATTGAAATGTTGTTATATGCATGTGTCAATTTTATGTAATTTCTTTATTTTCTTAAATATGTGAGTATATAGTATTTATAGAGCTGTAACTTTTAGTTTTAGTTACTTTTTCTTATTTGTAAGTCGCTTTGGACAAAAGCGTCTGCTAAATGACAAAAGTAAAGTAAGTAAGTAAGTAAAGTAATAGCTAAAGAGATGGTCATTTAGATTTCTTTGATTAGAAGCCGCTTGTGTTGGTGCATGTTAAGAACACAGTCCTCAAGAGTTGGAATAGTCTAACACTATTTACCCGAAGGTGAGAACAGGTCTTTCTGACACAATAACAATATTTGGAACACCTGAGAGAACACATATAGTATATTTTTAATTACCTTTATTGGATAAGGAGCTACAATGTTATTTTTTTTTCACATTCTAGTACTTTTGTTAGAAACAGTCTATCGAAGAAAATAATATTTACAGTAATTTCTTAGTTTTGGGCTGATGTTAAATTATGAAATTAGCTTCAGTTCTTTTTTATACTGTACTTTTGTATTCGTATTATTCACACACACACATAAGTGTAAACACTTAAATATGCATTTCTGTTCAAAGATTCTATCACTTCTATTATTTTTCTTTCGTTCTTTCGTTCTTTCTTTCTTTTTAGGAAATTAATATTTTTATTTAGCAATAATGCACTAAATTGTTACAATAAAGACGTTTACATTGTTACAAAAAAATATAGATTAAGCAGCATAACTGTTTTCAACATTGATAATAATTGAAAATGTTGCCTTAAGCACCAAATCAGCATAATATGATTTCTGAAGGATCATGTGACACTGAAGACTGGAGTAATGGCTGCTGAAAATTCAGCTTTTTAATAAAATGAATAAATGCAATTTAAATGCAATTTAAAATATATTTAAATTGTAAAAATATTTCACAAAATTACTCTATGTGTGTGTGTGGGTGCGTGCATGTGTGTGTGTGTGTGCGCTGGTATTCCCCACTTTATGGGGACCAAATATCCCCACAAGGAAAGTAATACCAGTAAATTTGGAAAATTTTGACCTTGTGGGGACATGTTTTTGGTCCCCATGAGGAAAAAACGCCTAATGTCCCCATAATTATAGGAATAACTGTGTGTGTGTGTGTGTGTGTGTGCGTGCGTGTGTGTTTGTGCTCTTTCACTCTATTTTTCCTCAAATTAATCATTTTTTACCTTGTCCCAGAATTTTCAATCATATCATCATAAAAATATTAAACA
This sequence comes from Barbus barbus, assembly GCF_936440315.1. Classification (NCBI taxonomy): domain Eukaryota; kingdom Metazoa; phylum Chordata; class Actinopteri; order Cypriniformes; family Cyprinidae; genus Barbus; species Barbus barbus. The sequence goes on from NC_136753.1 coordinate 19,790,785, forward strand.
CTTTTGAATTTGTGTATTTGTACATAAAATGCTAGCTATGAAAATTGCCTTTGCCTTAGACAAAGAAATTTCCACAACAGAAAAAAAACAAAACATTATTTGACATGGTAGAAAATACACTGTAGTGGGAATTTTCTGTTTTTTTTTTTTGTTTTGTTTTTTTCTTTTTTTTAATTCACATAGTTCACATAGTAACATCACCCTTCTGATTAAGGGCAAGGATCAAACAGACATGGCCACAGGTGTTGTGTATCATCAGTGTCTCTGGCCTCTCATACTGTACGCTCTGCTGCCCCAGAGTCCAGCGGTGGGAACAACTGGAGCAGGACAGTAGACGAGGCTTGAGGGCGGTTGCTGTGTGTCCCAGATTGCTTCTTCCTGAAGGGGAGGGGGTTTATCATATTCTCAAATGGGGTCAGCTGAAAATACACGGGCTACTGAACGTGCAGCTGCAACATTTAGAATGTGAGGCTAATTTGTGAATGGCTAAATGTTTTGTATTTTGCAAATATATGGTGGAGCACACATAATCGGTTATGATTAATCCATACTTAGGAATCATTATGTATTAAAAGGATAGTTCACCCAAAAATAATATGTTGTTGTTTACTCACCCTTGTTCTAAACCTCTATGCATTTCTTCTGTGCAACACAAAAGATATAAAAAAAAAAATAAAAAAAATGAAAGTCAATGGGATCCAAAAATATATTTTGGGATTCAAAATATCAAAATATCTTCAGTAACACTTTGGTTAAAGCCTTTATATATAATGCCTTATAAAGTGTTTAATGCACCTTATAATGCATTGTATGATATTACAAATCATTGTAATTGCAGTTCTAATAATAATAATACTTACAGTACCTATTAGCTTTAGAAATGATAATGCATTAAAAACATGACATATAATGCATTAAAAACATAACAAACAAACAATTTCAGATATAACAAGGAATCTGCAAATATTACAATGCATTTCAACTTTGGTTACAATTATTTATGAAAAGATATAATACTTTACAAACATACATTATATATACCTATATAATGATTTGCTTCAACTGTTACCCAACTGATATTGCTGCTCCAGTGGTTATACTACAAAGCATTTGTCATGATTAGAACAAAGTCTAGCCATTGCATTCGATAGATGTCATAAGCATTGATTAACAGTCTTACTTCACTCATTGTCAGACAGTACTGAAGCATAAATACATAATCACACCGACTCTCTAACACATACTGGTTCTCGCCTGCAGCAGTCCATAATTATTGACAGGTTTGATGTGCTCAGTGAGTGGAAAGTATGGGAGAATTGGAGTTGAACAGAGTGTGTGACTAACTCCCACCATCCCTTCCACCCCCAGGCCCATTGCTCTGTAATGGAAAGATTAAAAGCAGAGCACCAACCCAAAAACACCATCCTCTCCCTCTCTCACTCTTATTGTCTATCTAGCTCGCCCTCTCCCTCCTATACCTCTCCAAGCCCCCCCCCCCCCCCCCCCCCGTACTATATTCTCCTCCCTCTCTCATGTTAAATAGATTACAGGGGATTCACTTATTTAAAGACTTCGACAAAAGCTGTGTGTGCATACTTTTAGGTCGGCTTAGAGCAATTAAACCCACTCATTGTGAGCACCTAACTGGAGGAATCTAATTATAATCTACCGCCAAGCCAAGCCCATCCTACACTGTCTGGAGTCTGTACCTCACATTGCCTTCCACGAAAGAGTTCCTCAGAAGCTCCAGGACAACTTCAGCAGCAACAGCAGCCTCGTCTGACCCAGCTGGATCATTGTACTCCTGGTGCGTTTTTTCTTTGCAGGAGACAGGAGCCTCACCGAGAGCTCCACACATCGGTTCCCAAGCTGTCTCTTCGGCTGCTTCCCGCGTTTATGGACAATGATGAGGACGATGATGGGAACTTCACCAAGTGGATGAGCAGTTACTGGGGGCACGGGGTAGGGGAGGAGCACGCCAAAGATAGGAAGAGGAGTTTTAGGAGGCCCTCGCGCAACAAAGCTGACCGCCGTGCCTCTTTGCCCTGCATGGTAAGGTAGTGATCGCACATATGGAGTAAGAGAATGGGAATGATCAGAAATGCAATATGTAACTGTACAATACTAAACAAAACCCAGATTTGATTATACAGCAAGAGTTTCCTGTTATAAAATTGATAGTTTCTACTGATTAGACAAGCTATATTTAAAGTCATTGTAAAATGAGCCAACAGTTCAGTTAATAGGCTATAATATAATAAAGGATTACTATTCAGAAATGATCATAAGCTATAAACATATTATAATTATAAATGTAAATATGATATAAAAATAACAAAATTATATATGTAATTTAATTTTTTTAATTTTTTCAATATTTTTTACATTTATAATAATTAAATATTATTTTGTAATGTTTAAAATTATTCAACTTAAAATTATGATTTGACAATCCATGTTCAAAGTCATTATGAAACGAGCCAACAACTACATCAATTGGCAGAAATATTGCTTAATATATAATTATATATTAATATATTATTAATATACATAATAATAACATAACATATGTAATTACATAACAATATAATGATTTCAGTTATTTCAAAGGTCCTTACAGCCTACAACAGCAAAACAACCAAAACTCACAACAACACTGACCAAGCAAATAAATACAGTAAACTATAGGATAAAAATGACCGCTTCGAGTCATGGCTGCATCATCACCTCAGATGTGCATTATTGTCTAATAATTCGGCCTGCCATCAATTATTCATTAATATTAAGCAATGATAATAATGTATAAATATATGATAATTGTAAATGTATAATATAAAATAATTCATTTATAACTATTTATAATAATTAAATATAATCTTTGTATTGTTTAAAATTATTCAACTTAAAATCTTTAAAGAACATGGATCATCAAATCAGTTTCATAAATCATATATTATGAAACTATATTGTTTTATAATATAATATAATATAATAAACTATAAATATATTTAAATTATAAATGTATAATATATAACTATATACAAACATCTCATTATTAAACTTAAAATTCTGATATGATGAATAAATAAATAACTGTACAAAGAGCCAATGAGCTATATCATTTGGTAGAAATGTCATTTTATTTAATTTTATTAATTAAATATATAATAATTAAGCTGTAAAATATATAATAAATGTAATATAATATTAATAAATGATCATAATCATAGTAGATTGACTATATAATCAAATTTATAAAATTATAAATTAGAATGAACTTGTAAATTATAAATAATTGTCTTAATTATTAACAATAGATTCAACTGTTTATTAAACATTGATGCCTTTTATTATAGTACTGTTGCTGCCATTTTATAAAAGGAATAAAATATTTTTCCATGAGAAAGAGGAATTTATCAATATGAGCATACTTTGTAAACGTAAATGCACAGCCTTACACCTTATTGCATCTGGGAGCCAGCTAATCCATCGACAATGTCCAGCAGGGGTCTATTACTGTGTGTTTATGGCTTAAGTCATTATTTTTGCTGTGTTTGATATGCAGCCTGAGCTGATTTTGCAAAGCTGGGTAATGCATTTCATAATGGGTTTTGGAAGAGAACCTCTATAAAAACAGGAAAGTGTGCTCTGATTAGCGATAGTGACCCAGCAGCAATTTGTTCTCTTCCTCCACACATCAGTGCTTCACATGCTCTTTCTCACGCCTCACAAACCCCTTATGCGTACACACTGTACCCATGCTGCACATAAACAGGACTGTTTATAGCAATAAGACAAGAGAGAAGAATGTCCAAACAATTGTGATGGATGCCTGATTACTGCTAATTTTAAATTTAAAAAAATAATCTGTAATGTAGTATATACAAACAACAATACAATAATGTAGTATATACAAAACAATACACATTTGCAGGTGAGCCTGTAGATTTAAATCAGAGCTGATTATTTAAGTGGAATATTCTTCATGCATTCCATTTACAAGCAGTCAGCTTTAGATAATCCCAATTGACATAAAAAGTCAAATAAACATTTTATAAAATTTCAGTAGCTTTAGTTACAAAAGAAATTTGAGGCTGACTGTTATTTTCCTGCACTTTGTGCAAAGCATAATTTGTCATGTCATACTTTTTACTGATTCTAGCTTAAGTTATCAATTATGTGTGTGTGTGTGTGTGTGTGTGTGTGTGTGTGTGTGTGTGTGTGTGTGTGTGTGTGTGTGTGTGTGTGTGTGTGCGTGTGTGTGTTTGTGTGTGCGCGCCTGACAATATTGTCTATGTGGAGACCAAATGTCCCCACAAAGATAGTAATACCAGTACATTTTGACCCTATGGGGACAACAAACAAGATTATTAGTAATATAAAATAGCAGAAAGTTTTGTAGGAGAGGTTTAGGGGTAGGGTAACGGCCGGATAGAAAATACAGTTTGTACAGTATAAAAACCATTATATATGGAATATCTCCGACATATGTGTGTGTGTGTGTGTGTGTGTGTGTGTGTGCGTGCGTGTGTGTGTGTGTTTGTGTGTAAACTGGGATTATTTAAAGCTAACTGCGTGTGTTAAAAAACACTATTAAGTCAAATTAATTAATATGCTATGTATACATATATCTACAGTTGGTATGCAAAGTAGATTAAATTAATTACAGTAATAATAGAAAGCAGCTGTTTCTTGAAAACAAAATTAAAATTAAAATCATCAAAATGCTTATACATATTTACCACTTGCTTTATATGTCACAGTATCTATTTGTTTTATGCTCAGATCTGATTGTAATGTGATTAATGTAAAGAGTGCTATTCAAAAAGTCTAAGCTAAGGTGGCTTTGCATAATTTTACATGCACAGAATCTGACTAAAGTGGAGCATAAAACGGGCATTTCTGTGAGAATTTATTCATTCATTCAAGTACTTACTTGCATACCTATTTATATGGATAATTGATTTTCTGCATTCCATAGTAGCATGGAGGCATGTTATACTTTTTCTCAGGTTGTTTTTCTCTAGCAGTTCTCTGCTCATTTTTTTCAAATGTGTATTTTCTGCAAGCAGCAGATAAATGCATATTTGAACTATATTGCATTAGGTCAGGAAACTAGTTTTGGCAATGCATGCATGCTCAGTATGTCTTGGGGAAAGTAATGTAGCTATTTGTAAACAGTGTAATCCAGCCCAAGAGGCAATGCGTCAAGGTTAATAGGTGAAGCTCCGATGATTAGCTTGACTTCAAGTAATACACAAGTCATTATGGGGTGCTCAAGAATTATTAACCTATTTTTGACCCTTGCCATGGCAGAGCTAACAGAATATTCTGTCTATTTAATGCAATTACGTGCAAAATGATTATACACATTTCTAATACGGGTGTTTAAGCCTAACAATATTAACTTGATCATTACTGCTAACCCATTTATGCCATTCAGCTCAATATAAAATATGTACAACACTTCAAAATGTACAAACAATCAATAATAATTAATGAAATTAATTCATTTATAGCATTTAATGTTTCTGATTATTTAAATATGATTAACAGTATTATGAATATATCTTGTATGTAGCTTAACACTTCTTTCTATGTCATGGTCTTTCTCCCTCTCTTTCCAAGTGGATGCTGCACACTGGTGGTGGTTGAGGAGAGACCCCCACATGATTGTAAAGCGCTTTGGGTGTACGGCGATACACAATAAAAGCGCTATATAAATGCATCATTCATTCATTCTCCCTCTCTTTCTGTCTTGGTTTCTGTATTGAAAAGTCTCAGCTGGAAGCCATGCAGGCGAATCATCTCTATGCTAACAGCATGGTCCCTGTCCCTGTCAACCTAAAGGGCCGTGAGGAGAAGGAAGTGCACTCTCATCCTCGTGCCCGCCGTGTGTCTTCAGACGAAAACAGCCGAACCAAAGTGGGGGGACCTGAATGTCACATCAGCACCATTCCAGAGCTCACTGAGTGCTTAGAGAAAAGGCTGCGTTTCAATAAAAAGAATGCGATATCAGTGGTGGGTGAAGGACCAGATGATGTCAAGTCACATACAGTAGGCCAAAAAAAGTCATACTTAAAAATGGTCCAATGCAATCCCATAGTTGCATTCATTTCAAATATCAAACCAACAGGTCTGATGCAAGAGTTAATCAACTAAATTAACCTTTGGGTTTAGGGTACATGACAACAGTTTTTCCTTTTAGTTTTGGAAAAGTTTTGTGTGTTTGTGGTTTGCATGGAGATGATAGCAGTATTGTTTTCAAAATATGCATGTTCAGGCCCCCAAAACACCACTGTCATGCAAATGAATGGAAATGCATAATTTTTTTTCCACTTTTACTTGAAAAAGGTGTTGTGTAAATACTCCCTTAGTTCATCTCATTAATATCCTCTTAAATGGAATTGAATTATTAAATAAAATACTCAATGCACTGCTTTATGCATACAACATTTTCAATTTCAATAATTATGAGCTGTCGGGTCAGATTTCGCGGGCATGCATCATGCATTGCTTTAGTGTTTATTTCATGTCCAGAAAAGGTCTGGCTACTGCAGTATAGGCTATTTAACACACTGAAAAAAACAAGAAGTTAAATTTAGTTAATTTTTATTTTACAAGTTTTTGCACGCATATTTTTTAAGTAAAATTTAAATATGGAATTAAGTCAAATCTACTTAACTAAGTTATGTAAAATTAGCAAAGGAAATAAGTACATTTAATGTGGCCAGGCAGAGTTTGATGAGTAATTTCTACTTAATAATTTTAAGTTTACCCTGCAATACTCAAGTACATTTCACTCAGTCACTCAAACAACATACCACTGAAAAAAATGCCTATAAAGCATGTGGTTAAGTGACAACCACGTATGTAAGCAAGTAGACAACTCGTTATTCTTTTAAAGGCAATATGTTGACTCAATATATTTATTAAAGTCGGCATGAAACGGAAGTAGCGATTGTCTATTTTTCTCTACTGTGACGTCTATCCGAGTGAAACGGCATCTGAAATGAGAGGGCAGGACTTGATTTCGTCCTTTGCAGAGCCCAGCCATCACTACCTGAAAGTAGTCCCCAGCTAGGTAACTAGTTGTGATATAGCTGGGGACTACTTTCAGGCGCTGCGTAATATCACTGCGCCTGCTGCACCCATGGTACGGCAGCAAAGGCTTAGTTCACACTGCAGGCTAAAGTGGCCCAAATCTGACTTTTTGACAAAATGTGACCCATATCTGATTTTCTTATGGCAGTCTGAACAGCACAAATCCCATTTTTTCAAATCAGGCCCAGGCCACTTTCATATGTGGTCCTAAATCAGATACATATCCGATGTTTTGCAATGCGACTTCAGTCTGAACGGCCATGTCGCATGTCATGCGATTTTTACGTCATTGAAATGCGACAGACGTCACAATTCTGCGCTGGAGGAGGCGGGAAGATTAAAATCACAATGGCAGACAATATATAAACAATAAAATCACTTCGTTATTTAGGCTCCGATTGCACATTAACTTCAGAATTGCTAAACACACGCTAACACGAGCAGCATCCGTTTTTATTTCCGCAAACACAGTGCACTGCACGTCTTCTTCTGTGCATGCGGGTCACTTCAGGGCTGTATACGGTTCACACATGAGACTGATGGCAGTCGCATTTAAATGACAATGTGAACAACAGCGCAAAAAAAAAAAAACGGATTTCACCAAAAAAATCCGATCTGAGCATTAAGACCTGTGAACTAAGTCAAAGTTCCTTGATTATTACGCCGGAATGAGAGTATAGTTCCTAGCCATATCGGCCTAGAAAATCGCAGCTTTTCATTTTCCGTCAGTCTTAGTACACGATGTAACTACAGAAGTGTCAAATTTTTAATAGGAAAAATATCGAAACTCTTTGGTCATTTTTGAGCGAGATGCTAATGGTCTAATCAGATTCAATGATCTATGCTACGCTACGCTACGCTAAAAGTGCTACCGCCAGACCCAGAGATCGGCTGAATGGATTCAAAAACGGTAAAACTCAACTGTTTAACTCTTTGGGAGTTGAAAATGAGCTTATTTTCAAAAAAGTGGAGTGTTCCTTTAAATAACTCTTTCGCAAGTGACATGCAATTGTAGGCCTATGTTTTAACTACAGGTGGCGATATAGAGGCCAAAGTGAAGAATATCCTAATACCCAGAATTAAATGAATTCTGAAGCATCATGTGACACTGAAGTCTGGAGTATGGCTGCTTACAATTCACCTTTGCCATCACAGGAATAAATTTAATTGTAAAATGTTAAAATAGAAAACAGTTTTAAAATTGTATTATTAATTAATTTTTTGAGTTTTTGTAGCCTTGGTGAGCAAAAGGAACTTCTTTTAAAAACATGAAAAATAAAAACTTGTAAACTTTATACTTTAATATACTGTTTTAGACACACTGCATCAATGCCATAATATTAACACTTTTGGATGATTTTTTTTCCTGGTTTATTTATAGGGTGATGCAGATAGCATATGTCTTATTTGCCATGAAGAACTACGGAAAGGAAGGGGTGGCATCCAAGAACTTCACTGTGGCCATCATTTTCATAAAGAGGTAAACACTTCCTGCATAATTTTTCCTCTGTTGCCTTCTAACAGTGTCAAATTGTTAATTGAAGCAGTGTGTTAATGGACATAGCAGTTTACGAATGACGCTAAGTGAACAACAATGTTTTCAAAATCTGTGCTTTTCCCCGCCTGGCATGCATGAAGTTTATCTTGTTACTTGCTGCTTTTGTGCCAACTGTGACACTGAATCTGCTGTCGTCTCTAATTATGGATTGGGAAGGCAAAATGGCCAGAGCACGGCACACGTCCACGTAGTGGGAGCTCTGCACCTGCTTGTGAGCGAGGAAAAGAGATACCGTTCTGCCCTGGACAGGAGGAATATCGCTTACCCCGTCGCAAACTATCTTTACGTAGACAACGTTGATTGTTTTCAGTTTAACGTACACTCTAAAAAATAAAGGTTCTTTATTGGCATCGATGGTTCCATGCAGAACTTGTACCATCTGTGGAAACTTTCCATTGCACAAAAGGTTCTTTATAGTGGAAAAAGGTTCTTTAAATTGTTAAAATATTATGTTAAAAAAGTAACCTTTTTTTTTTAAGTGTACTGTATGTATGAATAGTAGTTAAAGTACACAGTAATCACTCAGTATATTATCAAAATAATTGTCAGTTTTACTTTGTGTTTAGCTACACACACAAAATGAACCTGCTGATCTCTTGTTTGCAGGCAAGTTTTGTCTTTTTCCCCCTTTTGAAATCAGAAAAGCAAAGAACAACAGTAGATACCAGCATTTTTATTTATCTTCCCATTCCAAGTCATTTACATTTTATAAATACTGCTGTTTCAAATGCAATGTTTTAGGACTTGTTGTGTTTTTCCTATGGTAAGAATTATAGGAACCATAATGTGGTTATTATAGTAAATGTGTATTAGTAAACTGTTAATCATATTTTGTTTAATGAGTTAATGTGCATTGATCTGATAAAATGTTGTTATTATTTATGATCCTGTTAATCATTTTATACAGCTATTTTGGATTAGAAAACCAAACTGTGAATATAAGATGTTTTGGCTTATGGATGCTGAAACTGTAAATATAGTAAAATCCTGAATTTGCAGGTCATATGTCAGGAGTTGCAGTTATGAAGCTACAGATGTTAAATGCACATGCTGGAAATTAGCTGGTGGCTAATCACGCCACTGTAATGGAAATCAATGATGGGTCACAGTTCTTCCCCTCAAAGGTCAACAGATCTGTTTTTCATGCATGCAGTTGTCATGCAAGTGCCATCATGCCTCTGCTAAAGATTTTCGCGATATATATATATATATATATATATATATATATATATATATACCATTCATTTATTTTTAAATATATTCATAGATATGTTGACAAATTACATTTAAGCATAAATGTGCAAATCAAAAGGTTTGTTACATCATATAAACTTAAATTCAAACTGATGTGTTTTGCTAAGCTTGCAGTTCTTTAAAAGCAAAATATGCAATATGTTTAGCATGTGCAGTTGTACGTTTCAATAGTTATCAGTGTTTTATAAACAGCCGCATTCTGGCTTTGAATGACCCTCCGTAATTTGGCTTTTCTTTCTTTCAGTGCATTGAGAAATGGCTTTGGCAGAAACAGTCAATGTCCCACCTGTCGTGTTTATGTGACCATGCCTGAACCCCTCTGCTGGTCCTCTGCTCCTGTCCAGTTTCCCTGACAATGTCCATTTTCTATCACTGCATGATCATTTCCATGTCTGCTTTTAGCCTGTGCTTTTAACACTGATTTAATGTGTTTATATGTAAATAAAAACAATAACAACAACAAAACATCATCTCTGGGTGGAGGCGAGTGTGTGTAGCAGTCCAGCATGATTATATGGTCTTTTGCTTGAACACACGTCCTAGGATAAGACCGTTATGGATGTGCATCTTTATATGAATCTGAAGAGCTTCAGCTTTATTTGTTCCTGATCCTCCTTTTCCATCTTTCTTGCTTATTTTCCTCTGTGGAGTGATGAGGAAAGGATGTTTGGCTATAGCCTGAAAACCGTGCATGCTAAGTGTCTGACTACAGAGCCTCCATCTCTCTGCTCTTATTGTACAATGCGCATCTGAATTATCCATTAACATACACATGCCAAATTCAAAGCCAGAGAATTTTAGACTCTGTCCAATGTGGTTTCAGAAATGTAAATATACGTTTTAAAGATGTAGAATATGTTGTTTGTATTAAAATCATACTTTTAATTAAATATCCACAGATTAAGAAATACCAACATTGCTGTAAAGTTTTTATATAGTGTCGTCATTTTGAAGGAAGTTGTTTCATACTTTGTTTTTACAAAATTAATTGAATTCAAAGGTTTGGTGCCAAGATTTTGTGTAGTTTAATGCATTCAGTTTCTGTATAATTACTACCTTATATGAGTGCCACGTTATAAAGTGTAAAATAAATAATACAGTGAGGCCCTCTCAACCCTGCCCTCATGTCCCGCCCTATACATTTATAAAACATATGACTTTGTAAAAGCTGTTATAATAAAACAGTATGTCATCAAAATGTTATACAACAATTGGACCGAAGCATTATGAAAACTTTAGCCTTTGGAGAGCCTATCTTCTCTTGCAAAGTACCTAAAACTTTAAAGAGACATGGAAATGAATTGTGAACTGTCTATCCATCTATAACTGATTTACCGAGGTTTAAAATACATAAAAACAAAACAAAAAAATACACAAATACGTTTTCAAAATATATTTTATAAGTTTATGCAACTGGACTGAAATTTCTGTTGACTGTTACAATAGCGGACAATCTTCTGCTGCTTCTTTTGGAGAAAAAATGCACACGTGGAAAAGAGACCAACTGTTGATTGACAGGTAAGCTAACCAATCAAATTCGAAAATAATGACGTCTGGTCCCTTCATGAACCAATCGTTTCATGAAATGGGAGGTTCCCGTGAGAAGACTCACTGAAAAAGATAAGCCCCCAAATCTGGGCTTCGAAACAGCTGGAAAAGTGGAAGAAGTTGCTAATGTGAAAGTTGCTGATGGAATAAAAAGTCATGATGCTGAAAAGGGACGAATAAGAGTCGTGTGGGAATGTTTGAAAGAATTTAGTATATTGCTACAGCATCAGATGACGGTCTCTCTCTCTCGAAAAAAAAGAAAAACATCGACTCTGAGATTTCTTCTCAAAATTTTCAAGAATATACCCATTATCTGGTCAATCTATAAGGTAAGATATCAACTATGTATTCTTAAATCATAATAGGCTACAGACCGCTTACTGTGCCCGAATTAAGTTATTCTTTTTTCCACTTTTATTTCTTAATAATGTTAACGTTACCTCAAACAACGGACCTAGGTGGCGAGCTAATGCAATTACTTGCGTGTAATTTTACCTAGAATATAATTTTTTATAATTATATCATATTTTCATAATTATATAATAGCATATCTCCGTCTGTAGATCTTAAGAAAGCCCAATAAAACGTGAACGCAGCAGACCTTCACCTTCAGATTTCATATATAATGTTTATCCCAATAAAGTTTATATAGTCTTCCACAGACAACGGTGCGTGTAACTTTTTTCAGGTAAGTTAAGGGTTTTATACGATTTAAAAATGTAGGCTACTTCCGTCATTTTATTATGAAGCATGATTGTTGTTATAGCATATTTTTACATCGTTTTTCATGTTTTATTCTTTGTAAAACTGCACTGTGGTTACTCTTATTTGGTTTAGTATTACAAAATGACTGATTGTTTTTATGTACAATTCCAAATAATGTGGTTCTTATGTTGTCATGAATACATGAAATGATCGGATCGGGCCTCTTCACTGGAGAGACTCTCAAAGCTTCAGTGTGTCTCTATGGTAACAGCGAGCATCCTGAAGAACAGATTTTAGACCACTGAAAGACTGATTTGATCAAAGCTGCAGAGATGCTACTAATTTCTATGATTTTTAATATCATATAGTGAAAAATACAATGCAGAAATAGTGACACAGTAATGAACAATGTCAACATTTTCTCACCCTCGTGTCTATGACTTTCTTTCTTCACTTTCAAAAAGGGGGAATTGCTTTGGAATGACATGAGGATAAATGGTGACAAATTTCATTTCTAATTTTAACATTTATGCAACCCTCTTGAAATAAGCTATTACAAAATGAAACATATGCAAAAATGTCCATCCGAATAAGATTCTCAGTTTTGTCTCAAACTCTCATTATTACATCACTTTGATATTTTTTTCTCCAATTGATCATTAAACCAATGTGTTTGCTGTCTCTGCTTTACTGCAGCCCTTCAATAGTGTTTGAATTTAGCTTACTTTCTAAAAGCATTTGTAAACAGAAGGAGATGTTTATGTGATAAGCTGTCACGGTCTCAAGGACACACTCTGATTGCACACTGATTATGGCAGTAATGACCACCTTCCTTTGGAATGTTATGGGACCTGGATGAGTTCAGGGTCAAGAACTGATCAGTCCGCTGATTAAACATTACAGGAAACATCCTCTGCAAGAGGAAAGGAGGAACAGAAGATGCCATTCTTATAATTTCCTTTGTTTTGTTTGGGTTACTTTATATTTCACTGATAAAAAAAAAAAAAACAACCATATTTTATTGATCTTTAAAGTTAAATGTTAAACTCATTTTCAAACATCTGTCAAGAGCAAACAGCTTTACTCTTCCTGTGTCTGGTGAATGTTTAAGACAGGAGACTGCTTTCAGTATGTAGGTTTATATTTCCAAGATTAATTTAGCAGACTTTCTGATTAATCATGGTTTTGGGATTTTTTTCCAGTTATCCCCACATTTCTGTTTAAAAATGGAAATGAAAGGTGCACGCCTGGACCCCTCATTAGGATATTTTGATTTGTAGCGCTGACATTTCCTTAACCCCTGCAGTCTATAGTGTGTGGAATTATTTGTTCAGGATATGCTGAATTGTCATTGATTGTCTAGCACTGTTAGTGTCCACACTGGAGTAACAAACCAGTGCCAGAAAATGTAATAATGGGAATCTTGTATTGATATGCCACTCCTAAGGGGAAAAGTGAGTCTCCAATATCGTCTTTAAGTGTGTCCAGTAAACACTGTCTTTTGCTTTGCCACATTTTGAGATATGGAGTATGAATTTTATAATGAGATATTTTTGTTTTGTAGGTTATTATATTATTATTGAATACAATTGTTATTCTGATTTCCAGGATATTTAGGAAAACATGGGAAGTTTTAAAGGCCATGCATTGCCTGGAAGTTTCTTCCTGATCACCGGCCTGTGGTGGGCTGCAAAGCAGACATTTTTGTACGCCACCCGCAGGAATAAAAGTGCTGGTGCGGGCAGACTTGCATCTCGAGCTACACAACGGCGCATAGAAATCATAGAAGGAGCTGTCATTTTATCATTTTCTATTATTGGTGAGTTACTGCTATGCCTTTATTGATAGAATAAGAAGCATCATCATACATATGGACAAATAAAGCTTTCTGATGTGTCTTTGAAACACCCTAGGTTCAGCAAAGAAACATTTTTGCTGTATAGGTTTAATAAATTGATTGCATAGTTAAAAAAAATGGTATTGCATTATAGGTTGTGTAATTTTTTGTGTATTATTTGTCCTATGGTAATAGTGGTCTAGAATGAGTGGTTCAATGTATAACATGGAGTTATACATTGTACATTTTTAAGATATATATATATATATATATATAATTCTTTCCAGGTTTAGATATCAAACTTTTGTAATTGAGCTTCTTCACATATCCAGGTTTTTCAAGAAGTGGGAAACCTGGTTATTCAAAGAAAAATACATATTTTGAATGGATGAATTAAAAATGGAAATGTCTTGATTTTTAGCTTATTCTTAAAGCTTGTTTTGTTTTTACTTCTATAATATTTTAACGCTTATTTTAAATCATTTTAAGTTGACTTTAGTTCTCCTATAATGAGTCATTTATTAGAGTAATGAAAGCAAGTTTATTTATTATATTTTTAACTCAACTAGTTTTCTTCTGCCCTTTACATAGGTATGTTAGCAGAGCAGCTTTTAGCAGGTGGGCCCAAGTTTCAGCTGTATGATTCTTCCACTCAGCACTGGGAGCAGCTGATGAACTGGCAGCATACCACCATGTACCTGTTCTTTGCCATCGCAGGGGCCATATCTCTCACTGTCCACAGCACAGACATCGCCCCGCTGGCCTTAGACCGGATGCTGCTGGGTCTTGCTTTCTTTAATGAGGGTAGGATCTTGTTTTTTCCCCAGACTGTTTCTAAAATGGTCTAAAAATACTATGCATGTGTTCTATTCATGTTCATGCCTGATGAAGGTCATGGGCCAAAATGTTGTCAGTTAATAAATATTTTGATACTTTTGCAAGTGTGGACAGTGTGCGGGATTTATACTTTTTGTTTTGAAGTTGGACCTTTTTTGGTCGGTTTTTTTTCACGCACCTATTGATTACTTACAGGTGTGCGAGGGTGATTGTTGATCAAAAATACTGTGTGAAAGAGTATTTTATAAATGTGGTTTTTGATGTTGGAGAATGTGTGAACTATTACCCAAACTGAGCACTCTTTGTTACTCTTGAAATTACTTTTTTCTATTTTGTGATAATTCAAAAAATAAAATTCAGCACATGTCTGCCTCCTGCAGGATTACTGTTTCTTTACCATCTCCATGGTAGAGACATGCTTGATGTCCATGTGCACACCCTTCTCCTCTATGCCATCTTTGGACAAGCTTTCATCTGCCTTCTGGAGGTTTTCCACAGAGGGAATATTCTACTCGAACTGCTCCGAGCCACTCTCACCATACTGCAGGGCAGCTGGTTCTGGCAGGTCAGTGTGTGTGTGTGTGTGTGTGTGTGTGTGTGTGTGTGTGTGTGTGTGTGTGTGTGTGTGTGTCTGTGTCTGTGTCTGTGTCTGTGTGTGTGTCGCAAGTGCATACATAAATATGCAAGTCATTTAGACTCAAGACTCTCATTGTTGTATTTTTCTAGATTGGCTTTGTGCTGTACCCACCCAGTCAAGTGAAATGGGATCAGACAGACCATGCCAACTCTGTCTTTGTCACATTATGCTACTGCTGGCACCTAGCGTTTGCAATGCTCACTGTAGCTGTAGTTTACTGGTCTGTTCTCTGGTGAGCATGACATATTCTATTATATTCTATTCTAATGTGAAATACAAAGAAATTACAATTCAGGCATAAAGGAGCATAAACTACACTACCATTCAAAAGTTTGGGAAATTCAGTAAGGACATATTAAATTATATGTAGCAGAAAAGAAACATTTACAATGTTACAAAAGATTTCTATTTCCAATTAATGTTGTTCTTTTGACCTTCTCTTCAGCAAAGAAACCAGGAAAAATTATCATGTGTATTCTCAATATATTAAGGAGCACAACTGTTTTAAATATTGGTAATAATAAGAAATCTTTTTGTGTTATTGTGTTTAAATAAATGTAGCCTTGGTGAGCATAAGTGGTTTAAAAGTTTAAAAATCTTACTGACCCAAAAATTTGACCAATTGTGTACATAGCATATGAAATAATACTTTTACTGAAGTTTCCTTTCTGATTCATTGAGTTCCTTCTTATTTTCCTTCATTGTTCTCCCTCCAGTGCTGTGCGTTCCAGACTAAGGAGGATGCCACCCATGGAAATGGGGCTTTTGAAACCAAGGGAGAAAGACGTAGAGTCTGAAGATGAGATTTTATGAGTATTTATCATTCTTACACATTCATGCCAGCATCCAAATACACTTGGACCTGAATCCAAAGAAAAATATAGAGACAGAGAGCGAGAGATACAGTAGATATGAACAGAGAGGCATTGTCACTAAATATTAGCTCTGTCTTAATTTCCTGAAGAGCAGATGGGAGATGACAAACAGTGACAGTCTTGCTTCCCAAGATCTGTTTCATCATATTATGACAAGGGACTGTAAGTAAATCACAAGAACCATGGTGTTATATCTCTGACTCATTTTCCCAGGATGATCACTCCAGTGATAATTACAACCCTCTGTCCATGTGGTCTGCTATCTTGTGTGGTCATTCCTTTTTTATTTCACTAATCCCTGTTTCTCTGATGCACCTCAGGACCAACCTACTCTAATAACTTAATTCAAACTTGATTATTTTCTATACAAGTTTGCTTCGAGTCAATCAAATATGATGTATTGATTATTTTTGAGTCTTTATGTACACTTTTTGTTGTCATTGCATTGTTTGGCTTTGACGCAATACTGTGTAAATTTGAGATTTTATTTGTGCGCCTTGTCAGTATTTTATATGTTGTCAACTAAGGACAGAGAATATAATATTTTTATCATGCTTTTAGTGGTACTATATGATCTATGTGCGAAAATTGTTATATTTGAATGCCTTTGAGATTTCAAGGTTTGTAAGACATTTTTTAGTCATCAAATGTATATGAATTATGCTTTTGTATTTTCTTGACAGCCAAAGCAGTGCCTCAGCTAGTCTGTTCATTTGTGCCATAGTATTCTTCTTTGCCTTGGCCCTTGACCGAAAAAAAGGCCATTGTATTTGGAATCTTTATAGTGTCTTGATTCCATGCATTTATTGATCAATTTAATTTAATTTGACTTGATATAAGTACATTTTTTTTTAAATAACTTTTTTCCAATAAAATGGTATTAGTGTATAAAAGTGTGCAATAACTGTGTATTAATATTAAATGATTTTTATTTGCCATGTGTTGGTATTTTTTCCCATATGTGACCCTGGACCACAAACAGCCAGTCATAAGTAGCATAGGTATATTTGTAGCAATAACCAACAACACATTGTAGGAGTCAAAATTATCAGTTTTTCTTTTATGCTAAAAATCAATAGGATATTAAGTAAAGATTATGTTCCATGAAGATATTTTGTACATTTCCTACCACATATATATCAAAACTTCTATTTTAATTAGCAATATGCATTGCTAAGAACTTCATTTGGTCAACTTTAACAGCGATTTTCTCAATATTTAGATTTTTTTTGCACCCTCAGATTTTCAAATAGTTGTATCTCGGCCAAATATCGTTCTATCCTAACAAACCATACATTAATGAAAAGCTTATTCAGCTTTCAGATGATGTATAAATTTCAATAAAAAAAAAAATGACCCTTATGACTGGTTTTGTGGTCCAGTGTCACATAGATATTTCTCTCAATGTACATTAATAAATAAAAACAAAAAATTTAGTTTTTGTTTTTAATAATGCTGTATTATATATAAATATAAACATATGGCCCAACTAAAAGAGAAAAGAAAAGAAATTGGATCTCTTAACAAAGTGGTCTTTTAATACTAATATGATTCCTTCGCCGTAAGCCACTTTTAGTGCACCTCAGAAGTACCAGAAGGCGGCGTGCGTGAGCACCAGGTGATAATCATGTTCAATGAAGGGAGCCTAAAGGTAAAGGTAACACGAACAGAATCATTTAATACAGACAGTAATGGACAAACTCAGAGCGGTTCTGAGTGGTCGTGATGGAAACAGTGACAACAGAAATGTCCTGCAGGTAAATTACTGTTTTTGAGCTCTGCTAACAACTCTTAAGATGTTCAAACAATAATATGGCGTATTGACATAACGACTTCATATTTTGAAACTTTTTATTTTGGTGAAAAATGCGCGTGTAAATCACATTCTGTATTTAGGCGGCGAATGAGGCGTCCACGCTGGGATGGGGAACGCGTGTCAAAGGTTTCCTCGTCTGTATGGTCATCGGAGTAGTGTGCACTATCCTGGTCAGTGACATGAACTTTAAATAATTGTATTTTAGTTATCAGTGGACTTCCTGCCTGTTGAGAAGGGAAAGGTGATATTTTTAGAAGCAGAGCTGTGTCACCGGTTTGACCTGTTCTCAGGAATTGATGCACACTGCAAAAGGCATTTCAACTATCTTGATTGAGAAGTGTATTATTCTTTGTTATTGTTAACCAAATTCTATTCTATTAAAAAACATATTTTTTTCAGGGAGTATGTTGCCTGTTTGTTCCTAAAATAGGGGTGATTCTCTTCATTGTGTTTTACACATTTGGCAACCTATGTTCATTAGTAAGGTAAGCTTGCAACTAAACTATTACTATTTATTATTCTGTTTTCGAAGACTTCACTGTTTAATTTGAACCTACCCTCAGCACCATGTTTCTGATGGGGCCACTGAAACAGCTGAAACGGATGTGTGACAAGACCAGAGCCTTTGCTACGGTTGTTATGCTAGTAAGTTATTCCTTTCCGTGCCACACACTCATTTTTTCATAAAACCAACCATGAGGATCTGCTTGAAATTGATCATAATAAAGACACCTATAATGTTCACGATCCAATCAAATTCTTATTGATAAAAGGAAGTACCACCATGCATTATGTATATATCCTCATTAAATGTTTGATTTGGATATACTCTCATTTTGGTAAAATTCATGTAGTATTTAAATAAATAACTTTTACATTTCTCCTAGAATTAGTGCCATTCCAAAACTGTATTGGATGCACCAGCCAGTAGGAAAATTATTCTAGTTCATGTGCATCCTTTGAAAATCTGCCAGTTACAGCGAATACAGATTCTGATTATAGATACAGTATTTTGACCAACTTTGCAATGGATACTGAGAGTTTGACTTTTTATTTTGTGGACTACAGACATGTCTGGTTCTCACACTCTGTGCAGCATTTTGGGTGAGTTGAGTTCTAGTCTATCCTTAATATATATTTCAAACTAAGTCTGGATCAGATGGTACAGTATTATTTGATGCTTTTTTTAACACTGATCTCTGTACCACAGTGGAAGATTTTTGCTCTCACTTTGCTGTTTGTCATTCTGCAAGTCCTTGCATTTGCGTGGTAAGTTTCCATGGATGCTGTGCAGTAAATATATTTTAAGCATGTTATTTAAATGAGTAATCTCATCACCCAATTAATATTGTACTGATCGCTTTTTATTAATTGATGTTTTTCTTCTCTGTAGGTATAGTTTGTCATACATTCCTTTTGCAAGGTTTGTTATGTTCTGTGATTTCAAAATACTGAATTGCACAGCATTAGATATCAACATATTGATGAATGTATTGTATTCAATTATAAATGAAACATTTTGCAATAGTTTATTCTGGTAAATGACAGCAGTAATCAAGCACAGGCTTGTTCGGACCTGTCTGCTTTAAAATATTGATTCTTTTATAAGGCCTTCATACTCTCTTTGCCTTAACCAGAGATGCCGTCCTGAAGTTTTTCTCCATGATGTGCACCATGTGTGTGAAATGAAGAGCTCAGGTTTGGCCTTTCATCACCCCAGGAACTTTCTGCTCAAGTATTTGGTGATTTCAGGATCCACAAATGATCACTGACAGAATGGCACAATGGGACATTGCTGTAATGGCTAGTTGAACATTTTTGTTAAATCTGAAGGCTGCCTTCTACTGAATGTGTTTTATTTTAAACTTGTTGGAAAACAGGATTAAACAGACCTACTTATATTTATAAAATCAAATATTTTGGGGGGGGGGTTGAAAGTTGTACTTTACATTTTTCCTACCTTTTGTCTCAATATTGTATGATTAAAAACCCTGTAAATAAAGATTAGTTTTATCAGCTCACTCTTTTTGTTTGTAAATATCTAAAAAAATAGTTTTTGTAATTGACACTTTCACTGATGATTTGTCTGGATTTTGTGAATTGGCCTTGATTTGTTTTTACGCGTGTGTGTAAAATGCATTTGTCTTTTTAAGGATGGCGCCTTTAAAGTACGTGTGTGCATTGCCGACTAGTCATTGGACGACCTCTGTCCTGGGTCCCGCCCACACTGTTGCAGGAAGTAGTTCATGCCGAAGTTCGCGTCAAACTCTGGCGCGGGCCATTTAATACTCCACTGAATAAAGTGCCTGAAGGTAGAGAGATAAACATAATTAAACCACAAAAAATGTCGACATTTCTTCGAGCAGTCAAAAACAACATACCAGAAAAGGAAAAATCGGAATTAGCGGAGAGTGACCTGAAAAAATGGGGATTAGAAGGTGTGTGAATTGAGAGCTTCTTGGGACTTGTTTAAAGCAAATACAGCAAAGTATTTATATATCATTTAAGATTTTTGAGCATGAAAATGTTTCACAGATTATGTGCAATATACACTATATTGCCAAAAGTATTGGGTCAAAAAATGTTTTTAAAGGCCCATTTTATGATTTGAAATACTCTAAAAGTTGTTTTAGGAACAACACTGCAATCCTTTATCTCCTTCCTAACAGCAATTCATCTGAGGTCTTATCAGGTGGATGGAGTGAGGTGGCTGTCACAGTGTATGAAGGACCAGCAGGGCTGCATCCTTGGTGATGAGATGGGTCACGGCAAGACCTGCCAGGTTAGTAATGGGATGGGTTTATCTTGCTTATAATGCTTGCTTTTAAGTCAGAGATTTATTCCAAGATGTCAGATATCAGATAAGTGAGATGTCATCCTCTGCTGTAGACCATTTCTTTGCTGGCATGTTCCTTGTGCTTTGTCCCTTATCTGTTTTGGAGAACTGGAGACAGGAGTTAGAGCGGTAAGGGTAATGCTGGTATACAGTTAGACTTGTGTGGTCAGTTTAGATTACATATTATGTTGATTTATTACTGATACTGCACTGTGAAATTGCTTGATGAATGTATGAATATTCCAGCATGAACTGATTTTACATGAAAGACAATGTGTTGTCACTGTCACTAGATGGAGACAGTAGCATATAAACGCTAGATTAGCATCTACCTTGAATCCAACTTAACATGAAAAATTAGTTAAGGTTCTCTTATTTTATTTTATTTTTAATTCAGCTTCTGTCCCAGTCTGTCTGTGATCTGTTACACTGGGGATAAAGAAAGAAGGGCAGAGCTCCAGAAAGAGCTCAGGAGTGACAGACACTTCCATCTTCTTCTCACCGCCTATGAGGTTAGTGTACCTGTTTTCAGAGAACATCTGTGATAACTGTATTCAGAGGGGTTGCATTCATTTCCAAGTCTTTGCACTGTTGAATAACAGAAATCATATTTAATAGATGTGCCTCAAGGATGCCAGATACCTGAAAAGGTAATCATCTTTATTTTTATTTTTGCTGTTTTTGGGAAACAGTTTCAAACTTTATATAAATGACTGTACTGTATTTCCACAGTTCTACTACTCAGGCATTTTACACATAATTAAACAACAATATTAGCTGGTTACTGGGTGATATTAAAGTTTTTTTTTTTTTTTTTTTAAGGTGTTACCATATCGGTGATATACAGTGGAGATCAAAATTAGAGAACACAATTTCCTACAATTTCCTTAAATTTTAAGGCCACTGCTTAGTCCTATTTGAAGTTATCTTAAAAGAACTAGAAGGGAAGTTTTTTTTAGCATTCCATAAATGAATTGTATTCTGAAGCACAGTATAAAAATTTTTTTTTAATGAGATATTTGAAAAATAATTAAAGATCAAAATTAAGGAACACTTACAAATACCTTCAAATTATTGGTGTTAATCTGGCACTTGGTGCTAATTTCCTTAAATATATGCCAAACCCTGTTTAACTGGCAGCATTCCAGTTCAGCAACAAACAGGGTATGGATCTGTCTCGGCACGTTTAAGAGAAGTCAGTCTGAAAACGCATTCTCCAGTGACGAAGCCTCTCATCAGTGAAAAAGAATCAGAAGACTAGATTAACTTTTGCTGAAGAGCATGTTGTGTGGACAGAGGAGAACTGGTATAAAGTTCACTTTGGTGATGAGAGCAAGGTTAATTTATAATTTATACTCTTATACAGCCACATAGCAGGGTGAATGCAAATATTTATCAGAACCTCCTTCAGCAACATGCAGTATGTTCCTTGCAAGCGTCTCCCAATCAGCCTGCAATTTTCATACAAGACAGTGCCCCGTTTCACTGCAAAACGGATAAAGCAGTTCCTTGAAGCTAAGGACACTGAAATGATGAAGTGGTTGGCCCAGAGATCTAAACTCAACTGAAAATCTCTGGAAAATCATTGTCAACAAAGTTATGGCTAAGAAACCCACTACAATTACCAAACTGTGGAAGAAGAGTGGACCGAGATCACACCAGTGCAGTCTGAGAAAACAGTAATGTCCTGTAGCCGAAGATGTGCTGAAGTCATTCGAAGCAGGAGCCTCTACAATTACTACTAATTTCTGACAACTGTAACCCTCCAAGATTTTAGTTGTAATCATCTTTTGTGCTACAGTGGTTATTGTTCTCTAATTTTGATCTCTGTGTTTTCCACAAAACAAAGGTTTTTGTTTAAATTCCTTCCTTGGTTATTTTGTCAAACATGTTACCCATAGCTAATATTTCGTCAACTTTTGAACAATGAAGATTAACAATATTTTAGAAAAAAAGCCTATGTCCCCGTAATTCAAAAGGCTTAAAAAACATACTAAATGGTGTTTTTTTGAAAATCTAAGGTCTCCTGTGAGGGCTAAGTTTAGGTGTAGGGTTGGTGTAGGGCAATAGCACACACAGTTTGTTCAGTATAAAAACCATTACGCCTATGGAGAGTCCCCATAAACCACAAAAACCAACGTGTGTGTGTGTGTGTGTGTCCTGTCTGTCTGTCTGTCTGTCTGTGTGTGTGCGCACACCTGTATTAGTGCTGTCAAACGATTAATTGCGATTAATCACAAACGATTAATTGCGATTAATCACATCCAAAATAAGTTTTTGTTTACATAATGTATGTGTGTACTGTATTTATGTATATAAATAAATACACACACATACATGTATATATTTAAGAAAAATATGTTGTTTATATATTAAATATATTTAGATATAATATAAATTATATGAATATAAATGTATGCATGTAAATATCATACTGTATGTGTGTGTATTTACATATACTTAATAAATATACGCAGTACACAAACATTATGTAAACAAAAACTTTTATTTTGGATGCGATTAGTCGTGATTAATGGTTTGACAGCACCAACGTGTATGTGTTTGTCATTTTGGATATTTAATATTTAAATGTGCATGCTCATTGCCCCTATTTTTATTTTTAAAATTACATTTTGCAGTCATATAACACTCGATTAAATTTAATATTTAAAACCTTTACACAGTTAAATGTACCATTTAACAAATTGCTAAATTAATATTTTTCATACTGTGCATTATAAATATTGTTTTTATATGTAAATTCACATATAGTTTTGAGTTGAATTTTTAAGCTTTCTTTTTCTTTATATAATCATAACACTGTGTAAATAAAGAATAATGTTTTATAAAAAATTATGTTTTATAATTTAAAACAAAATTATGAGAGTGACAAAATTATGTTTTATAATTTTATAAAATAAAAAATTATGTTTTATAATTTACACTAAAACTATATCTTTTGAAATTTTTAAAGTTTGGCTTTAGTGTTTTGTGTGTGTGTGTGTTTTTAATTTATTTATGACAAAATAGTGTAGTATTTTAATATCTTACATTTATCAGCCAAATAACATAAAAATAATTATCAGTTTATTGGTGTCGGTGACTGCATTTCATATTTAACTTTACCCTTCCCTCTCTTCCCACAGTTGGAAATGGAAGATTTTAGTTGTCGATGATGCTCACCGGCTGAAGAACCAGGAATCATTGCTGCACCAAACCCTCAAAAAGGTTACATGATTGCATTTTCATTGTTTTTCCAGTCACTGTCAGTCTGTAAAACCCCTGATAATAAATCTAGCCTTGCCTGTCTATTTTTCAGCCCTCCCCTGCTATTAACTGCCATTTGACATCTGCCTTCTCAGTTTACAGTGGGTTTCCGAGTGCTGTTGACAGGCACCCCCATTCAGAATAACTTGCAAGAAGTCTATTCCCTCCTCACCTTCATCCAGCCCAGTCTGTTTCTGCCTGAAGCCGTCGAGGACTTTGTTAGTGCCTACGCAGACGTACAGACTGAACCTGCTCTTGGTAGGGCTGCACAAACCTTTGCACTTTCAGTGTGACAATCCAACTGTTAGCTCCAGAAGATGATTTATATCTGCTACCACCCTTATTAACACTTACTGCTGCCATCGTTGACCTTAAGGGGTTTGGTTAGACAGTCATGCTTTTAAAAACTTGTTCCTTTAACTGGTTTTGCTTTAATTGATATTTGTGATGAAAATTACTGGGCTGTGGCTCACTGTAGCTGCTTATTATAAAAGCACCAATCAAACAGATCTAAGTGACACAGAAACATTTGACAGGTTTGGTGCCAAACTGAATGCCTCAGATAAATCGCAGACATGGCAGATCAAAAAAAGATGTCAGTTTCGCATTGCCAGTCTGGTGTAGAATAGATGCTCTCTCTCGCTCTCTCTCCTTGACTCACCTGTCGGATTTGCTTGAGACTATCAGAGGTTAGAGATCATAAATTCTCATATTTGGACTCGGGTGACCTTGTGTGGGAGTTTGTAACATTGTTGTTCTTGTCTGCAGCCGATGAGCTTCATTGAGTGCTCCAGTCCTTTTTGTTGCGCAGGGTTAAAGCAGAGGTGGCCGCCGAACTGCCTAAGAATACAGATCTCGTGGTTTTTCATGGGCTGTCTGCCCTTCAGAAAAGATACTATAAAGCAATTCTGATGAGAGACCTTGGTAAATCCGCCCCGACATGAATTACCTGTCACAACGGTCAAAATTGAATACTTAAGCAAGATGATAGGTGTTCATTTTAGTGTTTTAATCATTTCAGATGCCTTTAGGACTAATCAAAACACTAAGACCCGACTTCTGAACATTTTAATGCAGCTCAGGAAATGTGTGAACCATCCGTATTTGTTTGATGGTAAACACTCTATCACTTCTTGCGATTTCTTTTTTTTTTTTTCTGTATTCAAACAAAATAAAAACAACTAATTTTCATTATTCCGAACCTTTTCCATGTAAGGTGTGGAACCAGAACCATTTGGGATGGGGGAGCAGTGGAAAGCTCTCTCTTCTGGACACCATGCGGGCTTTTCTTCAAGAGGGGTGTGTCTTGCTCACCTAAAGTTTGCTTCCAGTCACTATAATTCTGTCGCTAACTGCATAATATGCTGATTTGGTGAATCATTAATTATTATTGTGACTCCATTATTATTAATGGTTCTAATCAATAATTTAATCAGTTATCAGTGTTGAAACATTTTTAATCAAATAACTACTGCCTTGTTAACCACAAAAGACTTCTTTCAAAACCTTAATTATTCCAAACTTTTGACCAGTAGAGTGTAATAAACCTAAAATAAACCTATGCTCATAATAATGATTTATATTGCTGTAGGAACAGATTTTGCAGGAAACCGCATGCGTCGTTGCAGATATATGTCGTGTCATATGTCTATACACAGATAAAAGTCCAGTAGTAAGGAGTTTCACACCAGTGCCTTGAACCACATTTATCCATGCACAGAAACAGAGCCAAAGCACAACCAAAACAATGTTCTTTCCCGAGACACATGCAGTTTTATATGTTAATGACTAGAGGGCCAAATGTTACGTAGTGTAGCTTTAAATGCATTTTATTGTTTTGGAGATATAAAATATATGTTGTTGTCTCTGTTTGCAGGGGCCATCATGTTCTTCTGTTTTAAATGACCAGGATGCTGGATATTCTGCAAGATTACTTGGAGTACAAAGGTACTAAGACACTCTTGGACTGTGTTAGAGCCATCGCCTTTACTTATTAAAATGTGGTCTGGTGATGTGCATGACAAGTGCTTACTTCCCTTATCTAAATGGAATCAAGCCAGAAAAAAAGTCAAAACAGACTTTAAATGATGAAATTAAGGTGAAAGCACGAATCACTTAGTGTTACCGCTCATGAAATTTTGTTCACTCAGGATTTTCATTTTTAAAAAGAAATTGTATTAGCTTTGTGTTCTTAAACATATGTTTGTTTGTTCTCAATTTGGAACGTTTATGTAACCATACCCTACATGTTCTCCTAGTAATCTAGTTCTCTGATCTAGAGCAGTTGATGTGGGTTCAGTATCACATCCTGTGTTTGTTGCTGCATGTGTGTTAATGTGCTACAGGCTGTGTAACTGCCAGCTCTGATTGGGCCCTCCTACTTCTCTGCAGGTTACAGTTATGAGCGTCTGGATGGAGAGGAACGTAACCTAGCTATCAAAAATTTCAGCACCAAAGAAGTTTTTATATTCCTCCTCAGCGCCAAAGCTGGTGAGTTCAAAGTCTGGGAAAGCCAATCTGAGATTCACACCATCACACTATAATCAACTGCAGTGCAAACTATATTTTTAGAGTGTTATATTTGAATACCATTCCAGGTTGCAAAATTGTCCTCATGTGTCTGATGCAAATCTTATCTGCATCTTTTAAACAGACACATGTAATTGAAAACTGAAAGTCGTGACAAAAGATAATGCATAAATATTGAGGCCATGCATTAAAACTGTCTCTGTATGAGATGGTGTTGCAAAAACGTAGATGTAGAGGTTCAGTTCATCATATGCCATTTTTTTTTCTCAGCTTTTCAAGATTATAATTACAGCTTCACTTTCAATGCAACATTTTATTTTCACACTGACATTTACTTCTTTTATTTTTGACCTTTCTCTTCAACAAAGAATCTTGGAGGAAAAAAAAATAAATAAAAATATATATATATATATATATATATAAGCAGCACACCTGTTCTAAGCAGTGATAATAATACAAAAAATCTGATTAATTTTCAACTTTGCCATCACAGGAAAATAGTAAATAAATAAAATGTATAAAAATAGAAAAGAGTTATTTTAAGTTGCAACTATATTTCGAAATATTATGTTTTGCTGTATTTTGATCAAACAAATGCAGACTTGGTGAGCATAAGAGACTTCTTTCAAAATCTTTCTATACCCAAATATTTTTGTTGTTTTAGGAGGGGTTGGCATCAATGGCATGACATCAGCAGATACGGTGATATTTGTGGGCAGTGATTTCAACCCACAGAATGACCTACAAGCAGCAGCCAGAGCCCACAGGATTGGCCAAACAAGGTATTCCACTGGCAATGGAATATGTTGTTCCATCTAGTTTGACGTGTCAGGCATCTAAAAAAATAAATAAAATAAAAGTACCACAAAAGTGATCCAATGTGACTACTAATCCCTGTCTTTAGAACCATTCGACCATTTTTGGTACTTGACTGCTCCTGGTCACCATATGCTTTCATTGTATGGCACAGAGCATCATTAACATGCATTAAATGTCCCTGTTTAAGGACACACTGCATAGATATGTAGATTCTGTTTTTGATTGCAGGCCTGTCAAAGTGATCCGGTTCCTCGGTAGAGATACTGTAGAAGAGATCATCTATTCCCGTGCTGTGTCTAAACTACGTCTCACAGACACCGTGATTGAGGAGGGACGCTTTTCTCTGCTTGACCAGGCTCAATCTGCAGCTTCTGGCCTTCAGGTGGAGAGAGAGACACATGTCCTTTTCTCTTAAGCTCATCACGTTGTGACTTTGCCCTGTTTCCTGGTTCATATCTTTGTCTGTGTACTTGTGGTTTCCCTTTTTGTGAAACTGCACGTTAACAGTTTCTCAGTGTGCTATCATTTACATCCCCACCAATCTAGTTGAGTGAGATCCTGAAGTTTGGTGTGGATAAGCTGCTGTCGTCAGAGAAGAGCTCCATTCAAGATGTAGACCTCAGGCTGATCCTGGGGCAGTCTCGAGACGGCCAATGGCTAACAGATGAAGAGCATGTCAAGCTTAATGAGAGCGATGAAGAAGAAGATGAGGACATGGAGGGTCAAAGTACAACACTTAGCTTCTGTTCAGTAATCTTGTTGTAACTGGCACTTGAAAATTAGATGATCCATTAATGTCTTTTCTGACTTTCTAGACCACATGTACTACTTCAAGGGTAAGGACTACTCTAAAGACCCCAGTGCCGAGGATGAGAAGACCTTTGAACTGTTACTTGAGAAGCAGTTAGCTGATCTAGAGGATGCTGGGAAGGAGGGTCGTGCACTTCGTAATAAAGCCGGGGTAACTTATTTGAAAGGTTACACTACTATTCAAACATTTTGGGCCATATGTGTATTTATATATGTATCAGTTTTACTATTATTTATTACTACTATTATTATTTTATTTTTTATTTAGTAATTAGTACTTTTACTCAGCATGGACACATTAACATTTATCAAAAATGACAGTAAATTATTATTACAAACAATTATATTGCAAAATAAATGATTTTATTTTGAATTTTATTTTCTTCAAAGAATCCTGGAAAAAGTATCAGGGTTTCCACAAAAATATTGTGCTCAACTGTTTTCAACATTGATAATAACAATAAGTCTTACTTGAGCATCAAATCAACATATTAGAATCATTTCTGAAGGATTGCGTGACACTAAAGACTGAAAATGTAGCTTTGCCATCACAGGAATAAATTACGTTTTAAAATATATTAAAATCAAGAACAGTTATTTTATGTTGTAATAATATTTTACAGCATTATTGTTTGATTGATGCAGAAATGCAGCCTTGGTAAACATAAGCGACCTGTTTTAAAAGCATTGAAAAATCTTACAAACCCCAAACGTTTGAATGGTGGTGTATAATGTGAATTAAATTATTTAGATTGTTATTTGGTAAATATTTGATTGCAGTCATTTTTTTTTTCATGATAAATGGATAATAATTCATATTTTATTATTTCTTTTCATTTATTGTATTTATTCATGTATTTATATTTAATTAAATCAAAAGTCTGTTGCTGCTCATCAGGTGTCCCTGTCTGGGCCTTTGACCAACCCAGGGAGGAAGAAGAGACCTCTTACAGAATCAGAGTTAGAACAGAGATGTCAGAAGAGACAAGAAGCTGCTGCAAAGAGGGCGAAGCTACAGGAGGAAAGGGAAAAACCAACAGGAAGAACTAAATTACAAGAAGTAAAAAATAATAATAATAATTCTGGCATTCTGTTGTTTTTTTGGCCAGTATATAGTACATTTATCTGCTAATAACATTACAGTCGATTTTGATAATTCATTGCATCCTTGCATTAGTATTCATTTCTGTCAAAAAAAATTTAAAATCTTAATCACCCCAAACTTGAATGGTAGTTTATATTTAACAGTGATATAAAATTATTAGATTTTTTAATCAATTTTCAGTGAGTGACTTCAAAGGTAAGTTAAATATAAAAAATAGGCTGAAACGTGCATGCACAATTCAATATCCAGTGAACAAAATGTATAAATGACAAAGTGATAATTGTGCATTGCAGACTTAGAACTGGGGAATGTTCTGCTTTTTCCTATTGATGACAAACAGTCGAGGATCAGTGGAAGAGACTATGTAAGTCGGCAAGCTGTTTATGTCTTTAATCTATTGCTGTTAATTATTTTTAATCATTAATTTATTGAATCATTTTATGCCTCCTGCTCAGCAGAGGGATGAAGCCAACAATTTGTCAGGCATTCAGCTCACTGCCTTGGATGAGGGCCTTAAGAAGATCTACAGAGATGCCAAACAAAAGAAGGGTACTCGGCACTCGTTTGTGAAACTAGTTGGTTGCAATGACGTGGCTTTCTCTATTCACCTTACAAACAATTGAAAACAATTAATTCTAAAATTAAAATCTGTTAATGTAGTCAAAACAGATGGTACAGCTGCCAATGAAATGCACATCCTTGCTGCAAACCTGTACTGAAACCAAAGTTCACTGCACACCACTTTTTAAGTATAAAGATTTGATTGTTTCCAAGAGGTGGATTCATTTCAAAACGCTTAGAAAAGCCAACTCCCTAGGCCTAGGCATAACAGAAACTTACCTAGTCTGGACTGTACAGCTGTATTTTGTTTTTACTCATGTCTGCAGATTTAAAATGCTTCTAAATAAGAATGTGTGCAATGTAACAGCTTTTAAATGGATCATTATCTAAACAGTCTTTTTAAATGGATCATTATGCTTTTAAGGCCTTTCACAAGGACTTTATGTTTGACAGCTTTTTATGTAAACATGCACTGGGAGGATGTGTTTGCCTATTGTGTTTGTGTCTGGCGCAAGACTTCAGCTTTGAAAAATGTGTTCTGTCTAAATGGCTCTTTAGTTAACACTTTCTGTGTTTTCTTCAATAGCAAGTGTCCATCTGCCTCAGATTGGTCACTCCACTAAAGGCTTCAACTGGTATGGAACAGAGAGACTCATTCGCAAACACCTGGCCACCAAAGGAATCTCCACGTTTATGTATCCTACCCAAGAAGAACTGAAAAGTGTGCCCTCATTTTTCTCAAAAAAATGCATGCTTGTAAAACAATGAACTAAAGTCGCACTTTCCTCTTAATAAAAAAAAAAAACTGACGAAAAAGAAACAGCAGTTAAGAAAGCATCTAATAATATCCAATCAAATCTGGTCACGTTTATTTATATAGCATTAAATATAATAGTTTGCTTTAGAGCAAGCAGCTTTACAGTATTTAGCCTGAAAAACAATGTCAGTGTCACTTTCAATTAGAATTATAACTTCAGTTTTACTAGTTCAGTTTAGCTTTCCAGTTTCCAGATTTTATTGGCATCTGACCTCAACGTTAAAATTAACCTCAAATTAACCAGAGAAAAT
This sequence comes from Barbus barbus, assembly GCF_936440315.1. Taxonomy (NCBI): domain Eukaryota; kingdom Metazoa; phylum Chordata; class Actinopteri; order Cypriniformes; family Cyprinidae; genus Barbus; species Barbus barbus. Next base: position 19,821,951 of record NC_136753.1, read on the forward strand.
TTCCACACCAAGGAAGGCAGAGCCCCAGAGCACACCTACTTGTTATGTAATCTCCACAGACGAATGGTATTTGAAGATGGCAATTAGCCAGAGCAAAATTTTCTGGAAAGTTTGCTTTTGCAAAATTTTTAAACAAACTGTTTAGCCTAATTTTGCTTGCGATTTTGTTTGAAGTACATTGGAGCCTTTAGAAACAACAGTGAACATCTTTTGTTATCCTTGACTTGTGTTTCAGCTACTATTATAAACGAACCACTTCACACTCTTCTACAGTTTTTTTCTACCACATGCACATCAGACCCAGCAGCATCCTTGCCATCTGGGTCCCCACACTCCTCCAGCGCCCTTGGTAACAGTGAAGACCTTACAAAGTCACTAAAACCCTCCTCTGTTTCACATGAAGGTCAGGGCGCACCAGGGTCGGCTGACTTTATGAGAGGTGTTGATGTCTACTTCTACAACATGGCTGCTACAGAGAAGAAGAAGCTCGCCCGATACCTTATCACATATCCTTTCACATTCCATCTTTATCCACACGTTCAACAAAGCCTACAAACCACTACACTACACAGGGCTCCAAACTGCGACTAAAATGGTCGCATTTGCGACCAAAAATATTAATTTGCGAGTGAAGTTTTTGCTGAGGTCGCCACTGGCGACTATATATAATTTGCATGAAAGGACTTTTTTCCCGATTGTTTTGCGCTCACATCTTTTGTTATGTTCACGTATTAAACTTACATAAGACCATGCGCATCAAAGTTTTACTGAAAAGAGTTTCAAACAGTCCTCGTCTCTGCCGCACACAGTCTGCTGAACGCAGTGAGAGAGACCTGAAAGGGCCTGTTTACACCTGGTCACTTCATGCATTTTCTCTGATCGGATATCTATATGATTTGTTAAAACGTTTCCCCATTTACACTTGGCCACATAAATGTGTCTTCGCAAAACGGATATAAATCCGTTCTTCAATTCCCGCTTCATATGCAAATATAACGGAGTTCACGTCAATGAAAGCAACTGATAATTTTATTAATTATCAGCTAATTTCAATATCAAGAGAGCGCGCGGCATCAGCACTGGAAAGATAGGCTAGTCTCGCTACTTTTAATGAAGAAGATTGTGTGTTGAGCGTCTGCGACTTACTTTCAGGTTCATTCAGTTTGCGCGTCTCTTGCTGAAGAAATACTCCGCTACTCATCCGCGGTGATGCTTGTTGCATTGCGCTGTCATATCTGACTATAACATGCCATATAGCCTATAAAACGCTCTCACACGTCTATTATTTTAATATTATGGGAGGAGTAAAATTACCATATGTGGTTTCAACAACCAGATGCATTTACACACGTCCGGTCGATCTTCTTATCGAGATCTTAGTCTATATGCTGTGTTCTGTTAATGCATGGACTTCCTGTTATTTGAAGCGCACTTGCCATCCAGTAATCGCAAAAAGCTTTGTGCTGTCTTACTTTTTAATAAACAAAGTATCAGCTTTAAAATGCTACGAAATTCAAATGATGCGGTTTGGGTGTTCTTTAATGCGGACCACAAGCGCACACTTTCGGTAATATAAACACCAGTACCCCGCGTCCACACGGTCCAGTGTATGCGTCCGGATCGCGCGAGCGGAGAGTATCGCACTTAATGCTCAGGCGCGATCTCTTTAGCGCCTCAGTTAAAGCAGCAAGTGAACCCATTATATATGTCGATTTACTACTATAGTATGAAATGAACATGATCAAAAGGTAGGCAATAAGAAAGCCTATAGTACAACTTACTGAAATGTTTTATGTAAAAGCTCATTGTTTCAAACTGAGGAAATGTATAAAGCTTGTAAACATTGCATTGTAATACATTTACCTCAGAATAACCACTCAGTGTCCATAAACTCATCAGTCAGCTAGAAAAATAACTATAAAGAGGAGCGTTTTGCTATATTCATGCACTGTTGCATATTAATATTTTTACTTATTCTGTTGTACATGATTCAACTCCTCCTATAAAATTGCATTTTACTAATGAAGAAAAACAGACTGAATGTGTGAAAGACGTGACAACATTTATAGGATGCACTGCACTCAGTTGCCAAGTGATGCTTATGGTCCATGATATTGGTATAGATTCTGTGTAACGAACAATTCTTTGTGACTGTATATTTCAAGTTGTAAAAGACATTTAATTCACACTTTAAGTGAACCTTGGTCCCTCGGTTGACCTGATCATCTACAAGATGGATTAAAATGCTGATAAAGCCTAGAAAAGATAAGACAAACACATGACAAAATGATTGAAATGTTAAAATAGGGGGGAAAAATAAAATGATAATAATAAAATAAACCACTTTTATTCTGTGGCACCTAAAAAAATTATTTGGCGCCTAAGTTTTTCTTTTATAGGAGCCAATGGCTCCTTACTCGATTTTTTTTGTCTGGAGCCCTGCTACAACAATAAATCTTAATCGCATTTATAAGAAAGCTTGTTGATGTTGGCGTGAGCTAATAGTTTACACCCTAACGTTTCTGCACATATGACGGCGATGAAGAGAATCTCATGAGCTCACACGTCACTCATATTGTAGGAGAGGTGGAAAGTCCTGTCCATGCTCAGGTAGTACAATCAAAACTAAATTTTTAAGGAAGTTTTAATTTGCCTAGTACTCTTATTTTTATTAATTTACAGCAATATGCTCTCTTTTTTTCTTCTCTTTCAGGAACTGCGAGATCTATTGCATCAATACCCTCGGACCCTGATTGTAAACAAAAAGTGGTTGGAGTCTTGCTTTGCTAACCAAAGGAAAGTCATTGTGTCTAAATATGTAATTAGGTTAACTTGACAAAGCTCCTCCTACGTTCCTTTCAAGTCAGTTTGCCTTAGGCTTATTCACAATCTCATTTAGTATCCATTTAGAGTTTGAAATGAACTGGTCTCTCTGTATATCCAGTTACGGCTAAATGACAGTAAGAGGTTTGTCATACTACGGATCAAATAAAGAAGCTTTGCTTTCCATTTAAAGGAACACTCCTTTAACTCTTGGGGAGTTGTAAAATGAGCCTATTTCCAAAAAAAGTGGAGTGTTCCTTTGAAAGAGAAACAACAAAAGCGGTGGTTTCACACTATGGAAAGATTTTACAGTAAACACTGATGCATTTACTTTCTTTTTGCATGGTTAGAATAAGTGCATGAAAAACTCTTACATTATTTGGCAATTTCTACATGATTTCATATGTGCTGTGGTTTAAAAGCAGCAGAAAAAGATGTAATATGTAACTGAGCATTTAAAAAACACTTAGATGCAACATCTATTTTACATACTTTTATTAATCAAAATCCCAGATTAAAGATGTAAAAGCTGTTCAGTGTCGGATCTCAGATGGCAGTTTTACTCAGAAATGCAATGCACTAAAAACCAAACCACTGATGTCTAAGATAATGTGAAAGTTAATAGATGTCTATTATATAACTTGTGTTTCTGGAAAGTCTCATTGACCTCTTTTTAATAATAATAAAAAAGTAACCTCCAGTAAACTACGGTGAGTGAAGCATTGTTTTGTTTATCCTTGTTTTAAACCACAGTGAAATAGTCCTAGAGTAAATATTTTTTTTTTTTTTTTTTTTGTCATTTTAGCAGAACTCTGGTTCATTAGGTCCTTCCTGTTCAAAGACCCAAAATGACTCTGCTGCAATTTACCTTTCATTTTTAGTAAAATTGATGCATATCTGTATAGGTGTCAAATATTGTTTTTATTGTTCAGACAATATTGTTGTCAGTAATGGTAACTATTAGTTGATTAATAAATTATCATTATTTATTGTCAGTATTCTTGCCAATGTTGTTCTCATCAAAGTCATTATTTTGGTGTCACGTGATTTACAAACACTTTGGGAATCGGTTCTTCAGTAAAATTGAGAAGAACAATTCGTTGATCACTTGTTTTGTTGAAGGCTCTGAGTCGAGGACGTGCTTTCTGGGAAGTGGGCGGGGTTTGTGGTGTGAGTACGCAGGTGTTGAGAAACTTCCGAACAGTATGTACTTCGACTGCTACAGCTCGTGTGCTCTATATAATGTCCAGCGGTTTTGTACACGGATATTAGAGTAATCGAAATTAAATAATTCACGCAATTAAATCTGCTGATCAGGTATGTACGTGATTTATGCTGTTTATGTCACGTCAGCGAGACAAAAAAATTGTCGTGTGATAGCTGAATGGGAGTTTTATTGTGTCTTTGTGTTGTCTCTATTATGTTGTATTTAAGCTTTTAATTGTTAACAACATTTTAGTTTTGGGAGTTGTTACGTTACCTGTAGTAATGTAGCCCCGCGGCAGAGCGATAGTTTCAAAGCGTGACACGTTGCGAATTTGGACGAAATATTTACAAAATACTACTTTAAAACTTTGGTAACACTTTATTATAAGATGTCCATGTTACACGTTACATGTACTTACTATTAAATTATGCATAATTACATGCAAGGAACCCCAAGACGCACTAATCCTAACCATAGAGCAAGTACATGGAGGCTATAGTTGATTAATATTACTCAGTACATAAATGTATAATTACACTGTTACAAGGACATCTTAAAATAAAGTGTAACCAAAACTTTCTGTTGTCATTATTATTATTATTATAAGCAATGTTACTAAAATGTCATATATTTATTGCATTATGATACTATAGTAACAGTATTTTGTGAATGTACAGTACACTTTAATGCTTTCGTTTATGCGTTTTAATTAAACATCTAGCTATCATCTGACCTTTTCAGAAAGGGGAATGACATGGTTTAACTTGTAACTCAGCGGTGTCAGAATATTCTCTAGTCAATGAAGAAATTATGTATAATATAGTGTTCAGTGTTATGCTAATGTAAGACATTAGGTATGTATTAGTACCTTCTCTGCTTCATTTGTGCATTTGATATTGACGGCCTTCATTTGGCCTACCTGTGATTTCCCATGTCTCATTTTGGTTTCCACTGCATATTGAGATGTTTTCCGCTGATGTGTAAAGTGCACTAAATTTCATACTGTAAGTTGAGAGAGAAAGCTAGAGAGAGAGAGAGAGAAAAAATTCCCTTAGCATAATTGTGGGTTCCTGTATTCAGTAGCCAAAGGTTGCTCGTTTTTATCAAATGCAGTTTTATTTAACAGGGTGATCATCATTCAAGGTTACCTGTGTTCATATCTTATTTTATTACAGATTTCTGACTGGGGATATGGAATGGCTGCAGCTCTTTTGTATTAGGCACAAGAATGACTTCGCAGTGCTTGCAATATAGGTAAAATATACATCTTATAATGACATAGTGCTCATTAAGGTACTCTATATGGACAATATTGGAACACAACTTAATTATTGTAGTTAGTTCCCCAGTGTATTAAAATCAAGCACCCATTCTGCATTTACAAACATTTGTGGAAAATAAAAATTGATCATTCTGAAGAGTGAAACCGTGAATTTAAGTTGCGATTAAATCAGTTTGTGAAATTTCATCTCTACTAGATATTCGACGGTCAACTGTAAGTGGTATTATTTTAAATTGAAAGTATTTAGAAACAGAAGACTGTAAAGCCATAGAGCGGGGTCACCAAGTGCTGAGGCACATGGTGCATGAAAGTCACCAACTCTATGCTGATTTCATAGTTGAAGAGTTCAGTGGTTGGATGAGTTTGGTGTGGAAGAACTTTACTGGCCTGCACAGAGCCCTGATTCAACCCAATCAAACACCTTTGGGATCAACTGGAACAGAGTTTGCGAGCCAGGCCTTCTCGTCCCATATCAGTGCCTGACCTCACAAATAATCTGTGAATGGGATGAATAGGCAAAAATTCTGATGGAATCTTGTGGAAAGCCTTCCCAGATGAATATAAACTGTTATGTAGACCCCCCCCCCCCTCCAAAAAATATTAATGTCTATGTATTTAGAATGCAATGCTATTAAAGTCCCAGTCGGTGTAATGGTATGGTGTCCCAATACTTCTGCCATATAGTGTATGTTTGTTCTAATTTTTTTGTTTCTTATTTTAAAGCCATTTTGCAACAAAACTAATTTAATTTGCTTACCAAAACCAGTTTTTTTTCTTGCATTTGGCAGCTTCCCAGTGTTAGTTTTTGGCCCTGTATATGTATCGCTTAAAACATATGATTACTGTTTCCTATTCTTGTATTGTGGTGTTTTTAAACCTTTTATATAAGGAAAAATTGTTTTTTAAAGGTAGTTTTGAACACAAACAAACACCTTGTGCATACGGGATAGCAGGTTAGTGCACATAACCCAATATGTAGGAAGAATAAAGTCCCACGCTTTTCCAAAGCTTGCAGGGTTCTTAATACAAGGCTCAAACAAAAAGATTTTGAACTGCAATTTTAACACATTTATAGATATTTATAATATTGTTATTCAGTTTTTTTCTCTCTTTATTTTAATACCTACAAAAGACGATCTTCAGATTAATTGCTATAATTTTATTCTATTGACAGCTCTAGTGTGAAACATAAATGAACATTCATTGACATGAAATGTCTTGAAATTTTTATTTTATATTAAATTCATATTTAGTGTGACAGTTGAATTTAAAATGTTTCTAATATAACAGTGATCAGAAAAAAAGCGAGACCGTTAACATACAGATAATTCAGTACAATGAAAATATATAAAAAAAATACAAGTTAAGTTTGAAACATATATATACCACACATATATAGCAACAACACAGCACTTTCCCAAAACTCCCACTGGCCATATTGCCCTGTTTATTTAAACATTTTAGTCTGACAGCCTTATTCTGGCACCAGTTGTTTTTAAAATGCCTAAAGGGTTTTTTGACTGAAATGACTGTTTCAGTAAATATTGAATACTTATTAATTATTTGGTAATGAATTAGTAATTATTTGGATTTATTGTTTGGTGGTTGTGCTAATTTTCAAAAGTTAAGTTTTTCCCATACTGTAAGAGTGCTCAAGAACGCTTGTATTTCCCCCCCCCCCCCCTCCATTTTCTAGGCATATTTCTCCATTCGGCCACTACAGTTTACAATCCCTCAACTTTCCAGAAGAGAACGACGAAACTATGGAGAAAATCATTACTAAGGACTCCATCTGTGACTCAAACTCCACCGATTCCCAACTCTCTCACGCCGACTGTTGCATGTCTGGAAATGAGTCCTCTTTGAGCGCACAGGCTGACTTCAAGGATGTCTGCAGAGACAGAAAGAGCAACTACAGATCCATACAGACCAGCTACAGCCCTTACCAGCCCCCGCTAGGTCTACCTTCTGGCTACAATCCCCAGACGCCCTTTCCCAGTCAGACGGAAGTATGTCTGAGCACCCTAGAGCCACACAACAGGGACCTGCTCCACTCGAGTTCCGTAGGCAGCAGTTCGGTGGAATATCCCAGTGGCAACCTCCCCTCTTGCTTAGTGTCTGGAAATTACTGCAGTTATCCTGGTGATTCCAGCTACTCTTGCTCTCCAGACAGGCACAGTCTGGGAGAGGGAAGTCTGGAACAGCCGCGTTCACTGCGCTCTATCCCAACTGCATTCACGCCTCACAGCTACTGCATGCCTCTGCACCCCTGCGCGTCCCGTGGGCCGCCCTGCTGTAGTCAATACCCTGTGGATGTGTATCAAATGGATCAGGGCTCTCATTACAGGCCACATTACCACATGCCCTGTTGGCCTTCACGTAAGTCTCGGTTCTTTATTCAAGTGAGTCAGTTTCTTTCTTTTACATGGAACTTGTTAATTTGTTAGTCACATGATGAATAATTCCAAGCCTATTGCTCCTTTCATAAGCCTATTGCCATTAAAATTGCCTCATACTGTATGTGATGTGTTCTTTATCAACCTTACGGGAAATTTATTCAGCCAGTGCCAACCCGATTAAATTGCGAAAACTTTTTGCCAGATTAAGCAACCAGTTTCCATTTTACAAGTGACGCCCATCTTAGAAGACAAACATCTAAATATAAGGATTAGATCATACTCAAAACTACACCTTGTATATATGTTACTGTCCACTGACAGTCCATCTAGCGTGTTCTTTGGCTGGCCTTTTAAAAATGAAAGAGGATTGGTTGCCCCTACTAAATGACCAATTGAATTTTTTTTTTTTAACTTGATTAACAAATTGATAAGGAAAAGCGTTTGATAAAACGTCAAAGAAAAGCAATTGGAAAAATCCAATTTACAATGTGCATTAACAAATTACTTGTAATCTACTATTTTTTTGTATTTAATTTTAAAACATGAATTAAATAGTTTTCATGTCAGTTTATGTTCACCCTTAAAAATTATTTATGATTTTTTTTTATTTACTTCCTTTTAATACATTAAATAAGCACTTTGAAATATGCCTATTAGTCTGTCCATTTAAAAAGTAGTTTCAGTTATAAAACTGATAACTTATTGCTTCATTTTATTTATAAATGTCATTCCTAACCCTCCACAGATTTTTGTTTGGCACAGTTAATGGTGAGCTGTTGCCACACACAAAAGGCAGGTAGTAAATGTAATTTTACAAAAAATAAACGTTAGTGTACATTTTTAGTGAACATGGTAGCAGCAATTCATCAAATGATGGAATAACACATTATAAATGGTCATGTATCTATAATAAAGATAGTTTACTTGATCTGTAAAGTGTAAGTGTAACTCAAATTATCAGGTTGAACCATTTATATGAAATAATATTTTTGGTTTGAAAAATAAAATCAGTTTGTTACTGTATTGTAAATTACCTGACAAAACATGTTTTGAGTGTATGCAGCAGGGCTCAAGTCTGGGACAAGTGGATTTTTTGAAAGGACAAGTAAAAGAGGATTTTATGCCCAAGTAGCCTGAATAAAAGGACAATAACAAAAAATAAATACGAAAGCACCGTAAAATTGAAATGTGTTGACAGTAAGGTTGTGCCAGCTGAGGCTCGTGCAGCCTGGCAGTGTGTGAGAAAGAGACTCATTGAGAAATCAAAACAAATGAGCGCAACGGCACACACCAAAGAACTCACTGAACAAACATACCGTGGTAAAACTTCTAAATGTGGTGTTTGTATTTGTAACATATGATATCACAAATATGTTTAAGTTAGTAAAAGCTATTACATTTGTACCACAAAAAAAAAGCTAAACTTTTTTTTCTATTCTTGACATGGAACATTTTACTTGAATGCGAATGACTGATTTACATGTCCAAAGGACAAGCACATCAAGGCTTAATGTTGAGCCCTGTGCAGATTAATGCCTCACTCACTTCATAATTTCATTTCCAGGCTCTGAAAACAGCAGACAATCAGCCGCGGAGTTCACTTATAGGTAATGTGTGATTGTGATGAGGTTTTCTGTACAATTAATATGGGACAGCCAGTCTTGTAAGTGATTTCAGTATTGTAAATGATTTCATGGCTTTATGATTTTGTGCTGTCTGTGTTCTTTATGCAATGGTTTCATGTCTTCCAGTGGCCACACCTCACCTCATCCACGAGCTAAACTAACCCCAAGCACAGCCCCTCTATCCCTGGAGCAGAGTAAGTTTACACGCTATTGTTGAGTAACACTGAAACAATGTCAAATTTGAATAAGTGGAAGTAACATCAGATAATAAGAAACAAATGGCAGTTCTTGTTTATTTCTTGTTATCTCTTCTTCTTCAAAGTCATGTGATCGAAAAGTGTTTATGTGGTAAAACTGCTATATATAGTAGATTAAGTTTAGTTCATGGTACTTTTTAATTTTAATTTAATTTTTTTAAACAATTCACTCAATACTTTACCTTCACTGTAATATAATGTAATATAATATATCTTGAGGTATATTTCTGGAAGGAATTTTATGTTCTTTTCACTCTTCATTATTGCAGGGAAGGTCTTTGTTACATATGAAGCAGACAGTGAAAAACATGTCAAAGAAATCATCAACTTTGTCGCCTTACTGAGACACAATGGTTTCTACACTCACGTAAGACCTGTACCAGACATTGCCTTGCAGCCATGCTTGTCTCCTGATATTGGGTCTGCCAGAGATCATGTTCAGTCTTTTTGTTCTTTTTGCGCAGATTGACATGTTTGAACAACAGTTCAAGAGCATAAGCAAGATCGACTTCATGGAGAGATACATCAGCGAAGTAAGTAGAAACCAGGCCTGCTAGTATTTCAGAGAGCGTGTTTTTCCTAGTTTGACTTACACAACTGAAGATCTAGTCCACATTGCAGATAATTCTGGCCAAGAACCACCTACAGGAAAAGACTGTATGACCGAAAACTCTGAAGAAACTCAAAACCGTTTCGGTTTTACATGGCATTTTGGAGTAGGTTTTTTGGAAAGAGATGATGTCACAATAATAGACCAGAGTGAAAAAAATAAATATTTAATTAATGGCACAGCAGTCGCTGTGAACACACACAAAAAAAAAAAAACCACTAGAATAATAGTTAAAAATGTATTTAGAAGGAGTGCATGTATGATTTTGTATTTTAAAATGTAATTTATTCCTGTGATGGCAATTCCATTTTTAAGAAATCATTATAATATGCTGATTTGGTGCTCAATTATTATCATTGTTGAAAACGTTTTTTGCTGCTTAATATTTTTGTGGAAACAGTGATGCATTTTTTTGTATTCTTTTATGAAGAAAAGGTTCAACTGCATTTATTTGAAATAGAAATCTTTTGTCACATTATAAATGTCTTTACTGTCACTTTTGATCAGTTTAATGCATCCTTGCTGAATAAAAATATTTCTTCCTGTCTTTCTCTCTTTCTTTCTTTTAAAATCATACTTTTCTCAGACTTTTGAGCAGTAGTGTATCGCGGTTTCCACAACATATTAAGCAGCAAAACTCTTTTCAACATTGATAATAAAAAATGTTTATTGAGCACCAAATCTGCAAATTATAATGAATAGCATATTTAGAAATATTCAACATTTTCAGAAGATATATTCAAATATAAAACATTAAATATATATAAAAAAAAAACATATTTATTCCGGTACAGCATTCTTTTATTATGTTACCAGTGCATTAAAACAAGTTAAATATTTTTGTTTTGTTTTGTTGGTGAGTTTTAAATTTAATGCATTTAAATAACATTTAGTGCTTCTTGGTGTAAATAAACTTTTCATCTGCAATCGTTTATTTAATTTCCTGAATAGACACTGCTGTGTCATCGATACAGGTTATACATGTATCCTTGGCTTCTAAAAAAATGACATGTAATTCCTAATATCATTAATGACATGCGAACTCTGTAACCTCTTAAATAGAAAAGGGCGCAGCTGGGAAAACTTGTTCAATGGTTGCATTTGTACAGCAGTGTTTCCTATTGAATTGCAAACAGTGGAAGAACTAATACCTGTTTATCATCAACACATACAACCTTGGGGTGCTCTCCATTGTTGAGGATGTCTTCAACTCTCACAAATCTCACATATTTTAGTTATTGACATTATATCTGAAAAATGCCACCATTTAACCTTATAAACTTTATAAATGGCGAGGACTGATCCCTGACATACACTTGAACATACTATCATATATTCTCTTTCAAATTTATGACCACAAGTGGTTGCTTTTGGCGATTTCATTTGTGCTGAGAAAATGAACCGGTTTCGTGGGGTTTTGTCTCACAGGCTGTGTTTTTTTTCCTATTTGTGTTCAGTATTTGCTTCTACTTCTAAATGCATTCAGCCAGTTTGAGCGTGGACATCATTTATTTATCTGGCTGATATTTGATGAAAGCATGATGGCAGGAAACAATCCAACAAAACTTTTAATTTATGCATTTTGAGGGGGACGAAAAGAGAACATTTAATTTTATAAAATCATGTAACCCTGAAACATATAATTTTAATTAAGAGCTTAAGTGAGGGAGGACATATTTCTGGCATTTCTTTTTTTTTTTTACAAGAAAACTGTACTGCAGTGAGAACGATAAACCTTGAATGTCTAATTTCAGTAGAGTATCTGAAGTTATTGTTCCCTCATGTCCATTCAGTACTAATTTTGTGTGTTTGTGTTTTGTTATGCACAGAAAGACTATCTGATCATCATAGTCATTAGTCCAAAGTACCATGAGATTGTGACCAATGCCTCGTTTTTCATGGAAAATGATGAAACACTCAACACTGTCTACATACACAAGCAGGTACAACTTGGGTGGAAAGAAATCTAAGTTTTTCTTTATTTTTCTTTCTCAATTGACTCATAAGGGCTCCTTGTCTTTTAGTTACAAAACGAGTTTATTCAGAACGGTGCCAGGAATTACAGATTTATCCCCATCTTGTTTCCCGGTGCTAAGAAGGTAAAGCTGCAACTTATAAACCCAACTGCTTAACAAACAGGATGTTTGTGTTTGCACAAGTACTCGCTCAAGGAGCCAAAATACTAATTTGCAATGAACTATTATGATAACAGCAATAGACATTTGTGATTGTTTGTACAGTACTATAGTAACACCAAAAGGATTGCTCCATTTGATTCCACTTAAATCCAGTTCAGATGTAATGATGCCTTTGTGTTCGTTTACAACATTTCTGCGTCTGCTTCTGTCTCTCAGTGCCACGTACCTTCATGGCTTCAAAGCACACAAATCTTCACCTGGCCCAGAGACCGTGATGATATTCTTCGTCGACTCATGCGTGTTGAGAAGTACAACCCTCCACCCATAGGAGAGCTACCCACCATTGTCTCCATCCCCATTTAGTTGGTTAGGTTTGTTTCTGTATATAGACCCATGATATGTCAGTTGTAAACAGACTTGGTATTCGTTTTAAATTTGTTTACCCCCCTGAGCAACTAGATGAGTGGTTAGTATGTTAAAATCCCTGAAGCTACAGTTATTTGTAATGTTTATAGTAACCTCATGTCATAATTAATATTTTACCAACTCATCAATGATGAATAAGTCAGAATGTGTCCCGACATGAAGAAGAACTGCAAAAGTGTATTAAGTTCATGAGTTACATTAGTTTTAGTGCCATGATTTTTGGAAGTTAGCTTAGTTTTTTCTTTACTTTGTATTAAGTTGTCAAATGATAATTTGGGGGGCAAAAAAGGTCCATTGTCAATTGTGTATTGATGTGCTTCCACAGAACTTACTTTCAAAACAAGCAGCTTTCTGTTGGTCATTGGCACAAATCCAACTTGAACACATTGTAAAATCTACATGGGGAAATCTTTTGCTCCATGCCAAGTTCTTGATTTTGTGGATTTCTATGAAATCAATTTTTTCCACAAACATTCAATGAACAATGATAAATGTGACCACACCTTTAGCCTTAATGAAACTTTGTGTAACGCCCAATAGCTATAAATAAAAAAATATTTTTATCATAGAATCACTAAAGTAGACCAGTAATCTTCAAAGACACAAACCTTTTCATCATGTTTCTCTGCTGTTGTGTGCACCTGAAAGGAACCTGAAAGCAGCTGGCACTACAATATCGTGTCACACTGTACAGAGTTTGTTATAACAAACCACTTGTTCATTGTCCTATAGAATTTCTGTTTGAGTCATTACTATTGTGCCAGAAAAAAACAAAAACTTTTATGTTGTGAGCTTCACATTTCATGGTCATTCATGTTCTTAGATGATCATAATCTGTTTTTAAAAATATTAACCCTTTTAATAAATGAAATAATCCAGATGGTTTGTTACACGACTTGTACAAGAATAGACATCAGGGCTTTGAGGGACAAAAGTATAACTCATCTTAACTTTTATAGAGCATATTTAAAAACAATACACTGCAAAAAATGCTTTTCTTAGGTTTTTTGGTCTTGTTTCCAGCCAAAATATCTATTTACTAATATCTAAAAACTCACTTAATTTTCTGAAAACAAAACAACAATTTTTACTTGTCTAAAAAAATCCTTTTTGATTTAAGAATTTTTTGATACTTTGGTTAAAACAAATGCTTTACTGTACAAATTCAGTCAGAATAACTATGCTCACAGAATAATATACAAGTACCAATACATAAAAGTAAAAATTATAGGAACAGAGCAACAGAAAAAGATGTTTTCAATAAAAAAAACGTCAAGCTGGTGATCTTAATTAAGCAATGGGTGATTGTTCCAAAGTTTAGAGCCTACTATAGAAATGTATAGTTTAATGTAGCATGTTATTGAATGCACTGGTGGTGAATGCACTTCAATCAAAGAAACTGAATTGAGTTGAAGATGCTTGGGATTTCATCGATTAGATAAACAATGGGGGGGGGGGGGGTGAATGCATGTTTATGTAATTGCAGTTGCCTATAAAAAAGTTTGAATGCTGTGTGCTTTGCCAGAAAATATGGTATGATGTGCAAAACAATACCTGCCTGACGCTATTGCCGCATGCTCTAGAGAGACTCAAAATTCCTCACTCCTCACTTTCTTTTCTAAAAAATAAAACTGTATTCCCAATCTAACTGCCTGGTAGAGTTATGCCCAGACTTTTTAATCCTGTTTTATTTTTTTAACAATCTGATGGGTGGATGCACACACCCTCTCACAAACAAGGTTTATGAACTGATAAAATACATCTTGAAATGCAATGTAGGTCGCTTTTGGATAAAATAATTTGTAAAAGGAGCAATGCCAGTCTTGTATAAATTTGTTTTCACTGAAAACAATTGAAGTATTACTATATGGGTATTTTATATATCTACAGGACTGTTAAGGAGTTTGTGTTAAAAAAAAAGGACTTAAATATATTACTTTTCTCCTGCAAAGCTATTTTAGGGTCACCTTTTTGAAGTTTGACAGCCTCAGTCAACCATCTACTTTAGTCTAAAACACCATCTTTTGTATTCAATGGAATAACGAAACGCAGGAATATAAATTAGGCTATGTCAGAACTTTTCACTTTTGGGGGTGAAATATATCTTAAAAGCTTCTGAACTAAACATATATCAACACACCTGTCAAAACAAACTTGTCAAAATCTCTCAACTGTCATGCAGGATGGAATATCAGAGAGCTCAATTCATTTAGTTTGTCTTCAAGGAGTTACTGAAGGTTAATTAAGTCCCATTAAACAAAGTGTAACCCTTCCTATTGAGGCTTATCAGGAATGAATTATTCTAAATCAGCCGTAACAATATAATCAAGAGGATTTGGTCATAGAGAGACTGACATAATCCTCATATGAACAATATTAGCGGTATCCAAAAATGATTTGCTGAGAAGAAATGGTTATCAGTTTGTAATTAAAATCAGATGAGAAACAGAATGATTGATTACTCAACGCAGTGACAGAAAAGGTTATGGGAACAGGATCTCCAACATAGTCTTTTTATAGCTGGTTAATTTCTAGATGAAACAAGTTAATTCCAGGAATATGTCATCCATCAACTACAACACAGCTCTGTGAAATATTTTGAAAGCTTGTCAGTGACAATATGAAGTGACTATTTTCTTACACCTTCACATTCTTTTGGAAAATCTACAGAGTCCAATCATCACTGGCAGGACAAAACTGCTGTTCTTTACTTTATTGTGCCTTAAGATGGCACTCTTTACATGTGCCATTAGATGTTTGGATATCAGGCCTACTTAATATTAATAGTATTAATAAGACATTATTGTGGTGGCTAGTTGTCACACTTTTTACTCGAGTGAATATTTTCCAAGTAGGTTTGTTTTTGCAAGTCGCTTTATGTATGATCACTTACCTTTCAGTGTTATCAGAACACAACTGCAGGGCAGGTGGTCACTTCTTATATTTAACTGACGTAGTCCATCTTACCTATGATGCTTGTACATTAAAATACAAATCTTTACATTAATGTTTTAAATTTTTAGCCAGTGCAGTTGAGATTATAGCTACATTTGTGTCCCAATAAGGTAGTAAAAATATATTATTCATGTTTTTTCCGTCCGCGAGTTGCACTGTAGTCAAATGTATCCCCAGGGGAAAAACTACACAAAAAAACATTAAAATATACATATTGTACATTAGCATTCTGACCTCATCTTTGTTACCCTGGAAAATGATTTTTCACTGAACACAATAGTGGGGCATGTTGTCACAATCGATACCTGCTATTGAATAGCCCTTCTCCCCTATAATGCTGTAAATACATATTACAATATCAATATTAATGCAAATCCCCGCATTAACGCTCAATGGTTTTTGTCATTATTGGAACTCTGTGTTCTTTTAAGCATTTGCCTACTTGATGTTATTTTTCTACGGAATGTTATTATAAAGTATTACCATAATCTCTTTAACTTTTAGCCAGCACAGTAGAGATAATTTGTTTTCCAATTAGGTTGTAAAATATATTATTCTGGTTTTTGTGTCCTCCAGTTATACTGCAGTCCACTGTGATCTTTAAAAAAACATATAAAGGCTAATATTTAATTTTTCTTTCTAATACCAAAGCAATACTGCTGGGAGAAGGAAAAAATGTTACTGTACATTAGCATTGTGACCTAATTAGAACATCATCCATAATAAAAGATTCTGCATTGCCGTGGCTGTCCTTTAGGGGGCAGCATCTCACCAGGACTTTGTTTCGGATAGTTTGCAGTTCCACCCAGAATTGAAGGTTTCACACATTCTATTTTTACACTGCTGAATAATTCAATACAGAGCCATATATGATCAGTGACATTTCCTCTTTTCTAGCAGTCTGACAATGGGGTTGCATCACTTGATCCTCGATGTGGAGTCTAGAAAGTGATATACAGCTGTGAAACTAGGAATAGCTTTGTTCTAGGACACAAAATGACATTAATGAATATATACTGACCTAAAAACCACCCTCGATTTTCAACTTCAATTGACTCTCTGTTTACGGAGATGATATAATTATGCTGTCATAATAGATTTCTTTGAGCATATTCCGTAACGGTCCATTGCCATGCTGCTGAACCCCCACTAGATCAGTGACACAGTATTTCATCATTAAATTACAATTTAATATGTGCTTTATGGAAAATAAGGCCAGGAATATCAAAGGAGGAAACGAACTCTCCTAGGAAGAAAAAAAGAGTGTTCAAATCACATTTTTGACGCTTCCAAAGCATTATTTCTTTCATTTTGATTGCATTTGGTGGGAGCGTTTTATAGGAGTTACTTCAGTAAGTATCTGGGGAGTAATTCTGCGCATGAAATCACGGCTGCTGTTTTGTTCCTGCAAGGGGAAGCCGGGTGATCCTTAAACTTGCCAAGTGTTGTTGCCATGGTAACATCACAGCTCATCAAGGTTCGGTGCTATAAAATGAGTCAAAGTTTAAATGATAATTATGGACCGACGCAAACTACTAAGTAAGGATACAATGACATGCTGGCACTCAACAACTAACTGATGAAATGATACTGAAACTAAATTGATTTCATAATATGTGCGGCACTTTCAGATCGTGTGTAGCCACGCCCCTCACTGCGCTCATTGTCTTCTGTCTTCCGCTTTGTATTTTCACAGCATGAAGGTAAGATTTTATGAATTTATGATTGAACTGCTCGTTTTTAAAATCTTCCTGGTCTACTTACATTTGTTATGACATCCGCTTCAAACATTACATGATACATTTCATTAACTCTACAATAAGCAAATCCACTTCAACAGCGTTAATTTTTAATTAACGTTATTTTTTGACAGCAATGCCATTGACGGTGTATCCAAAATTGCATACTGAGTAGGTACTACATTTGAATTAGCTGTGCGAATGTTAAAAAAGTACATCCGCCATGTTGTTACTGTCACGTGACCTACCAATGCGTTGCTTCATTCCCATTCATGAATCCTCTCCCTTGGCCAAAAAAAAAACCCCAAAAACATTTGTCCTTTCTACTTTATTACTTTTGCGTCAAATTACAAAACTTAATGCTGCTGTCACAGTGTTTCTAATGCAGCAGCTGGTAACGTTGACATCTTTCTTCTGACTACTGTCAATCTCTATATTTCCTCTTTTTGAAAGTCGTGAAAACACTATTGTGGGGTTATTATTTATCCAACTTTCTCACCGCTGCTGAGAAATCCATCCAGTTACAAGCACATTGACCCTCTAACTCTAGCACTCTCGATTCTAATTCTATTCTTAATAAAACAGTAAAGTCGCACTTTATTTCGATAGTCCATTTTAGACATTCTACTAACAGTAAGTAACTTTGCAACTGTCAATTAGCAGGCATTATAGTATAAGTAGACTGTCTGCTTAATATCTTCTAAGTTTATTTTGATGGGTCCCCAACATACAGCATACTGAGTATTAGAAACTTTACATGAGTGTGTCAACTTATTCTACTAACCCTAAACCTACCCTAACAGTCTGCTCTGAGAGTCAGTATCATGTAGTTGCAAATTAATGAGAATTAGTTGACATGTAGTTACAAAGTTACTTCTAGTTAGTAGAATGTCTAAAGTAGACTCAGAATAAAGTGTAACCAAAAAAAAATAAAAAAATTGCACTTTTAGACTTGCAAAAAGCAAAAAAAGGCTTATAACACTAGCTTGCTCTATTCTTTTTCTATTCCATCTCTTTTCTTTTTATTCATTATAATTAAAAGAAAAAAACCCTTGCTACGTGTACTGCGTTAGGCTAACTGAGACTTGCCAGCACTTGCATAGACTATCATTGCTTTTTTGTTGATTTTGATTGCTTCTATAGTCCTCATTTGTTTGTCGCTTTGGATAAAAGCATCTGCTAAATGACAAAATGTAAATGCATATGAATTTAACATGGATAAGGAGGCTGTGATGGATCAACTTACAGTCTTTACAATGACACACAATGGTCGTAGATCATGTTATTTCCACAACTCACAATGTTTAAACCGTTTGATGGAGTTTTTGTGTACTGAAACTTTCATTCCTGTCAAAAAAATTAAATATGGCGCTACTTCAAGTAAATTGTGTTATACTGCTATAAGTATAGGCTATCCAGCTCTCTAGCTTAAAGTACAAAAAAAAAGAAAGAAAAAAACAGCAGATGCACTCACATTTCCTAATTGTGCCTGTTATCATTCTCACTACGTGGACCTCATTTTGGTCAGTGGAATTCAAATGTGTGTTGTTCACAGCAGGTGAGATATGTCTGAGAAAACTAAATATGTGGCCGGCACATCCAAGGAACCCCTCCGGCTCATTTGCCTGAGTGTTTTTTCTGTGACTCACAAAAGAAAAAGCATTACAACTCTCTATAACAACTGACAAAGAAGCTTTACCCATTACATCAATGCAGTCAAGCTCAAAACTCAATGCTTAGGTCAGTCCTGTGTTCAAGGGCCTCCTCCAGAAAAATAACTGCCTACAGCAGCAGTCTTTTGGGAAAAGCCTTCATCTCTTGCCCTGCGGGAAACAATGAAAGCTGAAATGAGACAAAAATCAAAGTAGTCATCTTCCCAGACCTGCTCTTCACTCAAGAGCGGAATGAGTCCTGACAAAAAGGATTGAACTGGGTAAAATGTGTCTTTCTGTATTACTTGTGACTGTCGGATATTCCTGACCTGTAATGAATTCATTTCTAGTATTATTTTGTATTAGGAGACAGTGTGCCAACAGTAATTAAACCTGGAATATGGGAAAGAAACCGAACCAAGGAAATAAACGAAATCCCAGTTTAAACCAATTTGATTCCAATTTATGAATCATTCCAGAGTTCCTCAGAGACAAACCCTCAGAATCACTCTATGTCTTTCAGAAGCCATGTTTCACAGTTCATTTTATACTTTGTTTTCCAGAGCTAGAAAGGGGGAGAAAGAGGCAGATATTTTCTGGGAATGGAAATAAGTCACTGTCACTTACAAGGACTACTTTCAGTTATAGGCTATTGCATATTAATGTTTAGCAGACGTCCTATGTACTTGTTATATATCATTATTAAAATGAATCACTAGCCTATTAATCACTATTGCACAGTGCAAGAAAAAAAAATTGCAGTAGGTTGCCAGAGCTTAACAAAATAAAATCTGGTAGACATTTTAAGTTTTAGAAATGAAAATCAAATTTACAGTAAAAACATATAATTAACTGAAAAATGTTAATATACCAAACAGCATTGTAATACCAATAGCGCATTGTAGTGCCATCCCAAAGAAGCACAAAATCACATCCACAGACTTTTACCTTAACTGTTCCCTCCTGGTAGAATGCTCTGCCCAACTCAATCCCAGCAGCCTTATATCTTCAAGAAACCCATAAAACACATCTCTTCCATCTTCACTTGACCCTCTAACACTTATTCTGTTTCTATTTTATCTACTTGTTTTCTTTGTGTTTATTTAAAAAAAAAAAAAAAAAAAAAACTTGACCCTCTAACATTAGCGTTCTCTGATTTTTTTTGCTATTCTATCTGCTTGTTATTTATTAAAAAACCCTCTAACACTAGCATTCTTTATTCTCTTTCTAGTCTAATTGTTTTCTTTTTATTTATTATATTAATTTATTTGCTATGTGTACTGCTTTAGACTAACCGAGACTTGTCACAGCACTATATGTATAGATTATAACAAACCATTGACCAATTAACAAGTGTTTACCATAGGTCCTGTTGTTAAAATTATGATATATTTTTTTCAATGAACAAGATGCTACATAGCTTGCATTTTACAGATATATTACCTCATATATTTTACCCCAAACCTGAGAACCACATTCAGTAACTGTTCTATAATGAAAGATATACAGTCTTAAAATGGCACTTTATTACATTTCAAATGCAATCTTAAAAAGGAAATAGGTGGTATATCCCATGGTTCCAAGCAGTCAACATAAAATATATCTCTTGGGTTTCTGATTTATTAAAATATAATTCACTATAAACTGTCTACTCTAAAACATATCACAAACTGTCCTTATTTCTGTCTTACTTTGCCCTAAGGCCAGGAATGGACATGAATGGCTGTCCATTATAAATGAGCATAGCATAGAAAACTGGGTCAGTGAACGAAAGGTGAAGGATTACATACATATTGTTCTATCTATCTATCTATCTATCTATCTATCTATCTATCTATCTATCTATCTATCTATCTATCTATCTATCTATCTATCTATCTATCTATCTATCTGTCTGTCTGTCTGTCTGTCTGTCTGTCTGTCTGTCTGTCTGTCTGTCTGTCTGTCTGTCTGTCTGTCTGTCTGTCTATGTCTATCTATCTGTCTTGTCTGTCTTTACAGTCTTTATATTCTTAAACTAGAGGCCACAATGAATCCTGTATTTTTATAACATAAGGGATAAGCATCACACCAGCCTCCAATTAAACCAACCTCTGCCACTTCTTTCTGGCTGAAAAAGGTAGATTTAAAATAGCAGAAAAACACTGCTGCCCTACCGTGACCCCGTCCTGTTATAGGGGATGAAAGAGAGAGAGAAAAAGAAACGAGGAAGATGGATTAATTACCACAGTCACTTTCCACTGTCTGTCCAGGGGAATCTCTATAGGAATGTGGGTCCACCCAGACCCCTGCTGCTCTCTCCATCTGTTCAGCACAGCTCACTCCCTCAACAGTAGGCATATCAAAAGGTGCCTCGTTTCTGATGTGCCTTAATTTCATGGAGAGTAGAGTGTCAAGGATGTGGGGAGGTTGTCTTCTGGCTGCAAGATCAATCATTTCTGCAGCATACGCTTTACTGTTGCATCCACTGTTTTTATTTATGTATTTAAGTGATATTTTAATTTAATGTTTTTTATTATTAATCATTTTGACACAGGGGGAGGGGGGTTGTTCTATTTCATGAAAATGCTAGTAATATTATCACAATGGACTAAAATATACTGACTTTGCTTACAGTGTATAACAACTTTCTAAAAAGAATTGACAAATTTTGTACTTTTCAGGGATTTTTTTTGGTTCACATTGTGGTGCTCACAAATGACCAGCCTACAAAATATTGCTTCTACATTTCTCATTATGCTATACTGATTGATCATATTGCCACCATACGCATTTGGTCTCAGCTTATGCACCTCAGTTTTTGAGTGAACATTGCTAAAATGATCCACTAATAGTGTGTGTGTGTGTGTGTGTGTGTGTGTGTGTGTGTGCACGTTTTTGTGACAAATGAGGACATAAATTTGTATAATGACACAGGTATTACAAGGTGAAGGTGACTTTTCAGGACATCGACCCATGTCCCCACTTTTCAAAACGCTTATAAATCATACAGAGTGAGTTTTTGGGGTGGAAATTTGAAATGCACAGTCTCCTGTGAGGGCTAAGTTTAGGTGTAGGGTAGGTGTAGGACAATAGCACATAGAGTTTGTACAGTATAAAAACCATTATGCCTATGGGATGTCCCCACTTTTCACAAAAACAAACGTGTGTGTGTTTGTGTGTGCTTTCACTCAAAGGTTTTCATTCAAAAGCCAAGGAGTTCCAAAAAGAAATACAAAAGCTGTGCAAATTGAAAGAAAACAAGTTGAAAAAAAAAAATTAAATCCGAGATTTGACCATTAAAAGCTATTTTTAAAAGGCCATTTTGACCAGAAACACAAAATTAGGTGCTGATTTTTAGCATAGCACAAGGGTTATTTTTTTACAATAGAGAGCATTATCGTGTCTCAAACATTTTTAAAGGTTGGATTCCTTCTGTCGTCAATTTAATTTCACCTTCCAGACGCTTTTCACAGAAGGGATGAGATCAGGAGATGGCAGTCTGACAAATGATAAATGGGCACACATTTATTTTCTGCTAACTTCCCCGAACTGTACCAGAGAGCCCTGTAAAGATGTGGTGTGAATTTGCTTTATACAACCGCATATGAAACGTCACAAGTAATTTTCAAGTATTTGGCGAATGTCATTTAGAAGGAAACTTGTGGGGACACCATGTTACAAATCTGCAGAATCTGAAAATGAGACATTCGAACTGCAGGTGGCCTCCAAAGATGACTGAACGTGGTGACACTACAAGGTGACATATTTCCAGGTCATTGCTTTGATGAAGTAGAAGGGGAAAATGAGGGTGTTGATCATAAATAGCCAAAAATATCTACTCTATGGCTGGAAAGTTGTTCTCTAAGCAGATACATATCGAATACAGTCTGATTTGCAAAACGGAAGTCATTACAGCAAAAGATGTAGAGCTCATGTTCGAATATCCGAGGATGTGCTACAAGCAGCCTTTCCTAAAAAAGATTTTACGACAGCATATCTATTTATCTCAAGTTAAAATGTAATTTTGGAATTCTCCATGAAAATTAATAAAGAGTTAAATAATTCAATGTGAATAAAACTATTTGCCGTTTGCCCTTGTGCTATTTTTTTTTTTTTTTTTAGCATTTACATGATTGATGGACCTCTGTGTGCTAGTTGAATGAGAACTTTTGATCATTTGGAACAGAAATAGGAACATTTGCACACATGAATGATCAAACCGAAAGGAGACCCCTTTCCTTTTCACGTGCATACACCAGGAGCGAAATGTTTTTCCACATCATTTTAACTTAAATCAGTAGAATAATGAATTTCACAATCCACTGCCTTCTTCTCTTCTTTTTAACAGTTCCTAGACGTGTGCTATCATTGACTGGCAAGCCGAAATCTCTTGGGATAACAGTACTTTGTTTAATAAATGTCCCATATAATAGAATCACAAACTATATATTGAGATGCACAATATGAAGTATACAACATCTAGTGGTTTAATATTCATGATCCTCAAGATGATGGTTTTAAATATTTATAATATTTTGAATATCGTAGAATATCATCAGTATTCAGAGAAGTAAGTCGGCCGAGCCCCAGCAGTAATCACCTGGCTGAGAGGTTTAGGTTATAACTTTATGATAACAGAATAGGTAATTTAGCAGTTCTTTGTAATTCCCTGCGGTCATTATATGCGATATATTAAAAGGAGCTCTAACCGAAGGTGATGTGGGCTTTGGCATAAATGTATTTGAAAAAAATGAGCTGCGTTATTGGAGAAGACAGTGAGCGGCTTGAAAAGATTAACGATTTGATCCTGATTCTGTCATAATAGGACACTGGTAAATTTGTTGTCTTGAATGCATAACGGCCCAGGTTAACACGGCACCTTTGTTGTCACGTTATATCTGTGAACCTGTGAATGCGACTGAGATAAATAACACTAATTCACAGAGGAGACGTCAGATGGTACTCTAAAACGATACAAGAGCAGTCATGTCAGCTGAGAGTTGGCTATGAATCGAAGAGGAGAAATCAGGCCTTATTATAATGCAAGCAGCAATCCGCGCATTTAAAAAAAAAAGAATTAGTACTATAGCAGGAGAATAAAAGCACCAAATCAAGCTTTATCCCTGGCGCTTGTTTTCACACGAGCAAGTTATGATCACAGAAAGCATGTTGAATATGAAACACTCAAACCTTCATTCAAAAACGGTCCCAGAGGGCACATGACTGTCTTTGTCATCCACAAGTATCTTTGAATCTTCGAAGATGCTAAGGTCCCTCTGCAGAGGGAAGAGAAAACCTAGTTGAAATGCATCAGCTGCATTTAAATGAAGCCAAAGTAAGGGAATCAATTCAGGTGGTAAACTGAATTTACCACATGGAAACACCAGCATACATTTAAATTGGCAAGTAAACTTCGGTGCATCTCCTGAACCGGCTCAGCGAAGATGAAATGGACTCCAACCCAGCTCTTCAACCATAGCACTATATGGCTGTTTACTTGTGCTCTGCTTGTGTGTCTGCAGATATTGGGCCCTTACCACAGGGACCCCACTGGAATTGAATAGCATTTCTCCTCACACAAACATGTTCGCCTCCATTGCTTCTGCTCCACAATGGCTCGCTGAAATTGTCAGGCACTACAAATAAAAGCTCATGCTTATGTGGCAGGAGAAAGCGGACAAAAACAACATGTGTGGATAAAGAGTCGAGTTCTCCTGAACGTGAGGTGCGAATCGTCAATGTGCCCACCTTTAAACGGCGTTCAGAATGCCTGGAGGCCTTTTATCTGGCCTTTCTGCCTTGCCCCATCACTTCTCATTATCTACTGCTGAATATCACAATCTAGCCAATTCCAGACTGAATAAGTTGCTTCCTGCCTTCTCCTAGGGTTTATTTGCCAGCCGCAGGAGCGAGAAGGGAAGAGTCTAGATATTGCTGGTCATTTCCTGAACTACTCACAGCTCTCAGATGTATTTTATTTCCTGTTTTAATGAGCCCCTTGACAGCTACCGCTAAAAATGCTTGCAGTGGGAGCTCTGGCTTGGACGCTCTGTATCTCTGTATACAGAGGGAATCAAACTACTAATCAGAGATATGGTCTTGCACGGAGAGCTACTTCATTTTTTTTCTTTGGACCAATGAGGCCTATCGATCTGAATTAGGTATTCTGAAATGATCAGGCCACACAAAAGATCTTTGCGAGTATTCGAAAAGACTGCCGGAGGGCAGTCCTTCTTGTCTTTGAATGTGAGAAGGTCACCACATTCATATGAATATATTGATCTTTGCAAAACGTGTGACATGGCCTCTTTAAATAGCTTCCCCATCCCTATTCACAGAGAGCCAAAGTTTTTAGCAGAAGGTGAAAATTCATTCTACGGGTGTAATCACATTAGACTAATTTTGCAAAATTTCACTGTCAAAAAAAAGGTTAACTGTCTATTGTCAAAGTACAGCTTTTACAGAAGTTATACTTTCAAACCAAGCTGTTTTTTGTTGGTCAACATCGAATCCAAGTGACAAACTTGAACCCGTTTTGAAATCTGCTTTGGAAAAATTTGCACTCTCACGCAAAATTCCTCATTACCTGGATTGAAATGACTTTTGTCAAAGAAATTACTGATGAAAATACTGTTTTTTTGCTCTAAGCCTTTATGTGTAATGCATTATAAAGGGTTATTGAAGGGTATAATGCATTATTACTATTCATAATGTGTGTTGTAATACATTATATCTTCTCGTAAATAATTATAACTAAATTTAAAATGCATAGTGTAACAATGAAATAAGTGTTGTAATGAATGTTGTTACAATTTTTCAAGAGAATTACAAGGCATAATTAATGCATTCAAACTGAAATGTTTTGCTAGCTAGTTAATTCATTCACTCAAATGCATCATGTACACATAAAATTAATCCCATATATAGAGAAGATATTTTGAAGATTGTGGGTAACCATCCAGTTGCTGGTAGCCATTGACTTCCGTAGTACGTTTTTCCATACTATGGAAGTCAGCAATGGGTTGGTTATCTTCTTTTGTGTTCAACAGAAGAAAGCAACTCAAACAGGTTTGGAACAACATTTATTTTTATGTAAACTATCTGCACAAAATGATGGAAACACACTAGTAAACTTCAGCTGTAGTTCTTGTCAGAATGTGAAAGTTGATGTTGTGAATACACTCTTTCTGTTACAACTTGCTAAGCAATAATAATCCACACTGTATTATGTAGAGTATATATACTGTATGTTTGTTGTATATATATCATTTTATTTAAATTTTACACTGTTATTTCGTAAAACTGACTGAAATTAATGTAAATAATACAACAGAATTGTAGATACATTTGTCATCAAAAGACCAAAAAAAAAAAAGCTTAAATAATAATACTACAAAAATAAGAGTGCATTCTAACATAAGCATACGGAAAGTCTGCTTGCTGCACCAAGACCTTTTACTCATTGTCAGTGTTGGGGGTAACGCATTACAAGTAACGCGAGTTACGTAATACTATGACTTTTTTCAAGTAACTAGTAAAGTAATGCATTACTTTTTAATTTACAAGAAAATATCTGTTACTTTTTCCCCATTTATTGACTGACAGTGCGCTGTGTGAACATACTGTAGTTCTAGACTAAACGTGAATGTGCATTAATTCATCTCACTCGCAAAAAACAGATTTAGTATTCATCAAAATAAATTAAAACAGTGAAATAAAATTAGAAACTGAAATTAGAACTTCTTGTATTAATAACAATCAAGCCCTGCTCATATTTTAAAGGTAATGCAAAAGTAACGGAATGCATTACTTTCCATAAAAAGTAGCTAAGTAATGCAATTAGTTACTTTTTAGGGAGTAATGCAATTTTGTAATGCATTACTTTTAAAAGTAACTTTCCCCAACACTCATTGTTTCAGTGTTGTGTTACTATGGACATTCAGCTCAAGGCAATGGATTTAAATTGCATTTACGTTGAGCTCTGATAAAGCTGTTCTAGGTCTAAGTGCACTGTGGGTAGTCTACCTTTCCATGTGAGAGGGTCAGGCAGATTAAAACCTGCTTTGAAAATCCCAGTCTTCCGCAGCACTATCTGCAGGGGAAACTCAGCCTCTCTGATGACTGGCTTTAAATGAGATGTAAAATTAACTTCCAGTCTGGCATATGAAAGGTCAGACTCTTGAACACTGTCTATTTTCATTGGAAAAATTCCCCTGGGCATGTGTTGTAATTTAGAAAAGGGAACTGACAGTGTAGTTTTCAGTATTTTTCACAAACATGTTGTAGCTTTTATTGTATTCAAATAAGTTGAGCTACAGATAGGCTAATTCATCAAAAAATAAAAATAAATACAATACTAATGATTAAAAAATAACATTCTCTCTTTTTACTTTTAAAAATGAAAAGTCTTCCAAGTTTTTACTTTGCAGGCACTATGTTCCAGTGTATTTTGAAAGTTTTTTTTTATGTTAAAATCAAAGAACTGCAAGGACTCCAACTGTGACCAACTGTGTTTGTACTGGTGGGCAATATCCTGTTGGCATCCACTGTCACTCTCTTTGATGATGCCAATTGAGCATAACGCAGGATAAAATTTTCTTTTTCATTTTGGCAGAACAATAACTGTCAGTGTGGTGGATCTTTGCATGCATAACTAAATTCATCCCGTGATCTTCCTCCTGTAGACCATCTCTGTTTACAGAAATGAAACCTTTTGATGAACATATTAGCGTTCTGAATACATCTTTAAACTAGTCTCATTATGCATTAATTACATCTTGCTTGCCGAACTCCAGCTACTAATCAAAAGTGAAAATGTCACCAAAATGCCACCTTGATAATCAAAAATAGTGATATCATTCTTGTTGATCTCAGCTGTATTTATTGCATTATTTACTCAAGACAGAATCCTTATGTCTAATCCTTAAGTCTCTGAAACTAATAGAATTTGACTTCAACTTCAATCTTTCTTGACTTGGAATTTTACAGTTGAAAATTTGATTATGACTCTTTTTATTTGCCAAACAGCATATCTACAATGAATAATATCTGAATTTCTCCAGACACATCACCCAGTCAAAATGCAATGTTTAAGAGAAGGTTATCTCTAATGACCCCATTTGTCACTGTTTGATGCATCTTAAAGGTCATTCTTGGATCTTGAGATTAATTGAAAATATAAATCAAATACTTCAAAACAGGCCTTGATGTGCACCACGAAAATAATTACACTTTTTGTTAAGATAATAATAAAATAATAATAAAATCCCATCACTATTATTACATTAGAAATATAGTAACACTTTATAATTAGGTTCATTTTGTTAAGACTAGTTAACTGTATTAGTTAAGTTTAACAATAAAAAATACTTCTAATGCCTTTATTAATCGTAGTTAATATTAATTTCATAGCATAGTTAACAAATGTTAGTTAATGCATTAACTAATGTTAATAATGTGACCTTGCTGTAAAGTGTTACCAGATCGCGCTCCTGCAATGATTCAGGGTTTTGAATGAATCGGTTGAATTGAACACATCAGTTGATTGATTCAATGACTCACTGAAACATAATGACTGTCAATTGGCAACTGAGAGTTATAAACTCACAATTCTGAGGAAAAAATTCAGAATTGCGAGATATAAACGAGTTTGAGTTCATATATCACAATTCTGACTTTTTTCCTCTGAATTTTGAGTTTACATCTCTCAATTCTGACTTTTCTCTTTTTTATGAATTCTGAGCTTTTGTTTCTGCCACAGAAAATTAAAAAGGTCATTGGAATTAAAAAAGGTCATTAGAAATAAAAAGAAATTCTCACAATTGCATGTTTATATCTTGCAGTTCTCGCAATTATACTGTAGGCCAATCTCACAATTTTTTTATCACACTGTAAAAAATTTAAAGTTGAGAAAACTTCAAAGTTTAAGGCAACGAGCTTCAGCAGATTTTTTGAGTTTTATCAACTTGTCTTTATAGGAGAGTTTTCTCAACTTGTTGAGAAAACTCATAAATCTGCTGAAGCTGGTTGCCTTAAACTTTTACGTTTTCAAAACTTTTGATTTTTTTACAGTGTAGAATTGCAAGAAAAAAAAAAACCAGAACTGAGAAAATCATAATGAGAAGAAACAAGATTCCCAGTCTTGTTGGCCTGTATCATCACATTGTTCAAGCCATCAAATTCAAGGACAATTACAGTATTATCTGAATAGTTGCACTGTATACGGATGTCCTCTGACTGCATTACATCACTTTTATTGTTGAGTGCATTGCTCTTCTAGTTGCTCTCCCCATACCAGTAAAGTTACTGCAGGGTGCACAAATCATTCCTGGACTGCTCATGTCAGGCATGTAACCGATGTCATGCAAGTGTGAGGAAAAAATATTCTGTGATTTAAGCCTCCAGCCAGGCTTACTTTTCAAGTAGCAAGTTCATGAAGAGATGAAACTTTCCCCTGACAAACATTATACTTTATTCTATTTTACTTTGAATCATTGACATTCTTTGAGGGATATAGCTTGTTTAATACTCTGTGGTATAAAATAATAAGAACTAAGGACTATAAATGTGTCTCTCTCTTATAAAGGTTTTGGCAAGACAGCACAAAACAAAAGACCCTGCCACTGTGGTAGAATCCTGAGCGTCATTTATCTTGTCCATTATTTCAGGAGCTGCATTGTGCAAAAGTGTGAAAAGCTCCCATTTCCCTCATCTTCACAGAACTGTGTTGAGGATGGGGAGTAATAATAATCACAGCTTTCATGCATGAGCAGGTAGACTCAGTTCTGTGTGCTTGAGAGAATTTCAAAAGTCATTTCAGTTATTAAGAGACTGGTTTTGCTGTATTGTTTTGTCTTAGGTTACTTTCGTATGGGTGAATGGACTCCTTTGATCAAGCCTCAAACTCGTTCCCTCGACAGGGAAGACTGCGAGCAATTGTAATACTGGGGTAATTGTGACACACTAAATTTCTAAAAAAAAAGGAGAAAAAGGAGTGATTCATTGATTTTGAGGTATGATTTCTTTATCATGTCATATTATATTATTCTATATTGTTGTTATTTATAAATATATGTTAAGTATTTTCAATGCAGTTGAATTCAAAGTAATTTTTTTCATTTTTCAGTTGTTGTTTATACGTTAACAGGAATCACAGTTGCAAATACTATTGTATCATTATTTGTAATAAAAAGTCACAGAATTGAAAAACTCAAATATGTAATGAACATTATTTCATCCAAGCAATTATGTAATTAAAAACAAAATTGGTTCCTAAAACAGACTATTTAGAAATATTAATAAAGGTGACAATTATTCAGAATATTAAAGCACTCATTTAATTTTGAGACATGCTGTTATTTTATATACAGCGGATTAATATAATTTATTTTTCATATTTTCATGATGTAATAACCTCATTATAACGCTAGTTATTTTGGCACATATAAGTCGTTTCTATGGTAAAAGATGGTAAGCATGTTTGTAGTAGTCTGTCAGTTATGATGGAAAGTGTAAAAATTATAATTGGCACCAGTCTCTCACAGCAGCTGGCAAAACATAATTATGACTATGTTTAGATACTTTTTAACCGGTGAATTTGATTTTTTCTGCCCCCATTATTCTCAATAACTACTAAACCAATATCTCATTGTCGATATTTCTCAATATAGGTGTTACTTTAAAAAAAAGAAAGAAATATGTTTAATATGCATGTATTCTCATCCTATTCAAACATCAGGCATGATGCTAGAATTACCTAGTAATGAGTGTTTGGCTTTTGGCAGTGTAAATGATTAGCACAGACCAACTATCCCAGTCCAATTTAGATACAGAATGGAATGAAGGGACTTTGGTTGCCATTAACACTAATGACATTCAGGCAATTATATCCAAACCATGTCTTTCCCAATTAAAACAAAAATACTCAACAGGAGCAGGTTCAAAATGCTTTTATCAGAGCCATTATACAAATAGCCCAATCATGTCAGTGAGTCAACAGTAAATATATTCCTTATATAAGACAAATCCATTAGTTTCAGCATGCACAATCTATAAAACTAAAGTCAATGTGTATGAAGCTGGTCTAGGTGCACACATGTACCTTAGATCCTCATCTAAAAAAACTTTGGTTCCACCGACACTGAATGTTGTGCGATTGTACAGTATGTTGAGTGTATTATTTAGAATAAAGAAGGCAATACCACAGACTGCAGAGAGAAAAGTAACAAAGAAAATAGATTTTTTGAAAGGAAACAAACAGTACAGAATACCCAGCAAGATGATGGGAACGGAAATCAAAGGAATGGTCATCATGAGGAGAAAATGAAAACATTCACTGAGCACATGAAAACTACAAGCGCAATAAAGAAAAACCTATATCCCTTATCAAAGCCCGTCTGTACACCTTGTAGATTCTTCAACCTCACTATCAAAGAGAGGTAAATGTGAGCAAGCCAACAAGTAGTTGCTGCTGTGGAAAGTGCAGTGTTTCAGATGGCGCCAAAAGGAAAAACTTGCGATGATTGTGAGAAATTCCCCTAGCTTATTAGTGAAAATGCTGATCTGGTCCTCACTTTGTTTTCAACTATACTAGCTATATTGTACTCTATCGTGATTCCTAAAAGCATACTGCTTTTCGTCTCAAAAGAGGCTATAGAGTAACAGCACTGACGATTATAGCCTTGAGCAGTGAGGGAAAAAAGAAAAATGTAGGTTACTTTAAGATTTCGGTGTAGCCTATAGCTGCTATTGTGGGATGTGTCAACCATTATTTTAGCTGTAAATGATTTTTCCTTCAAGCACTTCCTTTGTTCTAAAGCAGTGGCTTTCAACTGGTGTGCCGCAAGTCTGTAATGATTGGGTCATGGACATCAGAGGAAAAAAAATTCTCAATGCAGATAATAAAATGGAAGTATCTAATTGTGTATAGTATTGATCGCAAAAATAAATTGGCTTCCCAACATTTTTAAAAGGTAGAAAATACTTCCCCTATCTTTTGTTGTTAATGTCCAACCTCATGGCCTGTCATAAACTGGCTTATCAACATCATAAATTGGTTTACCATCATATAGGCAGAAAATGATTTAGTTGTTGACATCCACGTTATGACGCAGACCTACTATGTATTCATTAATTAGTATTAGTGCTGTCAAACGATTAATCGTGATTAATCACATCCAAAAAAAATTTATTTACATAATATGTTTACTGTGTTTATTTATTATATATATATAAATACACTCACATACAGTGTACATTTTGAAAATGTTTGTATATTATTATATATTGTATATAAAATATATTGTATAAACTATAAACATTTATATTATTATATTTGATATTATATATAAATATATTTAATATATAAACATAACATATTTTCTTAATATATACTTGCATGTGTTTGTATTTATATGTACATAATAAATATACACAGTACACATAAACTTTTAGTTTGGATGTGATTAATCGCGATTAATCGTTTGACAGCACTAATTAGTAGATATGTTTTTAGTGTGTTTTGTACAGGGAATTATTGGCTAGTTAAAAATAGATCTTCATTATTATTTAATCTTCACTATTATTTATCTTCGCTTATTTAATTTTTGACATGAATGACAATGAGGCTGAGGGATAAAAGTGCAGTGTATTCAATGGATTCTACTGTTGTTTAACAACATACCGATTGTTCAACTGACAAAACATTTTTCCAAAAAAAACTAGGACCTCTATAGAGTGTGTGTAAAACAGTAAATCTATCCCTCACAGCCTTAAATTCAATATGGCGCCTAACCTGACCATTGGTATGGCTTGCTTCTTACATGGCTTGCTGGAATACTTGATTCTTATTGGTCAATTGACACTTCGCAAGGAGTTTGTTTGACAGCCGATCTGACCAATCATCTGCCATTTTTGTCCGACAAACAACAGGGAGAGTAGATTATTGTCGGTGGACTTGAACTTGAAAAATGGTGTGTATTGACATCTTTCTGTAGTTGAAACGATACCTTCTGATGTTCGTTCATGTTTATTTTGTGCTTTAACTATTAGTTAAACTACTAGTTACTATAGTGCCACTTAAGCTGAGGCGCTACAGTGATCTGTCACGGCACATTAAAGAGCCATATAACAGTATTTGTTGTTTGAATTTCTTTTTAAAAATTACAAAATGTAAAAGTTGAGACTTTTATTTCAAAGTAACCTGCTCTGTCTTGTCTGTTGGCGCGTTGTCAGTTTTCTTTTTGCTCTGCGATGTATTTTTCATTAACATGACAGCAAATGTAACAAAGGAGGGCGGGATGGTTTTTGTGAAGGGTCAATTGTGAATTTCAGCACACACTTTCAGGACACTGAAACAAAAACTTTTTATTATGCATAGTAGTAAGCAATTATAGAAATATGTTAAACATATCTCATGGCAATTTGTAACTATTTTATGATTTGAGTGAATTGGTGTATGATCTAATTTGTAGCTTTCTTCTTTTCATGCCCCATGGATGGTTAGGTTTGAACCTTCGTGTTTGTTTTTGTTTTGTTTAGTTTTTTTCTTTAAACTTTTGTACAAATCATATCATACGAATTCATATGAAATCGCCACCTGGAAAATAGTTAGATTTTCTTATGAGATTGGTTTGACATTTATAAATGTTGTTTGTCTGTACTAAGAATATCTAGAGTTTATGAAGGAGACAATTTTGAGAGAGGCCCTGATTTTTCCCGACACCAAACTAGTTTTTTGTTGCATAGAAATGCAACTGGCAATAGTTGTGAAAATTAGGAGGACTTCAGTATTAATATTAGACCTAAAGTTGCAGCTGTTGTTGCAAAGTCAGGACTATTTTGGCAGAATATTTAAGATACATGCTAAATTGTAAAGTAATTCAAATTCAAATCACTATTTCATGTCCACAACACTGTATGTGTTTATTTGATGAGTCACATATTAAGCCTTATATGTGACCCTGGACTACAAAACCAGTCATAAATCACATTTGTAGCAATAGCCAACGATTCATTGTATGTGTCAAAATTATCAATTTTTCTTTTA
Organism: Barbus barbus; assembly: GCF_936440315.1. NCBI lineage: Eukaryota > Metazoa > Chordata > Actinopteri > Cypriniformes > Cyprinidae > Barbus > Barbus barbus. The sequence goes on from NC_136753.1 coordinate 19,856,092, forward strand.
TGCCAAAAATCATTAGGATATTAAGTACAGAGGATGTTTTGTAAATTTCCAACCATAAATATATCAAAACTTAATTTTTGATTAGTAATATGCATTGCTAAAGACTTCATTAAATGCGATTTTCTCAATATTTAGAAATTTTTTTTTTTTGCACTCTCAGATTCCAGATTTTCAAATAGTTGTATCTCGGCCAAATATTGTCCTATCATAACAAACCATACATCAATGGAAAGCTTATTTATTCAACTTTCGGATGTATAAATCTCTCTCTTTTTTTATTACCCTTATGACTGGTTTTTGTGGTCCAGGGTCACAAATGTTTAATTTTAAGGACATTTTTGTTTACTTAAAAAAACACTTGATCTGAGAGAACTATGCAATCTTTAAAGCTACGGAGTCTAAAAATGGATGAGAACATCCAACAGTAACTTCTCGGAACAAATAGCAACCCACTGCAGGGCTGCATGGGCCACCGATGACACAAACAAGACCTGACCTGTGTCATTTTACATCTTGCCCTTTTCATCGACTCGATTTTGGAGACGTCGCACGCAATAGGCTAAAACAAAACAAAGTGCGTGTTTGCAGGAGGACGTCTCGAGGTTGCAGGGCGTTAAACTCCGGGTGGTCAAAACTCACTCATTTAAATAGTATTGCCGTATCAAGAATAACCACCCGCTTAACTGCTCCATCACGAGCTACAGGGAACAGGTTGCCTGGGAAACGGCCGCATGGCAACAGGATCAGAGCCGGGGGGTTGTCTGCTGCTAGCTCTGCTCCCGTTTCCCATTTCCTCACTAGATGGTGTGCAAGCCACTGGAGAGTCGACTTCATCCCGCGGTCAGGTTCCGATCAAAACAAATCTGGGAAACTACACGGAACGCCGTTTCTCGGGGTTTTCGCGGAGGATTATTGTATTTTCATCCAGATATTTTTATTTTTGATAACGGCGTGGATCGTGCTCCATTCGGCGGTGATGGACATAATGATTGCAGTGCAGGATGCGTGCGTCTCCGGTCAGTGGCTCACCGCTATAATTCTTAGTCTTTGCTGCTTTTTACCGTCGTGTTTGCCCGCTGGACAAACTGTGGACTATGCGTCCAGCGAGAGTGTGGTCAGCAGACAGGGAGACACCGCGCTGCTCAGGTAGGAGACTCAAGTCGCTGTAGAAGTGTTCAAACTTAACTTGGCTGGCACCTGCCTCAGTCTCTATGCTCTGCTCTCAGTTTTGTAAACAACGCTCGGCAGATCCCCCAGTGCCGCTCCGTCACTTTTATTTGGGTCATAAACCCTGCTGATTCCCATATAGACCAGAACAGTTTGAGACCGTGATGATTTTTTTCCCGAGTTTGGTAGATGGACTGGCTCAGTTATAGATGTTTAAAGTCTAGGGTCCAGGGTGTCTCTATGAGGGGTTGCATAAGGAGCTGGGGAAGGGGGTAGATTTTTGTAAACCCCGCCAAGCGGAACACTTTGCACAATTACAATGAAGTAATTCATGATTCCCACCGTCCGAAAGAGCCCCACTAATGTCTTGGAATTCTTTTATTTTTTTATAGAGAGAGAAAAGTTGCACACGATTATTATGTGCGAGATTAAAGGGGGGTATGAGTCACGTCAATATATGAGTAACGTAGTTTATGATGAACATGTACTAAAATTCCAACCCATTCGCGTTTATTGAAAGCTTTTTCATGGGTGTGTCTGACGGTAACTGATGCAAGTGTCTGATGATAAGTTCTAATTAAATTTTTTTAGGTTTCACAAGTCTATTCTTGCCGTTTGCAGCTGGATGTTGTGCTCTAATTTAAATAAAATGGATTTTCATAATATCAGATATTGAGTGAAATCAGCCCTGGGGAGCCTATGTATTTTTTCTTCTTAATAATTGACCCACACGTCGTTTATATTGTCCTCCGTGAAATCTAACTTTCAGGATAATTTGAAACATTATATGACATTTTTATATACGTTAGAATACATGTTTGACTCCTTGCAAATTTAGCTTGTCCCCCTTTACATTTCTAAATATATACACAGGACCACTACGATGAACCGACTCATTTCGTGGAGTCGGTTCTTTCGAACAGTTCGTTTCAAAGAACCTGTTCAAAACCCCATTTAGCAATTATTTTGCGTAAGTGCGTCATCACGTAGTCCGATACACTCTGGCGTTGCACGTTGCATGCTCGAAAAGTTTTTTTTTATTTTTTAAGTAATATACACGTTGCTCCAATGGTTTATTGTAGTGTCACGAGTCCAGTATGCTGTAGCTAAAATAATTAAGTGATTTAGAACCTAAAACCTAAATAATATTTGTGTTTTATTAATTTTGATTAGGCCAAGTTACATCTTGCGGCGTGTTTTAAAATAAAATATTGTTTATGAAAACAAACTGTCAGCTTACTCGGTGGTCAGTTTGTTACAAATACAATTTCTACCATTGGTTGTTTAGCAGGATATTCAAACATCAGTTTTGCACCTTGCTGTTTTTTTCCCCCAGAAAGCCTTGATTGTTATCTTAGATTTTTTCTTATCCTCGCTTTGAGTAAAATACACCCTAGAATGTTTCTTGTATTATTGTTACATTTTCACAAGTGAAGGCACTTATGCCACGTAATTTCAATGTGACAACATTATTGCATCTCAAAATTGGGTAAAAGATTGTAAAGGGGGGCTATTGTGTACTGTGAATAGGGCTGTCATCACTGTCCCAGATGACCAGAAAATGTCAGATGGTGGTCTGTGATTGCTTAGTGCCTGTGCTTTAAACGTGTCCCTCACCCGTGTCAGTGTTACATGGAGACTTGGGTGGGAACCTGCTCCCTTTCTCCTCAGGCCACACCTCTTACTGTCAGTGCTGATTAATCGGAAGGATGTTACTGTGAGATTTTCTCCTCTGTTTTATCTCTTCTGTTGTATTATTAACTTGAACACCAACACTTTAACTAAAGTGCTGTGCTCTCTGAAATATTTAATGGATGTGTTCGAATTATTGATGTTTTGCTGATCCAGTTATTACAGAGGGATGTGTCAGTTGTGTCAGTGTATAATGGTATACATATATTGATGAAATATATACAATCAGCTTCTCTTGAATTTTGCTTCATTTGTGGAATCGTGCTGTTTTCAACACAACATGATCACAAATTTAATCATGTACACTGTAGGTATTGAAGAGAATATTTAGGATTTAATATGTTAATAACTTCATAGAGTGTATCTAATCTGTCTTTATCCTTGGCATTGTTGGTCTCTTGAGCTGAAGAGCATAAATTATGACAAATACTGTGATCTCGCTAAAATGGTTCTTGACTTTGTGCCAGTAAGCCCACGTTTAATATTTGCAATTTGGCTGCAATATATCAGCATACTGTATACTACAGATGTGATGCCAGTGGTAGGCTTAACATTATAATGTTCACATTATCAAGAATAACTCACGATCAGAGATTATCAACTTCACCTTCAATATTTAGTGTGCCACGTAGGAGTCTAGATTGTGTGTGGTATTCCACACTGCTCTTATAAATATAGAGAGAGGTGGCTATTAAAGGTGATACAGAAAGCTATAGAAAGCCAGGCAGGAATTTAACATTATCTGACATTCACCAGCCATGAATACCAGAAGGCAAGATGTTATTCTTTGTTAAAGACACTGCAGGAATGTACGGAAAATCTAAAAGAATATGGTTTAGTTGCTAACCGGTTTGTATATATATATATATATATATATATATATATATATATATATATATATATATATATACATGTAGTTAGATTTAATATAAGTTGCTTTTTTATTGATAACATGATATTATACACACAGCTATGCTCTTTTTCTTTTCCAGTTCTTTTCTGTGGCAGTATAATTGTATCATTACAATATTGTAATGGACTATTCCTAAAGAAGCCCCCTTTCCCAGTTGTGGGGGAGGTCACGAGTCTCAGGATAAAATATGCAGAAGAAAATAATAATTGCCACCAGATAATGGTTATCTTCAAAGCAATTATACCTGAAGCACTTCTGAAAAAACAGTAGTGCCTCTCAAGTAGATTTAACCTCCCTTCTCCTCAACCTGTCACTGATTTTCATGGCTTTTGATGAAGCAGGCTCACTAGATACCAGATAAGCTTCTTTGTCCCTCAGGTGATAGACACCCACTCTACTCTCAAACTGGAGAGCATACAGGCCTGCACCGTTCACCTTAACAGTAATCCTATCATCAGTCCTCACCATATTCAGTGTTAATATTTAAGACTCGTTTGTCATTGGCTCAGTACTATATGGTATTGAGTTTCATTTGAGTACAATAAAGTCCTCACTGAGAACATTAGGAACATTTGAACCATTTGTTAATATTTGGCTTAAATGTTTCCATTATTTTCTGTGCAGCATTAAAAGGAAACCATGTCTCAATTCATTTGTGCAGTGCATTGTCATGGCTGCAGGTTTTTAAATGGAGTCATGTAAGCAAGCCTTAAATTAGTCCCTGTCATTTGCATAATGAATCAATGTGTGTGGATTGCATGTGACTGTAAATGTTAAGTAGAGCCGAGTAATTGGAGGGACTGCATTGGTAATTATTAGTGAATGGAATACAAAGCAGTGAAGCAGATCAATAGCATTTAGGCTTTCTTTCCCCCTCTGAGAGCTTAATGTGACGTATCACTATGTTGGCCAACAAAGAAATCAAAAATTGCTTGATGTAAGGCAATGTTGTTCCCTTGTAGAATGGAAAAAAGTAATATTCTGGATGATTGGGCTATTTTATGAGGATTATTTATTTAACATAGATTCCTATTTCAGCTACCAAATTGTGTAATGATATGTTTATTTTAATTTTTTCTGTTATTGGAACCATATAATTCTCAGAAATAACAACTAGCTTGTTAGTCCAGGGCAATTTTCTGAGAATTAATTGCTTTTATTTGGCGTTGCTTACTTCCCATTTATTCATGGTAAACTTTTCTTCAACTTGTGTTTCCTGCAAACTAAACCCATAACTATATAAGTTTTTAGCACCATGCTTTACCAATTGATCCTATAAAGCTCCTTGAGTTCCTGTAGAGTTCAAATGTCTTTAACAGATTAAAAGGTCATGCATTCAAATATTTGAAATATCTGATTGTGTGCTGCTAGGCTTCTGCTAAGACATTTGGCAAGGCTTCACACTGAGTCACTGGTAGTTTTCAGATTTCTGAATGGCCATTGACCACATTTGTGTTACATAACAGACCCAGATTTCCGGCTGGATGGTGGTTGCAGTTTTACTTTGTTAGTGTCTGTGAAAAACACAGGGCAGTATCATGTTGATAGACCTTCCAGAAACTATTTTTAAATCTGAACGGAGAATATATATGTATAGAATATATAGCATAATTTGCAGTACTTGTTTGGTTTGCAATCAGTTTTTTTGATTTATGACAACTTATAACAAAATTATGTTCAACCAGCAAACTAGATTGAGATAGATAAATTTATTTTGTAGATTAAACAAAAATCTTTAAATTGATTGCTCAGAAAATTAAATTAAATTAATAAATTAAATGAATTCTTATTTAACATGTAAATTAAAAAAATAAAAGAGAGATCTTACTTTGTTCATTAAATTGAAGTTATCTGGTCCTATGCAAAGCATGCTGGGAACAACACAATTTCATTTACTGCAACTTAAGAATATTACACTCAATATTAAAGGGGTCCTATTATGCTCTTTTACAAAGTCTTGATTTTGTTTTGGGGGTGTACTAGAACATGCTCTCATGCTTGGTGGTTCGAAAATCACATTATTTTTTTCACATAATTTACATTATTACAATACCTTTCTCCCCAGCCTGGCACAAAAGGCTCGATTAGTTCCAGGTTCGATGAAGGCCCGCTTTCCGTAAAACTAAATGTGTTGTGATTGGTTAGCTGTCCCAGTGTGTTGTGATTGGCGAACAGCTTAGACGGCGTTTCAGTACTACCCCGCCCCTTGCCAAAGCGGCAAATTCGTCCTGATTCAGACCCCGAGAATATTGAACAAGAGGATCGCGCAGAACCTTTGCACGCACGGATATTGCAAGACATTTTAAAGTGGTAACGTTATTGTTTTTTTTTGTTGTTTTTTTCGGCTAAATCACGTTTTAAATAGGAATGTCAACAACAGCTTAAAAATAACTGCATTTACTATGTACAGATAAGTGCAGCGGTAATATGTATTATGTTTATTGTTCTTTAATTATAACATTATAACATGAAATTTCAGTGAAACTGTTATACAGTTGAATTTACTTATACCACAGTCCCACAGAGTTACACTATTTGTGGCGGCATATATATGCAAATTAATTCTCTGCCGGCAGGAGCCGCTGTTGGAGTGGTAGAGAGTGAGGTTTCTCCGGTAACGCTGTACCCAAAGCAGCCTCCTCTCACAAATGCTGCTTTATCAGACATTACATGCAAGATGAAATGAAAATGACATCCAAAATTTTCTGAAGACAGTCGGTTTCCTTCAGAAATACAGTGATATAAAAACACCCGCACCGGGTTTTGATTTTGAAACGTGCAGTGCTCAACCAAGCGTTCTCCCCACCCGCCAACCGTTCAAATTTTATTTGAATGATATTCTAATGGACCGCTTTGTGATATCACAAATGCAGGAAACAACTTTGTAGTCCAAACGAGCCATTTATTGTAGTTCTTGAAAAGGGATTTTTTTTAAACGAAATATCTCCTTTTGGAGTGGACTTTGAGATTTGTAACTTTGTAGATATTTTTATGCCCAAACATACACACTACACACGGACTAAAATTCAAAAAGTGAAAACGCGTATAGGACCCCTTTAAGTTGTCGTAATGATCAACATTATAATGTCAATACAACTGAGCAACTTAAAATGTCTAATTAAATCAATAAATTAAAAATTAAAAACTTGCAAGCTGTGGTGTAATAGGTCCCCTGCATTTTCTTTTTAGAGTGTGGATCTTCTCAGATGAAAACATAATTAGCACGTGATTCAGACTAATCAAACAAGCAAAAATAGCTCATGTGATGCCCCATTTATGGCTGCAGTGTGATTTTTGTCCTTCGGGACTCATTATGTACAAAACATCTATTTCCCCATTTCAGGCAAAGTTCTACCTAACTAGATTTGAAATGAACTGTCACCCGCAAGCTTGATCAAAACATTAAAATGGAAAACTGATGAGAAATAAACTTGTCTGGAAAGTTGCACGCCTGGCAGGTTCATTCAACAGCCTCTGCCATATGAGTGACACCTTACCAGCACGACAGTTCTGGACGTTCATAAATTGAACCAATTCTGGGCAGTTATCAGTGGCTAATTTAGTGGACCACAGTCTCAGAGAAGGAATTTGCAAGGTTGTCCAATTAGTGGTGAAAAGTGTTGGGTTGTGAGTGCATGTCAGCAGGGAAGAGAGGGCCAGTGGAGGCGTGTCATCAATCATCTCAACAGCATTGCCTCTGCATTCTTGGCAGACTGGAGGCACTGCTCAGACTGGGAATACCACACCATCATCACAGACTGTCAGCTGCTTCGCATATCTCGCTTTGTTTTCACGTTGCTTAATAGGTCTCATAATGTCGCATTTTCCATTTGTCAGAACCAGAGAGGATTGGCATTATGACACAATATTAGCCGATAGGAAGTGAGCTTATTTATGAAATTAAAGCAGTTGCCTCTTGAGAGACGGCAGCGCCTGGTTTCCTTCAAGAACATGAGACTTTTAATTGCAACTGTCAAAACCCAACCAACATGAACAATAGCATTTAATTTGTACCAGCTCACTACTTTTAACTTTTAGAACACCCAACTTTTCTTCCCTGATGCTTCAAAGATGTTTGGTAGTTATAGAAACAGCCTGAGACTCTTTAAAAGGCCATTATGAAATTGTGGTAAAAGCAGAGTACTCAAACTGTAATTATTTAAGTGCTGTTCTGAGCTGAGAATATGTTTTAGTCAGAAGAACAAACCCCACAATGCTTGGCATTGTTCACACATTGTGGATAGTGCAAAAGGCTTGTATTATTGTGCCATTTGGATAGCATTCATGCGCTACATGAATTTATCAGATAATAGGATACTGTAGTTCACCCAAAAATGAAAATTCTGTTATCTTTTACTCACCCTCATGTCGTTCCAAACTATAAGACTTTTTCTTTTGTCTTCTGTGGAACTCAAAAGAAGGTTTCAGTTGTTTTTGTCCATACAATGGAAGTCAGTGAGGTCCAAAACAACATTAGACCCCATTGACTTGCATTGTATGTAAAAGAACACTTAGATGCTTTTCAAAACATCTCTTTTTATGTGTTATGCAGAAGATAAAGAGTCATACAGGTTTGGCTCATCATGAAGTTGAGTAAATAATGACCGATTTTTATTTTTGAGCGAACTGTCCCTTGTTATGTAAACGCCTACCAAAGTGTTTGAACTAGTGTTAGATAGCAGAGGGTATCTAGTGCATGTCCATAGGGTGTGTTGCCATGGTTACCATGGCCGGGTGTCATTTTCTGTATTGGGAACATAAGCACTATGAAGAAACCAGTGAGAGTCTCTAATATACATCACGTTGCTTTCTGTTTTTTAAAGATGTCTTAGAATGGACGCATTTTTAACGGATCTTCTGTTGATTCAGCCTCCCTTCTCTGCAGCATTTCAATTTTCCCCTATTGCAGCATCACAGCACCTATCATAGTCCCTTTAAAGAAAATGGTCCCCCCTGTTGACTCTCATCTAGTATTGAAATGCTCTGCAATTGTTTCTCTATTTGACTGTCAGCATGGTGGAATATTTTCCACTCTCTGGCACTATGCTGTTACAGCGTAGCAGGGTTGTTGTTGAAATGCTTTTGTATGTGAACGCATTAATGTTTTAATCACACTGATTACATTTTAGTGTTTCTAATCCCTTTGCTCTGTAGCTGTATCTGATTAAAGCGTTCTCGCATGCACTAGTTACTCCATGAATGTACGTGTGCTTTCAAATCTCAGTTATGAATGAAAGACCTTTGTGGGATGGACGTTAAGCTGGGCGTAATCTCTGCCAAATGGTCTCACAGAAAGCTTACCCAAGGAGGTTCGGTCCCTGCCAAAAACGCAAAGAATGTGAGGGAAGAACGCTCATTAGATTTCCTTATTCATCCAGTCAAATTAAGGGGTCTAAAATGCACGCCTTCATGTTACACGTCTTCCTCTTGCTATAAACAGCAACCTGGTACATGTCTTCTGTTTGTAGTTTGTTATGTCATGATCCATCAGCGAACCTGATTTTTTCTGACAGTTAGCACCTTCAATACTGGCATGAAAACCACAAAGAATGAGTTTCCTTCACTTGCTGCGTCTTCTTTTGAAGCGCTGAGATGATATCTCCCAGCGCAAAGAAAACATCAGCTGAATGATCGAGTTTTTCTATAGCCTAGTTCTTCCACTACATTAGGTGGCAAAGGGTGTGCTGGCTTGCAAGAAATATGTCACTTAAGGAAGGCAGTGAGCAGAATTAGGTCATGCAAAATATGGCAGGGTCCCAGCAGGCCCTCACACATATAATTTATCCAGTATTTGTTGTAGGAATTAGAATTAAAGTTGTGAGACACTTGCCCGTCTCTGTTGATTTATTCACATACCGTTCGTCTCAACAGGGTTTGAGTATTGGTACAGTACTGAAAGCTTCTTGTTCACATATGCTGTTTGTTATGTTTAGTTCAATTCAGTGATATTTGTATGCTGCTTGTCATAATTCAAATCATTCCAAAGCAGCTTTACAAGGAATTCAATTCAAATCATCCTGGACGGAACCACTTGTGTATAATTATTGCATCGATAGCTTTTATAATAGCTTTTTGGGGTATAATTATAAGGCCTAATAGAGTGGCATCACTGTAGTTAGCTGCATATATGGAACAAACTGATGCATCTCTTCCACTTTCACCGTGATGACACTACCGGTTTTAACCCAGTATCAGAGAGATTGTCACAAAAGATTACAGAAAAGCTGCACCTTCTAAAAGCTGAAAATACTGCCTAGTTGAACACACTTGAAACCTGATGATAGACTGGCTAGCTACAAGAAAATGGCAAAAACAAAAAAGGTTATATGTGACCCTGGACCACAAAACCAGTCTTAAGTCGCTGGGGTATATTTGTAAAAATAGCCAAAAATACATTGTATGGGTCAAAATGATTGATTTTTAATTTAGGCCAAAAATCATTAGGACATTAAGTAAAGGTCATGTTGCAATAAGATATTTTACTGTAAATATACCAAAACTTAATTTTTGACTAGTAATATGCATTGCTAAGACCTTCATTTGGACAACTTTAAAAGCAATTTTCTCAATATTTAGATTTTTTTTTTGCACCCTCAGATTCCCGATTTTCAAATAGCTGCATCTCGGCCAAATATTGTCCTATCATAACAAACCATACATCAATGGAAAAATCATTTATTCAGCTTTTAGATGTTGTATAAATCTCAATTTCGAAAAATTGACCCTTATGACTGGTTTTGTGGTCCAGGGTCACATATAGGTTACACATATATTTTATTAATAGAGCTAGGCGCTTGTATTATCTCTACAGTATATTTTTAATCCTTTATGAGTATACATAAATATACTCTAGAATGGCTTTACCCTCTAGTAAATCACACTTATATGCAAAAAAGTGCAATGTGACTAAATAATGTTTGTCTTTAGGCTAATAAATTGTTAGATTTCACTCACTACTGATTTATTGGCTAATAATTAGTGTAGCACAGACTCTGTTTTCGCTGCGTGTTGTGCCCTACGACCGCTTTACAGTAGAACATTCTGACAGAGCGTTAGACAGAAAAGAAGCTCATTAATGAGTATGTGAAAGGAGCTGTGGAATATTTAAATAAAATGAAAGTACATCACATTAGACTGTAGTCGCAGACAGTTGTATTTTCCTTCCTCGTCTTTACATCTTTACAGGGACATGCTTTTTTGGGGTGTCAAATAATGGTGCAAATACCAGTAAATTATTGACTGCCTCAAACCTTAGTAAATCACCTTGTGTTATTTATTTAAATACTCTGCTCCTATAAATGTTGCGTCTGAACAGAAAGCTACTATAAATGCATATGCAATAAGGTTAAAATGCCTTTTCATCGCTCATGTATCACTGCTTTTAGTATTAGCATTAGACAAGCCTGGCGAATAAACAAAAATATTTACTAGGTAAAGGCAATTCTATTGGCAATTTGTGGGTCATTTTCATTTTCAGTTATTGTTTCGACCAAACAGATTTTGCTGCCAAATAAATTCAAAATGTTTTAGGAGCAAGTGAACACAAGGAATAATTATGATTATTTCCTATGCACCAATAGTCATTAATTATTGCTAAAACATGAGAAATACCACATAGGGAATTTTTTTTTTTTTTTTTTTTCAAAATGATTATGCTAGCATACAGTAATGCAGATTAAAAGTGCATTTAAATCATTGCAATATTCACAACTTGTTGGATTGGTTAATGCAGTATGTCCCCGTCATATAGGCCTGTGTCTTAATATAATTTAAAATATACTTAAATATTAAAAGTTTATTAAGAAATAATTTCTCATTTCATTGGATTTAATGAATTATTTTTTATGAAGTTATTTCCATCCTTTTATGCATCCTGTTAATTGTCTTTAATTTTCTATTAATCAAGAGACACAGTAGTTAATTTAGTGGCTGAGCTATTTATGAAAGTCTGGTATGCAGTTTTATAGAAATACCCCCTTAAATTGTTACACAAGCCAGTCTTCCTTTTTTTTTGGGTAACACTTATTCCATATAGTATAGTGTTAAAAATAATTGTTTTCAATTGATAAAAATAACAATTCTTACTATTAACTTGTTGCTTATTAGCATGCCTATTATTACCATATTGTTTGATTATAAAGTTACTTATAAAGTATATATTACTTATAAAGCATTCTGCCTAAACTTAACAACTACTGTAGTTACCTTACTAATTATTAATAAGCAGCAAATTAAGAGTTATTTGAGGCAAAAGTCATAGTTTATGGTTTGTTAATAGTGAGAATTGGACTAAAATAAAGTGTGAACTTTAAAAAAAAAAGAGTTAAAAAAGTACTGCATAATAGTGACCTGCATAATATTATATTTGCAACAAATTTAGCACAAATATATACAGTGCTCCACCCTAATAAATTGTTATTAGGGTGGGGAAGTCGTGGCCTAATGGTTAGAGAGTCGGACTCGTAATCCAAAGGTTGTGGGTTCGAGTCTCGGGCCGGCAGGGATTGTAGGTGGGGGGAGTGAATGTCCAGAGAGAGAATGTCTCTCTCCACCCTCAATACCACAACTGAGGTGCCCTTGAGCAAGGCACCGAACCCCCAACTGCTCCCCGGGCGCCTATCGGTAAGCCCCTCCCCACAAACGATGACTAGCCAATGGCAGTCGTGTATCAGTTGCACGTGGAGCGGAACTCGGACATCTTTAGATTTAAGTACCATTATGGAAGATCCAAAGCTTGCATCGGTTTTATGGGGTTTATGCTTCAAAATTGGAAAAACGATGTGTCTGGGGTTCTTGTAACACTGATTCCAGGTACCCTGAGAGCATGGGCAATATAATTTATTTTATTACATTTCCTGAATCCAAACAAAACAGCAAAATGTCCCGAAGTATTCAACCCCAATTCAAATGAAGACAAAAACGTTCATTTTCTGGTTCATACACTCATTAAGCTACAATTTTCATCTGCTCAAGCAGAACGTTAATGTTATCTTGTGCTTCAGCAAGGTATCTCTGGCTAAAACTAGCTAACGTTAAAGTTAGTAAGTCCATGCTAACGTACAATCCTAAATAGCGGACTGTACAGTGTAGATCAAAAACACATAAACGAAGGTCTACATTTCAGTGCCTCTCCCTATTAAACTGGTTAAATTGACATTAATTTAATCATACCCTGCGATACATGAACAGTGTTGATCCTGCATGTTGTCATCCGCAATCGTGATGACCGACTGTAATATGAGACTTCTCCCGCTTGCATTGCGATCTGTAAACCCTCGCTTCGAGTTACCCACCACATTTAAATCGCTCCATGGAATATCTAATTCCCATTTGGTGGCCTTCTGTGTCCAAAATTGTGCAAAAACATAGTGGGACAAGGTTTTCACACTGCAGCTGTCGTTGTAAGACAGTGAACAACTCTTTCGTTTGTTTGTCAGAGGGAGCAACAATAATTAAGGGGGGCGGGGCTTACCGATAAGTCAATTATTAGAGAGAATAGGATCTCACCATGAAATTAACACTAATTGGAATGATGCATTTGTCTGGCATAAAACAGGCAAATAGCAACAATCATGATTTATTGAGAAATTGTGGCATATAATTGATGACTGATGATAAATGATTTTGGCAAATTTTAGATTTAATTAAAATTTGTCTCACCATGATGCTCTGCTTCCTGACTTACATATAAAATAAATGAAACACAGAATAAACAATTAGCATCAAGTCAAAGTTAAGACATATTCAGAACAGTCACGTTGACAGGAAAGTATAGTTATTATCCTAAAAAAGCATCTTAGGTGAGTGGAATCCGAATATGATGGAAATCCAAATGGAAACTTTAAATTTGTCCTTTGAGAGGTAACACTGTAATAACCATAACTATTAGCTGTCTGATGGTTTGGACTGGAGCACAGATGGCTAGGGGAGGCTGAGATCCCTAGTGGATTATTTGATGTATTTTTGCCGGTTTTGAATGGGTAATTTTAACACAGGAGATACAGTGTTCATTTGAAATAGCAGATGTTGAGATAATATTGTGCATGCATGTGAGAGTATGTGTATGTGTGTGCGAGAGCTAGAGGTAAATGGTAGTTAGCTGCAACATAATGTGCATTTTGCTTCATTTATTAAAACAGTTTTTAAAAAAAACACTGTCCTTTAGAAATCACGACCTATGTGCACTAAGGCAGCATTTTAATAGCTTCAGTCATCTTTATTAGTTTTGGCCATTGTTTGGCATCTGGCATCCATTTTCCATGTCCACGTACATCCAGATGTAATTATCATCATTTCTCATTGCTAAAGGCACTTATGGGAATGTCGCTAGTTGGTTTTCAACACATTAGAGACAATATTATAGCTTGGCTTTGACATTTAATCTGGTGTTGAGAACTTGTGGCACATTGTGAGACAAGATTTGTTGGCTGGGATCGACTTAATCATAAATTTTAATCCTTGGTCTTCACAAAAGAGTACCTCTCTTTGGCACATCAACAGTGGGGTCAACATTAGACAGGCACTATGTCTTATGAAAGAAAAAACAAGAGATAAAAAATAGTGGGAAAAAATGCTCCTTTGGGGTTTGAGGATGCTGCTGCAATCCCAGTGACATTTTGTTCTCTGATCTCTCTGATGTTCAGTTTAAATGTCTTTTGTAATACGATTTTCTCTAATAATGCAATTTTCATGTACGTAGTATGTATGTATTTTGCTGATGTCAAACATGTCAACATGAAATCAAAATTGACCCTATTTACTTGTTCCTGCTCTTATTGTGAGCCATTCATCTTTGCATGTTATTGTCTTTCTAATCTTTAATCAAAAGGTAATAACTTGCTCCATCTCTGAAACGCCTTCTCATTTTGCCTGACATTGTCGTGATCAGCGGGGGAAAAAAGCCAAACATGTTTCAAATACTGTCTGCTGCTTGCTGCAGCCACTGTATGAAACTAGCGTAGCGAACAAAGAGAAGGCTGGTAGGTGCATTTTCAGCTGTTTCCGTCCCAAAACCCTGCTCCCTGCTCCCTATTCCCATTCCCAAACTACCCTGGTTGTGTGCCTGCTGGCTTGAATTGTTCCGCTTTGAAGAAGGAAGAATATCTGTGAGGTTGCGGTTCAGTTTGAGGCATTTCTCTCCTGAATGCTTCCACAATTTGATCATGAAATGGAGTTTGCAGGCATCTTTTCAAGTATTAAAAGGTTTTAGTAAAAAAACAAATATAGATAAATATAGCTGTTTACTGTTACATTCCTATTGTGTGTTGCATATATGCTATCATTCAAGGGTAAGATGTTGTAATATTTTTGAAAAAACTTTTAAGCATTTATGTAAATATTGTGAAATATTCTTACAATTTAAAATAACTGTTTTCTCTTTTAATATATTAAAATGTAATTTATTCCTGTGATGGCAAAACTGAATTAACAGCAGATTTGGTCCTCAAGGAACATTTCCTATTATCAATGTTTTTGTGGAAATGGTTATACATTTTTAAAGAAAGTTCAAAAGATTTATTTGAAATAAAAACATTCTAAATGTTTTTGCTGTGAAATTTGATTAGTTTAATGCATGCTTGGTGAATAAAAGTATTCATTTCTGTCAACAACAAAAAAACTTACTGACCCCAGACATTTCAACAGGAAAAAACTGTTAAAAAACCTCAAAGATTTCTAAAAAAAAAAAAAATCTTTATTTATTATCTAAAATCTCAAATAAACACAGTGTTCGGAATTGTTTAAATCTTTAGTGGAATCCATCCCAAAGTCCCTGCCAGGAAACATACCTTTAGTGAATCATTCAGCTGGAAGGAGTTATCAGAAGAACAAAAGAAATCTGGGTCAATCCGAAATGAAAAGAAAATCCAGTTTAGATTACAGAAAACACCCAGTACATCTGTAGAACAGCAACTGTAATTGATGGAGCTCAGCGTGTTTTAAGGATATAGTACAGATTCAGAGTGTTTAACTTACCTTTGGCACGGTTCTTTAGATGCCTCAAATCCAAAAACTTGCAGCCAAAACAAAACAAAGGCCTCCTCAATCTGCTTTTCAGAAATCATGTTTTGAATCAGAAAATACCAGATGAAGACCTAATCAGTGTTCCACAAAGTGGAAAGCCTCAATGGATTCTGAATAGATCATGAGATGAAAAATCCCACCATGAGTGTGAAGAGGTTTGCCCTCATGAGCTTCACAGAGCAGTGCTTTCAAGGGATGAATAAAGATGATTAAGGGAAATTTCGGGGAAAGAGAAAGAACAAACATGACTTGATTACGGTCTCTTCTCTCTGCTGTTTTGAGACTTTGATAGCAGATTCTTATTTAAATTAATTACAATGCGCATTGGCCTGAAAATATATATTTGGATGCAAAATACATAGGGCTGCTGTGGGGACAGTGGGGTAAGATGTGTCAGTAAGCAAGCTGACGTTTCTATACAGCTGCCTGCGATATGAAAGATGCTCATGGGAAAGGTGATATTTTAAGAAAAATCTATGTTTTTTTCTTGGTAAAAATCTACTTTGCATGTCAAAGCACATTTTCTGCATGGTAGGAAAGATGTCAAAACAAATATATGTCTAATATATATATATCATACATATTACAAATGTAAAACCAGGCTAAAAATTTGCCATGAATTATTAAAGAATGTTTTAGTCAGGTTGTTACTGCTATATAAATAACAGTAAAAGAAATAGTTCACCCCAAAATGAAAATTGTCATCGTTGCACTCTCTCTCAAGTTGTTCTAAACCTGTATGAGTTTCTTTCTTCTGCTGAACACAAAAGAATATATTTTGAAGATATTTTGAGGTAAACGAACAGTTGATGGTACCCACTGACTTCCATACTATGGAAGGGAAAAAAGGAAGTCAGAGGTACTATCAAGTGTTTGGTAGGAAGTCATGGGTCTAGCTAGCCACTAGTGAATGATCTCTGAAAACACACGCACACACACACGCTCGCACACACAAGTCCTTCAGTCCAAGGGTTCAAAGACTAGCACATGCTAGTAGGCACATAAAATCAGCTTTGAACCTTTCCACCTGTTCATTCCAGGTGGTACAAAGGAAATATAGCACACATGGAGGTCCATACTCTTTCTTACACAGTTGCCTACACCTCAGTAGGAAGCACTTATGCCTTTGTGGGGAGTTATTGTGAGGTATGTCAGAGTAGATCTCTGGTGCTTTGACACCAGCCATCCTGCTGTTTCAGGTGTTAGAAATGGTGATGAAACCTTCAGTGTCGGTGATGTAGAGCAGTCTGAGGAGCTTTTATAGGAAAATCAAAAGAGTTTAATTTAGAATTGATCAGTTTGTATTACATAATTTATTAGTGGTCTATTGAGTTTTTGCCTTTATAAATGTTAATATCATTTAACTGTGTAGTGCTAGGAGCACTTTGTAAAATGTTTGTTCTGTTTGTAATCAACAATTTCTTTCTTTGCTCAAAACTCTTGATTTTTATTACATTAGGCAGATTATAAATCTTAGTGTTGTAAGTTATGCTTTTAAAGAGATAGTCCATTCTAAACTAAAAATGATCATCGTTTACTCACCCTTAAGTCATTCCAAACCTACGTATGTGACTGTCACTTTTGGTTACCAATGACTTCTATTTTATGCACTAAAAAACAAAAAGAAATTTCTCCAAATGTCTTTTTTTATGTTCCATATAAAAAAACACTTTAGTTTGGAGACCAATTGTCACTCAACTTTTGCCTCAACTCCTAATTTGCACAAGGGATATGGAAATTACATGAGATGTTTAAAAGCATTAAACATTTCAAAAGAATAACTGGGTTTTATAAGACAGAGTTGAGCATTAACATTTGCAAAATCCTTAGAATGTGCTTCCACGGTCTTCAGTTGTAGTTGTGCATGTTTGGTTGAACACTTAATCTGAAGTCATGGTTATATATGTGTGCTTATTTAGCACAAGTATTTATTTATTTAGATAATTATTTATTTAAGTGTAAAAACCGTTGCACCGTCTCATATCTCTTGTGCCATTAATGTTAATGTGAAGAATATATCATCTCTATTGCTGTTAATTACGTATGCATATGAATGTAGGCCTAAATAAGTTATACTCTAGTATCTGTCATTGAAATTCAGGGATGTGCCATGCATAAAATAGACAAATTATGACATATCACTAATATTTCAGATAGTTTGTGATACATTTCAGATTTAAGATGGTACTAATGGTACTAATAATAACAATAATTAATGTTTTAATAGTTGGTTTTATTGGATTTACAAAGTTGTACACGACATGCAATTTGACATTATGAAATGTTTTTAATTTAAAAGGTTGTATTCTAGAAGCATCAATACATTTTTAATAAGATCTGCTCTAAATCACATTCTCAAGTGGGCTTTTCTCATGCATAATGGTAACTCAACTGTATCGTTTTAAATCTTGTCTCATCATTCTGTGTACACTTTTTAAGTCCTGTTTCACAACATCAGCTTTTTTTTTTTGAGTGGCATGAGAACATATCCAGCACATTTCCAAAAGATCCAGTCAACTTTGGGACAGTGAGTTGAACCTGCAGTGTACTGACGGATATGTTGACTCCCATTTCACCTCTAACCTCAAGAGTATCCGGTGTGAATAACTAACAGAAGACACTCACACCGCTGCTGACAAACAACAAACAGATGTTAGACACGGTACCAGATTGAAGTTCTAAGCCATCTTTTTTTGTTCGTTTGCCGTTTTGAAGTCTTTTGTTTAGAGGTCAGAACTGTCAATTTGAACACGTCATGTTTAAATGAGTACGGAAGACAGGAATCCAGCAGACATGAAAAACAAAATGGGCCTTGGCCTTGAAACAAAATAAAAAACATGGCTTTTAAGGAAGAGGCCTTTTCAAGCAACCTGTCCATGTTGGCTTCAGCATAATTTGGCTTCTGCAAAGTGACGGAGGGATTTGCACCAAAATACTGTGGAGTTTAATTGGGCCGCATAGCTTTTGACGTCAACATCAACAGATATGGAAAGCATTTTCTCCTTTCTCCTTAAGCGTTTTCTTGAAATGTTGATAAGCCTGTTTAATTTGCTGTCCTAAATGCATGATTATACAGTTAGTTGCATTTTACTATTTGCATTTAACATTGTTTTTTTCTGTGCTGTGGACCTGCTGTGGACCTACGGCACATTTTTGGGTCACGACCCACCAGCTGGGGACCACTGCTTTAAATATTAAATAGTTATTTTGTTGTTGTTATTGTTGCTTTTGACAGTATCTTTTGTGCATACCAGGGACTGATGTAGTTTGTATGGTTTCCAAGTCGTGTTTATTAAACATTTTAGTATAACTTTCCTCAATATCTAACATTAAAAGTAGATCTGAACCATTTTTGGTTTGTTTCTGTCTTTCTATTTGCTTCCACTGGTCAGTTTGGAATGCTATACATGGAAATATGGGTTGTTTCTTAACTTTTTGCAAACTGTAAATCATATTCTTTGTGTATATGCACTTGATCTGTATAGATCTGAAATTACATACCG
This sequence comes from Barbus barbus, assembly GCF_936440315.1. Taxonomy (NCBI): domain Eukaryota; kingdom Metazoa; phylum Chordata; class Actinopteri; order Cypriniformes; family Cyprinidae; genus Barbus; species Barbus barbus. The sequence goes on from NC_136753.1 coordinate 19,875,388, forward strand.
TTGTCCTTGTCCCCCACAGTCACAGGTTTTATCCCTTAAACTCATCTTTGGTAATCAAAATGACATATTTAAACATTTTACCTATGAAAATAATTTTTTTCACGCCTCAAAATAGCTTGAATAAAACATCCTCACCTCATTCAGTATACTTGGAATCATGAATATGCAAATTAATCTCCGCTGAAACTGATGTGCAAGTTATGCAGTGTCATCTACAAATCGATGTATCAGAATGGTAATGCATTTTATGTAAAAAATGCTCAGCAATGATGTTGACGGTTGAATTTGGACATGGTTTGTCTCGAAGCATTTTAAAAACACCATATAGACATGTAAACAATGCTAAAAGCTTGATTTTCACCACAGGGTGTCTTTAATTATCTGCTTTCTTTCTGGTTTCAGATGCTACCTGTTGGATGGGATCTCAAAAGGAGCATGGTTGAATCGTTCCAGTATCATTTACGCAGGGAATGACAAGTGGTCAGGGGATCCTCGTGTGTCTATCGTATCAAATGTGGGGGATAAACATGAATACAGCTTACAGATACAGAAAGTGGATGTAACAGACGAGGGCTTGTACACCTGCTCAATACAAAGTGAACGTAATCTACGCCCAAAACTCATTCAGTTAATTGTAAAAGGTGAGTGTTTCATCTACAACTACTTATTTCATCATGATTTGCCATGTTTTTTATTGATTATAAACTAATTTAGCATTATATTTGCACCTAGTTTGTTTTTTTAGTTTTGAGGAGGGACTTGAAGCTCTGAAGTATTGCATTTGTCCTCTTTATTGATAATATTTATTTATACTGATGAAATGAATTTGTGTTTACATCCATATTTATGACACTATATTTTGACTTCAAAAGGCCCAACCTCTTTGTCAAAATGTCAAAAATGGTTTGAATCTCTAGGCCACTGCATGCAATTTTACGTTATTGCTTAAAGCTTAGAGCACTTTTTCCATATGTGCATGTTTGCAGTCATACTGAGAATAAGGAGTGAATGTGTTACTAATGACTATGAAATCATCAAACGTTAGTAAAACCCTTTTTAATATTTCATTATGTAAATAGGGATTCTAGCTCTACATGTGTGTGTCCCCCTTTTATGGAATTAGAGTAAAGTCTGTGAATTAGCCTATAGGCTATAGATAGAAGTTGGAGTGCAGGATCGAGAGTGAGATTTGATGTTATGTTACATAATGATTAAATACTGCCACGTTTAAGTTGATCTAAATATACTTTTTTATGGGGGTGGATTGTTACTTTCATATGTATTGATGAAGTTTCTTCTTCACGGTGGGCAAATAAGTTAAAAGTAAATGTAAACTGCAAAAATTAGAGTGTCTTCAGAGGAGTGACTCCATTTGTCAAATTACAATTTTTTTCATCCTGCTCAGCAGCATAATTACTGATAATGTCCATATGGAATAACATTTTACATCATAGTAGTTTGTGCATATGTCTACTCTGCAGGCCTCATTTTTATTGTGTTAAATGGGCATTGGTTAATATGGTATATATATATATATATATATATATATATATTATTCTACTGTTAGCTTTGCATATTATCTTTGGCCGTCTATTCTAATCAATACTTTTTAACTCCCTGACTGAATGGTCATTAAGAGAAGAATTCCACCAATGAACAAACCTCCAGTTGCCAGCTGCAAATATTGGCATAAAGCTTTACATGTCTGCCTGATAATCCCCTCTTCTCAGTGAATATGCATAACCGTGAGGTCTGCTCTCAGAACTTATGTACATAAGCTTTATGTGTATGAAGAAAATGCTTTCGCTATAAACAGGCAATTAAAATAATGCTATTTGTGTCTTGCAGGTATGCTATTTGTGTGTCTTGTTTTTCTGGAGAGGTTTTTTTTTCTCAAATAAAAACTAGTTGGAGTTCTGCAATTTAGCTAGGAAAATACATTTGTATGTGTGTATGTATTGTGTATACTGTCGTTTCCAAATATATTGTTTTTAAGCATTCTTCACAGATAATAGAATGTACTTTTATGCATTTACATATTACTATTTATTTATTTTTTATTACTTCACATTTGTTTTACTAGCTTTTCAATTTAGTCACCTATTAACTTGATAATAGCTCTGCACAATCTGGGCTTTCTCTCAAGCAGTTTCATGAGTTGCCACCTGGGATGCTTTTTAAATTATATTGAAGGAGTTCCCATGTATCCCGGTTCCCTTGTTGGCTGCTTTTCCTTTACTATCTGTTCCAACTCTTTTAAAATTATTAGCTCATTTAAATTGGTTGCAATTTTAGTTTTATAGAGACATTCATATTTAGGCACAATATGTGTTTGCTGCAGCACATAGAGAAAACTGATGATTTTAATGAATATTTCATAGCTTTTATGTAGATATTTGTTTGGTCGCTGGCTTCATCAAACATCCTAGTCATTAGAAGATATTTCAATGATGGATTTTTATTTGAATTCTCTGGTAGGCTTAAATTGTGTGTTTCTTTTATAGGTTGATGTATACGGTTGACACCTCAGTAGGAGGTGCTGCTGATTCTCAGCAGTGGCAAATTTGCTATTTTTTTATCCGTATAAATCCACTGTCTGTAATTAACTAGAGAAAGATCACTGCAAGCACCCTAAACCTCCTTGAGATAAAGCAAACTTATACAGGCCAATCATATCTGAAGATGTGTATAGTTTTAGAGGCCGTAACCTGTATCCTGTCGCTGAGTCTCTTCTATGTAATTATAATCAACAAAATGAATGTCCTCCTTTTTCACTCTCTTAGCCGATGGCTGTTTCATGATCATGATGGATCTTTTGTCCTTAATAGAATCCATTACTTGCATGTATCTCTACATGATCTGGGATAATTAATAAGCACTGGTAAGAAAATATACATGCACTGTTGGGGTAATGACAACAGCTAAAGAGAGAGCGACAGGAAACACATGATGAACAGCGGTCTTGTAATAGAAATCGGTGAGTGGTACACTTAATCTCCTGCAGAATTGTATCAAAAATGAAATTGCTAGATTGACTCTTACAGTGGCACAAATCCTGGAACACCAAATCGTATGTAATACGATTAAAACGTCTTATTTGTCCTTTGTGAAATTTGAACAGACTGTACTTGCGGTTTCTTCGAGCTCTCTTGATGTATCCTGCACATTTGTGTGGACGAAACAGTTTCGCTAGGTCATTCTTTCTTGCCGACGGGTCAATACTGGGCATCATCAGAGAATGAGGGTGCTTGTTTGTTTTGTAGGGATCGAATGAGGATAGCCCACACACATTTTTCGGAGAATAATCACCTATCTTCTCCACCACTTAAATCTTAGCCTTGTTTGCCAGACAGTACCATTTGTCATAGTCCACAGTGAGTCACCATTAAATAGAGCAGTTTGAGACCACCATATTATTCTTTTATAGATGTGCTCAGTTAGTGAATGACAGATCAAATGTATTGCTATTCTGCACATAGGCCCTATATATCTAACTTAGCTAAATGTTAGGAGTGATGGTCTGTTTGTCATCAGCAAGCACCATTTTGTTTATTGTGGAAGATGAACCGAAGAAATAAGGCAGCTTGTCATTGCGTCCGTTCGAGTATTGCGCTTACAATGAAACGGAGCACAAAAAGACTTTTCTGTTGTGGCGTGTTTTGAAGAGAATGACTTCTGTGGAAGAAGTTCAGTTATGGTATATAGTGAGATATAGCTCTACATTTCAAGGGTTTCTTTAACGTTGAACTTCTAGGTCTTTTGAAGTCACAGTAGCTTTTTTGGTGAACACACTGAAATCTCAAGTCGTTATTCACAGGAAATCACCTCTCCTTGACTCTCTCAAATGCTGCTATGCTAGTAACTCATGCTAATGCTGTCTGCCTTGTATTTCTTTTTATTTTATTATGTTTTTCTGATCTACTTCTGTACTGTTTTCCTTTTATAATTTAGATTTTTTTGAAAGAGAAAGTTCAAAAGAATATAAATAAATTAGAAACAAAATAAAAAAAAGAAAAATGTAGAAACATTAGAAACATTTTTTACTGTCAATTTTGATCAATTGAATCAATATGTAGTAATTTTATTCAATTAATAAATCTTAACTAATAAGTCATAATATTGACTATAGTGTGTTAGGATCATACACTGTATATAATATTCAGTTCATCAAAAGTTACAGTGAACATTAATATACATACATATACATATATTGATATATACACATACATATTTATATATCAAGCAAAAACACTGGTATCACTAGTTTGAAGGTCTCCAATCCAGCCTGCTGACTTGTTTTTTCTTCTTTTCATTAAGCTAGGTTAAGATGTTTTGAACTTCATCTAAAATGTCATGAAATATTAAGCCTCATTTTAGATTCTGTACCAGTGAGTCTGCACCTCACAGCAACTCTGCAAAGTCTTTAATGTGAAAGTTGATCCTTTCATCCCAATGAATGCCCAGTGTTCCTCTCACTGATATCTCTGTTCATACTGTAAGCACTCCTGCTTATAGATTGAACTAATACAGTGTGCTGGAGAACAAAGCAGCGGGTCTACAGCAGAATGTTTCTTGTGTACCTTTTATATTGTATTAATATCTGATATAAGAGATGGATACATGACGGAACCGATATTCACAAAGAGCACCAGAATGTTATAAATGGTATTTCTTTTAATCATGCACATATTCAAAGTGCTACATATTCAATTAACTTTTCAAATGGACACGTGCACCAAGAGAGCTCATGTACTGGGTCGTGCAAATTCTCACTGTCTCACGTTCCGTGGCATTACCAACTGAAGAAATCCCAGTGGGTAGAGCAGCCTGTCAGAGTTTGTGTTTTGTTTCTGTCTATGACACCTAATTAGGGATCTAAGTTGGTTGGTTTTAGCAGCCTTCAGGTTGTATGGGGAATTGGGAACCACTATGAATGAATGTGGAATCTAGCAGTTTTGCAAGTGTAGCATATTTCCACTTCCAGCCACATGAGTATATTTAAAATGCATGTGCATATTTTTATCACAGTATAGTCATTGGATCAAAATATTCAGTATTCCCTTGTAATGGTGTGCATGGATGAATCACAAGGAGTATTCCCAGCATGCACTCTGTTTTATAACCTGTTAAGCTGTCTATTAAAGAAATAATTCACTCAAAAATGAAAATTTGCGGAAAATGTACTCTCCCTCAGGCTATCCTAGATGAATATGTTTCTTCACTGGAACAAATTTGGAGAAATTGAACATGACATCACTTGCTCACCAATGGATCCCCTGCAGTGAATGGGTGCCGTCAGAATGAAAGTTCAAACAGCTGACATTTTGTTAAACATAATAAAAATCTATCTATATGTTGGTGGATTTGGATATAAGAAGACAACATGGGATGGTCTTTATCACAAATATTGTGATATTTTTATCAACTGTTTGGACTCATTCTTATGGCACCAATTCACTGCATAGGATCCACCGGTGAGCAAGTGATGCAATAATCTGCTCCAAATCTTTTCTGATGACAAATTAATAAATTAAAATTATTTATTTTTGGGTTAAACTATTTCTTTAGGGCATCATATTAACTGTTTTGAAACACATTACCAGCACAAGGCTAATTTGGTGTTAGCATGTTGCTAAGCTAACATAATAATACTCTAATAAGCATAACAATATAAACACTAGCTCAATTGCCATTTTTTAATTAGACTGGATTATATTGATCAATGTTTTCAGCATTGCATAAATTATATACACCATCTTACAACACCTTCTTTTATTGAAGAATACATGTGATGTATTTTTCTTTCATTTTCTTTTTTCTTTGGTTTAGAAAAAAATTATGCATCTTAGAAGGCACCATAATCATGCTTCCTACCTTTTCAAACAGCCGTAGCGCTGGGTTTGTGCCTGTGATTTCTTCAAGTGCTGCCTATGTTGGCAGCTCGCTAGCATTTGGAACAGAGCCGCATTGTGACTCACAAGGGTTGTTCAGGACACACAAGAGTTTATTATTTTATTCAAAGTTGTTACTTACCCTCAGTGTCTCTTTCAGCTCAATTCAATGAATGTAATGTCTATCCTAACAGCTTCTTAACTGGTATGTTTTGTCTTACAAGTAATTCATAACAGGATTATCAGACTGAAGGCTTTTCACACACGAGTACATTTTTATTGATCTGTATCCATTTTTCCTCCTCTGACTGATTTATATTATTTGACTCCAAAGCGCAGTAGATTTGCATCATCGATAATGCTGTATCTCTAGAGGAGAAGGCAAAAGAAATGGAAACATTCGCTTTTTTTACTCCCTTTGGTTTTACTACCATAAAGAAAAACGTATGAACAGCACTTATATTTCTGATTTGTAAGACAAATGAAAAATGTGACTTGCTAAAATGTAATTTTCTGTGGAGAATAGTAGTAATTAGAAATACATTATTGTAGGCAATAATAGACATTTATACGTCATCAACATTGGTTCTCTTCCGCAAATTAGACCCAACTGCATTTAAACCAACTGCGTATCGTGCTGAAGTCCAAATGAGCCATCCTTCCTTCAGGCAAACTTGTGCACGCCAAAGTTCACAAAAAAAAAAGACCAAAAGAACTAAAAGCTCTAGTGTGAAAACTCATAAACTCTATTAATTTCAACGGTAATGCAGTAATGTTTTACTCTGTAATTTAAACATAAGTCAGCAGTTCTTGTGGAAAGGATAGAAACATTAATTTACAGTGGTTTCTGCATATTTTTTTGGCATGGCATGCAACAGATATTAAAGGTTAATGAAGGGCTCAGCTGTGCAATAGAGTGCATCTTTTATTGTACTGCCTACTATTGTACACTAATAATTTACCAACCAGAGCCCTCATATATAATCTAAATTCACCTCATTTATGCTATAAATATTTAGACGATACTGTAACATACAAGTCCATTTATTGAACATCAGTCTTAACTTTTTTGTTTTGTATTTTTTTCATTCATTTTCAGCCGGAAGACAACAAATAGATAAGAAATGCATCTGATTTCTTTGCCTGTCTCTGCTCGGCTCTTTGCCTGTGCTAGTCTGCATTATGACAGGAGCCCACTTTTCCCTCAGCTCTGTAATTGGAATGTGGGCTGGCAGTAGGTGTGAAGCAATGGGGTCTTGGAATTGGGTGGCAGCAGTCAGCCCTGGAGAACCTGTCAGAATTTATAGAAAGGCAAGCCATGTACTCTACTTTATTCAGAGGAAACTCTGCATTTTAATAGCTGTAAGCGTTTCAGTAATTCAAGGTGGCGTCATTAGAGGCTTATTTATTCACTCTGGGGCTGAGAGACTGATAATGCCTCCCCCGTCAGCTGTGGCAGCTCCATCTCAGCGCCTCCCGCCGAGGAGAGGAGGGAGAATTAGAGTGGAATGGGCAAACATGACAATCGTGCAGCAGTTAATGAATTAAACGGAAAACAAAGCATTAGGTTGTCTTGAATAGGGCCTTGGGGTAGGGCTTTAGCGTTGTCTTGTTTTTCTCTTGTCATCATTACCCTACCAATTGAACAGGCTGAGTGGAAATAAACAGGTTAAAAATATCTATGGCCAAAAGCGTTGAGGTTGACGCTCAGAAAGGATTCATAGAAGTCAAATCGCGGTCAGACCTTGAGCTTGAGATTAAATAACACGTGCTTTCATTATGAACTTAGTGATAGTTAAAAGAGCATATGGGGATAGGTTATTGACCTTTGCATCTGTTTATGCTGCCGTGTTCAGTGGAGTGTCAAGGCATACCGGTCCTTTCGGCTTTTCAGCTACTTGAAAATACAGAGAGGGTTTCATTTCATCTGATAATATACTCTGTATTCACAGGGGGTACACACAAGACCAGTAATGAAAGTCAAAACTGTCTTGGGCTGTAATGAGAGATATTCCTTCAATGCACCAAATCCTCTTGACTTTTTTATAAGCTCAAAAAGCTCAATTGTTTCGACACAATTTTGCCATTATTGCATTGTAAAAGTAAAGAAGTGTCTGGAAAAAAAAACAGCAATAAAAGACTTCAAATCTAAAGGTGAGCATTTACCAAGTTCTAGAATAGATGGCAAGATGATGAAACTGATGTTTCTTCGAACATGTTCAGTTTAAAGATCTGCAGAGGCCGCACATCTCATTTAAAAGGCCGGAACCTGACTCCTCAGGCGTTGACTAATAGGGTCTTGATCCTGTTGAAGGCAGATATGATCAGTTGACGAATGCAACATTTTCCATTTGTGCTATCAGTGATTGTGGACATTTGTCAACAGTGGGAGGAAGTTCAAGTAAACCTGCAGTGGAGAGCATGACAGTCAGAGCAGCGCTTTCAAACAATGAAAGGGTTCATTAGAATTTCAACTCAACCACTTAGTGCCAGCAGATTACAAAAACCAAGATAAGAAAGACCTAAACTGGAGATCAAATAGTGTAGGAGTAAATAGCGTTGCTGTTTCTTTGGAAGGTGACAAATGGCCGAATGTTTGGTGTCCTTTTGTTCGGAAAGAAGAAATAGCACCATTTATTTGAAGACTTGAATGCCCTGTTCAGCATGCTTTAAAGGATTTTATTTTAATTCTGTCAGTGTCTTGTTTTCTTCTAACTGATTTTCCCCAGATGAGTATTGCTTATTCTATAATAGCGATCATTCATGATTATATATATTGTGTCTGGTTATGCATGGATGCAATGGGGAGTCTGCCTGTCAGGAGAACTATTAATTAACATTTAAATAAAATTAAAGTAAATTACAACTCCATTTACTGTTTGAGAAGAACATATATAAATAGCTCTTGAGAAAGTTTGGTCATTATACATGCATCTTCAGTAATGCATGGTGTTTAGAATATTATATTGGGAGGAGGGAGTCAAAGAATCATAACCAGTCTAGTTAAATGCAATCCACTTCAAACAGCCTAGCACAGAATCACCGCTGGACGTCAAAAAATGAACAAAGGGAATAGCTGATTTTGCAGACTCCTGACAATTTATTGCCTTTTTATGTAGGAAAGCAAAACCAGGAGGTCAGACATTTATTCATAAACCCCTTGCCAACTGACATGGTGGTTTTGAGAAAGAGTGGAGGCTCTGTGTGATGAAAGGTGGGATAAAGATAGATTTACATCTAGATTTTTTTTTTGTTTGTAGTTGAGTTTGAGGTGCACCATGACACATTGTCGCGACAGTGTCTAGTTACCCTCTATATATCTATCAGAAAACCATCACTGCAGTTTTATCACCAAAATGTTAACAAAAATTCATTGAAGCGTTCTAAATAGGACTAGAAAATGTTTGAGAATACCAATTAATTTCTTCTTTCTTATATTTTTTTAGAGGTCCAAGCAGGACATGCTGGGAATCATATTATTTTTGTCAGCATTATTAGGTTATGGAAAATACTGAATCATGGTAGATCATGGTAGAAACGCCATTATGATTAAGTTATAGTTTTTGGTTATACACCATGAAATTTTTTATTTCACCGCTCCTTGGCTTATGGACTATGCATATCATTTATTAAATCATATTACACTTAGACTTTATAATTACACTTGTGAACTAATCCTAGAATTTTCATACTGTCAGAATGAAACCAGTGAAATAAGATTTTCATGTAAAGTGCTGTAATTCCTTAATAAAATGACTGATTTTCATGAAATTTGGTACACATGCTTAGAACATCATTCTAAAGACAAATTACAGATGTTTGTGGGGGTCAGTCCTGCTGTAACAATGAAAATGACATTTACGCTGGGCAGATCTGAAACTATATGGCTGCTTTTAGCTGCTTTTATTGCAATCAGCAATAATTAGACAATGTGAACAAAGCCCGACAAAAGAAAACACTTATTCTTTCAAAATATAAATGACAGACCTGTGACTTTACTGGGATAAAGTAGTATTGTGTTTGGACCCTGATAATTGCTGCTTGCAGCTATATTGGCTCTTATTGTTGTTCACATACTTGACTTTCTAGATCCAGACTTTTGGCATTGAGCTGATTTGTAGCTTTGTGTATCTAACTGTCTGTTTTGTTCCACAGTTCCTCCCAAAATCTATGACATTTCATCTGACATTACGGTAAACGAAGGCAGCAATGTTTCACTCATCTGCTCAGCCAGTGGGAAACCAGAGCCCAAAATCTCTTGGAGACACATCTCCCCATCAGGTAAGTTCAAATCAGTTAAAATACGTCACAATAAGTTAGACAGAATTTGACATTGACTTTGAAACACAGCAGGAATGTCTGTCCAAGTTGTTCAATGTGCTCAGAAGATTATGATGAAACTAAGATGTTTATTTTTTAAACCTTCTATAATGAACTGAGTTTAGGAAAAGACTTTTAATCAATTATCGCTTCAATTTGCTGTTGTTCTCAAAAAGTCTTCTTAGTTTTAAGTTATCACTCTGCTTCAGAGTAAACAACATGTGAGGATACATCAACCTCATTTTTACCTTTCATAGTTTATATTCAGCTGTTAAAACAAAATATTTGGCACATTTTCAAAGCGAATTGAAAATTCAGTGCACAGCAGTATTTTCGAGTGCTTGTGAATTTTTATTGAAGTCAGCTGTACTTATCTTTTGCACTGCCATATTTATTTCATTCTCCAGTGTATTTTGTGATCGAGTTGCTTTTTGAGATTCTCATCAAAAGACTTTGAAGTGTCATGAAACCACTACTTACCAAAGGTAGGATACTTCAAATTATAGAAACACTTTAAAACAGACGATAAGTGCATCTGTAATTAAAAAAAAAAAGTCCTCAGACAACCGTCCCGCAAATGGTGAACTTTCACTTTTGGTCAGCAGATTCAGTCTGGCCCAGATGTGACTGAAAGCCATTTGTCTGAACTATTTTTCTTCAGGCTAATTAACTTCTGTGTGGGCAGAGAGGATGACAATGAGTAAGAGCCAGTGACAATTGAACATTTTTTAAGATACTGCTGCTTCTGCCACTGAAGTTTGTGATGTACTGAAAAGATTCATTTACAGTATTTAAATAGTCGCTGTGATATTGTCAATGAGTCACATGATGACAGAGAGCAAAGTCAAAACGACACAAAAAATGTGTTTGAAACTTTTCTAAGAGTTGTATGAGGCTACAATATTTTTTCCTTCTGGATGAGTCAATATGTTCAGACTGAATACATTATTGCACACCATCACGTATAACAGTAATTGGTGCACATATGGCAGCACTGTGGTAATTGTCAGAGCTGTAATCACAGCAGTTCCTGGACTGTGATTTCCAGTAGTTCTTGAATGACCCTGCAGGAGGCTGAACCTGCAGCCTAGCACCACTAGATTTAATTGCCGAAACACTCTAAGTGCAGTTGGACATTTCTTGTGTGTGTGTATCATCAGACCTTTGACTTCTGTACCTCTCACTATTGCTTAGAATATAGACTTTTCATCAATATAAATGGGGTAATTACCCTTAAAGACCATTTAAAGACATTATGAATTGAAGACCTCTCAAAGATCTCTGACATGTAATGATGAACAGATTTCAATCTGACTCAAAAGTTCAGCCCCCAAGAAGCATTTGTTATAAATGGTAGTTGACTGAGCTGCTTGATTGCATTAGTATGCTGAAAGGGATAGTTCACCACCAAAACCAATATTTCACCAATATTTTGCAAAATGCACTTCATTTCTCTAGCAAATAACAAGCTGTAGACACTGATGAATTTCTTGAGGTAAGTGAAATGCTATGTGACATTTTGTTTACAAGCTGATTTAATGATGTCTTTCCATAGTTGAAATGCTAATTGAGCGATTGCGTGAAGGGTGAGATGTTCATTCATGTATATTTTGTGTTAAAACTAATAATAAAGAGGAAGGGGTGATCACGTTCACTCATGCTCCGCGCTGCTGGTAGAACGGAGACGTTAGTATGCGGTGATATGTCGCACCACATCAAAGAGCATCGAAAATGGCATTTATTGTCTGAATTTTCGGAAAAAATGAAACGATTTGTTCGGTACACATGCGTACCAAACCGAAAGACCCCTACCAAAAGTTTCGGTACGAATATGTGTACCGTTACACCCCTAAACATGGAATAAAAAGCCAAATTAATTCTGTTCATCATATAAATCAATCATATGTCTTCACAACACTTCACTGAAAGAAAGAAATCTGTAGAGTAACAGAAAAAATACTGGCAGCTCATTACTGGGTCATTATGCATTCATTTTAGGGACATTTCCGTTAACCCTAAAACACAGTGCAATAAAGTTGAAAAATTAAAAAAACAGGTAAAACACATGTAAAAAATAAACACAGAAAATTCCTTCAAATTAATACAGTACATTGTGCCTCATTTTTTTGTAATTTTTTAGAGTCTTACATTAAGAACTAAAAAAAAATCAAAAGTCAACCTATCAATTCCATGAATTCAATAATTAATGATACATTACTGTAGCTGATCATGAGCAAAATGCTTGTTTTAGACACTGTCAATAATGTGCGCTTCAGTTTCTAACACACACTTGCGCTAGAACCACACATTGGACTGACTCGCGAGTATATACAGCACATTCTTCTCACCGCTGTAGATTTTAAATGAGAACTAAAGAACTTTAAATGAGCAATTCCTTGTCAAAGCTTTAAATCACACTCTTTTAATACTTTCAGTGCTCAGGGCATTTAAAATTGCTTCACAGACATGATTTCAAATCCTGTAGACTAGATGAAGATAGATCCTAAAGCAAGCCCTATATAGAGATGTATTGAGGCTACAGGGCGGCCTCACGCTCTCTGTACAGCCTGGCCCAGCACGCTTGATCCCAAACATGCTTTCATAAGCTTTTTCCATTGTGATTTAAGGCCTCGGGATATAAGGAACTCTGACCTTTCAAATAGCTGACTATAACACTTCAGATTAGATTTTTTTTCTCATATGATAAGGCTACAGTGAAGCGTTCAATTGTCCTTTGTCAATCCTTTGTTCGTGCCTCTGCCTCCCAAAATTGTCTTTACTCTGGTTTATTGTTTCCTGAACAATAGCTTCGTACTCGGCACTGACAGTCTGTCTAAACATTGCCAAATGGTTTCAATACAATGACCAGCTCTTAAAGAGTGCTCGGACCGATATTCAGCAATTGTTTTGGGGCACTTTGGGACAATGAGGAGGCTATCAGGGTTAAGGTGAGATACGGGGAATGGAAAAGTGGAGGCGGCTCAGGTGCGTGTGCGAGATCGAGCGAGCGAGTATGTGTGGCGGTTGAATGATGGTTGATGGTTCATTGCTGACAACTCAATGAATGCCTGGGGGAAGCCTCTCATAATGCAACATTTGGGTTGCCGCAATATTCTCTCACGGGTTAACGGAAGAGATGTACAGAGAACTGCCACCTTAGCCCATAATGTATTCTTCACCAGCGCTCATCATATCAGCAGCAGGCAGACCTCAAGGAAATGTACTTTGTGCTCTTCACACAATGTGGGGAAAGTGCTTAGTGTGACTGCACTTAACACAGAGCAATGTGGAATCCTAGATTAACCTTGCTGTGATTTGGCTAATTTGGTTGGAGTGACATTTCCCAGAGGCTACGACAAGTCTCTCTTGAGCTTTCAAATAACTCTTAACGCACAATTTTGGAGGTGGTTGAGATTGCGGATGATAAGGGGCAAGTTTACATTTGAATATATTTCTGGCATGTAATTGGTGTCCATTAAGCCTTTAAAATGCTCCGGTTTTTGGTTTATAGCAAACAAGTTGGTTGATATAACAAAGGTTGATTTCACAAAGGGATCCATTCTTTATTAAATGTCACTAAACCTTGGTAATTTCCTCTTTTGGTGTAATCAGGAAGATAAATGATGGCTCACTGTGAAGTCTCTGTTAGGAAAAAGAAAATAAATGACTGAAGTAAGGGAATTATGGAGGGAGTTAATCACCGATAAAGATCCCTCTGGTTTTTAGCTGGAGGAAGAAATATGGTAAGTTATAGTCAATGTTTGTTAATTTTGTAAGTTTGCCTTTTACCTGGGAACAGTTGTTTTGTCATTGCTGTAATTTAAAACAGTTTGCCCTGAAAAAGTATACATTAAGTGTGTGGTTTTCATTTCATCACATAAAAAAAATAAGTGATAACTGTAAATAAATAGCTTTACTCAGAAACAACACTTTTCTTGGCTATTTCTGCAATATTGTTTGACTAACTGGACTCAAGGTCTTTTTTCATTTAGATGGTTGAAGTCATTTTTCTCACAGGTGTTTTAGCACCTTTTTAAAATTATGTATTATTAAAAATATATAAAAATATTTTGTTTAAAGTATGCACATGCTATTTTTATTTAAAGGGGACCTATTATGCCCCTTTTTTACAAGATGTAAAATAAGTCTCTGATGTCTCCAGAGCGTATATGTGAAGTTTAGCTCAATATACCCCACAGATAAATTTTTACAGCTTGTTAAAATTGCCACTTTTAGGGTATGAGCCAAAACGCGCTGTTTTGAGTATGCTGCTTTAAATGGGAGTGAGCTGTTGCTCCCGGAGAAGAGGGCAGAGCTTCAAGAGCTCAAGCGCCGCATTAGCAGTGCTAGCCTTTGCAAATAAACATTCCACTATTAAAGGCAGGGTAAGCGATTTTTCAAAAACGTTTTAAAGAAAACTGAGTCGGGGCCGAGTACCAAAACAAACTTGTAGCCAATCAGCAATAAGGGGCGTGTCTACTTATTATATGGAGGAGAGAGTGTTCAGTGAACAGCCGAGCAACAGAAAGATAGAGATGGAGGATAAAAAACAAAAGAGGAAAAATGTCTGCGTAACGATAAGGCAGGGGTCCTACTAAGAAGTAGGACCCCTGTAAATATCGGATCAGCTTTCCAGCACTAGAGAGAACTCAAGGAGCGGAATGCCTGCGATCGGACGCCGAGGTTGCCTTGGTTCTTGTCAGTAGGTGAGTAACACCGCGTCTACACTGGACACTGCGCACCACAACAACTAAAGCCTGCCTACACTGGACGTGTGTATTTCAGGCGAGAATGTAGTTGTTTAAAACTCAAATCTGCGGTTTATTTATAAAAACAGCGCCTATTTGAAAATGTGCGATTTCGGAGACGTGAGCTCCACGCGATCACCAGGCGCTCAGTGCTCATGTATCCCGAAGGGAGGAGCATAACCTCGGCTAATCCTTCTTACGTTTGCTGCTGGCTCTGATGTCTCTGTAGTGGTTAAACATAAGATATAATTGTAGCAACGTTCATAGGTCGGGAAGAAGGAGGCGGGAACCGGCAAACATTTAAGAATTTAATACCCAAAATAAATAAACACAAAAGTAAAGCGGCAGCCCCTCACGGACGACTGCCGCACACAAAACACAAAATAAATTCCAGGCCTGGTCCTCTCTCGTCTTCCACTGTCATCACTCCTCCTTTTATCCTTCCGGAGCTCCTCCGTGGGACTCGAGACCGGTGAGTGGCGCAGGTGTCGCTCATTATCATTCACTCCACCGGCCTCGTTCCGCTCCCATGGCTCTCGGCCCCGCCCCACTCACTACTACATACCCCCATCGCCCCTCGCAGGCCGGGGGGTACCCTCGAGACTGCGCTCTACTCCCCCCCCCCCCCCCCCTCCTCCTGGGGGGGCCCGTCAGGGCGGCCACGGCGTACCTGGGGGTATGGACAGACGAGGCGAGAGAAAAGGAGACGGAAGGATGAGGAGAGACAGCGACGAGAGAGGGGAGAGAGAGAAGAAAAAAAACATTCGGACCGGTTCCCAGACACACTGCTGGTTGGTCCTCAACCAGCTGAGAGGCTCTCCCTCACGGTGCCATGCGATGGTACTGGACCTCTTTGGTGGACGGCTCGACGCTCCGCCTCCTGGCGCACGGCGATGGCTCCTCCGGTCGAGGGCAGCCGGCAGCGAGTCCCCCACTCCCTGCTCCTCCCCAACATGGCGGATGGCAGCAGGCTACGGCCACATGGCAAATGGCGCCGACTCCTCCGCTCCCTCTCGGACGGCAGCCCCCCTCCTCGACCCAGGAGCACGGCAGCGAGCCTTCCGTCCCACCTGTTGTTCCATCGCTCCAGCACCACCGTCGCCTCGGCCGCCCCCGCTACTCCCTGCTGCCCGATCTCCTCAGCACCGCGATCCCCCTCAGCAGCGAGGGCTCTCTGACAGCGTGTCCCTCCTTCCTCCCGGGTTTCGGCACCAATGTAGCAAAGTTCGTAGGTCGGGAAGAAGGAGGCAGGAACCGGCAAACATTCACAAATTTAATAACAAAACAAACAAACACAAAAGTAAAGCGGCAGCCCCTCACGGACAACTGCCGCACACAAAACACAAAATAAAATCCAGGCCTGGTCCTCTCTCGTCTTCCACTGTCATCACTCCTCCTTTTATCCTTCCGGAGCTCCTCCGTGGGACTCGAGACCGGTGAGTGGCGCAGGTGTCGCTCATTATCATTCACTCCACCGGCCCCGCCCCACTCACTACTGCAATAATTTGTTATGGGTAAATCTAACAGGTAATCTTTGGTCTTTATTCTATTGTTATATTAATATGTTAAAATGAAAACAGGCAATGTTTAATATAATAATTTGTTTCATTGTAATATAGGCAATGTACGTTCCCTGAACTACATTTCTGCGGCTATTAATATGTTTAAATGAAAACGAAAAGAGGCAGTGGTGTTTGATATATTTCATCTGTAAATACAGTGAGGAAGATTGCAGCAGCCAAGGCGAGCTGACTGATGTCATCAAGTATGCTGCTCTTTGCAGAATTACCGGACTTGCATCGTTCCGTCCACGGGAGCTCACACCCAAGTCTAACTCATGAAGTCCGAACTACCGAAGATGCAAGTCCGAAATTACTTGGCATTGAGAAACACGCGCAGACCTAACGTTAAGTCACCAGACTATTTGCCTAATCTTCTCGGTAGTTTAGACCGCGATGGAAACGCAGACAGCAACAGGTCTGGGGGAAAAAAGTTCCTGGGACATATTGTTCCAGGTAATTTCAGTCGCCTTATGTTTCACAGAACTAATCGTTGTCTGGGTTGCGTAGGCTATGTATATATGTGGGGCGGATCTATCAAAATAGGGGCGAGACCCTTTTGGGGTATGGGCGTGTTTGTTTTGGTGATTTCAAATATCAACATTGGCTTCCAGAAATTGCTTACCCTGCCTTTAATTCAAGCCTGTTATCTTTACAGAAAACTACTCGGTTTAAAAGTCAGTCATCGGATTATAATAAATTTGCGTTTATGAATTACACAGATGGGAGCACGGCGGGATAAAAATAACAACATAGCTGATCTCATGCTATCACAAACTTTATAAGTCCCACTTCTGATTATGAGCTCGACAACTTCAAGCGATCGACTCACATTGCTTTCATACGCAACTTTTAACGACCACATTCCTGTTCACGATCGATCTGGCAGCACGTGGAGGCAGCATCAGTGCAAACACACAGAGACAATGATAGCTTTAGCAATAAGCCTTAAAGAGTGCCAAGAAGCTCTTTCAGAAAGGCAATTTGGAAAACAAATGCATGATTCTTACTTTGTCTGGAGCTGACGTTCGTGCACGAAGCGTTGGTATTAATTCCTAAACATATAGGGGACGTTACCGATTTTTTTCTGGGATATTTCCTTCAAAAATGAAATTTAACCACAGTGTCCTTGGCTCAGATGGGGGAGATTATGGAGACTCCTATGTTCATTAGTGCATCCCAAAACACAACACTTGTAAAGCCTGACATTGTATATAACTCCAGTAATGGCGGACCACAGCTTCTAATAGGCTAATAGGGCAGGGAGCGTCACAAATGGGCAGGACTTTTTCCCCTCAGTGACGTACACAGAGGGAGAATCTGAAACGGCTCGTTTGGAGAGACACTTGGTTTGTCATTCAGCAATCAAATGCTATTATTTTACAGTGTTATATATTTTTAAATAGTGGGTTAAATGTCCAAAAACATTTTGGTGCCACTGTATATCAGAACAGTATTTTATTTGTATTTATTTAAGTATTTTTTATAAGTATTCATTCATATTATGCAGTATTTTTAGATAAACTTTTTCATTGTTGTTTTAGTCATTTTATATGCTTTTACCAGTTTTACTAGTTTTAATTTGATATATTTTTGTTTTTATTTTAATTGAAGTAAAATATAGCAATTCAGCTTTAATTTATTTTCATTCTGTTCAACTGTTCTGATTTAAAAAAAAATTCACTTAATTTAAACATAAAAAATGAAAATCAGATTAATTTTTAGATTTATTTAAAATAACGGAAACTAGTTTTAGTTAACAATAACAACAATTCAGTTTAGTTAACTGCATTCTGCATACTAAAGGTCATTGCACACTGAAGGCCATTGCACACTGAGTCCAAAATTTTCAAAAATTTCGGACTCAGTGTGCAGTGACCTTAAGTCCAAAATTTTCGTCCGTCAAAAAAAATTTGAATCCGGTTCGATTTTCTGCGGTTTCACATCCGTAGCATGCATTTTGATAGGAAAGACAAAAAAACTGAAAAACGCATGCGAAAATTTCGGACTCAGTGTGCAATGACCTTAAGTACTAAGAAAAGCATGCAATATGCTTGGCTTAAATCTTATATTTATGCTTTGTCAGCAGCTGAGCTGTTGTGTCATGCTAAATACCATGTAGTTTTAATGATGAAAAAAAATGAAACACTCTTTATGTTATGGGTGAATAATGTCATACTATGATGTTTACTTCTTTTGCTCTGATGTCCTACTCGCTTTTTCATCTGTGTATAGCCAAATATGGGTTGTTTTGCATGAATATGTTTGATGCAATTTATCCTATTTTACAGTCTTTGCCTCTATTCATTTGTAAAGCATTAGGAACCAAATAGCACCTTGTCAGCTCAGATACACATCTTAGTCAGTTCCTTGATAACCCCAAAGAAAACTATTTTGTTCAATTGTTCAGTTTGTTACCTGCTATACAGATGTAATTGTTTTCATGCAACACACAAATATTTATGCAAATTACAAAAGGATGGAATAATTTGGACTTGGGGCTCCTTTGTTTCTATCAGTGTTGTAGCAGCTAGTCAGAATGATATTTGAGCAAGGTACAGATCAAAATGTCAAATTATGAGAGAAGTAGTGATTAGTGAAAGAATCAATCTTAAGTCAGATCATTTCAATAAATCAGTTGATCCAGTTTGCAAAACCGATCTGAATGATTCTTTCTTTACTCAGATTGATCTGGTTCTCAAGATGAACTGACTCAATAATCTGATCTCAGCTGCTAACATCTGACTGGACAGCGATATTAATTAAAAAAAAAAAAAAATCCATCTGTTTGTCATACAAAGCTCCCATATGGCTTCAGAAGAGTTGCAATAAAACACTACAATCCCTATTCATTGTAATTGCATGAAAAACTGCTATGCATAAGGGTGAGTAAATTATGTTTTTAGGAGAACTATCCCTTTAAAGCTTTCTTGATCTCGGGTCTTGAAGCTCTATGATGCTTTACACAAGACTTGGTAAAACACACCCCTCCTAAAGCCTCTCCATCCTCCTTTTTTTTTGGATCGCTCTCCATGATTTTTTTATTCTGTGGGGGTTTTGCTGAGTCAGAGGCTTCTCATCCATATGCCAATGCAGGATTTACCTCTCTGTACCATGAGAAAGATTCACCTCACTGTAAAGTGGGATATAAATAGGTTTCACTGAGGAATATTACAATAAGGTTGGATCCTGGTCTGGGGAACCTGGGGAGGTTTTTAGTCCAATAGAAGCATGGCAGCCCCACGCTGTGCTATATTGCCTCTCATTACTCAAGGACCTCAAGTCATATTTGTCATATTGGCACAGTTCCGATTTCCTCACAGTATTTGACTCCAATAATATTCCTCCCTGCGTGAATCAGGCTCACAGGGTAGATGCTTCCCACTGGATGTCTAGCCAACAAAACAATTATGTGCCTTAATAAAGCTTTTTCCAGTTTTCTGGGTACACTTGGGCATCTTTTACTGGCTTTTAAGACTCAATGGTGTTTGTACCTTTAAGCATTTAACCATTAATTAATACATGCCTGCAAAAGAACATTTCTGAAGGATTGTGCTTGTTTATTTTCTTGCGTTCACAGCCAGGAAGTACGAAAGCGGGGAGTATTTAAATATCACAAGCATCACTCGGGATCAAGCAGGGGACTATGAGTGCGGCGCCGAAAATGACATCGCTTCACCCGACACCAAGACCGTGAGAGTAACAGTCAACTGTGAGTACCATATACTACTTCTTTTGTTTCTGTTTGTGTACTGTCAGACAGTGTAGAATCACATGCACAATGACATTGAGTCTTTTTCCCTCTTACTGGAAATACCAGCTCTGTTCCATAACCTAGTGAGGCTGTCAACTGTCTACTGCATCCTAACTGAAATGGGACTTTGTAAGTGACCGATTTAGAAAGCTCTACATAGGCAGCAACTCCATGCATCACATAAACAGCAGTCCTCTTGGAAAGCACACAGAAAACTTGACTCGCAGTTGATCTATATAGAGCGCGTTGTTAGCATGTTGCTAAGCTAATGGCACAGTACATGTGTTCAAATCATTTTTAAATTACACTAAATTATCGATACTGACTGAAATATAAAGAGATTGTAATTATATATTATGTAATTCAAATTAATAATGTAATGATATATATTATTATATAGCCTAGTCACACTTTAGTTTAGTGACCAGTTCTTACTATTAACTAACTGTTAATTATGAATTTGGCTTCAATAAACTCCTAATGCACTTAAGTTTATGTATGGGGTAAGATTAAGGGATCTAAAATATGGTAATGCAGAATAAGGCATTAATATGTGCTTAAAAAGTACTAATAAACATCCAATATGCTAGCTAATTAGCAAATAAATTAATAGTGAGAATGTATCCTTAAAATAAAGTGCTATCATTGTACTTATATTAATATAATTATAAGTAATTATAGTTAACTAAAACTGAAACTAAAACCATAAAAAGTTACTTCAAATAAAATAAGCACCTTTTTTAGCTAGTTGCCAACATTTCACATTTTTATTCAGTTTAACTTGATGTACTAAAATAACTAAAACTGAAATAAAATTAATAAAGACTATATGAACATATAAATAATAAAGACTACTCAAAAGACTCATAAAATTACAAAAAAAAACCACAACAAAATTACTAATTTTATTAATAAAACCTTTAATAGTATCTTAAGTACTTATCAAGGACTTAACATTGATTTATATATAATTATGTAACGTATTACAATTTATAATCCACATTTTCATCCATTTTGAACAGTTTCAGCTCATCGCAGTACATTCTGGAATTGTTGTCTTCACAAAGAATACATGCAGTGCTGCTTTCGAATTTGGCTTTCGTAGGCTGCTCACTAGAATTTGAAACAGAATTACAGTCTTCCTTCTGTATCTCCAAGGTAGGCTGGGGTGGAAATTAGAATAGAATTCATGGTACTGGAGTTTCTTAATATTTAATGAGAGAATTCCCTTTTTTGTCTGGGATGGGATGATTAATTTTCAGTGAGGAATGGTCTCAGTGTTATACGGAGTCTTCTATTATGCAGGTAATGAGTCTCTCAAAGTGTGAAAAGACAGTAATGAGCACTCCAAGCATTAATGAATTATACTGACTTTACCCATCATGCTCATAGTGAGGATCTGCCTGCTACCAAATACAAGGGGAAGGACACTTGACAGTTTCTCTTCCTCCTCTTTTCTCTTTTAAGTCATTTTGTCTCATCTGCGGTCACAGGGATCATTAATCTCTTTGTCTCCGTATATACCATATGCTGAATCACGGCACACCGAGAGCACATAAATCAGATAGGCCGACACTCACACCAGAATAAATGTGGCGTTCAGACCATCAAAAGCCAGCTCCCTTTACTATCATGCAAACACAGACTAATGGGCAGATAACCACTTGGAAATGTCAAGATTTGAGCAGGAATGGCTGGATGACAAGGATGAAGTCATAAGTCATATCACATCTCCTCCCCGTCGATTGTATTGACACTCTCTAATGAGGAGTGAAGCGGAGAAGATAGAGGAACGGCTCTGTGCTGAGTCTGCTGGGCCGCAATTCTGCAGCTTAATGACCATTTTCAATGAGCAATCCATTTATTTTATAGCCACTATTTTTGCTCTGTTCTGCATATGTTTGAGTTTATCGGCTTGGATGGAGGCAAGGGGTCAGGGTTTGTTTGGTTTGCATGGCCCAGTTTGCTCATGTGGGTAGATGTCGTATCTACACCATCTGGGGGCATATTTCTCCATTGGCTGCCATTTGGATCCAAGGCTACATTTATTTTATGAAATATAATTTGATGAATACAGAAAAACAGTGTGACATCCTTGACACTTTCTTTGAATGTGTTGTTTTATTAGCCTTACACGAATGCAGATAGTGTGACTCGACTCTGACATTTCAAGGGTAATCAGCGTAATTAAATACACGCTAAAATAATCCGGTTTGAAAATAATTACAGCTTTTAGGTATGTGCGGAACTGACCTTCAGGTTAATTGCAGATTATGACCACTAATTGAAATAAGCTAATTTATTTGATGAAAACTAATTCTGTGCATGTGTTTTAATGCATTTAACGCATGTATAAGTCGTAACTTTATTAAAGCCACAAGGACTTGCGCCAGTTAATGCACTCCTTTTTGCAGCGGTATTTATCTCAGAAATAATAGTAGAAAATGGTGAATAGGCCTTATTTTGCTTTTCAGGGATTTATACCATAATAATTTTGAAATGAAGACCTACAGGTCAATGCCAGAATTTTGTAGGTATTATAACTGTCGACTTGTGGTAAATAATAGCCTAACGGACCCATGTGTGACAAACACCTTGAAACATTCACTGTTATTGTTGCTACTCGTTCCCTAGTGAGTGCTAAGATAGTCTTCTGTCAGCATTCTGTGAAAGACATTTAGATCACTCAGCTAACTGAAATAGTGTTAACACTTTAAATGCACATTACGTCACTTCAGTTTATAACCTTTATATGTAACCTCCATTCATGCAAATAAAAAAAACATGTTGTTATTGTTCCGGTTGGTGTGCAGCAATTGTATCTTTGGGTAAGCTTGCTAATTCCTAACATGCTGAAATTCGGCCTCTCGTAAACATTAGTCAGACCTGGTGCTCAATTCCAGCCAAATCAAACATTTAGAAAAAATAAAATGAAAAGAGCATTTTGCATACTGGGGTAGTGTTGAATTGTGAATGCCTTTTAAATGTCAGAAGTAGAACTGAATTAATTAGGTGAGGAACTGGGATTGTTACTTGTATAGTTATAAGGTATATTTATATATATTCATAATGTAATTGTTTATATATTATAAATATATAATGTAAAATAATATTTAAAAAATGTCAAATATTTTCTAACCGATCCCGATCCCAGAGAATCCAATTCTCGAGTCATGGCCAGGAATGCCGATCCCAGAGAATTCAGTTTTCACACCACGGCCAGGAGCGCCGTTCCCAGTTCCAGGGAATCAAACTTCCCATTGAGCCCAAGAAGGACACCTGAACCCATTCCAGTCCTCCTTTATCTTCACTAGTCTCTGCCAGCTCCGCTCCTCGAGCGCCCTTGAGAGCCCATTTCTCAAGTGCCCGTTCCTCCCGAGAGCCCTCAAGTGCCCGCTCTTCCCGAGCACCCCACAGAGCCTGCTCCTCCCGAGCGCCCCACAGAGCCCGCTCCTCCTCAACGTCTCCCAGAGGGAAACTTCCCCAAGAAAATTTTTGGGGGGGCATATAGTCATGGCCTGTGTGGCCAGGCCAAAGGCCAAGGCCAAGGCCATTGAGCTCTCTGATCCGCCATGGGCGTCCAAGCTCCCGGATCCGCCATGGTCTCCCGAGTCTCCAGTCCCGCCGTGGCCTCCCCGAGTCTCCAGTCCCGCCATGGCCTCCCGGGTTCCCTGATCCACCATGGCCTCCCGAGTGTCCAGTCCCGCCATGGCCTCCCGAGCCTCCAGTCCCGCCATGGCTCCCCGAGGCTCCAGTCCCGCCCTGGCCGTCCGAGCTGCGATTACTGCAGTTTATACCTACTTATACTCTTATACGAGATAAATAATATATACACGATATATAAACCGGCTGAAATCCGGCTGAGTTCTGATGTGTCAGAAATCGCCTGTACCCTACCTGATCGAAAAAAATCCAGTCTTGGATTTGAGTCTTGTTAAAGATGCCGCCAAGATGCTCCTCTGTCGGTCACGGATTATGGAAAGTGAAACTTAAATCTATAGGGGTGGTTGGATTTATTCACGCACATTAAAATATTTATTTAAAGCTTCCTTCTTTTCAGATTCTTATTTACTGCATTATCACAATAGGCTGTATATTAGCTAATTGGGAGAAAACCGTTAGTTCTATGTGAAATTGGACATCTGAGCACCCCCATATAGCCAAAATGGCATGATCATAACACCCCGCAAATATTCGACTGTAAGACTGGGAGTCGAATCAGTCTCCTCCTATCGAAGCATCGAATCGTCAACTATTCGGGGTCACCTCTAATAAATAAATATATATATATATATATACATTTATATATATTCCAACTCATAAATTGAAAAGTAATTTAATTTTGCTCAATTCTGCATACAATTATACAATTTACCATGGCTTTGTTTCTGCAACAGCTCTTGTATTTTAAGTCTGCACTGTTCTGATGTGAAATTAGTTGTCATAAAGCTCAATTTATCCTTTTTGTTATAACTATATGCCTCAGCGTTCTTATTTTCCTGTTGAAATTCGCACCAGATGTTTAGTTTTAACTTCCACTTTCATACAGGCGCTGCCTCTAAAGACATCAAGGAAAATAAATATATAAATAAGACAGATTAGGTGATGTCACATAGCTCACAGATATTAGAATGTTTATGCAAAATGCAATTGGTACAGTTTCGAAGAAGCAAGGTAATGTCATTTTGTCAAGACACATTTTGAGCTAATGTGACCTGGAACAACCACTTTGTTCTGCAAATTACATAGAAAGATATAGTCTGTTTACATTCAGATTTCACCTTCCTTTAAACCTCCCAGTGGTTTTTAAAGGAATTAGTAGTCAGAGAGGGATTGGTGTTATTGTGTTGCATAAGAGGTTGATTTAAGCTCTATAGCTGCATGAATGATTAGTAAAATACTAATCTTTAATGGATGTTAATCTTGAACTGGATAAGGTCATGTATTTTTATGCATACATGTTTTGTATATTTTAAACATGATGCTATGCATTAAAGGGGACCTATTATGCTCCTTTTTACAAGATTTAAAATAAATCTCTGATGTCCCCAGAGTTTGTATGTGAAGTTTTAGCTCAAAATACCCGATAGATACTTTTTTATAGCTTGTTAAAATTGACACTTTTAGGGTATGAGCCAAAACGCCCTGTATTTGAGTATGTTGCTTTAATGCAAATGAGCTGGTGCTCTCGGAGAAGAGGGCGGAGCTTCAAAAGCTCAAGCTCCCGCATTAGCAGTGCTAGCCTTTGCAAATAAACATCCCACAAGTAGTACAAGCCTGTTATCTTTACAGAAAACGTACTCGGTTTAAAAGTCAGTCATCTGATTGTACTGTGCATAATAAATTTGCCTTTATGAATTACACAGCGCGATAAAAATAACAACATAGCTGGTCTCATGGTGCATGGCATGCTATCACAAACTTTATGTCCCACTCGTGATTATGAGCTCAACAAACTGAAGCGATCGACTCACATTGCTTTCATATACAACTTTTAACTACCACATTCCTATTCACGATCATTCATGAAGGCAGCACCAGTGAAAACAGACAGAGATAATGGTAGCTTTAGCATCAGTGCAAAGAAGCTCTTTTAGAAGGGCAATTTGGAAAACAAACGCGTGATACTTACTGTCTGGAGCTGACGTTCGTGCACAAAGCGTTGGTAAGCGTTGGCGACCTTGTACCGTAAATGAAGAGGTAAGGGAGGGATGGTGGGGACTTTGGAGGAGGGCGAGGAGCTGGAGAAGGGCTGAAAAGGAGCAGGCAGAGGGCTGGTGAGAACGTCTCGGTTACGTACGTAACCCTCGTTCCCTGATGGAGGGAACGGAGACGTTATGTCGTGACGACATAGGGGATTTACTTGGAAGCCCCAATCATCTCTGACTTAAGAGAAAACGCCAATGAAATTGGCTAGTGGATTTTGCATACCTGAGCCACTCCCCGTGCATACGGGTATAAAAGGGCGACAGGTGCATCCACTCATCCGGTTTTACCCGCTGAGGAGCCGAGAACGTGTCCCTGGCAACCAGCGATGGTTCAAGATTGTGGCATGGGGACATAACGTCTCCGTTCCCTCCATCAGGGAACGAGGGTTACGTACGTAACCGAGACGTTCCCTATCTGTCGGTCACTACGAGTTATGTCGTGACGACATAGGGGTCATATGGAAAGCGCCACAACCTGAACCCCGTCACGACCTTGTGCATGCAAATGTTGACAAGCTAGTGCGTGACAGACAAATGCCATGCGAAGGTCGCAACCTTCCCATCGCCCCAGCGCAAATTCGCTAACCTTGGTGCCCGCAGGGACCACTGAGTACATTGCTGCTGGAGATAGCCAAGCCGCTGTTCCTTTCCCCAAGAAATCGGAAGGGATTTCGACCTTCTATGAAAGACTGCTTCAAGTCTTTCCTATTTGTTGTTACAGCTTGGCGGTAACGACGGGGAAGCGAGCCTTCCGGAGAAGGGCGCTACGGAGGCCACATCCTGCCCGAAGGGAGGTAACATGTGGAGACACTGATATGGACTGACCCAGGCCTGGGGCAGTACTACATACGACTGGACCCTGGGGCAGATCCTACCTAGGAGTAGGGAGGAGGGCTGCCAGCAGGGCCTGACAGAGCTCTGCCAAAGGGAAGACACGGGTTTACCGTGAGGGAAACCGTACCGTGGATGAATACACGTGTGGGATTACCCGAAGGGAGTCAGGCCATACGGACACCTAGCCGAGTACAGGGGCTGACCGGAGACCCGGGCGAGCTAGCACCAGTACTGGGCCTGGCGTCAGACTGCTCCGCCCAGTCTGACTGCCGGGGGTGCTGGAGGTCTCCACCAGGGTTCGCCGTCCGGGGAACTGAACTGGAGGAGGAAAACAGGCGCTCGTATCCCCGGGTGAGGGGGAATGGCGCAGCAAGCGTGACACCGGCCAACTCTTCCCGCCACTTACCTGTTACCCAACACACGGGAAGAGACTGGCTCCACGCGGAGACTGTAAAATCTCGCGAAGGTGTTCGGTGTCGCCCAGCCCGCAGCTCTACAGCTGTCTGCCAAAGAGGCACCGTGCGCCAACGCATAGGAGGAGGCAACACTCCGTGTGGAGTGAGCCCTCACCCCAAGGGGGCACGGCTCGCCTTGGGATTGGTACGCCAAGGCGATGGCCTCCACTATCCAGTGGGCCAACCTCTGCTTGGAGACAGCCTTCCCTTTCTGCTGACCTCCGTGGCAGACAAAGAGCTGCTCAGAGCTTCTGAAGCTCCGGGTGCGGTCCACGTATATGCGCAATGCTCTTACGGGACACAGCAACGCCAAGACTGGATCTGCCTCCTCCGAAGGCAGTGCTTGCAGGTTCACCACCTGATCACGGAAGGGCGTGGTGGGAACCTTGGGCACGTATCCCGGCCGGGGTCTCAGGACAACGTGAGAGTAGTCCGGCCCGAACACAAGGCACTCTTCGCTCACCGAAAATGCTTGGAGGTCCCCGACCCTCTTGATGGAAGTGAGCGCGGTCAGGAGCGCTGTCTTAGCCGACAGGAATTTCAGCTCGACTGAGTCCAGCGGCTCAAAGGGACCCCTCTGAAGTCCCGCCAGGACGATAGAGAGGTCCCAGGAGGGCATCAGGGGTGGCCTAGGCGGATTCAACCTCCTGGCACCCCTCAGGAACCTCACGATGAGATCATGCTTTCCCACGGACCGGCCGTCCACTGCATCGTGATGGGCCGCGATAGCAGCCACATACACCTTCAAGGTGGAGGGTGACAGCCTACGCTCCAACCTTTCTTGCAGGAAAGAAAGCACTACTCCAATCGTGCATCTTCGGGGGTCTTCCCGGCGAGAAGAACACCAGTTCGCGAACAGACTCCACTTCAGAGCATAGGCTTGCCTTGTTGAAGGAGCTCTAGCCTGAGTGATGGTGTCTACCACGGCCTGTGGTAGACCACTTAAGTCTGCCGCGTCCCGTCCAGGAGCCACACATGGAGGTTCCACAGATCTGGACGCGGGTGCCATATGGTGCCGAGCCCCTGAGAAAGGAGTTCCTTCCTCAGAGGGATACGCCAGGGAGGGGCTGTCGCGAGGAGAATGAGTTCCGGAAACCAGGTCCGGGTGGGCCAATACGGCGCGACCAGCAGGACCTGCTCCTCGTCCTCCCTGACCTTGCACAGTGTCTGTGCGAGTAGGCTCACTGGGGGAAATGCATACTTGCGTAAAGCCCGAGGCCAGCTGTGTGCCAGTGCGTCCGTGCCGCGGGGCCCCTCGGTCAGGGAGAATATAGCTGGCAGTGGGAGGACTCGCGGGAAGCAAACAGGTCTACCTGAGCTTCCCCGAATCGACTCCAGATCAGCCGGATCGTCTCGGGATGGAGTCGCCACTCTCCGAGAAAGTGAGCTGTCGTGAGAGCGCATCGGCCGCACGATTGAGCTCCCCCGGATTGTGGACAGCGCGCAGCGACCTGAGCTGCGTGTGACTCCAGAGGAGGAGATGGCGGGCGAGCTGTGACATGCGGCGTGATCGTACACCTACCGGCCGGTTGATGTACGACACAGCCGCAGTGTTGTCCATGCGGACCAACACATGCTTGCCTAGCAGCAGTGGCCGAACTGCCGCAAGGCCAGATGCACTGCCAACAGCTCCAGGCAATTGATATGCCAAAGCAGTCGAGGCCCTGTCCAGAGCCCCGAGGCTGCCTGCCCGTTGCATGTAGCGCCCTAGCCCGTACTGGAGGCATCTGTTGTGACAACAACATGCCAGGACACTTGTTCTAAGGGCACCCCGGCCCGTAGAAAAGCACGGTCCGTCCAAGGGCTGAAGGAGCGGCAACACTCGCGCGTGATACTCACCCGAAGTGAACCGCGGCGCCATGCCCACCTCAAAACTCGGGAGTGCAACCAGTGCTGAAGTGGTCTCATATGAAGCAATCCGAGCGGCGTGACCGCAGCTGCGGATGCCATATGCCCCAGGAGCCTCTGAAACTGTTTCAGTGGCACCACAGTCCTGCCTCTGAAGGAACTCAGGCAGTTCAGCACTGATTGGGCGCGCTCGTCCATGAGGCGCGCCGTCCTACTCACCGAGTCTAACTCCACACCGAGAAAAGAGATTCTCTGCACAGGGGAGAGCTTGCTCCTTTCCCAGTTGACCCGAAGCCCCAACTGGCTGAGGTGCCGTAACACCAGCTCCCTGTGATCGCACAACTGCTCTCGGGACTGGGCCAGAATGAGCCAGTCGTCGAGGTAGTTGAGGACCCTGACGCCCACTTCCCGTAGCGGGGCAAGGGCGCCTTCAACGCCCTTCGTGAAGACACGGGGAGACAGGGAGAGCCCGAAGGGGAGGACCTTGTACTGCCATGCCCGACCTTCGGACGCAAACCGTAGGAACGGTCTGTGCCGCGGAAGGATCGAAACATGAAAGTAAGCATCCTTCAGGTCAATCGCTGCAAACCAATCCTGGGGATTGCACCCCAGGATTGGTCGAAGACCACCGCCTTTCTTGGGTACGATGAAGTAAGGGCTGTAAAAACCCCTGCCTCATCTCGGCTGGAGGGACCGGCTCGATTGCATCCTTTGCCAGGAGGACAGCAATCTCCTCGCGCAAGACAGGAACGTTCCGAGCTACCACTGAGGTCTCGAGAACGCAGCTGAACTTGGGAGGTCGCCTGGCGAACTGAATCGCATAGCCGAGTCGAATTGTGCGCGTGAGCCACCGAGACGGGCTGGGCAGCGCAAGCCACGCTTCCAGACGCCGTGCAAGGGGCTCCAACGGCACAATCGACGTACCTGCGGTGGTGCAGCGCAGAGGAGTAGGGCTGGATAGTACAGAAGGCAGCGCGTTCTGAAGCATCCTTACCGAACTCCCTAGGTCCCAAAGGGGACTGGCTAGAGGTGCGTGGGGAGGCACTGCGTCCCCGAACCGCACTCTCTTGGCCGCTGGCAAGATGGGTCGCGGGCGAGAGTGAGGAGGCAGTGCGTCGCACACTGTCAACCCGCGAACCTGATAACCCGGGGAAAAAGGGAATTGCTCTTCTTTTGACAAAGTGGGTACCGCTGGCTTTCTTGAGCCAGCGGCGGAACAGAATGAATGATTCTCCCCCCAACCCTCCTTCGGGGGAAGGAGCGGCGCTGATCCCGCCATCTCCTGAGATAGAGCAGCTTCCCACACCTCCGGGTTGCCCGTGTCAGGGCCGTTTTATCGCCTCCTTGGACGATATCGGGGCCAGTTGGAACACGGGGGGGGGGGGGGGCGCGCCACGCTCCTGCAAGAGGCTCGACGCCCCAGCACAAGGCGGAGCAGCTCAAAGGGACACAGGAGGGCGCCCACGGTGACCAGCAGACTGGGGCTTGCCCTGTGGCGGAGCGGTGCATCACGCCGGGGCAAGATGTGCTGGACGGCCTCGGTCTGCTGCAGTACTGCCGAGAACTGCTGGGCACAGTCCTCGACAGTGTCGCCGAACAGTCCAGCCTGGGAGACAAGAGCGTCGAGAAAGTGTACTTTGTCGACTTCGCCCCTCTCCACAGGCTGAGCCACAGACGGCACTCTTGGACCACAAGTGTGTGCACATCGCCTTCCCGAGGCACTGCGCTGTGACTTCCGTTGCCCGTAGGGCAAGGCCAGTCGCTGAGCGCAGCTCCTGCGTCAACCTCGGGTTGGTACTACCCTCGTGCATTTAATGCCTTGGCCTGTGTACTCGCAGGATAGCCGTGGCATGCAGGGCAGGGGCGGCCTGGCCCGCAGCACTATAAGCTTTGGCCGAGAACGGCCATCAGCCTATAGGCTTTGGACGGGAGGCGCGAACGACTCCCCTAAGTGGCGGCGTTTCGCGGGCACAAGTGCACCGCGACCGCTCTCTCCACCTGGGGAATGTCCGCGTCACCCTTAGCCGCCCCGCCATCGAGGGTAGCGAGGATGGAGGAGGCAGACGCGCCGCTTCTGGCCGTAAAAAGGGGCCGTCCACGACTTCATCAGCTCCTCGTGCACTTCCGGGAAGAAAGGAACCAGGGCAGGGCGTGGTCGCGAGCCACAGCCTCTGCCGAGAAGCCAATCATCTCACCGCGAGGGCTCAGGACTGAGAGGTGTGCACGCCTCCAGCCCGATCTCGCGGCGGCCCGGGAAAGCACGGCCGTCAACTCTGGGTCCGATTCGGCGGCGGCCGCGAACCCCGCAGCTGCGCCGAACCTTCATCCTCAGAGGACGATTGCCCATCCCCCGATGCCGCGATCGACATCTAATCCTCTATCGGCGCGCCGAATGAAACTGCTGGGCACGCCGTGAGACGGCACAGCAGAATCACCGGGGAGCCGCACAGAACAGCTGCTGCAGGAGGAGTGAAAGGTCCGTGGGGACTGGCCCGGCGGAAGGCTCTCACTGTAACCCTCAGATCGCCCAGAGCACTAGCCGATGGTTCTCTGCTCGTGGCAGAGAAGCCAGCGCGGGTAGTGACAGAGGGGGCCCCTCCCATCCCCGTGAGGAGAGAGAGGCGCGATCGCAGCGCTGCTATGGTTACACGCTCAATGAACGCATAAACCATCCACGAACGCAGCTTCAGCGTGCTGGAGCCCCAGACACTGAAGACAACGATCGTGGCTGTTTACGGAGGACAGGAAACGACCGCAACCAAGAGGACACGGCCGGAACAGCGTCTTTAAAAAGACGTGAACCGACCATGATTTGCTCTTTTAGGAAATTTGCTCTTTCAGTTGAAGTGCCCAGGGGAATCGCTGCAGACAGGACACCGCTGTTCGCACCGTAACGCCAACCAGAACAGCTTCCAGACAGATGATGAATGGCTTTGTGGAGATCAAACGTTCATCCACTCGGCTCCGAAGCAAAAATCGGATGAGTGGATGCACCTGTCGCCCTTTTATACCCGTATGCACGGGGAGTGGCTCAGGTATGCAAAATCCACTAGCCAATTTCATTGGCGTTTTCTCTTAAGTCAGAGATGATTGGGGCTTCCAAGTAAATCCCCTATGTCGTCACGACATAACTCGTAGTGACCGACAGATAGGGAACAGGCAGACAGATAGGCAGAGATTCCACGGAGGCACAGATGGTGGGATCAACTATGGGGGCGATGATGAGGGGAGTGGCCAGATGTTGCAACCCCAGAGCACAGCAAGAATGACAGCGCATGGTGGAGTTGATGGAGGGAAGAGCCAAGGTGTTCGCATGGCCGACGACATCCACGGGACGACCGAAGGAGGCAGAGTCAATGTCAGGGGATCCCAGGGCAACGACGGAGAGCTGATGGAACCAAGCAACACTGCTGGCACTGAAGACCTAGGTGGAGCTGTGGCGACGAGCGTCTGAGGTGGAGCCTGAGTGGCCGAGGACTGAGGCGGAGCTGGTGTGTGGAGCCGGGGGGGGAAGGAGGAGCCTGCCGAAGCCGTAGGGGTGGAGAGACGGTGCACAGCGGAGGGACTCGCAAGTCCGTGGCACAGGCAGAGGGACGACTGACCAAGGTGGAGCCGGAGGGACAAGGGAACCCAGTGGAGTCGTAAGGCTGAGGGTCTCTGGTGGAGCTGAGGGAGGGAAGGGATCAGAGGCTGGAGGACTGGCTGGGATAGATAGTGTAGGTAGGAGAGTGAGGTTGGTTGGGATCACAGATGATAAGTCACAGTTCATGTCAGGTGATGAATCAGTCCTTGTGCTGGCTAAAACCAGCAATGGTGAAGAAAGTGTAGCGGGGGGCAGGGTGGGAAGCAGCAAGCAGCCCCATTTTATATCTGAGAACTAATTGTTATCGTTTAGCACACTATAAAAATATATTTGTGAACAGATTATTAATAATAAACATGGTCTAAACATTCTTAGATGCGTAGCATTCATCGTGTTGTAGTTTGAGAAAAACCCAACTAGTAATGTGTTCAAGTTTATGTCACAATAACACGTTAACTAATGCAAAACATAAACATTACTTACTCATCAGATCGATCTTCTCTACTTGATGAACTCTTGCTCTTATTTTGAGGGAAATCCAGCCTTTACTCAGCGCGTCTTCTTCCAGAAACTAACAGTATAGCAGCGATGAACAGTCTCCGTGTTTATGTTGCGTGTCTCCACGCGTGCGCGGGTCACGTGGTTATTTACATGTGAACACGAGGGGGCGGGATCTCATTAAAAATAATGAGTTAGACGGGACAGACTGAACATCGTGTTGGTTTCATACAGATTACTTCATCACAGAATATTTGTTTTCGATATAACTTACTTAATTTGAAAGAAGACACTTCAAGCTTTCTATAGAGATAACTCTCATGTTTCTGTGTTGAGTATTCGCAGAGTTACACTTCATTTTAGTGACGCATTTCTGAAAACAGATCGCGGAGACGGAGAAGACAGAGAGCGCACCCTGTTTGTTTTCTTTATTCTTCAAAAGCACAAAGTTTAGTTGTTATTTTGAGTGTATACAAATAAAAGTAGACCCCTTACAGATTCGAATGGTGTATTGCTCTTATCTGAACTATCAAAAATGGCAGAGTAATTCAAGCTAATTTCTGCCTTATCAGGAAAATCTGCCCCAAAACGCGTATTCGCGTTTGTCGGGCTCAGAGGGTTAAACGAATTACCAAGACAACTAAAGAGTGGTGGGAAAACTGAACAAAGGAATACATGTGACTGAAGAAAACCAATGACAAGTCCATGAAAACAAAACTAATAGTCCATCATAATGAAACTAACTAAACATAACTGTGACAGCTTGTGAGAAGTCATTTTGTTTTTAAGTTGTTAAACTATGTTACTGATCAAATCTTCAGAGTTGTGCTAAAAATATTAGCACTTATGTGTGCAAACTGTTGGCCTATGTGTGTGCGTCTGTAAGTGAAGTGACATACTGCCAAGAACATACTCGGAATTCGTGCTCTGCATTTAACCCATCCAACGTGCACACACGCAGCAGTGAACACACACCCAGAGCAGTGGGCAGCCATTTATGCTGCGGCGCCCGGGGAGCAGTTGGGAGTTCGGTGCCTTGCTCAAGGGCACCTCAGTCATGGTATTGAGGGTGGAAAGAGCGCTGGACTCCCCCCACCTACAATCCCTGCCAGCCCGAGACTCGAACCCGCAACCTTTGGATTACGAGTCCGACTCTCTAACCATTAGGCCACGACTTCCCACCGGGAGAGAGAGCGGGAGAGATAAGAGTATGTGCTTTCCATACATAAAACATAATTTTGTGGCAAAAACATGGATATGATCTGTAATTTTTATCCTGTTGTTTACTATATTTATTTGTTTGGCCAGTGTCGTTTTGGTTTGAGTTTTGGTTCTTTTGCTGTTTTAGGCTGTAAGGATCTTTGAAATAACTCAAATCACTTTGCGAAGTGATATTGATATGTAATGTGGTCAAGAGCTGCCTCGAACTTCGTTCGCTGTGCATTTCCCTGAAAATAATTGCACACCTTAGAACATTCACCAGCCAATCGGATTCAAGCATTCAGCGGCCCTGTAGTATAAATACATATTACTTATTTTTTCTACATGTTCTAATTTCTAAAATATTTTTCTAAAATAATTATCTTTTTTTTCAGATTTATTTTTGGCATCTTTTGCCTTTATGAAAGAACAGTTAGGCTATCAGCGCCGACACTAAAATAATTCTTGAAGCAAATTGGAATTGTGGAATTTGTGTGGAATTAGCAGCAGTAAACTAAATTGCAAAAATATGGACAAGTTCCTGAACACTCCCCATGTCTGCTATTGGTTGACCAAACAGATAGTCCCGCCCCCAAACTCACGCAATTAGTTGAAGTAATGTTGCAGTGTTCAGAATGTGCAAACAAACAGTCTCCATTCATTGCAGTTGAATTGAAAACAGCAACTGAGTCTATAGGCAATATATTTTCGGTAATGTGGCAAAACTTGTAAATGTCCATGTCTCAAATAGATGTTTACATGGTGCTTTCCTGTTATTGTCCTAATGAGGCCAAGAGTCCACTTCTGCACACTGTGTAAACATAGTCAGAGTAAGAGGTTATAGTGCACCTTAAACTTCAGCTTTAATTTAAGGTTATTTAAACTATCTGTGAACAATGTCGCAATTACTGTCCCTTTTTCATGCATTCTTTCCATTTTAAATTGGCTGTTCAGCCAGTTGTTTTTGCCCAAGTGTGTGCTGTTGCATTTTTCATGCACAAGAAAGCTGTCAGAAAGTCGTGAGTTAATTTTAGGCATTTGCATTTCGAGTCTTTTGCTGAAGTTTCTCAACACGAGGACCAAAGACAAGTCAGTTCTGATAAAGCATGTTGTCATTAAGCCGAGCAGCAGGATAAACTGATCAGAGGCAAAGCAGGTATGTTCAAATCACCTGTTTGAAAAACACAGAACACGGAAAAAGAAGTGCTTGTGATCCAAAGCATACCACCCTATTTGTGAGACATGGCTGTATGCTATGCCCCAGGCATGTACGGCTAATTCTGTCTCCCTTGACTTTAGTGATGTGATTGCTTATTAATGTAATGTGAGGTGTAATGAAGATGAATGCTGCTAATGCAACCAAGGAGTTTTTCAGAGGCCAGTAGGCGAATAGTCTTGACCATGCGAGTCATTCCCTTGCTTAATCCAATTGAGCCTGCTTTTCATTCACTGAAGACAGTTGAACATGCCTTTCAAATGCCCAAAACAAATTGCTGTCACTTTCTGAATGCTTGGGGTCTTACTACTATGTAATAAAGTGACTTCACTTAGGGGTTTTAGTTATTGTAGTTAACTAAAACCATAAAATGTTAATTAAAATAAAAAGTTAAATTATTTTATTTTTTTTAGTTTTATTTCAGCTAGTTGGTAAGACAGCATTTCTCCTTTTTATTTAAATCAAATTGATTTACTAAAATAAATAAAACAAACTAAATAAAAAAAAACATATAAAAACTAATAAAATTGACAAAACATTAAAATTAGTAAATGTAAAGATTCCACTGGAGGCAAGCGTAGTGATGAACCCAAGTGCAGTTTATTTGCAACGTGCAATCCAAACATCAAACATAATCCGAGACTTGACTTGAACAGACTCGACATGAAACAGACTTCGCATGAAACAGACTTGAAAATGGCCCTATTCGTCCCTAAATGGACATAATTTTGAGCTCCAATGTAAGCATCATCATTTATAATTTTAGGTTCATGTGTAGTTTGTAACACCTCCATATGCGTTTTCTAATATTAGCATAATGCATTTGTATATATTACATTGTAATTTCTATTCTCTGTGCAATTTTTCTCTTTCATAGCTATTATTGCCTGAACATTGTATATGTAAAAAGTCAAGGCTTCATCAGGGTTGTCCTGATTTGTATTCACCTTATTTGTGGTATTTGTAAATGCAATTAAAGACTTTATGCTGTTACTGGCTTGACATTTTACTCTAATGATTATATCTATGTACGGACACATGCATTTATGATTTGACATATTCGTATCACTGATAGAATTTTCAACTTGTACAGCTGTATTCATTGGGTTATGCACTACATTGCAGCCAACCAAGCATATGCTAAAAGCACGGCCCGATTTTATGGAACATTGAGATTTATCAGAAAAGAAATGCACTGTTACTTTGCACAGTCCGATAGTGACCCATCATTTCTGTATGATTTGAAGTGTGACTGAAATTGTGGAAGGTTTCCCAGTTAGGAAATGGCAAATGTAGATTTGTGAAAATTCCTGAACGTTGTAAAGCAATGAAAGGGCATCTTTGTCTGCAAGACTGGATAAGAAGGATATGGGGGAGGCCTCTGGATGGTATTCGGTATAATTTTACTTCAGTAGAAACCTAGCATTAAAAAAAAAGTAGCCAGAAGAAGTCAATCTTAACAGTTGTCCAGGGCTTACAATACGCTTTTGAAATCAATGAATGTCAGTACCTCTTGTTCCAAAACCTACTGAACTGACTTGCTGCCTGCTGCCTACATAGGCAGCAATTGATTTCAATTTTCAGTTGCTGTTAAGATGTTGAGGAAAATAATCTACAGTGTTTTAATTTTTATTTCCTTTTTATAATGTGCTGCTTAAACAGTAAAAAACTGAAGTTGTAAATAAAACAGATTATTGAAATGAAAGCCTGTGTTTCACAAGAAAATGCTATTCAATCTTTCTCTTTTTTTCCCATTACATATTTTAATAATCGTCCTAAATTGGATATCATTTGAAAGCTTAAACAGTCCAAATTCATCTTTTGAAAACCATTTTGAAATCAGACATTGTCGTTTAGCGAGCTCCTCCTCAAAGTTTCAAATATCATATAACAAAATTTATTAACCAAATCTTCTTGGACATTCATTGGAATTTAATTTGGACAAAACACATATAATTGAAAATGTCTGAGTCGCAAGGTTCTATATTCCAAGGTTCCATGTTTGACTATTTTGTGATAGAATTAATATTACGACAGAAATGTATACATTTGTGACAGGAAAATGCATGAAAATACAATAAATCACAGGAACATAAATGTTTGTGATATCAACTTTAAATTTGGAACATAACTTTGGCTAACTTTGCATAACTTTGACAAATGGCTTTGATTTGAATCAAAGTGTTTTGTTACATTTTTATTTATTTTAGTTAAGAGGCTAATTCAGTGTGATACTTGCTGTTCCTTTGTAATAGTGTTTTGTCAATTTAGTAAATTACTTTTTGTTTTCTGTGTAGTTCTCAATAGCCACAAACTAAAGATCTGTCTTTAGTGTAGTTTTGGCATGCACTGGACACACATATTGCTTTGTCCTTCACCATTTGCTGTGATGTGAATGTCGGTTTTGAAACCAGAAATTAAAAGTAATGAAAGGCCTCACTGATTGAACCACTCGGCCCCCAAAAGTGCAAACTATGTACCTCTGACGCACATACTAACGGAAGACCGTAATGCATTTCCATAAATGACTCTATGAATTATGCCCCTTTGATATTATAAGGCTTCACAGACAAATAACGGCTTGTCTGGAGTGCCCATCTTCACCGCACAGTACAATATGGTTCCTATTCTTCAGCATGATAGGCTAAAAGCCTATTTGTCTATTTACATAGATTTGTGACACTGTGGTTAATGATTTCATTCAACTCAATACTTTTCTCCACAGTGAATATTCTCTGTGGGACATACAAAGCCTGTGTTCCCTTAGCATGAGTGTTATTTATAAGGATTTGATATGTTAGAGAAAGAACATGATGTTATTCTTGAATTTTAAATGGAAAACTTAATGAATTAATAAATCTTGGCTGCTAAACTCAGAGCTGGCGAACAGAATAGGACAATGAGGTGGAGACAGCAATTGAAGCAGTCTCCCTGTTTATAAGCTGATAAGTCATGGACTGATGAGTCCATTCCTTAATTGTGAAGAAAACTCATTTTAGCCTCTGGCTGAAGAGGTGGGTTATTAATCGATCTTGTAATTAAAATAACATGTTATACTTGTTGGGAGGATAAAGGTGCAAGACTGTATAAATAATCCCTTCCTCCAAAGCGTCATGTGATAAATTAATTATTGTTGGTTCGGAGATGTGCCAGTTAGTCATTCTGTACATCCAACCGACACCCAACATCAGCGAACTTTAAAGTCAGACATGCTGTGATGTTATGAAACTTATTAAGAGGAAAAATAATAAACTGGATTAGCATGCAGTTTCAGTTCAACCCACTAACCTCTGGCTTCAGTGTGATAATAGAAAATCCTATTTAACTTGATTGAACTGGGGCTCCTATTCAATTTTTTCCCTTGAAAGATCAGGTTATACCATGCCTAGATTTATCCCAACAATAAAAATATCATTCAATAGCAGTCTATTTTGAATTAGTCAACCTGCGTTTTTGTATGTGTCAAATCTGTGCATGAAAGACGAATCACAAAGGCGCCGAACCCTAGGGAACCTTGTTTGGCATATATTGACGTATTCACCGATTTGCGAGGTGCTGTGTTCACAGGTATTCTAAAACATAATTTCTGCCTTGTCATTTTAATTTGCGTTTGTGATCAAGCCGCAACTGGCAAATTTGTCAAACAGTAAGCCCCGCAGCATCCATTTTTCATGCCAACTTTGCTATTTTCAGACCCTCCCATCTGGTACGAGCTTAGAAACTCACCAATGATTTACAGTTGCACTCTTTTGTTATGAAGCCTGTAAATGACTTGGATTGTAGGGCTTTCATGGTTTTTACACCATGATTCTGCATCAGCCTGTGCTGATGTGTGATTGCTATAATGAGAACTCCTTAACAGACTAATGTAATTGAATCTTAGAAGCCGTGAATATGGGTTTAATAGGGATTTTTTCTTCATGATTCATTGTGTGGATTATTACATTAGAACTTGTGCTCTCTTAACACAAATATTTAAGAGTATAGTTCACCTAAAAATGAATACTGTATTGTGTCATCATTGTACTGATAGCTGAAACATTCTTCATCAAAAAATATTCTTTATTGATCTGCAAAAGTGAGAGTCGTTTGATGTGAATGATGACAGAATTTTCTTTTTTGCATGAGTCATCTCTTTAATTCTTGATAAATAATCTGCTTTATTTACAGTATTATAAACTGCACTTTGCCGATGGTTTTTGTTGTGTATGCTCTGCTGGTTTTTATTCAAAATCAGTCAGGTGAGAATTTTGTGATTTGGCACATCAGTTCTGAAGCTTTATTTATTTGATCTGATTTTTTAAAGATGTATCCAAAGACTAGTTGATACGTTCATTTCCATTCTGCTTTAAAATATATTTTGATGTTTAAAATTGGATGACTTGCATGAATTCTGTCCCTCTGGACCCTTTATCACTGCAGTATATGTGCTCAAACGATTTTAATTAATGTGAAAAGTTGTGGTTGCAGTTGTGGCTAATGCTTTGTTTTCCTCCCTAGGTAGTTCTTGCTAATGCAGCTTTATAATGAACTGGATCATCCCTCAGTGAGGACAGATGCATTGGTTTGTTAGATAGGAGAAGTTAGCCGTGTGGATATATATCAGAGCCAGCTTCTCTTGTGCTATTAGGCAGCCTGCCAAGGCATGCCAATAGCTTACAATACAGCACAAATCTCAGTGATGAATGACACAGACAGATATATGCCATATCTCACCCTCAGCAGATTTCAGCCGCTCTCAAATCTCTTGTTTTTATGTGCAAAACACATAAGCTGAATTAACTTGAAATCCACTTGTGTAACCTCCAATATGGAGGTGTTCCGTTTATGTCTAAAATTTTAGAAAAAGTTGTGTCTGCTCAATTGTGTTCCTACTTGCAAAAAGTGATCTCTATGAAAAATTTCAGTTAGGTTTCAGGCCTCACCATAGCACAGAAACGGCACTTGTTAAAATTACAAATGACTTGCTTCTTGCTTCAGACCAAGGCTGCATCTCATTGCTAGTATTACTTGATCTTAGTGCTGCGTTCGACACTGTAGACCATGACACACTCATAGATCGATTCCAAAACTATACTGGTATTCAAGGGCAGGCTTTAAGATGGTTTAGATCCTACCTGTCCGATCGCTACCACTTTGTTCATTTAAATGGGGAGTCATCTCAATTATCATCAGTAAAGTATGGAGTACCACAAGGATCTGTCCTAGGCCCTGTGCTATTTTCAATATACATGTTGCCCCTTGGTAATATTATTAGAAAATACGGGATTAGTTTTCATTGTTATGCTGATGATTCTCAACTATATATCTCAACAAGACCAGATGAAACTTCTCAACTATCTAAGCTAATAGATTGTGTAAAAAATGTAAAAAATTGGATGACCAATAATTTCCTCCTATTAAATTCAGATAAAACAGAGATATTACTTATTGGACCAAAAAACAGTACACAGAATCTCTTGGATTACAATTTGCAACTAGACGGATGTACTGTTACGTTCTCTAAAGTCAAAAATCTGGGTGTTATATTAGACAGCAACTTGTCCTTTGAAAATCATATTTCCCATGGTACAAAAACAGCATTCTTCCATCTTAGAAACATTGCCAAGCTTCGAAACATGCTACATGTTTCTGATGCAGAAAAGCTAGTTCATGCATTCATGACCTCTAGACTGGACTATTGTAATGCACTGCTAGGTGGTTGTCCTGCATCTTCAATAAACAAGCTACAGATAGTCCAAAATGCAGCGGCTAGAGTTCTTACCAGGTCAAGAAAATATGATCATATTACCCCAGTTTTACAGTCTCTGCATTGGATACCTATTAAGTTCCTTATCATTTACAAAATATTATTACTTGCCCTATAAGGCCCTAAATGGTTTAGCTCCTGCGTACCTAACTCGCTTTCTACCACGCTACAATCCAAACCGCTCCCTAAGGTCGCAAAACTCTGGACTTTTGGTAGTACCTAGGATAGCAAAGTCCACTAAAGGAGGTAGAGCTTTTTCACATTTGGCTCCCAAACTCTGGAATAGCCTTCCTGATAACGTTCAGAGTTCAGACACACTCTATCTGTTTAAATCTAGATTAAAGACACATCTCTTTAGCCAAGCATTCATATAATGCATCTTACAATCTTTTACTGCAGTTATATCTGATCAAATGTACATTATTATTATTCTATAGCTTGGGTTGAACAAATAATTTTTGTTTAGATGGAACAGCAGCTACGCTAATTATATCTCTATTTGTTTCTCTGTTTCTGTCACGGGATTAACATTGTAACTAGGAATTACAGAAGCTTCAGTCTGGATCCAAACCTTAAATGATCTGAGATGACCGAAGACCTGAGAAAACATAATGACAACCCCTCAGAGGACCTCAGGGGATGCCAATGCTCAGACAACATACAGAATTACCAAATTTTGCCATAAGTTAAATATATTAAGGTTCTGCAATATAGAAATATATTGTGGAAACTTAATTTCCTGTAGAGCTGCTTTGCAACGATTTGTATTGTAAAAAGCGCTATACAAATACACATACAACAGATGCATATAGATGTTTCTAGTAAATGCACCCTTGGATTCTCTCACGTTGGCTCTATATGCAGAGAATTTTCTGGTTCTGCCTCTCAATGCCATATTATAGCATGCAAATCCATTTAAAGTGAGCTCACACTGATTAACGGGCCAGAGAAGGTGTGAAATATTTCGACTGCATCCCAACTAAAATGTCAGATGGTGTGGCAAATGTTTGAAGTGAACGGGGCTAGAAATTCAGTTTTCTTTTAAAGGCTGAACTTGGCGTCACAAATCCGGACACTTTCATATGACCTGACACCTGATTTGAATTGCTAGAATCTTTTTCACTGCAGAAACTGACGGTTCTAAATATGCGTTCACATGTATTTTAAATTGTTTTTGACACCCGATGTCAAGTTATAGAGCATGATTGTAAATGAAGAATATAGACTTATTTGAATCATCAGCATGGAGATATGTGTATGATTTAATTCTATTTTCATCTCGATGCATAAACATTTTATGGTGTGTGGATCTTATTTTCTTTCTTTTATTTATTGTATTCACTTTATTATATCTTGTGTCTTGTAATTCAATAAGGTTCTCACAATGTTTTATACATACTGTACGTACTCTACTGATCAAAAGTTTGGAATAATTTAAGCAATTTTATTCAGCAAGGATGTATTAAATTGATCAGAAGTAAAAAATTAAGACATTTATAATGTTACTTATTTAAAATAAGAAACCTAAAAAAATGGTTTCCACAAAAAATGTAAAGCAGCATAACATTAAAAATAAGAATTTGTAATTATTTATATCATATTCCCATTTTCACAATCTAACCCCATTTATTTATTTATCTTCTCATGTTTCACTCACTGACATACATCAGATTACTGCAGTAAAATGGGTTGCAAACGGCAGTTCACTTTGATTTAAAATTCTCTGCACTCTCAGCCTTGTCCTTTCTGCACCCATATATTATAAGCTCAGCAGTCATTTGTCCTCGCCTTTGTCATCAGCAATGTGTTCCTTTAATCTCTTATTTTATGTTATCCTTAAATCTTATGCTAGCCTGCTTCTGTGATGCTCAGGTTATGTAATGCTCCCTAGGCATTTTCATGGGTTGATGCCTGTACTGTAAATGCACGATCCAGCCAAAGCAGAAGATTCATCCGTTGCCACTTTTTTGGATCAGACAGACTTCTCTTCCAACATATGCCAAAACACTGCATTCAAGCTGCGTTGATGTGTCACACTGCTATTTTCATACCTTCCCAGGAGATTGTGCAGTGAAGAAATGATGAGCAGCACAATATCACAGAACTAAATTTCTCAACACAGTGATTACAATATCCATATTCTTTTTGCACGGTTCTCACACCCATGCACAACATTATAACGTTTTGATTTCTAGGAGTAAAAAGAGTCATGGAAATTTCTTTAGTGAAGATAATTATTATTTAATTCAAGTGATTAGTACCTGACATGCAGATGGTTATCCATCTAGCAAATACTGTATACATTTTTTCTGATCTCAGTGAATGTTTCTGCTTTTTTCCCCCTCACACTTACTATTAGATCCTTTGAATTTCAAATGCTGCAAATTAGTTTTCCTGTACAATGTGGGGAAGAGCATGCCTTCACATTTGGTAATGCTGTAACATATTTACGTGCCATAACTATGGAGCCCAAAGTCTGAGAACATCATTCTTAAAAATCCTTGTTACTGTTCTCACCACAATGGTGGAAATTTCTTTTCAGCCCTCAGATAACATGAAATGTATTACATTGAAGGCCTGGAGAACTTCATACCTTCAACTGTGGGGTTATAGAAAAGAATGTCCAAAATTCAATGAGGAAAAAATAGTCTGAACACAGACCTCAATAACTTGCAGGTGATTTTCAAAGAACGAGTTGCCTGGAATATAAATGTCCCCCACTCAAATTCAGACAGCAAGTA
This sequence comes from Barbus barbus, assembly GCF_936440315.1. Taxonomy (NCBI): domain Eukaryota; kingdom Metazoa; phylum Chordata; class Actinopteri; order Cypriniformes; family Cyprinidae; genus Barbus; species Barbus barbus. The sequence continues at coordinate 19,919,492 of NC_136753.1, forward strand.
ATTTAACGCTAGCTAGAAAGACATAAGTGGATCACCTGCTTGAAGGGAGTTATTTTCTGATATTTTTTTTTTATATATATATCGTGTTCAACTTAGTATTCTGTACATGCCTGCTTTATTTGTGTGTATATTAAGTACAGTGTTATTTCTTTCATAGCCTTTTTCTATATGTCATTTTGTATTTGAAAGCATGCCATTCTAGTAGCTTACTCTGTTTACTCCTGCTATAAGAAATAATATACAATGAAGATTTATGTATGATAAACATTTATTTTTTCCCATTGAGAAAGGATTGTTGCTTTTTGACGAGCTGGAAAATAAAAATTCAGCCTGTAGTTCAAGCTCTCTCACTGACACCGCTAGAGAGATTTACAGTGCATTTGTGAACATGAAAGGGCCCTCATTTTACATGCACATATTCAGAGAACCTTCCTCAGCTCCCCAGCCTTTGAACAGCCATTAAACAATTTATCACTGAGCAGTTCATTTCATTTCTCCAACCCTTGGGATGAATGGTATTTCTCAGCATTGCACCCATAAGATTTACACGTGTTGACCACTCTGAATCTAGTTGCTAATTCATTTCTGCCTCATTCACACGACTGTGAATGAAAACTTTGCGTTTTAGAAGGATTTTCCCTCTCTGGCTCGGAGGGTTAGTTTATTTGAGTTAGCTTGTTACGTGTGTTCACTCTTTCCCTAAATCACATTGGTTTTTATTTTCTTTCTGTAGTTCCTCCAGCAATCCATGAGATGAGAAGTCACGGGGTCCGACCCGGTCAGATTGCCCTGCTGAGATGTGAGGCAGCAGCTGTCCCCTCTCCAGTCTTTGAGTGGTACAAGGGAGAGAAAAGGTAAAACCAAGAGTGATAAATGATAAAAGCCTTCATTTCATTAGCTTAGCTGTACAGTGATCATTTATCATACATTATGCATGTGAAGTGAGTTTATTTGCGATCCAGAATGCTCACCACAGAGAAGGTTAACGTCGGTCGAGGCCACTTTTTGTGGCAAGTGTGCTTGCGGAAAAAATTCTATATTTTGATCAGTATTCATTTGCGGTCACTGCCTTTGTTGAATCCGCTGAATAATTACAGTACAATCAAACTGTACAGCAGTTTTTGAGAATTTCGCCTAAGGTTTAATCGCTGAACGTTGATCTAAAGCTGTATTACAGTTTTTAGTAGTATTAGTTTAATAGCTATGGATCTGCAGCTTATCAAATATTACAAAGTGTCTTATTAAAGAGTCTTAATTTCAAAAGATAGTGACTCTTGGCACAGCGTAAGCTCATGAAAATCACTTTTGAAACTTAACCATTTTTAACTTTTAATTAAAGTCATACACTTCTGGCAAAATACTCTAACTTTCTAAAAGAGCTTTGAAGCAAAATGTACCATCTGAGTCAATGGAGCACAAAAACATGTCCTAATTGATCAGTCAGCATTATGTATTATTTTAAGCATCGGTTTAAACACATTATGTCTTTCGGGGAGGGACAATTTTTAGTGCCCAAAAAAGTGCTAAAATGGTGACTTTCTAGAAGGAAAGACTAGTGTTTGCAAGACAAGGAATAGTTTTAGGGCTGCTTCGGTTGTGTGGAAATGAAACGTCAGATCCATCTTTAACTCTGCCATTGTCATGGCACTCAGTACGCTTCTAGTTTTCTGTCAGCTGTGTACAAGTATCAGCACATAATGTGGCTTTCACTCTTTGCAGTGTAAAGTTGGCTACAGATGGTTAAGTAGATGTAAGAGAGATAAGACCGATCACAATTCAATATGCAAATGAATGCAAGAAAGAATGCCAATGTGCAAATTCATCACTGTCAACACAATAAAAAAACACTGGCTCACTGCTAGTTGTTCCAATTTTTTGACAACATTTCGACCCCTTTCTGGGGATTTCAGTGTTTTTTGGTTTTTAGGGTTTTTTTGTTATTTTCTGTGAACATTCATTTGTGGCTGTGCACCAGAATTGTTTTTTCTAGATGTGTATATATTATTTTTAGGTTTCTACATTTCCAATACCAAACCTTCTTTCATTATGTCAGTAAGAGATTTTCAGAATTTCATTAAAAATTCCATGAAGTATTTGTAAAATTGAATAAAGTTTTATTAAAAACTAAAAATAGAGAGCACACTTTAGGCTGACATTACCTACGGACATATTTCTAGCTCTAGAAGCTCTAGTGTAGGTTTTTTAAAAAACTGTTAACAACATTTGATTATGTTTAAAAATAGCCAACTTAATGAAGTGTTATGGAATGTGATAAAATAAGAAAATAAATCAGAGGTATACTCAAGTCTACTTCTAATTGCACCATTTTTATACACTTACAATAAAGTTGAAATGCATGCAAACCTGTGTATGTTAGGATGATCTGTCTTACTATCTTACCTCTGCATTTTAATTGTATGTTTGTATAACCTCATCACTAGTAAAGAGCATTCCAAGTCTTCGCACCAATCAGCGTTGACTCAAGTAGTGGTTCTTGAATTTAAATACCAAATTACCCCATTACCCGTCATTTACCCACTCTTGCTGAGTACGATCTGAATCAGCAGTTCACACTGTGCTAATTGTAATTATAGGCTTCACTCAATTTATTCAAATTGCAAAGGAGGCTTATTGGCATTGGGTGTGTACTCTGCTTAATCTAAGGCTTTACATTGAGCATTGTTGCTAAACTCTCTGTTTTACTGTATTTGTCTGAATGTGCCGACTCAGTGCTGAGCTAACAGCAGGAAACAATAGTGAAAGAGAAACCAACAGGAATGATGCAGAATCATGTACTAGTTTTGCTTTTAAAAGATAAAATAATCATGGAATTTATAATAATCTATTTCTTGAGCTAAATATATGTCAATTTTTTGTAAATCTAAAGATAGTTGGGTCTCCCTATTAGATATTTTTTGCAATGGAAAGCACTTGTTAAATTGCTTCTCCCAAAAAACATTATGTTTTCCAGTTGCTTGCTAATAACAGAGGCTGAACAGAATGTTATAATGTATAAGCAAGGTGATTCTGAATAGATTATTTAAATTTTTTTGTGTATAATGGCCTATAACACTAAGATACAGTGGTAGCAGTGGTCTTTTGTTTTAAGAAAAGTTTTTGTTCTTATTTAAGCAAGTGTCAGCAGGAGACAAGCTACTTGAGAGTTAGGGGACAAAAGGTCAGCACATCACTTTACCTGTGAGAGTAACACGGATGACCCGAAGTCAGGACTCTTGAGCAACTGCAGCTGAACTTTAGACCTTGACAAAGCTACAAGCCATGTGCAAATTGTTCTGCTTCTGATTTTCCCTTTGGCTATTCCCTCAGGACCAGGGACAATTGTAAAATTTTTTACATTTTCCTTCATAACTCACATACTACCATATATCTACCTGCCATCTTTTGGTGTAAGAAACATTAATGTGTCTCCAAAACATTAGTGCGTTATCATCCTCCACAACAGTGTGACACCTCAGAGAAACATTATTACTGTTAATATTTGTCCATATCTTTGAATAGTTTTCACATTTATTTGGTGGTAATTCCTTTACTTTGCGGGAATTATTCATGTTTAACCCTTATGTTCGAACTTTATTGTCTTTATGTTTGGGGTTCCAAACTGGGAGAAAAAAAAGTTATTTACTTTAGCAGATGTTATTGAAACACTGATCATCAATTCTGTCATAAACTAGGCATGTATCTTTCCTAAAATAAAAAAAATAAGTAAATAACTGTTATCCAGATAATAATAGTTCAGTCAAATAGTAAAATAGTGTGACCTCCACAAAAAGCAGTAGAAAAAATTATGAAACAAAAAAAAGTAGAAAATATCAAATTAAACAAATGAGAATAGGCAAATGGTTTATATCTTGGCGTATATAATTCAAAAATTTAAATTTGTTCAATTCATCACTTTATATATGAAAATATAGACTTATATTTATACACTGGAGAAGAGAAGCCATTTTTCATTTAGCTTACTGTTTTTCTTTGTTTTGTTTTTTGTTTTTGTATTTTGCTTGCAAAGGCTGCATTTATCAATAATAGAATAAAAACAGTAGAAATGTAAAACACTGTTACAATTCAAAATAACTGTTTTCTATTTTAATGTTATTTAAAGTTCAATTTATTCCTTCTGTAAATGCAAAGCTGACTTTTCAGCAGCCATTACTCCAGTCTTTAGTGTCACATGATCCTTCAAAAATCATACAAATTAGTTTATTTGGTGCTCAAGAAACATTTATTTTTATCGATGTTGAAAAGTTTGTGGAAACATTGATACATTTTTTCCCAAATCTTTCATAAATCTTTTGTAACTATGTAAAAGACTTTGCTGTAAAAAAATAAGTAATGCATGCTGTACTTGCTGAATAAAAGTATATAATATATATATATATATATATATATATATATATATTCTCAAATAGATTCTGAAATTCCATGTAGCCTCTCTGCATGTATAAATGAGAAGTGTTGCTAAGAATACTTTTTGATGAATGGATTTATAGCATGCCACACTGCAGCAGGTGTCACTGCTTGACGTGTCATGTCAACTCATGGTCCTATTTTCAGGATTAACATGGGCCAAGGAATAGACATCAAGAACCTCAGCTCCAGATCAATTCTCACAGTGAAGAACATGACACAGGATCGCTATGGCAACTACACCTGTGTGGCCGTCAACAGGTTGGGAACAGCCAACGCCAGTGTGCCTCTGATTCGTAAGTAACAAGCATTACTCTCCCCTGGCTAACTCGTGTTGTGCTGGTACAGTAGTTGCTTTTTCACATATGCTGTTACAGTCATCGCAGAGCTCCTCTGAGAAAATGCAGTGTTTTCCCCCATCTTCAATGCATATGTTGCAGAGGAAATGAGAGAAGATGCTACTCAAATAGGTCATTGTTTTGGAGCCTGAATATTCTGTGAAGCATTTTCAAAGAGCTCTTAAAATGAGATGCAATTTCTTTGAGCAGTCTGTTTGAAGTGCTTAGTGTTTTTCTGATTCACTGGCCGCTGAGTCAATAATAAAAGTAAGTGGGCTAACAAGATAAATAAATGAAGAAAAAAAACAACGTCAACAACAACACAAAATAGTGATAGTCTTAAAAGTGGCAGATGGAAATGTTGAGTCCCCTGCTTTTAAATGAAGCATATCAAAGGCCCAGCTGAGATGAAAAATTCCAGTATCTTTCACGTTCTACTGAAGACCGACAGTCTGTGATGCGAGAAACCCAGAATAGACCAGAAAGCTGCATCTTCTCCTCCCACCAGAGTTACTCGGTACCTCTTATTTTCCTCATCGCTAATGAAAAGGAAACCTACCCTACTGTGCTCCTAATGAGAAATGGCAAGCAATTCCTCCACAACACACACATCTCCACATCTGTAGAGATTGCAAATGCAAGAGCTGGTCATTGTTGCCTGGGACTAAATTGCTGTTATAATATTGGTCAATAAGTATTGATGAAGCAAAGGTGGATTCAGGGACACATTAATATTTAATGGAGGACTTCAACCTCAGAGACAAGGTGTGGAGTACTAATCAAAGTGCAGTGTTTGATTTTCTCTTCAGCATGGAGAAACCTATCATTTCGTTCTATTTTTATCCCGCCCTCATATTTTATACCTTGTATTGATTGAAAGTGTTTCTTAGATTATTCCCACACATTTGTTTTGTTGACTCTTCATCCCAGACATACAGTATCCCCAGCCGAAAGCTGTAGATGCAGAATTAAGTACTTTTCCCCATGGAACCAACCTGGGTCATTTATTGTACTGTACGTCTGCCAACATCAAGGTGATTGAGTGCTTTGGCGTCTACAAAGGGTATTTAGCATAGTGAAATGCTCTTTAATGGCATGAGCTTCCATTAAAGGTCTTCTGTGACAAGGTGAATGTAAAGGGGTAAAGGCCATTATTCTTTACTTGAATGTCAAATTCAGTGTTTTTGGACAAAAGGGGGATTTGACTTTTTTCACCCAAGTTCACCCAAAACCCAAAAATTGGTCATCATTTATTCACCTCATGTCGTTTCAAACCTGTATGCATTTCTTTATTCTGTGGAACACAAGAAGATATTTTGAAAAAGTAGAAAATGTCCAACTCCAGTGTTGGATCCAGTGTAACTTTCTTTGTATGTACAAAACACTTAAACATGCTTCAGAATATCTTTTGTATTCCACTGATGAAAAATGTTTTGAACAATGCGAGGATGGGTAAACATTGACAGAATTTTAACTTTTTTGGTAAGCTCTGTCTAAAACGAACCCTCAAAACAGGTGTTTTTAGTGTTGTTATCTACACTGCTCCAGTATTACTGCTAAAAGAGAGCTGGTGCATGAGTCTAAACGCCATTAGGTCCTCATTGGCCTGAATGCTTTATTTCTCATTGTTTTATGCTTCATATAAAGTACATTTTTGAATGTAATTCTTAACAGCAGAATTAGAATGTTAACTGACATTATGCTTAAGAGATTAAATTTTCATTAAGAAAAAGTGCACTTTCATGAAACGTTGGCGTTGGCATGCACTCTGCTAATGACGTTACAGTCAGATACACTCAGAGATCGAACCACATGTTTAAAAGTGCATTATTTAAGCCTTACCAATTTCCAAATGACCTCAATATAGCTAATGGCATTGGTTGCAATAGTCAAAGACAGATTATCTTCTGTAGATATAAAAAAATGCATGTCAAAGCAACACACTCAGTCTTTGTTTTCCTCAACGTCTCAATGGGAATTCATTAATGTGAAAGATATTAACTCTCAAGAATGAGTTTAGCAATACTAGTAATTGACTATAATGGAAAAAATCTCACAAAATGCTGATTTTAGTGTATAGTGTACAGCTGTGGCAAATAATTATTTGCGCTTTAATTGACAAACAACCACAAATTTCTCAGCATCATACAATATTGCAGTTGTACTGTATTTCTTATTTTATATTTTTTCTTCAGTGAGCACACATTCCCAAAAGTGACAAACGGTTTTGTGAGGGAACAAATGTCTGGCAGTTAGTGTATCTCTTTTGTTTAATTACTAAAACCTTCCTGACCATTGTCTGTGAACACTAGTTCACTGAAAAGGCTCTTTTTGAAGACGAAAATCTGCAGGCATTGGGCAAAGGTGAATTTAACAAATGGTTGTTTTTTTAAAGTCCTTTTAATGTTGTATTGAGAAAAATGGGTGATGCGTTGCACATGTGGTACGAATTAGAGTGACTTGACATTTACGTGGCTCTTTCTCCATTACTCACTGTCATCACGTTTGATTGGACTATTGGCCCTTTTTGCACCTGGCATTAAAGTGCGTTTTCGGTGGTCGGATCACAATCGGATAGCATTTAACCACAGGGCACATTGTGATCGGATCACTGAAACCACATTCAAATATGGCCAGGGACAGTGGTTTGAGGTTGTTTTTAATATAACAATACTTTATTTCAAGAACTTCTGGGGCAAAAGCTCTTTTTGGCTTACCAGGCACCTGTGTTGTGGTTTGCTGTCTTTTTTATTCTGTTTTACACTGTGGTTTTAGGATCTGGTCACCCAATTTAATGAACAATATCCCATGAATTGTTCCACTGCACTACACTTGAAATCTCTCATTTCTCTCCTCAAATCCTCACTCTCGTCTCTCTCCCGGTCTGTTTTCACGTGGGCGCTTTAAAACTTTATTTTCCACCCTTTTCTTCACTTCTAATCCTTATTAGCATCCTTTACTGTGGGAATGTTTCTAAAGCAGCGAAACGCAATAGACCAAATGACTTATTTTAATCTGTGAGCGTTTTGAATTATCCGTGTTTTACAAATTCGATGAACGATGGAAATTTGTTTGTTTATGCAACCTCTGATGTAAGTTCCAAGTGTAAAGGGGGCCAACATGTCCTTTAATTTTCATTCATGAGGGTTAATCTAGATAGACAACTGATACTTATCTTTGAATTTGCTGTTTTGATCTAAAAAGTGTGCATGTGAGGATTTTCACATTATGCATATTGCTAATTTCAGCATATTTTTTATAGAAACAGTGAAATGTAAATGTGTTAACAACCTAGCTTTCTATTTTTATGCCTTGCATAGCATGAACAAGTTTGTATGTGCGAGGAGGTAAATGTGTCTCGCACGTTGTACCAAGGTACATCGCAAACCTGCTATTTTCCGTATCTGGTGTGTTTTCCTGCCTGAGATTTTCCGCAACTCTTTCTTCTACATTTTGCTGTCCTGACTATAAGGCGCAACGCTGAGGAGCAAAGATTTAGTTGTCCTTAATTGGCAGATTTTGTCTGCTCTGTAATCCAAGCTATCTTTCCCCCCTCATTTTTGCTTATAGCACAGTGTAGGCTTTGCCGAATAATCTCCTCCAACCTGTCATTGGAGTATGACTAAAACAGACTAGAAACACTCATAGCCCGAAGAAACTTTCAGCCTCCCTTGATAAAGCCTCCACATCTTCTGCAGGCTAATGGAGACCTTGATCATTTGCCATGCCTATCAATCATAACCTCAGTGACATCTTTTCATATCTTGCCATTTCTTCTTGTCCTGGTTTTCTTTACCGCTCTTACTGAGTTGTGCCGGATGTTGTTGTCGTGGTTACCATACTGTGACCCTGTCTGAGTCACGAGGTGGAGGCATATAAGGAGGGATGAAATGGAAGGTGAACTAGAACAGAAGATATGATGTCAATTTATTCTCATGAATATCGTTTTTCTCCAGGCTGGGAAACTCATGCATTCATCTAGCCGTTCAGCCAGCCCTCCTGATCCTATTCTTATTTCTCCATCAATCATATATCAGGTTACCTTCCCCCCCAAGCACCTCTACTTGCACTGTAAAGAACTGCCAAATACAGACTGTGCACAATTTATGCTGATACATTTAAGTGCTGTGTTAAGTGCCCATGAATTATGAATCTGATTGGCTGGTATATGTGCTATGGGTTTTCACTTCTTCCAAACACAATTCAAACAAAGTTCCAGATAAGATAATGTAGTTTTGCATAGCCTTGTAAAATCTGGTCCACACTGCAACTCTTCTGAAGAACCGCCGATATAGATGTATGACTGGCATTTAAAGAGACTAGCCACGTTCTGTTTCTTTCAGGGTTAACCATTGTTTGCGTCAGTCTCCGTAATAGTTAAAAAAATTAAACAGAAAAGCTAAAAATGGATGTAAATAATGCGATCAACCTGGCCAAATATAAGCAATGATTATTTTACAGACATACAGTTATACTCATGGATATCAAGTTTACTTGCTTCTGAGTGCCTCAAACAAAACTCTGGAATATCTTTCAAATTTGATGCCAGTGACTTTGCAAACTTCTGCAAATCCGGTGATTTGATCTTACTGAAAAGCGCTTATTGTATCAGCCGTGTAAACTCGACTTTGTGCCCGTAGTCCCAGAAGCTGCATAAAACCAGCCAATCAGATTAGAGCTTGCCAGACTGAGAAAGTGCTCTCCAGCTTTTTGTGCTTATGCATCAGACAGTCGGCAAACAAAGTGATCTGTGGACGTGCTGTCTGAGGCTGAGATTGGAAATGCTATTACATTAACCCATTTCGTTGCTGTTCTTTTGATGCTCATGCTATATGAGAGATTGGTATTATACTGCATTTTCATGTTGAGGTTGCATTTTGTTGTCTTCATTTGCAGTGGTTTTGACGCTCTAATCAAATTCAGTCCAGCGCTGAAAAGGACAGCCGAACAGATGGACTGACATTTATCTTTCTCATTGACTTTTATCTTGTATTACAACAGTCATCATTTTGACGTCTTAAAGGGTGCCGCCTTTCCGTTTGTTTGCTGAATGTGCAGCGAGCAGGTCCTTGAAAAATAAGGTGTTTGTGATGCAGAGAGTCTGTTTTGGCTATAAAACACCTCCTGTCCAATCATTAATGGAGACGGTGGTTAAAACCGCCTGGAGAAATAGGCAATCCTTTTCTGACCATGCATGAAAGATAGAAGGTTTAGCCGTTCAAGGATGCGGCAAAAGTTTTTCTTCATCAGTACTGTGCATTGTGCTTCTGAAGATTAGAGAAAATTAGCCCCTTCAAATAATTCATTTTGACCTTCAAGTTTTAAAATCCATCGTTAAGGGGCTGGCGTAAAATAAATGAATTCAAGCGCAGCTCGTAGTCTCGTTTTTAATTCGAATCTCACAGTCTCAGGGTGGTATAACAATGCACATCAGATAGCACTCCACTCGTATCTTGGTAATTTACCTTTCTGTGAATTGTATAGAAGCTGGATGTTCATTTCTTTGTAAAGAGAAAAGGGAAAAAATTAGATGTTATTATAGAATGAAATGCAATTCCTCCCACCATGATGATGTTTTTTTTCCTTGCAAGTGAGAACAGAGGTCATCCAATGTACACATCTATCTGCTTTTACGTGGATGCAATGCAGGCTACTCAATTTCTCTATACAGTGCCTGAATATTACACGTCATGCAATACTGTAATATAAAGGCTGAGAGCTCCACATGGAAAGAAATTTCACAAATCACATTGCGTTGTTCATCTGATATTAACAGAGGGAGAAGAAACCTTCTTAGAGCTGCATGAAGATCATCAAAAACTATGACTATGATGAGTAACATGATCTTTGTTTTAGAAGAACCATAGTTTTAGCAGAATTTAGATTCTCAACTAAGATTGCAATGTAGGCCAAATTTGGTAAGTATGAAAAACATAAATATTTATCATTAAAAACGCCAAGGATTTGTACCCATCCTAAAGTATCCCTACTAAAGATTTATGAATTTTAAGGAAGAAATTAATTTCTTGATTTTATTTATCTTTGCCTGAACATATTGGTCTTTTTCCAGTTATAGGTTGTATCGTTTTTTTTTAACCAGGAGTTGATTTTTATTATAACTGGCAGATTTTTTGCAGAGCTTTTCTTAGACTTATATGAAGGTCACAATTAAAACATCTTTCAATGAAACCATGAAAAAAGAAAATATTCAACATAAATAGAACTATAATATTCTAACCAAAATGTAATCATAAACCATTTAAATATGTCTTAAATTGATTTATATGAATTTTCACAAAATTAAAGTTAATGTGCTTTCTTGCTGTATCAAGGAGACAACAGTGGTGTGCTTAAATTATGCATAAAATCACTGTAATTGTTTGTAGGAAACATAAAATTCTAGCTATGAAATTAACCTTAGCAAAAATATCCATCCATCCATTTCTTGTTTAAATAGCAAAAATAATTAAAATACAATTTCCAATACATTATAAATATTTGATAATGCTTGAGGTATGCTCAAATTATGCATAACATAATTGTAACTGTGTGAACAGAAGGAAACACAAAATGCTGGCTGTGAAGCCTAGACAACCATTTTATAGCAAAAGTATCCATCAGTCCATCCCTTTTCTTGTCTAAATAGCAAAACATATTTAAAATGCTATTTCCAATACAGAATAAATAGTGATTTGAGATGTGGTGGAAATTTATGGATGGTGAAAAATAAAATGACTTTTGATGAATTTTCCTGTCATATGTATATACAATGTTGAACATTAAGCAAAGTAGATAAACTAGTGAAAGTTTGTTTGCATTCTGAAATTCCATAGGCCAATAGTACCCACAGTTGAACAAACCAAGAATATATGCATCTATGTACATCTATATACAGTGGGGCAAATAAGTATTTGATACACTGCCGATATTTCAAGTTTTCCCACTTACAAAGAATGGAGAGATCTGTCATTTTCATCGTAGGTACACCTCAACTGTGAGAGACAGAATATTTAAAAAAAATCCAGAAAATCTCATTGTATGATTTTTTATTAATTTCCAATTTATTGCATGAAATAAGTATTTGATACAATAGAAAAATAGAACTTAATATTTGGTACAGAAACCTTTGTTTACAATTACAGAGGTCAGACGTTTCCTGTAGTTCTTGACCAGGTTTGCACACACTGCAGCAGGGATTTTGGCCCACTCCTCCATACAGGTCTTCTCCAGATCTTTCAGGTTTTGGGGCTGTCGCTGGGCAACACAGAGTTTCAGCTCCCTCCATAGATTTTCTATTGGGTTCAGGTCTGGAGACTGGCTAGGCCACTCCAGGACCTTGAAATGCTTCTTACGGAGCCACTCCTTAGTTACCCTTGCTGTGTGTTTGGGGTCATTGTCATGCTGGAAGACCCAGCCACGACCCATCTTCAATGCTCTTACTGAGGGAAGGAGGTTATTGCCCAAAATCTCGCGATACGTGGCCCCATCCTTCCTACCCTCAATACGGTGCAGTCGTCCTGTCCCCTTTGCAGAAAAGCACCCCAAAGCATGATGTTTCCACCCCCATGCTTCACAGTTGGGATGGTGTTCTTGGGATTGTACTCATCCTCCTTCCTCCAAACACGGCGAGTGGAGTTTATACCAAAAAAATTATATTTTTGTCTCATCTGACCACATGACCTTCTCCCATGCCTCCTCTGGATCATCCAGATGGTTTTTGGCAAACTTCAGACGGGCCTGGACATGTGCTGGCTTGAGCAGGGGGACGTTGCGCGTGCTGCAGGATTTTAATCCATGACGGTGTAGTGTGTTACTAATGGTAACTGTTCAGCTCTCTTCAGGTCATTGACCAGGTCCTCCCGTGTAGTTCTAGGCTGATCCCTCACCTTTCTCAGGATCATTGATACTCCACAAGGCGAGATCTTGCATGGAGCCCCAGTCCGAGGGAGATTGACAGCAATCTTTAATTTCTTCCATTTTCTAATAATTGCGCCAACAGATGTTGCCTTCTCACCAAGCTGTTTGCCTATTGTCCTGTAGCCCATCCCAGCCTTGTGCAGGTCTACAATTTTGTCCCTAGTGTCCTTAGACAGCTCTTTGGTCTTGCCCATAGTGGAGAGGTTGGAGTCTTATTGATTGAGTGTGTGAACAGGTGTCTTTTATACAGGTAAGGAGTTCAAACAGGTGCAATTAATACAGGTAATGAGTGGAGGATAGGAGGGCTTCTTAAAGACAAACTAACAGGTCTGTGAGAGCCAGAATTCTTGCTGGTTGGTAGGTGATCAAATACTTATTTAATGCGATAAAATAGAAGTTAATTATTTAAAAATCATACAATGACAGTGATTTTCTGGATTTTTCTTTTAATATTCTGTCTCTCACAGTTGAGGTGTACTTACGATGAAAATTACAGATCTCTCCATTCTTTCTAAGTGGGAAAACTTGAAAAATCGGCAGTGTATCAAATACTTATTTGCCCCACTGTACATGAATAAATATAAGAATGTTTTATTATTATTATTAAATCTGTACAAAATCTAGCACTTTTGCTTTTGCCTCCTTCGCTAAATTTGCTTTTGTACCCTTTCTCTGATTTACAGAGAAATGTCAATTTACTCCCAAAGCGTGCAGCGCTGTCAGTGGTGATGATTGCTCCAGGTTGCATGCCTGTGCGCTTAGCATGAGCGGCAGCTGAAAGCTGCAACACACATCGTCTGTGTTTTGGCTTCACACACACTGTCTCAACCCTGCCCCTGAACCTGCGAACAGTAATGATGTGAACTGTCTCTAGGCGCTGTGATTTCAACTCCAGGGCTCTCAATTTAGCAAAGAGCTTACCAGAGAGAAGCCTCTGTTGAGGTCATTACACCCCTTAATCACAAAGTCACTCTTACTGTACGGAGTCACTGTAATGTTGATTTGAACAATAAAAGAGAAAACACGGATCCTGACTTTTTTTTTTCTTGTGCAGTTCATCTCTACTGTCACAATGAATTTTGAAAGGGAAGGATAATACTTTTGATAAATGTCCAGATGGTTTGATTGTGGCCTTAGTCCTTTTTTTCCTTTAAAAAAATGACCAGCGTCTGTCACACAACCACTTGTATGTTTTCAAAGAAATATGTTGTTCATGTGATTTTATTGATACAGGTTCATGAAATTTGATGAAGCTGGGCAGAAGTACATTGTGTTTAAAGGAAAATAGTGGAAGGACCTTTTTGAATAAAGCATTTCACAAAAGGAAGTTTGCTTGGTTTTAAATTATGGATAATAGATAGACTGTTCAAAATTAAGAGACAGTAGGACATTTCCTGGTGATATAAAGGGATAATTCTTTCAAAAATAAAATTTTTGTCATCATTTATTCATTGTTCCAAAACTTTTATGCATTCCTTTCCTCTGTACAACACAAAATAATAAATTTTGAAGAACACTGTCGAAATAACATTGGACCCCAATGACTTTCATTATATGCATGAAAAAATTGAGAGATAAATATCTTCTTTTGTGTTCCAAAAAATGAAAATGCTGTCATTTATTCACCCTCATGTCATTACAAACCTGTATGACTTTCTTTGCAGCATAAAAGGAGATTGACATTTTGAGAAATGTGATTTGTGTTTCCTTTCTCTATACAATTTCAATTGGTCAAAACTCAAAACTGTTTGGTTACCAGCATTCTTCTTTTGTATTGTACATTAGAAAGAAGAAAGAAAGTCATACGACAACATGAGTATGAGTAAGCGAAGACAGACTTTTCATGTTTGAGTGAATTATCCCATCATGTTTCATTCACTTCCATGTAAACGTGGGAGACTGGAAATAGAAACGAGCAGAGAGTTTGCCCTTTCGGTGTGAACTCTGAACGCTGATCTACAAGTTCACATAACGGAAAGATGTTTGGCCAGTAGAGCACCTCTTGGTTCAATAGAAAACATATGAATTTTAAAGCTGCATTTTGTGCATTGTTTGCGGGAAAGTGAAGTAAATGACATATTTTAACAATAGAATTTATTATTATTTGAGGTGTGTTATTTATGCTTACAACCTTGTGACCTTTAGTGTGTTTCTGCACCTGAAGCTACTGTACAAGGGCACTTGTATGAACTTATGGGGAAATAAATTCATACATCTACTAAAAATGACCTTGCAGGTGGTTAACAGTAATGGCTAGGAAAAAATTAAGTTAGCCACTTTTGTCTGCAGATGTCACTTGGTTTAGTATTTTGTATCTAATGCAATGACAGCCTGACCTTTTTAAGTGTCCAAATACATTTGCTTTGGCTGTTGGATTCATTTTCCATTTTTTATATTTTACTTTTATGTACATGCAGCAGATGGAAAATGTGAAGACATTCATGTTTCAGTTTATCTCCCCCAGATCTAGACGTATCCCCCCAGTTAAGTTTTAATTACCATCAGTTAAGTAACTCACTGGAAAATATCGAGCCTATATGAGATTAAAAATTGATTGACATTAAAGTCCTGCTTTTAACATTTCCCAAAAAGGGAGCTGGAGCAATTGAGAGAGTATGATATTAATAATATGAAAACTATATTACATTGTCATGATTAAATGACTGTCTGCTAGGTGCAAATTTAATTTCATGTGTTAATTGAGCTGAGCTTCATTCCAGTCCGTTGAATTGAGTGATGCTCAGAAGCTTCTAATTTGGAGTATCAAAGATCAGCGATCATAATATGATTTGAAACCGACCCTCTGAACATAAAAACCAAACAAAACCAGACTGAACATTACATTTTGATCAAGATGATCAAGCTCAGCAGGGATTTGTTTTATTTTGCAGTGTAAAGGGCCCTTTTGTTGCCTGTTGACCACAAAATTTTCACACCCTTTTTTCCGGTCTTTACATGTTTTTGTTCTCTTTTCCCATCTTTTGTGTCTTCGTTTTGTAAATAATAATATATAAATGTCCTCTTTTCCCTCTCCCCTTCTTTTCCTGTAGCAATTATTGAACCCACAACAACTAGTGCTGTCTCAAGTCCAGGTCAGTATATGTCACATGCTGTACGCAGCTCAGTAAGGGATCCGAAATGCTGCACTAACCAAAAATGACCTCTTCTTCATTGCAATTTCTCCTTCTCTCGATTGGCCAGGATGCCTGCTGACGTTCAGCTTTGTGTGTCGTCACTTTATTTATTTATTTTTTCTAGGGCTGTCAATCAGTTATTTTTAAATCAAATAAATTACATTATACGTCAATTAATTCATCCCTTAGCAAAGTTTGCTGAGATTTGTATAGCCATGACTCAGCTCCTAAAAAAATGTCAATTAGGACCTAAATATAAACTTGCATTTACAATACAAAATATGATCATTTATTTACTTATTTACATCAAATGTTTTTGTATATTTTAATATGCTATTCATTAAAATCCAGTATGTGTTATTTGTTAGCATTAATAGCAGTTAAATCCTTGGTTCATTCTAAATGCTCTTACTATCAAGTCGCTCATCGGTGAGTGGCTTACATTATGAGACTGACATTTCCAAAAAAGATGGTCCTTGGTTCAGTTAATCATTGAGTTGTAGTCAGGGCCGGCGCTAGCCATTTGGGTGCCCTAAGCACAAACGCTTGGCGGTGCCCCCCCCCCCCCCCCCCCCCCACCACCACCACCAAAGAAATAACTACCATTCAGAATTTCTTAGTTAGGTTCTCTTTACTTCCAAAATAACTGCTGCAAATAAATAATTGGAACAGAACAATGTAAACACAGAAAGTTAAAAGTGCAAAAAAAGTTTAAAGTGCAAATAACAGTATAAGTGTATGAATTTTATGAAGTATGAATTTTAAAGTGCACATTTTAAACTGCAAATAACCATACATAACTGCACAGTAGAATTTACTTCTACATACTCCTGGCCTTGAGTTGCTCCTTGCATGTATTTTAGCATTGACCCTGCATTCAGAAATACAAGACAAAATATTCAGGGATTCTACTGAAATGCATTTTTGATTGAACCATCAACCATCATACAAAAATATTGCACACATTAGTCTTTTATATAGGCCTATGTGTCACTGGAACATTTAAAATTCAAAACTCTATTTTACCTTTAAAAGAGGTCTGATGAGGCACAATATAATAATTCTGTACATAATTTGTAGGGCTGGGAAAAGATTAATCGCGATTAATCGCATCCAAAATAAAAGTTTGTGTCTACATGATATATGTGCGTGTACTGTGTATAATTATTTTGTGTATATAATTTATATAATTATTTTGTATATATAATTTTGTATAATTATTTTGTATATATAATTTCTATATACAAAATAATTATACACAGTACACGCACATATATCATGTAGACACTAACTTTTATTTTGGATGCGATTAATCGAGATTAATCTTTTCCCAGCCCTAATAATTTGACAACTCTGTGAATATGAAAATATACAAACACTGAGATTGTGGGGGTTTTTTTTCTAATTTCAGTTTCACCAACAGATGTCGCCCTTGGCCGAACCTCTTGAAAATGACCACATAGAACAACAACGAAAAAACTTTATCTAAGCGGTCTAATTTGGCAAAATCACATCACGTTCAGTTGCAGGGTTTTTCTAAAGTTCACCTTACCAAGAGGCAGATAGGCATTATATTGAAGCGAAGAAATTACAATAGGGAACGTTCTGCACTAATAGCTATATGCACACACATCTGTAACGTATAGCCTACCTAGGGGGAAAATTAGCTTTATTTGTCATTCAAATATGACGATGAGGACCCCAACGATTGGCCTTCCTTTCCTTCTCAAACAAACTGCATCTTTAACAGCCCAAGTTTCAAAATTTCCCGGGGGAGAAACCCCCGGACCCCGTTAAAATAAAAGACTCAACATGCAGGGCTAAAGCCCCGGATCTTTTGCACTACTAGCGACGCGGACGCGCCGACGCCCCTGGACATGCATACTACACGCACAAAACTAACATTTTTATTTAAAACATTGTCTTACCTGCAAGCGACGCGCGAGCATCATCCCGCTGTCTCTTCTTTTTTCTTTTTTCCGCCCCCGACTCTTGGTGCCTTTTCGAGGCCATGTCTGAGGTCGGTGTCGGCCAAATTTGAAATTGATTGAAGCATAATTGAACAGACCACTGGAAGGGGGGGCACCAGAGGGAGACTGGCACAGAGATTCACCTTTTTCTCGACTAATTTGGTCTAGGCCTATATTACTTTTGTATTGCGTTTGTATATTAACATGCTAGAAATATTTTATTTGTTATTTATACTAGTAGCCTATATTGTGATGATATTTTCACGACCCAGATTTTTTGGTGCCCCCCCCAAGCACATGGTGCCCTACGCGCAGTGCGTGATGTGCGTGTGCGGAGCGCCGGCCCTGGTTGTAGTCTCAAGAACCCTCTAGACCGATTCAGTCCAGTTCTTAAATGAATCAATTGCATCATTTAAAGATTCAAATCAAAAATTAGACATAAGTAAAAACAGAGATCAACTTTAGGGCATTCTTTTTGTTTCTTTAATTGTGTTATTTAAATTGACAGCCCTAATTTTGTCACTTGATTTCTTTGTGTTTCTTTGTGTTTTATTTAACTTGTGGCATTGCACAGTACAGCACTGACACCCCTCTGAGCGAGCACTGTGGCGTTATGGTGGGCACTGTCATGTGTAGCGCTGGGGCGAGTGGCTTTCCTAAACGCTGACTGCTTCTCTCTGGCTTCCTCATTCTCTGCTTTAGTGCGGGCTGCATGAAGGGCGGGATATTGATAATACGCCTCCTAAACTTCTCTCTTTTATTTGTTGTCTGCCATTTTCTCTCCTCCTGAGCAGCAACTGACTCCGCCGTCTCTGAACGTCTCTCACTATCTATGGCGTCGCTGTGTTTTCGCTGTTGTGCTCCTTACTGAAATCACAGACCATGATATTCTCTTTCTGGGGGAGCGGGGAGTATGTGTGTGTGTGTGTGTGTGTGTGTGTGTGGGCCTGTGTGTATTAAAGGGATAGTTCACCCAAAAATTTTAATTCTGTCATTATTTACTCACCTTCATGTTGTTTCAAACTCATATGACTTTAATATTCTTGTAACACAAAAAGACAAATGTTATGGAATTGCATTGGTCATTGTTGGATATATATGGTATATCACCCGGTTTTAGATATTTAATTGTGCATTCACATTTCAGATAATTTTACATTTAGATTACCTTTACCATCATCCAATGTTCACTTAGTTATCTTTAAAAAAATAAATATTTATAAATATTTTAATAACACTTAAACATACAAGTAAATCTCAAAATGAATATCCATTTCTTAATATATTTTTTATCAGAATCAGAATCAGAATCCGAATGAGCTTTATTGGCCAAGTATGTTTACACATACAAGGAATTTGTTGTAGTGACAGAAGCTCCACAGTGCAACAGAAGGACAGTAACAGGACAGGACACAGGTAATGAAACAAAATAACAGGAAATAGCCAATGACCAATGTACAAAGCAGCAAAAAAAAATAAAAAAATACACAATAATAATATATAATATAGGCGACTATGTATGTACAGGTCAAGTATGGGCAAATTAGAAATGAGAAAATAAAATAAGTGAGTGTGGTGAATGGATAATGAATTAGTTGTGTGTTCTACGTTTATTTATTCTACGTTTATTTATCTACGTTTATTTATGATGCATTATAATGCTGTAATTCACTTGTAGCATTTAAAACAACTGATTTAAATTTTTTAGTGTTTTGTTTTTGATTTATTTAGGCAAAATAGCATAGCATTTTAAAATTTTGTTGGAATATTATAATATCCCATTTAACAGTTATTGGAACAAAACATGAAAATAGTGATTGGCTTAAGGTTATTGAAATCTGTTACTAGAATAACACATTACAGGGTGCACTGGTGGTTACATTGTTTTCTTTTTATTCATGTTTAAAAAAAAAATTATTTTTGAAAATGCCACAATAGGGTTACAGAATCAAGAAATTCCTTATCTTTATTTTAGTCATTATTATGCTTGTGTTATTTACTATAGTTAATTAAGTTAAATGATATGATTTCACATATAACAGTCATCGGCCACCATACTCTATAAGATATTGCCAACAAAAAAATCCATATCTGTCAACCGCTAATCATAAGTCTTGTGTGCTATATTGCGCTATTATAGTCTTCTGAAGCTTACTGTAGCTTTGTGTGTGGAGCAGTCCAAAGTAAATGAATCAGCTGATCCAGTTCACAAAAACTGGCTGATGCATCCAGAATAACCAGTAGATTCTTCAAAATGTCTCCTTTTGTGTTCCACAAAATAGAGTAATTCAGACTTGGACCAATATGATTGTGAATAAACAATAACAGAGTTTATTTTTCTTTTTTTTTGGTTGAACTATTCTTTTAAGACATACCTATTAAAAGTGTGTGTGAAATGTAATCCCTCAAAAGGGATACATTACTTCCCCTAATGCTTTCTCTTTAGCACATATACGGACACAATGCACACACTAACAATGTGTGTGATGTGTTGTATTGCATGACTGCTCTTAGTAACCACAATGAGTATCATTCAGCGTTACAGATCTTAATGCATTTTCATACTCCATTTTACAGATATACCACTGTATTAATAGGTATACCATTTGTATGGAATGGATATAATTAGCCATGGGGTCCTCTCCCTGCCAGAGTTTAGACCTTTGCTAGTGTGTAGCCCTTAACTTTCATTTGATGCAACGTTTGCAGAACAAATGACAATTTCATGGTCCACTGCAGTAGCGGCAGTATCAATCGCTGAGATAAACTGTCTCGACGTCCCACTGTTCTTGTTTTGTTCCAAGTTCCAAATTGTATTTCTAGTTAATTTTGTGCTGTCCTAGTTGAGCGACTTGGCTGAGAGAGGATAGTTTGAATTCCTTGCAACAGGTGCACTACTTATTTGACAAAGAATATCAATGAATTAATAAATGCTAATTATGTTTTGACATCTCTTCACAGGAGGGTTGGATTATGTGTATTCAGAAAGAAGCAATACCTACGGTATGCAAACGCAATGATGTAAATGTATATGAGCATGTATCAGGGGAGACCGAGGCTAGTTGTCACGCAGGGAACTGAATTGAATTTCGAGATAAGGGTATTTTCTTGTTAATGTCAGGTGTCACGACTTTTGCACTGTATGTTGTATTTTTTTAATTATAGTATTTATCAACCATTTCTCATAATTGTTTTATTGATTGAATTAAGCTTTAAAAACTGTTAGAATGGCAGGTTCTATTGTGAAAACTTATTGCCTCTACCTTTTATCCTGAACAATATAGTGGAATTTAATTTAGATTTCACAGCTTTTTTGTAGTGAAGACTGACTATTAGCCCCAGTCTCTCCTATATATGAATACAATTAAAACATTGCACAACAGCTATTAAATCTATTCTTTACTTTGTGTAACACATTTCATATTTGCTAGAATGGAAACAGGAGGGGATGTTAGATCTTTACAGAACAGATGCTTGTCACTAGTTTTTTTGCGTGATTTTGAAACATTTTGGCCTTTCTTTTGCACGTTTACAACTGCGCTAAAAATGGCTATAACTGACTGTGAAAATCAATCCCTACTTCACACGCAGTGTGGGCTTTTCTTCAAATTCACTGCCAATACTTTTGTGTTTCTCTGCATGTTGGCTGAAATAGCAGCTACATTCAGACATGCTTTTGATTCCACTGAAAACCAACCTGTCTCTTATCGGTAGTCCTTCTGACAAATAGTTCAGACAGCTTCCACACAAAGTGAGATTTATGAAGCATTTGTGCTATTGGGATTCATACAAGATTTATTCGCTGAAATAGAGTGTGTTTCGTTAAAAAAAAATTATAATAAATTTATGGCTCAAGCCACAACACTGAAGTTATGATTTATGTTTCCCTTGATGTTTTGTCACATGGATTGTACTGAAGTTGTATTTTAGAGAAAGTGCAACCATAAGTGATTGGATTTCCTGTTTCTGTACCCTATAGGTACATTACTTGAAAATTGTAGTCTGTTACTGATTACAAATTGCATGACAAATTGTAGTTAGTAATGGAATTTAATAATTAATTTAAATATTTTAATAATTCATTCTGAGTACTTTTTGATTACTTTTAAATTATTGTGTAACGTATTGATATAAAAAATAAAAAATAAAAGAAAATATATTCCATTCTTTATCAACAACATGAAATGCGACCCGTGCTGGCAAAATGAGTCTACAGGCAAAAAAATGTCTATTTTTGTCGATTTTGATGTTTTCATAAAAATGAGTTCATTAAGCCCTCCTCTAACGATCAAAATAGTATTTAAACTCGCTTCTCGCGCTGACTGTCACCCGAAGCGCCCACATAAAGACCCTAGATATATACACAGAATTACAGTTTTCAAGTATTCACGCAAAAATCTTTTAATGGAGAATGTGAAAATAAAAATAGCTCATTTTTGAAAATGTTCTCATTGTGACTCATTTTGTCAGTACAGGTCACAAATATATTAAGCAGTACATTACACAAGGGTTTCCCAAAATGGGGTTAATGAAGGAACTGCAGGGGGTGGGGGGGGGGGGGGGGGGGGGGGTGTTGAGTTGATGAAAAGCTATGATTAATGAAATCATAAATATGTAAAATTAAAATGAATCAATTATTTGAAAATCAAAACAAAACAATTAAACACTAAGAATATAAATATTTGTGACTGATAAAGTGATGGTGTGAATGTGTTGTGAAGACACTGAAATATTTACTTAATATCTCAGGGGTCTCCAAGTAAATATTTTCGATCAAAGGAGATTTGCTGACCAAGAAAAATCAGGAATCCCTGCATTACACGAACAAACATGAAAACAGCAATGACATTGCATGTGTAATGTTTTAAGCATTTTTGTCCAGACTTTTGTCCAGATCAGTAATTAGTGAAGATCACTGGATGTAAAAACATTTCACAGCTGTATATGAGCTGTTTTTAGTAATAATTATTATTCCTCTCATACATGGTCTAAATGACTGAGAGGTGCTTTTGTCCCCTAATTTATTTACATAGATAAATGGTAGGCTAAACGGTGCAACACCCATTAGATATTTCGAAAAATAATAATAATAAAAAAAAAATAATTAGGAAGAATCATTAAATTATGAATAATTTACCGCCATTGTGTAAATAGGATGTAATCATGTAATCCTTAAAAACTAATCTGATTAGGAAATAGCATTTTAAAGCATTTATAGCAATAGCATTTTAAAACGTAATATAATTTAGTTACAATCCTTATTTTCAGAAATCTGACTAGATTACTTACAATCAGTTACTGCCCAGCACAGGCCGTATATAATCATAACCTTATTCCTGGTTGTTAGACTTACTGTAGTGCTTTTATGTTGTGACTTTTACAAAAGAGAAATTATCCAAAGTGAAATATTTTAAAATGAATGTTTTCACTGGGAGCTTTTTGAGGATCTCAGTTTGACACTTTGTCCACATTCAATTGTCTTCTCTTGATCCCATCCTTCATAGCTCCAAATGAGCTTAGTTACAGAGCTTAATCATGTTTAAGAGCATAACTATAGCTCTGATATCCTGCCCAACTGTGTCTCATTCACCATATCAACAAACGAGGTTATTAGTTGGATGTCATTAGTTTGACATTGCTTTTTCTTCTTCCTCTGAGACTCACATCCCTAATTTTTCGTGTCTACAAAACAAAGCAATTACCGCTGTCAGCAGATCAAGATACTCGCCTTTTTTGTTCTTTCAGCATTACAAATGAAACTTTCACTTTTTATCTCCAGTGTAAACTAATCTGGCAAACTTGATGGAATAGTGTTGTCAGTTTTTTTCTTGTGAACTGTTACAACGCTGTGTACTAAATCTTTGCAGTGGATTCCAAGCATATGGGAGAACATATGTCAAGCATGCATGGTGCATGAATACTGATTATTATTGCAAACACAAGGCCTTTTTGACCAAAATGAGCATCAGCGTGAGAGAGAGTTATTGCCCATGGACATGTGCTTGCTTAGAATGGAGATGTGGTTATAATTAGGTTGTTTACCTCGGATATGGTCTGCAGTGGAATAGTGAGGATATAATAATTTTCTAATCTATATTTAGTTTTTATTTGTAGAAATGTCATTTCATTTCTAGTTCATTATTTCATAAAAATGTGGTTGTGCTGTTATAGGCCAAGATGTGAAAGATTCTTAGCATGAGATACTGGTGTTCTGGTGTCCTCAGAATGTTTCTTAGCCTGCTTGACTAGCTAATCATCCAGTCAATCAACAAAGAAATATTGTCCTATTTTTACTAATAAAGAAATATTTGTTTTAATAATAATAAATAAATAATTTAATTAATGACAAAATGGAAAACATGATATTAATGTTTTTAAAGAGGTATTTTATGCTAACTGAGGCTGCTTTCATTTGTTTAAAAATACAGTAAAATTGTAATATTGTGAAATATTATTACAATTTAAAATAACTGTCTTCTAGTTTTATATATTTTAAAATGCAGTTTATTCTTGTGGTAGAAAAAACGAACTTTCATCAGCCATTAGGCTACTCTGGTCTTCAGTGTCATATGATTCTTCAGAAAACATATTAATATGCTGATTTGGTGCCCAAGAAAAAATATATAGATTATTAGCAATGTTGAACAGACTTGTGCTGTCTGATATTTTTGTAAAAACTTAATAATTTGTTTTATTTTCATGAATTTTTGATGAATGGACAGGACAGTTCAAAAGCACAGACTTTATTATAAATCTTTTGTAACACTGTAAATGTCTTTGCTGTCAATTTAACATGTCCTTGCTGAATAAAAGTATTAATTCCTTTAAAAAATAAATAACTAAATATTACTGCCTTTTTAGAAGGTAGTGTGTTATATTTATGCATCTAGGGCTCTTGAGCTCAAATTAATCTACATTTTTTTATTTATTTACTTACTTTAATACTCTTAAAGTTTAATACTCCCACACATGTGGAATCTCCTCTTGTAGTGTTTTATAATGTACCACATTTGAATAGAGCACTTCATATGAGACTTTTACTTACAGCCATTAAAACATTTGTAATCACCTACATGTCTTCATGTTGCATCTATGATGGAATACAAAAGGAGTTTTTGAATAAGTTGCTTTTTTTTTTTAGACCTTTTCCATACAAAAGTGGACCACACAAAACTATCATATGGCTCAAATCGCAGCACATGAGTAACATGAGTGTGAGTAGATGAGTGTGAGTTACAGACGATTTTCAATTTTGAATAATCTGTCCCTTTAGAATGTTTTAATTACATTGGTAAATGGTTGAAAATATTGAATTGATAATGTGCTTATAAAATACGACATGTTGAGGCAAGTCCTTCTTTCAAAACTAATTGTCCAGCATCACATCATTTATTCCCATGTGTCAATTATTTTGAAATAAGTGAAAAATTATCATTGTCACTCTGATATAACCCTTTGATGAGAATAAAGTCTAGAATGTACCATATTCGTGTCAGCTCAGGTTTGTCAATATGGACAGTCATTTCAGTCTAGAAATGTTATCATTTGGTCTCTTTAATATAGGATCAGGATTCGGGTTTTAAACTTTTGTCCTTATATCAGTATGATTTTATTTATTTATTTACACTTTCATTCAGCAAGGCCATATTTAATTGATTAAAATAAACAGACTCCTACATTGTTACAAAAATATTTTTATTTCTTTTTTTTCTATCACCAAAGAATCCTTTATAAAAGGACACTAAACACTGGTGTAATGGCTGCTAAGAATTACATTTAAAACATTAAAATTAGTCATTTTAATTTGTATACTATTTGTAATTTGGAATACTATTTTTACTGTATTTGTTATTAAATAAATGCAGCCTTGGTGAGCATAAGAGACTTTGTACTGACCTCAAACTTTGAACAGTAATGTGAGGGTGTATAAGTATTCTAGTTCAAAATCAAGTCCCACGTGAAAGGCACAGTATGCTTCAGGCTTGCTGTGGAATTTGGCATTATATTTGGTATTAAAATTCACTTTGTCACTCCAAAGTTCAATATTAATGAATTCAGAATTTTTCGCTTACCTGGCTGTCGTTCAGCCACTATCCACATATCTGTCTTTTTTATTTGTTTAATCCTTCAGGCTTGAGGTCTCCAGGCACTCCGTGAACTCTCTCAGAATGGACCGCATGGGGCATAGTGGCCTATCGGGGAATAATCCTGTTTAGCAATTCTTTCAGGTGCGCTTATCAGATTTATGCTGCATCAGGAAGGGCAAGATCAACGGAGGGAGAGACCCCTTGTAAAGACATAATGTGGTGCTACCTGACCTTCATTTTGCTACGTGTTATAAAAAAAAAGCGCCACCATTTCTGGTTGTGGATGATAAGCGCGTGGCATGTCATAAATCTTTCTTGACCTCTAGATTCTAAACAGGCATGGCTAGAGCAATAACGCTTGCATTCAATGTGGTTCAACTGGAGTCTCGTGTGCTTTTGTGGAAGACATCCCCAGTCTAAATGATCCTGTGTTTACACGAGCCCTCGGAATAGCTCAAAAATCAATACTGTGCCCTGCTCTGCATACTGATGTGCTTTGCTTTGATCTTGCATTCAGGGGCGTACAGTGAATCGGTTTAATTGTAATCACAGAAAAGCTTTCTGCTGTATTTCACTATCTTGCTTTCTTTTAATGCTTGTGCACCAATGGATGAACTCCCTGATCAGATTTTGTAGCAGTAATACTCTGTAGAAGATTTCTTGTAAAATCGATGACTCTCAGCCTTAATTATTTTAGTTTCAATGTATATATGCTTGTTTTAGGATCTGAATGAGTTTTGTTTGAGGTTCACCCAACACAAGAAATTTGAATTGGAAACAAAGCTTGCGCTACAGAAATAAAATAGCTAGATTACAGAAGAAAAAAAATATTTACAGGGTAATACAAACAAGATTATTATAGTGCTAGAGAGTGCTATGTATAGATATGTGAAGCAGAAAATGAATATGTGCAGGGCAGATGGATCTGTACAGCTAGTATGAATTTGAAGCAATAGAAATGTCAAACAAATGCTAAAAATATCGAATTTGCATAAATATGAATTTACATATTGCACATTAATTTTATCATTCACTAGAGATGTACCCGAGTATTCAGTTTTGCGCGGGTTTCCAAATTAACACTCAGTAAACGCCAATTGCAAGTAAAAATTGGCTTTGTAGGGAAAGGAAAACAAACTTGTACAATACGCCAGTTGGCCGGTATTTTTTTTCTTCCGTTCTCCATGTGGCAACACATATGTGAAATACTCCTCATATTAGGTCACCAAAACAAAAAAATGAGAAACAAAATGTTGTACATAGAGATGGAGAGTTGATCCGTCTGTGCTTCCTTGCACTAAATTGTCAAATCATATATCACGTAAAATAATAATTGTTATACTTGACAAAAACAGAAACAAAACTGTCTCCATTTTGTTACTAACTACTTGCAATTAAGTGAGTCAGATGGTGAATCTGAACAGTAAGTATTCATCAAACCAATAACTCATCCTTTTGAACTATTCATGCAAAAAACGAGCTCATAGGAGTCATTAATTTAAGAAATTGGACTACATTGGTCAGATGCATTCTATGTTTTTTTGTGTGCAGCCCACAAGGACAACTCCATATAAAGATGTTTCCTGCTATTATTTCACGGTAGACAGATTTTATTGCATCACATTCAATACAGACTACAAGCGTACGTTCACAACTCAGGTAAAATATGATGTCTTTTACCGTGGCGCTGACGAATTAGTTCTTTTTGTCATAAATATGCAAAGAAAAAACTGCTAAAAAACTTTATTAAGAGCAAAAATAGGCCTGTATAATAAGACAATAATGCAAATTCCAGTATCGTGACCGGTAAGCAATATTTATGAGCATAAATTTTCATTGCCAGGTGTGGCAAAAAAAATATATATTTTTTGGACCCTGTTTCTGCATATGTGTGTGTTGTTTTGCCACTAATGTTGCTTTCATCATTTTCCACATGCATAAATTAGCATCTAAGCACACATAAACACACCGAAACTGTCCTCGCCAAAGTATTCTGAGTTCTGTGAGCCAGCGCTGTCTCTCTTTTTTCTACCTACACTAAACACAAACGAAAACATGCATTTTTCATGGCCTAAAATCTCCTACCAGGGGCAAAAATGCACTCTTCCTCTTGTGAAGATTAATCTTTAGCCTTGAGCTCTGTACCCTCTCTGAGATGTCATGTTCCGCCACAAATGGGCAATAGCAAAGGATCACTCGCATCCAGTCCATTCTCCTATACTGAATCACCCCCACCTTTCCTTCCCATCTCTCTCTCTCCCTCTCCTACGCTCAATTATCTGTGCTTCTCCTACATGCACTCTCGGCCTGATTATCTCACCCACTCTGGGACTCCTTCACTGGGCTGTCCATTAAATGGTATCCGTAGCTTCTCTCTCCCTTCCCCCCACACACACCAGCACCAGCTCTGCACAAAAGCATCACGGCCCAAACAAGTGCCTGGGTGCAAAGGATGAGCAGGTTAATGTTCAGGTATAAATGCAAAAGCTTTGCAAAAAAAAGTCAGCAGAGAGGCTTTTTCTGTGAAATCTCACATGCATTTAGTTTGTAATACAACATATGCAGGTAAAGCTGAAAACATTGCTTTTTCGGGGGCTTCGGGGGAAAATGTATACGCGAGCACCTGCTCAGGATTGACGAGATGTTGCATGGAACTTCCTTTGTTTTGACAGGGTCCCATCTCCTCTCTGTCGTATCGGTTAATTCGCCTCCTCTTCTTCTTTCTGCTCTTGATCTCAAAGAAAAGCTTTTATCTTGTCAGTCCCATCTTAAATATTACCTATCATCCTTTCTGTCTACATATGCACATACACAGACTGACATGGATGTGCTATATATGTACTGTGTGCATTTTTATGTAGTTGTAGTCCAATTTTATTTTATTGATTGAATGATTGGTTGGTTGGTTGGTTGGTTGATTGAAATGGCCAACTCTGATATTGCTTGATTGGAAATGCAATAAAACACATAGATTTTACACATAGTTTTATATTTCATCGCTTTGCTTATGCTTATGTTTTATATTTCATCTCCTCACTCCTTGGTAGCCCGCTTATGAAACTGAACTTTATTAGATACAGATGATTCCAAAACTGAATCTTAATTTGTGTACAAATGTATATAAATAGGTTTTTATGGTGGATTTTGATCTTTTAACATTAAAAGAAATAAGTCTTTGGTAACCAACTTGTAAAAATGAACTTATACAGTCCTAATTTGTGTAAAAATGTATAATGCTTTTATGATGTATTTTCATATTTTAATGTTGAAAGAAATAAGTAATGGATAAACTTAATTTTTGTGTCCAAATTTTAATGTGATCTTCAGAGCAAAACAGAAATCTGTTAGTGCACAAAATGTCCCAGAAGTTGAAGAAACACTTGTTATTATACTGCATGCCTACAGCAAAAGGCCATGGTCTGTGTTCCTTTCTTCTCGACATCTGAACGTTAGTCAAATTTATACTAACGATGGCCTACTAATTTAAGATGCGCATGGGATTGTATTTAAATGATAATGTCATAGGGAGTGTCATTAGGAAGTTGGTTTTCAGTGCTCTTTCAAGTGGCTAAGCTGAAGGGGGAAATAATGTTCTTTCAGCGTGTTTTCAAGCCGCAAACTAATGGATCTCACTTGGAGAGTGTTTTACATTTTTCTTTCTTTTTTTTTCCAGAGTGCAAAAACCCCTGATTAGTCAATAACTCTCAATCTGTTTCTCACTGACGCAGTTTACAATATGTGTGCAATGGTTTTATGACATGAGAATGACAGTGTCAGTGGATAGCTCTTTGTTGATGATACAGTAGTTACACTGTGAAGATGCATAATCGCTCTTGTCATTCTTGCCAGAAAGCATTTTTTGTTCCGCCATCTAAACGCAGCTCAGATTTACTGGGCTTTAGCTGAGAACAAACTTTGTTTTTATGCAAAAAAATTATTCCTTTAGCCACTAATGGTGATGGTGGTCTCAGAGAACACATGCTTGTAGCTATTTTAAGGTTTTGTGGATGAACAATTCACAGTTTTCATGTTGGTGAGGTTGGCGGAGACAACTTGTAGCCGAGAGATTAATTCAGACTTTCAAGTTTTCACGCCAACAGGGCTCTTGTTATCTTGCTGTGTCTAAAATGGCCTCTGAACCTCAGGGCTTGTATTTATAAGAATATATTTCCAACCTTATTTACATGTTTTAGGGATTTAAATTCTTTGCCTCAGAATGATGAAATGGGAAAGTTGCATCATAAAGCTATTGTCCTCCTTACTACAATCACGGCTGCTTCTCACAGGGGCTCATTAAATGACCATTTCACTGCATGGAAAATGGCAGCTAAAGCACTGAAGAGCATTTGATTGAAAGGAAATTCTAAACCCGACCTCGGTGAAATGGCATGAATAAGTTGCTTCGTTTGTGGAAATACACAATTGTCTGCCAGCAGCCAGTGACAAAAATCTGTTTTAGATGCAGAAGAAAAACCAAAAATCTACAATAGTTCACAAGCCAACTTCTGAGAATTAAGAGAAATGGTGTGAAAGTAAAATGCAATATTATTGGAAATAAGCTGCTGTTCAGCCACATTGTGACATTTGTTTGTTTCTAATGTTACTAATGAGCTATTTTGGTAAAACAAAGAAGTGATATATGTAATATACTAGCTAGATCTAGATCATTCTTCACTGACATGACTTGCATTCAAGCGGTGTATACTTTCATTACGCCGACTTTTACAGTCTTATTAAAGTCAAACTTCTTTCCAGTCATTATAGTCTGAGAATCTCACTCTCCTCTAGAAGTTTTTTTTCTTATTCTGCCATCCAATTATCTCTGAAGCCCGGTGAGGCAGGTTGTGCTCTCTCCTGAACGTGGAAAAACCTCTGTCACTCTTCACCTTTTCCCCATCTCTCTCTCTGTCTTTCATTTCGTCTCTCTACCAGCTGCTCCGCCCTTCCCCAGCCTTTCCTGCTCACTTTACCTGAACCATAAACAAGCCTTAAGACACGCTTTACATCCTTGTTGTGCCATGGATAGATTCAGTTAAAGTGATAGTTCAGCCAAAAATGAAATTTTAGTCATTATTTTCTCCAAACCTGTATAACTTACATCCTTTGTTGAAACATTTTTTTTTTTCTCCATGCAGTGAAAGTCAGTGGGGTCAAAACAACTTTCTATCACAGATATTTTCTCAAAAAAGGCTACATTTTAATTTTTGCCTTAGATATTCCTTGAAATTTGGATCTGTTCCTCATACAATCCATCAGAGGACAGAAATTCATTTTGTTTTTTGGTTCAACTG
Source organism: Barbus barbus (assembly GCF_936440315.1). Taxonomy (NCBI): domain Eukaryota; kingdom Metazoa; phylum Chordata; class Actinopteri; order Cypriniformes; family Cyprinidae; genus Barbus; species Barbus barbus. The sequence goes on from NC_136753.1 coordinate 19,950,654, forward strand.
TTTATTTTGAAACTCAAACTATATATTAATGCATGCACGAAGGTATGTGTACAGTGCAAAGCATAGTATGGACACAGCTAGATTTATTTTGCATTAATCAATTGGTTCACTTGGTGACAACACTGTGCCGGCACAATGTTTCACAGTCAAGAAAGAAGCAAAGGAGAGTGAACCACAATAAAACTTCTGGATCAATGTACAATCGCATTAAAAAGTAAAGATGAAGGGGTTAAAAGATAGACAAATACATTTTTATCAGACATAACCTCTGGAGAGAAGTTGCAGGCACCGTTCACAGATGAAACTTTCTAGTGTGCATACATTGAGAGCCTGTGTTTGAAAGCCTATGTGTTTGGCTGTACACATATACTAAGCATTTGTGTTAACGCTACTGTATACTTTGGGCTTGAGATTATATCATGGTGATGACAAATGCAATATTCTTCATTTCAGATATACATTTTTTTCCAAAAAGTCAAGACATTTACAGACACCCTTTATTTGTATTCCTTTCTTTGCCTTTTAACATGGAGAACGACCGAAAAATGGATTGCGAGAGCTGGAATGACATTTGTACATATTGCAGGCAAGATTCGAACCTGCATTTCTGTGAGCACGACTGTTTTTAAATGTCATGAGCACAGCCAGGCACAAATGCTTTTTTTCACATGATTATGAAAGTTAATGTAATTTTACAGACAGCTGTTCCCATTTAAAAGGTGATGTGTGTAATTGTTTTGATGTTAAAATATTTTCTCCTATCCCAGCTTAATATGCAGAGACAACTATAAGCAAGCCATTTATCGCTTGATTTCCTTGAAAAGTGTAAACACTTTGGCATTATCAAAACATTGCTCTGTTTGTTTGAGCACCCCGACAACAGCAACACTGGCTCAACCAATGGCATGAGTTTGGGGCGTGGCTATCTGACCAATGGCATGCGGAGGGTTGATTGGGTAACCAGTAAGTTTTTTTGCAACTCTACGAATGAGGATCTTTAAAATGCAGATGAAATTAGCGCTATAATATGCTTGAGTAACACATATTGGAAGATGTTTTTGTTGTAAGCTTTATCACTGTAGTTACTGATCTAATTCCTTCATCAAACCAATCACCTCTCGCTCTTTCTCTCTCGCCTTCCCTAGGCTGGAATGGGTGCTTCTTTAATCAGATCTCTTTAATCACAGATATCATGCGCGCCATCATCATAAGCTCTAAACATTTTTTTTTTACTTCAAATTAAGAAATATGCCTTGAGGCCTCAGCTCTCCCAAGGGCTCAACATTTTCATTTTCTAAACACCTCAGATAACATCAAGACTACACACGGGCATGCAAAAGTCTCCTTGGGACGTGTCATTTTCTCTTTCTGCGCTGTGCGAAAGATTAAGGTCAGTTAGCAGTGTGATCTCTTTGACAAGAGATCTTAAGGTGCGATTCCCAAGACCTTGTTGCCGCCGAAGTTTCAAATGCTTTTTGGAAGATCCCGCCAGAATGAGACTAGTCAAACAGTCGACATTAATAAGTCCCGTCTTACATCCTGTCCACACTGACAACGCTAATTTGTATGCGAAGGATTGGCAGACACTTTTGTCTGAGCTGCTTTGAGAAAAGAGGATTAGTGAGTTTGCTTTGCTTTCGTTTTTATAGTGTTTTACTGGCACAGAACCTTTTGAGTGTTACAGCGTTACCCCGGTGGTTCTTTTTCTCATGCGCCATCGTCAAAGTGAAACGGAGGAGTATTAAAACCTTGACTTCCCTCACCCAAGAGTCTTGCGGTTCTTTTGGGGGGGCTTTTTTATTATTATTCCCAGAGATATGTTTGCTACCTTGGGTTGTTTATTTCTAACGGCTGTACATGTTTTCCATGAGATTAGTTTTTGATAGTGTATCGTCAAAGTGAAACGGAGGAGTATTAAAACCTTGACTTCCCTCACCCAAGAGTCTTGCGGTTCTTTTGGGGGGGCTTTTTTATTATTATTCCCAGAGATATGTTTGCTACCTTGGGTTGTTTATTTCTAACGGCTGTACATGTTTTCCATGAGATTAGTTTTTGATAGTGTGTCCTTTCTTTTTTTTTGTTGACATTTGGATGATTGAAGTGGGTTTATTCTTTAGATGTATAGGAGGTCTTTTGGAGCGCTGAGACGGAGGTGTCGCTCACTGTCTGGGGAAAGAAGAAGGAAAACAGTTTCACTTAAGAGACTTTATTTTACAAGCAGATGTCAGATATTGTTTGGTGCTAGTATAAACACGCAATCTATTGATACACAGAGCGTGGCATTTTGACTGCGCTTGCATTTGGCTCCTTTTGGCTCCTCCAAGGGTTAATCTCAATCAAAGTTATTTAAATAACTATAATTGGATTTTTCAATCATCCTGAGAGAAGAGCACAATTTGTTTTTGTCTTGTATTGGTTTCTTTCGATGTCTTTAATGAAGGACCCTGTGGGTGGCGGGTTTGTTTGGATGCCACATTCATCAACTCTCTCTCAAAGGCAAAGGAAGATATTAGCTGAGTTTTGCTTCATGGCCATGCCACAAAAAAAACCAACAAGCAGCCTAATCGTCTCACAATTAGCCAAATTTCTCTTGACCAAAAAAAACAAATACTGATGAAAATTCCTGTCTGTAGAGAATGTGTGATTTGAAGTATTATGCAGGTCAAATGATTACATATTTAGTCAATGTTATTGTTATTTAGTCAATCTTATACAGCACAAGAAATTGTTTTAATCATAAAGTAAGATTTGTGAAAGTATACCTCACTTTTTGATTCAGATTTTCTTTTTGTAGACAATAAGTAATTTATGATTTAATGTCTAGTTTGCATTGAATAAATCAACAATAATTTTTATGGAACTGTGTTGTATATGTACTGCATTTGTGGCATCTTAGTATTGTAGTGCTATATATATATGCATACATGCATTCATACAGCACTTAAAGCATTGCCCTCTTATCGTTTTTATGTCAAGAAAGTAATTTTCTCGCAAATTTTTTCACAAAGAAAAAGGAAAAAAAATTTTAAATAAACACTAAAGTGAGGAAGATTCTGTCAGCGTAAACTAAGTAGCCTATGTTTTATGTAAAATTTTAAGGGGGTAGAATCATTCAGGGGTTGGCTAAAGATTAGTTATGCTACTTTTTGACTTTGGTTTATTTGTATATTTAGTTATTCTTAAATATTATTCAAAGCACATACTATTTACTTTTTTCATTATTTATGCTCTTACCACCAACAATGTAGACTTTGTCTCAAATTCGAAAAAGTAAATTAGAAAGTAAATTTTGAAGTAGCTGTATAAATAATTACTGAAATGAAAATAAACCAAATTCTTCTTTCTAATCCCTTTTTAAGAACAGCCAGGATGACTGATTTTTTTTAATTGTACACAGTAGTCTGAGGTGCAAGAGAAAGGTACTGTAGAATTCAGGTTTACCTCTCTCTGTTTTGAAAGAGCATATTAATTGGCAGTGAACCACCACAAAATTGGATTTTCATTATGATGGGAGAACTGACACTTTCAAAAATGCTTGTGAACATTTTATCATTAGCTTCTTGGCAGAAGGCAATTTGGCTGCTCCCTGGAGATTAACAATACCTCAAACACCACAAATCTTATTCATGAACATAACTTATTCGAAGGGCTTTGTCAGCTCCATAATGTGGGAATAGGACTCTATGTGGAGAGGAGTGGTACAAGCAGATGAATACTGGAAACACTGAATTCTGTGATTTTACTCATAACAGAATCTGTTGTCATGAACAAGAATTGCCCTTATGGTAGTTGTCGCTGTGATCAAGGGGTCAGGTTTGTCTGGTTAGCATGGCCCTCGTAGCCCCTGCTGGTAGATGCCACAACCGTCTGGCAGTGAAAAGCATTCCAAAATAGCTGTGTATTTTGACTGAATAAAATCAGATAAAGTATATCACATTATGTTGTTATGTTGTGTTTTTTGTTATGTAAGATCAGAAATTAACATTTCTATTTGGCGGCAATATTTGCCCCCTGTAACTGATTTCATATGGCATTTTTTCCCTATGTATTTTTAGAATTACATTATTAATGTATATCTGTTGTTTTTATGTCAAATATTAACATGCAATCAATTAATTAATTAAATCAGAATACTTTAGTCCTCTGATCAATAAAACATGTTGTAATTAATGTAACTTAAAATAGCCTACATAAAATATATAAATCAAATTTAAAATCAAGAGCTCATTACTGGGTGCAGCTGCAATTTGACAAAAAAAATATTATTGTTGATTATTGTAATAATGATTATTAATGTCGATTTACGGAATGCATTATACACACTTTTTACTTAATTTAATTTTATTCATTTTCACATTTCATTTCAAGGGATCGTTCATCCAAAAATTGCATTTGTCATCATTTACTCACCTTCAAATTGTTCCAAACCTCTATGAGTGTCTTTCTTCTGTTAAAATATATTTTGAGGTACGCGAATAACACTTTCTGGTCATTTTTGGGTGAACTATCCCTGTAATCACGATTGCTTTAGGTTATTTGTGTAGGAATTTTTGGTGGCATTTTTTTTTATTCTCATACTATTAAGAGATCCTTCACTAGTACAACAGCTTTTTTTAAAGTATTCTTAACACACGTTTGTGTTCTTTCCAAGCATTCATGCAATGTTTATATACAACTTTTGAGCTCGAATGTTACTTTCAACCACAGAATACCTAGAGTAAAGGGTCTCTGTGTTGTTTCTCCAGCTCTAGTCTTGATTTTTCCCCGCGGTGGATGTATTTCTAACTGGGCTGCAATGTAATTTGCACCACGGCTGCCAGAGGGGGTCGTAGAAAGGGTCAATATCCTAGCCTAATTTGTCAGGAATCATCAAGTAAGGCTGATCAAAAATTTTTGACCCCTTCCAGAAAGGCTCAAACACAAAGGTATAAAGCACTTCCTGGCCTGAAGCGATGGGAGTTTGACAGCATCCATATCAAGCTAAAGTGCATGTGTCACTGTGGGGAGTTTGGTATGTATGCAGTGCTGTAAGTCCCACAGATAGTGTCAGAGTGCCTGAAAGGATAGAGCAACGGAAGAAAGGATAGACTGGATTTGATGGTGATAACATTTGAAGGTTTGTGTGCGCGGAAGTGCATGTTTGCGAGAGTCATTGTAGTTGTTGTAGAGACTGCCTGGTGCTAGCAGTCCTGTCAATCAATATGGCCTACAGGCCCGGCGACATGAATTTTGAATTAAAACAAACAGCAACAGAAATAGATAACTCTGAGGTACCACGTTTCATATTTCATGAGATACAGCGTCTGACCCAAAAGCTTCCACAGTCCAAAGACTCTAATGGTCTGATATCAGATAAAAACCACTAGGCAAATGTTCAGCAAATAATGTAACTTCGAGCTTATCTTGAGAATACACTTTGTTTGCCTGTGGTAATGGTTTGTTGCATTACGTGGCTAAAAGCACCATTTCCCCCTGTCCTTGCAGCCGTGCGAATTGTTTGCAAAAAACCATCCTGAGCGGAGAAGAAGAATAGAAAGGAATAATACATATATTAAATTGATTTTTAGTATTCAGCAGGTGATCTTTACGCTCTTAGAAGTGCATAACACAAATAGTGCGCTGAATGAATATAGCTCACTCGTGAACACTATGGCTTTCATCCGTGTTTTTCCTCGGTCCCGAGTTTCATCCTCATGTAATGGATTCATATTTCATGCGTTGGAGTTTGAAGTATCTGATGATAAGAAAGCAGTGATGATCACAGATAAAAGCTTAAAGTGGCTGTTGCTGTTTAAAATTTTGTACAAATGCTAATTGGTGAATCCCCTCCCAACCCAGTATATTTTAACTTCATTCTTCATAAAACATAAGTACACTTATTATCTGGGCTTAGTGCATGACTGTGCTTAGGGAAATTTTATATTGCATATTAAATTCTTCACAGTTGGTGGTATTATATTCTGCATTACATGCTGCGTTTAATGTTATGCTTCTTTTACTTTTATATAAAACAATAAATTCTTTATGTAAATGGGTAGTTGAAATGTCAAGCAGTGACACGAATGTCCTGTATGGTGATATGCTGTTAAATGTTAATAAATATTTACACCACTGTTTAAAAGTTTGATATTGGTAGGATTTTGTAATGTTTTTCAAAAGAATTCTCTTATTCTGACCAAGGCTAAAACAGATATTGAGAAATATTAAATACAATAATAATAATCAAATGTACACCTCCTGTCTCTTAATGCATTGTGTTGCCTTCTTGAGCATCAGTACATGTTTTCACCTTTTGTAATAGTTGTGCATGAATCCCTCAATTGTCCTCAGTGTTAAAAGATGGATTTCAAAATCACTCGCTCAGTGTTGGAAAGGGTTCAAATATGCAGAAGATGCTGGAAAACCAAAGAATGTGCAGGAACTGGAGGGTTTTTCTAAAGAACAGCAGGCAGTTGAACTGCTCAGGACAAACTCATGAACAACTATCACAAAATATAAAAACAGTCGTGGATCATCTAGGAAATGACACACAGTATTAAGATTCAAGGGTATGTAAACTTTCGAATGGGGTCATTTTTATAAATTCAATTATTTTGTCTTGTGGAGTATATGTAAACATCTGTTATGTGAAATAATTCATTGAGGACAGTACTAAATAGGCAAGGCAAGGCAAGACAATAAAATAACAAATAACATACAAATTTCATGATCTCTCTTATTTTGTTTCAATTATTAACATTTTGCACATTCTGCAAGGGGTATGTCAAATTTTGAGAACAACTGTATAATAAATGTAAGATTATAGATATAAAATTAAAGGTGGTGATAAGCTAATAGACATGTTATGTCATTTATCCCCCCAAAAAGCATATCTATATCAGTGTCACAGCATGCTTGAAAAGTGAAGATGCAGTACAGGGAATCTCAAACAGTTGCATTTCAGTGCAGAGTTTTTCATTAGTCGTCTCATATAATGAGGAGGGACAAGAATGGACAAATGGCCAGATTATACCAGCACTGGCTGATTCAGCAATGAAGCCTTGCGTTACTTCTCCAATTCATGGTACTCATTATTTACACCACCCATGGGACGCTTGTTGATGAAGGAGGCAAAGACACCGCATCTCCCATGTTTATTCCACAGCAGATGTGTTTCCTTTTTGTTTTTCCAGAGGATTCTCAAAGAGCTCGGTGACGTCTTTAGCTCACTGCGATCTAATCAAACCCCAGTAGGCATAATTATGTGCTGGAAATAGTGGCGTTTAAAATGCAGCACAATGATCAATCGATACATTGGGTCAATTACCGGCAATAACTTCACGCTTCCTCGCTCTGAACAGACAAGCCTGAAGATGAGACATGCTTTGAGGGGGAAGAATGTTTGGTGAAATTTAAAAAGTGACTAGGCAGCAGATGGTTATCACACAAAATATGTCTCTTTTTAAGGAAGTCCAGTACGCGAGTGCCACCTGTGCTGAAAAGTGCATATAATAAGGGAAGTGAAATGAAATGTCTTTTTGTTGTTTTTACGTTGTCTGCCGCAGTCTCGTATCAAAAAGAGTTCCTGCTGTGTTGGTGTTCAGGTGAAGCTCAAGGCCAGGCAGAGACGCAGTCGAGTCTTATTCAATACCAGCATGTCAGGTGAACTCCTTCTGTGTAGAATATTGAAATGAGCTTTTAGTCAGCGCTGAATCAGAAATTAGCTCATTTCTATCTCATCAGACCATCACACATAGTGTTAGGCTCTGTTTATGATAATGTATTCCTGGGATTTCAAACCCATTATCATTATCGCAGCAGAAACATCATAAACATTTGTGTCAAAAATAACAACCTCTTTCAGTGTCCCAAGTTGTAGAAAGGTGGTTAACTCAAAACTGATCAGACAGTTACACAGACACTTGACTTTCTCCAAGTGCTATTAAATTTTGACTCATAGTTGTGGCTTGTTCACCATGTGTTTGTTCTGTCAATTGCTGTTCAGATTGTAATTGCAGGCGTTGAGTTTTGTTTTATGTACTGAATCATTTATTCTCATTGTTAGAAAGTCTTTATGCAGTTTTTATTGTTTCTTTGTTTCACATTCTTTCAAAAAAAATACTGAAAGCGCCATGTTTTTTGGACATGGAATTATTTGAGGTGCCACATACATTTCAGCATATAAATATTAGAGAGATGAACATTTTTAAACAAGTGGATTACATGGTATTCTGACTAATTGTTGGAATTATGTAACAATATAATACATGAATCAGTGTTTGCTGAGAAAAGCCAATAAATAAATGGAATTCGGTTACATTACATTGCTTTAGAAGTGATTATATTGTTTGGGTTTTTTTCTGTATCATTCAACATCAGCCTATCACAGGCCTACAGTCCACAGCAACCCATTTTTGCATGTTCCCGCTGTGCTATTTTTTAATTGTAGGTCTACATAAATCATTCAGACTGACATCTTTTTCCATCATGTCATGTCTTGTTCATGCTGACGTCTTTGGTTGTGTTAAGTTTCAGGTAATTCAATATTGAAAAACATCTCGAAACCCCTGCGTTCTGTTCTATTTTGTTTGCGCTCCATCCAGCTGTTTTTGAATTCAATAGCGGTATGAACAACCCCTTACTCATTCTGTGCTGCTTAATTATACTAAATTAATGTGATAAATTGACAGCCCTAATGAATAAATGAAGAAATCTTTCTTTCTGAAACAGTTTTATTGCAGTATTCTGATTTTACGGATAGGAAAAGAACTTTGTTATAGTTTTTCTATTGCTATTTCTATTACTTAAAATTACTCCACTATCATGTAAATAACAAGGAATATTAGAGCTGTCAGACAATTCTAATTGCATGATAGTCATATTAATTAATCAGATTATTATTGACATGATAAAATCACATTTATCAGTATTTGCTGAAAAAGCAAGAGCAGTGTGAACAGGGCCATACTTATAATGGTCTGCTTAATTGGGCTAAATGAATGTGTTAAATTGACAACCCTTGAAAGCTTTCTTTCTGATGCTGTTTCATTGCAGATTTAAGATAAGGACAGTACTCCAAGCGAAGTTTTCTAACCTCCAAGTACATGCCACGCAATTGATACCAACCGGCTGAATGTTTGTGCGGAAGCAAGCCGGGGAAAACAAAACGTTTTTCATGTTTGTTCTATTATGAGGCAGGGAATTAGGTAGTTTATCATATGGAGAGCAGAAACACTGAAAGAGGACTTAAAGGGAATATTTGTCAAATCCAAGATTGGAGATGTGGGATTTACGCCAGTTTGCCAAGGACCCGGCAGAAGCTTAGGCCCCTTTCTCTGGAGGCAGTAGAGGGAACAATAGGCCACTGATTGATGGTCAAGGACATTGAACCCTTTTTTCCAAGCCAGAGAAGACTAGCCTCCAGGGAGAAGGGCTGCAGCCAGCCGTCGTCTGTGCAGATTACCTGGAGATACGGCCACCCTCACATAACCGCTATTGAGATGATTGCTTTCATTTAATTATGTAAACTGCTGTTTCGTTTGCCACTGCTGTACTGCATGTGTTTTATAGAGGAATGATTCTGAATTTCCACAACAGTACACATTTGAAACAATTTACTTTATGTATATCAAATATGATTTATTTTATTGGATACTGAACCAACATTAATGATGCAAAGGGCCATCAGGGTTGTGCAAAATTCAGAATTAAAAGACTGCTTCCCTTTCAGTTCAGATTTGAAAGAAACTGACCATCCCACACAGGAAGTTGAAGTGGAATTTCAGTTAAAATGTCAGGAACTGGAATTTACTAAATGGCAATTGAAAGAAATTCAACATACTGGCATTTTGGGAAATTTAATGTTTTTTCACCCATTTAATAATTGAGGACCTATTGGGGTTATATGAATATATATTTAAATTTATCTGCACTATGTTCAAAATCAATAATACAGTGAAAACAGTAATATTGTGAAATTATATTAAACAAAAAATGGCTGTTTTCTATTTTATCATTTCTAATCTGTTCCTGTGATGGCAAAGCTACATTTTCAGCAGCCATTACTGCAGTCTTCAGTATCACATGACATTCATAAATCATCCTAATGTGCTGATTTGGTTTTCAAGAAACATTTCTTAGTATCAATGTTGAAAACAGCTGCATAATATTTTTGTCAAAACCATGATACTTTTTTTTCAAAATTCTTAGAAAGTTCAAAGAAACATAATTTATTTAAAATAGAAATCATTGGTAACATTGTACATGAGTTCACTGTTACTTTGGTCAACTTTAATGAACCCTTGCTGAATAAAATTATTAATTTCTTTTTAAAAAAATCTTACAGCCCTCAAACATTCAAACAGTAGTGTACTTTCAATAGTATTTCAATAGTAGTTCCTCAAACTCAATTCAGGAATTGATTAATCACAACCAAAATTATCTATTTTAGAGTAATACAATAAAAAAATGGAAACTGTGGAAATAGTCTTATTATAACTGTAACTTGTTTTATCACAGCATAAGAGCAGCACAAAGAGGGAGAGCATTGAATTGAAGGATGAAATTCATTAAGCAGCTTAACGATGGGTCTTGTGCCAGTTAAAAGGAATGGTGGGACTCGAACTAGCAGCTGATTATAGGGTGGCAGCCCCTCTTTTTATTCTGCACCGTGTCACACCAACAACATTATGCCTAAAAAAACTTAAGCTGTTAACTAAATCAACCAAAACAAATACACACATTAGAACAGAGGGAGAGATCTCATTTGCTTTAATTGGAGTCTTGTACTTATATATAGGCAATCCAGAAACTTCTGTCTGTGGCGATCATTATGCAGAATTATAATACGTGCCCTCTTCATAATCATACGAAGGGAAGGTTTCGCGTGCTTTAGATAGAGTGCAAAACCATGATTTAGACACACATGACTGATTACTCCCTGATCCGAACTTAATGAGTAAATTGACGCTCTTGTATTTCAAAATATGTCGTCTTTAGATGGTTAATCTGAGGATTTGTTTTTAAGTGCGAAATGTCATGCCGTTCCTAATACCTGCACTTCGCTCTGTGTATCCGCCATGTTGTTGCAAAAGCCAGTGCAATAACCTCTTTTCTCACTGTATTTACACACTTTAGATTTAAAGCAGAGTAATCACAAGGCAACCACTGTCTGGATGGGGAGGGGTTGAGTTAATTAAAATGGCAAGTGCAGTAACAACCTGCACCGTCACAACAACAGACTGATTTAGACGCAGTGGGACATTAAACAGCTCCCTAACTCGCTCAACGCAGCCAGGCAGGTAATATTGGTGCTTTCCTTAATTACTTCTATAGTGCCAGATGATAGGATGTTTCTGGCACGACCCTGAATCATCACCAACGTTCCAGTAGCTATTAGTCCGATGGGATGCTGGAAAGAAATATACTGTAGGGACAAAGCGTTTCGTCCTTTTACCTTTCACAGGCCATATGGCGTTGTTTGTTTTTTGACGAAGAGCGCTTATAGTTAGGTACTGCAGCAGGTGCCTATAGCCTAAATGATTCTGTTCCATTGGTAGCACTGTGCTCTGTGGCTCTGGCAAAGGGACCAGCGCAGGATGTGAGCTGTTTCCATGGTTACCGGCTCCACTCTCTCTTCCTAGCAAAAACTGTGTCATTATCCGGTGCTTTGGATGGAGGCAGAATGAAGCCGCAGTGTACAGGGCAGTTTGCTCTCCTCGTTTCCTGACCATGCATCTCGCACGCATCATCACAATTTGCATCATTTTCTATCTCATATACCCATTTCTGATATTCCGGTCTTCCCGTTGCAGGTGGCTGTAATTTTTTGGTATAAAGATTTTTAAGCAACACTGGTAATTTAAAGCCGTAAAAGCTGGAATGGAAGCGAAAATGGATGCGCGGCTTTTCATCTCCCATTTTTTGCAATTCGTGAGAGGACTTGTCACAAAGCAATTATTTTATCAACCTTCCGTGCACAAACATACTTATTACTGTCAGATGTGCCATTTGATGCCGTGATTCAGCCTTATTGTGGCTTTCAGTGTGGGGAAAACAGTTCAAACAAATGAATCCATATCATAATGACTCCATTAGATACTGTCATCACCTGTATTCGCAAATAACTTGCACAACGAAAATTTGCTGGATGGATGTAAAAGAAAGTCTGTGGTACCAGCCAGGACACATAATCTCCTGAGTGTGTGTGTGTGCGCGATTTACTAATCTCCTTAGGTAGGCCAGTGTCTGTCATTAACAGAGCTGTGACACAAAAACTCTCATGAAGATGAATGCCTGTACACTCTCACACCTGTTCTGAAGCGCCTCTCCTGAGTACTACACTCAAGATGTTTTGCTTCAGGGACAGACCTGAAGGCTTTCAGCCACTGAGATCTGTATTGGCTGGGAAAAATGAACATACCCAGCGTCAGCAGCACTGGCTTATCAGTGGGTTTGCTAAGGCAAGCGTCACTATGACTATTGCTCATGCTTGGAGATTAAACTTTGCCTCATACCATGCTACGGATGTGAATAATACTTTTTTGATTATCGACCACCAAGCAACTGCACAGCAACATATAAAGAACCACTCGGTGCAATGTGTTAATAAGAACTCGGGGCATCTTGTGGCTAGAATACATTACAGATTTTTGTTCCGATTTACAGTCTGGAGAAATTGACGCTAGTTGCCAAAAATCAGAGCCAGTCTGCAGATTTGAGTTGGCAGATTGCACAATAAATTGCGTAGTGTATGATGGGCACAGACTCTGATTGTTTTTTAGTTTTTTTTGCTTCAGACTATGAATCCATCTAGTCGGAGGATACCAAACATGTTTGATATTTTGGTTTTAGAAAACGTATAGTTTTTTTTTTTTGTCATGTGTCTCTTAGCAAAAAGACAAGTTTGTTGTAATCGGAAAGACTATAAAGTCTGGTGGTGTATAATCGTCAGTCGTTTAGTGTGTGATGGCCAGTTTTTCCTCTAACTATTTCTAAAGTTGGCAAGTATATGATGCCTAGTGTTTTAAAATCTGTTCACACTTTAAAACTCATGTAGTGTATTCCAGCCTTTAGCAGCTGCATAGCAACTCCTTGGCAATCATCCAAAACACCTTTGCAATGGCACAGGAAAGTGGTAAGAATCTTTGAAAGGCACCTATCATGCCCCCTTTTACAAGATGTAATATATATGTCTCAGGTGTTGCCAGAATGTGTCTGTTAAGTTTTAGCTCAAAATAGCCCACAGATCATTTATTATATAATTTTAAAAATGCCTATTATGAGTGGAAGCAAAAACATGCTATTTTCGCGCATGTCTCTTTAAATGCAAATGAGCTGCAGCTCCCCGCCCCCTTTTCCAGAATAGGGCTGTGACTTTACAGCTCGTACCTTAGATATTAGGCCAAAAAGCATCTGTTTGGTTTTGATTATTATGTCTATCGTGCTGAAATCATGTGTTTTAAAGCCATATTAATTTAAACTTCTGATATATCTCTTTTAATACAGCATTGTCTGTCAACAGTCGTGGGTGGGGCTTGTAAAATGTTACGTCACATTTTACAGATTCTGCAAACGGCTTGTTCTGAGACACTGATTATTATTTATGGGGATTAAAAAAAAGGAGCGGGTGGATTTTTATCATTATAGGGTGGTAGTGTACACACACACTGCCAACACACATTTATGTCCACACAACATGTAAAAGTGAACTTTGCATAATAGGTGCCCTTTTAAGGTACCTTGGTGATATCCAAAACACCCTTGCAAAGGACATAGCAGATTTTAACAGCTGCATAGCAACACCCTTGCAACCACATATTGTAGCAGTGCATTAAGAATCATTCAAAGTTCCTCAGCGACTGCGTAGCAGCACCCCTGGTGACCATCCAGAACACCCTAGCTCATAACATCTTAACAGCTGCATAGCAACTCCTTGACAACCACCCAGAACACCCTAGCAATTGCACAGAAACGTGACAATACTGGCAACCACCCAGAACAGCCTAGAAGCATATATTTTAAAATGTTTTATGCAAATATATTTTCATTAGGGATGAAATGTATTTCATGTGTTCTAGCAGGTTCAAAGGTAAAAGCAGAGAAAGCGACATGATCACATCTTTGAGACGAATTGTTACGCCCTCTTATTTTGAAGTACCCAGCGCGGGTTTAAAACAAGGCGTCTTATTGAAGGACTCCTTCCGGCGTGCGAGCCCGTCGTGAGTCTTGATTTGAGAGCGTGAAGGCAGGCAGCGTGAGCTCCGCTCATATGAAAAGGGAGGAGGTACTGCTTGACTGAGACTATGACTCGCTGCCAGGAGAGAGGGAGAATCTGCTAATCAGCGTGTGTCTCTGCTCTGTTGTTTACAGCACCCAACACCGCTCCGTATGGAAGTACAGGAGGCGCTGAAGTCCTGCTGGCCTGTCGGTACCTGATCCTGGCTCTCTCTTCTCTCGTCAGCGTTTACTAGCCGTGGGGACGGCCATACACAATGACTGTAAAGAACCCTTTTGAGCATTTACAGATCCTTTGACATTGCTGATGGCTGGATCCAATCTGGTACAGTGTATTTGGAAAGCAGCGAGGGATTTTAATCAGCATTGCTTATGTTGGGATGGTAATTTTCTTCTGTGGTTTCTGTCATCATGTAAATACATATGGTTTTAGGGGGTTGGTTTTCTTTCTCTTGTCTTATTTTCTATTCTTTTCTTATTTTCTTTTCCTGATTTCCCACTTTGTGAATCAGCACACATTGTCCCCTTCGAACGCTCACAAATTAGCTGAAATCACGCTTTGGAAAAGTGAGGGTGTGTGATGATAGTGTCTTTATTATTGAAAAAGGAAAGACGCCCTAGTGTGTCACCTTGCTCACCGTGCTGGTACATCATTCACACACCCACAAAGTGTTTAAATAGTACGGTTTTTGCCGAGCTCATTTAAATCCAGTGAACCAAGAAACACTGTTTAAGATTTTACAAAGGGCGAGATATTGAAATATCAAACGTAATACAGTCAAAGGCGAAGTGAACAATTGAAGAGCAGCTTTAGTTTAATACGCTAATGCGTGTGGTTTTTCCATTGACGGTGAAATATGATTATTCATTTTCTAGACCAAAACTACAGCCATACCTCAACGGTTTAGATCTCTGGGCTATAGACCCCAATTGTATTTAACTGAATTATGCAGTGTACGATCATAAACCTTTCTAGTTATTCTAGAAGTACATGAATTAGTTGTTTTACTGCAGGAAAAATCCTAGGTTGCACTGGAGATTCCAATATGTAAGCGCATGAGATAAATTTGCCTCTTGTAAAACTATTTGTGAGCCTAATTGTAAAATTAAAATGAGCCTCTTGCAGTGGTCAAAAGGTTATAAAACAGCTAAGCAGAGTTACAGAGCTGTCCTTTCCGCCCTGGGGGTCTTTAAAATGAGAGCTCTAATGTGAAAAAGGAATAGAGAAAATGCCTGTGTTGCATTTGCTGTTATGTTAAATAAGATATCAAATAAAAATAGCACAGAAAAGACATTCTTTAGTTTGCAGCATGCAAAATAATGTAACGGGCCAATCCAAAGTAAAAAGTGGAGGAAAAGTGGGTCATATTTGATGTGCACTTTGATTAAATGAGGAAATTACGAACAGTGTTTAATGGAACTTATCTGATGATCATTCAAATCATTATTGGCTTTTTTTCTTTAATTTTATGGAGTATGTTTTATGGTTGTAATCATTTGAACAGGATTTTTATAATGTATTAACATATTACCTGCTTTGCTTCTGTCAGTGTGAAATAGTTTTGAATAGGGAAGCAGAAAAAAAAAGAATATGCACTTCCCTTGTGGGGACAATATGAAACTTTGAAGTGTGGATCCAAACCTGTGAATGAATATTATTTCAAAATACGTATGCAGTATGGCATAGTTTACAATGTTGTCTTTCATTTTAGATGCCACAACTGTTGTTGATTCTTGTCAAACGAGTAGAAGTTGGAAAAAAGAACCGTTTGTAATCAAATAATCTACTTTTAACTCCGAGGGTGTGAACCAGTCATCCGGTATAATAGAAAACGAGTCACGTGTGTGTATATTCGAAGAAAGTAGAATTCATTTTATCTTATTGGTAGAGCCAGTGTCTAGGTTTATTTTAACCTCTACCCTAGTTCCCACACACTTGTTGTATACTAAGATGTGCAGAAATTATAAATGTGCTGCATGTCAAATTAATATGTATGTTAAGGTGGCCACTTACCATAAATCGATAATTTGAGAACAAAACCAGTTTGGAGGCTGCTTTGACTTAATGAAATGTGTTCCACACTACTGAACATCACTAAGCCTGTCTGTTGAGCTATGATGAAATGTTCTTTTCATGTGAAAGTCATCACAGAGTCGTTTCTGCTCAGTGTGCAATACTGGGTCCTTTCCTATGGACTGTACTTAGGCTATTTGGTTAACACGTGACGAATTTGCATTCTTTTTATATATTATTTCTTGCACAAAGTACATTTTCAATGACAGGAAGTGTCGGAATATTTCACTTACAATAGATATATTCTGACGAAGAATCAGTCACAGAATCATATAGGTCTCACCTATATGTCCCTTTGCTTATTATAGACCTGAAAGCCTCAAAGATCAAACTGAGGGATGTTTAAATATTCATCGCTGTGAAGGCCTGGCTGTCGCCGTTGTGATGTATAAAGTAACATTGCATTTGCTTATCATTACCACAAACCTCCATAATCGCAGATTAACACCAGTAGTTTTGACAGTTAAATACGCTGCATTTCAACATTCTGAGTCCACTCTAGAAGCAAGTACTGTATAAAATGTGCCTTTAAAAGTATTAATTGATATGATCTGTTGCCATTCCATGTCAAATGCCATGTCTAAGCCTCATGCATTTGCCATTCATAGCTAGCATACCAGACGAATCAGTGTTGCGCAGTATTTCTGGCTTTTTTCAGTCCAAACTAATAGCTGATAAAAGGGGCATTTTTTTTAAAAGTCTGCCAATTTTGAGTTTTGTAAAGATATAAAAGTAACCCATGCTCTTTTAATAAATATTGTGAATGAATCCTTAACAAGGAGCTCATTAAAGCATCATTAAAACTGCGTAAGTGGATATCAAGATTTAAAAAAAGCAGACAAGAGCATTCATGCATGCATAATTCTCCTGAAAGTTACAGCCTTTCAAAAGAGTCTGTAAATAACAGGCAAATGTGGTGCAAATTTTCACTCTGAGCATCTAATGACTCGATAAGCACATTCCTGGACATGCATTAATATTCAGTGACGAGTTTCGAAATTTCTCACGTCAGCCAAGCGACAGATATACAGAACTTGCGTAGTGCCGGTGGTCACGAAAGGCCGGTGCTATTTTCGAATGGGTTCAAATTACTGCAAGCAGCACAGTATGTTTGGCCTGAGGTGACCCCTTGGGTTCCAACACCTTCCCGGAGTCCTCGCCGTGTGGTATGAGGTAGCAATTTCGGTACTTTTTTTTCTCGAAATCCTATGAGCACATATCGGCACAAAAAAAGTCTTCGGTGGATGTGTAACCATACGTGTATGCCTGTACAGTCCAAAAAACCCAAACATTTAAGATACTTCATCTCTTATCTCGAGCGAAGCTGCTGGCGAGACAGAATGAGGGTGGGAGGCGGTATTTCAATGATTAAAAACCTGTCAGCTCCATCTCTGTCTTGGCCAGACTCTTTTGAAAGTCGGTTTGAGAGTGCTGTGTGTGCGGCCAGGGGAGGTGATTCTTCTGACCTGGCAGTTAATAAAATTCTTCCTGTGCCTTTGTCAGTTTCTGGAGGATGATTTTGTGAAATGCTGGAGGGTGCTGCATTAACCAGCTGTGAGCGCTCACTCTCCCAGCAGCACTCTGGCAGGGCTGACAGTAATCTACATAAACCTCTGTCCTTTTCAAAACGTTTGCCAGTAATTGCAGTTTTGCAGTATTCTAATTGACTCCACGGAGCACCGTAAAGAACAAAAACCTGTAATCCTTCGCGAAGCCCATTTGGTTTGCGGCTATTGCGTTAAACCTTCGAATGATATGAAACTGATGACAAATGAAGCGGCCGCCATGACTGTACTTAGCCGTTAGAAACATTCATTGGCAAAATATTCGTCTGGATAATAAAGTAGCTGCCAAAACAAGAATGAGTGAATTCTAAAGCTTTTTTTGTTCCTCGCCATCAAGTGTTTGTCGGCCCCCTCGCTCATTATTTTCACTGAGCTGGAAAATAAGTTAGCCAAGCACTGATGCATTGGTTTTGATAATGCTAAGGTTTTAGCAGAGCCGTCTTTTCGCTGTGCTCTGTTTGAAACCGCAGATTGTGTCTCATCAGGAGAAATGTTTTACGTGAAAAGCAAGGGATCAATTTAGGTACGCGAGTCCAGGGTTTTAGAGAAACACACCGTTCTCTTTTATTCAGCGTTATGTCTCATTAGATGTTGGTTGGCCTGGTAATTGTTGCTAGCTGTTTTGAATGGCATGAGCTATTTGTGTTGGCACCATTCATATCTTAAGCAGTTATTTTGTGAAGTGGAATAAGTCCACCAGTGAAACCACCCGTCTTATTGAGTAATTGAGCACAGAGGACACCCGCCAGAACGATCCAAATTTACACTAATGCTTTTGGGAAACATTTGGTGAGCTTTGGTTACTTTTGTATATACATGTTTATTTGATTTCGGTACCTTTTATTTTGTTTCGTTCAATTTGGTGACTAAGTAAAATGGACATTGTAACCATATTGGGATGGCTGTACTTTTATTTCCTCAACTCTTGAAGCTGAAATTTCTGTGATGAGAAATTTGAAATGGTCATCTTTACTTACATGTGTATGGAGATACTTTAGCCACCAGGGATATAGTTGTATATTTTAGGCTCTAGATCACTGGAATGACATATATGGCTTTAAGTGGCATTGATATATATTGATATTGTCAAGAAAAAAAAAAGAATCATATACTTTAATTACTTTAAAGCTTACATTGTGTATAGCACGTATGCAAGTTCATTTTCATCATGTTTGATGTAATTTTGTAGCAGTGGTTTGATACTAATAAAGTTGGAAGTTGGTGATGGAACTGTGAAATGTGCTTTACATGATACTTAATGAAATGTTATTATTTTAAAATACTGTACCTGCATATGATATAATTCAGCAAGAACACAAGATGGTGTGTTTTACTGCATTTAAAATAAATATGAATACATTTAAATTAATTTCCAGTAATTAAGACTACCGACTGGTATGCCGGAATACTACTTCCCACGTAAGTGAACATGTTGCACTGTAATAATAAAATGAAAACAACTCATTTGTTAGCTAATTTGTTTATTTTGTCTGTCCCTTTCAATCAAGTGCCATAGCAAGACCCGTTTAAAGTGCATTTACACTACAATGATGATCGTGTAATTGACAGTGATATTTTCCATCTTTCATGCTAACATTCCTCGTTTGGTTTCTCATCAGGAACATAATGTACTGGCGGGTCTGTTGAAATCTAAAGAGTTAATCCCCGTCTGTTTGAATTTCCATGTCAGTGGTGCATGGCCTGCTGCACTAGGATCCAAGCAGTGCCTCATGAGAGACGACGTTTTATGTGTGCTGGAAACAAGCTGACCTCCTGCGGCACTAGATGAAAAACCTAAATTGCCCAAAAAGACCATTCCCCAGTGACTACATTTGGTTACATCTTGTGCAATTCATGTTTATAGAGTTCTTTCTACACTTAAAACCTTTCACCTTTGGTGGTGAAAAACACGTTGTGTAAGCGCGGTCACAAAGTGAATCATATCCAGAGTTCAGTGTGGAAATGATTTAGTACTCTGAGTCTGTCAGCCTCCTCCCACATCCCCATGACAGATGTCCACACTGCAGCATATTTATCTTTCATTTGGAGATCAGGCCAGGTCATTTTCAATGGCCCTCTTAAAGCCTCAGTTAATGGCCCACATCACAGTGTTCCTTCAGCTTCAAGAAAAGGCTGCACTGAATAAAGAACACCAGTTAGAGGAGGTGCGACGTTGCAGTGGTTTTTGTTTTGTAGTTGTATATTTTTTGCAATATACATCTAACATTGTGATATTTCTACATATATCTGTGACAAATTAAAATAGAAATATACTACTCAGTATTTAGTGGATTCAAACGGATTAAGTTTATGACATTAAATGAAAACAACATCAGTTTAAATTGTATCACTGAAAAAAATATGTAGAAACAATTTTCACTCAGCAATTGCTAGTAAATTTCACAATTAATTACAAAGAAATGGAAAGTAACACTGAATTAAGCATTCATTTTTGTAGTAGAAAAACTAAAACAATATTTTATTTTAGAACATGCTCCACTTTTTTGTTTTATTTACAACATTTTTTGTGTGTACATGAATTTTACATTTCAAATTATTGAAAATAATTTAAATTAGTTATTTAACATCAAAATTAATAAAGCATACAGAATTTTTTTTTTTTTGTGATCTTTGTGAGTGCTGTAGAAACACATTGGAAAGTAGTGTTACAACTTTCCCCATGTTCTGCGATATTGCAATTTTTTTCTTAATTGTAATTACATATGAAAAGCTTGGATGCTATAAATTAGAATGCTATTATGCTATTAAATTGGATGCTATTAAATTAGAAAACCAGATGTAAGATTTTACTTCACAAACAGTCTTCTAACTGCTGCTCTCACCTCAGGAGGGTGGTGGTCATGTGTGATAGTGATTTCACCCCTGTAGCTCAATTCTAATTGGTTGAACCAATGGTGTTGCAAATCACTCAGTGTGACAACACTCCCCAGTCTTCCCTACTAAGTACAGCTCCAAACCCACAGTAGTCATAGATCAGTGATCCTCCCTGCTGTATTTACAATCAATAATGGAATTATTATTTTTTTGATGTTGAGTATGAACTTTGTGTTCAACTCATTGCTTGTATGCAGACAATGTGGAAATGTGGTTTTTATGGTTTAGTTTCCATTGTTGAGATTATTTGGTTTAAATTTGTTTGATCTAATGTGTTGGTAATTCCTTAATCAACCTGATTTCATGAGAAAAAGATATTGTTTGACATGCTATATTGGGAAATATATGATTTTTAGAAAAAAGTTCCACCCCACTCCTAAACGTAACCTTCAGTCGTATGAAAATGTACAAATTAGATTGTACAAATTCACCAGAAAGTAGAAAAAGTTACAAATTGCCATGAAAGTGTGTTGCTTTAACTATAAATTTACATATAAATGTCAAATGTTAGCAGAAACAATACATTTGTTATTCATTTGATTTAATTTGCATTCATTTAGTTATTTTTTTATTTGTATTTAATATAACTTACATTAATTTACATAAATTGCATATTTATTTTCCAAAATTACAATATATTTTAAGTAGCCTTGATTTGAAAATCAGATCATGTTGATTAAAAAAAATAATAATAATCTCTTCACCCTATTTCATGCATGAGCAAAACTGACATTAGCATAATATCAGCCTAATTTAGAATTTTGGGTTGCATTGTAAATAATGACAAAAAAAATTACATGGAACCACCTTTACACAAAAGTTCTCCCAGTCTGCACAATTTCCTAAATTCTTTGTGTTTCAGAGTCTCGTGCTTCCCTTATCTACAGCTGTCCTCCACTGGAGGTTCTTTCAGGGATCATGTGATTTCTGCGGTGGACTAATAAGATTGAATTGAGTTGGCTTCTCGTCGATCTTCTCCATGTGCAGACGGAGGGAGAGAGAGTGGCAGGAGAACACCTGCAAGCGAATTAATGAGGGAGAGACTGCTCTCCGAGCTGCCCATCCTACTCCCGCTAATTAATACTGCTGGTCATTAGCAATAACGGTTAGCTTCATTCAAATAGCAGGCATTTGATGTTATCTCCATACTGAAACTTGCACAGTAACTGTGCCCTGATTAACATACAGGCTGAGATGATGAGGGCAGTGGTTATATTCTGCCATTATTTACTTGCTCATTTTAACTGTTTCAATCTGCTATTCTAAAAAAATGCATATAAATTCATAGTGACCATTTCAGCTAAGGCATTACATCATTTGCTCACCAATGGATCCTCAGCAGTGAATGGGTGCCATCAGAATGAGAGTACAAACAGCTGATATAAACACCACAATAATCCACATGACTCAAGTTCATCAATTAACTGAACTTCACAAGTTAACTTGTGAAGTGAAAAATTGTGTGTTTGTAATAAATCCATCAAGAGGGTTTCAACTTCAAACTGTCACTTCAGCCTAAAATACGATAGCTTTGTGTGAGAAATAGACAAAATAAAAGTCTTTATTCACTAATTAACTTCCAGTGAGCTGTGAACTCCAGAACCACCTTAAACTAATCATTGACTCGGTGACTTGACTTAAGAACTGAATCAGCAAAATAATCATTCTTTTGAGCATGAATGAACTGGTTGATATGGTTCACAAATTCGATGGAACAGTTCATCAATGAATCGCTGGACTGATTCATTAATGAATCAGCATTTACTTACTCAATTATCTGGCCTCAAGTTACCAGCTCACTGTGTTAAAAAAATCAGTTAAGAACAGCTAAGTTTCCAGATTCCATGACAATATTTTCTTGGAGTTTTTGGTTGTTTTTGGAGTACGGAAATGTTGGTATGTATGGAAAAGATACTTAGATTCTTCAAAAAAAAAAAAAATTGTTCCAAAATTGAAAAAAAAAAGTAATATGGGTTTAGAATAACACAACAGTGAGGAATGAACTATCTCCATAGTTTGAAAAGAGATTTGTGGGATGTGAAAAACATGGCTATTTCCGTTTCTGAGTATGTGTGTGTGCACGATCGAATTTAAATAGATCTCTTAACACACACAGACACGTACACACTTTCTGTCTTTCTCTATATGCTTCCTTATTGCTGTGCTCATGGCAGATGAGAAGCAACTCCACACAGAGAAGAGGAAGACTGAAGCGGTGAGGGAGGGAGCCGTCACACAGAGCACTTCCTAAAATCATGTTACTGTGTCATTATCCCACCTCTGCTCTCTTCCCAGCAATCATATTTGGAGAACATCTTTCAGGAGCTCTCAGTGCCACAACAACTGGTAAGCATGGCTAATGGAAATTTAATCAGTGACAAGAGTGGAGAATCAGTCATAATGCATGTCAAACTGAATGCACCCCGATAAGGAATAACAGAGAGATGCAAATAGTGGTTAAGGGAGGCTTCGCTGACAGACTGATAATGCCCTCGTACTTCCTGCGGTTTTATGTCTGTGAGTGTTTTATTTAGAGCATGGCTTATGAATGTGTTTTGGGATTTTTTTCATTGATTTTAATGCTGCAAATATGAGCACTCCAGCAAAACCAGAAGGCACAAGGATGCAAATAGCCCTCTGTTTATGTTTTTTCATTAAAGCAATAAGCCAATCTAATTAGGACGTCAAGATTTCAAGCAGTTGTTCCTTGGCTTCTTGTTTATTTGGTTGGTTTTCATTTTTTATACTTTCTCCAGGCAGAACCTTGTAAGATTAAACCAATAAATTGCTTGCAAAACTTGGGGTTAAATTGACTACACATGACAAAACCTAAACAAATCCCTCTTATCCCATTTCAATTTCCCCACTGGTAAACAGAGCGCTATCTTGTTCCACCAAAGAATTGCCATGAGCAAGACAGCACACAAAAACCCAATCTACAAAGGAACAAAACTGGGATGCTCCACCAGCACACCACGCATCCTCGGTGTCTCAACTTACCCATGAAGCAGGTTTCTTAAGGCTAGAATCGTGCAAACGCTCAATAAGAGTTTCAAGTCAAGCTTGCGTGAGCGTGAATGGTATTTAACCCTTTCTGTCTTCATGCTTTGATCCTGTGAGCTGTGGCATGTAACAGGTTTCTTTTGAACATTGTAGAACAAGACTTCATATGTAATCATTTGTATTATTAATTGTCTAAATGTTTATATTCACTTGTAGCTTACATATGTTGTGTTATAGTACTGCATGAATTAAAGTTTTGGGATATTTCTGGTTTACGCAAGTATTGAGGGTTGACTTTCACTATTATCACTGTTTTTAAAATAAAATTCATAGGCTCTACTTTTACTCAGATACATTTTTCCATACCCACCTGTTACATTTCCACTGTAAACCACAAAAAAGTAACGGTAGTAGTGAAATTCAATTTGCAAATGATTCATTGGAATTGCATCTTTTGATCAATTCGACTTTTTTGAATCTGTAAAACTGGTTCACAAAGATGTTTAAATAATTAATTTCACAAAGAGAAATACACTGGACAATGCATCATGCAACAGATCTTCCAACCTGATCTCATGCAAAAAAACAAAACAAAAAAAAACATATTTTAACCAATTTGTAAGATGTGAATCATAGAAAACAAAAGTAAGCAAAAAGATCAGCTGTACAGAGAATTCATCTATTTTGTGTGTGGGTGGGTTTTAATGGATGTAAATTAACTTATGTTTGTAGCTTAATCATTATTAAGCTTGTGAAATGCTGAACTCTCACATGTTTCATAGAACTGTTTGTATTTCAAAAATAGATGTCCTTACCATTCATGTTTAATCAGTGTCATACATGAATCAGCAATGATCAGATGCAGGGCGACTAAAAACTCGTCACCAAACACCAATGACTTGTACATACACTATATGGGCAAAAGTATTGACACCCCCTTCTTTAGAACATAAAAAGGCACTTCCAAAACTGTGGCAACAAAGATGAAAACATAATTCATGTATTTAAAAATTGTATTTCAATCTCTGTTGAAACAGTTTTGGACGTGTCTAAAATGACTGTACCCATATGTACAAGTCATTGGTGTTTGGTGATGAGTTTTTGGCTCAAGGCCTGCATTTAAAGTCACACCAGAGGTGTTCAGCTGGGATCAGGACTTGGCTTTCTGCAGACCAGTCAAGTTCTTCCACACTGACTCAATCAGTAATTTCTTTTTGAACCTTGCCTTATACACAGAGGCACTGTCATGTTAGAATAGAAAAGGGTTTTGTCCAAACTGTTGCTATACAATTAGAAGCACACAATTCCCTAGAATATCATTATATGCGTAAACATTAAATATTGTACTCATGGAAATGACTAATGTAGTCAAACCTGTTCATTAGAAGGGGGTGACTCAATACTTTTGGCAATATAGTGTATATATCTTCTGATTTAGGACAGAACTAGGGTCAGATGCACTATTCCCTAAATTCCCTACTTAAGATGTGGAGACCAAATATAACACTATAATGAATTTATCATATTTGTATACACACTACATTATATTCTATGGGTTTAATGTATTTGCAGACGGTGTCATTACCTATAACTGTCATATAACTGTATATTCAATGTTTTAGAGGAATGTGCCATTGAATGTGTTGCTAAGATGAAGTGAGTTTTCATGAAAAGAGAATCTAACTAAAATCAGAACTGAAACAAACACTGGATTTAAAAAATATATATAGATAAATAAAATAAATAAAAAAACTCCCAAAAAATGTCCAAACAGTGATTCTATCAGAGCATTTAGTGTGTTATGATACCATCGTTTACAACTGTTTTTGCATTTGATGTTGTTTGATAGGAATTGTTACTTTCTATTGCCAACAACTGAGAATTTATTGCAATGATTTTAAATTCAGTGGAGATATCTGACATAATATGACCTTTTATATTAAGTCTTTAGAGCCATGGGCTATTTTTAGATATCCCAAGTACACAATACATGTATGGCCACATGAATTTTAAGAATCATATACTTTTTTGTTTGTTTGTTTAGATCGTTTAGCGGGGTTTGACCAAACAATTAGACAAACTAGTTTTTTTTTTTTCATCATCCAAGCACCTGATTCCTAGCCATTTCTAATATACAGGGTGGGCCATTTATATGGGAATATAAATAACATGGGAATGGTTGGTGATATTAAAGTCCTGTTTGTGGCACATTAGTATATGTGAGGGGGCAAACTCCTCAAGATGGGTGGTGACCATGGTGGCCATTTAGAAGTCGGCCATCTTGGGATAAAACTTTTGTTTTTTTCAATAGGAAGAGGGCCATGTGACACATCAAACTTATTGGTAATGTCACAAGAAAAACAATGGTGTGCTTGGTTTCAACGTAACTTTATTCGTTCATGAGTTATTTACAAGTTTCTGACCACTTATAAAATGTTTTCAATGTGCTGCCCGTTGTGTTGGATTGTCACATGGCCCTCTTCCTATTGAAAAAACAAAAGTTGTATCCAAGATGGCCGACCTCTAAATGGCCACCATGGTCACCACCCATCTTGAGGAGTTTGCCCCCTCACATATACTAATGTGCCACAAACAGGACTATCACCAACCATTCCCATGTTATTACGGTGTATCCATATAAATGGCCCACCCTGTACATTTGATATGACTAAATATTATTAACTTGTAAAGAAATTCCAGGATCAGTTACCTCTTCACTTAGGCCTAGTATTTTCATCTAGTCAGTCATAGAAAAATCTGATTGGTTGATAACTTTTGACGTTTAATCTAGGTGTGAAAATAATTAATATCTAGCGCAAGTGCACGGAGAGATGTGCGAGTGCACAGGACAATGTTTGAGCGCGCACACGCAGACTTGAGCGAGAGGAGAGACCATTAAAAAAAATATATATATATATAATTAAAATCATGCAGCAATGCATGCTGGGAGCCACTGATGAGTTTACCCAGCATGCATTGCAACATGATTATTATTTTATTTTTATTTTTTAAATGGTCACCATTGTTGAGGTTCACAAGCTGATTCTTGATGTCTGTGTGAGTCTAGCTGCTACCATCGATTAAAACTTTTTTTGTGGACAAACTGTTTGGAAAGTCCTTTATATTCACTGACTGTCACAGAACCGCTGGCTCTTAGAATCACTTTTACTATAATCAATACAACATCCATTTAATCAGAGAATAGACACACAATGAGTCTATGTAAACTCTCAATAGGATCAGTTCGCTAATCGATGATTGTTACTATAAATATATAACAACCAATAACTGATCACTTACACTGGGCTTTTGAATTGCAACAAATATGTTCGTGGAACATTTGCTTACAACAGCCAGAGAAAAGAAGAAAGAAAAGAAACAGCTCAAGGGTCAAGAGCCCAACTAAAGCAGACACTGATCTCTAACATGGTTACTTCAAATGAAAATGAATCAACATCTAAAGCTTAGTTAATTCTCAATAAGATCTTCTGTAGATGTCTGACAGAAATAAAGTCAGTCTGGTTATTAATAAGTGGAGCTGGTGATGCTGTTTGTGGGGTTGTTTAGATCTTGAGATTGAATGTATTTTATTTCAGTTAGTTGTTGTTCTTGTGTTTCTCTTTCTGTCAGTGATTCTGGTTGTTAACAGCAGGTGTTCATCACTAATGCTCAATCAGCACTTAATTAATCACTTAATTACTTAGTGAACTCAGCTGAAATAAGTTCAGAGCTCACAGACATATGAATGCAAATACAGGAGTTAATCAGAACGGACTTGTCATGTTGGCCATCAGTATATATGTTTATTTGTCTGTGTTTCTGCATTTTGGCACATGTAAATATTGTCACCTCCTTTACTTAAGTTTTTTGTTTTTTCTTTTCTCATATTTTTGATCTATGGGCTTCTGTATTTGGTACATGTAAACATTGTCACATTCTTTACTTGCATAATAATAAATAAATGGGTTAGGAAGATGCAGTTGAGGTCAAAACTTTATACACCTTTCAGAATCTGGAATATGTTGATTATTTTTTCCAAAATAAGAGGGATCATACAAAAAGCATGTATTTTTTTAGTACTGACCTGAATAAGATATTTCACATAAAAGACGTTTACATATAGTTCAAAAGAGAAAATAGTTGAATTTATAAAAATGACCCTATATATTCAAACATTTACATACCCTACTGTGTTGTTATGATCCACAGCTGTTTTTTTTTTTGTTTGTTTGTTTTTTGTTTGTTTAGTGATAGTTGTCCATGAGACCCAAATTTGTCCTGAACAATTAAACTGCCTGCATTTCTTCAGAAACATCCTTCAGGTCCCACAAATTCTTTGGTTTTCCAGCATTTTTGTGTATTTGAACCGTTTCCAACAATGACTGTGTGATTTTGAGATCCATCTTTTCACACTGAGGGACTCTTATACAGCTATTACAGAAGGTTCAAACTCTTTCTTTAGGCCTACTGCCCTTTAGAAGCTACAGAAGATACTTACATGTTTTCCAGAAGACAAAACAAAATTTTGACAAAATTGTCAAAAGTTTTCCAGAAGACAAAATTTTGAAAAACCAAAGAATTTGTGGGACCTGAAGGATTTTTCTGAAGAACAGCAGGCTGTTTAACTGTTCAGGACCAACGAGGGACTCATGAGTAAATATCACTAAACAAACAAAAACAAAACGAAAAAAGCACAGCTGTGGATCATTCTGGTAACAACAAAGTATTAAGAATCAAATATGTAACTTTTGAACGGGGTCATATTATATTATTTTATGTTGTGGACTATAATGTATTTTATGTGAAATATCTTATTAAGGTCAGCACTAAATAAAACAACATGAATTTTGTATGACCCGTCTGATTTTGGTCAAATAAATAACATTCTGCAGATTCTGCAAGGTGTATGTTGCATCCAGCGCAGTTCCAAATGAAATGTCCCTATCTAAGTAAAAGGGAACTGTATGGGAACATTCTGTTAACGTTCATGTTTTCTTTGTAACATTGCTAGATGACCATAGAATAACCAATACAGAACGTCCCCCCTAAGTCATATCGGGAACGTTATTATGTGACCAACAGAGGACCATGTGGGAATGTTCTGTTAAAGTCCCAAATGTTCTCTTTGTAACATTGCTAGATGACCATAGAATAACCAATACAGAACGTCCCCCTTAAGTCTTATCGGGAACGTTGAACAGCAGCACTTTCAAAACCAAAAGTTTCAAAACCTAATGTTCTGTAAAGGTTTGGGACTTTCGTCACCTTTACAGGACTTTAAGGGAACGTAACGTTACGCGAGAACGTCCCCTCCTACCGGGGAAGCTGTTTGTGCATAGATAAGATCCCAGAAGTTGCTAGTATTGTTGCTGCCGCTAGCACCATGTCCTGGAGACACTGTGTTTCGTTGTGAAAGAGAAACTACATTGTTTGGGCTTCCAAAAGAGGACACAACTAGAAATCAGTGTTTAAATTGTATTTACAACACTGTTCCAGAACAGTTCAACCCAAATATTAGTGTGCGTGCAGCGTATTTTAACAGAGGACTATTTCCTGAACCTTTGAGTAGCCTGACAGCTATGCTCAAAGGCTGTTTCTATAAAGTGGGGCAATTCCTACTTTGCTAGGACAGTCTGGCGCTTCAGACTCACAGCCTGTAATGTTTTCATATTTAAAGAATTTGCCACTTATGATTCAAATGCGAGTTTTGAGCAGTGTAGTGTACACTGTTTAAATCTGTTATAATGGGTTTTATTGTTTTTGTGTCGTTGCGCCAGGATACGGCATCACAATACAGTAAGGGGCGTAACATTTCTGTCACACGTTTGAGGTATTCAGCCAATCACAATGCACTGGATAGCTGGCCAATCAGAGCACGCCTCGCTTCTCAGAACGATGAGCTTTGTAAAAATTGGTACGTTTCAGAAAGGCGGGGCATAGAGGAGCCACAATAATGTACAGTATGTGGAAAATAATGTGTTTTTTGAACCTTAAACCGCATAAAACCATTGCATTACACCAAATACACAAAATAAATTTATTTTAAGCAACATCATATGACCCCTTTAATTTAAAGTAATGATTAAAACATATTTTTTTAGAAATATCTCACAATATCTCATCCATGTTTTAATTAGATCTTAAAAGTGTAGTTAAACTGTTCAATTGCATTCATTTGATTACTACAGTTTTTGATAATGCATTTGTATTAAATCATAAAACACATAATCCAAAAACATTAAAACCATCAAAACAGAATTTCTGGAAAAATAAAACACATATTGTAGGGAATTATTATTGTTAAATTTTTTGTAGGTTTTTCAACATAAAAATAGGCGCCAAATATAGTATTACACAGTATATTTCAATATATCATATTATATTATATTACTGGGCCATGCTAACCAGACAAACCTTGAATCCTTGGTTTCCACATCACAAAAGAGCATATTGCAGGAAATTATATGTTGCATCATGTAAAACTGCTCTTAACACGTGAGATAAAGTGACTAGAAGGCTCATGAAGTATACCTATTCAGAATCAAATGCTCTCTTCAGATGCAGCTGTTGATGTTATTTCCCAGGTATAGTTGTTTCGGGGAGTATCACACACTGTCATTAACACTAATGGAGCTGTCACACTGACTGCAAAAGTGGCCCTGGAGTCAGTAGGATGCTCAATGCATACCTCTAAGGCCTGTCTGACTTTTATTGTCTGTTTTGTTGCTGACGTACAATTACTTACCGACTTCACGTCAAGTCATGTGTGCATGTTTACAGAATTGCATCTGTGGTGTCACAATGGCATCAGTAATCTATAGTTGCTTTCTTCCTCCCAAGAGCTACAATTGAATTTGCCAACATTTCCTTTAACACACACAGACACAGTTTTTTGTTTTTTTCTTTATTTCTTTCCTACCTTCTGGCACTAAACAAATTTCAACCTCAATGCAGACCAAACTGATTTATGTCAACAATATGGATGGGGATTCTCTAGTCATAATCCTGCCCTCTTTCTGAGGAAAACTCAAGGTTTCCCTCATTCCAGGAAGTCTTGTAACAGATTTGATTCATAACTTTTTTCATCTGGTTTGCCAATATGCACTCGTTTATCTCCCTTTATTAATATAAGGACAGAGATACGGCCACTGTGACACGGAAAGATTTAAATAAGATGAATATCCCAGCAACCTAGTGATTTGAACATTATTCAGCTAGAAACAATATCACTCCCATATGGAGTCCTCCTGAAATGAGCTAAAATGAATGTTTGTAATGTTTTCTCATACCGACATATGTTTTTCTGTTTTCTGTAAAATAACCCTGCCACTAATCACATGAAGCTCTTCTAGAAACAAATGCTAGTGATACACGTATTGTGTTGAGCTAATTTATTTATGTTTTAAAGCCAACATTTTATATGTATATTATATATAATTATATAGTTTTAATGTTTTTATTTATATATTGTTTAATTATATATATCATTTTTACATATTTTTAATTAATGTTATTATAAATTTATTAAGTATAATTTTTGTTGGTTAAAAACATTTTTTATGTTTTTGCTTGTTGCCTTTTACATTTTCATGGTTTTATTAATTGTTTTAATCTTTAAATTACCTGAAAAGCTTATAATATGCTGTTTAATGGCCGTCTCTGTTGTAACAACATACCCCATAAGGTGTCAACAAAAGGTCAAAATGTGTTCAATGGACTCTATCTCTTTTTTTCTGGGTAGAAATCAATAGTTCAATACATTGTGAACTTTTTTGTAGCCTAGACTTTAAAATATTGACCTGTTCAGAAATTGATTTTCACAGAGAAATATTCACCCGAGTAAAAAGTGTGACAATTAGCCCCGGTCTCTTCTACTTTATGAGGTAAAGATGTGTAAAAGCATAAATTCTCAACGCTTTAAATCATTGTAAGGATGTAGAGAATTTAAATTAGCCAGCATAATAAATATACCTGATAAAATATGCTCAGTTTCGCAGTCTCGAGACACAATTATTATAATGATATTTAAATTTTTTTGACAGAATTTTTCAATCATGCCTTTAGGGACATCTACCATCCGTTTCAGCAACAGTACAAAAAAAGACATTTTTGCTAATTTATTTCAGGAATGTCTCCAGGGAGATTTGAAAATGACTACATTTCTTCTTTGCTACCAAAGGCTCTGTGTATTGGAAAGTCATCCATTTCAATGGCTTTATTTTCCCAGTGTTAACTCAGGCCATCCGTATGCAGAAAAACTCTCTGTGAAATAAATGTCACACTTTAATGAAAGATAAAGGCTTAAAGTAGTGAAACAATAAGATCCATCATTGTGACAGATGAGAGACAGAGAGATTAACATTCTTCGCCAAGAGATTACATCACAATGAATGAACCCGCAATGGTGTTTTTTTTTTTCCAGCCACACAATAAAAAAAAAAATGCTAAAGTAAGGACTAGTTCATAGAAAAAAGAGTTTAGGCCAGGCTCCGTCACATAGCAAACATTGATTTGTGGTGAGTTCAATACTGTTATCATTTTGCTCTGTTTAATCTCAGTCTGAAGTGGCCGATAGCCATCGGAAACAATTTCAAACAAATCCGAATGCATCCTTCCATCGCTATGGATATTTCCCAAGGTCATCGTTCCTCAGACGCCACCCGGCATTTCAGAAAACACCTGCTGTTGAAAATATTAATGCAGCCACACTATAATAAAAGTAAATTCAAATCTGCTGGCTGTCCATTCTTATTCAACGGTAATGGGTTTGACTTGTTATCTTTGTGAAACCGCACCACCTGATCCAATTACTCGGAGAGACCCTGCTTTTTCTTTTTTTTCCATTTCCGAAAACCGTATTGTCAAAGACTAACCCCAACATTTAAAAAAATACACCAGTCTAAGAGAAAGCTCGAGCATGGACGATGGCGACCACAACAGTCCTAATATTCACACTGCATCATCTGGAATATAAATGGTATTTATGGGAATAAATTGGATTTCAGATCTGCTAACACAAACAAGAAGTAATTTATTGCCATTGCACATAGTTTTCGCAATTTACACAGTTTTTGTAGACATTACATCAGATACATAATGTTTGTCTTGGC
Source organism: Barbus barbus (assembly GCF_936440315.1). Taxonomy (NCBI): domain Eukaryota; kingdom Metazoa; phylum Chordata; class Actinopteri; order Cypriniformes; family Cyprinidae; genus Barbus; species Barbus barbus. Next base: position 19,983,515 of record NC_136753.1, read on the forward strand.
TTAACTTTAATATTAGCAATGCAGAGGTAGTACAGAGGACATAAATCAGTGCACTGGTGATCAAACATATAACACTTCCTGAAATAGTCTGTTTATCTAAGCCAGCTTCTGCTGCCCTCATAGGGAAAGCTTGGCGTTTAAGTCATCCGATGTAGGCCCATATGCATGTTGTTATGTAACTGATGTTATGGTCTCAAAATTCACTTTATCCTGTGACCCTAACCGCAAAAGCTCATGTGCTTACTCAGCACGGATGAGTCATGATTCTTCAACCTCCATTATCATGTAAAGAGGATTTGCTGTTGCATGTGTAGCATGTGTATTTCTTCTCAGGCACTGCTAGGCACTTTTTAACAAGGACAGCAGAAAATGGCTTGATTTTTAAACTTTAAAATAATTGTCAACCTAAGGAGTTCAGATTAAATATTATACACGATTTTTTATGTTTTATTTCTTCTTAAATTAGGTTTGCTGTATTGGCAGCACTGTTATCAAAAATTGGGACTAAATGCTGTCTAAATGCAAATTAGAAACTTAACTTGATTGTATGTAAACATCTCTCGTTCAAACAGGTTAGTGTTATGTCTCAAAAATAAAGTTAAATGACAATTATAAATTAATTATTATTATTATGAGTTTATGGGGTGGTTGTTATTGTTGTTAAAGCTAAATGAAAACAATAGTTTGATTATTTGCAGTTATTTAAATCTTATAAATGATCCTTGGATGATTATAATTGATCATTTTATCCGCAAAATTTAAGATAAAAAAATACCAAATGTATTTATAGAAAAATTGTCATTAAAAGTACTATGTAAAATATACTTGCTTATGTTGATCCTACATTCATTTAGAGATTCAGTGTGTAATTACTGTACAGTATATTTAGGATTAGGTGTTATGGTCACACTATATTTTAAGATACAATTCTCAATATTAACAAACCATTAACTACAGTACGACTTTTGCCTCAATAAACTCCTAATTTTGTTCTTATTAATAGTCAGTAAGGTAGTTGTTAAGTTTCGGTATTGGGTAGGATTAGGGATGTAGAATATGGTCATGCAGAATATGTGCATTATAAGTACTAATAAACAGCCAATATGTTAATAATAGGCATGCTAATAAGCAACTAGTGAGAACTGGTCCCTATACTAAAGTGCTACCGGTGTGATTAATTGTGATTATTCACAGAAACCGATGTGAATAATTTAGTTTGTTAAATCTCCTCACAGCCCTAGTTGAAAACTGCATACTTTCCATGCTAAGTTCATTTTATGTTACATAATAGTTAATACACATTTTATAGTCCTCACAAAACAATTCAAACAAAAAAAAGTGGTATTTGTGCCTCTAATGCTTTTTTATAAAGGTCAAGTGGCACCCAAGTGTACCGTATCTGTGGAAAGTGCCTCCAGCTGCGACTTAGATCTAATGAAATGTATTAAAAATGGCTGAAACAAAGATCTTGAAAAGATAAATTTGTATACAGTGTGTACATCTTTTCTGATGGCGTTTCGTCATGCATTCAGAGCGGATAAGCAGACCCGCACTACCCCTACAAATGAGCTCTATCTAGATGTATAAAAATGCCCCTTGAGGAAATAAACATGCTAAACAGGATTGCATTTCAAGTGCAGTTGATGCTATTGTTTTGGCCTCTCTTGACTGAAATGATCTAGACAGTGCAGTGCACCTTTCAAGACATCGCCTGTCTAAAATTTACTGACAGAGAGGTAAGCCCTAGGGCTAACACACCATCACTAAACAAGCCAAACCTTCAGTTCACTTTTCGGCTGACTCTTGTCCTTTCTTCCATTTTCCCCAGCTGTGTCATCACAGGAGTTGACATTTGCACAGGTAATATAATGAGACCTGTTCCTGTTATTGGGAAACTAATGCATTTTGAGCTTGGGCTATTTTTTACTTGACATTTACATACATTAATACCTGATTAGCTCTCATTTTCAATGCCAGCTTGCATTTTGCATTTCCCGTATGGAAATAGCATTTTATTTCTTCTGACGTTTTTACACTTTTTTTAGTTACTCCAGCACTAAATCTAATGCAAAGTGTTTATGGCATGAGTGTTTAGAAGGTTCTTGGGGGAGATTAGCTTTGCTGAATTACCGATCAAGCAATCTGAACCCTGATCTCTGTTTTTGAGCTAGCAGCGCTGTACGTCTGACGGTTTTTAAGATGGAGCGGCCGATAGAGATCAGATTCTTCCTCTGTCATGCCGGCTCTTAAGAACATCAAGGCCATATCAGCTATCATATCACTTCATATTTTTAAAACCAATTTCATTTCAAAAGAAATGCGTCAGATCTGCATTTTTGTCAGCTCTGTGCCAAATTCCTTCATTTTTGTACGGTATAATAAGGTCATGTTTGCCAAATGGTTTAAGAAAAAGCATCTTCTGTTGAAATGTGTCAAAGCCAGTTAAATGTCAGGCTCTTCAATGATGTTTCTGTTTTTCACATTTCTTCAGTAACACTTTGCAAATATTTTCCCATTTGGGATCAATTAGCCGTCAAACCCTGCGTGCACCTTCATTGATAGTTGAATACATTTTCAATAATCTCTGAGGCAACTAATTCTATCAAATGTATTAATTTGCTCCTCGTACGAGCCCAATGCACTGATCTTTTTTAATTAGTGAGTAATTGGTGCTTAATGTGATGTAGTAAGAGAGCCATTGAATGTGGTGCCGTGAGGGGACGGCAGCATAGATTCCATTGTGCATGAATGAATAACGCCATTGATCCATCAGGCTTGTGACAGGCAGTCAGCTTGGGCAAGGGAGTCAAAAGCATGTTTGTATGCCAGTCGTCTGTACATAAGCGGGGCTTGTAATCAGGTGGAATCTAATTAACCTTTTCTCCACAGTGATTGTTAAAGTGACTCTCACGACAAAGGATACTCGCTGACAACAGAGTGGCCACTTTTGAACTGTGAAGGTCCCAGTGAAGTACTGTATCTGAGGGTTGCGAAACGTGTATGAGCCAGTGACTGTGAAATCTCTTGGCACTTGGAAACAGTGGTGAGTGAAAATCATTGACTTAAATGCTAATTTACTGCTTCAAATGATTCATTCGGCTCATGATCGAAGCGTAGAGACACTCTGTGGTCAACAGTCATGCTTAGTTCTTTTAGTCAGTCTGAGTTTATCTACACAAACAACTTGTAATGACATCTAATGGAACAGAATAACGCTGGGGTAATAGGAGTATTATTGATCCAATTTCACTGATTCATTTCATAAGTATAGATTATTGCTTGTAAACTCCTGCTTTGTGATATCCCCTTATTCATATTCGCAATAACTGGGGCAAATTCTCAAAGCCTCCGATAATGATTTGGACATGAGAAGAGGATAATGAAGGCCTGTGGCACATGATCTGACTATCTTAGAGTGATTTCCTTTAATAAGAAGCAAATCTGTGTTTCTCACTTCCACTCTCTTGGATGAACATGACCTGTCGAATCGCTCAGCACCCGCCGTCTGACAATATAATTTATACCTTGGAACGGTAATTTCTTCAATGCAGTCGCGAGTCTGAAATACAAATTAGGAGCAGGCGTGAGATTAACTCCAATCACAAACACTTGTGGTAGGCCATCTGAAGTGAAAATCCTTCCCTTGGTAATCAAACCAAATACTCCACACGGCACAATAGCCAGCTTCCTGCTTTCGTTAACCCTAAACAGCAACGAAATGACAGGTGAAATCGGAAAGCGCTAACTAGTCATTAGCATACGCCGAGGGTGGATTTGCAAAGCCTCTCTTGTGTGCTGTTGGTTCGCCTGCTCCATCTGCCCGCTTCTGTCTCGGCTGCTTTAATGGCTGTATAAAAGTGTGAAAAAGAGCACAGTGACAGTTCCAAAGTAGATCCCCAACCATCCTTTCCCCCTCAGAGCGATTAAAGAGCCAATGTGAGGTGGTGACAGTTCTGGCTTTTGATCATGTTGCCTGTCAGAGGAGTGTTGACTGGTAGGGAGTCTGGCCAGTAGTCGTATAAAGGGGCAAATCATGAGGCAAGGAGAAAGAAAGACTTTGGCAAATCAATGCTTGCAGCTCTTGAGAGTAAAGACAATGGGTACTCTTTGAGTTTTGGTTTACATTTGGCTGGATTGTGTTCGTTTAACTAATATTCAGCACATTTTAACATCCGGGATGAAAGCAGCGTAATGTAATATACAATGATATATATTGTTTGGGGTATGGGTTTGGAATACCTAGTAGTTGAGTTTGGTTTCATGAATTGGAAGACATAAATCATACCTAATCCTTTCATAATGTGTGACACTAAGCTGAGAAAGTAAATACAAATGAGAGGATGTAGCCAGCATGGGTGGCTGCTGGATTCAGGTACTCATTATAATATCAATGTGAAAGGAAATTCAATGTGGTAATAAAAAGTAGACAGAGAAAAATAATAGTATTCCGGAATGAATAATTGATGTGAGCTATACGAAGATGCTGTAATGTGTTTGCTTATTTCAACACCAGGTCTGCACTATGGGTGAGACTGCGATGAGAGAAATGTGATGTGGCAATGTGATTATTAATTGTCTTGTTTCTAATAACATTGGTATCTGCATGTAAACAATTTGTGTGAATAAAAACTCTGAGCTATGTGGAGTGTGCATGAAACGCAATGAATTATTTCTCATCTCATTTTGGAATATCTAGATCAGTGTCTCTTAAGTCGTGGGTTGTGACCCAAAGATGGGTCACAGATCGGTTCTAATAGTATACAGCAAGAGAAAAACAATGCTATATGCTAATATTACAATTCAACTAACCTTAGAGTCATGCTCAGAAAAGATTTCTCAATCCTTTTTGTTGTTGACCAATCAAATTCTACAGCATTTGGCTGCAAATTCATCTGTAACTTGACATTAGCTTGTCAGATTAGGCAGATGCCAACACGGACCAGTTGGTTGACAAGCCCTCGTCAAGTAAAATACAACCCAGACCACGTAATATTAAAATGTAAGATTTTAAGGATATATTTGTTTACTTCTTTATAGATCCAATGTAAAATCTGTATCCTGAACATATGAAGATATATTCTTTTTTTGTATTCTTTCTTCTTTTAGGTTTATAGAAAACATCAGGTGAAAGACCTTTTGTGCTTTCGCCATTTAAAAAGCTTTCTCGTAGAATCTCATTTCTTTTTATTTTGAAGAAAGCGCCCAAACAAAATTACATCTCACATAAAAGCTCAGATATAAAATGCTGGCCTATTCTGACTGCTTTTTCCTCCCATTCATCAGGGTTTTTAATGTTATCTGCAGAAATCAGCTACGGTGTGTCTGGAATTCACACTTTCACAGAGGTCGAGAAAACCTCCATAAATGGGGAGAAAGAGTGCCTTGTCATGTCTAAACGAGCTAAAAGCATGTATTTAATTTCCTTCTGAAATTAAAGAAAGTAAGAAGTAAAAGACTGTCTCCAAAGGTCACACTTGTTTTAGTCATTTTCAGAGAGATTAAAACCATGTCACTTATTGTACTAAAACTCCATTATGCCATCATTGCAACACCCCATTAATCTCAAGCATTATGCTCCCTATAAATGCAAGATGTTGTGCTGTTAGTCTGAGAGCGTCTTCACCACAGCACAAGTTACTTTACAGCTCTTGTCTGAACATGTTCCCCCATAACTATCAAGGCATGAAAGAGACTATAAACCTGAACATCACAAGTTGAATGAAGATGATAAAACTCCACTGTTTAGCGTGATGGGATTTAAAAATTGCATTCTGACAGAAGCCCCTTTGTGCTTCGGTGGGTAATTAGAAAGTGTGCACTACAGTCGCGCAAATTAAAAAAATAAATAAATAAGTGGAGGGTAGCTTGGCATGGTTCCTCTGGGTATCCATTAAAGGATGTTTTCTTGAATTGAGGTTAGGTGCATTGATCTCTGTCGAGACTGCCGAAGCTGGGAGTTAACGTTCCTGGCTGCAAGCATGACTCATTTCATACATTATTCCAATTAAATCGCTGTGAATCATGACCTCTTGGGCTGGCAATGTACCAAACTCATCACGATGGCCCCTGTCACTTTCCGGTCATGTTTCTCACATTCGACATAAAAGACAGTCGAGTATATTAAAATGAACAGAAAGAATAATGCTTTCCCTATTCTTTTTATAAAACATCTTTGTCGTCTTATCATATCTCACCACCAGAAAATGTCTGCTTGGATTTTGTACAAGCATCAGTTTTGTCTTGAAGGATGGTATTCGGTGTAAAACAGACATGTAATTTGTAATGTGTGATGCAACAAGGTTATTTAGCTAGTAATACTATGTGCTGTGTTGCTGGAAGAACTCGGTCGGTTATTAGGTGAAGGACATTCAAGACACGTTCTCAGGCTATTCATGGAGATATCAGTCATCTTTTTTCCGTTACACAGTTACATATTATATCATCTGAGGCAATTGTATATAAATGTCTCTTAAACAACAATCTGATTGCCTTCTGGAGGCCTCAACCTGGTTAAAATCAATTGCTTTATGGCACATTTTCAGTGCTATGCCAAACATGTGCCAATTTCACCGAAAACTGCCTTGGGTAGCATTTATTTACTGCAAACCTGAGCACCTGTCCTCTAGAGATAAGTACCAATGTGTATTATTTAAAAATCCTTAAGCATTTGTAAAACATGTCGCACCAGATTTTTCTATTTTCTTCAGTGTAGTTGAACAAACTATTTGCCCTTTCGCCCTATAGTTTTTCTTATCTTTAAGTGAAATGTGATGACTCAATATGGGCACTTCGTTCTCAGGGTTTTTCCACTTATAAATTCATGATCATTTGTTTAACCTGAACACTTTTGCAGCTGCTGCTGCTTAGCATATTCTGGTCTGACAACAAGCATCAATTTAATAATTGATCCAGTTTAAATTATTAAAGAATCTAAATAAGACTGGTAAACAACATAAAGATTGCTGCAGTGGATGTAAAATAAAATATATAAGCATTTGACACTAAGCAAATTTCCACTTAGCCAGTTTACTTTAATATTTAAATATGCATAATTTTATTATTTTCAATAAAGACTAATGTTTTAGAAAAATATATTATTTTATTTACAATATGTTTCATACATATATGCATAGAATGTGTGATTTGCTTTTTGGGATTGAACACAGTCTTTTCTTAAATTGTCTAGGGTCTAGAAGATCTATATTATTTGTATTTATTTATTAATTTCAAATATTTCGACATATACTTCCAGTATCATTTGTTTGATGAAAAATACATTAGGTATAGACATTCTGTGCTGAGATAAATCTGCCCAGCATCATACCAATACTCTACAAGGTTTGCATTGTCATTCAGTCATTCAGTCCTCAGCAAAACTGAATCTTTAGAGGAGAATTTTTATTATGTTAGCTTGTCATGTAACATTCAGAAGTACTGTGCATGCCTGACTTTTTATAGATGCTTAAGTCATCAAACTTGCTCTCTTGAAAGCTGCCAATTTTGTCTTCCTCTTAAGAAGTGCTAATCAGACAACCACAGTAGTATGTGCAGAAAAATCGATGACATTTAAAATGCTAGTTTTAGTGCTGAGGTGCTGTAATTTTGTCATCCAGACTACTCTGACACTGATTACACTAACAGTGAACAGAAACCTGAAAACCACATTGTAATTCTCTTTATTTAGCGTGGTTAAAATAAGGGACACATTATATTTGAGCATTTCCATTCAGTTTTATTTGCCTTCAGGATTCTGCGACATTAAAACCCGATGTATCATTACTCACAAAAAGGCTTTACAAATGTTTACACCAAGAGCATTTACAAAGTAATCCAATCTATCCTTCTAATGTGCAAATAATGCCCTGTAATTAGTGAACTTTTATCAAATAGTTTCCAGTTTATTTCTACCAAAACAAAGACAAGTTGTTACTCCAGTGACTATATCTCTGGCTAACTTTATTTTTGAAGGTCAGTTTTCTATTGCTACATACATTGACTATAAAAAAACTATTGAACATTTCCACTGTTATTGCTCAGGAAAACAGATAGAGTTCATTGAACATTTTATGAAAACATTCCTCAATAGAAGAGAAAGCTGTCACACTGTATGGGGTAAGTCGTCACAGTGGAACCTGCTATTAAACTGTCAATTATAAGCGTTTCAGCTAAATTTAAACAGTAAAACAATAATGAAACCCTAAATAATTCATGCGGTAGCACACAGAAATGTCAAACCATTATTAAGACCAACAAAAACTGAGATTAATAAACTAAAATGTTTTTGAGGTCATATAACTTTTCTGAGGAGTTTCTCTCTTTATAAACCTTATAGTTACTTACAATCCTTGTGACATCCCTGTTTGAATGAACTAATGATCTCTTAAGCCCTTTATCATTTCAAATGTGTTAATATTATGAATGAAAATGTTACCAATTTCAATCATCTCTGAATGATTAGAATTTTAAGCCTATAGATGATTCCATTTGCCTTGGGTTCGAAGGGTCACTGCATTTTGCATGTGAAATCGGAGAGCCTTCTACAAAACATCATCTGAGAAAATCTCACGGGTATATTTATGCATTCCAAAATGCAAATGGCTTCTGCTAATTTAGTAGAGCTGAAGATTATTCGACATGGCTGTAATTTTGTGAGCTCATCTCATCAGATAAAACTCTTTTTTTTATGTAGCAGAGGGCGAAATGTGTTTTACTAACAAGCTGATTTAAATGCTCTTTGCCAGGTCTCAGTGGTGGCAAGTGTTCCTTACAGTTCCTCAGATCTATCGATATCTGGCTGACGAAGACATCAACATCAGGGTATGTGAGGAGTTCATCCTGTTTTCTGTCAGCATAAGCAGGTCTTTGCATTCTCAGCTAGCACTCATGTGTGTGCAAGTTCCCTAATGATGCCCCGCTCCTGTCACAAACATTTAAAACAAACCACTCCGAGCAAGGGAGTGCAACTCAACACAGCTGCTCTCCTCATCTCTGATTGGCCCCGTTGCTGTTACTTGGGGAGAAACTAAATGTCATGGCCAAAAGGTGGAGAATAAATGATACAGAAGTGTCAGGAGCACCTGCACTCCAAAAGAACCTTCAAACTGTCCATGGGGATACCAAAGATTGATTCGCCAAGGCAGGTTTCACCACATTTTCTTTTTTCATTCCACATTTATTTTTTATTAATAAGAAGATAACAGCTCCCATATGATGCCCTAGAACTGTTTAACCATTTGAATCATTTCAATGGCAGAATGTTTAAATTCATCACCTAAACTGCCTTTCTGTTGTAATTATCCACTCAAGGACCTTGCAACCAGGCTGTCTAATAAAATTCACAATGGATCTCTAAAGGACGACAATCCATTTTAATCCTACATGTAATTAAGACAAGGGGTTATGGGTCAGAGCTGTTGTTGACAGGCAGACAGAAAGCTAATTCAGTACAGCTGCCTAAGCAAAGCTTATGTGTTATACCTTCAGACAAACAAAAAATAAATAAACCTAATATAAATTAGCATATTTTTGCATAGACCGTTTTACTTATGAAAACTTAAGATCTATAAAATATCCACAGAATCTGTCGAACAGGCACGACAGTGAGCATGTAATAAAAATGAATATGAATTCAAAATATGACTTTCTTCTTTCAAATGGATTCAATCAGTTATATTAAAAACCACAGGCTTTTCCAAACTTTATAATGGTAGTGAATGGGGGTCGAGATTTTGAAGCCCAAAAAACGGCATCTATCATAAATGTACGCCACACATCTCTGGAAAGGTTGATAAAGTGCAGTGAAGCAATGCATTTGTTTAAGAAAAATATTCATATAGTTAATTGCGCTAATTGTTATACGCATGTTCACGAGAGAGTGGCATTCCAGGGAATGACGTAGGTGTCACAAATCCAGTCTGCTCACTACCAGATGTCGTCTTCTCTTTACATTGACTTTCACACCACACAGACTTTTACGTTTCACTCCGGACTACAGTTCCCATGATCCATTGCACACACACACAGCTGAAGGCACTGATTACACATACACAGCTGAATACATTCTGACACGCTTTATACGCCTTGGACTTCCTCTTCCAGATCGCTGGGTATTGTTGTAGCGTTTAGCACTCTCCTAGTGTTAGCTGCCTTACCGAGCAATTCTGTGTTAGTTCTAGTTAGTCTTGTCTTTCCGTGTTGCCTTGTTTCCTGATTCCTGCCTGTGTATCTTGAACTCTTGTCTCGCCGTTTGGACTCTGTTTGGATTATTGCTCATGTTATTGGACTACCCCTCTTCTCAAGCCCTCTGGATATTGTTTGCTGATCAAAGACCCACGCTTGCCCTAGGATTACTCTTTTTGTCTGTTATACCTGTTTGCTGATGTTTTGACCCTGCCTGTATTTTTGACCACATCTTGGAATAAAGCTTGCAAATGGGTCTGGATGTCTCACGTCTCATTCGCCCCGTTACAGTAGACGTAGCGTGAGCTCCGGTGAGTATATGCTAGTCTTGCGAGAACCAAGTTTTGTTTACCACATAAAGTGAATTGTTTTAGTTATACTCTACATTTTATTAGTCTTAAAATGGTGCGTTCGTGTGTATATCCGTAATGCTTCAACATAGCTAAAGTTGCGTTTGTCACTTCTCGTGGAGCTTACGCTACGTCTACGTCCTACATCATTCGCTGTAATGCCACTCTATCATGAATGAGCATGCGACAGTTAGCGGCAGCTAGAGATTAGTTTACAAAGTTTTAAATATGGATATTTTTGCATCAAAATGCATCGTTTGGCTTCAGAGGGTCTTTGTTAACCCCCTGGAGCCATGTGGAGTACTTTTTATGATGGATGGATGCACTTTTTGGGGTTTTAAAATCTCAACCACCATTCACTGCTATTACAAAGCTTGGAAGAGCCAGGACATGTTTTTAATATAACTCTGATTGTATTCGTTTGAAAGAAGAAAGTCATATACACCTAGGATTGCTTGAGGGTGAGTAAATCATGGTGTAATTTTCAATTTTGGGTGAACTGTCCCTTTAATATACATTTATTGATGGAAACGTGTTGTATATCAGACCGCTGATCTTGGTAACTGAAGCTGGCACTGCTTTCATGTCTCTCGTTTATCACAATTCTTACAAATCTCATTTATGTTGTGTCCCAGTTTTTGATTATATTAAGAGACATCTTAGAGGATGTATTTATTAATATTGCTTTAATACTTCTAATACTTTTTTACTATTTAAAGGCTTTAGATTTTTTTTTTCTTGCTTGATTCTTCATTTATTTTGTGTTCATCTTGGTGGTTGTGTCTTACTCTTAGAAGCTTTAGGATTCAGATAATTTCAGTCAAAATCCATAGTTTATGTCCACATAATTAGTCATCTGCCGAGTAGCCGCCAGTATCCTGATCAATCTGTCATGGTTTATTTCACAGCACTGTACATTTATTCCTTACACATAATATAACTTTGGTGTTTAAAGCAGACAAAAGTAGTTTCTGTGTATAGTGTTTGTTATTGCCTCCTATGCTGTGTTTTGTAGGTTAGAGAGAGCAAGCTGAACAAAAAAATAAACCAGTATAGTTTGTAATTATTTCCATTGATCAGCTCTTTCATCAAAGCCATTAGTTTCAAGAAATCTCTCTCTTCCCAATTCTCTCCATTCTTCAGAGCTCCCTTTAAGGAGCCGTGCTCTGTATCCTAGCAACAAGGCTCACTCTCTCATAGATCTACAGTGTCTGTGGCAAAGGGTGAGTGCATAGTTACCATCTCATTTCACTGACATGTCACTTGCATGCTTAAAACATGCAGCTCGCAACAAACTTATCCTTGCACTACAATTGTTCAGTAGCTCATAGATTGGTAGTAACTGATGAAAGTGCCTCTTCTTCAGGTGCTCTTACAAACCCATTGGAATTACCCATTTCATAGAAGGCATTGTAATAGCACACTAAAATGTCATTTTTGAGTTGAGGGAACTGAAATGATACATAAGTAATCATTAGAGTAACTGCCAGAAGCAATGAATATGATAAATATTTCTCTAGAGAATATTAATCCTGAAATAGTTTCCCAGAGACAACCCCTATAGCCACAATCAAAATTAATTATGGGATTGAGGTATGATTTGTACAAATATGAAATTCATTCATTCAGCAGTCAACAAGACTGGCATAGAAGGTCTTATGCTGCCATTGCAATAAGATAGCTTGGGTTGTGGAATAATTCTCTGTGGTTTCCACCAATAAATGAGTTTTCAGCTCTTCCATGCAGCGCGCTAAGAAAAGCTCATCAGGCCATGCGGTGTAACAGCAAACCCCTTCAGGCAAGGAACTGACCCTTCACTGCTGGCTTTTGTGTTCACACTCCTGCTGAACTCACCGGGGAAGAAAGACCAGGTCAGTCTGAAAGTGCAAATGACACTTCAGTCTCTGTTGATTGCAACACTGAAAAAATGTATTGAGGATTAATGATATCTCCCAGTGAGACCGGAGTAGCCTAGATTAGCATATGGAGTGGAAAAATCACGGTCAGTCTCATTCATGTTTTAAAGAGGTATTGCTTTACTAAGAAAAAAGTAGCTAAAAATATCATGATTCCAGACTTGGGTAAAATGTAGAAATTTACTTATTTTTCAGTTTAGGAGTTAGAATTCTATTTGAGCTGGCCACATATAATATTAAATTGAAGTGTTAATTCTTCTTAAAATGAACGTTCTGTCACCCTCATGTTGTTCCAAACCCGTATGACGTTACTTCTTCTGTGGAGCACAAAACGAGAATTGTACTGGTTGCTCTTTCCTTGCAGTTATTCCCCATGGGACAGAAGCTTTCAAGCCTCAGAAAAGGACTCAAAAGCACCATAAAAGTGGTTCATAAGTCTCTTGCTCTATATTCCAAGCCGTCTGAATTTACTGAATTGCAATTCAAACAAACCTTGTAAGCCTGCTTTATTTAGAAGAATTTGGGGTAAATTAAAGCATCTAGGAAATGATATTTGTCCATCAGTGTCCAAGTGAAAGTTAATTAATGAAAATACCCCTTATGTTTTATGTATAACATTTTTCATACTGAAAAAGTTTTATAATTTTTCATATACAGGTTTGCTACATCAATTCAAATCAAATTTTGGAATTTAAACAACATTTTAATCAATTCAATTCTGAATGGCTTGTTATTATGAAATGGTAATCATAATCTTTTAGCAAAGTACCGAGGTATTACTGTAGATGTCATTGTATGGCAACACAGAAGATAAAAGGTTAGTTTAATTTCAGAAACAGCCCTTGTGTGACATTGTCCTTTTTCCTTTATTCCCTTTATTGAAATAAAAGAAACATGTATTTTACCAAGGGCCAAAACAACAATTTGTAACATGCTGTAGTGGCAAATACCAAAGCAGCAATGGACCACCTTATTGGATTTGTTCTTTGTTTATGCAAAAAGCTTTGTTTAATCCTGCATATTATTCCCTTTCATCATAGTGCTTCATGTCATTGCAAACACAATGTTTTTCCTAAGCACAAATAATTTTTTGCTTTTCTATTTTTTTGTTTGTTTGTTTGTTTTTTGCCATGCAATCATGGCTTGCTGTAACTTCAGGACTGACTTCATAGCATTTATATTTAGAGCAGAATTAACATTTCCAACACTTGATTTTAGTATTAAAGCTTTCAGGTGCATTGTGAAAACAATAGTATTGTAGCAAAGAAACAAATGCAATCACCTTAAACTACCTTCAGGCTGTTATGAATGTTGTGGGTGGTGTTTTCCACAAGAACTAACTATATATAAGTTGTAAGTGTTGTTTCTGTCTAAGTTTACATGGACTATTCTTTAAATGTCCCTTTTTTTTCTTCTTCTTCTGGTAACGGTGCTGAAATAACCTTGGTTATTAACTCAATTTGTCAATGGTTTCATGAAGAAAATGGATTTGTGATGACTGAGTCGGTATCCTAGTGTTTGAATTACGCTGTGTGAAGCGCTGTGCGCCTAGGGCAGGAAACAGCTGCCCTCCCTCTGGCTTCACTGATCTGAAATTTCACCTCTGGATTGAAGAGCAACTTTTATTATTTAGTTTTAATTACCCCTTCAACCCTCTCTCACACAGGTTAGTGTAGAGACATAATCCCCCGGAGGGTCAGCAGCCAACTGGAGCTCCTGGGACCCGCACATACTGACTGTGAAGGACAGCGAAATAGACCTGTCAGGCACAGCTTAAAGCTTGCCAAAGCTTTGAAAGGAGGAGGAATAGTAGAGAATGGACGTGAACTGGGTGCTCGAGATTATACGGTGCTCTTTCCGCGGGTGAACGGAGGCATTTGACAGCAGCCGAAATTTATCTGATGTACATGATGGTACTTCAGCTCTGAAGACAACAGTGCCTCTTCCTGGCTTACCAGTCCTCCAGGTGCTCTTTCAGGGACAGAGGCTAGTAAATGGCCTAATGGAGTACAATTATAACTCTGGAATTATGCATCCATTAGCGGTTGAAATGGCTATTTGAATTTAATTTATAGGCAAGACGTTAAGATCATAACCGCCTCCTTTTTTACACACCGGGGCCAATTTCGCCATTGCTCATACACCAGTTGCAGCCTTATTTACTCTTTCACAGACTCTTATGTGGAATAAAATGCACAATAATTCACCTAACACTAGTGATAGAGTACTTCGGTTCTTTGGGATTGTAATTGTAGACATTTCTAAGTGGGATATACATAAGGTGCATCTCTTGTCAGGAAATCAGAGCTCAGTCAGTTTATTAGATTACGATTTTAAGGAATTTGTACATTAGAATGGAAGGGTGTGATCCTTGCAACGTATAGTCGTTCTGTTATTAAATTGCACATTTGCTCTTATTTTGCAGCAGGCATTATCCCCATGACGGAAATCTAGGAAAGTATTAAAGGGTGGAGAAAGAAAAATTGCTGCACACAATCCTGGCTGCATCTCCAAACAGTAATAATTTGGCAATAATGGGCAATTCATTGCTTGATTCTTTGACGTATTTCCGACTTAATAATCTCAAAGCAAGGCCGAACCTCAAAGGATTTTGCAGACTGCATAGAAAAGCACTGAAGCCAGCCTTTTATGGCTGCCTACTCATATCAGCAAGCTCTCTTTGTTTCCTTCCCTGACATAAAAGATCATATTGAATTCAATTATAGCCAACCGCTATGGCCAAAGTTGCCTGTTTACTTGTGGCTCAATAATTCCGCTGTGCAGTCACATTGTCCATCTGATTAAAAATGTCAGCGGAGTCTCATAAGTGACAGATGGACTTAGATATTGTTCCTTGATATTTTTAGTACAGAAACAGGTGTGTGTTTCCAGGGAGCGCTGCGAGATTCGGTCGTGGTCTGTTAGCGATGAGGCGTGCTCATAAGCGACCGGAGCCTTGTCCTCCTTGTCAAAAACAGGATGGTGTCCGCCGGTCATTTTTGTCAGAGAACAGCCTGATTTGCCAGCCGTGATTGTCGAAAGCTGCTGTCGACACAAGTGTGAGGTGTTATGGAGGCACCAATCAGGCTGACAGATCTGAGCGTGGTGAGAGAACTGCCTGAGCTCATTTTCAAACATCAGGAGAATGAGCAGACAAGAGGGTGTCTTTGACTTTGCCAAACCCCTCAGTGAGGTGAAACGGCTTTGCGGCTGAAGTGTTTCTGAAGCCCCCTGAAGACCTTGTCCATCTGTTCCCCCCGGTCTCTCTACTCCCATTTGTCATTCACAGAGTAAACAAACAATCTAGTGCTTATTTATCCTGGACACTGCAGGCCACCAGATACCAAAATCTTACACTGTCTCCAAGCCATTTCATTGGCCTGTAAAGAGTTCCAGATCAATGACAGAGACAGATTTCATAAGTCCATGTGGTTAAATGGAGTATTTAAGAGTCTTCCAAAAAAACATAATGAATATTCAAACTGATTTTTAAGCCAAGTACATTTAAATGCAACTGCCAACAATAAAAAATATTCACTGGCTGTCAAATTCACTAAAATGTACTAAAAGGAACATTATATTATTAATAATAATATATCAATTATATTAAAAAATAGATAATTTATATATATATATATATATATATATATATATATATATATATATATATATATATATATCTTCAATGCATTTAGGGGTGTGGTCCTGGTCAAGACAATCTCCTGAACTCCAAACTGAATGTCAGAATGGGAAAGAAAGGTGATTTAAGCAATTTTGAGCATGGCATGGTTGTTGGTGCCAGACGGGCCGGTCTGAGTATTTCACAATCTGCTCAGTTACTGGGATTTTCACGCACAACCATTTCTAGGGTTTACAAAGAATGGTGGGAAAAACATCCAGTATGCGGCAGTCCTGTGGGCGAAAATGCCTTGTTGATACTAGAGGTCAGAGGAGAATGGGCCGACTGATCAAGCTGATAGAAGAGCAACTTTGACTGAAATAACCACTCGTTACAACCGAGGTATGCAGCAAAGCATTTGTGAAGCCACAACACGCACAACCTTGAGGCGGATGGGCTACAACAGCAGAAGACCCCACCGGGTACCACTCATCTCCACTACAAATAGGAAAAAGAGGCTACAATTTGCACGAGCTCACCAAAATTGGACGGTTGAAGACTGGAAAAATGTTGCATGGTCTGATGAGTCTCGATTTCAGTTGAGACATTCAGATGTAGAGTCAGAATTTGGCGTAAACAGAATGAGAACATGGATCCATCATGCCTTGTTACCACTGTGCAGGCTGGTGGTGGTGGTGTAATGGTGTGGGGGATGTTTTCTTGGCACACTTTAGGCCCCTTAGTGCCAATTGGGCATCGTTTAAATGCCACGGCCTACCTGAGCATTGTTTCTGACCATGTCCATCCCTTTATGACCACCATGTACCCATCCTCTGATGGCTACTTCCAGCAGGATAATGCACCATGTCACAAAGCTCGAATCATTTCAAATTGGTTTCTTGAACATGACAATGAGTTCACTGTACTCAAATGGCCCCCACAGTCACCAGATCTCAACCCAATAGAGCATCTTTGGGATGTGGTGGAACGGGAGCTTCGTGCCCTGGATGTGCATCCCACAAATCTCCATCAACTGCAAGATGCTATCCTATCAATATGGGCCAACATTTCTAAAGAATGCTTTCAGCACCTTGTTGAATCAATGCCACGTAGAATTAAGGCAGTTCTGAAGGCGAAAGGGGGTCAAACACAGTATTAGTATGGTGTTCCTAATAATCCTTTAGGTGAGTGTATGTATATATATATATATATATATATATATATATATATATATATATATATATAATACTATTTCAGAGGTCGCGTTAACTGAAAAAAAAAAATAATTGACAGAATTTTTTTATTAGTGACAAAAAAATCTGAAGGCCGTCCATCACTTTGACAGACTACATTAATAGGGGGGATCTACTGTAAATTATAACTATAATTCCCACCCCGTCCAGTTGGTGGCGAGTGCTCTCCAGTGTGGCAGCAGAGCGTGGGATCATCAGCCTCCAGAACAAAAATAAAACTGTCACAATTATTTTGCTATGCCTTTGATTACGCACAGGCAAGTATCCACTAGTAAAGCGAAAGAGATGATCAGTTCGGAGCATTATAGGCTACTGTTCATTCATCAACTGAAAATAGCTTCGATTGGGATTTAAGAATAGATACTGGTTCATAAAAATGAGAATCTATTCAAATCGAGAAATTTATTTTATTTTTTTTTCTTTACCTAGCCCTAGCATATTTTGTTGTTTTTAGTTGCCTCCACTTTCACTGCGGGGTGTGGTGTTGAACATGAAAAGTGACGCACAGTCTTTTTATCTGTTCTCTTCGTAAATAAATAAATGCATAAGCCTATATGTGTGGCTTATGCATTTACGTGCTGTCGGTTCATTATTTAAAAATGAGAATGTGAACAAAAATAAAAGCAATTAAATGTTTTATTATAATTAAAATATAAAAATTAAAATGACAGTTAATAATAGATTGACATATTTTTTATGACCCTGTCCATCAAAAATGACTGACAATGTTAAAGTGTAACACAACCTTATTATTATTATTATTATTATTATATTAGTGTTATAACCTGCATAAAATTGATGCATTAAAAATAAAACCTAATATTCAGCTTTGCCGTCACGTGAATATATTATTTGTTAAAATATATTAAAGTCCAAAAGTTTTTTGGATTGTTATATACACTGAACAAAATGATAAATGCAACACTTTTGTTTTTGCCCCCATTTTTCATGAGCTGAACTCAAAAGATCTAAGACTTTTTCTATGTACACAAAAAGCCTATTTCTCTCAAATATTGTTCACAAATCTGTCTAAATCTGTGTTAGTGAGCACTTCTCCTTTGCCGAGATAATCCATCCACCTCACAGGTGTGGCATATCAAGATGCTGATTAGACAGCATGATTATTGCACAGGTGTTCCTTAGGCTGGCCACAATAAAAGGCCACAATAAAATGTGCAGTTTTATCACACAGCATAATGCCACAGATGTCGCAAGTTTTGAGGGAGTGTGCAATTGGCATGCTGACTGCAGGAATGTCCACCAGAGCTGTTGCCCGTGAATTGAATGTTCATTTCTCTACCATAAGCCGTCTCCAAAGGCATTTCAGAGAATTTGGCAGTACATCCAACCGGCCTCACAACCGCAGACCATGTGTAACCACACCAGCCCAGGACCTCCACATCCAGCATCTTCACCTCCAAGATCGTCTGAGACCAGCCACCCAGACAGCTGCTGCAACAATCGGTTTGTATAACCAAAGTATTTTTGCACAAACTGTCAGAAACCGTCTCAGGGAAGCTCACCTGCATGCTCGTCGTCCTCATCGGGGTCTCGACCTGACTGCAGTTCATCGTCGTAACCGACTTGAGTGGGCAAATGCTCACATTCGATGGCGTCTGGCACTTTGGAGAGGTGTTCTCTTCACGGATGAATCCCGGTTTTCACTGTACAGGGCAGATGGCAGACAGAGTGTCTGGTGTCGTGTGGGTGAGCGGTTTGCTGGTGTCAACGTTGTGAATCGAGTGGCCCATGGTGGCGGTGGGGTTATGGTATGGGCAGGCGTATGTTATGGACATCGAACACAGGTGTATTTTATTGATGGCATTTTGAATGCACAGAGATACCGTGACGAGATCCTGAGGCCCATTGTTGTGCCATTCATCCACGACCATCACCTCATGTTGCAGCATGATAATGCATGGCCCCATGTTGCAAGGATCTGTACACAATTCCTGGAAGCTGAAATCATCCCAGTTCTTGCATGGCTAGCATACTCACCGGACATGTCACCCATTGAGCATGTTTGGGATGCTCTGGATCGGCGTATACGACAGCGTGTTGCAGTTCCTGCCAATCTCCAGCAACTTCGCACAGCCATTGAAGAGGAGTGGACAACCTGATCAACTCTATGTGAAGGAGATGCGTTGCACTGCGTGAGGAAAATGGTGGTCACCCCAGATAATGACTGGTTTTCGGACCCCCCCCCCCCCCCCCCCCCCCCCCCTCATTGTAGCAAAGAGGTGGTTGTAGTGAGGTGGACTGATTATCTCGACAAAGGAGAAGTGCTCACTAACACAGATTTGTGAACAATATTTGAGAGAAATAGGCCTTTTGTATACATGGAAAAAGTCTTAGATCTTTGAGTTCAGCTCATGAAAAATGGGGGCAAAAACAAAAGTGTTGCATTTATAATTTTGTTCAGTGTATATGTGTGTGTGTGTGTGTGTGTGTGTGTGTGTGTGTGTGTGAGTGTGAGTTTGCACCTAGTATACACAGTATATGTTGTGTTATATATATTGTTAGATATTTTAATATACGATATTACTGTTTTGACAGTATTTTTGATCAGAAAAACAAGAAACGATGCTCCTGGTCTCTGCACGTTAAGTCTTGTAGCCTGAAAAATGAGAATACCATTTCAGATTTATCTGTCAGAAGTGTGAGAGAGCGTGAAGAGTTGGAATTTTAACAGGCCTTTGGCTGTGTTTTAATATAGATGTGCAAGTGTAGTCGCACTGTCTACCTTAGGCAAATGTTTCTATTCCAGAAAAGTGTTGTCACAATATTCAGAGACTTAAATTAAAGCTTTTCCTGTGCTTCTAATCTCATCAGATGTATAGTCTACAATATATGATTGCAACAAATTATTAAAGCACAGTGCAAAATTACATTTAATTTATTATTATGATGAATCTTAAAGACTTTGTTAGCAAAAAAAAAACAGTCAGTGTGTTCAAGAAGGAATGATGGCAACCATGCATTAGACAATTACTTGAAATCAATTGGACGTAAATTGAAAGAGAAAAGCTTGTTTCCACACACCAGTTCCTTGTAATTTCCTGTCTGTCTGTCTGTCTATCTACCTATTATTTGATTTGTGGTTCAGCACCTCAGCACATCACATGTTGTTGTGAAATTCTCCACCATCTGAGTCGACTCCCACCTACGGACTCACAGTCTTACCCTTAAATCCTCTCGCTAATGTTTGTTTTTTGTGATCCCTGCATCCTCTTCCCCCAAGGCCTTTACCAATCCTCTAGCACTTCATCAAGGATTGATATCAACACTCAATTGGTACTTGGAGAGGTGTGCTTGTAGGATAGTGAAGCTGAGTGCCTTAAGGACTCCACTGCTGAAAGTACAGAGAAAGCCTGAGGGGGTTTCAGTACATCTGTAAAACATGTTTCTATCTGAGCTTAGAAGGACATCAGGGACAATGATTGGCCGAGATTACTCAAAACCTACTTGTTCTTCATAGGCTGGAATCTTGTAAAACCTTAGGTGGGGGTTGTTATTGTATTCCTGTGTCAAATGAGGGGCAAGAGCAAAAACAAACATGCAAGCATTTATTCAGCTCGCTGCGATTTTTCCAGCATAGCGGTGTCTTGTTTTTCCGAAAGAGAGTCTGCTGTCCTTAATCATAAAGAGAGCCTGCTGACAAAAACAGATGCTATCCAGACAAAAAGATGACCTAGTCATTTCACTGTAGGAATGGGGTTGCACTTGTTTTGGGAAATCCGTTTTGAAAATGTGGAGCATCAGAGAGGAAGGATAATCTCAGATTATTTCCGCATGGATTGCTTGAAGTGCAAGCAGTCAAATCTGCAGATTGAACTGGAGCACAAATAACTTGAATTAATATTCTTGTGAAGGAATACCCCTTGGACTGAGGCCTGGACTCTATCCCATTTCAAAGTGCTCAAGGAAAAATGAGCTCACAAATACTTAGAACTCACTTTCATAGCACCTCACTTAATTTATTTACTGCTTTTTGCAGAATCAGCAAAAAACTACGGAATCCATTTTCAGCACAAACAGTTTGGCATCACTCAATGTCAGAGTGCTGGTGAAACTGAATAATCAAGAGAAAAAAAAAAAAATTATGCAATATCACATGAGCAGGACTGCTGTTGTACTAAATCAGACACATCAGTGCTGATATTTCAGAAGAAAATGCATTTTTACTGCTTTTATACTGCAATAAATATTCAATTAATATTTAGTAACTTACATATTAGACACAATAGGTACCAGTCGGTCTGTTCTGGCCCTGTTAATGAAAATAGTTTCCAAACAAAGCCAAAGCAGAATCAAACGCTGTGCATTTCCATGCAACTCATCAGCTATAATGCTGAATGAATTGTTTGAGTGAATAATTCAATGACTCGCCCATAAACACATTGGATTTATCCGAAATTGCAAACTCTCTGAGCAGGTATTACATTACTTTGCGACTGTTAACAATGGTTAGTATGAAAGTGCATAGTATAAATTTAATTAGGATGTACAATATGCATCATGTTGTCATTGTCATGTAACCTACCCACAGCCATTTACAAATCCTCTCCCATAGCCTCATGGGATAGTAAAGTCTTCAGTGGCACCTCAGAATCTAGCTGGTCATCTGTGTACTTTTTGTCGTACTGTTTCATGAATACTGGTAATTTGGAAAGACTACTGATTGATATACTGTACTGTTTTTCACTTACTATATAGTAGGGAAGTATCCATATTTGGATGCAGCCCTTCGCCTGTTCCACTCCTGAATGAATCCGCATTTTCGAATGAATCAGTTGAATGAATGGTTCTTAAAGACTCGCACTTGGCGCCACCTACTGGTGCACCAACGTAACTTGCAGAAGGCGTAATTGAAAAAAATCCCCTCCTCTAATGCTCAGACTAACAATCTGTCTGGAAACAGCAAACTCAAGCAAACTAAGTCATGGCCTACAAGGGAACAAAGATATTAAACTGTAATACTAAACATCAGCGCTCTTGGAAAGCTAATCTTGGCCAATCAGATAAGACTGGAACTAAGTGTTCTATAAGCTAAATCATTACTTTCTTCACATCAAGGGAGACAACAGCATCAATGAAAAGCTCCTGTCAAATTAGATGAGTTCACATCACTTCTGAGCGACACCACAGGAAGCACCGAGGCTCTTGTAGCTGACACAATCGTTTGAAAACTTGAGCGTGACATCCTCATCAAAGAAAAGAGCTCTCAAAATTGGTGTGAGAGCATCTCCTGTTTGTTTTATTATATTTGTATGTCTTCTTATCACAGAAACAGACATGACCAACGCCCTGCTCGTCCTGAAAAAAAGCTTGAAGTTGGTATCTCTCAAAGTCACCAGGGATATCTGTGGTAGCCACGATAGCTTTGTTGTTGCTGGGAGTTCTTTACCATAGTGACGGCATGTCAACTGCTCCTCTCTGCTCTAAGGCACTTGGGGCAGAGAGCATTCATGAGGTCTTTTTTCTCTTATGAAGTGAGCATGACAACAAAAGAGAAATGGCTTGCCATTAGAACAGGGTGAGAAGTGGGTCACTGGCCTATTATACAGAGGTTGGTGCACAATCTGGGATGAGTGAACTCGTTCCATTGTACAAAGAAATAGCAACATATTGAGATGTTTTCTTAAAGAGGGCTAGCATTATTTAGCAGTCTAACTGAAATCACAGAACAACTTCATAAAATAAAGATCCAAATTCACTGTAACTCACATTGTACTGAAAACAAGCACTCACAAATATATTGTTTTATGTGAAATGTTTAATCAGAATGGCTGGAATGACAGTACTGAATATAAATAGTGCATAAAGATTGATGTCATCATCAAACCTGCTGAGGATAGAGTGTCTGTGTGTGTCCTTCTCAAATTAACACTCACACATTATCAAATAAGATATTTAAAGCTTAGTTGGAGATGAAAAGGGGTGGTTCCCCCCAGTAGAGAGGGGATGATCAGCAAAAATGGGTGCATCAATAGTGCCCCCTAGTGCAACCAATCCTTTTTGGACTGGGGCCTGCATCTATTAAAGGAACATTCTGTCATTTACTCACCCTCTTCCAAACTCATATGCTCTTATTATTTCTGTGAAACACAAAAGCTGAATTTTTAAATAATATCCTGGCTATTGTGACTATCAAGCTCTTAAAGTACATAAAAAAGTATAAACATAAAATTATCATAAAAGTGGTCCATATGAATCAAGCACTATATTACAAAGTCTCTGAATACATTTGACAGCTTTATGTCAAACATTTAACATGCATTTAATCTACAAATTGTTACATCTATCTTAACTCTGCTTCACATGTTCTTGAGAATTCATAGAAAAACTAGATTAACAAATCGTTCTTTTGAATCAGATCTTTTCAGCGAATCAGTTCATTCAAACCTTTGCTCTAGTTCTCAAGTTCAACTCAATGACTCACTTATCCATTTACAATGACCAACAGACTACTGGACAATTATCAGTGAATTATTTAGGTTTGTTCGTCACACAATGCCATCATATGACTTTGAAAGACTTGAAATGTAGAGCATGAGTCATACAGATTTATATTATGGTTTCTTTTCATTATTTTTCCAGCTTAATAGCTCCATCCCCCATAATTGTAATTATGTAGAAAACATGAACCACGCATTTAAAATGTCTCCTTTTGTGAAGAAAGAATGTCATACAGGTTTGGGATTTGTGTGTGTGTGTGTGTGCGTTTGCGTTTGCGTGTGCGTGTATTAAAATATATAATATATTTTTTGTATTACAAACATTGGGATTTATATGGAGGCTGTAAAGAGTCAAACCTGTACCTGTGAGGTTCATTAAGTCAGGATGTTATTGGTATCTTTGGGTTTTGATGTTTTCCATCATCACCTCGAGCAGTCACTCTAATGGAAGGTGGGTTGAAGGCTTCGTCATCAAAAACGACCTTGCGTCCTCATTACACGTTGCACCGCAGACTGTGTAACTGAAGGTCTGAAGACACTTTCTGGTTTAGAAAGAGGAATTCATTTTTCCAGCGGGGAGTTTTGTCATGCAGAAGAAAACCTCAAAACAAGACACAAAACTGCAACTTCCAACACGGTTGCAGCAACACCGTTTTCATTGATTTTTAAATGACACAAAAAGCACGTGCTTTCTGCTCTGTGAACTTGCCTTTGAATAAAATACCCATTCTGCTAATGACAAGAATTGCTTATTCCTTATGAAAAGAATGTCTATGAATTTTTAAAAGGGTTCATATTAAGAACTTTACTGTAGAAGATGTTACTGAGGAGAAATGCATAATATTAATACATAATACATATTTTAGATACCAGACAGCAGCCTTTTTATGCATACTATATCTATATGACATTTTGAAGTAACAACAATGAAAATGATTGCTGTAAATTTTACAGTAACTTACTGGCAGCTGGATGAAGATAAAGACATTTATAATGTTACAAAAGATTTCTATTTCAGATAAATGCTGTTCTTCGGAACTTTCTATTCATCAAGGAAACCTGAAAAAATTAGACTCAGCTGTTTTCAACATAATAATAATAATAGGTTTTTTGTGAGCAGCAAATCAGAAGATTAGAATGATTTCTAAAGGATCATGTGACACTGAAGACTGGAGTAATTTAAAAATTCAGTTTTGATGACAGGAATAAATTACATTTTTAAAATATATTTGAATAGAAAACATTTATTTTAAATAGTAAAAATATTTCAAAATTGTACTGTTTTTGCTGTACTTTGGATCAAATAAATGCAGGCTTGGTGAGCAGAAGTGGCTTCTTTAAAAACATTAAAAATCTTACTGTTCAAAACCTTTTGACTGGTATTGTTAATAAAATGAAATTATACAGTAAAAATGAGTTTGTGTTGTTGTGTTAAATTTCAGTAAGTTGACAAGCTCTCCGATGAGAAACAGCAGGATGGGATTCAGGCAGATCCTTTTTCTTTGCACCCTCTTTCCAGAATTCCAGCTGATCTGTGACTTTCAATGCATTTGGTGCCACAAAGATTGACTGTCTGAATGAACCTGCAAGCACAAGAAAAAAAAAACATTATTTTTCAAAGCGGTGTTTACAGAATTTGCCACAACTGGTGCTGTATGCACTTTGATGTTAATAAAAATGGTATATACTACATCTGAACGCACCTACAAGGGAAGGTACATAATTAGTTGATAATCCATCACATGCAAATTATTAAAGCTCCATTTTAGAGGAAAGTGCTAGAATGCTGAATTAATGGGTTTGATTCCAGGGGCGGTTCTAGAGTGAGTGGATATCCGGGGCTTAGCCCAGAGACATTCATTTATGTATCAGAATTCATGGGATACAAGTCAAATAAAACAGGCTATGCTGAAAAGTTACGCAGGCTAAGTGGCTTTTTTTTTTTTAAAGCGACAAGAATAATTAATTATAATTTGCACTTACAAAGTGCATAAATAATATTATGAAATCAATGTTTTAAATATAAACATAAAAAATTTGAACACAAAAATATGTAATGATAGAAAGAAATTGAATGATACTTTTAAAAATGATACTAAAACCAGTACCAGTAGGTGGCAGCAAGCCACTGTCTTAATGACTGAGCCATTGAGTCATTTATTCAATCAATTCATTAAAAACTGCTGATTCATTCAGGAATGAAGAAACTGTTTTTATGAATGGAACAGTGAATCACTGATTCAAGGCATTCAGAAAAGGTAAATTCATTCAGTAATGAAACACAGAGACGCACAACACGGCTTTGTTTAGAACCATTTTTGCAAAATAGAGCAAAAAGACAATATTTTCTTCCCGATTTAAATCACTTAATATTAACTTCTTGTTTATTGAATTTTGTTGCCCTGTCACTTAGTAAAGTCTGCCACAGACCATGCTAAATACTAACCAATCTGTTCATATAATCTAGTCATTCTAAATGTGTGTGTGTCCTAGAAAATCTGTGCTTATAATACCATGATTAAAAATCTATATTTGTTGCTATACAGTAACAGTAATCTAATTTTGTCAGATGGAGATATTATGAATTTATAGGCTACAGTAAATTAAAGATACCTGAAGCAGCTTCATTTTGCTGTTTAAGTGCTGGTTTAATAGAAATCATTTTAATGTGCATGAAAACTCAATCTTGATGCGCACAAGACATGGTAATAAAAACATTCGGGGCTTCAGCCCCCTTAACCCACCCCTAGCGCCGCCCCTGTTTGATTCCCAGGGAATGAATAACTTAATAAAATGTGTAGGGGAGAGCAGGGCACAAACTAACACGGGGTTAGTTGTAACACACATGGTTTAAATATTTCCACACATGCTAACATAACCAAATTACAGTATTTACTAGCTGCCATATCAATGATCCGATATTCAATGATCTACCATATATTAGATCCGATAACATTTTAAGCTGTCATATGGTTATGTTATAACGTGCCCCTCATATGTTACAATGTACCCCACCTACGGGGCATGTTGTCACATTTCACTTCCATTCTTTTGAGATAAATAGCGAAAAACATATACACTGTAATTATGAAACAACGCAACATATTTGCACTAGACAAGTGTGAAGTTAAAGTGTATGAAAAATTATACTCTGAACCCCACGTGGATTTACACAAACTAAGAAAGTCAAACAGTGTTAGGTTGTGCCCCATGCTCCCCTGCTTTGGAGAAAAGCATCTGGCAAATGCATGAATGTAATGCAATGTATAACAGAATGTATTTTGGGTTACCTAATTCTGCATTTCTGTAAAATGGACAGCTGCCTGTATGATGATTCTGCCCTCATAGTCAGGAACCTGTTTTTGCTTGGAGAAATCTGCTGTAACAGAGTCACAACACCCTTTTAGTGTTACTATAGTTTATGATCAGAAAAAAACTACTGTACAGTAATACAAACATTTTTAATAAAATAAACATTTTTGGTAACACTTTACAATAAGGTGTCATTTGTTAACATTAGTTAATGTATTAACTAACATGAACAATGAACAATGCATTTATTACACTATTTATTCATCTTTGTTAATGTTAGTTAATGAAAATACAGTTGTTGTTTATTCATGTTAGTTCACAGTGCAGTAACTAATGTTAACAAACACAACTTGTGATTTTAATAATGCATTATTAAATGCTGAAATTAACATTAACTAAGATATAAATGCTGTAGAAGTATTGTTTATTCTTAGTTCATGTTTACTAATGTTTTTAACTAACGTTAATGTTAACTAATGAACCTTTTATTTATTTATTTGTTTATTTTGTTTGTTTATTTGTTTGTTTATTTTGACTAATATAGGTGACCTTAATTTACTCACCAGTCAATGTTATCACCGTTATGGCGGCGTTAATCCGGCCGTCAGTCAGAAAAAAAGGCCCCAACTCCCGACATGAAAAAAGACACAATGAATAATGTTAGTTTGCTGTTAACAAGTTAAAACATCTTAAAATATCTCAGTTTTGCATAAAACACAAATAATATACTAACCTTTTTATCCAGTTAACAGTGCAACATTTCTCTTTTGTCCTATTATCGCTGCTTCCACCAAACAGTAAATAAAAGAAATCTCCCTTGCCATTGGTCAGTTTTTCGCGGGCAAGTTCACTACTGTAAATTTACAGTAGTTTACTGTAAATACATATATTTCCCCACAATCATTTGCAGTTTACAGTAAAATACTGTAAATTTACAGTAGTGAACTTGTACATTTTACAGTATCTTACTGTACATATTACATATTACAAAAATCGGTTACAGTGAAACCAAGATAAGATTATTTAGATATAGCTGAAATATCAAACTGTCTTAAAATATGATTATTTTTGAGACTGCATTTATCAACATCATTATCATATTTTGAATTACCTTCCTTAAACTGCTTTCATTTTTGCATTCAGCTCTGTTAGAAAAATAGATTTTTCTTTTCTGCTGATGATACTCTTGCATTGTACAAACATTCATGGCAGCTTTTATGTTATCTGTGGTTTTCAAAAGGTGAACAAGAGGAACAAACACAGGATTCTAGATAGGTCACCACATGTTTTTACTTCCATGTAGCCATGTATGTGTCATTCCTCTTTACCTAGAGCTGCAAATCACAGGAAAAACTGACATTTAAATAATTACCTGCCATTTAAGGATTGCTTTTCCCCCTGCTCATCTGGTTGCTTTGATCAAGGTAACTTATGTTTCAGAAGTCCATGTGAAACGCAGCTATGAAATTCTACAGTCCTCTACATCGCATGTCAGGACACACATGTCTGTATACTTATGCACTGACAAGGAAGGAGGCATCTATGGGTCATGTTGGGTGCATGCTGGGACATCAAGTGTTGAATAATTATTATGCCTTATCTAAAGATTCTGTCATATATTATTCACAAGATTCACAGGATTACCATTTCTGTGTTGGTAGATTACTAATTAGTCCAGAATAGTGTGGGGGAGTAACTAGTTACATGTAACGGAATTATGTAGTTTAATTACAAAATAAAAGTAATTGAAATTAGTTACAGTTACTAAGAAAAAATATGTAAATTACAGTTACTTATGAAAATGTTAAAGATTACAAAGGGGGTTACATCTGATTTTTTTTTTTCACACACACTCCCACATACAGATTTAATTGATTTTAGAGCATATTTTAGAGCAGTGACTGCACCAATGTTTCAGAAGTTTATACTGTAACATGCTTATCCGATTACTCTTATATTTCCTATGTGGGTTTATGTATATGCTCTATTTTTTTTTTAAGATTAACAGTTTTTTGTTCTAAGGCAATGTTAGATTCCAGTGTTTCTCGTCATAGCTATGCAAAGATTTGATTTCAAAAACAGTATCATAGCTATTAAACTATACCTTGTTATGATTTTAAATCTGTATTTAACCTCTGATTTTAAAGTTAGTCTGATTTTGTGGTAGCTGTGATTCAAGGCGGACATCGGATGCCCATTTTCCACAAGTTGGTATGATTCATTAGGGTCTTCTCGAAAGGATCTCAGTGGTCGTGAAAAACAACACCTTTTTTACCTTTTTCACCTTAAAAACAGCTCTGTTCACAGTGACTCGTTTCGGTGCATATCTCTTTACATGCTAATGCGCTCTGCTCACCCCGCCCCTCTCTTCTATGGAAGAGCAAAGGCAATTCGCAAATAATCATTAAAAAATATATAAAGTGTGAAACTTACTTCTTCTGGAGGTGCAGCTGGATTATGAACAATGGGTACTGCGCCATCCTTGAGTTTTAACTTTTTAACAAAACCTGCCTTTAATTGTCCCTCATTCAGAAAACAGCCTGGAGCAAAATGATTTGCGCAGCCAGACATAAACAAATTTAGTGAAAGTGAAGTGACGTGTGGCCAAGTATGGTGACCCATACTCGGAATTTGTGCTCTGCATTTAACCCATCCAAGTGCACACACACAGCAGTGAACACACACACACACACCCGGAGCAGTGGGCAGTCATATTGCTGCGGCACCTGGTGAGCAGTTGGGGGTTCGGTTCTTGCTCAAAGGTCTCACCTCAGTCGTGGTATTGAAGGTGGAAGAGAGCGCTGGTTATTCACTCCAAAAATCAAAATGGCTTGATAATTGAGACTGTTTAGGTTTTGGGGGGATTAAAAAAGGGCTTTTTATCATTTTTTAATTTTTATCATTGTAGGGTGGTTGTGTCCAAACACAGCCAACACACATTTATATGCAAATTAAGATATTTAGCAGCCGATGTCTCCTTTAAAATTAAAATATTATAATCTTAATTCAAGTGATGAAGGATTTTGAAAGTCTGACAGTAATCAGTGTTGAGTACTACTGTAAGGTTAACCCTTTACATGTTTGAAAGTGATTAACAGTTGAAAACATTAGGAATTTAGAAAAGTAATCAAAAAGTAACCAAATGTAATCAGTTACATTACTTTAATAAAGTAATTGAAAAGTTACACTACTTATTACATTTTAAGTAGGGTAACTTGTAATCTGTAACTTATTACATTTCCAAAGTAACCTTCTCAACACTAGTCCAGAACATTTCCTATGGAAAAATCATATGATGCTGAACACTGACGATGCTCAATTCAGCAGTTTTTATTGTTCAATAGTATTGGTCAATAACCGGTAAGGAATACGGAATTATGATGGAGTGTGTGTCTGCACCTAGTAATCTGCATAAAACATGACCAAACATATGCATACAAGGGCTTTCTGTGAGTGATTCCTTTCAATGAACTTAATCAAAAATCCATAAATAAATATACAAATGTTGTGCTTTATTAGCATTCTTTGAATATGTTTTTTTTTTCATATAGATTTTTATTGTGATAACTTGTTTCCCAATGTGTGCAATGTATATGTTCATTCATCTCTTGGCTCAAAGGATTTTTGCATGTTTTAATAAAAAGTTATGAAAACCAACTTTTGGCTTTCTCAGCAGTTCTTGGGTTATTAAGACAGTTCTCGAGTCACTGGGTGCTTCTCAAACAGAAGGCTACATCCTTCCAAGTCCAGTCCTTCTGAGACTTCAAGGCTAGAGTCCTGCTCAGCATTAAACGCTATTATGAGACTGTCTAGTAATTGCACAATGTTGCCTGCGGTCATGGCAAGAAAATGTTATTAGAATAATTTATTAAAATAAACATTTTTCTATTAACTGAATTTCTATTAATGCGGTTCATTTAATGACAGCATGACAGGTTTCCCAGTGGTTTTCACTGTGCACAGTTTAGCATTATGTTCATGTAAATAATTTTTTTCTTACATTACAAAATGAAATCGAATGAGCACAATGCCAATTAATTTTCAGCTTTTTTTGTGAATTGTAATGTGTGCAAAGCATTGTGGGTGATCGAAGAAAATGAAGTCTACACCTGATGCATTGTTCAAAACAGGCCGAGTGAAGGACGCAAAGCTACAAAGATGTCCTTCAACTGGGCTTGATGACGTGGCAGCTGAGATATGCAGCCTTACACAGCCTTCTGACTGAAAATCACCCATTGACTCAAGAAGTTGAGTTGCAAATTGGGTATTGCTACAACCTTGTCTCTCTCTCTCTCTCTCTCTCTCTCTCTCTCTCTCTCTCTCTCTCTCTCTCTCTCTCTCTCTCTCTCTCTCTCTGTTCACTCGTGCTCTTTCTCATGGTCAGAATGTCCAGTCAAAATGAAATATTTTTATTTTATGTATTGTTACTCAGAAATTATGATAACACCTTTAAAAAGGAATAGGAATATTTAGCTTACCTGCTGAGAAAAAACTCAGCAAGTTTGTCAGATCAGTTGAAACATTCAGACTGAAAGATTGGACGAAGATTTTACGGTCCTGAGACTTCCATAGAACACAAACACACACACAAACATATATATATATATATATATATATATATATATATATATATTAACATGAACAAACAATGAACAGTACTTCTATAGCATGTATTTATCTTAGGTAAAAAAATATATATTTCTAATTGATTGCTCATTTTAGCTAATTCATTAACTAATGTTTACAAATGAGACCTTATTAGCTGTGTCTCATTTCGAAAGTTGCACCCTATGGAGGTCGCATTTGTTTCCCACATATGTCATAAGTCATGTTGACAAAATAATCATTTGTTTATAATACCACTAGCACTATGGTATTTTTGTGTTGATTTGAAATTTTAGTGCAAATCTATTAATAAATGAAACTTGATCAACCAGTATCACCATTCAAGATTTGCTGGTGAATATCTTACCTATATCGGTCCACCAGCTACACCACCACTAACCAGTGCTGTGTTTTCCAAAAGAATCATAAGCCTACATTGATCATAGCTCCACTGGTGATAATGGTTCTACAATCAACTTAAGCTTAAAATGCTTTTGGGAAACACAGCCCAGTGTGGTCCAAAATGGGAATTCATGACCTTGTCAGCAGGATAGAGTTGTACTTGTTTTAATGCAATGTCATTGTATACCTACAGTGATGGCACTGATGTTGTTAACCATGCAGAAGGCATTGTGTATATGTCATATGTCCTCCATGTCCAGGAGCTACAGTGTACTGTATGTGTCGAGGGCAGAAGATCTCTTAACAACAGCTGTATATGAGATGACAAGGAACCGAACACTGATGGCTCTATCGTGAGCCAGCTGTCCCTCAAAATCTTCCAGCATCAATCACAGTGTCACTGATGTGCTGTTATAAATCCTCTGCCGTGGCGTCTTAAGAGGTCACCACGCTCAACTGCACCAGCGGGGCTTTATGCAGCTTAGTAAGGCTAACGTAATGTTTTCACTGTTTAACAGTCTACAAAATTGATGATGTTATCGCTGAGAATCTCTCAGGGAATATTAATTAGATATATGAAGATATTTATCAAAAGTGTAAAAAGTGTTTTTATTCCGTGATCTTCTTCAAAGCAATTACCCGACACTATCCAAGTATGATAGCGATAAGCATCTTGTTGAATGTATTAACTCTATGAGTGTCTTGCATTCAAAGCAGGAGTGAAGGATTTATTCTACTGACACAAGGGAATCAATTTGCTGCCAGTTTCATCCATTACGTTAATATGTTAAAGTGATCATTTGGTCTTCAGCAGCAATAGCGTTCAAGGAGGAGACTAGCAGACTGATGCCAGTGCAGGATAACCAGACCGTTGTCTGCCTCCATGCCCCATCCACAGGGTAAAAGCTGCTGGATACGGGGGAAGGTGGCTAAACTGGCTCCAATTTAACGCCTCATTATGCAAATTGATCATCTCAATTGACCATCACTCTGATAATGGCAGGGCCAGACTGCAGGGGAGTTGAGATATTCCTCCAGAAAACATCAGTTAAATGTCCTGAGAGCTAAAAATAAGATTTGGATGTGAATTGAAGGAGACACTCTGGATGGTTTTCAATGGGGCATGACTATGCAGAGTGGCAATGAAGCTAAGAGTTACCTCAGCGACCCGATGGTCAGACACCCTGAAATGTCACCTGTAATTTGGTTTTAAAAGACAGCTTTGGCAGAAACTCTGCCGGCACGTCTCAGCACAGAGTTAAAATGGTATTTTGTACTATAACCAGTTGCTGCGAATTAAGACGACGTGCAATTGTGATTGTTTGCATGCGATCGCAAGCACCATGTGGATGAGCTGGCTCTGTCAGGGCTTAATTGCATTGATTGGCCTGGCCAGCTCTTCCTAATCTAGGATTATTATGATACATTAACAGCTGTGACTTGTTGTTTACAAGGCATTTATCAAGTGTTGTCAGTATAATGGGACAAATTCCCACCTATCACGTTTATCACTGACTGAATCAGTCCTGTCGTATCCAGATGATGAACCAATCTGGGAAAAAGGCTTAACTGGGAGCCTTCAGATGCTGCCCTGAAATGATCTGTTCTAAATTAGGAAAATAATTCAATTGTTTTTCATATTTGATTGAAGAGAGACAAAGATTTTATGTATGGTTTACATAATTGATGAGGCCGCATGCACTGAACGGACTGTTCAATATATAATGTGCAGTACAGAGTCTAATTCAGGTTAATGTGCTCCCTGAACCCTTCATGCTATAATGGACTATAGATTGTATGTGCAGAGTTCATTATGATGAAATATTATTTATGCAAAATTACAGTAAATTCATTCCAGATTACTATACTGTTGCTAAATGACATTACCCTTTAAGTGTCAGTGTAATATTCCTCAGTGTAATATCAGTAAATCATTCAAATGAACACTCATTAAAAAAGAACCAAGGATTTGACAAACATATGTTGTACCAGACAGAGCGATGGATGAAGAGCGAAGGAGAGAAGGGGGTTGCAATGCGTCAAAGTGTGCCCCTAGTTGTCTGAGTGAGGATGCTTCATATTCCACCGTATCGATTTTCACTTCTTTTTGAAGTGGTTCCCGAAAGTGAATCATTCCAATTACACAAGAACTTGTGTGACAGCTCTGACAGAAACATTTGAATTATGACTGCAGTCGATCCCTTTGCCTTGTTTGGGAATGAGGGGTTTGGATATTGCATTTTGCTCAGTCTCACCGGCACGATGGTACATGTTGTCATAAGAGATTGCCTTTCAATCTGTAAAATGCTTTATCTGTGCAACACTAGATCTGATTGTAGAGCAATGGCTTTATACAGGTGGGAGTGTTCTCTTCACATTATATTTTTCTAGCCATCAAATAGGGATGAATTTTACAAGTGGGTGTCATGAAAAAAATGACATACATTCAAAATATTACAAGAGCAAATTGTAGTTTTGTGGTTTCGGACATTTTAAGATAGAAATAACTTTATTTGTCTATGTGATGTGATTGGCTCATGAAATAACATCTACAAGATTTTTTTTAAATAAAATAATATGTAATATAAATTATATATATAAATGTGTAATTAGGTGAATCTGTGATCACCACATCAGAGCGAATCTGTCATTCCCATATGTTTTATACTAGGCATAGCCCTTCCCAAAAAATGTCATCTGAACAAGTAACTTGTAACAAGTAACAAGTAATCTGATGCTTTTGTTCTGACCAAATAAATGTTTTAAAATAAATTACGTTACTGGGGTTTAATTTTAAAGATTGCTCAGGCAGATCCGATCACACAGATCACAGAGCACAATTGCTCTCTCTCACACACATAGCTATAGCAGAAATTGAGTGGAATTTACCTCACTGACCATAGCAAAACGAGAAAAATACAACAACAAAGGAAGCTCAATGCAAATCTGAATCAAGCAAATAAGTGTGCTAGTGATAGCTTGCTACCTATTGAGCTACAGAAATCTCTTACCTGTTCAGCCAAAAAAAGGCCATCTGCATCATTCTTTAATTCCTTCTGCTGTCTGAGTTTTCACCACCTTTTAAAAGCTATGCCGATATTTACTCTCGTTTAGCACAGAAGTCTGTCGCTTTCTTTTTTTGACTGCCGAATCCACAGTTTGAGGTTTCTAAGTTTTGACAACAGGTGTCCTAGATGTTAATTATGACTCTCATGTAGAACTTTATCGACTAGAAACAGACATCCGTCTGCATACAAGTCCTCCCTCTTTAGTGATCACTCTTTCTCATCAGTTACCGTTTGAGTATGCGCCTGCATATACAACATTATGCGACAGGACGTTTGTGCTCAATGAAGTCCTCAATGAGACCTCAATGTATCATCAAAGCCATGAATATTAATTTAGTCTTGTCTGTAAATGTTTTATTGACTCTCAAACCAACAGCCACTGATGTGCACATTGTGCAGTGTATGAATTGCCAATAAGGACAACAGTTTCACTTAAAAAACTTCTTTACTGTTCTACTGAAGAAAAGAGTTTCACCTATATCTTGGACAGCCTGAGGTTGATTTTGAATATGACAGCAAATTTTCATTTTTGGATGAACTATCCCTGTAAATTTTAAGCAACTCTTGTAAGAACAAGCTACAGATGCCCCACACACACCAGAGTAGCTTTGTCTTCTTCTTTCTGTGTATGAACGCGATGAAACCATGAAAAGACTAACGGCGTTAAACTGACAAATCACGTCAATTTTCCACTAAATCATACCCGACACCTCAAATTATAAATCGTTATTATAAGCTTGGCCTTGCGAATCGATGTAAGGTAAGGAGACAGTTTTGAACACTGACATGCTTGCTCAATGTACTTATGTTTAATGTATATTACAACAGAAAGTGAAGTTTGGTGATGGATAATAAGTGTGTCAAAATCCTAATGCCCCACAGGACAAAACATTTGAATTTCTGGCCATTATTTTCACTATAATAAATATTTTATATAAAAATAAGATATTATATCTAAATAAATTATAGCTCACCTTTTTTCCACCTCCCTGTATAATGTACTGTTATGACATGGGACATGCAATTTTCTCACCTCACAAGCATTACTTTAAAGCAGGATGCATTATGTTATGCGATGTCACTTTACGTTACACTGTACATGACATTATTATCCGCTCAGCTTTCAAGCATGAGGTCACCTCTGTCAAGAGAAATGAAGACATGATAGCACTCATCTAGATGGGAATATTTATCCAGTGTCGCTGTCCTCCCCCTGACTTATTCAACGCACAAAAATCCATTGCAATGGAGCCCCACTGCGGATGACCTTCTGAATGAGAAGTGCTCCCATGCATTGATAATGAATATGCATTAGAGAGATTACAATGAGGTGACAAGG
This sequence comes from Barbus barbus, assembly GCF_936440315.1. Taxonomy (NCBI): domain Eukaryota; kingdom Metazoa; phylum Chordata; class Actinopteri; order Cypriniformes; family Cyprinidae; genus Barbus; species Barbus barbus. The sequence goes on from NC_136753.1 coordinate 20,020,016, forward strand.
CAGGAGCTCTCATCCAAATACCAGCACAGCTGGCAGCCAGCTTTCCTGAGATACTCCTCACCTCTTACATAAGAGCACAGCAAGCTGACAGCACCTCACCGTCCACTCATGCAAACCAAAAGATCTCTATTGCTGTTCTCAGCTATCTCGCCTTTGATTCAACAAGAGCAGCTGCACATAGAACTTCCTTGAATTGCACAAGGAAGGAATCATTTCTTGCATCGGTGCATGTTCCGTTATTAGCTTATTATGATGATGTTAAACTAAAGAGTCAAAGTAAAATAACCCCATTCTATCAAGAATAGCTTCCACCATCTGTCAGATCCAGAAATCCCAGGTGGCTTCATATGGGGATTCAAACCTTCGTTGGTTACCCTTCACTGTCAAAAAAGCACCTGAGTGTAACATCCCAAGGATGACCAAGCACTAGACTGGACAGTGACATTCACAGGCCCAAAGACTCATTTGCACCCATGATCGATTATGGCTGTTAGTTGCGTTGGCAACACATTATCATTGATTGTTTAAAAGCACTAGGTGCAGATGCCGAAAAGTGTTGCAGTAGTATTTTGAGTTTTATATAGTAAAAAAAAAAGCACTCTCAGAAGAGTATGTTCTTTCTCATGATTCTACTGATAAAGAAATGTATTATTCATAATCCGAGTTCTTGTTTTCATTTCAATGAGCTCCTGCAGAAATTTGTATTTGTCCTTTTTATGCACACATACACAAACATGGTAGAAAGGAAAGCTAATCTTAATACATTTACATATCTTTTCTTGGCTAGTGCTGTTTTACGAAGTCAATTTGATATAAGGGTGTGAGCTAAAAAGCCGTAAATGCTAAATAAATTCTGCTATTACGGTTTTGCCATTTACATCACTTTTACATTCAGTTATTTAACATTTATATTCTTCAAAAAACTGTCCATCCAAAAACGTGTTTATGTAAATGGCCATGGTAAAAATGTGGGCATCAGATATTTTTAAACACCTCCACTTGAAAAACAATGTGGGCATTCTGACTCATAAGCAATGCACCAGCTGTGAGAGAGACCTCTGAAACAGCGTGAGTTTGGCAGAGAATGGAGGACAGGCTTAGCTTGGTGAGCACCAGCAAGGATGGGTCCTATCTAAGTCCCTGCAGGACTGAGAACTCGCTGTGGGAGGGATGTCTCAACTCCATCTGGCCCAGCAACGTGTGTGCCTTCATGCCGAACCGAACCAAGGTCTGCAAAATGTTGGCACAACGTGTGAGGCATTGCATAAGGTTAGCATTTGAAAGGAAAGATTCAGAGATATGTCACCATATGTCTGTGGATATCTGCATGTCCCTCACATATGGCAATGGCATGTAGGTCTATGATTTTTACTCTTTTCTGAGATGCATGTGTAAATGTTAACATGGGAACAAGCCTGTAGTGAGCACAGAAGTATGCTGCCAAATGTACGAATTCTCCAGGCTGTTGTGTGATGAACATAATCTGCCATCTAGTGGACACATTTAAAGCACAAGTGAGAAAGTGAAAACTTGAAGCGAATAAATAATGTCTATATTTATTCCTTACTGGAAAGATTTTGGCTGAACATTTCACACCTTAATTTTGTGCACAGGAAATTTTGTGTTTGTTTTATCATTATATTTACACAAGATTATTTTAGATGAATTTAGAAACCTATAATAACAGAATACTGTGTATGATTGACATTTGTGTCTTTGATGCGTTTTCTTTTTTTTCAGAATGACATTTTAGACATTAAATAAAAATACATTATACAATTATTTACCACTTCTTTTTACCACATACATAAAAAGAAGTGAAGTCTTTGCTAACCTTATTTCTTACTTTATAAAGATTTATATATAAACCTTATGAAAGAAACTGCTGAAAATGTAATGTTTTAAAAGCACTGAAATGTATGTAACTTTTTTGGCAGCTAATGTTCTTAATAATGTTACAATTGTGTAATTGTTTTTTGGGGGGTTTTTTTGGATATTGTGCAGTTGCTTTGACACAATTTACATTGTTAAAAGCGCTATATAAATAAAGGTGACTTGACTTGACTTGACTTAATACCTCTTAAATAGGTCCAGCTATGCTTTCTTATGGCATTGAATTAAAAAAAAAAAAAAAGATGTCCAATTATGAGAATTACTGAGAATAATATCTAAATAGCTTTTATTTAGGCCTTTTTATAGTAGCTTATGTCGTCGTTGTAATTGGTCTTTGGTTTTACTAAGACTAATTAGTAAATTAATTACTTAGCCTACTGCATTTTTATTATACTGCATTTGGTCATATTTGTTATTATATTGACTTATTTTATTATTATTTGATGCCTGCAAAATAAAATAAAAAATGATCCAGGGAATTAAAATGAATGTGTTTGGTCTGCTTTGATCATCTGTTTGAATTATCACACGTAGTTTAGATCAATTGAATCATTTTAGAAATAAATTCAATTAGATTTCACTGCACGTATTAATGATAATTGGAGCTAGTACTGCTGCAAGTCAAATTTGTCGCTGTGGTTCAAAACCTAGCGAGCCACCTATCTATACAGCATCACTCGACGTCTGGATTCCGCGTGTCATTTGCAAAACTGGCCTAGGTAGGGAGCTGGTTAGATAATGAGACGCAACCCACGTGTCTTGCTGCATACGCTCTTTCACACTCTGTAAAGTGTTGGTTTTGCCGTACTTTTAGGTTCAAACGCTAGTATTGGTGTAATAAATACATATCAATACTCATAAAGAGTTCTTCATTTATCTGGCTGAATTGTGGCGGGGGCAGCTGAGAGGACGAACATGTCGGGAAAGAGTTTTCGCGTTAGCGACGGAGACTGGATTTGTTCTGATAAAAAGTAAGACTCGCTTTATATAATGCTTTACTTAAAAGCCCAATAATTAATATAAGCTTGTATTTGCATTACTTAGAAGGTAAACCTTCTGGGAAAATTCATGTTGCCTGAGAGAAGATCACACGTTTCTGTTAGCATAGCACTTGTTAGCTTTAGCACACGGCTAGTGTGTGAATGGGCCTGTAACAGCTATTGAACGCGATCATTTCATTTTCCTTAACCGAATTAAACGGTGTATTAATTTCTTTCCACTGGAGCACTGGTGAGCAAATTACACCCTCATAAGTTTTAGGTTAAGCGATTAACGTTAGCTAGTCAGTAGCCTCTGTGCACGAGTCTGCTAAATCCAGATTGCTAACTAACTTCATTAGTAGTCGCAATGCATTGGGCTATGTGAAATGTTTGAGGGGGAAAAAAAGTATTATTCATCTATTTCAGTGTTTGCACGTCTCACTTTGCACGTCTCAGTGAGTTGGCCTGTTTTTTTTGTGTGCATGAGTGTTGAATGATGCTTAATAATGTCTAGAGACCTAACCAGTTTTGCCTTTGAAATATTTTAGGTGTGGAAATGTCAACTTTGCCAGAAGAACGAGTTGTAACAGATGTGGCAGGGGTAAGTGTTTATAATTGTTTGCCATCACGTTTTGTATAATAGGGGTGTGTCACAAAAAGTAGTATCAGTACATGCACCATGCTTACAGTATTTTATCATGATCAATCTAATTAGCCAATTTTCTTTAAACAGAAAAGACAACTGAAGCAAAGATGATGAAAGCAGGGGGAACAGAGATTGGAAAGACCCTGGCTGAGAAGAGCAGAGGTCTCTTCAGTGCCAATGATTGGCAGTGCAAAACGTGGGTATTGCTATAAAATTACATGTCCAATGTGCATTATTAATACGTTCAAATTATTAATATCACAAATTCTTACCCTTCTGCATCGACAGCATTCTTTTACATTTGTTTCAGTGACATTAAAGGAAACCATTGCTTCCAACTTCTTCATATTTTACTTCTCATTTGAATCCCAAACTGTTCAACCTGCTTAATGGAGCAGAATAACTGTACACTGTGTAATGATATCTTGTCATGGAAAGCAATGAATGGGGTTGGTTCAGTTGAAGATGTTGAAGTAAAAAAAATAAGTGACATGTCACAAAGCTTTTTGAGCAGTGCTGCTTCTAAATCAACCACTTTTCTGTGGATGTAGAGTTGTGGTTATGGCAGGCCTGGTTCTGCAAAAATCTCCATCCCTAATCACACTCATTAGAGAAATCAAACAAAATTCTTCATGTGCATCTGGGAAACTTGTACCTGTGAAGGGCCAGTCACACAACACTTTTTGTTCCATTGACTTCCATTCATAGACTTGTGAATGCAGGAGCCTGGAAACACAAGCTCATGTGAATATCACTGCATACCAAAGTTCAAGTTTGGTGAACTCTGCCCCATGAATTTTTGTGATGTGAATACAAGACCAATAGAAAATTGCGCTTTGTTTTTGGGAAACACACCTTCGGACTGGAGGTGCCTATTATTGGCTTACTTTTTTCCAAATCCAACCCATATTGGACTATATGCTAGTAATGACAAGAATGGATTTTTATTTTATTTTTAGTTTCTTTAGGTTGATCACCCCTTTTCTTGTTTAGTTCTGAAAGGAGATTCAGATTAAAAGAAGTCCAATCTTGATAGTCAATAACTCATACCACTATTGAGAGTTGGTCCGCTCTTGTAAATAACCCAGAGGCCCTCTTCTCATTCTCTTGCTTATGAATTTAAGACTCTAATATACCAGTGTTATTAATAGCTGTACTTGTTCTTGCTTTAAATCAAGGTGTGGCAATGTAAACTGGGCCAGAAGATCAGAGTGCAACATGTGTAACACCCCTAAATATGCCAAACTAGAGGAAAGGACAGGTATAGCTTTGACTTTGTTCAAAATGGAATGTTAGCGTGAACTTTTTTGCATATTGACTGCAACCTTATGAGTTTTTGTTTAATGTCATATGCTTGATGCATGTAACAGGATATGGTGGAGGATTCAATGAGAGAGAAAATTTAGTCTACAATGAGCGAGAGGAGTCTGATGGCGAGTATGATGAGGTTAGTGGGTCAGTTTTTTTAAGTACACACACATGACATTTTCACAATATGTAGTTTACTAACATAAACTTAAGTTTTAAAAATGTTGTTGGTCTTCTGGACAGTTTGGGCGCATTAAAAAGAAGTATCGTGGAAAAAGCAAGAAGGACGATGAAAAAAAAGAGGAACCAAAAAAAAAGGATGATAATGAAGACGATGAGGATGAAGACGGAGATCTTTCAAAATACAAACTTGATGTAAGAGATTTTATTCTGTAGTTCTGTGTTGGTGGTCCCCTAATTTGTTGCTGTCTGAAACTTGACCACACTGTCGATTGTAAAATTACTTCAATAGTCACTCATAAAGAATGGATTTGAAAAATCGCAATAAGGTGCAATGTAAAAAAAATCTTTGGAGGTTTAGCAGGTATATGAATCTACCAACACAGTTTTTGATGTGTTTTGATCTTAATCCTGTTAGGATGAAGACGATGATGAAGATGAGGCAGATTTGTCCAAGTACGATTTGGATGCTAGTGATGAAAAGAAAGGGAGTCGCTCCGGCTCCTCGCGCTCATCATCTCGCTCGTCCAGTTCAAGTTCCCGGTCTAGGTCCAGGTAAAAGGGTGCAGGTCAAGGGTAACTCCAGGCAAATGTCAGTATCAGCTCAAATCTTTATTCAAATCTCATCGCATAATTCTGTTTTAATGTTTAATTTCTTTCTCTTTCCCTCTTTGCCTCATATTTTAATTGCCTTTTTGATTGACATGACAATATAAAACTTGATGGCATGAATTACTTATAAATAAATAAATTGAACAGTAATGACCATCAACACAACTTGACAAGTGTTTTAACCCTTTAAAAAAAGCCTTTAACACTTATTTTTCTTGGGTTTTCATCAGAGGATCTTTAAACTTTCTTGGAAAAATTGGAAATTTGTTGTTTTGTTTTGTTTTTTTTGTTTATGTTGGTGTTTTACAGATCCCGGTCCAGGAGCTCATCCAGTTCCAGCTCTCGCTCTCGCTCCAGGTCCAACTCCAGGTGAATGAGGTCACATGCTCTCTCCAGGAGAGAGTGCGTGTATAAACAGCCAGTGGCTGTAGTGAACTCTTTGTCCTTCAGAGTCTGAACAGAAGTTGACTTTTGATCACCATAAAATCAGTTGTACTGATTCTCTCTGACGGGTTCAGCTTTGATCTTCTGAAAGTTCAGTTGGTCAGACCTGGAGTTTTGGTCTTTCAAAGAAGTTTTATTTAGAGATGTTGGGGGATGTTTTCCTCCCATTTCAGTACCTTTGATAGTTATTATAGTATTTGGTGTAATGATATTTGTTAACCTCATGGGAATGCTTATTTATCCCCTTTGAAAGATCCAGCTCCAGATCTGGAAAGGGCTCTGCTTCCTCAAAGAAGAGGTCTCGCTCCCCTTCGTCATCACCTGAGGGAGGCCAGAAGAGGAGTCGCTCCAGGTCCTCCTCTGGTGGCCGCAAAAAAAGACGCGCACGATCGCACTCGTCTGAAAGGTTTGGTGTAACACATGGTGTCCTGGATACCAGGCGTACTTCTGCATTATACACAGGGCTCAGTGATATAGCAGTGCATTTTTGAAACAATGTGACAAAATTGCGCTTTTCTCGGTACAATAAATTTTTTTTATGCTTTGTTTTGATTTTAAGACGCAAATCACTTAATCGGTCATGGTCTTTCTCTTTCTCTTTGTCTCTTTCTTTCTATCTCTTTGTAGGCGCAGAGGCTCATCTGGATCATCCCACTCTGGCTCAAGCTCAAAACAGAAATGATTAACAAAAGAAACAAATCTTTCTAAAGCTGCATGTTTTTTTGTTGTTTCTTTCAAACTCCAGTTTTTTTGGGCTATTGCAACTACCCAGCTGTTTGAATTCACATTGATTTCAATGAAAGAAAAAATACTTGCACACTTTTAATATAACCTCTTCTCAAAGGTTTTCTGCCTTTTTTTTTTTTTTTTAAACATCTAGCCAAATCTCTTCAACAGTATAACTCAATGTGTAAAGTCTGTAGTGTCATTGGGTTTATAGACTTTAAATCTGTGACCGCATATCTTCTGGAGATAATTTTGTTGGGAAATTATGCAAATTATTTTGCAAAAGTAGTTTTATTCATCCATTGTCAAGCATTGCCGTCAAAATAACCAATTCATTAGCAAAACATTTATATTGATTTAAAAAGTACTCCGATGCTGGTTTTATAGTTCTTTTATATGAAACTCCTCACAAGAAATCTTGATGGCTTAAAAATTGCTTAACCACCTCAGCAATGCCAGCATCTTATAGAGAGCTTTTCCTCGAGGCATAACATTGCCTTGTCTAATTGTGTGCGTTAAAGGTAAGTATGTTTTTTTTCTATAATTGTAGAGATTTTTCTTTTGGCAAAACAGATAAAATGCAAAAAAAAATTGTTTGTTTGTTCTTAATTTTATGATCGATCATTTGTGGAAGTAAGAAACTGTAGATCAACTCCAGTGGATGAACTCAAATTACTGGTTTGGTTTTCTCTTCTTGTGGTCAAATTAAATTTGGAACATGTGAAATAGTCACTCTCCCTCTTCTAACTTACAAAATATAAAAATGTTTTACTGTTCATTAAATTCACCTAACTGTAACCAACATGAATAAACACTTGTTAATCTGAAACCTTTGTATTGTTTTTATCTTTCCATGTTACTGCATTGGGTTATGTAGTGTTTAAGATCTTTTTCCCCCAAATATATGCTCCTCGTTGAATTATCTCTTCCTTTTTAAACTAAACATTAAGCAAAACCTATAAAGACCGATGTTTTTAATGATCCCACTCTGTTACTTGTGGAGAACTAATGTTTGTGAAATTAAACATTGTTCAGTGTGTTTCTTTCCTTTTTCGTGCGCTAGGTGGCACTTGTTGCGTTCAGACCCATCTGTGAGCTGGTGGATTAGGATTTATTTTACAATAAACCATTATCCGTTATTATTTATCCCTTGTTTGAAGAGTTGCCTATATATATTACCAAATTAGTGTTTTAACACTTTAAGCCATAATTTAGTTAATCCTCAAATCTATTTTAAAAAAAGTTTACCCACCGAAAGTTTTCGTAGGCTGTTACGCACTCTCGCTACAACGCTTGTTACAAACTACATTTGGTCAGAAGTGTCCTTTTTTACAATTCCTCCAGTCATACTAAAACGAGTGTGTTCTGTTAGCTTGGGAATGAAAGTCATACTATTTTCCGTACAGCAGAAAATATAAAGAACTAAACGTTTATTTATCTATCTGCATATAACAATGTTTTCCTTTGCGTTGAAGTAAAGATATTTTTTGAATCTTGCACTATTTTTCAGTTGTCTTTCTGAGCATGTTTTACATTTCCATAATGGTTCCTCCTCCCCTGTGTTTATAGCGCGCTCTCGGAGAGCCGAGCGCACCTAGTGAGACAGAAGTCAAGCGGACTTCACTGAGGACTCAAAGGCTGCTCTGGCCATGAGCACACTTCCTGAAAAAGGATGGCATCTAAATGTCAGTCTTCAGATGTCCTGCCGCAAAACCTGACTGCTGGAACCACGATGTGGGAGTCGAACCTCTCCAAATCTTCACAGGACGGCACAGGCAAGAGCGCCAGCTGTGGCTCTGTGTCCGTGTTTTTTCCCATCACTATGATGATCACTGGAATGGTCGGAAACTCTCTCGCGATGCTGCTAGTTTATAGTGCATACAGAAAAAAGGAAAATAAAAGGAAGAAATCCTTTCTACTTTGCATCGGCTCGTTGGCGTTAACTGATCTTTTCGGCCAGCTGCTCACAAGTCCGATTGTCATTTCGGTGTACAGAGCAGATCTGAAATGGAAACGCGTGGACCCTTCGGGAACTCTGTGCGCTTTCTTTGGGGTGTGCATGACCACTTTTGGCTTGTGTCCACTCTTTTTAGCCAGTGCCATGGCCATTGAGAGGGCCTTGGCCATCACTGCTCCTCACTGGTACTCAACTTACATGAAAACTAACGTGACCAAGCAGGTTCTGGTCATCATCTGGTGCCTGGTTATGCTTTTTGCCTTATTGCCCATTGTTGGGGTTGGAAAGTATACTTTGCAGTGGCCAGGCACTTGGTGCTTTATAAGTACAGGTGACAAGGACGTAACGGGAAATACATTTTTTGCCACGACTTTTGCGGCATTGGGGATATTTTCTTTGCTGGTCACGTTGTCGTGTAATGTTGTGTCCATCCGTGCTCTGGTTACACGTTGCAGAACGAAGGCAACCTCGACCCAGTCGTCCAAGCAATGGGAGAGGTTAACAACAGAGACTGTTATTCAGTTGATGGGCATTATGTGTGTGCTGTTGACATGCTGGTCACCTCTACTGGTATGTATCATATCAGCTTTTGCCAGATACACTTACTTGTAGTTAAAGCATGCATGGTGTCAAACCTAAGTGTGCCCAGCTACAAAATGCTGCTATTTGTATTGGATTAAACAGAATGTATGAATTCCTATGTGGTGAACTCCACATGACCAAGTGTTTTACTGTACATGTTGGTGGGCCACTACTTGTTATATTTTCATGTTTTTGAGCAGTTATTTGAGGTTAGTTGCTGTTTACACTGGGATTTTTCCCTAGACTCTATCAAAAAAGACTATTTTGTCAGTCTTGAGTCATTTCTTCCCAGTTATGTCATTTCAAAACTATAGTTCACCATGCAATAAGCAAATTCATATTTTGTGACTGTGGAAAAATTTTGTGGATTGGGTTGAAACTGATTATGTTATGGCTGATAACGATAAATGGCAGATATTTATATTCTATACAAGTTTGCATAAACAAATTAGAAAAAAAATAACATCACAAAAAATGAGTAATCAGTCATTTTAAGCATTAATGTTATCATGTAGGCTAGAGTATGAAAAATGGAAATTCATTTTGATATCTAAAGATAAAATGTAACAGTTATTAAATTGTGATTTTAAATATTAGGTGCTAAATTGTGACAAAGGTCATCTAAATGTAGAAATAGGGGAAATGCATAATGCACAATTACTTGTCCAATTTTAGTTAATACATATCCAGTATAAACTGACATCAATATACTAAACATTATTTTAAAAGAATATTTATAATGTAGCATTGCCTGGAACTGAGAGTACAGAACTTTTACTGGTAGCTAGCTAAAAAAAAAAAAAATGCTGTTTAGAATTATACAGAAATCTGCTGAGCAGAAGTCTATAAGCACAATTTTTTGCACAATCTTAATTTTAAAGAAAACAATATTCATGTCATATAGCCATTGTGGTGTTTCCTCCCATTTTGCAGGTACTTATGTTGAAGATGATCTCTACCCACACATCCTCGCATCAATGCAATTCTGCTGCTGTATCTCTCTCATCCCAGGACTTACAGATGGACTGTAACTTCTTTCTCACAGCCATACGTATGGCCTCGCTCAATCAGATTCTGGATCCATGGGTTTACCTGCTCCTGAGAGAGATTCTCCTGAGGAAGTTCTGCCAGGTGGCCAGCGCTGTATCTAAGTGCTCACTGGATGTGCAGAAGGAAACTCATTGTCCTCTAGATGCTCTAAATAAAAAGGCCATTCAGAATGATAATGTTCACAAACAGTCCCTGAACATGGAGAACAGTAACTTAAATGGGGGAAATGAGGAACAGTGACTTGATATTGGTAGAGAATATTCCAAAATGAGGATAAAATGGCAGAGGGTATAGTCACCCACGGTCAGAATAATAATGAGCTGGAAATTTTCCATCGCTGTATTGATGTAGGGTGATGTCAGCATGCTACCACGTAAACCCGCCACTCTTGTGTTGTTGTCACAGTCAAAGAGATTTTGTTCATGGTTACTCAGCAAGCTTTGAAATGCAACAAAATGACAAGACCTTAAAATAATTACATATGCAGGGTTCCCCACTGTTCTGGAATAATTTGAATATCATGCATGTTACAAATGGAAATTAATTGTTCAAAAGACATGGGAATCCTGCATACACAACAGCAATATTAACTAATTAGATCTGGATAAACCAAAACGGAATAGTTCTTGATGCTAATTTATGATCTGTTATGTAGCATTTCAGAGCTGTTTATTGTGCAGTAAAGCACTAAATGGATTCGGATACTTTTCTCCTCATCCTCATGGCTCATTTTTAAACCTCTCATAAACTCTCTTTAAACTTATTGTGTGCATTTCTCAATGCCAAGCCTGCAGAGCTCTTTTTTGATGCTGATAACTGTAACCTTGTGCACGTTTAATTGAATTCCATGCTTGAGTTTTTCAGTTGGATTCCTGAAGGAAGTACATGTAAAAGTGCAAACTAATTTAATAGTTTAGTGAGACACTTCCTGGCCTTGGAACAGTCCATTCAGAGTGTTCATTTTAATAGCCAATTTTTGATACACCGAGTGCCTCATGGTGCTACATCTTTTTATGTGCAATATTCTTGATCATATCAATTGCCATCATAAACCAAAAAACAAAAGACAATTTCAACAGATGATGATTAGTCATTCATGGAAATTTCTTTTTTATACCAGTTGTTGTCAGGAGGCCATAAAAGCTTTGTTCTGTTCTTATTTTGCATCAGTTTAGTGTTAAATTACAACATTTGAGGTAGTTTGACAAGAGAAATATTTAATGACTGGTATGATTGGCGCAGCTGTTACATATTATTCTTGGCTGATAAGACTGCATGCAGTAATTTTAGTTTGTTGAATTTTAATTGAACATACATAAATTATTGGCAAAGATGATTGAAGTTGTTCTTCTAATTGGGCCCTTCAGTTGCACATCTATAGTTATGCATCTTACTATGTGTGACTGAACATCATCTTAGCATATTAAATGTTTGCACTGTGCAGTTGGTTATTGTTTTAGAGAGGACCCATGGATCATCATTTATGCTAAACTTCAGGTTATTTTCATGGCACTCTGCAAATACGTTTGTGATTTAATATATTAGAAGGAAAAGGCGAATTGTATTTATAATTTCTTTTGGAAAATACTGTCAAAAATAATGTTTTCTAAAGTACTCTCTTTGTGTTTCAAACTCTTTGAAACCAACTTAAATCTCCACGGCACTAAAAAATGTTTTTACACCCTGCCGATTAAAAGAAAATGAGCGAGGAAGATGCAAAAGCAGTGTCTAGGAAAAAAGGAAGAGGCAATGTAATGTATTTTCCTGGTGGTCAGAGCTCTATGAAATCGGTGGATGTGAAAAGGTGCCATGACCAGTAAATACATTTGGAAGATTGCATAAGGGGGTAAAAAATTGCTAGTTTTCTGTTTCCACCAAAAAGGGCTTTTCGCAAATCCAAATAATAACCTCGGAGAAACATCAGAGAAAACTGATTTCTGTTTTCTCTGGAAATTGTGGTATTTGCAAAAGTGCAGTTGTCAGTGGGAACCAGAATACTTTTGTAAATGGATTTAACATTTGACATATGCTCTCAGGCAGTGATTACAGAGTAAAATGAATGAAACTGACATGGGACTTAATTAATAGTGAAATGAATGTGGCTCAGGCTGCACTGTCAGACACCTAGTTGTGCTTAACTTGCTGTTGTCTGCTTGGGTAGCTGCTGAATAGGGAAATGGAAAATAGAATGATTGCATAATACTTCATTTCCAAATTAAAAGTTCCAGTGTATCCATGAGTACAAAAGCAGGTCTCCTATCAGCTCAACGGTGCATTGAGCTGAATAAAGAACATCTGACTTGTGGCCATTTCAGTGTATGAATGTGACTGATTCCTAGTTAGTCCAGTGGTACACTCTACACTAAAGCTGTTCAGAGCATTGTATTTATGTTGCCAAAGGCATCTTATTTGAGTTTCTTTCATATAAAGGTTCATTCATTATATTTTTCTCTCATCATATACTCGCCCTTACAAACCCAATTGATTTTATTTTTGAAGGAGAACTTTCAAGGTTCAAGTAAAAACACATCTGTTCATCACACTAAGCTAATGTATGGCTTCAGAGGAAATATATATTTAATGCAAACATTGTATGGACTACTTTCATGTTGCTTTTGAGCCTCTTTTGAAGCTCCAGTCACTCTTTGTAATTTCATGGAAAAAACATCCATTCATCCATTTTCCAAACTGCTGCTGCTTTGTAGAGATGGGGGAAAATGTACCCATAAATGTACCAGAGGAAAAAGAAAATCATATGAGTTTGGAATTGAGTCTTTCTTGTCATTGTATTATTTAATGCAAAGACTTTCAAACATTTTTAATGTGTAATTAAATGTCAGTACTTCTTGAAGTGGAACTACAGAACATAATCATAATTCATATGTACAGGCAATAAGAGCTGCCAGGTAATATTAGCATGTGAAGCCACCAGCAAATCATTTTAAATCGTAACCCACCTGTGAATGTCCTAATGCCAGATGCCAAATCACAGATGCCACAAAGTGTGGCAAGTCTGCATTACAAACAACAGGGTTTCATGAATGTATTTCGAGTTTTACATTTATTTATCGTGTAAGACAACGTGTACAGCTCTGGGACTCCGTTCACAGCTAGAGCTGTCATTAGGCTTGTATCAACAGATGGTCGTGGAGCTGCTTGTGTGTTTTTGATAAGAAATGTTTGCATATGCTTGCAACTGTTTGGCATGTCTACTAACTGCTCTGATGTGCTTGCCTTGTAATGGTGCTTCTAAAGTGTGTCATTATTTGATTCTGTGCTGCTTGTGTTTTCCATTCACCGGGATGGACTGTGTTTCGTGCCATTATCATAATTTAATCTGGTAGGGAGTTGGGGTATACCAAAGTGCTTCTGTAATAGTAAGCGCCCCCATCCACATTTTGCACAAGTGGTTTGAAATGGTTGCCACATTTTCCATCGGTTACTGAGGAATTATTTCAAATTGCTGTTTTGTTCAGGAAATTGTTCAAATCATTGTGTTCTCATTATATATATATATCTAAAACATAACCAGTCACCGATTGTCAGTGGATACGTGAATTATCACAGTTGCTATTTGGCCAAAAGGGAGATGGCTTCTCATTTCCAGTCCATCTACATATTAACATTAAAAAACATTGTAGAGGAAATTAAAAAAAATAAAGAACTCTGATTGAATTTATTTATCAATAGTGTCTGAATGGAAAGGAAGGCAGGGATTTAAGATGCATTTTAAGTTGACTGGCTCTTATTCCCCTTAAAGTATTGTACTCATGAGAGTTCATTTAAAAGGACCAAAACTCAACATTTGGTCATTATTTACTCACCCTCACGGTCTTTCTTGAAATCCTGCTAAATAATACCTAAGCTGTTTCACGCAAGAAAGAAAATCATGTGGGTTTGTAAAGACATGAGGGTGTGAGAATTTTCATTTTTGGACAAACTATTACTTTTAATTAACATTACAAATAAGCACTTGTATAGAGAATTAAATGAAAGTTGTATTTATATTCAGATCTCTGGCTTGAAGGCTTGCTTGAAACTGGGTTGATTTCCATTGGTGGAGATTTCAAGGGGTCAAACAACTCCTTGACATTTTGTTCCCAGAGGTTCACAATCAGACAAGACTTGTTGATCATGTCATGACCACTATTTATGTAAACGTATTGCCTGTGCTAACCATTTTTTGTGTTGTGACACAAAAGTTCACACATCTCTGCAGGCACAGATATTTATGTCCTATTTATGCTTTGTTCTTTCTGTGTTCTTTCTTTTTTCTTCTTCTTCTTAACACTACACTTTATGTGCTGAGAGCATTTTCCATTAATTACAAAATTGTGATCAGCATTGTAATCAGAATTGTTCTTTTGTTTCAGTGTTAATGAGTTTGCCTTTGCTTCTGTAATTGAAAACACAAGACAACATGCCCTCTGGTCATCTACCAATCAATTAGCAATTGTTTAATTTGTTCACTGCAATCTGAAATTAAATGAGATTTAATGAGATTAAAGGGGTTTTATGGCTTGTTTCCATAAATAATAACATAATTTGGATAATTATTGTTAATCTTCCCTCTAAAAGCAGTGTAGCTAATATACTTGGATTTATTATCAAATTCTCAATGTTGAATGCTTTTTAAAAATGTTAACATTATTTCTTGATTATTTAGTTATTTTTAATCTCTACAGGCTTCATAGGGACTTTTTATGAGCCTTTAGAAAAGGGAACAAAATTAGTGACTGCATCAAAAGATAAGATACCAAGAGGCTGTTCAATCCATTAGTGGCTACAGTGAAGATCCAAGATACTGCACAACCGGCTAATGTGGATAATGGCAATTTGACAATCTGGCTCTCTGCAGTTGTACGTGTGCCAAGATGCCTGCCAGACATTAATATCAATAAAATTCTAAGATTCCTCAATTTACATATTAAAGTATTGAGAGTTGTAATGAGATTTTCAAATAAAACTGATATTTTTCATTATGGGTCAATCAGCATACATCCATATTTGAATTCTTGATAATATAAAAATGTTAATATAAAGTCTGATATGCATTTTTTGGGGGGGGGGGGGGGGGGGGGGGTTCAAAAAATATATTTGAAATGATGATCCCGATTGACCTCAGATGTTTCAGGATGCAAAGATGTATTCACTGTATTCATTCGTTTTCAAATGGTGACTCTAAAAATGTTATCTTAAATGCTAATCTTGATTATTTTATTATGATGTCTCGTCTTGAGTAATTGTTTTGCAACAATCTCTGAAGGTTAACACGTCCGTTATCACTTGAGTTTCCCAGTACCTGAGTCTTTAATATGTCAATTGTCAATTATTGTCAATTAAACCTGTTAAGAGGTCAAGACTGTTGCCATGGGGTTTTTACAAATATTAGTTTATACAATATTTCACAAAGTATTAATCTACAAATGTCGTCAGTTTTATAAGGAAACTGCAGCCATCAGTTACACTCACTGCAGTGTCATTGATTGTAATGGTAACATCACTGGTGGTCATTGATTAAAAACCACCTCTTTACCTTCAGGAAACACCAGACTGGACCTCTTGAAAGTATTGCATAGACAGCTATATATGTATAGGATACAGAAAATGTTTATAATTGAGGCAAAATATACAATTAACAAAAATCCCAGAGCACTTTCTAGAGAAGAATAGCTCTGTTGTAAAGTAATATTCAACCAATTTAGTTTTTCTTTGTTTGCAAAACAAATGTTGACAGATTGAAAACATGAAGACCACAGGGATCTGATTAAAGATTTTAACACTAGGTGGACTTATTTTTCAGAGGGCTGCCAGACGCTCCAAAGCAATCTGTTATATAACAGCACATCCTGTAAAGCTCTCTGTGGTTACTGAGCAACGTTTCCACAGCAAAGCTTATTTTACAAACTGTTTCCCATGACTACACAAGATTTGACACTGAGTAGACTAAACAGTGCTAGCATGATAATTAAACATGAATGTATTTTTTTTTTTTTGCGCTACATTTAGCCTCTTCAATAAACAGACAGTGATGAAAAACACGCCAGTTACTAATAAAACTCAAATATAATAATCTAACAAATGTACCCTTAATTGATGCTTGCTGCTTGTTGCAGAAGTTGCTTCAAAGCCACTAACCCTTTTCACTCTAGATTTGAACATTTTCTACTTTTTAGCATGTTTTGCTTACACAGTAATGTCTATATGCAAAGGCATTCACTATACATTATTTATGGGGAATAAACATACACAAAATGAGCCACTGATGCATAGCTACTGTTCTCCCCATATTCATAAAGTCCATTTGACTGATATAACCACAAATTAATCATATTACCATTTGTCTGACTTCATAGCCTTGGCTTGGAATATCATTATTAACCTCTCGCCTGCTCAAATGCTGGTCTAGTTTGGCATTCCAATTTCCATGCAATACGATAATTGCCGTTTGAAAAGAAAAGCAAAAACCAAATATGTTTTATCATGCATTCTAGTATATAGTGTGTCTGATTACAACATGAAAGATGTGTGTCCAATGTTTGAGCATGAGTACTGAAAGTAATATAAAGTTATTAGACTCATGTGCCACGAGACTCAATGCAACTGAGCAGTGAACAGTCCGTGTATCACTTTAATTTAATTGCTCATTGGTGGTTCCTATATCAAAATGCCAGCTATCTTATAAAGTCTATAAGCATTTAGCTATTGATGTTATATGGCTCTCTGGAATACACAATTGGTCAGCCTTGGCCAATCGAAATTGTAAATAAAACAGATTATTAGAGTATATTTTACTTATAATTCCAAGTAAATTTACAAGTGATTTCGGAGTGAAAATGTTCTCAAAGTAAATCACCATTTCTACAGTGCACTTGCTGATGTCCATCCATGGTAATGCAACCAATCACCCAGACAACTGAAAGTGGCACCATGAAATCAGAACAATCCGACAGCAACAATGGTCCAATCAGTTTGTAATGGACAAAACCAAGTGATGCCCTACATTTGTTTCTCATTTGAGAAGCCAATTCACTTAAATATGAAGAAAATATGATTGCAGTTTCCGCTTCATGCCGACGTTATTAGTAAACTAATATTGTTCTAGTGTTTGTCTTGTTTTTTGACAGACTATTTTGTATATTATCTAATGGATTTTTTTTTCTTACCAAAAGTTTTAATATTGCATACAAGAAAATCAATATTTCAAATCAATATTCCATGTCCATGTATTTATATATTTGGCAACCGTCCACTGAATCCATATGTCTACAGTCAACAAAAGTCATTATAACAAAATATAACCTAATCACAACCTAAAAGTGGAGATGAAATGAAATTATTTTAAATTTTTTCAATATATTATATAATTTAACATTATAATTTGAGTTGAAATTATGTAAACTCACCAAAGAAATCAAAACCAGTCATTGTAGCAAAATAAATTTCACAAACAAATCACAACTCAGACGCAGAGATTAAATTTTATTATTTAGTCATTTTCATTATGTTATATAATTTAACATTATGATTTGAGTTGAAATTATTTTATAATTTTACATTTAGCATTGGTGCCTTTGTTTAAAAAAAATCTATTTTATTGTTATAATCGGCATACTTAAACTATACAATGATACCGAGCTGCCAAAATACCACATGTAAATGCTCCTCGTAAAACTGGCTAATAAAACCTGCAAAGAGCTATAAAATTCCTTTAAAGCTGCTATGTTGCAATCAAACTTTCATAATTTGTTGATCTTGCCTCTATTCAGTTTTCCATCACATGGGAAGCATTGTAGGCACAGGCAGCTGACCTCATGGGTGAGGCTAAGAAACATTAGGACGATTCCAAGGGAATGTGTTTGTTTGAGTCAAGTTGTACCAGTCCAGTGTTAGTTTTTCAAATCAGAGTAATACTGAACCTCCATTCTCCAGTGAGCTTACATGCAGGTCTGACTGCTTCTGTTTGTGCTTGTATTAGTCTCTACAGTTTTGTCCTTTTGACAACAGGCAAGGGCTCAAACTTGTTACTGAATGGCTGTACATTTCTGAGTTACGAGATTCTAAGCAAGTATTTTTGTGTATATTGCCATGTTAAAATATCAGTGTATTTGTTCGAAGGTATGTTTTTGTGTATGAAAGTAATGTAAGACAAAGACCAATTTTGCCAGAATCTGAATTTTACTTAAGTTTTTACAACACTTCTTTCCAGTTGAAAAAAAACAGCATATGCTGGTTATGTATGTTTCAAAGCATGGCAGCTGGTTTGAACTGGTTTAAACTGGTCCTTAGTTGGTCATGAGCTGGTTTAAGATGGTCCTGAGCTGGTCCTGAGCAGTAGCTAGTTGCTTAGGACCAGCTCAGGATCAGCACATGACCAGCTTAAACCAGCTCATGACCAAGTAAGGACCAGTTTAAACCAGTTCAAACCAGCTGCCATGCTTCAATAAATACCTAACCAGCACATTATAACAAGTGGCCAGCATTCATCAGAGGAAACAGATCTAGCAATTCCTGCCTGTCAGTACTCACTCAGTCTTGCAGGTCCACTTTCCTGCCATTACAATCAAGTAAATCCAATGACCTTGATAAGCTGGTTCAATTGTTTGATATGCATTGGAACTAAACTCTGCAGGAAGGTGAACCTCTAGAAGGACTGAGTACCTCTGTCCTATATCAACATATGCAAACTGTAGCGTCAGCAAAATAATGTTTAAGTCATAGCCACCTGCTGGCTAATGTTGTCATGAGATCTTGAATGTCACTTTACTATTTTTCCGCTGGATTGACAACTTTTCCAAAGAAGAGGATGCTGTCAGTTTTTTGGTCAGTGATAAAGATCATGAATGGACTGTCAAAACGCAAAGATGACATTGGGTTGTAGGACAGTAGGCTGAATGAAACTCTTGTCACTGCTGCTGCGGTAGTTCCTTTCTCATCTATATCCAGAGTGGCCTTATGCGAAGCCTGAAAGTGAATCAAAGTGACTCCTCTTAAAAATGGATGTTTTTTTATATTGAATAGTATATTATATATCTTCAGTTAATTTTAAATCATAATTTAGAAAGTGATCTAGAAACTTTACCTTTGAAATAAAGCTCATTTCCTCTGAAATTCCCGTGAAGTTGGCTTTATTTGTAAACATATCAGCCATGCCCAGTCCTTTCAAAACTTCTTTCAGGGAATATGATGTTTTCAGAGATAGCTTGGGGACATAGATGTTAACTTTTCTGAAGGACAAGAGAAATCATTGACTGGCTGGTCCATCTGGAGTTATTGATCTTAGAAACATTTGAACATCTAAAAGCGTTAATGAATCAGTCGGGATAACCTTACTTTTGATGTACATTAAACAATTATGCCAACCAACCTTTTTCTGACAGCTGTCTTCCACTTTTCAATGTGCTGTCTAGAGATGGCCATCTCAAGATCTTTGATGGTCTTAGCTTCAACAGATATGTCTATATGTGGGATAGCCAGAAACATGGAGAAAGAGTCGTTGTAGTCTAGACAGAGGACTTTAGAAGTGAGGTCGGCATCATAATAAACTTTGAGGGATGCGTACTGGTGCATCATTTGTACTGGAACTGTGGTCTCAGTGTCCACATGAAATGTACTTTGATGGGTCTTGCTTGGGTCAAATGACATGTCCCATTTTCCTTGGGAAGAAAGAGTGACATTTTTAAAGGGATCTGACAGAATGGCATTATATCTACAAAAGTAGGTGTGTGTGTATTTACCTTGAAAATATATGTAAGTGAGAAGAAACAGCAAAGTGTCAGATTCCAGATCATCAACAGCTTGGTCTATTTTCCCATGTGTTTTTTTCTTCACATACATGTTAATTTTATCCAGTGTTTCTTTGACACTGAAATCCACAGTGAAGCCATCAGAGTGGTAAAACGCCTTCATCTTCTCCAAAAACTCAGGAAGGGGCTTTAGTTTGTTACTGACATATAGAGCACTACCGACATCAATGTCCACCCCTGTCCTCCGGTTGATTTCTTCCAGGAGACTACGGAACATCTGGTGCATTTCTTCAGTGCTGAAGACCGAGCTGTTATGGCCAATGCCACTGAGAAGCTGCTTTTTGGTTTCTCCACCAGCTCCTAAAGACAGCTCAGAAAGGGCCATGGACACACTAAAGGGAGAGAAGAAGATGTTCTTGGACTGATAATCAGGCATTTCTACAAGCCTCTTGTACAGGTGAAAAGCAAAATCATTATTCATCTTTATCAATGACGGAAGTTTATCGCTGATGGGAGGTTGTGCTAAAGTCTCTTGGTTCCCATGAACTACTGCAAAAGCACAAATCCACAAATATATGATGCTCCTTTCCATGGTCTCGTTTGCAGGCCCTGAGGAAAATGAACAGAAAGAGCTTTCCAACATTTTATTGACAGAAACGCAGCAAATTGTCAGGACAGTTTAACATATTGACAAAGAACAACTGTTCGTAATTCCTTCATCCTATTTTCCACTCTTTATGTTCGTCTGTTCTTCTAACAGATCAACTTTACATAAATATATCAAACAACATACTAAAGAGTTTGAAAAGTATATAATTGATTAATAATTCTAAGATTCATCTAGTGAACACAGAAATTTCCCACCTTTCCACCAGACAGCTGCTGTTTCTCTTTCCCCAGACTGGACAGAGTTCTAAAGTATATGTCCTGAAGTTTGATCATAAAACAACCTCTACTCTGTTTACATTTTATTTTTCTCTGCAAACAAAAGTAATTATTAACTACTAAGAATGGACTCAAATCAGTGCAGTCAATAAACGTTTGCGGTGTTTACCCACACTGATGAGATGACAGCTGATACGTACTTGATATCATTTTCAAACTGATTCCATATTCATTATATATTTCATTATAAAGTACAGTCAATTTTAATATAGTTTAATTCTAGTGACCTTCTTTAGGTGACCTTCTGCGTATTGATGCACTTGCTGTTGAAATACACAAAGACAACTATGTAGGCTGGGTAAAGAGAAGGGAAGCCATTGACCTTCATTGTCAGCTAAATACACACGCACACACAAAATGCAGTGAACTAAAAACAGACCAATGAGCAGATGTTTCAGCCAATAGCTTTCTTCAAACAACAAATCATCCTGCTTGTATGCATTATTACAAATTGAGACCTGCTGAGTTTATTCAGGAGGGATCTTTAGAATTACAGTTTAGGGATTTTGTACTTTTTTTTTTCTTGCTCCACGCAGCTGAGACCTTTTTTGAGCACATACAACCCCAGAATGTGATTTGAGGGGACCCGAGTCAATTTGCTGTTCGGGTCCCCCAGAAACCATAGCGGCACCCCTGGCTGAACTTGTTAATCAGACCTCACAGCTAGCTCTCTCCTGCTGTCAGCTGTCAGTGCTTGCATGCTGTGAGGTCGATCTGCGTTTGCACTGTGCACACGTGTATAATTTTTGCCAAGTCTCCATAATTCAGCATTGTGTGTTACAATGCTTCCCCAGACATCCTGAGAGCTCATTTGCTAAACCCATGTTTTGTTGGAGGGTTCTCTGGAGGGGCTAAAAGCTCTTCAGTTGCCAGTAAGTCTTACATAATTAGAAACTAACACTAATGAGAAGGAAAAGGACAAATGGAGTGGAATCAATGGCTCATGGGGTCAGAAAGAATTAATACCAGGCTGCTGAGAGGCCTGCAAGCAATTAGATGTAGACTACTGAGACACAAGTGCAGCTTCTTCAGATCTGTCAGGCAGCAAGGAAAGCTGAAAGGTGTGATTTAGGACTGGAATAGTGTGAACTCAGAAAACCGCTGCTGGCCCCTGGTCTTTCTGGTACTTCAGTCCACAAAGAAAATGAACTATTAAACACAAGTATTTAAAGCAACAGTATTTAAGTTTTTTACCTCAAAATATCAGTTTCAAAATCATTTTGATGTTACACTGACTTATAATATGCCGAATGGCTTCTGTTTCGTTGATGAATTCCACTCCCTTAACAGTAGGGGGCTCCAAATCGCAATAATACACATAACTACATTCAGTTGTTTTAAAAAAGGAAGGTGAATGAATTTTACACTTTTATAATAACACTTATCTACACCGTACACCGTTTTTAGATTATTTTTTAAAGATTTATTTTTGGGCGTTTTACACCTTTATTTAGACAGGACTGTATAGGTCAACAGGAAGCAAAGTGGGTGAGAGAGAGGGGGATCAGAAAAGATCTGCGAGCCGGGACTCGAACTTGGGACGCCCAAAGCGCAACAGCACTACATGCCAACAAGATGTGTTTAGGTAACAAGGCTTATTAGAGTACAATTTGCAGGAGAATATAACTTCAAGTCTTTCTACTTTTAATTCAGTGTTTTGTTACTTGCTGTTTCTTTGTTTCTTTATGAAATTTACTTGCAATTTCCGAGTGAAAATTGTTTGCACACCAAGTTTTAGCCTAATCACGAATAGGGAAATGGACTGCAAACTTTTGTTCACATTCAGTACATTTTTACAGGTAACTTCAAGGATGAACATACTGTAGCAGCCATGATTAATTATTTAAAATCACTGTTGTCTATTCAAAGATTTACTACCCACTTTTTCATTCCCTTGCTTGGCAATAAAAAAATGTTTAAAAAAACTTAATAATAAATGCCTTTTTGCAGTGTCTGGCAATGAGTGTCTTAAATAACAGTGTCCTGCCTAATGGCCTGGCATCTGTTTAATGATGCAATAAAGATCTATAAAAAATGATGCCATAGATTACATAATATAATTAAGCAGACCTGCAACCTTCCATTGCTTCTTAGAATCTTCTTAGATTTTCTCATCTCTTTTATAAATATGTAAAACTTCCAGGCATGTGGAAGCTGGAGAGCATTAAAACACAATGTCTAAATTGTGACTTGTGAGTGGGTGTGTATGAGAATGATGACCATCTCTATGCCAAATACTGATCTGTTTCCTGACCACTTATAAAGTGAGATGTCTAAAACGAGAATAACTAAAGGAACTTGATAGCAAATTTAACTCTATGTGAATTCCAGGGGAAGCATTGGAGGTTGTTCTGAAATTAGTCAGAAGAATGTTCTTTCAGTTGTTCAGTGGTTTGGGGGACTTGCTTGAAGACGCTGATCCATTCTTCCTAGTAAGTTAAGATGGATGATGCTGTTGTTAATACTTTGTTTACAATGTTCAGGTATGAATATTTCAAGTGCATTTCAACTCATTTAATTAGTAGGGAAATCACTCTGAAAACATGCTAACTGACAGATGGTCTGTCTTTATCCCATCAGATTCACCATGGATTTTGTTTATAACATTCTGGATAAAACACTTGATAATTTTATCTAATTTATGTATATACTGTAAAATCAGTTTGTTAATGAAGCACTTTATAGTCTCCTGATCTGAGCAAGAGAATCAATGTCGGCAAGAGAGACAGTATCACTTAGTTTGAATTGAATGCTTAAAATTAAAATCAGTCTAGAAGAATTTAAGTTCTTACTATAAGTCTTGATTGAGTTGAGTGTTCTTTCTTTAAATAGTACAGACATTGTGTCGCCACAGAAGTAATGCAACAAAACAAAGAAACTTTTGTGTTTTGAACTTTTGAAACTCTGTGTTCAGGAAATTGATATTACTCTCAAAACCAATCACGTTAAGGTTTTTTGGACAATCGTGTGTCTGCTTCAAGCAATTTAGCTAATGCTGATATGATCAATCTCAATTTCAATGTCAGACAAATGCTTGACCTAACATCTTGAGGTAATAAGGATCTTTCTGTAAATTTGAGCCTCAGCTGGCAGCAATTTCTCAAGATTAGGAACATTAGTCATTAGCCATTTCTTCAATTAGTAAATGAATTTGAAACAAATTGTCATACCCGATGTACGTCAACGCTGATTCAATTTAATTATCTGATGAAAACAGATAAAAATAGATCTTTGAGTTTTACCCAAAACAGATATGCTTTGCCAGAAAAGAAAAAGGCAATTTACAGAAAACCTCACTCTTGGCCTCTGAATACAAACATTCTGGAACTCATTCTTAACAAAAGGCTGCTTACTTAAAGCTTTGTTAAGCTGCAATCTCTCTGTCCTGCTAATTATTACACTGATTGTTTCTTATTGCTTGCGGTTCTTGAGCACAGTTATCAAGCCTGCAGGGGGCAGCAGTAATCTCAGTCAATTAAAACTCATTAAGCTTTATTAAAGGGTCCAGTCAGAAAGAAAGAGGCATTCATGCTCATGAAGTGAATACCCCCAATAACTTGTTTACTATAAAATGTATGATTTATACTTCCATGAGCCTACATTAGCATCCTCCTAGGCATGGCACAACTCCAGAATACTCATTAACAAGCATCTGAGAATGATGAGTGTTCATGTTACTGATATTTAACCTTGTTCAGCTGTTCAACAAGCGCACTAATTATGTCATACAGGAAGTTGCTGTTCATCTAATGCTGTTTTCACCATGTAATGTTTACGTCTCAAGTTAGTAAACAGCTCAGTTTTATTTTTTGCATTAACAGCAATACTATATTTGTTTTATCAGTTCACAAAATTGAATTTTCTCAGAATTAGTTACATAATAGACTCGGTAAAGATGCCCAGTAACTTGCAATCTCAAAGTAGATCAAGTTCATAGTGAACATTTAGGATCAAAAGTGTTATTTAAATGTGCTTATAGACTATATACAGTATTTTCAGAATTTAAATCATAGTGATTTAAATTCACGTGGAGCTTTTAAGTTTATTTCCATATTTGTACCCACTTTATTGAAAAAATTAAACACTTTAAAGTGACATTATATTTGTCATTTAAAACACATTACATTATTTGATATGTATAAACAGTTGACATCATTATCCGTTGTTTTGTTTTCAGAAGTAAATGAATCATTGAGTAATTAAACTCTACATTACCCCTTACATTTAAAGACAATTTTGAGATTAGTCAAACTCATTACCGGCTCTAGAGAATTGGAACTAGTTTACTCTTTTATTACGGAGACTCAATGTCATAGCAGTTGGGGGGTCTGCATCTTAATGTTTTGATCCTTTTCCAAGTTTCATTTTATGTTTCAGACCCATGATTCTCATAACACACTTTCCATCCACAAATGCACATTTTCACCTTTATTTTATTGTTCCCTAATACACACCAGATGTTTATGAATATAAATGTCCTCAGTGTAAAGAGTTTGATGTGTTGTTGTTCCATGGGCTTTTTGAGGGATGTGCACCCTTCCATATGCAAGTAATAGATTTTTTTTTTTTTTTTTTTCCTGAAATACTGGGTGGAATGGTTTTGCAGTTGATTTATGGGCCATACCATCCACTTTCCAAAATGCATCTTAGAGGATTAGTTCATCCAATTTGCTGAAATTGATGTAAATGTTTGTTTCTTCATAGGAACAGATTTGGATACATTTAGCATTACATCAGTTCCTAACCACTGGATCCTCTGCACTGAATGTGTGAGTCAGAATGAGAGTTCAAATTCAAAGGTAATCATCACGACTCCAGTCGATCAATTAAAAAGCTGTGTGTTTAAAAGAAGCAAATCCATCACTTTAAACTGTTGCTTCTGACCAAAATATCCATTACGTTTCCTCCATTGAAAAAGTCAATCTCTATTTGTTTAAAACTTGTTTTGCCTATGGTATACAGTGCTTGATCTGTGCATTTCTCTCTCTTGATTCAGAATAGATGACTTTTTCACTGGAGAATGCAATATTATGAATAGAGGACCAAAATCAACCGTTTAAAAATAAAAATGACTTAATGATGGATTTGTTTAATACAAACCCGCACCTTTTTGCTTCACAAGGTGTTAACTGGTGGACTGGAGTCATTTTGATTACTTGTGGATTATTATGATGTTTTTATTAGCTTTTTATCAACTCTCATTCTGACGGCACCCATTCACTGCAGAGGATCCACTGGTGAGCAAGTGATATAATGCAAAATTTCTCCACATCTGTAGAAGAAACAAACTCATCTACATTTTGAATCCCTGGACATGTGTACATTTTTCCCCAAAACTATTTCTTTAACAACATTCTTGAACTTCAGTTTATATAATACACAATTGCTTCTTTTCCTCACTGTCATTTTAAATGCCCCTTTTTGCTAAACAACATGTTAAACACGGTGCAACATTTCCTACTTGGTCTTCCTAAATTACTCCTCACTCTCTCTTGGGTTCATAAAGTCTCTTGCACAGAAAAAGAACGCTCAAGGCTTCAATATAGCCAATATGTACATGTAAAGCAATCACTCACCAGTTAAATCAAGCAGATGCTCCAACCTGGTGAGCAATTCACAGAGTAATGAACTGAAAAACCCATTTTGTCTGAGACGCTTTCCGGACATGTGACCATATGAGATACACACTGGTCCTCGCGTGTCACATTTCTCTTGGGTTTATCCAGAGTCTATTCACTAATCTCATCTCACTCACTAGCCATACACACTGGCCAAAAATCTGTCATACAGTACTGTGACCAAAACACCAACCAGAGACATAACCTCATATCTTCACAGACCTTGACTGGAAATTGTATGACTTTATCTGACAAGCAACATTCACATGACCTTCACTGGTGTCTTTGTATTTTAAGTGAACAAAAGCTGTTTGGTCTGTTTGCTGGAAGCCTTGTGACAATTGTTCAAATTCAAATGCATCGAAATCAAATGCATTGTATTAAATTGCTACCGCAGAAAAACACAGCTGCACACCTATCTGCTGTCCTGAATATTGATAGAGTTTTATCAAAACCGCCTTTCCTAACAAAATATATATAGAGAAATTAAACGCAAGTAAATAATGTTATTGTATAAATGCATGTCAAGTGTACTGTAATAATTAGGATTTCATTTAAATACGTGAGTTTATGAGTTTGTTTTCTGATATGTCACGTTCAGTCATCTCCATCTGTTTATGCAACATAGAGTGACTATTGTTTGCTGAGATGAGGAGGTGTTTCCTGGACAACTTCATTGCACCTCCAGAGGCCAGTTTATGAACACCTGGCAAACGTCTGAGCACTGTCAGTGTGCCAGATGAAGACTGAACAAATGTAATGAAATTTTAACTTCACTGGCCAACTGCCACCTCACTGACAAAACAAACAATCAAAAAAGCAATACAATTTTAACTGCATGGTAAATTCATAATAAACATGTTTGTCATGCCAAATCAACAGTAAACATTTTAAGGTATGTGATTAATGTTGTAATTAAAAATGATGCATTTATGGGTCAAGACAGAAAGTCTTTTTTGTTCCAGGATTCCCAAAATGTATACCTCCTTAATTCATGACTAATCATGGCAGATGAATTTTATCAGTCTCCATTTACTGTCATATTATTTACTTAACGGATACGCTGCAGGTCTCCAGAGAGATACACGCAAAACAAACAAAGTAAATGAAATAAGTAGGAAGAAATAAACACTGCATAAAATGAGCAGCATTTGAGAAGTGTAAGATAGTTTGAATGGGTTGTAATCTATAAAACACAAATGCAGTCTTCTGGCCTGAAATATTTGTTTGGTTAAAATCATTCATTTATTTGTTTGTTCGCTTGTTTGTTCATTCATTCGTTCCTGTGGCTATTAGTGCTACAGAAATAACCAGATGTTCTTCTGTTGCTATGGTTACTTTGCTGAGAAAAATATCTTGCTCTGAAGACCAGTTGTGAGCTTTGAAAGTGGAAATTAGGAAAATCAACAACAAAAAAACTCTAGAATATCTGTATACTGCTGATATATGTGCAGACGTAATTTATGTAATATACATAACTTATATAGTTTATATATCTAACCTATATAGTTTATATACATATAAAATACCACAAAAAGACATTAAAGTCACAAAATAAAGTGTGTGTAGAAACCATGAATAAATGATTAATAGTTAATCTAACCTGTGGACTGTTTATCAATGTGTAACAGTGATTCATGTCAGTCTGTCTGAATGATAAATGCAAGTGCATTACTAGAGGACCCCTGCAATTTGGAGTTTCAGTGGAGCTCAAAAATGTGGAAAACAATTTGAAATGTAAAATAAAAGAAAGGATTATGTTAATTCTACAAGCACCCGTTTAATTCATTAAATTAGTTGTAATATACACAGGTCCAAAAAAATTCATTTCAGTCTTTACACTTTAGGTTTAATGTTGCAGATTTGCTGTCTTGTTTAAGAATAACCAACGCTATCTAAGATCTACCTCAAGATACCATTTATCTGTGAAAATATTGTATTTTAAATTGCAATAGAGAATCAATCACTCTACCACTGGGATGTGCATTGATTTTTATTTTTTTTACCAGTATTAAAAAATGAAATGTATAGCCACAGCATCATGCATCCCTTGTATCATGTAGCAACCAGAGTGACCAGCAGCGAGGTTTCTTTATGTCACTGCAGAAGCAGAACAATGAACCAGCCGTAGTCTTTTAATTAGGCTGTCAGATCTGTTCAAAGTCAATTTAGGGTCCATATGTGAATTTCAACTAGGGAAAAAAGATCCATGAATCTAACACAGACTGGTTTCTGGATCTGAGTGGATCTGTTCGGGTCTTTATAGAATACAAACAATACCACCTGTTTGAGTTTATCACCACCTCCAGATTACTTTCACGTACTACCTTTTTAAATCATGCAGCTTTGCAAAAGCTATACACAAGTCAAAGATAACTCTCAATTCCTATTTATTTTTGAAAAGGTTTTGATTCTAATGCTTTGTGGACCAGAAACGATCAATAATTGCTCTGACAGTTTTTAAATGTAATAGAACAATATGTTACAAGTATGAACAAAGCACAGAGATCAAAAGTTAATCTAAAAATAATTATTGGTTATGCCCCCAGTAATTCTAATAGATATTGGATGATGCATGAGGCAATACAGGGAAGAAAAAAGCAATACACATCTCTTCAGATGTCAGCTGTCTTCAAAGGACCCTGTTGTATAGACCCTTGGAAGTGAACTCAATTAAAATTAGTCCGAACTTGGATGTGTAGACTCATCATATGCAACTGAATGTCCAAAGCATACAAGAAAAGACTCATTGGAATGATGGCTGAGGTCCTCCAGGGTCTGAATGAAAGACTTCTTGCCAATCTAACTTGCATTAAATCCTGGCAGGTTATCAAAATTACTAATAGAAGTGGAACTCTGTCAAGAATCAACTGCATACTGATTAAGCAGGCAGACTGAATACACTGGCATTGGTTTTGTCTCATTATAGCCTGCATTATATAAATGCTGTCACAATAACTATCACTTAAGATATTTAAAAAGACCATATGGTTTGGTAATTGCTGATTATTCAGACCAGTTGTTAGTTGTCACGCACATATCTGCATTTTACAAAATCCAGCAGTAATTATGCTTCCTCTCCAGCTCTAGAGACAGATGGAGCTGATGTTACCAGGAGCTCAGGGCTCTGCATAAATAAAATAATGCTTGAGGAGACCTTCGGGATCTACCATCCGTGGCCTCCACTGCAACATAAACCATCATAGAATAATTTATATAAATGTTCTAAGAGCAGAATGATCCACAAATACACCAGATGGCTGGAGTAATCTTGAACTTGAGTGGGACAGGGTTGTTATTTAGCAGACTAATAGGATAAATAGTCATAGGGTCCAGTAGCTACACTGTCAGTGTGAATATAGTGCCATTTTAAATATCTTTTTTAGTAAACGATTTACAAAACATCATAACTACATAAGAGATGGAACGTATTGTGTCAGAAAAGGGTAATGTGTAATGGGCAGAAAATATGACGCTGGCCATAACTGAATCAAACATAATCACAATGAAACAAACAGTAGCCCAATATGATTACAGTGAGCTGCTTGTGCTGTACGCTATCGAGCTGTTTAGATCCAGTCTGTTGACTTCATAAATAATTCATTAGGACATTCTGCACAAATTAATCTGCTGAGATTTCAATAGAGAGACGTAAGCTCGATTCCAAACACAACCATTGTTTAAGGGTCCCTCAGTAGAAGATTATGGACTCTTATGTACTCCACTCCCTTGGAGAAATCATCTAGAAATAACTTTATGACAGCTTGATTGTCTGTGTTTATTCTTTTGCTCAAACAGTCGATTACAGTGTTTATATAACTTACATATGACATTTTATTTGTGTATATTGCAGAATTTTTTTGTGAAGCGTTGTGGAATAATTATTTTAGAAATGAGTAAAAATGTGCTGTTTTTTAACGCCTTCGCTCTTACCATATTTGGTGGTTGACAAAAACTTTCTGTGGCAGAATACTCTGGCTCTGCTAACACGCACCGTCATCTATTAATATCCAGCAGAGTAGTTTATTAATAGGTTGTTATCGACACAATAAGTATTTTTTGTTAGCTGTATTTGCCTCATTCAGATTCTGTTACAGGCCTGTCAAAGCCCTGATGTCTAAGTAAGATTAGTATTCACAGCCAGTTTTATTAAGAGGTAAGTGTAGTGGGCTTGTCAAACTCAAAGAAGAACTGTTCTCAAGAGAAAGTCTTCATCTGCAGAATGTCAAAATGAATTGATCTTAGATGCTAGTCAATAATGCTTCCTAATAAGTGTTTCATTTGTTTTTTTTGCTGAGAAAAAACATCTTATGGTTATGATGTTTGATAGTGTGATAAAGACTGCCAACTCATGCTTTCACACCACATTCACACACAATCAAAAGTTTCAGTTTACATGCTTTTGTAGAATTGATCGATGTAACCAATCACAGACATATCTGTTGATTGAACACCTGTGACTGGCCATTGCGTTCAAGTTAGTCAGAATTCACTCACCTCTAAACGCTGGATTTTTCCTGCACGCTTGCGAATCCTCTCATTGTAACAAAATGTAGACATGAAGAAGAGCCTAAATTTGTTATAACAGAGCACTTTATGGGTCTGGCTTCTGGTGTCATCCGCTTCCAGCTATTTTTAGCTGTGCAAAAGAGTTCATTTTGCTGCTTGATATTACAAACTCTTGTGTCTTACCATATTATTTTAATGTATTAACTTAATTATGAACACACTGGTTTGTAGTGCAAACACTTTTATTGTTTACCGCACTTTGTTATAGTTCTTGTTATTTCCCTACAATGGCTAGTGAACCGGAAGTCTTGCACATTCACAGGAAATCTGCGGTTTGTTTTTTATGCCGCTAACAGGACCAACGGCCACATAACCTGTGCATGCAGCAAAGATTCCAAGTGACATACTGTATAATACAAATGCAGGATTTAGCCTACTTTCAAAATGGCAGTGATTAACATAGCCTACTGTAGTGATGAACTGAAGATATAATTTAAAAAATATAATTTGTGACCCTGGACCACAAAACCAGTCTTAAATGTCAGTTTTCGAAATTGAGATTTATACATAATCTGAAAGCTGAATAAATAAGCTTTCCATTGATGTATGGTTTTGTTAGGATAGGACAATATTTGGCTGAGATACAAGTAGCCTATTTGAAAATCTGGAATCTGAGGCTGCAAAAAAAATCTAAATATTTTAAATACTTTAAAATTGTCCAAATGAAGTTCTTAGCAATGCATATTACTAATCAAAAATTAAGTTTTGATATATTTATGGTAAGAAATTTACAAAATATTTTCATGGAACACAATCTTTACATAATATCCTAACGATAATTTTGACCCATACAATGTATTTTTGGCTATTGCTACAAATATACCCCAGCGACTTAAGGTTTTGTGGTCCAGGGCCACATTTGTCAAAACCGGTGTGTATAATGGAATGTAAATGCAGACTAATAGATTAACATTTGAATTTTATATAGATTAGATTAACGTGAAAAACATTCGAATTTTCATATCAAAATATTTTTGAAATGCAGTTGAAATTATTTGTAAAATAATGACTTTTAAATCTCGGACCTTAAATCTTGAAATAATTTTGAATCAATGAAATGGCGATACAAACTGTAAGTCATGTTTTAAAGTGCTTAATACAGTGATATTCACACACACCTGCAGGACTCACAACTGTATTTTCAGTAAACCTTCTGTGTGAACAGAATGAGTTGTCTCTCAAGCGTGTCTTCTGTGTGATGATGGATGTTTTCATGTGTGATTTCAGTAGCCTAACATGAACTGTGTGTCATCTAAAGGTTTTACACTCAATCACTGTTTAGCTCCCATTGGTTCTGCGGTGCATTTAGACCCGCTGTCCGATAATTAAGATTTGACAGATGAGCTTGCATTGATGTTATGGACAAGGCACCATTTACATTTACTTCAGTCATTGTCACTGTTGAGATATTTGCAGCTATCGTGATTGTAGAAAAGCAAATTCAAATCAATTATTCAAACATACAGTAGCGACTCAAATTCTATATGCAAGTAGTTTTATGAATTGGACAGTTTTGATTTACATGAAATACAGTTTTCCAAACACTTTGTGAATATAGTACACTAAAGCTTGAGTCTATGGAGCATTAACTGAATGGATTTTCTAGATAACATTACTAGACCATCATCCTAAAGGCTGACTGCTAATCTCAATGTCAGTTTTTAGATGTGACAAAGGTCACAGAGAAATGCCATTAGCTGTGTCCTGTCTGGAAAGATACAGCAGAATTACAGGGGAGGTCTATATCAACTGCAGCAATCTGAAAAAAAAATCATTGTAAGTAGGAACCCTGATTAAAAGATATGAAAATTTAAAGGAATTACTCATCCATAATTCAAATTTATTCACTATATGATCATCTACACACTCTGATGTAATATCAAACCCATGACTTTCACTGAAGGTGAATATCAGTTGCCTTTTTATTATCTTGAAAAAGATTGCAGTGAGACTGCCGAGCTGTAAAAGTAGATAAAAGCACCATAAAAGTATCATAAAAGTCCTCTGAGGCCATATTATCACTTTGCTTGAGAAAGCAAAAAATGCAGTCAGGTTTGATGTCAAGGACAATGATAAATCTGACATAATGCATCATATTGAGACCAATTTGATTTTAGAGCCTCGGGAGAGGCAAACATTTGGAGTAAATCAGTTTTCATTTGTAGTAAATATGATTTTTTATTTATTTATTTATTTTCACCACAGTGAAAGATACTTCCAAATAAGAAAATTCAGCAGCATCGTTTAGCTGGTGTTTTACCCTAGAATGGCACTTAAAATACAGCATTATTGAAATACAGTATTTCACAGGGAAACATAAATCTCCTTCTCAGCAATAGTTAGCTGCACACACAACTGAATTACCACATGGCCTCGAGACTGAGCTATTGACTTATAAATAGTTCATACAATTTCTGCAAAGCTTACATTCTTTTTTTTGTATTTCATCAAGCCCTTTTATTTCTCACACGGCAGTGGAAAGTTGATTGAATGATCATCGTTAATATTTATATGTTCACTTAAAGAGGAACATAATGTTACGTCCTCTGGGACAGTGTATTATCTCATTAATCACTGAAAAAAAATGATTCATTGAATTTACTACATTTTTCAAGGTAAGTGGTTGAAATCAATTTATTTAAGTTACATTTAAATTGACATTAAAATTAAATTTGTTCATGCTCATGGGAAGCAAGTTCATTATGTGGATACGGTATATCTGTATGTCTTTTAGAATCTAATTCAGTAATGAAGGATCCTGGAAGTGTAAATATTTCATTGTAATTCTAAATGTAACCAAAGAATGTTAAAGTATTTTAGAACAGCTATAGAAAAATAACTTCAGAGAAAGATCTTTTACCTTATTGGCTCTTTGAGGTGAGGCTGTATCTGATCAGCTCTGGGAATAATTACACCGTGAAACCAGTTACTACAAATTGGTATTCGTGTAAATAATTTCTCTAGAATTGTTTTATTTTTTTTTTTCATTTGCACGACAGCACCCATCTCTTCAAAAGTTGAGGTTGTTTCCATGGCAAATTAATTCATGTATTCCAAAAAAACTGGAAATGTACTTCAAAAGCTGGAACATCTGGGAATTTCACAGTAGAATCCTGCACTGATGCAGTCATATTCAAATCCTCTCAAAACTATGTTAGAATTAATATGAGATGTGCTTTCTTTGTTGTGCAAATAAGTCTTGTTTTCTATTATCTCTCAGTGCGCACAAGGGCATCATTATTTCTTTCAGCTTTGGTCCTTTGGAGAAAACATGGTATCGCAAAAATTGATTTCGGTGTCAGGAAGTAAAGTGATCTTGATCCCTGGAGTAAGTGCTGGTCAGTTTCATCCTGAAGCTGTGGGAAACCATGTAGTTGATAAATGTAAATGTAAACTGTCAGATGGTCTCTTGATTTGCTTTGCCATTTGACTCTGTCAAGAGTCATTTTAACATAATACTGCTCAAAACAATGAAACCAAAGGTTAACGTATAAATGAACATCTATTTCTGCCTCAGAGTTTAAAAAAGGCAAATTGCAACTTTATTTCTCCCATGCATTTGCAACTCTATATGTAACTATTGAGACTTTTGGCCTTGCAATTGCAATTTTATAATCTCACAATGTCATTTTCTGCCACAATTGTCTTTTTATTTTTACTTCCATAGGCTTAATAATACAGACTCAAATCAATCTGAATTTCAACCATGGCTCAAATAATGTTGTGCGTTTGTGTTATCTGTTTGTTTGACCAATTGCAGATGAATGATTGTTCATGATACCTGTTTAGCAATATAGCAATTCCATTGGGAACACTAGAGGTGCAGAAATCACCCAGTAATTTTGTGAAATTACATAGTGCTAACTCGGTGTGCAGTGCACACAGTTTATGTTGCCTGTCTTAGAAATTCTAAATCTATATATTTTATCCCCACTTGTACACTAAGATGAGACCAGTATAGTGTTTTGTAAACACCTCAGGCTCACATTTGCAGCTACTGCGGGTTGTTCTGACCTCTGCAATAGATGAAATATAGGCTGAGCAACCACAGCAGAGAGCTAAGCATTCCTCCAGTTGTGGTTGTATAGTACATTAAATCTGTGTTTTATAAGGGATTTAAATAACTGGCTGTGTTGGCCAGAATACTGCTCTAAAAGCATATTCAGAATAGATTAGGTTGCATGTTTAGTGCTTTGCATGATTATAAAGTGGTCTGTATTCTAAAGTAGCAGCTAATATCAGATTACACATAAATCTGACAATATGAGAATACATAAAAGAGCTGTAGAAAAGCCGTAGAAGATCATAATGTTCAGTAATTTATAGGACTTAAGATATGTTCCAATTAATTTTGAAGGGTAAATCTGTAAACCTGTCAAACATGGATCTGGGAGTCATTTCTCATTAGTTCTCTTTCTCGTTGATCAATGCAAATGGACACACCTCACCATAATCAATTCTACATCTGTTTACTAAGCATCTGGATTGGCAGACCATTTTCTCTTGCTACCACTAAATCAATATTAAACAAATATAATGTCAAAGAAAACTACGTTGTTTTACTTTTTCTAGATTTGGCTACAGCTTTTCAAACATATACTGTACAATCGCAACTAAAAATGAATGATTTTCACTGAGGCAGAATATTATGTTTCTTCATTCACAATTAAGCTCGAGTAATGAAATTTATTCAGTAAATACTCAATAAACATCTGTCTGAAAAATAAAAATTGATTTGGAGGTTTAAATGTGCTTTTTGGTTGGTTTGCTTGTTTGTTTTTTATTATTCTTTTTTTTAAGAAAGAATGACAGAAAAGTCAACATAAAAGAGGAAGATCTTTTATGTTAGGCTACTTAAGTGCATTTCTGCCTGACCTGTGGCGATGCTGTCTAAGTGAGTGAAGACCCTATAACTCAGACTGAACAGCCCTTTGCTCAGGCAAATCCACAACATGTTGCTGAGTCAAAGTCTATGGATAAGAGCTGCCATTGTTTGGTGCTGTGGTGCAGCTTTTTGATTTATGACCGTGCACTGAAAGTGCTGCATATGGCTTTCCCAGGATACTGAGAAACCTATTAACTCGTTTTAGAGCTATCTACAGTAATCGTGTCCCTGAATCTTGTACATATACAAAGAGAGTCAGAAATTGTACCCTCTGTTCCACATGTATTATACACAAGTAAATTACACTGTGCACTCTTTCTCACAAGAGTCACATCAAGAAAAATTGGATTTCCCCCTAAATGATTTTTTTTAAATAGTTGAATAGTTAATGTACTACGAAAACATATAAGCGAGAATTCCCAGGGAACACATTAGGATTATACCAACAAAATACACCGAAATAAAGCTCTCTCTTTCTCTCTCTCTCTCTCTCTCTCTATATATATATATATATATGAACAAATACATTTTTTTTATCAAACATTAAAAAATCCACAAAAAAAAGAACAAAAAATAAAAAATTTCTAGAAAATATTAAGCACTACGACTGTTTCTACTGTTTTCAAATAAAAAACTGTTATTTAGATTGTATTAGGCCGTGTTCACACTTGGCGTCTTTTTCGAAGCTGCCGGCGTCTGTTTTACATTATAATATAATCCTATGGAGTAAGGCCGTGTTCACACTTGGCGTCTTTTTTGACTAGAAAAAGTTGACAAGAGCGTTTTTTTTAATGAAAAACAAAGCTGGCAACGTCTGTTACAAATAGCAGCTGAGAGCGTCTTTTGTTGTCATAGCAACAGCTGTAACAGTAGCCTAGCGCTGTGTACTGCAGAAATGTCAAGAAAGAGTAAAAAGTTGGCTCTTGCGTTGGCTTTTGAAGTTAACGGGAAAGAAAATGTAGATTCACAACGACGTTTGTGGGTGCACGACATTATACGGGGAAGGAACCAATATTATGATAGAGTTTTGTGCTCATATCATACAGCTCTTTGTGCTCCGAAACTAGTACGAGCAGTCTATCTACCGGCACCTTCTCCATTTTTCTTCTTGTTGTTATGGAAACGACAGATCTCGCTACTCGCTTGTCATTGGTCAGCTTTCAAAAAGGCGCTTGACGTAGGGCGTTTTTTTCAGAAAAGTTGAAATTTTTTCAACTCGAAAAAACGCTCTGAGCTGCAGAAAAAGACGCCGGCGGTGGCGTTTTAAAAAGCGCTCAGGACTTTTTTGAAAACACGGTTTACTCCATAGGATTATAATGTAAAACAGACGCCGGCAGCTTCGAAAAAGACGCCAAGTGTGAACACGGCCTAAACCGTGTTTTCAAAAAAGTCCTGAGCGCTTTTTAAAACGCCACCTCCGGCGTCTTTTTCTGCAGCTCAGAGCGTTTTTTCGAGTTGAAAAAATTTCAACTTTTCTGAAAAAAACGCCCTACGTCAAGCGCCTTTTTGAAAGCTGACCAATGACAAGCGAGTAGCGAGATCTGTCGTTTCCATAACAACAAGAAGAAAAATGGAGAAGGCGTCGGTAGATAGACTGCTCGTACTAGTTTCGGAGCACAAGGAGCTGTATGATATGAGCACAAAACTCTATCATAATATTGGTTCCTTCCCCGTATAATGTCGTGCACCCACAAACGTCGTTGTGAATCGACATTTTCTTTCCCGTTAACTTCAAAAGCCAACGCAAGAGCCAACTTTTTACTCTTTCTTTACATTTCTGCAGTACACAGCGCTAGGCTACTGTTACAGCTGTTGCTATGACAACAAAAGACGCTGCCAGCTTTGTTTTTCATTAAAAAAACGCTCTTGTCAACTTTTTCTAGTCAAAACAGACGCCAAATGTGAACACGGCCTAATTCAGCCTTGGTGAGCATAAAATACTTCTTTCAAAAACATAAAAAAAAACCAATTCTAAACTTTTGACCACCATTGTATATATGAAAATGTCAAACTAGAGAATTGTAATTGGATGAATTAATTGTCTCATTCATGAAACACACCATGAGTTTGTGACTTGAATGCTCAGATAGAGTTAAGATAATGAGTAGAGTGGGTTTGCAATTACATCTCAGCAGGAGTAGGGGACAATATCAAAGGGAGGCCACTCTCACCAGATGGAGGTCAAAGGTCATTCCAACTTTCGCTTTGTGCAGAGCTGTGTGTTTTGGCCATCATGGATTTAGGAAATGTTTGCTGATTTTTGAATCACAGTCTGTGAAATGACTGTTTTAGAGAACTCCATGTTCCATGAGTCCCTATCTAGATGTTTGTTATGTTCTCTGACTGAATCATCTGGAAGTCAGTGTC
Source organism: Barbus barbus (assembly GCF_936440315.1). Taxonomy (NCBI): domain Eukaryota; kingdom Metazoa; phylum Chordata; class Actinopteri; order Cypriniformes; family Cyprinidae; genus Barbus; species Barbus barbus. The sequence continues at coordinate 20,058,524 of NC_136753.1, forward strand.
ACCTTGTACTGTCTTAGGACATAAAAGAGGCTCCATAAATTTCCAAGTGAACAGATTTCAACAGAAGGAATCAATAGCCTAAAATAAATGGATAAATAAATTAGAAATTTTGTGACTAAGCAATTAACAGGAATTATACAAACTAGAATTTATAGTTATACTTTAATTTACAGTTGGCATGCAGCAAAGAACATAAATATTCAAGTGTGTGTATATTTTTTTTTAAGACTGTGTCATGTAGACATGGGATGTGTCATGTATTGTTATTAATAATTCTGCAACAAATTACTGTAATATAAAAGAAAATGTTGTTTTTGCTTTGTTTTTGCTAAAAAGAATGTAATGCATCCCACAAAGAAAATATGACAAAAAGCATACTCTTCATGTCTGAAACTCAAAGCCTGAGTGCTATTACACAATGATAAAGTTCAGCTTTTAGTGTACAGGTAAGTGGACTGTCTCTGTGCTGTGATGCATTTGACAATACTGTCACTCACAAAGAAAAACAAAGTAATTTAGCGCTGTGTTCCACTGAATAACCAGTAATGTTCATTCTAGCATGTCTGAGAAAAACACTGTAGAAGGGAATCCTGTTCCTATCAGAGCTGAATGTTCCAATAATGAACCTTCAGCCTGATTCAGTAGATACTTCTGTGTCCGGTGTGATGCAGGCCACTGATTTCACTGTTGAACAGCACAACATGTTCCTTCGAGAACAAGGAATTACAGAGATGAACTTGGAGTGCTATTGTGTTACTTTATTAATAAATAACAGATATAATTGAGGGATTAAAAGGAAAAGTTAGCACATAAACAGATATAAAGGTTACACTTCCTTTCTCTTCATTGCAACAATAACGATAGCTGTAGTTACTCTGTAAGGTTTCATAAGATATCAGCTTTAATTTATTTGAAATGACGCAGTTTATGCACCCCTCATATTTAGAAGTACGCAAACAAGTAGCAGAGGAAACATTTTGCAAAGTTAAGTTCACAAGACCCAAAACAATTACCTTGATTATGTTTCTCAGAGATGGATACATGGCGTTGAGTCTATTTTGGTCTATTTTGACATTGACTAGGACAAAATGAGCTGATCTTTAGTAACCTTTTTCCAAAAATGTACTCAAAGGCCCTAGTTTGGATGGTTTCTTTTACATTACCAGTGGCTTTGGGCGAAGTCCAAGATGCCATCTATATTAAGTGATCAGAATGGCTTATTCATAGCTACACTGTGTTTATCTGTGCACTGTAATGGATCATGAAGAGAAGGTTAAGAAAAAGAGAAAAATTACTCATACATTAAATAAATAGATAGCTGTGAGACTACATGGGACTAAACCCGCAACAACAACAAAAACATTCACAAATCATACCTTATTACATGGCCATAATTAAAATCATTGACCAGTTAGACTTGTGAAAATGTCTAATATCTAAATCCAACTGCTTTCTTTAACCAAATGGATGGTTCAAAGTTTAACGAAGTAATTTTCCACTTGATGTATCTGAATGACCCTACAGGGCCAGAGCTGCATATGAACTGGAACATCTTCACAAAGACACTCTGAGGAACAAAATTTCATCATCCAAATAATTACACCTATAAAATTTCCAATATGACGCATAATACCAGCCAAACTCACTTTTCGTTATTTTGCACCTGGACCTATTAATGGAAAGAGACTGTTATTATCCATTTAAGTGAAAAGAAACTTTGTAAATCAAAGAAGGTCTGAAAGCACAATAAAACTCTGGGGATGAAATGGGTTTGTTTGTCCTGTTATACCATGACTCATAGTTAAAGCCTTTATTTGATCAATTTCTCAAAGGTAAGCTTTTACCAGGCTTTTTAAGCCTTTCATAAAGTTGCAATAAGCAAGAGTGCTTTTCTTTGAAATTGTAACAACTGAGTGAGACTAGGCAGAGACTTGGTTTTAGCTGGTGATTGGTTGGAGATAGATTTGAATGTGTTGAGTGTTAACACTGAAGTGTATGTAAACTTTTGAAAAGGTTTATTTGTGTAAAATCTGTTGGAGTCAACACTAAAAACATATCGGAAAGTAAATAGATATCTTGTCAGGAGAAGTATTAGGATTTGATGCCACCATCAACCTTACTGCAAAACTGTTGAAAAATAGTTTTAAAGTCAGTCATGCAAACAATTACCAACTAAAATATTTAGACATAAACCATCTTTCTGAACATCATTTTATATGGACAGAAAAATCATGCTAAGATTGTGACATTGTTAATAACCCGTCTTTGTAACAGGCTTGTGAGTGCAAATCAAGCAATATCTTCTCTTTTAGATATGTGAAAATTGTAAAACACAGCATGAAAGGAGCCTGGCAAGATCACACATGTATTTTGATGAAGGAAAAGAGCATTGGGTCACATAAGAGGTGCAACCTCTGCTTTGCTCATGTTCCCATTCATTCTATTACTAGCCTGTAATACAAGCGCATTCTCCCCCCAAACTGTATGAACATCAAACAAAGGTTTGACACAGTATATACTTATAAACATTAGAGAATGAACTTTACACCCCTGACCACTGATATTTTGCATGCATTATGTCTGGCTTAAATGAAAATGTCAGTGGCTCCTACTGGAGATATATGGACAGCAATATGTAGAGTTAATGGGTCTGAGCAGAACCTTTGTCTCTGCACACCTGGGTTAATGGTGTTGTGCTTGTGTACAGTTTGCTAAATGGACATCCCTCGAGTCAGCAAATAACTTAAATGAGGTGATTTTCATTGGATACAGAATATAAGTCTTGTGGGAAGATGATGGAAAAATAGCCATTGAAATATAGTGACAAACAAAAAGGCATTATGCTTTCTGACAGTTTTATACCTTGACGAGCTTGAATTGACTCCTACTGAATTGAGAAATATTTGACATCCTGATTAAACACTTTTCTTCATTATTTAGTTTCATAAATTGCTCAGGAAATTAAAAGCTAAAAAAATTGTCATGGCCGTCATAGAAATAAATTCAAGCCTGATAAAAGCAGTGGAGAAATAATTACTTCTCAGTTCAAGTTGTCCTTGTAGCATTATTGATGGTGTTGTTAGATCGGCTCGTTAGATATGTCTTTTACTATTCATCTTCCAATTACATGTGTGCTGCTTGTTGACTTCAAAGTGATTACTTATGGTGTACCACCAAAGACGTTCAGGAAGAAGACAAAACAGAGGGAGAGATTACAAATGGCTTTTAATGGGTCTGGTAGCACAGACAAAGATCAGATGTGATCCCTTTAGAGTTTAAAATGCTCAAGCCTCCAACCAATACCTAGTATTTAAAATACAAACTGATCAATGAAGAGTGATCTGAAACATTGAGGTGACTATGCATCTTCTTTGATGCAGAAAATCAAGACTGATTGTGTAAACTGTGTCTTTTGTGCTGCTTGTACTTCTTGCTGAATTAACTTGAATCACAGTCTTTATAAAAAAAAGATAAAAATCTTAATTTGCATGACATCGGATTTCCCTTGCAGTCCTGGCTTTTTCCTGTATTAAAAGTTTAAATAGTGGAATACCTGTTTAGAACCCAACTACCTAATCAAACTATAATTACAAAAAGTAGAAACAAAAGCAGAAAATCTCCTGTACTTTGAATGAAAAGATGGCAAATGAGTTTCTTGAGGATATTTGTTCCCTGACAAATGCAATTCAAGTTTTTCTAGCATACCTGTCATATACTAAGTAAATTATAAATGTGCCACAGAAGAGTGTCCTTGTCTTGTCCAGATGTGGGACCACTGCTCTTGATTGAGCTTGATCAGCCTCTTACTTTTTTGGATGCTGTTTAAAAAAAAAAAAAAGAAACCAGTTGTACAACATTACATCAATAAAATATTTAACAGAAAAAAAGTGTCTTTGTTTTAACTTGGCAAATTAATATTTGCTTGAATAAGTTTTGTACAGGCATACAATATAAATATGTAAAACACTATACAGACGACTGTTTAAAGATTTGGGGTCTGTAATTTTTTTTATGTATTCGAAAGTCGTCTCACTAAGGCTGCAAGGCTTTATTTGATCAAAAATACATTAATAGTGAAATTTCATTCAATGAAAAAAAATCAACAATTTAAAATAATTGTTTTCTAATTTAATATTTAATGTAATGTATTCCTGTGATAGCAAATTTTCAGTCTTTAGTGTCACATGATCCTTCAGAAATCATTCTAATATGCTGATTTGGTGCTCAAAAAACATTTCTTATTATTATCAATTTTGAAAACAGTCATGCAGCTTAATATCTTTGGGGAAACCATTATACATATTTTTCAGGGTTCTTTGAAACCTTAAGTTCAAAAATATTATATACCAACGTAAAAGTCCTTTATATCATTTTAATCAATTCAATGAATCCTTGCTGAATAAAATAATTCGATTTAAAATGACAAAGTGTGTGTGTGTGTGTGTTATATATACAGTGGTGGCCAAAATAATTAGAACACTAGTATTTTCACCAGGTAAAATGGTTTTAAGTCAGTTATTTCTATCTTTTGCTGTAGTGTGTCAGTAGGAAATGTCAGTTTACATTTTGCCATTAACTGTAATAATCCAGTGAGATGCACAAGGAGGCTGACAACAGCCAGTGCTGCACACAGAGATCTGATCATCATCCAGTCTGTCTGGAATGACATGAAGAAACAGAATAAACTGAGACAGACTAAATCCAGAAGAACTGTGGCAACATCTCCAATTTTTCAAGAAACCTACCTGTAAAGCTTCCTGAAAAACTATGCACAAGTGCACCAAGGGCAAAAGCAAAGGATGGTCACACTAAATGTTGATTTAATTTAGTTAATAGAAGTAATTTATTTATGACATTATTTTTGACAGCATCCTCATTTGACAGAATTTTTACACAAGTAAAACAGTACTGTAGCTTTGTTGATGGCCTCTTGGAAGCATTGCCACAGTTCTTCTGGATTTAGTCTATGTCAGTTTGTTCTGTTTCTTCATGTCATTCCTGACAGACTGGATGATGATCAGATCAGATCTCTGTGCAGAGCACTGGCTGTTGTCAGACTCCTTGTGCAAACAAATCTCTCACTGAATTATTACAATTAATGGCCAAATGAATGTTTAGAAATGTAAACTAATATTTCCTACCTACAAACTACAGCAAAAGTTAGAAATAACTGACTTAAACAACTTTTTTTTTTAAATATGTATGTATGTATGTGTGTGTGTGTGTGTGTGTGTCTACACACACATATATACGCATACATACTGTATACACACATACATATATATATATATATAAAATATACACACACACACACACCCCCGTAAATTTTGTCCTCAGTTCACTAGCTAGCGTCTCATAATCTCTTTCGACTGAAAACAGCACCGATCCACAAAGGCAGAAATTTGAGGCTAACCCGCAGCGAGTGGTTCAATAAATGCTGTTAACATTAGCATATTCTGCCTTTTATTTTTTTAAATGACAGCTCTTAACCTCACAAAAGTGCAGATAATTAACCTACGGTTTTCAAAAAGAATAGAGGAGACTGAAGATCTATAACTCTCAGAGGAAGACTGCGTGCCAGGACCTAATGGAATTCACCCCCTCAGAACATTTGTCATTAAATTAAAACACACTGCAAATCACAAAAGCTCTTTTTGTAATGATCTCAGAGGGATATTGGATAGCAACTGGATATAAGTCATGATTTCATTTCCATTCTCTTCAGATGAGCAGCAAAGCACATCTAAAGGGATTGCATATGGAACTGTAGGGCTGGCATTGTATTGCTGACAGAGGAAAAGGGCTCTTATGGAGTCAAACAATGCCACATATATTTGCAAGAGATTTGAAGTATTGCAAAAGAAAAAGTTTTGCAAATGAAAATGAAAGTATTGAGAAAAAATAATGTGCTTTTTGTAAACAAAAATAAAGAATTGCAAAATATAAATGAAACGGAGCAAAAGCAATGATTTTGCAATACATATTTCCATGGCCCTATCTACTAATTTTTTTGCAATGCTGCTTTTATTTAGTTTCAGTCAAGTTTGAGCTTGCGATACCGTTTTCCCCTTTGCGCTTCACGTTTCTGCGCGTGTCACTTTGTGGCACTGTTTTGACATGGGGGTCAAGGGACGGGGGCGTGTACAACAGGCCTGGGCATGCCTCCCTGGAAGTGATGTCATCGGCCCGAGACGCAGAACACAACTGATCCAGGCACCGTCATTGAGCAAAAGCATGCGGATGGATCGTTTCTTTTATTCACCATCTTTAAAACATTCATACATGCATAAAACCAGAATAAAAATGGGGCATATATACCTATAAGCGCCATCGGGACAAATGTACACATAATTACCTTATTGTTGCCCTGTCATTGTAAGTGTTACGCACGTTCAAATGAAGATGTTTTAGATGTTTATTCCTCTACTCATAAATGTTCAAACTTTGGATTAACAATAAACAATTCTTTACTTTTGTTTACAAAAAGCACATTTATTTTTCTCAATACTTTCATTTTCGTTTGCAAACCTTTATTTTCTTTTGCAACGCTTCAATTCTCTTGCAAATATATATGGCATTAAATTGACTCCATAGGGCTCTCACCTCAGAGACACGATCACTAGACCTTCACAATAATAGGGTGAATGGTGTAGCGATGCCCATGTACAAATCTTATCAAACTATACTGCTGCACCTTTGCTTTTTAATAAGCATCTGCTCACACATCTGCACTGCTGCGATATCACGCTAGAGCGAACAGGCTTCCCAAGAGACCGCACAGCCCACAAACCCCTAGCTTTCTCCTTACAAATACGTTTCTATGGGAATAGACTCTGACCTAAGCTGATTTGTCTTTAGTTCCTGGAACCTTATTTTGCAGTGCACTTTAGAGAGAGGGGAAATGGCCTACGCTCTCAGAGATGGCTTGCTGAACTTTATGGGCCAAAATGATCTATGTGTTGACACAAGCTTAAAAAAAAAAAAAAAAAAACATATTTCAGGGAATAAAATCAATTTACATGAGGATGCACTATTAATGCATGAAAGCACCTTTGGTCCGAAAATGAGGCTCTACAAAAAGAAATGCGCACGATTAAGTATAATGTCTTTAGCATGGAGAAAAGAACATCGTCGCTGTCATAATGTACTGGCCATCTGTAGATCTGTTTAGGACTAGTGAGACTCCAAGTGTTTGTTTGAAAAAAATTTGTGGTCGATATTTGTTACGATTCTTTAATGAATAGAAAGTTAAAATAAAACAGCATTTATTTGAAATAAAAACCTTTGTAATATTATGAATATCTTTATCATCACTTTGAGCAAGTAATGCTTCCTTGCTGAACAAAAGTAAAAATTTCACTTAAAAATGTATCTGTGTGTGTGTTTATTTATTTATTTAGTTTCAGATGTTTAGGTCTACTGAAATACTCACGGCAGCAGCAAGGGCTTGGTCTAGGTCTGCAATAATATCTTCTTCATCCTCCAGCCCCACAGACAAACGAACGAGCGTATCACTGATGCCCAGCTCTTTCCTCTGATCCTCACACACTGAAGCATGAGTCATAATCGCTCTGAAAAACAAAAGATGCAACATAATTGAAAATGGAAGTGGATGAAATGTTCCCTCAAAATAGTGTTTTGATTGATTTGGATTTGATTTTCAAGGATAAATTAAGGTAACACCGGGCAAGGTACAATATAAAGAAGACTTAGTCAGAAATAATGTTAGTGAATTACTTGTGAACCATAAATGTGTGACCCTGGACCACAAAACCAGTCATAAGTGTCAATTTTTTTAAATGAATAAATAAGCTTTCCATTGATGTATGGTTTGTTAGGAATAGGATAGGGTAATATTTGGCTGAAAATCTGGAATCTGAGGGTGCAAAAAAATCTAAATACTGAGAGAATTGCCTTTAAAGCAGTCAAAATGAAGTTCTTAGCAAAGCATATTACTAATCAAAAATTAAGTTTGAATACATTTACATTTAGGAAATTTACAAAATTTCTTCATGGAACATGATCTTTACTCAATATCCTAATGATTTTTGGCATAAAAGAAAAATTGATAATTTTGACCCATACAATGTATTTTTGGCTATTGCTACAAATATTTCCCAGCGACTTAAGACTGGTTTTGTGGTCCAGGGTCACATATCATAAACGTGTCACAATGATGTTCAAAAAGATGATTAACCTTAACTTCATTATACTGAAAGCTGATTACTATAATTTTAAATGTTCCATTATTTCCTGCTAAATGATCTTCTACAGTGAGGCAAACTGTTCAGACAACAAAAGTGTTGTTTCTGCAATTTCTTTTTACAGTAGCATTAAAGCTCTCACGCCTCCTAGTGGAAAACCAAAATAAGCCTCTCAGACTGTTAGGGCTTCAATTAAAAAAGTAATATACTTAATGTTTATTTTCTGTATGCTCTGGATTTAAATCAAATTTTCCCTCAGAACATTCAGTGGATTTGGATATACTTACGGGTGCTCTGCTAGACTCTCATAACCACCAAGGCTTTCAGCAAGTGCAAACAACTGAAAAGCAAAACAATATAGTTTCTTTAAAAATGTAAGATATAAAAGATTTTCTAACAATATGAAGCACCAAAGCACCTTCAGACTGCGGAGAAAAGTTGAGGCATGCTCCAGTTTTCCTTTGATGTAGAAAGTGATCATCCCAGGACAGCCTGTGCACTGTTTCTTTGTCAGCTCATGCTGAGGGTGGGATGGAAGACCTGAAGGAAGACAGATGATCAAGAGTCAGTCAAGTTCGCCTGGAATATCAGTTCATTTTGAACAACGCAGTTGAAGGTTGCCCATAGGTGTGATATTATACAAATTAAGCACCTACACTACTATTCAAAATTTTTACATTATTAAAAGAAATCTATTGGACTCACCCAAACATTTACCATTTTTATATTCAGATGGATTATTTGAGCAATTACCTCCATGTCAAAAATCACCCAACATTCACTTCTATATGAAGTTACAATAATATCACAGACACCTGGGAAGATGACTCTGTCCACTCTTGGGTCGGCCTCCAGAAACTGTGCCGCGGCCATTGCATTCTTAAAGTGCTGCTTCATTCTCACATGGAGTGTCTTCAGACCACGATTGCACATATAACAGTCAAATGGAGAAGGCACAGCCCCAAGAGCTGAAGTAAATGGGGAAGAAGAGAGATTAAAACAAACCTTAAAAGTTCTACTTCCGCAATGCAGTTGACTCATTTTTAATGTTACAGTCAGGGATAAACCTGCAATGTGATGCAACTGCAATTGCTATAAGAACCTAACAGAAAGCACAAGGTTTAATCATCACATCAGGACTGTAGCAGTGTGACAGGTGGGAGGTATAGGATGAAGTTGATAAAATTATAACTTGCTCAAATGATACGTACAGTGATTAGACCCTTTAAAAATCACATTAAAATAAAGGATATAGTAATAATCTGCAAAGAAAAAAGTTTTCCTGAAACTATTTCTGAGCTATGTTCTTCAAAATCAAGAGGGAATGAAAGGAAATTATTTTTTTCAACGAGACTACATGTAATAACAAAAGGGAAACACTGCCAGCAGATATTAATATAGGATATTACTTTCATCTGAAGACAAGTAACTTTCTTTTCAAGTGAATGAAGTACATTTTTCTTTTCCCTTACAAAAGGCCCCAATAGTGTAGATAAAAGACCTTCATTCTTGCTAGAATTCCTTCTTCACAGAGTTATATCTGAACATTGCACCTGGTGGTGCCTCTCTTAGGCACGTTAAAACACATCTTCAGCATATTTATGTTCATTATGACACTGAGTTGAACCTTTAACACTCTTCAGTGATAAGCTCAGTGGCCTATGACTCTTTGGCCTTGTGGTTATCTGATTAAAAAAAAAAAAAAAAAAAGGTCACGGTGGGGACCTAAATTGAGGTCCCCACGGGTAAACAAGCTTATAAATCATACAGAATGAAGTTTTTCGAAAATCTAAAAATGCAAAAAGTCTCCTGTGAGGGTTAAGTTTAGGTGTAGGGCAATAGAATATACGGTCTGTACAGTACAAAAACCATTACGCCTATGGAAGTCCCCACAAGGATCGTGAAACAAGTGTGTGTGTGTGTGTGTGTGTGTGTACACACACATATACATACATAGGCTATTCTCTATTGTTAGTACTGTCCAATAATTTGGGGAAAAAAAAAAATTCACATGCTATAAACTGTTTGTAAAATACATCTAATATAATCGTACAGCCCTTTTGATCTTGAGTCACAAAGTCATGCCATAAAGAAAAGAGCTGTTTGTAGAAAATTAGGATGTCAACAGATTTTCTCACTTACATCTTAAAGGTTTGGATTAAATTAGTAGTGCCTTACCATTCTGCAAAAACTTCAGTCGTTCATAGATGTCATCACGGTTGAGAGAAATCAGTCCCATCACAACATCACTGTGTCCTGGAATTACATGGATCATTTTAATTTTGATCAACAAACTTTCAGTTATACAAAATTATTAAAAAAAAAGTATTTTTTTATTTGTTTTTACCATTCATGTACTTTGTTGCAGAGTACATGCAGATGTCTGCTCCAAGTGCAAGGGGGCGCTGTTCCAGGAATGAGAAAAATTGTGAAATATTTACATCAGTTTCTGTATTAGGAAACTCTATCCCTATGTTGAATCTTGTGAATCTTATGATGCAAGTCAACTATACAAAATGTATTTTTAACTTTATTAACTCACTTTTTAATCAGTAGCATAGTGTGGAACATTAAGGTGTTGCTCTCTGGACGTGGTAATGTCACGGAGTTCTCAGAATGCATTTATACATCAAAAAACCAGCAGCACCTGGTTATGTATTAAAATAAGGTAAATGTTCATACCTGGAAGTAGGCTGACATGAAAGTGTTGTCCACGACAACAATTATGTCCTTGTTGTGCTTATGGACAATATCTGCACAGCCCTTGATGTCCACAACCTTCATTGTAGGGTTTGTGGGTGTCTCAATCCACACCATCTGTAGAAATCAGAACATTTAATATGCCATTTCAGTTAAGACTACTTCTCAAAGCTAATTAATCATGCGAGAAAATAATTCCTCATTCCACCCTCTTTCCCATAGTAATTTTCTAATGCTGTCTGCCAGGTGTACCTTTGTATTTGGTTTTAGAGCTGCTTTTAGCTCTTCTAGCTTTGTGAGGTCAGCAAAAGAGACATCAAAGCCAATTTCCGCAGCTATTTTTCTGAAATAGCGGTTAGTTCCTGGTGGAAAGAACATTAGTCTCAGTAAGAATATCAGCTTTCCACTGCCTTTTTCTTAAGCCCAACTATCATTTTATTTATTATTAGGAGCAGTAACTCACCTCCATAAACATCATTCATGCACAAAATTCCATCTCCAGCCTTAAAAAGATGTGTGATGGTCAAAGTTGCAGCCAATCCAGAGGCAAGAGCGAGACCTATTAGCAAAGTCAGATAGAGCTTTAGTTTATGGCAATGTCATATAACATATCATATAAATATGTTGGTGATGGACTCACAGTATTGTGCACCATCCAAAGCAGCAACTGCTCTCTCAAGACAGTTTCTTGTGGGATTTCCACTCCTGCTGTACTCAAAACCCTGGCAGATAGAACATTAGCAAAAAAGTGAAATTCAAAATGCTTTACATAAACTAGTGTTTTGAATTGTGCAAATAAAATGTAAAATCTGTGAGTGAGCAATAAAGAAAAAAAACACACTTCAAGATGTAAATCCACAGAAAACTCGGAGTTAAAAACATACTGTTAGTTTGTGGTGTAACTCCTTTACCAAGAGACACAGTTTACATGTGAACACATGCTTTTACTTCAACCACCTGGCTGTTCTATACATTATTATATTTTTGACTGGTTCCTGATGGGTTTGGTAAGCTAAGACCAGCTTGAAACAACCAAAAACAGCTAATTAAACTTCTTTCAGAAGGCAATTGAGCATAAAAATTAAGTACTTGACCTCAACCTGTGGTGCTGTTTAATAGTCAAGTATATTTTGTTAAATCACTGAATTAAATAAACAGGCCTGGCTTGTGGTTGGGATCTTAAAGACACTTTTAAGCCAGCCTAAATACTTTGCGGGTCTTTCAGCTTGGATAGGCTAAGTGCCCAAAGTAACCAACCTGCAAACTAGCCTGGTACACCATTTAAAATCAGTAAACCAGTTTAAGCTGGTTTTTCACCAGGATATGAGATGCTTTGTGCTTAGTCACTGTGGCATGCACCTACCTACAGATTTGACTCAAAACCTACAAGTCTTTAATCTAGTTGCACTTGGTATATTAGTTGGTATTCATACATAAGTTCATAATAATAACTTCCCTTTCACACAAAGTCCTGCTATTCATTACACGTCAAATCCATTTAAATGGAAACTGCGCGTGTTGCTTATCAAACAAACAATCGCGAGCTTTTATTATCACTCGATCAGTTCACGCACGCACTACATAACGTTACTCAAATCTCGGGTTAATACGAAGCAACTATTAATATATTCTCAATATCAAATTCTTATAAAATATCTAACTGACTTACCGCATGTTTCCCCGGTCCGTGTTGTTTAAAGGTAGTAGACAGTGAAATAGGAGGCACTACGGCCATAGAGCTCCACTGCTCGGGCTCTGACCCAACGTGGACCGCATCCGTAGCGAAAGATTTAAAGACCGGCTGGTAGCCTTCTGAGCTGTCCTTCTGCCTTTGTGAAGCCATGCTTGCTCCGGATATGACTGACGACGATGAGATACCGGGTCCCTGAGATCACAGAAGAGTGAGTAGCTCTCTATTACAGTAAATGGTTTACATTAGACAGGAGGGTTGTAGCAACAAAACCTCTCTACGCCAATCACTGTGTGTGTAGTATAACAGAATAAAGCGGATTGGTGATGCCTCGGGGGCGTGCTGGGTCACGTGATCAGTGTTACGGTTCAGCCAAAGACTAGAATACTCTTAAAGAGACTTTGCTTTGGTTCAGCGAGGTGATAGTGCTCTGATGATGCAACGTTTACATGACAAAACCTAGTGGCCGTTCACCGAGTGTGTTCCCAACCATAAAATTCAAGTTGCTTTTCAGATCTATTAATCAGTTAAATACTTAGGTACACTATAGGGAAGAAATGTTAACCTTAAATGGTAAACTCGAAGTTAACTGGTTTTATTCGAGTCAAAAATATAGCCTAATCACTAAAATCAACCAAAATAAATTATTTTATACCATCAAAGCTGAATTTTATGGGTTAAGTCAGAAATAGCTTTAAGGGGGAGACCGGGTATGAATGTAACATGGGGAGAGTTGTAACAGCACAGTTTCCACCTATAAGGCTTAGGAGTCCTATGATAAATGAATTATTTACCCACAACCTCCCCGATCTTTTGTCAGGGCTGTAAATAGATATATGCACATTTTATAAAGAAAAAACAGATTTTGGTGTATTTTTTTACCAAAATTTTGTTTAGTACTTAAACCGTTGCAGATTAAATCATATAACTTACATATTAATAAATTGTAGATTCTCAGGCAAAATGTGATGCATTTTTAAACTGCTAATTTCAAATTAAACATTGGATGACAGGGGTGGGGTAAATTGTAACACAATTTAGCATTCCCTTACATAGAACTGACATACATATACACTGGATTTGAATGTTAAGCATAAGCATAAATACTGTTAAGGAGGTTTGTTCTAGTGATGTAATTTACACACACACACACTCCTACATCGAACAGAAAGTGGATTGGAGATGTCATTCGTTGAATGTACGACAATGTTTTGTATCATTCTTTTCAATGGAGCAGATTTTATGAGGAGGCTGCTGTTTTTGCTTCTTTTGTCTGACGGTTACAACCTACCCCGACATCAACTTATATGGGCTGTGATATTCTTGCAGAGGTTTGAATTGGTGTCTTTTGTAGTGAACAAATGTGGGTGCTTTTGTAGCTCAAAAATTCAACGAATTACAGATGCTGAAACAAAAAGTGTTACAACCATACCCGGTCCCCCTAAATGCAGGCATCCCCTTTTACAGTGTACAGGTCTAGAAAGTTAGATTTGAACTCACAACATGTGTTTGTAATTCCCTATAGGCCTATATCTAGGGATGGGTACCGAAACTCGGTATTAAATCGGTCTCGGGGATAAATTATGAAAGACCGGAGTATCGATAAACTCTGACGTTATTTGGTACTTCTGTCGGTATTGGAGAAATTAAGAAAATACACATACATTTATTGTTGCTCTCTATCTCTCTCTCTCTCTATATATATATAGAGAGAGAGAAAACAGTCGCCAGCTGTTTTTATGTGCAATAATATTCAAACATTTATCTATGATGTCTATGATGCATGTTTGCTATGCGCAATTCAGAAGCCAGATCGCGCTCACGCGGAGGAGCTTCAGCACACGCAACATGAAAGTCCTGTTTAATTATGATAGAAGAGAGAACTAACTATTCAAACATCTGCTCACACTTTAGGCCTGTGGCTGTTATATTAAGCTAAGTATTTTATTTTATTTTTTTCGATTTTGGCTTCCAAGGATTATAGCCGCATTTCTTCTAGGCTAGCACAACTCCCTTCCCTTCATAGCGGCGCGGATTCGTTCCTCCGAACCAAAACTTAACATCTGAATCAGCTCAATCGGTGATTGTTGTAAAATGCCGTCTTTACTGTTGCTACAATGCAGGACATATTTGATAGTAAAACGTTGAGAGTACAGTCTGCACAAGTGACGCTGTTCAGGCTGAAATGTGTGTGCGTGCGTGTGCGTGCGTGAGTGTGCCTGCGCGGCGGCGTGCTCCAAAACGGACAAGCAAAGTACACTTTGAGCTTCGGGCGCGTCGAAATAACACACAAAAATATGCCAGAAAATACACACAAAATGTGTCAAAATGGACGGTTACGAGAGTCTTCACTTTTATGTTTTAAGTGGATGAGAACAGCTGGGAGAAAATCCGATGCGTGTCAGTATATATTATCTTAAAGTGTCAGACTGGAGCTTGAGCCATCAATGTTAATCAAAGAACAAAATGCAAAGAGAAAAATCACCCACAGCTCTTAATCTGAACAACGTTATAGCTTTAATAAACATAAATCTATCAGTACATACAGTGAAAACTATGCAGTGCTCATTTACATCTGATTACTTTTAGATTTATTTTGTAGCTATTACTTACCTGAACATTAATATTAGTAGACCATCCATCCATCCATCCATCTTCTTCCGCTTATCCGGGGCCGGGTCGCGGGGGCAGCAGTCTAAGCAGAGATGCCCAGACTTCCCTCTCCCTAGACACTTCCTCCAGCTCTTCCGGGGGGACACCGAGGCGTTCCCAGGCCAGCCGGGAGACATAGTCTCTCCAGCGTGTCCTAGGTCTTCCCCGGGGTCTCCTCTCAGTGGGACGCGCCCAGAACACCTTCCCGGGAAGGCGTCCAAGAGGCATCCGGAACAGATGCCCGAGCCACCTCAGCTGACCCCTCTCAATGTGAAGGAGCAGCGGCTCTACTCTGAGCTCCTCCCGAGTGACCGAGCTTCTCACCCTATCTCTAAGGGATCGCCCAGCCACCCTGCGGAGAAAGCTCATTTCAGCCGCCTGTATCCGGGATCTTGTCCTTTCGGTCATGACCCAAAGCTCATGACCATAGGTGAGAGTAGGAACGTAGATTGACCGGTAAATCGAGAGCGTCGCCTTGCGGCTCAGCTCTCTCTTCACCACGACAGACCGGTACATCGACCGCATTACTGCAGAAGATGCACCGATCCGTCTGTCAATCTCCCGTTCCATCCTTCCCTCACTCGTGAACAAAACCCCAAGATACTTAAACTCCTCCACTTGAGGCAGGAACTCTCCACCAACCTAAAGTGGGCAAACCACCCTTTTCCGACTGAGGACCATGGCCTCGGATTTGGAGGTGCTGATTCTCATCCCAGCCGCTTCACACTCGGCTGCAAACCGTCCCAGTGCCTGCTGAAGGTCCTGGCTTGATGAAGCCAACACGACAACGTCATCTGCAAAAAGCAGAGACGAAATCGTGTGGTCACCAAACCTGACACCCTCCGGCCCCTGGCTGCGCCTAGAAATTCTGTCCATAAAACTTATGAACAGAACCGGCGACAAAGGGCAGCCCTGCCGGAGTCCAACATGCACCGGGAACAAGTCTGACTTACTGCCGGCAATGCGAACCAAGCTCCTGCTTCGGTCATACAGGGACCGGACAGCCCTTAGTAAAGAACCCCGGACCCCATACTCCCGGAGCACTCTCCACAGGCCGCCACGAGGGACACAGTCGAATGCCTTCTTCAAATCCACAAAACACATGTGGACTGGTTGGGCAAACTCCCATGAACCCTCCAGCACCCTGTAGAGGGTATAGAGCTGGTCCAGTGTTCCACGGCCCGGACGAAAACCACACTGTTCCTCCTGAATCCGAGGTTCTACTATCGGCCGTATTCTCCTCTCCAGTACCCTGGCATAGACTTTCCCAGGGAGGCTGAGAAGTGTGATCCCCCTGTAGTTGGAACACACCCTCCAGTCCCCCTTCTTAAAAAGAGAAGTTATGATATAGTTATGCATAAATAAATTGGTTATGATATAATTTAAATATATTTAGGTTGGACTTTGTAGACCTAATAGTTACATAATCTCAAATAGCATTAGTGTGCGTCATTAAAAACAAGAAACATGCAGGGTTGCAGACATGTATTCATCAAGTATTTCAAGAAATTAGATGCATTCTAAAATGTAGTATTTTTAGCATGTAATTTGTAATTAACTGTCATGTACATTAATTATACGTACAGTGTCATGTAATTAAGTGCTTTCCTTACAGTTCCTAAAATCACCAGGAAGTTAAATTCAGGTCTTGGTCTTTCCATGTAGGCAGTTTGACATGTCATTTTGGTTTATCAGGCCAAAAGTATGATCTAACAATGAACTGATGTGACAACAGATATTAATTTGATAGCAGTTTGCTATATCTTGTCTCCTAATCTGAGGTGTGCTTTAGATACAAATCACATGATTTTCTTTCTGTGTTTTGCTGCTTGGCGTCATAACACAAGGTTGTCTCAGTACAAGGTAAATCCTATGGGTGTTTGAATTAGTTCCAGCTCAGTTGACTCTCCCGATTCTGTCTTGATGTATTTGATATGTTGTATACACAGTAGGCTATCCTTTAGATTCAAGAATTACATTTGATCTCTTACCATTTAGTTCATAGCAGGAGTGATTTGGGAGCGTCCCATCATTCCCTGTGTTTATAATGGGTTAAAAATTTGACCTTACTCCACATCTCATCTGAATAGAGAAGGGGAATGGAAATAATTCACACAGCAGTCTAGATGGAGGGACAAGTGGAGATGCAAAATGTGCCCCATTGTATCCGGACTACTGTGTCATCTTTGATCTCAAAAACTGGAGATTTCTCTGTGGAGTTACACGATGAACATTTATCAGATGCACACAATTATGGTTTTAATCTTAAGATTCTTGGTCATAACAGAAGCTCTCTGGTTTGCCCCATCTGTTTCGCTAGCAGGTAAGGATCAAATATTTAATGCATCCAGGCTAGCTACTTTGACTTTTTGTTCTGATACCTATTTTGGTTTCAAGCATTCATTCTATGTATTTGCAGGTAATTTCAGCCATCCTACTTTATTGAAAGAGAATGGAGTACATAGTGAAGAGTGTTTTGATATATCAACATCTCAGCAGACACTGCCATATCCTGTGTCATAGAAAACAACCTGCTGAATCAATCATGTAAAACAAGTTGTTCTGTAAAGTGAGCAATACGGTAATCAGAAAGTACAAACTGTGAGGCACTTGTTCTTGGCAATAAATCAAATGTCTGTGCATTATGGTTACTCACACCTACTGCTTTTAGTTACCGCGACTGATGACTTTTACAAACAGAAGCATAAAAACACAAGTGAAAGTACTTGAGCTTTTTGAGCTTTTAGTTTTATTACTATCTGATAACATGCTGTTATAATATGCTTTATTAACATGCTGAATGGATGTCATGACGGTATATTATTTTGGTAACACTTTAGTAAAGGGACCAATTCTCATTATTAACTAGTTGCTTATCAGCATGCCTATTATTAACATGGCAGTGGCTATTTGCATTAAATAGCAATAGATGCTATTTACACTAAGTGCAAATAGCATTTTTTTTAGCAATAGATACTATTTACACAAAGTGCAAATAGCAATGGAATCTATTTACACTGTTAAAATAGCAAGATTTTCTGCTATTTATACTACTTATTGCAAATAGTGGCAATTATCTGCACCTCAGTATTGTAGTACATTATAAAACAGTACGCAATAATAACGTATTGAGTGTAAATCATTAAATGGATGCCACCTTATTGGGACAATAAAGCCCTCCCTACAACTACCCTAACCCATACTTTTATTTTAAACTTTTTGATTGTTTCCGTAATTTTTATTGAAAATAAATGCCTTTCTAATGCGATATGAGATTTGAAAAGGGAGAAAAAAAGTTTGGCAAAAGGCAAACTCGAACTCGGGTCGATCACGTCAAAAGCCACGCATCTTACCATCTACACCACTGACACTGATGCTGAGTTGGCGTCTTTTGTTATTGTTAACTAACCCAATCACACGTTAGTGGGCGAAGTCAGTGTATATAGCCTTTGCCAACAAGGCGGGCTATTTGCACTTAGCGTAAATAGACACTCCGTTAAAATATTGGCTGTTTATTAGTACTTATAAAGCACATACTCAGCATGACAATGTTCTTCATCCCTAATCCTACCCAATACCTAAACTTAACAACTACCTAACTAACTATTACTAAGCAGCAAAGTAGGAGTTTATTGAGGCAAATATCATAGTTAATTGTTTGTTAATAGCGAGAATTGGATCTTAAAATAAAGTGTGAATGAACATGACCACATAGTATTAAGAGTCTATTGTAATAGCATTTTTGTAAATAGCAGTTTTAAACATCCTCTACGGCTTTACTTTTAATGATCTAAATGCAACTGTTACAAAACTCACCTATGTCAGCATATTTAGAAGCCTCCTCTGACCCAGCTTTTGTCAACTTCACCCCTGCATGAAAAGAGGGCACCGTTACCATACCAACACATACAACTCTGCACGAA
This sequence comes from Barbus barbus, assembly GCF_936440315.1. NCBI lineage: Eukaryota > Metazoa > Chordata > Actinopteri > Cypriniformes > Cyprinidae > Barbus > Barbus barbus. The sequence goes on from NC_136753.1 coordinate 20,077,693, forward strand.
ACCTGTGTCACTGAGCCAGAAAACAGAGAGAACCAGAGCGATTGCAAAGTAGTTATCATGTCATGTCCAACCTTGCCATCAAATTCAACCTCGATAAATGCTAGTCCTGCTTCTCCATCAAAGCTGTCATTTACTCTTGTGCTGTAGCATTGGATCATTATTACTGTTTTTTACTATTTGACATTTATTTATTGAAGAGGAATAACCCCTTGAGATTGGTTGATGAATAGTAAAAAACAATCAAATTTTTTAATCTTCAAGTACTTAAGCATTTAAGTGTTAAGTTGTTCTGTTAACTTTCGATATTTACTAAATGTTGAACAATTTTGCTATATTAATCATTTTAAATTGAGCGGATTTTCAGGTTTATCTATATATATATATATATATATATATATATATATATATATATATAGATAACGTTACTCCAATAGTCTGCAGAAAAAAAACAAGATTCAACTAAATATTAAGAACAAAAAGAACATGCTGGTTTTGAGGATCTCACCACCCGCTAAATAGACCCCACAATTTTTAGCGGTCTCTGACAACACCTGTGTGGACTCTCCTGGGATCTTCGCAGCATAATCAGCAAAGAACCCAGTACCATAAGGAGATTTGAAGCACTCCTGCAAACAAACATATATATATAATGGATTACTAAATTACATTTTTTTTAACCAATATTAATATAGTAGCAATAACCCAAGATAGAGAATTTAATACTCACAGGTAACAGTACAACTTTTGCACCTTGTCCTGCAGCCTCCTTCACAAGTTTTTGTGCTCTTCCCAAGTTGTCTGCCTTGTTCTTTGACACATGTAACTGAACCACAGCCAGACGAAACTCTAGGGGACAGAAGATCAATTGTTTGTTTATTAGTTGCTGCAGGATCAATGATTCACAACACTTTCGATTTTCAACGAGCAGCCTCCATTACTGGATTTTGTTTTGGAACTGTCTGCACTTTTGTACTTTTGTCAAAGGAGGTGCAGTCAAAACAAAGAGTTTTTAGTTTCATTGTAGTTTTAAAGGATTAGTTCACTTTTAAATAAAAATTTCTTGATAATTTGAAAAATGAGATGGAGCCTATGTCAAGCATGACCTTTTCAACGTACGTGAGGTCATGAACGCACATCGCAGAACAGGCGATTTATGTTTATAAAGCATATACTTTATTTAATTTTTTTAAAAATGACCAATCGTTTCACTAGATAAGACCCTTATTCATCGTCTGGTATCGTTTATAGCCCTTTGAAGCAGCACTGAAACTTTAATTTTGACCTTCAACCGTTTGGAGTTCATTGAACTTCTCTATATGGAGAAGATTTCTGGAATGTTTTCATCAAAAACCTTAATTTCTTTTCGACTGAAGAAAGAAATGCATAAACATCTTGGATGACATGGGGGTGAGTAAATTATAAGAATTTTTATTTGAAAGTGAACTAATCCTTTAAATGAATGAAGTTAAATTCACAGTCAAAACATGATCTGTATGAACCACATCTGCATTCAAAACATATAAAGTATTTTTATGTTCTAAAATATTTCATGTAATTTATTACTCCAGTCATTAATCCAGACTTCAGCATCACAGGATCTTGTAATGGATTACGGTTTTCCCTCTCAATGTTCGGTGTTAAAACTGGACTTATTTCGAATATGGCCGGACTCAGATGATACTGAGACATTGTTGAAAAACACAATCACAAATGATATTATACATAGAATAGATTGTGCAAAAAAAGAAAGAGTAATTGCAGTTTAGAGTCGATCTAAATTAAACTACACTTGAATTCAGTCCATTAGTAAACCAAACTGCTTTGAACTTTTGGCTATTCAATTATTTCGGCAAAACTGGTCAGCTATTATTGTGGTCGGATGTTATCAAGTCAAGCCATCACATTGCTCATTAATTTGCTTCACAATTGCACCAAATCTGAACAGGTTTTAATGGGATTTAAAGTTGGACTAGATATCACAATCACCAGACCCACTCAAGGACATTTGTAACTCTCTCTGTCTGGACCAATTGATCAATTCTCCAACCCCGTTATATAAAAAACATAAATCTTCTTTACGTGATGTTGTTGAAACAAATGTACCACATGGTTTCTCTGCAGCTGAGTTTTTTTTTATAACATTGTCAGTAATCACTGTGAAATAACTTATGTGAGAATGCACAGTCAAAACATGATCTGTATGAACCACATCTGCATTCAAATCATATATTTTTAAGTATTTTTATGTTGTAAAATATTTTATGTAATTTATTACTCCAGTCATTACTCCAGACTTCAGCATCACAGAATCTTTTAATGGATTGATCTTGTAATTAAATTTTAAAACTCAGAGTAGATCTCATTTTATTTATAAAAGACAATTCAGACATTTCAATGAATAAGCTTTTTTCCACAATGTTTCTATTTTAAATACCCCCGTAGCTATTTGTGATAATCATGCTCCTTTCAGACGATTCAGGATAAGTGGCAGAAACAACCCTTGGTTTAATGAATTCATTTCAGCCTTTATTAGACAAAAAAAAAATCATGCATAACCAATAAGCATAAGCAAAGAAAACAGTAGACTGGACACATTATAGAACATTAAGAAATAAGTGAGATTATTATATTAATTTGATAAATGAAAATATAATTGATCTTGTTAAATTCTGGAAATAAATTATCTAAATCACTAACAGATATATGTGTTTTTTCCTGACGTTTTAAAAGTGAGTCAGAGTTCAATTAAAGGCAAAGCAAATATTGCAGACACTTTTAACTACGGTAATTTAGGGTAATTTAGATAACGATTTTAAGGGAAATTAGTCAGTTGCATGGTGCCCTTCTTAATTATTTTCTTTTAACTCTATTTCAGTTCATAAAGCACTTTTAAGCCTAGACTGTAAAAAAAATATGGCATACCTGATAAAATAGAAACTTGCGTCTTAAAAATTTCAGAACCTATTGCTTAAATTTTTAATTTGAGTTTACCCTTCAATGTTATTTGGCTATGGTCCTCCTGCTATTAAATGGTGGAGACCCTGCTGAATTAAGTAACTATTGTCCTATTTCTAGATTGTCTGTTTTGGCAAAAGGTTTTATAAGTGGTCAATTAAAAGAATGTTTATCTCAGCATAATATTTTGAGTGAATTTCAGTTAGGTTTTAGATCAGACAACAGCACTATACTGTGGCTTTGCTAGTTACAAAGGAAATCATTATTAAATCATTAGGTAAGAAACAGCACAGTGTGGCCTTATTTGCGGAGTTGTCCAAAGCCTGACTCTGTAAATCATAAACTGCTATTACAGAGGCTTGCATCTATAAATTTAGGTGAAACGGCTTTGAATTGTTTCAAGAATTATCTCACTGAAAAAAAAGAATGTATTTTGATAGAGAATTATTCTTCAGCCTTGTTAAGAGTTAAAAAGGGTGTACAGCAAGGGTCTGTTTTAGCTCCGATTTTATTTTCTATGTTTATAAAGGTTCTAGGCCAAAGAATAAATTTGACCGAGTTTTTATGCTGACTATTGCTTAGTTGCACCTTCTTTGAAGCAAGACATAGAACTTCTGCAGGATTCTTTTCATTCACTACAGCTTCTACTGATAAAATATAAATTGGCCTTAAAATGCCAAAATTTCTAAATCTATTTTCTCCAAGTCATTCTAAGACATCTGTCTCATCCATCTCTACCACTGAAGGTATTAGTACAGATTTTTATCTCTCAGAGTTGGCTTTTAATGTACACATTTGGTAGCTTGCCTATACGAAGCCAGGAAGAGGATCGTACAAAGATCTTTTTGTCAGTATTAGATTAAGGTATTATGTTATGAACACAAATTCATCCTTACTGAAAAGGTTGGATTGTGTATATTATGTTTTTGGAACAAATGCTAGTTCACATACTCATCATTGTATCTTGTTTGACCCTGTAGGGTAGTTCTGCTTATATCAAAGAGGGAGAATGTATGTTATTATTTGAATGTATGTTATAAGTTTGAATGCATGTTATAAGTTTGCCTCACAGTAGGCACTGTGAGGCAAACTTACTACTTATATCTCTATACAATACTTATATCATATTACTATAACAAGTACATATTTACTAGATCAAGTACTGTTATTCATTTGAATGTTCCCAGGGTTTATTCAGAGCATGTTAAAAGTACTTTTTTTATTTATTCACCCCGGTTATGGAATAATATGCAAACCGTAATTTTTCTTAGAATCAATTACATCTACTGCAGGCAGCACTGAAGGAATCATGTTGCTGTTATTAATCTTTCATACATTTAATTATATTTGTTGTTTAAATTGTGTATTGTGTTCTTTATGTGAAACTTTATGTAGCCATCTTGACCAGGACTGCCTGGAAGAAGAAATTCTATTTCTCAATGGGACCTTCCTGGTAAAAGAAAGGATAAATAAAATAAATAAATATCCCGCAAAAATCATTTTAACGTGCTAAATTTGCTGCTAAAAAAAAACCTGTGTATTTCTTAATATTGGTGGAGACTGCAATACATTTTTAGGATTCTTTAATGAATAGTTAAAAAATAATTTATTTACAATTTAAATAGTTAAAAAATTGTATTTACAATATAAATCATTTGTAAATGTCACAATACTGTCACTTTGAACAAAATAATGCTTCCTTGCCAAATAAAATAATGTTTCCTTGCTGAAATTATAATTTCACTCAGAAAAAAAAACCCTATTGACACTGAATGTTTACAAAATGTATATATACACACACATTTCTTATCAGGTAAATGAAATGTGTTCTGAAATACTCACTGCAGCATGGAGGGCTTGGTCTAGGTCTGCAATAATATTTTCCTCATCCTCCAGGCCCACAGACAAACGAATGAGTGTATCACTGATGTCCAGCTCTTTCTTCTCATTTTCAGGCACAGAAACATGAGTCATACTTACTCTGGAAAAGAAAGGGTGCACCAGGGGAAATTAAGGTGGATGAAATGTCAGCTCAAAAAAGGGTTTTTGATTGATTTTTAATTGATTTTCCCATATAAATCATAATGATATGACAAGATACTGTATCAAATTAGTTAATAGAAATAATAGAATTTGTGAATTACTTGTGAACCATAAATATCATAAACCTGTCACAATGATGTTTCAAAAGATAAGGTGCTCTACAATGAGGCAGTTCAGACAAGAATGGTATAGTTTTTGCAATTCTTTTTACTACAACATTAAAGCTCTCGCGCCCCCTTGTGGCAATCCAAAGGTTTTTTTGGGCTCACACTCATCCATGTGCCTTTCACAAAAATAGTGAACATACTTAATGTTTTTTTTTTTTTTATATATATATATGCTCTAGAATTAAATCTAAAATTTTCCCGGAGAATATTCAGTGGAATTGGATATACTTACGGGTGCTCTGCTAGACTCTCAACACCACCAAGACTATCAGCAAGCGTAAACAACTGAAATGCCAAAACAATATAAAATTCTTTAAACATGTAAAATGCAAAAGATTTTCAAACAATATAAAGCTTCAAAGCACCTTCAGACTGCGGAGGAAAGTTGAGGCATGCTCCAGTTTTCCTTTGATGTAGAAAGAGATCATCCCAGGACAGCCTGTGCACTGTCTCTTTGTCAGCTCATGCTGAGGGTGGGATGGAAGACCTGAAGGAAGACAGATGCTCAAGAGGCAATCAAGTCTGACTGGAATCTCTCAGTATCATTTAATTTTGAACAATCCTGTTCAGTGTTGCCCAGAGGTGGTATTATACCGATGAAGAATACCAATGAATACCAATTTTACATTTACTCAACAAACTTTCATTCAGCAAGGACACACTAACCTAATCAAAGTGACAGTAAAGATAAATAAATGAATAAAGAATAAAATGAATGTTATTCCTTTGAACTTTCTATTTATCAACGAATTCTGAAAAATTTTCAACTGTAATAATATCAATTATAATAGAATTATAATAATTATTTATGTTATAAGAAATGTTTCTTGAGCACCAAATCATCATATTATAATGGTTTCTAATGGATCATGTGACACTAAAGACTGCAGTAATGGCTGCTGAAAATTCAGATTTTCCATCACAGGAATAAATTATGTTATCAATATATTCAGATGGGTTATTTGAGCAATGTTAAAATTGCCTATAACATACTTTTCTATATAGTGACAATAATATCACAGACACCTGGGAAGATGACTCTGTCCACTCTTGGGTCAGCCTCCAGAAACTGTGCTGCGGCCATTGCATTCTTAAAGTGCTGCTTCATTCTCAAGTGGAGTGTCTTCAGACCCCGGTGGCACATATAACAGTCAAACGGAGAAGGCACAGCCCCAAGAGCTGAAGAAAATTAAGAAGTGGGATGAAAATAAACCTTTTACCTGCTATACTCAAACTCATTTTTTGTATTTCAATCAGGCATAAATCTGCAATGTATTATAATTGCTAAAAGAACGTAGCATAAAGCCCAAGGTTTAATCAGGACTGTAACAGTGTGACAGGTGGGAGGTATGGGATGAAATTGTAAAAAATATAATTTGCTCAAATTATACATAGTGATTACACGGGGTTTTCCTAGTGAGACTACACCACATGTAATAACAAAAGGGAAATATCGGCAGCAGATATTAAAACAGGATATTAGTTTCACCTGAAAGATAAGTAACTCTTTAAATCAATTAAATATTTTTTTCTTGTTCCTTACAAAATACTCCCAATAGTGTAGATAAAAGAACATCATCTTTCTTGCTAGAATTCCTTGTTCACAAAGTTATACTTGAATATTTTTACCTGCTGCTTCTCTCGGTCATGTTAACACACATCTTCAGCATGTTTATGTACATTATAACACTGAGCTGAACCTTTAAGTCTTTGATGATAAGCTTAGTGGCCTATGATTCCTTGCCCTTCTGATTATTTAAAAAGAAATTGAAGATTATTGTTCATCACCTGGGCATATCGTAAACACTTGTTTTTGTGTGTAGACAGATAGATCCTTACCACTCTGCAAAAACTTCAGTCGTTCATAGATGTCATCACGGTTGAGAGAAATCAGTCCCATCACAACATCACTGTGTCCTGGAATTACATGGATCATTTTAACTTTTATCAACAAACTTTCAATTATTTAAAAGTTAATCTAATCAATCTTAAATTAATCTCTTTATTTGTTTTTACCACTCATATATTTTGTTGCAGAGTACATGCAGATGTCTGCTCCAAGTGCAAGGGGGCGCTGTTCCAGGAATGAGAAAAATAATTATTATATTATATTAAAATTAAATATATATATATATATATAAATTATATTAAAGTATTGTAGTCAATGCTTAATAAAAGGTGCATTTATCTTAAATGACTTTTTAATTGCTCTCCGGACATGTTAATGTTGCTTTATTTTCTCAGATTATATTCATACATCAAACACCAGCAGCACTGGGTTATGTATTAAAATAATGTAAATGTTCATACCTGAAAATAGGACGACATGAAAGTGTTGTCCACGACAACAATTATGTCCTTGTTGTGCTTATGGACAATATCTGCACAGCCCTTGATGTCCACAACCTTCAATGTAGGGTTTGTGGGTGTCTCAATCCACACCATCTGTAGACATTATTTGAAATGAAATATGTAATATGCCATTTTAATTAGAGCAGTACTTTCCAAATCTAATTAACATGTATATATTGTCAGGTTTAATCAGGTGAATATTTCCCCATCCACCCATTTTCCCACTGTATTTTTTTTTTTTAATGCTTTCTCTACCAAGTGTACCTTTGTATTTGGTTTTAGAGCTGCTTTTAGCAACTCTAGCTTTGTGAGGTCAGCAAAAGAGATGCCAAGGCCAAATTCCACAGCTATTTTTGAGAAATACTCATTTGTTCCTGGTGAGAAAAACATGACAGACTCAAGAAGACTCAACTAGTATCAACTATCATTTTCTTTATTATTAGGAGCAGTAACTCACCTCCATAAACATCATTCATGCACAAAATTCCATCTCCAGCCTTAAAAAGATGTGTGATGGTCAAAGCGGCAGCCATTCCAGAGGAAAGAGCGAGACCTATTAGCAAAGTCAGATAGAGCTTTAGTTTATGGCAATGTCATAACATATCATATAAATATGTTGGTGATGGACTCACAGTATTGTGCGCCATCCAAAGCAGCAACTGCTCTCTCAAGACAGTTTCTTGTGGGGTTTCCACACCTGCTGTAGTCAAAACCCTGGCAGAATAAAATAAAAAGGGGGGGGGGGGGGGGGGGGACTTGGAATTCAAAATACTCCACATATACAACTTTTTTGAATTGTATATATATATATATAAAATCTGTGAATGAGGAATGAAGTAAAAACACATTTAAGAGGTAAAAAGTAAACACGGGGTTAGAAATGTACAGTACAGTTGGTACTGTTACTTTGTTGTAAACTTCTTTATGAAGAAACAGTCCACAAGGGAACATGTTCTTTACTTAAACCAGCTGGCTCTTCCCATGACTCATGTCATTGTTGAGTAAATATTCAGTCAACTTTCAGTCAATGCAGCATCTTTGCTGATGTAATCTGTAACCACTCTTCTGTAATGGTATCTTATTATTTGTTGAAGGGTTTGGGTTTAGGAGACCATTTTAACTCTGCTAACACCAGCTCAAACTAGCCAAAACCAGTTAGTTTTAAATCAGGCCAATTTGAGCATTATAATGAAGAACTTCACGTTTTAACCGTTTAAATGTCACATTTTGTTAAATCCTCCAATGTTAACACAAATAGGCCTGGCTTGTAATTGGCAAAGTGAAGCCTGCTTGAAAACAACAAATCACACTACCTATTTAAATAATGATACAACTATTAATATATTCTCAATATCAAATTCTTATAAAATATCTAACTGACTTACCGCATGTTTCCCCGGTCCGTGTTGTTTAAAGGTAGTAGACAGCGAAATAGGAGGCACTACGGCCATAGAGCTCCACTGCTCGGGCTCTGACCCAACGTGGACCGCATCCGTAGCGAAAGATTTAAAGACCGGCTGGTAGCCTTCTGAGCTGTCCTTCTGCCTTTGTGAAGCCATGCTTGCTCCGGATATGACTGACGATGAGATACCGGGTCCGTGAGATTAGGGTGAATGGCTCTCTCTTACTGTAGTCTCTTTTAAACTGGAGGGTTTATAGCAAAAACTTTCAACGCCAATCACTGCTTGCGTATAACGGAATGGAGCGGATTGGCGATCACGCAGAGGCGTGCTAGGTTCAGGGTTCAGCGCAATGATAGATTTTGTTGTTGTTGTTATTATTTAGTTATTTATTTACTTACTTACCTACATTTTATTGAACTAAATTCAAGTACAAACCTTATAATGGCATATTTGTTATAATGTGATAAAAGATATTTGGAATGAATCCAGTTTTGAAATGCAAGCCAAATATTCCTGTAATGTCACTGGAACATATCTTTCTCACTGGACCTCCTAGATAAATATTTATTGTAAGAAGTTGTTGCATGGATAAATGTTAATTAAATTTATCATAGGCTATATACAGTAGCCTACATTTATCCATATTTCTATGAATGTTTTGTTTTTTCCTTATTTCTTTGTTTTGGGTGACCTGCACAGTACCCAAATATTTCACTTCTGTTTTAACCTCTACCTGTATATTACTGATTGAGCAAGCTGGTTGATCATTCAAAGCAAAAATTGCACACTTTCATTAATGTTTAATATAACTCCTGATGCTTTAGATAACTGATTAAATTTAGTGTTGTTCAAATTTGGTTTTCATCTTTTAAAAACAAAATTGTGTGGCAGAAAATGTATAGCCTATATTTATATAATTTCATATAGTTAATATCACACGAAGAGTGCCATTATTTTCTCCAAAAGTCAGCATGATTACAAATGTGATATTGATTTTATGCAACAGTTCAATAAACAAGAAATTAATATTAAGACACTTACGTTTTAGACATCATATTTTCTGCTTTTGCTCTATTTCTACAACAAAATTAATTCCAAACACAGCCACAGCTCTGTTTTGTGTCTCTAAGCAACATGATGGTGATACATTCCTGAATGAATCAACTGTTTAATGATTCGGTTCAATCGCAATGACTCGCTTATTAACAGTGACTTGCTGCCACCTGCTGGCGGTTTTAACTTCACATTTAAAGTATCTTCATTTTTTTAAATAATTTCAAACATCAGTTTTCAATGTTTTATGTTTCAAATATCAATATCATTATTTATGCATTTGTAACTGCAGGTTAGCATTCTATGTCCCTCTGAGCTGCATTAAACAGTGTGTAAATACATCTAAATGCCACTTCATATGCATTCCAAAGATACATTTTGTTGAGACTGATTTCATCTCCTTGGTAATAGCCCAACTGCAAGAATTTGACTCAAAAGATGATGCACACTTTTAGAAAAAAAAATGGCTTAAAGGTAAAAATGCCCATAAAACTTATTGGAAAAGATTCATTTCTATCACTGCTGTGAACTGACCACACAGAATATGAAGAATATCAAAACAAAATTCAGGAGTCAGCTGTCCATGGTAATCTTTAAGATACCAGCACAATAACACACTCAGCAAAATATCGTCTAATTATTATCGATAAAATCCCAGAAAATATCAAGATATCATTTTTTTGTCAATTTTGCACACCTCTGGTTCATGTTATTTAACTGACATAATAATTTATTGACAGTAATTGTTAAAATCAAAATTAATACTTTTGACTTATCCATTTTCTTAAAAATGGTTTAAAGGATGAAATGTAAAGTTTATCATTTTTATAAAACTTTTTGTTTTTGTGAAAGCTTGTATCTGAATGCTTTTGGCAGTCGTTTTACAGTTTAATATGCTACTATAGACATTGTCCTACCCCGCTTATATGGTATTAATTTTATTTGTGCAGGTCTTTAAAAAGGTCTTAAAAAGTCTTAAATTTGATCTTAAAAATCCTGCAGAAACCCTGTCATCGACCATTATAAATCTTGAGCAAGCCATAGATATTCAACTGATAATATCATTATAAAGTTTCTAATTGGATTTGTGAATTTCTGTCCAAAACCAAAATGATTTCTAAAGGATGTTCTAATGAATCAAAATCTTTGTAGCCCTTTAGAAATACAATGAAGCCATTTTCTCACTGATTTTCTCTCAAATCTAGTACAAATCTTATGCTGTTATGAATAGATCTTTCACCAAGGAAGCTAGATTGAGTTTCATTTATTATCTAGGACAGGTCTTTTTCGTTCTAGATGCAATAATTCCAGATAATAATTTATAGCCAGTGTCAATCTTTTATTATCGCTATGCTTAGGGTTAAATACTATTACGCCTTGCTGCATGGTTGTTATTAACTCCATTATTTAATTGTTTTGAATAACAAATGTCTAATATCTTTCCAGAAAAATCTATAAAATTTGGTGTCAGCCCATCAGTACCATGGGATTTATTCAAGCTCACATCATCCAATCCTTCTGTCCTTAATTTAGACTCACAAGATTCTTCAAAGGAATCACACACCAGGATAAGGGACATCTAACATCACAGATGTGGCACTAAGATATATCAACATTTAGGGCACACAAACAAGAAAAACACAAAGTATATAATCATATCTTAAACATAATTTCTAATAAAATCTAAGGAACAAGTATAGATAAATGAAGGGTCATTAAAGAATTTGAGCACAGATGTACAGTTGAGCAAAGGTTAGATTTAAATTATTATAAAAGAAGATAAAAAGCATATAAGCAAGCAAACAAATTTGGATTTTTGGATACACCACACATCATTTTAATTAGCTATTTTTAAATTCATTTTCAAATGTATTTATTTATTTATTTTTTCCTGTTCAATATGGTGCTTTTATTAAACAAATTGCAGATACTGCACTCTTACAAATAAAGGTGCTTGCAGCAATGCCATAGAAGAACCATTTTTGGTTCTACAAAGAACCATCTCTTTCTTACCTTTTATAATCTGAAGAACCTTTCACCACAAAGAACCTTTTGTGAAGCAGAAAGGTTCTTCAGATATTAAAGGTCCTTTGTGGAACCATTTAGACAAAAAGGTTCTTCTCTGGCATTGTGAAGCACGTTTATTTTTAAGAGTGTGGGACAGACTTTCAGTATCACCTTCACTTAAAATGTTCAAATCTAATCCTGTTTACATTAAATGTTTTCAAAGAACTTAACATTCCTGGATCATGTCAGCTCATCAACATTAAAATCCAGCTAATTTAGTAATATGAAGAACGGATGATATTAAGTTTACTCCAAGATGTACCCTTCTCCATATATCTGCCAGTTAATTTCTAGCAATAAATTCCTTAATTGTGTGGTTAAAGTAGTAGCTGTCAAATTTACTGGGCCATCTGTCTTCTGTTGCAGATGAGGGACTCAGACTGCATGACGTATTGTAAACAGGTATTGACAGACTTTGAGCATATGGAGTTGAACAGGTAAGTGGAGATTCTTGGATTCTTCGGAGGTCAGGAGGAATGTTAACTTGGATATCCTTTCTCGACAGGAGACACGGAACAGAAGCTGATCACACACCTCACCAATACTGTGGACGAGGACGGAACTCGGGAGCTGACAGACTAGGGATCGCCGGAAGACACACTTGGGATGAAACACAGCAGGTAAGTAAACAAGACGGTAAGTATGAGGCATAGAGATTAGATTCCAATGCTAGTCCTCTTCGTATGAACGATTAACGTAGTAAGGTAGTAACGAGACTGGACACTGGAGTGCTGTGAGGTGTGTGTATTTGTAGCCGTGTTGATGGGTGAACAGATGACCAGGTGCGTGAGTGCATCGTGACTGGTGGAGAACAGACAGATCCGTGACATCTTCCCATTCATCAGGGCTGCGTTCAGCCCCGAAAAAACGTTGCAAAATGTTTATTAAACGGAAACGGTGGTGCGTTGAACACCTGACATTTTTGACACACCCACCAAACAAGAGAAAACATAGCTATCTCAAACCCCGTTGCACACCGTTTACAGGAAACATGTCGTTCAAAACGTTGGACACCGGTGTGAGGCTGAACGTGCCCCAGGTGTCATATTCCAGTTGCTTCCAATTAATTTCCGCCAGATTTTCTGAGCTCTGATAATGAGATTGTGATATCTTCAAGCGTTTGTTTATTTTGGGCACTGGTTTAATAATCATACATAAAAAAACAACTATTAAAACCACCATTGACCAATGACTTTGACCAACTGCCCTGAATGTAATTGTAAGACCTGGAAAAACAAATTGCAACACCAGCAGACTTATCGGTCCCATGACTAAATAAAATTTGATCACCCCATTGGTTAGTCCAGAATTAAATATCTATCAGCACACTGATAGCAGCAAAGCCTGTGATCTCACAAATGCACCTTGGACTCTTAACAGTACATATAATGTAATTTAGATTGCAATATCAATAGTCTACAGTTTTGTTCTGCCTTTGCACAATATTGATTCCTGGAACAGATTACTTTCTTCTCTTCTTTTTTCATGGCAAACTCATTAGTAAACTTTATGGAACCTTCTCTAATTTTACAAATTCCCATATATTACAAAAACTTCAGTTTCAGATAATATTTATTTTATCTTTGTAAAATATTACTTTGGTAACTTAAGTTTTGGGACCAATTCTCATAAACTACAGTAGTTCCTTAGCATGCATGTTACTAGCATATTGGCTGTTCTTCTGAAGTAGGCCTACATATTAATGCCTTATTATGCATGCCCATATTTTAGATCCCTTAATCCTACCCATACCTAAATTTAACAACTCCTTACTATTAATAAACAGCAAAGAAGTTTGATAGAAGTTTGAGGCAAAGATTGTAGTTAATAGTTAATAACTGGGTCCTCACTGGTCCTCAAACTAAAGTGTGACTCTTATTTTTTTTAACAGACTTGAATTACATTTCTAGTAATCTTCAGTGGTGAGAAGTGTAATGGGCCTTAAATTATCTAATAACCTTTGCCATACTTAGCGATAAATTTTATTAGGCCTTGTCTTATGCTTGTTATTAACCCCTCCCTCTCTATGCATTCTTGAATTGCTTTGAACAACAAATGTCTAATATCTTTCCAAAAGGATCTATAAAATGGCCCATGGAATTCATTAAGAGAGTCTCAAGCTCACACCATTCAATTTTTCTATCCTTAAATTGGACTCACAAAATTCTGTAAATGAATCAAATTAATGAAGTCCTTAATTCTATCCAAAAATTTGGAAGAATCAGAGTGGGCATACATAGATGTGTAGAGATTATTATAAAATGTGAAAACGTCCTTTTCAGTGGTTCTAATATCCTTGCACTCTACTCCATTTATCAGTAAATTTGCCTTATTTTTTTAGCCTTATTTTTTCTGTCTTCTCCGCTCTAAATTGATGAAATATGAAGTAGCCTATTCTTTACTCCTTCCTCTATCCACTTTGCTTGCAATCTGTAACGGGGCGAACAAGACATGAGACGTGTGGATCCAAGAGCAAGCTTTTATTAATAAACAGTCAATAAACAGGCAGGGTCAAACAACGGCAAACAGGTATGGCACGGGCAAGACACAGAGCAGTCCTAAGGCTAGCGAGAGTCGACGATCGGCAAACAATATCCAACAGGGCAAGGCAGAGAGATAATACAGGTATACGAGCAGTAGTCCAAGAGAAGTGCAAACAGAGTCCAAACGGCAAGGCAAAGGGTAAATCCAGGAAACACAGGCAAGAATCAAAACACTAGAAAAACACACAAGGCAAGACTACGACAACAAAGTGGGTTCCGTGTCGCAGCTAAAACTAGGAGAGTTAAAATGCAGAACAATACTGGAACTAAACAGAAAAACACAGAATGGCTCGGTAAGGCAGCTAACACTAGGGGAGTGATAAACGCAATACAATACTCGGCAGAGAGGAAGAGGAAGTCCATGGTTTATGTAGAGTGTGTGATCAGTGCAATCAGCTGTGTGTGTCGTGCAATGGATGATGGGAATTGTAGTCTGAGGTGGCGTGCAACAGTTAGTGTGGTGCAAGAGTCCATGAGGTGAGCGAGTGACTCTGGTGGTGAGTTAACGGAAGTTCATAGACCAGATTCATGACACAATCTCAGAAATGCAACTTCAAGTCTTTTATCATCTCATTTGGATTGCAATATCAATAGTTTATCTCTGTCTTCACTACTTAATTCTGCCTTATCACATGATATACTCATTTCCTGGAAATGTCCACTAGATGATAGTATTTTTAAAAAGAACAATCTGAGCAGTTTGTGTGTTGCATAAATAAATTGGTATTTTCTTCTTTTTTTTTTTTACATTTCGGCCATCCTGTATATTAGTACATAATCTATAATCTAAGCATCAAGTAGTTTATTATTAAAAACAATCCACAGAAACCTAAATTTTTCATCAAATATTTTAAGAATTATTATTTTAAGCATGTAATTTATAAATAACTCTCATGTACTTTGAAAAAATTGTAAACTTGAGTCGTTTAAATTAGTGGCACAGCCTCTGGCGGCTTTTGTAATACTAGAGCAAGAGAAAGAGATAATTTTTTTTATTATTATTATTTATTTGTTTGGCAAATGCTTTTCCATACACTTTCTTAACATCGCCAGCAGTGGCAGTTCCAGGATTTTTTTGTTGGGGGTGCTAAAGGGGGGCTTAACAATTCAGAGGGGGTGCTAAAAAACTAATTTAACTGAGAGAAAGTAATGAACGCCTAACTTTAGCTATCAGTTTTTTTATATACAGCAGCTTCGAAAAAGGCATATAGGATTTAACTTTTTTTTCCTGTGGTATTAAACTTCTGGTATGTCACTGTTATTAGTCATATACAGTAACTTCTAATGCCAACAGCCAAATATGACACTTACAAAGTAATATAATTTATGAATGAATATAGAAAAGATAGAAAGTTGGGATTTTTGTCTTTTTTTCATTGTTTTATTTTTTTTTTTTTACACTTTTTGTTTTGTTTTTCACACATATCTAGTATTTTTTTCTGACCATCAAGTGTCAGTCACTCAACGCCAACTGTTAGGAAAACATGGTAAATTCTAACCATTTACAATAAATAGTGCCGACAATTCATAAAACTATTACTATAAAACTAAAACTATATCATGTGTAGATGACAGCCAGAGATATTGTCAAAAGCATCAAAAATTTGCAACATTAAGAGTATTTAGCATTTCCAATGAATGTAGGCCTGTTACATTCTTCTTTTTATTAGGCCTATTATTATTATTATTAGATTACTTTTATTATTAAATTACATGAAATTATTGCCCCGCAATTAACGCATACAGCGATACGCTGTGAGGATAATAAAAGCTTACTTGTAATTGAAAATGTTTTTAAAAAGTTTTTTTAAAAACAGGACTATTAATTTATACAATGAATTATAGGCGTATAATTATTATTATTACCAAGCTTCTTGGTCATAATAGAAGCCCTCTGGTTTGCACCGTCTGTCTCACCAGCAGGTAAGGATAAAATATTTAATGCAAATATACTACTTTGACTTTTTTTTTTTTTTTTTCTGATGCTTTTTTGGTTTTAAGCATTCATTCTATTTATTTGCTGGCCATTTCAGCCATCCTACTCTACTGAGAGCAGATGGAGTGGATGGTGAAGAAACCAGATTATTTTGCAAATCTCTAAGTGGAATTCCTGCTCCATCCATCTACTGGCTTGTCAACCACACACAGCGTCCTCCAGAAACATCAGTCACAACATATATGAATACTTTACCTCAGTCTGAACTCTACAACATCACAAGTGTCCTATCTATCAACATCTCTGCAGACACTGCCGTATCCTGTCATAGAAAACAAGCTGCTGAATGAAACTTTAACAGTAACAAACTGTAAGTATCTTGTCAGTTGCAGTAATGCTGGTGGGTTTTATTTTTGCATACATCAGATAAAATTTAAAACAAGTAGATGTCCTGTGACATGAAGAACACAATAGTCAAAACTTCATTTAGCTGGAAATGTGCAGCTAATAAAGCCATACAATGATTAAAAATATGAAGACTGTGATTTTTGCATGTGGTCAGTTGGTGTTTTGTCAATTACTTCGGAGAGACGGCTGTCAGAGTACATGTGGGTCTTCAGCACTGCTCTGTGTGTGGTTGTTTTCTTGCTGGTGGCTACCTCTCTGAGATTCCAGAAGAAATGGGATATACCAAAGTCCTGTTTATTTCCTATCTAACTGTATGAATTTGTTATATGACAATCAGTCCTTTGTGTTGCAGATGATTCGTGTTGCGAGGACACTGACATGATCGTGTTTGATTTGGAGCAATGGGCTTCCCTTCCTGAGACTGATGTGTAACATGGTTTGGAAAGGCATTCTGGGTTGATACGACTAACTTATGTAATTCATATTAACTCTGATTGACTGGAAGTGATTCACAGTTTCATTTCAGAGGATGAATCAGCTTGAGATGGTACAGACTTCTTTAGAGGCCACTGGTTTATGCTTTTCTTTCATTAAATATCCTCCTTTTTCCATACAATCGGCTAAACAAAAGACCTGCAACTGTAAATAGAATAAAGCAGGTCAAAGAATATGAATGTATCTATATTCAAAATACAGAGATAAACAGCTCGAGCACTCTTTCTTGTTAAGTATTTAGACACATACTCTTGCTGTTCCATTTTAAACATTTACATTTTCGACCATCATAAATTTCCACAACATGCTGTGTTGTTGAGAATGAGCTGAAACAACTTTCATAACTTTACCTGTTCAACCTGAAGTAGTTAGACAGGCTGGAGCACAAATGCAGAGAAGTTACTGTATTAGTCATATATTCCACTGTCATGTCATTCTCTCTGCTATGCTTTAAGGGGTGCTGTTGAGACTAAATAAATTTAAATACCGGTATATGAAGCCACACTGAATGTGGCAAAAAGACATTTTTAACACCTAATTTTCCTCTGCTTTTATTCGCTGTGTAATAGTTGCACTATTGTATAAAGTCATTTTAAATAAAAGACCTAAGGGAGACAGAATTCAAAACTGTATTGTACATACAATTGTAAGCACAATGAGGCACTTGTTACTCAATAATTAAAATGTCTTTGCTCTGTGGTAACCCACATTACTTCCTAATTATTCCTAATTGTCCATAATTATTAATATATATAAGCTCTGGTATTCTGGAATAATTGGTAGGAAAAAAAGACTAGAGGTAACTTCGTATGAAGTAAACATTTTCCAGATAATATTTTAATCTCTTTTGGAATTAATACAGTGGCAATGAAAATACAATTATTTTGATTAGGAAATCACTTGATAATATTAACATCTTAACATCATGCTTAATATTTTTGTCACACTGATGCAGCACTTTACCTGCCCAGGCATAACTGTCCACTGGTCTCACCACTTCTTTTATCTATTCCAAATATAATTTCCATTGTAAGAGAATCATCAAAAGAATGCAAATTGTGAGGCACCTGTTGTTCACAATAATTAAAACATCTTTGTTGTGCCCCACATTACATCGATGAAGACCTGTGTCTAACACAAAGTGCTGAATTAGTCTGTCTTAAATCAAGACTTAATGTCCACTGCAGTACTTCCTGTGAATGAGCGTTCAGCCCTCCTGAACACTGTTAACACTATATAGATCATTCCGACGCTGTCTCGTGATTGGGATCTGCTGGCGCACATCAGCCAAATACTGCAGGTCTACAAGCAGAAGAGGAAGAGTATGTTTGCGTTATGCTCACCTGGCTTTATAGCTAATTTAATTAAATGTAAAACACTGAAATATACCTATGTCAGCATATACAACAGATTCCTCTGATCCAGCTTTGGCAATCACCTCCCCCCTGCATGGAAAGAGGGCACAGTTATCATAGAAACCCATGCAAATGTATGCATAACCGGTCATTAATGAGACAAAGCACTGACCAAGGGTTAACCACAGAGCTGTGACCCCAGGCCACATAGCTGGCGCTCTCATCTCTTGCTGGTGAAGCAGTGGCCACGTATACCTGATTATCTACTGCCCTGTGAAAAGGACACACAAACTGTCTTACAGCAGGCTAGGGGAAGTGAATAGTACAGTGACTCTAGGTGGTCTGGGATACTGACCTCCCCCTCTGCAGCAGCTCCCAGTGAGCTGGACCTGTGGTCATATTGAAGGCACCAGGATATACCAAAAGCTGGCAACCTACGTAGGATGGATACATGAGGAAATAATTTCAAGTATGCCTACATCATTGCATTTTAACAAAATTTTACATTGTAATTCTTACCTTTCTTAGCATAGATCTGTGCAAGCTCTGCAAACCTGATGTCATAACATATTCCCACACCTACTTTACAAAATGCTGCAAAGACATACATAAACTGTATGATTTCACATATGGAGAGAGCAAAAATAAAGGTACCATTGGTTATGCACCAATATTTTTATTCTGGCCAATTTTGATATGGCAATCATTAAACTCCTGTCATGGTTGGTAATATTAAATATTAAAATTATATAAGCTACATTTTTCCTAGATAAATGAAAAATAAAACAAAAAAATTAAAGCAACTGATATTCAGTTTCACTTTGCTAAAGATTACAAGTGTTATTAAATCATTAGTTAGATTAGATCAGATTGTTACATAATGTAAAAGTAAAGAGAAATGTGCATGCATAAAAAATTGATTTGAACATTGATTCTGATTTTTTTTTTTAACTAATTTGGGCCAATAAGCAATAATATACTGTATATTCCTTGACAACATGGACAAGATTTCTGTAATACTACACTCACGGGTTTCAAACATGGATAAACTGTTTCCCGGACTTAGTGTTTCAGACTCCTGAAACCGTATTTTCCCTGGTACATCAATATCAAAAAGATGAATCTGATTGGAAATGAAGATAAAAGAGCATAAATGCATAAAAGTTTGAGTCATTTGTTTTAACATAAGCCAAACTGTTTACTCAAATGCTTGTTAATACATTCTGAAATAACAGTTCAAAAGTGTATAGGAGTTGGTAAGATTTGTAAAATGTTTTTAAAGAAGTCTCTTAAGCTGACCAAGACTGCATTTATTTGATACAAAATACAGTAAAAACGCTAATATGATGAAATATTAAATACTAAATATTATGTAAATGTTATTCCTGTATTGGTAAAGCTGAATTTCCAGCAGTCATTACTCCTGTCTTTAGTGTCACATGAATCTTCAGAAATCATTCTAATATGCTGATGTGGAGCTCAAGAAACATTTCATATAATCATCATTGTTGATATCAGTTCTGCTTCTTAATATTTTTTGAAACTGTGGTAAAAAAATGTTTTCAATATTCCCTGATAAACTGAAAGACCAAAAGAACAGCACTTATTTGAAGTAGAAATCTTCTGTAACAAAAAATGCTTTTACGGTTACTTACTTTCCTGTGTTTGACAAGCAGCTTTCCATCAGGTCCAAAAACTGAGCAGCTGTTATAGAGCTTTCCTCCATCCTCCTCAGGAATGGAACCTACAACAAAGACACAGTCATGTGAGGGCCATGGAAATGAATGGCATCAAACACACTAACATGCTGGTTTTGAGGGTCTCACCGCCCACTAAATAGACCCCACACTCCTTGGCTGCCTCCGACAACACCTGTGTGGACTCTCCTGGGATCTTCTCCGCATACTCAGCAAAGAACCCGGTTCCATAAGGGGAGTTGAAGCACTCCTGCAAACAAACATGGATCATTAAATTGCATATTTTTATACAAACCAATATTAAAAACATAGTAACCAAACACACACATTATGCAACACTGGTGAGTATCATATAACTTAAGATAGAGAATTTAATACTCACAGGTAACACTACAACTTTTGCACCTTGTCCTGCAGCCTCCTTCACAAGTTTTTGTGCTCTTCCCAAGTTGTCTGCCTTGTTCTTTGACACATGTAACTGAACCACAGCCAGACGAAACTCTAGGGGACAGAAGATCAATTGTTTGTTCATTAGCTGCTGCAGGATCAATGATTCACAACACTTTCAACTTTTAACCAGCAGCCTCCTTTGCTTGATTTTGTTTTGGGACTCTCTGCACTTTTGTACTTTTGTCAAAGGAGGTCCAGTCAAAACAAAAACATGTTTTTGTTCCATTGTACTTTTGTGTGATTTAAGTTAAATGCACAGTCAAAACATGATCTGTATGAACCACATCTGCAGTCAAAATATTTACAAAATGATATCTGTTTTTAGGTTCAATTAATCCACAACTTGACAGTGTGAACTGCTCAATGCAAAGTGAAATCAAGCATGTTAATATGCTACGTCTATATAATCACCAACTAAACTATATCAATAATCATAATCTGAACACTGTACCCCTCTGAATATAAAAAAATGTATATACTCACTCGACATTGCCTTAACGATCCCAGACATTGATATACTGCTTGATATACACCCAGTACAGTAATAGTAATGTAGGACGATCTCAGCTGAGTAAAATACATTCAAAATAAAAGTCCTCGGTTGGAGGTCTTTTTTCTGTCTCTCTCTCTGTGGAACAGATAATGTTAAACCATTTTACAAAGCATGCATACTAAAATTTATTCTCAGTTTGCTTCTAATATAATAAAATACATGGAGTTAAAATAAACGTGTATTTACAAAAATACAAAAACAACTACAAACAAGAGAATGAGAATGTGACGTAACGCCGCGTTGAGTTCTGGGAAACTGCTTTGTTTATCCGCCATATTTGTTTATAACTCCTCATTCTCTCTACCGCACCTATCCTACCGGTGGCGCAGTTGAACAAACACCCATGTTAAACACAAGAGAGGAAGACGTATCATGCTGATATACCAAGTTAGTTGTGCAGTAAAATAAATGTTTTTCTTGTTGATTTCTCTGTTGGGTGCGCTAAACGTTTCTACTAACGAAAACGTTGAATTCTGGACGCTGGTTAATAACCAAAACCTGAGCAAATGAATCTCAACAGCATCAGTGTCCTGTCCAACCATGTGTTTTTGTGCAGATATGCATGGAGAAAAGTATGTGCAGAACATGTCCTTGGTAGAAAGTACATGACTTTTGCTACATGTAAACCAATCAGATTTTGTCAATGTACCTCAAAATTAGTTGTTACCATGTTACCATGTCCAAGACCAAATTTAAGAGCTGAGGTTGCACTTCCAGTTCTGCCAGCAAGGGCTTTGTCTTTGACAGCTTGCATGTTCAAGAGCAAAAATAACAACATGGATAACAACAGTCTTGAAGAAGAGGAGGATGAAATCGATGAGGCAGAAATAGAGGAGCTGTTCCAGCAGCAGATCCCCACAGGTATCAGTGAAGAAGAACACAGGGTCTTCATTGTGCATCCTGATGTGAAATGGGGCAGCAGAAAGCAATATCTGACCACAGGTAAAAGTATACACTGATTTTAATCATCTGATAAATGTGACATATTACATAATACAAAGTTGTTCCTTTAACAGCGGCACTTCAGATGGAAGAAGCTGTGGGTCTGGTGAACACGTTGTACAACTGGAGTGTTGTTGATAAGATCATCGTCTCCACCAAGACACCAGAGAAGAAAAGAATTTTTGGCAAGGGAAACTTCCAGGCACTTACAGGTATTTAGCTTACTGGTTTTAAATAAATAGGCATTTTAGTCACAAATTGACATGTTTTTCTGTTCTGTAATATTTCTAAGAAAAGATCAGAGCTACTCCTGGGGTCACAGCTGTGTTTGTGAACGTGGAACGTCTTTCACCTTCCTCAGAAGTGCGTATTCAGAGCATTATACTGTGATTACATCAATTCACTTCAAAGGGTTTTAAAACGTGTGCACAAAAGACCATGAAAATCTATTTTGACTATTATGATTCACGAAGAATCTATATCATTTCTAAAAATAGTACTAGATTCACTGTGGCTATAGTATAATCATAAGAAGTTCTGCTTTGAATATAGTCGTAATTAAAGTGTTAGTCATTTTATCTAAGAAACATGCAATGTTATACTTGTGTTTCAGAAAGAATTACAGGAAGCCTGGGGAGTAAAGGTTCTTGATAGATACTCACTTGTTCTGCATATTTTCCGCTGTAATGCTAGAACAAAAGAGGCCAAACTGCAAATCTCTTTGGCAGAGATTCCCTTGCTCAGGTAAATTATGTAAGTTATTTACAATTTTCATAATATATATAATTTCCTGATGAAATCAACAATCCTTTCGTAGCGAACACTCCAGTTCAAAAGTTTGAAGTTGGTACTATTTTTAAAGAAGATTCTAATGCTCTCCATGGCAGCATTTATTTGGTCATAAATATAGTAAATAAATATTTTAAAATCTACAATTTCAAATAACTTTTATATTTTAATACATTTTAAAATGTAATTCATGTGATGGAATAAAGCTGATTTTTCAGCAGCCATTACTCCAGTCGGCAACATTCTAAATTACAGTATTGCCACTTTTGATCAATTTAAAGCATCCTTTCATCCAACCGAATGAAACTTCTTAAAAAAATAAAATGAAACTTTTGAATGGTAGTGTACTTTCCAACACAATGAAAGTTGATGGCCCTGGTGAGTTTTGTTCAGTGTTACTGAAATTAATGTGATATAATTGCTTTTATATCTAAATAATAAAGAAACACCATATAGTGTTAACACAGATTTACCAACATATTTTTGTTCTTTGAACACATAAGATCTCGCCTGAGAAATGAAGTCGCTAACTTAGACCAGCAAGGTGGCGGCTCAAGGTACATTATGGGCTCAGGTAAGGAATAAAATGGCCTTGTCACACTTGAAACATATAATCTAGGGTCATAGTTAAGCCCATGGTTTATGTTTAACTGGAGCTAAAATATATTTACAGGTGAAACCCTGTTTGAAATGCAGCAGCGATTGTTGAAGGAGCGAGAGCTAAAGATCCGATCAGCCCTGGAGCGAGTTCGGAGGAAGAGGCACCTGCTGCGCTCCCAGCGCAAACACAGAGACTTTCCCATTGTCTCTGTCATGGGCTACACTAACTGTGGTGAGGTTTGGATAAATATGAACCTGTTAAACTATTATATGAAATTGTAAGAAACAGATTAACAGACTTTGTTTCTGAAGGTAAAACAACCCTGATTAAAGCACTGACTGGAGATGCTGGTCTCCAGCCTAAAGATCAGCTCTTTGCCACCCTGGATGTTACAGTACATGCAGGACAGCTGCCAAATCATATGACTGTACTTTATGTCGACACCATTGGCTTCTTGTCCCAGCTCCCTCACCAGCTTATTGACTCTTTCTCTGCCACCCTGGAGGATGTAACACATTCTGTGTGTACCCAAGACACAGCACTAAAAAGCTTTTCATTTTTAGTAGTTATAGAAATGTTTTAACACCCTCTCCTTTTGCAGGACCTCATAATTCATGTGAGAGACATCAGTCATCCAGAAACAGTGAATCAGAAGGTCAATGTACTGAATGTACTAAAGAATCTACAGATTCCCGAAAAACTATTGAACTCCATAATAGAGGTGCACAATAAGATTGACCTCATTGAAGGGTGAGACATCTTTTTACTGATTTATGTATCAATTTAATTTAGAAAAGAATACTTTCAAACGTAACATGCCAAACACCAATCACATTTTTATTTTAGAAAATCAATGTTTTATATATGTTCCATAGATATGAGGTCAGTGATCCAGAGGTTATTCCCATATCAGCTCTGAAACAGCATGGACTCGAGGTATTTAAAGAAAAGATTGAAGAAGCTGTTGTTAAGTATACCGGCAAACAAATAATGACCCTTAAAGTGCAGCTCAACAGCCCTCAGTTAGCGTAAGTTTTATGTAAAAATTAACAAGGGGTTATATAATCTTATCCACAGACTTTTTAATTTGGTGGCCTTTTCCCTTTACAGTTGGCTGTATAAGGAGGCGACGGTTGAGGCAGTTGATGATGTGGGAGACGACTGCACCGCCAATGTCAAGGTCATCATTAGCCAAGCTGCATATGGCCGCTACAGGAAACTGTTTCAGGTCACCTAGTAACAGACGGCCAGAGAGACATCATCCAGAATAATTCCCACACTCAGTGCAGTAGTAATGATGTTTTAATATTTATTTGCTTTATAAACAGTGTATTTCAAATATCTCAAAACCAATATTTTAATACAATAAAATCAGTCAATGAGAAACAAAGTCGATTTGTGTTAATATATAAACAATATTGGTAGAAAATACATGTCTGTCAAAAAATTCAGTTTTAATTCTCAAAGCTTGATCTGAATTTTTAAAAGACTGCTTAATTCCTCAAGTAGAATTATACAGTAAAAGGCACATGTAAACATACTGAGGATTGAATATTGCACATTATCTCATTTAGGCATTAGTCTGAATACACTTTAAAATCACTAGAAAACATGATAAGTTTGTAAACCTTGGGTTTGTGACCCAAATGATTCCTTAAACAGTGCCTTCACATGTAACAAAGAAAGACTTCACATATGAACCCATTTTACTTCAACAGCTCCTTAAAGCAGTTTTTTGTTGAGAGCGATAACAAGCGAACAAAATGGTACAGGACCAATGAAGTCGCCTGCTATAATGTTTAGACATGTGGGTTCAGCTCCTGGTTTCTGATCTTCTAGCCATTTCTTCACGGGGTTCCAGTTATCCATGGTCAGAGTTCGGAGAGACACCCGAGGATGTGAGGCGATGAAGCATCGATCTGCCGTTAAATTCAGGCCTGCTACAAAAAAACCCTCTGTGAAACAGAAATATGCTGATAAGAGACCAGAGGAATGAGCAAACATTTTTTTTTTCTTTTCAAGTATAGCCAAACAAAAGCTTTTCTTACCAGGTCGACCAAGCTGTTTCTGGCATTCAAGATAGTAGATCAGCTCTTCTGCATTAGGCTTATTGGCCCAAAGGTATGGGATAACAGGCCATAACTCCTTATGGCATGATGCTGACTCGTCGTCATATGACAGCACAACTTGATAGCCTGATGACCACAGACTCCGCAAGGTCAATAGGGCCTCCTTTAAAACAGTAACAGCTTTAAAGACTGTTGTAGTTTAAAATGTTAGTTTAAACTTCATAATGTTTTCAGAAATGCTGCCAGTCAAAAGACTGGAATAATTAAATGTTTCTTATGCTCATCATGGCTGGATTCAGTTGAACTCAAACACTGTAAAAACAGTAATATTGTGAAATATTATTACAATTTAAAATATCTTAAAGGTAAAGCTGAATTTTCAGCAGCCATTACTCCAGTGTCACATGATGCTTCTAATATGCTTATTTGGTTTTAGTTATTAATAGTCATTCTTATTACTGTCAGTGTTGAAAATAGATTTTGCTTCTTAATATTTTTGTAGAAAAGGATAGATACATTTTTCCAGGATTCCGCATTTATTTGAAATGGAAATCTTTTGTAACAAATGTCTTTACTGTAGCTTTTGATCAATTTAATGTGTCCATGCTACATAAAAGTTTTCCTTTTTAAACTTGTATCAAGGTTTTCACAGAAATATAAAGCAGCACAATTGTTTTCAACATTGATAAAAACAAGAAAGCACCACATTGGCATATTAGAATGATTTCTGAAGGATCATGTGACACTGAAAACTAATAGTAATGGCTGCTGAAAATGTAGCTTTGCCAATGCAGGAATAAATTATATTTTAAAATATATTAAAATAGAAAACAGTTCTTTGTTTTGCAGTTGCTGTATTTTTATCAAATAAATGCAGCCTTGCCTTGGTGACTTTCAAAAGCATAAATAAGTAAATAGGTAACTTTTGACTGGTGGTGTATTAACTTGCTATCATAAGGCAATTAAGGAAAAAATTACTTAATTTATGTTTAAAAATGCCAAACGGTTTCTTACGTTGCGAGGGCACAGTTTAGAGCCAAAGATTTTCTTCAGAGAATAGATTAATTCCTCATGCATTTTATAATCCAGCCCTTCAAAATGACTACAAGCTAGGATGATGATTTCTTTGGGATGAGATTCAAGCCATGAAGAAACAGTCTGTAAAGTTTCCTACAAAATATAACATGTTTGGAAAGCAGAAACTGCACAAAAAAAAGAATAAATGACAAACTTTAATAGATAATCCATCTCAACACTCATCTACATACTTACAATGACCATTGCATGTGTGTAAATGACATGAGTGAAGTAAAGCTCGTTGGAAGCATCATACTGTTTGTGGGCAATTCGAAGATCAAAGTATCGAATGCCTGCTGTAAGTTGCTCCACAATGTGTTGTACCTGTTTGCGACACAGTAAGGGGCTTTGATATGATACAAATACATTTTTAATGTAAAAATGCATGAATTTTTACAAGACATAAACTGACTTTATGAGCGCTATGGGAGAGACATTTTGTTCTTTCTCTATGAAATATTAAGCATTGTAAGCAGTCAAAATAACCATTAAGTGAACTATATGCCTGCCTGAGTAGTAGCCCATCTGCGAATAGCTGGCCGGGTGAAACAGCAGAAAACTCCATCCAGTAACCTAAATGTGTCTGACTCAGATCGGAGCAGTGGAGAAGTGATATCCAGACAGTAGCTCATTGCATCATGGCTACCTGAAAACAAATGAGGGTTTATTAATTGTCTGCATTGATGAGGATGTTTCAAATACAAAACACATGTTCTATGCAATAATATATTAAATCGTAAAATATTATAAAATTACATAAATATTTACATTTAATAAATACATTTATTGGTTTTCATTCCATTTATTGGTTTTCATTTCCCTTTCACACCAAAAAGTTTAATGAAAAAACCTCAGGCTGTAGGAAAAGTAAATTCACGTCTGTAAAGTAGAACGCAGGAGAAGAAGGTTCAACACTCTTCAGCAATATAAAAAACAATGAAGCACACTTGTTAGTTTATCTAAAGTCATTTTTACTTATTAGTATGGTTGAACTGGATCATCAAAGGTCAGCAGCAAAGACATTGGTTAATAAAATGGGATTAGATACATTTGTGTTATTTAACATTTAATTATTGCGTCATATTCTGAGTTTGCATTTCACTGTTTTAATTCATTTTGATGAATACTAAATCTGTTTTTTGTGAGTGGGATGAATTAATGCACATTCACATTTAGTCTAGAACTACAGTAACAGCATGTTCTCACAGTGCACTGTCAGTCAATAAATGGGAAAAGAGTAACTGGCGTTACTTTTTTGAAAATTCTTGTAAATTAAAAAGTAATGCGTTACTTTACTAGTTACTTGAAAAAAGTAATATTATTACGTAACTCACATTACTTGCAATGCGTTACCCCCAACACTGGTCATAAGTAGCACGTGTTTCTGTTTCATTCCTCCTGACCGCCAGAGGCGTTGCTTAAGCACTAGTGGATTATCGCTGCGCCAGCTAGACAGGTCGAGATAATATACCAAAATGGTCACATGGTGACATAGGCGGAGCCTCGAAGACATGAGCCGTTGCAGCTCAGTATTCGGGCTCTTTCGCTTTCTCGCATGACTTCGATAGGTCGCTCTTCAGTGATCTCGCGCTGTCAAGTGCAGCTTACTGGAGCAGCGAATTATCGTCCTCTCAAGTTGTGACAGCTCACTTCTAAGGATCTTGGATTGGATTTCTTCAACATTGGTGAGCTGTTTTTTTGGCCTGTTATATTCGGCAGCACTTATGCTTCTCGGTTCTATCCAGTGGCTAGTGTTTTTTACTGAGCTAACAATGTATCATATATATTCGAATGCTAGTGCTGCTACATTAATGTGTTGACGGTTCTCCTCTGCAATTGTTACTGAACACTCAGAGCTTTTCTTTTTTATTCGCTGATACGTTTACGGTCCTCCGTTTATGGTATCACGTGTATAGGATTTTGTGGAACACTCTGCTTCTCGGTGCTATCCGGTTGCTATCGTTCCCTTTTCACGCCGATAAGCTGAAGGCTCCACGTTGATTGGATAATTTTTTGGAGGTTTTGCAAACACTTGTGCCTCTTGGTGCTGTCTGGTGGCTAGTGTTTTTCTGCGTGTATGCTGACAATCCCCGTTTATTTTTGAAGTGACCATGGCGTAGAGTTCTATTGCTACTGGGTTTCCCTTGACATGTAAACTGTGCCCTAGCACTCTCCTTCCTGACGACGGCCATGACATGTGCCCGTCCTGTTTGGGGATTCAGCATTTAAAGGAAGCCCTTACGGATCCGTGCTTGCATTATAGTCTTTTACCCATGTCTGAGAGACTACTTCATCTCACAGAATTGGATCCAAAATCTGCAGTAGGGCTTGGAGATGCAGACTTACAATCTACCACTCGTACTCGGAAACGTGGTGCATCTGCGGCCACTGGGGCTCCCCATTCAAAGAAGAAAGCATCTTCACGTAAAGATTATATGGAAGAAACTTTCTAAAACTGTGGCCGTTCTTTCATCGGAGATGTCAGCGTTGAAACGCCTCCTTCAGACACTTCAACTGGTGGTTCCTATCTCACCTGCAACTGTTTCACAGGAGGATGAGGAGAGATCAAGCAGGGGAATGGAGGAAGAGCCCCATAGCTCCTCTTCTTCTTCGCGTCATACCGAATTTGATGTGCTTTCTACAAGTGCGAACGTCTGTGTACAATCTTTCCCTCAAGAGACCCAGACTTGTTTGTCAAAAGCTGGGGGCTCTAGTGAGGATTCAGTCCATTCGGGCTTAAACCCATCTTCAGCGGACTACACCTTGTCTGTGCTTCGGATGGCCGTTGCTCGTTTAGGATTGGACAGCTCGCCTACACAACCGGCTCAGTCTAATGTTTTCTTTAGGCAGGCATCAGCTGGATCTTCCTTTTTTATGCCACCATGTAAGGATTTCAAGGCGGAATTTTCTAATGCTTTGACGGGAGCCGGGGTACCCAAAAGGCAATCAAGGACTGCTCGTACACTGGCGTCAATAGCGGATGCAGACACTATTGGTGCGGGCCGTGCTCCAGAAAGGACACACAAGGTTTTCGACCACATCAGCGGCAAGTGCCAGGGGGCCCACGTCAGCGTTCCCCCATTGCTGTTAAAGGCTACACACAAGGCATGATCTGGTTGGGCCGGTAGTCGATCGTTTTTCAAGTGTACACCTGCAGTACAGTACTGGAGGCAGACAACAGTGGATCCTTGGGTTTGGACTACTTTGAGTAAGGGTTATACCCTGCAGTTTCAATGCCGGCCACCAAAGTTCTCAAGGATTATTCCCACAGTAATAGGGCATGCAGTTCGTTCAATAGCTCTCTCTCAGGAAATTTTTTCTCTGTTGGAGAAGGGAGCAATAGAAACAGTTCACCCCCTTGTTCAAAGGGACGGGTTTTATTCAACTTACTTCCTGGTTCCCAAAAAGGACGGCGGTTTTCGTCCAATTCTAGACTTGAGGCACTTGAACATTTTTCTGAAAACTCTCCCTTTTCGGATGTTATGTGCAGCTGACGTTCTTCGTGCTGTCATGAAGGGAGACCAGTTTACGAGCATCGATTTGAAAGATGCTTATTTTCACATTCCGATTCTTCCCCATCATCAAAAGTTTCTTCGTTTCAGTTTCAAGAACCAAGCTTACCAGTTCAAAGTCCTCCCTTTCGGCTTGTCTCTGGCCCCTCGTGTATTCACAAGGTGCATGACGGCAGCTTTATATCCTTTATGGTCCAGAGGGATTCCAAGACAGCAAGCTGCCCACGACACCAGTCTGCTCTTGGAGCACGTGCAGAAGCTGGGTCTGTAAACAAGGCAAAGAGTTGCCTGGTTCCAATACAAACAATCACTTCAGGGCTTGACGCTTACCTTTTCCCCAAGGAGCACATGTGCTCCTAAGTCAAAACATTTAGGAGCGCATTAAAAAAATTTAGGGGCGCAATGCAAATTTTTCAAATTAGGTGTTTTAGCTTAATAAGGGGATACAAAGAGACATTTACAAGCACAATTGTTTAATTTATCAGAATACAGAAAGTACACAAGGTTTTTAAATAATTTTACTTCAGACACCATTTAATAGGCTAATTATGTAATTAGTTATAATCCTATTAAACTGTGTCGGTATAAAATTTTCACAATAATCATTGAAGCTTTTGTCACGGTATATGTTTTTGTTTTTAAATCACAATATATAATTTCTAAGTGAAAAAAAGTGTTGTCCTCCTAACATGTTAAATAACTTTAAAGATTTACTAAAAGACTTTTATAAAAAAAACATAAAAATATAAAGTAAACAAGTGTTTCAAGATTAGAGTGCAAAAGATTGTTCAAATGAACGAAAGAACAATACAAGTAAGGTCCCATTTGTTAACATTAGTTAAAGCAGGTTAACATTAACTAAAAATGTGCAATAACTAATTGTTGCAGTAGTTAATATTCTTTGTTAATGTTGATTAATAAAAAATACAACTATGTTAGTTAATGTTAGCTCCATTGAATTATATTAAGACAACTTTTGATTTTATAATGTATTATTAAAAGTTGAAATTAAGATAGCATTATTAATAAATGCAGTCATTGTTTTTTTTATGTTAACTAATGGAACTTGTGTTACTGAACAATAATAACGAATCAGTCGTTGATATATAGATAGGCCCACTGTTCTCTATTATAGATCAGTGGATGGGCCATGTTTTAGGTTAGAAAAAATGTTTGAAAATAAATAGCTCATTAAGTCTTTAAGTAAGAATTATTTGATGCTATTGTGAAGACTAAAGCGAATATAAATATCTAAATGACTGAGTGTGAAACATTATTTACACAGTTTTAGGAAAGTAGCGCAGCTGATTTGTTTACTGGGTTACCGGGGTAACGGCAGCGGCAGCGCCCTCTAGTGGCGAATGTGCGTCATTCAGCGCGTCTTCACTTTAACTCGCTCCGCTTTTCTTCTCATCTGTGCTCATTTAAATTAAACCGTTGCCTTTTTAAAGTTCTAAAGTAATCATATGAGGCTGCATCGCAATTTTTCCATAAATAAACAGAATAAATTAATACGTTTGTTATAGGCTACTGTATAAGTTAGGCTGTTTTGTATTTTGTTTTGTATTCGCACTTGTGCTCCTAAATACATTTTCCAGTTCGCACACATCTATTTTTAGTCGCAAATGCGAGTGAAATGCTCGCACTGTCGAGCCCTGCACTTACATTGGAATGCTTCTGGACTCTCGTGCAATGTCTGCCACCCTATCACAAGCCCCAGCGGACAACATTCTTCAGGTCATTGCTCATTTCCGGCTGGGAGTGAGTTTGCAATAGAGAGTGTTGCTACAACTTCTGGGGATGTTGACGGCGGCCACTTCTGTGATACCACTGGGCTTGCTCCACCTCAGGCTGCTTCAGTGGTGGAACAATGGTTTGCGGTTGAACCCTGCCAGACATCGTCATCGCTTGATATTTGTCTCACATCGCTGTATTCAGGCATTGAGATGGTGGATTCACCGGGAGTTTTTGATGCCAGGAGTACCGCTAGGGGTCATCCCCTTTTGCCGAGAAGTGGTCACGACCGATGCTTCTCTCCTCGGCTGGGGAGCGACGTGGAATCACAGGGGTGTCTGTGGCCAATGGTCTACAGTTCGATCCAGGGAACTACGTGCAGTCTTCCTTGCCCTGCAGTGTTTTCTACCGGTTCTGGCTGGTCGCCATGTGCTCATCCGATCAAACAACACCTCGACGGCGTTTCATCTGAATCATCAAGGTGGCACAAGGTCACTCGGGTCTCTGCATCTTACTTGCAAGATCCTCACGTGGTCTCTTCCTCATCTAGCATCACTAAGGGCAGTTCACCTCTCGGGATCAAGCAACCAAGTAGCGGACGCTCTGTCCAGGAATCTTCTGCATACGGGGGAATGGAGGCTTCACCCGGATGTGGTGCAGAGGAGATGGCAACAATTCGGGAGAGCAGAAATAGACCTCTTTGCGACAGAGGCAACCACTCACTGTCGCTTGTGGTTTGCGAGAACCAAGACATCCAGTCTGTTGGGGGCAGGACGCTCTGTCGCACGAATGGCCAGACTGCCTTCTTTATGCGTTCCCTCCTCTTCCGCTGTTGTGGGAAACTTTGCACAGGATAGCACAGTGCAGTAACAGAGTATTACTTGTCGCACCTCGGTGGCCAGCCAGGCCTTGGTTTCCCATGCTTTTGAGTCTTTTGGAGGGCAGGCCGTGGCAACTTCCGCCTCGGAAGGATCTGTTGTCACAGATGGACGGTGCTGTCTGGCACCCAGACCCAGCTCGTCTGCAACTTTGGGTTTGGCTGCTGGGTTCAACCCTCTTTTGATTGATTGTGAGCCTGCAGTTGTTCATACCATAGCTAGTGCTAGAGCAGTGTCCACAAGTCAGCTCTATGCAGCGCGTTGGAGTTTTTTCTCTTCATGGTGTAAGAGTCAGGGATTGGACCCTGTGTGCTGTGACATACCGAAAGTGTTAAGCTTTTTACAACAGCTTTTGGAGTCTGGTAAAGCAGCCTCTACATTGAAGGTATATGTTGCGGCAATTTGTAACAGTCAGGAGGAATGAAACAGAACGCTAGTTACATATGTAACTGTGGTTCTGTGAATTCCGGATGACCGCCAGAGTTATTTGTCATTCGGAATGCATGCGAATACACGAGAAAGGCGTGTCGAGGCTGAATACTGAGCCGCAACGGCTCATGTCTTAGAGGCTCCGCCTAGTCACCATGTGACCATTTTGGTATATTATCTCGACCTGTCTAGCTGGCGCAGCGATAATCCACTAATGCTTAAGCACGGCCTCTGGAGGTCATCCGGAATTCACAGAACCACAGTTACATACCTAACTAGCGATATTTGTAGAAATAGCTAACAATACATTGTATGGGTCAAAATTATCCATTTTTATTTTATGCCAAAAATCATTAGGATATTAAGTAAAGATCATGTTCCATGAAGGTATTTTGTAAATTTCCAACCGAAAATATCAAAACTTAATTTTTGATTAGTAATATGCATTGCTAAGAACTTTATTTGAACAACTTTAGAGGTGATTTTATTTTATTTCTTAATTTTTTTTCTTTATTTATTTCACCCTCAGATTCCAGATTTTCAAATAGTTGTATCTCAATCAAATCTTATATGTGCGTGTGTGTGTCTGTGTGTAAAAAAAAAAACCTTATGACTGGTTTTGTGGTCCAGGGTCACAATATAAAAAAACACCTGTAATTGAAGCCCACATTAAAAAAATACTATAATAATTTATACTAAATACTATAGTGTTGTTGAACCTTACTATAGTAATGTGTATTATATTGTATATATTATAGTATTTACAACACTTTGGTAATGAATGCATATTGTAGCATTTACTAGAGTGAACTGATAAACTGTAATAAATACTGTTGTATACTTTAGTTGTTGTTGTTTTTTTAGTTTTTTTACAACACTAAACTAGTGTATTGTAGTAGCCTATAATATGCCCTATAATTGTAGAAAACTTAGTACAGTATTGGGTAAAGTAATTTAATTTGTATATATTACTATAGTTGTTATATTACCACAGCAACTAGAGAATTACCACAACAAATTAATTTAAGTACTTTACTATAGTATGGTTCGAAAACACTATAATATTTACTATAAATTACTATAGTATTTTTTCATGCTTGTGTTTCACAGGGGAGGCTCATTTCCGCCATTTATTTAGATTAATTCAGTAAATTAATTAATTCATACGAGCGGAAAAAGTCACATTTAAAGCGAGGTAAAAAGTTGTATTGTTGGACATGTAAACACACAACATTTCCACGGTGAGGGGGGGACAGAGTTGCGAGACGCAAACTCAGAATTCAAAATTGTAAGATGTAAATTTAGAATTCTAAGTACAAAAGTCAAAAACGAAAATTCTTTTGTTGTTGTTGTTGTTTTAAATCGCAATTACTTTTATTTCGTGGTGGAAAGCTTCCATAGGGGCTCACCTGGTATTGAGAGATGTGTTAAAGGAACATCCCACAGTTTTTCTGGCAAACATGACATCCAGTCCTCGTGTTTAATGTCATCCTTTAGAATGGGATCCATCAGTTCACTGGATCATATAAAAGCAGTAGCTCTTTACAAATGAATCCAAATGGCTGCGTTTGAAAACAAAATGAATTGATCAGCTGAAACAGTCCGCGTTTGAGCGAAACAACAGATAACACATCATCGATAATACGGCTCAAAGCCCAACTCTTTGTAAAGGCGACCTCACAACCTCAGCGGTTAGTGAACTTCACGTTTAAAACGAAATTAAAAGGGTTTTTAGAAGTTTTACGATGAATGTCTGTTGACGTGTCAGCTCGGCATTTCCTTGTTCCCTGCTGCTTCAGTCTGTCACGCTTTACAGCTGATTGTAGAACAGCCTTCCATTCTTTTTGTCCCTGAGTTAAACCCCCAAAACAGATCTAACTTGATCACAGGTCATTCCTGTTCTGCAGTACATCTTCATGTCCTTGCATGATTACTGGCAAGTTGCCATGGTTTATTAATCTGGTGACCTTTCATCATTTTATCATCTTTGAGGTAGAAAAGACACAAAACTCCATTATCAAAGATTAACTTTGACTAAAGTCTTTCAGCATGCTCCAAAATCAATGAAACAAGTGCAGTGAAATGCTGCTTTCCATGTCAGCTAATTCTTGCTTTTGTTTGTGTGCCAGAAAAGACTTAATTTTTAATAACTCAAAACACGATTCTTTAAATATTGTTTTTTTTATTGGAAATCCTCATATATTAAATATGAGTATTTGATATGCAGTTCAACTGTTGATATTTCTGTTAGAATAAGCATATTTGTTTGTGATGCAAACTGATATCTTGATTAAACTGGCTTAAATTGCATGCTACTGTGGCAGAGAACATGTGCAACCACATAAATATTCCAGTGTCTTTTCATGCTTTTGATTGTGCACCATGCAGACATGTATTTATTGGAATCATATTTCCATAGCCATTCCACACAGTAGAAAGTTGAAAGGAGTCTATCATCAAGAATGAACAATCCTGAGTGTCTGATAATCTTATGTTTATGCAGGCTTGCATTGACTAGACTTCAGCAATTCTCGTGCAATCTCTGATGCTCACAGGTAACTTATTGTGTCCTGTAATGTGCTTATGTCTGGAGTTGTACTGTAGATAAAGTTGTTGTAACCTGGACCTTGATAATGAAATCCATTTGGAACCAGGTTCTTAAAAATGATCAACATTTTTGCAAAATCAGAGGTATATGTCGGAGACTGCACAATGAGTTCAAGTCATAAAAGTCAGATTACAATATTCTACCAATAACTCAAAATGATCTATCATCCTCAGGGTGCTTACATACTAGAATCCGCTGTCGGAGCATTTGGCGGATAGGAAAGTGCAAGTGAACCAATTTGAGGGTATGGTAAATGCTTTTGGTTGCATGATGCCTCATTGGTTTCACAAACCCTTGTGTTTTTCCTCTACGTCCTTGCAATGCACCATCATCCCTACTGAAATGAATGGTGCTGACGCAGCATAAACTCTAGTGTGTAAGCACCCTTACAAAAAGTGCAAAGTTGACTAGTATAAAAAAACCATCACAAGAACAAGAAATATTCTTTCTTCAAATGTTAAATACATTACGCAGCTAAAAGAGGCTCAAGGCTCTGATAGTATGTTCCTCTTGAGAAGATTTTCATTCAGTGCAATGACGGTTGGAATGA
The DNA here is from genome assembly GCF_936440315.1 of Barbus barbus. Lineage (NCBI taxonomy): Eukaryota > Metazoa > Chordata > Actinopteri > Cypriniformes > Cyprinidae > Barbus > Barbus barbus. Next base: position 20,114,359 of record NC_136753.1, read on the forward strand.
ACTGGCTCTCTGTCACAAAGTCCCCGGCTATGATGTTGAGGGAGCCGGTGTTAGAGCCAGGCTTCTGTTGCTTGACCCAGCTAAGTAAGGTGGGATATGTAGACATCACCATATCCTTCAGTGATTCTGTGGGATGGGAGCATATGTACTTCAGATCTTCAGTAAGATTGATTCCAGTCACAAAGAAACCACCTGTGATAAATGATGCACATGAGAACTGATGTTTAATTTCACTTTTCCAAGAATAAATTAAAAAATAAAAGCTTAATGTGACAGGAAACATTTTCACTTTTCCAAAGACGATAGTTTTATCAAGAGAATAATTAATCAAATTAAATATATAAAATATATTTTAAAAATGATTGGCAAATTAATAATTACCTGGTCGGCCATATTGTTTCCTACGTTCAAATTCCTCGATCAGCGCTTCAGCCTTGCACTTGTTTGCCCACCAATAAGGTATATGGGACCACAATTCTCTATGGCAGTTGGCAATATTGTGCTCGTAAGAAACGATAACTTGATGACCCTGGCTCCATAATTTCCTTAGTGTCACACACTCCTGTAAGAAAAATAAGAGGTATGTTTTTATGATTGTTTTCATTATAGTAATATATTGGAAATATATTGTTACTGATGCCACTTCCCATCATCCATCTATAAAATTAAACAATGAAAACTGATGCGTACCATTTTGGGGCACAGTTTGGAATCAAAAACACTCTTTATAGTTGAGACAAGCAGTGTGTGAAGCTCTTGACTAAGGCCCAGGAAATGGCTAAATGAGAGTATCACTACTTCCTTTGGATGAACAACCAACCACTCTCTAATCTCTTTTAAAACCATCTGAAATAACACAAGAAATCGGTTCGATTCAATTAAAAATCATTTATTTATATTCTTCATACATCAAACTCAACAGATTAGAACCACTGCACTTATCAAATTACACAACAAATAGACAAGATGGGAAATGCTGTCCTAAGACTTTTAAATGTTTAATCAATTGTTTTCATAGTTTTGTGTAGTCAGTTGTCTAACCTCCACAGTTATAGTGGTATAAACACCATGGTAGAAGTAGAGATCGTTTGAGCTGTCATTAGGCCGATGTGCTATCCTCAGGTCACAGTATCGCACTCCACAATCCAACTGCTCACTAATGCTAGACTCCTATGGTAAATAATGTAAAGCACAATCATTAACAATGCAGGTGCAGTAAAGATAGTGCTGAACAGCTAGATGGACACAAACAGCGTCAGTGAAACCACTGAAAGTGAAATAACCATTTCTGTAAAAACACAATGCTCTATCCCACCATCAGTGTTGCTTTTGTCATAGCTATCCCATCTAATTGTGCTTTCAAGAGCTTTCACTGTAGCAAAGCCACTGAGTGTTTGATTGATTTCCTCAGGACAGCAGACGGCAATTTATTCCTCCTCATGCTGATAGATTTCAGAGGGAATCTGCTGATGCATGCTGACATAAAATGGTCTATGACCTCATGAGGTCTGTGATACCATAACCAGCATAACCGCGGTTATTTCAGCTATTACATGCATGTTTAGCCATTCAAATATGAAAAAGTCAACACTTCTGGTTATAAAGAATTGAATCATGCATTTTATTATACAGCATTAGAGAGTTTGTGTTTCACTATATGAAGGACAAGGCTTTCAATGAATTTAGATGGTTTACTATAACTGTAACTGAAAATGTGAAATGTGAACTGAAATGTGCAACCATTGTCCAAAATGATTCCAAGTAATCCAATTGAAAATGCAAGAACATATATGAAAAAACATGTAATGGTGATTGTTATTTTAATTTTACTTAAATAAAAAAAAGCCCTTTACGTAAAATGGGTCAGTGACGACAACCTGCAACAACATACAGTACCTGTGTTATTGCCCACTTGTATACAAATGGCCTTATGATGGGCTTCATGTATTTGTCCAGCTTTTGCAACATATCTGGTTGAGTGAGGTCCATTGGAGAGCGGTCATTCTTATCCAGACAGTAGGTTATGGCATTATGGCTCCCTACAAACCCATTAAGACAATGACACAATGACTGTGAGCACTACTGGCACTGCGCTAAAATGTCTATGGACATATAGGCAGACTGTGAAAAAAAAAAAAAAAGGAAGAAACTGTGTTCACTCTAATCAGTTAATAATGGAACCCTCCTATTCTAACAATATTCACACTTTCAATTAAAAACTGTGGATTAATATTAAATTTAAAGGGGACCTATTATGCTCCTTTTTACAAGATGTAAAATAAGTCTGATATCCCCAGAGTGTGTATGTGAAGTTTTTGCTCAAAATACCCAACAGATATATTTTTAGCTTGTTTAGCTTGTTAAAATTGCCACTTTTAGGGTATGAGCCCAAACGCTCTGATATTGAGTATGTTGCTTTAATGCAAACGAGCTGGTGCTCGCGGAGAAGAGGGCGGAAGCTCCACATTAGCAGTGCTAGCCTTTGCAAATAAACATTCCACGATTAGTACAAGCCTGTTATCTTTACAGAAAACGTACTCGGTTTCAAAGTCAGTCATCTGCATAATAAATTTGCATTTATGAATTACACAGACGGGAGCACGGCGGGATAAAAATAACAACATAGCTGGTCTCATGGTTCATGGCATGCTATCACAAACTTTATAAGTCCCACTCGTGATTATGAGCTCAACAAACTGAAGCGATCGACTCACATTGCTTTCATATACAACTTTTAACTACCACATTCCTATTCACGATCATTCATGAAGGCGGCACCAGTGAAAACAGACAGAGACAATGGTAGCTTTAGCATCATTAGCCTTAGAGTGCAAAGAAGCTCTTTCAGAAGGGCAATTTGGAAAACAAACGCATGACACTTACTTTGTCTGGAGCTCACGTTCGCACACGAAGTATTGGTATTGATCCCTACACGTATTGGGGACTTTACTGATTTTTTTCTGGGACATTTCCTTTGACAATGAAACTTAACCACAGCTTCCTCAGGCTCAGATGGGGGAGTCTATGGAGACTCCTATGTTCGTTAGTGCATCCCAAAACACAACACTTGAAAAGCCTCTTTTAGCGCTGACATTGTATATATCTCCAGCAGCTACAGCAAGTAATCAGTAATGGCGGAGGCGGACCACAGCTTCTCACTCAGGGATGTCTATAGGGCAGCGTCACAAATGGGTGGAACTTTTCCCCCTCGGTGATGTGAACAGAGGGAGAATCCAAAACAGCTCGTCTGGAGAAACTGTTTATTATTTTTTTAGATTATAATAAAATGAGTTGGTGGATTTTTACCATTATAGGCTGGTTGTTTTCACACACTGCGGCCACACAACTGTGTTCTGACACATTATAAAATGTATTTTTGCATAATAGGTCTCCTTTAAGGCATAAAAAGAATTGTGGGTACTCATTGAAAACACATAAAAAAAGTCCCACTACATTTACATTTAGTCATTTAGCAGACGCTTTTATCCAAAGCGACTTACAAACGAGGACAATAGAAGCAATCAAAACCAACAAAAGAGCAACAACATGCAAGTGCTATAACAATTCTTGGTTAGCCTAATGCAGTACACATAGCAAGATTGTTGTTGTTTTTTGTTTTGTTTTTAAGAAAACGAGTAGATAGAATATAGAAAAAAGAAACCCTTTTTTAAAGAAACAAGTAGATAGAATAGAAAAAAAGAAAGCTAGTGTTAGTTTTTCAAGAAAAGCTAGCAGTTAGAGAATAAATATGCAATTGATAGAGGGTCAAGTGTGTGGTTAAAAAAAAAAAAAAAAGACATAAAATAGAATTAGAATAGAGAGTGCTAGAGTTAGAGGGTTAAATAAAGATGGAAGAGATGTTTTTAGCCGTTTCTTGAAGATGGCAAAGGATTCAGCTGCTCGGATTGATTTGGGCAGGTCATTCCACCAGGAGGGAACAGTTAAGGAAAAAGTCTGTGAAAGTGATTTTGTGCCTCTTTGGGATGGCACAATAATGCATTGTTCACTTGCAGAATGCAAGCCTCTATAGGGCACATAGGTCTGAAGTAATGAATTTAGGTGAAGGGGTGCAGAGCCAGTGGTAGTTTTGTAGGCAAACATTAGTGCCTGGAATTTTATGCGAGCAGCTATTGGTAGCCACTGCAAATTGATGAACAGAGGTGTGATGTGCGTTCTTTTCCGGCTCATTAAAGATTAAAAATTTAATCTCTCATAATTTGAATTAACTAAAATTTAATTTCCAGTACTCAAACATGCTAAACAAGAAAAAGCAGTTTGCATGCCATTAGTGAATGTATAAATGAAAGTGAAATACCTGGAATGGCCATGTAACAGAGAGGGGTATCCCACAGTGCACTGGGCAGATGGGCCATCCAGTTGTCCACAGGAAGCTCACTTAATGACAGTTGGCTGACCTCTGATGTCATCTTGGATTTCTGTCTAAATGTAAAAGGTGAGTGAATGCATATGCATGTCATTCAAGTTCAACTTGATACATTGGTAAACATCCAAAATAAACAGAAAAGACACCAACATTTGGACAAGGCTTAACCATAAATCCTTCCTAGGTCAAGCAGCTTCACCAAAAGACCATGTTGCTGGTCCATCATCTAGACCAACACCAAACCAGCATGGAAATTCATCGTGGTCTAGTTAACAGGGAAAAGACTAGTGCCTATGCAAATATTGGATTTCATTTAAATGAAATAAATTGAAATGTACACTGCCATGAGTTATAAAATATCAGGATTTACCAGGCTTTAAATGTGGTTTCTTAATCCAGGAAGAATATTTTAGCAAAGATGTTTAAACTATTTTAATTCGGTACACTTGAACCGGCTTCAACAGACTCTGATGCTGAAAAGAAACGAAATATTCGTCCCCATTCATTGATTCCCACAGCACCATGATGGTGGTCGTGTAAAAGTGAGATGGATGTTACGCGGTGCTGAACTTGTCATTGGCGGCACAAGGTTGATCCGGGCTGGGTATCCACGCGTTGATAACCGAAATTGTCCGGAAGAAACTCTCTCTTCTCCGTGTAATGATGAGATTAAACTTGTTTCAGAGTTTCCCTTTCATTTCCATCATCAAACGAATCAACGTATTACTGGACGTTTAAAAAAAAAAATCGTCTTTTGGAGCGATATTATAGAAAGAAATGGTGATAGAAACCGTGCACTTCTCCACCCGGTCGGTCTGACAGTTTTAGAAACGTACTACGGTGAAGGCTTGAGTCATAAATATTAATGACGTAACGAGACGCGAAATGATTGGCTGAAAGGCAACGGTGCGACAGCTTGGCTCATGAATATTAATTAGAAGAATCGGCTGGTCGTATGGAAGCGTCGTCAGCCTTACCTAATTAATATTCATAAACCTTCCCAAAAGTATGATTCGTATTTTGTCGTGCGGGCGAACGAAGGTGGGGTTTAATTTTTAGGCAGATGCTATTATACTTTATGACGAGACAATTGTCCACCCAATGAATTACTGTCAACACATTCTTTTTCGCTTTTCGTTAATGCAGAATCTGGTTGGGCAAGTTACTTGCCTCTATTGTTTCCTCTAGTGATGCAGCTCCTCTCTGCTGCTGTGAGGGAGGCAGAATGCTAAACTGCTGACCTCAGTATTGTAAGAGAAACAGTGTTTCGCGATGACACCAGACTTTTCTCTAATACCTCACAGCATCACTACAGTACACAGAAGAGACATCTCTTTAACACGTTATTGCCGAATAATTTGATCAGTTACAGACCCATGGTCTTCAAAATAATAATAATAACAATAAATAAATCAATAAAAATAAGTAAATAAAATATAGAAGTAATGGATTCATTCCAGCTGTGCAGTGCTATTGTTTTCAGTTTGACAAAGCCAACTTAATCTAGTTCTCTATGGTGCAGTGACTCCAGCTGACCTTCCTTTTACTTCACTGGAATTCTGTAAGACAAGCATGGAGTGGCTTCAATGGCTTCTTTGTCGTGTATTATGTCACAAAGCCCTTTTTAAAGACAAAGTTTGAAAAACAAGACAATATAGTACTTTGGCCATAGCACAATAGTGCTTTTGCACATTATGCAAATTGTCAAAGAGTGGTAAGAATAATCTAATGTGCCTTACATTAATACAGAACCCATGTAGATCAGTCTTTATGCTCCAAGCTGCAATCCTTCAGTGGCTCTAGTTAGATTGTTCACATGGTGATAGAAAGATCCTAATGGATGCATATTTCCATCACATCAGTCTAATCAGGCAAAACTCATTCTTTAGGAATAGATAAAAACATATTTTCAGTTATCAAATCTGTTCATTTTCTAGTATCAAGCTGCTTTTGAAAAATAAACATCCCATCCTAGAGCCTTACTGCTCTACATTTGTAATAATATAATGTTTAGGACTGGATAATGTGTTTACAAAAGTCTATATGTATGAAGGGGTCAAACGTTTTGAATGTTTTGAAAGAAGTCTTCTTTGGATCACCAAAGCTGCATTTATTTGAAATTCAGTAAAAATGTATTGAAAATATGATCAAGTTATGAATTGTTAAATATGATCAATTTAATGCATTCTTGCTGATTAGAAATAGGCTATTAATATATTTCCAGAAAAAAAAGGAGAATGGTGTAGTTTTTAATGGTCGTGTACTTTTAAATTCAAGGCACTGTGCATTGTAAAAATTTGTTGTTAGAGGCTTCATTCATTATTAGGTTTTAGAGCTGGTTAGTCATTCATGTGTTTCAACAATGTCTCAAATTACACACAGGTATTCAAGAAGTTGGTCATTGCCGCAGTGGAGAATTGTAATGTAGTTCTTTACTACTGTTAAACCAGGACTAGAAAGGTTTCATGTTGCATTATAAAAAGAGCACTCGTCTGTAGCAGTAGTGATGTTGAATAAATGTAACACTAATGTTGTTATCTACGAGAAGAATAAGGTAATACACAAAATTTTACTTACAGTGCTTACTATAGTACAGTAAATGCACTGACAGTTAACATTATACTATAAATTTACATTAACAACAGTCATGGACATATACATTTGGAAATAGAACTATAAATAAGCAACATTATAATGATCAGAACTATTTTAAACGTTATTTCACTGCTCTCTGGAATACAACCCGAATTCCAGAAATGTTGGGATGTTTTTTTTTTATTTGAATAAAATTAAAACTAAAAGACTTTCAAATCACACGAGCCAATATTTTATTCACAACAGAACATAGAGAACATCATAAATGTGTAAACTGAGAAATTTTACACTTTTATCCACTAAATGAGCTCAAATTTTAAAACTCTGCTACAGAGTCTCTCAGAAGTAAAGATGGGCAGAGGCTCTCCAATCTGTGAAAGAGGAATGTTTCAAAGTGGAAAAGTGTTCTATGGTCAGAAGAGTCCAGATTTGACATTCTTGTTGGAAATCACGGACGCCGTGTTCTCCAGGCTAAAGAGGAGGGAGACCTTCCAGCGTGTTATCAGCCTTCAGTTCAAAAGCCAGCATCTCTGATGGTATGGGGGTGCATAAGTGCATACAGTATGTTTTGGAAGGCACTATGAATGCTGAAAAGTATATAAAGGTTTTAAAGCAACATATGCTCCCCTCCAGATGACATCTATTTCAGGGAAGGCCTTGTGTATTTCAGCAAGACAATGCAAAACCACATACTGCAGCTATTACAACAGCATGGCTTTGTAGTAGAAGAGTCCGGGTGCTGAATTGGCCTGCCTGCAGTCCAGATCTTTCACCTTTAGAGTATATTTGGCGCATCATTAAATGACAAATACGTCAAAGATGACCACAAACTCTTCAGCAGCTTGAAAGCTATATCAGGCAAGAATGGAACCAACACCAAAACTCCAGAAACTCATAACCTTGATGCCCAGACGTCTTCAAACTGTTTTGAAAAGAAGAGGAGATGCTACACCATGGTAAGCATGCCCCTGTCCCAACTATTTTGAGACCTGTAGCAGGCATCAAATTTGAAATGAGCTAATTTTGTGAATTAAAAAAAATAATAATTCTCAGTTTAAACATTTGTTATTTTATCTATGTTCTATTGTGAATGAAATATTGGCTCATGTGATTTGAAATTCTTTTAGTTTTCATTCTATTCAAATTTAAACAATGTCCAAACATTACCGGAATTCGAGTTGTACTTGAATTTGATCAAAGAGAACATACACTTAGCACCAAGGTCCTGTGGGGGTTTATTTTGCAATAATGGCCCTACTTACCTAAAGCTGCAGAAGTGGATGTTTCTTTTACTTTCTATGATTTACATTTCTCTTTTAACAGAGTGAGTGTTGTGCTGGTTTAACACTAGTCAAACTCAGCTTTTTCCTCAAATGATCAATAAGCCTTAGGCAGCACTGAAGTCCTGCTGTAGCAACTAATACAGCAGCCGCTCGACCAAAAGGAAATCAATTGAGTCCAAAGATAAACTGGTTAAGCTTGAAAAGAACAGATGACAGATGAAGTGATATGATAGGCAGCAATATCGAATTATACACTACTCAGTTTAATATTTAAAACTGAAGCAAGTTAGATTGTTAGAAGACAAATAGAGGGCAGTGTGGCTTTACACCCACCCACACACTAAGAATCAATCTCTTGAATTGTTCCACAAACATAAAATTACCAGTAAGCACAACTTCTCTGAATAAACTTCAGAATCCTCTTCAGATTTTCGAGTTCTCTTACCGTGTTAGTTGACAGCAGGAGGAAGTTACAGCCTAAGGAAACACCACAGAGTGCAGAAATGGTGGTTTCTGGAGCGGAGAAGATGAATAAAACTGTGGAGAACACTTCCATTTGGACTAGCCAGAGGGCTCTGGGAGAAGAATGAGATTGAAGGAAAATGACAGAACACTAAATACTGCTCTAGAGCTTTACATGAACATGACCTCACAATTTAAAGTGGCAGATTTACTACGGTTCAAAAGTTTGGGGTCAAAAAGTCTTCAGGGCTGAATTTATTTGATCAAAAACAACAGTAAAAACAGTGTGAACTTTATTACAATTAAATATTTTGAAATGTAATTTAGTCATGTGATGCAAAGCTGGCTAGCCAGGTAAGTTTCACTTTAGTTTGCACCAATTCTGGGTTTTAGGTACCAAGCCAAGTGGCATGGCTTTTAGCTGCGTTCATTGCCATATTAATTTATACTCCACAGCTAACCTGCTCCGGGGCAGGTTATGTTCTGAGTTAGAGATCTCAAACTGAAATTGGACCAATCAGATGTGAGCAAAGTGACACGTCTGACACACAAAAAAAGTCACTCCCCCAGTTTATCTTGCTCCAAATTAAAGGTCACTAGTACTAAAACAATTGTCTGACTTTACTGATAATTACTTTATATTTAGATAGCTATTTTATATGATTTATATAATTATATGATTTCTATTATTATTAAAGCAATTTTAGTTTAAGTTATAAATCCTTTTAAATGAATGTTAATATATTCAGATTGTATGTAATATAAGTTGTAGAATCAATAGATAAATGACTACATGTGACCTTACATGTTCAAGTCTCAATGTGCATACTATCCACCCTAAATAGTATTGAAAATGACTAATATCACATGGAATTTAGGATGGATAGTATGCACATTGGGACGCAGGCTAAGAAAGTTAATAATCAGTGGTTTGGTTTTGTCAACTTGAAACTAATCCTGTAACTCTCAATTTGTTAATCTACCATCATGGTACAGGCCCCTAGTGCTCAAAAAACATTTATTATAATAATCAAAGTAGAAAACAGTTGTGTAATTTAATATTTGTATTGATACTGTGATACCATTTTTCAGGGCCTTTGATTAACAAAGGTTTAACAGGATTTATTTGAAACAAATCTTTTATAGCATTATAGATGTTTATACTCAAAGATGTCCCGTTTGACCAATTCATTGCATCCTTGCTGAATAAAAGTAATTTAAAATCTTACTGACCCCCAAATTGTGCACGGTTATAAAAATATTTTATTATAATTATTTTTATTATTTGTAATGAGCCCATGTTATTTGAATGGACACACTGTTTTTATGCTGAAAAACAAGAGTTATTTGTATTGTGCTAAAATACTCACTACATCACATTAAAAATCCATTCTTGCTTTATTACAGGCCATTATTCATGGTCTTTTGTAAACATAATGAAAGGGTCTGGCACCAAGAAGTGACAGAAAAATGGATCGGAGAAAAATAGGAAAGAAAAACAGCATGAAATTTATTCTAAATATGAACATTAAGGTTTGCCATTTCTCTTCACACTCTGAAGACAGATGGAAGACCATTTCAGTTGCACAAGCACGCTTTCTTTTCAGCTCAAGCATGCCAATTTTAACATTAGCAAATAAGTAGAAACAAAGCAGAAGGAAGAAAGACCAAAGAAATGGAGAAACAGAGAAATAAAAATAGGCAAAGGAAACAGTCTGGCCAGGTATCAGAACAATCAAACAAACATGATTTGTCAAATCAGAGTCCTCAAGTCTTTATTTGCATAAGCATATCAGTAAGAAAGTAGGATAACGTTTCAGTACGTGGAAAGCATCTCAATGTGCTCCACATCTTAACACAAACTATATGTACACTCTAAAAAGTGAGGTTTCTTTTATGTACAGAAGCACTGCTTCCCGGCCCATAAAACCTACTGCATTCGAGCTCTCACGCACTGAGTCCAAGTGCAGGCAGAAACACTATGGCTGGTTAGAGAGACACAGTGATATATATCAGTCCAACATAAAAATAGACCAATCACTTGCCAGAGAGAACTTTTTGGCACACTGTACTAAAAATCATCGGCTAATCCTCAACAGAGGAAAATAGAATCTGGCGCTTCTGAATACCGCCAGAGGACTACAGTAATTTGTGGCAGTGGGTTGGTGATGTTTTTAATGCTTTGCAGATTGTCACCTTTGAACTGACGTCCTAGAGCCAAAAGACAGTTTTGCTCGGCTGGTAGACTTGATGTAGTTTCCCGCAGGTCCTCTCTGGTTCTGCCCCCTCCCTCCCTGTCGGCACTTCCCTTTAGCCTCTGGCTCGGAGTCACTGAGCTCTGCATCCGGGCAGTAACCGTCACTCTCCTGGCACGGTTTGCTGCCCCCTAGCGGCCGCTCATTGGAAACCGGTTTGGAGAATCCAGAGGACTTGCGTGCATTCTTCTCAAAAGCCCGAAGATCCTCAGTCCGTACTAAACTCACAGTGGCCTCTTTGAGGGATCGGCTAAAATGCTCAAGAGAGGTTTTGTGGAATCCACCTGACTGACTTTTCCCTGAAATCTCATTGCATGTGTCCTTTTCAGTGGGCGTCTGGCAGGAAGTGTCTCTTTGGAGTACAGGCTTGTCCATAATGCCGTTGGATTTCAATTGGCGGGTTTTCTCTGGTTCGGTCTTGCCTTTCCTATTGGACGACTGACCGTGGAGGGCAGCATGCAGAGCTAAAGGTTTGCCAGATTGCTTCACAGCCAGTGGGGGAGTCCCGCTGTCTCGTCGAATGTAGATGGAGGCTGGCAGGAGACCGTTGGCACGCTCCTCTATCCTTATCCGTCCAAGATGGAGTTGCGGTTTGCCCTGACCGATGCCTCCCTCCCCAATGTCATATACGTTTCCACTGTTATCTGGGCACAGGGGGCCATTACCAGATTTGGAGTTGGTTTTGCCATTGCCGAGCGACACTTTGGGCATTTTGAGTTTTAAGGTTATTCTAGGAGGGTGGAACAATAGGTTCTCTAAAGATGAGGACACCGGGAGCCCTGCAAATAGATGTAGAAGTTAGTCAATTATTTAGCAGTGCTGGAACGATTATAATAATTTTTTAATTCATTGGATTATTTTAGCTGTGCGAGTTTAACTTAAACTCCCTCAAGTCTAGAGTTCAAAGTTAAAAATGTAAATTAATTTTAACTACTTCTGAAATATAAAATTATTTAAAATGTATTCTAATAATAATAATAATAATAATAAAAAATAAGAGCTAATGTTTTAACCCAAAGATACAAAACCCCCCCACCAAAAATAAATAAAAACAAAACCAAATAAAAAAATAAAATAAATACAGAAAAAAGTGAGTTACCTGCAGATAACTCTTGGTTGATGAGTTTGACATGTAGATTGAAGATCTGCTCCTGAGCTTTACTCTGGGACAGCTTCAGTTTCTCTCTTCGACTCACCATGTAACACAAGTTTCTCACCTGACAAAATGACACACGTTAGATTTGTTTTCTTTCAGAAAGGATGATTTAATCTAATCAAAGGTAAAGTAACCAGTAAAAACATTTAGTGTTACAAAGCATTTATATTTCAAATAAATGCTGTTTAAAAAAACAACAACTTTCTATTCAAAGAATCCTGAAAATGTATAAAATATTAAGCAGCATGTTTTCAACCACTGATAATAAGAAACGTTACTTATGTACCAAATAATCATATTAAAATATTTAATGACGGATCATGTGACATTGAAAACTGAATAGTGGCTCAACCACAATATTAATATTAAAAAGTGATAATATTTAACAATATTCTTGTTTTACTGTATTTTGATCAAATTAATTCAGTCTTTTTGAGAATAAGACGCATCTTTCAAAAGCATATTTCTTTCATAAACATATTTTCAAAATTGACTAGTTGTGGACTTTCTTGACAACTAGCTGATGCTAAGGAAGCCCAATCAGACATTAATCAAATGTTTTTTTAAACAATTAATAAAAAGTCATTGTTTTTTAAACAGTTAAGACCTAAATTGAAGTCTTCACAAAATAGAAAGCAATAATAATAAAAAATAAAAAAAACATATGCATAAGACAGGAGACAATTGTTCACAGCAAGAAAGAGACTACTATGTTGATACTATGTATGACAACTACCGGTAGTTAAACATCTGATCCAGGTCTTTAAAAACAAAAAAAGATCTCATCCATGATGATGAGAGTACCCACCCTCTCCAGGTCCTGCCGCAGATGCATGAACATGCGCATTCGTGTGTGGATGCTGTCCTCCTGTGGCTGCAATAGCATGTTCTCTTCATCTTCTTTAGGTGGCAGCAGGGCCTTGTTAAAGTTGCTTTTCCTCTTCATCTTCCAGTACTGAAAGATAAAATCCAACAGGTTGATTGGCAGTCCAAGGTCTTGTGCCACTTCCTCAGGATGAACGAGTGTGTAGAACTCCTCCTCCAGCTCCTGAAGCTTCTGTGCCCTCAAGCCCAGTTTCTCAGTCTCAGTGGGAGGTTTATGACAGGCCGGACTCAAGCCTGCTTCTCCTGCTTTGGGTTTGCTATGCTTCAGACAGTAGGATTTGAACTTGACCTCATCACCTTCATCCAGGATGGTCTTCATCTCCAGGTTGTATTCAAAAGCACAAGTGACGTGGAAAGGGATGGTGCAGTTCTTAACCGAACACTGGAAGATGAGAGACAGCGTTTAAAAACATCAGTCTGGAAGACGAAACTAGAGTCAATATTTTGATTAGATTAATCAAATAATTTCTTAATTTAATTGGGAAATTACTTTTATTTTTTTTACATTTATAGAGGTAAATTTGGGACTTTTTAAAAACCTTTTTAACACCAAGTAAAGAGCTTTTAAGGAATAAATTGAACATAATACACTAATAAGTTCTCTAAATGTAAATGAGTTGTACAACTTTCTACTAATCTTCATTATTTTTTAACGCATTTAAAAAAAAACAAAATAGCTTACGGCATGAATATCTCTGCACCCAAACACTTTTTGCAACCCTGAGGATATTTAGATATTTGTATTGGAAAACAAGACAAATATACTAAGGGAAGATATTATTTTGGCAGTGCATGCAACATTTGATGCCATGAATTTATGAATTTAAGACCTGCTCTGATTTAAGACATTATGGTCTTAATTTGTGGAAGGGTGAATTAAGACTTTTTTACCTGTAGAAATCTGATATTAAAAAAAATTATACAAATTTTACTATATATTGCATACTAAAAAAATGCAATATATTAATTAAAAATAATATATAAATAAAAATAGTAATGTTACAACATAAACAGTGTACAGATTTTAAGAATTAATTTAATTTTTCATGAATTACTCAAATATCACTACTCGCTTGATAATTTAAATTAAATACAATAATTAGACCTACATTTTACAGCCAAAAAAAAAAGAAAAAAAAAAGAGGAAAACAAAATTACCACACTCATTCTCTTGCACTGTAAAAATTGTCACTGAAGGAAGTTCTCTTTCCCAAGTTCTTAAATCCAACTAAGCAATAATAATTTTTCAAACTGACATTATTATTACTGTGTAATTCTTGCAACCCAATTAATCAGTAGAGATGCTCATGCACTATACAGCATTACCTGTATACAGGCTCCAGTCTTGAGTTTACAGAGACTGCAGATGAGCGACCAGCGACTGGGAGGAATATGAGACACTTTGGTGATGGGTTCCATCCTCTCTGGGCATGCAATGCTCACCTAAAGAGAAATACAAATTCTCTTAAAAGACCCCATAAACTCAAAAGTGGAGTTGTGTGGCTTTTAGCCCATGTCTGTTAACTCTATGGTACTCTCAAATAAAACCAACAAATATGCTGGCATAAGGAAAGCAAGCTCAATTTCGTAATATTAGTAACAAAACAACATTTAGAGCATACAACCATAACAATAATGCTAACTCACCTCTGGTATCCAGAGGGCACAGCTTACATGAGCCCATTTAGTGCCCGCCCTGGTGGCCTTCATTGCACCCCCTCTTTTAATACACAGAAGGCACTGGGGATTGATGCCAAGCACACATGTCCTGCACAACCAGTTCCCATCTGGCACTTTCACAATGCCATAGCAGGCCTGAAACAAAATATGAGTGTGATGAGTTTTAGGATAATCTTCTTCTAGCTTACCATAATTACTACAATAAACAAATTTTAAATAAAATTTTAATAATTGCTTGTATTGTTAAAATATATACACACATACTGTTAAATTGTTAATACATTTATGTAATTTATTTTATTGTACTTTTTATTAAAAGTTATTTTATTACATTATAAATGTCTTTGTGGTTACTTTTGCATTTAATGCATCCTTGCTATACTTTTTTAAAGTATATAAGAGTATAAGTACAATCACTGCAATATTACAGGATCATATATAGGATGGTTAGACAAAAAATGTCTTCAGATGTTTTGGAGAAATGTATTTAGTGACAGTAACAAAGATCTCACCTGGTGCACACAAATGTTACACTTGTCACAAAAGACCATGTCATTGCCCTCCTCGCTGTCAGGTGAGCGACATACATCACAGATGACATCCTCATCGTACTCTATTCCCAACCCTTCCTCAGTCTCGATGGCGTGGTTCATGTTATCATGGCACTGTCTCTCCAGTGCCTCCATCACCCGCTCCATCGTCAGCTCATCCACCGGCCCGTCACCTGAATATACCATACAAAATGTACTTTATCCCCTGAAGCACATCGTGAGACCAAATCTTCAATGGAAGCATTTCCTCTCGCTTACCCATCATCCCAAGTTCTGCATTTTGCTGCTGGAGCCAGTATAGGTCCATATCGTCCAGGTCGTATCTACACATAGCCTCCGCCAGCTCCTTGATGTTGACGTAACCCGTTTCCGTAGAGTCTTGACTCCAGCATTGAATATATTTCCTTGGTTTAGTGAAGAGGACCTCCTTCGGCTTCTCTGCTATTATCCTACACGCAAAAAACCCAACTTCAGTCACATGCAAGATTTATTAATGTTTTTGTACATGTCCAAATATCTGTTTTTATTCAAAGTGACATACCTCACAGAGGGCTGAGGGATAGTGTCTGGACTAGCGAGTACTTGTACACCCTTTTCCCATTCCTGCTTCCATGTGTCCGCCAACAGGTAATAATCATCAGGAGAAATATGGTGAGAGTCTGGAAGCTTCATGGCACTGATCAAGTCTTTTCTGAACACCTACAATGAGTGATACAACCAATTTTACTGTAGAAATATCGCATTCATAGGGCTTGTGGTAAAAACGGGGAGGTTGCGTTTACCTCTGCTGGTTTCTTCTGAGCACAGGCAGGGGTGCCTGGTTTGCTTCCATACTTGTTAGAGGAAAAGGATGTCGAGGGACCTTTATGCAGCAGACAGACAACAACAGAGTGAGCCACGAATAAACATCTTTGTTCTGTATGAATCTTACATGTAGATTCAGAATTGTTTTAAGGCTCATTTTACTCACTCTCATTGTCTGAACTGTCACTGCTGCTTGAAGTCCTGAGTCGTTTCATCCTGACGTATCCTGCAAAGACAGACAGAGAAGTAGAGCTATAATACATCATACATACATCAGTACATCAACTAAACAATGTTCTGCTTAAACCATTTAGGTACAATGCTTTCACCTACACTGAAACAACAGAGCTGTTTTCACATAACAGAAGAAAAAGAAATAGCAAAAAGTAGTGGTTTGCAAGTACTAGTAGCTAAATAGCGCTAGTTAATGCTGGCAATTTACATCGGCTTATACTAGAGTCAGGCAGTTCAAAAGTGTGGGGTTGTTAACATTTATTAATGTTTTTGCAAAGTATTTTATGCTCACCAAGTCTGAATTTATTTGATAAAAAATATGAAAAAAAAACCCAGTAATATTGTGAAATATTATTATATTAATTTTATATTCAATATGAATTATATCAAACCTATTTTCTATTTTAATAATTAAAAAAAAAATTATTCCTATAATAGAAAAACAGATTTTTTTCTACATCCATTACTCCACTCTTCACTGTCACGTGGTCCTTCAGAAATCATTTTAATATGCTGATTTGGTGATTAAGAAACATTTATTATTATTATTATTATCAATGCTGAAAACAGTTGTGCTGTTCATTTTTTTGCTGGAAACTGATACATTTGCTTTAGGATTCTTTGATGAATAGAAAGTTCAAAAGAGCAGCATTTATTTGAAATAGTAAGACAAAACATTTCTGCATCCTTTCTGAATAATGTATTAATCCCCAAAAAATATCCTACTCACCCCAAACCTTTGAATGGTAGTGTAAATATTGATCTTTATTACCATGCATTGTCATTTTGGTGCATATCATAATTCTAAGAACAAAAGAACTTTTTTTTTTTCTGGATAGTTGTTAAAATAGTTACTGTGATGACGGGTGCTAGGGTGATGTCATCACTACTATGATAGCGGGAGCATGTGAAGTCTGTACAAATAACTGTTTTATGTCTCTTTACATTTGCTACTAATGTTTTTGCATTTCTGTTGACTAGGTTGTAGTTTATTAGGTTCATTATCCTTTAATGTTTATTTATAATGCAGTTTAAGATATCATGCAGTGTGTTGACTGCAGATAGGTGCACATATCAGTTGGTTATCGCAACGTGTTATCTCTGCTACTGTTCCCTTATGATATATTTTTCCCATTAACCACACAGAGACAAGTTGTAGTTATGCGTTATTATTTCAAGTCTGGATTTATCTTGCATTGTAAACAGCTACCTTGCATGCTGTGTGCTCACCATATCCTGGTCCTGTGACTCCTCAAAGGAGGAGGCGGGACTACAGCTTCCCTTTTTCTTGAGTTGGGTTAAATCATTTCTGTTAATAGGGAGGGGGCTTAACCCTTGGTGATGTAGACATGAAGAGATGTCTTATGATGTTGCTTACATTTTGCTTATGTTGAAGAATTGCATTTATGTTTTTATTGTGTATTTTTTAAGTTTAATGGTCTAAATGGTTAAATAAGCTTTTGTTTATGCTTCAAAGGTTTCTGATATTGATGCATCTGCAGTTGGTATGGTCTTAAGTGTAATCATACTGCTTAAAGTGTCTAATGTACATTTTTTTGCCTGTAGCAATTAGTTTTCTTTGGTCGTTTAAATGTCAAAGTGGACACTGAATTAAGTTCCTGTTTTTTTTTTTGTTTGTTTGTTTGATTAGTTTCATAATTCTGTTTATATATATTTTTTCCTCACTTATTGTGAATATGTATAGCCCTAGTTGTTCACTGGCATTTACTAAAAGTCCTCTTTGGATGATATCTGAGTTCTGAGCCTATCTACCATCAGCATGGGACACGTTGCGACAGTTACTATTGACCAATATAAGATTATTACAGGTTTATATTGCATATCATTACTAAATAGCAATGTGGCATTATAAATTTGATGAGTTTTAAAGGGGTGGTTGATTGCGATTTCACTTTTTTAACGTTAGTGTGTAATGTTGCTGTTTGAGCATAAACAATATTTACAAAGTTGCAGCACTGAAAGTTCAATGCAAACGGAGATATCGTCTTTTAAAATTCTGGCAGTTTAATGCCTACAAAAATGACTCGTAGGGACTACAACGAGTTACTTCCTGGGTCCGATACATCACAAACCCAGATAAACCCCGCCCCCCGGAAAACGCAGCAAAGGGGGCGAGGCCATGTTGTGCTGCTTTAGAGAAGCGGAAGAGAAGACTAGGGGTGCACATAAAAATCTATTCATAAAGGAATCGTGATTCTGTCTTCTAACGATTCTAATGGATGCAAAACTTTCAAAATCAATGTTCTAAAGCAGCGGTTCTCAATCCTGTTCCTCGTGTCCTCCTGCTCTGCATCTCTCTCTTTCATTCAGATCATCAGCTCAGTGAATACACTTATTTTCACATAGCTATGAGAAGCGTTATACATGGATGTGCGTGCGGTTGCCATACTTTATTAAATTATCAATAGAGGTTGTTTAGCCCAGGGGCGCCTGCAGGATTTCTTCCGAGGGTACACGCAGAGTTTTTATTTGTGTGTGTGTGTGGGGGGGGGGGTTGTTTTTTTTAAGTTAATTTATAAAAACGTTTGGAGCACTTTTTGTTCGTTAAATGTACGTTGTTTTGTGTTTTATTTTTTAAGTAAGGACCAAGCGGCCAGTGGCAGACAGTGAGCTGATCATAGCCTATGTTTGACCAATTTAGCCTTCTCAAATCATCACGACTTGCCTAAAACAAAATCTATAGATATAAACAGTTCAAGCATATCACAATTTTTGTTTAAATGTTTGAAGTATATAAATGTGCGCTAGGTGCATATCTAATCGCTTGTGTGAAGAGTGGAAGCTGAAGCGCACTTTGCAGGGCATGGCGGCGCCAGAGATTCTTGATAGTGGAAACCACTTAATATACACCATAATTTTTGCTCATTGTATTACTCTTACCTGTCTCTGTAAAGGGTCTACTTTTATTTGTGTGCATTCACAATATCAACAAAACGTGCTTTCATAAAATGAAAACAGAGGACGCACTTGACGTCTCGTCTTGAACAGGAGCGCATCACAATGATGAACTGAAAATCAACGAATTGAGTCACAAATATGATAAATATATCTATAGAAAGCTTTAAATTACTACGTTAAAACGAAAATTCAAATCGAAAACAAAAACTCTTTCATTATGTAATCCGTAAAGATGCATTTCTCTCTAAAGGCACGTCCAATGAGGAGATGGAGTCATTTTTCATTACCGTCTAAAATATAGAAATAAGAAAAAGCCTCAAACAGGCCCGATTATATTTTTTCGTTGCTCTGCTCTGAATATCTTAAAATTTAAAGGATTTTCTGCAAAGCAATTTTGTCTGATATGTGAATTATTTAGCCTATTTTTTAATCCATGCCGCAAATGCTTTAAAAATTACTTTATTGCATTCCAGATGATTTGAAAGAACTTTTCACTATAAAATTAAAGGTAGCTTGAATGTAAAACGTTCGTTGTATTCCCATAAAAAATAGGCTACAAATTAATTGTTGTAGTCTAACCCGATCTCATGAAAGTGTGTAGCACGATTTTGCATTTGTTAAATGAGCACTGTGCTACATCCAAAGTGATTGCACTGTACTTTCATTTTAAATCATTTTCCTTGTTTTTATTGCTGTGATTATCATTTTCTATTCTTAACTGTTTTAAAATAATTTGAAATCAATTTTATATAATTTTAAAAGTTTAAACTGAAGGCTAAAGTAAGTGCTGTGATGGTAAAGAGAATGTGGGCAAAGAAAGACAAGTGTGTTGGTTAATCAGTTTAAAGTAGGACCTCTGAGTTCTATTTGTTTGGTTTCTGGTTAGGGACTGTCTGTAAGCGGAGGGAGTGTGGGAGGGGGAGAGCGATGGACTCCCTCAGACGTGAGTGAGGGACACCAGCAGATGAAAACTGGTGTCATAATTTAGGTACACCTGTAAGTGTAAAGGTGGACAAAATGCATTCTCTAAGGCACTAAGAGCCCTAGAAGCAATTAGTGCATTTAAAGGTATAAATACAGAGAGAGAATGTGAGACGAAGGGAGGTTCTAGTCGTGAATCTCTCTACCAACTGTAAATTCGTACCATTACAGACAGGGGTACGCCCCGAGGTTTAGCGAATAGGTCAGATATGATGGTCAAAGTAAGTAGGGGGTGAAGTAGTGGAATAGTTAGGTGTTTTGGAAGGTTTTTTTCCCCGCTCATTTAGTGCGGACGAGTTTGAACAAAGCTTGAGAATATTTGTTTTTAAGTTTCTTTAAAAAAAAATTCTCTTTTTTTATTGCTGTGATCAATAATATTATTTTTTATGACCATTTTACTTTCTTTCATGTAAAGCACTTTGAATTACTATTGTGTATGAAATGTGCTATATAAATAAACTTGCCTTTCCTAAATTATGTGAATAATAATGTGTCTTTTTTTTTTTTTTTAAACGAAGTATTAACATGTTAAGACTGCAACCCATAAACACAATCAAGCCTAGAAAAAACAACAGTCAACCAACAGTTAACATGTTCAAAGGTAAATTAAAGTACCATGCAAATATGACACATGAACATGGTAATCATGCAGTACCCTGAAATAGATGTTATTACCATAGAGGGATTTCCTTTCACTGAGCAGTTTTTCACTCACCATAAAATCAAAGAGCATGCTACTGTTTTCCTCCACGGTGCTTCTTCTGCCTCTCGCTCATGCCTGAAAAGAAAGAGCAAGACTTGAAAAAAAGAACACATACTCTTCACAATCTGAATGAAAATGTGGGGCAGTAAAACAGGCGGCGGAGGGTAAGAGTACTGATAGACAGCCTGCACTGTGATTTATTATGCTCCAATACCTGACTGAGAGACCTCCTTCAATAAATATTAACCAAGCTCACTAGGAGCAATTGCAGCCAAACCACACATATGAAACTATGTACAGACATCTTAAAAGGACAACTTATAAGCAAGGCAAATTATTACAAGTGAGGATATTTCGGTTTAGATTAAATCACTCACTAGCAATTCAAACAATACCTCCTTAGTTTAACGATAAACAGAGAATTGGTAATCTAGGCATGAAGGATTCATGATTTGCATACACTTTCGTTTAAAATTTTGGGGTCAATGACTTGTTTTTGATACAAATTTATAGTTTTACTCCAATAAATGCATGCAATTGATCTAAAGAGACAGTATAAACTTTTGTTTTCAATATTGCTAATAATAAGAAATGTTTCTTGGGCACCCATTTTTTAATTTATGCCTTTAAAAAAAAAAAAAAGTAAACTTGATGTGTATAATTTCTGTGCAGAGACAACTATTGGACAACCACTAACCAATTGCGTTTAAGGAGCAGTTGTCTATTTTGTCCAAACACTTCACTTGGTTAACAAAATTCTAGTGTGATCCTTCATTATCAAACTGGTAATTATCACTAGTACCGTACAAAAGTATTTTATAAATGAGATAATCTCTATAATTTAAGTTTAAGACTTCATGCTCATTATGACTGCTGCACACTGCAATGTCTCCAGACTCAGTAAACAGAAAAAGCACCCGGAATACCTCTTCAATGTTCCATGAAGGACTTTTGACGTGGATCTAAGGCCATATTTGTGACAGTAACAGACTGGCTTTCAAACCCACAGAGGAACATCTGCTTCTGACGCACACGCTCTCCCATTCGCATAGTGCGAATGTTTTAAAAATGAAGCACTAATGAGACTGAAAAGATTGGTGTGACTTGCTCACCACATTCTTTATTAGGAGTCAGGCCGTATCTTTCATAATATAAAAGAATTAGTAGTTTAGTGTAACAAAAGTTGCACCAAATCCACTTAGAATGGGTCAGCATTGTGTGATTGACTCCTGTCTGTAAATAAGACTAATTAAAAATGTAATAGAGAGCTTTTCTCAAATTTGCTAAGTTTTAAGGCAAACGACACATTTGTTGAAAGGGGAGGCTATCTGATCTGGGTGGCCTTGCTTTGTGGTACAAAATGGCAAGACAAAACGACAGTCCTAAAACCAACCCCCACTCCTACTGCGCCATGATAAAGCACAATGCTCTGCCCAGACAGACCACCCCACACCCCAACACTAACAGATCAGCGGCTGCTGAAAGCTACTTCTCCCCCACACCGGCCTCGTGTGCCAACAACCCGTCCCATTTACTGACTCTATTAGAAATGCACTGCACAAATTATCTTTGAAATTAAATGTTGAACTGACCATTAAGAATTATACAGATTAAAGTAGTGGTGCTTTGCTAGTGAACAAATATTTTAGAAGATGTTGCTTTCATGCACTGACTTTTATCTTTCCTTCATTTCCTGTTTTTAAAGACTGACTGCACTGTGAACCAACAGTTTGAGTACAGACAGAGAAATATTTCATGGATCTGCTGAACGCATACATCTCTTCACTAAACGAATGGGTATTATGAGACTGGGAGAAGCACTACACAAAATATCTCTCCATTAACAAAATTAACTAGGCATTTTGTTTGTGAAGATTATGAACAAATTGAGAGATTATATTCGTGAATGAGAAACTACTGACAGACCAGCCGTCAGAAAGGATATTTAATTTATTCATTTTGTCAGTTGAGTCAGTCCATATGATCATACACAATAAAATTATGATGCTACTTTCTTAAAAATAAAGGTTCCTTTTTTTTGGAAGAACATGGGTTCCACAAAGACCATTTCAGGGAACGGTTCTTAAAAGAGCTATTTTTTTTCGTAAGGTGCTTTCATGTTATCAAGGTTTTGGCAATATTTTACAGGCCATCTCCAAAACGAAATCTCTTTTATATCAAGCAGCTTTCTGCTGGTCAACAGAATGAATCCAGCTGATTTTCCTGAACTTGTTGTAACATCAGTGTGGAGAAATCTTTCACTGGATTCATACTGAAATGACACAAAAATTTGCTGAACAACAGTAAATGTGACACTTGATAAATCTAAATCTTTTTACCCATTGAACCATATACCAATTAATTTGTGAAAGTGAAAGACAGTGAAAGACCCTTAATTAATTTAGGCTATTCATTTTTGACTGTGACTTGATAAAGGTATAGCTCAAAAGTTAACAAGAAAACAGAGCTTTGTTGTATTTGCATAACGATAACACCTACATAAATGACAAATAACAAATCTTTTAGCAAAATTATTCAAAAAACTCGATTCACTGAAAGCAAAATCCCTCCATCTAGTGCCCAACCTACTTCACACTGGCCTAGTGTACTAGCAAAGCTTTATTTACTGACTATTAGAAGCACTATAGAACTTACCTATCCCAAGCTACGAAAACCACAACATTTGATAATAAGTATCTTAAATGTTTACAATTTTTCTGTACTCAAATTAACCTACAAGCATGTAGATTACAGCCTGAGGCCAGGGATTTCGCGGGAAAGGGGGGGACGACGGAAGCTCGAGGAGGGCATTCCCGCATTCCAACAACAGCACTTCCGCTCCAAACTTCATTACACTGTACTCCTACTGCTTCAGAAATAACACTTAGTCATACTGATTTCGTGCCATTTTTTATTCATGTTTTTTTACACAGTGCACGCCACTTGTATGTTTTGTCGGTTTAATCATTCCTTGCACAAATGATTTAGCATTAGTGTTCTTAACGAGGAAGATTTCACAAAACTAAGTTGTTTCATTACACGGCTTATGTTCATAACATAAAAAGTTGGCGACAAAATCCAGCGAATAAATATCGAAGTGTAATTATGCAACAGCCCAGTGCCCGTTCACCAAATGCACATCGCCTCTTAGACTAGAGTCTTAGTAAAGCTAAAGCATGATGCAACGAAAAGAAACGTTTAACGAGCCCTTGTGTTATGACTGATTCCCACTCAGTTATTATTCCCATGCTGGGTCAACAGATCAACTCTGCAAGTTCACACAGCTAAATAAAGAGCGGAAGGGTAAAGAAAGCAATGCTTTACAGTAAAGTCTCACTAAACAGCACTAACGTTACTGTGTCTGTGTGTGAGCATGCTGGTGTCCTCCATTGCTGACGGCCTTGGCGCCAAACTCGAGCCGCCCTACATGACGAACCCTCTCCAGTCACTACAATACCTTATCCTGCTATTATAACACTTCCTTTGGCTATATAACACCATTCTGTGCGTGATCGCAAACTTGTAAGGCGAGGATAATGTGATCGCTGCTACCAATATTGTCCCAGTTGTCTAATATGAACGTAAAACCCTGCTCGTAAAGGATCTGTAGGAAGCAGGCCTGGATAACTGGCACACTGAGCCCCGTGTGAAGACACGAGCAGTATTGTTCGTGCTGCACCCTTACCTCACATCCAAAAATCCAGTGTTTCTGGACGATCGCACAAAGCGATAGACTCCGCAAGGCCGTCTTCAAGTCAGCAGTCCAGAGATGCGGCAAATATTCGTATTTTCGTTGTTTTTTCTTTTCTATCCCACTGTCAATATCCCAAAAGCAGAAATCACCCTCTCACCACGACACAACAGCTCTATTGTACTACCAGACCGCTGGGTCCTAAACTCCGCCTGTTCATAGCCCTACTGAGCGCCAGTGGAAACTGGAGTATTTAGCATACTTCTTTTCAGTGGTGGTTAAATATTCTTTAGTTGCCACTATGTAGGGCTGTCATGTAGGCTAGTTAATTATTACGCTTTTATAGTATATGGGCCATTCTACAGAACTGGTGCAAACCGCTGTCCCACAACCAAAAAGCGTTTAAGTATTACAATTTTGGATGTTTACTAAGATCCTTCTATTATCTATTGAAACCCACAATAATATTTTAAATATTAGAAAGCTTAATATATATATATAACATCATCATTTATTGGGTACTTTCAATTGGGAGAATGGTTGTCCCAAACCCTAACCTCTCAATTTCAACTTATGATAAGGATGTTGGAATCATTTTTTTTGTATTTTTTTCCATTGTTGTTTTTAAAAGTATATTTTTGATTCTTTTAAAAAGTGAAGTTCAAAAAAATATTTATTTAATATTTTCTTTGTAAATTATGAAACTTTGTGCAAAAAAAGTGTTCCGGATTTTCATGTCACTACCGAAACAGTACATGTTTTATTCCATTGGTTTTAACCACACCCCTACGTTTATGGTCAGAAAATATTTATGTCACTCTTTCTCATAGCTACATGGTAAGTAGATAGGTTCCATCATTTTGAGGTAAATATGTTCAAAATATGAAAAATCTGTGTAATGTTACGGAGCATCACTATCAAGCACCTTTTTTTCTGCAATTAAGCACACTTTTTTTTGTATTATACCGTAATATTATAGATTATTCCATAAAATTTAGTTTTTATATGTGTATCAGTGTTCAGAACTGTGTAGTTAACCACGTGCTAATTAGCATATTTGAGCTAGGTTCAAAAGTGTCTCAATTTGATCACAAAAAAACCCAAAGATGTCACTACCGAAACATTTGGAGTTTCGGTAGTGACATCTTTGGGTTTTTTTTGTGATCAAATTGAGACAAAGATGAAAAAACCCCAAAGATGTCACTACCGAAACTCCAAATGTTTCGGTAGTGACGTCTTTGTTTTTTTTTTGTATGTTTTCCCATTAAATTGTTACTACTGAAACAGTCACGACTGAAACATGTCATCATTGTTTCGGTAGTGATAAAACGGATCACACAGTCTTCAAATTTGGGGAAAATAAACAAAATTTTAGTACACTTATGCAATTTTTTTTGTATAATTTAGTAAAATATATTTTTTATGCACAATTGCTAGAAATGTGTACCTTGGATATTATATAATTTGGAAATGTGTACCTCGGATATATATATATAAAAAGTATCATGTTTATTTATTCATTTGTGCACATACATTGTACTTAATAAAATAAGGTCTGTGACAAGGGTCATATGACAAATATAAATTTTACTTGCAAGAATTACAACTTCTTCAGGGATGAGTTTTTGAGCTCAGCTAATCAGACAACCACTGTAGTTCTTATTTAGCAACTTGTGTAATTCATGTTGTAGAACAAACCTCACTACAAGTAATCCTCACTACATAACCAAGCCAAATTAGCCTTCCAGGTTGGCCTTCAAACTGTTGTCATGTTTCTGACATTATGTAACACTACGTAATCAGATTTGATAGTAACTCACAATCTCTTTCTATAATTAAATATGTACTCAACTCTCAAAACTATTTGCACCAGTTGATATTTGTCTTAATACATTAGTGTTGTAAGATGCAGTCTATATTTGTGTCTATTTGCAGATAAAAAGAGATGACGCATAACTTTTGAGTAAAATGAATGTATTGACAAATCACAGCTTATGTTCAACTCTACAAAATTGTCTCGTACAAATAAGAACCATTTAGAAATAAAAAAGTACACTGTGATCTCTCAAATGTACAAATAATTTTTGGTCACAGGCAAGTTGTGCTCGCTAAAACGTTCCTACAAAAATAGAGCAGTGTAAAGGAGACAACTAAAGCTCCTTTTAGTAGTACATTCAACATTTTACATTCTTATTAGAACAGTGTTACCTTAAAAACTTATATGGATGACTAATGTTATAGTTTACAATAAAAAAAATACTGAAAAAACATAGAAAATACAATTTGGAGACAAGTCAAAAGCCATGCTAACAAGAAAAGAAATTAAACACATGGCTATATGAGTAAATATATATTTCTGTTAAATATAAAAAACCTGATTCAACAATTCATGTTTTCTGGCATTTGACAAATATTTTTTACAGCTATATATTATACACAAACTAAATGACTATACAATATGTAATGAAAATATGTATACAAGCAAAGGAGAATAAAACCCAATTTCCAGCTATACATTTAGGGAAAAAACAATTCAATAAACATCTATATAATCAAATTTATTATTTTCAGCATAAGTGATAAATTGTCCACAGCAATGTTTGATTAGACTAAAGTTCCAGTTCTTGATTTTGTTCTCTATCTAAAGGCACTTGCCTTCATGATTGGTTCCAAATACCCTAACTGACTATAAGCCTGTTTCATTGGCATGAAAATGTAACATTTTTAGATCACAGAGCAAATCTGTCTGTTAAAATAGTGGTTATAAATCCCTAAAAGTGTTGAGATATCAGTGGCTTCGCATATGTAATTCCAATTCACTGAAATGACAAAATTGATAAAACCAACCAAATATAAACCCACATTAATTTGAGGTGCTCCTCTGCGCCAGTTTCACAGTCCCATCTGCATGTCAGCAAAGTTGAAAAAGTTGTCGACATCACGCGAGGACGTATTTTTGCTCTCAGAAACAAACAACTGCAGGAGAAGCAGAAGATAGCATGAGAAGCGTTAGACGATCTGAGCAAGTCCTCAATAGATAGACTTGAGAAGTAATAGCTTCCTCTTATATTTACCTTAGTCCCATTGAACACTTCATTGGCAATGGATTGACACGCCTCCACCACACCATCTCCATTCAGCTCAAGAGCAACCACTGGACCTGCAGGAACACAGATCAGTGTGTTATAAGAGACATAAATATTTGCAACTTTTTACAAGAGGCTGTACATGTTCTTATTTTGTATAACACAATGCATGACGGCACCTTTGGTGATCCACTCAGTGAGGTTTTCTGCGTTATTCTGGAACACTCGGTTCACATCCTCAGGGCGCATGGAAACCTCTTTGGTCTGAATGAGGACAAAGCCTTTGGCGGTCGCCTGCATTTAGGTGGATAAAAAAAAAACGAATGTCACAAAATGGAATGTTTTTGCAAATCAGCTTGGTTATGCACTGGTGAACAGACCAGAATTTGTGTGTTTTTTTAAATTGAGAACCATAAAAATTTAACAATAATCATCACTATAAAGTCACTGATTTCAATATGAACTCCGTAACAATAAGGTGAAACGCATGATATTTTGTCTATTTCTGTCACTTCCTCACAAATTCACTTTAACAAATCCATATTTTGCAGATGTCAAGGTATATAGCACCTTAAAACAACACGAATGTTGACCAAAGTGCCTCACAAGCAGAGCAAAATAAACACATAATAAAACAGAACCAACAAGTATTCAATCCGATAACTTAAAAGAATAATAAAAACAAAAATGTATAATGGTAAAAAAAAAATAGTAATATCCTGCTACATCCCAAAAACTACAATCCCTAGCATTTAAGAGATGCGTACAAAATAAAACCAAGTTATGAATAAGACTGAGAAAAAAGGTATAGGGTTTAATTGATGCTTTAAAGACACTTAATGTAGGAGAAGCTATGATAGTTAAGGGTAGTGTGTTCCAAAGTTTTGGAGCATAGACTGAAAAAGACTTGTCTCCTTTTGTTTTCAAACGAGATTTCGGGACATTTAATAACAGCTGGACTGAAGATCTAAGTGATCTCTGAGGAGAATAAAACGTAAATTAAAACCTTAAAATCAATTCTTTGTTTCACAGGGAGCCAATGGAGAGAGGCCTGTATAGGTGAAATGTTCCCTCTTTTTTGTCCCAGTCAGGAAACGAGCTGCAGCATTTTGGACTATCTGTAATCGTGAGAGTGATGACTGACTGATTCCAGCATACAGTAATCAAGCCTTGAGGAGATAAAAGCGTGAATAACAGTCTCCAAATCCCTAAAAGTAAGAAGAAGGGGCTTTAACTTTCGAAGTCGCTTTAGCTGGAACAAGCTGGCCCTTACCACTGAATTTATTTGTGTATCAAACTACAGATCGGAATCAAAGATGACCCCCAGATTTTTAACATAGGAGTGATTGTTTGACTGAAGATGCCCCAAGAAAGCACTGTATTTGAAAATCTGCAGTTTGGAGCCAACGGTCTTATTTTCATTCTCTGAAGAAAATTCTCATCCATCCATTCTTTAATATCCTTTACACAAGCTAGCAGAGAAAAAACCAGAATCACTACCAGAATCTAATGGTAAATAGAGCTGGGTATCATCTGCATTGATGTGATAGGAGATCTTATGACGCTCAAAGCTCAGAGCTCAACGCTCAGAGCGCAGTGGAAGCATGCAAAGGGAAAATAAAACCGGACCCAGAATCGAACCCTGTGGCACCCCACAGGTGATTGGGACAGGGAATGATGAAAATTCTCCAATTTCTACAGATATACTCCTATTTGAAAGATAAGACTCAAACCAGTCTAAGGCAGCATCACAGATGCCTACCTCATGATTTAATCTTTTTAACAGAATGCAATGGTCCGCAGTGTCAAAGGCTGCGCTTAAATCCAACAGAACAAGGACTGCACAGTTTCCAGAGTCAACTGATAACAAAATGTCATGTCACTCTTAATTGAGCAGACTCAGTACTGTGCTTAACCTTAAAAGCAGACTGAAAAGGATCTAAGGTGTTGTTAGAAATTAATTACGGTGTAAGTTGGTTTAAAAACTTTTTGCTTTTAGCAAAAAGGGCAACTTAGAATTGGGTCTATAGTTGTGAAGTTCAGAAGAATCTAGGTTTGTTTTTTTTAGCAAGGGGTGAACCACAGCATGTTTTAAACAGGATGGAACAGTGCTGATATGCAGAGAGGCATTTATAATGGAAAGTACACTAGATAAAACAACATCCAATACCTCCTTAAATAGGATAGCAGGAATAGTATCAAGAGAACAAGTGGTTAATTTCATATTAGAAATCACAGCCAGCAAATCAGAGTGAGATATAGTCTGAAAAACAGACAGGCTAGAAGAACTAATCTGTAAATTATAACAACTTTGTATGAGGATTCCTAATACCAGAGGACAAGGATAGTTTAGGTAAAATATAGGTATTGCTGTAGTTGAAATAAACATTTCTTTTTATTGCACATTGTTGTGTTTATGTGTTAATACGAGATTAATATCTCTTATGTATGGGCAGTCGTGGCCTAATGGATAGAGAGTTGGACTTGTAACCCAAAGGTCATGGGTTTGGGTCTCGGGTCCGGCAGGGATTGTAGGTGGGGTGAGGGAATAACCAACACTCTCTCCATCCTCAATACCTTGAGCAAGGTACCAACCCCCAACTGCTCCATGGGCGCTGCAGCGTTGGCTGCCCACTGTTCCGGTTACCAAAAGCAGGATGGGCTAAACAGGAAGGGCTCTGCCACATGGTTGTAAGGGTCTAATTTGACAATTCACAGTATAATAGCTTCAGCCATAGTTAACAAATCCAATTCAAATTAATTTGCTCTGTGGCTTCTTGCCATGAATCCAAATAAATATGAATATGATAAATATTCATTATAAATATGAAACAGTTTTATGCAGACTGCAAGAAAAATTATAATAATTGTGTACTTGAAAGAACCACTGATTTTGTTCATTCCTGCATTTAGCTTAGAACCCATTATTAAAAACATTTACATCCATGAAGTATTATGTATTAAGTATTAAATGCAGAGCACAAATTCTGAGTATGGGTCACCATACTTGGCCACACACCACTTCCCTTCCCTTTTTTAGATGTTCAAGTCATCATTTTGCTATAGAAACAGGCAGATGGAGTAATACACCAATGGCAGAGAGAATCTGTAGTTATTGTAAATTAACATCAAATATTTCTGTGATAGAAGATGAGAAGCATTTTTTGTACGATTGTTCCTTGTATGTGGATTTGCGTAAGAAATACTTAGGTGAGCTTGTGCTTGTTGGTGATGTTTGTATTGATGTGTCAAGTGCTTGTAATTCGGGATATGCATGGACATTGGCATTGTATATATACCATGGAATGAAGAAAAGATTATCTGCCATGTTATTATGATTTTGTGGAACTATGTGCCGAGAGGCCATGTATTCCTGGAATAAATTTGAAACTTGATATTAATGTTTCCTGTTTTACCATTCTAAAATGATTTTACAATATAATACTTCATGGATGTAAATGTTTTTAATAATGGGTTCTAAGCAAAATGCAGGAATGAACAAAATCAGTGGTTCTTTCAAGTACACGATTATAATTTTTCTTGCAGTCTGCATAAGTGTTTCATATTTATAACATTTGGATTCATGGCAAGAAGCCACAGAGCAAAATCATTTGAATTGGATTTGTTAACTATGTCTATGGCTGAAGCTATTATACTGTGAATTGTCAAATCAGACCCTTACAACCATGTGGCAGAGCCCTTCCTGTTTAGCCCATCCTGCTTTTGGTAACAAAATAATAGAACAAACTAAGATTCCCACAAACAAAGATATTTTCAGACAGTCAGTCTCTTCCTTAACTTCTGCAAGTGCATGCACTAGAACTAATATAGAGCCTTTTTTGGAGTCAAAACACGCAGGCAGCATCTGTTACAAAAATAAAAAAATAGATAAATGTTACAAATTTAAGTGAAGCGGGAAATGGTATACATCCCCTTTTCTATTTATATAGGTGGAGTGACTAAAGAAAGCTGATTTCATTTCCCAGTTAACATAAAAAACTTGCTGTGAACAACATTTTTCAATTAGACGCTAAACTGAGTAATAAACCACAGAAATGCCACATTAGGCATTTCTGGCATAAAGAAATGCCACATTAGGAAATGTTGACTCATTCTGAATAACTTTCCTGGTTGAGAAACCTCAAGTTTGTAACAAAGATGAACAAATATGCTACACATAATGCCAGTTTCTGGAATGCCCATTGTCCCAATTATTAATGACAATTCTACAGCATCAACTCTATCAAACGAGTTCTAACCTCATCAATAAGCTTGCGTGCGTTAGCAGTGGTGTAGTCTCCAGCGAAAAAGACAAACAGGCAGGACTCTTCGCTCTCAGTACGGCGCCCTCCTTTGGTCAGTGGCACTATGCTCCGACTTGCTTCAGTAGAGATTCTCACAGACTTGAATTCTGACTCGGGATCTGGTAGAGGCACACAATCCAGGACAACAGCATCTTCTGGTAGGAGACTCCAATTGGTTTCTCCAGAGACAGGTGTGAAGTCATGAATATTGCTCCAGTTGTTGTTAAAGATGCTGAGGCCAGCATCTTTAAAGTGGAAAGCCAGCTCGGGGTAGTAGTACTGGAAGCAGCCAAACTTCATGCCTGTTGAAGACTCAATGATGGGTTGGGTGGCGCAGCACAAAAAGACATCCATTTTCTTGCAGTCTCTGGTGCGGAACTGCTGGCAGGCCACCACACACTTGATATCTTTGCAGTCTCTAAAGAACACGCTGCCTTTGACCGGACCTAACATAATACGGCAGTTCACGCAGTCGTCAATGGTAATGGTTGCCGAATGGTCGAATACGTAGATGTTACAGTTCTCACAATCCTGAATGACAAACTGCTGGCCATTAAGTTTGCCTGGCAACCGGCCCACTATCTCATTCTTGAGGCCTGTCAGCATGAAGTCTTTTGGGTCAACCTGCAAAAAAATGTGCAAACATGTTAATAAATGGAGAACTTATAAAAGCAATAAAACCATTATCAGCTATCTTTGCTCTCTGGTTCCCCTCACACTCTTGTAACAGGACGTTCCCTCCCTCAAAATGTGTGTTTATTAGTTAGAGACATTATGCTTTTGTCTAAAAAAAGCTAATTCTGTTGTAGTTAACTATACTTTAGAACAAACCCTAAGTATTAATTAACACTATAAAGCCTACTGTATCATATTTGATACAATAATTTCTAAGGCCTCTAAATTATTAGCTTGATCAAAACTTTGCTAAAAAACTCTGTTGTACACTATATTCTACTTTCCTTCTGCCCTCTGATTGATAGTTCACACTTTTTATCAAGTAAAATACTTTTTTTGTAATATTCTTAAATTCTTCACCTTCAGGTTGTGGTACATATGTCTTTTTGCTTAAATTTTTTTTAATGATTTTTATAATGAAACATGAGAATAGCTTTTGTATTGTTATTAATGTTTCAAGATGAACATATAAAGGACTCCAGCAACTTTGTTTACTTGATTATAAATACATCAAATTTAGAAAAACTTGTTAGAAAGTATCAAATGTGATACAACAGGCTTCTGAGGAACATTTTGTTTATCTTACAATAATCATTGTATTGCATTGCATTTTATGTTGCATTATATTACATGCCCACTAAAATTAAAACTACAGAGCTCGGAACATAAATCTAAGCATTTAAAAATCAGCCATATTATTGGGAGATAGAGCGACAACTTATATGCATTTCATGCAAGTATTCTGTTATCTTGTTATAAAATTCTTGTTGATTTACATTACAAGCCATCAGAATTTCATCTTAATTTTTAGCCACATAAATAACAACATCTGCACCCAAATACAAAATGGAAACAACAACACCTAACAACCACTTAAAACACCCTAACAGAACCTTACAAAAAATAACTCTTGAGTTTACAGAATTTAAGTAATGTGATTAAATGGAAGTAGTAACAAATCTTTTCCACTGTATGGTGACATATTAGAGAGTAGAGGATTGTAGAAAAAAATGTAAGGCAGGAGGCTTGTTCTATATATCGCCTGGCTGTCATTCTAATAAAATCTATATCATGTATTTAGACAACATATATGGCGAATTTTCACTTCACAGACCTAAAACAGTTATAGAGAACTCACCAAAGAACCCATTGTTTGAAAATACTAATTCCCTGTCAGGTTTTAGGACTAAAAACCGAACAGAGCTATCAATTTTGAGTAGTTTTATAAAAATACTATATGTGACCCTAGACCAAAAAACCAGTCATAATAAGGGTACATTTTTTGAAACTGAGATTTATACATTATCATCAATGCTTAATAAATAAGCTTTCCATTGATGTATAACCATATATGTTAGGACAGGACAATATTTGGCCGAGATATAGCTATTTGAAAATCTGGAATCTGAGGGTGCAAAGAAATCTAAATATTGAGAAACCTGCCTTTTGTCCAAATGAATTTCTTAATGCATATTACTAATCAAAAATTAAGTTTTGATATATTTATGGTAGGATAATTACAAAATATCTTCATGGATCTTTACTTAATATCCTAATGATTTTTGGCATAAAAGAAACATTTATAATTTTGACCCATACAATGTATTATTGGCTATTGCTACAAATATTCCCGTGCTACTTACATGGATTTGTGGTCCAGGGTCACATATTAATTTTTTTTTTTAATATTTATCTTGTGGGGCCAATTGGACGTTTGCTGATTAGATCAGACTCTGCCTTTGACAGATCATTAGACAAAACTCAAACTGACAAACTGTTGGACAGTGACTTGTCTCGTGAATTCATTGCCTTTCAATCTACACTTGAAAGCATCGACCAGGGCAATATTTCAACATAAAATATTTATACTTCCGGACACTTAAATGCTCTCAAAGCTTTGTAATGGGGTTGCGGTCGGAGGGGCAGACACTCCCACCATTATTACTCACTTTCTTCCTCCCTCTGATACAATGTCATACATGTTGATGGCGACACCACTTATGTGGTAATCCTTAACACAGCGTTATCTGTCCAAGCACCAGGCAAACAAGTTACGTGCTCTGACTTTAAGCCGATAATAAGCTCTGTCTATAATTTACCACGGCATCTGAAAACCTATAACCGCCGAGAGACACTGGTAGGTATCGATGGTGAGTCGAAAGCAGCAGAGGAAAACACCGAGAGAAACGACACAAGAGGGGCCAAACCCTTCGCTAGCGTGATTACGCATGTTGTGAACTGCATAAAATGGGCTTAATGTGAATTGAGCTAACGCACATAACAATAGCTATTTCTGACGGACTCTGGTTGAAGTGTATCATTCCTAAAGCAATTATGCAACATAATATATTGTATAGTAACGTTACAGTCTAGAGCACAGAAACGGGTTATAATGCAGGGTCGTACCTTTTCTCGTTTGTCCCAGCTGTATTGCTTGGGAGCCTCCTGGTTGCTGTTGCTGCCCAGCGCAGTATTGTTGGTTTCTGGGAGGTCATTGCCCGTAGCGCTCTCGTCCCCATCGGGCAAAGCAGAGTCTTTTTTAGGAGATTTTCTCCTCGATATTTTGGAGAAGAAACACCCCATTTATGGACGATATGTCAGCGCGTCCCTCCTGTTGTAAATGCCACGCGTTTCTGAAATAGTCCCGATCAGCCGCAGTAGCACTGCTTCTCTCTCGCCCTCCCCAGAAAGTAATCAAGAACACGCAACCTGTGCGCTTCCAGTTTCTTTGGCCCTCGAGTCAGCCAATCACTACAGCGCACCGCGTTACTAGGCAACAGCGAACAGTAGTAGGTGGGGGATGTTACCAATATTTGACCCCTGGCATTTGTAAATAAACCATTTAAACGTTCGTGCTTTGCGTAAACTCATCTCGGCACGTGAATTATAATATTTGTGCACTCGGATACACTGTTTGTATTTTTGTATACATATACATGTGTGTATCATCATGTCCCATTATTGGTGTAAGATGACCCTCTTTTTGTTTTGCTCTTATTGGCAACCTTTAAAAAAAAAAGAAAAAAGAAGCGAATACAACTTGTCACTACATTGACAACCTTTTGACAGCCGGTTTGTGCTTCTAAATAAATAACACTCAAATACATAAATTCTAAATATTTTAAGATATTGCTATGATGTTTAAGTGCTTTTTTTTTTATTAAGAAAGAAAGGCAAGTAACTTTGCAGCTTGTTGAGTGAATTGTCCAGAATGAATGAATGAATGATGCATTTATATAGCGCTTTATTGTGTATTACCGTACACCCAAAGCGCTTTACAATCATGTGGGGGGGGTCTCTCCTCCACCACCAGTGTGCAGCATCCACTTGGATGATGCGAAGGCAGCCACAGTACAACGGCGCCAGTGCGCTCACCACACACCAGTTACAGGTGGAGAGGAGAGAGAGTCAATGCAGTAATTGAACTGCAGAAATGCAGTAAGATGCTAAATGTTGTGTGTGTTTTATATCATTTCCATTGAGGAATTGTACATTACATAATCAGCACTCATTTCAAACAAATAATATTACTGTGAAAATAAAATGTGGAAGAAGTAGCCTACAGATTTCAGTTACTCGCTTATGTGTTAGCCAAGAAAATGTAAAGATTTTAGCTAAAAACTTTTATGTAAAACAGTCAACTTTTTTTTGTGAAATGTGGTTTGACAGAGCAAAATTTCAATCTCACTTAAAAGATTAACATAAAAAGTAATTTGGGCTTTATGGTGTGTGACTCATCATTTACACATAAATGTATATTAAATATAGGCCTACATGTGACATACAAAGCAAGCACATCAGTATTGCACTTGGCTGTTCAACTGTTGTGTAACAAGCAACATAATGTTCTTTGGTAAACTGCATACATGAACTCATCTGTGTGATGCATGTCAACTGATAACAAATTATAATTACTGTTAATTAAATAAATAGCATTTGATAATACATAATAATAACATGCAGACTTTAGAAATATATATATTTTTTTCAAGAAGCAGAAAGAAATCTTTCAGAACTGATTGTCAAAAGGCTGCTGTCTAAAGCACTGACAAAATTCTGGAAACTTTTTCTAAACTGACCTACACTTGCAAACTCTGCGTAAGTGTAAATGACTTTTGAATCTAAAACGTGTGATTCTTTTTGGGTTATATAGTTATTGCTGTACTACAAAGATAGTTTTAAACATGTACTTCTCAGAACCAGAAAATGATGACTTTCCATTTCTCATATAGCAAAGGAAGTGTGATAGTATGCAGAAGAGCAAAAAGGAAATCTCAATTCCTGTTTGTTCCATCAACATGACAGCTAGACCTTTGGAGGTCAGTAAAACTCTAGGTTTTCACATTTTTCAAAACAACTAAATTTTCAGTGATTTAGAAAAAAACTACTTTGCTTCAAATGTTTGCATCCCCATTGAAATTTAAACACATCAGATATCTATATCACCTCTAAAATTGCCTGTCCACAAACTTCAGCCCAGAAAACAAACAAATATTTAATTAATTTAACTACAAACCAGACTATAGCACATATACTGTGTGACAGCTCATACATTTTGACCTCACGAGGTATAAAATCAACATTTTCTATAGGTTAAGCACCTCCTTCACTGCTCATTTGTTGAATGATTTTTAAAACACTTAATTCAAGTGGTTCAAGCCCTGTTTTGTATGATTTCCATGGAATGTACTAGTAACAGAGTGAGAGTGGAGTATTGGTGTGCGTGTCTCTTTAAGAGCTTGAGCCGCGGTCTGCACTGATACCTCTCTCTTTACTGCCTCCGACTCTACCTGACGCAGCTGAAGCAGTGAGTGAGGAAGCCCGCCACCAGCATCCTGCACCATGGAGGCGGCCACAGCACCAAAGCCATGGACATTATATGCATTAGGAAGACACAGCTCAATGTTTCTAATTTTAACGTTAATTTTAAGCCAATGTTTTCGGATAAGAGCAGATGACGGCGGCATGGGGGAACTTGCCACGGAGAAAGAGGCTGAGGAAAGTCACAGGCAGGACAGCGTCAATTTACTTACATTCATTTTGCTTTTGACACTCACTATCCTCACAATATGGCTCTTCAAACACAGAAGAGTGCGCTTCCTGCACGAAACAGGACTGGCTATGATATACGGTAAGAAACGAGTCTTTTTAACATTGCGAAATGCGTTCGGCATCGTCTGTGTCTCAAAACCGATTGAACGGCCGAGCTCGACAACAGCATTTTTGGCCCGTAGTAAGTTACCGAGTCATCAGAGCTGAATCATTTTCAGTCGCGTGTTTTTGCGCATTTTCTGTCTAGATAGGCAGCTCATTAGGTATTGAGACACAGCCGTCATGTAAACCCTTAGCTAAGCCTCATATGAATGAGACCGTGTAGCCTGCTAGCTTGAACGAGTGCTAATGCAAACCTTGTGCAGCGAATGCCATTGTATTTCAGTGTGGTTTTTAAATGGATGTGGAATAGATTGATGTTCTTGGATGCACCATAATAGCTGACACGTGTATTAGCCCATATGCAATCCACAGTTTTAATATTGCATAATGTCTAAATGTGTGTGAAATTATACACCATAACTCAGCCAATCATGCACTCAGACACTGGGGTTTCGTTTCTTATTTTGTTTCTGTTATTCCCCCTGTTGAGTTCCTCATACTAGCTTTGTAAAGTGTGACAGCTTTTGTATTTCAGGTTGGGTCAGTCTGCTACAGTAAGATGATGTTATGTCTTCTGTGTCAAGAGTCCCAACCGTTCATAAGCTCTACTTTAAAGGAATAGTTCACCAAAAAAATGCATTTACTCTCCCTCATGTTGCTTCAAACTATTATTATAATTTTTTCTGCTGTGGAACACAACATTTATAAGAATTACACTGGTTGCTTTCCAATGCACTTGCAATTAATGGCAACTTTTAAGCTTATAAAAAGCCCACTAAAGCATCATAAAAATGTTAAATTGTTCACTGTTTTCCAGGTTTTTTGAAGCCATGTGACTGATGGAAAACATCAAGTATGGCTCGCTGTAGTCCACAACATCCAGGGGGCGTGGTTGGATCCACATCTAGGGGGTGGAAATTGGTAGGTTTAGGGGTGGGTTTAGGGATCAGGGGGTGGAGATGGGTAGGTTTAGGTGTATGTAAGGTGGGAGGAGTTGGATCTGGATCCAACCATGCCCACTGGATCTTGTAGGCTGCTGCGAGACTTCTCGAAAATATTGACATTGGCCCTAGTGTTCATGAGAGAACGAGTGATCACTGCACTTTTGAATCATAAATTTCTCTTTTGAATCTTCAGTTGGTTTATCCAGTTCACAAAATCTAGTTGTTGGAAGGCAAGGTTGTCATTGCATCACTCATGACAATAATTTTTATGATACTTTTATGGCATTCTTTTTGAAGCCTTTACACCTCTCTCCCCAAGCATCTGATCTTGTAAAATGTGTGGTAAGTGCTGTCGCTCCATAGTATAAACAAGAGTACGTGCGATCGCGAAACTGAAAGTGAAACGTGCGTTCCAAAGCGGTTTCAATGCCCAGCATATTAATAACGGCTCCCTGATGCCCGCATTTTATTTACAGTATAATTACCCAACGATATAACTGCGCAAGAAAGTATTGAAATATATATATTTTCCCTGTGTTTCCTTCCTGTGAGCTACTGAAATGAGCCGCCAATCAGAGCAGAGCTCAACATTGAGCCGCACTGTGAAACAGCCAATCAGAGCAGAGTTCAACATTATTATTCATGACCCTTCCAAATAAGCCAATAACAGACCATTTCATTCTGGGGAGAAATCCTAGGGTTGTAAATCGACATGTAAAACTGTTTCTGGAGAATTTTTTGCTTTATCTAAGCCACATACCGTCTATGTAGATATCAGAGAACAATTTAACATATTGTATCAATGCATTCTATGGCACCTTTAAGTGTGAAAAATCAAAGGCCTTCACCAAAGTCAGCAAACATCTGTGTCTTCACATGTGTCGTCTTCAGAGGAAATGAGAGCTCTATCATCAGTGGTTGCTCTGAAGTTCAAAAGCATTGCTTGGTCACGAGGAAAAGACTGGGTTGAAACAAGCTAGCTGCTATTTGGTTTCACACCGTTTCAGTAAATATTGATTAGATTAATATGATAGGCATCACCATATTCATGCATCTAAATTGTTGACCCTGGGGTCTTTTTTGTGACTGAGCACATACCTGTTTGACATGTTGAGCAGCAGGTATGGCTTAAAATGCAATGTTGATGAAGAGCCACATTCACCAAATTTACTTTTGCTATTAAATAACAGCATTTACAACAGTTCACCAAAAGTCTTGGGGACTTCCAATTCTTTTTGCAAGATTCTCACTGTGGAATTAATAATAGGGGATTTTATACTAAATACAGTAGACAGTGTTTGGTGCTCGGTGTGAAGTTTAAACAGAGGTACATACACTATCATTTAACAGTTTGGAGTCAGTATGATTATTTTATACTTTTATTCAGCAGGGACACAATAAATTGATATGACAGTGAAGACATCTAAAATGTTACAAATGACTTCTATTTTAAATTAATTAAACTTGATTTTCTAAAGAATCATGAAATTATCATGATTTCCTCAAAAATATTAAACTGCACACCTGTTTTCAACATTGCTAAATGAAAAGAAATGTTTCCTGAGAACCAAATCAGCATATTAAAATGATTTCTGAAGGATCATGTGACACTGAAGACTGGGATAATGGCTGCTGATAGTTCAGCTTTGCCATCACAGGAATAAATGACATTTAAAGGATATTAAAACAGAAACGTTTTTTGAAAATTGTAATAATACTTAATAGTATTTCTAGCATAAGACGCATTTAATTCACATTTAATTGATCTAAATGTTTGAATGGAATTGTCCTTTAAAAAATGTAAATATTTGCTGCTCCCCTCTTTTCAAGCAGTATATGTATGACAAGGCTATTCTGTTTCTACTAGTTTTTTTTCTTAAGAAAAAATGCTTCTAAACCTCCTTGTTTCTGAATTAGATTATTTCAGTTTTCATTACACGTTATTACTTTTGACAGCCTGGTCCAAGTCATGTTTTAAACCCAATTTGTACTGTTTAACTTGATTTAAAACTGGTCTGTTTCTTTCCACACCCTCATCTTTTATATTCCTATCCATCAATCGCTCCATCAGTGGTTTCTCTAGTGTGTAATTAGCTTTGATAGTATGCACTAGCTTCCTTCCTATTAATCTGCCCCATTCTACACCTTGCACGTCTTTTTAGGATGAATTGCACTCAATTACAAAGCAGATTTGACTTCAATCACTGAATTGCACTCAATTACAAAGCAGATTTGACTTCAATCACTGCAGACATTAAGCTTGCTGTCACACTGAAATAGGAGATGCTTTTCTTAAGAAAACATGATTAAGCGAACATCTTACACCATTATTAATTTCTTCTCCTGTCAGTCACCTGAGTTGTGAATGCCATGTGATGTGACTTATGACTCTGAAACTACAAGAAAATTATGTCATGATGTGTACAAAATATACAAGAATGAGGACGAATGACGTTTGATCAGAATTTCTCTGGTGGTCTACACAGGTTTGCAACGGACATGTGAACTCTGGTTTAGCATCAGACATGTGAACTCTTCCTCTCATAAGTGCGTGCAGCCAAATAAAACATTCGGGCAACAGGAAATGGTGCAATTCTGAAAGTAGTGTGAAAAATGTATTTTGAAATTCTTTAGCTTCATGGAAAAAAAAATCTGAATATAGTTACTTTGTTAACGGTTTGGCAGCATAAAAAAACAATCTGGACCAAATAAAAGGGATTCTGTTCCTGTTCCTTATATTGTTCAGCAAAGTAATGTTTTTAGTATCCTTGAACTGTTTTAGGGGCAGTTATAGTGTCTACCACCACCAGGGATAACTGCTAAGCTAACTGGTTCATGCTAACCTGCCAACCCTTGACTCCCTGGATCCTGGCTCTGGATCGTGAATTTGTTAACATACATATTGTATTTTCTAAAATGTCTGGAGTACAGATGTGGGCACAGAATTGATTCTTTGTATCCTTGGATGTTAATTAATTGAAATTGTGGCCAATTTAATTTTGCTTTGTACCATATATTTTGTTCCTTTTAGCTGAAACTGATGTTAAGATGTTTGCTGCCTATGAACAAAGCCAAGTTATTAGCTTTACTTTTGAGTACCGTGGCATGCACTGTCAGAAAATGTGCAAAAGTGATATCTTTAGGGGTAGTATATCTGGTAAAAAAAATTGTGCAGATTTATGTTGAATGAACTCAAATAGTGCTTTCCACATACTCCCAGAATAAATGTGCAATCTTTAGGGTATGTATTTGACTCCACATAAATCTGCAGATTTTTCCCTATGAAATCAGTACCGTTTAGACCTAGCATTGATTTAAAGTAGAGTAATTTGCCTGATTTTAGCAGGAGGTTGTGCGATTTATGGTGTTTTTTTTGTGCTTCTGTTCTTGTTTCTGTAGCCCATTCTGTGTGTGCTGTTGACTTCCTCTGGTACTTCATTAGTATGGAAATACCCTCCAACAGATTTGACACAGCAGGCTCTCATCTCTACTCCCTGTCATCACACAGAATCCAATCTGTTTATACTGTGTTTTTAAGGAAAGAAGTGTAATTTCTGTGCCACAGCAAAAATGGATTGTTTCCAAACAAGTTTCCTTTTTCACAAACTATGTGTATGTATTGAATGAGTATGTGAGTGGTTTATCTTCTTTGTGTCGAACAGGTCTGTTGGTGGGTGTTATTTTGCGGTATGGCATCCCCTCCACCAGTTACCATAATACAACTCCTCCGAGTTGCACCCTGCAGGAGGGTCCTGTCAGCACGGTGCTCCTCAACGTTAGCGGGAAGTTATTTGAGTACACACTCAAGGGGGAGATCAACCTTAGAGAAATCCACAGTGTGGAGCAGAATGACATGTTGCGCAAGGTATTTCAGCAACTGCATACATACACACATATACAAACGCTTCAGATAATCCTGCAGCAGAGGTTTGTCAGAGGAAGACATTTCATTTTCAGCTTTAATTTCTGTCACCTGTTCAGCAGGGTGGTTGTTTAAAACTAAATCCTATAAAATTGTTTTTGTTAGTTGAAATAAAATAAAATATTAATATTAAATTGAAACACCTAAGCTAAAAACTTAAAAACGTAAACTAAATTGGAATGAAAATAAATGAAAGCTAAATAAAAATATTTAAAAATAATAATAAAAATACACAAACAGCACATAAAAATGACTCAAATGAAAATATAAAAATAAAAGCTACTTCAAAATATCAATAAATGCTATAATAATATAAATAATATTAACATTGTTGTGCAGATGTTTTAGAATTTGCATTCCAAGGCAGTAGCAAGGTCCAGTCTTTAAGAACTAAGAATATTTAAGATTTTCTTTTTTTTTTGTCCCTATCCATTTGCTTAAAGGGATAGTTCAAGTTGTTACAAACCTGTATGAGCTTCTGTCTTCTGTTGAACACAAAATATAATTTTCTTGAAGAATGTTGGTAACTTAACAGTTTCTGGTCCCCATTGACTTCCATAGTATTTTTTCTATACTATGGAAGTCAGTAGGAGCCAAAAACATTTTTGGTTACATTTGGTCACGTTCTTCAAAATATCCTCTTTTAAGTTTAACACCATAAAGAAACTCAGAAGTTATAAATTATGGAATTAAATGATAAATATCCCCCTGCTACTGA
The DNA here is from genome assembly GCF_936440315.1 of Barbus barbus. Classification (NCBI taxonomy): domain Eukaryota; kingdom Metazoa; phylum Chordata; class Actinopteri; order Cypriniformes; family Cyprinidae; genus Barbus; species Barbus barbus. Next base: position 20,157,745 of record NC_136753.1, read on the forward strand.
TCTGAACAGCAAACAGACAACAAAGATAAAAACTGTAAATTAGTCATTTGAAAGCCTATCATTATGACACCTCATCATCCTCCTAATTTTTGTTTAAACTAAAAAAAGACAAGCCCCAATAATGTCTCACCACAACTTCCTTTTTCAGTAGAAAATACATCAACACAGGACTAGCAATTGCAGTTTTAAGCTATTCATAAGGTCTACATTTACTTCAAAAGATTTGACACGTTTTGTCTATTACAAGCATTTGTTTGTAACAATTATATATTTTTCTTCCAGTTGACCTTTGACCCAGAAGTGTTCTTCAACATTCTGCTACCTCCCATCATATTCCACGCAGGATACAGCCTCAAAAAGGTACGAGTGGTATTGTGACCTGGGATTTACCTTCAGTTTTAGCTTTCATTTTGCTTGTTTAGTAGAGCGTTCATCCATAAAGGTTCTACTTCACCACTTTACATTATGAAATTTTGAGATATGTTCTAGTCTAATGCAACCTGATCTCTGTTTCAGTGGAAGTTTAACCATAGAAGTGAAGTGAGATGCAGACCAGATATTCATGATCAAGAGTGTCTTAACAGCTGGTCAAACTTCACTTATATTACACTGGCACCAAATGTGTTATAGTTAAGTTAATGTGTATTTAACATGGGAAGTCAGATTCTGACCTTTGGGTATCATCTATAAAGTCAGGTTTGGTTTTAGTGTTTACTAGCGTTATTGTTCCTCATGACTTGTAATTCAGTGGCTTACAGTGTTACTTGGGCTATTTTTAGAAGAATTACAGTGCTTTTTGGCATTAAACTTTATCAGCAAAAATACAAACACATTGAAGTAGTGTACAGAGGCATTGCTTATTATTCTGTATATTGTTTTTACACTTACTTGAAATCTTTGAAGTCATAGTTCATCCAAAAAAACATATTTTAGTTTTTTTGGCCAGGTGTTCGACACCCAAGTACACAAAAGTACACAGTGTACTTCTACTCTTCATCCATTTAATTTGTGTCAAATGAACTGAAGTGTCAACTCTTTCCATGTAATAAGGGCTTTTAGTCGAAGACCTCGCTGAAGTACTCTGCCATGTAGACTGCAATGCATAATTTCACCAGTTGCACTGAACAGAATCTAATGTAACAGAATGTCCATACATTATCTACTCAATACCCTTTTTGGTTGATTTTACTGCAGTGTTTATTAGGTGGATATCATGTTTATCACTCCTGGATTCCAGATATTTCAGATTGTGCTGAGTGTGCAGGGAGGCCCCGAGGAAGTGAGAGGAACGGGTTTCTGCCAGCTGTGTGTGTTTGACTCACAAGGCTGCGTTGTTTCCTCTCTTTGTACCACATTAGACTTTTTTTGTTTTTTTGATGAACCTTATAGAATGAAGGAAAAATATGCTGCTCAGAGATTGTATGAATTTTGGCAGTAATTCAAATTAAAATGTTTACCGCACACCAAAATTTCACGCCAAGCTTTTGTCTTGGATTGAACAGGCCTTAAAGGGATAGTTCACTGAAAAAAATAAAATATTGTCATTTTCTCACTTTCAAGTTGTTCCAAAGATGTATGACAGACTTTCTTCTGTGGACCATAAAAGAAGATATTCTGAGAAATGTCTTTGTAATTTCTTTTTTTGTGTCCATTCAATGGAAGAGAGTGGTAACCAAAACTGTTTGGTTACCATTCAAAATATCTTGGAAAAACAGCCTGAGTAGTGAGGGTGAGTAAATGATGACATAATGTTCATTTTTGGCTAAGCTACCACAAAATCTGCACCCAGAGTAAACTCCCCTGAATTTCCAAGAATTGCAATTTCAGTTTTTCATCAAATTCAACCAAACCTTGTGTACTTATTTATTATTTTACCAAAATTATTTGTTTTCTTCTGTCGATATAAGTGTAATACTCTGTTCCACTTAACAGAATAAAGTATTACATACATTCTGCCAGTATGTATTTTAAAAAAGGACTCTTCCCCCCCTTAAAATCAGCACAAAAATGTGGAAAAACAGATTAGATAGATAAACACAGTGGAATGGTGGTGTAAACACAGGCTAAAAAACTATCCGGGTTATGAACAACAATGTCTATAGTATAGATGTCAGTAGGATATGTCAGTAAGGTATGTGGGTGTGTGTGAGTTATTTTTTTTTTCAATACAATTAATTTTTTTCGTCCCAAATAAATGAGTATTTTTATTCACTAAGGACACATTAAAATGACCAGAAGTCTCAGTAAAGACATTTATAATGTTACAAAAAACCTCCATTTCATCTAAATTCAATTCTTTTTAACTTTCTATACATCAAAGAATCCTGAAAGAAAATTGTATTACGGTTTCCACAAAAATAATAAGCACAACTATTTTCAACATTGACTTGAGTAATGACTGCTAAAAATGTTAAGGTTTCACAATATTATAATTTTTACTAGTTCTTCAAATGCAGCCTTTGCTGATATAGTATTTATTATATAAAAATGCATACAACAGAGACTGAAAGGTTTTCTCAGGACAAGGATATTTTTCCACTTCTTTGTTGTTTTGTTTAACATGCTCTTCCTTGTTCCTCCAGAGACACTTCTTCAGAAACCTAGGATCCATCATAACTTATGCGTTCCTGGGCACTGCCATTTCCTGTTTTGTCATTGGGTAAGTCAGTAAGGTTCAAAATATTCCCACAGACCATGGAATATTTTACATACAGACAGTGGATCAGCCATGACATGCCTCAGAAACTTTTTACAAATTATACAGACGAAACAGAGCTATACTAAGGAGGGACTCATTTTGATTATGGTTTAAGTGAACTCCACAAAAGGTGGCCAGTTACAGCATGTAAATCTATACACTTTAAACTATTAAAAAAGTAGGTTTTGTGCTAACCAATAACATACATGTGCCAGGTTCAGGCACGCAGTGGAATTTATGGCACCAGTAATCAGCCACCATCAGATTCATTTCTTCATTTGCTGTCGTATGAGCTTCACCTTCACGCTTAGTACCTTGAGCACACATTTTGTCCGGCAATACAAAAAGGTTTTTCAGTGTTAAAAATCAGTGTGTCAGACATGTTTAAAAACTGGTTTAATATCAGCAGGTTCATTTGTCACATTATACAGTGAAAAGTCAACTTGCATTGCATTGTGGGATACAATATTCTGGCGGTGTGCTTTGTTGTATACTCCACATTTTGGAAAATGTTGTTGGATACCTGTTTGTTTCATACATATAAGGAGCATTTCAGTACTAAGCAAATAGTATGAATCATATTTTATGTGCCATTATAAACATAGCTTCCCTTTGAGTTGTGGTCTTACAAGCCTATTTAAAAAAACTGTTTTTGTTTAAGAAACCTCATGTATGGCGTGGTGAAACTGATGCAGGTTTTGGGTCAACTCACTGACAAGTTCTACTACACAGACTGCCTCTTCTTTGGTGCCATAATATCTGCCACAGATCCAGGTACTTCTTCTCTCTCTTCCTCCATTTTTGTCTTTGTTCTCTTTTTAGGTAAAATAAAGTTGCTGTTAAACACTGAATCTTTTATATGAACTGACTAGCAAGTTGTGCATTACCATTCAGGATTTCAATACGTTGTGTTGCTGATTTGTGTGTGTGTGTGTGTGATTTTTAGTCACAGTGCTTGCGATTTTTAATGAGCTTCATGCTGATGGTGATCTCTATGCACTGCTGTTTGGAGAGAGTGTCATGAATGATGCAGTCGCCATAGTCCTTTCATCGTAAGTCCCAATTTCAAACAGTATCACTTTCTTGTTCCCTTTCTTTTGCTACAAAAAAAAAGGATAAAATCACATGTTTTGTCAGAGGCAGTTGGCGGGATTTCCCAGGATGTCAGCACAGAGGGGGTGCTGGGGACATTTTCACTGTAATGCTGAATAGTAAAAATGAATGATGCTGCAACTCCAGTTCTGTTTTAGGATGGCGCTCTGACTCCCCCTTTTGGACACAATGAGCTAAAGCTGATCGTTTCTGATTTTCTTTTTTGGGGCCACTTACACAATTTGTCAGTATAGTTAGATTATCACAGCAAACTGTGCTGTTTAGTCTTTGGTTGAAAATAAAAACATGCATATAAAATAAATTTTAAACAAAATAATGTGCATTTTCAGGTAATCTGTGTAATCAAATCAGCACAGTCAGTTAATTTAATGATTTGGATCGTTTTGTCTTTGGTTTGCAGGTCTATTGCGGCGTATCAGCCTGCGGGAGCCAACACACACACATTTGATGCCTCTGCCTTCTTCAAATCAGTGGGTGTCTTCTTGGGTATCTTCAGTGGCTCTTTTGCTATGGGTGCGGTCACTGGAGTAGTCACTGCCCTCATATCCTTTTGCATGTTATTGTGAAATCAGTCTAAATATATTTAGGTTTATACAAATAAGTTGTGTCGATGCCCTTTTGGCTTCATTATGATGTCGATTCTTTTACCCATTTGTAAAATTATTAACATTATAGAATTATCCTCAGTTGCTGATTTCTGTTAAGAGTACCTAGTAAATACTGTTTGTATATTCATTCAAAAGTTTGGAGTCAGTAAAAAAAAAAAAAAAAAAAAAAAAAAATATATATATATATATATATATATATATATATATATATATATATATATATATATATATATATATATATATATATATATTAGTATTTAAAAAAAATCAAAATCACAGTAAGAGTATTTTTAAACTTACAAAAATCTGATTTCAAAACTTACAAAAAAATCTACAAAAATCAATTTAAAATAATTGCTGTTTACCTTTCTATTTATCAAAATTGTTGAAAAAATGCATCACTATTTCCACAAAAATAGGAAGCAGCACAACTGTTTTCGATTTTGATAATATTTCTAGAGAACTCAGCATATTTGAATGATTTCTGAAAAATCATGTTACACCCCATAACTAGAGAAATGGCTGTTGAAAATTCAGCTTTTTGTCATTCATTTTAAAATATATTAAAATAGAAAACCGCTATTTTAAATTGATAATTTTTCACAATATTACTGTTACTGTCAAATAAAGCAAGCCTTGATGAGTAAAAGAGACTTTCCCCCCCAAAAAAACATAAGAACCCCCCCCCCAACCTTTGAGTGGTAGTGTACATCTTTAGTAATTTTTATCTTTTTATTTTTATTTTTATCATTAGCTATTTGTTTTAGATATCAGATATGTGGTTTAAATTCTTAACTTTATCCACGTGACAAAATTCACCAAGCTGCACTGTTTCCCTCTGCTGGAGACAGCTCTGTTCTTCCTCATGTCTTGGAGTACTTTTCTACTGGCTGAAGCTTGTGGATTCACAGGTGGGTGTTTTGTGTGGGTTGGTAATGAAAGCATAGTGGATAATCTGCTGGGTAACCAGAGGTCAAACTATAATATAATAAAGTATAATATGAAGCTGCAGCTGCAGCTGCTTCCCCTCTTGGAACAGCACAACATTTCCTTCTATAATTAAATATCAACTGCAGTAACGATATCAGTTTCTGGTGTTTAGAAAATCATCTGCTCAGGTTTAATGTGCTTTATTAGCATGACCAAAAATTTACATTCATGTTCATGCATACAAATATGCAAATAAAATTCAAAAACTTAAAACTTCCTTCATATTGCTGTTCCTGGGCAGGCCATGTTGCTGAATGATAACATCCTTGATGTGTAAATGTGTTCAGTCATTTGTACTTTTCATCTGGTTGTTTCATTAGTCACCTCCAACCTGTACTGAAATTACATCCTATCCCCCATTTGAAAGAAAAAAGGTACTTATGATGCTGATATCCTTTACTATTTTAGGTGTTGTTGCTGTGCTGTTTTGTGGCATCACACAGGCCCATTATACCTACAACAATCTCTCTGAGGAATCAACCCAACGCACTAAACAGGTAAAATATTTTAACCTTGTTTCAGGTCAAATATAGGAACCTTTGGCTTGTAGTTGCTTTCAGAGCAGCTGGTATAAAACCAGAGTGAAAAGAACTGTGACAAAGTTGAAAAAGTAAGGTAAATAGAAAAAAGCAACAAGGATTTTTTTGGGGGGGTGGGAGACTTGCATATTCCACTTCAAAAGATGCTTTGATGCAGGGGGGCCTCAAGTCTAGGGATAGCGCTAAGTGAATTCCCAGCACCCCTGTGGTGTTGTCAGAGCAGTGCAATGTGTGATGAAGTGAAGTGGGGTGCAAAAGTAATAATGACACCCCTGTGGCACTGGATTTCTCTCCAGGAGGCCGGACTCGCTATTATCAAAGCTCCTGTCCATAGAGAGAAGGGTTAGAAGTTACAGTCACAGGAGTTGAAGATACTGGTCTTGGCTTTAGATCTAACATGCATTACAAAAGGCATTGTAGGGTATACAGAGGTGGAGCATGTATTTCTAGTACACTCAGGAATTGATTTTGAAAACGTGTGATTTTGTTTTTCTGAATGTTGTTTCAGCTGTTTTGTTGACCAAATGTGCTGTTGTCAGATGCATACGGCTTCATGTGTGGCATGTTTCTTTGCTGTTGCAGTTGTTTGAGGTGCTGCACTTCCTAGCAGAGAACTTCATCTTCTCATACATGGGCCTGGCACTCTTCACCTTTCAGAATCACGTCTTCAGCCCCATTTTCATATTTGGAGCATTTGTATCCTTGTCTTTCAGTTGAAATGAAAGTTTCACATTGCAGCTTTTACATGAGGAAGTGGTAATGTGCATTAACCCCTAGCATTTACTTCAGTCAGATAGTAAGAGTTTGACAACATGTTAGAGAAGATGTACCTGTGAGCCAAATCATTTTAAATGCTAAAAACATCTGGAAAAGTTCATGGCTGTTTTATCATCTTGATTTGTCATTTATGACCACTAGGAGGCATTATGTATTAGTTTTAAAGGAATAGCAAGTCACTATTCTGTTGTATTATTTTAGATTATGACACTCTTTCAAAAAGGACTAAATCACCATAAAAGTGGTCAATATGACTTGTGTGCAATAATACAAGTTTTGTGGAAACCATACAATACTGTACTTGTTTTTAAATGGCAAATTCTAAAATATTTTACATAATTGTTCTTCAGCATTATCTGTGGGTTGAAATTTTAACCATTAATTTAAAGCAGCATAATCTACAATAGCGTTCAAAAGTTTGAAGCCGGTAAGGTTTTTTACAGATTTGACAATCTCTTGTGGTCGACAAGTCTGCTTTTATCTGATTAAAAATACAGTACAAACAGTAATATTGTGAAATATTATAACAATTTAAAAGAACGTTTTTTTTTTTATTATTTATTTTAGTATATTTTAAAATGTATTCATGTGAAGACAGATGAATTTCAGCAGCCATTACTCCAGTCTTCAGTGTCAGATGATCCTCCAGAAATCATAGAAGCTCAAGAAAGTCTTCTTATCATTATCAATGTTGAAAATGGCTGTGGTGCTTAATATTTTTGTGGAAAATATTTTTTCTTAGGATTCATTAAATTGTAAGTTCAAAAGAATAGTGTTTAGGTGAAATGGAAAACATTAGTAACAAGTTTTTACTGTCACTTGATTAAATGTTAATGCATCCAACCAAATGTTAATGCAAACCCTTTTGAACAGTAATGTAGGTCTAAATTTCCATTAACTTAATATGTCATATGTGAGAAGGTTTTTCTTAAACATTTTGACTACTAGATATCTATCTTTATCGGCCGGGCCTTGAACATCTATCCTTTGTCTTTCCTGATTAACCTGGGCCGAAGACACAAAATCAGGGGAAACTTTCAGCACATGATGATGTTTGCAGGTATGGTGGTGAGAACACCTGGCCTACTTCCTGTTCTCTGATGCTTGCATGACATTGAAGAGACAGAACCATTTAATAAATATAATGAAGTAGAATATAAATCGGTGCAATCAGTTTTGTAGCGTCCTTTAGTGTCAGACTCTTTGATGTGAACTCTCTGTAGATTTCAGCACCCTGCTGAAGCTTATCGAGATCTAAATTAAGAGTGAAATGAGGCATCAGATTCAGAACATCTCTAATAACAGCTCTTTATGTGGAGCAGCTCCCTCCAGACCAGCAACACCACCCAGCTAAAAGGGCAGCAAAGTGCAGTGCCCTTAAAACACAACTGATCAAGTGTGATGGCTGTTTGCCTACTTAAGTGCATTTCCATTCTATTTGTAGCAGGGCTGTCAAAATCTATTGTTACTGCTGTGTGTGTGTTTGTGCTCTGCAGGGCTGCGAGGGGCAATGGCATTCGCTCTGGCTATCCGTGATACTGCTACATACGCGCGACAGATGATTTTCACCACGACCCTGCTCATTGTGTTCTTCACAGTTTGGGTGTTTGGAGGAGGCACCACGCCAATGCTGTCCTGGCTACATATCAGGTCAGAGTTCAAGAGACTTGATCAGTGCCCTATCTGACCTATTTTTAAGAGTTTTTAAGGGATTTTGGAAAATATTTCATACACAGAAAGTTTTAGAATTTCGCGCAGTGAAGAATTAGCGCTGGAAAGGCGTGGACACAGTTATTTTTGCGCCTGACCTTATTGAATTATGCATTTATAGGAATTTCCCTTTCAGACGCAAAATTTATGGGAGGAGAGTATTAAAATGAATCGCGCAATGCGATTTACTAACATTTGCACTTGTCAAATTACTGGTATTTGCACCATTATTTAACACTTTAAAAAAGCAGGTGGTAATTTGCGCTGCTCTTGGTAGAATCAGCTGGTCCATATGGAAATTATCTGGCTGCGTCTGTGTTTTTTAATATGTGCATTGTTAGTAAATCACACGCAGAATTTTCCCCTCCCATCTGTGCTTTTATGGAATTTCGCTCTAATGCAAATTTGCCCTTAGTAAATGTGGCCCTTTGTGTTTGCATACAGGACGGTAAAGCCTACACTGTCCTTACTGAAAAAATGGCACCTGTGGTTGCCATAATAATTCTGTAAAAATACAGTGAAAATGTAAACACATTTACAAAACCAATAATAATGAAGAAAGTTTATGAAGAAAACTACATTTTAAACCAGTAAATGCAACAGTCCTTCTCTTTGCTGAATTAGGCCACACTGCTACTAAAATCTGTTTTGTATTTTAAACATATACTGACAACCACCATGATCACACACATGATAAAAAGAAAGCTACATGATGAAAAGTTAATCACAAATAGCTTTTCCACAAGTAAATACTAATGTAGATTGTGCATACAGTGTCATAAACACAAATACAAAACACCATCATGGTAACAATAATGCAATAAACAGTAATTAGTATGTGTTGTAACATAAAACCCTAATATACATAACTGATAACAAACTATTAAGAAACACATTTATTTAAATGAAATGCCATCAAATGTGAGAATCCTGGGAATGCTAGTTTATAGTTTTTAACTGTAAATTAGAAGATGACTTGTTATTTTTTATTCCCACAAACTGTATATTTAACAGTATTTTACTGTAAAATTGCATTAAATGCAAAGTTGCATCTAATACAGTTCCTCAACATATGTAGTAAGGGAACTACCTTTAACCAGGTTTTTACTTATTTTACTGGTTTGTGTTCTTGTATAACTTTGAAAAAAGACTTACACGGACTCTCCAGCAGGTGGCAGAAAAGCTCAGCATAAACTTGTTTTTTCATTTTATTAATCGAGCAGATTTTAACAAATGAGGTCGTATTTGAGTTTCCTTAGTAAGACCGCTTATGACCATTTTGTGGCATCATAGAGGGTTTAAAAGCCATTAGGTTGAGACGGTTGACACACGTTTGTTTGTCAGCAGTGCGCTCTTCCCTTTTGGTTTGTTCTGAGGTGAAATCTTCTCAGAAAATGAACCACTCAAAAGCAGATGGGAAAGGAGCTGGGCTTGTTTTTGTTGCCAAGAGCCAGTGTTTGTCTGGCTGTCCTCAGCAGGGGCTGGCTGATACAGCGCCATTAATAAGTGCTGATAGTTTGTCAGAATAAAGAGGATTATTGAGGACCAATGCTGATGGCAGCTGCTGTAGAATGAGATTGAGAAGCTCAGGTTATTATCTGCAAAACTGCTGTGCACTCAATGAGTCACAGATATGCGTAGGGTGACCACAACGGGGTAAATAAAACGAGGGCAAGAATCTAAGCAGCGTTAAAAACAGTATTTCTGTAAATGAGTTGCTTTTGTCCGATAATACCAATAAATCAGGGGGCGATATGGGCTTCAATTTTCTTCAAACACCAACTAAATGGCTTTGAGATCTAATGACTGGCCTTATGTAGGCTGACTGGAATTAAGACCGGATAGGAATAAGAATAGATTGCGTTCATAACTGTAATTGTCTTGAGTCTCCCGCTTCATAACACTCTTAATGGAGACATTTTTGTTATTGCAGATTTTTGCATGTGCAATGCTTAGCAACCATAAAGATAAGAGGTCAAATGCATGAGGAAGTATTTATAGTAGGATTTCTTTAAATGGATAGTTCTGCCTAATATTTATATTCTGTCGTTTATACACTTTCATGCTGCAAGAACATGTTTGAATGGATTGAGTGCAACAAGTGTTAACTAAAACTATAAAGATTCACTTTTTAATGAAGCTGAAATAAAATATAAATATTAGATGGCCTGGGAATTGTAACAGAACTGTTTGTTTAGTAGGGCTGTAATCAACCAAAGAAAATCTTGGTCGACTGAAGTCCTGAAACTTTCGACTAAAAATCGACTAAAAATGACGTTGTGGAGAAAAAAAACGTATGTTACATTAATTAGATACGCACTGTGCTCAGTACTTGGTAGCCTTGTTGTCTGCCTAAATTAATTATAAATAAACATAAAAAACTAATAGGCTATTTGCAGTATATTAAATCGTTTTTGACCTAATTATTTTGCACTGAAATGAGTGACACACGAGTCTGTCGTCTCTGACAGCGGTGCATCACGTGCACCTGCGCAATATCATAGCCTGTGATTTCTGAAAACAGTACTATGTTGTCAACTAGTGATATCACAAGAACTTTTGAGGAATGTGCAACATAATTTAGAAAATTATTTTTGTCATATGTTATAAGTATAACTGTCAGACACTATCATTTCAGCCGCTCTGCGCAGCTCGCACAGAGCGAGGCTGAACATAAGAGCTCAGCTTCGCGGCTGAGACACGAATAGACTTAAAGCTTTTACTCTTAATAAACACAAAAGGCGCGTCCACTTTAATAAAAAAGGAATATTTATTAAACAAACAAGAGCAGAAACCAAATAAAGTGCATAACTGAAAAATAAAGCATCTTAGGCTCAAAACTAACACAAACAGTGGGCACAGCGCAATTGCGCAATATTGTGAGAACTGAGAACTGATCGCGCGCTGTGTGAGAACTGAGAAAGTGGAGCACTTCTATCAGAGTGATTCCGCCTATCGCGCCTTCACTAACTTTAAGTTAATCAACAACGAATTGTGACTTTGGGAAAAATAGGGTGACCAGACATCCCGTTTTTCCCAACGAATTGGGAAAAACGGGATGTCTGGTCACCCTATCCCTATAACCATTCAGTTGCTGAGGCCATTGTTTCAGATCGCTAGTTTGCGTTTTGGTAGCGTATCCGCCCACTGCGGCTGCCATTCTCTGACTAGATATACAAACGCCCCTCATCTGATTGCGATCCAGTGACAGGGACGCACATTTTAAAAGACAAGACAGTCAACTTAGCCTATAGGATGTATTTTGAATGTCCGGTAGTCCTCAAATAACATTTTAGTCCCGTCTCGTCTCGTAACGAAGACGCGCATACATTTCGTCATAGTTTTTATCATCAGATATTAATTTTATCTCGTCAACTTCTCGTCTTAGTCACAGAAAAAAGGTTCGTTAACGAATATTTTTCGTCGTCCTCTTCGTTAACGAAATTAACACTGGTTCTTTGGAAGGAGACAGCTTCTTGTTTTTACACTAGCTTATTATTAAATAAATAATATTCAGCATCAAACCTTCTAAAGCCTACTTATCTGTCTCTTTTCTCCAGTGGGTTGGGCTAATCCAAAAAAAGTGAAAACAATGGGGGTGTTCTGAAAACAGACTGTTACCTGTGAAACAGGGGTGCTCTGAAAACACCCCCATTAGTGCTTTCCACCTGATGAAATGAGCGCGGCCAAACTGATGAAATGAGCGCGGCAAAAAATCGACCAATCAGATTTTTGGACGAACCAGACCATATCGACCAATTAATCGACTAATCGACTGGGACGTTACAGCCCTATTGTTTAGTTTCCCTTTTGTCCTTATTTGGTTCTTCCTGTTTTAGTTTGTGTCCTAGTTTTGTTAATTAATGATCGTCATCACCTGTTTAATTAATTACCTTGTTTCCTCGTTTGTTCCAGCCCCTTTATAAGTCCTCAGTTCTGCCTTTGTGTTTGTCTGATCTTAAGTTAACATATTGTCTTAAGTGTGTTGAAGCTGTTAATTAAAAGATTCCTTTCGTTTATACTTTCGTCGTGCGCCTTTTTGCCACAACCACCAGACCGTTACAGAAGATCAGACCGTTAAACAGAAGATGGGCGAGCTCGCGCAGTTTTTTGATTTGGCTTACGCCAACCGGGACCCAGCAAGCTTTGTGTTGGCTTTTACGCCTCTCGCCCTCGCCAGCTCTCTTGAAGGGGGAACCATCAAGATGCTGCTCCGGCTCGGGCTCAATTACCACCAACAGCGAGAGCTCCCAGACACCTCCGACCTCGATTGGAGAGAAGCCATCATCCGGTGTCTGGAGAGCCTCCGACCCCGAGTCGGAGCCCTACCCACGGCGATGATGGTCCCGTCCAGCCCACCTGAGTTCCCGCTGGTCCCGTCCAGCCCACCTGAGTTCCCGCTGGTCCCGTCCAGCCCACCTGAGTTCCCGCTGGTCCCGTCCAGCCCCGCGCCTCCCGTGCGCCTCTAAAGTCCGCGCTGCAAGAGCGCCCCCAAGTGTCCGCGTTGCAAGAGCGCCCTCCTGCGTCTCCGCTGGTCCCGTCCAGCTCTCCTTCGTCTCCGCTGGTTCTATCCAGCTTCGCGCCTCCCGTGCGCCCTCAAATGTCCGCGCTGCAAGAGCGCCCTCACGAGTCTGCGCTGCAAGAGCGCCCTCCTGCATCTACGCTGGTCCCGTCCAGCTCTCCTTCGTCTCCGCTGGTCCCGTCCAGCTCCGCGCCCCCAAGTGCCCGCTCCTCCAGAGCGCCCCCAAGTGCCCGCTCCTCCCGAGCGCCCCCAAGTGCCCGCTCCTCCCGAGCGCCCCCAAGAGTCCGCTCCTCCCGAGCGCCCCCAAGCGCCCGCTCCTCCCGAGCGCCCCCAAGCGCCAGCTCCTCCAGAGCGCCCCCAAGAACCCGCTCCTCCAATGTGGCCCCCAGAGGGGAACTTTCCCAAAGAAATTTGGGGGGGGGGGGCCATATAGCCGCAGTTTGTGTGGCCAGGCCAAAGGCCAAGGCCACAAAGGACCCAGACCCATCATGGCCTCCCGAGGACCCCGATCCGCCATGGCCGTCCGAGGATCCCGATCCGCCAAGACCGCCCGAGGACCCCGATCCACCATGGTCGCCCGAGGACCCAGATCCGCCATGGTCTCCCGAATCTCCAGTCCTGCCATGGCCTCCTAAGGCTCCGGATCCGCCAAGGCCGCCCGAGGACCCCGATCCGCCATGGCCCCCCGAGGATCCAGATCCGCCATGGTCGCCCGAGGACCCAGATACATCATGGCCTTCCAAGGCCCCAGATCCGCCATGGCCTCCCGAATCTCCAGTTCTGCCATGGCCTCCTAAGGCTCCGGATCCACCATGGACTCCTGAGTCTCCAGACCCGCCATGGCCTCCCGAATCTCCAGTCCTGCCATGGCCTCCCAAGGCTCCTGATCCGTCCTGGAGGCTTCCCTATCCTATCCTGGTCCTGCTCCAGCCTCCAGGACGCCCGCCCCCCCTCCCCGATGTTACTGTTACGGTGCGGGACGCACCTTCCGGGAGGGGGGCGATATCTGTAACCGAACTGTTTGTTTAGTTTCCCTTTTGTCCTTATTTGGTTCTTCCTGTTTTAGTTTGTGTCCTAGTTTTGTTAATTAATGATCGTCATCACCTGTGTTTAATTAATTACCTTGTTTCCTCGTTTGTTCCAGCCCCTTTATAAGTCCTCAGTTCTGCCTTTGTGTTTGTCTGATCTTAAGTTAACATATTGTCTTAAGTGTGTTGAAGCTGTTAATTAAAAGATTCCTTTCGTTTATACTTTCGTCGTGCGCCTTTTTGCCACAACCACCAGACCGTTACAGGAATTAACCGAAATAAGTTGAAATACTAATATTACTAAAACTAAAAATACTAAATATTACTAAAACTAAAATATAAATAAATAAAACTTAAACTAAAATTAAAATGAAAACTTAATATAAAATTGAAAGCATTTTAAAATATTAATAAATACTGTATACATACTGTAAATAGTGATTGGGACATTTATAGGAGATACTTTAACCAAAGTACATGGCAATAATCACCAAAAATTAGAAAAGTGCGACATGAAAGTAGACCATATAGTCTACATCTCAAATCCCACTTTGTGTTTTTGCCACTTCAGAATGACTAGGTTTGTGTGGCATACCAGTAAACCAACAAATATTTTAAAAAGCAAAATACCAGCATTTTGCAGCGTGTTGCTTTTCACATCACAGAAGAACAATGTGCAGAGCCATAATGTAACATCAAAAAAGAAAAGGTAACTATCAGAGCTGTGCATTACTGCCCTGTCTAATGAAGGCAAAAGCGTGTAAAATTAATAAAGCAAACAAAAAAGTCTGCGTTTATGCATATTTGGCTGCTGCTAGCCAGGGCTGTTAAGGTTAAGTATGGCATTACTTTGCAAACATGAATTTGACATTAAGGCACCAGACCTAGAACCGAACCAAAGCCAAAGTTTTACTGTCCAGCCAACCGCAAAAGTGGAAGATGTATGAACAATCAAGCACTGTAAACTGTTCATGTTCTGTTCAAACACTTTCATATATAGCCTACTATGAAACTGCTGAAGTGCTCAATACCACAATGATAGCATTAGCAAAAAGAGTGCATCCAGTGGTCCAGTGTGTACATCATGGTGACAGAAGAGTAGCCTTGTTTGTGTGGGGTTTCTACAAATAATTGGGTTAGGGATTAGAATAAACTCTTACTTTTCATGTAAATTGCAATCAGACTGGCTGATGATAAAATGGGTGAAAATTTCAATTTCTTTATATATATATATATATATATATATATATATATATATATATATATATATATATATATATAGCATGCAAGTGCACATATGCAAGAGTTTCTTCAGTGCGAAAATTTAATGGATGCTGATATTGATCGTTTCCTGTTTCTTTCTGAAGGGCCTTTAATTTCCCTCTGCATGCATAGAGTGGGGGGTTGCTCTACAGCAGTATAGTGGAATTAATTAGCACAGGTTGAGTAGCAAATGTATGTTGTTGCTTCATGTTAATTGATAATACAACACAACTGAACATATTTATAAAGCTGCAATACAAAGGATTAAATCATCTTCACTTAGTGTAAGAGCATGGCAACTTTAGTTTCATGAATTTTGCATGTAGGACAATAATAAGACAAGTAAATAGGCGGATCCAAGAGACATTTTGGGTTTCTCTTATTTTAAATTCTGCACAGCAAGAGTAACAATCCGTTGGTCACAAGGTGCATTAGTGTATTAACAGTAGTGATTTTTCTGCCAGCTGTGTTTCCTGAGCATTTAGGGATTTCACTGCTGGCTTTGTTGTTCTACTTTTCAACTAAATTTGATGGAGGTTATTCTCTCTCATTCTCCGAAGGGTTTCCATTTCCATAAATGCACTACAGTTGACCCCTAGACTAGCTCACGCTACATTTTTCCATGTTGAGTGAGGGCTGCTCTTCAATACACACTATTGTTAACTCAACTGTGGTTGTCTCCTGCTTTGGGCAACTGCAGACTAATCAATGTGCAATTAAAATAAGCAATCAGATAACTCATTGAAAACAAAGATGTGCAAAGCTACTGTACTTAAGTGTGGATGAAAGAATAGGCTCACGTTTAGCTCAAAGAAACGGATGGGTTGCCACTGCTTTTATTCAAGCTGACCACGTCACCTGAGATTAAGGAGAGGCTTTTGCGTAGCTCCCTTTTCAAACTGGAATCGATGGTGTACTTTAGGCATTTGTCAATGTAGTGTCTGAGTGCTGGGGAAAAAGCACACCAGAATGCAAGGCTTGGCTACTTTCACATCCACATTTAGTGCTGTTTTTCATGATGGTATTCATGTGGCCCTTGTTTTACTTTGCTTTTGTTTTATTTTAATGTTTCTATTTTAATTTTTTGCCATGTTTAATTCAATATTTAATTTAGTTGTAATTCATGTTAATTTATTTTTAGCATTTAATTTTTAATGTTAATTTAATTTGTTTTTTTTATAGATTTTTTTTATTTAATGTTTAATGTCATTCTTATTTGAACAAACTGCTGTTTGAAAACTAGGAAACGCATATTTACAGTTTTATGATAGTTTTGAAATGGCCTGACAGTGGTTGGAGGCTATCTGTTGCTCAAGACCTAAACCAGACGATTCTCTTCGGCATTGGTTTAGACTTTCTTCCTCTGTGCTGGCCAGTTCTGCCTTTTCTAGAACAGTCCCGGGAGGTTCCACTTACTCTATAAACATTGAGCTCAGTGTACAGAGAGCCAATTCAGAGCAGGAATGTGAAGCCCCAAACATACTTTATGTATCATAAAGGAAATGTCTGTTTTGCAGAAAAGAAATGTCTTTTGACCTACATAATTTGATGACTTCTGTCTCTGTTTGCCAAATGCCTTGGAGGAGCATTTAACCATTACATCACTCTTTTATAAATGTTAATTTCCACTTTTAATTTATTTTTTGTATTTTCATATGTTGTTACAGTGCCCTCCATAAGTATTGGAACAGTAAAGACAAAATTGCTCTGTTGACTGTGGAGTCAAGACATTTGCAAATATGATTAAAAGATGAATATGAGACAAAACTACAGAATGTTATGCTTTATTATTAGCCGTTTCAACACATACATGTTTTACCAAATAAAAAGAACAGCACTTTTAGAGTTCATTCCACTCATTGATGTGAGTATAAGTATTGGGACAGTTGAACATAAGGCAGATATAAAAGATTAAAAGCTATTTAGTTGCAGATCCCTTGCGCACAATCACAGCAGTGAGTCTGTGACCCATAGACATCACCAGACTCTTGGTCTCATCCTTTGAAATGCTTTTCCCAGCCTTTAATGCAGCCAATTCCAATTGTTGCTTGTTTTGGGGAGTTTCTGCCTTTACTCTCCTCTTCAGCTGGTGAAATTCATGTTCAATCGGATTTAAATCTGGAGATTGACTTGGGCAATCTAAGACTTTAGAAATTTCTTTGCCCTTATAAATTCCTTGACTGAACTGGCAGGGTGTTTTGGGTCATTGTCCTGATGCAATATGAAGCACTTCCCAATTAATCTGGTGGCATTGTCTTGAATATTGGTAGGCAAGATGATTTTGTACCCTTCCAAATTCATTCTGCTACTGTCATCATACATGAAGTCATCCTTAAAGTTGAGAGGGCCTGTTCCAGAGGCAGCCATGCATGCCCATGCCATGACACCACCTCCACCATGCTTTACAGATGAGGCTGTATGCTTGGGATCATTTGCAGTTCCCTTTTTTTTCTCCACATTTTTGCTTTCCCATCACTTAGATAAAGGTTCATCTTTGTCTCATCGGTCCATAAACACAGTTCCAAAACTCTTCTGGCTCACCTTTGTGCTTTTTTGCAAATTCTAATCGTGCCTTTCTATTTTTGGTGCTGGTCAGAGGTTTGCATCTTGCTGTGTAGCATCTGTAATTCTGTGTCAAAGTCTCCTGAGGACAGTAGATTGTCAGCATCACCCCAGCTTTCTGGAAGTTGTTGGTGATTTTACAGACACCTCTTTTAGGATTAATTTTCACAGTTTTTATGATTTGTCTGTCATCAACTACTGTTGTTTTCTCAGCCGATCAGGTCGTTGTTGGTTGCTGGTGGTTTCCAAACTCATGATTACTCCGTGCCCTTTGTTTTTGCTATAGCTATAATTGACTTCCTCTTTTCTTTTAGCATCCAAATTGCTTGCTTTTCTCTCAAAGTCAGCTCCCTCATCTTCATCCTGGTTTGCGTGTGTCATCATCAATTGCAGGATTCAGAATGCAGAAGTAATGGATATAACTGATACGACACATTCCCCGCTTTTAATATCTGAAGAATCAATGCAACAGGACACAGTTGATCACTTAGAAAGACCTGTGAGGCAACTGTTCTAATACTTACGCTCACATCAGATAGACGGATGAAACTCTAAAAGTGCTGAACTTCTTAGCTGGTAAAACATCTGTGTTGAATCACCCAATAATAAAATGTGACATTCTGTAGTTTTGTCTCATTCATCTTTTAATTTTAATCATATTTGTAAATGTCTTGACTCCACAGCCAACAGAGCAGTTTTGTCTTTACTGTTCCAATACTTTTGGAGGGCACTGTATGTACCAAGAAACACAAATACAAATACATAGTCACAAAGACCAATCTTTGCAGTCAGAGAAACCTCAGAGTTTGAAGACTTTTCTCAGTAGAAGCTATGTTTGCAGGGCTGGTCTCAAGAGTTCTGTGTTGTGCTCAGGGTTGGAGCGACGTCTGCTGCAGAGAAGGAGAGGCTGCGTAGACTGTGGAATTACATCAGGTGATGATGGACTTTGAACTCTTGTACAGGTGGTGGTGACCTTTTGACTTCACCTGGTAAAATGCACATTAAAAGCAGTCGTTTGCGTGTTCGACACTGTAATGTCTGGGCTTCTGCTTTAATCTAGCACATATCTCTTGATTGCTTAAGACTCTATTGTACGCCTATTTCTACAGTATTCCTGCAAAATCTTTTCTGCTGCTGTTCATATCCTGTTTTATTTCACAGTGATGTACAGAAATTAATATTCCTATCTGAAATCAACAATTTTGGACACACTGGGCTGAAAATATCAATGCAAATATCTAAAGAAATTATTTTTATTAGAATATATATATTTTTTCTATTTGGTTACAGATGGTACAAATGTATATTTTCCATTTGTAGCTTTTGTTTGTTTTTCTTCACAAGAGTCTCTCCACACACAAAGGGTTTATACAGTATTTCATTTCTTTATTTTATTTTATCTATTGTATTTTTTTTTTTTTATTTGATCTATTCCTGCAAAAATCTTCTTCTCTTTTTCTACTCTGTATAAATCATAACAGCACCCCTTTATAAGTAGTTAACTTCCATTGCAAATGTTTGTTCTCAGTGGTTAGTTTCCGTGATGTGTCAGTGCATTTCTTCCAGGGCTGTATTTAAAACTGGTGGGAGTCACTTTGAAAGAATGCGTGTGCGCTGTCACTCCTGTTTTCACATTGGGGTGCTAAAGGAAATCTGTACACAAAAGCTCAGTGGCAAAGACTTGACACCCTCCTGGCTGAAGACTGCAGATGAGTAATACCAAGGCATCAAAAGAAAGATTAGTCTTTCAAAATTAATAAGCTTCCTCTTATACCTGCACTCAAACCAATCTGCTGCCCTTGGCTTGCTTGGCCTCAATACATTAGCAACCGCACACACAAGCTGACAGCGAGAGCTGCTCTGTCCGTCATACAGGAAGGAAATGTTTGGTATCCACCACGCTTATGCATACCGTGTAGACTGTGGTTAGGAGTGACGCTTTGCACTCTTCCTCAATGTTTGCTTTGTTTTTTGTCATAACTGGCACCTGTGACCTCTGTGTGACACTTTAATGTAGCCAAACCTCCAGCTGCAGTAGCCTAATGTTTATATTATTTAACTCCAAGATATTCTTTGATTTCCTCGTGTTTCATTTCCTGTTTTGTTTTGTCTCTTGCTTTTCTTCCTCTGAGCCCCTCAATTTGATTTTCAGCTTGCAAGTCTTTTGCACAAATAAATACTGATCTTTAGCTTCAAACATTCCTTGAACAATTTCAAGCTCCTTCCTTCCCCACTGTTTCCCACTTCCCAGTGTAACTTATGTGTAAGCACCCAGAGCTGTAAGTCCTGTTTGGACAACTTGGGCACCCTTTCTATAAACCACTGGGGAGGAAAACTCTCTTTTTTGTTTAACAGACAGTTCTCCTCTAGACGTGATAGAAACAACAGCAGCTTGTAAAGACACCCAGTCTGTCACCCAGAAATGAAACACTGGTATTGGCAGAAGTATGTTAACACTTTTTTTCACCCACGTTTTGAGGAACAAATATTCCACGCAGACTGTAAAAAGATAAGATGTTCAGTAAAGTTTTAACTGCTTGTCATTGCAAAGACAGATAATAAGTCAGCTCCTTCTGTTTTCATTGGCACTTGTCCACATGGGCGGCACTAGAGGCTCAGAACGCCTGAGCATCCGCTAACCCTAAAGCTCTGTCTGACTTCACAATGAAGTCTCTGTTGATCCTTTGGGTTCAAAAGCCAGCGGCCGCATCATATCCACTGTTTTGAGAGGGAGAATGAAAGACTAGGCCAGAGTGAAAGTTCACCTAGTGTATCACTTATCTCAGCAAAATCTCAGCCTCTGAGCTCTAAAGGTCTGCTGGGTTCTCCTCGTATTTCAGCCAGTCAAGCGAATGGGAGAACATGTCTGGCTCTCCACACAAGGTTGATCTCTGATCCAGATGAAAGTCTGAGCTACTTTGCAGTTTTTTTCTGGTGAAGAACTGCTCACTTACACAGGAAAAGACAGTTTTGACATTAAAAAACAGGGATGAATGGATGAACTGATATTAAAGGGATAGTCCACCCAAAAATTAAAATTATTTCATTCTGTCATTTAATTACTCACCCTCATGTTGTTCCAAACCAGTAAGAGCTTCTTTCATCTTCAGAACATAACTTAAGATATTTGTGATGAAATCCGAGAGCTTTCTGACCTGACATTGACCGCAACGCAACTGACATTATCAAGGCCCAGATAGGTAGTTAGGACATCATTAAAATAATCCATGTGACATCAGTGGTTCAACCAGAATGTTATGAAGCTACGAGAATACTTTTTGTGTGCAAAGAAAACCAAAAATAATGACTTAATTCAACAATTTTTCTCTCCTGTCAGTCTTCGGCACGCGTTCATGAGAGTATTACGTCACATGGATTTATAAAAATTTTTTTTTTACCAGCTTTTTCAGAGATGTTTTCATGTTTTCATTTTTTTAGTTTCAGTAATTTTGTGTTTGTCTTTTTTATTAGAGTTTTTTAATATATATCAGTTTTAGTTTATTTTAATACTTGCCCTTTTTTTCCATCTAATCTTGATATTTTATTTGATCTTAAAAGGGTAAAAGTAACACTATAACCAAAATGGTCAATATTTTATACTACATTCGACTTAAAGTGTCGGTAAACGTAACATCAGTCATGAAGTGTATTTAAACTTGTGTATTCTGTATTATGTACATTCCTACCATGTTGGTTTCGGTACGATACCAGAATGTAGTACCTCGGTATCGATACTAAATCGATACCATCGGTGACAAATAACCAGCCTCAAAAGATAAGTGAATTAAAAAAAATTATTATTAATAATAATAATAATAAAAACAGATTCATATGTTAATACCTTTGTATCAAACTGTAACAAAAAACCTAAAGGGAACATGGGTTACATTTTGATGTTGGAGAAAAAAAAAATAGGCTAACTGAAGTAATAAGTCTTATCTTATCTTTTCAGTGCAAACACAGTGCAAACTAAATGTCTCCTAAAAAAAAACCTACCATAGGTTTCATTTTGAAGAAGTTTGAAGAAAAAAAATTGCACTGAAGTTGCGCAATTGATGCAACAAATGTTGCTTTATTGTAAAGTGTTATTCTAACAGTCAAAGTAATATTCAAAATCATGTTATTATTTCTCTCTCTCAGATTGTTTTCAGATTTCAGACTCAACCAAAGAAAAAGCATTAAATATAAATCTCACTCTCTCCCTTGCTTCATATTAGCGGTCGGCAGCGCGTCAGAAACATTCCCTTCATATCATTGATACTAAAATTAATATAGCAAAACTCTTGCTCAATTCATATCCAATTAAAATTTGATTGTATGAAATGCAAGTGCATGCATTACGTGACCAAAACTTCATTGATTCTAGCGTGTCTCACATGCACATTTGCGCTTACTGTATTACATCTGAATGTGCGTTGATCAGATGTAAATAAAAGGTCAAATCTGAATTTATGAATGATGCACTCACCTGTCGATCTCTTAATTCTTTGAAAAGATCAGGATGAGCAAGCGACAAATGCTTAAAAAGATTTGATGTGTTCCTGTGGCAACATGATTTAGGCCTATAGCAACGCTTGCATACAGGTGCAGTAAGGTCAGTTCCTTCACCTTTGTCATCTGGTTTTTATCCAAAGTAATGCCATATTTCACTTCTACTGTTCTCTTTATTTATTAATTTTGGGTGCGCTGAGTTTCATCTGTTTGATCCATCGCGTTGTTCTGTTGTCACATTTACCAGTTGCGCAGCAATTTGGGAAGCACCAACAGCAGCAGCGTATGAAATACCAAATTGAGCAAAATTATGATATCGTTTGAAATATAATATATATATATACGGTATTTTTCCAGTATCGGTATACTGCGCGCATCCCTACTAACATGTATTTAACATATCAAAGATATTTTTGATATTTTGTTCATTTTGTTTTTCCATGCTATTTTGTGGTTATTTTATTTAAATTAGATGATCTCAAAAACAAGAAGTTTAGACCTGTGACCAGCTGTAGAAGACAAATGAGTGGAATTGCCTGTAGGCCTTTATTTCTGTAACTACTTCTCAATGGAAACCTTGCCATGCTGCTGTAGACATGTTGTGTGAAATGAGATTGTAACATGATCAATATAGCTCTGCTTGAGTCCATTTCGTCTGCTTCTCTTTTCTTCGTGCTGCTGCCGTGTGTGGGCTTTGCTAAAACGTTGTGGTAAATATTTGGCTGGATATGCACTGTGGGTTAAAAGCTCATGTCACAGATGCACACAGGCAGACTGATGCGCAGTTTCTCTCTTTCAGAGTTGGAGTGGACCCTGACCAGGATCTTCAGCCATGTGGGGACAGCTTCCAGGTCCTTCAGGGAGTAAGTCTCAATATGTTTCTGTCCTCCTGCCAATGAAGCTTTTACCAATTATTCTATTTAAACTGTACAACAAAGGAAACATGTGCTAGTACTTTTTAAGCGATCAGTCCTATAATGTTCTCTAGACCTACATTAAAGGAAAAAATTTGCAATACCTTAGAAACCACCCAGGAACACCCAAGTATCGTGGTTTTGCACGTACAATTATCAGTAACATTTCTTTCGGAAAATGTGAAACTCTTGTTCTGAATTGCTGCCACATCATCCTGTTCCTCTCGCGCTTAAGACCTCATATGTAGCTACGCAAAAACCACACACAAATTCATTCTTCCGGTTCTAAAAAAAAACGTGCACACTTGCCTAAGTATCATTTGTGGAACAAACGTTCGTGAGATAAATTCGACCTGTTCAAAAGCGGCCATTTAAACAACCTTGCTGCCTGCTGTTTGCGTGTTGTGTTTGAAACCTGTAGGTGTGTTTTTGAAGAAGTACAAATACATGCACCAATACACAGATACAAGTTGCTTTTTATATCATGAATTGTTACTGAAATTAGAATGGTAAAGCTAATTAGGAACGGACACCTTGGAAACTAATTACATTTCTGCTTTGTTCATCCTGGTTGAAACTAGTTCAATTATAGGCCAATGACAGAAGTCAGATCAGTAGAAACTCAGTTTTAGAAGATAATGCAGACTTCATGCACTAGTGATATGAGCACTAAGGATCTCAAAGTACTTTGGTACAGAGTTGAAGCTGAAAAAATAAAGATGTCGACGAGTGCCTGTGCTTACGATGGACCATAAGTGCTCAAACGTATTTCTTGGTAAACACAGTTGGTTTATTGATGTATGAAATAAACAATCTGGGCCAGATTCACTTCAGTCTTCCTAAAGGGATAGTTCACCCAAAATGTAAAAACCTGTCATTTACTCACCATTACGTTGTTCCAAACGTTCTTTCCAAATAGGTAAGAATTTGGTTAACATTCTTCAAAATATCATCTTTTGTGTTCAACAGAAGAAAAAAGTCATAAAGGTTCAGAACAACATAAGAGTGAGAAAACGATGACAAAATGAACTATCCGTTTAAGAATACAATAAACTCAGGAGGGAGGACCTTTTGGTTTTCCACTGTAAATTATTACTCCACATTTCTGTCAGATAGTAAATTGTTGAACAGCCATTAGTGTGTTTCTGGGAAGTCGTTATTACCTGAAGACAACTTGCTTGGAAGGTGAGGGGATCCGCCTGGTCTCTTAAAGGCCTTTCTGTCTCTCTTTCTCCCTTTTGCTAACTCTTAGTGTTTCCATCTGGAACACAAGCATCTAATAGAGTTACAAGTGTGCAAGATTAAAAAAGTCAAACTTGGTAGAAGCAATATATAGTCTATGCAACTTGTAATGCTTAATGTTTGAAACAACTCAGTAAATTAAACTTAGTGCCCTTTGGAAAGTAAAACAGTAACTTTCAGAGGTTATTTACAATGATTTAAAAAAGAATTCACGAATACAGTAACCTAAGAGGACTACAGTATACTGTATATATGCACACTATGCAATATATATCTATTCTAAGTTAGAAAATTAGAAGAAAATAATTTAGGAAAATGTTATTTGTAGGAATTTGTAATGTTTCAAATGTTAAAATCAAAATCTGTGTATGCAGTTAATAAAATAGATAATATTAATCAACAATGTTGTTGAAGAAATTGTATGAAAAGAAAATGGTCTTTATAACATTCCATTGTTTTAATTTAATTAGTTAATATTTGTTAATATTTTTTTTTATCAAGTAGTGTATTCACTAGCCATATTACGTATTGCCTTCATATGAAAATTGTGCAAATTTACTGAATTTCTTTGGTATAATGACAACCCTAAATCACATTTGTACTGATTTACTTTTGTTAAATACACTTTTTGTCTTTGTCACACATCTTATATTAACAGTGGTCCACACTATAGTATTAACGCTAAAGGAATATAGCAAGCTTAGGGTATAGGTTGCAGTATAGTGTTACTGTGAGCTTGATTGTGTTAATCTGTAATGAAGCTGATGCTGAAGCTGAACTCGTGAGATTAGATGAACTGGGATAAATGTACTGGCAAGAGGTTTTACTACATCTCCAAAGTCAGTGGATAAATATGGATGAATATTGAGTGCGTGTACTGTTATTTATGATAAACAGTTAAGTATCAGGTTCCGTTCCACCCATTCAAACGTTTGCAGACCATTTCTCCATATAGCCGGGTATTTATGTGGCCAGTAGTGGATTAACATTTGATGACACTAAAGGTGCAAAAAGTAAAACTTTTGACATTTAAAGTATCAGGTTTTGACAAACTCCACATGACCAACTCCAGATTGACAAACTGGATTGCAACATGCATTGTTGTTTGCTGTACGCTACTGATGGAGTAATGTTTAGTCATGAACATTAAACAATATATTCACTCAAGTCATTTTTTAACATCTGTTCAATTATTTACTTGTCTGCCGCAATGAGTTGTGCTTTGAATTATCTTAATTATATATAATATAACATGTATGTATATATTATATAAACAGTATATAATATATACATATATGTGAAAAGGTTTGCACAACCCTGCTGTAGATTAAACATCACACTTACTTCCTCTTTCTCTCCTCAGGATGGAACCCAGTCAGAAGGACAGAGCAAGACCAAGCAAGAGAGCGCCTGGCTTTTTCGACTTTGGTATACTTTTGACCACAAGTATCCTTTTCAGCATGCCATTCACAGCAACATACACTTGTACGCTTTTGTGGTCTCGTCATTAGGAACTCAAGCACGGTTGAGCATTACTTCTCTTTCACAGTTGCTCTTCCGTGAGCCTAGCCAGTGAGATTACTTTGGCTCCATGCAAATGACTAGGAAAAAACATCTGCTCCCACATCACAGACAATGCCAAAAGAGAGACACACATTGATGAAACCCACTAAAGCGGATCTAGATGAATATAAATGTGGAGTGAGAGTGAGGAAAGGATGAATAATTCTGAGATTTCATAGGATAGCTGGTTTTGATCAGTGTTGGAGTTCCTCTGAGGCCTTAACTGAGCCTCTAAACCCCCAAACTGACAAGCCTCACCCTCCTTACGCAACTCCCACTTCAAAAAAAGCTCCAGTCTGAGCTCTGCACCTCAATACGAGCTGCTGGAAATGTCATTACTGCATGGAAAGTCAAATGAAATGGCTGCAGTCCATTTTCACAAAACCTTCGAGTCCTGAATGAAGCAATCAATGATTCTTGAGCTCTCAGCAGGGCCCATCCACTGCAATTATTTTGTGCTGAGAGGTTTACTGTAGCCGTACCTTTTCAGCGAGACTGTCGTGGGTAGTAGTAGTAACAGAATAGCAAAGAAAGGGGTTTTATTTAGCTCATGGATGCTAAAAATAATGCTTAAAGGTGAAAGAAGCACACACACATTTTCTCACACACTTCTCAATCTGCTTCCTGCACAGCTGTGGCAAGCCAGCTCCACATGTGGTGACTCACAGGTCCTCAGAGCTTATGTTAGATGTTTATTAGGAACCTTAGCTTGCGATTTTTCTCTGCGCCCACAGCCATGCTTGTCAGCTTACAAGTGTGCTGCCTTATTGTCACAACAACCTACCGAACAACATTCGCTTCCTTTTGCACAGGCCCTCGGGAGTGAATTAAAGTGTGTTTGTGTGCTTTCCAAAAGGCCAGCTGCCTGTTTTATTTCTCTTTGGGTGCCAGACCATGCTATTGGACATCCTACAGAGATTTTTCAGTCTATTCCTCTTTCTAACTCATCAGGGGACATCCAGTTTAGGTCCTCCTCAAAGATATTATATGCTTCCATATGCATCACAGGGTGTTCTTGGTTTCAAGCTATCAACACTTTACTGCCGCCTTCTCTATTTTTATCCCCGTCTGTCAAAAATAAAAAAAACTTCAGTATTGCTGCCAAATGCGTACTAGCTGTCCTGCTTAGATCTGTGTGCTGGACTCTGAGTGAACTAATTAAGGGGATGATGATCTGTTTACTCCATGATTATGAGGCTGAGACTCAATCATATCTGTTCTGAGATGAGTGCTTGCTGCTGCCATTCTGAATTTTTGGAGATTCCATTATAAGCAATGCTATTTTTGAATGGCTTGTATTGATTGGCTGTTTTGAAATGTTTGACTTGGATGAGTGTCTGAAGTCTTGCAGTCATTGTTGATTTGTGGCTGTTATGAATTAACTAGTTTAGCCAGAAAAGATTTCATCATTTACTATACCAGAGTGCTTTGAGACTGTCCAAGCTGCTCTTTTGCATACAGTTAAAGTTAATAGAACTGGATCTATGAAAATTTTTATGGAATTGGTAGAGAATATTAGGGTATAGCGTATGATTAGCTAATGTGAGTACTGTATATACTGCATCACGTTGACCATACCTGTTTACCATACCTGCATGTTTTCAGTTGTTTTTGGAATTGAAAGTAAATGTAGTTAGTAAGAACATCTTTCAACCATATTTCAGTCCAGTGTGACGCATCTTACTGGTTCACGTCTGCTTGACATTGACACTTCAGCAAAGCTGTTTCTCTTAACACAAGTACAGTTACCTAAAGCCCATCCTGACCCATAGCGGTCCCCCTTTGACCTCTACTCTGCCGGACTGCTGTGGTCCTCTGGCTCGATGTCTGACCAGTCCCCAGGCCTATGAGGTAAGACCACATACGCACATGCAGTTATTAAATCAGTCAGTCTGCTAGATATATTATTAAAATAAACAAAATTATTATCAAATGTATTAAAAAAGGAATCAATGGAGTTTGGGGAAATATGATATATGTATACTATACATTTATTTTATTTTTGGTTTAATTTATTTTTATTATGTTTTATACAAAATCAATTATTTTTGAACAGTTATTTATTTATTAAATAGATATGTTTATTCATCTTTTTAATATATTTGTATTTTATATATAAATATAATAAAATCAATTAAATATGAAAATGAGAATGATCTGTTTACTTTTCCAATCTAATTGATTTTTATAATTTTTAATTTAATTTATTTTTAATGTTTTCTATATAAAATCAATTATATTTGAACAATTATTTATTTATGAAATAGTTTTATATCTGTTTATTTATTATCTTTCAAATAGATTTTAATAGATTTTTATTATTTTATATATAAATGTTTTTTTTTATTTAAATATGAAAATGAAAAAAAATCAGTTTACGTTTTCAAATCTAAATGATTTTTATTATCTTTTTATTTAATTTTTCATATATTTTCTACATAAAATCAATTATATTTGAACAATTATTTATGAAATAGATTTGTATCTCTTTATTCATTCTTTTTCAAATTTTAATAGATTTGTATTTTCTAAATATAATAAAAATTAAAACCAATTAAATATATATATATATATATATATATATATATATATATATATATATATATATATATATATATATATATAAATAATTGATTTTTAATATATACAGCCCTTTATTTACTCTATTAATTCAAAGTATCCACTAACAAGGTAGATCCAAACTGATACATTTTAGAATTAACCCAATGCCTATATTATCAAAATGGTCCCTTATTAGCTAGTAGATTGGTCATTACTTCACACTGCACTTTGCCATGTTTCTAAGGAAGTAACTTATTCTGAGTTCCTCAACAGCATGCCTTGGTTTCCATAGCTTGCTTTCTAATGTTGTTGTTGCTGCTCTTTGAAACCCTGTTTGAAAAGAAAAGAGAGAAAGACAGACAGACACACACACAAAAGCATTGGGGCTTTTAGACTGGACACAGACCCGAAGGAAGACGCATTCAGTGTGCGCCCGGTCACAAAAGGGCCTTTCATGATGCCACTCTGATGATTGTGAGCCCGAGAGGCATTCCGGTGTCTCAAGCATGGAAAACACAGTTATTCACAGTGGTCACAGGCCCATTCACTCCTGCAAATTCCCCTATTCATCACAATGTTAGTACTGTAGCTCGGCCTGCTTGGCTGTGCTTACAAACATCTTACAGTCTTACATTGTGCTGTTGGGTCACAATGAGCTAAATGTCCTGCAGAACTGCTTGACCGCCCACCTCTCTCCCACGTAACACAATTATGCCCCTCATAGCCGCAGCATATGGTGTGAATACCAGTAAAGAGTTTTTGTAGACCTATAATGAAAATGGTTCTTACCTCAGAACACGAGTCGTGATGTTTGTGTTACATACATCCTTTTAAACTGGGTCAGTTCATCTAAATCCCCCAGTTTGTCTGTCTGTATATATTTCTATTCCTTTTTTTCTGTCTTGATTGTTCTCTCTAGTTCCTCCTAATACCTGCCATGTGTATCTAAGTTCACTGTCTCTCTTTTTCTTTGAATAGCATTTTTTTGTTTCGTTTTGCTCTTTTTATTTCACCCCCAGCTCTCCCTCTCTGCTCCACAGTCTACGTCTAGATTTCGTTTCCATATTCACTTCCTCCATCAGTTTTATTAGTTGCTTGCTCGTTAAATCTGAAAAAAAAGAAATGTATTGTTTTAACGTATTCCTAATTTTTTGCATTTAATTTTGCTGCCAGTTTTTCTTTTGCTGTTATTTAGTTCCACTAGTTAAATCCATTTTGTATGGTTTCAAATGTGAATAACAGGCTGTTTCATTTATGCAGTTTCCTCTTTGTTTAAAGGTCTTTTGTGTTTAACTTTTTTTTGTTGTTGTTGTTGTTCCTATATCACTTTATTTTGAAGAGCACTTAGGCAGAATAGTTCTCTTAATGATAATGGTTCATTTATGGAGGTTAAGTATGGGATAAAGTACTGTTTGCCAGTCACTGACGCAAAATATGTAGCACTTACTGTTATTCCGTTCCTGTATTTTTATATATATATATATATATATATATATATATATATATATATATATATATATATATACAGTGCCCTCCATAAGTATTGGAACAGTAAAGACAAAATTGCTCTGTTGACTGTGGAGTCAAGACATTTACAAATATGATTAAAAGATGAATATGAGACAAAACTACAAAATGTCTTATTTTATTATTAGCCGTTTCAACACATACATGTTTTACCAAATAAAAAGAACAGCACTTTTAGAGTTCATTCCACTCATTGATGTGAGTATAAATATTGGGACAGTTGAACATAAGGCAGATATAAAAGATTAAAAGGTATTATTTAGTTGCAGATCCCTTGCGCACAATCACAGCAGTGAGTCTGTGACCCATAGACATCACCAGACTCTTGGTCTCATCCTTTGAAATGCTTTTCCCAGCCTTTAATGCAGCCAATTCCAATTGTTGCTTGTTTTGGGGAGTTTCTGCCTTTACTCTCCTCTCCAGCTGGTGAAATTCATGTTCAATCGGATTTAAATCTGGAGATTGACTTGGGCAATCTAAGACTTTCCATTTCTTTGCCCTTATAAATTCCTTGACTGAACTGGCAGGGTGTTTTGGGTCATTGTCCTGATGCAATATGAAGCACTTCCCAATGAATCTGGTGACATTTTCTTGAATATTGTACCCTTCCAAATTCATTCCGCTACTGTCATCATACATGAAGTCATCAGTAAAGTTGAGAGGGCCTGTTCCAGAGGCAGCCATGCATGCTCATGCCATGACACCACCTCCACCATGCTTTACAGATGAGGCTGTATGCTTGGGATCACTGCAGTTCCCTTTTTTTCTCCACATTTTTGCTTTCCCATCACTTAGATAAAGGTTCATCTTTGTCTCATCGGTCCATAAACACGGTTCCAAAACTCTTCTGGCTCACCTTTTTGCTTTTTTGCAAACACTCTAATCTTGCCTTTCTATTTTTGGTGCTGGTCAGAGGTTTGCATCTTGCTGTGTAGCATCTGTAATTCTGTGTCAAAGTCTCCTGAGGACAGTAGATTGTCAGCATCACCCCA
Organism: Barbus barbus; assembly: GCF_936440315.1. NCBI lineage: Eukaryota > Metazoa > Chordata > Actinopteri > Cypriniformes > Cyprinidae > Barbus > Barbus barbus. The sequence goes on from NC_136753.1 coordinate 20,188,846, forward strand.
GCTTTCTGGAAGTTGTTGGTGATTTTACAGACACGTCTTTTAGGATTCATTTTCACAGTTTTTATGATTTGTCTGTCATCAACTACTGTTGTTTTCTCAGCCGATCAGGTAATTGTTGGTTGCTGGTGTCGCTGGTGGTTTCCAAACTCTTGATTTCTCCATGCCCTTTGATTTTGCTAGAGCTCTAAATAAGTCTATCTATATATATATATATATATATATATATATATATATATATATATATATATATATATATATATATATATATATATATACTTCCTCTTTTCTTTTAGCATCCAAATTGCTTGCTTTTCTCTCAAAGTCAGCTCCCTCATCTTCATCCTGGTTTGTGTGCGTCATCATCGATTGCAGGATTCAGAATGCAGAAGTAATAGATATAACTGATACAACACATTCCCCGCTTGTAATATCTGAAGAATCAATGCAACAGGACACAGTTGATCACTTAGAAAGACCTGTGAGGCAACTGTTCCAATACTTATGCTCACATCAGATAGACGGATGAAACTCTAGAAGTGCTGAACTTCTTAGCTGGTAAAACATCTGTGTTGAATCACCCAATAATAAAATGTGACATTCTGTAGTTTGTCTCATATTCATCTTTTAATCATATTTGTAAATATCTTGACTCCACAGCCAACAGAGCAATTTTGCCTTTACTGTTCCAATACTTTTGGAGGGCACTGTATATATAGTGACAGACGTATTTGCAACCCGGTCTCATCCCAAGTCGTCACATATTGACGCTTGGTTTTTGCGTCGCTTTTTGACGCTCAAGGTACCCCTTTAGCGTCACTTTTCGACGTGAAGGGAAGCGTAACTTTTCGGCGTCGATATGCTAACGCGCTATTGGGAATTTTATCGTCATAATAAGGTTGCCATTATTGCATATATGTAGGGGTGTGATTTTTTTAATGTAAACAGTCAAAATAGTGACTTAACCAACCCCTGCCCCTAAACCTACCATCTGTGAAGAAAACGCAAGATATAGGAGGCAGATGCAAGTACTGGCATAATTTATTTAAAAATGATTAATATACGCTAAGTGTTTCCTATTTAAAAAAATTACCTTCCCTTCACGTCGAAAAGTGACGCTAAAGGGGTACCTTGAGCGTCAAAAAGCGACGCAAAAACCAAGCGTCAATATGTGACGAGTTGGGATGAGACTGTTAGTATTTGGTGTTTGGTGATGAGTTTTTGGCTCAAGGTCTGCATATAAAATCACACCAGAGGAGTTCAGCTGGGATCAGGACTTGACTTTCTGCAGATCAGTCAAGTTCTTCCACACTGACTGAATCAATCATGTCTTTTTGAACCGTGCCTTATACGCAGAGGCACTGTCATGTTAGAATAGAAAAGGGCCCTGTCCAAACTGTTGCTATAAAATTAGAAGCACAGAATTCCCTAGAATATTATTATATGCTTAAACATTAAGATTTGTACTCATAAAAATGACTAAAGTAGTCAAACAGAAGAAGGGGGTGACTCAATACTTTTGGCAATATAGAGCCTTTGAGAGCTTAAACAGGTGATTTTCACGGACTAAATCACACCACCTCCAACCATTAACACGGAACAGGCATTATTTAGATCCTTCTCAAAGGATTTAGGAGCAGCTATATGTGAAGCTAACTGTTGCATAACAGAGTTTAGTTTGTTTGATCTGTTGGCACACAGTGTAATCCTCTGGTGTAATTGTGCTTCAGTGACAACCCCCTTCAGTAGCACCCAGTGATTCTATGAAGTACCACTAAACCCAGTGATCTGTGAATGGCAAGCCTTGAAACTGTGGGAGATGCTGTATTGCAGAATGTTTGTTACATATGCATCATGTGAACAGAGTTTAGCTTTTTTGCAGTCATTGCTTATGATGCCTTCAAGTCCACCTGGGAAGCGTGTCCTACATTTGTGTTGTTTATTTTTGCGATGGCTCGGTTCAGGGGTGTATTTCAGAAAGCACGGTTAACTTGCCTTCAGCTAAACCCTGAACTTTGGGTTGATTAACCCCAAACCTTTCTGACTCGAGGTATGTGGTTCCAAAAATGCGTCCGGGAGTAAGTTCATTCAACACAGAGTATGTTCCTGGTTAAGACTCAAGATATTCTCAACAGATGGACGATTCGATGAGTCACTATGGAAACGGACGCTAAGAAAAAGCGCATCATGTTATTTCTTTCTTCTTCTTTTGTTCCATGGTCATTTACATGCTTAGTGCATATCGCCACCTAATTGATGGTTGTGTAATCATTTTTTTCCAGTTTAATCTTTAATCCTTGAGAATATGACTTATATTTTTAGTTTGATTTGCGACCTTAGGGAGCGGGTTGGATTGTAGCGTGGTAGAAGGCAAGTTAGGTACGCAGGAGCTAAACCATTTAGGGCCTTATAGGCAAGTAATAATATTTTGTAAATGATACGGAACTGAATAGGTAGCCAGTGCAGAGACTGTAAAATTGGGGTAATATGATAATATTTTCTTGACCTGGTAAGAACTCTAGCCGCTGCATTTTGGACTATCTGTAGCTTGTTTATTGAAGATGCAGGACAACCAATAGCAGTGCATTACAATAGTCCAGTCTAGAGGTCATGAATGCATGAACTAGCTTTTCTGCATCAGAAACAGGTAGCATGTTTCGAAGCTTGGCAATGTTTCTAAGATGGAAGAATGCTGTTTTTGTAACATGGGAAATATAATTTTCAAAGGACAAGTTGCTGTCTAATATAACACCCAGATTTTTGACTTTAGAGGACGTAACAGTACATCCGTCTAGTTGCAAATTGTAATCCTGAGAGATTCTGTGTACTGTTTTTTTTGGTCCAATAAGTAATATCTCTGTCTTATCTGAATTTAATTGGAGGAAATTATTGGTCATCCAATCTTTTACATTTTTTACACAATCTCTTAGCTTAGATAGTTGAGAAGTTTCATCTGGTCTTGTTGAGATATATAGTTAAGTATCATCAGCATAACAATGAAAACGAATCCCGCATTTTCTAATAATATTACCAAGGGGCAACATGTATATTGAAAATAGCAGAGGACCTAGGACAGAGCCTTGTGGTACTCCATACTTTACATGACTCTCCATTTAAATGAACAAAGTGGTAGCGATCAGACAGGTAGGATCTAAACCATCTTATAATATAATAAATTAAACATCACCTTGTCATAGTGTTTTATAATTTATACAGATAACTGTTATATATGCCAATAAAATAACCATATTAGAATAATATATTACCTTATTTATTACTTATATTAGCGCTTTATATATATGGCTATATTATATAATGTTGTGCGCTATTTGTCAGGCCCACTGAAGGCTGGTCAGTATGTCACGCGTGCACTGATAGCACTGAAGTGAACTAACCCTGGAACATAACCTGCTCCGGAGCAGGTTATCTTCAGAAAGCAAGTTACTATGGTTACTTACATCCTCCGATTTTGGAACCGAAAGCTGAGGTTATCCGCTCGCTTATCCTCAAACTTACCCGGGTATGTCACATAACCTGCTTTCTGGAATACACCCCAGATCAGAAACAGGATAGTATAAACTTAAAAAAAAAGTTCTGCTCTCTGTGCAGAAAGCTTAAGTAAATATGTCTGGCACTTTTACAAAACTTATATAATTTATGCTTGATGTCTTATAAACAAATTATTTTCATGAGCCTTGAAAATAATAGCTCTGTTGTTTATGAGCTCTGTTGTATATAGTAGTTATTAATGATGCTGTAATATAGCCAAAACGTAAAGGGTGTGTATTATTTTTCAACAATTAAACATTATTACCCAACTCGCTTTTATCATTTTTATCGCTTTTAAACACTTTTTTAAAAAATCTCAAGAAAATCTGAATTTCTATATATTTCTTATTAGTGTATGTAATCTGTTTTAAGAAATGTAGTTTTTTTTTTTTTTAAATCTAAAGACTTTTTAGTTTTTTTCAATCAAGACATTTTTTAGGGTTGTAAATCTCAACGATTTTTCTTTTCTTTTTTTCTTCTATTTTTACATTTACATTACATTACGAAGTTTTCTCCCCCCCCCCCCCCCCCTATTTTTTTTTAGATCAAGGCCTTTCAGTTTTTCTTTCATTGTTATTTTTTTATGAATACATTTTTCTTTTTTTTTCTTTGTTTCTAAATCTCAAGACCCTTCTCAAGCCCTTCTAATATCACAGTTTTAACATTTGAATATTGTGTTTCCATTTCTAAATATGACTTTGTCGGTCATTCATGTACACATAACTTGTAATTACAATATTCCCATTGGCACTTGAAGGCATTACACACAGGTAAGTGTCAATTTTTTCTTTGCACAAGGACATAAGTGTATTTTTCTTTTTATTCTGTCGTCTTGTGACTCCACAGTGTCCCTCATAAACATTTGTGCTGAGCTTGAACAGTGTTTGTGCGTATGCGTATGTGTGTGTGTTGAAGCATCCCGTCCTCCTCCCTTCATGTCCGACTTGTCACTGTGCTCCACAGAACCACGAGCAGCTGCGAGACAATGACTCAGACCTCATCCTGAACGAAGGAGACCTGGCACTGACCTATGGTGACACAGGCATCACGGCCAATGGGGCCTCGTCCTCCTCCGGCCCTGAAGGATCGGGCGGCAGCTGGGGTGTGAATGGCAAACGCAGCGACAGCACATCAGAGGACGCTCTGGAGCGAGAACTGGACACGCGTGAACATGAGCTCTTGAGCCGCGGCACACGTCTGGTTTTCCCCATGGATGATCACGCTTGACCACGCTTGACCCCGCCTCCCTAACCTTCAACCACGCCTCCCTGCGCTCCATACCTCCACTTTTCTTGCACATTAATCCATCGGACCACCCACGACCCCTCCAAAGAGATCATGCAGGGGGTCTGAACACTCAAGGGAACAGAAAGATGGAGATCAGGAGGGTTTGTTCTCAGAGAAACGGAGGCGACATAATTGATGCTCTAGCAGACTCCGATTCTGAGTCTGCTCCTGAAAATGTGATTTGTTCAAGAAAAAATATAAAAAAAACCAGTATATCAGACAGCTTTGGACACCGATTGTCCTTATCTCTGCTGCCCTTAACATTCATACAATCTCTCACACACACCGCCCGCCGCATATTAACATTTTAGCTTAACAATTTTTTGTTTTCTGTTAGTATTGCTGCTACAAACTGGAAATATGATTGACAAATGTTTTATTTAGTTTTGTATGAACAGCCAGTATTATGGTAATAATTTACATTTAAATGCTTGTCTGTCCCATCATGCAAATAAGTGAGCAGCTCATTGTGTTTGTAAATATTCCATGACCGTGGTTTTCGTGAAAGCTCACAAACACAATGGCAACATTGACATGAGTGCATGCTCATCTCATGACTGCATACGGGAACCTTGTAATCCTTAACTCTAGTGAGTTGGAGTTTACACTTCCTGCAATATCTTGGTTGTATGAATGCCAAGTTGACTTGCCGGTCGTTGTAAATATGAATGTTGATCTGTACAGCTGTGGAACTTTTTTTTGTTTGTTTTTTTTAAAACAGCTGGATGCAACCAGAGTGTATGAGTCATGCACTTTAGCTGCAGCTGAGCTGCAGTCCTTGCATGTTTTGATTTATTATATTAGCATATTAACCACTTGCACACTCTCAGCCACAATTTGAGATGCAGAACGCTGTAATTATCAAGGAGTCTTCAAATCTGCATCAAACATTCCTTTTGCGCCTCCTCAAATTAGAATGTTCTTGAAGGTGGATTTTTCCATATGTACGAGTTGCTGCTATATAGCAGTCGGTGATTCCAAAATCCGGAATCTGGAGTGTTTTGACCCGGCTGTTGATGTGTTTATAGAGTAAACGGGTGGCCTTGTGCCAGTAACCGCCAATGCGCATTCCTTCCATCCTCCGTGTCTAGAAATGAATCATGTTAATGAATGCAAGTCTAAAGTCCGAGAGTTTGGTTAATAACTAACTTACAGATGTTGGAAATAATTCATTCCGATTTATAATCAACACAATAAACTAACTTTGCACACTTTCCATTCAGTAACCTTTACAATGGTCTGCACTCACGCCTGTCTGTTTGCTTGAGGTGTGTGATGAAATGCATCACTTCAACGGAATCTAGTTTAACATCTGATCAGAACATGCATGTGAATCAAGGAGATTTGCACTATTTATGTGAGGTTTTGGCTAGCAAATGAGCCTCGCGGGCTTTGTGGCAATCGTAGTTTGAGGAGCAAAACCTTAAACCGGCTGTAGCAAAAGACTGAGTTCACATGTGATCCGGCTAAGAAGTCACTCCTCTTCTGAATGACTCTTTCAACCTGTCTGATAGCTTTTTTTCTGACCATACTATGGTGGACTTGTGTGTACCTTCAGCATATGTATCTCCCTCCTGTAGCATTCATCTTTTACTTGCTGTTCTGCATGTCAGTATATAAACAAACAACAAAAATCCATAAGCTGTCGTTTTTTTGTCTGTGATGTATGAAACACCATCGCTCAGTTTTCCCTGTTAAGATGCACTCAGCCTGTTAAATAATGCAACAAAACTGTGGTATGGAATGTAGTTTATCAATTGTACGTTTATAAAAAATAGCCAATGTATCAAAGTGGGCTACAGTAGCAATACCAAAGTAAGGTATTTGATTTATTTTATGTCATTAAATAATAAGAATAATAAAACAAGAAAACAGTGTTTACAACTAAAAAATGTACAAGTTTTATTTATAAATAACAGATTTGTTCATTTATTAATTCTGATGGTTCACGTAACTTTTCAGTAAATGTTGTTTAAAATGAAAAAACAACATTAACAATGATAATAGTGTCAAAGTTGTTGAGCAGTAAAAGCACAAAAACACCTGTATCCTCAAAGAATGATTGTGTGTTTTAATTTTAGATGAGACGTTCTGCCTATTTAACTATTTAAATTGTAATCTTATCCACTTCATACACAAATGAACACGCCATTCTCCAAAGTCTTAACAGCCCAATGCAGATTTCGTACGAAAAGAACAAACTGGTGATGTCCAGGGGGAACTGGGAAATCTCACACCAGTGGGAGTGTTGAGACTTGGGGGAGAGAAATCAGAATTTCCTTTGGGGGGAAATTCCTTCTCCACCCTTTTCTCTAGATCTTCAGTTCACTGAATTGCACTTTGCTTCACAGATAAATTCTGCATTCATGTTTTTTTTTTTTGGGCAGTACCACAGAAGCTGAAGTGTCCTTGATGCATAATCCTCTTTTCATACATTGTTGATCAATACAGGAATGCCTAGGAATGTTTTCATTATGAAATCCTCCAACTGAACACTCAGTGGGATGTCTGTCTGTCTCCGGCACGTAAAAGACTCGGTCTTGTGTGCCTGATTATGGGCTGCTGGGGATTGAGCAGGGATTATTGCGGGTGAAATCTGGCTGTTAGGACACAAGCAGTTTCATTCTCTTGCTGAACGTGCTTCCTCCTCTTGTTATTGTTAGTCTTTTTTTTGTTTTTGTCAGAGTCTTGTCAGTATCACTTGAGGTCGATGGGTTTGTGAGTGTCTCTCTTCTGTCGTCTACTCTGCGCCCCGTGACCGCACTGTGAGGGAGATCTCGGGGTGTGGCTCCTCAGTTCCATTGGTGTGTCGTACCCTCTGGTGTAGCTTCATATCAGGCTTTTCCCCTCTGTCTTCCTGTTCCTCTAGCACATCAGGCTTCTACAGCAAAGAGGGAAACATAACTTAGGTTTTTTTTTTGAGCTTTGTTATTGATATGGACAGGGGATATTAGGATGTTTACTGAAAACAATGATTTTGTATAGAATGTCAACAAAGTGTAGTTATAAAAGTGCAGTGTGTAATTTCTGCATTGCTAGTATTTGTCAGATATTCAGCGTGACGGTTTAAATTGAAACAATGTGTTCCTATATGGCTACACATACTGGACGCAAATATTAGTTTAATAGTTATTATTATAATATGAATAGCTATATTATTTTCTAGTATTTAAATTATTAGAAATATTTAAATATAATAATAATCTCATATTATATTTACTATAATGTATTAACCCTTTATTAAGACCATGCATTGTTATTATTATTAGTAGTATATTTTAAGTTTCATTAATACAATAATGGTAATAATGTTAAATTATGTAATTAATCTGATATTTATAATTAAATTAGATTAATTATATAATTAATAATATACTAATGTTGTTTCTATTACCCCCAAAACAGATCACAAGTCATTTTTGATTGTTATTAGTTAGACTTTTAATACCTATATTACATGATATATTAATATTTAAATGTATTACAATTATTACATTTAATAAATTGATGTTGGATTAATTATAAATGAATATATTAGTAAATTTGTGTGTTCTTATTAACCCTCCCAACACACACACGCATAAATTGTTATAATGTGTAAATGAATATAAATTATTTTTGTCTAATATTACAATATTAATATTTTTTGTTTATTTTTATAAACATTACACCAATAATAAAAGTTAAAATATAGTTATTACACATCTGATATTTATATAATTAAATATTAGATAATTAATTACTAGCTTTTTGTTGTTGTAACATCCAAGCAATCAAAAGCTTTTCAAAAATGTTATACAAGTCATATTTGAAAACAAGCTTGTGATGAGCTCTAGGTCTTGGCGGTTGCCTCATCTGGCACTGAGGGACACTTGAGGTCTGTACTGGTCAAACATGTCTAAGTGCAGTCATGGCAGAGCCCTCACAGATTGAGCTGGTGACAGGCTCAGCTCAGGGAGCATTGGTCCCTCCAGGGACTAACCAAAACAAAGCAGTCCCTATTTAAGCCTGTTCCAACCACGTGTGGTCGGTCTGTTAGGTCACACCAGCCCCCCTCATCACATGATGCTGATGGCGATAACAAAGAAGCCTGTATCATGATCCATCGCTCTGTTATACAGCACCGTTTACATGCCTCGCCATGAAATCAGACTTGAGCATGATGGCGAATTGATTTGATATGTGCCGCTGTCGGATATTTTTACCGGTCACAGTGCTGAGAGGATATTTATGATATGTGCTGACTTGACTTGCAGCAATTTTTACCATTATATCAGCTACAGTAAAGTGAAACTGGTCATTTTTCTGACCAAGGTCTGTTTGGAAAAGAAATAATTGCGCCACCATATAACTTCCACTTCCCCGAGTTCAAGAGGACGGTATTAACCCTATGACTTCACTGGCACCATGTACTAACAGTTTCAGACTGGATCAATGACCCCGGCTAAACTCCACTCTCCTATTGTCTCTTTTTAATGTTCATAATCATTAAATGCTGAATATAGTGCACTGACTAGTGCCCTCGACAGCATTTCTACAATTACTGACTGAAATGGTACTTGATTAAAATCCAAGGTCTTGTATGTTGACATTAGTTTTTAAAAATAGCTAATATAACACTATATTTACAGCATTTATACTGGTTAACATTTCAATATACACAAACATTAACACTAAACAATGGTATTTTATACATTATCATTAATCTTGTAAAAACCCTGTTGTTTATGATATATAATGCATTACCTAATGTTAATAAATTGAACCACTGCTCAACGGTGTTCCCAATGATAAAAAATACAACTTTGCACGTGAATTGATGATGTTGACACATTTTAGCTAAACGAGAATCCAACTGAAATCTATAACTTTATAAAACATCACGTTTTGTCTTCCCAAGAGGTCATTGAACATTATAAAATCAAACTTGGTTCCCTGAAGAGAGATTGTGTCAGTTTGTTATAAAGCTGTCAGTCATGGCATTCACACATACTGCATAACAGCACACTGCCAATAAAATCTATTTAGATCTTTACAACTACACTAGATGCAGTGTTGCATAATCAATCTCGGACTTGCACTCTTCTCATCTAATGGGTAGAAGCATTAATGTATAGTCGTGCTAGATAAATGTAAAATTCACCCATCTAACAAATTTAAACTCAGCGCTAATCTAAAGCAGCAGAACACATGCCTCATCTTATCATGGATGCCCTGTTTTACATTTTGCACACATCTGTTTTATCTGATAAAGAGTAGTAGAACGCAGTGACCCTGTTACACATATTACATGTAAATATCATTAAATTACAATAAATGAAGGGCAATTCCCCTAAAAGTATATTATGGAGTATATATAATCCATAGTACTTTTCTTTTAGGTTTAAAATCAGCTTTACAAAACAATAACATTAATTCTGTACTTATGTAACTGTATTTCCCTTAATAAAGTACTATATGCAGTACGTTTTACAGTGATGGTATCAGATGTAATAGTATGGTACTTTAATATATACGGATGATGATACGGATATATGGATGATCCAGAGGAGGCATGGGAGAAGGTCATGTGGTCAGATGAGACCAAAATATAACTTTTAGGTATAAACTCCACTCGCCGTGTTTGGAGGAAGGAGGATGAGTACAATCCCAAGAACACCATCCCAACCGTGAAGCATGGGGGTGGAAACATGCTTTGGGGGTGCTTTTCTGCAAAGGGGACAGGACGACTGCACTGTATTGAGGGTAGGAAGGATGGGGCCACGTATCGCGAGATTTTGGGCAATAACCTCCTTCCCTCAGTAAGAGCATTGAAGATGGGTCGTGGCTGGGTCTTCCAGCATGACAATGACCCCAAACACACAGCAAGGGTAACTAAGGAGTGGCTCCGTAAGAAGCATTTCAAGGTCCTGGAGTGGCCTAGCCAGTCTCCAGACCTGAACCCAATAGAAAATCTATGGAGGGAGCTGAAACTCTGTGTTGCCCAGCGACAGCCCCAAAACCTGAAAGATCCTCAGAAGACCTGTATGGAGGAGTGGGCCAAAATCCCTGCTGCAGTGTGTGCAAACCTGGTCAAGAACTACAGGAAACGTCTGACCTCTGTAATTGTAAACAAAGGTTTCTGTACCAAATATTAAGTTCTATTTTCTAGTGTATCAAATACTTATTTCATGCAATAAATTGGAAATTAATTATTCAAAAATCATACAATGTGATTTTCTGGATTTTATTTTTATATTCTGTCTCTCACAGTTGAGGTGTACCTACGATGAAAATGACAGCTCTCTCCATTCTTTGTAAGTGGTAAAACTTGAAAAATCGGCAGTGTATCAAATACTTATTTGCCCCACTGTAACTTTTTACACACAACCAGTTGGACCAGGCCCGTAACAAGGTCAGACTTCAAATTGACAGTGTGTAACGGAACACTAACGCAGCCCATCTCAATACCACGCACAAGGACATTTGCGCCATGCATCAGAGAAGGGCAACACATCCTCAAGCATGAAGGATTGAGCTGACCCCGTATCTCTCAGAACCTGCACGCACTTAACTGCAGAGTCACCAGCTAACGATACACAACCTGTCAGAAGAAAGGGACCATATGACGACGTGTCAGCAGCAAACAAATCAGGAACTGATTGTACAGATGCAACGCTTTTAGGTTTGGTATTTGTGGCCTTCTGCTTCCAAGCCTTACAATCAGAGATCATATGGCCAGGGTCAAGACAGTAAAAGCAAACCCTCCTTTCTGTGCTCTTTGAGACAGCCTTCCCTCCACCACTAGTCTTACCGACATTCACTCTGAGGGCACCTTGAGCCATAGTCTCTGTAGCCAGGGAAGTTTTAGATTGACGCCCAGAGGAAAAGACAGTATGGTGGGTAAGTGCAAATTCATCAGCAAACACCGCCGCATCAGAAAGTTGACACTTTTTGTTCATTTAAATAAACAACAACGTTTTCCGGTACACAAGTTTTAAAATCTTCAAGCAAGTAAGGTAAGACTTGAGTTTAGAAATTACTCTCCCTAAGTTAGAGTTTTTATGTTTGTTATTTTGGCCTGGTCCCCTCCCGAAGCTTTATTTGCTCCCCTTTTTGTACTTTATTTGAGCTTGTCAAATAAACCACTTTTTTTGTGTAACAAAAATCTGTGTGATTTTTGTGGAGTGCTGGGACAGGAGAGAGGAGTTCCTGGTTGGCTGTTAAGAGTTTTATTTATTTTTTATTTTTCTCTGTTTGCGTTTTATAAATTTTCTTGTTACACCCTTCCTGACCCTAGACTAGGAAGGCACGTAACACAGTAATATTAAAGTATTATCACAATTTAAAAGCATTTTCTATGGTGACAACAGGAAGAGGCATTAGCCAGTCTTCAGTGTCACATGATCCTTCAGAAATCATTCTGATTTGGTGCTCATGACACATTTATTATTATTGATGAAAACTGTTATGCTCGGTAAAACTTTTGTAGAAAGTGTGATAAATTTTTTTTCAGGATTCTTTAATGAATAAAAGTAAAAAATAGCATTATAATAGCAAATAAGCATGAGTAGAAATACTTCTGTAACAATATAAATGTCTTTACTGTAACTTTTGATCAATTTAATTTGTCAAAAAAGCAATTAATAATAATACACTTACTGGCCCCAAACGTTTGACCAGAAGTGCTATGGGGTTGCTATAGAACTTTTCTGTTGGTGTTAAAGGCATAGTTCACCAAAAAATAAAAATACTGTTATTTACTCAACCTCAGGTTGTTCCAAACCGGAGTTTCTTTCTTCTGTTGAAGACATATAGAAGATATTTTGAAGAATGCTAGTGACCAAACAGTCCACATTATGGAAAAAAATAAAAATACTATGAACGTCAATGGCTTCCACATTTGGAACATGAGGATGAGTAAATGATGACAGAATTTTCATTTTTGGGTCAGCTATCCCTCTACTACAATTATACACTCTGGAAATCTGTAATAATATTGCAAATTGAACACTAATGTAAAGTGTGACGGGATATACTTGGTCATCATGGTAAGTTCTGGGACCATAGTTGACACCAAGTCACATTTCAGACACTCAGACACGTGCACATACCATAAACTCATGGTTTGGTGGTTTTAGGTCTTGTCCATGTTCCTCTTCTGATAACCCAGCTGTCTCATGACCTCGCTGCAGTAGGCTTCAACCTGGTTCACCTGCTCCACGTTCAGCCTTTCCCTCCAGGCATAAATAGCCTCTTTGGCATCTCTGGATGATATGAGGAAAGGTTTATCCGAGGAATAGCCGTGTCCGTGGGTCATGTTCACCACAAACTTCTCCATGGCCGGAGAAAGGGTGAGGTTGGAGAACCTATAGAGCTTCTGGAGCTCGCCCACGGGTCTGAGGACCAGGTCTTCGTATCTCAGCTGCATGTAGTTTCGCTTCACCCACGGCGGAGCGTTCATAACAAGCAACATGTCGTTGAGCCAGTTATCGCATATTAACTCCATCGCGCTCGAGACGTAGTTCTCTGCCCGATGGACCCTGTTGCTAGGCACCAGAAGGCGCTTGTATTTGTCGCTCTGCTTCTTGCTCCTCAGCACCTGTATGCTCTCCTTCACAAGAGCCAGTTTAGACTTCAGCCGAGAATTATGCACGGCCCGGGGGTCGCGAAACAACTGGACTATCTGGAGGTTGATTGCGGGGTCTCGCATGAGGGGAAGCAGAACCGCCAAATCTAAAACGCGCACGTCTTTGATGACCATCACAGGGTACTTTTTGCACTCTTTCTCCAGCTCTTTGATATCTCTGGGGTGGCATTTGCTACACACGTCTCCTTGAACTAAACCAATGTCGTGTTTTTTATACGCTTTGCAGAGAGGCTCGGAGCAAATGACCTTGTTCGTTTTCCAGCCGAAAATAAAAGAGGTGGTTACGTTGGACGAGCCTGCGTAGAGTTTTAACACTGAAAAATCACATCTAAACAGAGAGTTCATCATGTCTCTCACTGCACCTTGTAAACTGCCCGCGTCTCCGGGATAAAGCGCCTGCCACATATTCCACATGGGCTCGTATAAATAAAACACATCAGGATGCTGATTAAATAATTCCCCTAAAAAAGAAGAGCCTGTCCTCCAGGTTGCGTGGAGGTATATGTGTGTTCTGGACTGACTCCTGTTGCCGTAGCCCTCCACCTCCGTTGAGTTGCCAGTCCTGGTGCTACTCCACAGGGCGATGGTGCTCTCCAGATCGGGACACTTTTGTTGCTGATATCCATCTTTAATGTGAGACGATTTGCTCCGGTAATCTAGTACGTAGGGAATTAAAAGCAGCGCCACGGAGTATCCTAGAATTAAGATGATGTATTTTTTCTGAAGCCTTCTCTTCATGGCCTCAGCGGAGTGAGAAACGCGGATCTCGGCGAACTGCCTCGATGAATACTGTTATATTACAGCAGTAAAGTTTAGAGAGTGGAATCTCTTTTCTCAGCCGTAAAACCGTAAGTCCCGCCTCCTGTGTCAGGATTGGCTAGCGGTAATTGCTCATAAGAGGATTGTGATTGGATAGTTAGGACGTCACTCAGATAGCCTGATGGGCGGGGTTTAAAAATTACACCAACCTCGACTACCTACCAATGCGCACAGTTTATTTGCATTTAATATCAATTGCCCTGTGACACATCAATTATAAACATATTTTATTTGTTTAAACTGTCCTTTTAGTTGATCTCTTTAGAATTTTTTGAAAAAAACACTTTATGGTAGAATGCTTTGCACAGAAAAGTGCATGAAATATTTTTTGTATACTGAAAGTTTTTTTTCTGGACTGTTTTGTGGAGGAAATTTGAAATGAGCACAAGTGTTTTGTCTGGCAGGGTTGTTTTGTTGTGTCGCGTCGTGTTTGGAGTTGTTCGATAGGTGGCAGTAAAGCTCCCTCCGGCGTTATTATTGTTCATGACACCACAGAAGTAGCATCTGAAGTGATGGAGGCGGCAACAGGGGAAGTGATAATAAAATAAACTATTTAAACATTGCCCTAAATTCGACATTTGCCATCGGATTATATTCGAGACATATACGTATATTTTCGATTAATCTCTGACATGTAACGAACACCCTTGTCATGGGTTTGTTGTTTTGCTAGCCGCAGCTGTTGACAACGGCTAGCCTCTGTCAGCATCACTATCACAAAAGCAGGTTTGTGTTATATACAACTCCTATCTATCTATCTATCTATCTATCTATCTATCTATCTATCTATCTATCTTGTGACACAAAGCAAAGGCAGTCATTTTTTGCTTGTGTTTCAGCTGAACCGTGAATTATCAGAATGGCTCACTGGAGCAGGTTTGAGAAGGAGCTGGAGCTTGAGACCAGGAGACTCATCTCACATTATACTTCCATTCGGGATGAGGAAGATCAGAACTTCCAAATGGCTCTGAAATTTGCCTGGTCCAATTTCAAGTAAGTGTTTTTCAAGTTAATTTATTCATCCATTTACTTCTCACTTTAATGGTTTTGAATGTATTTGTGAAAAGGACACTGAAGAAGAAATGGTGAGAAATACAATATTACAATAAATACAATATTTTTTGCACATAAAAACAAAAGAAAGCTGTCATATTTCCCCCCCTCTGGATAGGTTTCATCGTTTCCTTGATACCAACAGACATAATGTGCAGCGCTCCGTTAATGGGTTAGTCTGAAGCTTTGGACAATTCTGGGCACTCTTTTGTGATATGCTGCTATTATAATATTTTTATTATTAATTATTTTGGTTTCTCTTTCTCCCAGGATTCATGAGAAACTCATGGTCCACTCTGACTTAAGTAAAGCAGAGAGTTGGTTAAGGCTAACTGAAGAATTTCTCAGTTCTCCTCTTCCTAATACTGAGGGAACCAAGGTGGGATAACACTAACATCATTCAGACAATTCTTAGAACTCTACATGTGCTGAATGTCTCTATTACTCTGTCTGTTTTCAGACTGATGCCCATTATAGTATGCTGGCTTTATTGCTCCATCTGTCTGACTCCCCATCCAACACAAACTACTGCGAAAGACCTAGATTGAAAGAAACAGGTTTGACTTTTCTTTAGCGTCATCACATGCATACTGTTGGACAATACTACTACTACTACTAATGTGTCTACAAATGAATGTTTATTTCTATAGAGAAAGAAGACAAGTTTGATTGGGTCAAGTACCTTATGGAAGGAGAAGATATTGATACTGGACCCTTTCCAGACACTCCAGTGAGTGATTGATATTACACTATTAGATCAGATCTGCTCTAGCATCATATAATAAAAGGCTGGGCGATATGGCAGATAAATGATTAGTCAATACTTTTCAGCTTATTAATCTAAGTATTTATCCTTGATCTTTAATTAAATGGTTGATTTTTTTTTTTTATTAATTAGATGAGCCATGGTTTTGCCTTTTTGAAGTACAGTGCCCTCCATATGTATTGGAACAGTAAAGACAAAATTGCTCTGTTGGCTGTGGAGTTGAATATGAATATGAGACAAAACTACAGAATGTCACATTTTATTATTAGCCGTTTCAACACATACATGTTTTACAGAATAAAAAGAACAGCACTTTTCGAGTTCATCCCACTCATTGATGTGAGCATAAATATTGGGACAGTTGAACATAAGGCAGATATAAAAGATTAAAAGCTATTATTTAGTTGCAGATCCCTTGCGCACAATCACAGCAGTGAGTCTGTGACCCATAGACATCACCAGACTCTTGGTCTCATCCTTTGAAATGCTTTTCCCAGCCTTTAATGCAGCCAATTCCAATTGTTGTTTGTTTTGGGGAGTTTCTGCCTTTACTCTCCTCTTCAGCTGGTGAAATTCATGTTCAATCAGATTTAAATCTGGAGATTGACTTGGGCAATCTAAGACTTTCCATTTCTTTGCCCTTATAAATTCCTTGACTGAACTGGCAGGGTGTTTTGGGTCATTGTCCTGATGCAATATGAAGCACTTCCCAATGAATCTGGTGACATTTTCTTGAATATTGGTAGCCAAGATGGTTTTGTACCCTTCCAAATTCATTCTGCTACTGTCATCATACATTAAGTCATCAGTAAAGTTGAGAGGGCCTGTTCCAGAGGCAGCCATGCATGCCCATGCCATGACACCACCTCCACAATGCTTTACAGATGAGGCTGTATGCTTGGGATCACTGCAGTTCCCTTTTGTCTCCACATTTTTGCTTTCCCATCACTTCACTTCATCGGTCAATAAACACAGTTCCAAAACTCTTTTGGCTCACCTTTAGCAAACTCTAATCTTGCCTTTCTATTTTTGTTGCATCTTGCTGTGTAGCATCTGTAATTCTGTGTCAAAGTCTCCTGAGGACAGTAGATTGTCAGAGCATCACCCCAGCTTTCTGGAAGTTGTTGGTGATTTTACAGACATGTCTTTTAGGATTCGTTTTCACAGCTTTTATGATTTGTCTGTCATCAACTACTGTTGTTTTCTCAGCCGATCAGGTAGTTGTTGGTTGCTGGTGTCGCTGGTGGTTTCCAAACTCTTGATTTCTCTGTGCCCTTTGATTTTGCAAGAGCTCTAATTGACTTCCTCTTTTCTTTTAACATCCAAATTGCTTGCTTTTCTCTCAAAGTCAGCTCCCTCATCTTCATCTTGGTTTGTGTGTCATCATCAATTGCAGGATTCAGAATGCAGAAGTAATAGTTATAACTGATACGACACATTCCCTGCTTTTAATATCTGAAGAATTAATGCAACAGGACACAGTTGATCACTTAGAAAGATCTGTGAGGCAACTGTTCTAATACTTACGCTCACATCAGATAGACGGATGAAACTCTAAAAGTGCTGAACTTCTTAGCTGGTAAAACATCTGTGTTGAATCACCCAATAATAAAATGTGACATTCTGTAGTTTTGTCTCATATTCATCTTTTAATCATATTTCTAAATGTCTTGACTCCATGGCCAACAGAGCAATTTTGCCTTTACTGTTCCAATACTTTTGGAGGGCACTGTATATTTAAAATATTTAAAGCATACAAATTTTAATATATTTATATTTGAAGTAAAATACTGTCAAATTCTGCTTAAAATAACAAAGCCATTAAGTAAACATAAAGCAATGTTGTTTTAGTATCACTGAGATACGAATATAGTTTTTGATAACATTTTGAATTGGATTTAATGTGTATTTTAATTTTAGTTGTTATTTTTGATATATTTTTAAAACATGTCTATATAGTTTAATTTCTGTTTATTAGATTTAGTTTAGTTTTAGTTGTTGTTAAATGTAAAGTTAAACTAAACAAAAATGAGAAATGTTGCCTTGGTAACTCTTTTTATTTAAAGTAACAAATTTGTAAAAATGTGTTTAGTTAACTATAATAACTTAGAAAATTCTTCTGACAAAGAAGAATTATATATTTATTAATTTTAATTTATTTGCAGCAATACAACAATACATGGTAATTAACAACAATATTTGCCTGCATGTTTAATGAAACATTTTTAAAACAATTTAAAAGGCCTGACCTGATCAATGCTATTCTTATACTATATTGACTATAGTTAGCCATATTATCCATAACAGAGTATCACAGATCATTTAATCTTTTGGCAGGAGTGGTCTGAGGATGAGAGTGAAGAAGAAGATAGCCAGCAGCCCCTGAGCAGAGAGGATTCTGGTATACAGGTGGACAGAACACCACAGGAGGACCACGAGCAGAATGACAAGACTGTCCAAGTCACCTGGACCGGTATGGGACAGTATCAGCGCATTTTCTCATAGTGGCCCTCAGTTAATGAAGGTTGTTTTCAGGACTCCTAGTTCTTACAGAGTCTTGTGTTTGTAGTGGGTGAGCCAGACTCCAGGGCTTGGTTGGAGCAGCATATTGTCACTTCGTATTGGGTTCCCAACTCTCCCCGCTTTCCGCACAGCCTCCACCTGCACTCCAACCTCTACAATGTCTGGTAAGACATTTTTGCTTCTAATGTCTTGTTCGCTTTCTTCATCACAAGGCCATTAATTTGGACTTTCTGTCATGATTTAATAAGATTTCAGAAGCAAATAGTGTTTAAATGAGAGTTTATTTGAGAGTAATGTTGTAATTTTGCATATCTCTCTTTTTCTCTGCAGGGATCAGCACCTGTATAACACTGGGCCTCTCTACCTGCCAGAGGAGAAGTCTTTTGTTACAGAGACACAAGTGATTCGGGAAACTCTTTGGTATGATATACATATACAGTGGGGGCAAAAAATTATTTTATCCCCTGCTGATTTTGTACGTTTGCCCACTGACAAAGAAATGATCAGTCTATAGTTTTAATGGTAGGTTTATTTGAACAGTGAGAGACAGAATAACAACAAAAAAAATCCAGAAAAACGCATTTCAAAAAAGTTATACATTTATTTGCATTTTAAGTCAAATACGTATTTGACCCGTTCGCAAAACATGACTTAGTACTTGGTGGCAAAACCCTTGTTGGCAATCACAGAGGTCAGACGTGTCTTGTAGTAGGCCACCAGGTTTGCACACATCTCAGGAGGGATCTTGTCCCACTCCTCTTTGCAGATCCTCTCCAAGTCATTAAGGTTTTGAGGCTGACGTTTGGCAACTCGAACCTTCAGCTCCCTTCACAGATTTTCTATGGGATTAAGGTTTGGAGATTTGGCTAGGCCACTCCAGGACCTTAATGTGCTTCTTCTTGAGCCACTCCTTTCTTGCCTTGGCCGTGTGTTTTGGGTCATTGTCATGCTGGAATACCCATCCACGACCCATTTTCAATTCCCTGGCCCTGACGGTACATGGCCCCGTCCATCGTCCCTTTGATGCGGTGCAGTTGTCCTGTCCCCTTAGCAGAAAAACACCTCCAAAGCATGCCCAGACTTCCCTCTCCCTAGACACTTCCTCCAGCTCTTCCGGGGGGACACAGAGGCGTTCCCAGGCCAGCCGGGAGACATAGTCTCTCCAGCGTGTCCTAGGTCTTCCCCGGGGTCTCCTCCCAGTGGGACGCGCCCGAAACACCTTCCCGGGAAGGCGTCCAGGAGGCA
The DNA here is from genome assembly GCF_936440315.1 of Barbus barbus. Taxonomy (NCBI): domain Eukaryota; kingdom Metazoa; phylum Chordata; class Actinopteri; order Cypriniformes; family Cyprinidae; genus Barbus; species Barbus barbus. The sequence goes on from NC_136753.1 coordinate 20,208,714, forward strand.
TCCGGAACAGATGCCCGAGCCACCTCAGCTGACCCCTCTCAATGTGAAGGAGCAGCGGCTCTACTCTGAGCTCCTCCCGAGTGACCGAGCTTCTCACCCTATCTCTAAGGGATCGCCCAGCCACCCTGCGGAGAAAGCTCATTTCAGCCGCCTGTATCCGGGATTTTGTCCTTTCGGTCATGACCCAAAGCTCATGACCATAGGTGAGAGTAGGAACGTAGATTGACCGGTAAATCGAGAGCTTCGCCTTGCGGCTCAGCTCTTTCTTCACCATGACAGACCGGTACATCGACCGCATTACTGCAGAAGATGCACCGATCCGTCTGTCAATCTCCCGTTCCATCCTTACCTCACTCGTGAACAAAACCCCAAGATACTTAAACTCCTCCACTTGAGGCAGGAACAGTTTTTTTTTATTATTAACCTTTAGGAATCCAATCCCTTTAGGGGATCCAATCGTATCCCCTATCCAATCGTTCTTTTCATCTGCAACCCCCCCATCCCCCCCCCCCCCCCCCCCCCCCCCCCCCGGGCTGACCACCACACATTGCCTTCAAACCTGTGGGAAACACTGGTCTTGTAGCCCATTCCAGCCTTGTGTAGGTCTACAATCTTATCCCTGACATCCTTGGACAGCGGTTTGGTCTTGGCTATGGTGGAGAGTTTGGAATCTGATTGATTAATTGCTTCTGTGGACAGGTGTCTTTTATACAGGTAACAAACTGAGATTAGGAGCACTCTCTTTAAAATAATTCTCCTAATCTCAGCTCTTTACCTGTATAAAAGACACCTGGGAGCCAGAAATCCTGCTGACTGATAGGAGATCAAATACTTATTTAACTCATTAAAATGCAAATCAATTAATAACTTTTTTTAAATGTGTTTTTATTCTCTCTCACTGTACAAATAAACCTACCATTAAAATTATAGACTGTAATTTCTGTCAGTGGGCAAACGTACAAAATCAGCAGGGGATCAAATAATTTTTTTCCTCACTGTGAAAGTGCATTTGCTAAATTTGTGAAGATTACATATGTGGATAGAGATTAGAATGCAAGTTGAAACCTGCAGGGAATGAGCAGTTCTGGAATAGGTTTTGTTTTCTCAAGATTACATCTGCACTGGTTGTTAACACATGTATGTTTACTTACCCAGAAGAGAATGCATAACAAAGATGATTGACTCATATCAAGGTTTTTGCAGTAGGAAAGATCACGTGTTCTTTTCTGCCTCTCCTCAGGCTCTTCTCCGGTGTAAAGAAACTTTTCATTTTCCAGCATAATGATGGCAAGGTGACTGTGAGGAATGATGTGGTGGTCACACATCTAACTAATGTGAGTGGAGACTGGTTTTTATGTCTGTATTTAGAGGGATAAACTCAAACACAGACAGTAATTAATAAAAATATTACATTACAAAAAACAAAATGACAAATTTTGTGTGTGAGAGAGAGAGAGAGAGAAAAAAAATACATGTCTAATTTGCATTTCTAATTTAAGTTTTATTCAAAGATAAAAAAAAATGTATATTAAAATTAGATGCTTTTAGTTTAATTCAAATAAGCTATTATCATATTACGATAACTAATGACAGAGTGTTTTCATTATATTGTTATTATGAATACTTATGAAATTGTGCAACAGAGAAGAATTGGTTCAAAGTGCTTTTTTTAAAACATTTTTATGAATGTATGTGTTTTTGTACAGAACTGTCTTCACTCTGTACTGGAGCACATAGCAGCCTATGGGCAGGCTGTTTCCCGACTGCAAAAGTTTATTGATGAAGTGACCGGCCACAGTGCAGAGCCCTGTCCTCCAGGTCTTAACTCTTCCTCCTCCTCATCCTCCAAGAAGAGCTCTGATCCTCCCTTTAGGACCTACCAAGCATTTGTGTGGGCCCTGTATAAATACTTCACCAGCTTTAAAGAAGAGCTCAATACTATCGAGAGAGACATTATTGCCAAAGGTTGGTTTTTCTTTGTGCCTGCACTCTAAAAAAAAAATGTATATATATATTTCGAAGTTGTAAATAAAAAAAAAAGTATGTATGTTTTATATGAAATGAAAGTATGTTTTACAAGAAAATACTATTTCAGTTTTTTTTATTTCAAAAATGTGTTTAATTCAGTGTTACTTGGTGTTTCTTTGTAATTATGCGAAATTTACTAGCAGTTTCTGAGTGAAGGTTGTTTTAAAGTAAATCCTACACCATTTGTTTTCAGTGTGTAATTGTATTGTCAGTTATTTTTGAGTTGTTATAGTCTTGATTCTGTGGTGATTCTTCATAGATGAGACAGTGACTCTGTCATCTGTGCTGGAACGGTTAAGTCCTCATCTGGCTCAGATCACCATGCTGCACAGGGTTTTCTGCACAGGAGTGGCTGATGTGCCGCCCGGAACGCCCAATGTATTACGAGCCTCACACTTACTCAACACGCTCTACAAGGCCATAATAGAGTATGACAGCGTGGGTGAGGCCTCTGAGCAGTCTGTAAGTGTGTCTGTTTGCAATGTTGAGCATTAGATGCATCATTTTGTACATGTATCAGTGTACCGCTCTTTTATCTGCTTATTATAAAAAGATCACAAAATGATGCTGTTTTTTTCTCCTTCCTATCAGGTGGCGCTCCTTTTCTCTCTCTGGGTAGAAACGGTCAGGCCATACCTTGAGATTGTAGATGAATGGATTGTTCACGGCCACTTATTTGACCCCGCTAAAGAGTTCATAATTCAAAGGTATAAAACAAAAACCTGAAATGTGTATGTACATTACCATTCAAAAGTTTAGGGTCACTTTTTTTTATGAGTAAGATTCTTTTTCTTAAAGAAACTAATGCTTTTATCCAGCAAAGACGAATGCTGTTTTGTTCACTTTGAATTCAAAGAATTAAGTAAAAATAAAAACAAAATCATGGTTTCAACATTGATGATGATAATAAATGTTTCTTGATCACCAACTATATATTATATAGCATATTAGAATGATTTCTGAAGGATCATGTGACACTGAAGACTAGAGTAATGGCTGCTGAAAATTCAGATTTTCCATCACAGGAATAAATTACATTTTAAAATATATTAAAATAGAAAACTGTTAATACAAATTGCAGTAAGATTTAACAGATATTGCTATTTTTACTGTATTGTTGATAAAGTAAATGCAGCCTTAAGAATAAGATGATTTTTAAAAACATTTAAAAACCTTACCGACCCCAAACTTTTGAACAGTGAGGAATTACATACAGTCAGCTGGTCATTATTGCAAAATATACCACTTTTTAGTGTGATGCAAGACCCCTCAGTGTCGTGTCAGGGTGCTTTTCACTCTTTTGGGGTTTAATTTGCGCTAACCACTGTCTGCATCCACCTTATCCTGCCATATACACACCTGCTTATCAAATAAATAAACACTTGGACATGTTTACTAGGAACAAAGATGTACCAGTAAACCACAGGGACTTCTGGTACGCCACTTATACGCTGTATAGTGTGTCTGAGACGGTGGAGAGCGAGGAGAGGCTCAGCGACGCTGCCAGTGGAAGCTCTGGTGGAGAGCAGGCGTCCAGCTGCAGACAGCACACTATGGTGTCCTTCCTCAAGCCTGTGCTCAAGCAGATCATCATGGCTGGCAAATCCATGCAGCTGCTGAAGAACCTGGACTGCAAGGAGACCAAGCACCAAGATGGCTCCTCCAGAGGTCAGTGTCAGAGAGGATAAGTTTCAATTAAGTTAATTTTTAGTAGTATTTATAGTAGTTTTTTTTCCAGTATTAGTTTCAGTGCTTGTCCTGTATAACATGAAATTTGTTCCCTCTGCCTATGCCGACACATGCAAGATAATACAAAGTTGTCAAATATAACAACACAGCGCTGTAGCAGTTACTGATAATGCCATGTGCTATAAATGTACCAGTGCTGCTACGTTTAGCAGTAACTTGGCACCCATGGACATCATGAACTGCATCTACGTAGATCTAGCGTCAGCCGGAGATTGCGTCAGAGAACAACTAGTCACCAGTCTGTGTTCATGGCACAGACTTAGAAATATATTCAAGGCCTTTGTAGATTAAACAAATATACATACATACATATATATATATATATATGTATACACACACACACACACACACACAGTCAGGTCCATAAATATTGGGACATCGACACAATTCAAACATTTTTGGCTCTATACACCACCACAATAGATTTCAAATGAAACAAACAAGATGTGCTTTAACTGCAGACTGTCAGCTTTAATTTGAGGGTATTTACATCCAAATCAGGTGAACGGTGTAGGAATTACAACAGTTTGCATATGTGCCTCCCACTTGTTAAGGGACCAAAAGTAATGGGACAGAATAATAATCATAAATCAAACTTTCACTTTTTAATACTTGGTTGCAAATCCTTTACAGTCAATTACAGCCTGAAGTCTGGAACGCATAGACATCACCAGACGCTGGGTTTCATTCCTGGTGATGCTCTGCCAGGCCTCTACTGCAACCGTCTTCAGTTCCTGCTTGTTCTTAGGGCATTTTCCCTTCAGTTTTGTCTTCAGCAAGTGAAATGCATGCTCAATCGGATTCAGGTCAGGTGATTGACTTGGCCATTGCATAATAGTCCACTTCTTTCCCTTCAAAAACTCTTTGGTTGTTTTTGCAGTATGCTTTGGGTCATTGTCCATCTGCACTGTGAAGCGCCGTCCAGTGAGCTCTGAAGCATTTGGCTGAATATGAGCAGATAATATTGCCCGAAACACTTCAGAATTCATCCTGCTGCTTTTGTCAGCAGTCACATCATCAATAAATACAAGAGAACCAGTTCCACTGGCAACCATACATGCCCACGCCATGACACTACCACCACCATGCTTCACTGATGAGGTGGTATGCTTAGGATCATGAGCAGTTCCTTTCCTTCTCCATACTCTTCTCTTCCCATCACTCTGTTACAAGTTGATCTTGGTCTCATCTGTCCATAGGATGTTGTTCCAGAACTGTGAAGGCTTTTTTAGATGTCGTTTGGCAAACTCTAATCTGGCCTTCCTGTTTTTGAGGCTCACCAATGGTTTACATCTTGTGGTGAACCCTCTGTATTCACTCTGGTGAAGTCTTCTCTTGATTGTTAACTTTGACACACATACACCTACCTCCTGGAGAGTGTTCTTGATCTGGCCAACTGTTGTGAAGGGTGTTTTCTTCACCAGGGAAAGAATTCTTCGGTCATCCACCACAGTTGTTTTCCGTGGTCTTCCGGGTCTTTTGGTGTTGCTGAACTCACCGGTGTGTTCCTTCTTTTTAAGAATGTTCCAAACAGTTGTTTTGGCCGCGTCTACTGTTTTTGCTATCTCTCTGATGGGTTTTTGTTTTTTCAGCCTAATGATGGCTTGCTTCACTGATAGTGACTGCTCTTTGGATCGTATCTTGACAGTTGACAGCAACAGATTCCAAATGCAAATAGCACACTTGAAATGCACTCTGGACCTTTTATCTGCTCATTGTAATTGGGATAATGAGGGAATAACACACACCTGGCCATGGAACAGCTGAGAAGCCAATTGTCCCATTACTTTTGGTCCCTTAACAAGTGGGAGGCACATATGCAAACTGTTGTAATTCCTACACCGTTCACCTGATTTGGATGTAAATACCCTCAAATTAAAGCTGACAGTCTGCAGGTAAAGCACATCTTGGTCGTTTCATTTGAAATCCATTGTGGTGGTGTATAGAGCCAAAAATTTTAGAATTGTGTCGATGTCCCAATATTTATGGACCTGACTGTATGTATGTATGTATGTATATGTATGTATGTATGTGTGTGTGTGTATATATATATATATATATATATATATATATATATATATATATATATATATATATATATATATATATATATATATATATATATATATTATATATATTATATCTTGTTCCTTCAACAACTGTCATTTTTTTTTAAGAGTTCCCAAGGTCTTGAAGAAAACTGAAATTTTAAACGTCATATTTCTAGAACTGTAGAAGTCAAGGAAATTAATACAATTTAAAAAAGTCATGTGCATTTCCATAATGAATAAACATTTTTAATACGAAGCTCTTAAATATTTTGAGTAGAAATTGCTGAGAATTGGCTAGTTCAAAATAATTTTAAAACATTTAATGCTTTTGTGAGATTCCCATAATCAAGGGGAAAAGTCAAATAAATTCTTGATTTAACCCTGAAGAACATTCAGTTCTTGAATCTACTGAAATTACGGAATGTAACTATTTTAATTTTAATTTAGTTATTTTATATTGATACTCCTAATTTCTTTAAATTAAAAAAATAGAAATCAAGCTGCTGTCATTAAAGCAGAAGTATCAGAAATGTCTTAGCTTATGTGCTGGTTCTTCAAATTTTGTCTTTGAACAACTTTAGCCTTGAAGTCAAAAAAGTTAAGAACTATTACGTTAAATGAGTGGCTAATTTAATTTGTAATATCTTTAGTGTTTCATAGAGAGTGTTGCGTCATTATTTGCATGAGTTACTTCTCTGTAATTCTATTATGTCTTCATCCATATTGCTTTCTAGTTTTAGTTTTTTGTTGCATGCTCATGTTTTTTATATTAGTAACATTCTCATTACTGATAACCTTTTGTTTTTGTAGTTTAACTTAATTTTTATAATGTTTCTTATAGCCTACTATGTCTTAACAATGAATAATGATGAATGAATTCTGTCTCTCTGCAGATGCCGAAAGAAAGAGTCTGTACACGCTCTTTTTGGAATCAGTGCAGACACGTCTTCGGCATGGAGAAGACTCACCCACAAATACGGTTACCGAGCAACAGGCCACTAAGAAGAGTCTGATCAAGATGCAGTCCATTGTAGCACGTCATCTGGAGCTAGATGACATCCATGACCCCCTACTGGCCATTAATTTTGCAAGGTACCAGCAGAATACAGAATAAATGATTTGATGTCACTGAAGTTCACACAAAGAGCAAAGATGCTAAATATAGGTTCATGTTTTCAAAGATTTAAATTATATAAAGACACTGAACTGTGTTTTGTCAGTCACAATTTCATTAGCTTGTTTTCCATTGAGGTAATGTGTGTTATCTCTTGCAGGCTTTATTTAGAGCAGAATGACTTCCATGAGAAATTCTCTGGCGGCAATGTGATTTTGGACCGCTCCTCTGAGTCTGTGACATGTCAGACGTTTCAGCTTACACTCCGCTCCTGTTTGTACCCACATATTGAGAGGAGATACATCGAATGCTGTGGGAACCTCATGAGAACCCTGAAAAAAGACTACAGGTGAGATTGAATCCTTTGTGCGTGAACTTTACAATGTTGCTTTGTAGCGCATTTATCCTTAACCCTCTCATTTTTTTATCTTCTTTTTAGGCTTCTTGGGTACTTGCAGGCCATGAGAAACTACTTCCTGTTGGAGGCTGGGGATACTATGTATGATTTCTACACAGCCATCTTTGACAAAGTCCTGGAGAAGGAGAGCTGGCAGCAGCTGGCATTTCTTAATGTGCAGCTTCAAGAGGCAGTTGGACAGCGCCACCCAGAGGACAGCAGCCGGTACTGCACATGCATCTCTAGAGATCCTGTGGTTTACCAATCAATCCTGCCTGATACCACTCCATATCATGTGATTCTGACTCCCATTCTTCTCATGATTCCAGGTTGTCTATATTTCTTGAAACGATTGACCCTGCAAGAAAAAAACAGCCAGTGAATAACCTTGATGGTCTTACGCTGAGTTATAAGGTTACATAACATTTATTTGGCTTTTTATGGTTTGAAGAGTGTAATAACACAATATTTTTATCATAGTTTTTTTAAATATAAATTATGTATTTTATACGAATGCCTCTCTCACCAGGTTCCATGGCCTGTTGATATTGTTATTAGTTTAGAGTGTCAGAAAATCTACAATCAGGTCTTCCTACTGCTGCTTCAGATCAAATGGGCCAAATATAGCCTGGACACATTACGATTCAGTGGTGAGTTATGATTTTTCTTCTGAAATTTTCATTACTTTTGTTTATTTGTCATAAAAGGAGAGAGAGAAGTAAAGCTAGTGGATATTATTACAAAAAGGATATGCTATTAAATACCAGTTAGATATCGATATACTACATATTTATGTAAATTCATAGTTCCATTGTATCTCATTTTAGTTCAGCGATCACAGTACTTTCAAATCAGGATGGTTTCAATTCACTAGTTCAGATGAGATCTTAATATAGAGTCTTCCCACAGATTTGACAGTAGCCGCTAAGAGGCAAGAAGGGGGCCAGTCCGAGGAAAGCACAGCCAAAGAGCCCATAAACCAGCAGATTCACAGGATGTTTCTCCTGAGGGTCAAACTCATGCACTTTGTCAACAGCCTGCATAACTACATCATGACAAGGGTAGGCCTGAGATACATAAAATAGGTTTTATTTATTTGCAGCAGAGTTCAGACTTTCTTACCTTGTAGACCTACACCTTGCTACATTTCATTCGCAGATCCTGCATAGTACAGGTCTAGAATTTCAACACCAAGTACAGGAGGCGAAGGATCTGGACCAGCTCATCAAAATTCACTACCGATACTTGTCCACCATTCATGACAGATGTCTGCTCAGAGAGAAAGTAAGCAGGATATATGCACAAAATGTGTCTGATGGTTGGCCTAGTTTTTACTTTTAAACCGTTATAGATGTCTGTGTTATTTATGATCCATCAATTCAGGTTACTGTGTCTTTGCAGGTCAGTTTTGTCAAGGAAGCCATCATGAAAGTGCTGAATTTAGTTCTCATCTTCTCAGACAGATGGCAGGCTGGTTTTGGGGCCTGGAAGTAAGTTAAAACTCTTACATCCTGTGTGGAATCTCTTTAGATGTTTCAGTCTAGCTACTTGTCCTCATCTTGCAGCTTTCACTTAATTTTGATGAGGATGAGGTTTTACTTCCTTTTTCGGATTTTACCATTCGTTATAAATTTTCCTTTTTTCCTCAGAATCGAGTCGATTGACAAAATGGAGTCGGATTTTAAAAACTGTCACATGTTTCTGGTGACTATTTTAAACAAGGCTGTGTGCAGAGGCTCATTTCCTCATTGTAAGTCATACAGTGCTGTGCATTTTAAAATAACCATGAGAATCTAACTAACACTGTTCAGATGTCGTCTGTATTTAAGTCCAAACGAGAATATACTGTACTGCAAACAAGAGCAGAACATTATGGAAATACTGTAAAGTATTTGTGCTATTTGTTGTATTTAATTGAATGATAATCACAGATTTACTAAATATTGCACAATAGTTAACTATCAGAGTTATAAAAATACAGTAAGAATCATCATTGAGAAAAAACAAAGCAAAAACTAATTACACTATAACATCTTTAAAATGATTTATTTTCTCTTTTTTTCAATGACTAATGAGTGAAGCCAGAAATACTTGGTTTTACTCACCATATGTTCCTGTTTTCTTTTACAGTGGAGTCCCTGGCGTTGTCGCTAATGGCTGGATTTGAACAGTGTTAACAGATTGAACATGGATTCAATCCAGAGCATTGAACACAAGACAGATTATTTATTGTACTGCTGCATGACGGCTACTGTACTGTTCTTGTTTGTCTCTACCAGGATATCTGACATCATAGCACATGAAAGAGACAAAATCACAATAGCACTACATTGGTACAGAAGTAGCACTTTGTGTCTGTAAACAGTGAAACTTGTGTTAAATTGTCTACTCTGTCTACAGCACAGTTGCTCCATCTAAATACTTAACGTAATGTTTTGTGGACAATCTGACTGTTTGTATTTCAGCGTTGGCCTGTGTTAAGGCTCAATATGTCAGATGTAAACGTAAGTGTCCTCTACATGCAGTGGATATGTGAAGCACACATGACAAAAGCAATTTCTTTTGCAGGTGATCTAATTATGTATATTACATGCAACAGTGAAAAGAAAACTTTAAAACTCAAGTTTAAATACTGTACATAATATAAACTAACTGAAAATTGTACGCTACCATTTGTATGCAGTTCAAGCCTATATTTGTATGTGTTGTGGTTGCTTAAGGGCTTTTTCATTGTGCTTATTTTAAATTAAATTGCCATTACTTTGAGATACAGTGCTGCCTCATACTTGTTTGTTTTTTTTAGAATATGTGACTGTTCAAAAGTTTGAATTCAGTATAAGATTTAAAAAAAAGAAATTAATACTTTTATTTAGTGAGGATGCATTAACGTGAAAAATCTTTTACATTGTTTAAAAAAAATATTTCAAATAAATACTGTTCTTTTGAACTTTCTATTCATCAAAAAATGCTGAAAAAAATATACTGATTTCCACAAAAATAATATAGATTAGAAATAGTTTCTAAAGTGACACTGAAGTAATGGCTGCTGAGAATTCAGTTTGGCCATCACAAGAATAAATACTTTTAATCGCTAAAATATTTCAGAAAATTAGTATTTTAACTATATTTTTGATCAAATAAATGTAGCATTGGTGAGTGTAAGAGACTGCAGCAAAATGTTACAATGGCATGTTACAATATTCTAACAAAATATTGCACGGAAATACACAAAGCTGGAAAACAGGACGAGGTAAAGAAATAAATGAAATGGACGAAAATAGGAAAATGTAAAAGTGAAAAAATAGAATAGGGGTGATGTAGCATATCTACAATTTAAATATTTACATTTCACACTATGAAAACTATAATTTCACATTTCTAAATCCTGGTTCTGCATGGATGTTTAGTGCGGATTATTCCTGACGAGCTGTGATCCTGAACGCCCCCTGCCGGAAGTGCACTGTACTGCGGCGCTGGAGTTTCCTGTTGAATTTCCCTGTCGAGCGCAACAGGAACTTCCAGCCCGAGCTGCGCCTGCGACAGCACTCACCGCGAGCAGGTTTCCTCCGCAAACTCCCTCAACTACTCCAAACCGCCGCAGATTAACCACCGAGAACGGCTTTACGAGTTACCTTCATCCTCTCAGCCACATCAGAACTGGACACCACAACGGAAAATGCACGAATGAGTAGTTGAAGCGGATTGTTTGTCCTGGAAAACTCAAGTAAGGCTGGGTAGAGCGCAGCTTTGACTTACTTTCATTCTGGGTGTTGTCTTTTTTTGAACCGCTGTCTCTGTAGTTAGTCAAACAGTCGCCGTTCGCGTAGTTTTGTTCTAAAATATGTGTATGTTTTAGTATGTGCAAGACCGAATGGAAAGGTATTGTTGGGTTGAATTCCTTAGAGTTGTTTGAAGTTTTACGTCGTGGGTGAGGTGGGCCTGCACGCATGAAGACGCGACAAATTAGAACGCTCCCATGAAAATAAACCAGGTTGTCTGAACTGCGAACGCGAGAGAACGCTTCGGAGCTAATGTGTGAGTTATGTCGCGAATTTACTGAGTTGTTGTGTTTCTGTATGTTATCGAAGAGTAAGTAATGTTGCTATTCTGAAATGCTATTTTTGTGTGTCCTAACCTTTTAGATATTAGATATTTTTTTCATGCCTGCCTATTAGATGCGTTCACCCATAAGATTTCTTTTTGTTTTTCCCTCTGTCTTTCAAATAAATCTGTACATCCTTTTGGGGCAAAATGACCCAGATATATAAAATATAGGGCTGAAAATATTGGTTTGACACTGCTTTCTGTAGATATCTGTAGTTGTCTTTGAAACTGTTGCTGAATATGAAAATAATATAAAGTAGTTGGTGATGGTGAAAAGTAAGGTATTTAAGGAAAAATGCCCCTGACAAGTGAGTTCGTATATGCAAATATTGCCTTTTAGTAATAAATAAAAACAAAAAATACAAATTCAATAAATTAGCATCCTAGAATGGTTAACATGTATAATATGTTCTTTAGATATGTTTAATTGTGCTTTTTTTTGCATTACATAAGATTAAGGTTTATAGAAACAATCCTGGTTGAGCAGCCTTCTAGTCAGAGCCATCAACTTTAGTTAATCAGAGCACTGTAAACTTTCATATTGTCTTTTAAAACCCTGTCAGTCTGTTTCTTCAATGCAGATTAAGACTAAACATGGATTAAACCACGCTGTCAGGGGTGGTTTCCATCGAAATTCCTTTTAGTCTAGAACTAGGCTTAGTCTACGTTTGTAAACCAATTCTATTGTGTCAGTTTTAATCCACTTCGTTTTGGACTGAAAATGGCTTAAAGACAGAAAAGAAAGGGAAATGTCTTCATTGGCTGGAGGTCAGTGGGATTGTTGGAAGTTCAGGCAGGCCGTTCATCAGCCCACACCCTTTTGAGATTCTCATAATGATGCTTTAGGAAGTCATTTGTTCCTCTGTGGCAGCCTGAGTGGGTTTTATGATTCAGAAGATCATTTAGAGCCATCAACAAACAAAGACCATAAGTCATAAGTTCTACTGGCGAAATCTGCAGGGTTTTCTTCTGCCCATATGTGTAGCAGCTATGCCAGTGGCGGCTGCTGGTCTTTCAAAGAGGGGAAGCTCATTTTCGGCCTACATCATAAAAATTGTCCATTTATTTATACGTAAATTCTGCCATCGTGTGCAGTTTGCTAGCTGGCTAGTTCACCGCCTGGCCTACTGTATGAATGAATGAATGAACAAACGATCAAAAAAAAACATTAAACTCGATGGAGGAAATGTGGGAATTAGGTTAAACTGAAACAAGGAATGTGGTGTATAATTGTGTGAAATGTATAATGAAAATTGGCCAGCATTTTCGCCAAGCAAACATCAAGAAATAGGTTGCAGCAGTTTGTCTTTTGACTACACTTGCAAAGTCCACGATGGGACTGAGCTCGAATCAGTGTTGCCAACTTCTTTCGATGGAAAGTACTAGCTAAAGCCAGTTTGAAAAGTCGCTAAATGTCACCAGATGACGTCATGCACTAATTAGCATATTCATTACGTCATCGCGTCATATTTCCTTTTACATTTGTTTGTCTCTCTGTGCTCATACTGTATTTTAATGCAGCCAAATTCTCAAAACTGTTTTCCTTTATATATTTTACTGTTTATGTTGTCAGTCAACGGGATAAATATGAAATAGTGACTGAAACGCAGCCCTTTAAGAATACATAACCAGCACTCCCTCCCAAGAAGTTAGTATGCACAAAAATCCTAATTTATAATCGAGCCGTCGTCTGATTAAATCAAATAATACATACAAGATAAGACAAGACAATTCCTGTGCTGTGATTTCAGCTATATTTGCATGTAAAATTAGAGAAGCAACATAATATCTATTTGAACTGAACGCGATGCGCCTCTCAGCCGCTCACTGAACAGAGAAAGAGGTGCGTGTGCGCTCACCTCGCTCCCTTGCGGCAGTACCAGCGATCACAGAGACTCGCTAAGGTTTGTCAAAGTCGCTAGATTTGTCGCTAGTCACTTTTGGGGAAAAAGATCGCTAGGGTGGTCTGAAAAGTCGCTAAGTTGGCAACACTGGCTCGAATAGCTTCAGCATCAGCGACTTCTTATAGGACACAATCGCTGTCAATCAAAAGGAGATGCAGTCTTTCGACAAACCCTCCAATCATCACGCAGAAGCCCGGAGTCCAGCCCCGCCCACTCCTCCATTCATCCCCAGAGACGCTGAGCGTCCGGGGGCGGGACATAATCGCAGCATTTATCCAATGACCGTCTAGTTTTGAAGCACTGAAAAAAACTGTTCAAAGCAGCCCCATTGAAGTCAATGGACGCTGGGCTTCAACAGGCAAATACACTGATGCTACGGGAATATATGAGAAGGAAATCGAGTCACCTGCTATATGCAGCTGATTCTGAACGAACTCGTCTCTGAGATGAACGTGTTCTAACGCATTTTTAATCAATAAAATGTTAACACAATAGTACATATTTGACCATTAATTTTTTGACATTATAGGGGAAGCCGAGCTTCCCTTGCAGTCTTAAAGAAATCCCCACTGGTGTATGCAAAATTTTTGTTAAAATATATGGGCCCTTATTTTTTATTTTTACGATTTTTTAAATATGTACATTTATAGCCTTATGCTTTGTTTTTTTTTACCTTGGCATTAAATAACCGGTTAACTGCTGTGGCTGCATGAAGGAGTGACAGCAATGTAAAAAGGTGATTTGTGATTTGATTTGTGTGTTGTTTATTCATTCTTTTTACTAGGGCGAATAAGCAGAGGGCTGCATCACGACAGTTTTGAAAGCTCTGTGTGCCTGCCTCTAGGAGGTGAAATGCAACAGTCATACGCCAATGTTGGAGATAGTGGAAGAGCATCTTTAGGCTTAAAAGATTCAACCAAGTTGGTCACAAGTCTACTTTGATGTACTTGAAAAATGTTTGTGTAATGCAGCAGAATATTCTGTTCATCAACACATTTTTTCACATAAATTTTTTAGTGTTCATATTGAGATGTGAAAGTGGCATGTGTCAAAGTTGTGTGTTTTCAGTAAGAGATCACACCAGGTTGTGCTGCAAGTTGTGGAGTTTTTGTGTACGTGTGCCACCACCTCTGCTGCCACAAGAGGAAAATGTGAGTGTGAAGACGTGAACATTTCAAGGAGGAAGACGCTGTGCAGCAGGTGTCAAATCTGCAGAGAATGTGGGGCAGAAAGGGCTTTTTTCATCCTGTGTGTAGCTGGAGTTGAGGTCATGTTTTTGCATGGTCAGATATTATCTCTCAACACTGGTGGAAATCATCTTCTTAGTGTGTAAGAGAGCTGCTGTTCTTTAATACTGACTTAAAAGACGTCAGAGTAAAAGAGCTCAGGGCAGACGGCCAAACCAGGGCATATGGGGTGTTACTGAACATGGCCGAGTAAGTCTCAGGGAATGTTTAGCCTGGATGTTTTATGATGGTCTTGATATTTTTCGATTTTCATAGGACTTTGTGACTTCAGAAAGGACAGTTCACCTGAAATTGAAAATTCTTTGATTTACTCACCCTCAAGTTGCTCCAAACCTGTGTGAGTTTCTGTCTACTGCTAAACACAAAATAAGATATTTTAAATAATGTGTGTAACAAACATCTGGTTCCCATTGACTTCCATAATATTTTTTCCCTTAATATGGAACTCAGTATGTTCAACAGTAGAAAGAAGGTTTGGAATAACTTGATTGCAAAGACTGCTCGATCCTGCAGGTTTGCACTACACAACATCAGAAAGATCAGGCCCTTTCAAGTCAAGTTGAGCTTTATTGTCATTCCGCTACATGTGGGGACATACAGTGGAACGAAATGTCGTGCCTCGCAGGATTACGGTGCTACATAAATACAGACATACAACATTTCTGACAAAGCATGCTGCACAACTTCTTGTCCAGGCCCTTGTCGTTTCTAGGCTGGACTACTGCAATGCTCTTCTGGCTGGTCTGCCATCAAACACAATCAAACCTCTACAAATGATTCAGAATGCAGCGGCACGACTGGTCTTCAACGAGCCCAAAAGAGCGCATGTTACACCTCTCTTCATCTCCTTGCACTGGCTACCAGTGGCAGCTCGCATCAAGTTCAAGACACTGATGCTTGCGTACAGAACTACCACAGGCTCAGCACCCTCCTAATTCCACTCACTATTACGAACCTACATCCCCTCCAGAAGTCTGAGATCTGCTAGTGAGCGACGCCTTGTGGTACCATCACAGAGAGGCTCAAAATCACTCTCCAGAACATTCTCGTTCACCATTCCTGGCTGGTGGAATAATCTTCCCACTCCTATCCGGAACGCCGGATCCCTGGCAATCTTCAAGCAACAACTGAAAACTCATCTCTTTCGGCAGTACTTGACTTCATCCAAAACTCCAAAAAAAACAAACCTTAATCTTTCCCTGTATCTTTCTCTCCCTCCCTTACTAGTTTGAACTTATTTGAACAATGACTGAGACTTGGTGTTACGAGCACTTCCTCTGTCTGATTGCCTCTTCAAGATTAATCGCTTTTTGTATTCCCCAATTGTAAGTCGTCGCTTTGGATAAAAGCGTCTGCCAAATGACTAAATGTAAATGGTGAGTAAAAGATAACAAAATCTCAATTTTTGGATGAAGTATACCTTTTATACCTACGTTTTTTTTTTTTTTTTTTGCATTTCAGGTTGTGATACAAATACAAACATTCAGCCAGTTTAGTGCGATTCATGAATAAAGGATTATTGTAATGGAATCAAAATCATATAACGCATCAATAACACTTTACAAAAAGATTCATTAGTTAACAACATTAGTAAAAATTAACTAAGAATGAACAATACTCTTAATGTTCATTTCAGTATTTACTAATGCATTATTAAAATCACAAGTTGTGTTTGTTAACATTAGTTAATGCTCTGTGAACTAACATGAGTAAACAATGAACAATACAATGAACTGTATTTTCATTAACATTAACAAAGATGAATAAATGGTGTAATAAATGCATTGTTCATAGTTTGTTCATGCTAGTTAATACATGAACTAATGTTAGCAAATGACACCTCATTGTAAAGTGATAGCAACGCATCCAGTTTAGTTTGATTCATGAACAAACAACTCTTAGGAGCTGGTAGTTTAAAGTGAATCAAAAATATGCAGCACAAACTGTATTGTGACTCAAAATGCAATTTCTTTTTATCGTCTTTTGACAGCTCCAAGGCTTTTGCTAAAACTAAAGATTGAACTTCTGCATTTTTTTATTTCCACCCTAAATCTGGTCATCCAAAATAACAAAGAATTACAGACCAAATGTTTTAGCAAGTTTTCTAATTTTCCCTAATACTGTCCCTATTTGTTTTTGACTGTGCTTGATCATTACCTGGCCCATTGAGAAATGTTCAGGTGTGTAGCACTTCATCGACATGATGAGGCTTGTAAAGCCTGTGGAATGTTTGTGTTCTCTAAACATCATTGCACTGCTTTATCTGCAGTGGTCTGATGGAGCTAAACATGTCATTCCTGAGGACTGGACCTCTAGGCCTAATGATCTGGTTTACAGCCAGAGTAATAACAAAAGACACAATTTCAGATTGCGTGTCAGCATTTGTTTCAAAGAATGTGTCATCTGAAAAATGAGATCAGGGAACTACTGCAGTGTTAAAGAGGAACAATGTTCAGTTTACTTAAGACAACTTCCTTTTTGCCTCACAGCGATTATGAAAGGTTGTCCCAAAAATTGGATTTATGGATTGTGATCATTTAGATCCACATTATATTTAAAGCGAAGTGAAACTAGATTGAAATGTGTTAGACGGTTTAATCAGCTAGCCTAGAGTGTTTGTTCAATTTTCACAGATAAAACCACAATATTGAACTGACATGTTTTGTTGTCCACAACCTCTTACCCACTTCCTTTTTGATGAAAGATACTGACCTTCACGTTTTCATGCTGTGTTAAGCTTAAAAAAAAAAGAATTGCTTTGTTTTGGAAATTTAAGGGACAGTAGTAGTTTGCGTCCTGCGTGGATTAGCTGCTCGTTTATGAATATTCCTAATATGGGTTTAATAATGTATAGCTATCACTGTACATTCCTGCACAGTAAGGGCGTAGTAATCGTGTGATGTCTGACTTACATCACTTTTATTTGTGTAGATCTCAGTTCAGTGTCATAGATCAGATTGTTGAGATTCATTTCTTTTTGGGTTTGATAGGTTCTGTTAGAGCTGCATTATGACAAGTTATAATGATTGATTTAAAAAGGTACAAAAGCTGTCACTGGTGCAGGGCACTGGGACATTATTTACCCCTAAAGCATTTTTTTATTTTTTTAGCTGTAATTGCAATGTTTTTACCTTTTTTTTTTTTTTTTTCTTCTTTTTTTTTTTAATGAACTTTTTTTTTAATGATATGAACTTTTCGCTATTTAACAGTTTCGCTATTAGTAGAGAGTATGTATGTGTTTATTTGGTTTTCGTAATAGACATGAATTCAGTTTAATCTCAAAAGTAGTGAAGTAGTGTTCAATCTCAAATTTCACCACTAGTGATTTAAACACTGAATAGCAAAACTAATATTATTCAAACAGGTTTCCAAAATGCTATCCCTTCTGCCCCACCCCCATCTACCAAACAAGTAGTCTCTCCCTGTTTAGATTTTAACATTAAAACAAATGATGGTCTTCAGCTTCAGTTGAGTGTGTACGATTTGCATTTTAAAGTACAGATGCTCAGTCAAAAGCAGCTGTCAGTGTCAACCACAGCAATGTGTGGCTAATAACCTCACTGTGTTTCTCTAGAGACTCTCTGTTCTTCATCATAGACTGCAGGCCCCACTCTCTTCTATTCGCTTGCTTCCTGATAATATATCTCCTTCTGCTTTTTTCTCTAAGTTCTCTTTTAACTCTGGAATTGCACCACCATGATCAGGTACACTTTTCCTTTCTAAATATGTCTAGATATGTCAGTAATAGCCACAGCTCACTAAGGATATCTGCAGTGTTTATCTGTAGGAATCTCTACAAGACCACAGCAGCCCATCTCCATTTCCTCTGGGTTGCATCGCGTTTCTTCTTTTGATGTCCTTTAATTGCCTGTCAGCCACTTCTGTGTGCTTGTGGCCAGTATTAGTTTCAGCAACAAGCAATTTGTCTTTCTATGCTAAATGTGAAATTGCAGCAAAACATGACACACAATCATAGCCAAGCAGATGATGTTTGTTTAATTTACAGACTCTGGACATGTGAGAAAAAAGCGATGATCTAAGTCATTGTATAACAGTGATTCATTTTCAATGTAATATTAGTTGGCAATTTCTAGCAATTTAACCTCTGTCACAGCATGAACGCCTCTATACAGGGAAGACTTGTTTTTTTGCATCATGCCAGATTAGCACATGGTATGAGGTTTTGCCCCATAAGGGGAAGAGAGGAAGTAGGAGAGCACTTTCATTCTTACAGTTGACGCTGTGAGGTGTGAAAAAGTTGCCCGGGTGCAACGATAAGGGAGAGGTTTTTTTGGTTGTTTTGAGGTTTTATTTTTTCCTGTCAGCTATAAACCTCTTGCTTGCCTTTGCTCTGTTGCTATAGTTTCCAAACATTTACTTTATTTGTTGTTTGCCATCTGTGATATAAAATATTAAACATCTTTGACAGTGTGATCTAATATTGTGGCAAGAAAATTTGTGAATGGTACTGTTCTGATTCTCTCATCACTTTTAAAATGGGACGTATGTGTTTTGTTCTAGCGTGATGGCATCTACGGTGACTCTGGAAGATGCTCTGTCCAATGTGGACCTGCTGGAGGAGCTGCCACTTCCAGATCAGCAGCCCTGCATCGAGCCTCTGCCCTCCTCGCTCATTTACCAGGTAACAACTGACCTAGATCTTCTGTGGATTTATAGAAACCCAAAATACCTGAAGACAGTGCATAACCAGGCTTTTTCGTTTTACCACCTTTAGCCCAACTTCAACACCAACTTTGAGGACCGCAATGCTTTTGTTACAGGCATTGCCCGCTACATCGAGCAGGCCACCGTCCACTCCAGTATGGTAAGATCTTCTTAACATTTCCACACAAACAGGCAGCTGTTCAACACCACCTTCACTAGCTAACCTTCTTTAAATCACTAAACCTCGACTCCATCACGACCTTGACTGTCCGAATCAGTCCATCATGCCAACCCTCTGGAAGCCCTGCTAAAGGAGTCTCTGGGGCTTGAATGGATATAAGAGAGCCCATTAGAGTCTCTCATTGTCCAAGTTCACCATGCCCATTTGAGGAGCCTGGCCAAGCGGAGTGGGCTGCTCTGAATGGTTTTTGTATTGAATGTGAACTGCTGTGGGCTTTATTAGTGAGAGGTAATAGCTGTCAGGGACTGTTTGGCATCGTTGAAGAGTGTGTGTGGAAGTAGTGTGGTGACACACACACACCCACAAAGTCTCAGAGTGTCTATGAAAGAGCGTTTTTGTTACTCTAGGGAAGATTTTCATTAAGTGGGTTAATCTGTTCTTTGGCACTACATTCATCATGAGATAAAGGTTTATTGTAGAAGCTGCATTTGAAGTATAAATTGGGCTCCAAAATTCTGAGGTCACTAGTCCAGAAATCAGTTTATTTTGCATTATTGTAATTATTATTATTTAGTTATTTATATGCACTTAATTATTTAATAGAAAATGTTGAATTATAAAATAAATGATTAGCATCACAATTTAAGCTACCTGAAAATTTGACAGTATTAAAATGTATAAATGATCATTTATTTAGTATAGTTTAACAAAGTTTTAACCTTGAAAATAGTGTAATTAAATCCTAAATATTTCTGAACTTTATAATTAGTTTTTGTTCATTATTCTAAAACTGTTTGGGGAAAACAATTTTAAATATAATCAATCAATCATTTATTTAGAATAATTTTAGAAAAAAATCCAGATTTTCAGTGTGGCCTAAAGGGATAGTTCGCCCAAAAATGAAAATTCTGTCATTATTTGCTCACCCTCATGTCGTTACCAACCCATAAGACGCTAGTTTATATTCAGAACACAAATGAAGATATTTTTGATGAAATCTGAGAGCAATACTGACCCTGCATAGACAGCAACGTAACTAAAATGTTGCCAGGCCCATAAAGATAGTAAGTACATCTTTAAAATAGTCCATACTTGTGACATCAATTTATAAAGTACACAAAGAAAACAAAAATAACTTCTTCAAAATATCATCAACAATATCTTAATTTGTGTCCCGAAGATGAACAAAAGTCTTATGGGTTTGGAACAACATGAGAGTGAGTAATTAATGACAGAATTGTAATTTTTGGGTGAACTATCCCTTTAATCTTTTGGACCCCATTGTATGTAGAATATATTATGTATGTATGTATTATAATTTCATGTGGAACTTTTGCTGTTACAGAATGAGATGTTGGAGGAAGGACAGGAGTATGCTGTGATGTTATATACCTGGAGGAGCTGTTCTAGAGCTATTCCTCAGGTAAATTAGTCACGCCTGAAGCCGCTCTGAAAAACTCACAACACCATCAACACAGATTGGAAGTATTTTGTTTTGACCTTCTCCATCTGTCCCTCTCTCAGGTGAAGTGTAATGAACAGCCCAACAGAGTAGAGATCTATGAGAAGACAGTGGAGGTGCTCGAGCCTGAAGTCACTAAACTAATGAACTTCATGTACTTTCAGGTAAAGATCAACACTATTTTCTAGATTTGAATACAAGATGTTTTAAGATACACTAATGCTTCTCTCTTTTTATTTCGTTCTCAGAGGACAGCAATAGATCGCTTCTGTGGGGAAGTGCGTCGACTGTGTCATGCCGAGCGGAGGAAGGACTTTGTGTCTGAAGCCTATCTGCTCACGCTGGGGAAGTTCATCAACATGTTTGCGGTGCTGGACGAACTTAAGAACATGAAGTGCAGTGTCAAAAATGATCACTCCGCCTACAAGAGGTAACCACAAACTGCTCTCTGTGAGCCTCCGTTTTGCATCTAGCCTCATGATTAATACATTCATCCTCTAGATGGCAGTCATTCTACATCTGGAATCTTCTAGTCCGTGTTATCACTGTAGCATACCCACTTTTTTGGTGCTTCTTAGGCATTTTACAGACATTTCAAACTAAGAAAATATTTTATGCATTGTATTTGCCAGTATGACTTGTTTTTGTTTTTTTAAAGCAAATTAATACTTTTATTCAGCGAGGATGCCTTAAATTGGTCAAAACTGACAGTAAATATATCTAAAATGTTACAAAATAAATATTTAAATTTTTTGATATTTATATTTCAATTTAATGCTGTTCTTTTGAACTTTCAGTTCATCAAAAAATCCTGAGAAACATGAATTTCAACATTCATACTAATAAGAGTAAATGTTTCTTGAGCACTAAATCAGCATACGATTATTGAAGATGATCAGCAATGATTTCTGAAATTGATTGAAATAATGGCTGCTAAAAATTTGTCTTTGCCATCACAGGACTATAATTTTTTTTTACTGTATTTTGTAATAAATGCAGCCTCGGTGAGCACACAAGACGTCTCTCAAAAACATAAAAAACAACTTTTTAATATGTGTAGTTATACATCATTTATAGAAAGAATATTTTGCATGTGACTGTAAAATGATCAAGTCTGGATCATTTCCCAGGCTGAAGCAGTGCAATGGGATGTCGTTAGTGATATATTTTTGTTCATTAGCTGCATACTCGTTATCTTATACGGTACTTGTTGAAATAGCCGTACAAGAGTCCACAGTGTCAAAATAAAGTTATGATAAATAGAACAGAGATGCTGCATATCATTGTGTCGTCAAGACACTAGATCGCTATAGATTTATGACCCCTGTTCTTTCAAGGTGTTCGTGTGTGTTGGTGTATCTGCGTAGATTTGAGTTTATTTTCAGGGCGTCCACCCGCTGAACACACTTTATGAAATGTCAGATTTGTCAGCCACCCCATCCAGTTTTTCCACCTCGTGTTCAAATGCTTTTCTCGTCATTCTCTTGCTGTCTCTCTCTCTGTCTCTGTCTTTTTTATTGTGTTTTTCTTTCTAGGTCTCAGCTTTACAGATTCTTTTCCCTCCTGGCCAGTAGATCAGATTTACTGCTAACATCTTCACTGTTCCCTCCATAAAAACAAAGACAATAATTGTATTTGTCTTGTAAAAGTATCTATGTATAATTGTTTGTCATAGTGACATATAGTGTTTAAACTGGCCTGATTGTGATATGTTCTGTGTTGGTCTTTCCCTTCTTTGCTTATGTTTTTCCTCTCTCTGTCCATCAGAGCTGCCCAGTTCCTGAGGAAAATGTCTGAACCATCCTCCATTCAGGAATCTCAGAACTTATCCATGTTCCTGGCCAACCACAACAAGATCACTCAGGTATCACACCATCTTCTGTAAACTAGCACTTAGTACTGAGAAAATGCATTGATTTTATAAAATATCTAAACAAACAAGTTATGTTAATTTGTTTTGCAGCTGTAGTGAAGACATATAATTGACTTCAAGTCCCTGGAGACAGCAGCATATTAAACACAAATACATGCAGCAGTGCTTTAGACATGTTCTGTGTATGAGTTGCTGATATTGACAGGCGTCTCTGCTTCAGTCCCTACAGCAGCAGCTTGAAGTGATTAGTGGATATGATGAGCTGTTGGCAGACATCGTTAACCTGTGCGTGGACTTCTATGAAAACAAGATGTACCTCACCCCCAGTGAGAAGCACATGCTACTCAAAGTAAGCATATATTTTGAATGTTTTTGAAAGAAATCATTTATGCTCACCAAGGCTGCATTTATTCGTTTACAATCATGGTGAAAATGACAATATTGGTTAATATTATTACAGTTTAAAATTTATTTTCTATTTTAATGTATTTTGGCACCGCTTAATATTTTAGTTTGAACCATGCTACATTTTGTTCAGGATTCATTGGTGAATAGAACGATTAAAAGAACAGCATTTATTTGAAGCAGAGATATTTTGTATTATTAAAAATATCATTAGTGTCACTTTTGATGAATTGAACATGTCCTTGCTAAATCAAAAAAAAAAAAATGTATTAAAGAAAGTGACTCGTGCCAAAATATTATATGGTATATTTGCTATTACAAAAAGTAGAAAAAAGTGGCACTGTATTTCTAGTTAAGGATATTACTCTGTCATTGCTAATATTTCTTAAACTTTTGTCAATATTAAATGTGAATCTTGATATTTATGTGGAAGATTGCACATAAGTAGATTGCTGTTTAATGTAAAAACTAAGATATTATTTTTACACCAGTTTTTCACATAGTTTGATGTGACCATGTCTTGTAGGTGATGGGCTTTGGTCTCTATCTCATGGATGGAACCAACAGTAACATCTACAAACTGGATGCCAAGAAGAGAGTCAACCTCACGAAAATTGACAAGTTTTTCAAGGTGCGTGTCTGTCTATGTGCGTTTAGAAAAATAAATGGCCTACAATCTCTGACCTTCACAAATAGAGATGCATGTTAATACCTGGTGTAAACCACAATCTGTCTCATCTGGCCATTTATGTTGGGATCGCGTGAGGAGGATTTTAATTTGATTTGACCTTCTGCGCTGTCCCTACAGCAATTGCAGGTAGTGCCTCTGTTTGGTGACATGCAGATTGAGCTGGCCCGCTATATCAAAACCAGTGCTCACTATGAGGAAAACAAATCCAGGTGGGTGTCCTAGGATGGCGTACTTAAATATGCACGCTGTATATGCAGATGCAAGAGTAGATAACCCAATCTTTTTAAGATATTTTTAATAATGTACTGGATGCTTTACTGGTTTTACTTTTCCAAGACACTGCAATAAATGAAGAATTGAGATTGCAAAAGCATTAGTAAAGTTTTATGAAATTCTGTATGTCCACATGCTGTTTTTTAAAAGAAGATTTGGCAGGAAAACATTTCTGCTTTTTCTGGAAGTTCACCAGAAATGAATATAGCCAAATGTTGTTCTATTTACTGGACCCTTCCATGTTTTTTAATTGCCTGGCCTCCTTTATCCTCTAGGTGGTCTTGCACATCTGCAGGCAGTAGCCCCCAATATAATATCTGTGAGCAGATGATTCAAATCCGTGAAGACCACATGCGCTTCATTTCTGAGCTGGCTCGCTACAGCAACAATGAGGTGAGAGTTTAAAAAAAAAAAAAAAAAACACTGTCTTTTCTTCACCGTCTTAATAAACAAATGCAGTGCATACTCCCCAGTTGCCATGCACTGACTCATGCTGCCAATGACGTTAGGGGATGAAATGTCTATTACCTAATATGCCAAATGACTTGCTATTTCTAAACATAAGACCTCTGACGAAGTTTGTTTTCTGAGTAGTTCTTAGATTCAGAAACTGGCAAAAACAAATGTTGTTTTGCATCATTAAAGCAGTTGTTTGCTTATTAGGGTTGGATTTAAATCACAATTTTGGCTGCTGTAATGTTAATTATTTGATCAAGAATACAGTAAACATTCATGTGAAATATTATAATTTGAAATAACTTTTTTTGTGAAAACTTTTTTATTTTAATACATTTTATGAACTATTACTCCAGTCTTCAAAGTCATATCATCCTTCAGAAATCATTCTAATATGCTGATTTTGTGCTCAAGCAACATATCTAACTATTAAAAATAGATTCAATGCTCAATCTCAGCAACTCAGAGTTTGCATTCAGAACCACGGGGGCTGTATTCTTACAGATGAATATGGAAATGTAAGGGGAGGAAGCCAGCCTGGGATTGAATTAAGACATGGCATCAGGACTATAATAAGAATCTATTGGCAGCTAGAGGACAACTGGGGTCCGCTATCAGTGACAGCAGCCCAGGAGACAAGGAGAAACGGGGAGGAATTTGTTTGTTCGTTCCACAGCCCTGGTTGTCAGAAGTCAGGTGTTTTGACATGCAGTGCTTGTGCCTTGTGCTGTCTTGGACTGCTGAAACAAGTGCACATATAGAGGGTTTTGGCATTTCCTCCTGTGTTTGTTCATTTCGAATGCAGCCCCTGCTTCTGCAGATGTGGCAGGGATCCTGGAGTTTTGTCATTAGCTTGTGTGAAGAGATTTCAGTGGTTCATTAATTTGCTCATTTTCTCTCTAATGATAGTAGTTGTGTTGGATGTTGTTATCTTGTTTTCTTGCTCCGTCATTGCCTTATTTTCAAATTTTTGCAGGTAGTGACTGGCTCAGGGCGTCAGGAGGCCCAGAAGACGGACTCTGAATATAGGAAGCTGTTTGATCTGGCTCTGCAGGGTTTGCAGCTGCTCTCTCAGTGGAGCGCTCAGGTCATGGAAGTGGTGAGTGGAATTGTCACACTCATATTTATGTATGTGACCACCAACCAGGAAAAGTTGAACTCCAACTGATGAGCAGTGGTGATTATGTGGGTAACACATGGCTGGATCCCTGCTTTCATGCTGTTCTCTTATTTATGCATCAGCATATGCATATATATATATATATATATATATATATATATATATATATATATTTTTTTTTTTTTTTTTATTATGTCCTGGTTTCTTTTCCCTCTCTCTGTCTGGTTTCCGGTTACTCTCAACTGTTATGTTTGTTAATGACAAAATGGCAATAAAATCAAAACAACAGCACACACATCACTGGAAAAACTCTCAAACAGGGTGCTCAACAAAAAATATTGATAACAGAAATAATAAAAAAAGAATTGGCAGACCTAGGCTCCAAAAGAGCTACATAATATCTCCAGTCTTCAGACTTACTGAGTGTTTAGTTTTAAGCATCACAGCTTTACAAAGTGCCTCCTTTTCAGACATTTAAGAGTAAGGAAGAAAAAGAAACCATATTACGTACACTTGAGATGCTTGTCGGTCAACTCTAAAATGTTTTTGTGTTCTGCATAAAGTATACAGTCCTTCAAAAGAAGATTAATGAACATGCCAAGTTCTTTGAAACCGTCTATCAGCAGTAACAAACACCAGCCTTTCAAAAGCTCTTTTAATGAGTGCTGTCTGATAGAAGTGTCCAATCTCTGAGAGTTGCTTAATTGAGTTGCTCAAATCGGAAAGATGAATTTTTCCAGAAACGAATTTGGTCAGGTGCTGCTCTATGTTTGAGGACAGTCATTCACACCACACACTTCATCAGGCAGAAAGACAACCTGTCGCACATACTAAAGACTAACAAACCTCTTATTTCCTGTATCAGCGACCCACCCATTCAAGACAGCTCTTGAATCTCATTCATTGAATAGACGGGGCCTGTCACTCCCACTCCTTTTTGTTTCCACAAGGCCAGCAATGTTTTCACCTTTCATTTGAATCACTTTAAAGTCAGTTCCAGCTATACTTTTTTTTTCTCTGAACAAAACATTTTATGCTGTCGATCTTTTGAAATATTGTTGCCATGGAAACAGCCTGGAACAAGTCCATTCTTGGCAATTAGTAAAATGGATTTTGATATTTGTAGCAAATTAGGCTTGGGATGGAGATGATGGACCATAGTTTCTGAAATTTGTGAAGTTGCTTTGAAGATAACTTGTTTGATTTTTCTTGCATCTCTTGCAGAATAATCATCACAAGCAATTATACATGAAAGATTGTAAAATGTTTTTCTTCTTGCAGTATTCCTGGAAGTTGGTGCACCCCACTGATAAATACTCCAACAAAGAATGCCCAGACAATGCTGAGGAGTATGAGCGTGCCACCAGATACAACTACACCTGCGAGGAGAAATTTGCTCTGGTGGAGGTCAGTACAGCTCAGCTGTGTAGCATTGTAATCATAAACACAAAATAAAAATAAGATTTTAAAAGTCATTGCTGCACATGACCTCCACTGAAAATATTTTTTTTTGATTGTTGAACAACAATTTATTCAGGTTTTGTATTCATTAACTATACATTTGAATTAATTTGAATAATTATATAATTAAATAAATTTCAATTTGTATAATTATTTATTATTTTATTTTACTTTATTTTTTACATTATTTAATTTTATTATTTATTAGAATGACTAAAATTTCGTATTAAACTCTATGCGTGCCTGTATTTTGAATCAATCCTTCTCTGAATGAACTCACTGAATCAAATCAGTGAATGAATTAACATTGATTTTTGATTACAAATCTTTTGTTAGTTTAATGTTCATAAAATGTAATTTAGTGTCATTAACTGTGACTGATTGTGTAGCATGTCTGCAGTGAACTCATAAGAGTTTGTGTCTGTGTTCTGGATGTGCTTCTGTCTACATGTGTTTAGGTCATCGCCATGATAAAGGGACTGCAGGTTCTGATGGGCCGTATGGAGAGCGTGTTCAACCACGCCATCCGTCACACCATCTACGCAGCTCTGCAAGACTTTGCCCAGGTGACGCTCAGAGAACCGCTGCGTCAGGCCATCAAGAGAAAGAAGAATGTCATCCAGAGGTACAACAGAGCACCAATCTGAATGATCTTTCTTTCTTACAGCTCTAGTTGTTTAAGTCCGTTTTGGCTGACTGTGACCTTGTTGCAGCGTCCTCCAGGCCATCCGTAAGACCATCTGTGATTGGGAGACTGGCAGAGAGCCACATAATGACCCAGCACTGCGGGGAGAGAAGGACCCTAAAGGAGGATTTGATATCAAAGTTCCTCGTCGTGCCGTAGGACCCTCCAGCACTCAGGTATGCAACTCTATAATTATCAATACAAAGACAGTGTAGTAACCCAATTGTACATACAGAACATGTATGACAGTAACAAACCTCCAAACTCAGTTACCTTCAAATGTCTGTAGTTATGATTTGCTTTCTGAATGCAGCGACACGTTATGTTTCACTTTTCATTTTCACCTTATACAACTCTTTACCTGAAATACTGCTATACGCTTTTTCTACTTGTTACACACACACACACACACACACACACATAGCTCCTCCAGTGTCATTCAGAAGAGCTTGTAATCTTCCACTCGCTTCTGCTGCAGATGTTGCATGAAGCACGGTTGATCCGGTGTGCCGTGGAAGGGTGTCGTATTGAATGTCATTAGCGCCTTGGGGATTTGAGCTGTAATGGGTGCTGCCTCTCAATGTGATCTCAGTGCTTTGCTGCTGGAATTTTTTAGAGATTAATACATGTCAGTTTAATTTGATAAAGTATGTGTTGAGGACTGTTCCCATGCCATGGTTATTTTTTTACATTTTAATTATTTACTCAATGTTTTTGTGTTAGTGTGGATTGATTTCAAGCTTTTCTGCCATTGCCTTGAGCTCTGTATGATTATAATTGAATTTCGCCATGAGGTTTCTGTCAAGAAGCTCACGGCTCTGAACTAGGGTTGCATGCATTGATGCCTAAAATGATACAGACAGAATTTGATCCATTTATGTCTGATGTTTTTCAAACAGGGGGACAAAAGGGAGAGATTTTTTTTCTTTTGTATATTCCACATTTCATTAATGTAATAAAGATAAAAGAAAATAATTTGTTCAAGACAATTTGACCTAAACAATGATTGAGAAACGTAGCCTCTCAGTATTTGAATAGAGTGCCAAACGGACACACATACACACAATTCCAGATGGAATCCAAGGGGAGAGATACAAACGAGCACTTTGATCTGTCTGACATCTCCAGGGAAGCTTTGACACTTGTGCCCTCCATCAGGACATCATTACACTCAAACCAGAATGCAAAAGAGGTCCTTCCACCAGTGGCAAGATGACCAGAGCAGAATCTGTCTGTCGAGCGGTGGATAAATGTGCATGTGTGAAGAGTAAAGAAGTCCAACTTTGCACTGCCTTTCATCTGCTTCCTCTTTCTGTTTCTCTGTGTAGCTGTATATGGTCAGGACGATGCTGGAGTCTCTGGTAGCTGATAAGAGCGGCTCAAAGAAGACTCTGCGCAGTAGTTTGGAGGGTCCTACCATCCTGGACATTGAGAAGTTCCATCGCGAATCATTCTTCTACACTCACCTGCTCAACTTCAGTGGTAAAGAACGGGCTAAATGGCAGTTCACCCTAATCTAGCCACTTGTTACAGCATTCACCATTTTAACAACTGTAAAATGATTACCAACTGTACAGCTGTGCTTTTTGTTATTTAACATTTTTTAATACCATAATGCATCAATACCCATTACTGAGCTTTTCTGTGTCCGCAGAGGCCTGAAAAAGTATGTAGATATTTAAGCTACATTTAAAAATGCATGAATGTCATTCCTTAATTAAAAGGCATTTATTTTAAAGATAAATAGCAAAAATACATGTTCACTCTGTAATGAACAGTAAAAGTATTGAACAATTTTTTTTTAAATAAAGTTAGTTAAATTTTATATTATAAAACAATAGATTATATAAAATTATTTAATGCAAATTGAATATATTTTCAAATTTTATTAGATTATTTAATCCAAATAAATTTACATTTTTTTTTTTATTTTAAAAAAGTACACGTTTATTTGGATTAAATAATCTTTATATATATAAACTATATATACAGTATGAGTGTGTATATATGTATGTATGCATGTATGTATACACATACACAGTGCCCTCCAAAAGTATTCGAACAGTAAAGACAAAATTGCTCTGTTGGCTGTGGAGTCAAGACATTTACAAATATGATTAAAAGATGAATATGAGACAAAACTACAGAATGTCACATTTTATTATTGGGTGATTCAACTCATAGATGTTTTACCAGCTAAGAAGTTCAGCACTTTTAGAGTTTCATCCCTCTATCTGATGTAAGCATAAGTATTGGAACAGTTGCCTCACAGGTCTTTCTAAGTGCTCAACTGTGTCCTGTTGCATTGATTCTTCAGATATTAAAAGCAGGGAATGTGTCGTATCAGTTATATCCATTACTTCTGCATTCTGAATCCTGCAATCGATGATGACACACACAAACCAGGATGAAGATGAGGGAGCTGACTTTGAGAGAAAAGCAAGCAATTTGGATGCTAAAAGAAAAGAGGAAGTCAATTAGAGCTCTAGCAAAAACAAAGGGCACGGAGTAATCATGAGTTTGGAAACCACCAGCAACCAACAACGACCTGATCGGCTGAGAAAACAACAGTAGTTGATGACAGACAAATCATAAAAGCTGTGAAAATGAATCCTAAAAGACGTCTGTAAAATCACCAACAACTTCCAGAAAGCTGGGGTGATGCTGACAATCTACTGTCCTCAGGAGACTTTGACACAGAATTACAGATGCTACATAGCAAGATGCAAACCTCTGACCAGCACCAAAAATAGAAAGGCAAGATTAGAGTTTGCAAAAAAGCACAAAGGTGAGCCAGAAGAGTTTTGGAACTGTGTTTATGGACCGATGAGACAAAGATGAACCTTTATCTAAGTGATGGGGAAAAAAAATGTGGAGAAAAAAAGGAAACTGCAAATGATCCCAAGTATACAGCCTCATCTGTAAAGCATGGTGGAGGTGGTGTCATGGCATGGGCATGCATGGCTGCCTCTGGAACAGGCCCTCTCAACTTTACGGATGACTTAATGTATGATGACAGTAGCAGAATGAATTTGGAAGGGTACAAAACCATGCCTACCAATATTCAAGACAATGCCACCAGATTCATTGGGAAGTGCTTCATATTGCATCAGGACAAAACACCCTGCCAGTTCAGTCAAGGAATTTATAAGGGCAAAGAAATGGAAAGTCTTAGATTGCCCAAGTCAATCTCCAGATTTAAATCTGATTGAACATGAATTTCACCAGCTGAAGAGGAGAGTAAAGGCAGAAACTCCCCAAAACAAACAACAATTGGAATTGGCTGCATTAAAGGCTGGGGAAAGCATTTCAAAGGATGAGAGCAAGAGTCTGGTGATGTCTATGGGTCACAGACTCACTGCTGTGATTGGGCGCAAGGGATCTGCAACTAAATAACTTTTAATCTTTTATATCTGCCTTATGTTCAACTGTCCCAATACTTATGCTCACATCAATGAGTGAATGAACTCGAAAAGTGCTGTTCTTTTTATTTGGTAAAACATGTGTGTTGAAACGGCTAATAATAAAACATAACATTCTGTAGTTTTGTCTCATATTCATCTTTTAATCATATTTGCAAATGTCTTGACTCCACAGCCAACAGAGCAATTTTGTCTTTACTGTTCCAATACTTTTGGAGGGCACTGTGTATGTATATGTGTATATATATGTTTGTGTGTGTGTGTGTATATATATATATATATATATATATATATATATATATATATATATATATATATATATATATATATATATTAGGGGTGGCACGGTTCGCGGAAAAAAACCGAACCGCACGGTTCTCCACACACGGTTCGGCACGCGCTAGGACCGCGGTTCAACTGAATTCTGACAACGCATGTGGTTTGTTATAAATAACACGTAAAACAAATAGGGTTCGGCTAATGTATGTTTCTGTTAATGGATGCGCATTCTGGCTTCCCAGTACATTATAACAACAGCGATGAGAAAGAAAAGAAAAAAAATAAGTGGACAAATCATTCACTCTTGTTCAATGCGAGTGCCGTGCTGGAATATGAGCATTTATTCCGTCATCACCCGGGTGCTGATAGCGCGCGCACAGGTGAGACCTGAACAGCACACGTTGATATCGGTGTTTAGACTAAAGTCATGTAAGCTTTGCCAGCTCAAATATTTAAGAGCCAGAGGACGCGAGCTCGCGCGCGCAGTGAGAAGATTTGTGCGTGCGCTCATCAGAAGCGCACAAACCTGCGCCTCAGAACGCGCGCAAATATGAAGCTCTCTCTGAAGTATTGTGTTTTAATGGATAAATTCACACAAAATTCTGTCAAAATGCCCGTCTTGGTAAGTATCCTATAGCAGACATAGCCGGCTGGGCGTACAGTATCAGTGCTTTCTCTTAAAGTGACAGTTAATATTAAATAAACAGCAACAACAAAGAAATCACTCACTGCTCTTGATTGAATCGCTTTTGTAACTTTAATAAAGAGTAATCTTTAATTTATACAGTCAAATATGCAATGCTGTTTTACCTTTGATTACTTTAATCGTACTTCAATATCTGTACCTAAAAAACCCCCTGAAAATCACTGATTATTTTATTTGTATCTTTACTCTACTGTATTTTTATTTGTGCTGTTGCTTGTAGTTAAAGGTCTGCTTTTATTTGTGTACACTCACAATGAAAACAAAACAGATTTTATATATATAACATGTAATAATATTTAGCATTTTCACATCAAAATAAAAGAAACTGAGCAAAGTAGATGTCTTTTTTTTCCCTGTTGTACCGAAATTGTATCGAACCGTGACCCCCGAACCGAGGTACGTACCGAACCGTGACATCTGTGTACCGTGCCACCCCTAATATATATATATATATATATATATATATATATATATATATATATATATATATATATATATATATATATATATATTACACACACACACACACACACACACGTATATGTGTATATATATATGTGTGTGTGTATATATGTATGTATGTATATATATATATGTATATATGTATGTATATATATATGTATATATATATATATATGTGTATGTATATATGTGTGTATATATATGTATATGTGTATATGTGTGTGTGTGTGTATATATGTGTATATGTATGTTTGTTTGTTTGTAATCAACAGGGCAGTCTTCCATTTAAAAAATGGTCATTGTATTTGGTTGAATTTGGATGGTGTTAAGAATCCCAGCAGGCACAGGACTTCAGTATAACGTCAGGTTGACGTTGGATATTATGTCGGGCAGATGTTGCATTTTGGCTGAGAATGAAAATCGGTTTGACGTCAGTATTTGACGCCATTTTGACATTGACTTAACTTTTGGATTTTGGTTACACAACTTAAAAACAACAAATAACAATGTAATTTAACGTCGGTATTGGACATCAAATTAACTTTGACATTAGGCTTTGAATTGAGATTGAATTTTGGTTACCCGACATCACAACCGAAATTTTATCAAATATCAATGTCTTATGATTTGTGTGCCTGCTGGGATGTTTTGTCTCTTACACATGTGTGATGTGTTGCAGAGACGCTGCAGCAGTGCTGTGATTTGTCCCAGCTCTGGTTCCGTGAGTTCTTTCTGGAGCTCACAATGGGTCGCCGCATCCAGTTTCCAATTGAGATGTCTGTGCCCTGGATCCTCACCGACCACATCCTGGAGACTAAAGAGGCCTCTATGATGGAGTGAGAACCAAAAATACAATTTATAAAATAAGGATTTGCCATAGTACATGTGCAAAAAAGAATGCTTTTATGAAATATGCTTCTAATTATGTCTGATCTCTTCAGGTATGTGTTGTATTCATTGGATCTGTACAATGACAGCGCACACTACGCTCTCACAAAGTTTAAAAAACAATTCCTTTATGATGAGATTGAAGCTGAGGTAAAAACTCTCTTGACCTTCTACATTAATGCAAAAAAAAAAATTACTGAAGAAATTATTGCATTGCTAATTTCATTTCTTTTACTCAAGTTTAAGTGTTCTTTTAAGTGATTGCACGTCTGGATTTTTCTTCTCTTTCCCCCAGGTAAACCTTTGCTTTGACCAGTTTGTCTACAAACTTGCTGATCAAATTTTCGCCTACTACAAGATTCTTGCCGGAAGGTCTGTTAACTCTGTTTATAGCCTTAGTCAGACCAAATCTGTTTTCAGAAAAAATGTAAACAATTTTCAGTAGTACTGCAAGTTGCAAAAAAGTGTTTTATTTTCAGTCTCCTTCTGGATAAGAGACTAAGAGCTGAATGTAAGAATCAGGGCGCAAATATCTCATGGCCTTCCTCCAATCGTTACGAGACGCTTCTCAAACAGAGACATGTCCAGGTAAGGACTGCTGCTTTTCTGTTTACATTTTCATTACTGTTTATCAATGTTGTTTTTAAGTCCACTCATCCTGTTTTGTCCTTTTCTCTTGCAGCTTCTTGGACGATCGATCGACTTGAACCGTCTGATCACCCAGCGAGTGTCCACGGCGCTGTACAAATCCCTAGAGCTCGCCATCAACCGATTTGAGAGCGAGGACCTCACTTCCATCATGGTGCCTTATCCTTCAAAATCTCTGTTTTTATGGAAATTTGCAGTTTTCATTTTCTCATATGGAGACTCTGAATTTTCTCAGCTTGTTTTAGCTGTGCAAATTTGCTAGATATTTGCCGGTTCAGGATTTTTCAGAAAAAGAGGCCATCCCTCATAGCAAAACTTAAATTCAGTGCTGCAAAAATAATTAGCTTAGTGAATCATTTTATTCATGTTTGCTTCCTGTATGTGTGTGCGCGTTAAGGTATATACATTTGAATAGACATCTGACTGACACGTGCATTCCAAAATGCCATGAAATTGTTCCAAAGCTCATTATCGGTATTCATACAAATTGTTGTTGGAGGTCTTTGTGCGCATCTGAATAGAAATGCATTGTTAAATGTTATTGTTCTGTCAGAAAGTGAGAGGGCGTTTTTTGTTCTAATTGCTCTTCTTTTCTCTGTCATTGAACAGGAGTTGGAGGGATTGTTGGACATAAACCGGATGACCCATAAGCTCCTCAGTAAGTTTTTGACACTGGACAGTATCGACGCCATGTTCCGTGAGGCAAACCACAATGTATCTGCGCCCTATGGCAGAATCACTCTCCATGTCTTCTGGGAACTCAACTATGACTTCTTGCCCAACTACTGCTACAATGGCTCCACGAACAGGTGGGTAGGGAGTACACAAGGTTTATTTAAAAGTTACTTATTTATTTTAAATATAAATAATACTAATGGTTATTTTTTTTTAAAGCCCAGTTTGGCCAGGATGCATTTTAAGACATGTGGAATTTATTTTTCCTGTAATAAATTGGCACATCTGTAAGTGATTGACATGGCAATTCATACAGGATTAAAATCACAGAGAATTAATCCTGGTTATTAATACCTTTTAATATAAAATATAAATATTAAATTAAAAATGAAAATTGTGCAGGCTCTACTAATCTTTAATGATGGGGTTGTGCAATAATATAATTTATAATGCCATACATAGGCAGCATTTTAACACCTATATTAGTGTAGACATGACTTTCAGGCTTCAGCTGATGTAATATGTATTCATTCATCCATATTTCAGTTAAACAGACGTGATTGAGATTAAAAGTCAAATTGCATAGAAAATTTCTTTCATCACTTGTCAGAAAGCCAGATGCATGAGACACTTAAATGAAGATGGAGCATTGCTTTCGTCTTTCATTTTTTAGAGAATGGAAAAGACTGTTATGTTTCAGATACATTTGAGACACAAGCTTTTAAGAAGCATGTAATCTGCAGCAAGTGGAGGCGAATCAGTTACTGTTTTATCATTGAGCGTGTCTACCTTCTGCAGTTGCATCCATCACTTTTTCTTTTTGTCTTTTTTACTATCAAATAGCACAATACAATATTTTTTCTGAGCATAAGGTACAATCTGACCCATATATCAAGATGGCTTCAACATTTCTTGACCTTCATTGGGAAGATAGACATGTCGATGACAAATTTATCATAAAGTTACCCATTAATTATCAAAGTGAACTAATGCACTCAGGGTTCAGCTGTGGTCTCAATACAGCTCATAAATGGTAGAATGATGCTATCACTGAAGGTTACATCTCTATTTCAGGTTTGAGAAACTGAGATGCACTATTGGCTTTAGCATAGCTTACCCCAAATTATTATTTATTTTTGGGATAAAGGATGAATGACTCATTTCAGTCATTGTGTGCTTAATTCTCAGTAGGCTCTCAGAGTGATGGATTGGGTACACAGAACACAGTGGTTCCGCTTCTCACCTGCTCCTGTTGTATTACACTCATACCCGCAAGTCACAAGTGACTTTAACCAGCACACTGAGAACAACACCTAAAAGTTGGTCATGTCACAGTAGATATTTGTAGCTTTTTTGTCATTTTTCCTTAGAAACATGTTCCTTTGAAAGCTGCAGTTTGACTTGTGTGACAAGTTTTTTTCACTGTATTGTTACCTGTGAATAGGACCGGAGTGGACATGCTGAGCACAGCCTTATTATACAGAATTGACAATAACTGGACGACAAATCCAATAATACAGATTTTTTGTTTTAAATATAATTTTCCCCTTTCTTTAGGTTTGTTCGCACTGTGCTGCCGTTTTCACAAGAGTTTCAGAGAGACAAGCCTCCCAATGCCCAGCCACAGTACCTGTATGGCTCAAAGGTGGGTTTGCATGAGTTTAATGTCACACCGACATCTGTTACATCTCCAGAATTAACTGGAGCATTAACTCTCACAAACCATAACATACAGGGAATTTTGTTTTTATTAAGCAAGATAGGTAGGCAAAGTACATTTCATATATGAATAAAATGAATAAAAATAATATAATTAATTCTGATACCAAATGCATTAAAGCAGCACTATGTAACTTTGTCTGTGTTCAAAATGTGCTAAATGTATATAATGTGTGAGTACATCATGAATTCATCTTCCAAACTGCGTTTTTGTCTTATCCCGAATCACTATGGTATATTTGTAATAGGTGCTTATATTTGGACTATTGTAGCCTGGTCAGGTCGTCACCAATGCGGAGTAACACATACCTGCATGAATCGCCATAGACATAAACTTAGAGAAGTGGCTCCGGTTAGAATGTTCTTCCGCCGGATGTGTGCAGTTCAGTTTATTAACCACTAGAGCGCCACAAGTTACATAGTGTTGCTTTAACTCATCTTAACAAATTCAACCATTGTAAAGGCATACCAATAAATAAGCCAAGTGGCCTCCTTCAGTTTTCTTGTTTAATATGTTAGTTATGTTTTCATGGGACATTTAAATGCTAATTTAACCCCATCAGCCCAGTTCGACTGTCAGAGTCTTCTTTCCTCAAAATTGTTTGGATTTTGTAAGCTCTATTGTCCTCATTGTGTAAGTTCTAACAGTTTGAATTTTTGGGGTCAGTGCATTAAAGTAATAATTCGATGTCCTAGTTATTCTAATCTGGGGCCAAATCTCTGTTTATTACTTGGTGTTCAAAGTTCACGACCCTGCCCATTTGCCATTTCTCTGCCGTGCTCGGATCGGAAAGGATTCTCAATCACCGTTGCGTTCTGAGAATCTTCCCCGCCAAAACCGGGCGTGTACAGACTTTTTCTTCCTTCGCTTCCCATGTTCCCACCAATGGGGGTCAGAGCCAGGTGTGGAGGGTTCAGACCTGACTGGCTGCCTCTTTCTGGGTCCCTCTTTGCTGGACACATGGTGTGGAGACATCCCCAAAGCAGAGCCACAGCAATGATCAGCAACAGGATGCTGCTGGCCAGCCAGACGCCCATCGCCAGCTCCCTGCCGTTCTCTCCGAGCTCAGTGCCCTCATCTAGGGTACTGAAGACTTGGCACTGCTCTCTGGTGGAGTTGGCGGACTGTCAGGTGACGCAGAGATGTAAGTGGTCTGTGGACTGAGGTTGCCCAGACTGGTGGACGTCTGGCTCATGGGAACCCTGTCCTCCCGCAGGAAGCTCTTGCGCGTGTAACCCATCAGCAGGCTGTTCCAATTAGGGTGATACATAATGCTGTAGAACGTGTCCATGCAGCCTGGAGATGACGGTCAGCTGACGAATGCCTAGACTAATGCCATCAGGGTTCAGCTGTGATGTTCTGAATGGTGATAGTCATGTTGAGTTTGTTTTTTAGGTTGAAACTCAGGCCCTTATGCACGCACAGTTTGAGGATGTAGGCTGGTGTGAGATGACATGCATTGATTTTGAAGGATCTGGAAGCATGGGGGGGGGGTTCATTTAGATCAATTCTGACCTTAAATGTAGTTTAACAAGGATTTAATAGATTAGTAATGGGCTTCTGGCATAAAAACATGTTTTTAAAGAAATGGAAAACTTCAGTTGATGGTTTCAGAGATTGAGATTGATTTTGAATTGAAGTGCTTTGTCAAAAGGATTTAATCAGAAAACACTGGCTGAGGACAGGTATATTAAAAATACAGCTTTGCTATAAACACTGCAGATGTTTTGAACGTGTTCTGTGCTGTTCCTTTCAGTCTAATTTGTCTTTCATATTGTAGTAATTAACATTGAGAATGGTTTTGTAGGTAACACACAAGGTGGCTTTTTGTAATTTCAGTTTTCTTTTGCATTCAAGTACAATTGCCCTGCTCTATCATGGTGTTAGGGAAAGCAGATTTATCTAGAGGGGAAAAGCACCAGGTTATTGAGTGCAAGAGCAGATTTTTTTTTATTTATACACCTTGATTGCTTCGTATCTATATATTTTTTTTCTCTTCAAAACTAGGTATCTAAAGCAGGATTATGTGAATGAGTTGAAGAGAAATTTCCAATTGACATTACATCCATATGTCTGCTTGCCAAGAAAAAAGTTCTTATATTCTCTCAAGTTATTATAAATGTACAGCATTACAGCCCAATAAATATAATTTTGAGGTTAAATTATAATAGTTATTTATTCAGTCTTCACTGTTTTGAGATATACCATGATCAAACACTGCTGCATGATTATTTTGCATTTTATTTAAATTTTATTTATTTTCTATATTTTTAAGCATGTATTTATTTTTAATATCATCTGCTTTATCTCCTCAAGAATTCTGCTGCTTTGACATTTCTGGATATTTATCTTTTGCTTAAAATGTGTATTAATTTCTTTATAATAGATGCCTTTTTTGACACTCAAGCCCTTGGTTTGTTTGTAGTCCATTAACTCAATCAATAAATCACCACATTGGACTTGTGTGGATGAGTGGAGACCCAATACGCTACACACGCATGCTGTAATTACTCGGCAGTCAGCACCATACGAAAGCTTAAACACTAATCGCTTTGATCTTCTGGAAGCACACTGTCTATAACGATCTGAGAAGTCTGAGGAAAACAGGACGTTTATTCTCTCTCCCTACGGACTTGTTGCTCTTTCCAGTCTTTTTCAAATCTACACAGTTGCTAAAGATTTAGTTGTATTTGTACAGGTAATCTACACCTATTTTTTTCCCATGGGAAAACTGAGATTAAGAGGTAAAGGAGCAAAAATCTTACCGTAAAAGATGAGAAGAGAGTCATACACAGATCGTCTCTCCGTTACAGACTGAATCTCCCTGAAGCGTTCAGAGAGTGTGACCTGTAGCTGTCTGTGTTTGGCATGGCTCAGGTCTCCTGCAGAAAGAGCTCCACTTCCACACCGCTGAACAGAAAAGCTCTTCTGTCTGATTAGAAAAGTAGACAGCAAATAAAGCAGAGAGAGGGAGAGAGAGCACAGTAGGGAGGGGGAGACGACACATCAGTGTTTTGTGTAGAATGCATTTTAAACAGAATTACAGCTGGGAGAGCTTGAACTCCTCTCGTTCATCCTCGATCTCTTATATATCCTTGCTCTCAATCATTGGAAAAACACATGGCATTTTCCTCCCCCACTCTGCTTTCAACTACTCCCTCAGACCGGTGACCTGTCTCCCCTGACTCACTGCCACAACACCTACGGACATATATGCTCATGAATTTGATTAATCATTAAACGGTCAACTTGCAAGTACTGCATTCTTAATAAAAGAATAGAGAGAAGCTTATTTGTTTTGTTACTATTCTAAAGTGTTTTAGACTTTGTCAGCCATTGTTTAAAAACTAATTATTCATATAGTAATATAAAAGTGTACACACACACACAATGCCTTTCAAAAGTGGGGGATCATTAAGATTTGTAATGTTTTTAAAGAATTTTCTTATGCTCATCTTTATATACATTATTTACTTTCGTTACATGTACAAATTACTAAGTGACAAACAAATCAAACTCTGCCTCAACAAGAAATCTTGAGTTTTGTTCCAAGCATTCCATAACTTGCTTTTTTCTTTTTCATAATTCAGGCCTTGAATTTGGCGTACAGTAGCATATACAGCCTCAACCGGAACTTCCTGGGACCTCCACATGTTAAGGCGATTTGCAGACTTCTAGGATACCAGGGCATCGCTGTGGTGATGGAAGAGCTGTTAAAGGTCGTCAAAAGCCTGGTACGTGCATAAGCATGCTAATTGAAGTTTATGGAGATCTGTTTTTGCAAGACCCTAGACATAATCTCTTTTATTTTTAAATCTGCGGCTCTCAAACATGTGAGAAGAAATGCATGGTGTATTTAGTATTTATATTCAGCCGCATTCCCACTAGAACTTCTCAAATGATTATAGTGGTTTCAGATAGCGGAGAATGGTTCTTGCAACACGAAGGTCATGGGTTCAGTTGCCCGGAATGCATGCACTGATATGGTTTATACCAAAATTTAGACCATTTACAAGGATCTTAATTGAATCATTGATCATTGTTGAGAAATTTTTTACACCACTAATCTAACTTTAAAGAATACAAGATAAAGTTCAGGATGTGTGGGTATCAGCAACATTTCTGCTGAAATCACCTTGTAATCTTGTTTTTTTCTGGTGCAGCTTCAGGGCACTATTCTGCAGTATGTGAGGACCCTGATGGAAGTGATGCCCAAGATATGCCGTCTGCCTCGCCACGAGTACGGCTCGCCAGGTGAAAATTGCACTTTTTTTTGAACACTCCTCAGCAATCCTTTCGCTTTCTGACCAAAGAGAGCAACTTTGACCCTGTGTTAAATATGAGCTCCCACTATCACCATATAGAAGATAAGCACTGAATTTGTGAGCTTACGTGAATCCAACTGTGCTGCTGGGCAGATCGACTGTCTGCAGTGTGTCAATCACACAGTGGTGCTTTTAGCAGAGCTTACGCAGAAGATGCTGGGTATTTTATAAGACTTAATCAGACCCCTCTTGACTTGAGAAGGTTTGGTAATTGCCTCTTGCTTTCTTTCTTCCTTTCCCACTGTTTTCCTTTGAATTAAGTTGATTTTTCTGAGACCATTGGCAGATAATTGTCCTTGTTTGAATCATAAACACTCTTGATTTTGATAAACCTTTCATCTTATGTCATTTTGCTTCTCAAATAAATGTATTTTCTTAGAACTGAGACATTTGCACTGGAAAACAAGAAAATCATTGCGGAGAAACATGACTTTTTTTGCAGTGTGATCGTAAGGTTCAGAATACATATTGATGTTCCCTTGAATTTATTCCTTAAGTTTCTTCACTTGATCTTAAAGAGGTCTTAAAATCTTAAAATTACCTTTATAAAACCTACAGAAACCCTGTGCTGGTTGAGTCAAGGTTAGTTTAAGGGCCTGGAACAATGTTATGATCAACTAGACATCCTGATTGTAGGCATTAATTAGGGCATGCTGATCCAGGAATGGGATCTATTTTTGCTAATCAGTGTGCAAACAGAGGAATACGTATACTTCAACATTTCCTAAAACAACCAAAATGAAAGAATGATTTTGTCTGCTGAATGCAGGTATTCTGGAGTTCTTCCACCACCAGTTGAAGGACATTGTGGAGTATGCTGAGCTGAAGACTGTGTGCTTCCAGAACCTGAGGGAAGTTGGAAACGCTTTGCTCTTCTGTCTGCTGAGTGAACAGAGCTTGGTATGACCACTGAGCATTCACACTATACTACAGAAAGTTGCCTTAAAAATGGTACTGACCAATCCTACATTAGCAGCTGTTGCCACCTGCCATAATCTTTTAAAGATGTAAGAATATTCAATCTTTTTATCACCACTTTCAGTACATAAGCTAAGCAGAGGGTCAATGCCATCACTAAACAGATCTTCTTCAGTGTATATTGATATAGTGTGGTTTTTAAATATTTTTTCTTAGAGTAAAGTTAGTGAGCTTTACTAATTAACTTCTTCCTTTGTGGTTGAATGTGAAGAAATGTTTAAACTTTTTTTATATAAATTATTCATGAGTCCATGACAGGATAGAGCAATATATATGTACTGTTATGCGTTAATTAGGTGTGATTTAATTATGGGGGAAAAACATGTTAAAATGAATGCATTTAACACACACTGGTCCTGTGCAGACCTGTACATCATCTTACACCTCCTGCAGAAGTTGACAAACATGATGCAGGGCAATGACTGACTGTGTTTTTAACACAATAATGACTTTGTCATTTGGGGGGTAATTTGATTTAATTAGATTAATCAGCACATCATGTGATTAGAGTAAATTAAATACATACACATGTATTTACACACACATGCATTCACATATATATATGTGAATATATATTTTGTATGGAGTACACAACACAGGTGACTTCCATTATTTAATCTGCCACCTGCTCAGTGTTTAGGATGTCTGACTCTGACACACTGTTGTCATGGGAACACATCTGTAGTTGTTGCATGTGGCAACACTGTCAGTTTCTCCATGTCAGATTTCAACCCTTTTAAGAGGCAGATCAGCTTCACATCTTTTTTTTTGTTTGTTTTGTTTGTTGTTTACATTTACATTTACATTTATTCATTTAGCTGACGCTTTTATCCAAAGCGACTTACAATTGCTATATATGTCAGAGGTCGCACGCCTCTGGAGCAACTAGGGGTTAAGTGTCTTGCTCAGGGACACATTGGTGTCTCACAGTGGATTCGAACCCGGGTCTCTCACACCAAAGGCATGTGTCTTATCCACTGCGCCATCACCGGTGGGGTGGTGATGTTTTTGAACCAGCCTTTAAAACAGTTATGTGCATATTTTCTGCATAGCTCTTCTTAGTTCTTCTGATCTTGCTGATGCCTTGCTTTTACACTGCATTGAATTTGCTTCTCATTTTCTGTTCTTTTTAAAGTCTGAATGGTGACAAATCACTTCAATCAAAAGTGATGAATCACATACTTGGACACCTTTTTTTTTTTTATAGGATCATTAAGAAATGTTTGTCCCCACAAAGACAGGCCATTTGGTAAACTTTCACTGCTCCACAGTTCTTAATATGTTTAGTTTGATTTATAATTTAACAACTTTATGGCACAAATAAATCCAAAGCACAGCTTGCTACTCGCAATAAATAACAGTCAGGTAGCTTGAGTCTAAAGACTAACATCATAGCCACAGGTTTACTTTTTATTAGGGTAGT
Organism: Barbus barbus; assembly: GCF_936440315.1. Lineage (NCBI taxonomy): Eukaryota > Metazoa > Chordata > Actinopteri > Cypriniformes > Cyprinidae > Barbus > Barbus barbus. The sequence goes on from NC_136753.1 coordinate 20,252,106, forward strand.
TAACAGCTTTAACTTTCAACATCAAGATTTTAGGTTAAAATTAATTTCTATATAAAAGCCAAGTGTGTATATTTAGGTGCTTCAGCTAATGTTTAATCATTTTGTAATTACATAGCTTTCTTTGCAGTTCTTTAACATGCTGCACTTTTGAAACCAGGGCAGTGTTCATTGAAAAGAATAATGATACCACTAAACTAGCACATGCCATATTTTATGATTTGTTTTTGTTTTATATTTATTCCTCTATTTTTTAAATTTCTTTACAAATATATGCTATACAAATCATCCCCCTTGGGGTTTCACTGCATAATGGATGGAACATCACTGCAGCATTGGTTGAAAATATCTGACATTTATCCAGACACTCAAGAGACTCTTCACAGATGTGACAAGCTGCTGTTTAATTGTCAACCATTAGTCACAATTATGGAAGTTACCCAGGGAGATGCTGTCTTCCGCCAGCCTCCACATTAAACTTCAAATGATATAGTATCAAATTAAGGGTTGTCTGGTAAAATAAAGTCACGCAAAAGAAAATCTCTGTGCTTGTGTGCAAGTACCTGCTGTGCCTGATGGCAAGGTCAATGCAATCCGTGCCATCGGCTGTAATTCTCTGCATTTCAATTTAAATGTCAACAGCCTCATATGTAATAGCTCCTGTCAGTGGTGTATGTGACTGCATGGCTCCATCTGCTGGAACCGTACCCAAAATGATAGAAATTAATACATTAATTTAGCAAGGATGCATTAAATTGATCAAAAATGATGATAGACATTTATAATGTTACAAAATATTTCTATTTCAGATAAATGCTGTTCTTCTGAACCTTCTATTCATCAAAGAAACCTGAAAAAATTATACTCAGCTGTTTTAAACAATAATAATAATAATAATAAATGTTTTTTAACAGCAAATCAGAATATTAGAATGATTTTGTAAAGGATCTGGAGTAATGATGCTAAAAAAAATCAGCTTTGAAATCACAGGAATAAATAACATTTTAAAACATCTAAAAAAAAGTTATTTTAAATGGTAAAAATATTTCACAACATTACTGCTTTTGCTGTATTTTGGATCAAATAAATGCAGGCTTGGTGAGCAGAAGAGACTTTAAAAACATTGAAAATCTTACTGTTCAAAAACTTTTGACTGGTTTGACATGAGGATATACATAATGATTGTGGTTAATGTTAGATGTTAATTTCTACATATACTCCTATTTTTTAACATCTCAAGTTATATAAATAATCAAAATTAACATTAACGTATTTTGAACATTAGTATGTTCTAGGAAAAAATGTTAGTTATTTCATGATATCAATATTGAGACAGCATTATTGTCAAGTGTTACCAAAAACCGCGCACAAACATTAAGCTAACGACTAATGGTTTCTGTGCTTTACTAGCTAACCTGATCAACATAATGCACCAAAACTCTGTGATTATGCATGTATGTGTCAAAGTGTCAATCTTGACTTGTCTCAGACTGCTTATTTGAATTTAATTCATGCTTTGAACCCACTGTTCTATTGATTACTTCAGCTTTTGCCTCTTAAGATTGCATCAGTTTCTGAAATGAGTGTCTCTTTTCCTGCAGTCTCAAGAGGAGGTGTGTGACTTGCTGCATGCAGCGCCCTTCCAGAACATCTTGCCAAGAGTTCACGTTAAAGGTAAGCTCATGTTTATGTATGCTTGCCGTTGAGGATATGCAGTATTTTAGCATGCTTTATTTGAGCAGTTCCTCATGCATATCCTCTACAACCCACACTTGAGCAGAAGGTGAGCGTCTGGATGCAAAGATGAAGCGTTTGGAGGCCAAATACACAGCACTGCATTTGGTGCCTCTAATTGAGCGTCTGGGAACCCCTCAGGTGGGTGAAACATCACTGCGCTGACAGTCGTGCTCTGCTGCTTTGCTGCCTTCAGTACACACATCTACTTATTGTCATTAGCACCTTCAATTACACACCCAACTGCTGGTTTGAGCTCATCCCTGAGCCTTCCACATTCATTTTTATTTATATAGAGTTGTGGCAGTGGAAATGGGCAAACTGATTATTATAACAAATTATATTATATTACAAATCGAAATTATCGTGCTTTGGTAAATCAGCTCAAATTTGAGCTAAAGGTAGAAAATTATGAGAGAAAAAAACAGGCTGAAATGGGATTAAAATTTTAAATTATGAGATCAAATCATAACTATGACAAGTCGAATGTATTATGCTTTGGTGTATATAATGCTTTTTGAGATAATGATCTAAAATTATGAGATAAAGCCATAATTAAGTTGAAATTGACAAGTTTAAATTATGAGAGAAAATCATAACTATAACAAGTCAAAGTTATCATGCTTTGGTAAACTATGCTTTTTGAGAGAAAGGTCTGAAATTATGAGATAAAAATGAATAATTAAGCTGATATTGACAAGTTGAAATTGAGATAAAAAGTTGATAGTCAATCTTGACTCATAATTTCTACTTTTTAGATCATAATTATGAGATAAAAAGTCAGAATTAGACATGCCATAATTGAGACATTGAGATACTGATTGTACAATTGAGTCAATTGTGAGATAAAAATTCAAAATGATCACATCTCAGTGGTGACGTTTTATGCAGTCATTATTCATTGTTAGAATTGTCACAATACAACGTAATTGTGGTGACATCACCATCTACTGTTCAGATTTGATAAATAACTGTAATATGCTTTGAAGGTCAAATCATATGCTTTGAGAAAACAAATACCCTAGTCAATCTTGATTCAGACTTGTCTGATTTTAATCAATACCCTGTACAATCTCTCATCAGCAAATTGCCATCGCCCGTGAGGGTGACCTGCTGACTAAAGAGCGGCTGTGCTGCGGTCTCTCCGTATTCGAGGTCATTCTGACTCGTGTCCGCGGTTATCTGGACGACCCAATCTGGCGCGGCCCATTGCCCAGCAACGGCGTGATGCACGTGGACGAGTGCGTGGAGTTCCACAGGTTGTGGAGCGCCATGCAGTTTGTGTACTGCATCCCGGTGGGAGCGCATGAGTTCACGGTTGAGTGAGTGCAAACTGATCACCTGTTTTCCTCGTCATGTAGAATGGCTGTTTACAGTGAGATTAGGATATTTTTTCTTTTTAAAGCGTATTGATTTTCTTCTAGGCAATGTTTTGGAGATGGTCTGCACTGGGCCGGTTGCATGATTATCACATTGCTTGGACAGCACAGACGCTTTGATATCCTGGACTTCAGCTACCATCTCCTTAAGGTGCAGAAACATGACGGCAAAGATGAGATCATCAAGAGTGTGGTGAGTTTATCCTCAATGAGTTTTTATTTAACTTCTGCAGTCAGGATATCAGGTAAACCATCTTTTTCTCTCTCACTTTAGCCTCTAAAGAAAATGGTTGACCGAATTCGCAAGTTCCAGGTTCTGAATGACGATATCTTCACCATTTTGAACAAGTACCTGAAGTCTGGGGATGGAGAGAACATGCCAGTCGAACATGTCCGTTGCTTTCAGCCTCCGATCCATCAGTCATTGGCCAGTAACTGAGATTGGCGTACATTTGCACCAATTAGAAGGGGAAGAGATGGTTGAGGGGAACATATTTAGCAACAAGTTTAGGACCAGTTTCACATTCTACTTAGAGATGCCTTTCATATGCCAGCCTGTAGTGTTCACAGAGCCAGTAAGTCGAGAGTTTTGTAAGCATCAATCAATTGTACCATTATTGGTTTTGCACATGTCTCAGGCTTTGGTAAATTAGGCCAAAATGTTTTAAAATGATAGACAAACATGGCCCAGTTTTACTTAGTGTATTTCAGGTAGATTTTATTTTGTACACACTCGTGCCTTATCATAGATAATTGACTATTATCGTTTATATGTTAATGATAGCACAGCACTACTCATTTTCATGTTTTATACCAGAGGAAAAGGTTGGAAAATGGCCAATTGAGTTTTATCAGCTGATTATTTAAAGCTTTTGCTGTGGTGAGAGACCAGCGGTATATTTCTACAGTATGTGGTGTTTTTGAATGATTGCATGCAAGATTCTTTTTCTTCTATTAGCGTAACCAAGTTCTTACTCTCAATAAACGTGCCTTTTTGTATTTGAATTATGTATCAGATTTTAATTCAATAAATATCAAACTCTGGTTTCCTGGGCTATTTTTTTTTCCAGCAAATTAAACGAGTGAAAGGACTAGTTCACACAAAATAAAGTCAGTTTACTCAATTTGAGAGCTATATATAAAAACTATCATCCCATTTAATCCCTCCAGTCATAATAGTGACCATAAAAAACGTTTTTATTTATAAAGCTCTAAAAACCTTACTGACTGATGTTTTAGTGCACTTCCTGCAAATATGGAAAAAATAAACGGTCTCAATTTAATCAGTCACACATGCTTAGTGCACATTATCACATGACCAAAGCAATTTATTTCCTGTTTGCACCTCTTACAATAATGAAAAAATAATTGTTGTACTGTATTGATGTGCGCATGCCCAGTAGCGCCATACGTATCCCTTCTAGCCTTAACCGAAGATGATGGCTGCATCAAAGGCTAGTAAAGTATGTTAACAAAGAGTTTTGGTACACATTATTTTAAGATGTCTAGTATTAATATATGAATTCATATATTCAGTTTTCAAACTGGGCTTAACTCCGACCCTGATCAAACGCACCTGAACCAGCTAATCAAAGTCTTCAGGACTGCTTGAAAGGCATCTTTGAAGATGAAGTAGGCTGGAGATATATTTTGCAGGACAGTGGGTCTCCAGGAAGATCTTTGATCGATGCGAATCTGAAGGTGTCTGTGTGCAGTATCAATCTTTTCAATAAACATGAAGTTAGGCTTATTTCATTGATAACTGTAGACGAATGCATCCCGACGATTATTAAGGTAGATATTTTTATTATTAATTAAAATGTCAAAACCTGACGAGTAAAGAAAAGATCACCTAAAGATATTAATGTTTCTGAATAAATAAAATTTAGTTTCCGGAGATGAAGCTGACGGGTTAATTAACTCACACAAACGTGCCCTATCCTTATTAGATTAATCAACGTTACACTCTCACACAATATAAATGTGATATTACAAGCTTGCATCCACACAAAATGATGCGAATGAAACTGAACTAATTAAACTTGCTAATCAAAATTTCAGTAGCGTTATCATGAATACGCGCTTTACGTATCAACACAATGCAAACGAATAACTAGCAAAGCAAAATTATATTGCAAAAGTGTACAAGTATAATGTTCAGGAACTCAGATTTTCACGAGTAGCCTACATTTCAATTTTTGTTAAATGTTGATCCAATGTTTTGCACGCGTCGACTATAATTAGATGCCATTCCCTTGGGGAAATTCTATAGGAAAACAAAAGTATTGTAGTCTTTGGTATAATTGACTAAATATGACAAACCATTAATCAAATTTGAAAGGTTTTGGTGAAAACAAAAACTATGACTAAAAATAAAATAACACTGGCTGCATGAGAAACATGCCTTATATATTTTTTTTTCTTAAACGAGTCTGGAATGTTTGGAACGCCACGAGGGAGAGTAAAGGATTCATTTTTGGGTCAACAACCCCTCACAAATAATCACAGCACTGCTGATGAACTGAGAAGGTCTTCTCATCATTCCACTTGGATGTCTTTATTACAAAGTCAAAGCAACTACCGATTTTGTAGAAAGAAACTCAGTGCATGTAAATACAGATATCTGTACATAAAATATAACAAACGTCTCTTAAAAACGTACAGTTGTATATTTACAGTGCTACATGAGGAATGAGATGAAGCTTACCATGTAAACAAAAATGAGCCAAACAAAACCCTTAATACAATCGACTGGTCCATCTTTTTTGTATTCTTGTTTTTGCGTTGAGAGTTGATTGTCTTAGGTTTTATCTCATATCTGAAAAGGAAAGAAAAATGCCAAATGTCCATAGAGCAGCCAAAACATTTTCATAGACCAACTGCTGCATACCGGTTCCTCTTTGAACCTAAGAGACTGTCATAGTACCGTTTCTTCTGGAGACGCTGTCGAAAGGCAACCCTGACTCTCTGTCGTCAAAGTCCTCCGTGACGTCGTTATGTAGCAGCTCGTAATTGGAGTGGTTGTGAGTTGCCATGCCGTTTAATACAGGGCCGTTCCTCTCGTCCTTCCTGATGGACACAGCCAATGTCGCCAAGCTAATGCTAACGTCCTTAAAGGCATGCAGCAGGAAGATGCCCACGATAATCGTAATGAAGCCACTCAGCGTGCCGATTATGTCGTCGGTGCCCATGTGTTCCCATTCTTTAAACAATATGGCAGAGCAGGAGAGCACTGAGGTGGTGAAGAAGACGTAATAGATGGGCGTCACCAGGGAGGTGTTAAAGATGTCTAGTGCTTTGTTCAGGTAGTTGATCTGTGTGCTAACACAAGCTATCAGGCTCAGCAGCAGCAGCCAGGCCAAAGGGTTTCGCAACACTGGCTTCCCAGCGACGACCTCCTTAATGGTGATGCCCAATCCCTTCACGCAGGAGACGGACAGAGCACCAATCACAGAGCAGATGGTGATGTAGACCAGGATGTTGGTTTGCCCGTGGCGTGGGCCCAATACAAAGATGAAGATGAGTGCTATGATGATGACAGCTGTCGCGAAGACCACGAAGCCTGGAGACAGATGGAAGAAAAGATGAGAATTAGGATTAGTTATATAAAGCAGTCAAAAGACTTTCAGAAGAATCCCTGAATAAAAACATTTTTAGTATCGATATAAATATGTACACAACTGTTGGAAAGTTTGCACTAATACTTACATTCTGCAAGGATGCATTAAATTGATCAGAAATGATAAAGACTTTTATACTGTTAAATTATTATTTTTTTTTAAATAAATGCTGTTCTTTAAATTTTCAGAATCTTGAAAAAATGTATGACCATTCCAAACAGAATATTAAACAGCACAACTCTTTTCAACATTGTTAACAAAAAAAAAAGAAATGCCTTGAACACCAAATCAGCATATTAGAATGATTTCTGAAGGATCATGTGACACTGAGGACTGGAGTAATGGCTGCTGAAAATTCAGCTTTGCCAACACAGGAATACATGACATTTTTAAATATATTCAAATAGATTTTTATTTTTTTATAACAGTGTTCTTGTTACACATTACATCCACTTACTATAGTAATAGCATAATGTATGCATAATTACACACAAGTAACCCTACTCCTAACCCTATAGTAGGTACATGTTAATTTATATTACCCATTTCTCAAAGGTATAATTATTACACTAATATTTCACTAATCAAGACCACAATAATGCATACTGATATTAAAGGCGGCGAATTACTCAGCAACTGTATAAAAACAAGTTATTCCCATTCCAAGGCCAGTTGCATAAATACAGCCACTATGTTTAGACTCGTCTTAAAAACTAGTTTAAACAACTACCAGTTAGCCAAGGGGTAACCAGACTTACTTTTCAATTCAAATTAGAGCAGTCTATCCATTTATAACTGATTTTAAAAAGTTATGACTAGTCGAGACGAATACTAGTCTAAGCAGTTTATGCCCCAGAAGGTCCTTCATTGTCTTTACATATCATAGCTTACCTGGATCAACCAGCTTTTTGGCCATGTCTTGCAGGCTGTCGATCTCCTCCTCTTTAGGCGCATGTATCACCATGGTAGTGGAGCCCAGGATACTGAGCACACAGCCAAGCTTCCCATGCAGGTTCAGCCTCTCTGTCAGGAAGTACGAGGACAGTACCGCACTGCAAAAACAGACACGCATTAAACCCTTAAAGGTATAGTTTACCCCAAAATAAACGTACCCTCAGTTTCACAGACCAGCCCCAGACTAAAGTGTAATTCTGAGCTGTTTCAACTGAAAGAAACTTGCACTGACTGATCTTTAAAAATATCAGTGCCTTTGTTTTGTCTCAAGATGCACACCAGTAATGTTTTTTCTAAGGCATATTTATGAAAATGACTTAAATGTCTTAATTGAACTATGGCCTAATATTGGCTTAGTCTAAGCCCTGTCTGTGAAACCAGGCCATTGTGTCTTTATTTAATCACCCTTATGTTTTTTGTAAAATTAAATAATGAAAAAGCAAGCCATACTTTAGAGATTGCATATTTACCATCTATATCACCTTTTTGATTCCAAAGCCCCCTATTATTCACAAAAATCGTCCAGGTGTTCATGGTTTACTGAATAGTTTGTTTTTTCTCCTGCTATTATTTTATTTAAAAAAATCTACCTGATAAAATATTTTTAGAGTTTGGCAAACCTAGAAAAATGTATTTTCATAAAACATAAAAAATACCCATGGAAATTTTATTAATTTCATGACTTTTCCATGTTTAGAAATCCCCCCAAAAATATGCAGAATTTTTAAGAAAGTTGCAACCCGGTTCCCTGTTTTTGAGCGGGTGAATTTATATTTTTGATATTTCTATTTTTGTTGTTTTAGATTATTTCAATGTTAGGTTTATTGTGAATATAAAGTAGGTTAGCTGAGACTTTGTGAAGCTTGTTTTTGTCCTTTTGAATATTTAATACCTTTAACACTTTGGCATTGAGCATTACAAAATGCAACACTTTGTGAAGCTGATGCTTACAACGACTAAGATTAAGGTCATACTTGGTTTGAAAACAACAAAAAAGGAAACCACAACAATTACTGCTAGACCACCGACATGAATCACTGGTTCTGAGTGCAAGACAGTAACATTTTTCCCCAAGCAAAGCTGCATTTCATTCCTTTCACCTGCTGTCCCATTAAAATGTATTTGCACATCAACAATAAACAGGTTTTTATAATTCTGAGAAATTCACCAAAGGTTTACAGACCTGACTAGCACGCTGAGGGCCCCGAGAGGAGTGACGAGTGTGGCAGGAGCGAAGGCGTATGCAGCGAAATTGGCGGCTTCGCCGGCCCCCACTGTCAAAGCAGACAGAATTCAAATAGTTGCTTCCAAGAAGCTCAGCCACAAACATGAGAAATATATATTGTACGTAAACAGCTGTTTTGAGTTTGTATTTAAGATGAAAATGAGTTGTTTAATCGGTGTCACTCACTTGATAACAAGCCAGCCCACCAAAGCCATTCTTTTAAGTATGCGTGACCTCCTTGGCCTGGAAAAAGAGATGATTCATTTTCCACATTGTTCAACAATATGTCAGCAATATTGTGTATGACACATTTGTTATAGTTAGATTGCACTGCATATCATATATCGGCCACCCTGCTCTCTAGATATCAAAAAAACTAATTGATGACTACATGGTACAAACATTAGAATCCCTCAGAAATTATTGTAAAAGTCAACAGTTAAACAACTAAACTGTGACAACAAGGTTAAAGGTAAATGACATCACACTGAACTTTGTATCAACGCTAAACAGAAGAATTATAAGGTCAAATTTACAGCATTTACTTAAAATAGAAATTGTTTGTAACATTAAAAGTCTTCACTGTCACTTTTAATCAATTTCAAGCATCCTTGCTGAATAAAAGTATTAATTTCTTTACAAAATGATGTCAAACTTATGAATGGTAGTGTAAGTAAATAAAATACAATTATTTCAACTATATAAATAATTATTTATTAAATGAAAAAAAGGTTATTTAAATACCTATTTATGTGTAAATAATCAAACATTTTCAACATTACACTATAATCATGCCTGTTTCATTTTTACATGAAAACAAAATATCATTACACATAACTTCTATTACTCTGTGCACTAAATATGTATTCCACGATGGGCCATTTTCTATATATCCATGACAAATTACAGATGTTTTAACAATCTGAAAGCCAACTATAACATTTTGTTTTTAAGCAAAATTAAACTGTTTGGAAATCAAATTGAATGATTTAAATGTCAAAAATGCTTAAAAAGACTTGTATTATGTTTGATGTCTGACAACCAAATAATGCCCTCACATAACTGGAATGAATAAAACAGAGACTTGACACTTTATAAAAGTGAAAAACAATTAGTTAGTGTTCTTTTTTAACAGTAAAACTTATGTATAAATGACACGAGTTCATACAGGGTTAAATATCTCAGTATGGTGAAGTTAATGTCATGGTAACAGAGTTAATCATTTATAAAAAGTGTGCAGCAATTGATCTGTACAGTGCTGCACCTTTACGTTTAAACAATGACGGCTACAGAACAGGTGTGTCTGAATAAAACAATCATTTCTCAATCATTTTCCCACCCAAACCAGTTAAACCTCTCTGACAGAGCTAGCTGTGTATGTTTTCTTGACACCACTAGATCTTACAAAAAGATACATACCTGCCCGCATAGAGCCCTTCCTGGCCAGTCGAAGGAGTCCTTTCTTCTTTAAGATGAAACTACCGCCAATAAATATACTGGAACTTATAGCCAAAGCGAGGCCTATATAGAAATCGTACTTTCCTCTGTCTTGACCCATAGTGTTGTCGGTAGAGTTTCCTCTTGTCACATTGAGATACACACACCAAAGATTCAGTCCAGAGGAACAATCCTGGCCTACTGCAAAACCTGGCAAGAAAAATCAAAAATTACAAATCATAATCTTGGAATTAAATTCCAGTAAATTCCTAGTTGGAAAAAAAGTAAACATACCATTTTTATAAGAAACATCACACACATTGCAGCTCATCAAATCTGAGGTTACATTCATGACAACACACACTGCTCAGAGGGAGAATGAAGAATGATGGTGTGTGTAATGCACAATAAGTGACATCATGTCATAAACTGTATAGGAAATGACGCTATAAACCACAGCGGCTCGAAGTCCTACTAGCTACATGTGTTGACATTACGAAAATATTATCAGCACAGGGTTCAACCTAGTGATAAAGACTCACTTTGTACAAAACCTCCATGACTTCCGTCTATTCCATACAATGAAAGTGAATGGTGACTCAGTTTGTCATTGTGCATCTCTCTCTGTGTGTGTGTGTGCTCACGGAAGTTAATCATTTAGTGTTAAATCAACGGTGAGTGAATAATGACAGAATTATAATTTTGGGTGAACTAGCCCTTTAAGTCGCGAGACACGAGCATACAGCTGATCCAGCAAACTTTACAGTACAAATTAAGAGCGATTAGTGACTCGTATAAAAACCCCCATGTCCATTTTACCCAAGTATAAAGCAGTTATCTTAGAAGAGTCAGCGTTTAGTTGTCGCGACAGCAGGCGAGATCTTCTTGGCATTATATGATGACAATTACCTTATTCATACAGCTAAACCCAGCCGGATAGCCTAGCCAATTAGCTCAAAACAGTCACAGCAAAACACACGCGTGGCTAACGGAGGTTATGAAGTCATTCACAGTAACGTTACCTAGCTGTTTTCCTACGATCAGCTCGACATCGTGTCCAGTCACTGAGATTTCACGGTTTTGACTTTCACATTTTCTCGTGACCATGAAATTCAGACGCGATGTTGACGCGAACCCATGTAGATCCACCTACACGGTAGCGATGTCCGATTCATAAGAGAATCGCTCATTGAGTCGGATCTTCTCAATCGAATCAATCGTTCGCTAAACAGTCTGAACAATTCTTCCATAAATTCGATTGAATCTTTTTTTTTTAATTGCCGAAGTGAAAATATACAAGAACAATTGCAACTGCACTGACTTAGTATTGTACATTTAACTAGAAATTATAAGCACAAATTATACAATAGATAAATAATAAAGACCATAAGAAATAAAATATTACATTTCGATAAGATATACTGCATCCTTTAACAAAATAAATTAAAAACGCAGCACACGTTTACCATATGGTAATCTATGTCATATGCCGGAATTACGTCAAAACGTAAAAGAATCACTGAATTGTTCAAAAGAACCGAAGAGCGGTAGTGAGTCGAATCAGTACAGTACAGTGAATCGAATCAGTACAGCGAAAGAGGAAGCAGGGGCGCACGCGCGGAATCTCTCTTTTGATTGCTCTTTTGTCTTATTAAAGTCTTCTTTTTATGCGTTTAAACATTGTCACCAAATGTAAACCGCGTTTTGATCATCATTGTGAAAATTAGTTGTAGTTATAAATATAATAAATCTGAAAAGGTCCCCTTCTCACCTAATATCAAAGTGTAAGTGCTTTATGTTGAGCTAGTGACGTAGATGCACATAGGTAAACGTTGAGTCAGGTGCAGTAACCAGAGATAAACTACAGGAATCACTCTTGACACTAAAACAACTTATATTCTACAGCTAATCAAAACAAATATACAAGGCAATGTTATAAACTAGAAACATACGTGAAAGATGTTCTTACAATACAGTATGTGAAAATATAGGGGTGAACAAGCACACTTAATAAACTCTTTCGGGTCTGTTTTCATCCGGCAAACATTCGCATCGCTTTTAAACGATAAAATCGCTTACAATAAAACGTTAAAGCTATTAAAATGGTAAACTGTAAATACAATAAAAATGCACTTAAAGGAATACATAAAATAACGCACAACTTACTCTGGGGTTAAAATGATTTCAGTTGCTTGGTGGGGAGGGATCGGGACGCAGGAAAGTCCTTCGACTAGGAAGGAAGCAGACTGTTGTGTGCAAACTAAGGTGAGAAAAACAGCCCCTGCTGGCCTCCTCTTGCCATGCTTTCAATTACATTAAATTATTGATGGTAGACTGACCAAAACTGTCACCATAGAGTTATTCCAGACGGAAATCCTGCCAGTATTTATTTTTATATAACATGGAAATTATTCATATTTTTATTTTATATTCACCTGGTTAAGTTAATATGTTTTTCAACTAATGTTACGTTTTAGAATGAGGGCATTAAAGCCAAGATAAACTAATTATGTTAGCAAAAATACAAGATAAAAATGAATAAAACATGTTTATATATACAGTATGTTGGAGAAATTGTTTTATCCATGGCTGACTGCACAAAAAAATTATATATGTATGTATATGTATATATGGTGGGTGGTGATGGCGCAGTGGATAAGACACATGCCTTTGGTGTGAGAGACCCGGGTTCGAATCCACTGTGAGACACCAATGTGTCCCTGAGCAAGACACTTAACCCCTAGTTGCTCCAGAGGCGTGCGACCGCTGACATATATAGCAATTGTAAGTCGCTTTGGATAAAAGCGTCAGCTAAATGAATAAATGTGTATATATATATATATATATATATATTAAATAAGCAATTAACCACTTTATTCCATTTACAAAATTCCATTTACACCAAAAAAATTACAAAAGGCCCTTATTAACTATTCACCAATTTATTATATCATTAAAAGTAAATCAATAATTTATTGTAATCAATAGTTAATGAGTTAATACTGATTCATAATACAATTATATAAAATGTTATAGGACCTCTCCTTTGTTTGGATCTACAACAGTTACTAATCAACAACTGGATCTACAACTAACTCTGTCAGTTATTCATAAAAAAATGATGCACTCATGAGTTAGTCCTCTTTTGCTTTGGTTTGGCTCCAAGAAAGTTTAGCTTCTTGAGAGATGCGTAATAAGGCAACACCCACAGATACTGTGACGAAACCACACAGGATACCCAAACAGTCCACAATGCCGAGTGCTGTCCATTCCCTGAAGAGAATAGCAGAGGCCAGGATGACACAGGAGGTGAACGTCACATAGTACATGGCCTCAAACATGTTAGAGCTGAAGCTCTCCAAGGCTTTGTTGATGTAGGTGAACTGGATCAGAATACTGACTACGAGAATCCCCAGCAACCCCAGGAAGAGGTGAAGTGCTCTGCTATCACTTGCAGGTGTTTCACTGAAGGCCTCCTGAGCAGCCAGTCCCAGAGCTTTGCTGCTGGGCACAGTGAAACTCCCAAGGAGAGAACAGATGCCCACATACACCATAATGTTGGATTTTCCGTGAGCTGGAGAAAGCCAGCCAATCAGAATGATCAGTGATAGGACCACCAGTGAGATGTAGACCAGGAACACTGAAACATGAATGGAAAGATCAGAAACAATGTTTGAAAATGTTTGTTTTTGAGAGTGAGTTAAGGATATTCCTCCACACGTGATGATGAAGCAGGACTAAGAGATTTCAGACATAACAAATGGAGCTTTAAATGTTAAGTGCCATCATTGCTATACAAAAGCATTACTGCTATATATATCTATATTTTTTTAATTATTATTTGAACTGAACAAACACTAAACTGACTTCATCTGAACAATGACACTGTTGTAATTTAGAGCTGCTTTACAGCAGAATCTGAACGGTCTCCATAGTTGAGTTTTCATAATTGATTCTGCTATTTTTCCTGTTTATTATTGCAAAGCTGCTTTAACACAATCTGTACTATAAAAAAGCACTAAACAAAGAAAGGTGACTTGACTTGATACAAAAACAGATTAGTTGCAGATGCTCTTATTCAAAACAACCTACTTGACACTATTTGTAGGAATAGCCCTTTTCAAAAAACCTGCCGTTAAGTGAGGTGTTGTGTTATCAGTCCTACTTCCTATAGAGATAGTTCACATCAAAAATAAATATTTGTCATGATTCGCTCATCCTTGTATCGTTTCAAACCTATATGATTTTTTTCTTCAGCAGAGCATGAAAGAAGATATTTTAAATAATGATGGTAAGAAAACAGTTTTGGTTTCCATTGACTTTAATTGTATGTCTTGTGCATAAAATAGAAGTCAATGTGAACTGAAACCGTTTGGTATACCAACATTCTTTCGCAACCGTTAAACCACTGGGCTACCACCAAGAATAGATGAATTATGGCTCCACTAGACATGTTTTTCATACCCGGGTCCATCAGTCTCTCCTCTAGTTCTGCTCTTGATGTGACATTTTCAGACTTGGGTGAGTGAATGATGAGCACGACCGAACCACAACAGCACAAAGCGCAGCCAAGTTTGCCAATGAGATTGAGATGTTCCTGAAGAAGCCATGATGCCAGAACAGCCCTGATTAATGATGAAAAAACAAAATCACATAAATCACTTCAATTCACAGTAAAGGTGCCCTAATATGCTAATATAAACCTGACATAAATGTCAAATGTTGTTGTTGATGTAATAAATATTTTGAGATTGCTCAGACCACTGCATCAAATACATTTAAATTAGTTTAGAACACTTTGAATATAATATAATATAGAAATTCACCCAAATAAGACACCAAGGGCTCCAAGGGGAGTGACCACAACTGCGGGGGCAACATTGTATGCCAGAAAATTTCCTATTTGTCCTACAATCACTATAAAAAAGGCATTAATACA
Source organism: Barbus barbus (assembly GCF_936440315.1). NCBI lineage: Eukaryota > Metazoa > Chordata > Actinopteri > Cypriniformes > Cyprinidae > Barbus > Barbus barbus. Next base: position 20,267,391 of record NC_136753.1, read on the forward strand.
CACGTTAAAACCACCATTATTAATTTGAATTTAAATTATTTGCAGTAGTAGAGGAATGACTCACTTGCAACTGTACCACACCACCACACACAGTCAGCCAGGTAAGTCCCACCTGTAGTAACATACAGTAGATCATTCATTAAATATTAAATATGGACAGTTTTTTTTCTGGACAGGAAGTGAAACCTTAGGACAAAATATGAAATACCTGATTTGCGGGCTCGCAGTATCCCCTTTTTCTGGAGCACAAACGTGGATCCATTGATAAAACTGGACACGACAGCAATCACAACACCAACGACTGGGAATGAAGCCTTGTCCATAAATGTATGCGGTTTTATGGACGATCAATGTGATTTGATTTTGAGCTGATGAAGCCTTCATAGGCCTGTTATGTTGTGGATTTTGTTATTCTAGAAAGGCACACAAACATATGAACCGATATATATTACATCCCGGAAGTTCATTCCCTGGAGTTACTTGTCAAACTAACGACCTCTACTGGTTAAGGGAGAGAGAGGGCTAAACAATATCTAACAAAGAGCAATCTAACAGATACAGTTATACGCGTTTTAACACAAATAAAAAGAGTACAATTATATTTCAATGTTGTATTCTTTGCATCATCTGAGTTTCACCTGCCTGTAACGTGAGGCGCCTGCGCAACGTTTTAAGCTGTTTACAGCATCATTTACAGCAGGTGGCGTTGTAATATCAAGAGAGACTTAACATGCATGAACTAATGATATTTTAAAATGACATTCTCAACCACTATACACTTTCATTGTATGGGGAAAAATGAATTGTGACTGTCAGTCAGTCCAATGCGCGTGAGTTAATGATGGCAGAATTTTCATTAAATATACTTTTTCGAATATTTATTTTATTCATGCTAATTTACAAAAAAATTCCGTCATCTTCATATTTGGTTAATTAAAAAAAAAATGTAATACTTTACTTAGACTTTAAAACTATGGTAATGGTAATATGAAAAATATGGATAATAACACTGTTTTGGCAAATTATTTTATACATAAATGCAAAAAAAATAAATAAAAACTCTCTCCTATTTGCAGAAGGAATTGATTATCTTCAAGACCCTAAAACTTATGACAAGCCCTTAAATTGTGTAATTTTTTTTGGAGGTGTACTTTGATGATTAATATTTAAATGTGATATTATTGTTTTCTTTTTGTTTTCATTTTTTAATGCTATTTGGAATTGTATTAAGTTTTTTGTGGGTTTATTAAGGCTTGTATTTCATTTAAGCAATAATAAAAAATAATTTTCATTATAAATTCTTTCTGTAAATTCTTTTAACCAAAACAAGAGCATTTTAAACATGATTTCACGAGTTAATCTAATCTGTACACTTTATAAAACACTGCAGTAATGCTAAATTAATTCACCACCCTTTAAAAATACAAAAATCTAACTTTTCCCCTTATTCTTGTATGTTTCTCATGCTATGTAATTAGCTCATATTAATTATGAAACTATATCGAATAGTTGTACTTTTAAGAATGATTTTTTGATCATGATCATAAAAAGGAACCTAGTGTAATAAAAAAGAAAATAAAATGGTTAAAAACTTTAAAAATCTTGACCAGTCATAGAAAATTTAACCTAAAATTACAAAATACATATATTATGCTTCGACTCCCCATATAGGTAAGTCCCAGCAAAAAAATCATATTTGTATTTTATAGTTTATGCGTTAAAACGAAACGATAAATTTTCGTTTTAGTGAACGTCATGCTCCATGTGTGTCCATCCCAGCCTGTGATTGGCCCTTGCGGCGTCCCGCCCCCCGTTTGTTGTACGTCATCTGATTCTTCTTCATTTGTTTGGCTGTCGATGCTGTCAGTCAACCCACGACATGGCCGACATTAAAGTGCACTAAAGCTGGTGTTTGGACCGAAGAAGCAAGGATTCAATAAGACATCCAAACAGGTAAAAGATGCGTTGATTCCGTAATGACTTCTTGAACAGGAAAATATAGCTGTTTTGCGGTATTAATAGGCTGTGGTGTGTTGAACAATAGTAGGTCAAAGCGCTGTCAGTATTTAGAAACGTCCTGTCTTTTAGCTGCTAGCGGCTGACAGGCTGAGTTCAATCAACAGCACACCGATCACAGATAGCAACCTGCAGCATTACAGCAACATCTGTTGATAAAAAAAAATATATATATATATATATATATTTTACTGACATCTGCACGTTGACTCAGATGATTAGATATGGATAGGAGAATATGACCAAGCCAACACCCAGTTTGTTTTAATAAATTATTTCAGTGATGCTCTCCTGTTCGATCAGGTGCGGATGCTTTAACACAGTACCGCGGTCATATTTTAATCATTTTGAATAATGTTATGTTCATATTTTATTGTTAAAAGGGCTCTTTTGTTCATTTTATGAACTGTGGAAAGAGGTGGAAGATGCATTTTAACATTAAGGTTGATTTACGCTTGAAGGTAAAGGGACAGTTCATACAACAAATTAAACGTATGCCTATAGCTACAGATCCTTATGTTATTCCAAAGCCATATGACTTTATGGAAGACAAAAGGGGAGATTTTGAAGAATGCGTTGAGCAGTGACAACGAGTACTGACTAAATATGTCAAACCTCATTAAGGACACAAAATCATAATAATTGTCCATACTGTTTGTGAAATTATATTTCAAGAATTGTTTAATTCAAGTCACAGAATCAGTCCTGGTGATTCTTGAGTTCAGTGAATCAGTGATTCAATCTCAGTGGTTAACTGCTAACTTGAGGGTAAGTTTATCAACAAATAACAACTTAAATTGCAGTGTTTTTTTTCTCCATCAAATAAAATCATATGACTTGAAAATAATTGGTACTGAAATATTGTGAACTATTAATATAATATTTTCAGACACATGGGAAACATTCTTCAAAAACTCTGTTTTACAGAGAGCAGATTTTGTACGTGGAGTGAATTATCCCTTTAATTTCTAGCTGTTTAAGACATTTTTTAAACACTGTGTTAAACTTGATGTGGAATGAATGTGTAGTTCGGAATTTGGTTATGAAGATGGTTCCCAATTATCTGAAACTGCCAGAATGCATCATGAATTTGCTGCACTGAACAACTGTGCCTTTGGGAAAGTCCAAATGCAAATAATCAATATAAACAGGGGGGGTAGTTGAGATCTAGATGGCATGACGTGATTTGTTTTGCTGGTCAGAGCTTCACAGTGGTAATTTGTCGTTTGATTCGTGAATGTGTCTCTTTAGGGAAGGCTGCATCTGCAGCCTGGACAGCCGAGGGAAGGATGCCGTCTCCATCTTTTTCCCTTGATGCCCAGCTGCGCTTCCACGACAAATGGCTGAAAATAGACTTGCAGGTAAATTTTGGAATGAATTTGGTCGTTGGTTCAAGCATAGTCCTTGATGCTAAATATAGAGTGTTGATGTTTTTAAAGGGCAGGGATTTATTGAAGTGCCTATCCGAAAGCTATATGGTTGCACTGTTGGTCAACATTTACATCTATTTAGCTGTGTTCAGAGACACAGGCAGTGTACTACCTAAGCTTCAGCGGAAACAGGAATTGTTTTTTTGACACTGGAAGTCTTTTGAATCTTGTTTCTCGGTGAGTGCTAATGCTGAGTGGAAATAGATAATTTCTTTTGGTCAGTAGCATATTAAAAGTATTGCTTAAGGTCTTAAACTGTTGAAAAGCTTGTATTGTGTTGTATTTTTAAACAATGTTCCCTTAGCAATGGGATAACAGCATTTCAGTCAATGTGCCTTGCTGTCAGAGCTCTTAAAGCGAACAGAAGTCTCTTTATGCTTATTTTTCTGGCCTCCTGTTGGTGTTTACAGGGAAACTTCTCATGCGGCCTGATTTTATGATTATTATGAAGTTGCCAGAAGCTGTCTAGGTCCCTTTTTGTTTGTGAGAAGTATAAAATGATATATATATATATATATATATATATATATATATATATATATATATATATATATAATGAAATTTAAAGAAAAAAAGTATAGGTGTGTGTGGATGTAAAGCTGTGCTTGTTTTTTTTAGGACTACAAAATTTGACCAAAGATTAGTGATTGTATGTGACTATAAAATAATAGTAATACCTATTATTGTTATTTTTATTATTATTACATGGAACAAAATAAGAAACATTATTATTCACTGAATATTACTGTTGTAATAATCACTGCAAAGGAATGTATGGAAATTTAATAATACAATTATTATTTATACCATACAACTGTGCAATCATAAGGAGCAGAATCCAACCAAGCCATTTCGGAGACACTGAAAACACCAGATCATGCGCTGTTTGTGTATAAAAGAACACAAAGCAGTGCTTCACTTTGAAACACGCAGTGCATATATTTTTATTTTATTTTTTAAATCAGACTTTTTATATATTTACTTTTTTTTTTGCAGTAAGTAGCGCTGGGTATTAAGACAAATTTCACAATTCATTTCGATTTCGATTCATATATTAGTTTCAATTACGATCTTGATTCAGTTCGGTTTGATATTGATTTGCTCGACAATCAGATACAGTACCTTTTTTTTAAAGAACAAAATCTCTCTCCGCTAATGCTGTGAACTGTACAATAACCCTTTTTAGCTAATACATTACTATATTAAAGTGATTACACATCAATTTTCTCTCCATCCTGCCCAAGTCTGAAAATTATGGTTTCCCATTATATGTTGTTTTTACATTTTTCATTTGTAATGTGACATTTTCATAAAAATGTGACATTTGCTAAATTAAGATGCAGGTAAATGTGCTATACTGCTATATTATTATTATTATTTTTATTAACATTTTGTTTTCAAAAAATATCCCTTCTTGTTTTGAAGGGAAAATGCATGTGCTGTGAATAATTGTATAACGGATTAAGTTTCAAAACACTGGATGAATTTAGTACTGATTCCTGGTAGTAGTGAAGTGATGTCTTATGAAATCAACACCCCAAAATGCTGTTTCTGTGGCTCTGTTTGTGTTTGGGTCTCTGTGACATTTGTCTGAAGTATTGCTCAAGGTGCTGAAGCTGTTATTAGCATCAGCTCAGTGGTTGTGAAAGTCCATCTACTTTTTACAGTTTGAAGTCTGGTGTCTCGATTATTTTTTGACATTTGAAACTTGAGTCTGGGCTCTGAATTTCAGGAATCATTGCTAAGTCCTCAGTGAGCCTTTGGTGGCATTTTAATGGGCTGACTAGTTGGCCAAAATAGAAATGTTACAGATGGTTGTTAGCAACATAAAGTACTTTATATGTATTATAAATGAATGGTTTTAGTTAAATGTTAGGTCTATAATTAATAGAAAAAGATTATACGGCTATAATATTATCTCTTCTGTGTTACAGAGAGCCTTCTCTCCTGAAGGACTGAGCGAGATGTGGAATGAGATGGTGAAGGATGGAGAGATTGTCTTTGACAGAGAAGAATCGGCCCATCCAGGTAAAAAGCCACATTACCCTTGAATTCTAATGGATTACAATATATTGTTGAAGTTAACTTCTTTTCTTAAAGCTTTTTAGTTTTCTAAAATTTCTAAAATGTTTCAACTTCTCAGAGGAATGTGCTGATTGCACCCAAAGGAAAGATGATACAAACGATAAGGAAAAGAAGGAAGAGGAGGAGGTGGCGGCGGCTTCATCTTTCCATCACTCCATCATTGAGATGTGGGACTGGGGGAGGCAGCCAGGTGGGTGGTGATATTTAATGACATGCTCTGGGTTCAAGTAGAGAGTGCTGAACTCAACATGCTGATTACTGCATCCGCTGACTGTCATCTTGCACGGTCATCCCACTCACACATCATTGGCTAAATCTGCATAGGATTTCCCACATGCGCAAATGCATGTGCAGAAATACTTTTTGAAACGTATTTCAACATCTTGTTCTCTATTTTATTTAGTTGCATGCCATCTAGATGTTTAAAAAAGGAGAAGCATATCCTGTGTTTTAGGTATGTTTAGTGTTGGAGAAAATTACTTCCGCAATCAATCACAAAATTGAACAGAAGACCAATTTTTGAGGTCAACGCTCACGTCTTAAAAACCAGTGCATAGAACCAAGTACCCACCATATTTTTATAAATAATCTTTTTCGCTCTGATCTGTCACAATACAGAAGAAAAGATTTCAGGGTTCGTAAAATATATAATTTTAAAACGGCAATTTCCAGGCCTGGAAAAGTTTTGGAAAAATAAATAAACCCAGAAAGTTTTGGAAAAGTCATGGAAATCTGTTTCACAAATCTTTGTATAATAGAATTATGTTTAATCAGGTCCTGAATTTCAGCACGGGATCGCGCATATATCGCATTACCCATTCCCGTAGCTTCCGCATTTAAAATGAGGGCAATTTCCTCAAACATTCCTTCAATATAGAGTGTTCAATATTTCATTTGAAAACAGCGTGAGTGATTCAGCTGTACCGCATCTTCTCTTTGACTTTCTCTTAAAGCGGCTTCTCATCTGCGCATCTCGTCTGCACTGCAAGAGTCGCTGCATGCTGCGATACAAGACTTTTGCTCACGTCTCTGTACAGTTGACAGAATTGTCACTTGCCTAATTGGGTCATTGTTGCATCCGTCACAATGTATTTTTAAGCCATTCGGTACTCGCACGCTCCGTAGGTGGTTTCCTGTGCGCTCAGTCACATCCAAAGCATGCACACGTGTATAAAGCTGCCTTTGCGAGTACAAAATTGAGTTTGATATCAAACAAGCGCAGTAGAGCGCTGCACGGGCCTCAGATACAGGCCCTAGCCCGGCCTTGTCCGACAGGCTTATCAGAATTACCGGCCTGAGTCCAACAGGAGCCCGTGTATTTTTCTCTCTCTTTCCCATTATACAGCTGCTGTAAAATTAAAGTTCAGTTTTTAATAGAAAAGTGGTTATTTCACTTGGTTTCTTTAAGTTAATTTAGAAAGATGTTTTTGTTTTTTTAAAATAATGACCAAGTGGCCAGCAGTAGACAGTGCTGTCAATCATAGCCTATGTTTGATCAGTTTAGCCTTCTCAAATCATCATGACTTGCCTAAAATAAAATCTATAAATATAAAAAACACTTCAAGTATATCCCAATGTTAGTTTAACCTAGATAAATATGCGCTTTTAGGTGCATATCCAAGAGTTTTTGTGGAGAATGGAAGCTAAAGCGTGCTTTGCAGGACATGGAGGTGCCAGCACGATCACTTGCATTTTTTTCTTGATGGTGGAAACGGCTTAAAATATGCTGCCATTTTTGCTCATAAACATATGAGTAATATATCATTCGGAACTGTAAAGGGTCGACGTATATTTGTGTGCACTCACAATATCAACAAAATGTTGTGCTTTTGTAAAATAAAGAAAACATACAGGATGTGATTTCTGCCGTCTCGGTCTTGAGCAGGAGGGCTTCACAAAGATGAACCGAAACTAAGCAAACTTGCCTCACAGATATGATAAATCTATTTAGAAATCTTTAAATTACTAGGCTAGTTAAAATCGAAATAATTCAAATTGAAAACAAAAAATAAGGAGATGGCAAGTCAGGATCGTTAACTTCATCCTTTGCGACACTGACCCCCGACACATTCATGGTAATTGCGTGTGTATATTTGCGTGTGTATATTCTGTATATTTCTGTACCTGGATGCTACTGTTAAACCGAAACTTCAGGTTAGGGGTGGGCGATTATGGGAAAAATATCATATCACGATTTTTTGTCATGTTAGTTTTACTATTTTGGTTTTACAAGTTGTCTGAGCATTACAGCCAAACTAGAAAGACAAAGATGCATGGCAGATATTTAGGCCAAAGGGGGCAAAGATAAAAAATCTGTCATTATTTTATCTTTCTTATTAAAAAATAAGAACAAAGATACACATTACAAATACACATAATATACAAATAAAACAAACAGTGCTTTATTTTCAGGTACAATAGGTGTATTTAGCAGGAGCATTCAATGAAATTGAATGAACAAGTATAAAAATAAAACACTAGATAGACTGATTCCTAAAGCAACTGTATTAAAGATTTTCAGTCAAGAATAGTGAGTGATTTTTCTCTTTGCGTTTTGTTGTATTGTTAACGTTAAATGAATAGTTCCCCCACAAATTAATATTCTGTCATCTGTCTGTCAATTCTGTCATAATGTTTTATTTTTATACCATCATTTACTCAAAAGTTGTTTTAAACCTGAATGAGTTTCTTTCTTCTGCTGAACATAAATGCTATTTTGAAGAAGGTGGAAAACCAATCAGTTGCTGGTCCTCAGTGACTTCCGTAGGATTTTTCTTTCCTGCTATCAAAGTCAATGTAGACCAGCAACCGTTTGGTTACCCTGATTCTTCAAAATATCTTCTTTTGGGTTCAGCACAAGAAATTAATAGAAGTTTGGGACAACATGTGAGTGAGTAAATAATGACAGAAATGTAATTTTAGGGTGAACTATCCCTTTAATGACAGTCGACAGCACGTTTAGTGTCCTGTCCCTTTAAGAGCTGCACGCATCTAATATACAGGCACGCATCCGTGTCTCTCTTAACTATTTACTTTCATTTTAGAGAGAACCAACTGAGTCTGTATGTAAACCTTGTGTGTTTTGACAGTATTAGCATAAAAGATAAGTTAGTTGAGTAATCAGGCGCTAGACAGGCTTTTTAGTGCGCGTGCTTCAGGTGTATGCGCTCAGAAAAAGCGCACATCAGACCAGCGTGCAAATTAAACATTTAACCAGCAAGGCTTGTGTGCAAATAATGTACTTTTGCGATCGCGAATAAGTGCAGTGTCCTGTCAGAATAACTACTGCTGTATGTCGTGTTGTACAGTATATAGAGATGGAGACCAGAACTGTATTTGACATAATGTGCGCTGTAGCACGATACTACGATATTTCTTAAAAAGCAGATCGTGGATATCAAAAATCGTCATATCGCACACCCCTACTTCAGGTCCTGTGTTTAAAATGACAATATTTAGTGATGAGATGATAGAAAGCAAACAAGTAGCACTAATAGTTATTAATTTAAGTTAACACATGCTATGATAATTTGAACAGATTTTTATTCTTATTGTAAAATAATGGAACATTAGGTCATGAATATTGTCTCAAAAGTCATGGAAATGTATTGCTAAAAATGTGTAGGAACCCTGAGATTCGTTACTACTTCTGTTTCATCTTTAAGTATTAAACTTCAGCATGTCATCCTGCATCTAATCATACACAACACCCCCAACTTTACACGTTCTTCTCCCTCCTCAGCACATGACATCGAAGTGCAAACCCTTCAGCAGTTTCCATTGGCCGAGTTTCTTATCAGCAAAGTGCTGTAATGTAGGATAGCAGATGGATTTGCCACATCTAAATGTGGCCCAGTTATTCAGCCCTGTCACCACACAGGTGACCTACTCCTCCTCTGGCAGACACGCGCACAGTGTGTATTACACTGCATGTGTTTCGGTTTGTGTGTGTGTGTTTTCTGGTTGGTGCGTGAGGTCTTTGAGGCTCGGGTGACTGTACATACTGTCTGTGAGGTTATTTTTGCCCTGTGTGTGGTTGTAGTCCCTGTGTGTTTACAGACAGGTCTAGGTGGAGCAGCTTTCTGGTGGGTGGTGATAAGAACATGTTGATGGAAAGCCACATAGGCCTCCTATGAACATCACATGGTAGTAGAGCGGGTAGAGTCCAACACACCACCTCAGCAGGATTTACTATAACATCCTATTGCAAAATACTATGTCCATAACAGGGTTTACTGCAGAATTTTGTTTTCTCATTGAGGGAGCCAATCCAATCTACATTAAGTTGTAGTAAACACCAAGTTATACAATGGTATTTTAAGAGATTTGAATTTATATACAAGGTTTTTGCTTAATACTCCCAAGTTAAACTACTGTTCAAACGTTTGGGATCAGTAAGATTATGCTTTTGAAAGAAGTATTTTCTGTTCACCAAGGCTGCATTTATTTGATCAAAAATACTGAAAAACAGTACTATTGTGAAATATTATTACAATTGTAATATACTTTGATGGTAAAACTATATTTTCTGCAGGCATTACTCCAGTCTTCAGTGTCACGTGATCCTTCAGAAATCATTCTGATATGCTAATTTCACGCACAAGAAACATTTCTTATTTCTACCAATGCTGAAAACAGTTTCTCAGCTTAAAGATATTTTTCGACCTTGTAATTTTTCATCAAATTTGGTTTTCTGATGAAAACAGCAAGACAACTGCAATACTTTAGGATTCTGTTGATAGATAGAGAGTTGAAATAAATAGCATTTAAAAAAAATAGAAATATTTTGTAACAAATGTCTTTACTGTCACTTTTGATAAATTTATTGCATTCTTGCTGAATAAAAGTATTAATAAAAAATAATCAAAGTATTAATTTATTTAAAAAAAATAAACTGTTCTGACCCCAAACTTTTGAACTGTAGAATAATTCAATGAATAATGTGAAGGACAAAGAAATCCAAATTTTTTCACTGAATGGCAGGATTATAGAGAAATTAATAATTAATTTTATTTTTTTATTTATTTATTCCTCACATAAATTAAAAGCACTGCATCAGATGGCACTTTTATTCTCACACAGATTGAAAGTCAAAGATATGAATTTTCAGTGTTTTTTTTTTCTTAGCTTTCCTTTTGTAAAATAGACAAAATATTAAAGTGAGTTTTGATCTGGATCATCTGGCTCCTGAAAGAGAGCAGTAGAAGAGTCCTATCATTTCCTGTCATCCCTCCATTGTTGGAGCAATAAAAGTGGTGGTGAAAAAGAGGACATTTACTGATAACTGCACCAACTGCTATACTAGAAGAAGAATAAATAATAATAATTCATTACATTTATATAGCACTTTTCTGCTTTTCTAAGCACTCAAAGCACTTTACATTGTGAGGGGGGGTGTCTCTTCGTCCACCACCAGTGTGCAGCATCCACCTGGATGATGCGACGGCAGCCATAGTGCGCCAGAGCGCCCACCACACACCAGCTTACTGGTGGAGAGGAGACAGAGTGATGAAGCCAATCAGTGTATGGGGATGATTAGGAGGCCATGATGGTTAGAGATCAATGGGGAAATTTGGCCAGGATGCCGGGGTAACACCCCAACTCTTTTTCGAAAGACGTCATGGGATTTTTTTTAATGACCACAGAGAGTCAGGACTTCGGTTTAACGTCTCATCCGAAGGACGGTGCTTTTTGACAGTATAGTGTCCCTGTCACTATACGGGGGCTTTAGGACCCACACAGACAACAGGGTGAGCACCCCCTGCTGACCTCACTAACACATCTTCCAAAAGCAACTTTGTTTTCCCTGGAGGTCTCCCATCCAGGCACTGACCAGACTCAACCCTGCTTAGCTTCAGTGTGCAACCAGTCTTGGGCTGCAGGGTGACATGGCTGCTGGAACATATTAGAAGCATAATATTGAATTGCAGGAAGTGAACAAGTGCTTTTTAGGTTCTGTGGGAGCCTGTTCAAAGCGAAATAAATCGTCAAATAACTATGTGGAAGTAAAAGCTGTTACTTTACTTATCTTTGTGTGGCATGCTCTAACACTTTCTTTTTCTCACAGTACCATGCACTATAACCTCTTAGTGCTGCTGTATAGACTGCACTGCTTCAGGGCCTGTGAGGGTTAGGCAGCTTGGCTTACATAAGGCTTAAGTGGATTTCAGATCGGCTATTTTAATTCACCCTGCCTGCATGAGCCGTAACAACAGTCCAGTGGAGCCAGGCAGACAGTTTCAGGCAAGCATAATGAAAGCTTTGGACTGGAATGCACTTCAAGGACTCAAATCGCAGCGAACATTGTTATACAGCATCATTATTACTAGATCCAATTCCATATAGACTTGCGTTTTGTAGACTTTGCAACTTGAAATTGTATTTTACATAATCAAGACATAGTTCTTAGTTAATTAGTACAACGCTGAGATCAAATTTGTGCTATCATAATATCAAGAACTTGATGAAATGTTAATGCATTATGCCATTAATCACACAGAGACTATTTATAACCTTTGTGTAGTTAGGGATTGGAGTAGCAAAAGTTTAAAGGAACACACCACTTTTTTGAAAATAGCTCATTTTACAACTCACCTAGAGTTAAACCGTTGAGTTTTTTACCGTTTTTGAACAGTAGCACTTTTAGCTTAGTTTAGCATAGATCATTGAATCGGATTAGACCGTTAGCATCTCACTCAAAAATTACCAAAGAATTTCGATAATTATCCTATTTAAAACTTTACACTTCTGTAGTTACATCGTGTACGAAGACCGACGGAAAATAAAAAGTTGTGATTTTTCTTGACCAATATGGCTAGGAACTATGCTCTCATTCTGGCGTAAAAATCAAGGAACTTTGCTGCCATGATATTACGCAGCGCCTGAAAGTAGTCCCCAGCTATATTACCTAGCTGGGGACTACTTACAGGCGCTATACAAAATTTCTTGCATTTTGGTCAGGCAGACGCAATGATATTACGCAGCGCCTGAAAGTAGTCCCCAGCTAGGTAATATAGCTGGGGACTACTTTCAGGCGCTGCGTAATATCATTGCGTCTGCCTGACCAAAATGCAAGAAATTTTGTATAGCGCCTTTTTAAAAATGGCTTTTTCAAAGCACTTCACAACAAATTTGTTTGTTGTTGGTTTTTTTTATTTGTCACATAAAATTATACAGAGTATAACCAGCAGTGAAATGTGTGCTCTGCATTTAACCCATCCAAGTGTACACTCAGTAGTGAACATACACCCGGAGCAGTGGGCAGCCAACGCTGCGGCGCCCGGGGAGCAGTTGGGGGTTTGGTGCCTTGCTCAAGGGTCTCACCTCAGTCGTGGTATTGAGGGTGGAGAGAGTGTTGGTTATTCACTCCCCCACCTACAATCCCTGCCGGACCTGAGACTCGAACCCACAACCTTCGGGTTACAAGTCCAACTCTCTATCCATTAGGCCACGACTGCCCCCCCAAAATACAGAGCGTCACATAAAAACAAGAAACCTGCAATGACACTAAATAATAAAGCAAGAAATTAAAAACCAAGCTAATCAAGTAAAAGCAATCCCAAAGTAAAAAGTTATAGTTATCATTTTATTTACTTGCATATCACATCTTTTTTTTTTTTTTTCCCCAGAAACTGTAGAGATGAAGGACTGTCTGATGGCACTGGTAGACGACCAACAGAAGCTGTCTTCACAGACGGCTAAGAGCACACTCTCCGCTCTGCGCCTGAGCCAGAGACTGGTGATCCTAGAGCGCTACCTCATCTCACTCACCCACAGTATGATGGAGGAAAAGTACAAGGTGCGCTGGAAGAGTCCCCCCAGCCCTCCGCTCTCTGCCGTCGACAACAAAAGGTATGAGGAACAGAGCTTTGATTGAAATTGAATTACATTTGAAACTGCTTTATATAGAAGCAATGAAAATAATAGTGTGAATTATTTTTGTCTGTTTCTTCAGTGCTCGGCCAGCCAGTAAAGGAGTGGAGGGTTTGGCCAGGGTGGGATCAAGAGCAGCTCTTTCCTTTGCCTTTGCCTTTCTTCGCCGAGCCTGGAGATCTGGTAAGCCATTTCCAGCATGGTTTGGCTAGCCATGAAAGTTACTTGCACATTACCCAGCATCCATTGCCCAAAATGGGCTGTGATTACAATAGCACTTCTGTTGACAAAATATTAATGGCATCTGTTTGTCAATGAGATCCTTCTAAAATCAAATTCTTGGAAAGAGTGGTTTAACATAAGCAGAGGGTTTGCTGCTACTTTAATCTCCAATTGTTCTGTGGCTCATATGAGGTTATATATATATATATACGGATCACCTGTTCACTTTGTAGGTCACTTTAAATTTTACTGCTTAATCCCCTTTTAGGATTCCTATGTAATACAAATCTGCATGTGAAATGACAGACTATTGTCTTAAATAACCAGAACCAGGTTCTTGGAAGTATTGACACAAACATTAATAAACATGAAGCATATGAAGGCAGGCAATCATATAATTGACTCATGTATTGATCTGGTGTAACATATATTAGTGACTTTTAATGGGCTTAAATTAATTTCTGTTAAACCTTTCTATGTGACCTAGGTGTACAACAGTTGTTGGGTCAAATAATTGCTCAGCTTCTAGATTTGATGTGCTTCATGAAGCACGTGATATTGTTTTTCTGTTGGGCTGTTCATTAATCTTCACTTCAGGTAGGAAGTGGTGATACAAAAGGTTGACTCTGCAGTTTAACCCAGGGTTGAGGGCAAAACGTAAGCAGAATTTTCTGTTCTGCTTGTTGCTGAAACCCCGAGTCTGAGCAGAAGGTTAGAGACTGGTGGGAGATATAGTTGTGATCTGTTTAGATGTTTAAAACGGTGCAGCACAGTGTCCACAGGGAATGGGTGGATACAGCCTCTCTGGCCCGGGATATAAAGCCGCTCTGAAACCTGAGCCATATGCACATTCCATTGAACAACCAAGAGCTGGATTTGAGCTGAACTGCCGTAATTGTGAGAATTTGAGACAAAATATGAGGATTGGAATGGGAGAAGGCAGATGTATGAGAGGAAGGGTGAATGTTTATCTTGTAATAAAGTTTATAGTGGTCAGGTTTTTCTGTTTTTGGTGGGAAAGAGACATCAGAGATCATACATGGAGCTGAATGGTATCATGGTCTATAGAAGGCCTGCTTTACGATATTTACACTCCAACCTCAGAGGTTCATTTAAGAATAAAGCAGTAAGCTGTTTAAAAGGTCATGGACCATATTGCTGGAATGACCCGTTTTATAATGCTAGTTGTGTTTTTCTTATTTATTTATTTATTTATTTTTTTTTCCTTTTCCCAGTTGTTACACTATATAATGTATAATCAAATGAGATACAGTTCCTTAAATTAACTGGACTATCTGCAAATAGACATTATTTAATATATATAAATGTTATATATATGACTCTACATAATACAATGAGCTGAAATGAAGTGACTCGACGTTCCTTCGTTACTAGTTCTGAAGTGATGTTTTCGAATTGGTAACGGAGGCTTGGGCTCAGCTGTTAAACTGTCAAACTGAGATTTGAATCTGTGGTGGAAAGAAGTAGTTCCGGACGACTGTATGAGTTTAAGACTAAAGGGAGATTATGGAGGACTGATCCTGTCAAAAAATCACCTGGACTAACTCTGAATGAGAAAAGGAAGTAAAAATTTGCCCCAATCAGACGCAGCTTTTAAAAACTCTTGACTGTTTTTAACTTGATACAACATCAAGTGTAATATTCAGGGCAATGTGTTAAATAGAAACAGCATGAGACGTGATGCAGAAGCCAAATACATCTTGTCTGGATGTGGCTGTAAAGACTGTGCTTTTGATTAGAATGAATTTAAAGATGCAATTTCATTATAAACTTCTTTTGACAGTGCAGATTGTCTGGTAGCCAAAACACTGCATGATAATGGCAGCCTTAAAATGTATACTGTATGAAGAAGTCTTATATTCACACACATTAATTGTTTGTGGCGTCTCAGGTGATGATGCAGACCTGTGCAGTGAGTTACTGCAGGAGTCTCTGGACGCTCTGCGGGCTCTCCCAGAAGCTACCCTGTTTGATGAAGGCACAGTGTCACCCGTCTGGCTGGAGGTGGTCGAGAGGGCTACCAAATTCCTCAGGTTTGCCAGTCATTCATCTATTCAACTATTCCCAAATGCAGAACTAGTAATATGAATTCCTGTGTAAGTTTTTATCTTCTAACTAGAAAACTTGCATCAAGATACACCAAGATTGCATTTATTTAATCATAAATACATACATTTTATTGCAATTAATTTAATTTTAATTAATTTTAATTTTTTTTATATATTCAGCAAAGCTGTTGAAATATATATTTCAACAACAATTACTCCAGTCTTCAGTGTCACATGATCCTTCAGAAATCATTATAATATGCTGATTTGGTGCTCAAGAAACATTTCTTATTTTTATCAGTTGAAACCACTTGTAATGATTTAATATTTTATTATTATAAATGTATTTACTGCAACTTTTGATCAATTTAAAGTGTCCTTGCTAAATAAAATGATTTAATTTCCTTTTAAAAATGTCCTTTCTGACATCAGCTTTATTTTGAAGGCAAATTAGTTATAAATGTACACATTCCTAAAGCTCATTGCTATTTAAAGCTGCAGTCTGTAACTTTTTTTTTTGTGTTCGAGATTTACAAAATGTATATTAATAAGTGAGTACACCATGAATCCATTTTCCAACCGTGTTTTTGGCTTGTCCTGAATCACTACGGTACACCTATAATAAGTGTTTGTAATTTCGGACTATTTCAGACTGGTTCGGGTAGGTACAGCTGCGGAGTAGCCCAGTACCTGCATGATTCGTCATAGACATAAAAAGAGATAAGTAGCTCCGGCTACAACGTTCTTCCGCAAGACGCACGCAGTTCTGTTTATTAACTGTTAGAGCGCCAAAAGTTATAGACTGCAGCGGTAAGCTCATTTTACTCTAATGTTGTTTTTCAGTGACATCCATGGAAGTGCCAGTGGAAAAGCTCCCAGTAACATTCCCCTGCAGGATCAGCACTTGGCCCTGGCCATCCTGCTGGAGCTTGCAGTGCAGCGAGGAACTCTCAGGTATTCAGCATGTTACATATGACCACTGTCCAAAATTTATTTAGCTAAAATTACTCTGTTGGCCCTTACCTAGTGTTAATTTTGTACCTTGCATGTGTGTTTTCTGAGACTTTTGATAGGACTGTAGGGTCCTTATAAAAACTCCCTTTTGCACGTGTTTATATTGTAGTCAGCTACTGTCTGCGGTTCTGCTGCTGCTGAGGCTCTGGGACAGTGGAACCAGAGAGATGGACAATGAGCGCTCGACCCAGGGCACCAGCGCCCCCTTACTGCCCCTCCTGCAGCGCTTCCAGAACATCCACAGCAGTAAGGAGGAGCCTGTTCCTGAAGAGGAGATTGAGGTAAGATTGAATCCCTGAATCATTTTTTATAATTGCACTGTCCTTCCAGGTTTTACTACTCCGCTACTTATGTTCTCAGATCCTTTCTGCCCCTCTGAGCCCAAATGAGAGTTTTCTGCGCTACCTTACACTGCCTCAAGATAATGACCTGGCCATTGATCTGCGACAGACAGCTGTAGTCATCATGGCACACTTGGACCGCCTGGTAGCCCCATGCAGCCCCCCGCAGTGTAGCTCGCCCACCTCTAACAAGGTACTGCATGCAACACGCTGAACCGTTTCTCGACATTTTATTTGTGACTTACAGTGGCTCAGCTTTGTATCATTTTAATCATGCTACATGGTTGCCTAGAGTCCCATGTTTTATTGTTTGTGTTGAAGCTGCTTATTGACGCTAGAGCACAATGAATCTCTAGGAAGCCCCAGGGAACTCTTATTTGTGATTATTATCTGTAATCCCTCTTTGAGGAAAACAAAATCATTCTTCATAAACCTCAATCTCTTCGTGTCTTTCCTCTTCCAGGGTACCCTGCAGGAGGTGATTGGTTGGGGTCTGCTTGGATGGAAGCCTTACGCTAATGTGAATGGACCAATTCAGTGCAAGGCACTGTCAAACCTGGGCGTCACACAGATTGTCTGCTCAGAGAAGGGTTTCCTCATCTTGACCATCACTGGTGCTGTCTACACACAAAACTACAAAAGCACTACGCTAGTGAGTCCCTCATTCTGTTCAGCTGAATGCTATGTTGTTTTTATTTCCCTCACATACTTTAGAGATTAATATAAATGTGTGTGTGTGTGTGTGTGTGTGTGTGTGTAATGGTCTCTTTATTTTTCTAATTTGGATTTGCGCACTAAACTAACTTGTGATTTCCTGTCAGGTCCCTATGCTAGTCCATGCATTGTCGTCCAGGAAAATAATGAAGCTTGCAGCTCACCCGGATGGGCAGCACTACTTGGCACTTTCAGTCAATGGGGAGGTGTTCTCCTGGGGCTGTGGAGATGGAGGCAGGCTGGGACACGGAGACACTACGTAAGAGCACATCAGCGTCATCAAACTTCCAATATTATCTTTAAGACCAATATACATTATATACACAACAGTTCAGAAGTTTTGGGTATATACGATTTTTAAAATGTTTATAATGCTTACCAAGGTTGCATTTATTTGTTAAATACAGTAAACCAGTAATATTGTGAAATATTACAATTTAAAATGTCCTGCTTTTCTTTATATTAAATTTTATTTATTTTAAAACCTAGCTTTGACATTACAGAAAAAAAACAGATTTTTGATCCTTCAGAAGTTATTCTAATATTCTGTTGTATATCTTGTTATTATCAGTGTGCTTCTGTAGTTATAATCTGTGCCTTTTTCAGGGTTTTTCGATTAATATAATTTTTTATAGAACAATTTACTTTGAATAGAAATATTTTGTTCATATTTTGTTTGGACAGGAACAGCAAAATTGGCACACCACAGCAAAAGTAGAAAAATATTTATGTTCTCACCACAGGTGAAGTTTCGAGCCTACAAGCTCCTCATCAGACAATGAACACATCCATAGTTCAGCCCTTAAATACAGCACAAACCTAAATCACATGATCACCCACATGACAAAAAAAACACATACAAGAGCAAAAAATCACCTCTCATAAGGGCAATAAACATAAAACATCAAATTGAAAACAAAAATTAACTACAAATGCTAAACCTAAACATATAAAAAGATACCTGACTGCAAAAAAATATGAATGAATGATCTCTCACAAAAATATTTAAAAAAATACCTGATACCAGAAAAACATATATCATATATCATCATCATATTTTTGTTTAGAAATATAAGTGACTTTACTCTGACTTTTAATCAATTTAATGTATCCCTGTTGAATAAAAATAACTTATTTCAAAAAGAAAACACTTGAGTGGTAAAAATTCATGTTGTGTTTAAGGGAAAAATAAATTAATATCAAAGCCATCTAAGGCCAAGCACAAATATGTTGTCATTAACAACTTTTTAAATTAACAGTTTAGCAATTATTATAAAAAATACTTGACTGTTCAATGCTGTGATTTGACCAGTCAAAACCAACCATTCCAGACAGCCGAAAATAGTATGTAATTTAAAAACAATATATAGTTATTTTGTATTCTTTGTATGCAAAGAATCACACAACATACATTTTGTTTACTTTTTGTGCCTCTACAGGTATTTAGAGGAACCCACTATGATTGCAGTATTCTCAGGGAGGCCGGCAGGGAAGCAAGTTATTCACATCGCATGTGGCAGCACGTACAGCGCCGCGATCACAGCAGATGGAGAGCTGTACACATGGGGCAGAGGAAACTACGGCAGGCTGGGCCACGGTAACATCTCTAGTATAAATCCAGCTAAAATTTACTGCTGTTTATAACAAGGCATATAGAATCTTACTACAGCACAAAGTTAAATGTGACCCTGGACCACAAAACCAGTCTTAAGTCACTGGAGTATATTTGTAGCTATAGCCAAAAATACATTGTATGGGTCAGAATTATTGATTTTTCTTTTATGCCAAAAACCATTAGGAAATTAGGTAAAGCTCATGTTCCATGAAGATATTTTGTAAATTTCCTACTGTAAATATATCAAAACTTAATTTTTGATTAGTAATGTGCATTGCTAAGAACTTAATTTGGACAACTTTAAAGGCGATTTTCTCAATATTTAGATTTTTCTGCACCCTCAGATTCCAGATTTTCAAATAGTTGTATCTCAACCAAATATTGTCTGATCCTAACAAACCATACATCAATGGAAATCTTATTTATTCAGCTTTCAGATGATATATAAATCTCAATTTCCAAAAATTTACCCTTATGACTGGTTTTGTGGTCCAGGGTCACAAATGATATGTGTGTTGTTTCTGAAGGCTCTAGTGAGGACCAGACCACTCCCATGCTCGTAACTGCTCTGAAGGGGCTTAAGGTGATCGATGTGGCCTGTGGAAGTGGAGATGCTCAGACCCTCGCTGTGACTGAGAATGGTACGACATCTAATAAGAGCACATTCAGAAGTGGTTTTAAGTTATGATAATTTCTCTCGCATGCTCTTTACAGGTCAGGTGTGGTCATGGGGTGATGGGGACTATGGTAAACTTGGTCGTGGGGGCAGTGATGGATGCAAAACGCCAAAACTTGTGGAGAAGTTACAGGATTTGGATATCGTGAAGGTGTGCTGTGGTAGCCAGTTCTCCGTAGCTCTTACTAAAGATGGACAAGTGTACACCTGGGGCAAAGGAGACAATCAAAGACTCGGCCACGGCACTGACGAACATGTCCGCTATCCCAAACTACTTGACAGTCTACAAGGTTCAGTGTTTTCAATATTTGCGTTGTCACAAAATACACAAGGAAATTATTATTATTATTTTATTTTTTTGTAGCCTTTCATTGAAATATAACCGTGTTATTATTGTTAACTAAAACAATTAATATAAATTTTGTTAATTTAAATAAAGCTGATATGAAATATTAGATGAAAAAGTAAACTGACCTAAAGTTTAAAAACTAAAGCCATATAAAAGAAATATAAAGAACAAAAACTAGTAAACATGTTAAAAGTACAGAACAAAATTACTAAAATTTAAATTAAGATTTAAAAAATTAAATGTATGAATAAAAGCTCATTTAAAATATTAATAAATAATACTATAGTAATACTAAACACCGTAATATCTTGATTGCCTCTGAAAGGACTTGACAATGATGTCACTTGTGGTATGCTTTATTTCAACAAAGCATAGCCAAATATTTAGGCATTTTCACAATCCAGATTTAATCAGTTCCAGATGGATCTAATCAAGTCTTTGCCTATTAAATATTCACTTGTTTCACTTGTAAAGCAAAATGCCATATCATGTTGACTTTATCAGCACACACATTTCAAAATATGGTTTATTTCATCTCGATCACCAGTTTTCATCTACTTTATTTATTTTTATCTGAAGTCTGCTTTAATTTATTTGTCAATTCAGGTAAGAGGGTGGAGGATGTAGCAGTTGGCTCTACACACTGCTTGGCTCTCACAGAAGAAGGGGAGGTGCACAGCTGGGGCAGTAATGATAAACTACAGCACTTTGACACGCTGTTCTCCAATAAGAAGCAGCCTAAAGCCCTGCCGGGCCTTAATTCCAAACACATAGTAGGCATCTCCTGTGGCCCTGGCCAGGTATAACATGTCTTTCACCAGAATATAATTCATTGTATACTGCCTTTGACTGCAGTATACGATGAATGAACATTGAACTTGAACATTGAACAAATGAACTTCTTATCTTTCATATTTTCTGTTTCTCAGAGTTTTGCATGGTCGTCATGCTCTGAGTGGTCAGTGGGGCTCCGCGTACCATTCGTGGTGGACGTGTGCACAATGACCTTCGACCAGCTGGACCTGCTGCTTCGGCAGGTTAGCGAGGGCTTGGATGGCAGCTCTGATTGGCCACCCCCGCAGGAGAAAGAGTGCATGGTTGTGGCCGCTCTCAACCTGCTCAGACTGCAGGTCAGTTGTCTAAAATTTTAGGCTACTGCCATATAAATGACAGAATGTACATTGATTTTATTCCAAAATACATGTTTGAATGGTATGTCCTCCTAAAAGCATAGTTCACCTTGAATATTGTCCTTGTATTTTTATCTCTTCCAGCTCCATGCAGCCATCAGTAACCAGGTGGACCCTGAGGAGCTGGGTCTGGGCCTGGGAAGTGGGCTGCTTAATAACCTCAAGCAGACAGTGGTGACGCTTGCCAGCAACGCCGGGGTTTTAAACACTGTGCAGGCGGCCGCCCAGGCCGTGCTACAGAGTGGCTGGTCAGTGCTACTGCCCACTGCGGAGGAAAGAGCTAGAGCCCTGTCCTCACTGCTGCCCAATGCAGGTCAGTTCATAAACAACTAGGTGCTAGTACTATTTGCATCTTACCTTTATCAATAGTGTTGTCTTTCATGATGCTGCATTGTCACTCTTAATTTATATGCAACTGGCTGGTTTACATCTGGTAACATCTGTAGATAAATCCTCTTAGCATTACTTAGAATCTGCTGTGATGTGCAAAACAACAAAACAAGCTGTCAAGGTCATGTTTGTTTCTATCACAATGGTCAAAAGCATTTCTGTGTTTTTTAGCATCTGCTAATGAGATGAGTGTAAGTCCTGGCCGTCGCTTCATGATCGACCTCTTGGTTAGTAGTCTGATGGCGGACGGAGGGCTGGAGTCCGCTTTGAACGCTGCCATCACGGCCGAGATCCAGGTCAGCATGTTTTATTCATTAGTCACTTCATCATTTATTCACCCTCCATGCCTTATATCTCCAACATAACAGAGCACTGCCAAAAACCAGACAGAGGAAACTGATTCATGACCCCTGAGGGAAAAGTGTCAAAAATCATTTACATTTTAAATGTTTGTGTAATGTGTTATCTGAAACGTGTATATAATCAGTTATTGAATTATCTTTTTGTTTAATTTTTGTTTTGTTTTTTATTTTAGTTTGGTTTTGTTTAGTTTTGGTTTGTTTTTTATTTTGATCTTTTATGTTTTTTAATTTTTGTTTTGTTTTGACATTCCAGTTAACTACTTTCTCTGCATATCTTCTTTTAGGATATCGAGGCTAAAAAAGAGGCACAGAAAGAGAAGGAAATTGATGAGCAGGAAGCCAGTGCCTCCTCTCTGCATCGCTGTCGCACCACACTGGACAAAGACCTGATCAACACTGGCATCTATGAGTCAACAAACAAGCAGAGCCTTCCATTGGTCCAGCTGGTCCAACAGCTGCTCAGGTACTGCAGTGTTCACTTTTCAGTGCATGAAACATTTGGAATCTTAAACGGGGTTTTAGCAAAAGTAACACTCTTAATCAACTAAACTTCATAGCCTTTAGTAACACTCTTCCTTGTGTTTTATTCTGTAGAAACATTGCTTCACAGACTATAGCTCGTCTTAAGGATGTGGCACGACGAATCTCAAACTGCCAAGACATGGAGCAGGTCAGCAAGGAGCGCTCGGCCTCTCTGGACCTACTGCTGCGCTTTCAGAGGCTGTTGGTCTGTAAGCTGTACGTGGGGGTCAGTGGCACTGTGGGTGTAGGAGGATACAGTAAGTAGAAGAACTTCAATTTTCAGGGATTTTGTTAAGGAAGCCACCAGTGAGCATCTAGTCAACAGTATCTCTTGTTACAGCTTTGAGTCACTCAGAGATTCTGGGAGTGGGATCTCTTTTGAAGAAGTACATGGCTTTGCTGTGCACACACATTGGAGATATCCTTCCTGTGGCCACCAGCATCGCCCTCAACAGTCATCGTCACTTTGCAGAGGTGGCACGTGTCCTTGAGGGAGATCTCACAGGTAAAAAAAAAAATGCCATGTTACTATATAAAATTCACCAAATTTAAATTATAGCTTTAGAATGATTGTAGCATTGAAGGAATAATTCATCTAAACATGACAATTCTGTTTATTTAAATTTGGAAAATTATTTACATTCATGTCATTCCAAACCTATGTGATGTTTTTTTACTTCTGAATTCTCTGAAGGCATTTTCAATTGCAAAGCATCCTGTTTCTTTATCCTCCAGGTGTTTTGCTACCAGAGTTGATTGTCTCCATCGTGCTACTGCTGACCCGTGATGCTGGCCTGATGCAGGAGACTGGATCCATTCCTCTCCTCGCTGCTCTTCTGGAGCACGTGGACCGTTTCAACCATCTCTCTCCTGGTATGGAGAGAGATGATAATGAGGATCTCGCCTGGCCTGGACTTATGGGTATGAGAGATCAATCCACACACTTCCTTCATAACCAAGATGGTCTGATTGCTTAATTGAGTAATGCTTTAATCCAGTATGACTATATTTATGTATTTAAAAAATATAATCTTACAGTAAATGTGATAAAATCAAAACTTGACTGACATGTAAAGGACACAATATTTAGTTTACTAAAGATGATTGAAAGCAGAAAAGTGCAGTAGAGTAAATGAAGAGCAGTGAAGCACAATTCTTTCTTTGCAGGATTCTTTTTCAATGGGTTGAGCTCAAAGAACAATGAGGAAGTGTCGCTTATCCGCAAAGCTGACCTGGAGAATCATAACAAAGATGGCGGTTTCTGGACTGTCATTGATGGGAAGGTCTATGACATTAAAGATTTCCAGACTCAAACTTTAACTGGGAACAGCATCCTCGGTATAACATTACTAGAATGAAACTAAAACCTTTTACTTGAAATTAGTTTTCAAATAAAGTTTTATACGTTTATACCCCCCACACACAGCCGAGTTTGCTGGAGAAGATCCTGTGGTAGCTTTAGAGGCCGCTCTCCAGGTTGGAGACACCAGGGAGTTCATGCAAGCTTTCTGTGTGGGACAATACATGGAGGTCTGTGTGACTTTGTATTGTAGATTCCACCTGCTTTATTCTCAGAATATTTGGACTTAATGTTTCCCTTTTTTTTTTTTTTGGCTGTCTTTCTCTAGCCCAACCAGGAAATGGTGACAACGCCTGACCTAAGCAGTCTGTCCTCACCTCTGATAGATGCTGAGAGGAACCTTGGTCTGCTACTGGGGCTACATGCCTCATATCTGGCTATGAGCACCCCTCTCTCCCGCATAGAGTTAGAATGTGCCAGTGAGTCTATTTATTTAGCTTATAATATTGCAAATGTTTCGGTGGTATATCAAAAATCAATACAATTTTTTTTTTTTTTTTTAATCCAAGAAACATTTAAAAATAAAAAGTTGGGGAAAAATGATGTAAAACATGATTAATACAGTGTATTAAAATATAATTTTTATACACAATTAAAAACAAAATAATTAATCACCTTTATTTTTGTACCTTCCAGAATGGCTTCAGTCATCGATTTTCTTCGGTGGTCTTCAGACGAGTCAGATCCACTATAATTATAATGAGGAAAAGGATGAGGACCACTGCAGCTCTCCTGGGACCACCACACCAGATAAAGCCAAACTCTACTGCCACAGAATCACCCTGAGTGATCACGCCCAGCCCTTCCTGCAGGCCATTGCTGACAACAACACCCAGGACCACACTGTGAAGGTCATACACAGAGATAGACTATCACTTTATTCTCTTTATTTAGTATCATTTATTATGCAGCACATTTCCTAATATTTGACTGTCAAATTGATTATAGCAGATAATGTATAATTTTTGGATTCTTTCTTATTTGCTGCAGGACTTTCTATGTCAAATCGAGCGGTGTTGTAAACAGTACCATCTCATCACTCCCATCACTTTTCCGCCAGAGCATCCTGTAGAGGAAGTGGGCCGCCTGCTGCTCTGCTGCCTTCTCAAGCACCAGGACCTTGGTAACTAGTGCTTGTTTTATTGAATGATATTGGCTTCCCTGTATTTTTTGAAATCCTGCACTTTGAACTAGCCTAAAACTCTAAACACTGTTGTCAATATTACTGTTGATTTCTGTTTTCTTATACAGGTCATGTCGCCCTCTCACTTGTTGATCAATGTGCCTTGGGTGTGGACCAGGGGAAACAGAGGTCCCTCCCTAAATGTGTGATTGATGTGTGTCGAATAGTGTACCAGGCCAAGTGTTCTTTGATAAAAGTGAGCTAAATAATGGAAATATTCTTGATGCAGCTCAAGCTTTACATTTTAATACATGGTTTTGCCAGGTGTAAATGGGATTGGAGTGTAATGATGATTTCTTTGACCCCCTCCCCCTCCTGATCTTTCCCCCTTCTGCTACAGACGCACCAGGAGCAAGGCCGCTCTTATAAGGAGGTGTGCGCCCCAGTGATCGAGAGGCTGCGTTTCCTGTTTAATGAGCTCAGGCCTGCCGTCAGTAACGATCTGTCTATTGTGTCCAAATTGAAGCTGCTGAGCTCTCAGCCTCGCTGGAAAAGGATCACGCAGAAACTGATCAGAGACCGCCGCAAAAAGAGAGGTGACAAGTCTAACAGTTAATTTAAATGTTCAGTGTAAAAGGATGTTCATTTTATATTTACAGCATGTTTTGCTTATTCTCTCAGTGCCTAAGAAGTCAGAGTCAGCTGATTTGGAGGAGGGTAAGATGGAGATGGAAGGGACCAATGAGGAGCTGCCTGCTCCAATCAGTCCCGCCCCTGTGGACAAAAAACAAACCACTGTCAAATCCCCAAAGGTTTGCTGTTCTCCATTTACCTTCAGTATTTTCTTTTTTTCTTTATCGCTCTCCCTCTCTCTTGTGCTTTCTCTAATTGACTTATGCATATCCCAGGAAGATCTGATGAGACTGTATCACAGCTGTGGTGTGTGTCTATAAATAACTCTTGCATGCCTGGCTCTGACATCTCGGTGTTATCTGCATGTGTTACAACTATAGGACGGCTCCTTTCAAAGTTGCTTTAAATACCTTCCCTTTCAACAGCATCTTTTTCTGTTGAAATTACTGCTTGATTTGGGGATTTACTTATATATTTCAGAGTATTTATCCTTTGTTCACTTTTTCTTTGGCATACACTTGTCTTTACTAATTTAATTCATTTACTTGTTACTATTTTTACAAATTTACTTGCTAGTTAGTCATTTATTAACATTTAATGCGTTGATTTGGTTGATTTAACATATTGGTCTCTTTGCGTTAATAACTTTGTCTTAAATCATCTTTATTGTGGACCTTTTCTTTACAAATATGATTGTAAAATTTGAATTGAAGCATATCATGTAATTCACTCTATTAAAAATGTAATTGACAGCCTTATTAATTTTCTTCTCTTTTATCTTGTAGCAGGATAAGTGGCAGCCACTGCTAAACACCATAGGCAGTGTTCAGAAGTACCGTTGGTTAAAGCATAGCGTTCAAGGCTCCTTCTCTCAGTCCAGCCTCATGAGCGCCATTGTTGAGTTTGCTCTGAAAGAGGAACCACTGGATGTGGAAAAGATGAGGAAGTGCCTCCTTAAACAGGTAGTTAAAATGAACTTCAACCTCTCCCATTTGTTTTGCCTAAAAAGGTAGTTCTGAACATAAAATTGAACTTTAAATAACAGTATTTAACTCCTAACAATAATATTTGTTTACAGCTGGAGCGAGCTGAGGTCCGACTGGAAGGTATAGACACTATGTTGAAGCTGGCATCCAAAAACTTCCTCCTGCCCTCCGTACAGTACGCCATGCTCTCTGGGTGGCAGAGAGTCATACCTGAAGGGACCAATTTTGGGCAAGTTTAAAGATATAAACAATCTTCAAGCAGGACGTTTGTATTTCATGTTCTGTGTTTAGTAGATTCTTTTGTATTTTGCAGCCTATTTTAGTATGGCAGTTCAACAGTATTTTGCATTGGTTTGTATTTACATTAATATCTGTTTTGCCCTGATAGAGAGCCCCTGGCTGACTGCCTAAAGGATGTAGATCTCATTCCTCCATTTAACCGCCTGTTGCTGGAGGTGACATTCGGTAAGCTCTATGCCTGGGCCATCCAGAATGTCCGCAACATCTTGTTGGAGGCCAGCGTCAAGTTCAAGGAGCTGGGTATGTGTGAAGTCATTACAATGATTATAAAACGCATGTAATTAATGTACACTACCCCTTTAAAAGTTTGAGGTCAGTACGATTGTTTTAATTTGTTTGAAAGAAGCCTGTTATGCTCACCAAGGCCGCATTTATTTGATAGAAAATACAGTAAAAGACATAATATTGTGAAATATTATTACAATTTAAAATAACTCTTTTCTAGCCAAATATAATTTAAAATGTAAATTATTGCTGTAGTGGCAACACTAAATTTTCAGCATCCATTTCCCCAGTCTTCAGTTTCACATGATCCTTCAAAATCATTCGTACTGATTTGGTGCTCAGTTAACATTTTTTATTATTATCGATGCTGAAAACAGTTTTGCTACTTAGTATGTTTGTGAAAATTGATACAGTTCTGCAAGAAAGTTAAAAAGAGCCGCATTTACTTGCAAATATGGATCTTCCGTCACATTATAAATGTGTAGTCTCACTTTTTATCTGTATAATGCATCCTTGCTGAATAATAATAATTTCTAAAATATTTTATTAAAAATAATCTTACGGTCCCCAACTATTTGAATGGTATGGTATTTAGTATTACTGAATGTTGTTTCCTCTCCTCCAGGTGTACAGCCAGTGCCTTTGCAGACCATCACTAACGAGAACCCAGCAGGCCCCAGTTTGGGTACCATTCCTCAGGCACGCTTCTTGCTGGCCATGCTCCACATGCTCACTCTCAAACATGGAGCCAACAGCCTCAGTCTCCTGCTGAATTCTGGCATCCTCGCCCTCACCCAGAGTGTTCTTCGACTCATTGGTCAGGACCTTCTCTCAACTTGCTTTCTTCTTAAATCAGATTGGTTTTATTTTATAGGGCTAGTTGTATACTGTCAGATAGGTTAATACTATGGGGTCAGATGGACTTTATTGTATAGGGTAATTTTCAACAGGGACAGATTGGTCTCTTCTATACTGTTTATGTGTATGTCTGCATTGTATTGCACAGGTCCCAGCTCTGATAGCAATGAGGAGGAGCTGAGCTCTGTAGCTCATGGAGACTCTGCTACAGTTCTCGAGGAGTCCAGGAAGGAGACGGCCCCCACCCCTCTCCCTGCCTCTGGCCCTGAGTTGGCAGCTATGATGAAGATTGGCACTAGGGTGATGAGAGGACCTGATTGGAAATGGGGAGATCAGGTAAGTTAAAGCTGATGTGTTTGCATTTTTGCACACTTGTATGAATTCAGCATTGCGAGTGTAGATAAGACATTGTCAAGTCAGTTTATTCATGTTGCTGTTTGGTGTGTGTTAGGACGGACCACCACCAGGGCTGGGCCGTGTGATTGGGGAGTTGGGAGAAGATGGCTGGATTCGTGTCCAGTGGGACACCAGCAGCACCAATTCTTACAGGATGGGCAAAGAGGGAAAGTATGACCTTAAACTGGCCGAGCCGCTACCTGCCACCCAACCAGCCACAGAAGATTCTGACACGGAGGACGACACAGGTTTGTGTCATTGCAGAGAACAAAGCATATACTACCCAGCCTTTGTGCTTTACTGTATTTGAAATTGCCACGTTGATTTATACAACCTCTCCGTCTTTGTCTCAGAAGGGGAAGTGATGGAGAAGAGTGTTCACCCAACTGCAATCATGTTGACCAGTACAGTTAATCTGTTGAAGACACTGTCACTATCCTCTGGGATTCATGCTGAGGTGATGCAGGCTGATGCTATTAGCACTCTGTGTGGTCTACTCAGGATACTGGTGGAGAGTGGAGCCAATGACAAGACCGGTAACAGCCCAGAGATTTTATAATTTTGTTTTTTTAAATTACATAATACAATGTTTAAATTATATTTGAACCACATTTCTACCTTTCTTCTTTAGGTTGTCCATCTCACAAGCTGGTGTCCCGTGAGCAGCACAGGAGCTGGTGCACGCTGGGATTTATTCGCAGTATAGCTCTCATGCCCCAGATGTGCAGTACCCTGAGCTCCTCTGCATGGATCAGTCTGCTCGTACGCATCGTGGAGGGCCACCAGTCCTTCACTGCAGTCACGCTACAAAGACAGGTGCCAGCATTGCATCCTGGTTTCGTTTAACACTTACTATGGGTTCTGACTGGATTTACCAAGAAGATGAGAGAGTTTCTTGTCTCATTACTGTGTAATTGTCATTCTAAAACCTTCATGAGTACCACAGGGTTAAAATGAGTGCATTTAGTGCTACGTCTTAATCCATCTTTCCTCACTCCCTGGCAGATTCTTGCCCTACGGCTTCTACAGGCTGTTTTACCCTCCTGGGATAAGACTGAGCGCTCTCAGGATATGAAGTTTCTGGTGGAGAAACTCTTTGGGTTCCTCGGAAGCTTGCTCAGCACTTGTTCCTCTGATCTGCCCCTCCTTAGGGGTACTATACATTTATTAACTCTTGTGAGGTAGTACAAATGCTAATATCAGGATGCCACTTTAACGTCACGTTTTGTGCTTTACAGAAGGTTCGATGCGTAGGAGAAAGTCCCGCCCTCAAGCCTCTCTGACAGCCACTCACAGTAGTACCCTAGCAGAGGAAATTGTGGCCGTACTGCGTACACTTCACTCCCTTGGCCAATGGAATGGCCTTGTTAATGAATACATTAATTCCCAGCTCAGTGGTATCGGTGATGTCATGGCAGGCAGACACACTGAAGCGGTACAAGTCCAATTTTAATGTTATTAGCCAACTAATATTAGTGTTCTAAAATAATGGAAGTATTTCACTAAAGGTACCATATATTGGTTTTGAGCCCTGGTTAGATGATTTAGAATTTTTCTCCATTTGTGTTTTGTCAGGCTGTGCTTGAAGACTACCTTCCCAATGCAGAAGCCCCAGCCGTGGGCAGCCTGATGGCAGTTTTGGCAGTCATTGGTGGGATTGATGACCGTCTGCGTCTGGGAGGACCTGTGGTTCATGAAGAATATGGGGAGGGTACTGTGACTCGCATTACACCCAAAGGACGAATCACTGTTCAGTTCCATGAGATGAGGAACTGCAAAGTCTGCCTGCTCAGTCAGCTCAAACCGGTACATATGCACCAACACACAGCATTCTTCCCAAGTTGACCATGTTGCATTTTTGGATACAGTATTCTACGCAGTTGTCTATTGTATGTATACTACTGTTCAAATGTTTGGGTCAGTAAAAAAATGCATTTTTTGCAAATGCTGTTGTTTTTAACTTTCTTTTAATCAAAGCATCCTTAAAAAATAATCACAATACGTCTCTTGTTAATGTATTTCTGATTAAGTAAATGCAGCCTTTAGTGTTTTTGAAAGTAGTTCAATTGCACTCAAGAAATCTTGCTGACCCCAAACTTTTAAATGTTTATGTATAATATAATGTGCAGTATACATACATGCAGTACTACATACTGCAGCTATATCAAGACTAGGACATTTTTATGAACATAGCCATTGTTTTTCTCTATGGTTGATATTGTTGTTTATTTTCTGTACTGTCTGGATATCTTTGCAGCTTCATATGGTTCAATTCAGTGTTCAGAACCTGCCCTTCACTGATCCTATGCTGAGAGTGTGGGCCCAGCTAGTCAATTTGGCAGGAAGCAAGCTAGAGAAACAACGCATGAAGAAATCCCTCAGCAGAGGACTTACTGGTACGCCACATGCAGAAATCACAAATCAAATGCAATTTTGGTGATCTTATGGGGAAAGAAATAGACTGTTCATGCAGCCGTCCACGCAAAAACATCTGCTCCACACAAACTAATCTATGTATGATAATAAATATTCTGGTTTATGCGTTTGTCAATGCAGCGGATCAGGTGGATGTGCATTTGTTGCGGTGTCAGCAGCTCAGACTGTACATTCTGAAGGCAGCGCGTGCTCTGCTCTCCCACCAGGACAAACTCCGACAGATCCTTTCTCAGCCAGCTGTCATAGACGTCAGCCCCAACCCTACAGGTGAGACCAGAATGTCACACTTGATCTCACTTGTAGTTTCAATCCGCATGCATTTTCTGATTCACTTATTTGCTTTTGCCTTTATCTTTTGTGCAGTTATCTTTCAATTCTGTGGTGTCATAAGTTATACAGTTTTCTCACAGCTCACACACCAACCAGAAAATTCAGGAGTCATGAGGAGTGATTATATCTGTTAACTGTTTATAATGCACTGGGATAATCACATCACTACCCCCTGGTGGTCACATGTAGATTTTTTTATTACTTTTTTTTTTTTTTTTTTTGGTGACTGCTTTTAAATGTGGTGTCTTCTCTGACAATTTTATAATGTGCTTATGTTATGATTTTGTGTGTTTGTGTTCAGAGGATCAGTGTGCGTCGTCTCCTGATGTGGGAGATTTGTCTCCTGAGGGTCCTCAGCCTCCCCTCATCCTCCTCCAGCAGCTGCTGTCAGCATCCACTCAACCATCCCCCATCAAAGCCATATTCCACCGCCAGGAGTTGGAGGTCAGAGACCGTATTTATACTTCTTTAACATTTTATTTTACCTTTGGCAAATTTAATGGGAAACGATCCGGAACATTGACCCAAAAACTTCATTACTTCATGTAATGTAATATATATTGCATACAAATATTTTGTATAATAATTTGTATAATTTTAATTTCCCTTCAAATGTTTGGGTTCAGTAAGATTTTTTTCCAGTAAGGACTCAATAAATTGATCAAAAGTCAAAGTAATGACTTAAATCACAAAATCAGCGTATTAGAATGATTTCTTGATTTCTAAAGAATTGTGACACCGACTGAAATAATGGCTGCTGAAAATTCAGCTTTGCCATTATATGAATAAATTAAATTTTCAAATATAATAAAATAGCACTTATTTTAATTTGTCTTACTGTTTTTACTTTTAAACAAATAATAAATGCAATATGAGTGAGCATAAAAGACTTATTTTAAACACATAAACAATCATACTTATAGTTATTATAATATATAATATTTTTCATAATATATAATTTTTCTGTGGTAATCAACATTATGCATCAGATGCTATTGATAGAACTTTGTGCTTGTGATCTTAAAGCGTTTCAGTTACCAGCTCAGATGTTACATCACCCAGTTCTTTCTTTTTTTGTTTTCTTTTTTATATCTCCCTGAATTTCAAATGACTTTGTGTTGTATGCGTGTTTAGGCAGCAGCTCTGGCAGTGTGTCAATACCTGGCAGTTGAATCCACACACCCGTCCTCCCCCCTATTTGAGGACAGCAGCTCCAGCGAGGCCACCACACCTGTCACTGTGCAACATATGCGCCCGCCCAAGCAGAAGAAACACAAGACTTCACCTGTGCCCCCTGCTCCCATCGTCCTGCAGCTGATGGAGATGGGCTTTCAAAGAAAAAACATCGAATTTGCCTTGAAATCACTGTCTGGAACCACAGGCGCTTCTGGAGTGCCAGGTACTGCACCACTAGCTCAAGTTTATGAAATGTTAAATTGAATTCTGTCTGTACTACATGCTTGAGTACTCAAAGTTCCTACCCTTAGAAGAAAGAACCATTGCTTACATGGTAACTTAGTAATGCCACGGTCATTTGGGCACCATGGTTTTCCATTTTTTAACATGGAGCATGTTTGCTAGCAACTGATTCATTATGTTTGGGTTTTAGGTGTAGAGGCATTAGTGGGCTGGTTGTTGGACCATCCAGATGTTCACATTACAGATCTGTCAGATGCAGATACTGTATCAGATGAATACTCTGATGAAGAGGTGCTGGAAGAGCTAGAGGAACCTGAGCCAGCCTTCCCTGTGGTGCATATAATTACACATACACACAATGAGCCGTCACACACCACATATGAGGTGCAGATTCACTTGTAGTCATTAAATGCATAACAAAAGCTCTTTCCCTTGCATGTCAGCCTCCTGGGGTTGTGGTGACCGAGAGTCAGACGTTTAAAAAGAGGTCAGATTTTCAGAGCAACGATGATTACGCTGTATATGTGAGAGAGAACATTCAGGTGAGGAGCTATGCTTGTTTATTTATGGTTTTGGGTGGTAATGGATGAGCTGATGAGACCTGTGTGTGTTGCAGGTGGGCATGATGGTACGGTGCTGCAGGACATATGAAGAAGTATATGAGGGAGATGTTGGGAAAGTGATCAAGCTGGACAGAGACGGCTTGCATGATCTGAATGTGCAGTGTGACTGGCAGCAGAAAGGAGGAACTTACTGGGTCCGCTATATCCACACTGAGTTGCTGGGTAAATCCTCTTTATGTTCTGCTCTTAAACACTTTATATGGACTGAAGTCCTAATTGCATTTTTATTGTATCAGTAATATTTATTTTTGCTGTTACTTATAGTGGATTTGTGTTTATTTATTCATACACAGTATTTGTTTAAACTAAATAAATGTAATTCTCTATTTTCCAGGGTTTCCTCCCCAGAGTTCTCCGTCTCATATAAAGATAGGTGATAAAGTGCGAGTGAAGCCCTCGGTCACAACGCCAAAGTACAAGTGGGGATCTGTCACTCACAGGAGTGTGGGTGTTGTCAAAGGTAACATGATTGTTTAAACTAATTTTTCACCTTAAAATGAACTGCTTGCCCTCATGTTCAAAACCTGTGTTTTTCAGTTTTTGATGATCTATACTTTTATGCAAATTGTTTTGCTATATATCTTAAACCTGCAGCACAGGGCTTTCTCTTCAGGTATAAATGAAAACTGTTGTTGTTGTTGGGTTTGATCCTACTGTATAAATATGTAATGTTTTTGTCCAGCTTTCAGTGCCAATGGGAAAGATGTGATAGTGGACTTTCCTCAGCAGTCACACTGGACTGGCCTGCTATCAGAGATGGAACTTGTTCCCAGTGTACATCCTGGTGTCAGGTACATAGAGTACAAGTGAAAATCCCCCTCTTAACCACAAATAAATGAATATACTAAATAAAATGATACACTTTCCTTAGGTGTGACGGATGTCAGATGTTCCCTATAAATGGCTCCAGGTTTAAGTGTCGGAGCTGTGATGACTTTGACTTTTGTGAGAGCTGCTTCAAGACCCGTAAACATAATCCTAGACATTCATTCGGACGAATAAATGAACCAGGTTTGGGAATATTATTCAATAGTTGCTTTACTGTATGTCATTTAGTATTACAACAATATTACCTAATGATTTCCCTTTAGGTCAATCACCCACCTTCAGTGGGCGTTCAGGAAAGCAGCTAAAGAAGCATCAAAACAATCAGCGTGGCATGCTGATTGATGAGTGGTCCAGAGTGGTGAAGAATCTCAGCGTTTCATCCTCTGTTAACCAGGCATCTCGGCTCATAGACTGTGGAGAGCAATGCTGGCAGTCCTCTGGATCTCAGGGAAAGGTCAGTCTGATTATAGGCATAAACTACTATTCAAACATTTGGGGTCAGTAATATATTTTATTTGTGTGTACTTTTACTTTACTCAAGCGTTCAATTGTTTAAAAGTGACGTTTATAATGTTTAATCAAAGAATTCTGAAAAAAATGCGTCACGGTTTCCACAAAAATATTACGAAAAACACAACTATTTTCAACATTGATAATAATAAGAAATGTTTCTTGTGCACTAAATCATGATTTCTAAAGGATCATGTGTCACTGAAGACTGGAGTAATGGCTGCTGAAAATTTATCTTTGCCGTTACATGAATAAATTACTTTATGTATTAAATGGAAAACAGTTTGAATATGATTTTTACTTTATATTTGATCAAATAAATGCAGCGCTTTTTTTTTTTCATTAAATTTGAAACACTTGATTGTAAGTTTAATTGAGAGGGAGGGAAAAATCTATGCTATGTTTTGTTGGTTTTCAATAGCACTGGATTAGGTTGGAGCTTTTCCCAGACATCCTGGTCCACAGACTGAAAATGATTGTAGATCCAGCTGACAGCAGCTACATGCCCTCACTGGTGGTGGTATCAGGTAAAGAACCATGAAGCCTTTCAGGTCATTCTTAGTGAAACCTATTATGGGTGAGCTGATCAATTGTGTTTATTCTCCAGGTGGAAGCTCTCTCAACAATTTGATTGAGTTGAAGGCCATCAACATCAATCCCACAGACACCGCTGTCGCTCTGCTCAGTGACTGCACAGAGGTTGGTTTGAATTTCCTCACACGTATTAGAGAGAATGTTCTGTAGAGCTGTTTCTTTAGGAATGTTGAGCACTCTTGTATTTGTGTGTTCAGTATCACAGGTACATCGAGATTGCCATAAAACAGTGCCGGAGTTCAGGGATTGACTGTAAAATCCACGGCTTGAGCATTGTGGGGCGTGTCCGCGCAGAGGATGAAGATCTGGCTACTGTGCCTTTCCTGGCATCTGACAATGAGGAAGAGGAGGATGAGAAGACAACAACTGGAAGGTATGTGTTTTGGTGCGTTTGGTAAAGCAGAAAAAACATAAACTGGTATGTTATTTAGTTTCTCTATCTCCTTTTGCAGCCTGACTCGAAAGAGGCTGTCGGGGCTGGAGTCCACTGCCACCATCAGAACCAAAGTCTTTGTCTGGGGTCTCAACGATAAGGACCAACTTGGTGGACTTAAGGGGTCCAAGGTCAGTAATGTGTAAAAACTTCCTTGTAATTTTTTACTTTTTTAATATTATTTATTTAATATAATTTTATATTTTCTATAGAGGTGTTGATTATATGACAGCATAACATTCATATCTATAGCTTGCGATGACAAATCTTAGTGTCTTGTTTTCTCTCTCAGATCAAAGTCCCATCATTCTCAGAGACCCTGTCTGCTCTGAATGTAGTGCAGGTGGCTGGAGGCTCTAAAAGTCTTTTTGCTGGTGAGTTGTTTAAAAAAAAAAAGAAAAAAAAGTCCTTTATGCCTTTGCTGCTTAATGCCATGCGTTACATTGATTGCACTACCAGTTAAGTGGTCTATGAAATTTCAGTTCCAACCCTGGGTGTATGATGCAAGGTGGTAAAAATCACTGTAATGCATGGCCTTGTGTATCATTTTGCAAAATAGCAGCAACAGCAATGTGATGCAATACACCGGTGTGTCTTTCTAATTGTTTTTTTTTATATCTAAAATAAAGGTTTTATTAGCGTTGGATGCTTATTATTTTGCAGTTAGATACCAAAGTATTACATTATACTCTTTTAACCAAATTAATGATTGATTCTTTGTCTTTACAGTGACTGCTGAAGGTAAAGTATATGCCTGTGGAGAGGCCACTAATGGAAGACTTGGGTTAGGACTGTCCAGTGGAACCATCCCTATACCAAGACAGATATCTGCCCTCAGCAACTATGTGGTCAAGAAAGTTGCTGTACATTCAGGTATGCCCTTTTTCTGTTGCAAGGAAAACATCCTTTGTTGTCAGAATGTTGTTTTAAAGTGGGTAAACTGTTTATGTTCAGGTGGTAGGCATGCCATGGCGTTGACTGTGGATGGAAAAGTATTTTCTTGGGGTGAAGGAGATGATGGCAAGCTTGGGCACTTCAGTCGAATGTAGGTCGTTTATACATCTTCCAATAGGAATGTAGAATATGTCGAAGGTTTCTAGAGGGATCTCTTTTTTTTTTTTTTTCACCAGGAACTGTGATAAGCCACGGCTTATTGAGGCATTGAAAACCAAGCGCATACGAGATATTGCTTGCGGCAGTTCTCACAGTGCTGCCATCACCTCAAGTGGCGAACTGTACAGCTGGGGTCTGGGTGAATATGGCCGTCTGGGCCACGGAGACAACACTACTCAGCTCAGACCCAAACTGGTATTTGTTTTACTTACAGTATATCATTAAACTCAGAGCTCTCTGTTCTAAACTGCAGAGTTACCATATATTTTTGCAGAGGAATCCCTATAAGGTGGAGGTGATGTGCGATGCACAACGGAAACACATTTTATATCATATACCATTTTTAATATGTAATTGAAAATGAATTTTGGCAGAATCTTTGAAGATTTAAGCCTTGCCCCATTTATGTAGATAGTAGCTGCACTTGTATGCCTATTGATACAATAAAAAAAGAAAATGTCACTAAGATGGCTGCAGAGT
This sequence comes from Barbus barbus, assembly GCF_936440315.1. Lineage (NCBI taxonomy): Eukaryota > Metazoa > Chordata > Actinopteri > Cypriniformes > Cyprinidae > Barbus > Barbus barbus. The sequence goes on from NC_136753.1 coordinate 20,304,905, forward strand.
GGACTGACTTGCTTTAAACTTGCTAATTGTCATTGTGCAGTTTAAATTCAGTGAATGCTGTGTGTATCCCTCATTGCACTCGATCAAACTTGTCTGTGTGTATTTTGCAGGTCAAGGTGCTTTTAGGCCATCGTGTTGTCCAGGTGGCTTGTGGAAGTCGAGATGCCCAGACCCTTGCCCTTACAGATGAAGGTATCATCCTGCTTTTTGTTTTGTGGATTTAATGTAAGGTTCGTTTGTTGTGTTTTGGCTAGTTTTGTTTGCTTTTGCTTGGTTCTGTTTAGTTTCATTTAGTTGTTTTGCTTTTTCACCTGGTTTCGTTTAGGTTTGTCTGAGATTGTCTAGTTTGTTTTAGTTTAGCTTCATTTGGTTCTGTTTAGTTTGTCTCTGTTTGTCTTTGTTTAGTTTCGTTTAATTTGTTTTCAATTAGTTTTGATTAGTTCTGTCTGGTTCTGTTTGTTTTATTTTCGTTTGCCTTGGTTTCATTTAGTTCTGTCTAGTTTTGTTTCATATACACTGCCCTCCAAAAGTTTGGAAACACCCCTGGCTTTGTGGTTTTGGACGATATCAGCATAAATCCTTATTTTTTGGTGCAAATACATTAAAGTAACTTGACATTATCATTGAAGACCAGCAATAAAACATAATAATGGCAATATATACATGTCAAAGTCAGACATGCCCCTTTGCCAGCTGTGATGCCTGGTACCTGGTTTAAACTTGGCCCAGGTTTTTTAAAAGATTTTTTTTGGTCAGCACACCTTAATACTGCGGATTCAACAATTGATTGCCAATTCAAAGTCAATGTTTGAATAAACTGACAGCTCGGATGCCCAGATTAAGCAGAGATGTAATAGCTGTTAATGGTGGATATTTTGATGAATCTAAAATTTAAGTTTTTACTATGTATAAACTGTTTATGCAATACAATGTTTTTGTAGTTTGTGTTGTCCCTTATCAGTGCAAAATTATCACAAATTAAAAAGGACTCATGCCAATATTGTCCAAAACCCCACTTTTCTAGGGCGTTTCCAAACTTTTGGAGGGCAATGTGGCCTCACTGGGTTTGCTTTTAGCTCTGTCTGGTTTTGTGTGCTTTAGTTTCATTTGACTTGGCTTGGTTTGATTTAGATTGGGTGTTTTTTTTTTTTTTTTTTTCATTTTGTTGTTGCAGGCATATGAATGTATGTTTTTATGTTTTTAGGACTGGTCTTCTCATGGGGAGATGGAGACTTTGGAAAGCTGGGCCGTGGCGGAAGCGAAGGGTGTAACATTCCTCAAAACATAGAGCGTCTGAATGGGCAGGGGGTGTGCCAGATTGAATGTGGAGCTCAATTTTCCCTTGCCCTCACTAAATCTGGAGTTGTCTGGACCTGGTATGAATATTAGAGGAGATTTTGATTTTTTTTATTTAGATATATTACAGTACAATTCACGATTAAGTCTTAAAAATGCTTCTTTCCTCAGTGAAGCTGTTTAACATGCTACTGTTGCATTGTGCAGGGGTAAGGGGGATTACTTCCGACTGGGTCATGGCACAGATGTTCACGTGCGCAAACCCCAGATGGTTGAAGGACTGAAGGGGAAGAAGATAGTTCATGTGGCCGTAGGGGCCCTGCACTGCCTTGCTGTCACAGAAACTGGACAGGTGCGCTACAGGATTGTTTTTTTTACATTTAGCTGCTTGGTGGTATAGAGGAGTAGGACAACTACTACTTCCTCCTACTTTATTTTGGTACATTAAACAGCTCACGGTGCATGGTAAACAAAACTCACCTTTTGTTGACAAGTTGTTCACTTTATTGCTGGTGTAAGATGAAGTGTTGTTTGGGTAGGTATATGCGTGGGGGGATAATGACCATGGGCAACAGGGGAACGGCACAACCACAGTCAACAGAAAGCCTACGCTGGTGCAGGGTCTAGAGGGGCAGAAAATTACCCGTGTGGCCTGCGGCTCCTCTCACAGCGTGGCCTGGACCACCGTAGATGTCACCACACCCTCTGTCCATGAGCCTGTCCTCTTCCAGACTGCTAGAGACTCTCTGGGAGCCTCTTACCTTGGTAATTTCGACCCAATCTCCATTTATTTTCTGTTGTTGTGTGTCTGTTGCTTAAAGTTAAAGTTCTGTGGGGTTTCTTTATAGGTGTACCATCAGACAGTGACCCATCTTTACTAAGTAATAAGCTGAATGGCTTGAGCAGTGTGAAGCCCAACAGGCCATCTCTGGCAAAGATCCTGCTTTCTCTAGATGGTAATCTGGCCAAACAGCAAGCCCTGTCCCATGTGCTCTCTGCCCTGCAGATTATGTATGCCAGGTATGACCTTAATGCATATATTTAAGTTATTAGGACTACTCTGCATTCCAGATTGATTGTCTTCTGCTCCATAAAATAAATGTTCTGGCTTCACTTAATTACTCTTATGTCACACAGGGATGCAGTGGTGGGAGCATTGATGCCTGCCTCTATGATACCTCTGGAGTGTCCCTCCAGCTCTCCGGTGCCCCCTTCAGATTGTTCATCAGCATCCAGCCCCTGTGAGGCTGAGGGTCCAGCCCTGCCCTCAGAAACAGAAGAAAGAGTCAGTCCACACCCCTGGATGGACAGCAAACGAGGAGAGGTGAGGAGTGCTGCCTATGCATGACTGCTTTCACATTTGCTGTACTTTTTTCTTTTTTTTTTTTTTCTTTTTTTTGGTGTTTGTTTGTTTTCAGTAGTTAATAATCTGCGCACTTTGCCTCTTTTTGATGTATTTGCATTTATTTATTCAAATGTCCAAAACAACAGTATATGCTGTGCATTTACAAGCTTGTTCTGTCATATGGTATTGTATGGTCTAGGTGACCACATCTGAGGATGCCACTACCCCTTCTTCAGCGGTGACCCCTTCCGCTGCCTCTGCTTCATCTCGGCCCTTTATCCCAGTCACAGATGACCCTGGTGCTGCCAGCATCATTGCTGAGACCATGACCAAAACCAAAGAGGTCAGTAACGCATGCTTTCATGCAGTGGTTTAATGAAGTTAATAAAGATAAAAGATTGATTTATTGATCAATTTATTTTATTAGTTTTATTTTTAAAATTGTAATTCATTTTTTTTGGTTGTTTATGGTGGCATCAGCTTTTTAAATTTGTTTTAAATTAAAACATCTTTTTAAACCGCTATAACATACTGTAATGTAATTAGGGATGCATGTCTCAATTTATGATTGTGTGTTTCTTGTTTTGTTTACCATCTTACCAAGCTAGCGTTTATTTACTTTTAATTTTTTGTTTAGTTTTCACTGTTCATATAAATGCATGGTTCTTTGACTCTGCATTATGAGGAAAAATAACAGAATGGCCCAAATGAATTCTAGCCTGCCGGTCATAGAAATGTTCCTGTTAATTATACTTTGGAGATGTTTGTTCCTCGTCATTAAAATGTAATGCATGCATTTTAAGTCTGTTTAAAAAGGATTACATTTGTATGTTGACTTTGCTTCAATCCCTTGTATAAACAGAAGTGATATTTACAGTGGCCTGGTTTGATTTATTGGAACAGGACTCTGAGAGCCAGAGTAAAGCAGTAGGCCCAGAGCCACAATATCTGGATGAGTTTACCAGTCTGCTGGTTCCCGATGACACACGTGTGTTGGTAGACCTGTTAAAACTGTCTGTGTCTCTGCGCTCAGGCGATAAAGGCAAGGAAGTGCTGTCTGCTGTGCTGTCTGGCATGGGTACAGCCTTCCCACAGGTAAAAACCAACCTCTTTACTAATTCACTGCATGTTTTTCTAACTAAAATGGTAACATTTCATCTTTGAAATCTGTGTACTCGCATCTAAATGTGTTTGGCACACAGGTGGCAGATATGCTGCTGGAGTTGTGTGTGACTGAGTTAGAGGACGTAGCCACTGACTCTCAAAGCGGCCGGCTGTCATCGCAGCCTGTGGTGGTGGAGAGCAGTCACCCATACACTGATGACACTTCCACGAGCGGAACTGTGAAAATACCAGGTCACCTTGTGTTTTTCTGTTTATTCAGCATTCCAGCAGCCATAACAACCTCATTGCTGTTGCTTGCCAAAGCATCATTATTTTTAAATCCTTATACACTCCCAGTTTTGCACAAGCCACTCATATTTTCTTCAGAATTTAAAAAAAATCTGTTATTTTATTGTTGATTGACCAGTGCTGGATTTATTTGATCAAAAATGCAGTAAAAAGAGTAATATTGTGAAATGAATATTTTTCAGGATTTTTTTGTTAAATAGAACAGCATTTATTTTAAATGATTTTTTTCAAAAAGGTCTGGCTGCAGACTTGCACTTGCACTCTCAGATTTGTACTCTCAGACACTCGCTCTTCCGTGAGTGATGTCACTTGCAGTCTTTTTTTATTTTCATTCGAGACTAATCGTGTGCGTTGCCATTGGAGACAAGACGCTGTGGTGCTTAAACGATTAAAACGAATTTACTATAATAACGAACAGGGTCCTGCAAGTCATCTGTAGGAGAAAAAGACAAGACCTGCAGATCCATGGCTACAGAACAGGAGAATATGAACGCAATGTGCAAAGTTTCTCATTAAGTGGTTTCCTCCCGCAGAAAACCATAAACACTTAATGTGTTAAGATAGTGCTATTAAAATATCAAATTCAGTTTACAGTTTATTAATATAATGAATATGTTTATGTTTGATTGGATAGATTTGATTTGTAGATATTCCAAAAAACTATTACTCCCGATGCCGTATTCCTGGACCAAATATGAAAATGAGGCCAGATTATTTCTATGAAAGATGTGTTGGAGTTGTGTATTTAGATGGTACAAGAGGAGTGTTTGTGATTTGGTGAAATTTCCACCAGGCTGTCAGTGCTGCTGCTATAGTTGGTGCTTTAAAACAGGAGTGCTTTTTGATTGTCTGACTATAGAATAGTAAATCTGAAATTAGAATATACTTACAAATTGTTTGCTCCATATCTAGCCATATGTTTTCTGATGAGTTTGGGTGAATCCATTTGTATATCTGTTGAAGCCGATTAGCCAGAGAGTAGTGGTAGATATGTGGTGCTTCCAATCCTCCTTGTGTTTTTGGTTTCTGTAAAGTAGCTAGTTTAATTCTTGGGGTCTTATTTTTCCAGTAAAATTTGATAATGGAGTCTAAAGATTTAAACCAGGTGAGGGTGGGTTGTGTTGGGATCACTGAGAATAAATAGTTTAGTTTAGGGAGTATAGTCATTTTGATTACTGATATTCTGCCTATAATGGATAATGGTAAATTCATCCAGTGTTGAAGATCATCATTTATTGTTTTGAGTAATGGAGTGAAATTAAGACTAACCAACTCTGACAGCCTGGGGGAAATATTAATGCGTAAATATGTGATGTGATTGGTGCATGGAGGAATAGGTGATGTCTGGGATGTCACATCCAAGCTATTGTGATTTTAATGAAACAATGGAAGATTTACTCCAGTTGACTGAGTATTCAGAAATGTTTGAAAATGAATCAATAAGTTTAATTGTTTCTTGTAATGATGATGAGGGATCTTGTAAATATAGTAATGTCATCTGCATAAAGACTGATTTTGTGCTGTATGTTTAATGTTTGAACTCCTTTAATGTAGAATACCCTTAACCTTTAAGTCCCTTGTTGTTGTTGTTATATTATTAATAGTCCATTATGCCACATTGTGTTCATGACCGTCTGCTTGCCATTTTATAATAACTATACATCGAATTTTATCTTTTAATTGCACTTAATGTATCTTAATATTGTTTGTGTTTATGGTTTTCTGCGGGAGGAAACCGTTTAACGAGAAACTTTGCGCATTGCGTTCATATTCTGCTGTTCTGTAGCCACGGATTTACAGGTCTTGTCTTTTTCTCCTACAGATGACTTGCAGGACCCTGTTCGTTATTGTACTAAATTTGTTTTAATCGTTTAAGCACCACAGCGTCTTGTCTCCAATGGCAGCGCACACGACTCGTGTCGAATGCAAGTGACGTCGCAGGTAGCGGAGAGTCAAAGCAGCGATTGCAAGTGACATTGTAATTTAGTTTCTTTTTTCTTGTCTTCACCACCTAGCTACTGTTGTAAAATGTTGGAGAGATTTCAAACAAAATATAATCCATAAATAGAACAAAATAAAAAAGACTGCAAGTGACGTCACTCGCGGAAGAGCAAGTGTCTGAGCGTGCAAGTGCTGAGAGTGCAAGTGCAAGTCTGCAGCCAGACCCTTCTCAATTTTTTTGTAACATACTATAAATGTTTTTATTGTAACTTGATTAGTTTAACACATGCTTATTGAATAAAAGTTAGAATTTTTCAAAACATTTTTGAACTGTAGTGTAGATGCTTTATGAAGCTCTGTGCTGTAATAATTAGCAGATTTGAAGACATTAAAATTTGATCTTGCGTGTGGTTATTTTAGGTGCTGAAGGGTTGAGGGTGGAGTTTGATCGCCAGTGTTCAACAGAAAGGAGACATGACCCTCTTACCATCATGGATGGAGCCAATAGGATTGTGTCTGTTCGATCAGGTCACATTCTTTTTCCTTTTTTCTTTTTAACACTATTCAAAAAGTTGTTTGATCATTGGCCACATGACCTTACTTGTCCCCACCCCTTTAGGTCGTGAGTGGTCTGATTGGTCCAGTGAATTGAGGATTCCAGGAGATGAGCTGAAATGGAAGTTCACCAGTGATGGCTCTGTTAACGGCTGGGGCTGGCGCTTCACTGTTTATCCCATTATGCCTGCTGCTGGTACACCAGTTTAATATGAAATCACTTCATTGAACATACTTCATATGTAACCTGATATTCTGAAGTGCTTGAGCTTTATATTGAATTACCTGCAGGTCCTAAAGACCTCCTGTCAGACCGTTGCATTCTGTCCTGCCCTTCGATGGATCTAGTAACATGTCTGCTAGACTTTCGCCTGAACTTTGCTTCAAACCGTGGGATTGTGCCAAGGTTGGCAGCCTCGCTTGCTGCTTGTGCCCAGCTCAGTGCCTTGGGTAAGAGAAGAACCTTTGAAAGAATTATTATAGTATAGTACAGTATACTATTGTTTTATTTTTTTATTTGTATGTATAATTAATACAATTATGTTTTGTTTTATTATAATTAATACTACTCCGTGTTTTGGAGATATTGTTGATGTGAAGTGTCTTGGGCTTTTAGCAAAAGTTTATTTAATATTTGTAATCTCAGATTTAATCTTGAAATCAGAAATGTAAGGTTTTAGAATCCATATTCTATTGTGTTTTTTGTCTCTGTGCTTGCTCAGCGGCTGGTCATCGTATGTGGGCCCTGCAGAGGCTACGCAAGCTCCTAACCACTGAATATGGCCAATCCATAAACATCAACCGCCTCTTAGGAGACAGTGAAGGAGAGGCTCGCTCTATGGTTAGACTATGTTCTATGTAATTAATTCATGTATTAATTTATTTATGTAATTAACATAACTTGCATTGAATGTTGTATAGAGTTTTACAGGAAGTGCACTAGCCGCTCTAGTAAAAGGACTACCTGAGGCTTTACAGAGACAGTATGAGTATGAGGAACCCACAGTCAGAGGTGGCAAACAGCTGCTCCACAGTCCTTTCTTCAAGGTATGTTTGTCTCCATAACAAATGGACATGGTAAGATTTCCATATGAGTTTTCAAAAAATATTACTTTCTTGTCCTGTGTAGGTGTTGGTGGCACTTGCATGTGATCTGGAGTTAGACACTCTTCCATGCTGTGCTGAGACACACAAATGGGCTTGGTTCCGCCGCTATTGTACCGCATCCAGAGTGTTAGTGGCTCTGGACAAGAGGACACCTTTGCCCCGCCCTTTCCTGGATGAGGTAGGAATTTCTAATATTGGTTGGACGTTGGAGAATCTCTTACTTAACGGAGAGTTTTATTTATGTTCTGTGAATTTTTTGCATTTTTTCCACCAGGTGGCAAAGAAAATCCGTGAGCTCATGGCAGACCATGAGAACATGAACACACTCCATGAGAGTCATGACCTGTTTAAGAGGGAGCAGGATGAGCAGTTAGTTCAGTGGATGAACCGGTAAATCAACAAAACAAATCTGAGACCAGTGTTTAGCTAGTGAAAAAAATGACTTGGTGCTCTTTATGTATCATTTTAAATGGATGGAATTTTAGTATAGCTATTTTTTATTAAATTTCACAATTTCTTCATGTTTTCGGTTCACTAGACGGCCAGATGATTGGACACTCTCAGCAGGTGGCAGTGGGACCATCTACGGCTGGGGACACAATCACCGGGGTCAGTTAGGTGGTATTGAAGGAGCAAAAGTCAAGGTTCCCACACCAACAGAAGCTCTAGCCACACTGCGACCTGTTCAGCTGATCGGTGGAGAGCAGACCCTGTTTGCCGTAACCGCTGATGGGAAAGTAAGGCTTTGAATTTTTAAACTTTTTTTAAAATGTGAAAAGCCAGCAAAGGTTCCTTTTTAAAATATTCAGTACAAACATTTTATTAAGTACAGACCTATGTTGTTTATTCAGCGGTTGTTCTAATATCTTTGTCAGCCGAATAATGTCCTTAGTAACTTGTCTTTTCTGTCCTCAGCTGTATGCTACAGGATATGGTGCCGGTGGTCGACTGGGAATAGGAGGCACAGAGTCAGTCTCCACTCCGACCCTGCTGGAGTCAATCCAGCATGTTTTCATCCGGAAGGTGGCTGTGAACTCTGGCGGGAAGCACTGCTTGGCTCTCTCCTCTGAAGGAGAATTGTACTCCTGGGGAGAGGCTGAAGATGGAAAACTGGGACATGGAAACAGAAGGTCAGCCCCATACTGTGGTTACTACTGTTGTCCTTTCACATTTGGTTCATCTCCTGTAGTGACCTTCTACATATTTAAATTTCAGTATTTAACAGTTTCCGATTTTCACAGTGAAGACAAATGCTTACAGAAAAGTACATTTTGGACATGATACCATCATATTCTTTAGTGTCTTGAGTACAGTGAGTACTATTGAAATTCTGAATACTGTACTATGGGATATGTCAGAATGCCATAATATTACCGCCTGATACCATGACTGGATCGAACGACAGTACTTCGTGTAGTTCCTTAAAGAAGCAAAAGTCATTACCCACTCCAATATGTGCGCTAGACCATCACTGATTCGTTTTAGCAGCTTATACTAAGAGCTACGGTATGTGTGACTGGTAGTGCTGTCTTTTTCCCAGCCCATGTGACCGACCACGCGTGATCGAGTCTCTCAGAGGGGTGGAAGTGGTGGACATTGCGGCCGGTGGGGCCCATAGCGCCTGCATTACAGCCAGTGGAGAGCTCTACACGTGGGGCAAAGGTCGTTATGGTCGCCTGGGTCATGGAGACAGTGAGGACCAGCTTAAACCAAAACTGGTGCGTTCATTACATGTTATACATATTTATCTGGCATGAAAACAAAAAGATTGTAAATAGAAAATAACACATTTAAGTTATAGAACTATTTTTCTAAAACAAAACCATCACATATGTCATTGTTTAATGAAATGCGCATTGCTAAATATCGTTAGACTTTTGTAATATAATTATTATTATATCTTATATAATTTTGTTACACTTTTGTAACATTTTATGTTTCACTCTAAAATGGTCAATCAGAAATTGTTGTGTAAGTACAATCTCTGTAATTAATTTTTTTTTTTTATTATTATGGAAATTCATTAAAGATGGTGTGGGAACAATAATAATAATTTAATAACATTATATGTTAATATGATAACTGTAAACTAACAAAAAAAAAAAGTCAGTGGTAGTTTTTTTTAATTTTTATTTAACTGCTGCTAGGTTTGGTTTAGTTTGTAGTATCTCTACTCTCAAACACTGTATATTCTGTGAATTGCCTGTGCATGTTTATAGGTGGAGGCACTGCAGGGTCACCGGGTGATAGACGTTGCATGTGGCAGTGGGGACGCCCAGACCCTGTGTCTGACTGATGACGACATGGTGTGGTCATGGGGGGATGGAGACTATGGCAAACTGGGCAGAGGAGGAAGTGATGGATGCAAAGTGCCTATGAAGGTAGGACTGCTGCTGTAGTTACTTAAGCATCAAAGGCTTTCTGGTTAGTGATTCCTGTATGAATCTTCTTATCTCATTCTCTCTTTCTCTGCTTAGATTGACTCATTAACTGGATTGGGTGTTGTGAAAGTGGAATGTGGCTCTCAGTTCTCTGTGGCTCTTACCAAGTCTGGAGCAGTTTACACATGGTAAATCAGTCCCACAATGCAGTGGTATATAAACTGATGTTTTATTTTGTGAGAACATATTTAGAGATTTTACGTTTGTTTATTTTAGGGGCAAAGGCGACTACCACAGACTGGGACATGGCTCGGATGATCATGTTCGCAGACCCAGGCAGGTCCAGGGTTTGCAAGGCAAGAAGGTCATAGCCATAGCAACTGGTTCTCTTCACTGTGTATGCTGCACAGAGGATGGTAGGTCATCATATAGCATGTTTATCTAAAATAGATTTCAGGTTTTCTTTTGTCTGGCATAGTCTGTCTGTATACCTATTTGTATTTTCTAAAGACATGAATTTAAACACACAGGTGAAGTGTACACATGGGGTGACAATGATGAGGGTCAGCTCGGTGACGGGACCACCAATGCTATTCAGCGGCCCAGGCTGGTGGCAGCACTGCAGGGCAAGAAGATCAACCGTGTGGCTTGTGGCTCAGCACACACACTTGCCTGGTCCACTAGTAAACCTACCAATGCTGGAAAACTGCCTGCTCAGGTACTGTACCTCCAAATATAGATAAATCACATAGGACTACAAAAAAAAACTAAACTAAATGTTTAACAATTAATCTTTTTAAGTGTATTAAATATATTATGTCTGTAGGTTCCTATGGAGTACAACCACCTGCAGGAGATCGCCATTATAGGCTTGAGGAACCGATTACTGCTCCTGCACCACATCTCTGAGCTCTTCTGCCCCTGTATCCCAATGTTTGACCTAGAAGGACGACTGGGTGAAACTGGACATGGCGTCTCCGTTGGTTTTGACACGCTGCGTGGAATCCTTATTTCGCAGGGCAAGGTAAGAATATTTTTGTGGATGGTACTTGCATGATTTTCTAATTATATTTATTAATAATTGTTTTCAATATCTCTAGGAGGCAGCATTCCGTAAAGTGGTTCAAGCCACTATGGTTAGAGACAGGCAGCATGGGCCGGTGGTGGAGCTAAACAGGATACAGGTACACTTGTTTAAACTGCACATGTAGTTTGAAATTTGCAATCAACTCTATTCTAATTTGGCCTCAAATAAATCTCAGAGTCCAAATGTAATATTTTCCATAAACTAATGTATTAATTTTTTTCATGTTTGAAATATGTTGGCAAACTGATTTTTATTTCAGTATATTGAATAGTAACCCATTGTGTTATAATTATTATTGTTATTATTATGTTTTAACCTTAATAATGTAATAACCTTAACCTTTAAAATACAATTGATTTGCTCTAATCAGAAACAGTTATTCTTTGTTGCAATTTTAAACCATGTATTTATGTTTCCATTTTGAAAAACTATGACCAAAATGCATTTTATTTATTCTCCAAAGTTAATTTTTGCTTGCATTTCCCATTTGGTTTGAGAGTTCATTAGAGTGGTAAACAGAATCCAAAATGAACAATTACTTTTAATGGGCAAAAATAGCTACCGTAAAATTGTCTCCCTTTCCCTAATCACCGTAATTATTTTTGCATTTCCTGCTCCTTCCTGTCAGCACGGACATGCAAGTACTATGTACACCATATGATTATTATCATCCGTTTTATTTTTGTTAGAATTCTGAGGGAGTTAGCAGCACTAAATCTTAATATTTTAAGGGATTTGGTCATTAAACATCATATAAATGTGTGATTTGTTTTTGGATCTGCTCATCATGAGGTTCTTCATGAGATTTACACCCAAATATGTTTATTCATGGACCAGTGACCCTCTAATAAGGCCCCTAGAGCCTGGCACTGATCTGGCAAGTCTCACAGCCGGAAAGCATAACAATGGAGTTTATATATCAGAGCAGAAATGCTGTATATGGAGAAGCCTGTAATAACTTATCCTCATTCTCTCGACCAGGTCAAGCGTTCCCGCAGTAAAGGAGGACTGGCAGGGCCGGATGGCACCAAGTCAGTATTTGGGCAGATGTGTGCTAAGATGAGTTCTTTCAGCCCTGACAGTCTGCTGCTGCCACACCGGGTCTGGAAGGTCAAGTTTGTGGGTGAGTTTAGAGAGGGATGAAAGATGGGAAAAGGCCCTTGGATCGTATCTTTAACAAGTTTCTTACCCTTTGTGTGTGTTTTTAGGTGAGTCAGTTGATGACTGTGGTGGCGGATACAGTGAATCTATCGCAGAAATGTGTGAGGAACTACAGAACGGTCTCACTCCTCTCCTCATCGTCACTCCTAACGGCCGAGACGAGTCAGGAGCAAACAGAGATTGCTTCCTGCTCAACCCAGCTGCTAAGTCCCCTCTGCACATCAGCATGTTCCGCTTCCTAGGTACCTTCTGCTTGTGTTTCCCACACTGAAAATGCTTTTAAGGCTTGATGAAACGGTCTAAAATTTTACAGCTGTAATACTTCCCTCCATTAGATCTGTTGATCTACCATGTTGTCGTCTTTTATTTGTGTATAGGAGTACTCCTGGGCATAGCGATCCGTACAGGAAGTCCTCTAAGTCTCTACCTAGCTGAACCTGTGTGGAAACAGCTGTCAGGCATGAACCTGACCATTGCAGATCTCAGTGAGGTAGGACCCGTGTGTGAATCCAAAAATGTAATCACAAACTAAAACTTTCACAAAACTAAAACCTAAATGTTAAAAAGAAAAATTTTCAATAAGTTTTGTTTTGTTTTGCTGCTTTTTTGGTGTATTAGTTTCAGTTAACACTTTAGGGGGGTTTTCAGAAAGCCTGGGCAAAAATATACAATAAGCAGCTTTCTCTAAATCTATGTGGTATGTTTGTGCTACAGTAAGACTGCATTTCCCAGCAGTTGTTCAGATATCTTTTTTTTTTTTTTTTTTTTTTTTTTTTTTTTTTTTTCTTTATTGATCTCTGAGATGTGCTGTTTGAGATGCACAGTAAAGTGTGTGGGTGAGTGTGTGCACATGCACGTGTGATGTGTAAAAATGAATGTGAGTGTATGCGTCTCCTGCATTCACGCTGAGATCATGTGTTGCTGAGACATCTACAGTGATGGCGTTTCTCAGCGCAGGATGTCTCTTGCTCACAGAGTAGCTGTTGTTTGTTGCTTTTGCCTGGAGATATTAGAAAGGTTAAAGAGAAAGATTACCGAGCACAAGACAACAGTGAGACACTGACCGTGATGCACTCAAAAACACCCACACGTTCTTTTCATTCCTTTTCTATAGTCATTTGCGCAGGTTTAGACACTCTTCAGTCATTTTTGTTGAATGAATCTAGGTCATGGAGACCGTCTCCTCCACAGAATATACTCCTGCTTGATCACGAAGATCATCCAACTGCAATTTGAAGATTTACTGGTACCTGATTCTGGAAGCTTTATTTAAATATGCTCAAGTCATTCAAAATACTAGTGATATTTATATTTTGTGGTTTATTTATTTTATGTTTTTGAATGAAGTCTTGTATGCTCACCCATGCTGTTTATTTTATCCCCAAAAAAAAAAATTGGTAAAACCAGAAATATTTGGAAATGCTACTACAATTTAAAAATAATAATAGTTTAAAATGTAATTTATTCCTGTGATTGCAAAGCGGAATTTTTTTAGCAGACATTACTCTAGCCTTCAGTGTCACATGATAATTCAGAAATCATTATAAAATTGATGTGGTGCTCAAGAAACTTTTCTCGTCTGTGCCAATAGCCTCATGGGCAGCGTGTCGACAACACCGTTGCGCTTCGGGCGTCACGAGTTCGAGTCCCAGCTCGCAGCCCTTTCTCGATCCTGTTCCCCCTCTCTCTCTCTCTCTCTCTCTCTCTCTCTCTCTCTCACTTTGCTTCCTGTCAACTTTGATCTGTCCTATCAAAATAAAGGCAAAAAAAATGCCAAAAATAAATCTTTTTTTTTTTTTTGGTATTATCAATGCTGAAAAAAGTTGTGCTGCTTAATATTTTGTGGACATTTGCACTCTTTTTTTTTTTTTTTTTTTTAGGATTTTTTGGTTATAAAGATGAAAAGTACAGCATTTATTTGAAATATAAATATTTTGAAACATACATTTCTTTAATGTTGCCGTTGATCAATTTAGTGGGTACTAGTTGAGGAAAAAGTGTTAATTTCTTTAAAAAAAAAAAAACCTTCTCACTCCAAACTTTTGAACAATGGTGCATATATAGTATGTTTATTTAAAGTTTTACATCTGACCTCACCCTTCTTTTGTGTGTGTTAGGTGGACAAGGACTTTATTCCCGGTCTGATGTACATCAGAGATAATGAGGCATCTGCAGAGGAGTTTGAAGCTATGCCTCTGCCCTTCACTGTGCCCAGTGCCTTTGGACAGGAAGTCCAGCTCAGCTCCAAACATTCCCACATCAGCCTAGAGAACCGAAGTGAATATGTGCGGCTAGCAATAAATTACAGGTGTGAATAATTTGCTGAAAAAATGTTACCAACCAATTCTCTGGAGTAAAAACTGTTCATGAGTAAAATGGATATGATGTTGTTTTGATTCTCCAGGCTGCATGAGTTCGATGAGCAGGTGTCTGCAGTAAGGGAAGGTATGGCACGTGTGGTACCGGTGCCTCTGCTCTCTCTCTTTACTGGCTATGAGCTGGAGACCATGGTTAGTGTGTCTTCAACATACAAACATAGACTGAGCGAATGTCATCATGAATTCTTATTAGGCTGCATATCACTTGTTTGTGTTGTTTAGGTGTGTGGCAGTCCGGACATCCCCCTGCACCTGCTCAAATCAGTGGCCACATATAAGGGGGTGGAACCGACTGCTCCTCTCATCCAGTGGTTCTGGGAGGTGATGGAATCTTTCTCCAACACCGAACGCTCGCTCTTCCTCAGGTTCGTCTGGGGTCGCACGCGCCTCCCCAGGACCATCGCAGACTTCCGTGGACGAGACTTTGTGGTGCAGGTAACTTGTAGCTCTGAAAAGTGTCACTTAATGTCACGGTGCACACAGCAGGGAACACGCAGACGAGGATGTAACTCAAAATTACAGTCTTTACTTAAGACATCAAGGCAGGGCAAAACAAGACAGACAGGAACACCGGGGAGTAACGAGTAGACCAGCCGAAATCAAACTGAACAGACAGGACTATAAATACACAGGATAATCATAGATAATTAGACAAACACGGCTGGACAAGAATTAACTAATAATCACATATAACAAGGACAGGAAACAAATCAAATATGGAAACATGAGGTGGGAACACATGACACACGACAGAGGACTGACACTTAAAGGGACTGTTCCCCAAAAATGAATGTCTACTTAACTGCATATACACTTATATATACACTACGTATATATACACACTACCATTCTCACCAAGGCTGCATTTATTTAATAAAAAATATAGTAAAAACTGTAAACTGTGTGTGTATATGAATATTAGATAAATGTGTACAAATAAATATTAGTGCTCATTTTTAGATTATCTGTCCTATTTGACCAGGTGCTGGACAAATACAACCCCCCGGACCACTTCCTCCCAGAGTCCTACACCTGCTTCTTCCTGCTCAAGCTGCCTCGCTACTCCTGTAAGCTAGTCTTGGAGGAGAAACTAAAATACGCCATTCACTTCTGCAAGTCCATTGACACGGATGACTACGCACGAATTGCTTTGAGCGGTGAGCCAGCTGCAGATGACAGCAGCGACGACTCTGACAATGAGGATGCAGACTCCTTTGCTTCCGACTCCACGCAGGATTACCTGACAGGCCACTGAACTCTTAACCCCTGGTTAAACTCCATCTCACATACACACACACACACACACACACACACACACAGACACAGACATAGTGTAGGAAGCCTTGAAAATAAGCTGACAAAAAGAAGTTTAAATAAAAAATGAACCGAAGGTGTCTGTTTTAACCTCATTTATTAATGTGCATAGACACAAATACAACTAAATGAAGAGAAAAAATATCAGAAGACTGATATATGTATATCATTATGTGCAATTAGCTTTAAAGCACTATTAAGCTGGTGAAAAGCAAAATAGATATATTTTTTTTTTTTTATTTGTTGTGAAGAGAAACCAGGAAGACGGGAAAAACTACGCAACTTTGTTAAACATTGTGTTCATGTTTTATTACAGAGGACCGACCGCTTAGCCTAGCACTGTGGTAGACGACTCCTGACATACTCCTGATCGATTTTGTGTTAAATGGGTAGTATTATGAACTGTAGCTTTGCCTCTTCGTTTGAAAACCGCAGTGTTTCTTTAAGAACCTTTTTAACTTTGAGCAGCACATTTTGTTTTCTCATTTGGTCAGTGGAAGCCTGGTCAGGGGTTGTTTTTAGGTCGTCGGTCACTGTATTTTCTCCTCCTATATGTGTCTGCACTGTTCTCCTAATGGAATGTATATAAATTGATTGTGCCATGTGTTTGAGAGGTCTCATTCCCATGTTATAAATAAATGTTAATTTCTGTTAATAAATTTAAACCAAATTTCTCTTGTAAGTTTTATTTTCTTGTTTTGAAACCTGTTTTCCTACATTTCTTTTGAATTGATATAATTATAGATTTTTGTGTCTTTATAGAGTATATATTACTTGTTTGAATTGGGGAAAAATATATCTTAAATGCATAGATGGATAGATGCAGTTAAAGTCAAAAGTTTACATAGACCTTTCAGAATCTGCTAAATGTTGATTATTTTACCAAGTAAAAGGGATCATACAAAATGCATGTTTATTTAGTACTGACCTGAATGAGATTTCCACAGGAGAAAATAATAGTTGAATTTATAAAAATGACCCTGTTCAAAAGTTTACATACACTTAATTCTGAATACTGTATTGTTGCCTGAATGATCCACAGCTGTCATTTGTTTTTTGTTTTTTGTTTAGTGATAGTTGTTCATGAGTCCCTTGTTTGTCCTTAACCGTTAAACTGCCTGCTGTTCTTCAGAAAAATCCAAGTTTTGAACAATTTTTCAAAGTAAATATTTTTTCTTCATTTAGTACAGCCCATCAGAAGCTACAGAAGACATTTAAATGTTTCCCAGAAGATTCAAATTCAAGACGTTTTCACCCCTTGGCAGATTTTTCCTTCTGGAGCATTTGTGAGTGTTTGAACCTTCTGTGATAGTTGCATATGAGTTCCTCAGTCGTCCTCAGTGTGAAAAGATGGATAATATTTAATATGATAGCCTATATTATATAAAATCCACAATCACTGTCTGGTAGAAAAGAGTGGTAACAGTTTATTCTAAAATTCAAATTTGTTTGAATTTGAAAATGTAAACTCTGAAATTACTTGCTTCTGGTATCAATACTGGAAATAATGGTTCTAATAAAGAAATCAAATGCATTCTAAAAGTGTGTGTAAAAGTTATATATATATATATAATGTGTGTGTGTGTGTATGCGTATGTATATATGGATATAATTTGAAATACCCAAATATGTAGTCAGTTTACCATTGTTTCAGGTTAACATGGTTTAGGTTCATCTACTTTGGCTTTAGTCTTGTGTGGAATTTCCAGACCCTGTAAGAAATTTCTCTCGAACACTAACATAAACGGTTTAATAAAATCCTCATAATGACCTGCACGACTCGCATTGGCTCATGTGGTAGAGAGTGAGCACTTCCACTCCCTTACAGCTCTCACATGCAGCCAGAGGATAGTCAAGTGATGTTTATATATGAACCGGCTGAGCTATCGAGCTCCGCATACGTTACTTTTGCTTCACAGGCCTTGTTCATGGGCCACAATAGTAAGCTCAGAGGTCAAGCGTCACATCAAAACCCGCCTTCTCTATCCTCCGTCTACTTCAAAGTGTGACGTAGGCCGTGGAGATAACAATTAGTCATTTGGCAGACGCTTTTATCCAAAGCGACTTACAATTGGGGAATACAAAAAGCGATTAATCTTGAAGAGGCAATCAGACAGAGGAAGTGCTCGTAACACCAAGTCTCAGTCATTGTTCAAATAAATTCAAGCTAGCAAGCGAAGAGAAAGATAGAGGGAATCTTTTTTTTTTTTGAGTTTAGGATGAAGTCAAGTACTGCCGAAAGAGATGAGTTTTCAGTTGTTGCTTGAAGATTGCCAGGGATCCGGCGTTCTGGATAGGGGTGGGAAGATTATTCCACCAGCCAGGAATGGTGAACGAGAATGTTCTGGAGAGTGATTTTGAGCCTCTCTGTGATGGTACCACAAGGCGTCGCTCACTAGCAGATCTCAGACTTCTGGAGGGGATGTAGGTTCGTAATAGTGAGTGGAAGTAGGAGGGTGCTGAGCCTGTGGTAGTTCTGTATGCAAGCATCAGTGTCTTGAACTTGATGCGAGCTGCCACTGGTAGGTAAAAAGGTATTAGGGGTGCATGACAGAGAGGAAAGAGGAGGGGAAAGTGTTTTATGATGGCTTAATTTGGCTTAGAAAGCAGGAGCATTCTTCACCGTCTTAATGTTTTTTTTTCTTTCTTTCATAAGCAGAAACCACAGAGCGCATTATGCTGGAATGGGTCAGGTGTTCTACTCATGTTGGGTTGGCTCCAGGCAGGCAGAAGAAATGAACCAGCTGTAAAACTGTACTTCTTTAAGAATGCAGCAGCAAGGTCTGACTTTACTGTACATTCATAAATGGTTCAAACAGCCTGAGAAAACCAAAATACTTGTTTTAAGCAAGTCAGGCTTCATTAAACTTAAACATTTCACTTGAATTGATATTCTGATCAATGTATTTGTAATGAAAAATACAACCCGAATTGCAGAAATGTTGGGACGTTTTTTTAAATTTGAATAAAATGAAAACAAAGAATTTCAAATCACGAGCCAATATTTTATTCACAATAGAACATAGATAACAAATGTTTAAACAGAGAAATTTGTACAATTTTTTGCACAAAATGAGCTAATTTCACATTTGATGCCTGCCACAGGTCTCAAAATAGTTGGAATGATGGCATATTTACCATGGTGTAGCATCTCCTCTTCTTTTCAAAACAGTTTGGAGACGTCTGGGCATCGAGGTTGAGTTTCTGGAGTTTTGGTGTTGCAATTTGGTCCCATTCTTGCCTGATGCCCCAAATGTTCTCTATAGGTGAAAGATCTGGACTGCAGGAAGGCCAGTTCAGCACCCGGACTCTTCTACTACGAAGCCATGCTGCAGTATGTGGTTTTGCATTGTCCTGCTGAAATACGTCATCTGCAGGGGAGCACATGTTGCTCTAAAACCTTTATATACCTTTCAGAATTCATAGTACCTTCCAAAACAAGCTGCCCATACCGTATGCATTTATGCACCCCCATACCATCAGAGATGCTGGCTTTTGAACTGAACGCTGATAACACGCTGGAAGGTCTCCCTCCTCTTTAGCCCGGAGGACACGGTGTCTGTGAATTCCAACAAGAATGTCAAATTTGAACTCGTCTGACCATAGAACATTTTTCCACTTTGAAACAGTCCATTTTAAATGAGCCTTGGCCCACAGCACACGATGGCGCTTCTGGACCATGTTCACATATGGCTTCCTTTTTGCATGATAGAGCTTTAGCTAGTATTTGCAGATGGCACGGCGGATTGTGTTTACCGACAGTGGTTTCTGGAAGTATTCCTGGGCCCATTTGTAATGTCAATAACAGAATCATGCCGATGAGTGATGCAGTGTCATCTGAGGGCCCGAAGACCATGGGCTTCCAACAAAAGTCTTCGGCCTTGTCCCTCACGCACAGAGATTTCTCCAGTTTCTCTGAATCTTCTGATGATGTTATGCACTGTAGATGATGAGATTTGCAAAGCCTTTGCAATTTGACATTGAGGAACGTTGTTTTTAAAGTACTCCACAATCTTTTTATGCATTCTTTCACAGATTGGAGAGCCTCTTATATCCCTTACATCCCTTATATAGCTAATCATGTTACAGACCTGATTAACTATTTGGCAATTAACTTAATTATTTGCTCGATGTTCTCCCAGCTGAATCTTTTCAAAATGTCTTGCTTTTTCAGCCCTTTGTTGCCCCCATACCAGCTTTTTTAAATTTGAAATTAGCTCATTTAGTGGATAAAAGTGTAACATTTCTCAGTTTAAACATTTATGTTCTCTATGTTCTATTGTGAATAAAATATTGGCTCATGTGATTTGAAGGTCTCACACACACTCAAACAATACAATACATATGAGACAATATTTTTCAGTAGTGGACCCCACTGTATATTTGGTTATGAAATACAGCTTTAATTAATCTTAAAAATTGAGGAGTTCCTGTACCCTTCTTGCTTTTCCTGTCAATTAAGGAAATGAAATGTTATGTACAGTAAGAAGAGTTGAATTCATTCAGTTGGGATACATAAGCAGGCATCACTGTATGAGGGTATGTGTGTGGTCAGTGTGGACTTTTTTGTGATTAGGAGATCTCAGACAGCCAGGATCCTTTGATGGCTGGATCTATTGGATGTTTTATAGGATCTCAATAGCCACATACTGGATAACGCACACTTATCTTTACCTCTTTTTGTCTCCTTTCCTCATTATTATCCGAAGACTCTGTTTGACCTTGCAAAGTCCAATTATGCACTTCAGTGGGTTTCACGGTCTATCCCATTTCTGATGTACACCAGTAAAAATGGGTTCCCACAGGATCACTCTGAGCTGATACTACATCACATCAAGGCTTTTTTCTTTGAGGAATGTGCAGGAAGTGCTTAGGAAATATAAATGAATCCAAACAGCTGTCTGATTGAAGGAGTTGTCTGTCTTGATTATTCTCAAATCAATTCCCTCTATCAGTATCGTACCATCATCAGTGCATGTTAAAATGAGTAAGAAGTTCCCCATTTTCCTTAATGACAGCAGCACTTGAGCATGATCTCTACATGTTTGTGTAAAACTTTTATCCAGCATAATCCAGCTTGTGTATAAATTCTGTGTTGTATTGGATATAACCCTCCTGATACAAGTGTAGATGAGTGTAGACCTTACACTGTGTGCACTGGGCCAAAATCCAGACTCTACTAGAAGTCACATGAAAGTCTCTCTCACTCTTTCCTCTTCCCCACAGCGATCAACAGTGCTTTTTCCAACCCATGTGACACACCACATCGCCTCCATGATCACTCAGCTCTCTCCTGCTTTCCAACTGGCTGCTTAATGACACTTTGACATGCATTCTATTCTGAAATGTGATTCACAATGAAAAGAAAGTGGGTAAGGTTAGGTCCAATTCAGAACTATGTGTGTTAAACCACCCAGAATCAGCTTGGATAATTCATGTCTTTTGTGCGTTATTAGTTCCTTTAAAATAAATAGGATGATGGAATATGATCTCTGATGTTGAATTTCGTGGTTAATTTGATACCTGACCTCTGACTTTGACCCCTGCCAATAATCT